>NC_139221.1:208918008-211840508 GCF_055691185.1 Crinia signifera | reverse complement strand
CCAGCGGCGCGGAGGGGGGGTTCATCTTGTTTGCAGCCCAGCTTTCAGAGAGATTCATTTCAATGGACCTCAAACAGCAGCAACTTCAATTTCCAAAGGGAACGACACATGCAGCGTTTGGGAACCCCAGTAAAATCCCGACTCCCAAAAGCCCAACCTGCACCAGCCCTGGAACTCTGACTCCTCACACAGTAGCTCTGCAGCTGCACCACGCACCCACCAGCAACACTGTACCCATAGGCATGGAGGGACAGGACAGCCCGGGTCGCGCGACTTCGCCCGCAGCTACAGTATGAATCCCTGGCACATACATGACTAGGGGACACTACCATGCCTCACACAGGGGACCTGCTGCTCCTTGACTCGGTCAGTAAGATCCACTAGATCCAGAGGGGGTTGCAGCACTGGTACCAGTCAGACACATCCAGATCCAGGCACAGAGAGAGCGACTGCAGCAGCGCTGCCGGCTGACTAAAGTTTACACGCATAACCCGTCTACATAGAACTTTAGTCACCCTGCCGGCTGACTTATATATATATGACTATCGGCAGGGTGACTAAAGTTCTATGTAGACGGGTTATGCTCCAAAAACTGTGGAAGCCCGTACAGAGCTAGACACAGATATTAATAGCTGGAAACAACTGTTGTGTAACAAATAATCACTCATATCACACCAGTGAAGGGAATTAATAATTGAATGACACACAAGGATTTGCATATGACTGAGTATGGATGCCAAATTATTCCAGACAAAGGATTAATTACTAAAGAAGGAATTAATGCATTCACATGTACACCTTAAATCAAACTGCCTATATGCAAATAAGAAATAATATATGAAACAAAATAACTTCACACATTGTCTTTTTAAGAGAGAAGCTACCAGAATACAGCCCCAAATTACCTGTTTAAATAAGAAAATATTGCTCTCCGATAAAACTCTGCAAACTCCCGTAAGAAGCTTAACCAATGAAGAACTAACCATAAAACAGTTACATTGTATAACTGGCAAGCAGCCCAGAAAACAGATCAAAGATTCATGATATAAGCAGAACTGAAAAAGATACAAAGTACAAAAATATATTGAAAAAGATACTGTACATAATTTCTTACCAGCGCTGTTGCTAGACTTGATCTAGAGACCAGACTGACAGGCTCATAGTCCCTCTATGCGGATGCCCTGCGCACCATCTACCGTCTCCCCACTCAGTGCAGGCACAGGAGGAAGAGCCCCAGGTCAAGGAAGGAGAGGCGCAGTGTAAGGGGGTCACAGGAGCAGAAGTGGTGCAGTGTATGGGGAGCAGCAGCACCGTGTATATGGAGGAGTGGCGCCATGCACATAATGAGCACCAAACTGCTATAAAGCCGGGTATGCGACTACAGGGTGACTACCGCAAACTGACTATACTCGCATACCCGGCTTTATAGAAATAATGAACTACAATAGTTACAGTTGCGGTAGTCACCCTGTAGTTGCATACCCGGCTTTATAGCAGTTTGGCAGGGTGACTACTGTATCTCTTGCGGCGGATGGCGGTGTCGGCGGTCAGTGTCGGCGGTCCCTCTGGCGCAGGGGAAAAGACCCTATTTTGAGTGGAGATGGGGTACCTGTCAGCGGCCAGCCTGACACGGCGCTGCCACTGCTGTATCTCCCCCGCTGCTGTATCTCTTGCGGCGGATGGCGGTGTCGGCGGTCAGTGTCGGCGGTCCCTCTGGCGCAGGGGAAAAGACCCTATGATTGCCGGCGCTGCTGTATCTCCCCCCGGCGGCCGGTCCTTGCGGCGGATGGACAGTCAGTGTCGGCGGTCCCTCTGGCGCAGGGGAAAGAAATAGTACTATTTTCCCTGCGCCAGAGGGACCGCCGACACTGACTGTCCATCCGCCGCAAGGACCGGCCGCCGGGGGGGAGATACAGCAGCGCCGGCAATCATAGGGTCTTTTCCCCTGCGCCAGAGGAACCGCCGACACTGACCGCCGAGGGACCGCCGACACCGCCATCCTCCGCAAGAGATACAGCAGCGGGGGAGATACAGCAGTGGCAGCGCCGTGTCAGGCTGGCCGCTGACAGGTACCCCATCTCCACTCAGTAGCCGCAGGGACCCCCCTCCTCCCGCAGCACCCGGGGACAGCTTCCCCCCTCTACCCCCACAACACCCGGGGACAGCTTCCCCCCTCTACCCCCTCCAAGCTATATAGATAGATCTATATAGATCTATATATATATAGATATATATCTATATATATAGATATATATATATCTATATATATATATATATATATATAGATATATATCTATATATATATCTATATAGATATGTATATCTATATATATATATAGATATCTATATATATCTATAGATATCTATATATATATATATATATATATATATATAGATATAGATATATAGATATATATATATCAACAAGGAAAGGCAGGGCTGACCCAGGTCTGCGACTAGTCAGTTTGCGGTAGTCACCCTGCCAAACTGCTATAAAGCCGGGTATGCGACTACAGGGTGACTACCACAAACTGACTATACTCCCATACCCGGCTTTATAGAAGTTTGGCAGGGTGACTACCGCAAACTGACTAGTCGCATACCCGGCTTTATAGAAGTTTGGAGCTCCGTGTGTGTCACATTATGTAATGCATATTGAAATATTAGCAACTGTGCCTTGTATTATCCTTGGCCATTTTAAGGGCTATTGTCTGTCTGCTTGTGCCTCTCAAATTTAACTGCGGGACCAGTCCGGCATTTCTATACTGAAGTTTAGTAGACGCGTACCCCGTCACTTTTGTTTAGGTTCTGTACTCACGCCTCTTTGTTTTGGTATGCCCTTAACCCAGCCCATTATGATAATTTTGTTCATATATATCGTGTCAAAAGCCCAAATCGAGAGAGTGTGTACGGTGGTACAATCTTTTTCTTGCGACTGTTTGGACGGGAGTACATCGGACGTCGCAAGTAAAATTGTACAGGTGTGTACGCGCGTGATCGGCTGTTGTTTGTGGACGGTCCGACGGGAGTACAGTCGGACAAACGGTTGGATTGTATATATGTGTACCCAGCTTTACCCTATTTACTTGAGTATAAGCCTACTTTTTCAGAACATTTTTTATGCTGAAAAGCCCCCCCCCCTCAGCTTATAGTCGAGTGAGGGTCCCACGTGAGTCAATAAGTTTTCCTAGTTTTTTGTTGTAAAATTAGGTGCCTCGGCTTATATTCGGGTCGACTTATACTCGAGTATATACGGTACATCCAATTTTATTATGATAGAAAACATTGGTACATGCAATTACTGTAATATGTTGCCACATACAGATGTGTTCTAATACATCTATCCTCCTATACGATACAAGTCGCGTCATACATAACACGCAAGCTCCATGTGACTCCGTAGTGCTGGGCATCTTTTTGCGACTTTTTACATTAAATAGAGAAAAGGACGAATACGCAGCTTGATTTAAATTATATGCAGCATGTCTAAATTTAGGGGGTGATTCTGGTAGGTTTGCAAAAGCAAACTTCTTCTTTAATGGACAAAACCACGTGCACTCCATGTTGGAGTAACATGTGCAGAGAGAGAGATATATTTGGGTGAGGTGTGTTCAAACTTAAATCTAAATCGCAGTGTAAGAAAATGCAGCCAGTATTTACCATTCACAGAAACAAAATAACTCAAACAAATCTTACTCTCTCTGCACATGTTACATCTACCCCACCTGCAATGCACATGGTTTTGTCCATTAAGGAAGCAGATTGCTTTTGCAAACCAACCTGAATCACCCCCTCAGAGTGTGTCACTGCAGATGTATCTGCATAAGAAATAGAATGTTACATTGTGTTCCTGGGAAATACTGTAACATAGCATTTTGTATGCAGATAGATCCATTACGCACATAAGACACTAGTTAATGGAAGCGGAGCTACCAGAGTTGTGCCAATAGAAGGGTGAAATGAGGCTACATGTACGTGGACACATCTGTATGGAAGCACTAGACTAGAGATTCATTCTACAGGGGTATGGCTGGGTCATGAGGTCGACAGTCAATAGGTCAACATATGGAAAGGGTTGACATGCAATAGGTCGACATGGTCAAAATGTCAACTTGTAAAAGGTGACATGATTTTGTTGCTGTTTTTTTTTTTTGTATCTATGACGACACAGGTCACCGTATAAGTATACCACGTCCCCTCGCATCGTTCGGGCACAGTACCTCACTGCGCATGGTAAAGCAGGAAGAAGTCTTTTTTTTTTAAATCAAGAAAAACTCATGTCGACATTTTTGCAGGGCAACTTTTTTCATATCAACCTTTTGCTTGTTTTGACCTTCCCATCTAAACACTGTGCACATAAGGACTGCATACCATTCTACAGTATGTAAATCATGCTATGAACAGCTGAAACAAGGAATATACCCCACTGACATGTTGTTGCAATGTTTTAAATGTTGTGTTTATACAGATTTGTATTTACTGGTTTACAGTATTTGGTCCATACTGTTGTTGCATGTTTGGCTAAGATTATTCCATTTGTATAGTACAACTGATAACAGTATAAAATAATTGTTTTGTTTTACCATATAATTTGTTCTGTGTTTAAAACACTCAAGTTCAATAGTTTAATAAGTGTGTAAAACTAGGTCACTTACACCAATTCACCTTTGCCCCTTAGTGACAGTGTTTGCAAACATTAACTCTGACTGCAGCGTAGGCAAAGCTTTCTTTTTGCTATTTAATAGAGACTATTTATGACAATGCAAAAATGTGGAAGACAGTGATGTCTTGTGACTTTATACTCCCATACTTTAGTGTTGACTTGTTTCAGAGTAAAGAGCAGAGCAAAAAAAGAAAAGGAGAAATTTGTACCTTGGTAAAACCATGTTGCAGTTGGGTAAGATCGGATGCAGTCAGCTACAAGGTAGGGTTAAGGGGCTATGGAAGAGAGGTATAAAGTACCGACAGTCGGGATCCCGACAATCATGAGCCCGACGTCGGGATCCCGACTGCATGGTGACCGCAACAAAGCCCCTTGCAGGATCGCTGTGCTCGCCACGCTGCGGGAATGGTGGGGAGCGTCTATTCTCCCTCTATGGGGGTCGTGGACCCCCAAGAAGGAGAATAACCGGTGGCCATCGGGAACCCTTCTGTCTGAGTTTTGACAGTCGGGATCCCGACTTCGGGTAAATGACTGTCGGGATCCCGACTGTCGGGACCCCATTTGGCACCCGGAAGAGAGATAGGGTGCCCTTGGAGTTCCTGTATCAATTTCCACTGTCGGAATGCCGGGGTCAGTATTATGATCGCCGGCATATTTACTGCTGTAATGCCATATGTATCCTGGATAGATTGAAAATTCAAGGGCTGTGTTCTAGCGACACTCTAAGGCAGGCATGTCCAAACTATGGTCCTCCAGCTGTTGTGAAACTACAAGTCCCATCATACCTTGCCACACTTGCTATTTGGGAGTGCTGAAACTTTCACAATGCATGCTGGGATGTGTAGTTTCACAATAGCTGGAAGGCCACAGTTTGGATATGCCTGTTTTAAGGGGTCAATCCAAGTAGCTGTAAATAGATAGCATGTTGGAATTAACGTGGAAACAGCTTCACTTTACAGCAGCCAGAACTCATGGAGGGATGTGAGATGCAGTGCTGTTACTGGCTTTTACATGCAACGGCAACTCGCACCCTTTGCAGCTAAATGGATTAACCCCTAGGAGTGTCTACACATTGCGTTTTGAAAGGTCCCTTTTAACCCCTTCCCGACATTTGACGTATATATACGTCATGGCCGGGATGTACTTCCCGACACATGACGTATATATACGTCATGACTTTAAACTGTCACCGCGTCTATAGACGCGGTGACAGTTTAAACATGTCTGCTGTCCCTGACAGCAGACATGTCCCAGCATGCCCAGGGGGGGGGGCGGCGATGCCTCCCCCCCGTCGGCGATCGCTGCGATTGGCTGTTCAATGTGAACAGCCAATCGCAGCGTTTTCCTGTGTTACCGGCGAATCAGACGCTCGGTAACACAGGGATCAATCACCGCCGGGTGTAAGGGGGTGTGAGGGGGTCACCGGTGGTCACCGGTGATGACCACACCTCACCCCACCTGCCCCCAAGGCTGTGATTGGTCCGTCGGACCGATGGACCAATCACAGCCATGGCGCGTGATTTAAACTAACGGTGACTGCGCTGCAGACGCCATTCCGGTCTGGAATTGCGTGCAGAGCGGTCACCGTGCCAATCTGTCGTGATATACTGACCTGATCCTTGCCTGATACTTACCTGATCACCGCTGGTAGCGTGCTGCCAGCAGCTGGATGCTTCCTGGATCTTGTGACTTCCTGTGTGCTGCTGCTGAGTGAGATAGTGAGAGATAGTGAGAGATAGTAAGAGATAGTGAGAGATAGTGACAGAGAGTGATAGAGAGTGCTATATTTTGTGTCTGCTGCCCCCCCCCCCCTTTTGTGCTGATCAGTATATCTGTGCTGATCAGCAACTTTTTGGGGGTGCAGGGTTTTTTTTTTTATATATATACCTGTCAGTTGCACCAAAGGTTGTGCTGCCTGTGCAACTGACTGCTGCCCCCCCTTTTGTGCTGATCAGTATAAATTAACTGATCAGCAACTTTTTGGGGGTGCAGGGTTTTTTTTTTTTTTATATATATATACCTGTCAGTTGCTGTCAGTTGCACTGTCAGTTGCACCAAAGGTTGTGCACCTGCTGCCCCTCACTGGTAATCAGTGTCGCATCACTGATCACCTTTTTTTTTTTGGCCACGGTGCGCTGATCAGTGACGTACATCACTGATCAGCATTTTCGGCACAGGGATGATCTATTTTTTTTGGGATCAAATTCCTGTTGCCTTTGAGCGCTGTTCAGTGACGGACGTTACTAACCAACATCTGTGCTCAATTTTTGGCGCAGGACCTTTTTTTTTTTTTTTTTAACCCCTTCAAGGTTGTACCAAAAGCTGCCTTGAAGTTGCTGAGTGACGTACATCACAGATCAGCATTTTTGCCACAGGGTTGATCTAATTTTTTTTTTTTTTATTGGGATCAAATTCCTGTATAAAGTAATTTTTTTTCTGCACTACATACACACTACACACTACATACCCCCCGTGTTGAAATAAAGTTTGTACCCCCCCTACGCTATACACGTGTTGAAACATTACACTTACAGAAACACAAAAATAAAAATGGCATCCCAAATGTCATCCCAAATGTCATCCCAGTCATCCAAAAGAATGTATTCAGCGGAGGAGGCATATGCCATGCTTGCCTCTGACTCTGACACAGCCAGTGATGCAAGCGGGGAATTTGAAGGATTCGTCTTAACCTCATCTTCCTCCTCTAGTGATGAGGGACCCCCTCAAAGACGCCCCCGTAGAGCAGCTGAGACCCCCCCCCAAATGATTGATCCTGTATGGACCCCACCACCAGACAATTTTGAGCCCCAGGTTCCTGAGTTTTTGGCCATCCCAGGAATCCAATTTGATTCAACAGGTCTCAGAGAAATTGACTTTTTCAAATTATTTTTCTCTGATGATTTTATAAATTTAATGGTGGACCAAAGTAATTTATATGCCCAGCAGTTTATTGCTCAAAACCCCACATCATCATTTGCTAGGTGGACCCCTGTAGATGCAGTAGCGATGATGACGTTTTGGGGTCTGGTGTTACATATGGGCATAGTAAAAAAGCCAGAAATTAGGCAATATTGGAGTACAGATGTTCTGTACAGCACCCCACTTTACCGTATGGCCATGACTCGGACTCGTTTTGAGACAATCCTTAAATTTTTACATTACACCGATAATGCACAGTGCCCACCCAGAGATGATCCCACCTTTGACCGGCTATTCAAAGTCAGGCCGGTCATTGATCATTTCAGTGCCAAATTTGCAGAGATGTACATCCCTGAAAAATTTATTTGTATCGACGAGTCCCTTATACATTTTAAAGGAAGGGTTAAATTCCGCCAGTCCCTTCCCAGTAAGAGGGCAAGGTATGGCATAAAAATGTATAAACTGTGTGAAAGCACCTCAGGGTACACCCACAGGTTTAGGGTATATGAAGGGAAGGATTCAAGAATTGAACCGCCAGAATGCCCCCCCTCCCTCGTAGGTGTTAGTGGAAAAATTGTCTGGGATTTAGTGCACCCCTTCCTGGATAAAGGTTATCACCTCTATGTGGATAACTTTTACACTAGCATCCCCCTGTTTAAGGCCCTTGGTTCAAGAGGTACAGCAGCTTGCGGTACTGTGCGCAAGAACCAAAGAGGCCTCCCAAAAACGCACATTGCCCAAGTACTGAGAAGGGGTGAAAGCAGGGCACAATCCACCGAAAATATGTTGTTGGTCAAATATAAGGACAAGAGGGATGTCCTTATACTGACAACAATTCATGGAGACAGTACCACCTCCGTCCCTGTACGAGGTACCAGTACCCACACCTCAAAACCTAATTGTATCCTAGATTACAATAAGTACATGGGCGGAGTGGATCTTTCAGATCAGGTACTGAAGCCGTACAGTGCCCTGCGGAAAACAAAAATCTGGTACAAGAAGCTGGCCGTGTATATCATCCAGATGGCACTGTATAACGCTTACTTGCTATTCCGTTCTACCAGCCAGAGGGGGACATTTATGCACTTTCAAGAGGAAGTCATAAAGGGCCTAATATTTGGGAACCAGCAGGCAGAGGGCCCCAGTACTTCTAGTACTGGCCCCCGTATTGTACCAGGGCAGCATTTTCCTAACGAAATCCCATCCACTGCAAAAAAGGGCAGGACACAAAAAAGGTGCAAAGTTTGCTATAAAAAGGGAATAAGAAAGGATACTATTTTCCACTGTGAAACTTGCCCCGACAAACCCGGCCTATGTATAAAGGAGTGTTTTAAAATATACCACACATCTATGGATTATTAGGTTCATCATTTCACCGTGCTTCGGGGGTCTTGCTAATGCCACATAGCACCCACCATTCATTCCACCAGAATCTGAGCTGCAAAATCCAAAAATCACTCCTTCCCTTCTGAGTCCTGCCATGCACCCAAACTGGTATTTTTTGGTCACATATGAGGCATTGCCATACTCGGGAGAAATTGGGGCACAGATTTTGGGGTGCTTTTTCTCCTTCATACCTTATGAAAATGAAAAATTTTGAGCCAGAACTGCATTTTTGTGTAAAAAAATGTAATTTTTCATTTGCACAGCCCAGTTGTATCAAAATTAGTGAAACCCCTGGGGGTTTGAAATGTACACTATACCCCTAGATGAATTCCCTGAGGGGTGTAGTTTGCAAAATGGGGTCACTTGTGGGGGGGTTCCACTGTATTGGTGCTTTGGGGGTCTTGCTAATGCGACATAGCACCCACCATTCATTCCACAGAATCTGTGTTTCAAAATCCAAATATCACTCCTTCCCTTCTGAGTCCTGCCATGCACCCAACTGGTATTTTTTGGTCACATATGAAGCATTGCCATACTCGGAAGAAATTGGGGCACAGATTTTGGGGTGCTTTTTCTCCTTCATTCCTTATGAAAATGAAAAATTTTGAGCCAGAACTGCATTTTTGTGTAAAAAATGTAATTTTTCATTTGCACAGCCCAGTTGTATCAAAATTGGTGAAACCCCTGGGGGTTTGAAATGTACACTATACCCCTAGATGAATTCCCTGAGGGGTGTAGTTTGCAAAATGGGGTCACTTGTGGGGGGGTTCCACTGTATTGGTGCTTTGGGGGTCTTGCTAATGCGACATAGCACCCACCATTCATTCCACAGAATCTGTGTTTCAAAATCCAAATATCACTCCTTCCCTTCTGAGTCCTGCCATGCACCCAACTGGTATTTTTTGGTCACATATGAGGCATTTCCATACTCGGGAGAAATTGCGGCACAGATTTTGGGGTGCTTTTTCTCCTTCATACCTTATGAAAATGAAAAATTTTGAGCCAGAACTGCATTTTTGTGTAAAAAAATGTAATTTTTCATTTGCACAGCCCAGTTTTATCAAAATTGGTGAAACCCCTGGGGGTTTGAAATGTACACTATACCCCTAGATGAATTCCCTGAAGGGTGTAGTTTGCAAAATGGGGTCACTTGTGGGGGAGGTTCCTAACTTTTAGCATCTTATGGTGCCTAGAAACCTACATGGTGCCTAAAAATTAATCTCATAAAAAGGAGGCTCCAAAATCAAGTAGGTGCTCCTTCTATTATGAAGCCTGTGGTTTGGTCAACGTGCACACTAGGGCCACATATAGGATATTTATGAAAACAAAAGAATTGGGGGAATCAATTTTTAGTCACATTTCTCTAGTAAAATCTACTGTGTTCCTTAGAAAAATCTATTAAATTTGGAAATCTGCAAAAAAAAATGAAATTTTGAAATTTCACCTACACTTTGTTTTAATTCCTGTGAAACACCTAAAGGGTTAACAAACTTCCAAAATGCTGTTTTGAATACTGTGAGGGGTGCAGTTTTTGAAATGGCATCATTTATGGGGGTGTCTCACATACAAGTCCCTCAAAGTCACATCAGAACTGAACTGGTCCCTAAAAAAATCAGTGTTTGAAATTTTCTTGAAAATTTGAGAATTTGCTATTCATATTTTAAGCCTCCTAGTGTCCAAAAAAATGAAAAGGAGGTTGAAATAATGATGGCAACATAAAGTAGACATATGGTCTTTGTTTGTTATTAACTATTTTGAGTGGTAAGATTATTTGTCTCACAAGCAGAAAATTGAACATTTTGCAAATCGCAAAATTTTCCATTTTTTTACGACATTTTGGTATTTTTCACAAATAAACACAGACTGTATCGACCAAAATTTACCACTAACTTAAAGTACAATGTGTCACGAGAAAACAATCTCAAAATCACTGGGATAAGTAAAAGCAATAAAAAGTTATCCCCACATAAAGTGATACATGTCAGATTTGAAAAAAAGGGCTCTGTCAGGAAGGCAAAAACAGGCTGCGGCGGTAAGGGGTTAATGGGACCTGTCTGGCCAGAAGGAGTCTGCACAACTTATGACTTCCGGTGGGGCCGGGGATGGTCGCATCACGTGGAGCTCCGATCTCCCATCCACGGAGCTCCACCATCCCCGGCCTCCGGAGCAGAGTGGCGATGGAAGCGGCGGCGGTGGGCAGAGGAGGCGGTCGGAGGGAGTAGAGCGGAGGAGGCGATCTGAGGGAGGAGACGGTGAGGAAGCGAGCGCTGTGTCCTTGGCGCAGGATGCGACGACACCCGACCAGAGGCGGACGGCGCTGTGCTCCCCCCCGCAGCACCATCGGGCAGCACTGCGGGGCCCCCCTGCAGCACCATCGGGCAGCACTGCGGGCCCCCCCCCGGCAGCACCATCGGGCAGCACTGCGGCCCCACCCCGGCAGCACCATCGGGCAGCACTGCGGCCCCCCCCCCGGCAGCACCATCGGGCAGCACTGCGGGCCCCCCCGGCAACACCATCGGGCAGCACTGCGGGCCACCCCCGGCAGCACCATCGGGCAGAACTGTGGCCTCCCCCCCCTGGCAGCACCATCAGGCAGCACTGCGGCCTCCCCCCCCTGGCAGCACCATCAGACGATCACCCTGCACACTGCATTTGGGGAAATGCCAGCACAATGCAGGTGGGGGAAGGGCAGGACCTGCATCACACCAGCTATCATCCGGCCAGGTCAGGGGGCACATTGACCATGGGGGCCCCGGCATGACACCCAGACCCCAGCAGGATCACCCCCCCCCCTCCTCCCGACCGTGGACAAGATTCCCCCCCCCCCCCCCTTCAGGCACCAGCTCAGCGGCAGAGACACTCTCCTGGCCTCATTGACTCTCTCCCCCCCCCGCAACCCGCCCTGACCCCCACGCTGGCCCTCCGTACAGGAAGATGGCGCCGCAAATGGCTCAACCATAAGTAACCCTGTGTCTCCCGTGTGATAACTGTAGTGTCTCTGCTATAACTGTTACCTACCTGGCTGCTGCAACGACCAGTGGCGCCGCTGATGGCAGCCTAGGCGCTATGCAGCTCGGCAGGTATATGTTCTTTGTGTGATAACTGTACTGTCCCCGCTTATGTCACTACCTACCTGGCTGCTGCAATGACCACTGGTGCCGCTGATGGCTGCCTAGGCACTGTGCAGCTCAGCAGGTATGTGCTCCCTGTGTGAAAACTACTGTCTCTATTTGTATTGTTACCTACCTGGCTCTTGCAGTGACCAGTGGTGCCGCTGATGGCTGCCTAGGCACTGTGAAGCACAACGGGTATGTGTTCGACATATGTAATGTCTTAATGCAATGTATGTAATGTCCCCTCGCCACCCCCTCCCTCACTGGTTGATGCTGCACTGTAATCCGCAAAAAAAAAAAAGTGTGCGCAAGCATACATGGCCAATAAAGTTGATTCTGATTCTGATTTAAATCTATGGCTGAGTCTATACATTGGGTGAATTTTAATAGGATGATAGATCCAGAAAGTGAGAGATTTGGTATGAAATCTTCATTTTTTTGTAAAGTGGCAATCATTTACACTGCAAAATCAAACTGGTTTTGCCGTGTAAACAATTGCAGCTTTAAAGAAAACCCTCTTACCAAATCTCTCACTTTCTGAATCTCTCATCCTATTAAATTTCCCCCATTGAGTTTTAGCAGGATGGGGTCAAACAGGAGCTGTTTAGTAGGATGCTTACTCAAAAGGATATATACACAAGCCTGCTGCATCCTGCTACAACGCAATGTGTAGACGCAAAAAACGGCATCCTGCTAAAGAGGATCCTGTTCGACTACATCCTGCTAAAATGCAATGTGTAGAAGCAGAGTTAGGGGACATTCAATCTTGGCCGCTATTTACACCAGGGGAAATAGCTGCCACCACCTATTTTATTCTGCCATTTCCAACAACATTGAAGGCGGATTCCGACAAAGGTATAGATTTACTAGATCGACCACAGGAAGGTGAACATTCATTAGGTCGACCACTGAAGGTCGAATATAGGTCGACAGGGGCAACCTCGACAGTCAAACGGTTGATCTTCAGTGGTCAACCCACTTTTCCCAACCCCCCAAAAAACAGATCGGGCATTAAAACATTTGAATGGGATCTTCTCAGGGCCTGATTAAAGGTTCCATGTGCCCATGGCTTGTAATGCTGCTAAACACACATGTATGAGCGTTCAGGAACTCGCCAGTCATGTGTATGTAATGAAGGTTATACAAATGGCATGCATGATCTATTACTCGCGGTCTGTGAAGGAGGCTTGCTTGCTGTAGCACAAAGTACATACAGAAATGGTTCTATAAGTAAGGTACACAGCCATCTGGCAGTCACTGTAAGAACTATACCCACCACAGTACATAAATCAGGTTGATAGCCAACAAGCATGGAATAAATTATAACTTAATTTTATTCCTCAGCTGTCACTTGCAAGGTACCCCCCCCCCCCCCCCCCCCCCCCACACACACACACAGTCCTGGCGCCCTGTGCTGAAGCCTAATCAGTCTACTGGTTGATTAGGCATTAGATCTTTTATTAGAATAAGCTGGGTGGTGCATGTATGAGTAAGCAATGACAGCCACAGTACCTTCTAAGCCTTAGCATGATTGGGTTACAGTCTTCAGCTGTTTGAGTGTACGGAAAGGACATGGCCGGTATTTCGGAAAATGAGGGTGTGTCGGTCCTGTTTTCTGGGCATGCCAAGGCTTACACAGATGGTCAATGTTCATGCGGATCAGAGAAGCTGGCAGGAGGTGTCTGTTTACAATACTGTCTATCCATATATCATGCCCACAGACAGCAATGGCACATGCCAGTTACTGCATTTTTGGTCATGAAGGCTCTCAACAGGTTTTTGATGATTCCCGGCCATCCTTGTAGAATAGGAGGGCCCTAGAGAGGCAACAATATCGAGCCATTTCAGTTTTACTTGGCACAAGGTTGCCCAGGTTTCCTTGCTCTTTATAAAATATGTATTAGTAGTATTTCAGTGTAATACCAATACTAAAAAGAAAAAAATTCATAACAATTACCTGGTTTTTCTACTTTTATGATTTCAGCTCCGAGATCCCCAAGAATCATTGTAGCAAACGGTCCAGCCAGTACCCTATAAAATATTTAATTTCTTTAAATTCCATGGTAACATTTTTTTTTTTAAATCTAACAGGGAATTGGACATATTACATGCATTTCTATTCCTATATAGACAGGTCCCTTCTTTGCCCTCTCAACTTTCTGCTCAATGCTTAAACTCCTGGTTCCGGGACTCTTCTAAGCAGGGCAGAGCTGTGACAGAGATTGGAGATAAAAGTAGATAGGGACTAAGCCATCATTTTGACGTGCTTTTAACTAGTATTCCAATAAATGGAGTGTCTTCTGTAATAACATAAAGTACAACTTGCTCTTTCCCATAGCAGTATCGTTATTAAGATATCATAGCTGGGTGCCAGATGATGCTCCGACAGTGAGGATCCCAACAATCAGGATCCCGACTGCCAGTGCTCCGACAGAGGGTATCCTCACAGGGCTATTCTCCCTTGTGGGGGTCCATGACCCCCATAGAGGGAGAATAGAACCTGTGGCGAGCATAGTGAGCCACCGGTCCCGCAGCGTGGCGAGCGCAGTGAGCACACAAGGGATTTTTTTGCTATTGCCCCCGTCAAAGCTTCTGACTTTCGCCATCCCCACTGTCGGAGCCCCAAAACACATCCCCATTCACATACATGCGGGGACATTTGCGGTGCATGCGGCGGGCGTTCCTTAGTGTGGGCGGTGTTTAAAGCACACGCAAAGCTGCAAATTTCAAAGCTTTGCGTGTGAACCAGAATGATCTCCAATATAACTCACCCAAATCTAGCTTTCTCTGCATATGTTACATTAGCCCCACCTTCTTTTATTCACACACACACACACACACCTTGTTAAGTCCAATATTCTTACTCCTTCCAGTGGTCTTACATTGTCTGCATCAGTACCTATAAAGGCAGAAAAATAAAAATCATTCCAAAAACCATAGTTTCTAGAATTTACTTTTATTTTATTTTTTTACTAAAAGTTACTACTGGGGGCATCTGTAACTGGCACTACTGGGGACATCTGTAACTGGCACTACTGGGGACATCTGTAACTGGCACTACTGGGGGCAGGAAACGTAACAGGCCTAAATATGTGATAAAAAATGATTGCTTGGAATTCAAAGCCAGTGCCTGTGATAATTCACAAACTTTGTTTTATGTTTTGAAACCTTATCTCATGCTCAAATAAAATATATTTGTGTGTATTTCATGTGTTTGATGTATTTATACAACATAAATGCAAGATACCTCAATGATAGAGAAAAATATTCTTTAATCCGGAAAAATCTGTTATCCAATATGTTTCTGGTCCCGAGGATTTTGGATAAGGGATACTCAACCTGTATTTGCTACACATTAGTGTAAGTGTGGCCATTTTTTATTTCTTGCCAGTGGTTTCCAGATAAGGAAAACATAAGGAGGAATTGCACGGGGACACCCCCTTCTGTTTCAGACAGAACTCCTCATTATAGCAATTCTGTGAGGGTCTCTCTATCTAAAAAGTGGTTAAGCCTTGTAACAATTAACTAGATATGGAAATCTTAAGGAATAAAACATTTTAGATGCTTATATTCTTACACTGATGTTTGCCCTGCACGGTTATGGTATAAATCATCTACAGTGTCTAGGTCTACAATCATATGGTTGACCACTAATGGGCGACAGTCACAAGGTCAACATTGAAAAGGTTGACAGGGTCCAATGGTCGTTGGCAGGGTCCAATGGTCGACAGTCAAAAGGGCGACAGGGTCCAGAGGTCGACAGGGTCAAAAGGTTGTCATCCGAAAGGTAGACATTGAAAAAGGTCGACATCATTTGTTACATTTTTTTAGGGTGTCTATGTCGACATAGGTCAACATGGACACTGCCTAAGTGTACTGCTGCGCTCGCCATGCTTCGGGCTCGGTGCCTCACTGCTCTCGGCACAGTTTTTTAGGTACTTGTGTATTAGCCTGTCAGAATCAGCGTAGTGTTCCTGCGGCCAGCGTAGTTAGCGTAGTCAGTCAGAAGTAGCGTAGTATTCCCGCGAGCGTCCCTGTCAGAATCAGCATAGTCAGACAGTGTCCCTGTCATATCTAAAGGTGAAGGGACAGTGTAATGGCTGCAGAACCTGTGACAATGTTCAGCTTGCCAAAGACAAAGGAGGAGGCAGGTGTGAATGTGTTTCTGAAACACCCCCACTATCCACGCCAGCCCGAAGCGTGGCGAGTGCAGCGAACCCCACGAGGGGACACGTTACGCGTCCTCCCAACCTGTTCATAGCCCCACTATCCACGTTGGCGTGGAGTTGATTCTATAAAGTGTGGCGAGCGCAGCGAGCTGAGCCCGAAGCGTGGCAAGGGGAAGCGGATTACTTCACGTGTTCCGCGTCCCCTCACCACACTTTATAAAATCAACTTTACGCCAACGTGGATAGTGAGGGTAGGAATAGGTTGGGAGGACACGTAACGCATGCGCTCACCACGCTTCGGACTGGCGTGGATAGTGGGGGTTTGAAAATGCCTCCTTTACTGTGCATAGGACGCACTTGCGCTAGCATACCCCCTTTATGCATGCGGCACACGTGCTAATAATTATTGAGACGCAGGAGCATCTGAGATGTACCTGCATCTCAGACAGCTGGAGCGCTTCTCTTCCTGTGCCTGCATGATTCCCTCTCCGCCGGTTCCCGCCAGCGCAGTGGATCTGGTGGTTACCGTTGCTGTGTGAGAGGCGCTCAATAGGCTTGACATGGACTCCGGGGACAGAGCCGCGGAGTCACTACACTAACTACGATAGGCAGCCATTGGGCCAGCGTAGCTTACCCTACGACTGTGTACATATGCTAATTAGGTGCCGGCTAATACACAAGTACCCTATTTTATTCTCCCTCCATGCCCTAGTGGATGGTAGGGCATGAAATACCGCCTGTTGGCTAAAAATGTAGTAAAAAAAATGCATATCAACCTTTTCCATGTCTACCTTTTGAGCATGTCGACCTTTAAACCTTGTCAATCTTATGACTGTCAACCTTTTGACTGTCGACCATAAGTGGTCGACCGTATGCCTTTCTATCATGAGTCAGTCTATGATCAGTCCGGATACCGCCCTGCACCAATGCTACTACACATTATGAAGTGCTACACATTATTAGCTGGTTCAAAGCTGCACAAAATCCAGAAGACATGGAAATAAACGCAGATCTTTATATGTATTTGTGGAATATGTATGCGCTATATAAGAAACTGTTAATAAATAAAATAAATAAATAATTTGCACCAACCCCATCTTTCAGGAGACGGCCCATTTGTCATCCACAAGGTCCATACACACTGAGAGTTTTTGCCCAGCGTGCATGGTGAAAGATAATGGGGAAAATCACTGGGATGAAAAACGCTCATGCGTACACACTGAGCAGTTTTCACCCCAATTAGTGACTTTTTCCGGAGGTAAGGGGGGCTTTCCATAGCAGGACGCTAATACCAGCAGATGAGTGGCTGGGCCAGTATTGATGTGGGACCGCGCACCAGCGTTCACCACTCATCGATGCCCCGTACACACTGGGCGGCGTGGCGAGCGCAGCGAGCCCCGCGAGGGGTCGTGGCTTACTTTACATGTATTCCGCGTGCGCTCGCCACGCTTCGGGCTCGGTGGCTCGCCACACTTTATAAAAGCAACTCCACACCGACGTGGATAGTGGGTGTATGAAAAGGGTGGGAGGATGCGTAACCGCGTCCGCTCGCCACGCTTCAGGGTGACGTGGATAATGGGGGTGTGCATGTGATGCGATTTTCCTTAGTTAGTTTTAGGTGCACACCTGCCCGCGGATTTTATCGCATTGCATGCCATTTGCAGTGCGATGTGATGCGATTTTTCATTGTATAAGGACCCATGCGATGAGATGTGATGGTACTATTTTAAAAGCAACCATGCACCCAAAGCGTGGCAAGACCCGTGGTTACGCGTCCTCCTGACCTTTTCATACCCCCACTATCCACGTCGGCGTGGAGTTGATTTTATAAAGTGTGGCAAACGCAGCGAGCCACTGAGCCCGATGTTTTGGAAACATCGACAGTCGATGGCCAGCCCGAGTACCAGGCACTTTATCACTTCTCCTCCCTTATCACTGCTTCATACATCTAAAGGCCCATACACAGTGGGCGACTTTAAGCTGAAAGTCACTCAAAACAGGAGATTTGAGCGGCTTTCAACTCAAAGCCGCCCAGTGTGTATGACCCGGCGATGTGCGGTGAGCGCTGCTGCGTGCTCCCGCCGTTCATCTGCTGGTTATACCAGCAAATGAGCAGCTTTCAGGACGGCTTTGCATAGCGCTCCGCTGCACTGAGCGGCTTTCCCCGCAGCGATGAACGCTATCATCGCTGTCCATACACGCTGGGCATAGTCCAGGTCCATACAGTGTGTATGGACCTTAACCCTCTGTTACTTAGCAAATAAGAGTACTGAATGACCTGCTAAAGATTTGCAGAACTCCCCCATGTACAAGAACTAACAGAAGATCTAAAGGTCCATACACACTGGGCGATTATGCCCAGCGTGTATGGACAGCGATGATCGTGTTCATCGCTGCGGGGAAAGTCTAGCTGGTGCTGTAGGGGAATCAGTAGAGGTGCACCCTGACAGCGCTAGGAGGGTGTGTGCTGTACATTGCTCTCTGCCACTACAGTTAATACAGCAGCTAATACGCAACTAGCTGAAGTCCATCACACACAGGACAGTGTGCAGCACTATGGCCTCACTGGTTTGTACAATGTGCTGTCATATTCTGCTGGTGCGGGTGTGCCGTGTACCTCTCTGGCTGCAGCAGTACCCCCTCTGCCCGGGGTACACAGGGTGCTGGAAGCAGCAGGGGGAGGTGAGGAGGAAGGCTCCGGATCGCGCCCTCGCCCCCGGGGCGCTCCTCCTCGCGGCCTGCAAGAGTCGGGCAGCGGGGTGCATGATGCTCGGCGGTCACTGCGACACCACACAGACCGTATACTACTCCTGTCTCCTGACACTGTTGCTGTGCCCGGGACGGGACAGCGTTGTGGGAGGAGCTGAGGGCGGCTGTGGGAGGAGCGGATGCCGGTTATGGGAGGAGTTTAGGGCGGGGTCGCGGCGGTGGTGGGACGAGCGAGGTGGGGGAAAATAATGCAAGGGGAGGGCGGTTCTGTCACTGAAGTTACAGCAGCCGCATGTCTGCTGAAGTACCCCGCACTGGGCAGAGGTCATTATCCCAACCCAATACACGGAGGCGAAATCACTCATGTATGTAACTAATATTAGAGATGAGTGCGTTTGGTTCATATCAGGGCTGCTACTAGAAATTAGACTGACCATAATCAGATAGACCAGGCATGTCCAAACTGTGGCCCTCCAGCTGTTGTGAAACTACACATTCCAGCATGCCAGCCACAGTTATGCTATTAGGGAATGCTAAAAGCATGGCACTGCATGCTGGATTGTGTAGTTTCAAAACAGCTGGAGGGCCACAGTTTGGACATGCCTGAGATAGACAGTGCTTACCCCCCCCCCAAGAAAAATCCGGTACCTCCTCTTCTTTGCTGCCACCACTACGTAAGGATTTTTGGCGAGGAAGTACCCAACCCGGTACTTGTGTAGTATCACTGCTCCCACGATGGGCATCGTACAGGGAAAAAACGCATCGCATGCGATCTGATGCAATGCAATGTCATTTTTCACAGAAATTATGGACATGAGTTGAAATCATGTAAAATGCACCCCAAATGTCATTTTTCACACTGTACCACCCCCACTTTCAACAGCAACCCGAAGCGTGGCGAGCGCAGCGAGCCCACGTGGGGCGGCGGTACGCGTCCTACGACCTTTTCATACCCCCACTATCCACGTCGGCGTGGAGTTGAGAATAGAAAGTGTGGCGAGCGCAGCGAGCCTCCTAGCCCAAAGCGTGGCGAGCGCAGCGAGCCCCGCGAGGGGACGCAGATACCTGTGAAGCCCGCGACGGGACACTGATACCTGTGAAGGTATCCGCGTCCCCACGCGGGGCTCGCTGCGCTCGCCACACTTTCTATTCTCAACTCCACGCCGACTTGGATAGTGGGGGTATGAAAAGGTCATAGGACGCGTACCGCCGCCGCTCGCCACGCTTCGGGTTGGCGTTGATAGTGGAGGTGGTTCAGTGTGAAAAATGACATTTGGCGTGCATTTTACATGATTTCAACTCATGTCCATAATTTCAGTGAAAAATGACATTGCATCACATCAGATCGCATGCGATTTTTATCAAAAATGCATAAAAACACGGTAAAATCGCATCACATGCCACTACATATGGCATGCGATGGCATGCGATGGGAGCCGTGATACTACACAAGTACCCCCAGCCCTGCTGTGTCCACGCCGCCATCTATTGGAGCGAGCCCGAAGCATGGCAATCCCATGAGGGGACAATGGTGCTACGTAAGTTCCGTAGTGTTATCGGTGGCCGCAAAGAAGATGAAGGGGCAGATTTATTAAGCTTGGTGAAGTGATAAAGTGTCTGGGTTTTTATCACAGCCAATTAGCTCCTAACTGTGAAGTTACAGTCTTAAGCAATTACCATGTACCTGAACCTCTGGTGCCGTTGCCAGCTCCTGCCGGTCACTGCTGGGTTGGAAGCACACTGCTGGGCTGTTGGGGCCTCTGCTGGGCTCTTTGGGCTCTCCGTGCGTGGCACCCGCTGGTTCCCAACCCCTGCTGTCACTCACTGGCGTTGGGCTGCTGCCTGGGACATCTGCTGTCTGGCCTCTCT
This sequence comes from Crinia signifera, assembly GCF_055691185.1. Classification (NCBI taxonomy): domain Eukaryota; kingdom Metazoa; phylum Chordata; class Amphibia; order Anura; family Myobatrachidae; genus Crinia; species Crinia signifera. Next base: position 211,819,680 of record NC_139221.1, on the reverse strand, counting down.
CTGCCTCCGGTATCACTGCGGGGATGAGGGGGGCTGCTGCCAATCACTGCCGGGGCTGTGTCATGTGTCACCATCTCCCCTAGTGCTGCGCGGCTCTTGGGTCTCTGCTGGGCTGCACGGCCTCTCCCTTCTCCCCTGCCGCCGGAGACACCTGACTGGCGGCGGCTCGGTCCGGCGCTTCGGCCACGATCTCCACCCTCAGCTGTCCACTGGCTGCCACGTCACACCATGCGCCTCTTCCGTGCCCCCTGTCGCGGACCTCCATCCTCCGGTGCTTTGTGCGCCTCTAACGTCAGTCTTCCCCTGGGACCGAGCTGCGGCGTGTCTCTCCCCTTCACGCCCTGTGCCCACACTACTTACTCCTTACTGCGCGCCTCGCTCTCTCTTCTCCTGGGGCACTTGTTACATGTTAATCTGCCCAGCAACAGGCAGTGCCGCCCCTCCACTTTGGCGCCCTGCTGAGCCACCAATGAAAACGGCCCTTTGGCTGCAGGGAGTTGTTAAAGTTGAGTTGCACACGCCATTTTAGGATAGTATGGCCGCCATCTTGGTTCGCAGAGTTGCGCAAATAAAGTATTATACCCGAGTCTGTGTAGCAAAGTGGACCATAAGCGTAGCCATACTAATACACATAAATTCATAATACCATACCTACACGAAATAAAATATAGTTAATTTAAGGTTTAGTGCACCACACATAGGTTAATCAACAATACACAATTATGTCTGTATAATGTTTAGTATCGTTATGTTCCATTTCTCATGCGCAGCACTCCGGTCGTAGCGAAAACTTTGCAATTCATAAGGTCCGATAATTACGGACAAAATCCATAATTCTTTGTACTATTTCTGTTAGAGCTGTGTGAGACAAAGGAATCAAGTTATAACCGGTTCTTGTTGCTTTTTACGACCCCGATGACGATGCCAACACACAAAGGACACCAAAGTACACTCCCCCTGCACCAATCCAAATCAAGTCACTTCGACACTGCATCTATCCCTTCACCATTGACCGGGCTAAAGTTCTATTTGAACATAGCGAGCTCCGACCGGACTGCGCATATCTGATGAGACGGTAAAACGGTTACATTCCTTGTGCTTTCTTATATTGTTTATTGGCTGATTGTATTCTGTACTTGTCTTCTTTCCCCTAGTAGTATTTGACTTGTATTAGTATTGTTAAGGGAATTGTATCACGTGTTATCCTGTATTTCTTCTTTCTGTAACCCCCTTTTGTCCGCTAGGGACTAAATACACTATTTGAAGAATCTATCTCCTCCCTTTGTTATATCCTTGTCTCGAGTCTCATTCGCATCTGGCGATAAAGGTTTATTACGGACATTATCCTTAAAAAGTATTCGCAGTTAAGGGATTAAGTACTATGAAGGGATATTCTATTACTGGTACTGATCCGGCGTGTACAACACACGGAAAAGGTCCGCTACGCTTATTTCGCACGTAGCTAGGGATAAAGGGTACGCAATTTTCGGAAAGAGTACATAAACTGCGCATTTCACTTATTGTCCTTCTGGTTATATCAATATCAGCATTAACAGAGTCCAGGTAGGTTCTGGGTCCCTCAGCCTATTATGTAGTAAGCTAGCTGTGGGGCGGTTGCCTAGCAACCCCCCGAGGCCTACATTGCAGGGTAAAAGCTCAACCAGATGATCTCCTTCATGCAGGGTGCAGCCTCTTTCCATCCGTGTCGGATCTTACCAAGATCTGTGCAATGAATTCTATTGAGAAAAGATACACAGAGAGTGCTCCATAAGTAAATAAATACATAAACTCATATACATGTGGGATAAGAAATATCAGCTTGCCAGCATTTTTATATTGGGCCAGTCCATCAGCAGTACAGCAACTTCACAGGCTGGATGTACAGTCAGCATGCTTCATAGCTGGGCAGGGCTCAAGAGGCAGATGGACGTCTCTGCAGGCGGCAGTGTCAGAAGTCACAGGTGCACCAATGCTGGTGCTACAGACAATGTGCTTCTTGCATCACAATGAAAGGCCACGGCCAATGTGTTTCATCCAATAAAGGACACCCCCTGACGAAGTTGAAGAGAAGTTATTTTTCTCTGATTGTATGATTTCTGATCGCATAGTCCTCTTTTTATGCTATATAGATGATCTATTAATCTTGTGGAAGGGACTGCTCAAGATCTGATTAACATTAGTGATAGACATAATATCAGCGATAGTACAATCAAATTTACCTTTACAACTAGTCCCTCTGAGGCACACTTTTTGGATGTGCTGATATCTTGTAGTGGTGGATATATTTCTACCAGTATGTTCTCTAAACCTTCAGACAGGAATAATTGATTGCACTCTTCCAGCTGTCACCCTAAACCCTCCATCCATAGTTTACCATATTCTCAACTCTTGAGGGTCCGTAGGATCAATTCTGATCTGGTCCAAGCTAGTTGTCAGATGGATTTTGTCATTAAAAAATTTCTAGAAAGGGGGTATGATTGGCAGGAGCTAATAAATACTAAGAAGAGGGTATTAGCCCTTGATAGGTCAGAGTTGTTAAAGGAGAAACTGCCAACTAAGGGATGAGGCCCCTACAACAACATGGGTGACTACTTACAATACTTCTAGTCCTGTGATCAATAGAATCTCCAAAAAATGATGGCCGGTCATTTAAACAGACCCCAATCTTCGTTTCAACAGAACAGGTTAATGGGTTATAGATGGAATCGTAATCTGCTGAAAATGTTGGTGAAAACTCAGAGCCAATCCAGTACTGTAGGTAAAAAGAAAATCTTGGGTTGTGTAAGGTGCACATGCGCCACTTGTAAATTTATGATACCTTGGGCAGTGTTCTATCATCTTCAAATGGTCGCCCTATACAGATCGAACATACATATCTTGTAACTCAAGATTTGTAATTTACCAAATTATTTGCCCATGTGGGCTGTTACATTGGAAAGACTGAAAGGTCCTTTAGAGAGAGTATGGCGGCACATAGGTCTGCCATCAAGAAAGCCATCTTGGACATAGTGATAAGCCGGTGGCTCGTCACTTTGCCACCCAAGCGCATACCCTCACATCTCTTAAATATAGAATGACCATATTGAAGAAAACTTGAGGGGTGGCAATAGGAGGTTGCGCCTTTTACAGTGCGAGGCCAGATGGATTATCCATCTTAACACGGTATCACTTAATGGTCTTAAGGCAGTGGGGCTTAATTACCTAATGTAACTATTGCTACATGATGACTATTCTGTTATAGTTTGAGTTCCTGATTTGCTATTAATGATACATACCAAGTGGTGATACTAAGTGTCGCATGATAGGTTTGCTGAATTTATATTTGGTCATTTATGTGTGTATCAATTTCTGTATAGTTTATTTTGTGCTAAGAATATGTACGTAAAGATTTAATGTTAGCAGTATTTGCGGTAACACTGGTTAGTTTAAAGTCGTAAGGTTTAGTTTTCAGTGATTTAGTAGTTAGATATACAGTATGTGTTTATTATTTAGTCAGGTTCTTGCACTAGAGCACATTATTTTTTACTAATGTGTTGTTTAAAATTTTGAATTATCTCGGTTGAGGATGCGCCCTCCCGTGAGACTTGTTCTACACCTAGGTACTTAAATCTGTTTGTGTACAGTGTATATTTGAGCCTGTCCTGATGACGATGCACTATGCATGGAAACGTTGCTGTGGTGTGATATTAAATATCTCTAACAAGTTGGACGGAGTGCTGCTCTTTCATCTCAATTTATTTATTTATTATCAGTTTCTTATATATCACATACATATTCCGCAGCGCTTTACAGAGAATACTTGAACACTCACATCAGACCCTGCCCCAGTGGAGCTTACAATCTATATTCCCTACCACATGTACATGCACACACAGACATTCTGGGGTTATTTTTTTTTTTTTTATGGAAGCCAATAAACCTACCAGTATATTTTTGGATTGTGGGAGGAAACCAGAGTACCCGGAGTAAACCCACGCAAGCACAGGGAGAATATACAAACTCTGCACAGCCATGGTGGGGATTGAACTCATGAACCCGCTGTGAGGCAGTAATGCTAACCATTACACCATCCGTGCTGCCCCAATATATCACAAACAGGGGGGGGGGGGGGGGATTGTGACCTTTTTCTGCGCTATCAGTATAGCAGCACTTTTATAGAACCACATTGTTAATAGAGGCACAGAAAATAGAAATGAAAGAAATAAAGGAACGGTATAGAAGTGCACTTTTAAACTTTCAGCAAAAATAATACACAGTGGTAAAAACAATTGTATTTATTCTGAACATCAGTACAAAATTATTTCTTCAGATTGGTGTTTCCACATAAAATATCAGTATTTGATCCAATATCTGACTAACATCAGCAGAAAATCTCTATGCGTTTCATCCCATAAGGACTTCTTCAGGGGTGATCAGGATCAATTTTAGGAAAAACGTTTAGTTCTCCTTGATGATTAAAAGCGAGGTATGGAATATAACGATGTCAAACGATAACAAAGCATTATGTCATACAGTATGATGTGGCTTCAAACAGCGAGCGGAAATCAAGAGAATGATTTACCAGGCTGACCAACTGATGAATCTTCACAGCACTAGCACCATCTCAATGGTACATTCAGTTACTCAGAGGCAAATCGTGTCATCAGGCTGAGAGCAGGAGCGCCAGCCCCCGTCAGCCGCCGGAAGGCTACTACGGAGCTCCCCGCTGGTCCCCACCAATTTTCCGCTGGTCCCCGCTGCCCGATCCCACCTCCCCACTCCCCCCCCCCTAACCTTGCCCATCTCCCTGAAGTGGAGACGGACAGGGTTCACATCCCCCGCCAAAGGAAACTGGGACGCGAGTGCGTGTGGTATGGAGACATCCCAGTCAGATGGAGCTTCTAATGCTCCCTCAGACTCCTGCACTTGCTCCGATGTTTCACAAAGTGAGAGATTGTGGTCTGCATTAGATATCCTACATTTGCCTCTGAAGTTGGACTAGTATTGACAAAAGTTTAAGCTGATTGGGGCATTTCAAAGTAAAGACTCTAAATCTGATTTCTATGAGCTCCCAGATTCTAATTGATCAATATCCAAAATGCAAAGGAACCTTGCTATTGGTCCCCATAGAGCAGTTGCCCATTGTAGCCTATGGCTACAGATTGGGGATGCAGTTCTGGCAGGTTTTCCCCAGAACCCTAACCAGAATGACTGCTGTGCATGATGACCAGACCTGGATGTGCATACGCAAAAGCAAAGCGAACGTACTCAGCACATCACAGGGCCAGTGCCAATTAATGTATTCTGCATTGAAATCCTAGGTGCTAATATTAGGCTGAAGGTGCCCATACACGTGTTATCGAGCGGATCGCACGCATGCGTGATAAATGGGCCCCCATGTGTAGTCCCTAAACTTTCAAAAGAAAATTCTCTCTTTAATGGACAAAACCATGTGCACTGCAGGTGGGGCAGATGTAACATGTGCAGCGAGAATTAGATTTGGGTAGGGTTTGTACTTTAAACTGATATCTATATTGCAGTGTAAAAATAAAACAGCCAGTGAGTTTGAAAAAAACTCAGGAGCCCGAGGTGTGCTTCCTACCACCAGTGCTGTGCCTAAACACGTGCAAAGGGGGCCAATTGGGCCATCTCCCGAAGGAGACGGGCCCCGTTTTCCCCCTAACCCCTCTAAACCATAAGGCCGAAGAGGGGAAAATAGGGAACGGTGGGTCCTCTTCGCCGAAGCTTAGAGAGACCCTCATTCCTCAACCCCCGGAAGGGTTAGGATGGTGGGTCCTCCGCACCCAAAAGTTTGGAGAGACCCTCAGTAGACTTCCCTCCGCCTTGCGGCTCGGGGTCGTCCTCGGGGGACCGAAGCTCTCCCCAAAATTGGGGAAATGGAAGGCCCGAAAGGGTCGACCACACTACCCAAAAAACGGTGAGTCTCCCCCGCAGAGGCCCAAATAGACCAACTGAGGAAGAAGAAACCACCTACTCAGTCCCGACGTTTCTCCTCTCCCAGGGATTGAGTACTGGGCTCGGCTTTTCGCTGTCCCCAGGCTGGAGTCCTTCCTCCCCAGCCTGGAGCAATCTACTCGGCCCCAGCTTTTCCCATCTTCCTGGGAGTGGATACTAGACTGAGCTTTTCGAGTGACCCTCCCACAGAGGCAAAGACCCCTGAACAAGAGCCCCATCTCAAAGCCTGATGCTTCTCCCCTCCCTACCAGTGGAGAGAATGGTATTCCCTCCTCCAACAGGGCATCGATACTCAGCCTTCCCTAGCACTCGCCCAGAATATGAGGTGGGCTATCACATCATGCTCAGTAGCAAGATACTACGGTCCAGCTTTTCTCTATTCTCTGCCAGGGGGGCGTTCCAGACCCAACTGATAAGAACAGATGAGTTTGAAGAAACTCAGGAGCCCGAGGTGTGCTCCCTACCACCAGTGCTGTGCCTAAACACTTGCAAAGGCCGAAGAGGGGAAAATAGGGAATGGTGGGTCCTCTTCACCGAAGCTAAGAGAGAGACCCTAATTCCTCAACCCCCGGAAGGGTTAGGACGGTGGGTCCGCCGCACCCGAAGGTTTGGAGAGACCCTCAGTAGACTTCCCTCCGCCTTGCGGCTCGGGGTCGTCCTCGGGGGACCAAAGCTCTCCCCAAAAGGCGAGAGCTTCGGCACATTGGGGAAATGGAAGGCCCGAAAGGGTCGACCACACTACCCAAAAAAACGTGACAAAACTACAAAAAACAAGGAACGTGAAAAGTGACGAACGTGAGAGGGAAAGAGAAATAAATAATAAGGACGTGCAGCGCTACCTGAAGGGAAGTGCGCAGTGCAAGTGCCATACTAGTGCATGGTGATTTTGGGATCCCCCCGTGCATGTTCGGCACCCCCGAGTTTCCCCGGGGGCACAGTGCAGCCTTGGACTCCAAGCAACCGACCGATCAGCGTCCGACCAAGGTTTCTCTGTTCCCATCGTAGGGCATTTTCCAGCCCCTGGCATAGGAATGGGTACTCCACTGGGCTTTTCGACTGACTCCCTTAGGGGCTGCGACCCCCTCGGAAGAGCAATCTAATCAGTCTCAGTGTTTCTCCGATCCCAAGGTTAAGGTACTAAGCTGGGCCTTTCGCGGTCTTCCCATCAGAGGCTACGAACCTCTGGAACAGGAGCCATCTACTCAGTCCCAGCCTTTCTCCGCTCCCTGGGAATGGATACTAGACTGAGCCTTTCGCTGTCTCATCCTTCAGGCGCTACGAACCCCGTCAAGAGAGTCAAACTACTAGGCCCAGTGTTTCTTCCCCCCCTCTTACCAGTGGATTTACGGAAACAACACCTCCTACCAAAGAGGTGAAGGTACCAGACTTTTCACCACTCCCAGGCAAAAAAGAGGGGTCCCACACCCTCCGCCCATCAGAGCAGCTACTCAGTCCAGCCTTTCTCTATTCTCTGCCAGAGGCCAGTCCATACCCACTGATAAGAACAGATGAGTTTGAAAAAACTCAGGAGCCCGAGGTGTGCTCCTTACCACCAGTGCTGTGCCTAAACACGTGCAAAGGGGGCCCTGCATTCGAAGTGGGCTTATCTCCCGAAGGAGACGGGCCCTGTTTTTCCCCTAACCCCTCTCAACCATAAGGCCGAATAGGGGAAAATAGGGAACGGTGGGTCCTCTTCGCCGAAGCTTAGAGAGACCCTCATTCCTCAACCCCTGGAAGGGTTAGGACGGTGGGTCCTCCGAACCCTAAGGTTTGGACAGACCCGCAGTGGACTTCCCTCCGCCTTGCGACTCGGGGTCGTCCTCCGGGGGACCGCAGCTCTCCCCAAAAGGCGAGAGCTTTGGCACGTTGGGGAAATGGAAGGCCCGTAAGGGACGACCACACAACCCAAAAAAAACGTGACACACTACAGAAAACAGAAAACGTGAAAAAGTGCACGAACGTGGAGAAGAAGAGAAATAAATAATAAAGAGGACCCCAGCCAGAAGGCCTGGGTGGGGGGTGTGAAAAATTGTCCTACCCCATCCAAAAGGACACGGTAAGGACGTGCAGCGCTAACCTAGAGGGAAGTGTGCAGTGCTAGTGCTTACTAGTGCAGGGTGATTTTGGGATCACCCGTGCATGTTCGGCACCCCAGAGTTTCCCCGGGGGCACAGTGCAGCCTCGGACTCCAAGCAGCCAGCCAGTCAGCGTCCGACCAAGTGTTTCTCCATCTCAACAGCAGGCACTTTCCAGCCCCTGGCATGGGAATGGGTACTCCACTGGGCTTTTCGAAAGACTCCCTTAGGGGCTGCACCCCCCCTCGGAAGAGCAATCTACTCAGTCTCAGTGTTTCTCCGATCCCAAGGTTAAGGTACTAAGCTGGGCCTTTCGCGGTCTCCCCATCAGAGGCTACGAACCTCTGCAACAGGAGCTGTCTACTCAGTCCCAGCCTTTCTCCGCTCCTTGGGAATGGATACTAGACTGAGCCTTTCGCTGTCTCATCCTTCGGGGGCTACGAACCCCGTCAAGAGAGTCAAACTACTAGGCCCAGTGTTTCTCCCCCCCTCTTACCAGTGGATTTACAGAAACAACACCTCCTACCAAAGGCAGAGGTGAAGGTACTCAGCCAGACTTTTCTCCACTCCCAGGCAAAAAAGAGGGGTCCCACACCCTCCGACCATCAGAGCAGCTACTCAGTCCAGCCTTTCTCTATTCTCTGCCAGAGGCCAGTCCATACCCACTGATAAGAACAGATACTACACTTGATCTTAGCCAAAAGGCCGACAGCCAGTATTTACCCTGAACAGAAAATAACACCCAAATCTAACTCTCTCTGCACATGTTACATCTGCCCCCCTGCAGTGCACATGGTTTTGTCCATTAGAGAGAGAATTTGCTTTTGCAAGTGAACCAGAATCAATCCCTATGGCCCTCCAGCTGTAAAACTACAAGTCCCAACATGCCTTGCCACAGGTTTGCTATTAGGGAATACCTCCCAAGTGTCACGATTTCAGCGGGACAGTCCCGATTTTCGGGTCCTGTCCCGCTGTCCCACCCGCGGCCGGCATTGTCCCGCTGCAGGGGGGTTGCAGTTGGGAGCCCCCCCAAGCTGATTGAATAGACGCTGTGCGCATGCACACAGCGGTGGCCGAAAATGGGGTCGCGTATGCATAAGCCGCGTCCTCATTTGCATAGGCCCGCCCCCTTTCCGGGCTTCGCCGCACGAGTGTCCCTATTCCAGCAGCCAAGAAGTTGGGAGGTATGGACTCGGAGAGAGGCAGTGGTGCTTTTTCTTCCCAGCAAACTAGCAGTGCTTTTTTTTTACCATGCCAATGACAAGCATCAATGGCAGTACTGAACATAGCATTAATTCTGACTGGCCTTCAGAAACAGGATAGTGCCTGGGTGCTTGTGAAATTGAACCTGGGGAGAACATTGGAAAATAGATAAACCAATTTTTTACATTGTACATACCAAAATAAATCAATTCCAACTAATAAAGCTTTTAGCATTAGCCTCTGCACCAACAGGGAAGGTGAACTGAGTATCTGATCTGAATAGCAGAAAACATGTCCTGGACCCCTGGGTGGTTAAGATATGTGAGTTCCTGCACACAAGCAGCGTCATGTGTATTGTATATATCAGTGTGATGCACTCACTGGGAGGCTCCTGCAGCTAGGAACCTCTGTGCATGGTGCGTGTTATCAAACCGGACATGCCCGCGTTGCACAGAACGGAACTTCCGCCATCTAGGTACGCAGCGCAGTTACCCAGCAGCTGAGCCGCCGTCGCCGTGGGTCGGGACGAGTGTTTTTAACGATGTACAGACAGAATTTCCGCTCCCCGAGCCCCTCAAAGCCCTGTGGCGGCGAAGGGAGCCCAGGGGCGTTCCGCAGCCCCCCGCCGGTCCAATTCCCCGGCGGCCCCATGCTTCCTCCGCCGCTGCCGGGCTGGGGCTACGGGAGCCCGCACACACCGTGCTACGGGCAGAGGCCTCCTAGGCCTGGCGGCAGCGGCCACGGCCAGTCCTCGCCCTCTCATATGCCCTTTGGATGTAGGTACGGCGGCCAGTCCCCGGGTCACACCCCGCCCCGGAGAGGCAGCCCTCGCTATAACACGTCCCCGTACGAGAAGTCGCCTGGAGGAGGAAACCCTCAGCACTACCACCAGCAGCACCAGCACCGGGGCCACCGGTCTCCCAGGCCGCCCATGCACTACCAGGTAATAGGGAGGGAGGCAGGAGGCATTCTGCGCCTCACCCCATACTAACCAACCCCGTACTGCTCCCCGGGTCAGTGTGGCTGATATGTGAGCCCGCACATATATTAACGTACGTAGCTGTAATATTTGCAGAATAATAATTACACAGTGATGTGTGTTTCTGTGAACGTAGATTTTCTCAGTTCAGGTTACAGCCACGTAGCAAATACTACCACATACATTGGTGGTGTTTAACGTGCTTAACCATACAGCATATAGGGTACAACATAGAGACACTATCTCTCATTGTCCCACTAAATGCAAGATTTAGGCCAGTGGTAGCCAACTCCAGTCCTCGAGAGCGACCAACAGTTCACATTTTCCAGACAACCTAGCTGCTGCACAGGTGCACTCATTACTTACACATTTTGAAAGATCACTTGTGATTCTGTGAGATCTGGAAAACTGTACAAGTGTGTCCACACCATTACGGTGTGTACACACTTGTACAATGTGCATGAGATTTTGACTATATAGTCAAAATCTCATCTGGATTGCATGGGTTTTAACCCTTGCGATCCCGATGCGCGCTCCCGTATCTCAGCCAGAAAGTCTTGGGTGCATAGACTATATAGTGCAGATCTGCACTATACAGTCTAAATTGTATATATAGTCTAAATTGTACAAGTGTGTACACACCTTAATGCTGTGTATACACGGTACAATCCAGCATGAGATTTTGACTATATAGTCAAAATCGCATGCAGATCATAAGCAGATCGCACAGGTTTTTTACCTTGTGATCCCGATGCGCGCTCCCGTGACAGCACAAATCGAAACCCAGATAGAGAGGGCAGCAATGATTATAGTGCAAATCGAATGTAGATAGTACAGAGTTAGCAAAGATTCTATAGCTCTCAAATCTTAAATAGAATAGCAAAGGAATCTCACAATGTGTACACACTAATTGTTGGTAGCTCTCGGGGACTGGAGTTGGCTACCCCAGATTTAGGCTCATGCTGTATCTCTTGGGAAGAAGGTGTTTCTTTTTCATAAATCACTTGTCTGTAATATGGTGCGACACAAGAGTCTCTATTATTTATTTATTAACAGTTTCTTATATAGAGCATACATATTCCGCAGCGCTTTACAGAGTATAGTTGCACATTCACATCAGTCCCTGCCCCATTGGAGCTTACAATCTATATTCCCTACCACATGTACGCGCACACACAGACATGCGTGTTAATTTTTGTTGAAAGCCAATTGACCTACCAGTATATTTTTATATTGTGGGAGGAAACCGGAGTAAACACAGGGAGAATATACGGTACTTGTTTCCTAGCACGGCGCCCATCGCATTGTATACCATAAGCCTTAGAATGCGATGCAATGGTATACGATTTTAAATTGTATAAGCACCCTAATGGGATTTTTTAATGTTAAATGGCCCCCCTATAAAGATTATTAATTGTATAAGCACCGTAATGGGTGCTTACAATGTTGAAAGCACCCTCACGCCACCCCCAGTATCAACGGAAACCCGAAGTGTGGCGACTGGCAGCGGTAAGCGTCCTCCGACCTTTTCATACCCCCACTATCCATGTCGGCGTGGAGTTGATTTTAGATAGTGTGGCGAGCCCCACAAGGGGACGCGGAATACATGTAAAGTAATACGCGTCTTTGATTTTGTGCGGTATGTTGTTGTACCTGTTTACCCATCCATGGGCTTTATTTTGGTTTATTCTTTCTGAAAAAATTCTGCTTAGATGGGCAAAACCATGTGCACTGCAGGTGGGGCAGGTGTTACTTATGCAGAGAGAATTAGATTTGGGTGGGGTTTTACTTCAAAGTGAGATCTATATTGCAGTGAAAAATAAAGCAGTCAGTATTTTCCCTGCACAGAAACAAAATTACTCACCCAAATCTAATTCTCTCTGCACATGTTACATCTGCCCCCCCTGAAGTGCACATGGTTTTGTCCATCTAAGAAGGATTTTGTCAGAAAGAATGAACCAAAATAAGGCCCCATGTGCTACACTTTGAAGTCAATTCTGCAAAGAATTTTACTTGTAGAGTAATGAAAGTTCTAGAACTTCATTTTTCACAAGTAGAGAATATCCATGTTTTTTTCTGACAAAGTTAAAAAAAATGTTTAATGTTCAATTTAATTTGAAATACAAAAAATTAGGTAAATGGCATAAAACAACAAAAAAAATCAATAATTTTTTATTGGTTAGCGATACAAACCTGTTAATTCTCACTTGGGATTGGTGTGCAAAGGGTTAATGAAAAACACCTGGTCTGATACAGGCCACAATGTGATAGAGACAACACAGCAGACAGTGACGCCCCAGGCAGGAAAAAGGAACTGCACAGGTTTTGAAAGGTGCAGGGTGCTAGAATGAACACCAGGTCTGCCTAAATATGATTAAAAGCTTGCTTTTGATGCATCACACAATAGAATGTAAGCCACAACTACTAATATTAAGGTGCCCATTTATCATATAATATTTTCAGCTAATTTGATGTCTTGCGGGGGTTAGACGCTAATGTTAAGTATCCCCCCGAATGTATCAGAAAGGACAGCAGCAGGAGTCTCTGATCCCTGCAACGATCCCTCCTGCTCCTCTGGCAGCCAACATTCCCATAGGTTTATATGGGAAAGCGATGCTGCCCCGTATCAATATCTGCTGCATTGCATTGGGTCCCCGTGCTACCGCCATTCTGGGATGTTGGTAGCCTATGGGCTACAAAAAGCACCGACTGTGCAGACCCTCGGCACCCAGTGGAGCAGATCGCTGGGACGGTCTCCTTTTGGAGCTCTGTCCATGCATCTGCAGGGAGATATATCCCACCGATAGCAATGCAATCTTGGGCAGTACGATTCTGGGGTGCAATTCTGCCCTATGCATCAATACCAGGCATCATCGCAAAAAATCCCTGGGCTACTGCCATTCTGGTATGGTGGTAGCCTATGGGCTACAGACAGCACTGCTGGTGTGGCAGCGCAGTCAGCGAAGGGTCAGTGCTGACCACTAATGTGCAGACCCCATCACCATCCAGCAAAGCTGATCACAGGAACGGGCTCCTTTCAGAGCCATGTCCATGTGTTTGCAAGGAGATATATCCCAGCGATAGGATCGCATAGTACAATGTGATCCTGGGCGGTAAGGTTCCCCCCAGATAGCATTGTATTTGCAATCCTACTTAAAGGTGACCATACACTAGTGTGATTTGGGCCCTATTCAGAGGAATCTGGTGAAAATTGTCAAATTGCTTGTGTGCGCCTGCAGTCGGATTTTAGCCGAAGATGTCAAGTGCTGACATCATCATTTATCGGATCCGGCAAACCTTTTATATGCAAAAGGACCAAATACGATGTATCATATGCAATCCTGCTGCCAGGGAGCTCAACGGAGGTTGTGTGCGACATCTCCCATAAGTGTATTGGGGTAAGTCCGTTGTCTTTCAAGTGCCAGCAGTTAGATGGCACCCGACAGCAGCAATTCAGTTTTTCTGCCATTTGGGGACAAGCACTGCCGCTGGCAATATTTCTGTTCCTTAGGTGGCGAACAGATATGCGCAAGTGTTGCAAGGACCCCTTTAGACAGGATTAGCTACTTCTCGCATTCACCCAGATTACCTGTTCATGCTACACAGCGACATGGGTAGTTCCCAGGTTCAACCCTGGCAGCTACTCTGGTTGAAATGCTTGACCCGAGTTGTTTTGTAGGACCCTTTCAGACTGAGCTAAATACCTGGTTGCTGCACATTCAGTTGAATTAACCAGGGATATTTCTGCTAGTCTGAAAGGGGTTTATTACATGCCACCTATGTTCTGGACATTTTTCTTTTTGTAGTAATAGCTAATATCCATGATGTGTTTCATTACCATCCCTATACAGTATACCACATAGACCAGACCAGGGCTTGGCAACAACGGCCCTCCAGATGTTAGTGAACTACACATCCCAGGATGCTTTGCATTAGTTTTGCTATGTGGCCATGCTGAAACTGATGCAAGGCATGCTGGGATGTGTAGTTCATCAACATCTGGAGGGCCGGTGTTGCCCAGCCCTGACATAGACTGATCGGCGTACAGCACTTTCATCCAATTTGGTGCTTGTGATGGACATACAATGAGCTGCTTAATACTGTAGCCAAATCTGTAGTTCTAGCAAAAAGGTAGGCAACCTGTAGCACTCCAACAAACATTGCAAAATGTTCTAATGGCATATTGGGGAGTGTAGATCCAAAGCAACTGGAGTGCCAGAGATTGCCTAGCTCTGTTCTAGCAATAGTGTTTAAGTGAGGTATTATGGAATTGACTTTTCTTTATAATGTACATATATCTATATATCTATATATATATATATATATATATATATATATATATATATATATATATATATATATATATATATATATATATATATATATATTCTCTCTCTCTCTCTCTCTCTCTCTCTCTCTCTCTCTCTCTCTCTCTCTCTCTCTCTCTCTCTCTCTCTCTCTCTCTCTCTCTCTCTCTCTCTCTCTCTCTCTCTCTCTCTCTCTCTCAGGCATGTCCAAACTGTGGCCCTCCAGCTGTTGTGAAACTACACATCCCAGCATGCCCTGCCACAGTTTTAGCATTTCCTAATAGCAAAATTGTGGCAAGGCATGATGGGTCTTGTAGTTTCACAACAGCTGGAGGGCCATAGTTTGGACAAGCCTGATCTAGGCCCATACACACTGGGCAAAGTTTGAGCTGAAAGCAGATCAGTTTTGCCACTTGAGCTGCTTTAAGCTCAAAAGCTGCCCGGTGTATATGGGGCACTGATGCGCGCTCCCTCATCATCGCCGGACGCCGTTTATCTGCTCTGTGTGTATGCACTGAACAATTTTCAGCCCATCGATTTACCACCACCATTGCTGTGCATACACACCCGCCAAAAAAATCAAAGTGTGTATAGGTCCTTGTAAACCATACATATGGATAGATTTTGAGAAAACTTCTGTAGATTAACATGTGCTGAGATTTGAACAAGATCCTCAATAGATAGTTTAATGCAGTGGTTCCCAAACCAGGTGCCATGGAACCCTGGGGTTCCTTGGGGGACTTGCAGGGGTGCCTTGGATTAGTGGTCCATGACCAATTCAGATTATTTATGACCAATGTAATAGGCAGGTTGTGGACAAATAGAAGTGAATCCTGTCTGTTACCACATCACTGACACGAAGGATGAGTTTTAAACACAATTTACTTGATTTAAAATGTATTGTGATTTTATCATTGCGAAACATTTGCCCTAGGGGTGCCATGACAATATTCTGATACTCCGGGGTGCCGTGATTCAAAAAGCTTTTTGACCTTTTGAAAATGGAAGCAGTATGTTTATTTTTCTTAAAAGAAAAAAAAAAGCAAGCTCTCATCACAAAATGGTTAGCAATTGTAATCTGTTTGTTATGGAGTTTATTCTCACCTGTTATAAATGCTGCAAGTATATGTAGTTACTTTCTAAGATTGGAGGACGTGTATTGAATGCTTGTTTACCTGATGATTTTCTTTCAAAGGGTTCACCCAGGACGTCTACACCATATGGTGCAGCACATGGCAGAGAGAACAGAGTGTCTAATGATGTGGAAAACTATTACAGACCTTCAATGCTTGAGGACCCCTGGGCTAACCTAAGGCCCTTATCCCAGTCAGACCTAGACCAGCACAACAGCAATGAGCAAACAACATATACTGGTAAAAAAGGGCGGTATTTTAGCTAATCCCTAAAATAAACTCCTGGGTACACTAAAACACACGAGTTGGTCAAGGACGCAAGTCAGATCCTTTCTTTTCTTTTTCTTTTTTAAGTTGGAAAAAAAAAATTATTTTATCAGATTTATTTTTTTTAATTATTCAAGATAACAATGTTACATGTTCTACAAGTCTAGAGCCGTTATAGACAGAATCAGAAAGTGCACCAGCAATGAAGAACAAGTTGTTCTGTATTCACCAGCGTATGTTTTGTGACTTTTACACAAGTTTCAAATTTCAAGACTTGTTGCCACTTTGCATCACATAGGCTTATGTTGAAAGCCTAGTTTTTACAAGTTCCTCCATTAAATTGGATTTATTTTTAAGTAATTGTAATACAATATAGGTTTGTAAATTAATTGTTAATTCTACAAGTAATATAATTTGGATGGCATATTCAGATACTTTGTTTTATTCTAGGTCTGTTGCTGTCAGCATATTTGTGGCCTGATGTTGTTTTTTTTTTTTTGTTATCTTTATTTTTAAAGAGTAAGGTTGATCTATTTTTAACGGATTGCTTTACTGAAACCGGTATCTTCGAATATGTACAAAGTAGTATTGTAGAACATAGCAGAAGCCAAGTTTGCAAGCTATTAAAACAGTTTATGTACATAGCAGGTATTCTGTTATGAAACAAGGTTTAAATTGTGTACTTTGAGATGTGTATAGAAACTTTGTTTAATTTGTTATTTGGCCTATTCATTTATAAAAAGATTGAAAAATGTTTCTTTTTCCAATACTAGACGTCATTCATGAAAGAGAAAATAACCCCTAATAAGGAATCATTAAATTAAAACTCCAATGCCAGAGATATCTATTCAACAAAAAGGGTAATATGTATAGTGTTCTGTACCAACTGCTTAAGTAGACCGTTCTATACAAGACTGTGATGTCTTGTGCTTTTATAGTCCTGTTCCTATACATCAATAAATAAAAACAATGTAGTAAAATCACTGTAGAATGAACTTCGGTCAGCTTAGATCCATTGAAAGTGGTATATTTACCAAGCTGAATTTAAGAATTGTGCCCATTTTTAAATGTGAAGTTAACCCACTGAGAGGCAGCGGCTTGCACGAGCAGATGTTTCATAAAGATCACCTGTAGTGCATACCAGGGTACCTAACTAGCACAGGGTGGTCTATATGCCGGACTGCACCTATGTATCCTGCAGTCTGCTTCCAGATTTACCATTCGCTATTGAGGGAAACAAAGATGTTCTAGAAGCAACTAGTGCAGAAAGATAGATCGGTTGTAATACTTCCAGCCTCCATCTATTCTAGCCCTTAGCTCTACTCTACACATTTAACAACATGGGCCAACAGGATCCATGATCTATGTTTGCTAATGTAGCCACCATGCTTTTTTTGTCGTTCCTCTAGCTAGGGGATTACTGTAATAAAAAATTAAGCAAATGTGGACATCCATTTTAGAAATATATAGTGATAATTCATAATAAGAACTGTGTTGTACCCCTTTCACATTGCAAAGCGGGTTGGATCCCAGTCCGGCGCTTTCAGATTAAACCCAGGTTGCCCATTATACAGGAGGAGTCCCAGGTTTAACCCTTCTTATAACCCGGATCGGAATACCAATTTAGTTGATGCGGGTTATTCGGTGTGGTGTGTTCACACCGCAATTTGTCCCCGGGTCGACACGTCACCAACCCGGGTCCAACTCTGGTTATTTGTACAAAGTGAAAGGAGTATTATTTACATTCAGTTTGGTACTGTATAAAACTTGCTAGCTTCTATTCATTTATTGTTCTCAAACATAAGACTAAGGGAGGAATTTTATTTTTTAATGGTTACTTTACCTAATGGGAGCCCAAAGGAACAATGCAGTCATTACTGGGCACCAGTAAGCTATTCATATAAATACAATTGCACCCAGGTTCTATTTCATGTAGTTTCACTCGGTATAAACGGAATATTTGTTTTAAACAATGTTGTCTATATAGCACCATCCTATTCTGCACTGTACAGAGAATATTTAGTCACTCATGTGAGTCAATGCCCATTAATACTTGGACTATATTCCCTAGAATGATGGTTCTCAAACTGTGTGCCGTAGCACCCCAGGGTGCCTTGGGTCACTTACAGGGGTTTGGTAGTCTATGACCAATTTAACATATTTATGGCCAATATAATAAGCCAAACCAGTGCTAGTCGTAAACTGTGTGGGCTATTGAAACCAAAACTTGTCCCTCACCACATAACTGAACCTAAGGATGACATAGAAGCACAATTTACTTAACATTTTGTCTTCTGATTTTCTCAATAAGAACCTTTTAAGCCTAGGGCTGCTGTGAAATAAATTCTGATACTCTACGGCACCATGATTCAAAAAAGTTTGGAGACCACTGCCCTACCACATACATACTAGGTTAATTCACTGCTGCCAAAAATGGACCTATCAATATGTGGTTTGCAGCATTTGGGGAAACCGTTGCAAACATGAACTCTACCCATGGAGAGTTGACCCATGATTCAGTGCTAATCATTGTTCCACCATTCAGTGTTGCCAACATTTCTTAGCTTTTGGGCTTAGAACACTAGAGGTCAATTTATTTGGTCAGTCTAATGAATTGCTTCCTTTTGATGTATTTTGTCCTCTGTGACTGCAGATGTGCCAAACATTCAAAGCATGACATACCAAAAGATACAATTCCACCACAGCGCTAAGAGGTGCCCATAAGAAACACTCAAGAGAAATGTAAAAATTACAGGAACAAAAAAGTCCCATGAGATCATTCCAAAACAGTCCCATGGCAAGGATCTGAAATAGACAAGCTCCCCTTTTCATAGAAGTGGGAGAACAGAACATTCAAACATAACGTATTTGTGATATCTGTCTACATATGTATCAAGGGGGAAAAAATCACTTTCTCTGATGAAAATAGATAGCACATTCTCTGGGATATATATTTTTTCCAGCTAACTTGAGTGTCACCGAGGCTGCTGAGTATCACAGTAAGTAATGTCATTTGACAAGCCAGTCTGCTTTCATGGTGAGAGAACCTAAAGAATGATTAATTTTAGATTACAATATGCCTATTCCTTTTAATATTTATCTCAATACCTTTTGTGCTCATTTCATTGCATTGCAATACTACTATTGTGTATAAGGCATAATTACTTACTAGCTTTAGGGGTACTTATTTCCCAGCAGGGCGCCTAATAAGCTATTTGCTTAGAGGGGTATTCTGCGAAGTGAAATCGCATCGCGCATCGAATGGCTTTTTGTGCCTTGCGATGCGATGTAATGTGGTGTGAGATGTGATCTCAGTAGTTCATATGGTAAAACACCACCACTCTCCACGTCACCCCCGAAGCGTGGCGAGCGGCGGCTGAACGCGTCCTACGACCTTTTCAAACCCCACTCTACCCACGTCGGTGTGGAGTTGATTTTATATAGTGTGGCGATCCCGAAACGTGGCGAGCGAAGCGTAGCACGGGTACGCGGATTACTTTACATGTATTCTGCATCCCCTCGCGGGGCTCGCCACGGATCGGGCTCGGTGCCTCGCTGCGCTTTCCACATTAAATAAAAACAACTCCACTCCGACGTGGATAGTGGGGGTATGAAAAGGTCGGAGGACGCGTTCCGTCGCTTGCCACGCTTCGGGGTGTCATGGAGAGTGGTGGTGTTTTACCATATTAACTAATGAGATCACATCTCACAAAAAGCCATGCGATGTGATTTCACTATGTTAGCGTACGTAGGAAATCTGGGCACCCTGCTAGGAAACAAGTATCGCTTTAGGTTATACCGTCAGAGTGATGGCTAATTTTGGTCTAGTGCAATGGATTACAGTTAATAAAATAAAAAGCCATCTGAACTCTGTAAAGGCTTTATACAAGGAATTTTATATGAAGTTATTATACTGATTACTGCAGATCTGACCTTGGCAAATAATGATCTCCCTTGCTGCTATGTAAGTACATGTTTTACTAGGGTTTATACGTAATGTAAATCTGGGTACAGACTAGACAACATGAAAACAATACGGACAAACAATATAATGCATGCACACTGCAAAAAATATAGTCAGTGGCCACATCCAGTAGTATGCCATTGTTGGCGGGATCCTCAGATTGAGCTGCATGTACAGACAAGAGGACATCACTAGTGCCATAGTGTGTACACACTGAGGCATTTATTCAGATCTGATTGTAGTACAAATTTTGTTTGGAAAATGGGCAAAACCATGTGCACTGCAGGTGAGGCAGATGTAACATGTCCTACGGCATGTTAAATCTGTTAGATTTGTGTGTTCTGTTTCTGTGAAGGGTAAATACTGGCTGCATTATTTTTACACTGCAAGATTGCAGTTTCAACACACCCCACCCAAATCTAACTCTCTCTGCACATGTTACATCTGCCACACCTGCAGTGCACATGGTTTTGCCCATTTTCCAAACAAATTTGTAGTGCAATCAGATCTGAATAAGGGTGTGAGTGTTTTTAAGAATTTGTCACAACGAATGGTTGCTAGTGGCAAATTTGTATAAAATGGTGTCTAGTATGTACCTGTACCAGGATTCACTTCTGCACTGTGAAAGATTTAGTAAATAAAATGTACGTTAACGGTATTTATTATTAAAATGTTTGTAATTCGGAATATGAACCTTATTGTGAGGCAAGAAACACAAACTGAAAATTAGCATCTTCTCTAAAAGAAATGTATAGTGTCAGAGAACAGGTAATGTGTATAGTGTGGAATTTCTGACTCAAGCATCTGCATGGAAGAACCAGCTGTATTCTACTAGCTTTAAAAATAGATGACCGCTGTGAATAAAGTGTTGGTACAGGTAAGATTTTAGCCAGATCCTGGCTATGTGCATACGGGAACTAATTATTTGTGTTCTTTGTCAGTTGCACAGACAATTATCCTTAAGGAGCCCATACACGGTCCGTTGTGTATGGCTCCGTTCTGTACTATGCGATGCGTGCTCCCGCGCATCACATAGTACGGTACAAAAAGTATGTGCTGCCATACTTTTTGTAGTAGGTATGGATCGGATTGCAGTGCATGCACACTGCATGCACTAGGGATCTGATCCGATGTGTACTAATTAAGTCCCAAACGGATCCGTTAAATGGACCGTGTATGGGCTCCTTTAGAATACTAATGATATTACACCTCACTGGACAGAGAATACTTAACCAAACACATTAGTTCCTACCTGATTGGAGGTTAGAATCTACACATGAAAATGTATCTGTTGTTTGGATATTGGAACACTTGGAGGAAACCCGTACAAAACACTATAATAACAGATGCATAGCAGGATTCATTACTTTTTATTTCACTTGTGATTCTGTAAGGTAACCTGGAAAACATGAACTGTTTTGGTCTTGGACAAGATTTTGACTGATTTCTCATAGCACTGCTGCTAAAGATGAAGCTGGCCTGATCAATGCCCCCATGCATACACACAGGCCTATGCATAGCGGCAAGCTCCAGTGAGCACAGCGCTGCAACTAATCCTAGTCTGATTTCACGCCATAGAAGTCTATGGCATACGCATGTGCATCATAGACCTGGGCATATTAGTTGTACCATTCATGGGGATGGATAAGATTGGCTACATCTGACCCAGTACCCATCACTTGCAGTGAGAAGCTAAGCGGTAGGGAGGGGTTAGAGAAATGCAGACATGGGCTGAGATCTCTGTACAAACTATAGCTGTACCTGGCAAGTTACCTCACATCCAGACAACAGTCTCTGAATCACTTCTATGTCTGCTCAGCCAGCCCAGGTAGTTTCTGATGTTCCACCACCATGAGCAAAGTAATGATTATAGGGCAGGGCTGGGCAACACCGGCCCTCCAGATGTTGAAGAACTACACATCCCAGGATGCTTTGCATTAGTTTTGCTATGTGGCCATGCTGAAACTGATGCAAGGCATGCTGGGATGTGTAGTTTATCAACATCTGGAGGGTGTTGCCCAGCCCTGTGATAGGGGGAGGGACCGATGTTCTTTGGTTGCAGGGAAGTGCTCTACTAGGGTGTGGTTCCTGTCAACTGCTCATTTCTACCTGTTTTGCAGGCGCTGCCACGGTGCAGTGATCCTGACAAGGAAGCATTTCACAGCTGGCATGCTGCGGTTCCTGGACATGGTAAAGTACTGCCATATGTAACACCCTCATGGTTGCCGTGGGTGCAGGGGAGACACATAAACACATACACTGACTCACGGGAAGGAATATGCATTGTGGTCTTTGCTAACCTACACCACGACAGTGCCATGAACTGAATACTGTTGGCTGAATTTACACTGTAGTGTACAGAATAATGTACATGTGCAGTAAGCTGTAACCAAAAGTGCTGTGGGAGCTGGGAGAGGGTAGGATCATCCTGAATTCAAGCAGGCTCAATTACCTATTTGGACTGACCACAGTGTGTTAGTATAAGTGATGAACATAGCTAATGAAGTGGATAGATCCACACTTTTGGTCAAATTTGTCCATCGAATTTCTCTTCTACTTCAAATTGGAAGAGTTTATCAAAATTATTTTGACCATTAATATTTTTGTGGCTTAAGGTTCATACACGGTATCCGGACTGATCATAGACTGACTCATGATAGACCGTCATAAGGTCGACCACTAATAGTTGACAGGTTCAAAAGGTCAACACAATAGGTTGACAGGGTCTAAGGATAGACATGCATTTTTGTACTAAATTTTCAGCCGACATGCGGTATTTCATGCCCTACCATCCACTGGGGCGTGGAGGGAGAATAGGTAATTGATAGTAATAATGGAATAACGGAGCCTGAAGCATGGGGAATGGACACGGTACACTTAGACAGTGTCCATGTCGACATTTGTCAACATAGACAACATAAAAACCTCATGTTGACCTTTTGACCCTGTCCGACAATTGATGGTCGACCATATGACTGTCTATCATGAGTCAGTCTATGGCCAGTATTCAATGCTCCAGATTCACCGGTTTTTCCGTCGAATCGGGCTGTTTTCACTCTCTGCGGTGAATCTTTTTCACTGAAAATCTGATTCACCCTATTCAATGTTCACCGAAAGCGAACAGAGAATGCCGGCCAGTTCTCCGTTTCATGCTCGCTGCAATTCGTTGGTGTATTTCAATGGAGTTTTCACTGGGCTTCACCGAGAGCGTATTTAATGCTAGGATGGAGAACTGCTTTCTCCCTGATTTTTGCCATGATTCATTGTTTTGCATACATCTTTTTAAGGTGATAGAGTTTATCTTACTCAACATTATATTACTTATACCATAGCATAATTATTGTCAGTACAGAGTATTATAAAGACCCATATTACTAGCATTATATATACTTGTCTTGTGTACAGGAAGCTGAATGGGTTAAAAGATATATTCCTTCTTAGTTTCAGCTTTTGTAGATAATTCAAGGTTACTCATGGCACCCATATGGGGAAATACACTCTTCTATGTCATCGGAGATGGCATAGTAAAGTTACGTCAAACCAGTTATAGACTTTGTAACTCCACACTAGGGGAGTGTTGCATGTGAACATGTATGTATTTGGTAATATTCCCTCCCATAAGGGGGAGGAATTATTTGTGTTTCATGGTATAAGTATATGACCAACAAGCTAAGGAAAATACTGTGAATAAACCTGTTTTGAAAGAGACCGTCTGCAGTCATTTCTAAAGCTCTGAGATATCTGCGTGCTCTTGAAAGGAAGGTCGCATTCCAAAAGCTATCAAAGGTAAACTGGAAAGTGATCTTTTTTTTTTCTGTCAAGGGGCATGCTATTTTTATTCATGTCCTTGAAGCTCATTAATATATATTTAATTTATTTTTTTCACACAGGGGACCGGGAGCCGCTTATTAAATATTCATATATTGACTTCACACTGGTCCCGGCTTATTACGATCGGGACCTACCCCTGTCCCCTGCCAGCTCTCCCGGGGGGGGGGGGGGGGGGAGCTTCTGCTGACTGTGTCCCCGGGAGCCCTCCTCCCCCACAAATTCTGGGGCAGGCAGGGAGGCTTACATCTCCCTGCCTGCCGCCGTCCCTCAGCGGCATTCACCGCAGGGGTTAAAATTTGCTGTCAGGGGTAGCGAGCCCCTGCGGCATTGAATAGGGTGACAGGGAGGCCTCCGGAACCCTGCGAATGTGCAGCAATGCCTAAACAGGATTTCTCTTTCAATGGTCCTGGTGACACAGCTCAACACTGGGATGTAGGAGGGTCCGAAGGAGCCAGGCACCTATCCTAAAGCTTTTAGAGGGTAGGCTCCTCCCCTACTGCATCCTGGACTCTTCAGTTCGTGTTAGGTGCCCACTGAAGTGGGTGCTATTCTAAAGAGCTGCAGGAGCAGCTGAAGAATTAGAGTAGTTAGGGTTTTTTTATTATTTTATTAAATATACTCTAGCTAGGTAGGCACAGTGTGAGGATTCTCATAGTGAATCCTCACACTGCTAGCGCAGCAGGAGCTGGCAGAAGCGCGTCCTGTCAGCTCACTGTGCACAAGGGAGACGCTGTCTGGCCTCCCTGTGCAGCGCTTACAGCTTCTTGTTTAGAAGCTGCCTGGGCTCCGGAGTGTCCTGAAACCGGCTTCACGTTTAGGTGAGGATCATGAGGGACAGGCGCTCCGTGATGGCGGTGGCCATTTTATGCGGAGATTACACGCTGAGCTCCTATATGAGAGGACAGCAGCGTTGTTACAGGCATGTTCCAAGTGGTCCCCAGTCGAGGGGGAGATACTGGAACTAGGAAATCCTACCTAGGGAGCGGCTGACTGGGGGTGGTTGGCGCCAAAAGTCACGGACCCCGCAGCAGCAGGGACTTTGGTCTCTTCCCTCACTCTGTGTTTGGCGCCTTTCAGAACGCTTGCAGCGGAGCTGAGCTGGCTTACAGATCCTAGCAGAGTGTTTGGATTTCCTGGGCATCGTTTCCCCGCATCTGAAACCAACAGACAGCTAAGTGACTGAGTGCATTAAACCTGTATAATCGCTGGTACATTGTATGCACTGTATATTTATATATATATATATATATCACTTTTCATCATGTCTGAGCAACATGCTGTGGTTTTGGGGGAGGGAGCCCTTAATGCACTGAGCGCGTGTAATGTATGCACACACAAATTTGTCCCTGAGCAAATGGCCAAGGGGGGCTTATGTAACACTTGCGCTGCTGTGAGACCCATGGGAGTGAACCTCAGAGGGCAGAGCAGATTGAACCCGCATGGGCCATTGCCCTAGGCAGGTCAGTGAACTCTTTGGTGCAGCTACTGGACAGACAGAGTGATGGCTTGGTAGAATCCCAGAGACCTATGCCATCATCTCAGCAGTCCTCTGGCTCCTTGCCTCTTACCCAGGCAGATCCTGCCTTTATTCAGGTGATGCAGGATACTGCTAGGGGGATCAACAGGTTTAGTGAGATACTAGACAAGATTAATGTGGATGTTGCAGGGACACCTAAAAGGTCTTATGCTATGCCTACATTGGTAGATGAGGAGGAGGGAGCATATACTGACATCCCCTGGGATCAGGGTGATGATTTTGAAGAGATCTCTTCTGCAGGAGTAGAGGATCTTATTGTAGCTTTGAAACTGTCAGTGCAGGATAAAACTCCTGCTAAAGGTGTGTTTAAGCGACAGCGTAAGGAGGCTGTTACCTTTCCTTCGGATGAAGGTTTACAGGAATTGTTGGAAGGGGCTTGGAAAACCCCTGATAAGAGGCTGCAAATGCCTAAGAGATTCCTTAGTCTGTACCCCATGCCGGAGTCTCATGCGGAGCTCTGGGAAAAGGTGCCAGTTGTGGATGCTTCAGTGGCACGTTTGTCCAAGGCTACTGTTTTACCAGTACAGGGCGGTGCAGCTTTTAAAGATCCTGTGGATAAAAAGCTGGAGGGTAACCTCAAGGCTATTTTTGAAGGGGTGGGATTCACCCTACGCCCTCTTATTGCTTCAGCCTGGGTCTCTAAGGCCATGATTGAGTGGGCTGGTGAATTATGCACCATGCTGCAGGCTGACTCTGGTGTATTGCTGCTGGTGGAGAAACTTAAGGCAGCTGCAGAGTATGTGGTAGAAGCAGAGGAGGAAGCACTTAAAATGGCAACCAGAGTGTCCACAGTGTCGATTAATGCCAGGAGAGTGCTCTGGCTTAAGGCCTGGGAAGCGGACAATGAGTCCAAAAAGGCCCTAGAAACGTTAGCTTTCAAAGGAAAGTTGTTATTTGGGTCAGAATTAGAGGAAATAATTAAGCAGGCCACGGGCGGCAAAAGTACATTTCTGCCGGCTCCCACGGCTAAGCAGGCATCCAGATTTTCTGCCTTTAGGCCGTCCTTTCGGCCCTCCCCTAGAGGTGGTGCGTCCTTTCGAGGACAGTCATTCAGGGGGAAGTTTCAGTCCTCTAGGGGCAAGACCCCGAAGTCCAAGTTTGGCTCCTTTCACAAGAAGCCTGCCACCAAAGGAGAGGAAAAACCCTCCGCATGACTGTCAGGGGATTTGCCCGACAGTGATAAAGGTGGGGGGGCGTCTCTCACATTTCAGGGACGCATGGGCTTCTCTAGACCAGGATGCCTGGGTGTTAGACATTATAGCCCAGGGTTACAAAATTCCTTTCAGAGGTCTGCCTCCAAAAAGGTTTATCCCCACATCCTTGCCAAAGGAAGCGTGGTTGCGTACAGCTCTTGTGAGAGCAGCTCACTCCCTATGAGAGAAAGGGGTGGTTTCTCTGGTTCCCAGGGCAGAGTGGAAGAAAGGCTTTTACTCCACTCTGTTTCTGGTGCCCAAACCAGACGGGTCTTTCAGACCAATACTAAATTTGAAGTCTTTAAATGTCCATTTATGGGTAGACCACTTCAAAATGGAGTCTCTACGGTCGGTGCTCCTGAGCCTAGACCAGGGAGAATTTTTGGCGTCCATGGATGTCCAGGACGCATATCTGCATGTGCCTATACACCCAGAGCATCAGGCAATGTTGAGGTTTGCAATAGGAGACCTGCACTTACAGTTCAAGGCGTTGCCCTTTTGTCTGGCCACCGCGCCAAGGGTATTTACAAAGATAATGTCAGTGATGGCGGCTGTGCTGAGGCTCAGGGGAATCACAGTGATACCTTATTTGGACGACCTGCTGTTCAAAGCAGAGTCAGCAGCCATGCTTCAGAATCATTTGGCAGAAGCCATCAGTTTTTTGCAGGCTCACGGCTGGATTTTAAACTTGCAGAAATCTCAGTTGGTACCATCACAGAGGCTCCAATTCTTAAGAGTTATTCTGGATACCCATCTTCATCGGGTATTTCTCCCGGAGTTAAAGGCCAGGGATCTGGTCGCCTTAGTACAGGAGATTCTCAGCGCTCTGTGCATTTCTGTATGGAGGTGCCTCAAACTGCTGGGGAAAATGGTGGCGTCATTCGAGACGCTGCAATTTGCCAGGTTCCACTCTCGGGTGTTCCAATGGAACATTTTGACGGCTTGTTAAGGAAACACACAGACCATGAAGTCGGAGCTGATAGTGCTGTCTTCGGACACTCGAGACTCCTTGAAATGGTGGACAGAAGTGGACTCCCTTCAATGGGGTCGGTCATTGCAGGCCTGGAACTGGCTAGTGGTTACTACCGACGCCAGCCTCAGGGGCTGGGGGGCAGTAGTCTTGGACCTCAGGCTTCAGGGCTTGTGGACTGCAGAGGAGTCAGCTCTACCGATCAACATCTTGGAGCTGAGAGCTGTCTGGAAAGTGATTTCCTTGGCGGGAGACAGGTTACTGAACCTCCCTTTAAGGATTCAGACCGACAATGCCACAGCTGTGGCGTATCTGAATCATCAGGGAGGTACACGCAGCAAATTGGCCATGTGGGAGGTGTCCAGAATCTTCCTATGGGCGGAACAGAATGTTCCAGCTGTATCCGCTATATTCGTACCAGGAGTGGAGAAAATAGAAGCCGATTTCCTGAGCAGGGAGGAGCTCAAGGAAGGGGAATGGAGCTTACACCCGCAGGTGTTTCAGCAGATCACCTTGAGGTGGGGAACTCCGGATGTGGACCTGATGGCATCCAGGTTCAACCATCAAGTACCCAGGTTCTATGCCAGAACGAGGGATCCACTAGCGGAGGCAGTGGATGCCATGACTATCCCCTGGGAGGGGAATCTTCTTTATGCCTTTCCACCAGTACCAATGCTGGCGAGACTTTTAAAGAAAATACAAGGACAGAAGGTTCCGGTGATCTTAGTGGCCCCAGATTGGCCAAGGAGGTCCTGGTATTCGAGACTTCAGAGGTTGTCTGTGGACTCATGGCGTCTACCTCTGAGGCCAGACCTTCTAAGACAAGGTCCATTCAATCACCTGGATTCAGCTCGATTAATTTTGACGGCCTGGCTATTGAAACCGCCATTTTGAAAAGAAAAGGTTTTTCTGATGCAGTGGTGCATACTATGATTAAAGCCAGGAAATCTGTGTCCTCGGCAAATTATTACAGAGTATGGAAAACTTACATTAGATGGTGTGAGAGACGGAAGTCACACACCTCTCATTTTAAATTATCAAAGATGATGGAATTTTTACAAGATGGTTTCTCATCGGGCCTAAGCCTTCAGTCATTGAAGGTGCAGATCTCGGCCTTGTCCATCTATTTCCAGAAGAGGATAGCCATTTTACCGGAAATCCAGACATTTTTACAGGGGGTATCTAGGTTGAAACCTTTATACAAGCAACCAGTAGCGCCTTGGGACTTGTCACTGGTTTTGGAATGCCTTCAGAAGGCACCCTTTGAACCTTTGAGGTCTGCGGACCTTAAGTTTCTCACATGGAAGCTGGTGTTTTTGTTGGCAGTGGCATCAGCTAAAAGGGTGTCCGAGTTAGGAGCTTTGTCATGCAGATCTCCTTTCTTAATTTTTCATGACGATAGGGCGGTCCTGAGGACGGTGCCTCAGTTTTTACCGAAGGTAGTCTCTGCCTTCCATTTAAATCAGGAGATAATTCTACCTGTGTTTCAACCCCCAGAGGGTTCTAAGAAAAGGGACAAGTTGAAGAGTTTGGATGTTGTGCGTGCTTTACGCATCTATGTGGACAGAGTAAAGAGTGTCAGAAAGACAGACACATTGTTGGTATTGTATGACATACAAAAAATTGGTTGGCCTGCATCTAAGCAGACTATTGCTAGGTGGTTGCGATCTGTGATAGCTTTTGCATACACCAAAGTGGGAAGGCCTGTACCGGCCAGAATAAATGTGCATACCACCAGGTCGGTTGCCACCTCTTGGGCGGTTCGACATGGGGCAACAGCTGAGCAGGTTTGCAGGGCTGCCACTTGGTCATCTGTTCATACCTTTGCAAAATTCTATAGATTCCATGAGTTCGCGTCGGAGGACGCATCATTCGGGCGAGCAGTGATGAGATCTGCAGACCTGAGCGTACCCACCCAAAGGACCGGCTCTGGAACGTCCCAGTGTTGAGCTGTGTCACCAGGACCATTGAAAGAGAAAAAGGGATTTTTGTAAGAACTTACCGTTCGAATCCCTTTCTCTGATATGGTCCTGGTGACACAGCGATCCCTCCCTTACGCTCAGTAAGTATGCCAGAAGTTTCATGATTCATGTTAAAATGGTTAAAAGTTAAGTTATTGTTAGAAAATGTGCATATAATATGTGCAGGCGTTTGTACTGAGTTAATGTATTCCAGTGGCTTTGAAAGATTGAACTGAAGAGTCCAGGATGCAGTAGGGGAGGAGCCTACCCTCTAAAAGCTTTAGGATAGGTGCCTGGCTCCTTCGGACCCTCCTACATCCCAGTGTTGAGCTGTGTCACCATGACCATATCAGAGAAAGGGATTCGAACGGTAAGTTCTTACAAAAATCTCTTTTTGCTGCACATGGAGAAAAGCACATTGAATACTCCCCTATGTTTTATACCATAACCCCATACACACTGGGTGTTTTATCTCGGTGTGGATAGATAACGATGATGGGGACAATCACTGGGCTGAGAAATGCTCAGTGCATACACACTGAGCATTTTTTGGCCCGTTATAATATTTTGCCCCAGGGAGAATGACATTCCATAGCTGAACGCCATAGACAATCCACACTTTCACTGCTCATCTACTGGTAATACCAGCAGATGAGTATACATGCCAGGGGTGAATGTCAGCACTCATTGCTACACCCTTACACGCTGGGAGGCATTCGAGCTGAGCGTAGCTCAGAAGAGCAAACTGATCTGATTTCAGCTCAGTCGCGCAGTATGAATGGGCTTTTAGAGTGTTTAGAGCCTGCATTTCTCTTTTCCCTGAATAGCTCAGTCATAGGAATTTGTTATACTAAACAATACTGTATGAGCTTCTCATTTTTCAAGAAACTCCGGAGTTTATTTACTAATATGAGAGTTCTACTACCAGTGGGATGTTGCAATGGACAACCAATCAGATTCTACTTATTTATTTTGCACCTTCTAGAACAGGCAATTGGGGGCCAATTGCGGCCCGTGCTGTCATTTCAAGCGGCCCACGGCCTCCAGCCAGAAGCGGGTGGAGCATCAGATGCGGGACACACAGCACTAAAGGTGGGGCCCCGGCGAGCGTGCCTTTACCTTGCTGTCTGCAGCACTGAGGAGGTTCCGGCCGCCACAGTGAGATGTTTGGCGTCTTTCACAGCTGCAATTGTATATCACCCTCCTCCGCAATCACAGTGACAGAAGTGTGTAGGGAGGCGGTGCAGCAAGGGAGACATACAGTCAATGGGGGCAGAGTGGGGGACATACAGTGAATGTGAGTCATACAATGAATGGGGGCAGATTGGGGACATACAGTGAACGAGGGTCAAGCTTTGGGACATACAGTGAATGGGAGTTGTACAATGAATGGGGGTAGATTGAGGGACATACAGTGAAGGAGGGGTCAGGCTTTTGGACATACAGTGAATGGAGGCAGTGATGGACATTCAGAGAAGGGGGTGACAGGCTGGGGGACAGAGTGAATGGGTGCAGAGTGGGGAACACAGTGAAGGGTGGACATACAGTGAAGGAGGAGCAGGCTGGGGGACATACAGAGAAAGATGGTCAGGCATCTCATATTTAGCCAGATCTGTCAGTCAAGCAGTGTGGCAAACGGTGGGCGGGGTTTCACGGGTGATTGACAGGCCCATCCACCGTCAGCCACACTGCAAAAGCAAGGCACTTCCGTTCTACTGTTCTCCACAAGCACACACCCCTCCTCGCACACCACTCCCCATGCCTGCCCACTAACTCCATCCACGCCTGCTCACCACCCACAACCCCTCCCCCAACACACTCATCCCCTGCCCGCCCATAAGGCATCTACACACCGCGCGCCCAGCCCCCCCCCCCTCATATACGCGCGGCGTCCCACCGGACATTTCACACTTGCAGCAACATTACCAGGCCCCCCCTTCTGCCACACCGGTCCCCGGCTAACCCCGCCCCCCAACACACTGATCTTACCACGCCCCCCCTTCTGCCACACCGGTCCTCGGCTAACCCCGCCCCCCGACACGCTGATCTGGGGCGCTGCGGCACATCATCTTTAACAACATGCCCCCTTTCTGCCACACCGGTCCCCGCCCCCCGACACGCTGATCTGGGGCGCTGCGGCACATCATCTTTATCAACATGCCCCCCTTCTGCCATACCGGTTCCCGGCTAACCCCGCCCCCCGACACGCTGATCTGGGGCGCTGCGGCACATCATCTTTATCAACATGCCTCCCTTCTGCCACAGTGGTCCCCGGCTACGGCAGCTAAAAAAAAAACGCCCCCCAGACACGCTGATCAGTGTCGGGCGACGGACGGTCCCCGGCTCCGGCACCAATAATAACACACACTCGGAAAATGGCTGCCCCCATACAGCATTATGGGGGCAGCCATTTTCCGAGGGTCTGTTATTATATTACCACTGCACCCTGAGCCGGGTACCGCCCGTCACCAAACACAGATCTGCGTGTCGGGTTTCAGTCAGAAGGGGGGCGGGTTCATGTTGCTGACGGAGCCGGGGAATGCTGGCGGCTGTTGCTGTAAGGAGGGGGGAGGACAGGAGTATAGTCCGCCAGACCCCCCAGGAAAAACACACTCACATATATTTCTACTTCTGATGGGGCGAAGCCCCTCACAACGGTGTGAAGAGCGCCCGGAGGGCGCGATGAATCACCTAGTGGGAAATATACAGTGAAGGGGACAGAGTGGGGGAAACAGTGAATGGGGGCAGGCTGGAGGAAATACAGAGAAGGGGGGGCAGTCTAGGGAATGTGCAGTGAAGGGGCAGGCTGGGGGACATAAAGTGAATGGGGCAGAGTTGGGGACCATTCTGATGCGATTAATGATTCAAAGAATGTCAGGCTGAATGGTCGGCCCCCCACATTTTCACCTCACCAAAACTGGCCCTCGTCGCAAAAAGTTTGGACACCCCTGTTCTAGAAGATAATAAATAGAATCTGGTTGCCTATAGCAACTTCCCATCGTAATTAGAACTCCCATCTTTGTAAATAAACCACTCCATCATTCATAACTTTAAAGTATAATAAATCCTGTCCATATGAATCCATATTTACCTTTCCTATAGATGGAAATCCTCAAATGATCAGTGTTGGGATATCTTGATTCACGGGTTATGGCAAGCTTTACTAGTGCTCTGTAACAGCACCCCAGATATAAAGAAGCATCTATTTCCTTTGTTGCATTTTCTAATAATCATTCTGTAGGCCATCGTTATCCCTAATATTCCTATACACTGTGGTCCTCATACATAACAGGAACGTACAATCTTTGTACCTGCAGAGTATGCTCCCAAGTGGCCAGGGTAAAACGTGCAGTGAAAGTACTGTACTTAACTGTGTTTACCGACTTGGATGAAATGGATCACAATAACATGACACCTTGAATCTTTTAATGTAAAGTAAACCTAACAAAGCAGCATGTTTATATTCTTTTTGAGAATTAAGTTGTTTTTTTTTTATCTTTTCAGGGCAGCAAATTTAGACTTGCTAATCATTTTAATCTCTTATCTTCAGTGTGTATTAAAACATCCATTTTATTCAGGTGGTAGCCTCACTTGTAGATCCTTACTGAGACATGGTCAGGTCTCACATATTACACAAAGGTGTAATTCTATTGCTGTGTACACACGGGGGCGATAGGGGCTGAAATAGTTGGAAATATGGTCACATGCGACCATATTGTTGAGTGCGCACCAGCGATAAATTGCCGGGTGTGCGCTCCTGTTTTTAGCCCCCTTATGGTCCAGCTGATTACCTCCCCCGCTGATTACCTCCCTGCTCCCCCAGCAGAGGTTCCCTTTCATCAGCGACCATCTCTGGCACTTCAACCTGTGGCCCTCCAGATGTTGTGGAACTACATTTCCCAGAATGCCCTGACAGTTTTGACATGCTCTTATAGGAAAAAATGTGGCAATGCATGTTGGAACATGTAGTTTCACAACATCTGGAGGGCCATAGGTTGAAGACCCATGACTTAAGGCAAACCTTATATCTTCTACCTAATACCTCTTCACCTTAACCCAAACCACCAAAACAACCTTAGTACCCTATACCATAATGGTATTAGCCAAACCTATGCCTTGTTAGTGATTACTTCACGCAGTGTGTGTATGTGGACGCCTGAAGAGAAGAAGAGAGAATCTGTATGATCCAACCTTTGATATTTGTACTAATGGTTTATCTTTTTTATATATATACTAGGTGATTCATCGCGCCCTACGGGCGCTCTTCACACCGTCGTAAGGGGCTGCGCCCCCTTAATTTGTTAAGGTTTGTATTGTGAGACATATAGTTAGAATTGTATGAAAGATGGCCTGTATTGCAACTTGAGTTATAGGTGAAATGTGTTAGAGAGCATATGATTTGGAAGGGGGTGTGTATTCTTTTGGTTAATTAAAAAGCGGTTACAGAGTAAGATGTACATTGATAGTGTGGAGGGTACAGTGACATTTGTGGGTGTGGGGGGGGTGTGCGTGTTGTTTAGGTGTGTGTGCAATAGTATAGTAGGGTGTTTTTCAGTCAGCAGCTCCCCACTGGCGGAGGTCACGACACAGGAAAACAGGAGGCTGGGTAGTGATAGGGATGTGTGGGCATAAGGGGGACTAAAGAGGAGGGTGGGGTACACTGTGCAGCTTCTGCCAGTGGGTGAGGGTCCAGCGTGGCAGCACAGGAGTACAGGATGGTGGCCCTGAGTCAGTGTCTCCTCCTACTGGGTGGGAGTTAGGGTGCATGAGAGCAGGAGGCTGGGTGGTAAATCATGATAGATGGATGTGGGCAACACAGGGTGAGCGGGTCCCCACTGGCAGAAGTTACGGGGCAGGAGGCAGGGCAGTGATAGGGGTGTGTGGGCATGAGGGGTAGTTAAGGTTTTTGGCTGTTGCAGAGTAGGGATGAGCATTGGTGCAGATGCCATCGATGGTTGGCATTCATGGAGATGAATCGCGGGAGGGGGGTCGTGGGGGACCGTGAATCGCGGGTGTGGGGGGGTGCCGTGAATCATGGGAGGGCGTGAATCGTGGGAGGGGGGGTCCGGAGGGGGTCTGCAAATTGTGGGGGGTCATGGGGGTCGTGAATTGCGGGAGGTGCCGTGAATGGAGGGGGGCGCGTGGGTCTGCGAATCGCGAGGGGGGGTGCCGTGAATCATGGGAGGGGCATTAATCACAGGGGGTGCCGTGAATCGCTGGAGGGGGTGCCGTGAATCGCTGGAGGGGGTGCCGTGAATCGCGGGAGGGGGCGCTGGGGTGCCGTGAATCGCGGGAGTGCCACGAATCGCGGGGGGAGGGGTCCAGGGGGCCGCAAATCACAGGAGGGGGCCACCATGAATCGCGGGAGGGGGCGGGGGTCTGCAAACTCCGGGGGGGCACAAATCGCGGGAGGGGGTCTGCAAATCGCGGCGGGAATTGTGGGGGGGGTCGCGGGGGTCCCGCAAATCGCGGGGGGGGGGGTCGCGGGTGTCGGGGTGTTGCTGGCAGAGGGGGGGGGTGCGGGAGTAATGGTGGATGGTGGCTGTGGAGTAATGGTGGGCGTGTACTGTAGCCCTGGCTGGGTGGGGGGAGGTGATGTCAAGGGGGTGGGGCTTGTAGAACGTTATGCACTTTTACCTGGGGGGGGGGCGGGTTTGTGTATCCCGCTGGGCGGGAATGTTATATACACAGGGGATGAGTGACAGATCTGGCTAAATATATAAGAGATTTGTAGATAGGTGCGGCACTCTGTTCCCTTCATTCCAAAAAATGACAGTCCTATGTCAGTTTAGTGATCAATGTTTCAGTGCTCGTTTTACTGGCACTATCGTCAGGATACAAAGATTAACAGTGCAGACATACCTTTATATAACAAATACACATGTGTAATGGTGTCCAGGTCCGTCCCCACGCCCGGCGT
The DNA here is from genome assembly GCF_055691185.1 of Crinia signifera. NCBI lineage: Eukaryota > Metazoa > Chordata > Amphibia > Anura > Myobatrachidae > Crinia > Crinia signifera. Next base: position 211,784,385 of record NC_139221.1, on the reverse strand, counting down.
GAATGATGTCATATCGAACCTGCAGATTACGTGAAACCCATAACAACATATTAACATACTAGATTTTGCAATATATTTTGTACTAGCTGACCCGCCCAGCGTTGCCCGTGAAACCCTTGGGGTTTCTTTATTTCCAAAATTGCTGAAAAATGTCATCTTACAATATGCTGTGCCAAAGACCTAAGATTGTAAGTTGTTATAGATTCCACCATAATGTTAGAATGTGTTTGCATTGATACTCAATGACGGCAATGAAATCAGGTGTGGTGTTGTTGTTTGAAACACAACGCTCCTGAGTTGATAACTTGTATGTGTTGATGAATTCCACATCCACTCCTGAGATTTAGCACCTACTTTATGATATATCCTCCAACATCTGAGGGTCAGAAATCGGTACAAAATCAGAAAGGGACGTGGCCACACCTACATTTCTATACTTTCAAATTGTACAGTTTCTAGGGTGTGTAATTACAGGCGCTGAGTGCGAAGGGACCGGGGTGGGCGTTACTTACCCCGCCATAATTAATTAAAAATTCACTGCTCACTGCCACTCCCCTCACCGAACCTGCAGCAGTCTCTGAGGTCTGGGGATCTGTAACGCACATGCACCGGGCATCTCTACCAAACAGTGGGGCAGCCCCTGAGTGTGGGAGCAGGTCCACGGGCCTGGCCACATGATGTCATGACGCAACACACGCTACCCGCACCACTGTAATGCCCCACTGGGAATGGGTGCAATGGGCCAAATTCTTCCCTACACCCGCAGAGCCAATCCACTGATCCAGCCATCACAATCATCAATGTGTGCATTGATAAGGTTTGAGTGTAAGAAGTTGAAGAAGAAGACTGAGAAAAAGAATTGCCATGTTACAAAGTGTACAATTTACTCAATAAATCGTGAAAAAAATGTAAGTGTACATAGAAGTACAATCAAGAAATGAAAGTAGGATTAAAAAATAAGTTCTGATTCAAAGTGATAATTGTTTGGATGGGGTGGGTTGTGAAACAAATCTATAGGTGGGGGTATGGATATTGTGGGCATAATTGGTGTTTGTTACACCTACATGGGGCCCTCAATTGATGGGATTTTCACTACAGTGTCACGGTCACATTGTCACCATAGGGGGATTCCCAATTGGGATCCAGGTGATCTTTTAGGGACCCTTTACAATCCTGTAGGTCCAGGGCCGGCCTTAGGCATAGGCAAACTAGACAATTGCCTAGGGCATTTGGAATGCCTAGGGGCATCAGCAGCTTCTGCTGATTAAAATGATATGCAGCATGCCTATATTCTGTGTGTGAGTGAGGCTGTATCTGCATATGAAATAGTGTACTCATGGAAATCACTGTAACATAGCATTCCGTATGCAGGTACAGCCACAGTGCACACAGAATATAGCCATGCCGCATATCATTTTATTCATCGGAAGCTCCTTGTGTGTGCTGGTCATAACAATGCAAAAAAGACAAATTTTCAGCAAAAAAGGCACCCAACGTTAGCAGAACTGGCCAGGAGCTGCATGGCCTATTGAGACAAGATGTATGAGGAAACATCTGTATCCAAGCAGAGGCAGAGGTCACAGTGTTAGCGGCTGTGCGAGTGCTGTCTGCGGGTGGGTTGGTTGTGCAATAGTGTTCGGCATATGTGTAAGGGGCATTATGTGTGTCATGCATAAATGCATTAATAATGTGCGACATGTGTAACAGGCATTATGTGTGTCATGTGTATAAGGGCATTAATAATGTGCAACATATGTGTAAGGGGCATTATGTGTGTCATTATGTGTATGAAGGGCATTAATAAAGGTTGGCATAATGTGTAAGGGGCATTACGGTTATAAGGACATTAATAATGTGTGTCATGTGTAAGGGGCATTACTGTGTGGTATTATCAGGGGTGCCGAGAGAAAGGGGTAGGGGGTACAAATTAGCCAGGCCAAAATCTGATGGGAGGGCCCAGTGGGGGCCCCGGGTCCCCTCCTCTTAAGTGACTGCAGCAGCTGCAGCTCTTCTCCTCTGCCCAGCACACACTGCTTTGTGCTGGGTTGCAGTGTGGCCATGGAGGTGCTTAAAATACAATATTTTCTCCGGATTTTTTTCTAAGGGTATAATGTGAATAATGTGAGTAATGTATATAAGGTAAAGTGGTACTACAGTGTGATGTAACGTGAATAAGGGACACCATCGCATGATATAATGTGAATAAAGTTGCACTACTGTGTGGCATAATTTAAATTGGGGGTAAAATTGTGTGGCCATGCCCCTTCCCAGCAAGAACACACCCCTGTTTGGGCTGCGCATCAAATGTGTGTACTGTTTCTATTTAAAATATTGTGGGTAGGAGCACCAAAATGATGACTGCTATGTCAGAGGCGGAACTAGTGGCGGTGCTAGGGGGCACCAGCCAAAATCTTGCCTAGGGCGTCATTTAGGCTAGGGCCGGCTCTGTGTAGGTCTCTTCTCCTTGAGCTTACGGTCTCCCTTAATGATAGTCAATCACTGAGGGAGACCATAGGCTCCAGGAGAAGAGACCAATGGAATTGTAAAGGGGTCCCTAAAAGACCACCTGAACCCCAATTGGAAATCCCCCTACGGTGACACTATAGTGAAAATTTCTCATAATCTGGGTACCCCCTGTAGGTGTACCAAACACCAATTATGCCCACAATATCCATACCCCCTCCACCTATAGATTTGTTTCGCAACCCACCGCCATCCAAACAATTATCAGTTTGAATCATAATTTATTTTTGAATCCTACTTTCATTTCTTGATTGTACTTCTATGTACACATATTTTTTTCACGATTTATTGAGTAAATTGTACACTATAACATGACAAATCTACATCTCAGTCTTATTCTTCAACTTCTTACACTCATAACATTCAAACAAATGCATGCAGCGCTCATGCCCATCGACCAAACATTATCTATGAACCAAAAGAGTCTGGGAAACCCTTAAGGCAGAGCAGTGCCTGATATCCAACTGACTAACAGGGTGAGTGCAGTGTACCCACTTTGTATTGATCAATGGGTGCATTGGCCAGGACAAAGATTTCTCAGTGCAACTGGAGGACTGGAGAGAAGGATATGGGGAACAAAGTAGAAATGGTACATTAGGTACAGTTTTTATTTGCCGGTACAGACTGTTAAATAAACGGCAAATTATTTTTATGTGTTCTGTGTGTTTGTGTTGTACTGTTTTTGTGTGTGTGTTGTAATGTATGTGGTTTTGTGTGTTATATAGTATGTGTCTGTCCAATGCGTAAGTGTGTGAGGTGTGCTATGTATATACAGTATGTGTGTGTTGTGTCTTTGTGTATCTGTGCAAAGTTTAAATGTGTGTTTTGTGTGTGTTGTACTGTTTTTTGGGTGTGTGTGTTGTGCTGTTAGAGGTATGTTATGTGTGTGTATCTGTGCAATGTTTAAGTGTGTGTTCTGTGTATTGTACTGTTTTTGGGTGTGTGTTGTAGTGAATGTTGGTGTGTGTTGTACTGTGAGTTGTGTGCTATGTGTGTGTTGTGTGTATATCTGCCGAATGTGTAAGTTTGTGAGGTGCGCTACGTATATACTGTATGTGTGTGTAGTGTGCTGTGCATATCCTGGCAATGTTTAAGTGTGTGTGTTCTCAGTGGCGTAGCTTGGTTTGGGGCGCCCCCCCCCCCCCTGCCGTTAATGGGGGGGGGGGGTGCCTCCCTGCCGGCCTCCTCACCCCCGCCGTTAATGGGGGGGCGCCTCCCCTCACCCCGGCCGCCGGTGCCACCCCCTTCCCCCTCCATCGCCGCAGGCTTACCTGTCTGCGCGTCCCGGCTCCCCTCCTGGCTTCAATTAATAATTCTATGCAGACGGACCACGATAAAATGGCCACCCCCATACCGCAAACAGTTTCAGAGAACTGTCTGCTTTATGGGGCGGCCATTTTATCGTGGTCCGTCTCCATAGAATTGTTTGAAGCCAGGAGTTGTGTGTTTGTTGTACTGTTTTTGGGTGTGTGTTGAAGTGTGTATGGATTTGTATTGTACTGCATGCGGTGTGTTTCCAGCGATTTCAGCCCCTATCTCCCCCGTGTGTACACAGCTTAAGTGTGTGAGGTGCTCTACTTATAAATGTGTGTGTTGTGTGCTATGTGTGCGTATGTGGTGTACTGTGTGTGTGTGTGTGCGTGTGTGTTATGTGTGGTCTATGTATATCCTCAATTATTTCCTAATTGTTTAAAGCCTTCACCATAATGTTAGAATGTGTCTGTCATACTCAATGACAGCAATGAAATCAGGGGTGACATTCTATGGACTGCGATTTGCGTTTTTTGGCGTTAATTAGACCACAAAATGGCGATATCGCATTTTTCCTTAAAATCGCCAATTTAATGTGATGCGTTAAGGGACTGAAATCGCATATTATGTGCGTTAAGGTTTGCGGACCAAAAGTGCGAGATTAATTCGCATTTTTATCGCATCCAGATGTTTTCCAATACAAAAGTATACAAATCACTTATTTAATGCAATGCGCATTCGCAATTCGCACTTTTTAGGTGTCTAATTATCGCACTTATTTCAGACCAGGTTCTGTTTGGCGATTTGGCACAGAACTCATTTTGGTCAAGTGCACACATGGTTAATTTCACCACAGGTGCCCTAATTTTCACTCACAAACACCCCTACATAAACCCCAACATCAGTAAGGACACCTGTGAGGGTTTAAATCATGTAGATTTTGCTGACTATTTTGAGGTTGCTTATCTGAGATGTGTCCCATTTGGAGGAGCTACGCAGGAGGGAGGAAGCTGCGCAACAGATCCTGGTAGCCCCCCGACTACTGGGTACCCCACGTATGTATGGTGCTCGCCTGTACCTGGACTCCGTCGGATCAACAGGTTGTGGGGATGGTTACGCTGAACCCCATTACCCTGTTGGAGTTATATGAGCAGGTGAGAGATGATTTTTACCATTTTGTGGGAGCCAACTATGCAGTGTCTGCCCAGCACAAATTAATGTGTGCCCTCTACTATTTGTCCACAGCCTCCACTCAGTCTGTGACCTCATGGGCCTTGGTGGTATCACAGGCCACTTTGTCTAAGCATTTTACTCAACTGTTACTTGCTATAAAGAAGTTGTTGCGGACATACATCAGCAGCCGTTACTTTTCTGGTAAGCACATGTGCCCTGTACTCCAAAATGTACCAGTGTTGTAAGTGTACTCATAAACAAATTATATTGACCAATACCATCTGTTTCCACCCACATTTAGCCTAATACACAGTCCCCAACGGATGCACATGGTGGTGCTGACCTATCCCTTGCTGCTATCTAGCTTCTAAGTACTTTTGATACATGTATGAATGAAGTTTGCAGTCAAACATGGCTCACTGGTGTTGTGGAACTACATGTGCCAGCATGCCCAGACACACTACAACCATTACAGTCCAAACCATGAGTGTCAGAGCCTGCTGGAATATGTAGATCCACAACCTTTGCCAGCCAAGGAGTTATACCACACTACTTTAGTGCAATCCCATAGTCATATACCATTACAATATGTTATAATTCACACATTAATTTGTATTAAGAAAAATACACAAACACAATGGTATGTGGTTAGCAATTTTTACTTCTGTCTTTTTTTTTTTTTAAGCATTCTGCATTTTGACATGTGGAAAATAACAACTGTGGGGCCATGTAACAAGATGTTTGGCATTTCACAAACTGAACAAACATATATAGCAGCTACCTTCTCCCAGCATCAGGCAGCCCTACACCACTTCTAGACCCTGCACTAAGCCCACCACGGGTCCTCACACTCCGACGGGGTGGGGAAGTGGGGGAGCCACTTATTGGGGTGCTGGATGCACTGCTGAGGGTTGATGCTGCACCACCTCCCACATTGGCTTCCTGCTGCTGTATTTGGGCCTGCATAGCTAGTAAGGCATTGGTCTGCGCTGTGCATGATTGGGTTAGTACTGTGATACTTTGCGCCAGGCTTCCAATATGCCTATTCTGCTCCCTAATTGCAGCAGTTAGTTCTGCAAAACGGGTGTCAATGCTGTTAGCAATGCGCACATGAGTGCCTACACCTACCCGTACACTACGTGCAATTTTGCGTAACTGAAGGAAGGTGTCACGCATGTACCCCTGTATATTTCCTATTTGGAGGCTTTGGGAGGCCGCAAAGGTGTCGACCGGATCAAGAATGATGTCCATTTCGTCTAGCACCAGTATTGAAGAATCTGTTTGGTTTGTCCCTAGTTGTATAGCACCTGTGGATACAGATGAAGAGGTAAGTATTGATGCATATATAGGCCACACTGTCGTCTATACTGTTTTACATAGGGCTATAGATGGCTGACGCCCATACCTAGGGGTGTTATGTACTTACACATGTACCCCGATACAGCATGCAACATTGACATTAATAATATATCACATGCCTACCTCTGATAACATTCATTTCCGTTGCAATGTAGCTGCTGGAGATGAATGTAGTGTGAGATATTGTTGATGTGACATGGGTGTGTGTACTGTATGTGTAATGGGGTGTTTTTTGTTCATTTACCTGCTTCCGCAGATTCTGCAGCAACAGGCCTTCTTTTCTTGGATGCGTGAGCACTTCGGGACGGACAATCTGTACAAGAAAAGATGGACAGGCATTATGGACCTTGCTATGGCTAAGCTGTTTCTGAAAACATGCATTGAATTAACATTAATGGACAATACCCAATGGATAAGGACTGCATTATTTCTTGACCACCTTTTTTTTTGTTTATAGGCAAATATTTTATTTAAAGATTATTAGTAAACTAGTGTACACATGACAACTATGGGATAATCGGTGGTATGTTGGCATGGCAGCTAAACCACCAGTACACCTCAGGGTTTTTGTACACATACATGTTAGCCTGCTAGAAAGAATGTTACAGTGTTAATCAATATGAGTAGTTGTGGAACTACAGGGCCCAGCATTATCAGCAATTTAAAAGTAGGAGCAGCCATTTTCTTGTGCATGCGATTGCTGGCCTATGTAGTTCCACAGCAGCACTTTACAAAGCATAACAATACAAGTGAACAATACAGGTATAATACATTGCCATGTATGTTAAAGTTTGCATGGGGTCACACTTACCAGCTCTGGTTGGCGTTTGCGGCCTATCGGAATCCGCCACGTGCATGCCAGGCAGGACCTCAGGGGGGATGTTGCGCTTCAGCTTCACCTCATACGCATTGTAGCACACAGTGGTGGGGCTTCCTCCTCCAGCCTTGGTGGCCTCCTATTCATGGCCATTTTATGTTTCAACTGCCTTTTGATGTCGTTAAATCTTTTTTTGACATTGCGGACCAGGCGCACCGCCTGGGTGATGTCCTTCCACATAGCCCTTTTGCGCTGTGCAGTGGTCTTGTAGTTTGATTTTCCAAGCAAACGCTCAAACACTGGCATGATAGCCCGGACAAGTGCTACATTTTCTTCATAAGAAAATCTCACCATCCGGCCACTTTTGGTGCAACCAGCTACCACCTCCTCCTCCTCCTCATTTTCAACACCAGCCATGTCGCCCTCCTCCTCCATGCCAGTGTCTTCCTCCTCCTCACCAGCATCTTCCTCCACCTCTGACATGTGGCCCTCCTGCAGCTGGTGTGGGGTATGGTCTAGGGCTTGGCTGTAGGATGGGGATGCCAGCGGATCCTCAACCTCCTCCTGCTGGGGCTGGACGCCCAGGTTCTGGGCTGAGGCTGGCCTTGCTGTGGCCATGCTGCCTGCCACACTGCTGCCTCTCACACTTTGTCTGGCTGCTGCCACTGCTCCCTCTGCCACTGCTCCCTCTGCCACTCCTCACTCTGCCACTCCTCACTCTGCCACTGCTCCCTCTGCCACTCCTCACTCTGCCACCAACACCTCTTCCTGAACTCAAACTTCCACTGCTCCTCTCCATGCTCCTTACTTCCTATCAAAGAGTGAAATGGCGCCAATGCCCCTTTATATAGGGGGTGTGATGCATAATGGAGGGGACACAGGTGGGCCAATAGGTTGGGGGGTTCTTAGTGATGCGGAGACAGTTTTGTAAATCGCACTCCGGTTGGTCCAAAACTCGCACATGACCGGCTGAAGAAATCGCACTTTTTTGTTACTTAAAATCGCACCACTTCGCCGCAAATCGCCCCTCTTCGCACTTTTCAGCCTCCAATGCGCATCACATTAAATAAGCGAATTTTGACTGAAAAGTGCGAATTGAAATAAGGCGATTTGCGGCGATGTGGTGCGCGAAAAAAACATGCGCATTTAGCGCAAAGCATAGAATGTCACCCCAGGTGTGGAGTTGTTCCTTCGTCCACGGTTTCCCAGATCGTCTATCTTTTCCCCAGAACATCAATGAGTGAAAATTACAACTTGGTGTTTTTTAAAATTCTAAGTAAAATTTCCCAAAAACGGCTTCGAGGTGCACACCACCGGGTCCAGAGGTATCTTGTTGCCAAATTTGGTGTCTCTGAGTGCCACAGTGTGTCCGCAATGCGACGGACACGCACACACACACGCACACAGACTCTTCAACTTATTATATAGATATAGTGCAATAATTTGTAATCAAATTACAACAAAAATATAAATGTGTAAATAAATCAATAAAAATAAAAAACTGAATATTATAGCTAGACAACATTGATCATAAATGTTCATTCATATCAATAAACAAACAGATATATCTTCTTAGAATGCTGAAAAAGATAGGCACTCATTAAGACCTTTAGGTGCTATAACATCTAGCCGATATATCCATTCAGCTTCCTGTTTAAGCAATAAGCGATTGCAGTCACCCCCACGTAGTGGTTTGGCAATTTGGTTGATCAATCTGTATCTGAGACTATTTAGATGATGATGATTCATCTCGGGCCTACTGCGTGCGGTAAGTGCCGCTCGGATCTTGGATTGGTGTCCCGCCATTCTTTCTTTAAATTTACACTTGGTCTTGCGATATAGGTAAGACCACAAGGACAAAGCAGTTGATAGATAACGAACGTGCTGTTACATGTCAGATGCTGTTTAATGTAAATTGATTTTCCGTAATGTGTGTGATTGAAACTCGAACCCGTCAGCATGAACTGGCATATATATATATATATATATAGAGCTTCTGCGGCCCGGCACTCCACTAACTTGGTCAGCTGCCCCGGTGCCCTTCCACAGGGGGATGGGTATGACGAGAGTAAAGGATGGCACTCAGGAGACTCGGTAAAACGTGCTGTATTCAAACGTGCAAAAGAGGACCAACGTTTCGGGGTGTGTACCCCTTTGTCAAGTGTGTACCCCTTTGAGAACTCACTAGCACCTTGACAAAGGGGTACACACCCCGAAACGTTGGTCCTCTTTTGCACGTTTGAATACAGCACGTTTTACCGAGTCTCCTGAGTGCCATCCTTTACTCTCGTTATATATATATATATATATAATTGTGTTGGATTTGCTATAAATAAATGTTCTTAACCTAATTTAATCATCCGTTTGAGTTTTGTTTTTTAAATAATATAGCCAGTTATGTGGTTAAAATCACTGATAAGTGTATAACATTGATTACAGTACAGTGGCAGCTGGCAAGTTATATATTAGGCAAGTGAACCGTCAGTTATTGAAGTTTATTTTCTGGAAGCTGGGAAAATGGGTAAGTGTAAGGATCTGATTGACCGACAATGGCTAGACGACTGGGTCAGAGCATCTCCCAAAAGGTGAGTCGTGTTCAGAGTATTACTTTCCAAAAGTGGTACTATGAAGGACAACTAATGAAATGCTAATAGGGTTATCCAAGGCACATTGATGTGAATGGGTAGCAAAGACTAGCCCTTCTGTTCTGATCCCACTGAGCAGCTACTTTACCGGTCCACTGCCAGAAGTGCCTACTATGGACATTTGAGTCTTATGGAGCAATGGAAGAAGATAGCCGGACTGATCTAATGAGCCACATTTTGTTTTACATCATTTGGATTGCATAATGCATGTGATTTTGTTTTACCTTGAGAAGAGATCGCACAAGAGTACACTTTGGGAAGACGACAGTGAAATGCTCTGAGCAATGTTCTGCTGGGAAGCCTTGGGTCCTGGTATTCATGTGGATGTTACTTTAACATGTTCCACCTACTTAAACAATTACACCCCTTCATGGCAATGATATTCCCTGACAACAACGGCCTCTTCCCGTTAGATAATGCTCTTATAACACTGCAAACATTGTTCAGGAATGGTTTGGGGAACATGAAAAAGAGCTCAAGGTGTTGACCTCCAAAACCCCCAGATCTCAATAGCATCTTTGCTATGTGTTGGAAAAACTAGTCCAATCCCGGGAGGCTCCACCTTGCAGGCACTCCAAACCTTGGCACTCAATACATGCTTGAGTACCAAGGTTGCGGAATGTCTGATTTAAAGGACCTTCTACTGCTAACAACTTGGTCCTAGCAACCACCGTACACCTTTACAGGTTGTTTAGAGTCCATGACATGGTTGGTCAGAGCTGTTTTGCAGTCATGATGGGAAATCACACAATATGCATGTTCCTAGATTCTTGAGTTATATTGTTTGGATCTTATCTTATTATGTGTGTTCTTATTATTATGCTACTACTCTTATCTGTACTTGAACCTTGCTGTAACACTGAAATTTCTCCATTGTGAGACGAATAAAGGTATTCTATTCCATTAGCCAGGTTGTTTTCATGTTACAAATTATTGGTGTGTACTTCTGTAGATCTATCCATTTACATCTAGGTTCCCTACTAGTGAACTCCATGCCGGCATGACTTGGTAGTGTGACCTTTATCCATTAAAATGTGTCTTATTTGTAACACAATGTAAAAGGACTCCTAGCAGCTTTTAAAGATTAAGATATGTGGCATGCTTAAGTTCTCTTTTTGACCATGGCTGTATCTGCATACAAAATGCTATGCTAAAGTATTTTCTTGGTAGCATTCAGTATATACAGTAGGCATGCTGTGCATCATTTTAATCAGTCTGCTTGTGTGTCACATTCACATAACAATGCAAAGAAGTTGCAAAAAATAGAAGCCAGATGCTGAGATCAGTAATCGCATTCACGTAGGCATCTATTGCTGTAAGATGTATAAAAACATATCTGTATGTATCTCAAGCACTCATCACCCAAATAATAACATTTGTGAACAGAATAGTGGTAGCAACATCATACTTTTTGGCTGCTTCTCATAAATTGGTGAATTGGTTTTGTCCAGGATAGAGGGAATAACAAATTGATAAATATTACCTTACAAACATAAAATTGAGCTAGAGAACACATTCAAGCCTATAGAAGAGTGACTTCAGTAAAGGAAGACAACCCACCTCACAATTTGTTTGACTTAAATGTAACTTTTATTTCAAAGGGATGAGGGGAAGAGAGTCCAAGGTTGGTATTCAATTGTTATGCCGCGCCCGCGGGTGGTGCACAAAAGGTTGCGTTTCAGGGCTCAGACAAGAGACACTTTATGGATTTAAGCTCGCCACCCCTAAGGAGTAGCAAGAGGAAATATTCACATGCCCATCAGCAGAACCATTTTAATAGTGGGGGCAGGAAGGAAATGCCATACCAGGTGTGCAAAGTAGGCATATATTTCTGCAAACTCACCACGCTCTTTTTTTTTTTTATGTTTTTTTTTTTAATGTTTTTTTTTATAGGGTCTTATTAAAAGGTGGAAACAGATGGGACATGTTTAATCATTATTTCAGGTTTTACATAATAAATTATGAATTAATATTTTTTCCTCTATTAAAATTTGGTGCCATATTCTTCTTTAGTCGTGAATGTAGTATTAAAGGGTCCCCATTCCATGAGAGTATGCATGTACACATTGATAATGTTGATGTATTGTTAGCTTATGTACAGTACTACAAATGGTGTTATTTGAACTCTCTGAACAACATGCTGACAGCACAAGAATGAGTTTTGTTACTGAACAGATGACCATGGATACAAAGTAAGAGGACACACTGCACACTTTACATGTTAAGCATTCACAGTTTATGTACTATCCAAAGTTTAAAAAACATTTACAACAATTTGCTTAAAGTAATACAAAGGCAACGCCAATGAATATTAAAGTATATTCTAACTTCTCATTTACCTTGTGCAAATGTCAGATCAGCTCAACTAAATACAGTACAGCCATAGTGGAGGGGGCAGCAGTGTGGCAATGTTATTGTGCTAAATCACTGAACAGATTCTTTAAAGCTTCACTGGGGTTTAGGGTGAATAATGAAAATTACAGTTGAACACTGTTTATTTCCCCCCCTGAATAATTATATTACTTAGTGAACATTCATCAGTTTTAATTATTCCAAATAACTTTATTTTTGTCATGTTGGACATTACAATTCGATTGCATCATTTATTGGTGTATGGTCAGTGTAAAACTATTATATATTTTTTCCATGTAGTATAAGTAGATGCTGAAAATTATACAGAAGTTAAGTTGTGTACACACGGGGGCGATTATTGCAAATATCGCTGGAAATATGGTCGCTGAGCGACCATATTGCCAGTGATGGGAGAGTGTTCCGGCGATAAATCGCGCTCCCGTTTTCTGCCCGTAGTGATCGCTGGTCGCAGGAGCTGATTTCCACTGCCGGGCTTCCCCAGCAGTTTCTTTTTCATCAGTGACCATCTCTGGTTGCTGATGCAAACGGGACACTGAGCGATATATCGCCCCGTGTGTACAGGGCTTAAAAGAACGGGGGACTTGATCAAACACTGATAATTTGTACAATTATGGAAAGCATAATATGTTTCAGTGGCATTACAAGTACTTCTTAGCTGCACATTATTTTTGAACAAAGCAACTTAAAAGCATGAAGACTACCAAAATACAAGATAACTCGTAGCTGCTAATGCAAGCTGGTGAGCAAGCGTATATCATTCATAGCAGTCTGCATTGTTACTAGAACATTTAAAATACTAAGTTACACTGGACAGGATACCAGTAATACCCCTTTCACACCAGAAAATGCAGGGACCCACCCGGGAATATGGCCCAGGAATCATGCTTGGCCATTCCCAGGTTGGCCCCTTTCGCACCAGAAAAGTCCCTGTTTTTCTGTTTTGTGAAGGAAGCAGGCAGGAGGAGGCGGGATGGCGGCAAATACTTACCTCGGTTGCTGGTCCTCGGTGCAGGCCGAGGATGCACACAGGTGGCGGGCGCAGATGACGCAGCTCTCCGAGAGCTGCGTCATCTTCAGCCGCCGCTGTCCTGTCATTTGCGCCCGCCGCCTGTGTGGATCACAGTGGCAGATGGGGAGTTTGACTGGGGCGGTATACATGTCAAACTTAACACAGGTGTCCTAAGGCATGCTCAGGGAGGACAGAAACCTCCCATTGAGCAGAAGGTGTGGATCCCCTGCCTGAAAACACACCGAGGACTGGCAATGCAGGTAAGTCCATGGGTCTTCAACCTGTGGCCCTCCAGATGTTGTGAAACTACATGTTCCAACATGCATTGCCACATTTTTTCAGATAACAGCATGCCAAAACTGTCAAGGCATGCTGGGACATGTAGTTTGACAACATCCGGAGGGCCACAGGTTGAAGCCCTTTCACACTTGCCAGGTTTCCGGGTACAACCCTGCTCCTTAGCAGGTCGCGTTTCAGGGCTCCTTAGCAGGGTTGAAATCCCATATATTTTGGCCTGGGAACATTTCTCACCAGCGCTTGTTGCAGATGGTGTGAAAGAGGTATAAATGTATGCTGTGGGTTTCCTTTTGCCATCTCCTGCCCTTTAATGGCAGTGTTTATAGGAGTTTGGCCATCCTCCAGATGTCCCCACACTTTACCTAATGTTCATTCTAGTACCCTGCCAAGCAGTTCCTCTTCCCAGCCTTCTCTCTCTCTCCCATCCCCCTCCCCCATATTAGTGTAGTTCTTGATATTGTATGTATTACATGAGTAGGAAATAAAGGGAAATACAGAAATAGAGGGAGGGGGCATGAGCGAGAGATGGGTGCAGCTAATACAGCTTTAAAAACTTTTGTTGTAATCCGCTTGTTCTAAGTTGTTATTGCACGGTGCCATAAGTTCTGCCTTTTCATACTGTCACAACTTTTAGACACTGAACAAAAGTTGTAAATTCTGGTGGCCACCTTATGTATAATCTATACTCATTTATAGGCTTTGTGAGACCATTCCCCGTCATTGGGTTTCATGTTCAGAAAACTCAATTAACTTCTATTCACTGCTAATATGTTTCAGAAAATATAAAATGGTCATAAACTCGGATAGAACAATGACAGATAAATGTGTTTCCTAAACATCTCATCAAAAGGACACTACTGATTTGAGAAGATTCTACAACATATGCTTTTCATTCTCATACACAATGCCACTATTCTTCCACGGGCAGGGTCAGCGCTACCCACTCAGCGGCTCCTGTGGTGCAGGGAGGCGCCAGACTGAAGAGGCGCTCAAGCCTCTCCCTGCACTATCACTCTGCTTCTGCGGGGACACAGTGCCTCCTGTACTGCGCCTGTCATATAGACAGCGGTGCCGGAAGCACAGCAACAACGCAGAGCTGACTACCGCATAGGCTATTGCTTAATTGGGTCTTCCCCACCGCGAGTGTCCCAGTTACCAGTATTTTCAGCAATAGCCTGGACACCACTGGGGCAGCTGCAATGTTGCTGTGCTTTGCGCTGCCTGTGTGGCATGCGTGGGACATGCCTGGAGCTGCAGCCACAGCATGGACAGCCCTACTTTCTCTTCACTGCCTGGGGTAGGTGTACTGGGCTGGCTTCCACCAACCCCAAAACTGCTGGGAAAGGGGAGAGGGGTAGGCTGTCTGGTAATTAACACTTGCTGAGTGCTTTCACCCTAGACCACCAGGGAAAGCAGAGTTATAATGGATAAACTGCTTATTTTAAAAGCAATTAAATATGCTTATCTAAAACCACACAAATTAAATGTGAGACATCATTTTATATATATATATATATATATATATATATATATATATATATATATATATATATATATATAGTAGTACAAGGAGGATGCGGCACTCATCAGTCTTTATAATTGGTTCTTTATTGTTGCTACCTGTTGGTAGCAACAATAAAGAACCAATTATAAAGACTGATGAGTGCCGCATCCTCCTTGTACTGTTTGGAACTCCTTGTTCGAGTGAAGGCACCGGAGCATTCATATAACCAGCTCTAACAGCAGAGTGCCGGATTGATTGGAATATATATATATATATATATATATATATATATATATATATATATCCTGACCCTAACCTCCTCCTTGCCCCAGTACTGCCAAAACTGCTATCTACCTTTACCATATAAGCATTTAATGGTAACTTCGTGGCAATGAGCATGAAACCCCTGTATTTGAGCAAGAAACCCCTGGTAACAAGCATGTAACTCCTGGCAATGAGCATGTAGGTAAGCGACACTTATGTGGCATAATATATAACCGTCATTTCGGTGTGTGGTATAATATGTATTAGGCATTATGTCATGTTATAATATGTAATAGGCATTAAGGTTGTGGCATAATGTGTAATAGGCATTACAGTGGGTTATAACATGTAATAGGAATTATGGTGTGTGACAATGTGTTATGGGCACTACGGTGTGTGGCAATCATGTATAATAGGATTTACTGTGTAAATTTTGCGCGCACTATCACTGGTTTTGGGGTGATAACACAGGGCACCAAAATATCTACATATGGTATTGCTGCTACTAAGCCCATTATGTGTTTTTTTTTTATCGTGCGTCTTCAGCAGGCATTGAGAGCGCACATTTTTAGTTTGCAGGGGGACGCCGAACACCCTAGCACCGGCCCTGTCCACAGGCCAGATCCTTACCGCACAAAACAACTTTCCAGTAATGAAGAAACTGAGGCGACGCTGTTCACTACACATGCACAACTGGGGAAAATTCCATGCCATCTATCAGCAAGTACATTAACTCGCTTCTATTAGATACAACACCTCTAGGGGTAAGCAGATATATATATATATATAAACACTTAGTGAAGCACTAAAAAGAAAAGGATTGACAGAAAGGACAAGCAAAGAAAGAAGTGGGTTAAAAAAAAAAACTATTTGCAAAAATAATTGGAAGGCAAAAACTGTAAAAATATATATATAAAAAATGTTTAAGCTCTTTTATGACAATTATAGAAGTTCCCAGAGTTTCATCAACCCATTCTTAATTGCCGGTCCTGACAATTGAAGCTGACTGAGTTGCAGCTGGTGGTGTGGGCCGTTGAGGGACTGTGGCAGCATACAGATATGAAGTAGCGGCCACGAGTGTTCGTGGCTGGTGACCACAGACAGTGTAATCCCTCTGGTGTATCTTAAAAAAGTGCTATCAACGCATGAAACGTATAGATCCAGTAAACAAGAAACCCGGAGTCCCTCTCAAACCCCCTGGCCGTGAACAAGTTTGTAAGCCGGCAACCAACATCTGCAACAAGGGACCCACTGCACGCACCGGAGGGATAACAGAGTGAACGCTGTGCATGGTCGCCTGCCACGAACACCCGTGGTCTCCACTTCATATCTGTATGCTTCCAAAGTCCCCCAACCGCCCATACCACCAGCAGCAACTCCATCAGATTCAATTGTCAGGAGCAGTAATTAATAACATGGGTAGATTAGGAAACCCCAGGAACTTCTTTCTAAAATTGTCCTAAAAGAACTTAAACATGATTATATATATATATATATATATATATATATATATATATATATATATATATATATATATTAGGGCGGAGTGAAAAAACTTAAATTGAGAAATTCAAAATCGGCTAGTGTGGGAAAGTTGTGACTTGACCTGAATAAGAAACGTGCAAAAGCTTTTTGATCTGAGTCAACATCTTCTGTTCTGGCAAGAGGCCTAAAGTTTCACTTTTTAGGTGAAAATAACGAAACCTATGAAGATGCTCCAATCTAGTTATAATTATGTCAGGATGTCTTAGAGTGGTTCATTAATATACTTTAGCATAGTAAAAAACAGTACGAGCTTGTCCTAGTGCAAAGTGAATGACTAGCGGGAGAAAAAATCCCTAATAATTGACCCATTTTCATGGTCACAATTGTGAATATTGTGTGTTTTCTCCTGAACGTGTTTATAATAGAAGAAGCACAAATACTCTAAATGGAATTTCAGTGACACTGTGTGAAATATAACACTGCATAATAGCCCTTAATCAGACCTGATTGCATGTTACATCTGCCCCACCTGCAGCTGCATTACAGCATATAATTATGCCAAAGATAAGCCAATATATTAACAGTTAAATACATTAAAGTACATTATGCTGTAATAAGTATTGCTGATCAATCCTGCCTAGCAGGGCCGTCTTTTTGTATGGGCTTAATGGGCACTTGCCTAGGGGCCCCAGGCGTATAAGGGCTCTATGTTGATAGCTGAGGATCCCCTTTTTCCAGGGATACCAGAATTTTTAAAATCGGCCCGGGGGAACTGCAGATATCCAGCTTCAAAGCAGCAGTCCACATCCGACCTGTTAATTACAATTTCCAGTCATATTTCTCAGGTTCTCCCTGACACTAGCGGCTTGTCTCTATCATGCCCAGAACCAGAGATATCAGCCTTCAAGCAGCCGGTCCCTGCTCCAGCTCCAAACGTCTGGTGTAGTTTTATATTTTTGTCAATGAATTGCTCTGGCTGCTGATCTCTGATACCCAAGTTCCCAGCACCTCCTGAAAGTTGGGTTTTTATACTAGGCTAAGAAATCTATTTCCAGATAATGGCGATATCTGCAGTCAAACAAGTTGCCCTTCCACCGGAAAATTACGAATATTAAGCCCACTCCATTATCCAACCGTCCCCTGTGTATAAAACACCCCCTACCTCCCTGGAAGTCATTTACAAGGGACCCTTCATTCAGCTCAGTGCCCCCTTCCACACCTTAGTGTTCACCCTCCCACCACCTGTGCAGTAAAGGAGTAATTAGCAGAAGTTACTGCTCCAGGTCCTGCATGTTGAATGGAAGATAGAGCACCCCCTGCCACCCGTGGGACATCACAGCTGCTGCTGATAGCACCCCCCACCCCTAGGAGGGGAGAATTGGTAAGGGCCCCAGTGCATTGCTTTGCCCAGGTGCCCACACTGCTGTTAAGACGGCCCTGCTGCCTAGAAATGAACACAGTGATTGGCATATATGTACTGCTGGACACCACTCATAGAATGATTAACCTGTTATTTTTTGAATTTTTTTTTATTTATTTTTTTCCTAAACATTAGATGTATTTGTTTATTTATTTATTTATTTATTTACAGTGTCTTATATAGCGCAGCAGATTACGTTGCGCTTTACAATAGTAGACAGTGATAAAACAAACTGGGTAATGACAGACAGACTTGGGGGTTAGAGGGTCCTGCTGCAAGCTTACAATTTATTACATCATAATACACTTCAACGTATTTAACAGTTAATATATTGGCTTATCTTTGGCATAATTATATGCTGTAATGCAGCCCAATCATGTTCCCAGTATAGGGGATGCAACACTGTTTTTCTGTCAATAAACAGAAGTGATATGTAAAATGATACATTAGACAGTTCACACTGTTACTTGTAAAACTTATTGTAACAGTTACTGTTTTTCAATAACAGACTGCAACAGTTATTTCTTATTTATATACACAGGATTGTCTATCTTTGTATATGCACTGCAAAGAGAGCAGCATAAATCCAATTTCATGTAGTTCAGTGACACTGTGTGAAATATAACACTGCATAGTGGCCCTTAATCAGTGGCGTAAATTCTTTCCAGTTGCCCGGTGGCAAGATATATATTGGTGCCCCCACACATGCGCGGTCACACACACACACGCCTATATAACCTTAAATAAAATATATAATTTTGTTAAGAAATATAGATATATATCGATAGATAGAGAACACATATCTTTCAGAACTCAGCCACATAAGCAATATCTTTTGCTTTTAAATAACTGATTTAGGGGCAGATTTATTAAGCTTGGAGAAGAGATAAACTGGAGATAAAGCGGAGAAAAGGTAAAAGGAGATAAAGCACCAGCCAATCAACTCCCAACTGTCTTTTTCAAACACAGCTGATTGGCTGTGCTTTATCTCCTTTTACATTTTCTTCGCTTTATCTCCAGTTTATCTCTTCTCTAAGCTTAATAAATCTGCCCCCTAAACTTGCAGGGGAGGAGAGGTGCCCCCTTGGGAGCAGGAGCCCGGCGGCAGATGACTCCATTGCCTCCCAGAGTTCTGCCTCTGCCCTTAATCAGACCTGATCGCAGTACAAATTTGTTCTCAAAATGGGCAAAAAAATGCTGGACTGCAGGTGGGGCAGATGTAACATGTGCAGAGAGATTTACGGTGGCCATACATCTACAGATTTATTGTCCGATCTGTCTGGTTGGAACAAAATCCTGTTAAAAGATGAGAGCAAATGACAGTTGACCATTTGCTTTGAAATGCTGAATAACTGTCATTCAGATATTACCAGCTGTTTGTTCCAACCGGCCCAATCTGACAATCGATCTGTAGATGTATGGCCACCTTTAGATTTGTGTGAGTTATTTTGTTTCTGTGCAAGGTAAATACCGGCTGCATTATTTTTACACTGTAATTTAGATTTCAGTTTCAACACACCCCACACAAATTTAACTCTCTCAGCACGTTACATCTGCCCCACCTGCAATGCAGCATTTGTTTTGCCCATTTTGAGAACAAATTTGTACTGGGATCAGCTCTGATTAAGGGCTATTATGCAGTGTTATATTTCACACAGTGTCACCGAAATTCCATTTAGAGTATTTGTGCTTCTTCTATTATAAACACGTTCAGGAGAAAACACACAATATTCACAATTGTGACCATGAAAATGGGTCAATTATTAGGGATTTTTTCTCCCACCAAAGTCATTCACTTTGCACTAGGACAATCTCGTACTCTCTTTTACTATGCTAAAGTATATTAATGAACCACTCTAAGACATCCTGACATAATTTTAACTAGATCGGAGCATCTTCATAGTTTTCGTCATTTTCACCAAAAAAGTGAAACTTCAGGCCTCTTGCCAGAACAGAAGATGTTGACTCAGATCAAAAAGCTTTTGCACGTTTCTTATTCAAGTCAAGTCACAACTTTCCCACACTAGCCGATTTTGAATTTCTCAATTTCAGTTTTTTCACTCCGCCCTAATATATATATATATATATATATATATATATATATATATATATATATATATATATATATAGTCCACAGAGCAAACGCACACGCTGACATATATTGAAAGACCTGTGCCAGGTATCAATTGCATAGAAGTAGAGTCCTGAACAGTACAGAACAACCGGCACCAGGAAATAAGGAAGTCCAAATTAAATTTCTTTAGTGCATATTTAATGCAAACACATCATCAAGCTCAGATAGAACAAAGCATGGTATACATCACCCATCAGGCATTGAGATACAAGGTACTTACTCCCGTCTCCTCGACGGCCGTTTCGGTGCAACAGCACCTTTTTCAAGAGGGTTTGACAACATACTGAGCAAAAGACCTGTGTATTATAGGGCATACAAGACACACTCACCTGCTCTCACTTGTGCTAATCACAGAGATCACGGTCGCCCACTCCATGTGTCTCCTCCACATTGCCGCCGACAGTATCCATCATCGCCGCGCACCGGAAGTGCACACGGCGTTGTGGAACTGATCTTCAGCTAATGTTGGAGGAGGACAGCAGATAGGTTCCCCCGTCCCCGGAAGTGACGCAAGTGCATAGCAGTAACCATGGTAGCCCACAAACGCCAGTCATTTACGTGAATAAAGACTGATCAGGAACACAAAAACTGCATTCCACAAAATACATATACTCCACACGGAAAAGACATTGAAAAAGACAAGAAAAGGGAAAAATATTACATGTGAAAAAACGGGATCGCATAGTTTTTGTCTGACGGGATCGCATAGTTGTTGTCTGACATGTCACTCATAACCTGTATGTCACGTGACCCACGCCAGACAACCACACATCTCTGCTATGCAAAAAACACATCAATCAAATATAACATTTTCAGCAAGAGGGTTATTTGGAGCGGTGCAGATATCAACCATAAATGCATATTAGTGAATAAATGGTGAAAATGAGAACTCCTCATTTAAGCCCATGGGACGCATACAATTTAACTCATATATCCAATAACACTCTTTCTTCATAAGTAAAGCATGTCTGTCGCCACCTCGCCTCAAAGGGGGCACATGTTCCAGTGGCATAAAGGCAAAGTCTCTAATCGAGTGTCCGCTGTTCACAAAATGCCTTGCCACTGGGGGCGTATTTGTGTCCATCTTAGTATAGGCTTTGTTTATTGAGGACCTATGTGCCCCTATTCTCTCCTTGAGCATTCGCATAGTTTTGCCCACGTACAATTTGTTACATGGGCATTTAATCAGATAGACAACATATCTGGTCTCACAGTCAATGGTACTCTGCAGTCTCCCTGACTGCCACACATCCTACAGTCTCCCTACAGTCTCCAATCATTTCCTCTATTGGCTCCATTTGCCAGCCGGTCTCGCAGTACATTGATTTATTCCTGCAGCCGGTGGTACAGGAGAGTCCGTACTTCTTACGTGACACCACTGATTTTTTAAATAAACTCAGCAGATTTGGGCAACCAATCGAAGGGTGTATGCTGGTGACACTTGATGTCGCCATCTTATACACCAATATTGCACATGTTGAGGGTATTGGAACGGTGCGAGAGTGTATCAGTGCCAGTCCAGTATATAAAGGTCCTCCCATTGATTTTTTGTTGTTACTACTGGAATTAGTTTTGAACAAAAATTATTTTTTGTTCGATAACGGATTTTTTTACAGCGCCGTGGTACTGCGATGGGGTCAAACATGGCCCCATCGTATGCCAATCTGTTTATGTTCCAGTATGAAAAACAACATATTTTGTCTAATCCCATTTTTTCCAGGTTCATCAAGTGTTACGTAAGGTACATTGATGACCTGTTCTTTATATGGACTGGCACTGAGGCTCTTCTTAATTAATTTGTAATGTTTCTGAATAACATCCCTGGTAACATTAGATTCACCTCCAGCAGCAGCCCAGTGAGCATACATTTTTTGGACGTACTCATTTCCATTAAAGATGGCATGTTTGTAACATCTTTATTCAAAAAGCCAACAGATAAGAATACTCTGTTACTCGCCACCAGTTTCCATCCCCAGCCGCTAAAACGCGGCTTACCTTATTCTCAGCTCCTGAGAGCAGTACGCATCACGTCTGACGTAACATCTCTGGACAGTGTACTCGATGACATGTGTCAACAATTCATTGAACGACAGTATGACCGCAAGGAGGTTACTGAAGCCAGAGCCAAATGTAAGGGTCTACAGAGGTCTGAGTTGCTATCCCCCAGGGTGAGGGAAGAAAAGGAACAGAGGTTACACTTTGCGACAACCTATTCGGTTGCGTCAAAATCCATAAAGGAGTCTGTAACGATCAGATCAGGTAATCGATCAAATTAACGTATGCCTCCTGTTATGATTATCTGTCCGGTGAATGTATGTCTGATATTGGTGTAATAGTTATGTCTCCTGTGAGTATTGGAATCAGGACTTGTATGTAAACTGTAGGTGACCCTGGTTTGAGTTTGAGGCCTGTATTCCCTCAGTGTGACATCTGTGGTCTCCTCCGGAGTTAGGATGTAAGATAAGATCTGAGCCCCTCATAAACCATGGTCCAGGAGAAGAGGTTAGAGTTTGTCCCCTTCCTTCACATCTCTTATCAGTGGGTCTGCTATGCAAGGAAGGAGGATCAATCACTTTGAAAACAGCAGACTGAAGAAGATACATTGCCAGGGACCTTCCACACTCCTTCAGCATGGAAAGAGTGGAATCCCAAGGGTGGGAGGGATGAGGGAGTCTGCAAGGTATAACTAAGACCTTTCTCCCTATAGTCAGTGTCACTACCTGGGGGTCTAGCAAACAGGCTGTAGGCGACGAGAGATTTCTTGTGGAGAACCCCCCCACTTCAGGATTGTAAGATACGGTTCTGTCTTTTTTCCCTGTTTATTTTATTTCTGAAATTTGCATTTAATCGTTGTGTGTACTTTTAAAATCATTGTAATGTCTTGTAACCATTTTGTTTAAAGCTCTGTAGTATTTCTAGGAATAAATAATATATATTCCCAGTTCTGGTTCTGTGTTCCTAAAACTCATTAGCCTCAGAAGAGAAAGGCTGGAAAACGTTACCATTGTTATCTTGTATTGTGCGAGCCAAGCCGCCCCTTGCGCAGTTTCAGGCGCTAAAATCAGGTTTTGGCTGGTGGCAGTGTACCTCAAGGAAAGGACCCGAGTGTCCTGAGTGAACCCCAGTCACGGCCGGCGCTGCTCAGATTGACGTATCGGAGCAGGCGACCGGTGGGTCCGTGACATTTGGTGGCAAGCGGTGGGGTGGAGAATTCATTTTTCTCTTTAAGAACTTAAGTGAGTGTGGGTAGAATTTTGTGAGAAATACCCACATCACCAGAATCAGAACTCAGAGCTTTACTATAGTTTTAAAAGTCACACAGTGGATGCAATTTCTGTTCCCTCCCTTCTCTTGGTTTTCTTTCCTATCATTTTATTTGACAAGTGTGAGACTCCGGATGGCTGATTACCAGCAGATGAGGAGAGATGACCTGGCGGTCGTGTGTGTGCAGAGGAATATCCCTTGGTCTGGCCAGAGTAGAAAACGTATGATTCAGGCACTAGTGGATGCCGATCGGACTCTAGCTGCTGGAGGAAACCAGTCCATGGACAATCCTACCCCAGGGGCTCAGTCAGCACTGGACAGTACAAACGATTCCGCGCCAGGGTCAAACACTTCTGCTGGACCCAGCAAGTCTACACTGCAGAGCGACCTTCTAGCTGCTAGCAGGCAATTGAAGAATGTGAACCCCGTATTCGCTTTGCAGCTGGTGCAGTTCTGCCAAGCCATTGTCGACAGAGAGGCTGCGGAGCGCAAAGCCACTGTGGACAGAGGGGCTGCGGAGTGCAAAGCCAGACGAGAGGCTGAGGAGCGCAAAGCCGTACGTGAGGCTGCAGAGCGTCAGGCTGAGCGTGAGCACCAGTTGGTGCTGGGGAGGCTCAGAGGCCTGATCGCTGTTGGTGAACCAGTGGAGAATGATACAGAGCATCATGATGGCGAACCTTTACGTGAGACTTTATCTGCCGTGGCTACTGAGTTAGCAGGAGATGGGCTTCGTACTGAACTTTTACTGTCTGCGGAAGTAAATAATGTGTTGGATCATGGTGTGGACTCTGTTATCAATCATGGGGAGCCTAACAAGGGACAGAGGTCCCAAATGACCGCTGACGCGAATTTCACCGGACCGCGTCATGCACAGTTCCCTGTCTTGGAAGCAGACAGAGGAAGCCAAGTGAGTGTCAGCTTGGTTGTGAGTAATGAGCTGGCCCTGGACACTACAACCGATGCTCAGAGAGGTGACATCTCTGCGAGCACCAGGGAGACTGTAGGATGTGTGGCAGTCAGGGAGACTGCAGAGTACCAATCCCCTACAGCACCAGAAGAGCCCAGTGGGTATATTGACCCAGTGGAGGATGATGATATGTTTACCCTACTGAGCACAGAGGAACTAACGGAAGAATGCCAGCTGCAAGGTATCTCCTGCCACAACCATACTCGTGGGGAGATGATCACGCAGCTCACCCAGGCCAGGGACGATGAGTGCAATGCCTTCAGCCAGTATCGTGCAGCATTTCGTTTCTGGGGTCCATCCGCGTCTCCTTGGGTGCTGCTGAGAGAACTGGGACAATGTTACAAATTTGCGCAGCAGGAGGTCGATGCTTGGAGAAAGCTGGATACCCCATTTTGGGGAGATCAGTGCCGCCGGATAGGTGTGGAGTGGCGTCGCCTAGAACAGCTGTTGTTACCAGCTCTGGAAGCAAAGTTCCAGTTTAAACGGTTGGGAGAAGCAGAATCTGAGGATGTCAGCAGCTTGCTCTCACCAGGGGTGCCCCACCAGGGCAAGGTGCCTCTGCCTACTACAGCAGTCATGGAGCCTGCCCAGGAGACCTCACATCACAAGGCCCAGTTTAAACTGCTGGAAGATGTGAGCAGCATGTTCCCACCCGTTGCTCCAGATTTGTTGCCGGAAGCGGCTGACTGCATAGTGAAAGTATGCAGGGATGAGACTATGTCGGAAATAGGAATGGGACTTTCTGACTGTATGCACACAAGTATGTGTGGGACTACTGATGTGGGACTTTTATTAACTCCACACATATCTGTCAATGTCGCTAACCCTTCTGAACCATATGATGCATCTCAGGTAGTATGTAACCATGCTGAACATTGCAATGTTGTTATTTTGTGTGAAGCCCCTGGGATGATCTGTGATAGTGCCGTACCTTCGGTGGAGGTGGAGGGTGAGTTAGAGACAGGTATAGTGGGTAATCCTTGCCAGTTTGTGGGGTTAAATGAATGCCCTAATCTGGTTGGGAATGAGACACCCTCACTCATCAGTGGTAGGAGTGCTGAAGGTGATGTCATTAAGGTTGCTGTGCCAGACGTTAACCCTGTTCTTCCAGTGATGTCTGGTTGTGACATCGTGCCAGGGGTCGCTAACTGCACAAATGGGACAGATCTGTTTTGGTTGCAGGCAGAGCATGTACCTGCCAATAAGTTACTGGTGACAACATGCTCAGATAACCCCATTCCTGCTCAGAGACAATGGGATCCAGATATAGCGTTTTTGCCACGGTGCAATTGTAAGCCAGCAGGATGGGCCCCATGTGTTGTGGAAGATGCACAGGCTAATTTGCAGGTATTGCAGGATGTCTCCCCAGGTTATGATATTGATGTTACTGTTGATAATGTGATGTCTTGCGCTACTGTGGGAAATGTGGTACCAGGTATAATAAGTGACCCGGTGGGTCCTGTGTGCACTGTAGACCTGTCAGATAGGGAGAGAGTGTCCCTTACTGCAGCTTTCCCCCCAAACCCCCCTCCTTACTGTAGCCACACAAACACAGATACAGGAACACAGCAGGGGTACCCTCCAGACACTGAGAACCCTCCAGAGAGTGCATTTTTCCAGCATCACTGGATAACGGATGCCTCTCCTGAGAACCTCAGTGGCACCACCCCAGCCACAGAACCGGCGGGTCTGGGAGGGAAGGTCAGGCTCAGGAAGGTGTCCTGGACTGCCATGGAAAGCTTGGCTTTCCACACAGAACTGAGAATCAACCCTGCACAGGCTGCCCCATACCTGGGAAGTGGGAAAGATACCCCTGGGTACAGTGAGAGGGTTGTGTCAGGAATAGAGCCAGTGGCTAGTAGGGAAGCTGCTGTGTGTAACCAGAAGGGTGGGTGGGCCCGCGAAGCACAGGTAAACTCAGCTCCATTAACCTCGGAAAGGCTGAGCTGGGATGTTCCCAAGACAGGGGACAATGACCTGCTGGTATTCCCCCTTGCAGAAACGTGCCCCCCTTCACAATTCACACACACAGACACAGAGGGCGAATCTCCTCACAAAAGGATGAGGTGTGAGGTGTTGAGTGAGTGGACCTTCCCCCCAGTGAAGGGGAGGGGGGGTCAGTCAGCTCAGGAGAGGTGCTGGGAAGACATTTTTAAATCTGTATATAGTGCTGGGAGAATGCCCCACACCTGTGGTATAGTTAAACGTGCCGAGTTACGAGTCCCAGGGGGATGGCCGTTTGGGGTGTGGAGGAATGGTCTGGTACTGATCTCAGTGAGTAAGGCCAAACTGCCAGCTGCAGGGGAGAATCCGTGCCCAGGAGTCCGACGCACAGCTGTGGTGGGCTGTGTCAATATCAGCCGGGATGGACACAGCTCCCACTATATCAGTGTGCTCACAGACTATGGGTTCGAGGACACCTGTGTGCTTTTAGTTTGCCATCTCCTGCGAGAGGGACAGGGACTATGCCCATTGCCCACCCTAGCCACGGCTATGGCGTCAGGTGGTGCCATGACAGACGTCAAGTATAGTGAAGTGTTAGTACAGATCCCGCAGAATCAGTGGCAGTCTGTCTAAGCACAGAGACCACTGCTACCTGTCCAGGTGATGTAGTTAATAGCGCAGTGATGAGACGGTGACGTGGGTCACCGCCTCTGTGCGCCATTTTAAAAGGGGGAGGTGTAACGATCAGATCAGGTGATCGATCAAATTAACGTATGCCTCCTGTTATGATTATCTGTCCGGTGAATGTATGTCTGATATTGGTGTAATAGTTATGTCTCCTGTGAGTATTGGAATCAGGACATGTCTTGTATGTAAACTGTAGGTGACCCTGGTTTGAGTTTGAGGCCTGTATTCCCTCAGTGTGACATCTGTGGTCTCCTCCGGAGTTAGGATGTAAGATAAGATCTGAGCCCCTCATAAACCATGGTCCAGGAGAAGAGGTTAGAGTTTGTCCCCTTCCTTCACATCTCTTATCAGTGGGTCTGCTATGCAAGGAAGGAGGATCAATCACTTTGAAAACAGCAGACTGAAGAAGATACATTGCCAGGGACCTTCCACACTCCTTCAGCATGGAAAGAGTGGAATCCCAAGGGTGGGAGGGATGAGGGAGTCTGCAAGGTATAACTAAGACCTTTCTCCCTATAGTCAGTGTCACTACCTGGGGGTCTAGCAAACAGGCTGTAGGCGACGAGAGATTTCTTGTGGAGAACCCCCCCACTTCAGGATTGTAAGATACGGTTCTGTCTTTTTTCCCTTTTTATTTTATTTCTGAAATTTGCATTTAATCTTTGTGTGTACTTTTAAAATCATTGTAATGTCTTGTAACCATTTTGTTTAAAGCTCTGTAGTATTTCTAGGAATAAATAATATATATTCCCAGTTCTGGTTCTGTGTTCCTAAAACTCATTAGCCTCAGAAGAGAAAGGCTGGAAAACGTTACCATTGTTATCTTGTATTGTGTGGTCAGGGGCGAGCCAAGCCGCCCCTTGCGCAGTTTCAGGCGCTAAAATCAGGTTTTGGCTGGTGGCAGTGTACCTCAAGGAAAGGACCCGAGTGTCCTGAGTGAACCCCAGTCACGGCCGGCACTGCTCAGATTGACGTATCGGAGCAGGCGACCGGTGGGTCCGTGACAGAGTCCATTCTGCAGCATTGGCACATCCTACGCACCAATCCGATAATGGGAAAAATTTGTCAGTGTCCACCC
This sequence comes from Crinia signifera, assembly GCF_055691185.1. Lineage (NCBI taxonomy): Eukaryota > Metazoa > Chordata > Amphibia > Anura > Myobatrachidae > Crinia > Crinia signifera. Next base: position 211,756,191 of record NC_139221.1, on the reverse strand, counting down.
CTGTTCTGCTTCAAGCGAAGCCACAATCTAAAGCAGCAACTCACCTTTTCGGATATTAGCCCTAAAGTGGACCAGTCAAAAAATTGGCTCACAAAAATGCTCCGGTTGTGTCAACTGTCGACACATGATCAAAGCAAACACATTTATACACCCCATCACAGGCAAGAGACACAGTCTCAAGCATACCATTGACTGTGAGACCAGATATGTCGTCTATCTGATTAAATGCCCATGTAACAAATTGTACGTGGGCAAAACTATGCAAATGCTCAAGGAGAGAATAGGGGCACATAGGTCCTCTATAAACAAAGCCTATACTAAGATGGACACAAATACGCCCCCAGTGGCAAGGCATTTTGTGAACAGCGGACACTCGATTAGAGACTTTGCCTTTATGCCACTGGAACATGTGCCCCCTTTGAGGCGAGGTGGCGACAGACATGCTTTACTTATGAAGAAAGAGTGTTATTGGATATATGAGTTAAATTGTATGCGTCCCATGGGCTTAAATGAGGAGTTCTCATTTTCACCATTTATTCACTAATATGCATTTATGGTTGATATCTGCACCGCTCCAAATAACCCTCTTGCTGAAAATGTTATATTTGATTGATGTGTTTTTTGCATAGCAGAGATGTGTGGTTGTCTGGCGTGGGTCACGTGACATACAGGTTATGAGTGACATGTCAGACCACAACTATGCGATCCCGTCAGACAACAACTATGCGATCCCGTTTTTTCACATGTAATATTTTTCCCTTTTCTTGTCTTTTTCAATGTCTTTTCCGTGTATATATGTATATGTATTTTGTGGAATGCAGTTTTTGTGTTCCTGATCAGTCTTTATTCACGTAAATGACTGGCGTTTGTGGGCTACCATGGTTACTGCTATGCACTTGCGTCACTTCCGGGGACGGGGGAACCTATCTGCTGTCCTCCTCCAACATTAGCTGAAGATCAGTTCCACAACGCCGTGTGCACTTCCGGTGCGCGGCGATGATGGATACTGTCGGCGGCAATGTGGAGGAGACACATGGAGTGGGCGACCATGATCTCTGTGATTAGCGCAAGTGAGAGCAGGTGAGTGTGTCTTGTATGCCCTATAATACACAGGTCTTTTGCTCAGTATGTTGTCAAACCCTCTTGAAAAAGGTGCTGTTGCACCGAAACGGCCGTCGAGGAGACGGGAGTACTTACCTTGTATCTCAATGCCTGATGGGTTATGTATACCATGCTTTGTTCTATCTGAGCTTGAAGATGTGTTTGCATTAAATATGCACTAAAGAAATTTCATTTGGACTTCCTTATTTCCTGGTGCCGGTTGTTCTGTACTGTTCAGGACTCTACAATATATATATATATATATATATATATATATATATATATATCTCACACAAATGAAACAGCACTCTCGGGTCTTGTAACGATAATAGTGTGCTGTTTCATTTGTGTGGTTATGTTATACGGACTTGTCCGCGTCCCTGGCACCCGGGCACACTGCTCCTTTAAAGAATTTTGAGTGGGTAACGTATATAATAGAGGAACAACCGGATTGATGACCATGAGCGCCGAGGCTAACTCGGAAGTGATGGTTCCATCAGATACAGCAGTATTGAGTATATCCTTCAAAAGAATAGAAAACTCAATAGTGGGATCCTTAACAAGTGGTCTATAAACAGTTGAATCAGACAATTGCCTTGAAATCTGCTTATAGTCACACAAGTCTTGGATTACCACGGCACCGCCTTAATCGGCGGGCCAAATTACAATATTAGTGTAGTTCCCAAGATCACGCAAGGCCACAAGCTCCTCTCTGGACATTACTAGAATGTCGGGGCAAAACATCACTAGATACCGTACAATGTAATGCATGCATGAAAGTTTTAATAGTGGCGTTGTTAGACATATGTTCAAACAAAGATTTAGGCTGTAATTTAGCTAATTGCATGGGAATGTCAGGTACAGCAGTGACAAGCAGTGACGCCGCTCCACCCCGGGTGACGCATGCCAGCTGAACCCAGAAGTGGAAGGAACGACTGTAGCAGCGGTGTGGACCTGCTGCCGGCAGCACTGCGGGAAGTGCGGACGCCGGTGAAGACTGAAGAGGACGCGAGGCAGAGATCACCTTCGCTGCAGCAACTGCCGGGTATCGGGTAAGTGTCCAGGTGCACCACCGGAGGGTTTTTCCATGTTTTAAGTGAGAATTCTCCATAAAACAGATGATGAGGTCATAACAGCCGACTACTGCGAGGTGACCTGGACTGCAGAATCGTCCTCAAGTCAACGAACAAAGATAAAGCACAGCAACAGGAGACCCAAGTCAGGTAATTAATGAAAATTAATTACTGATTATATGTTTTTGGTATATATTTGAACTTCACAAATAGGACTTCTAACTAGGGACTTTTACATTATTGTACATTGTGATTACTTTTAAATCGATAGAGAGAAATAGAAAGAGTAAAAGATAAACTAATACCTTCCTCCTTCACTGTCCGCTAGGGCAGCTTGGCGAACATTTGGGGGGGGGAACTCAGTAACCCACTTTTTTTTCATTCAACGCCTTATCTTCCTGTGTAAAAGTGCAGCTTGACCAGCAGGGAGGGTGAGATTCTTAGGTGGGTAAGTAGATAGATTCTAAATCAGTGGTAGCCAACCCTAGCCCTCGAGAGCTACTAACAGTACACATTTTCCAGACAACCCAGCTGCTGCACAGCTGCACTCATTTATCACTGACACATTTTAAAAGATACACAGATGGAGCTAATTAGCTCACTTGTGATTCTGTGAGGAGACCTGCAAAACATGCACTGTTGGTAGCTCTCGAGGACTAGGGTTGGCTACCCCAGTTCTAAATCATTAGATAAATAAATGGGTAGGTGGTTGAAGCGCAACACCTGTAAATAAATATATGGGTGATCCCTCACTCTTTGTGTAATAGTGCAGCTCGGCCAGCAGGGAGTGGTTATCCTTTGGGACCCACATTTTTTTCACTGAGCGAATTAACTGTAGTTATGTAGATAGATGGGTAGGTAGTGCTAGTGACCCAATGACCGTATCCCATCCTTTAGGACTTACAGATTTCTTTCACTGAGCGCATTAACAGCAGATAGATAGATCGGTAGGTAGATAAATGGGTGGGTCGGTGGATAGATAGTGAATTATTAGATAGACAGATAAATGGGTGGGTCAGTAGAAAAATAGTAAATCATTCCAAAGATAGGTAGGTGGGTGAAGCACAATACCTGTAAATAAATAATTTGTGGGTGATCCCTCACTCCTTGTGTTATAGTGCAGCTCGGCCAGCAGGGAGTTGTTAATCTTTGGGACCCACATCATTTTTTCACTAAGCGCATTTACTGTAGATATATAGAGAGATCGATAGGTGGATGGGTAGGTAAATAGATGATAGTTCATTAGAAAGACAGATATTATAGTTAGATAGATGGTTTGGTAAATAGGTAGATAAGTACAGATGGAGCCGATGTTATTATTGCAAGGGCTGGCGTCAGATGGCGAGGTCTGGCAGATCTCCCTGCTGCTGTCCACAGCCTTCCCGTTACCATTCGCCGGTCCCCACCGGCTCCCCCCTCCCCCCCAAAAACCTGCCAGTCTCCCTGAAACGGAGACGGGCAGGATTCGCATCCCTCGCCGGCTGAAAACTGGCACGTACGTGCGTGTGAGACGCTTGCACGTCCCAGTCAGATGGAGCGCCTCTCCACCAGCAATCACTAGCGGCGACATTCTGGTGATCCCCGGTGCTGGGTCAGAGACGCTCCATCTGTAATTCGGCCAGCAGGGAGTTGTTATCCTTTGGAACCCACATATTTTTTCACTGAGCGCATTAACTGTAGATAGATAAATGGGTGGCTGGGTTGATAGGTGGATAGTGAATCATTAGATAGACAGAGGAATTGGTGGGTAGATAATTCATTAGATAGATAGGTGCGTGGGTGAAGCTCAATACCTGTAAAAGAATATGTGGGTACTCGCCCGATTAATGAGGTCACCTGGACGCGGTGGGAAAGCCGTTACTTATCGCCATAACAATGCGAAGAACCCCGCACAAAATGCTAAATTTTATTGCAATGATTATTATTAATACATTAGGAGTTTGAATTGTGTGCCTGCAACCTTGTGTATGCAGTACTACTGAAAGGTCTCCGCAGGGTCGCACCTCTCATTACCGGTGTGCACACCAGGACCCCACCTCTGTATAATTACCAGTTAAACCATTAAATGCACAGGCTGCTACAAATGTGCAAGGCAGCAGTGTTGTCGGGAGAAGTGTAAGTCATGGGTGTTGGCTCATCTAGTTTTAACGGATTACAAACTAGTACAGGGCTAGAAACAACTCTTTCATTGCAATTCTGCACCAGGAAGTGCTGGCATCACTGCTGTTTGTACAAACATATATTAAAAATCAAATCAGACATCAAATTCATAAGCGGCTTAATCAACATTTATTTCTTTATGCTTTTAAAAAAAAAAAAAGTTGATCAAACGTTTGCATGGTAAGAAAAAGGTTGTGTTTTTTTGTCTGAAACGAGCACAAGTTCCACAATGACACGGAAAGCAGTGATAGAACCATCAGTGACCTTTGACTAAAGGTAGTTTTAATACAAATAAAGAAATACCAAGGAATTAAAGCACTGCCTTGCCATTACCAAACATTGGTCCAAATGTACAAAAAATAAGCACAAATGTGCCATACTCTTCACAATTCTCGCAAGTGCCATGGGGAAAATCTATAGAGGATGCCCTTATAATGAATATCGAACTTAAAAATGGTAAAGTACAAAATAAAGATTTTCTTTCCTCACTAATATTTGTCAACGTGTAAAGTAGTTACTCAGCTCTCACACAGAATGAATTGCAGTTATCGATCTCCCTTCACTCAGTTAAATGTTGTATTGCAAGACCAATTTTTTTTTTTACATAAAAATAAAGCTGTTGTCAAATTCTCAAGTCTATTATATGGCTGCTGTAAAATGCAGCTTTGCTGAAAAGAAAAATCATTTCGGATAGAAATATTTGCCTGAGGGAAAAAACTATTTAGAATGGTAAACCCCTCCCACGACCTCTGGCATACATGCCCATATGTCCTCCATGTTCTTGTGAAAAGGCAGGTCCCTGGTGAGGAGAGGCCCATGGAGGTCTGTGCATTATAGCAGGGTGACCAGGGTGCTCTGGTACATTAGTGCTGTAGCTAAAGTTATGCATTTTTGTTGGCATCATATGACTGTCCAATCCCGAAGGAAGATTATGGTTTCCCAGAAGAACAGTAGGGCTGGGACTATATTGAAATCTGTGGTCTTTGTCCCCACTGAATAACATGGAACTAGCGTTGAGGTAACTGTCCCTGTAAGTGGTGGCAGAATTACAAAAAGGCTCTGGAAAACCAGAATGCACTGGCAGCCGATTGCCGATCTGAGATGAAGAAGCACTGTAGTTATCAATGGGCTGACTTTCAGGGCGTCTCTCCAAAACACTAGCAGACATAGTACTAGCTCTGTCACTACAATATGTGGGTGGGAGAAAAGATTGCCCAAAATTTTCAGTGCAGTCTGGTGCTTTGACAAACGATGCTCCCCCAGTGTATCCTGTGTCACCTGCGTCCTCTTCCTGAGGCTGGTGCGGAGTCATAACCTGTAAGAGGGATGCTTTTACTCCTGAATGAGGGTCACAAGCAGATATGCTGGTGCTTTGTATATGTTGCCTCTCTGTCCGGTAATCAAGGTCTTCCTGACATGCTGGAGGTGGTTCTGGTGGTTCAGGAGGCCTTTGATCTGGAGGCAATATGAAGGGAAGTTTTTGTTCAGGTAACTGGTCTTTGACGTGTGGATCATGGTGGTCCTCAGGGACATTTTCATCTAAAAGTAAAAAACAGGATATCATAAGCAGCTGTTCAACTGCAATAAAAACATGACCACTATAATAAAACGGATTTTGGACTTGATAATTTCAAAAAGTAACAATTTATCAGCAAATCAACATTTGGGTATGGAGTCAAAATGAATCATAAAAGAACTTGACAAAACTAAAGTCATCATCAAATTAAAAATTGCAAGTAGAACGTGCCATACACAGTCATTTTGTTTATCTACTAGTACACTCACTATAAAGAAATGAAATAATTAATTAAAAGCTTTAAATCAGGGGTTCTCAAACTCTGTCCTTAGGACCCCACACAGTTCACATTTTCCAGGTCACCTGGCAGGTGCATTCATCCCTCATTGACACATTTTAAAAGATCCACAGGTGGAGCTAATTATTTCACTTGTGCTTCTGTGAGACCTACAAAACATGCACTGTGCGGGGTCCTGAGGCCTGAGTTTCAGAATCTGTGCTTTAAATCAATCAAGTTCTCCACTCTAAAATTGCTCCACAGAGTAGCTGCCAAAGAACGGATAGGTTATGTCCATTCTAAGTAGTTTTTACTACTGGTTCCAGAGAACGTCTTTGAGGAGCGCAGAGTACACCATAGACCAATTGACCTTTCAATGCTCTTGATTTCTGTGTACAATTTAATTCTTTGTAAAATATACCAATTTATATTTGTTCCATCACTATTCCTGACATGTTTTTCTTATCACTTTAATTAGCAATGCTCAGGCCAGAAGCTATGTCATACCTGTGCTGCTACACTTTTAATGATATGGTAGAAGTTTGTGATGAACAGCAGATATTTTAAAATAATTATTTATGACAGGTTGGAACCTGTTATCTCAGTTTCTCCACATTTTCATTGATTGTTGTGTAAAGGGAAACAAATAATTAAATTCTGATATCCTTCATCTTTACATGTTTAACTAATCACTTGCTTGGCGTGGCCACATCGTTTGTGAATGCCCCAGTCTGTGCGTGATCTGGCCTGGTCACCAAAAAAGGCAGCCAGTAAAACACAGTGTGGCCGAATGCTGAAATATATTCTTCTAGCAGCCGCCAATCACATCCTCCCCCCACTGTCTGTCATGCTGCTGATTGGTCAGCACAGAATAACCTCCCACCTTGTGACTGAACAGAGGAACTGCCCCCAAGAATATATATATTATATATCTCACATTAATTTTTAACCAGTTTGTTGGTTAATGGAAAAAAAATCTAACGGATGTCCACATTTTACTGGATGTACATACCAAAATAAAAAGGTCAAAATGTTTACATATAATTAGATTATATCCTTCACTTGCTATTGGTTTTAAACTATTCTGATCTCATGCAAGGTGTGTATTAATATTGGAAGGTTGAGGCTGTACAGTATAGCAAACAGGGCCCATACTACGACTCCTTCCCTTACAGACCCTCATCAAACCACAGAACTCTGGTAAGAGAATCCTGCTATAGTTAGTCCTGCTCACTGTAAATAACAGTACAATATTCTGACGTTCTATACAAATCAATTACCCAAAATTAGCAAAATAGCTTAGTATAAGGAAGAACTAGGAAGCCACTACCATTTTTAGTGTTTATCTATTACTTTTGTAAATGTTTGTACCCGCTGTAATGGCAGGGCTGGCTGGAAATGTTTTGGAGTGTGTGTACATGGTGTACATCTGGCACCCAAACAGAAATGTATTGCCTACCCCTGGTAAATAGAATTCATTTTTTAAAACAAGAAGTGCATACCAATGGGTGCAGGACTTGGAGGTCGCTTGGCCTTCAGTATCTCCTCATTCACCTTCTCTTCAGGAGTCATTTGCGCTTCCTCTGTGTTTTGCTTTGGTTCCTGATCTTTTAACAACTGAGACAATAAACCTGCAAAAGTGTTCTGAATAGTGGCTGGAGCGCCATCCGCTTTCGCATTGAGTAAAGATAATGAGGGCAAAGAAGGGGGCTCAAGGCCCAGGGCTGAGGGTGGAAGTTGAGGCTCCTCCTTGGGCTCTGGTGGTTTATCAGCTGAAGTTAGAATACCAGCAGGAAGATTGAGATCATTCAGTTGTTGCCGAGTATCAGAGTTCACCTTCATGTCCATAATTTGGGAAAACTGTGCCATACTGACATTAGTCTGAGACTGCAGTAAATTCAGCAGAATGGCCATTTGATTCGGATTCAGCTGCTGTCCAGAACTTGAGTGACCTTAGGTTAAAAAAGAAAAGAAAAGAGGAGTATAAATACTGACATAATATTTCATGTCACTAAGACCAGACGGAGCGGGGAAGTGACCTACTGCAGTGTAACATGGATATCCTGTTTTACAGTTGTACATTTATTTTGTAAAATGTTTTGCATTATCACTGGGGGATATTCTGGTTCATTCGCTCAGATGCAAATTCGCATCCTTGCAAGTGACCCAGATCCCCCCCTAGGGAATGGTGGTGCCCCGGCCCACCATTCGCAAGGTGCGTACGTTCGCACTGGCTGCAAATTTATGTTTTACATAAACATCCATTCGCAACCTGCGGAGTAACACCCACATCATTCGCTGGTCGGCGAGCATTGAATGATGTGTATATGTGTGATGTGCAAATGTAAGGTTGATCTGAGCAACCTTACATATGCGCGTACGCTCGGGGGGGGTGCTTCACAGATGTCAGCTTCCCGCCCCGCACATGTCTGTCAAGGCTCCATTAGCATGAGAACGCCCAGAATTCTCATGGGAACACCCATGAAATGCTGGGGGTTCCCTTATGCTAATGGTTCAGACCTCCGCGAGTATGGGTGCGTGCACCCAGCGGCCATTTTGGTCACCGTAGATGCACGCACCAAGCGCATACATAGAAATGCACAATGCAAAAACATCGGCCCTATGCAAACACACATCGGCCTGCAAACGGACCAGAATAAGGCCCACTGTGTGTAGATCCATGTTCCATGTTTGCTGCAAGTTGAAACACCTACCTAATCCAACAGCAGGAAATCCCTGAGTCTTCTGAGAAGAGGTCTGCATGCCCTGGGGAGTATTACTTCTGCTGTCATCCAGGCCTGCAGATAAATCTTTCCTCGGTACCTTTGGTGCTGTTACATCATCAATCATCCCCATTTGTTTTTGCCTTCTACGTTTCTTACTCCATAATTCGTGGCAGTCTTGCCAAAGAGGAAGGCTGAAAGAAAGATTTGGATTTTACAGAACCTACAGCTATTGTAATGGTCTCCAAACAGCATATTACTACAGGGAATTAGATCCGTTAAATATAACTATATATGTGAAACAAATCATAATAATCAGCATACTTCATTATCCAGCAAAACATGCCACCCAGATAAGGAGAAGCAGATATTACGTACTCAGGTGGTGCCATCTTGGATGGGTCCACGTCTCGCAGGAACTCGCACTGCAGGGCCTGTTCAGCAGTACAGCGCTTGTTGGGATCCAATGCTAACATATGATCAAATAGATCTAATGCTGCTGTGGGTACGCTGAAATGAGTAAACATTCTTTGTTAACTAATTTACTGACAACGACCACACTGTTATGGTAATAGCTGTTTAATAAAAAAAAAATCAGTTTATGCAAATAAACCTTCTGTTGCTACATTCATTACATAAAGTATTACTTTATTACAATAATAGCTTTTTTTAATGACTTGAAAACTGTGACATGGCTCTTTCAAATAGTGTCTGCTAATGTAATATGAAGCTGAATATAGCGGAATGCTCTCATTGGTAATGGTTTTCACCAGAATTTAAGGATGAGAATGAGAAGAATTAAGACTAACGGTGCTAATACACTATGCCATTTTGGGCCAATTTCACGCGTTTTCTGCGGGTGAAATCGGGCCAAAATCGTATGTGTGTAACATTTGATCCGATCCGCGCTCCCGTGCGCATCGGACCGGATCAGAAGGTCAGACTTGCAGCATGTAGGATGACATCCGACCTCCGGCAGAGGGCGGGCAGCGGCGGCTATTAGAATGTTAAAATAATGTGTCAAATGACTAGCTGACTTCTGATTGGCTAAGATATAGCACACTCAGCCAACCAGCGGCCTCCCTCCAGGCATCTGCTGATTGGCTGAGCGCGCTCTATCTCAGCCAATCAGAAGCTGGCCAGTCATTTGAAACATTTTTAAATTCTAATAGCTGCCGCTGCCCACCTGCTGCACAGATTACTGCCATTGCACCTGCCCCACTGCTCCTCACTGGCACCGCCACTGCACCCGCCGCCTGCCCCACTGCTCCTCACCACCCTTCAGCTCCCCGTTTTTCTTTTACATGTGATAAATCACATGCAATTTATCACATGTAAAAATGGCACATCAAGTGCCAGATTGTATGTGAGCCTCCAGGGGAGCTGCCGGGCAGCTTGCAGGAGAATTGGGTTTGACTTGTCCTTAGTACAATGGACTTTAGAAAACCATGATGTTCCCACTACTTTGAAGACAGCTTCCATTTTTAAACTTTCGTTTTGTCAATAAAGATTACCCTATTTAAAGAAGAAAAAGGAACAGTGAAAACATCCTCGATAAATCACTGTTGGGTGTGAAAGGCGTTGAAGAGAAAAAAAGCCCCCAGGAGAAGAGACAGAGATCTGCTTAGAAAGAGGCCCCGAGAACCCGGCGGGTGACGTCACTGCCAAAAGCCACAGACTCCCGCTGACAACTAAAGGCAGTGGACTTCCGCTAATAGCCTCAGCTGAGTTTTGTCATTTTACATTTAGTTTCATTTTTAAATTGATTTTATTTTTATAGTTATATTTATTTTTATTTCTATTTACATTTTATTTTAATTTTATCATCATTATTCTATACTTACCTTTATTTCCCTACTTCCAGCCTACTCCCACATCCCTAATTGTTTGTCTATCCACCACAATCCCCAAGTGCTTGATCTGGGTTGTGTTTACACAGCCTTAAGGCTGCCATACACTACGCGATTTGGGTGAAATTGCCCACATTGCGTAGAGTATGACATACGATCTGATCCGATACACGGTCCAGTGCGCATCGGATCAGATCCGGAGGTCAGAGTCCAGGATAGCGTTGAGCAGCGGGAACATGGAAAAAAAAATCCTAAAAAAAAATTATATATAACTGGTTGGCCCAGTCTTTTGAATAGGATTTTTTCTATTCTCCCGCCGCTACACAGGACCCTGCAGCGAGCGGGAGAATAGACAAAATGAAATTCAAAGGACTGGACGGCCACCACTCGCTGCGGGGAACGGCCTCTGCTCTCCAGTTCCCGTTCCCGGCCACAGACCCAGACCCTGCCGCTACCTCTGCTGCAGCTCCCCTGGACCCTGCTCTCCTGGGTTTACATGTGATAAATCGAGCCAATTTATCACATGTAAATAATGGCACATCAAGTGCCAAATCTTATCAAGGGAAGTTGGGGCCGACTTGTCCTTAGGGGAAGTCGGCCTAATGTATGGGGGACCTTACATTATTACAATTGCCCACATTTAATCGAGCAGCTGCACATCTAGCTTCACATTAAAAACCACATGCGATTGCTCGTGGAATTCAATAAATATTATGTGCAGCACATAATATCTATCGACGCAACATTCGACAGCGTGCCCGCGCATCGTGTTGAATGTCCCCTTAAAAAAAAGCATACAATCATTTGATTTATTGGCCAGATGTGGCCGAAATCGAATGATTGCATGCAAGATCTCACATGTGTATGGGCACCATAAGACATATTTAGGGATATAAAAAAGGAAAATTACTTTGTATCATTATTTGAATGGCTTTTGTATATTGTATGAGACTGTTGACATTTCTGACAAATTTTGGAGAAATGATCCCATGTTATAAATACAATTTTGATATGTTCCTCTGAACTTGCTACCTTTGCTATGAAACCATAACTATATATTCATTATTTTCTGCACTGCAAATGTAGTGTAAATGGAAGAATGGATTCTTACAAAGCAAACTCTTCTCTGATTTTTCGGCGATATTGCTTCTTTGGTTTCATGGTGTTAAAATATGGTAACTTTATCACATCTGGCCAAACTGCAGGGCAAGGACTTCCACACATGCGGCTTATTAAGAGAAGAAAGAAAAAAAAAAGATACACAAACTAGATTAGTGCATATGTAGCTGGGAATGAAAGGTTGACCAGAATTAGGGGGACACACAGTACACATAAATAAATATATATACTTTTTTTTTTTTAAATAGAGCCTTTCCTCTAGTAAAAATATCCCTAGGATTATTAGAATAGATTCTGAGGACTTGGCAGCCAGTCACATGGTGACATATACTTACCATCTTCTGTCCACCAATGTCTGGCTGAGAAAATAATTAATCTAGGTCTATAACTATCATAAACTATCTTCTAAAAATGTTTAATATTATGGGTTTAGATATTAAATTCCTAACAAAGGGCATAAATTGCCATGGCTTCTTCTCGAATTCTTGGTTCGGCCATCTAAATGCCCGATTTGCACAAAATCACTCCTCACTACCCCATAGGGTAGCAAACATTTGATGCATGAACCTGTTGCTGTAAAGCTAATTTGGCCAAACTTAGGCATTTGCAAAGAATTGAATTCCCCAATATGTGTCAAATAAATAAATATATCAGCAATTTGGAAACTGATAAATGCACTGAACTCTATAGAAGACATCAAATGCATATGTAGTACTGCACTGACAATACTGGTAATAAATCAGAAGAAAGGAAAGCACTGACTAGACCGGCGAGGACCCATTCTGCAATATGAGACAGGCATAGCCTCACCTTATTAGTTCAAGTTGTGCTAGTTCTTGATTTGCTTGGAAGATAGGTTTCTTTGTAAACAGCTCCCCAAGAATACACCTGACAAAAACAATACAGTAAGTTTGGTAAAATACATAATTTTATTGGTACTGCAAGTCTAATGCTTCTAAATCAAATTGTGAATAATCTGACGTGGTACAATTGGTAAAATGCTAAATAGACAGGCAGGACATTTCTCCAATGGGCAGCACTCCCCAATATCAGGCTGAATCAGACCCAGTGCCCAGTACAAATAGTGAAAAATTATGTCGATCTCAAAGAATATTTTCCTGGAAACCAGCTATTCTGCAGCAACGATAGAGATTTTGCCTGGATAAAGATGTTTGCAGCGCCTGTACACTCATATATATACACATATTGTTGACATGCCCTGCCACAGTTTTAGCATTGCCTAACATAAAATCTATTGTAGGGAATGCTGGAATGTGTAGTTCCACAGGCTGCCTAGCCCTGTTCTACAAATATCTTGATCTGACAATAAGGTACATCAGCCAATGAATATAGTAAAAGATTTGTTCCGTAACAGCACCCCAAGAGTATGTTCATAAGGTTAGCAAGGACTAAATCATGTAAAATTAATCGAAAGGACCAACAAAAGTAAGTATAATCACTAGTATCTGAGAAAATCACTTGTGTTGGTGGTGCACCCAAGAGTCAAATTGTAATTGAGGTCATAAGCAAGAAAACAAAAGGAGGAGGACTCTGGTTCTGGGGCACTGCTTGTATAGAATTTATTTAAAATTTCACTTTTATAAGGTACATATTAAAATAAATCAAAATAATCACCCATGATTATAAACAAAATTACTGTAAAATGTAACAGCCGTTCTCAGATGATCCCAATGGTCTGGATAATTTATTTATCCTGTTAAATCACAATTATTAAGACTGCACAGTTAATAAACAATAGAACACATAACCAAATAGTGCATCGAGTTGATGTCTTTGTATTATGTGTTTGGCGAAAAGTGGGTAAAAAGGGGACTGTGAAATATTTATCATTGTATTAATCACGTCACGATTAGTCATCCACACAACTGGTAAGTGAACTTATGATAGAATGATATACATCTGTACTACTCCAATAGACCCTGTAATAAGGGTGTAGATTGGATCCCGTGACCTAGGTCCCACTTTGTATCTGCTGTCCACCCACGTGCCTGGCAGCAGTGAACGTGTGGATGAGAGTGGGCAGTTACCTGTAACCCCTGTTGGAAATATCCAGTGCAGGGGGTCCTGGGAATTTCCCCATGATGAAAGTTCAATGAGATGTATATAATCAAGGAATTCAATGTCAGTGTGTATTCACAGAAAATTCCTTGTAATATGTGCATGGGTGATTAGTTTGATTTCTTTTAATGTATTCCTAATGAAAGTTATATTTTAAATGAATTCTATACAAGCAGTGCCCCAGAATCAGGGCACATCAGGCAATGTCAGATCAGTATTTACAAATGATCAGTGTTCTTGTGTATCTGTACTTTATGACTGGTCCCTATGATTTATTGGTGACATTACGACTGTTAACATCTATACTGTGTATACCTTTTGAATATCGACATTATGACACTCTCAAACTCATGACCTTTTGGTTGTCGACATTTCAACTGATGATATTTTGATGTTGACTTGATTGATAAGGATTGTTTACATTTTCATTGTCAATATTTTGGCTTCATGACACCAGTGGACTACTAAAGATCTGTAAAAGGTCCACGGGACCAATTAATCAAAATGTGAAATCTTTGGTTCATTATGCACCATTATGCATCAAAAGTTCCATTTGCCTGGATTCAATAAGATAAAGGGCCGTATTCAATGACTTTTACCGCCGGCCACGGCGATTCCGTTTTTACACTCGCCATCAATTCGCCGGCTTTTTTGCGGCGATTCGCCATGTATGGCGATTCGGCGGGACTCGACGAGTCACCCTATTCAACGTGGCTGAGATTCGCCACCCCTAACGGCGAATCTCAGCCAATCCGGCGTATCCCTAAACAGCTCCATTACTGTAGTCAGTGTTTAAGAAATTGCAGTGAAATGCAAAAAAACCGCAAAACAGCAGACTGCAAAAGCTGTGTTATCCCCTCAAAGGCCAAACGAAGGAGTGAGGTGGGGATGAGATTCATGGGTAATTGAGGTGAATCATGGGTAATAACAATGCATTGTGGGAGAAAAAGAAATACCAGAAAAAATTAAATATATATTTATATGGCACTTCTACAACCATAAGATCACACAGGGGCAGCAAATAATATTAGATTACACTTGCAGAGTTAAATTAAACACTTAAAACCAATTATTTCCAAAGTTCGGATAAAAGTTCACCATAAAAAGATGACGAGGGAAACCCGGTGAAGAACGGCGATAAAAACCAAGAAAAAGATTTGCCATCTTCTCATTGAATACACTAATGGCGATTCATGGCGAATCCCGGTGATTCTCAATGAAAAATCCTATTGACAAAGCCCGGCGATTTGCTGCGAATAACAGATGGCGAATTGTCCGTCATTCGCAGGTCGCCATCGGCGAATATTGCTTATTGAATAGGGTGATTCGCTTTTGGACCTCCAAAAATCGCCTACACACACGAAAAAAGCACAGATTCGCCAGAAAACATGGCGAATTAGGCTCATTGAATCCGGCCCAAAGTATAGTGTTCCAATACTTAAATACACATTCTGTAGGTAAAAAGATGCTTAATAGCAAATGTAAACAAATTATCTTTTCTTCAATTTTGAATATTATTATTAATCTCATTGTAGTACATTGTACCAAGTATTGTAAATTCCTCCGTATTTGTAATTGGGCAATTGTAATGACATTTTCACCAAATGTCAGCAACTCCCCATGCAAAGAAATCACACCATAGATGTGTATTTAGATGTTCTTTTCGATGCTGTACCATCATTGTAAGGTGACCTGCTGCCTTTGTTTTTCATTCACTGGTCTTATGTGTTCATTTAATGGCTTTGTGCATTCCATCACTGTAATGGCTGCACCTCTCCTGTTTATTGCTTGTAAAATTCTATTACTACAATCTTTAAAAAAACACAATTTCTTAGATAAATGTATGGCCGTACAGATCTCAAAATGTAATTTGTTATATCAGCTACACGTCATCCTCTTACGCAAGAGATCCTCCTCAATTGTTCATTCACTGGTCTAATCACATTATATGGAGGACAAAATGTCCTGGTAATGAAGTTCCCAATTCTATAAGCAATTAACAGAAGGGTCAGTATAATGTTATCCGCTATGTGGAAAGTATAGGTCATCAAATACTAAGGATAATAAAGGAGTTTTGAGGGAGAAGCAGAACCCCTGCTCCTATAATGATAACAAATGCATGTACATATAGGTATTACACATATACAGTCTAAGTTATTGAATGCAGCAGTAAGTAATACCCAATATCCACTTACCCACAGCTCCAGACGTCTATAGCTGGAGTGTAGCGTTCCTCACCAAGTAGTAGCTCAGGTGGGCGATACCATAGTGTGATGACCTTATTGGTATAAGGCCGACTAAACAGAAGAAAATACAAAAATGCATTTCATTAGTCAGAAACAAAGCCAGACTGCAAACTAATGAATTTCTCAATTAATAACACCTAGAACGAAAATAGAAGTAAAAGAATGCTGCGGTTTATATACATTGGGCGAGATGTACTAAGCCTTGAAAATTGCTAAAATGGAGAGTGATAAACCACAAGCCAATCAGCGGAAGCAGTATGAAATCCCGGCGGTCGGGATCCCGGCGTTCGAAATCCACGCAGCGGGCCCGGTGCCTCGCTACGCTCGGCACACTAATTTATTCTCCCTCCAGGGGTGTCGTGGACACCCACGGAGGGAGAATGTGTCGGGATTTCGGCGGTCGGGATTCTGAACGCCGGGATCCCGACAGCCGGGATTTTAACTGCATCCCCAATCAGCTCCTACTGTCATTTTTCAAACACAGCCTGTAGCATGAAAGTTAGTAGCGGATTGGCTGGTGGTTGATCACGCTCCATTTTAGAACTTTTCAAGGCTTAGTACATCTGGCCCTTAGATCAGTGTTGTCAGCTGGGCTGTCCTAGTCTGTTCTGCAGCATTTTAGGACTCACTGTACATGTAATTGGTGTGGCATTAGCTGGAGGGGTTCAGACTAATACTTTGCAATATGAGCAATGTTTAAATCTTTATATTTAATTTGAACTTCAGATTAAATGAAATAATATTTAAAAGGCTCTTGCAGATATTGACTGCTTCCTGGCCTGGATACAGATAGAATGGAGTCTAGAAATGATCGCTGGGACACAGTACTACACACTGAGGCTTGGTGCCTGTCTGTAGTCTGCGTCTACCCTCTCTGCAATGTTTCCACTTGCCAAATCATGGCCTGCCTCCTAAATGCGAGGGAGGGTTACTGTGCCTGTCACAGTAATGTAAGTGCAGCACAACAACTGATTTTGCCCATCAGACCCCCCTGGAGCAGGATAGTGCTGTGTGGCATATAAAAAATGGCTGTGGCGCTCATGAACTTGGTCCTGGGAAGAACATAAAAAGATAAATCGGTACTTGTGTATTTTGGCGGCGCCCATCGCATCGCATACCATAACACATACGATGGTATGCGATGCGACGCGATATCGTACGATAGTGCACGATGGCATACAATTTTGAAATTGTATGCCATTGTACATGGCATACGATGCCATACGATGCGATTAAACATTGTATAAGCACCCTAATGGGTGCTTATACAATGTTAAGCACCCAAATGGGTGCTTACAATGTTAAATGCACCCCCACGCCACCCCCCACTATAAACGTGAACCCGAAGCGTGGCGAGCGCAGCGAGCCCGCGAGGGGCGGCGGTACGCGTCCTACGACCTTTTCATACCCCCACTATCCACGTCGGCGTGGAGTTGAGAATAGAATAGTGTGGTGAGCGCAGCGAGCCACCGAGCCCGAAGCGTGGCGAGCGCAGCGAGCCCCGCGAGGGGACGCGGATACCTTCACAGGTAAACGCGTCCCCTCGCGGGCTTCACAGGTGTCCGCGTCGCCACGGACACCTCTGAAGCCCGCGAGGGGACGCGTATAACTGTGAAGGTATCCGCGTGCGCTCGCCACGCTTCGGGCTCGGTGGCTCGCTGCGCTCGCCACACTATTCTATTCTCAACTCCACGCCGACGTGGATAGTGGGGGTATGAAAAGGTCGTAGGACGCGTACCGCCGCCCCTCGCGGGCTCGCTGCGCTCGCCACGCTTCGGGTTCACGTTTATAGTGGGGGGTGGCGTGGGGGTGCATTTAACATTGTAAGCACCCATTTGGGTGCTCAAAAGCACCCTTTAGGGTGCTTATACGATTTTTGGTCGTATAGGGGGTCAAAATCGCGTCGCATCGCATCGCATGCCATCGGGTGCATGGCATGCGATGCGATCTGTTCGTTGTACGACGGACATCGGGGGCGCCGCCAAAATACACAAGTACCGATAAATCACTAGGAATTCAGCAATACAAAATGTGAATGTACAGTGCCCAGAAACAGACTGTCAGCAACTGTTCCATAAAAGGCGCAACTCCAATCAGTAATTTTGGAAATACAATCCCAAAATATAGGTTCCATACACTGGCAGATGCAGCACAGGCTAAAACGAGCAGACAGGGAACCAGATAAACACCAACTGTGCCTATAAAAAAATCTTGTATAAGAGAATCAGATCAGCACTGTGTATTAAAGTCAATGCCTCTGGGACATATCAATCAGCATCTTCTCCCTATATCAGCCCGCCAACTCCTAAGCAAACTAGCCAATGCGAGTCTGGCATACGGATTCAGTATGAAATCCAGGAGGTCGGGATCCCGGCGTTCAAAATCCCGACGCCGAAATCCCGACAAAGGGGGGGGGGGGACGTGGATCGCCCCCCCTTGTGGGCCCGCTGCGCTCGCCACGCAGCGGCCCGGTGCCTTGCTACGCTCAGCACGCTAATTTATTCTCCCTCCAGGGGTGTCGTGGACACCCACGGAGGGAGAAAGTGTCGGGATTTCAGGGGTCGGGATTCCAGCGTTGGGATTCTGAACGCCGGGATCCCGACCGCCGGGATTTAAACTGCATCCCTGGCATACATAAGACTGAGGCATTGATTGCTGTGTCCGGGTTGCAGCAGCTGTGATCCATGGGGTTGATGCCAGAGGTACAAAACAATTACAGGTAAAGTTATTATTTATGTTTCCAGCTCCCCCTAGGCTAATTTTGGTCCGCCATGCAACTCCCATGGCTGACCAACTTTTTTAAGAAAAAATAATAATAACAAAAAAACAAACAACTCATGGTATAAAAATATATTCAAATATATTGCCACGTATGTCCACAAGATGGCACTACATATAATAACTTGCCTTTCTTCTGAGCTATACAGTCTAGCAAGTCCAAAATCAGCAAGCTTGATCTGCCCCCTTGTGGAAATAAAATAAATATATAAATACACACGGAGGTAAAAACAAGCCATTTTATAGAACACCAGCATAACAGAAAGACAAAACACTTTAAAACTTTGAAAATTAAGCCGTCATCCCTTGAACATACTGGTTTTTTTTTTAGACCTCATAAGTACCATTGATCTGTTTTAGTATAAGACATGACATTTCTGTGTTTTTTCTACCTGTGTTAATATTAAATGTTTTGAGTTTGTTTTGCATTATTTTTATCCTTTATTTATATGGCGCCACAAGGGATCCACAGCGTCCACTTATAGTCTACAGTTGAATAAAATATAGGACAAGTCCAGGGTACATAAACATAGCTGCATCAGCAGAGGACACTGGAAAAAGAATCAGAAAGCCACAGAACTTGGTGCCATTAAAGATGGTTTAAGTAAGAGAAGCAAAAGAACACAAAGAAAGAGGTCCCTGCTCACGAGCTACCCTCATAAGCAACTGGGTCAACACTATACCATGATCTGAGTTCAACACTGAACATTTGCCAGGTTGAAATCCCATGCAAAAAAAAAAAAAACCCGGGTTATATGGGCTGGTCATAAAAAATTGTATAACTGTGGGGAGGTCTTGGTACAGTACATGACAGAAAGCCTGGTCTTTTTTTTTTAATGGATGCAGGTGTATTAGGGTGGGATGTACTGAAGAAAAAAAATGTGGTAAAAACCATTACTGCATTGGTATATGTACTAAAGCCCCTCCTGGCGGGGCTTTGCTGTGGAGGGTTACACCAGCTCATGCTGGTGTTAACTCAATAGAAGCCTATGGCTCCTCTCCACTGCTGTGTGAGGGATCAAACACTGATCCCTCCCAGCATGCCCTGCGGCCTCCAGTGTCTCTGCGCATTCGGGGACTACCATTTCAAAGACCTGGAAGTCCAGGCAGCGACAGGTATCGCAAAAGGCAGCTATTATTTTGAGAGCTGCCCTTGCGTTGTGTGTCGCAGAGTACATATGCAATGAGCGGCGGGATGTACTGTTTTGTACATCCCACCCCCAAAGTGTTGTATTATTTTATCAGTAGTTATTTTAACTTAAAGGTGCCTTGAAAAAGTAATGGAGACTCAAAGGGTGCCTTGGACTGAACAGCGTTATATTAAACAAAACAGCAATAAAGAAATGAGAGGGAAAAAAAAACAGAAAATCAATCACAATGTGACTATACAGCTGATGCTGGATTTATCAGGCTTCATGGGTATTTTTACAAAACACAAGCAAAGCTTACCTGTTATTCAGTAGAATATTTGAGCACTTAATATCCCTGTGCAAAAAGTTCTTCTTGTGACAGTAGTCCAAGCCTTCCATAAGCTGCCTCATGAAAGACCTTATATGAAGTTCATTGAAGTGCACCAACCCGGATTCCAGCAGGCCCATCAAGTCATGATCCATATATTCAAACACCAAGTAAAAAGCTCCTGCATGTATACAAAGGCATTGATGTACAGAAATAACTCATTACCAACAACTTAGACTTTTTTTCTGCTAATAATGTACAAAATGTTCTACCAGAAATAAATGAACAAAGAACGATCTGACCTGGGGCCAGATTCTCTAATCTTCAAAATTGATAAAATGGAGAGTGATAAATAGCCAGTCAATCAGCTCCTACCTTCCATGTCACAGACTGTGTTTGAAAAATATCAGACAGGAGCTGATTGGCTAGTTGTTTATCACTCTCCATTGTATCACTTTTGAAGCTTAGAGAATCTGGCCCTTGGGTCTTCACATGTTGTGGGTGATGATGGTTGGAGATACAGCAACAAGTATACTCAACAATTCCATAGGCCAAGTTATATTGCTAAATAAGAAACACAAGATTCAAGTGTACATTTATGCTTTATCTTAGAATGAGGCCAAACCTTTGTCTTTCTTGAAGTCCACAGCATCTTCTTTGTCTGTCACAATTTCCTTCATGTTAATAATACTCTGGTGGGTGAGCTGACGAAGGATCTTAATTTCCCTAATAGCTGTGATAGGGAAACCTTCTTTCTCATTATCCAAACGCACTTTCTTTAATGCCACCATTTCTCCTGCAAAACAAAAATCATAAGTGAATATGGGTGCATCATCTCAGCAACCATCAATACAGTAGTAGGTCCCTTTGCCGCAGAGATTATTTGGGCCTTTTTTGGGATGGTCATATTCCAACATCAATATCCATAATTATAATTTGTGTGGGTTCTGCATAA
Source organism: Crinia signifera (assembly GCF_055691185.1). Classification (NCBI taxonomy): domain Eukaryota; kingdom Metazoa; phylum Chordata; class Amphibia; order Anura; family Myobatrachidae; genus Crinia; species Crinia signifera. Next base: position 211,734,856 of record NC_139221.1, on the reverse strand, counting down.
ATATCTAGTTATTTTATTGAAGATTTAATTTCCTAAAAAAACAGCATTTCTCCTCTACCCAAAGAAAATGTGTTATTTTACTGGAATTACAAGAATGTAAACTAAATCAAATGGGTTTTTTCCCCATTCACCAAAAAAATACTTTATGGTTCTTGCCATTTCATGTGTCATAATAAAATATGCACTAGAAATTGAAAATGTAATTATATTTAGGTGCTTGAATGAAAGGATTCAAATCTGCAGGAATAATACGGTAGCCCATAAAATATAAAAATATGAAAATAAACCTATTGCATCAAATGAAGACATCCTGGGTTTACCGATGCCAGGATGGTGGAGATCTGGTTATTGCAACTCTCCGAGTTCTGGATTTCATATGTGTCATATGTCATTGTGGACACAGAAAATACCTACTAAAGCTGCATATACAAACTGGAATTGAGAAAGCCGCCCTGTGAGTGGAGAAACGCATTTTCAAAAGGAGTCTGATTTGGAAGCTGGCCGCCCGGTTCATTAACACCGCAAAGTGACCGCGTGTAACATCTACACCAAAGCACGCCTGGAGCAGTGGCAGAGTTCCCCCAAGTACTGTCATACCACGAGAGTCCGGTGAAATCCAGCCGCCGGGACATACTGAGGCCAGATCCCCTACACGCTAACACCGGACAGAAGCACTTACGCGCGGTGTTACCCACACTGCAGCCGCATCACTCAAGCGGCGTCTCCAGTTGCTAAGGTCCACTTTGAAGACCCTCCATGAAGCGGTGACTATTCAGCCCAAGGACCGGTAATATACAATTTATTGCTGACATTGTCCATTAAAGAGTGCCGGGCACATTGGCCATAATTATTGAATGCTGGATGTGCTAATCATAGCAAAATCTGAGCTTTTTATCACCATAAAGGATATCCTTAGCTGGAATTAAACACGTGCATAAGGACATAATATTAAAACACAGACGTGGGTAATTGCACTAATCACTTATGGACAGTGTTATGTGCCTATTTTAGGCTGACATTTAAGTGCTGTTATTTTGTTCTCTATATTCAATTTGCTGTTTATCACATTTTTTTTTTCTTTATGTTTTTTGGTTTTTCTTTTATTTTATGTACATCCTTAAGGAGCCCATACACACTCCGTTGTGTCCGGCTCCGTTCTGTACTATGCGATTCGTGCTCCCGCGCATCACATAGTACGGTACAAAAAGTATGTGCTGCACATACTTTTTGTACTAGCTACACATCGTATCGGATCGCAGTGCATGCACAAGGCATGCGATCCGATACGATGTGTACTATTTAAGTCCCGAACGGATCCGTTAAACGGACCTTGTATGGGCACCTTTACTCTGATTTACTATTGTGCACATGCACAGTATCATTTGAGTTTGTGTTTTGTGTACCCAATAAATTTTACTAAATTTTGTGGATTTCAACAGTTATCTTAGTGCTACTTGTTTTTTTGTTTTAAATGCAAACGATGCAGTCATAATCGATTTTCTCTCGAACTCCAGGACAAAAGATATGGTGCAAACACACTATGCAATCTTGCTAAAGATGGTGTCAACAGCCACAGCAGTATGTCGTCATTAACTATACAAATCTTCCTGCATGTACAAAAGATCAGTGGGAACGTGTAACAGCATTGTCACAGAACATACACACTGCATGGTTTACATACAGGATTTGTCATTCAGAACCAGTCATTGTCGTCCACATAATTTGAAAAGTATTATATGTACGCAGCTTAAGAGGGAAACATTTTTGAATGATGGAGCCTCCCTCCCCCTAAAGTGGTGTGGGCTCTACTAGTTTTTCTGGCTTCTAAAGGTGTAGGGAATTGGTAGAGCTTAAGGACATCATATCCTGATAAAATGGTGAAATCTAGATTGCATTCGACATGGGGAACAACTATAAGTGGGGAGGGTGGAGAGTGAGAAGAGAAGGAAGGAATCTTTCAAGATGTAAGATTCTTGAGACCCTAGATCAGTGGTTCCCAACCCTGGTCCTCAAGTACCCCCAACAGTGCACGTTTTCCAGGTCACCCAGCAGGTGCCTCATTATTCAGTCACATTTTAAAAGATCCACAGGTGGAGCTAATGATTTTGCCTGTGATTCTGTGTGGAGACCTGGAAAATGTGCACTGTTGGAGGTACTTGAGGACCAGGGTTGGGAACCACTGATCTTGATCATTGCCATCACTATATTTATGGAGACTTGGGAAGTTTTTTTCTAGCCACTAGCAATCTGCAATTTAGCATGTGCTGAAGGAGTTTGTCAGAGAACTTGTCCGCTGTCCTGACTGTACAGAGCCAAGAACGATCAGATTGTTTATGGTGATGGGTATCCTAATATGGCTGGAAAACTGGATGCTCCGCACCATGCGTGGAAAAATTAACTTGTGTTGACAGTTCCTCGAATATATGTGAGACAAAAGGACAGGCAGAGTGCAATTTAGTAGGGAACCATGTACCATCATACCCTACTGCCATTATGCTTCGCCATAATATTTATAGATGCCCTGGCTATGTGTGATGGATTATAGACAATCATTCAACATTTAGATCAACTCCAAGGTCATGTTCCTATGTCTGTTCAAAAGGTTCTAAAAAAAAAAAAAGGACAGGAACAAACAATGGGGCAAATGTATCAATCTGTCTATAATGTTTTTTAAATAACGAGCCCTGCTTCTCCAGCATAACGTGGAGAAGGATAAAGAGAGCCGTTACGCCCACATAACAGTAATATAAACTAGAGAAAAATGACCCATAACGTGCATGAACTTATCCAGCTCCCTAGTAGACCAAACCTGTGCATAACATGGACTGTTACCCACAAAGGGGATGAAACGTACTCTGTAATGAATAGCCACCCATTTCTTGGAACCAAAGATAATGCGGTTAGTATTAGCAATTCCCAAAAATGAGGAGGCCAAGACCAGTGTTCCCTCTAAGCTGTGCGCGTGTGCGCGCGCACACAACTCGACGAGCGTGCGCACACAACTCGACGAGCGTGCACACAGACATTACAACAGAGCGCACAAAGCAGCAGTGGTCCCTTTTTGCAGTTGTGGACTCTATTATGTGTGTTTCACCCAATAACTACATTGTGTGCTGTGTTTTGAATGTGTAAATGTTTAATATAATTTTGAAGTAAAGTTAACACAAATGCTGAACGTCATTTTCCAGTGACGCACAAACATTTAAATTTCCTTCCAAAGTTGCACAGCCAAAATCTTTTGCCGCACACAGCCTTCGTAAAATTGGAGGGAACATTGGCCAAGACCCCCACTGTAGATGGATGTAGCTAAACAGACTATCTTATTTATTATAAAGAAAAATAAAATTTTGGGTTCAAGGCTGCAAATTCATAATGATTTTCCCTAAGAAATATGGCGGTAACCCCAATTCTTTAAATCTTGCTGAAGAAGATCTGAGAATAGAGAATATTTGGCATGAGACAGCTGGACGTAAGTTCAAGTTAAAGAAATTCCAAAATGCAATGTATGCCATAGAAAGTTAAAATTTAGCTTTAGAAGCTTCTCTGAATTTGGGGAAAGGTGGAACGTGCTTCAGATTTAGAACTGTCAATTTTGTAACTAACAGGCCAAAGCTCTCAAGCTCAGCAATAAAAAGTTAGGGAGGGAGACCAGGTAGGGTGAGAGAAAAGTCTTCTATAACCAAAAATATTTGATACTGAAAATTACAAATTGCAATCCCCTTCACTTTTGGATTCTGTCTTTTCCTGACTGCAAGGAGCTCAATGCAAAGGGCATAAATCAAGGGTGAAAGAGAATGCAGAAGTATGGTGTATTCATTCCTCAAACAAAAGTGGAGACCTCCTATCTATACAGCAAGTGAGAGCTAGCATGCTACAAAACTTTTGAAACATCAACTGGAGCTGTAATCTGTAATTATTAAGTACACCTTGTTTTCAAGCAGAGCTGAGGGCAGGTTAGCATGTCTGATTATCTAGGGGTAAAGTTCATGTATTTGAAAAAAAGGAGTGTGTGCAAACAGATAATGGTGTGGCTGCAGATATTTACTGCCAAGTCCCCTTCAAGAAGTTTGAAAATACGTAAGTGGGACAAAAAAAGAAATGTAGTAATCTTCTAGTCTGCATATTGTTGTGTGGGAGAAGAAGCCCCCACCCGCACACAATCTAGTCACCTGTTGGCTCAGGCCAGAGAATTGAACCTAGTGCATGTTGATCAGCCATGTGCATGACCAAATTGTACACTCATATTTGTCCAACTACATTTTCGGTTGTACGATCGCATAGAAAAAAATAGAATGATTTGGCTAGAACGAAAGGTTATCATATATATACTAATTTGCTGTATGAAATGTTAGTGTGGGGACATCCAAAATACTGCATGTTCTCTTACCAGTGTCTTTATCTCTGGCTTTGTATACTTGTCCATAGGTGCCCTCCCCAATGATTCCAATGATATCAAACTTGTCCACACAACGCTTGCCCCAATCAATTTCATTCTCATGGATTTCCCCACAGCGTGGCCCACAGATCCTTAAAGAAAGAGATGGAAACAGAGATAATTAGCTTCCTAAACATTACAGGGGGAAGAAGTTTGGGACTCAATATAGGGACTACAAGTCTAATGTACTTGTATAGGGTCTGCCTCTCTTTATTACCTTCTTTAAGTATCAGAATATACAAGGGAATATCTGTGTTTATTTTCTTTCTGAAGTATTACATATTTAGAAGAAATACTGCCTGGTTTTTAGTCTCTTCGTACATATTAATCAGTTCTAATACAGGTCACTTGCTGCTGTCTTTCTTCATTTTAATTTCTTGCTGAAAGCATTGGCATCGTGAAAATATGGATATCTTCACCTTAGTGAATGTGAGGCAGTGTGTTCTGCCTGCATTAGGTAAATGCCGGGATTTGCAATATGCCAAATGTCAATGTAAAAACATGGAATTGTCAATTGGTTTGTGGCGAGTTGCCTTTATTTATTACTACTGATTCAGTCCCTACTTGTGTGAAGAGATGACCTCTATGAAAGTGTAAAAAACAAATGGAGATGGATCATAATAACTGTCTAAAAGCCCAGACACTGCTGTGACGTCTCGCAGCAGTGTTCAGACACCCGATAACCTGCAAGCCGCCAGAACCTTCCCGACAGCAGGGACACATGTGATCCGTTGTGATGGATCGCATGAGTCCCTGCTTCCCGCCTGCCTCGCTGCCTAGAGGGAGGTCCCAGAATTGGACCGCACATCAGACCCAACTGTATGTCAGGGAGAGGCGATTTGGTCCGATTTAACGGGCCGATTGGTCGCAATCAGCCTAAATCGCCTCAGTGTATGGGCACCTTAAGGGATCTGGATCTGGATCTCTTCTGAAAATGGCACCGAAGAAAACCCAAATGTTCAGGGGGAAAACAATTATTGCTGAAATCATCACAACGCTCTTAACATTGATAAAGTATAATATTGCAGAGGGATCTATTATCTACCCAGATCCGGCCCCCAGTGACTTCTTGGTTTTCCTACAAATCAAGATTCTTTGTATTAATGGAAAGCTGCAGTGGGGACCTTCATCCAGCATGTAGAAGACCTATCTGCTTCTGATTGGTCCAACTACTTCAACAAATGGATTAAGCGCATGCAACTTTTCAGACGCCACAGGTGAATAATATTTAATTTGTATGTAAATGGAATACTTTTTGTTAATCTGGAAAAACTTATTTATATCCATCTTTTGATTTGATCCATACCAATTGACCTTATACAACGAACGCCTTTACTTATAAATTGAAAACATTAAATCATTTTAGAGTGAATTAAATTGTTGTAGACAAACACTATTTCCAACCGAAAAAACAACTGATATGAAGCTAACTTTCTAAGACTACAAAGTAGAAAAAAAAAAAAACCCCATTACATCAAAATGAATGAAATGTATAAGTGATTGTGGAATATAGGAGAAACTGAAAGTGGTAGCAATTGAAACTCTCCAAACTGCTGTTATGAAACTATTCTAGTTCATTATGGAAGTGCTCAGGTACAATCTGGGTCCTTTCAGAGTGACAAATACAGTGATAACTCAAGACAAAAAAAGATCATATAGCGTAATGCTAAAGTCTGAGCAACGTATACAGGTGTGATGTGTGTTAGATTAACACATTTTGAGGAGCTATAAACTGTAGAAGATTGGCCAATAACCCTGCGCTAAATGTCAAACTCAAAAGTTCTTACCTTCATGCCCCGCCCCTCTTACTGCCTAGCGCTATCACAATAGAATCATGTGATGACTCGGAGCACTGTGATTATAATCCATTACAAAAATCCCAACGATACAGACATACAGTATCCCTTGCATTCAGCTTGATGCTGCAAGCCATGAGCTTTTTCATTAACCCTTTGTCAAAAATAGGTGTGAAAATGGACAAGCAAACATTTGTATTCATCATAATGACCTGTAATGTTACCTTATATAGGAAATATAATTTTTTCGACATATTTTTTATTTGAAGTTAAATAACATATTTGAGTGACGCTGGCATTTTTAACAGATATTTTGCACCTCTCTCACAGAGCTGTTGGCACTCAAAGGGTTAAGCTAGTTGGCTCTCCTGAATTGGGTGAAGTGTGGCAAGTAAAAAAATTAAACCAATATAGGTCCTGAAACTTTACTGAAGCCTATAGGCGGTATTCAATACAGGATTCCAACTGGATTCCGCATTTCTAAACTGACCATGTAAACAGGCCTTGAATCCACTGTTTCTAAGTGCCACCACAGCAAAGCGGCAGACTTATTACTGCTGCATTCTAGTTCCCAAGTACATATCTTGGTCGTTTTCCCTTAATCGTTGGTAAACGCATCAGGAATTCCTAAAGTGACCTTTACAACAGTAGTACTCTATTAAGATCACCACTACCAGGTACTGTATGTGGCCTAATACTATATTTACTGTTTTTGCAAAATAGCTTCTATTATACACAACTAGTCCAAACTGGCAATACCATTAGTTTTGTCCATAAAGTATAGGTGACACACGTGCAGTTGTGGAAGATATTGACCGATAAATGCATTATCATACAAACTAAAGTTTACTTTCCAAAGAGGTAAATCATACTTAGGTCTCCTTTTATTTTTTAATGGAGTTTTCTTTCCTTCTGGGCTACACGACAAATCCACACTTCCAATGTGAACAGGTGGGAGAGGTAAATCAGATAGGAAGTGCCAGAGTTTTCTCTCCATTTCCTTCTTGACAGACTTTCCTGGGATACAGCCTCTGAAACTAGGAGACAAGACAATCATGATGTAAAACGTAACTTCATCATCTAAAGGTTTCTGGTGGAGTTTACTCTGACGACATCATCATAAATCTGTACACATAACATGGGCAACGGACCAACACTGCAAAAAGGTGTGCTCTTTGCAGTGTTTGAGTTGATGCACAGGCTATGTGTACACAGAAAATGTCAGCAGAACCTTCACCAATTTCTTGCATTACATTCATACAAAATGTGACTAATGTTGGGCATACACAGCATAATTATCTTGCAGATCAGTTGGATATCGGCAGATCGCCCACATAATTAAACATTGTATTCCCACAACCAACCACTAAGAAACGTTTCCTCCTCAGTGAATGAACACGGACATTATGGCCATAAAATTTGAAATATCTTCCAATATGTGGTCACGATATCTGATGGTTTCTGCTTGTCGTATAACAATGTCTGTCAGTCTTACAATGTACTGCAATGCTTTGGTCTCAGTATGTGACAAACCAAGAAAAGGCATCAATCAGCTTCACCTGGCCCAGGCACTAAAGGTTTCCATGTGCCAGGAGACTATGCAAGCACATGGTAGGACAGGGAGATGTTGGCTGATATAGGTTACTTTCTGACACATTGGTGTCACAGCTCTGGAAACCACAGTATTCCACTAGTTTGGGAATCTTGAGGTAAAAATAAAATTAAAAAAAGCCTTTACTATTTGGGGTTATGTATAAACTGACTGTAAATGTGGTCTGCATTGTCCAAGTAAATTAGCGCTTTACCTGCTAGAACTATAGAGATTATACATTTTGGTGCTACAATGCTTTGACAAAAGTTATTTTTACTGTAGTCACTATTACTCAAACAAAATATGTAATTAAATATTTGCCTCACTTCTAATTGGCTATATCTGAACAAGAGCCTTGAACAACAAGGTTTTTCGAGCTTAATTCACTCATTTAGTTAATTTTTTATTTGTATATGTAAACAATTATATAGATATTGGTTTGATACCAAATGAAAAGAGAGACCCACTGGAAAATTAGGCTGGACAGCTTAATCATTCTTTGTAAAACCGCTCCAACATCACGGTTTGTTTAGTTAAAATAAATAAACAGAACGCTATTTATGTGGACTAAAGGTGTGTACACACGGCAGGATATGCCGTGAGATGCGAGTCCCGATACGATCAGATCGTATCGGGACTCGCATCGCACGGCATGCATGCAGAGGGACAATTTAGACTATAGTGCAGACCTGCACTATATAGTCTTGGCTGCCCTCTCTATTTCACTGCGGGAGCGCGCATCGGGCTTGCAAGCCCTAAGAAAAGCATGCAATATGGCTTCCGATGTTCACTATATCGGCAACATCGGAAGCCATATCGTCCCGTGTGTGCACACTATTAGTAAAAAACATTTGTGTGTTAAATTTCTGTATCAGTGATATAATGTACACTTCACATACCATAAGGAATGCACCACACCAACATTTTATATAAAACCCTTAGAAACTGTACTGTGTGTGGAAAGGATCAGCTCCTCTCCGAGGAAAAGATCTACTCACAATAGGAGACTTAGCAGACCAAGATTGCACCGTGAAGGCTCACTAGCTTCATGGGAGTAGGCTGGTACAACACATATAGGCTCTAAAGCACATGCGCTTAAATTAAACCCCCTACACCAATGTTAATCATTTATGCATTCTATTAAAAAGTGAAAGTTTTAAATTTGAATACATTATGGCATGATAATTCTCAATACAACACTGAAATTGCAAGAAATGATTACTTGGCTAAGACCACCTGATAAATTGCTGCAGGGTAGAGAGAATTCTGAGGACTTTCTGCTCATAACAGGTTAGTTAAAGGGGAACATAAAAGCATAGAACACTATGAAACAACATGAATGGAAAGTTGTGCAATCCAATAACTTGTGATTTACCTGTTTGCATCAAGTGAGAGAGGAATGGGAAGAGGTAGCGATGAAAGTGTAATTGGGGACAACCCAAAACTCTTAGCTTTCTCAATGCCAGTTGAACCAGCCTTGTGTGCTTTGATCTTCTCTTTCTGAGGCGGTACATTCCCTTTAACAGTATCGGTCTTATTCACCCTCCCACTGGACTTGGCTGTTTTATCTACATTTAAGTTAATGTCCACAGCTGGTGTCTGATTCAATGACTTGACCATGGCTTTATCACTCTTTGCTGAAGGGGAAGGGGCAGTGTCTGTTTTCGTTTTCTTCTGCTCCTTGGCATGGTTTGCTTGTTGGGTATTGCTGGCAGCCTCTGAATGTCCCTTAGTAGGAGTGGAGGAGCTGGAAGCTTTTGCTAAGACTCTGGCAGCCTCGGCTTCCCTAGCTTTTTTGTTCTTGTTTAACTCTGCAGCTAGACTACTCTTCAGAGTCAGTGTGCTAGGGGAGATGCTTGACTGCCTACTCCTAGACCTCGAAACTCTGTGTCTACTACGAGACCGAGATCGTCGTTGCTTGTAAGGACTTCTGCTACGTGACCTTGCAATCCGCCTGTTGGAAAGAAAACAAGCTGTTTACTACTCCATAAATTACGCAGATACAAAACATGATGCTCTATACAACTTTTTACTGTTTAGTGTGATGTGTCTACAATAATACAAAACTCTGAGGCTAAAAACCGCTGAGGAATATAAAGAGAAAACAAAAAAATTGGTAAACATTTTTCCCTATGCTCAAAGTGATAAAATGGAGAGTGATGAACTACCAACCAATCAGCTCCTAACTGCCATGTTACAAGCAAGGTAGATGTATGAAGCAGTGATAAGGGAGAAGTGATAAAGTGCCTGGTACTTTATCACCGGCCAACCAGCTCCTGACTGTTACTTTACAGGTTGGGTTTAAAAAGGAACAGTTTGGAGCGGATTGGCCAGTGGTACCAGGCACTTTAACACTTATCCTCCCTTATCACACCTTCATACATCTACCCCTGGGTTCTAAAAATGACAGAGCGTGATAAACAACCAGCTTGTATCACTTTATGAAGGTCTACTGAAAATTATTGTGTACATATTTAGGGCTATACTCATAGGACATGTTATGAACTATGCTAACTACACATTAAATGGAATATATTTAGAAAAGTCAGATTTAGAAAAACTACAACAATACTAGCTGCAATTAAGTCATTGGCTGCACATTTTAAAATAATTTTACACCTTAAAAATTAAAATAATATATATACACACACTTCATATCACAAAGAAAGAGTAAGAAAACCCTAATTAATGTATAGGAGATCAGATTTGTTGTACTCAAAAGCATACAGAGTACAGGGAATCATGGACACATTCTGATGGCGTGCTGGGGCATAGTTTACCCCATGAGCTGAATTACGTAAGAAGTACTTTACAAATGATTCTTTAAGCTCCATAAATTCTTTAAGCTTAATAAATTCATACCATGTCCATTCTTCTGATTACTTTACTGTTGTTAGGGGGAATAAATTTGGGTATCCGGTCTACATTCACTAGGTTGACCGCTAATGGTAGAAAGTGATTAGGCCGACAGTGAGAAAAGGTGACCATTGGGAAAAAGTACAACATCTCGCCAACCTCTATGTCCCTGGGATACTTTCACTATGTCAAGAAGCATTAGGTCAACATGGGTTAGGTTGACAGGGTCATTAGGCTGACAAGCATTAGGTCAACATGGGGAAGGACGACAGTCAAAAGGTCAACCATGGGGCTTTTCACCTTTTTTTTGAGCCGACATGTGCCGACAGGCGGTATTTCATGCCCTACCATCCACTAGGGCAGAATAAAAAAAGTGTGCTGAGCAAAGCAAGCGCAGCGAGCCATGCAAGGGGACGCGGTGCTACATTTCAGTGTCCACTGTGTCGACATTCAGGACAAACGTGAAAACCCCCAGGTCAACCTTTTGACTGCCAACCTTCCCCATTTCGACATAATGCTTGTGTAGACCTTCCATTATGTAGACCTAGTTCATGTCTATCCAATGATCCATACCCATGCTACCTTGCAGATGGAGAGACATTCAAACAGACTAAAAGGCCCCATACACTAAACTGATATTGATTTGATACCTTGGCAACTGCCCGCTGGGAAGTTGCCAGGCTCCCCAGCAGCTGGACCGCATACGATACATCGTATGTCGTCCTTTTGCATGCGTTCCCATTTCCAGCTGCAGGGAGGCTATCCGAGTCGGAGGTCAGATGTTCAGCACTTCCAATCTCCCACTCCGATGCGCATGGTGCCACACATCCGATTGGATGTCAAATGCATGCAGGCTGGTCACTTCACCCGATCGCTCCGCCCAATCCATCAGAATTGGGTGAAAAGGAGCCAATAGTGTATAGTATGGCCAGCTTAAGCAAATCACACATTGCAGAAGGCTAGACAGTAACTGAAGCACTGTTTTTCACCATTATATTTGATTACATTATTATTGCACCAAAGCAGAACATTATACAATATAAAGATTATACTATAGATTAGAACACATAGAAGTTGATGGAAGACAAGAATCACTTGTCTGCCCATGCACATATCACACTTAGATTATTTGTCTACCAGCAAAAGTTAACCCTACCAACATAATTTTAGATTGTAGAAAGAAATTGGGGTACCTAGAGAAAATCCACGCAAGCATGGGGAGAATATACAAACTCCATACCGTAAGGGCCATGGTGGAAATGGAACTGGCAACTTCAGTGTTGTGAGACAGTATAGCTAACCATCACACCATCCATGCTACCCACAATACATTTAAGGATAACACTTTGATTTTCTTAATTTTAGTATTTAAAATGTAATCTAAAATGCTGTACTACACCCTCCATTGCATCAATCCAAGATAATGGAGGTTATGGTTAGTTCAGTGGTTCCCAAACTTATTTAAATCACAGCAATAAGCAGTAATTGTCTTATTGAGAAATTTAGAAAAATATATTAAAGTAAATTGCGTTTAAGTGATGCTTATATTCAATTATGTTATAAGGGACAGGATTTGCTTCTGTTTGTCCACATATTTTATGAGTGGGAACCACAAGCACTGGTTTTGTCTATTACATTGACCATAAATAATTTTAATCTAAGGCACCCCTGCAAGAGTGCCAGGGCACACAGTTTAGGAACTAATGGTTTATGCACTAGGTCAGGGGTAGCCAACCCGCGGCTCTCGAGCCGCACGCGACAACACTCTTTTCACACAGCAGGTGGCACCCCCCTCACTGCACAAACAGTGGGTGACTGCACAGCGGGTGCCTGTGTGCCCATCTGAACCTGGGGGCCTGAAGTTCAGTGCCCCAGGTTCAGATTGGCAGAAAAAAAATAACTGCAGCATCTTAACTGTTATACTTGCCTGCAAAAGTAAACAATAAAACATAATCAGGCTGCCAGGACGCCCACTTGCAGATTGAACAGATCCCAACTCTGCTGCCACTGGACCCTCTTGGGGGTCCTCACTGGAATCTACATTGCACCCTCTTGGGGTAACCGGACGTACTGGGTACATAAGAAAGGTAATTGTACCTAAGGCTATGTAAGTAGGGTCGGATCTGTCTGTGTGTCAACATCTGTCTTTGTGTCCATGTTCTACTGCCAGCGTCAGTATTTCAATAACTGTCTGTGTATCAGCAACCATTTGTCTGTGTCTGCCAGTGTCTCAGCATTAGTGTGTCAGTTTGAGCGTGTCAACGTCTGTCTGTGTATTAGCATTCATGTCTCAGTGTCTGCCAGTGTGTCAGCACCTGTGTGTCAACATCTGTCAGTGTGTCAGCATCCATCTACCTATCAAAATCTGTGCGTCACTTTCATCATCTGTCTGCGTCTATGTATAAGTGTGTCAGTGGCTGTCTGTATAGCATTGTTAGAGTCCCCTATATATAACTGCTAGAATAACCTATGAGGTTGGGCTGTAAGTGAAGCAGAAGTTTATTATGTGAATCTGGCTTTCTCAATGTATTTTAGGAGTTGGTTTTAGGGTGGGTACACACTGGTCTAGTGTGTACCCACGATATCATTAACAATGTGTGCTCCCATGGTCATCACTTCCCCCTCCCCCGTCATCTGTTCATGTAGTGACATTTTGCCTATGCCATTTAGGACTAGGTGTGTATCATTCAGTGTGTATGAATGATGAAACAAGATGGTCACTGGTAAAGAAAACTATATATTTAATGTATTTCAAATTGTTCATTCCGGAGCTCTGGAAAGTTCAAGGGAAATTGTTAACGATATCGTTAACTGAGCATATTGTGTACTCTGCTTTAGTCTATAATAGAATAAGCACATTTGTGGTTTCAGACTTGTAAATACATTGATACATTATAAAACCAGGCCTCACATATTGTTTCACATTTTCAAATACATCATCTGAGGCTATCTGCAGCAAAAGTTCCAATAATAACAGGTGCCGGACAGTTTCCTGACAGTCATTACCCTGACATTGAGATCCCGACAGTTAAAACCTCGACACTTGGGGTCCCGACGGTCACCGGCTATTCTCCCTCATGGGGGTCCCACATAGAGGGAGAATAGAATAGGTGGCGAGCGTAGCGAGCCACCGTGCCCGCAGCATGGCGAGTACAGCGAACCCGCAAGGGGCTTTGTTGTGCTCGCCATGCTGTCTGAGTCCAGCCAGTCAGGATCCCAACATCGGGCTAATGACTGTCGGGAACCCGACTGTCGGGACCATATACCACACCCAAGCAACCAACATGGATAATGACAAAGGGGCTTATATGACCTCGCTATAAACAACAACTATACATACCACACATTGCATAATACACAGTCCAAATAATCACCATAAGACACCAATGCTGCCCCTTATACCACTGCTAGCTGTTGAGGCCGAGACCTAGGTACTGAGGGGCAGATTTATTAAGCTTGGAGAAGAGATAAACTGGAGATAAAGCGGAGAAAAGGTAAAAGGAGATAAAGCACCAGCCAATCAACTCCCACCTGTCTTTTTCAAACACAGCTGATTGGCTGGTGCTTTATCTCTTCTCCAAGATTAATAAATCTGCCCCTCAGTGACAGCACGTACAGAACCCCCAGTACGGGGCGACAACATGAGGGTCAGGCGACATGATGACATGATATATAACAGTGCTGAGTGACAGTAAGTGGGTCAGGGCACGGAGTACATAACACTGCCGGTTGATGGAATGGGGGTCAGGGAACAGGGTATATTACACTGGATAACGGTACAGGAGTCAGAGCAGTGGGCACAAAATTGCTGGGTGACAGTATGTAAGTCTGGGCAAAGGGTACAAAACATAGCTGTGTGACAGGATGGGGATCAGGGCACAGGGTACATAGCACTGCTGGGTGAAGTTACATTGGCCAAGGCACATAGCACTGTTGGGTGAAGGTACCAAGGCAGCACACTGGGTACATAGCACTGCTGGGTGACTGTATGGGTACCAGGGCAAAGGGTACATAGCACTGCTGGGTGACGGTATGGGGGCCAGGGCACAGAGCACTGCTGGGTGATGGTTCTGGGGTCAGCGTACATAGCACTGCTGGGTGACGGTATGGGTGTTAGTGGTTTATGGTATAGCGGAGAGAAGCATGTTATGGTCGACCACACTTAGTTGAACCCGTCTAGTTAGAAGCCTACAGATAGTCGACCACTTTTAGATCGACGGTAATGGAACCAGAGCAACGCCAGCACTTTTTTTATGTGGTGCCGAATGTCACAGGGGTCCCCATGGACACTGTATATGTGCAGTGTCCACTCGCATGGCTCGCTGCGTACACCATGCTTCGGACGGGGTGCCTCGGTATGCTCTGCACACTATTTTAATGACACTTTATGTCCACTTGAATAGTAAAGTATGAACCAAGACGACCTGTGACATTCAGCACCAAAAAAAAAAAGAGAAAAAACTTGTGCCGGCCACATTAGTGTTCATTCGAGCACCCATGCAGTTCCTGTTCCCTGCCTGGGGTGTCGCTGTCTGCTGTGGTGTTTCTAGCAAAGGTCTGGTTTGCATGTCAGTGCTGATATACAGGCCACACTGTGCTAGAAGCACTACAGCAGACAGCAACACTCCAAGCAGGGAGGAGGAACTGCATGGATTTTCAAAGATCATGTGACCATCGATCTCGCTGGCATCTAACTTCTGTTACTGTCGATCTAGTGGTTGACTATCTTTAGGCTTCTAACTAGATGGGTTTGACTAAGCGTGGTTGACCATAAAACAAAGTACATAGCAGTGCTAGGTGACGGTACGGGGGGGCAGGGTACAGAGCAGTGCTGGGTGACGGTACGGGGGGGGGACAGGGTGCATCGCAGTGCTGGCTGACGGTACGGGGGGACAGGGTGCATCGCAGTGCTGGCTGAAGGTACGGGGGGACAGGGTGCATCGCAGTGCTGGCTGACGGTACGGGGGGACAGGGTGCATCGCAGTGCTGGCTGACGGTACGGGGGGACAGGGTGCATCGCAGTGCTGGCTGACGGTACGGGGGGACAGGGTGCATCGCAGTGCTGGCTGACGGTACGGGGGGACAGGGTGCATCGCAGTGCTGGCTGACGGTACGGGGGGACAGGGTGCATCGCAGTGCAGGCTGACGGTACGGGGGGACAGGGTGCATCGCAGTGCTGGCTGACGGTACGGGGGGACAGGGTGCATCGCAGTGCTGGCTGACGGTATGGGGGGACAGGGTGCATCGCAGTGCTGGCTGACGGTACGGGGGGACAGGGTGCATCGCAGTGCTGGCTGACGGTACGGGGGGACAGGGTGCATCGCAGTGCTGGCTGACGGTACGGGGGGACAGGGTGCATCGCAGTGCCGGCTGACGGTACGGGGGGACAGGGTGCATCGCAGTGCCGGCTGACGGTACGGGGGGACAGGGTGCATCGCAGTGCCGGCTGACGGTACGGGGGGACAGGGTGCATCGCAGTGCCGGCTGACGGTACGGGGGGACAGGGTGCATCGCAGTGCCGGCTGACGGTACGGGGGGGGGGACAGGGTGCATCTCAGTGCCGGCTGACGGTACGGGGG
Organism: Crinia signifera; assembly: GCF_055691185.1. NCBI lineage: Eukaryota > Metazoa > Chordata > Amphibia > Anura > Myobatrachidae > Crinia > Crinia signifera. The sequence continues at coordinate 211,718,599 of NC_139221.1, read as the reverse complement.
GACGGGACAGGGTGCATCGCAGTGCTGGCTGACGGTACGGGGGGGACAGGGTGCATCGCAGTGCTGGCTGACGGTACGGGGGGACAGGGTGCATCGCAGTGCTGGCTGACGGTACGGGGGGACAGGGTGCATCGCAGTGCTGGCTGACGGTACGGGGGGACAGGGTGCATCGCAGTGCTGGCTGACGGTACGGGGGGACAGGGTGCATCGCAGTGCTGGCTGACGGTACGGGGGGACAGGGTGCATCGCAGTGCCGGCTGACGGTACGGGGGGACAGGGTGCATCGCAGTGCCGGCTGACGGTACGGGGGGACAGGGTGCATCGCAGTGCCGGCTGACGGTACGGGGGGGGGGACAGGGTGCATCTCAGTGCCGGCTGACGGTACGGGGGGACGGGACAGGGTGCATCGCAGTGCCGGCTGACGGTACGGGGGGGACAGGGTGCATCGCAGTGCCGGCTGACGGTACGGGGGGGACAGGGTGCATCGCAGTGCTGGCTGACGGTACGGGGGGGGGGGGGACAGGGTGCATCGCAGTGCTGGCTGACGGTACGGGGGGACAGGGTGCATCGCAGTGCTGGCTGACGGTACGGGGGGACAGGGTGCATCGCAGTGCTGGCTGACGGTACGGGGGGACAGGGTGCATCGCAGTGCTGGCTGACGGTACGGGGGGACAGGGTGCATCGCAGTGCTGGCTGACGGTACGGGGGGACAGGGTGCATCGCAGTGCTGGCTGACGGTACGGGGGGACAGGGTGCATCGCAGTGCTGGCTGACGGTACGGGGGGACAGGGTGCATCGCAGTGCTGGCTGACGGTACGGGGGGACAGGGTGCATCGCAGTGCTGGCTGACGGTACGGGGGGACAGGGTGCATCGCAGTGCTGGCTGACGGTACGGGGGGACAGGGTGCATCGCAGTGCTGGCTGACGGTACGGGGGGACAGGGTGCATCGCAGTGCTGGCTGACGGTACGGGGGGACAGGGTGCATCGCAGTGCTGGCTGACGGTACGGGGGGACAGGGTGCATCGCAGTGCCGGCTGACGGTACGGGGGGACAGGGTGCATCGCAGTGCCGGCTGACGGTACGGGGGGACAGGGTGCATCGCAGTGCCGGCTGACGGTACGGGGGGACAGGGTGCATCGCAGTGCCGGCTGACGGTACGGGGGGACAGGGTGCATCGCAGTGCCGGCTGACGGTACGGGGGGGGGGGGACAGGGTGCATCTCAGTCCCGGCTGACGGTACGGGGGGACGGGACAGGGTGCATCGCAGTGCTGGCTGACGGTACGGGGGGGACAGGGTGCATCGCAGTGCTGGCTGACGGTACGGGGGGGACAGGGTGCATCGCAGTGCTGGCTGACGGTACGGGGGGGGGGGGGACAGGGTGCATCGCAGTGCTGGCTGACGGTACGGGGGGACAGGGTGCATCGCAGTGCTGGCTGACGGTACGGGGGGACAGGGTGCATCGCAGTGCTGGCTGACGGTACGGGGGGACAGGGTGCATCGCAGTGCTGGCTGACGGTACGGGGGGACAGGGTGCATCGCAGTGCTGGCTGACGGTACGGGGGGAAGGGTGCATCGCAGTGCTGGCTGACGGTACAGGGTGCATCGCAGTGCTGGCTGACGGTACGGGGGGACAGGGTGCATCGCAGTGCTGGCTGACGGTACGGGGGGACAGGGTGCATCGCAGTGCTGGCTGACGGTACAGGGGGACAGGGTGCATCGCAGTGCTGGCTGACGGTACAGGGGGACAGGGTGCATCGCAGTGCTGGCTGACGGTACAGGGGGGGGGGGGGGACAGGGTGCATCGCAGTGCTGGCTGACTGTACAGGGGGGGGGACAGGGTGCAGTGCTGGCTGACGGTAAGGGGGGACAGGGTGCATAGCAGTGCTGGCTGACGGTACGGGGGACAGGGTACATACGGTAGCAGTGCTGGCTGACGGTACAGGGGGGGGGGGGGGGACACAGGGTACATAGCAGTGCTGGGTGACGGTACGGGGGGACAGGGTACATAGCTGTGTTGAGTGACAGGCAACAGGGTACACAGCACTGCTGGGTAAAGGTGCGGGGATCAGGGTACATGGTACACAGCACTGCTGGGTGACGGTACAGGGATCAGGGTACACAGCGCTGCTGGGTGACACTATGAGAGGCAGGCCGCTTACCTGGTGCCCGGGCTGTACGGGCGGCGGACAGGAGATGAGGACGTATCCGTTCTGTCAAACGTCCCGTAGGTGGGGGAGCGGCGGCCCTGCCGATGTCCGCCATAACCGTGGTTTGGGGAACGAGCAGGGCTGGCGGGTTTCTTGCAGTGGTTTGCCTGGGAAGAGGCCCGGAAGGTCCGCTCCTCCCTGTAGGCCTTGGGCGGCTGCTTGCTGGGCGCCGCGGCTTCTTCCCGTTTAGGCCTGAATGAGGCCGCGGCCCTGAGTTCTGTTCTCTTCCCGGCCTCCTCCTGAGGCCTCCAGGGCGGAGCGAGTAGTAGAGGCTCCGGAATCAGCAAGTTTCCTAATCCCAGTCTGTTCCTCCTGTCCTCGGGCCGGCCTTCCTCCTTACGCCGGTGCCCGGGTTCCGGCCTCCTGCCGCCCCGCTTCCTCCTGCTGCCGGCCTCCGTGGCCCCGGCCTGACGTAGTAGAGGTAGCGGGCGCTGCACAGTGGGCGAGGGGCATCTATCAGACGCCGGGGACGGCATGAAGCCTAGCTCCAGCAGCGGGGCCCCCTGAGTGACCGGGCCCGGCTCTCCCCCTGACAGGGCGCCCTCTGACAGCGAGCTCACGTCGTCATACTCCACCGTGGCAGCCGGGGCCCCGGTCTTCCTCAGCAGTCCCCTCCGGTCCCGCTCTCTCTGCCTCTTCTTCCTGTCCCGGCGTCGCCTCGGTCCCCGCGGTGCGGCCGGGACCTCTCCTTCCTCCACAAGGCCCATGGCTGAGACCAGCGCCGCCTGATCCTGGGGCCTGCGCTTCTTCTTCCTGTGCCGGTCTTTCCTCCGCCTTCTCCCCGAGGGATCTCTAGGCCTCCCACGGTGCCCTGACACTGAGGAGGCCGCAGAAGAGGAGGTGGAGAGGGCCGTGGCTGGGGGATGAGGGAGGGCTGAGCTCCCCGGCATCGGGGGGCATAGAGGAGAAAACATCCCTCCACCCTGCCTCTGTGCACCCCGTGTACCGGGCCTGCTGCTCTATGTCCCCCCACCCCCGTGTACCGGGCTTCCCCCGTATACCGGGCCTGTTCTGAGTGCCCCCACCCCCGTGTACCGAGCCTGCTCTGCGTGCCCCCACCCCCGTGTACCGGGCCTCCTGTGCCCCCGGGGTCGCTGCTCTCACCACTGTGCACTTTAATAGTAGCAAAACTTCAATATCCCTGTGTGCGATCTCTCTGCGATAGGGGGAGACCTGCAGAAATAAACAGGTGTCTGTGCAAATATATTTATATATAGATAGATATAATAATACTATGTGACATATATTACCTATGTGCTATGTCTGTCCGTCCTCTAATACTCATGGGAAAAAAGTGCACTGACCTTCCTATAAATGACGGAGAAACACATGTTGTGTAAATATATTTAAGAGAAGCTAACCCATTTACCGAGAATCATTAGATCTAGGTACAACGGAACCCAAAACTAATACATGGGACGCAGGGCTATCTGCACTCTGCCCTAACATAGCTGACACTACACACAGGCAGGAATTAGTTAAAAAAAAAAAAAGGGAAACAAACAACTTTCCAATGTAAAAGGAGTATTTAAATGTGCCCTCATTACACAAAAAAGTCAGCCCATGATCAGACCTGGCGACCTATAAATAGTGTAATCCGAATACCATCAGGAAAATAAAGCAAATTGGAAAACAGTCTTAACAATCCTCCAAGTTCCTATGTGATTTGAAGGAGCAGGGAAAGTCTCTTCCTGATGCTGAAGTTGCAGCTGGCATGTCCCCAGGAGAGAGAAGGCAGCTGTAGTAGTGGTTCTGTATATGTCACCCAGGCCTGAAACTAGCTAAACAAGGAAGTGCAGCCGGTTCCATAGTCTTCTTCACTTCTCACATCCAGCAATTACAAACCTTCAGCCCTTCAACACATACATACACCTCCCACTCCAGCACATGGCAGGGAGGGGACTGGTGATCAGAGAGGACATTCACAATCCATAATGGCAGAGGGGAATACAACCCAGCAAGTCCGACATCTTCTTATCCTTGTAAGCGGCAATGAGTTGTCTTGTGGGCCTGTCCCTTCTGTTGTAGTTCTGAACTCTGTCATGTAATATTATTCCAGAGTAAGACTGTAGATGGCACACAGGAGGAGAGGAGAGAGATTGCATACGCAACTCTTCAGCATTAGCTTCTAGTCTGCTTTACAGGCAGGGACAGCTTTGGCATTAAGTATTATTATCCCACCCCCCTTACATATCTCCACCTCCTTCTCTTCTGCCTGTTTTATATGTCTGTTTTCAGTTTCACTAACTTGATTTGGCAAAACGGTCACTGAAGAAATAATCTGAAAATAGTGTATTTGCTTGGTATATAGGTAATGATGCTTTAACGTGTACACCACGTGCATGCCGAAAGTCAGGCCTGGGGGCCAATTGCGGCCCTTGCTGTCATTTCAAGTTCCCCGCAGCCTCCAGCTGGAAGCGGCCAGAGCATCAGATGTGGGAAGCACAGGACACTAAAGGTGGGGCTCCGGAGAGCACGCCTTTACCTTACTGTCTGCTGCAGTGAGGAGGTGCCGGCCGCCACAGTCAGATGTGTTTGGCGTCCTACCCCTGCTGCTTCAATCGTATATCACCATACTCCAGAATTACAGTGACAGCATTGTTTGGGGAGGGGGGGGCAGCAAGGGGGAAGCTTGCTACCATAACATGCAGAGCGGAGGAGGGCAGCAGCGGGAGCCCAAGCATCTCCTGTCCTTGCAGTGCCTGCTTTGCCTCTCCTTCCTCTGGCTCACACTAGGGGCTAGGAAACATACAGAGAAGGGAGGGGTCAGAGTGGGGGACATACAGTGAAGGAGGGTCCGGCTGGGGGACATACAGCGATGGCCATTCAGTGAAGGGGGAGAAGGGGCAGGCTGGGGGACATAGAGTGAATGGGGACAGAGTGGGTTACATAGTGAATGGGGGTCATACAGTGAATGGGAGTCATACAGTAATGGAGGGTCAGGCTTGGGGACATACAATGAATGGAGGCACTGATGGACATTAAGAGAAGGGGGCAGGCTGTGGGACAGAGTGAATGGGTGCAGAGTGGGGAACATACAGTGAATGGGGGACATACAGTGAATGGGGGCAGGCTGGGGGAAATACAGTGAAGGGGCAGGCTGGGGGACATAGAGTGAATGGGGCAGAGTGTGGGACCATTCTGATGTGATTAATGATTCAAAGAATGTCAGGCTGAATGGTCGGCCCCCCACATTTTCCGGACCCCCACAAAAAGTTTGGACACCCCTGGTGTACACTAATAAAACCTCACCTTTTTCCATCCTGCTTGTTTATGCTTGCAACATGTGTTGAGTCCTGGGCTTTGGATACTTACTGTAATGTACCTACTAATTCGCGTTTTCTAATTTATTCCAGATGTCTGCGGGTGCGGCATAATGGCCCAAACGTCAGTATACCGTCATCAGAATCCCGACCGCCAGTACTACGACAGGGGGTAAATGCAAAGAAGCCACTTGAGGGCTCACTGTGCTCATCATGCTGTGGGCTGTTGGTAGAGTGTTGCAGTGTTTGATAGTGATGTTAATTCACACAATTTGATAGTTAACCAGACCGTTGGTTTATTAGCATACAAAGACAACAGTGGTTAATGCGGAAGATGTTCTGGAGCAGCAGTAACTCACTCATATGTATAACAGGCTGGTACAGTGAATGTACGGTAGTACTTATCAGTATACGTCATGCAGCTGTGATAAGGTGGCCTCTAGCAGTATGAGATGGCAGGCTGCACATCCGTGCAGAATGACTCCCATTGGAAGGATTACATACCGCCCAATGCTCTCCATCCCGCTCAGACAGTGCGACGCACGCTTCAGGAGGAACTCTCCAGCACACTCCCGGAGGGACCGCTCTCTCATCAGTCTCCGCTTCACAGATACTCCAACAATATAGGGTAAACACTAGACCAGCGGGTCCCAACCTGGGGTACTTGTACCCCTTGGTGTACTCTGCAGACCAATTGAGGGTACTTGAAACTAAGGTACTTGTGGAGTATCACGGCTCCCACGATGCCCATCATATGCAAAAAAATCGCATCGCATCGCATGCGATTTGTTTGCTTGTGATCGCATACAATTTTGCACTGAAAAGCATCCAAATGCATTGGAATTAGTATTAAACATGTTCAATGGCCCCCAACTGGCATTTTTGAGGCTGTACCACCCCCACTATCAACGCGAACCCGAAGCGTGGCGAGCGCAGCGAGCCCGCGAGGGGCGGCGGTACGCGTCCTACGACCTTTTCATACCCCCACTATCCACGTCGGCGTGGAGTTGAGAATAGAAAGTGTGGCGAGCGCAGCGAGCCCGAAGCATGGCGAGCGGACGCGGATACCTTCACAGGTATACGCGTCCCCTCACGGGCTTCACAGGTGTCCGCTGCGCTCGCCACGCTTCGGGCTCGCTGCGCTCGCCACACTTTCTATTCTCAACTCCACGCCGACGTGAATAGTGGGGGTATGAAAAGGTCGTAGGATGTGTACCGCCGCCCCTCGCGGGCTCGCTGCGCTCGCCACGCTTCGGGTTCGCGTTGATAGTGGGGGTGGTACATCCTCAAAAATGCCAGTTGGGGGCCATTGAACATGTTTAATACTAATTCCAATGCATTTGGATGCTTTTCAGTGCAAAATCGTATGCGATCGCATGCGATCAAATCGCATGCGATGCGATTGCATACGATTTTGTAAAAAAAACGGCCAAAATCGGTAAAAATCGCATCGCATCGCATTCCACTATATATGGCATGCGATGGGAGATGGGTGATACTCCACAAGTACCGAAACTAATATTGGTAATGGCTGATGAAGAAGTCTCCTGATGGCAGAAGAAGTCTTCCATTGCCATAGATAAAAAGGAAGAAAAGGAGATTGTGCTGCGCTTCTTTTGAAGTAGATAAAAAACTTTTACTAAGCAACAAATATATAAAAAAAATTACATCTAAAAATAATAACAACATAAAAAGGTGCATTTCTGTAGAGCCAATTTGTCCCAAAATAAGTGGAAAAAGCGTCTCTCTTTATCCTGGGAGCAATATGCACATTCCTTCGGTGTATTTATGGCAAGGTGGCTTTCCTTTGTGGTGAGACGGCAGTAAGCTGTATGATGTCAGCTGGCTGGTTATGTCTGTCTCCCTTAATGCCAGTTTATGCAAAGGTCGTTCCTGGAGAGTGTTAGAGAGTTGCACAGTAGTTGGTATAAATGGGGGTATGGCAGATGAGCTGTAAGTCCAAGTGAGGGTGATCGGGATCCCAAAATTGCAAATAGCACCTCTCCACCAACGCATTTCGCTGTGATATACACAGCTTTTTCAAGGTGGCCATTGAAATTAACTACATTGCGTCACTTTGGTTCCGTTTTCAGCGTCATCAGCGTCTTATTGTGCTTTTGCCTGACCAGCAATCCACTGGGAGCTACCAGCACTGCCCCTAGAGATCATCTGCCCTATGCTGTCACAGGTGGAGAAAGCAGCCGCATTAATCCTATGGGCTTTAGCAGGAAGCCACAGAGACAAAACAGAGCCAGCCAGAGGGACCAAATTCCTGGCGGCACACTAGTCCGCTACTCCTCAATATAATGTCATGCCTGCTGCTCACATCCACTTTACTCATAATTACTGTTTATATCTAAAATTGAGAGGAGGGGCTACTCCTAAATAAATAGCCTAATCCAGGGGTATGGGAGAGAAAAAAGGTTGGGAGCCGCTGCACTAGAGGATGCATACCTGGTGTAATGCATACACAGGAGACAGGCACTGAGTGCACTATATTCCAAAATGGGCTGTGCTCTCCACAAGTTCTATTCTCTCTCTATGTGGGTTGTGGAACCCCACTATGTAGAATAGCCCCTGTCAGTCTTGAACCCAACTGTTGGGCTATCATCCAGCCCCTCAATCTCTGCATATGCTTCTTTGGCGGACTTGGGGGGGGGGGGGGGAATGGACCAGACCCCAGAACGTCCGACTGAAAAAACTCCATTCATGAACTCTATTCCGGAGCTTGTAGTATCTGGTGGGTATGCCTGTCCAGGGGTGTTCCATCTTAGGGGGGGCTATAACAGCTTTCACCTGGAAGATGGGGAAGGAGAAATGACAGCCCCATATAGTCCGGACTGGTTGTTTATTTTTGAAAATATGTTTATTCAGGTTCAAAGAAATAATATACATTATTAATTCACATAGAATAAATTCACATGAAGTCAATATGGCAAGATAGTTGACATATACAATGAAGGATATCACAACTTAGAGGCAATCCATCCGGATATAACAATATACAATAGGAAACATTAGCAATATCCTCATCATTGGTGTGAGAGAAAATTGAGTATAATGAACTGTTATTTTCTAAATTAGTTTTCAAGAACATGGGTGTGTGTGTGTGTGTGTGTGTGTGGGGGGGGGGGTATGGCATGATATTTATGACAGAAGTATATTCTTTTAATTGCAAGTTATATTAGTGTAGGGTAGACACAGTTAAAACATGGAAAAGCCAGGTATAGTACATAGAGTAAATTTCAAACCATATATTGCTGCTGACTGAAGTGTAGAGCATCATTCAATTAGGTATCAGGTGAGATAACTGACGTCTTGTCAAAGGGACATAAATGTGTCCATTTCAAGTTTCATAGTCATCAATATGTATCTCAAACAGGGTAGTTGGTTTGCTTTTGATAAATGGTCCACATATGTGATAAAATCGGGAAAAGGGGGTGTCTGAGTATATCATATCTGTCATAATACATGTATTTCAGAAGCAGAGAGTCTACTTCCAATATAGTCGGCACATGTGCCACAATCTAAAGGTGCCCCTACACGTTACAATTATTGTATACAATATTGTATACAATATCGCATCTCATCGCATCTCGATTTTGCGATGAGATGAGATCTAGTACAAAAAGTATGTACAGCACATACTTTTTGCACTAGATCTCATCTCATCGCAAAAATGAGATGCGATGAGATGCGATATTGTATACAATATTGTATACACTAATTGTAATGTGTATGGGCATGTTAAGTATTAAGGATTACTTTCTTTGCTACAAAAAAATTATCGCTAGAATTGCTATGAAATAGGTCGGGGAGGAAGGGACCACGTATCAAAGTTGGCAAAAAGTAATGGTAGGAGACAAGGTGGACGTTCAACAGGAATTTATAGTTGATGTAATAAATAAGCTTTTACCAGGAAGGAATTAGAATGGTGCCCACATTTGAGACAGGAGCCACTTTCCTCAGGAACATAGTGGCTGTGTTGATGTTGAGAAATGTACGCTCTATGGAGCATTTTAACATGACTTCCTGGATTGTCTTATGATAATAATTATATAGTACAGGCTCCCAGGTTCCCTGGCAGATCATGTTAACCCCTGGCATAGCGGGTTAACCCCATAGAAACAAGCTTTTACCCCTGGCAGAGCATGTTAACCCCTGGCAGAGCATGTAACCCCATTGGCAATGAGCATGGCATCAAACCTGAAACCCATAGCAACAAGCATGTAGGTAAGCAAAACTTATGTGGCATAATATGTAATTATGGCATGTGGTATGTAATAGGCATAATGTGTAATGAGCATTACGATGTTTGGTATGATGGGTAATGTGGTATATGTAATGGGCATTATGGCGTGTGTAAATTTATGGTGCGTGCCTTAGGCATGCACTGTCCCTATTTTTAGTTTGTCTGGCTCCTACATTTTCATCCTGGCTCCTAGATTTTAAAGACATTTTTCGAGCCCTGGCGTAATGTGTAAGGGGCAAGTATAAAGGGGTCTACTATTGTGTTGCATAATGTGTATCGTGTGGTACACTACACTCAAGGAGACCCCCCATTTATGTGTCCACACCCTCTTCTGCATGGCCACACCCATTTTTCCTGAGTGCGGCCCTCGAACATTTGCTGGAAGTGTTAAGCGGCCCCCCAGCTGAAATTATTGCCCACCCCTGCTCTATAGAGTGCGTATAAATGAGATAAATCGGGTAGGAAATTAGAACTTGTGTAAAACAGTAAACAAGTGGTCCCAGTGGACCATGTTGAATGCCTTTTCGGTGACAGTATCGCCACTGGAGCGTCTGACATGCCCCCAAGGAGCGCTGTATCACCGACAGCACTCTCCTATATTAGTTACTGTGTTTCGGCTTATTATGAATCCTGTTTGGTCAGAATATATCAGGGTGGGTAAAAGAGTTTGGTACTTGTTTCCTAGAAGGGCGCACATCGTGGGCATCGCATGTAAATCGCATGCCATTATAATGGCATGCGATGCGACCGATGCGATGGCCGCAATTTTACATAGAAATGAATGGTAAAATGTAAATCGCGTCGGTCGCATCGCATGCGGCCAAAAAATCGCATGCGATGCGACCGACGCGATTACCGCGATTTTACATAGGGAACAATGTTAAATGGCCCAATTGACCCGGTTTAACATAGGGAGCAATGTGAAATGGCCCACAGACCCCAAATAACCACCCTGAAGTGTGAAATGTCCCCCCCCCCCAATTGTTAACGCCACCCCACGATCAACCTCAACCTGAAGCGTGGCGAGCGTAGCGAGCCCGCGAGGGGCAGCGGTACGCATCCACCGACCTTTTCATACCCCCACTATCCACGTCAGCGTGGAGTTGAGAATAGAAAGTGTGGCGAGCGCAGCGAGCCACCGAGCCAGAAGCGTGGCGAGCAGACGCGGAATACGAGCCCGAAGCGTGGCAAGCGCATGCGGAATACATGTTAAGTAATCCGTGTGCGCTCGCCACGCTTCGGGAGCGTGTTCCGCGTGCCCTCGCTACGCTCGCCACGCTTCGAGCTCGCCACGCTTCAACTCCACGCCGACGTGATAGTGGGGGTATGAAAAGGTCGGAGGACACGTACCGCCGCCCATCGCGGGCTCGCTACGCTTCGGGTTGACGTTGATCGTGGGGTGGCGTTAACAATTGGGGGGGCCATTTCACACTTCAGGGTGGGTATTTGGGGTCTGTGGGCCATTTAACATTGTTCCCTATGTAAAATCAGATCAATTGGGCCATTTAACATTGTTCCCTATGTAAAATCACGGTAATCGCGTCGGTCGCATCGCATGCGTTTTTTTGGCCGCATGCGATGCGACCGACGCGATTTTTTTCCTTGCGATGCCTAAGATCAAAATCGTGGGCGCCCTTCTAGGAAACAAGTACCAAGAGTTTTTAGTCTTTCCGCTAGTGTTTTTGTAAGAATCTTATAATCTATGTCCAAAAGTGATATTGATAAGCGGTATGAGCTTGGGTCAGAAAGGTCACGTCTGGGTTTGGGGAGAACATTGATCGTAGCTGCATTAAAAGGAGGGGGGGGTCTTTTCATTGTTTAAAATGGGATCAGTGCTCAAAGTGGAAATTTAAAAGTGGGAGTATCGAAAAGTAAAGGAATTAGTTATGCGTCCGCCTCTGGGAAAAGGGTGTGTGGCCTAATGGAAAGAAGGCGTGGCATTACACATTATACCACACATCGTAATGCCCATTGCACATTTTAGCGAACTTCGTAAAACAGATTACACATAAAGCCACATGCCGTAATGTCAATTACACATAAGGCCACACGTGATGCTCATTACATACTATATAACAAACTGTAATGCCCATTACATACTATATAACAAACCGTAATGCCCATTACATAGTATATAAAACAACGTAATGCCCATTACACATTGGGCCACACACTGTGATGCCCATTACATACTATAAAACACACCAAAATGCCACTTACCTACATGCTCATTGCTAGGGACTTCATGCCCGATGCCATCAGCTTCATGCTCGATGCCAAGGGTCTTCATGCTCATTGCTTGGACTGATATTGCTTGTTGTTAAGGGGGACTGAAATTGCAGCCATTACTCCCCTCATAGCGAGGCACAGCTGCCCCTGCTACCCCAGCCGCTATGACAACAACTTCAAGCAGTCCCGGCAGCTCAGTGCTGCCCACTGCCCAGGGCTCCGCTAGGACGCTAAGGGATGGTTTTTGCGCTTCTATTTTCAAGTCTCCCGCTGGACCACGAGCCAATAGGAGCTTTCGGGCTGCTGCTCCTATTGGCTTGTGGTCTGACGGGAGACTGTGAGCAGGGGTTATAGTATGGAGGTGGTCAAAGGGAGGTGTGAGGTGGGCACAGGGGATTGTGAGTTGAGGGGGGAACCAGGAGGGATGAGGGGGTACAAGGAAATTGTGAGGGTCAAGGGGGTCACAGGGAGTGGTAGGATATCTGTCAGGTCACCCTAGCGGGGGGGCTCTAGGGGATGCTTATCACGGGGTACAACACAGGGGAACTCACAGAATGCAGGGACACACCTTAATTCCCCCCACCCCCCACATCTTGATCATAATTCTGCGTTACTCACCACTGTGCATTGCACAGATCCAGCGGCAGTGGAGAGAGCAACAGCAGGCAGGGCATGATGCACCTACACAAGCAGTTGCTCCTATCAGCAACAGCACCTCCTGCTCCTCACATCCACTGAATGAATGGCAGCTGGCCAGTCTGCAGCATTCGATCATGTTCCGCTGCTCCTGGCTTACAGCACTCAGAAGTGCCTGTTAACGGGAATGCAGGAGTTGGGACACACCTGCCCAGACGTCGAGTGTCTGAAGGACAAGGGGGGGTGGGACTGTACACACTAGCCATCCAAGTGCCTGAGAGAGTGGTGGATGGCCACGCACACCAGCTGTATGGTCCTGAGAGGGGGGGGGGGAGAGGAATGCATCAGATCAGACATGCTGGGTGCCTGAGGCAGGGGCTGGATCAGACATTGCCGCCAGGCGGCTGCATGGTGTGTGGGGGGGAGGGACACAGTCTCCGGGTGCTTGAGCGGATGTGGGGAGGCAGGGTGCATGGGGGTGAACTTACCTGCAGTGTCCCTGAGCAGTGGGGGGGGGGGGGGGAGTGTGTGAAGGCCCACTTCGAGCACTGACTGGAATTATATACTTTCGCCACTGTAGGGGCTATCTTAGGTGCTAATAGCTTAAAATATTTAGATCCATCTAGGCCTCGAGCCTTGCCAGGTCTCAACAAGGCAATGGTGGATAGTACTTCTTTGAGGGAGATTTCCTCACCTAAAATGACAAGATTCAGGAGATAGTTGCACGAGTGGTAAGTCTTCCAAAAATTGAGAAGCTACATTGTCATTAGAAAGGGGGTCCGGCAGAATATAGAGAGCCATAAAAGAGATTTAAAGTTTGGGCTATTTGAGTGTTTGATGTCGTGACAGGGCAGCGTAATAGGTGTATAGTTGAAGGGGGGTGATATCCTTTTAGTAGGTTTGAGAAGAGTCTACACAACTTATTACCATATTTATGGAATTGAGCATTAGAGGCACATGCGTAAAGGAATTCAAATTTAGTAAACAGGCCTTCTAAGGTGCCAGTTGGTAGTCCAACTTGGTAGTAGGGGAGGGGAAGTCTTTGTAGAGGTGAAATTTAGCAGTTGCAGCTTGGGTAAATTCATGGGTTATATGCTTCTTTTGGTAGGCAATCTTGGAGACTTGCCAGAACAGAGGGGGGACAGACTGGGCTGTAGGAGCATTGTCCAACACATAGTTATCCCATCTCTGTAGAACCACTGACTTCAGAGATTCTGAGGTGGACATGGAAGCGCCAAGAAATAAAAGTGCTTTTTTTTCTGGAGAATGGCGTAATGATAGCCAGATCACCGAATGGTCAGAAATTGTGATCGGTTCAATGTGGGAGAATAGTATTTTAGGAAATAGGGAACTGGAATTAAGAATGTAATTAATCCTAGATAGGGTACCAGTAGCTGCCGAGAGGCAGGTGTAGTTTTTTTCAGTAGGATGGAAGATGTGCCAGCTATCCAGGAGGTCTGAGTGGCAAAACTGAACATCATTTACCTAAGAAGGGGGACGCATAGGTTATACCTATGGGATTGTAAAGGGGTCCCAAGGATCGCCTGAAGCCTTTGAGGCTCCCTCCTGCTTAGCACAATAACAGCAGAACTAACAACATTTAGAGCACTACCCAAGTGGAGACATTCCCAGCCTATATTTATTATTATTTATTTATTTGCAGTTTCTTATATAGCGCAGCAGATTCCGTTGCGCTTTACAATAGTAGACAGTGATAAAACAAACTGGGTAACAGACAGGCTTGGTGGTTAGAGGGCCCTGCTGCAAACTTACAATCTATTAGGTATATAGGAGCGAAACACAAGGACAGGCATCAGTAATAGCATAGCAGTCCCAACAAGTTACAAGTCCAGAAGGGAAGCTATATAATACATAAGTGCCTCAGAGGGTTATGCGTGTAGAACTTAAATATGATAGGCTTGCCTGAAGAGGTGAGTTTTCAGGGAACGCTTGAAAGTTTGGAGGCTAGCGGAGAGTCTAATTGTGCATGGAAGGGCATTCCATAGGATGGGAGCAGCCCGATGAAAGTCCTGTAATAGTGAATGGGAGCTAGTGATCCGCTCAGATGAGAGACGCAAATCTTGTGCAGAGCGGAGTGGTCGAGATGGGAGATATTGTGTGATAAGTGCAGAGATATATGCTGGTGCAGTATGGTTAATAGCTTTATATGCAAGTAGAAGTGTTTTATATTGAATACGGTAATATACAGGCAACCAATGGAGGGACTGGCAGAGCGGATCAGCAGACGATGAGCGTCTTGCAAGGAAGATCAGCCTAGCAGCAGCATTTAAAATGGATTGCAGTGGTGAGAGTCTGTTCTTGGGAAGTCCAGTTAGGAGACTATTGCAATAATCAATGCGGGATATAATGCGTGCATGGATAAGAGATTTAGTAGTGTCTTGTGTGAGATACGGTCGTATTTTGGATATGTTTTTTAGATGCATGTAACATGATTTGGAGACAGATTGAATGTGGGGAACAAAGGACAGGTCAGAGTCGAGGGTGACCCCTAAGCAACGAGCTTGTGGGGTAGGGTAGATTGTCGAGTTGTCAACAGTGATGGAGATATCAGGATGGTAACTGTTCTTAGCTGGCGGGAATATAAGTAATTCAGTTTTGGAAATATTGAGTTTGAGTTGGCGAGAAGACATCCAAAGTGAGATGGCAGAGAGACATTCAGAGACTCGGCCCAAAACCACTGGTGACAACTCTGGGGTTGATAGATAGATTTGAGTATCATCCGCATATAAGTGATACTGAAATCCGAAGGAGCTGATTAGTTTGCCAAGCGAGGAGGTATAGATTGAGAAAAGCAGAGGACCTAAGACTGAGCCTTGCGGAACTCCGACTGACAGAGGTAGTGAAGAGGAAGTAGAGTCAGAGAAGCGAACAGTGAAAGAGCGATCAGATAGGTAAGATGTGAACCAGGAAAGGGCTGTATCATTAAGACCTAGGGAGTGTAGTGTTTGTAAAAGGAGAGTGTGATCCACAGTGTCAAACGCAGCAGAAAGATCTAGAAGAATAAGCAGTGAGTAATGGCCTTTAGACTTAGCTGTTACCAGATCATTCAGCACTTTAGTCAGTGCTGTCTCAGTGGAGTGTTGAGAGCGAAAGCCTGACTGAAGCGGGTCTAATAGTGTGTTGGAGTTAAGAAAGTTTGTTAGGCGAGAGTAGACAAGTCTCTCGAGTAGCTTGGAGAGGCATGGGAGCTGAGAGATAGGACGATAGTTAGAGAGAGAGTTAGGGTCAGAATTGTGTTTTTTCAGAATGGGAGTAATCGCTGCATGTTTGAGCAGAGATGGAAAAGTACCAGTAGCAAGAGAGAGATTGCAGATTTTAGTTAAGGTTGGAATAAGCACAGGAGATAGATTTTTAATGACTTGTGCAGGTATAGGATCAAGAGGAGAGGTAGTAGAGTAGGAGGATAAGAAGAGTGCGGATACTTCCTTTTCATTTGTGGGCTCAAATGAAGAGAAAGTGCCAGAGGGTTCAGGTGTGGCAGAAAGAGGGTTAGAGATTGTGGAGCATACCATTTCATCTCGGATGTTATCAATCTTGTCCTTAAAGTAGGAGGCAAGTTCTTGTGCCCTGATGGTAGCCGGTGGGGGAGGAGGGGGAGGGTACAGAAGAGACTTAAATGTGTTAAAAAGTCACCTAGGGTTGGTGGCATGAGAAGAGATGAGAGATTGGTAGTATGTTTGTTTGGCCGTGTCCGAAGCATTGCAGTAGGAGTGGTAGC
Organism: Crinia signifera; assembly: GCF_055691185.1. Classification (NCBI taxonomy): domain Eukaryota; kingdom Metazoa; phylum Chordata; class Amphibia; order Anura; family Myobatrachidae; genus Crinia; species Crinia signifera. Next base: position 211,702,271 of record NC_139221.1, on the reverse strand, counting down.
TAGTCTTATATGTGAGGAAATCAGTAATATTACGAGATTTACGCCATTGGCGTTCAACTTTACGTGACTGATTTTGTAGTTGTCTTGTTGTGTTGGAGTGCCACGGTTGGCATCTAAGCCTACGTGGGGTATAATGGGTAGCTGGAGCCACTTCATCAAGGGCTGTTTCAAGAGTCTGGTAGAGGTGGGAAACAGCAGAGTCAGGAGAGGTAAATGTAGAAATTAGTGAGAGCTGTTGTTGCAGGGAGGTGGAAAGTTGTGGAAAATTAATAGCATTAGTATTTCTGCGGGTTAGAGTAGGCTTGCATGATTTCTGTGTCAGTGAGCTTGAGGTAATGGAGGAGAGTGAGAGAGTAATGAGATTGTGATCAGAGAGAGGGAAGGGAGTGTTAGTAAAATCAGAGACTGAGCACAGCCTGGTGAAAACGAGGTCAAGGCAGTGGCCTTCCTCATGAGTAGCGGTGTCGGACCACTGGGAGAGGCCAAGAGAGGAGGTTAGAGAGAGGAGTTTGGAGGCATGCAGAGATGGTGGACTGTCAATAGCAATGTTGAAGTCACCCAGGATGATAGTGGAGATGTCAGAGGATAAGAAATGGGGGAGCCAGGCAGAGAAATCTTCCAGAAATTTAGATTTGGGAAGCCCAGGTGGGCGATAGATAGCAGCAACACGCAGAGAGAAAGGGGAAAAAACCCTAATGGAGTGTACTTCAAATGATGTAAATGTGAGTGAAGGAACTGGTGGGAGAACTGAGTATGTGAAGTCTTGTGACAGTAATATACCAACTCCACCTCCTTTACAGTTACCAGGCCTAGAGGTGTGAGTGAAGTGGAAACCACCATGTCATCCACACCCAGCGGTAAGAAAGGACATAGGCTGCTCAAACCTATTAGATTGTAAAGGAGTTCTCTGAACTGCCTGAAGCCCACACGGTCTCCTTTCTGACATCGACATACAGACCTATTTGCTCACTTCACTTCAACCAAGGAGACCATAGACCCCATAAAAGGGACCTACGGAGGATAAAGGAACCCCACAAAGGGTTGCCTGAACCCCTGTCAGATCATCATCCACACCCAGCGGTAAGAAAGGACATAGGCTGCTCAAACCTATTAGATTGTAAAGGAGTTCTCTGAACTGCCTGAAGCCCACACGGTCTCCTTTCTGACATCGACATACAGACCTATTTGCTCACTTCACATCAACCAAGGAGACCGTAGACCCCATAAAAGGGACCTACGGAGGATAAAGGAACCCCACAAAGGGTTGCCTGAACCCCTGTCAGGATCTCCTCAGGGTGACACGGCTCTGAGCAAAATTCCCTACCCTAGGGGACACCAAATAGGTGTACCTCTAAACACCAATTAAACCAACTTTTAATCACCAGCCATTTTTTACCCCATATAGGAGAAAACTACCAATAAATTAATCCTATACACACAATCTTTTCGCTCTCAACCTGTTTCCACGCACAAACCAGCACCGCAATACAGACACAGGCAGCGCTTAAGCCCATCCAATAAATAACATTCTTTGTATACCTAAAAGGGATTGGGAAACCCTATTTGGCTATAGCAGCGCCACCACAAAATAGGAACACGAAAGTGACCGCGGTATAACATACTGTCCTACTTCATCCAGGAGCTGGAGTTTGGTGGCTATGGCAGTGATGCCCGGGGAAGGTAGTTTTCTGTGGTTTTGGAATTGTCTATCCAGTTTGGTGTCCGAGATTTGATTAAAATAGAAGGATGTGTAAGTGTGGGGTAAGTAGTTTAATGATATTTAGGTAAAAAGATTTGGAGTAAGAGGTGGGTGCATATATATTAAGGAGAATATATTGGTGTTGTTCTGATAGGAACACATCTCCTGCTCAGAACCACCACCCAACGGGCTTTCGAATTAAAGGAGGCTGAGGCCAACACCTGCCACTGTAAAATATTGATAGACTGGTTCCTTGCTAAAGCTGCATTTTGGGAAAGCAGTGAAACGCATTGGTGACCCACACTTTACTCCCAACATCTGCCCCTGTTGGACTCTGAACCAGCCCTATTGGACCTATATTCACATCAATTGTCCACACCATCTACCAACCTGTGAGAAGCACTACCTGGAAAACCTCCAGAGACCGTGCAATTCATCCATCTTTTCCGGGTCATTTGCTAGAGAGGATCCATCACAACATCTGCTGGGAGTTGTACATCCTCCATAGCCTATTGGGGCTCACCATACACCTCCGTAAAATCTAAGGAGAATTCCCTGGAATATTTGGGACCGCACTGACCCCAGCCAGTTGATTGACAGGAGGACTCCCATGCCATAAAAGTGCCCTACATCAGGGCGTATGGAGTGGTAATTGTACCTGTAAACCAATAACATTACATCAGTATTTTCATATTGCAAGAGAAACAGGTCCATCACGCACAGCGTTTCCGAATAACATGCACCTCATATCGAACTGTTTTTATTCCAACTTTTTATTCACTGTATACAGTTTATTTTTATTATTAGAATGTTTATTAATATTGTCTTGTAAAGATCATCCAATTCATTTTTTAGCAATATATGCACATTTTCAGAAAAAGTCTTCATTAGCGCTGCAAAGGAACCTTGTGTTCACTTTCTTTTCTTTCATATACTGCATCTGCGTTCCTACGCTGCACTTTTTATTGTTATTCATGCTCCTCTTATGGTACTGAGGGGCAGATGTATTATAGAGGCTTCCTGTTGCTTCCTGTTACTGTAACCCCATTGTTACTTCTTACTAATTAAGATATGAAATTTTAGATGTTATGTGTTTAAAATGTTTTCAAAGTTTTTTTTTATATACATGAATCATTTGTGGGACTTTTTAGATGTGCAGGTGCGGATTTCAAAACGGGATCTTATTGGCTTTAAAACATGTGACAGCTGGATAGCAAATAAGATCGCATTTGGAGAGCCAGCTAAATCAAAACCTGCACATCCCTAATACTTTTTTGGGACAATATATTATTGTTAGGACTCTGAGGGCATCCCAGAGAAGAGGTTACCGGGAAGGACAGGCCACAATCCCAAGCCTAACTCTGTTAATCCCTCCAGAGGTTATAGGAACCTGCAGAGCTAAGACTTCACCTATAATAGCCACGTTCGAAGGGGTAAATTAGGTTCACCCCAACCCTGGTGCCACCAGGACTTTGCAAAGAAACAAGGTGCCCAACGACTCCAGAGTGGACAAGAGAAAAACTAAAATCCTGTAAAATGGGAAACAAACAAAATGTGACACAGCTGTCCTCCATGGGAAGGGATCCTCCAGCAGACCAACGTACAATTTAACCACAAGTAACCCCCACGTAGATCAATTACAAAAAGCTAGTGAGGTGGAAAATAGGGGTACAATCTTCCACCGAACTACCATGAATGCAACAATGCAAGAAGATGTTATACATAGAAATAATACTTCCCAGCTAAACTTATGAGTGCAGAAATGCAGGAAGGTGTTAAACATAATATGTCCCAGCTGACCTCATAACTGCAACAATGCCTGAAGGTATTAATAATATACCAAACAATCCATGTGGAGCTGGATGACAAAAACATAAGAGAGACCATATAACTCCACACAGATATATGCTAGCAATGGACAGCAGAAAAACTGCAGGAGATAGACTGAGCACTTATCTTTGAATAAGTGCTCGTTCTATCTGAAAACAAGCAGAGAACTCCAAGGCCACTGGACACAGGCTGGATCTGGGAAGCTGAATAAACAGCAGATGAGAGGAAAGCAGACTAAGACAGGCTGCACTAAGAATCACCGGCACCTTGGTGAAAGGCAGCATGGGAGATAAAGGAAACACTCCCAATCAGAATAGCCAAGGCTAACAAGCTCCCTTAACGAGGATACATACTACAGGTAAGCAGGCTGACACACAAGGCCCAGAGATAATGGTTTACTTAAGCAGCAGCTGCGCTGCGCATTGAGGACACAGGAGTCAGGCTGTATTTACACAGACCCACCAGAGGCGGCTTGTAACAATTATTGTGATTTGTGAATACACCACGCCCCAAACAAGAAGAGGAAGGGAGTGTATTGTTCCATTTGGTATAAATATGTGTAAAGTAGACCTGCCTCCATACACCCTAATTAAGACCATTGGTCGTCGGTGTTTGGAGGTACCTGATATCCGTTAGTCTGGACTAATCATTAGGAATTTTTGGAGGCCTATACGGATGTGTACCTGGGTATTACATCCATCTGCCATATGCCAATGTACAAGCCTTTTGTTTAAAAGGCCAGAAACGGTACCAGGCTTTTGTTGTTGTTTTTTGTGTTTATAATATACAACTAAATAAATGTTATCGTTTTATGCTGTGAGAATATTTTGTATTGTCTACATCTCTGAGGCACATTGAATGAAACAAGGAAATTATCTATCGGCATGTATCCCCATTTATGCTGTTTCACCTTTCCTGTGTTGGGCCAATTTCTGGTACGGAGGATTGATTACAGTCTCATCATATGATTTACCCCCTGATTACCCAGATCTGAACCATGAATTGTTTCTGTTTTTATCTTTGAGGTCTGTCTCTGTGGATCAAGAATCAAAAGAAAGAACGGTACTTATGTACTAACTGGGCTGCCGATTTTGAAATCGGGTCCATCGCATCGCATCCGACCATATCGCATGCGATGCGATGCGATGGACCCGATTTTTCCATAGGATTCAATGTTAAAATGGACTGAGTCCATTTTAACATGGAATTAGATGGAAAAAGGGGTCCTTTTCATACCCCTACTATCCAAGTAGGCATGGAGTTGGATATAAACCTGTGGCGAGCGTAGCGAGCCACCAAGCCCGAAGCGTGGCGAGCGTAGCGAGCCCCGTGAGGGGACACAGAATACCATCCCCTCGCGGGGCTCGCTTCGCTCGCCACGCTTCGGGCTCGGTGGCTCGCTACGCTCGCCACAGGTTTATATCCAACTCCATGCCCACTTGGATAGTAGGGGTATGAAAAGGACCCCTTTTTCCCATTGAATTCCATGTTAAAATGGACTCAGTCCATTTTAACATTGAATCCTATGGAAAAATCGGGTCATCGCATCGCATGCGATATGGTCGTAAGCGATGCGATATCGCATCGCATCGCATCTGATTGTATGCCTTAAGTTAAGGCATACAATCAAAAAATCGGCAGCCCAGATAATACATAAGTACCGAAAGAACTATATTGAAGTTAAGACTATAGCTTAATTCAGACCATTGGACAGGGTATGGGTTATTGGGTCGACCACTGAAGATCTACAGGCCTTAGGTCAACACAGACAATATCTTGACATGCCTAAGGTTGACACAAGCATTAGGTTGACATTGGGAAGGTCAACATGTTTTTTGTCCTGAATGTTGACATAGTTGACATGGACAGTGTATCGGTGCACTGCATCCCCTTGCATGGCTCGCTGCACTCATCATACTTTAGGAATGCCTCCACACCCTATTGGATGGTATGGCATGAAATACCGTCTGTCGACACGTCGGCTCAAAAAAAAAACCATGTTGACCTTTTCACTGTCGACCTTCCCAATGTGTCAACCTTTTTACCCTTTCAACCTCAAGCATGTCAACTTTTTGTCTGTGTTGACCTAAGGCCCGTCGACCTTCAGTGGTCGACACAATGTATGTCGACCTAACGACCATATACCATTGGACATCTATCATACCCCAATATGGAGCGTGGGTCCATTATCTTTTTCTTAGTCCAAACTAATTTTTATGCTAGTATGGAAGAGCCACTGAAAGGTTGATAAAATAACTTAAATGTGGTCATAATTCTATGAAGAGGACCATATCATGCATTGCAAGAGACTTGTCTAGCACTTCAGTATTTGCCACACTGACGCACAGTTACATCTGCTCTATCTAATTGTTCATTTGTATCTGTTATTGCTACCCTCATTTTCAGCGGCCGAGGCAGGCCTAACAGAAGTGTCCGCTCCTTTCTTGGTAAGTGCGACAATAGGAGCAACGATATCAGCAATGTCTTAGCTGCCAACAGCTCACTAACTGGATACCCCCGGGCCAGGAAACGCCTGACCATGGTATCCAAAGCCTCCACTGTGTCAGCAGGGTCACTTGTTATGCGGCGCACCCTCAACATTTGTGAGAAAGGTAAGCCGCGTCGCAGAGGCAAGGGGTGGCAGCTACTATGTAGCAGCATCGAGTTGCGGTCACTATCCTTCACATATAGGCTAGTGCTGATCAAATTGTTAGCAAGTTTGATTTTTACGTCAAGGAAATTAACCGCCTCAGTGCTAGCCACATAGGTAAATTTAACCACATGTCCAGATACATTGTGGTTATCCAACAGTTCAGTTGCTACCTGTGTGGGAACTGCCCAAACAAGTAGCAGGTCATCAATGAAACATAGAAAGAGCCGCACTCTCGCTCAAAGGTGAAAACAAGTTGGTCTCTAATGCCCACATAAAGCTGTTAGCGTACGACGGGGCCACATTTGACCCCATCGCACATCCAAGCAGCTGGACAAAATATTGGTCATTGAAAAAAAAGAAAATAATTTCTTGTCAAGACCAGCCTGAGAGAAGCAATTTACATATATATTTATATATATATATATATATATATATATATATATATATATATATATATATATATAAATTGTAGGGGGCTCTGCACTCACTAAATTACCTGATAAATAGTGTAGTGGAGATTTAGTTCATGAATTGATCAATGCATTTAAGCCTGCAGCCCCCTACAAGGGGACCCCACTTTTCTGCAGGTCCTAACACTATTGCTCAAAATGGCTAAAATACACATAGCTATCACATTAATGTTTGATTCCAGGCATGCTTTCTGGTCTAAAACTCACAACAGACTGTGCTTTTATAGGTGAGCAGTTACCAACACACCTGTCACTAACATAGGCGAATCTAGGGGGTGGTCGGGGGGTGCAGCCCCCTGGGAACCGGAGATACTGCCAGGCAAAGCTGGAACGTTTTCCCTATAGCATAACATGGGACCCGCTAATTCCGACCCCCACCCAGTTCAACGGCTGCCAGTTCCCCCTTCGGCATCACTGAAGCTCAAGGTTGATCTCAGTCGAACCCAAATCGCTGGGCCTTCAATCTGATACCAGGCTGGATCCATATGAGTTAATTGGTTCCAGGGATATTGAGGGTAAACCGTTTTTTTTTTTTTCATTTCGTAAATGTAATTTCATGACTGTTTATGTTCTTTGAGGGCAGATTTCTCTGGAACCAAACAGCCCAGTTTCACGGGACCAAAATCATTCAAAGCCAACTCAAAAGTTCTTTAATATGATACTGGTCTCATGTAAATGGGTCAGTTGGTTCCAAAGATATAGCTGGTTGGTTAAAGGGGGGTAGGGAGAGGGGAGTGGTTGTCTTTCCCCCTCACACCAGAAAATGCAGGGACTAGGATGGTGTTTATGGGGTCAGCCTGGGAATGTCCCTGCATGATCCTGGGACCATATTCCCAGGTAAATCCCTGCATTTTCTGTCGTGAAAGGGGTATTATTTCAAACAGCCGTGACCTGCAGTGCTCTGAATACAGCCGGGCAGCCCCCTGCTCTCTGCCCAGCTGTTAATGACTGTCACGCCTGCAGCTTCCGCTCCAATTCTTCTCCCCGCTTTCACCTCAGCCCGCCCCCCCCTTTAATCATGTGGTGCCGGCGCCTGGCGTGCTCCCCTGATGTCACGCACAACAACAGCGCGCACAATATTTCAAATGTCCACTCGGCTAGAGGTGACACCAGGAGGGGAGTGGGAGCGTGTTCTGCGCTGCGCTCTGCTCCTCTCTCCATAGAAGCAGCTGCACCGCTCTCCATCTCTCCCTGCAGCAGCAGCGAAGGCTCATATAAAAATTTACAGTAAGTGGCACTTTTGGGGGCATTGCCTAAGGAACGCTACAAGTGGCGGTATGTGGGGGCATTACGCATAATGTGTGACTTAATGTGTAAGGGGCATTATGGTGTGCAGCATCATGTGTAAGGGGCATTATGTGTGCAGCATCATGTGTAAGGGGCATTATGTGTGCAGCATCATGTGTAATGGGTACTTTGGTGTGCGGCATCATGTGTAATGGGTACTATGGTGTGCGGCATCATGTGTAATGGGTATTATGGTGTGCGGCATCATGTGTAATGGGTACTATGGTGCCATCAAGCAAGAACCCCCTAGCAATGAGCACGTAGGTAAGCAGCACTTATGTCGCAAATATGTAATGGACATTATGGTTTGTTATATAGTATGTAATGGGCATCATGATGTGTGGCACAATGTGTAATGGGCATTATGGTGTGTGGCCTTATGTGTAATTGGCATTACGGCATGCGGCTTTATGTGTAACGGGTATTACGGAGTTTGCTAAAATGTGTAATGGGCATTACTGTGTATGGTCTAAAGTGTAATACCACACCCCTTTTTGTGATGCCACGCCTCCTTCCCATAAGTCCACGCCCCTTTTTGCCTCACGGCTGCGCCTCGCAAAGGTCCCCCTACTGTTCTGTCTAGATCTGGGACCACCCATAACCATAATTCTAGATTCGCCTATGGTAGCTGCATGCACAAATCGTGGCCCCCTCGTTTGTCACAAAATTCCTTCTGAGGAGTTATAGATGGCCTGTCTGGGACATGCAACTAGTGATAGGGACGGGAGTTTATAGTGCAGCAGATGGGGAGAGTCTCTTCTGAAGGCTTCGGTCCCTTAGCACCAGAGCCGTGCACCACGGGAACCAGGCACCTCCACCCCACCAAGTCACTCACCCTCCACGGGAAATAGATGACAGGAGCGCTCCCCCTGCCCCAGCAGGTCCAGCTGGCCCCGATATTCCACAGCGTCTGGAGAGATGGGCAGACGCCCCAGCCCCCCACACACGGTCACTGGCGGTCGCTGAAGAATTGAGTCCTCTCCACCAGGAGGATGTGGCCAAGACAGGGGTGTAGGTCAGCGTCGGTACGGAACCGCACCACAGCGGGGCACAGTGTCCCACTTGGATGTGGCGGTCCTCAGGTCAGTAGGCAGCCAAGGCCAGGTCAAAGTCCCCTCTCTGCACGTCACCGCAGGAGGGAGGTATCGGGACCGCTCCCTCTCGTTTTGGCAGGTCCAGCCAATACCGGGGCCCCGCTGCATCCAGCAGCGTTATGAGGTTATGAGGTGTGGGGAGATGCTCCGGTTCACCACCCTCGACTACCGGCAGCCGCCGGAGCGCTGAGTTCCCCTCAGCAGAAGTTTGGGGGGGAGTTGGAGTGAATTGCGCTGCTGATTTAAAAATATTTTAGCAATAGCACCACACTGATTTGGCTGAGTGAAGATGAATTCCGGACACACTGTAACTTTTAGAAATCTTTATATGAAAATAATATATAATAATACATAGACATACATTAAATATATAAAAACAATATAAAATAAAGCGAGAGTTGGGATCCCAATTGATTAGCTAAAATAGCTTTTTGCGAGTTTTCAGCAATACAATTTGTTTCAGCAAGGTTGTGCAAAAAATCTGCAGATGATGATAGTTTGCAGTATCAAATAAGGGAGGAAAGAGGTCCGGTTTATACAGAATAATGTTGTATACGGACTGACCGGTATGTTTGATCACAAAGGTAATGTGCAGTCACAGATTTTAAATATGCTCACCCAAGATGATAGCGCTTTCTTTATGCAGATTTACAAGGGTCTCCTACAAGCGGTCCCAGATGTTAGGGGATGGGGTTCCTTCAAGATGTAGCAGTCACTCCTCTCGGCAGCCCGCCGGTGTGACCTGCCCGTAATCAGATGAGGATCACCTTCCTGACCACGGCGGTATAAGGAGTGACTTGATGGACGGAATGCTCCGCTTTGCGGTGGACCCAGGTCCCCTTGATGTAGCGTGGGGAACGGCTGTTTGCAGACAGCTGATTGCCGGCAGCACGGGGGGGGAGAGCTGCACTTCAGCTGGAGGGTGGATGTACAGCCAGCGGTGAGCCGGAGGGAGAGTTTGTGCTGCAGTGAGCCCGGGCAGCGTGGATCGGCTGATTGCCGATAGCGTTTAAACAACTTATGCTTCCACTGTGAGACAAACTGAAGTATTGCTGAATGGATCACCGTCTCAGGTGTGTTGATGACGTCAACGCGTTTCCTTCCCGTAGTCAGCTGGGAACTTTTTCAAGACTCATCTTGAAAAAGTTCCCAGCTGACTACGGGAACGAAACCACCGGCTTCAAAATAAATACTTAAAAAAAAAAAAATGTGTACAGTATTTTTTCACAATATTTGTAAAATTTTTCACAAATGTCTACAAATTTTTTTTGTTGAACATGCAAAGGTTTTTTGACCTTACAGGCTTGGATTTCATATAACTCGATAAAGAATATTGTAAGTTCTTAAAGTGGTATTTTCCTAATGAAATTAAGGGATCATTGATATAATAAAATAGGGTACTTATGTATTATCTGGGCTGCAGATTTTTTGATTGTATGCCTTAACTTAAGGCATACAATCAGATGCGATGCGATGCGATATCGCAGCGCATGCGATGCGATGCGATGACCCGATTTTTCCATAGGATTCAATGTTAAAAAGGACTGAGTCCATTTTAACATGAAATTCAATGGGAAAAAGGGGTCCTTTTCATACCCCTAATATCCAAGTGGGCATGGAGTTGGATATAAACCTGTGGCAAGCGTAGCGAGCCACCGAGCCCGAAGCGTGGCGAGCGGACGGTATTCTGTGTCCCCTCGCGGGGCTCGGTGGCTCGCTACGCTCGCCACAGGTTTATATCCAACTCCATGCCCACTTGGATAGTAGGGGTATAAAAAGGACCCCTTTTCCCATTGAATTCCATGTTAAAATGGACTCAGTCCATTTTAACATTAAATCCTATGGAAAAATCGGGTCCATCGCATCGCATCACATGCGATATGGTCGGATGCGATGCGATGGACCCGATTTCAAAATCGGCAGCCCAGTTAGTACATAAGTACCTAAAATAGTAATCCTTTCTTTTTTATAGTGAATATAGTGAATATATTCTCATTTTGATTAGGACTATCAGTTAGTGGCAATCATTACATACCTATAACCAATGAATCTTTAGTGTCAATTAGGTATTTTTCTAAAGGATTGAATTAGATTGAACAAGACCTATTTAGATTAGATATAAGACGGTTAATTCTCATGATTACATGCTCATGTCTGAATGTATAAGGGTATAATACCTACTATCCACTTGGTTAAGTAAATCACACATACCTTTAAATGATTCGATAGGTGATTAGTTTTAGGATTGGGCATCTAATTGATGAAAAATGTGGGCCCCAAACAAGTTGAAATGGGACAGACTCCTATTGAGAAGAAAGGCTATATATATATATATCTATATATATCTATATATATATAGATATATATATAGATATATATATAAAGATATATATATGCATACAACTATCCTGCATCCACATATGTATGATATATACAAATAAAAATGATTTGCACCCCAAGAACCGTCCAGGTGAATTTGTTTCCCTCTTTAGTTTTACAAAGAAGATAGAACAAAAACCATTCCTAATGAGAATGGATACATATATACTGTCACAACATAGTTACATTTAATATTTTAACTAAGGCCAACTTCAAAATATAAGTATCAGAATAATGAAACTTGTTCTTACCAATAACAAGTCTGCGTAAATCTTGTAATAAACTAGGAAGCAAGTCTTTGCATAAATATTGAATTAAACTCAGGCTGGAGGCAGCCGGGTGAGCATTAAGGTTGTATCCAGAAAAAGAGAGAAGCTGATGAGGAGAAAATTGGATCCAGGATGATAACGGAAAGTATTTGAAATAATGGAGTTGGTAACTGGAAGGCTGGATCCGGATCAGGAACTGGAACTGTGATGGTCCGGTGACTCCCTGGGAATGGAGACGGACCAAAGGACTGGACTTCTAGGGAGAGGCTGCAATGAGGTCAGAGGCCAGCAGGGACAACTGACTGACAGGACACAGTGTGCATAGGCACTAGCAAGGAGTCAGAATCTTTCCAAAGTGTATACTGCCCCAGAGACTATTTGCACAGACCCAGAATGACCTAGGCAGATCCCCTTTATAGCAAGGGGATTGCTGCCATTGACCAACTGGACAGAGGAGGAGGGAAAGATCTGGACCTGGCCAATCACTGATTTTCCCTTTTCCAAGATAGCGGCTCCATCCTCCCAGTGCCATCCATCACACAGTCAGACTGCCTCGCCTCCAGCTACCCCACGGAGCCAGCATCCCCAGCCGCCATGATCCACTGCCGCCTGACCGCCCGGGGACCCCTCTGAACACATACCAGCCACCGGCAGACACGGATGGGTGAGTACTGTGCCCACCGTGTCGCGCCATGGCGGCATGTGACATAATGCTCCCCCATAATGCAGGGTATCCATGTTTTATCAGAATAATACCTCTAAAAGCACTAAATGTAAATATTTGTCTATTTTAAATGACTGCTTAATAGCAGACAGGTCCAGGGATCCATCCTATGTACTAGGGTGTGTATGCCCTCAATTCTGGCTACATTAAGGCGAATACCTATCTGTGTTCCACCTGACCCGTCGGTGGAACGCATGGCCATAATTGCGGAAGTTAACACCCACTCTACAGGGGACTGAAACTTATTGGCAGCATGCGTTTCTTCAGATCTGCTGGTGGAACGCACAGCCATATTGCCTGGGTTCTGCATCTGCCTAATGCAGAATGGGCTGCTGATGTAATTACTTAATGTCCTCATGTGTTCCACCCAATCTGCTGGTGGAATGCAAGACCATGTTTACATATGTTATTTCTGCTTAATGCTGAATGAAGTGCCGATATATTCCTTATTTGGCTGGGAAAGTTCAACCAGGTCCATCAGTGGAACACATGGCCATATATATAGATGTGCTCTGGTGTTAGAGGTGAAGTGTTAATAGTGACTTGCGTTTCTACTACCTATTCAGTAAACTGCACCACCAGGAAAATGGTCTAACAGGTAATCCTATCTAGTCCCTAATACCTTAAATGAGACTCTTCCATGGGACCCTTAATAAATCAGATGAATAAATATGTGATAAGTGATAAACTATAAATAATAATGATGTGTACTAGATATAATTTTTGAAAATGGCCTTAATTTTACAATAAATACAATATACATCATATACAAACATACAATATACAATTGGATTTACATTACATCATTTATCAGACATAATGCAATGAACATTCTGATATACTTTCCCAGATGGTGGACCCCTCAGATTTTAAAATATCCTCATACCTAGGTATATAATGAGTAAATCCAAAATGATTCTCTCTTAGTTAATTGGCGGTTAACTTGCCGATTACCGTAAATCTGAAAGAACTTAGTAGCAGGTAGCAGCGTTCAGTCCCCCTCCTCCGGCATTCGCGGCAGAGGCTTACGTAGTGGCGCATCAAATGGTTACCCTGCTCCCCCAGCAGCACTACGCTAATTGCATACAGCATCCGCCGTGAATGCCGGAAGAGAGGAACTAACGGTGCCGCCGGGGAGTGACCGTGGATCACAGAAGGATTCAGCAGGGATGCGGTGCCCGTGGATTACAGCCTGGAGTCAGCGGTAATCGACGGAGGAGGGTAAGTATATACCTGCCATTGCACCCCCACTACCCCCACTATCCACGTCATATCCCCACTATCCACGTCATACCCCCAGCATCCACGTTGGTGTGGCGTTGACTTTACAAAGTATGGCGAGCGCAGCAATCCACCGAGCCCGACGTGGATACTGGGGGTATGACGTGTATAGTGGGGATATTAAGCACTGTGTATTTTCAGGGCTCCAGAGCCACTTATGTAGTTTATGTATCCAGCATAGTGCTGTATTGGTATTCTCAATACACCACTTTGTAAACTACGTAACTGCCGCCGTGAAACTACACAATTACCATCTATTTCTTTTTTTTTTTTTTTTTACAAATGATGCCTTCTTTATTGGCCTTGTTCAGTAGAACAAATAGCTCTTCTTTGTACATATCTATTGGATTAGATTCCAATTTTTCATAAGTGGTAGAGTCGTCAATTAATTTATTAGCCTCTTGAAGGTATGCTGGGCTACCACACTGTCATCTTGTTTTAGTTCTTTAAGGGCTTTTTGTTCCTGAGTGGTAAGATGGATACAGAAAATTCTCAGGGTACGTGCGCAAATGTGAACCAGATGCAGCTCAGTGCAACATACAAAGTGAAATCCCACTTCCACTTAAATAATACACAAAATACAAGGAATGGTATGGCTCCGAGCGCCACTGGTGTTTGCAAATTGAGTAATGCACCAAAAGTGAATGTTCATAATAATAATACAATCACCACAATGGGGAACAAATCCCATAGACAGTTGGCAGATGTCAATTATCCAATGAAGATTCCATAAGCTCTATATGAATAAAAAAAAAGAGCAAAATAGTGCAATATGTCTTAAACATATAACATTTAGGGCCTTATTCTGGTCAATGCGTTAATTTCCGAATTCTTTCGGATGGCGTTTTTTAGCCGTCTGCGCATTCGTGGGCAACGCTATGCGCATGTGCCACGCACGGTCTCCGTACTTGTTCTCACTAATACTGTACAGAAATGTGCACCGCATTCACTCGTGAAATATGGGCGTAATATGGGCGTCATTCGGAAGTACACAGGGTCGTAGTTTCAAAGTGGGCTAAACTGGGCGTAAACATGGGCGTACATGAGGGAGTGCACTAATTCTGGTAGGCGTGCATTCGGATAGAACACCGACTGCAAACGAACCAACAGCCAGGAAATATGCGGTCTTCATAAGCAAGTTTCACTTTGCGGACACCACTCGGTCATGCGCTAGGCATTCGGATCGCCCAATTAGTACGGCCGCACCTGAACCACAGTCAGCTGAACACAATACAATCTACTCCTCTACTCATTAATTACACTCTTTTCATTGCTTCAATTGGAACCATTGCAGCCTAAATGGACCATTACTAAACACACAAATATATGCTGAAAGCACACATTTACACTGCAAGCAATGGACAGAACTTGGTATCACTAATATAAATATACATTTCACTTTAACATTCAGCAATAACTAATAACTAATAATTATGAGTTCAGATAATAGTCATGAGTTTTGCGTTAATACACCGCATTGGTGCGTATGGGCAGGTTCCCGTCCGTTCTGACGCTGTAAGACCGTGCAGACGCTGTAAGACCGTGCAGAATATGTGTGTGTCCACCGCACACGCAAGGTTTGGATGTCGTCCGTAAACACTCCCTCTTCTTAAAGAGTGAGTCCATCCGAATGCGGAGGACCAGTGGGCGTTTCTTCGTACGATGTCCGCACAGCGTGGAGTGCGGTCCGCTCCGAAAGAATTCGGAAATTTACGCACCAACCAGAATAACCTCCTTAATGAGGTTTTGCACTTACAAACATAGACAAGTTCAAAAGCAGTAAACTATTTTTCCAGGGCAAAGCAGCAGTCCAGTGTATCCCAGATGGAATTAGGGCAGCAGTTCTCGGTCCGGACCAAGGGGTTGCTAACATCAGGAACAGCAGGGTCACCACAGGAGAATCAAATCAATCAAAAACGGAGGCACACTTAACACTTTTCTGAACATCAGTTCCTTCATCAGAAGTGTGCTGTTTTGTCCTCCTAGTCCGGTATATATAGCCAATATACACCTGTTCATCATTAACAGTAAACTTCCGGCCCGGATCGCAGTGGCCGGAAGTTTCATAATGTGTTCCACATAGCCGGATGTAGTGGGAGGGAGCCTCGATCACGCGATGACTCCGTCGCATAGGGTCTAATGGCTGTGCGTTCCACACGGCTGGATATCAAAGAGACGGAGCCAGATCATGTAGTTGCTCCGCCGTGTTTGTTTTAATGGCTGTGCGTTCCACAGCATAATATAGTGGGACGCATATGATTCTGCTTTTACAGACCTCGATCATATGATCTATAATACAGAATAGGTACAGTTATGTATAATAAGTGGATTATGCATTCCTAAACATGCGTTCCACCTATATAGTGGAATAAAGTGCAAGAAGTGCCAATAATGTGCAAATTGCGGCATGTTAGTAAAGTGCATATTTCCAACAATATAAAAACAATTAAAAATATTAAAGTGAAACACACAACGGTGATTATCAAATGCGCAAAATTGATATAAAAGAGTGATTATAAGGTATACAAGAATAAAAAAGGGAATAAAATAGGGGGGATGCACAGAAAAGATAAAAAATGGTGAATTCTAAGATGTACAGCAGGTTTATATTAAAAAGTGCTTCAGCTCAAAATCCAAGTTTAAACCATTGGGGACAATGGTATTTAAACGATGGATCCATCGCATCTCCGCTTGTGCCAATCTTTTTTCAACATCTTTTGTCCGCCATCTTGGGGTGATTGTTGGATACCCCAGAAATTTACTAAAAAACATTCATTAGATTTATGATGTGCTTTAAAATGAGCGGAAACATTATGTGTTAGTAATCCCTTTCTGATATTATAAATATGCTCAGCGAGACAAACTTTTTGTTGTCGTAAAGTTCTTCCTACATAAAATAGTCCGCAAGCACTCTCTAAAGCATAAATAATATTTTTTGAATGGCATGTAATAAAATCTTCAATCTTATAATTAATACCATTTACTTTAAAATTCACCATTTTTTTGTCAGAAGATTTTACAGATTTACACATGAGGCAACATCCGCAACGGTGAAAACCTTTCGTTCTCTCACTTTGCCTCTTGTTCACGTCAATTGTGCTCCTGACTAAGTGATCCTTTAGGGACTTCACTTTTCTGTAAACAAAGGATGGTTTAGGTGGCAATAATGTTCCCAGTATAGGGTCCTGTTTTAAAAGGTGCCAATTGCGATAGAACAAGTGTTCAAACGCAATTGGCACCTTTTACGACAGGACCCTATACTGGGAACATTATTGCCCCCTAAACCGTCCTTTGTTTACAGAAAAGCGAAGTCCCTAACGCAGTGGTTCCCAACCTTTTTTCTCTCTTGTACCCCTTGATTAGGCTTTTCATTTATGAGTACCCCGCCGCTCAATTTGAAATATCCACAGTACTTATGAGTGGAGTGGAAGTGAGCAGTGGTTCCCAACCTGGGGTACTAGTACCCCTGGGTGTACTTTGCAGATGAGTACCCCGCTGCTCAATTTGAAATATCCACAGTACTTATGAGTGGAGTGGAAGTGAGCAGTGGTTCCCAACCTGGGGTACTAGTACCCCTGGGGGTACTTTGCAGATGAGTACCCCGCTGCTCAATTTGAAATATCCACAGTACTTATGAGTGGAGTGGAAGTGAGCAGTGGTTCCCAACCTGGGGTACTAGTACCCCTGGGGGTACTTTGCAGATCTGTTGGGGGTACTTGAAAATAATATTGGTAATGGCGGAAAAAGAAAAATAAGTCTCCTGATGGTGTAAGAAATCTCCCATTGCCATGGGAGCAAACAATTTAGCATCACGTTCGGTTCCATCTGCAGTATCATCAGCATCTCCCTTTTGCCTGACCAGCAATCCATTGGGAGCTAGCTGCGCTGCCCACATACATCAGTGATCATCTGCCCTGCATTGACACAGTGTGTAGGAAACAGCAGCATTAATCCTTCAGGCATTAGGGGGAACCCCAGAGACAGTACACAGCCAGAGGCCAGACACAGAGGGAACCAATTCCTGACTGCACACTACTCCTCTACTACTCCTTAATATAAAACCACTCATACCGCTCACTTCCACTCCACTCATAAGTACTGTGGATATTTCAAATTGAGCGGCGGGGTACTCATAAATGAAAAGCCTAATCAAGGGGTACGGGAGAGAAAAAAGGTTGGGAACCACTGCGTTAGGGACTTCGCTTTTCTGTAAACAAAGGACGGTTTAGGTGGCAATAATGTTCCCAGTATAGGGTCCTGTCTTAAAAGGTGCCAATTGCGTTTGAACACTTGTTCCATCGCAATTGGCACCTTTTAAAACAGGACCCTATACTGGGAACATTATTGCCACCTAAACCATCCTTTGTTTACAGAAAAGTGAAGTGGGATCACTTAGTCAGGAGCACAATTGACGTGAACAAGAGGCAAAGTGAGAGAACGAAAGGTTTTCACGGTTGCGGATGTTGCCTCATGTGTAAATCTGTAAAATCTTCTGACAAAAAAATGGTGAATTTTAAAGTAAATGGTATTAATTATAAGATTGAAGATTTTATTACATGCCATTCAAAAAATATTATTTATGTTTTAGAGTGTACTTGCGGACTATTTTATGTAGGAAGAACTTCACGACAACTAAAAGTTTGTCTCGCTGAGCACATTTATAATATCAGAAAGGGATTACTAACACATAGGGTGAAATTTAAATGACATCGCACAAAATCGCACTTTTTAAAATTGCGTTATTTTCGCATATTTAATGAGATGCGATTTCATGGCAAAATATCTCAATAAAGTGCAATTTTGTGCGATTTTTAAGTCCTGAAAATGTACGATTTTCAGTCCTGAAAATCGGCACAATTTCAGTAATGTGCGGTGTGTTGGAAAAACAAGAAAAAAGAAAAAAGAAAACAGCGTGCGGTCCCCCCTCCTAAGCACAACCAGCCCCGGGCTCAAAAAGCCGGTGCTGGTATCATAAAATCAGAGGGACAAACAAATAGGGGTTCCCTTGATTTAATGAAACCAGCACCAGGCTCAAGGTCCGGTGCTGGTTCCCAAAATACAGGGGACAAAATGACTAGGGGTCCCCCGTATTTTAAGAACCAGCACCAGACCCAACCAGCCAGCAGGGTAATGCCACAGCCGGGGGACACTTATTATATAAGGTCCCGCGGCCAAAGCATTATCCCCGTGGCTGGTCAGCATGGGCAGGGGTCCTGGGGAAGTGGGGACCCCCCCAATGAAGGGGTCCCCCCCCCCTCCAGGACTTACCAGCCCATGCTGAAAGTCCGGGGCTGTCCCCGATGCCCCTGGGCGGTGGGCATCGGGCTGATGAAAAGTGTAAAAAAAAGAATAAAAACTATTGTCTTATACTGTAGAACTATGAGTCCCAGCAAGCCTACCCCACATGCTGGGACTTGGGGAACCACAAGTCCCAGCATGCGGGGCATTAAAGGGCCCGCTGGCACTTGTAGTTCCACAGTACAAAAAATAGTTAAATAAAACACACACTGACACCCAGAAAAATAAAAGTTTAATGCATCTACAGCCCACATATACTAATACTTACCTACCTTGAGCCCGTAGGTCGGTCCCTGGATCCTGGGTCCAGGGTCCGGGGCTCCTGGGCCTAAGAGTCCGGTTCCGGGGTCTTGGTCCTGGTTCCGGGGCTGGTCCGGGGTCCTGGGCTCCAGGGCTGATGTCTCCGGGGTCCAGGATCCAAAGTAATCCAAAAGGGGTACCCGAGGAAGGAAATCCTACTCACCTGGTCCCCCGCGACGACCCCGGCATCTTCTCCGGCAGACGCGCTGCTCCCGGCAGCACGTCTGCCGGAGAAGATGCCAGGTACCAGCCGGGAGCAGCGCATCTGCCGGAGAAGATGCCGGGGTCGTCGCCGGGGACCAGGTGAGTAGGATTTCCTTCCTCAGGTACCCCTTTTGGATTACTTCGGATCCTGGACCCCGGAGACATCAGCCCTGGAGCCTAGGACCCCGGACCAGCCCCGGAACCAGGACCAAGGCCCCGGAACCGGACTCTTCAGCCCAGAAGCCCCGGACCCAGGGACCGACCTATGGGCTCAAGGTAGGTAAGTATCAGTATGTGTGGGCTGTGGATATATTAAACTTTTATTTTTCTGGGTGTCAGTGTGTGTTTTATTTAACTATTTTTTGGGTACTTGTGTATTATCACGGCGCCCATCGCATTGCATACCATAAGGCTTAATATGGTATGCAATGAGATGAGATGTGCTGCGATGGGACCCGATCTTATACAATTTAAAATTGTATAACATTGTATATGGCATACAATGGCATACAATGAGATGAGATTAGATGAGATTTTAAATTGTGTAAGCACACTAATGGGTGCTTTCAATGTTAATTGGCCCCCTATAAGATTTTGGTACTTGTTTCCTAGAATGTACATCGCATGCCATTATAATGGCATGCGATGCGACCGATGCGATGTCCGCGATTTTAAATAGAAATGCATGGTAAAATGTAAATCGCGTCAGTCGCATCGCATGTGGCCAAAAAATCGCATGCGATGCGACCAACGCATAGGGAACAATGTTAAATGGCCCAATTGACCCGATTTCACATAGGGAACAATGTTAAATGGCCCACAGACCTCAAATAGCCGAGCGCACGCGTACCGCACGCTTCGGGCTCGCCACACTATATAAAATCAACTCCACGCTGACATGGATAGTGGGGGTATGAAAAGGTCAGAGGACGCGTACCGCCGCCCCTCGCGGGCTCGCTGCACTCGCCACGCTTCGGCTTGGCGTTGATAGTGGGGGTGGCGTGGGGGTGCATTTAACATTGTAAGCACCCATTAGGGTGCTTATACAATTAAAAATCTTATAGGGGGGCCAATTAACATTGAAAGCACCCATTAGTGTGCTTATACAATTTAAAATCTCATCTCATTGTATGCCATTGTATGCCATATACAATGGTATACAATTTTAAATTGTATAAGATGCCATAAGATGGAAATCCGTTATGGAGACCAGGCTGGGGCGTGCGGGCCCATTTATCACCAACCGGCAGAAGCGGAATGCTTATGCCGTGGCCAGCCGCCGCATATTCGCATGCACCCAGGTGCGGAGGACCATCGCTCAGCTGGAGCGGCGATAGTCAGACCTGAGGCGTCGTCAGCCAGATTTGCTCCAGCAAATCAGGGCCAGCATTGCGCGATGTGAGTGTTTACACATTAAATGGCCATTTGTACATTATTGCTTACATGAAGAATAAGGTCTTTGGCGCTAGGGACCAGGTGCTGTATCTTGCTCCCCTGCAGCCACCGCAAAAGAGGATTGCCACCCTCTAAAAACAAAGTACACAAGAAAGAAATTGCAGGGCGCTCAAGGGTGAACAAGAATTTGGTCCAAATTCTTGTTCACCCTTGAGCGCCCTGCAATTTCTTTCTTGTATTATTGCTTACATGACCTTTTTTAAGCCAATAAGGTAACCTGGCTGATCATGAGTTAAACATGGCATAAGCTATATGTGTGCTACTTCCTGTTTGACATCCTGTAATGGGGATATAATATTTAATTGTGTAGGATTATTGATTGTGATGCATACAATGGGCCAAATGTCACATCATCACTGCCATGTTACAGCCTGTGTTTGATAAAAGCCAATTAGGAAAAAAAACAGTTTGTATCCCAATTGCACACTGAGTGAGAAATATACATTATCTGATTATTATATGTATATTTCTCATTCAGTGTGCAATTGGGATACAAACTGTTTTTTTCCTAACCAGATTTACCCCTCCCTGTTGGCACCTGAATGACATTACCTCTGATTGAGCAGCTTGCCAATAAAAGTGTTGTGCAGTTGAGAGAGGCATAGATGGGTCAGCATTGGGAGGGATTGCTGACACCTGAGTGCCATTGGAGAAGCCAGGGGTATCTCCAGGTAAGCTGGCTCTCAGATGTTGTAAGCCATTATCATGTGGCCTTACACTGGGCTATTAGGCCCAGAAATTTGTTATTGTGCATGGGATGGGTTTGGGAGTGTGGTTCCCTCTTTGTTGGTATGGCTGGTCTGCTCCAGGTTAGCACACCCTAACACTTTATTAACATTTATGTTTTTCCCTATCACATTGTATGTATTATTTTAACCACACCTTCACCTCCTTACATAGCACTTATGTGCTTCTTAGTAACCCCCACTAATTTTCATTTGTGTGCTGCCCTGGAGTAGTCAGCCTGTGCCGGCATATTGGGGGCCCACACCCCAGACCCATACCCAGTGTTAGGGACCCCCAGTGACAGAGATGCCTTGACGTACGGCCTGGGGGCTTAGCCCTATATCTGCAGATATATGCAACCAAGATCTCTGTATTATCTGATTATTATATGTATATTTCTCATTCAGTGTGCAATTGGGATACAAACTGTTTTTTTTCCTAACCAGATTTACCCCTCCCTGTTGGCACCTGAATGACATTACCTCTGATTGAGCAGCTTGTCAATAAAAGTGTTGTGCAGTTGAGAGAGGCATAGATGGGTCAGCATTGGGAGGGATTGCTGACACCTGAGTGCCATTGGAGAAGCCAGGGGTATCTCCAGGTAAGCTGGCTCTCAGATGTTGTAAGCCATTATCATGTGGCCTTACACTGGGCTATTAGGCCCAGAAATTTGTTTTTGTGCATGGGATGGGTTTGGGAGTGTGGTTCCCTCTTTGTTGGTATGGCTGGTCTGCTCCAGGTTAGCACGCCCTAACACTTTATTAACATTTATGTTTTTCCCTATCACATTGTATGTATTATTTTAACCACACCTTCACCTCCTTACATAGCACTTATGTGCTTCTTATTAACCCCCACTAATTTTCATTTGTGTGCTGCCCTGGAGTAGTCAGCCTGTGCCGGCATATTGGGGGCCCACACCCCAGACCCATACCCAGTGTTAGGGACCCCCAGTGACAGAAATGCCTTGACGTACGGCCTGGGGGCTTAGCCCTATATCTGCAGATATATGCAACCAAGATCTCTGTATTATCTGATTATTATATGTATATTTCTCATTCAGTGTGCAATTGGGATACAAACTGTTTTTTTTCCTAACCAGATTTACCCCTCCCTGTTGGCGCCTGAATGACATTACCTCTGATTGAGCAGCTTGCCAATAAAAGTGTTTGATAAAAGCCAGTAAGGAGCTGATTGGCTGGACATTTATCTCTACTTATCACCTTTGCATTTATTGATTGTTAAGGCTTAATACATCTGTCCCAATGACCCCTAATTGGCACTAATGTTTTTTTTTTTTCAACACAGCACGG
The DNA here is from genome assembly GCF_055691185.1 of Crinia signifera. Lineage (NCBI taxonomy): Eukaryota > Metazoa > Chordata > Amphibia > Anura > Myobatrachidae > Crinia > Crinia signifera. The sequence goes on along the minus strand of NC_139221.1, from coordinate 211,679,289 downwards.
GATCGAGCAAGACAGGCCCGGGAGGAGGCAGAGGTGGCCCAGGCCCAGGTGGAGGTCACATATGAGATGGCCGAGGAGGTGGTGTTGGAGGAAGGGGAGGCGGAGGAAGTGGAGGCGGAGGAGGTGCCAGAGGAAGGGGAGGAAGTGGAGGAGGAGGTGGTGGCAGTGGAGGAGGAGGTGGTGCCAGTGGAGGAGGAGGTGGTGGCAGCTGAGGAGGCCCGGGACGAAGAGGAGGATGAGGAGGCCTGTGAGGTGGTGCAGGCACCCGAAAGTGGTATGTATACATAAAGAATCATTATTCCTTTTCTCATCTACTATTTGCTATGTAGCACTGGTGATTCAATTGTGTTTTAAAATACTATAAAGTCATAAAACAAACTGGGTAGCAACAGACACACTTAGGGGTTAGATAGGGTGCCCAAACCATCCCTTTCATCCTGGACACATATTAATGACACAGGTTGTGGGGATGGCTTTCAGGTCGATTTTAAGTGCCACTGAACCTGTGTAGTTAAACTGTATCCTGAAAAAAGGGATGACGTGCTCATCTAAGGGTTACATGTCCCTGCTGCAAGCGTACAATCTGTAGCCTCATATAGGTGAATAGAGTTTACAGTTGATCGATATTTCTAAACTAGATTAAGTATGGCATAAATGGAGTATGGACAGGCGTGGCTTAGAATGGAGTCACAAGTGGTCAGTGCCCCTGGGCCCTCCTCTAGCTAACCACCCCCTGCGGTCTGCTTGTATTGTTGCCACCATAATTTTTGGTTGATTTTGTCATGATAATGATTTTGTGCATGGGAGTGCGGGTTAGTGCTGCAGCTTCACCTACCTGGCATTATGACAATGATTTATGGAGCAGACCATCAGCAGGCAAGCCATGCTTGATTGCACAAATGTACTGTGCATTCCTGAGAGTTGACTAAGTCCCATGCCACGTTGCATCAGAGAACAGACACTGAGCGCTTTTTGATGAGTTGTTATTGGTGGAGCTCATGACATGCTTCTCAGAGCTTAGTCATGGGTGGGTTTGGATTCAGAAGGAGCACTATGACTGTGAGGTGTTCTACAGAGTAAAGGGTAGAGGGGAAAAAACAGGCTTTCCATCTAGTATGTATGCATGTATGTATAGATGTATGTGTCATATATATATAGTTATATATGTCTCTATATACATATATATATATATATATATATATATACGCACACACCTGTCACCTTGCATTTATTTAATTTATGTATGACTATGTTAAATGTATTCATGAATATCATTACTAATTGTACCCCCTTTAACATGCCCACAGATGAGCCAACCCAAGCAGATGAGGGTGTCCGTGGGGCCCTCCTACGTCTAAGGGCACACATACAGCTGGTCCTGGCCGATCTTCAGGACCTGACGGACCTGCTACTTTAATTTTTTTTCATTTTAAAAATGTTGTAAATAATATAATAAATAGTTGTAAACAGTTAGAAGTTGTCTGTGTGTGTTTTTTTACATTAAACAGTATATGTGTAAATTGTTTAGAATATTTTTAATTAGCAAAAGGTACATACTGTATATAGATGTATGTTATGTTCACATGATGTAAGGGTTAATGTCTGTAATGAATGTAGTAGTAATGTGTTTAAGTATGTATTAGGATTTAATTGATTCTAATAGGAAACAAACACTTTTTAATGAGGTTGCCTAATTGCATAAGTGTGTCATGTGATCGATTTCGGAGTTCAGATAAGAGTGGTGATTTTTGTGTAAATACACCGCATCGGTGCGTACGGCCAGGTTGCCGTCCGTTCTGACGCGGTAAGACCGTGCATACGCTGTAAGACCGTGCAGAATATGTGTGTGTCCACCGCACACGCAAGGTTTGGATGTCGTCCGTAAACACGCCCTGTTCTTCCAGTGTGAGTCCGTCCGTATGCGGAGGTCCGGTGGGCGTTTCTTCGGACGATGTCCGCACAGTGTAGCGTGCGACCCGCTCCGAAAGATTTCGGAAATGTACGCACCGACCAGAATAACCTCCTAAATGTTATATGTTTAAGACATATTGCACTATTTTGCTCTTTTTTTGTATTCATATAGAGCTTATGGAATCTTCATTGGATAATTGACATCTGCCAACTGTCTATGGGATTTGTTCCCCATTGTGGTGATTGTATTATTATTATTATTATTATTATTATTATTATTAACATTCACTTTTGGTGCATTATTCAATTTGCAAACACCAGTGGCGCTCAGAGCCATACCATTCCTTGTATCCTGAGTGGTAAGATTACTACATTTTTTATCTTTTAATTTCAAGGTCTTAAAATCTTCTTTGACCAGATCAAAAAACATATCTATATAACTTCCTTTGGATTCTATAGGATAGAATTTAGAGAGTAATGACACCAAGGGTTTAGATGTTTGGTCATTGCTAATTTTTTTTTTTCAATGCCTTACTTATTCAAGTCGACATATACTGTAGGTCAAACTTTTTGGAATGTTGGTCAGGGATAAACTTCAATCCTTTATTTATTATGACACCAAGGGTTTAGATGTTGGTCATTGTTAATTATTTTTTTTTAAGTGCCTTTCTAATGTGAGCCTTCTTACATACTTATTCAAGTCGACATATAGGTCAAACTTTTGGGAATGTTGGTCAGGGACAAACTTCAATCCTTTATTTAATATCTCAGTTTGTGATTGCGATAGATCCTTCTTGGAAATATTGATGAGTCCTGATGGGGTGGATCCCTCTGGAAGTGGGCCCCTCTTATATGTTTTGGGGAATTTTCTTCTACCACCTCTTTTTCCCTTTCTCCTAAGGATCTCTTTATTCCCATGGGAGAATCTAACTCTGTGTGTAAAGTATCTTTCTTTTGTAAACGTGGAAAGGTATCTTTCTTCCTTTCTCCCAAAAAATATTTACGTGGGGATGGAGACCTGAGTACATCATATTTATGGGTAATACATCCTTCTAGGTGGTGTATGATATCTATTTGGGGTACTTGTGTAGTTTCACAGCGCCACCGCACGCACAGTCTGTCTCAGAAACTTGGCAGATTGCCAGACGCTCTGTTTAACTGTGCACGTGCCGCTCTAGCTGTTCTCAGCGTAGCGCGTGGCTTCTTCCCATATGTAAAGCTATGTTATCAGCGTAGGGCCGGGCAGCAGCTGCCCAGCGCTGACAGGTCACTGTGGTACTTGTAGTTCCACAGTGAAATAGGCAGTCCTGCGCACTGCTGACAAAGGGGGTGTCCGAAATGTACACGCTACAATTTAGACGCTTTAGCGTCTGAATCCCGAGTCCTTCCAAGCCGCTAAGAAGGGGGGTATCTGGATTCAGACGCTAATGCGTCTGAATTTGGTAGGGTGTAGGGGGGCACTGTGCAAAACACTCCTAAACCTGTTCACAATGACACTAGTCGACGTAACAGCTGTCGACCTTGTTAATTCCACTATCCACGCCAACCCGAAGCGTGGCGAGCGCAGCGAGCCCCACGAGGGGCGGTGGTACGCGTCCTACGACCTTTTCATACCCCAACTATCCACGTCGGCGTGGAGTTGAGAATAGAAAGTGTGGCATGCACAGCCAGCCACCGAGCCCGAAGCGTGGCGAGTGCAGCGAGCCCCGCAAGGAGACGCGGATACCTTCACAGGTATCTGTGTCCCCTCGCGGGCTTCACAGGTATCAGCGTCCGCTCGCCACACTTTCTATTCTCAACTCCACGCCGACGTGCATAGTGGGGGTATGAAAAGGTCGTAGGATGCGTACCGCCGCCGCTCGCCACGCTTCGGGTTGGCGTGGATAGTGGAATTAACAAGGTCGATAGCTGTTATGACAACTAGTGTCATTGTGAACAGGTTTAGGAGTGTTTTGCACAGTGCACCCCTATGTACCCCTACACCCTACGAAATTCAGACGCATTAGCGTCTGAATCCAGATAACCCCCTTCTTAGCGGCTTGCAAGGACTCGGGATTCAGACGCTAAAGCGTCTCAATTGTAGCGTGTACATTACGCTACGCTGATAACGTAGCGCTGCGCTGAGAACAGCTAGAGTGGCAAGCGCACACGCTACGCTGGTAACGTAGCGCTGAGAACAGCTAGAGCGGCACGCGCACAGAGTCTGGCAAGCTGCCAAGTTTCTAACAGACTGTGCGCGCGGTGGCGCCGTGAAACTACACAAGTACCCTATTTGGTACTCTTCTATGATCTGATCTCTATAAAAAGGAGATCTAAACAAACTAGTTCTTTCTCGTCTATGGTACGAATCTCTACGTCTTTGGTAGGGATATTCCTTTATCGAAGTGAACACTTCATCATTTTGTAGTCTCTGGGATTTAGATGAGGTATATTTATTTATTAACAGTGTCTTATATAGCGCATACATATTCTGCAGCACTTTACATAGAATATTTCAACATTCACATCAGTCCCTGCCCCAGAAGAGTTTACAATCTATATTCCCTACCACATGTACAGGCACACACAGACATTCTAGGGTTAATTTTGTTGGAAGCCATTTAACCTACCAGTATATTTTTGGATTGTGGGAGGAAACTGGAGTACCCGAAGGAAACCCATGCAAGCAAGGGGAGAATATACAAACTCCGGACAGTTAGAGCCATGGTGGGGATCGAACCCATGACCTCAGCACTGTGTTGCAGTAATGCTAACCATTACAAAATCTGTGCTGCCTAAATTGTCTGACTGTGTCCAATCATATACAATCATATACTGTACTCTCTCCTTATCGTAATCTTGTTTATCCCTAAGAATTTTTTTGGGTTTTCCAGTGATAATTTCTGTTTCTAAGGAATCCATTTTTCCTTAAAAGTCAACTACATCTCTTTTAAAATCCTCATTATTAAGCCTGTTTAAAGCAAAAGCTTTGAAAGCTAGTCTGCTACCTTCTGTGTTTATGCGTGTGTGAGAAAGATGTAGTTTCACTCTCTGCCAGCAGATGGCAGTGAGTCAGAGACTCACGGACACTAAACATATATAAATGATTAGGGTGGACAAAAAACGCACTTTGAAAATGTTGTCCCCTTACCACTAAAGTTGTTCCATATGTTTAAAACAAAAAGTTTTTAAAAAATAAACATTTTGGCCATCCCAAGCAATAACAAATGCAGGTGGCACAAACAAATGAACAGATCAACCGATGCCTGTCGAATATCAATTTAACAAAATCTTCCTCTCTGAGAAAGTAATTGTGAAAAGAACTGATATGATTTATAATTAAAATAATCAAAGAAAATTATACCTAAGCCCTAACTTATAAAAATTAGTATAACAATGAAAATTATAAAAACAATAAGAATCTACCAGTTCACTTTCAGGGGTTCCGGATAGAACCAGTGAAAAAGAATAATCTTTAACCACCAAAATAACACTCACCGATTATATCTTCAGAGCAATATGGGATAATATACTGAAAATAAATAATTAACATATACTCATAACTTCAAATCGCTAAAAAGAGATATTAAACAAACAATTCAATGATAAAAACCAGTAAATTACAATATACAGATCCCAGGACTCAGAAACAGACTCTCCAGACTTCTGGGATGCGGCGCAAAAGAGCTGTGATTGGTAAGTTGAAACCATGTGACCGGGCTGATGACAGCAGACGCTGGTCATATGGAGCAGCAGCCTGGATTGTGTCACTGAAAGAGTGTTTTGACCAGACCTGGACCTTTGAAGCACCTGAGACCTTTGGTTTTCCCGGAGAACCGGGGTTATTCCAGAATTGCAAGACCTTTTCTACAGGTGCTTCAAACACCAGAATCTGGTAAACCTCCACCTTAGATTTTTATATATATAGCAACAGGGTTGCTCAATATCTGTTTTGTGTGACATTGTTTTTAATGAGTTTTATAAATAAAATGTTTTGTGACAATATCACACTTAGAGATGTGCAGACTCGGATTCCGGAGATCCGAGCCCCCACGGATGTCATCATTACGAGCCCGGTTCCGAGCAGCACTCGGAGATTCCTGCCTGACTCGGGTCTGTCCGCGTGGTCAGAACGTCATCTCCCGCCGCCGTATTTCGCAAGGCTTTAAAAGTGGCTGCTGCGCCTGCCATCTTCACTCCAGTCTAGTAGTGGGTTGGGAGAGGGTGTGTTGGTGCTGCTGCTGGGGCTTAAACTTGAGCTTGACCTTGAACGCAATATTTTTTAATCGCTGGTGCTGTCACTCAGTGCTGCTGTGTAGTCTAACTGTGTACCTGTAGTACTACTGTCTCCTCTGTGCGGTCTACCTCTGGTGTGCTGTGCTGTAATTAATTATTTTATTAGCTGGGGCTGTCTCCCTCAGTGCTGCTGTGTACTCTGTTCTCCTCTCTGCTTAGGAGAACAGTCTAACTGTGTACCTGTAGTACTACTGTCTCCTCTGTGCTGGGGCCTCCCTCTGGTGCTGTGCTGTGCCTGTAATATTATATTATATATTAATAATTAATTAATTATATTATATATATATATATATAGTCCACTGGTGCTGTCTGCACTGAATCTGCCAGTATTATTTAGTTACTCAGTCCACTGTTGCCACTGTGCTATTGCCTACCTAGTGTACCTACCTAGTACATACTAGGCTGCTATATCTAATTTAATTAAAAAATAATACTTGTGCTGTGTGGGACTGTAAAAAATAATTCCATGCTGCTGGTGCACTGACGTGTGCCACTGAGTGCCACTGCCAAGCAGTACCTAATATAAAATTAATTATTATATAAATTCTGCTGGTGCACTGCATAAAGCTACTGGTGGTGTGTAATATAATAACTACCTTTTGTGGTGACCACTGGCAGTGCTACTGCCTGCCTGCCTACCTACCTAGTAGTTTATTTTCTCTACCTACTAGGCTGCTATATTATTAATAATTATTGAATTATATATAGTGCACTGGTGCTGCCTGCCTGCACTGAATACTGTGAATAGAGGTTGCCAGTATTATTTACTCAGTCCACTGTTGCCACTGGCAGTGTTACTGCCTAAGTGTACCTACCTAGTAGTACAAGTACATACTAGGCTGCTATATCTAATTTAATAAAAAAAATAATACTTGTGCTGTGTGGGACTGTAAAAAATAATTCCATGCTGCTTGTGCAGTGACGTGTGCCATTGAGTGCCACTGCCAAGCAGTACCTAATAATAAAATGAATTATTATAAATTCTGCTGGTGCACAATACTAGTATTGCTGACGTATCTACCTGTCTTGTGCCTAGTACTGTCTTATCTACCTGTCTGGTGCCTAGTACTGCCGTATCTACCTGTCTGGTCTGGGGCTCACTGCCTAATACTGCCGTATCTACCTGTCTGGTCTGGGGCTCACTGCCTAATACTGCCGTATCTACCTGTCTGGTCTGGGGCCCACTGCCTAATACTGCCATATCTACCTGTCTGGTCTGGGGCTCACTGGCTAATACTGCCGTATCTACCGTCTGTTTTGGGGCTCACTGCCTAATACTGCCGTATCTACCTGTCTGGTCTGGGGCTCACTGCCTAATACTGCCGTATCTACCATCTGTTATGGGGCTCACTGCCTAATACTGGCGTATCTACCGTCTGGTCTGGGGCTCACTGCCTAATACTGCCGTATCTACCTGTCTGGTCTGGGGCCCACTGCCTAATACTGCCGTATCTACCTCTGCAGTGTCACTCTTACATGAGCCACGTGTTTGTGCCGCACACTTGAAGAAGTCAAGGATAAGGAGAGTATATTCCTTTTTACTATTTTCTGCGGTACTTATGTATTATCTGGGCTCCCATGTTAAATGCACCCCATTTTTTCATACCCCTACTATCCAACTACGCATGGAGTTGATTTAATATAGTGTGGCGAGCGCAGCGAGCACCGCGAAGGGACGCGGTCTCATAAGAAAAACGGGAGCCCAGATATTACATACTGTAAGTACCTTTTCTGCCACTGGATCTATACCCTCACGATTTTTCTTTTTGGAAAGGTGCCAGCGCACAAGATCACTTATTCTTTTTATTTGCTGGTCATATGGGATAGACGCCGATAGATAGGGTGGAAGTAGCTTTACCAGGCAGGGGACATGAGGAAATACACAATTGGTCCTAATGGACCATGTGACATAAAACAAGAATATGATTGGAGAAAGATAGCTAATAAATATATGGACCAGGAGACAATCAGCTTGTATCCTGAAGAAGCAATTGTGAAACATGTGTTGAAAGACAATAGACTATTGTTGTGCTGTTTAAAATGTTATATACATAGATTGAAATGTTAAAACGGCAGCTCTGAAAGTCGAACAGCGTAATGACTGCCATAGGAATGTAGTGAATTAAACATCCAAGGCTGTGTGTACCTAAGGAAGCATGTGACTCAGAGCCAATAAGGAAGCAGGGAAGGGCAGGGTTAGCTGGGATAATAGGAACAGGGAAGGAGGAGTCTTCCTCTTTTCCCTGTGGAATTTCAGTGAGTGGAAGCTTTTGTTTTTTTACCCCTGACCCTGCTTTAGAATTGAGGCCTAGGTTTTTTTTAAATTGCCTGCTGTATTTTATTAACAATTTCAACATTGTGTAGCATTACCTATTATTAACTGCTTTATACAGGGGGAGGGGGAGGGGTCTGCTTTATAGTACATTACTGCTTTATAGAACTGTTAGGATTTATACAGGCACAAGGGGAATTTTTTAGCATTTACCCAGACTGTTTAATTTGTGCCCGCCTGCCCGATCCACAATGACATCCACAGCACTTGTCCCAGCCGCCTGCATGCTTTGCTGCGGACGACGGCCTAAGCAACACAGCCTCGGGCCCAGTGCTGCACTCCTCACGGCACCCCGCTGCCTTCAAATGGCGCCATCCCCCGCACACAGTACTGAGCGGTGTTTCACCAACCGACACATCAGCTGTGTCGCCGCCGCACTGCTCATCTATGGCACCAAAATTGGGCAGCAAAAATTGTCTTTTCTTTGGCAGATCCTCCTAAACATGCATAGGCAAGCATTGCTTTACAAACCGAGACTAATATCCTTTCACACATTTCCTTCCTCTATAGGTGTGGTGAGGGATAGGCTCAGGGTATGGATGGTAGGTCACTCTTTTGTCCATTGGGCCGCAAAGCTGGTAGCGTCAAGGGGCGGACCTGTATTTGCTGGCTCACGCCTGGTGAGGTGGTAAGGTATCCGGGGCATGTCATGGCGTGAGCTTAAGTCGTTCCTGATGGTGAATGTACGTTTGTATGGGTTGCCCGATATCCTGGTGATTCACTTAGGTGGCAACGACTTGGGAAAGATGTCCCAACTGGAGCTGCGGGTACATGTCTTGAGTGATCTGGGGGCCATTAACGCAGCGTGTCCTACCTGCACCATAATTTGGTCTTATATCATACCCCAGTTGTGTTGGAGAGGTGCACGAGATGGTAGAGCAATAGACGAGGCTAGGAAGAGGCTTAATGCAGCCGTGGCACGGTGGCTCATAGCTGCTGGAGGGGCGGTCGCCAAGCACGACTGAATTAGATATCAGTGCCACCATCTCTTCCGGCCTAATGGGGTCCATCTAGAAAAAGCAGACCTGTTTATGTTCTTGGAGGATCTGTTCCTTGTAGTGTCTTCAGTGCTATAGGCTGGTGGCAGGGCGGGGGTTTCCTGGGACCAGGACCCCCTCTTTGGTGGGAAAGAACGGCAGATTAATTGATTTAGGTCTTCATTAAGCGATGATTATGCATCACATCGGTTGTTTTCGCAGCGCTCACCTTTCATTGACTATAGGCCTGCGCTGGATCACCCGCTTGGAGACAGCGACACCACCCAGTCAGGTGGGCAGTCAATGAAGTAGGTGGAGCCATACCGCTTGTTGTTTATTGAATACGTCATTACATACGTCAGTCGTGGTGTGGAGCTTAGATCACTAGCCATTCTTTCTGGGCCACCATTAATTAAGGAATTATAGTGCAATCAATTAGCTTAAAATGTTTTAAATAAATTGAGCTAACAATTTCTGCCAAACCCAAGTCTCCGAGTTGTTATTTCAGGTTTATATAAGTAAGTTGTGAAATGTGAAACTGTATACATGCATAAGGTCACACATCAGATACTAGGATGTTTAATACCCCTTTCACACTGCAGCTCTTAAATGGTAAATTGCTGGGGTTTTTTTGCCTTTTAAAATGGTTAATCTGTTAAAAAGCAGTGTCCTACCCGTTTCAGAGCCTTTTTTTTTGGCAGTGTTATTTTAGTTATATTTCTATGGCTTGAAACGTGTTCTTTGGGGATTATATGGGTTGAATGTGTGAATGGTATTACATGCTATGTAAAATGGTTTGCACCTGCAATGTGAAAGGGGTTCAGTGGCTCAGACCCGTTTTAAATACAGTTTCGAAATATCAGGTCTTAAATGTTTAGGCAATGTGAAAGCAGCATCAGTAATCAGAAGGAGGGAGGTCCCCTGGACTGGGGAATGAACTACTGCGAAGTAGCCACAATTATGTGAAGTCCTGCAGACTGTAATACCCCTTTTCCACTAGCCTAAATATCCTGGGTTTTTGCACGGGAGCGCGCAAAACCCGGAATTTTAGGCAGGTGGAAACGCTCCCTGTAGAAATAACCCAGGTCGTGAGACTCGGCATTTCTACCCAGGTAGCGACCAGGGTTGAACACGTGTTCAACCTGGGTCCCTGTGTAGTGTAAACGGGTAACCAGGGTCAATGCGACCCGGGTCCCGTTCAGTACAGTGCAAAAGCCTGTGCCGGGAGATGCTTTATTCTCCCAGCACCTCCCCGACCCCACCTGCCAATGACGTCACCCACCCGGCATTATGCCGGGTGGGGACTCTTGCGTGAATGGGTTTGCAAGCCGGGTCGCACCCAGGTTGTAGCTGGGTACAAAATCCCTGGTGTGACCCATCTTGCAGATGAAAAAGGGGTATTAACCTGTTAGAAATAAAGACAGGCAGCAGCAGATCTAAGGAGTGATTTATAGCAAAAATTAGGAAATAAATTGATATCCTGTAAAATAATAGAATATCCACCAGATGTCAGTCCAGTCAAAGAGATGAATCAGAGAAAATTACAGTATTAAAAAGGGAATTAAAACACTGAATAAATAAAATACTGACACTGACATAAAAACTATATAAAAAAAAAATGACCTTTGCCTGACTATTTGGGAGATCAAAGAATAAAACATATCTCACTCATAGGAGGTTATTCTTGTTTACTCGCAAAGGCAATCACTCTCTAATGGACAAAACCATATGCACTGCAGGTGGGGCAAATGTAACATGTGCAGACAGTATTAGATTTGGGGTAGGGGTTGTACTTCAAACTGATATCTATATTGCAGTATAAAAATAAAGCAGCCCGTATTTACACTGCACAGAAACAAAATAACATGTAACATCTGCCCCACCTGCACTGCATATGGTTTTGTCCATTAGAGAGTGATTGTGCCTTTGCGAGTGAACTAGAATAACCCCCATAAGGTGAAGGATACACACAAACAAAATAAAAAGTGTGTAGAACACCCAGACAAAACCCATAAAATCCAAATCATATTAAAACAAAGGTCAGGAAATAAAGTGACATGCTGCCAGACAGGAGTATACCCACCAAACATCAGCAGAGTAACAGATCAGAGAAAATTACAGTATCATAACAGTGAATTAAAACACTGAATAAACAAAATACTGATACTCTGACATTAAATCCATAAATAAATTGACCATTACCTGGCCAATCGGGATACAAAATCAATAAAATCTAAAGTGTGCATAATATAGGGTGAATACTACACCAATAAAATCAAACGTGTAACACCAAAATAAAATCACATAGTCCTTTCTGAACACCAAAATAAGGGAATACAAAACCCGCATATCTGTGTGTGATTTGAAATAACTAATATCTCAGAAAATCAATTAAGAAAACTTTCTCCCACACAAACATCTACTAACTGACCAATAAGGTCAGACTGTACTTTAAAACCAAAGTGATACATGATGAAAAGATATATAACATATATAAAGTAACAGTTTCATGCACAAATAAAATACATTTGTGTGCATGTCGTGTGTTTGATGTGTTCATACAACATAAATGCAAGATACTTCATTCAAATATAAAAATATTCCAAAATATTGGACTCCACGAGGGAGGGAGGGAGGGAGGGAGGGACGGACACCACCACCGTTTATTTGTTTGGGGGGAGGAGAAAGAACACTGTGCCACCAACGTTTAATTGGTTGGTGGGATGGGACACACACACTATGCCACCAATGTTTATTTGTTTGGTGTGAGGGGGGGCACTATGCCACCAACATTTATTTATAAGGCCACTAATGATTTTATTAATTATCAGTCTGGCGCCCACTGCCCAGGGGCGCCAGGGATAGACTCGGGCTTCAGTCTGGGCCAGTGGCACCCTGGAGGGGGGTGGACCCATTTATTGGATTGGTCCCCACTCCAGCCACAGAGGTAATGCTATGGCCGTCCAACTGTATTTAATAAGTGTCCCCTGGCTGTGGCATTACCCTGATGGCTGTTTAAACCCGGTGCTGGTTTCCAAAATATGGGGGACTCTTACTCCTTTGGCCCCCATATTTATGGAACCAGGGCCGGCCCAAGAGCCCGGTGCTGGTTTCTTGAATATAGGGGAGACCCATACTTGCCTACCTGACCCTCTCCATGCGGAAGAAAATGCTCTGCTCCTGGACTTCCCTGGTAATGTATGATTGTCATCACCTGTGGGGAGCTGGGTAATGGATAAGAAAGGTGTTTCACCACAGGTGATGGCAATCATACATTACTAGGGAAGTCCGGGAACAGAGCATTTTCTTCCTCATGGAGAGGGTCAGGTAGGCAAGTATGGGGGACCTTATATATTTTTTCCCCCTGGTATTTGAGAAACTCAGAGAACCCGGGGCTGGTCATGCACGTGGGGGGAACCCCACAACATTTTTTTACATTATTGATTTATTTTTCTATTGTAGACAAATGAAGATGACACTCCCCCAGGCTTTAATTCCAACCCATTATTTAAATTTGAAGACTTATTCCCCTGAAGTCGCCTAAACACTTTCTGTGAGAGATTTGAAATCTCTCATGCTGAATCTCTGGCACACATCTCTCTGTACATGGGTTCATTATCTGAGAGATTCAGATTAAGGTAAATCTCTCATGTTGAATCCCCCATTATGAATCTCTGGCACAAATCTCTCCATGTGTAGGGCCCTTCAGTTATATATCCTGCATCTGTAACATAACAAATCAAGCAATTGATGATAATTGCTGAGAAGCTGCCGACAGGAACTATTGAATATAATCAATCTGTAGGTACTGTGGAAACGTACAAACAGATCAATTAGATATTATGACACAGCATTTACATTTAATGGTATACTACTACAAATAGTATTATTAATAATAATAATAATAATAATATTATATGCATCACTAACAGCATTATTGATTTAAGATTATGGGAATAAGATTTAAAAGTAAATGTGATGCATTAACTTACAATAAGTATACATTGTTGCACCATTTGCCTTCTTGTCCAGCAGGTGGTGCCCTATAATAAGGAATGTGGCTTTGTTTTCACAACCAAATGCAGCCAGTAAGTTTTCACTATACTACTAAAAAAACATCTACTGCATATACTCACTTTTATATTAAGTAGAGAACCAAAAAATCCAAAATGTATTAAGACAGCCTGTACAAAACTTGTAACGTGACTTCAGTATTGCACTGCTTCTTTAACAATAATGGGACAATGCAATTCTAAGCATTGGCGGTACTTGTGTATTAGCAGGGCGCCCGGCTACGCTGACAACGTACCTTAGGCTACATTGTCATGTAATTCAGCGTACTGCCACTGGGGGAGCATCACATAGTTTCCCTGCTCCGCCAGCGGCAATATGCTAATTGCGTACATTGCTGCCGCAGGGGAGTGTCATGGAGGAGGCAAGTGCCGGAGGAGGGGAACGCTGGCACCGGGGACACCGTTAAGTAGGAGTGACATGGAGAAGGCGAGTGCCGGAGGAGGGGAACGCTGGTGCCGGGGACATCGTTGAGGGTAAGTATAATGCACCACACACACACACACACTATCAACACACATTTCTCCCACTAACACAATCATATCCCCACTATCCACGTCATACCCCAATGTACAAGTGGGCGTGGAGTTAATTTTAGAATTAGTTAGTTTTATGAAGCGTGGTGAGCCCCGCGAGGGGACGCGGATGATAAAATTAACTCCACGCCCACGTGGACACTGGGGGTATTACGTGGATGGGGATATGAACCATTGTGTATTAGCACAGCTCCTGAACAAGATACGTAATTTACGTAGTTTAGGTAAATTACATCGTTTACGTAGCCAGCATAGTGGTGTACTGGTATCTCAATACACCACTACTCAAACTACGTAATGGGCGCCCTGCTAATACACAAGAACCATATAGGCTATAGAAAAAGTCAGAACATTGCCACCTTGTGGCTATCAACATCAAACATTTTTCCAAGAGCCTTAAGGGCCACCATACACTTATCTGAGGTATTGCATGCAGTCTTGCATGCAATACCTCAGCAACTGCCCACCGGGTAACCGCTTCGCTACTTTAGCCTATGATGTATCAGCTTGGCTGTTGGGAGGGACAATGACATCATCAACAGCCCCTATCTCCCTGCCACCATCGCAGAGAAGAGTAACTCTTGACTTAAGTGGCCCTGCACACAGGGTGAGTGGAAACCTATTCGATGGCAAGTGATTTCAAAAGGATTTCCCCCTCTTTACACAGCTGCAAAACCATTCACAGCCATGCACAGGGCTGGGCATTCACTTTGGCAGGGAGGGGGATTACTGAACACAGGGCTGCAAAAAGTTGGTCCAGATACAGTGGCAAGCCTGAAGCTGCCTGGCATAGGCTTGCGCACAAGGGGTGCCAGGCAGCCGAATCTTACTTAGGCAGGCCATAGTATCCAGACTCCCGGGTCAAGTATTGTCAGTCATGCGTGGCTGACAGGAGGCTGCTGTAAGACCTGTTCTTCACATGCTTAGAACTAAAGGTCCCATACCCGACTTCAATTGATCAGCACCCCCCCTCCCCCGCCCTATCCAGACCTCTAGTGTCTATTAGAAGAGTGCAGCGTTACTGGGAAGTGCAGATTCTGAGAATGTTGGCATGCTGTTAGACAGTAGCCCTCTTGGTGACTAGCATATACCCCCTCCCCACCCTGGCAATGAGCATGTAAATCCCCTTGGCAACAAGCACGGAACCCCCTGCCTAGAAATATTTGGCCACCAACCAGCATTAAGGTGACCTTACATCTCTGGTGGGTCCCTAATACTAAGTTTGAAACTGGGGCACAGGACCCACAAAAAGCCAGCATAAGCCAGTCACACCAGGGCAGCACACCCTGGCAAATTAGTGTGTTAATAAGGAAGCAGACGATTCCCATGATTCTGATAGGTAATGCATGTCTGTGTTGATTCATATGTCAGGCATGACAATTATATTACTTAGGACAAGCTTACTTTATTGGATTGCTTATTGCAGCATTTGGTTGTGTAAGTTCCACTTAACACTCACCACCCCACTACTCTCGGGATGTAGTCAAGAGATGGACATTCATAATGTAACACTATTATATCAACAATTCTGGTGACTGTTGTTATAGTGGTCATCAACCATATGACCATGTCAGCAATAGGAATATCAGTATATCATACTCAACTCCGGTTCATAGATGATAAATTATTCCCAATGTCAATGCACAAAAACAGTGTCCAATAGCACTTCTGTGTAATAGCAAAGCTTATGGAACTTCATACCTCCTGGTAGATCACTCAACACACAACGATGTGTCAGCGCTGAGTGATCTGTCAGGGCCAGTGTTCTCCGCTGCGAACATTGGCCCTGACCCCGGCGATTAATTCGATTTATCCAGTTTGCTGGATATTTATTCATTGGGAGACAGTGGCGTGCGGGTCCTCGTGCCGCTACTGCTATGTCCCTACACATGGAGCGATGAAGGGGCATTTTCTAAGTGATCTAGTGAGATCACTTACAAAATGCCACTAAATTGCTACATGTATAGGCCCTATAAGGCTGGGTACACACCCAAATAGTGGATCAGAAAGCCACTCGACTCAACAATCAATTTGATTGGTGTTCAAGCAGAAATGAAAAGGTTTATACACACTCACCAACACACTGCATGACATAATAGTCTTGGGGGTTAGTGCTGCGCTCAATCTATGGTTAACATGTATCTGCTGCAGTTGACTCTAAATGTGAATCAATTAAATCTGACACAAATGTTTAATGTAATAAATTTTTACTTAAAATAGGGTTAGGTAATTGCAAGATACAGGCTCACAGTACTGTGGTCTTAATACTCAAAAGGATGCACTAGTTTTAGTCCACTGTACACAATCTGCAGTATTATCTCCCAGTCTGTATGCTCGATAAAGAGTGTCAATGTCCCAATTTGCAATTATTCAGAACAATCTGCATAAATTGCAGTATAATGGATCTCAGTTTTTTTCCAGACTCTGTTTGCGGCGTCCCGTCAAACAGTGGTCTAGATTTGCAAGTTTGTCACAAGTCTTCGGGTACCCCTTTTTTTTGACGTGTTGATTTTGTTCAACGGATTTTCGGAGGGGGGGGGGACCGGTGCAGCCTAGGGTGCCGGTGTCAGGCCCGCTGCTGTACGAGATAACAGCGGTGATGCACGAGTGCTGTGGCGCTCCGTACCTCACGCGCCGTTCTCTCGTTGGCTGCGGTGACTAAGGGCAGCGGGGTAGGTGTTTGGGGCAGCTGGTCGCCGCCGTCGACACCGCCTCGCTTAACCGCCCGGGGGACCTCCTGCCTCTCAGTTCTCTCCGTCTCCTACTCACCCTCTCCACGTTCTCGATCTTCTCTGCACGATGGGAAGCCGGGTTAGGTGTTCAGCTCACGGCGGGGGATGATGACACTCCGGTGCTTGTGCTTGTTCTTGCTGGCGTGTATGGATCTCCCTCCAACGCGTTTCAGCCAATTGCCTTCTTCAAGGAGGTGTGTGTTGCTGGAGTTTCCGTCTGCTTAAATACCCTGGATCAGTTCTTTCACAAGTTGCTGATTAGTTAATTGGAATGTCCGTCATTGTTCTTGATTGGCATTATGTTCACCTGTTAGCGTGATTACATAATGGTTTCTGTTACGTATGATCCCATTTTGTTCTTAATTGTGTATGATATATTCGTATGATTGTAGTGACACATTAATTGTTAGGGGATTCTGACATATCTTTTTAGGTTGATATTATCAGTCTTGCATATTTATTTCTAAAGCCGGTTATTGTCTAAATTATGCATGGTATGCTTGCATGTTCGTAGTGGTACTTTTTAACCATGTCCTACATTATATGAGGATTATGTTAATTTTTTTGATTTTTTTTTTTTTTTTTTTTTTGATTTTTTTCTCCAGTCTCTGGGTGCGTTCCTATCGGTCTTATATATATACTTTTATATTTTATATTTTATATAAAGCCGATTATCTGGCATGAACAGGCTGTTCATGTTTGTGGTGTCTGTCCATAAATATGGTACTTATGCGGGATTAGTCATATAGTATTTTCTTGTGTGGTTGTGGTCGGTTATATAGTCATTTATTTCTTGCCTATGATGGATTTCACCTCATTATCTAGATTTAATCCCCTAGGTGCGAATGTCTTTAATTTGTACATCCATTTTAGTTCATTTTTGTTGATTTTGTGTATGAAATCTCCTCCTCTCCAGTTGGGTTGCACTATCTCTATTCCCACAAATTCTAATGTCTTGGGGTCATTGTCGTGGTGTAACTTGAAGTGTCTCGATAAGTTGTGTTCTTCATGTCCTTTCCTTATGTTCCTTATATGTTCACATATTCTGTCTTTAAGTTGTCGTGTTGTCCTGCCTATATACTGTTTATTACACCCACATTTTAATAGGTAGATCACCCCCTTACTGCTGCATGTGATTTTTTGTTTTATTTTAAATGTGTCTTCACTGTTTGTGGATTGAAAAAAGGTGGTGGGCTTTGTGCTTCTTTGTTTTTGATTTTTGCATCCTGTGCAGCCCCCACAGAAGAAAAAACCTTTGTTTGATTGGCATTTATCTATTGTCAATTGTGTGTTTGATTTTGGGGGAATGTGATTTTTTGTTAGTTTTTGTTTTAAGTCTGGTGCTTTTTTGAAAACTAATTTGGGTTTGATTGGGAGGTGGTCAGCTAGGGTTTCATCTTCTAAAAGTAATGGCCAATGTTTGGTTAGAATTTTCTTTAATTGTCCTGACTGTTCGGAGTATTGTGTGATGAATAACACTTCATTATGAATACCTTCATTATCTTTCTCTTTGTTCTTATATTTTAGTATGTCCTCTCTATTTGTCCGTTTCATTTGCTCAAATGCTTCATGAATTTTATGGTCCTTATACTTTTTTTCTTTGAATTGATTTTTGAGTTCTTCTCCTTGCTCTATGTAATCTGTTAATTTGGAGCAATTCCTCCTGATTCTCATAAATTGGCTGGTAGGTACTGAATCCAGCCAACTCGGATGATGCCAGCTAGTGGACAAAATATAACTGTTCACGTCTACAATCTTTTTATATGTTTTTGTGTGTACCTCTGTGTCTTCTGTATATATGTGTAAGTCAAGAAAATTGACTTCTTTCTTGTTGTATACAGTTGTAAAGATGAGATTGTTCTGGTTATTGTTTAGGTGTAAAATGAATTTTTGCAAAGATTCCTCATCCCCTCTCCAAATAAATAGCACGTCGTCTATGTATCTCTTCCAGAGCACGAGATTCTCCTCCAGCCACCACCCCCCTCTCCATATGTGTCTTTCCTTCCACCAACTCATGAAGAGGTTGGCGTAGCTGGGGGCGAATCTCGTGCCCATAGCTGTCCCGGTTGTCTGTAAATAAAAATTGTTGTCAAACCATAGGTAGTTATGTGTTAAAATGAAGTTGATACTATCCAAGATGAATTTTGTCTGCTCTGGTGTCAAGTCTTGGTCTTGTGTGAGGTGGTAATTGATGCTTTCCAAACCTTGGTCGTGTTTAATTACTGAATATAAGGATGTCACATCTGATGTTACTAACCATAAATCTTTATCCCACTGCATGTTCTTGAGTGTGTCCAGTATGTGTGTAGTGTCTCTTATGTATGATTTTTGTTTGTGTACGTATGGTTGTAGAAATGTGTCTATGTATTGTGAGAGGTTGGCTGTTAAAGAATTTATTCCAGAGATTATGGGCCTGCCTGGCGGTTTTATTGCATCTTTATGTATTTTTGGTAGGTAATAAAACACGGGTATAACTGGGTTATCTGTCTGTATGTATTGTAGTTCTTTTTGGTTCAAAATTCCTGTTGTGTGTCCATCATGTAGATGTTTGTCTAGTTCTTTTTTGAATTTGAAAGTGGGGTCTTGTTTTAATTGTGAATATGTCTTGGCATCTCCTAGGATTTTGTATGATTCCTCTAGGTAGTCTGTTTTATTAAGGATAACAATTCCCCCCCCCTTATCCGCGGGTTTTATAATAATGGAGTTGTTTTTCTGGAGGTCTTGTAGTGCAATGGTTTCCTTTCTCGTCAAGTTTTTGTTTTGATTTTTTACTTTTAGTGTTTCTAAATCCTTTTCTACCATTTTTGTAAAGCTTTCTACTTGTGCCCCTTTCATGTAGCTGGGATAAAAAGTAGATTGGGGTTTTAGGGAAGTGTGCTTGTATTGGTCTGTGTTTTCTGTATTTCTTATTGGTGCTGGTATTGTATTGGCAAAAAACTTTTTAAGTGTGAGCTTCCTGGTGAAATTGTGCAAATCCAGATATGTCTGGAATTTGTCCATTTGGTGTGTTGGCGCAAATTTCAATCCTTTATCCAATAATTTAGTATGCTCTTCTGTCAGTTTATGGCTACTTAAATTAAATAGACCATTCCCTACTTTGCTCTCCGCTGTCTCAATCTTTTTTTTGGTATTATTCCCCCCGCCTCTACATCCTCTCCTGGTTTTTTTATTTTGTTCATACTGTTTTTTTGTTGTTTGTTTGTTTTCTTTATTTTTGTTTTCGGTATTGCCCCTTGTCCTGCTTGTCTTGTCCCTAAAAAAAGGGGTGCTAATTCGACACATGTTGCCGAGCTAGTTGTTAGTCTGGGTGGGGGATCTATTTCTGTTGGTGTGGGACTGGTATTGATGTCAGTCTCTGTATCTGCAAATGCACCTCTAGCTGGTGTGGCTAGGGGTATTGTGAATTCAGTTTCCAGTACTGAGAATCTGTTGTTCTGATCCTCTGTTCTGCTAAATTCCCACCCTTGTTCTAATGACAGTCTTGCCAGGAGGTTAAGATGTGTGTCTTTCCCCGGTGTGTCTTCTTCTTCATAAACTGAAAAAGACTGATCAGATGTCGCTACGTTTATTGATTCGTCTAGTGTGGTGTTTAATTCGCCTAGGTTTTTGGTTCCTTGTTTAGCCTTGGTGTGCAGTGACGTCATATACTGTTGGTAGGTTAAGTTTAGTCTTTTATAGACTGGACTGTTCTTAGGTGGGGTTTTTTTTGTTGGTGTTGTCGTGTTCTTAGTTTTTTTATTGTTCTTTTTGTTATCTTTATTTACATGCTTATTCGTCTCTCTTGGTGGTATGTTGAATCTGTCTCTCAAGAATTTTTTCTTTTTTGTCTCTATTAACTGTGTTTCTATACGTGTCAGTCTGTCTGCGGTCACAGTGGATAAGGTGACAAATTCTGGTTTGTCTTTGAATGGTTCAAGTGTACTGTCCAGCTGGTCTATGTCTTTACCTAAAATGTCTAGTTTCTCTAGATTGTCCTTGATCAGTAAGTCAATTAATTTCATTGAGCAGTTTCTTAATGTCCCCTCCCATTTTTCCATAAAGGTAGTGTCTTCTTGATTGTGTGATGGGTCTTTTTTAATTCTAAGGCCTTTCGGTATGGTATTGCTGTTTTTATATAGTTTCAGGGTTTCTGTGTCCCACCATAGTCTTGTCTCTTTATTTATAAGTCTCTCTAGTTTTAGAAATGTGTCACAGAATGTATTGTTTAGCTGCTGTGACGGGTATGCGTCTATCAGTGAGAGAAGTGCTTCATTTGCCCTGGTTTCCCTATTTTTCCTTATATCTGTAAGGCCCATGTATTTTCTTGCTGCTGGTATTTTAGTCAGGAACAAATAGTTTTACAATTTTTGGTTATACCTGCGCACTGAAAAGATTAGGAAGTGATGAGCTGCAAGAACACTTTGGGATCTGACTGTATCCCAAGGGTTAAATATAATAGTCTTGGGGGTTAGTGCTGCGCTCAATCTATGGTTAACATGTATCTGCTGCAGTTGACTCTAAATGTGAATCAATTAAATCTGACACAAATGTTTAATGTAATAAATTTTTACTTAAAATAGGGTTAGGTAATTGCAAGATACAGGCTCACAGTACTGTGGTCTTAATACTCAAAAGGATGCACTAGTTTTAGTCCACTGTACACAATCTGCAGTATTATCTCCCAGTCTGTATGCTCGATAAAGAGTGTCAATGTCCCAATTTGCAATTATTCAGAACAATCTGCATAAATTGCAGTATAATGGATCTCAGTTTTTTTCCAGACTCTGTTTGCGGCGTCCCGTCAAACAGTGGTCTAGATTTGCAAGTTTGTCACAAGTCTTCGGGTACCCCTTTTTTTTGACGTGTTGATTTTGTTCAACGGATTTTCGGAGGGGGGGGGGACCGGTGCAGCCTAGGGTGCCGGTGTCAGGCCCGCTGCTGTACGAGATAACAGCGGTGATGCACGAGTGCTGTGGCGCTCCGTACCTCACGCGCCGTTCTCTCGTTGGCTGCGGTGACTAAGGGCAGCGGGGTAGGTGTTTGGGGCAGCTGGTCGCCGCCGTCGACACCGCCTCGCTTAACCGCCCGGGGGACCTCCTGCCTCTCAGTTCTCTCCGTCTCCTACTCACCCTCTCCACGTTCTCGATCTTCTCTGCACGATGGGAAGCCGGGTTAGGTGTTCAGCTCACGGCGGGGGATGATGACACTCCGGTGCTTGTGCTTGTTCTTGCTGGCGTGTATGGATCTCCCTCCAACGCGTTTCAGCCAATTGCCTTCTTCAAGGAGGTGTGTGTTGCTGGAGTTTCCGTCTGCTTAAATACCCTGGATCAGTTCTTTCACAAGTTGCTGATTAGTTAATTGGAATGTCCGTCATTGTTCTTGATTGGCATTATGTTCACCTGTTAGCGTGATTACATAATGGTTTCTGTTACGTATGATCCCATTTTGTTCTTAATTGTGTATGATATATTCGTATGATTGTAGTGACACATTAATTGTTAGGGGATTCTGACATATCTTTTTAGGTTGATATTATCAGTCTTGCATATTTATTTCTAAAGCCGGTTATTGTCTAAATTATGCATGGTATGCTTGCATGTTCGTAGTGGTACTTTTTAACCATGTCCTACATTATATGAGGATTATGTTAATTTTTTTGATTTTTTTTTTTTTTTTTTTTGATTTTTTTCTCCAGTCTCTGGGTGCGTTCCTATCGGTCTTATATATATACTTTTATATTTTATATTTTATATAAAGCCGATTATCTGGCATGAACAGGCTGTTCATGTTTGTGGTGTCTGTCCATAAATATGGTACTTATGCGGGATTAGTCATAAAGTATTTTCTTGTGTGGTTGTGGTCGGTTATATAGTCATTTATTTCTTGCCTATGATGGATTTCACCTCATTATCTAGATTTAATCCCCTAGGTGCGAATGTCTTTAATTTGTACATCCATTTTAGTTCATTTTTGTTGATTTTGTGTATGAAATCTCCTCCTCTCCAGTTGGGTTGCACTATCTCTATTCCCACAAATTCTAATGTCTTGGGGTCATTGTCGTGGTGTAACTTGAAGTGTCTCGATAAGTTGTGTTCTTCATGTCCTTTCCTTATGTTCCTTATATGTTCACATATTCTGTCTTTAAGTTGTCGTGTTGTCCTGCCTATATACTGTTTATTACACCCACATTTTAATAGGTAGATCACCCCCTTACTGCTGCATGTTATTTTTTGTTTTATTTTAAATGTGTCTTCACTGTTTGTGGATTGAAAAAAGGTGGTGGGCTTTGTGCTTCTTTGTTTTTGATTTTTGCATCCTGTGCAGCCCCCACAGCTTAAAGACAGAATATGTGAACATATAAGGAACATAAGGAAAGGACATGAAGAACACAACTTATCGAGACACTTCAAGTTACACCACGACAATGACCCCAAGACATTAGAATTTGTGGGAATAGAGATAGTGCAACCCAACTGGAGAGGAGGAGATTTCATACACAAAATCAACAAAAATGAACTAAAATGGATGTACAAATTAAAGACATTCGCACCTAGGGGATTAAATCTAGATAATGAGGTGAAATCCATCATAGGCAAGAAATAAATGACTATATAACCGACCACAACCACACAAGAAAATACTATATGACTAATCCCGCATAAGTACCATATTTATGGACAGACACCACAAACATGAACAGCCTGTTCATGCCAGATAATCGGCTTTATATAAAATATAAAATATAAAAGTATATATATAAGACCGATAGGAACGCACCCAGAGACTGGAGAAAAAAATCAAAAAAAAAAAAAAAAAAAAAAAAAAATATCAAAAAAATTAACATAATCCTCATATAATGTAGGACATGGTTAAAAAGTACCACTACGAACATGCAAGCATACCATGCATAATTTAGACAATAACCGGCTTTAGAAATAAATATGCAAGACTGATAATATCAACCTAAAAAGATATGTCAGAATCCCCTAACAATTAATGTGTCACTACAATCATACGAATATATCATACACAATTAAGAACAAAATGGGATCATACGTAACAGAAACCATTATGTAATCACGCTAACAGGTGAACATAATGCCAATCAAGAACAATGACGGACATTCCAATTAACTAATCAGCAACTTGTGAAAGAACTGATCCAGGGTATTTAAGCAGACGGAAACTCCAGCAACACACACCTCCTTGAAGAAGGCAATTGGCTGAAACGCGTTGGAGGGAGATCCATACACGCCAGCAAGAACAAGCACAAGCACCGGAGTGTCATCATCCCCCGCCGTGAGCTGAACACCTAACCCGGCTTCCCATCGTGCAGAGAAGATCGAGAACGTGGAGAGGGTGAGTAGGAGACGGAGAGAACTGAGAGGCAGGAGGTCCCCCGGGCGGTTAAGCGAGGCGGTGTCGACGGCGGCGACCAGCTGCCCCAAACACCTACCCCGCTGCCCTTAGTCACCGCAGCCAACGAGAGAACGGCGCGTGAGGTACGGAGCGCCACAGCACTCGTGCATCACCGCTGTTATCTCGTACAGCAGCGGGCCTGACACCGGCACCCTAGGCTGCACCGGTCCCCCCCCCCTCCGAAAATCCGTTGAACAAAATCAACACGTCAAAAAAAAGGGGTACCCGAAGACTTGTGACAAACTTGCAAATCTAGACCACTGTTTGACGGGACGCCGCAAACAGAGTCTGGAAAAAAACTGAGATCCATTATACTGCAATTTATGCAGATTGTTCTGAATAATTGCAAATTGGGACATTGACACTCTTTATCGAGCATACAGACTGGGAGATAATACTGCAGATTGTGTACAGTGGACTAAAACTAGTGCATCCTTTTGAGTATTAAGACCACAGTACTGTGAGCCTGTATCTTGCAATTACCTAACCCTATTTTAAGTAAAAATTTATTACATTAAACATTTGTGTCAGATTTAATTGATTCACATTTAGAGTCAACTGCAGCAGATACATGTTAACCATAGATTGAGCGCAGCACTAACCCCCAAGACTATTATATTTAACCCTTGGGATACAGTCAGATCCCAAAGTGTTCTTGCAGCTCATCACTTCCTAATCTTTTCAGTGCGCAGGTATAACCAAAAATTGTAAAACTATTTGTTCCTGACTAAAATACCAGCAGCAAGAAAATACATGGGCCTTACAGATATAAGGAAAAATAGGGAAACCAGGGCAAATGAAGCACTTCTCTCACTGATAGACGCATACCCGTCACAGCAGCTAAACAATACATTCTGTGACACATTTCTAAAACTAGAGAGACTTATAAATAAAGAGACAAGACTATGGTGGGACACAGAAACCCTGAAACTATATAAAAACAGCAATACCATACCGAAAGGCCTTAGAATTAAAAAAGACCCATCACACAATCAAGAAGACACTACCTTTATGGAAAAATGGGAGGGGACATTAAGAAACTGCTCAATGAAATTAATTGACTTACTGATCAAGGACAATCTAGAGAAACTAGACATTTTAGGTAAAGACATAGACCAGCTGGACAGTACACTTGAACCATTCAAAGACAAACCAGAATTTGTCACCTTATCCACTGTGACCGCAGACAGACTGACACGTATAGAAACACAGTTAATAGAGACAAAAAAGAAAAAATTCTTGAGAGACAGATTCAACATACCACCAAGAGAGACGAATAAGCATGTAAATAAAGATAACAAAAAGAACAATAAAAAAACTAAGAACACGACAACACCAACAAAAAAAACCCCACCTAAGAACAGTCCAGTCTATAAAAGACTAAACTTAACCTACCAACAGTATATGACGTCACTGCACACCAAGGCTAAACAAGGAACCAAAAACCTAGGCGAATTAAACACCACACTAGACGAATCAATAAACGTAGCGACATCTGATCAGTCTTTTTCAGTTTATGAAGAAGAAGACACACCGGGGAAAGACACACATCTTAACCTCCTGGCAAGACTGTCATTAGAACAAGGGTGGGAATTTAGCAGAACAGAGGATCAGAACAACAGATTCTCAGTACTGGAAACTGAATTCACAATACCCCTAGCCACACCAGCTAGAGGTGCATTTGCAGATACAGAGACTGACATCAATACCAGTCCCACACCAACAGAAATAGATCCCCCACCCAGACTAACAACTAGCTCGGCAACATGTGTCGAATTAGCACCCCTTTTTTTAGGGACAAGACAAGCAGGACAAGGGGCAATACCGAAAACAAAAATAAAGAAAACAAACAAACAACAAAAAAACAGTATGAACAAAATAAAAAAACCAGGAGAGGATGTAGAGGCGGGGGGAATAATACCAAAAAAAAGATTGAGACAGCGGAGAGCAAAGTAGGGAATGGTCTATTTAATTTAAGTAGCCATAAACTGACAGAAGAGCATACTAAATTATTGGATAAAGGATTGAAATTTGCGCCAACACACCAAATGGACAAATTCCAGACATATCTGGATTTGCACAATTTCACCAGGAAGCTCACACTTAAAAAGTTTTTTGCCAATACAATACCAGCACCAATAAGAAATACAGAAAACACAGACCAATACAAGCACACTTCCCTAAAACCCCAATCTACTTTTTATCCCAGCTACATGAAAGGGGCACAAGTAGAAAGCTTTACAAAAATGGTAGAAAAGGATTTAGAAACACTAAAAGTAAAAAATCAAAACAAAAACTTGACGAGAAAGGAAACCATTGCACTACAAGACCTCCAGAAAAACAACTCCATTATTATAAAACCCGCGGATAAGGGGGGGGGAATTGTTATCCTTAATAAAACAGACTACCTAGAGGAATCATACAAAATCCTAGGAGATGCCAAGACATATTCACAATTAAAACAAGACCCCACTTTCAAATTCAAAAAAGAACTAGACAAACATCTACATGATGGACACACAACAGGAATTTTGAACCAAAAAGAACTACAATACATACAGACAGATAACCCAGTTATACCCGTGTTTTATTACCTACCAAAAATACATAAAGATGCAATAAAACCGCCAGGCAGGCCCATAATCTCTGGAATAAATTCTTTAACAGCCAACCTCTCACAATACATAGACACATTTCTACAACCATACGTACACAAACAAAAATCATACATAAGAGACACTACACACATACTGGACACACTCAAGAACATGCAGTGGGATAAAGATTTATGGTTAGTAACATCAGATGTGACATCCTTATATTCAGTAATTAAACACGACCAAGGTTTGGAAAGCATCAATTACCACCTCACACAAGACCAAGACTTGACACCAGAGCAGACAAAATTCATCTTGGATAGTATCAACTTCATTTTAACACATAACTACCTATGGTTTGACAACAATTTTTATTTACAGACAACCGGGACAGCTATGGGCACGAGATTCGCCCCCAGCTACGCCAACCTCTTCATGAGTTGGTGGGAGGAAAGACACATATGGAGAGGGGGGTGGTGGCTGGAGGAGAATCTCGTGCTCTGGAAGAGATACATAGACGACGTGCTATTTATTTGGAGAGGGGATGAGGAATCTTTGCAAAAATTCATTTTACACCTAAACAATAACCAGAACAATCTCATCTTTACAACTGTATACAACAAGAAAGAAGTCAATTTTCTTGACTTACACATATATACAGAAGACACAGAGGTACACACAAAAACATATAAAAAGATTGTAGACGTGAACAGTTATATTTTGTCCACTAGCTGGCATCATCCGAGTTGGCTGGATTCAGTACCTACCAGCCAATTTATGAGAATCAGGAGGAATTGCTCCAAATTAACAGATTACATAGAGCAAGGAGAAGAACTCAAAAATCAATTCAAAGAAAAAAAGTATAAGGACCATAAAATTCATGAAGCATTTGAGCAAATGAAACGGACAAATAGAGAGGACATACTAAAATATAAGAACAAAGAGAAAGATAATGAAGGTATTCATAATGAAGTGTTATTCATCACACAATACTCCGAACAGTCAGGACAATTAAAGAAAATTCTAACCAAACATTGGCCATTACTTTTAGAAGATGAAACCCTAGCTGACCACCTCCCAATCAAACCCAAATTAGTTTTCAAAAAAGCACCAGACTTAAAACAAAAACTAACAAAAAATCACATTCCCCCAAAATCAAACACACAATTGACAATAGATAAATGCCAATCAAACAAAGGTTTTTTCTTCTGTGGGGGCTGCACAGGATGCAAAAATCAAAAACAAAGAAGCACAAAGCCCACCACCTTTTTTCAATCCACAAACAGTGAAGACACATTTAAAATAAAACAAAAAATCACATGCAGCAGTAAGGGGGTGATCTACCTATTAAAATGTGGGTGTAATAAACAGTATATAGGCAGGACAACACGACAACTTAAAGACAGAATATGTGAACATATAAGGAACATAAGGAAAGGACATGAAGAACACAACTTATCGAGACACTTCAAGTTACACCACGACAATGACCCCAAGACATTAGAATTTGTGGGAATAGAGATAGTGCAACCCAACTGGAGAGGAGGAGATTTCATACACAAAATCAACAAAAATGAACTAAAATGGATGTACAAATTAAAGACATTCGCACCTAGGGGATTAAATCTAGATAATGAGGTGAAATCCATCATAGGCAAGAAATAAATGACTATATAACCGACCACAACCACACAAGAAAATACTATATGACTAATCCCGCATAAGTACCATATTTATGGACAGACACCACAAACATGAACAGCCTGTTCATGCCAGATAATCGGCTTTATATAAAATATAAAATATAAAAGTATATATATAAGACCGATAGGAACGCACCCAGAGACTGGAGAAAAAAATCAAAAAAAAAAAAAAAAAAAAAAAAAAAAATCAAAAAAATTAACATAATCCTCATATAATGTAGGACATGGTTAAAAAGTACCACTACGAACATGCAAGCATACCATGCATAATTTAGACAATAACCGGCTTTAGAAATAAATATGCAAGACTGATAATATCAACCTAAAAAGATATGTCAGAATCCCCTAACAATTAATGTGTCACTACAATCATACGAATATATCATACACAATTAAGAACAAAATGGGATCATACGTAACAGAAACCATTATGTAATCACGCTAACAGGTGAACATAATGCCAATCAAGAACAATGACGGACATTCCAATTAACTAATCAGCAACTTGTGAAAGAACTGATCCAGGGTATTTAAGCAGACGGAAACTCCAGCAACACACACCTCCTTGAAGAAGGCAATTGGCTGAAACGCGTTGGAGGGAGATCCATACACGCCAGCAAGAACAAGCACAAGCACCGGAGTGTCATCATCCCCCGCCGTGAGCTGAACACCTAACCCGGCTTCCCATCGTGCAGAGAAGATCGAGAACGTGGAGAGGGTGAGTAGGAGACGGAGAGAACTGAGAGGCAGGAGGTCCCCCGGGCGGTTAAGCGAGGCGGTGTCGACGGCGGCGACCAGCTGCCCCAAACACCTACCCCGCTGCCCTTAGTCACCGCAGCCAACGAGAGAACGGCGCGTGAGGTACGGAGCGCCACAGCACTCGTGCATCACCGCTGTTATCTCGTACAGCAGCGGGCCTGACACCGGCACCCTAGGCTGCACCGGTCCCCCCCCCCTCCGAAAATCCGTTGAACAAAATCAACACGTCAAAAAAAAGGGGTACCCGAAGACTTGTGACAAACTTGCAAATCTAGACCACTGTTTGACGGGACGCCGCAAACAGAGTCTGGAAAAAAACTGAGATCCATTATACTGCAATTTATGCAGATTGTTCTGAATAATTGCAAATTGGGACATTGACACTCTTTATCGAGCATACAGACTGGGAGATAATACTGCAGATTGTGTACAGTGGACTAAAACTAGTGCATCCTTTTGAGTATTAAGACCACAGTACTGTGAGCCTGTATCTTGCAATTACCTAACCCTATTTTAAGTAAAAATTTATTACATTAAACATTTGTGTCAGATTTAATTGATTCACATTTAGAGTCAACTGCAGCAGATACATGTTAACCATAGATTGAGCGCAGCACTAACCCCCAAGACTATTATATTTAACCCTTGGGATACAGTCAGATCCCAAAGTGTTCTTGCAGCTCATCACTTCCTAATCTTTTCAGTGCGCAGGTATAACCAAAAATTGTAAAACTATTTGTTCCTGACTAAAATACCAGCAGCAAGAAAATACATGGGCCTTACAGATATAAGGAAAAATAGGGAAACCAGGGCAAATGAAGCACTTCTCTCACTGATAGACGCATACCCGTCACAGCAGCTAAACAATACATTCTGTGACACATTTCTAAAACTAGAGAGACTTATAAATAAAGAGACAAGACTATGGTGGGACACAGAAACCCTGAAACTATATAAAAACAGCAATACCATACCGAAAGGCCTTAGAATTAAAAAAGACCCATCACACAATCAAGAAGACACTACCTTTATGGAAAAATGGGAGGGGACATTAAGAAACTGCTCAATGAAATTAATTGACTTACTGATCAAGGACAATCTAGAGAAACTAGACATTTTAGGTAAAGACATAGACCAGCTGGACAGTACACTTGAACCATTCAAAGACAAACCAGAATTTGTCACCTTATCCACTGTGACCGCAGACAGACTGACACGTATAGAAACACAGTTAATAGAGACAAAAAAGAAAAAATTCTTGAGAGACAGATTCAACATACCACCAAGAGAGACGAATAAGCATGTAAATAAAGATAACAAAAAGAACAATAAAAAAACTAAGAACACGACAACACCAACAAAAAAAACCCCACCTAAGAACAGTCCAGTCTATAAAAGACTAAACTTAACCTACCAACAGTATATGACGTCACTGCACACCAAGGCTAAACAAGGAACCAAAAACCTAGGCGAATTAAACACCACACTAGACGAATCAATAAACGTAGCGACATCTGATCAGTCTTTTTCAGTTTATGAAGAAGAAGACACACCGGGGAAAGACACACATCTTAACCTCCTGGCAAGACTGTCATTAGAACAAGGGTGGGAATTTAGCAGAACAGAGGATCAGAACAACAGATTCTCAGTACTGGAAACTGAATTCACAATACCCCTAGCCACACCAGCTAGAGGTGCATTTGCAGATACAGAGACTGACATCAATACCAGTCCCACACCAACAGAAATAGATCCCCCACCCAGACTAACAACTAGCTCGGCAACATGTGTCGAATTAGCACCCCTTTTTTTAGGGACAAGACAAGCAGGACAAGGGGCAATACCGAAAACAAAAATAAAGAAAACAAACAAACAACAAAAAAACAGTATGAACAAAATAAAAAAACCAGGAGAGGATGTAGAGGCGGGGGGAATAATACCAAAAAAAAGATTGAGACAGCGGAGAGCAAAGTAGGGAATGGTCTATTTAATTTAAGTAGCCATAAACTGACAGAAGAGCATACTAAATTATTGGATAAAGGATTGAAATTTGCGCCAACACACCAAATGGACAAATTCCAGACATATCTGGATTTGCACAATTTCACCAGGAAGCTCACACTTAAAAAGTTTTTTGCCAATACAATACCAGCACCAATAAGAAATACAGAAAACACAGACCAATACAAGCACACTTCCCTAAAACCCCAATCTACTTTTTATCCCAGCTACATGAAAGGGGCACAAGTAGAAAGCTTTACAAAAATGGTAGAAAAGGATTTAGAAACACTAAAAGTAAAAAATCAAAACAAAAACTTGACGAGAAAGGAAACCATTGCACTACAAGACCTCCAGAAAAACAACTCCATTATTATAAAACCCGCGGATAAGGGGGGGGGAATTGTTATCCTTAATAAAACAGACTACCTAGAGGAATCATACAAAATCCTAGGAGATGCCAAGACATATTCACAATTAAAACAAGACCCCACTTTCAAATTCAAAAAAGAACTAGACAAACATCTACATGATGGACACACAACAGGAATTTTGAACCAAAAAGAACTACAATACATACAGACAGATAACCCAGTTATACCCGTGTTTTATTACCTACCAAAAATACATAAAGATGCAATAAAACCGCCAGGCAGGCCCATAATCTCTGGAATAAATTCTTTAACAGCCAACCTCTCACAATACATAGACACATTTCTACAACCATACGTACACAAACAAAAATCATACATAAGAGACACTACACACATACTGGACACACTCAAGAACATGCAGTGGGATAAAGATTTATGGTTAGTAACATCAGATGTGACATCCTTATATTCAGTAATTAAACACGACCAAGGTTTGGAAAGCATCAATTACCACCTCACACAAGACCAAGACTTGACACCAGAGCAGACAAAATTCATCTTGGATAGTATCAACTTCATTTTAACACATAACTACCTATGGTTTGACAACAATTTTTATTTACAGACAACCGGGACAGCTATGGGCACGAGATTCGCCCCCAGCTA
The DNA here is from genome assembly GCF_055691185.1 of Crinia signifera. Lineage (NCBI taxonomy): Eukaryota > Metazoa > Chordata > Amphibia > Anura > Myobatrachidae > Crinia > Crinia signifera. Next base: position 211,646,960 of record NC_139221.1, on the reverse strand, counting down.
CGCCAACCTCTTCATGAGTTGGTGGGAGGAAAGACACATATGGAGAGGGGGGTGGTGGCTGGAGGAGAATCTCGTGCTCTGGAAGAGATACATAGACGACGTGCTATTTATTTGGAGAGGGGATGAGGAATCTTTGCAAAAATTCATTTTACACCTAAACAATAACCAGAACAATCTCATCTTTACAACTGTATACAACAAGAAAGAAGTCAATTTTCTTGACTTACACATATATACAGAAGACACAGAGGTACACACAAAAACATATAAAAAGATTGTAGACGTGAACAGTTATATTTTGTCCACTAGCTGGCATCATCCGAGTTGGCTGGATTCAGTACCTACCAGCCAATTTATGAGAATCAGGAGGAATTGCTCCAAATTAACAGATTACATAGAGCAAGGAGAAGAACTCAAAAATCAATTCAAAGAAAAAAAGTATAAGGACCATAAAATTCATGAAGCATTTGAGCAAATGAAACGGACAAATAGAGAGGACATACTAAAATATAAGAACAAAGAGAAAGATAATGAAGGTATTCATAATGAAGTGTTATTCATCACACAATACTCCGAACAGTCAGGACAATTAAAGAAAATTCTAACCAAACATTGGCCATTACTTTTAGAAGATGAAACCCTAGCTGACCACCTCCCAATCAAACCCAAATTAGTTTTCAAAAAAGCACCAGACTTAAAACAAAAACTAACAAAAAATCACATTCCCCCAAAATCAAACACACAATTGACAATAGATAAATGCCAATCAAACAAAGGTTTTTTCTTCTGTGGGGGCTGCACAGGATGCAAAAATCAAAAACAAAGAAGCACAAAGCCCACCACCTTTTTTCAATCCACAAACAGTGAAGACACATTTAAAATAAAACAAAAAATCACATGCAGCAGTAAGGGGGTGATCTACCTATTAAAATGTGGGTGTAATAAACAGTATATAGGCAGGACAACACGACAACTTAAAGACAGAATATGTGAACATATAAGGAACATAAGGAAAGGACATGAAGAACACAACTTATCGAGACACTTCAAGTTACACCACGACAATGACCCCAAGACATTAGAATTTGTGGGAATAGAGATAGTGCAACCCAACTGGAGAGGAGGAGATTTCATACACAAAATCAACAAAAATGAACTAAAATGGATGTACAAATTAAAGACATTCGCACCTAGGGGATTAAATCTAGATAATGAGGTGAAATCCATCATAGGCAAGAAATAAATGACTATATAACCGACCACAACCACACAAGAAAATACTATATGACTAATCCCGCATAAGTACCATATTTATGGACAGACACCACAAACATGAACAGCCTGTTCATGCCAGATAATCGGCTTTATATAAAATATAAAATATAAAAGTATATATATAAGACCGATAGGAACGCACCCAGAGACTGGAGAAAAAAATCAAAAAAAAAAAAAAAAAAAAAAAAAAAAATCAAAAAAATTAACATAATCCTCATATAATGTAGGACATGGTTAAAAAGTACCACTACGAACATGCAAGCATACCATGCATAATTTAGACAATAACCGGCTTTAGAAATAAATATGCAAGACTGATAATATCAACCTAAAAAGATATGTCAGAATCCCCTAACAATTAATGTGTCACTACAATCATACGAATATATCATACACAATTAAGAACAAAATGGGATCATACGTAACAGAAACCATTATGTAATCACGCTAACAGGTGAACATAATGCCAATCAAGAACAATGACGGACATTCCAATTAACTAATCAGCAACTTGTGAAAGAACTGATCCAGGGTATTTAAGCAGACGGAAACTCCAGCAACACACACCTCCTTGAAGAAGGCAATTGGCTGAAACGCGTTGGAGGGAGATCCATACACGCCAGCAAGAACAAGCACAAGCACCGGAGTGTCATCATCCCCCGCCGTGAGCTGAACACCTAACCCGGCTTCCCATCGTGCAGAGAAGATCGAGAACGTGGAGAGGGTGAGTAGGAGACGGAGAGAACTGAGAGGCAGGAGGTCCCCCGGGCGGTTAAGCGAGGCGGTGTCGACGGCGGCGACCAGCTGCCCCAAACACCTACCCCGCTGCCCTTAGTCACCGCAGCCAACGAGAGAACGGCGCGTGAGGTACGGAGCGCCACAGCACTCGTGCATCACCGCTGTTATCTCGTACAGCAGCGGGCCTGACACCGGCACCCTAGGCTGCACCGGTCCCCCCCCCCTCCGAAAATCCGTTGAACAAAATCAACACGTCAAAAAAAAGGGGTACCCGAAGACTTGTGACAAACTTGCAAATCTAGACCACTGTTTGACGGGACGCCGCAAACAGAGTCTGGAAAAAAACTGAGATCCATTATACTGCAATTTATGCAGATTGTTCTGAATAATTGCAAATTGGGACATTGACACTCTTTATCGAGCATACAGACTGGGAGATAATACTGCAGATTGTGTACAGTGGACTAAAACTAGTGCATCCTTTTGAGTATTAAGACCACAGTACTGTGAGCCTGTATCTTGCAATTACCTAACCCTATTTTAAGTAAAAATTTATTACATTAAACATTTGTGTCAGATTTAATTGATTCACATTTAGAGTCAACTGCAGCAGATACATGTTAACCATAGATTGAGCGCAGCACTAACCCCCAAGACTATTATATTTAACCCTTGGGATACAGTCAGATCCCAAAGTGTTCTTGCAGCTCATCACTTCCTAATCTTTTCAGTGCGCAGGTATAACCAAAAATTGTAAAACACTGCATGACATGCCTGGTCACAGGTACAGGTAGTAAAATCATAGTCCCTTGTACATGCACATGTAGTAACATACCTGTGTCTGACTTCCCATACAGACAATGTGAAAGGTCTATAGACAGCATTGTCCAAACACATATTTGCTTTATATGAGCCATTGAGCTTAGTGATAGATCATTCATCTGCTGTACGAATAATATATATTGAATAGTGTACACCTAGCAAACTAATTTTCTGCACACAGTAAACAGTAGTATGCAGATTACCTGTTGTGTGAGCATTGATGCCTGTGTGACACCTGGCTTTGCTTCCTAGGATCTGGTCTTACTGCACAATTGGCATATTCTAATTACACATGAGGAATGCTGAATTCTAAAGGTGCCTGTACACTTGTCCGATTTGGGCTGATTTCAACTGATTCCATCGGAACGAACCGAGATCAGGCCCAAAGCGGATGTGTCTGATATCCGATACGCTGTATATGATAAGATAAATCGTATGTGCAGCCGCCAGCATCCGTATCGTATCCGGTCCGCGAGTGGGGAAGTGTCGTGTAGAAGAGGTCCTCTCTCTGCTCTGCGGCGGGTGGCAGTAGAATAATAATAAAAAAAAACATTCACAAGTATCAGTGGCCATCCATTCAAGTGTATGGGCACTTTTTTTATTTAATAAACTTTTTATTAAGTTTTGTGTAGCAATGTTCAGACAAAACATGAAGTATGTAGTGATTGGCATATAGTCTTACAACATAGAAAGCTAGAACCGTGTGGTTCAACGAACCCATCCAAACTTGACGAGGATTACTTTGCCTGTATTCCGTGTCCGCTCGCCATGCTTCGGGCTCACCACACTTTATAAAATCAACTCCACGCTAATGTGGATATTGGGGGTATGAACAAGTCGGGAGGACGCATAACGCGTCCGCTCGCCACGCTTCGGGCTGGCGTGGTTAGTGGAGGTTTAAAAAGGAGGCATTTGTCAGTATGTAACATGGAGCACTGGCAAATGTGTACCTTTATTGTGTATAAGACGCACTTGCGGACATGGGAAGGGTTGCCGTACCCTGCTGCAATAATTATTGAGGCGCAAGAGCGTCTGAGACACTCCTGCATCTCAGACAGCTGGAGCGCCTCTCTGCCGGCGTCAACCAGTGCAGGGGATCTGGCGGTTACCGGGGGAGCCGTTGGCCTACACTGAAAACGTAGCGTAGCCGGGCGCAGTACTAATACACAAGTACCCAGATTGCCAATGAGGCAGTGGCGCCACTAGTGAGGTAGCTGGTACATGTACTGGTTACACTTTCGTTGGAAGATAAGATATAGCCAGGTTTGACAGACAAACGTAGACAGGAGAAGTCTGGAAAGGAAAAAGGGGGGGGGGGGGCGGGAAACATATTCATCTTACTATAAAGTACAATAAGATATAATGAAGCATAATAAGTATACACAGCATGTTGAGGTATCGGCACCCCTTACTCATAAGGTCTTCTCAAGAAGCTCCAAATTCTATGGCACCTTTGTTGTAGGAGATAGGGGCTTATTTTGCGGTAATGTCCAGTGTCCAGAAGGGAGGGTAAGATCGTTGCCCAAGCTTAGAGAGTAAAGCTTAATAATTCGGCTCAGGAGAATAGTAGTGGGTTTCAAGGACTTAAACTACAGGTCAGTATCTCAGCTGTTCTTGAAAGTAGCCGGTTAAGAGCAAGGAAGTGTTCAGAGAGAGAGATGCATGGAAGTCATGCGGATTAAGTGATAGAGATAAGGGGACTGACTTTATTTATTTATTATTTATTAACAGTTTCTTATATAGCGCATACATATTCCGCAGCACTTTAGAGAATATTTGAACATTCACATCAGTCCCTGCCCCAGTGGAGCTTACAATCTATATTCCCTACCACATGTACATGCACACACAGACATTCTAGGGTTAATTTTGTTGGAAGCCAATTAACCTACTTGTATATTTTTGGATTGTGGGAGGAAACCGGAGTACCCGGAGTAAACCCATGCAAGTAAGTGGAGAATATAAAAACTCCACACAGTTAGAGCCATGGTGGGAATGGAACCCATGACCTCAGCGCCGTGAGGCAGTAATGCTAACCATTACACCATCCATACTGCCCACCCATATGGAGGTCTCAAAGTATTGGAGTATCGTGAATTTTGAGTTATCGTCCAGGGAGAGGATATAAGGGTTCCATTTTTTGTAAAAAGCTTCCAAAGAGGGTGATTCCTGGAGAATTTTGGTCTTAATGTCGAAGCATAGATGTTGTAATATCCTTCATTTTAGCTCTTGGATGCTGGGAGTACATTTCTTGACCCAATGTCAGTTATAGCTTCTTGGCCAAAGTAAAGATGATGACTAAAAGAGAGAGATTTTTTAGGGTGGATGAGTTTAGCCCCTCAGAGTTGAAAATAAATAGTAGTCAGACGTCTATGATGCCATCAGGGGTGTTTTGGGTAATGGGAAGCTCTGGTAACCATTTGGAGATTAGATTAGAGGCTTGAATGCTAGGAGAGGTATTGGCTTCAATCAGTAGGGGGTAAAGTAGATTTAATTAGTAGTTCTTTGTAGACCTGTAGTGTATGAGTTTCAGAATAGGGTGGGTATCTGGATTTTCCCTGGGGGTGGTTGGATTGATTGGGCGTAGTGTCTAACTTGTAAATAAAGGTAGAAGTGTGTATTTGGGAGTGTGCATTTTTGTGCAAGCGTATCAAAAGGGAGAACATTTCCACCAGGGTCGAAGACCCTGGACACGGGAGCCAGGCCTCTATGTCTCCACAATTGAAGTGTTGCATTCGTAAGGGAGGGGCTGAAATTGGGGTTTCCCCATAATGGAATGTAGGGAGAAGATTGAAAGTCTTGTTTCAATTTTCTATGAAGATGGATCCAATGTGGATAGATATCTTTGAATAATATATTTTAGTATATTTCTCTCGGAATATCAGTGGAGTTCAGATGCAACAAAGCTGAGTATGGATGGAAGTTGGCATAGTCTAGGGTAAGATCCGTGTAAACTGATTTTTCCAACAACCAGTCACTCGCATATCTGAAGAAAACGGACACCGAATAAGCTTTAAAATCTGGTAAACGGAGTCCCCCTCGTAGTCTGGGGAGTATTTATTTTGATAATGCGGTCCTGGGCCTTTTACCTTTCTAAATTAATTTGGAAATGTGAGAGTTAATTGTAAGTAAATCTTAGTATCGTAATGCAATGGGGAGAAGTTGAATGATGTAGAATAATTTTGGGAAAATAATTGATTTGACTGCTGTAGATCTACCTAAAAGTGAGAGGGTCAGCTGGGTCCCAGATATCAACAGGGAAGTTATTTTAGTGATGGAAGGGGAAAAGTTTTCCTTCTATAAGTTTTTGGTTTTATTTGTAATATTCACTCCTAAGTATTTCACTTGTGACTGGGCTAGTTTGAATTTATTGAAAGATGGCAATGTCTGCTGAATAGTTTCCCACTAAGGCAGGTATTCAATGCTTGTATTGGGGGGAGGCAGGGAATCCTGTGTAGGATTCGCTGCACTTTCGCCCCAATTCTCCCTGCAGGGCGATTCGCCTGGCAGCCGCCCGTTCGCCCTATTCAACGCGTCAGGGGCTCACTGCCCCTGGCGGCGAATTTTAACCCCCCCGGCGAATGCCGCCGGGGAGCAGGGGTATGGCTGCAGGCAGGGAGATGGAAGCCTCCCTGCCTGCGCCAGACACTGTGGGGGTGAAGGAGGGCTGTGGGGGACACAGGGAGAGCCCCCCAGAGCTGGCAGGGGGCTGTGTTAGGGAGCCGCTACACACTGGTCCATGTGTAATGATCGGGATCAGTGTGCAGTGAATATATGAATATTAATGAGCGGCTCCCGGCTCGGCCCCCTGCTGGTGAATGTGTAAAAAAAATATATATATTGTTTAAAATGTGCAAGCACATGAATAAAAATAGCAAGCCCCTTCACAGAAAAAAAAATCTGATTTCTTGACACCAAACTAAAAATAAAAAACGCTTTATTTTCAAAGATCACATTCCAGTTCTCCAGATAAAGATGACGAATGTAAAATGTAGAATCCGGGGGAAAATCACTGGAGAAAGCAGTTCTCCACTTCAGCATTGAATACACTCTCGGCGAATTCCACTAAAAACCCCATTGAAAACCACTGGCGAATCGCGGAGAATCACAAACAGAGAATCGCCAGACATTCGCTCTTCATTTGCAGAGAATTGTGTCCATTGAATAGGGCGAATAGTTTTTTCTGTGAGAAAATTCCCTGTAAACCCGGCGAATTGCCTGATTCCCCAGAAAATATGGCGAATCAGAGGCATTGAACACTGGCCTAAGAGGAGTTCGGATTTTTCTAGGTTAACTTTGTAACCTGATAGTTTACCAAAATCACCTATCAGCATAAGAATAGTTGGGATGGATGACAAGGGATTAGTGACAAACAGTAGCATGTCATCGGCAAATAGTGACACTTTTAATTCATGGCGGTTAATGAGTATACCATTGAAATCCGGGGATTAGCATAGGAGGAGTGCTAAGGGTTCAATCGCGACAGCGAAATGGAGAGGGGAAAGGGGGCATCCCTGTCTCATCCCTTTGTATAGCTGAAAGTAATCTGAAATTTGCCCATTACTAATAATTTGGGAAACTGGGTTTGAGTTCAAGTTCGCTTGGAAGGCCGAAGTGTTCCATTGTATTATATAGGTGGGGCCATAGGACAAGGTTGAAGGCCTTTTCTAGGTCTATGGACATGATACCTGGGGGAAGAGATCCGACTTATTTTGGGTGTGTTGTAAGGCTGTTATTACTTTCCTTACATTGACAACAGAGTGTCTTCCTGAAATGAATCCTGTTTGGTCAGGATGGATGATCAAAAGCATGAGAATTTTTAGCCTTTCCGTTAGAATTTTTGCCAGGATCTTACAGTCCAAATTCAATAACGAGATCGGCCTATAAGATCCCGGGGCTGTCATCCCTTCCTGGTTTGGGGAGAGTCTTGATATATGCTTTGTTAAAGTGGTTGGGAAGGGAGTTGCTGCTAAGTATATGATTAAAGGCTTTAACCAAAGGACATATGGATAGTGGTAGATGCTCAATTAGTTCAGTACCACTCAGGGGCATGCAAGGGAGGGGTTAATACCGAGTAAGTTAAACAAGACATTTTTCCCCCCAGCTCACTGAATGGTATTAGTAACCAATCTTGAACACTACATGATAATAGAATTCAGAGATATTGGTTACATATAGCTGCGCAGATGTATGATATGCCCCCAAGCCACGTCACGGCTTCTCTGTATATTGGGGGTCCCTAGCACTATATCTAGGTGCAGGGTGTGCCACGCTAAAAACTATCATGAGCTAGAAAGCCCAGTGCGGCATGCCAGTGAGATACTATAGTGTTAATTAATTTTAGTGATAGGAAGCCGAAGCTATATATAGAGATAAAATAAGAAAATGAAATGTAATTAAAATAGAAGAGAGATAGTGTTGGTGAGTGAAAAGTGTTAATAGAATGTAAGGGCATGCCACACTAAAGCCATCCAGCTCAACCATTCCAGGGACATCGCACCCACCGTTACCCTAAATTGGGTCTACAATTAACCATTATCAGTGGCTTCTTGCTGGTTAATCGTAGACCCAATTTAGGGTAACGGTGGTGATAACGATAATTAATGCTGTATAAGTGTTTGTTACCCCTATTGGGAAGGTATTCATTAAAGTGGGTATTCGCGATAAGGTACTGCTGTCGATTGGTGGTGAGGGGTTTTGTTGGTATCTGGAGTATGCTGCTGCCGTCAATGACTGCTGTAAGGAAAGATGGGTAGCTGAGCAATTTTTGTTTAGTTTAGCAATGTAAGATAAAGTGTTCCCTCTTAACTCTGCCTTGGCTGTTTGCCAAAAGAGAGGAGGGTTAGTGTCTGTGTGTGACTGGTTGTTGGTGCAGTATTCCTTCCAACCATCCGTAAGTTTGTTCCTGAAGGCCGCTGACATTAGGAGGTGGTTAGGGACGTGCCAGATAGTTTTGTTGTGAGGGTTCTTCGCTAACAAGCATTTTAAACCATAGTAGAAAGTGATCTGAAATAGAAATTGGATCCAATTCAGCGGCGGTGACTCTCAGGAACAGGGTCTCCGACAGGAGCATATAGTCTATCCTTGAAAAGGTGCGATTGGTTGCAGATTGGCATGTAAACTCCCTAAAGGTGGGGTTCAATGTTCTCCAAATATCGAGTAGTCTTAGACTGGATGCTAATTGAGGAACTCCCAATGTGGGAAGTGAGGGGGGATGTGTGTTGCGTGTAGATTTATCGAGATAAACATCGGAGACTAGATTGAAGTCACCGCAGACTATCATTTTTGTATCCATGAAAGGTGTTAATTCATGGAGTATTAGGTTAAAGAATTGTTTTTTTATATGTTGTAGGGGCGTAAATATTGCACTGGCCAATAATTTCCTGTCACGATCTGGATAAAACAGACATTATTTTACCTTTTAGTGCCTCTCCACAGTCTCTTCAGTAACTCCTTAATGCTGCAGCTGTGAAGCAAAGCCTGCAGTCTGACCTGATGCATCAGCTCACTACAGCTGCACTCGTTAATGCTCCTGGCCACAAGCATGGCTTGTACAAACACTCTTTCCCGCCATAGCAGACATGGGGGCTGCCATGTTTTTCCCAGTCACATGTTTGCACTATCCAATCCTGATGGTTCTGATCTCCCTATCATACCTGCCCGGCCAATCCTGGCCACCCAGTGGGTATAAGTATGCAGGGAGCTCTCAGAATAATAGCTAGTGCTTCAGTTGTCTCCAGTGTGTGTTCAGCTGTCCTTGTCTCCATACAAGTGTTTTCCTGCTGGTGTTGTTATCTCCTATTCTGCAGTGTCCTCCAGGCATTCCATCTCCTGTGAAGTTCCAGGTACTCCATCTCCTGCGATCCTGCATCCACAACCCAGCACTCAAGCCTAGCTCCAGGACTCTGGTCTTTCCAATGTTCCGCCATCGTCTACCATCGATGTTCCGTCATCACTAAGTCCGATATTCCGGATTCATCACTTCCAGTTTCCGTCCGTCATTCCGGACCCACAGTCTACTACTCCATATCCGATATTCCGGATCCGATGTTCCACCATCGATACCACATCATCATCCAGCTGTAAAGTATTGCTATCTACATAGACTGTACTATTTCATCTGCATACTTTACTGCTTGTGTATTACAACCATATGCTAATAAAACTCGGTTGTATTTTACCATTGACTGTTTACTGGCTCTTGGTGCACTGTCTCGCATCACATGCGAAAGGGTCCTCTGCAACCTTCCCGGTTCAGATACCGATCCAGGTCCCCACCAGAGGTCTCAGTCTCCGCGACTCAGACCCCTGGTGTGACATTTCCATCCTAGCATTTGGAGTTTCAGTAATTCAGGAAGTAATAAGTGGGCCTCTTGGATGTAGATTAAATCTAATTTAAAAACACAAAAGGTGGACAATAGTGCGCTGTCAGGAAACAACGTTGTGTTCTGTTTCTTTTCCCCTTTTGGTCCGGATTTCAATCCAAGATGGATACCAAAAAATAATGAGAGTAGAAACAAAGATCTTTAGACAATCTGGACAGTCTGCGACTGCTGCAACCTCGTGCCGGGGGGCAGAGCCGGGCAACGGATGACATAGGGTTCAGTGGCGCTGCCCGGACCCAGGACACAGCGCAGTGTGTTTTTTTTTTTAGGTATCGCTCCCCCTAAAAAATTCACCCAGTGGGGAGCGCTACCTCCCATGTTTAGGTTCCCTAAACATGGGAGGGTTTAACTCACCTGCTAAAAGGCGAATGGTCCTAGTATACTGTAATCAATTTAAATTAGATTTACAGAAAAACAATTTTTATGAAAGTAGCCGCGCCAAACCTGGCTGCTGCACCTTGTACCACCCTGGGATACCACCCCAGATCCAAACAAGCACAAAAAACACAAAAGGTGGACAATAGTGCGCTGTCAGGAAACAACGTTGTGTTCTGTTTCTTCTCCCCTTTTGGTCCGGATTTCAATCCAAGATGGATACCAAAAAATAATGAGAGTAGAAACAAAGATCTTTAGACAATCTGGATGAATATTTCTTTCCTCGAGATAAAACGTATTATCCCTCTACTGACCTGAATAACAGGCCCTATGTTCCCGTAAAGGTTTCTTTCCTTTCAGTTAGCATCAGACATTCCCATAGAGTAAGAGCTCACCTTGGCACTGGGCCCTATTTTCATACAAAGGTTTCTTTCTCTCCTGGGACCTCTGGATAGCAGCAATGGAATTCCACACCAATGTTGATTCAGGTAAAAAAACAGGGTTTATTCCAAGATCCAGTAAATACAGATAAAAAGTGAATGATTAAAAAAGAGGTTTCCACGTGCCACTTCCCCCTTCACTCCTTCACCATACCTCTCTCTCCCGGGTGTGAGGTAGGTTACTCGCCCAAAGATGGTAAACGGCTTTAGAATCGGAAGCTAGGGTTGGAAGCACTGGAACCATACAAAAACTCCACAGCACCGACGCGTTTTGGACCTGCAAGGTCCTTTTTCAAGGTGTGGAGTAAAAAGGTGTCTGCACAGGTATTTATACCTGTGCAGACCTGCTTAATTGTGTGTACAGTTCAAAAACATGGAGCCGGATTATACCGGGATTTACAATACAACATAATGCGGTCATTAAAAAAGCACAATATTGACAACGTAAAAACAACATATACAATCACAAGGTTACATGATCTTGTTATATGGGCATTCTTTTAAAATACAAATACATGGCAGCATTGGGCGGGTTACAAAAATAATGGGTCCGGAGCCATAATTTACTTTTCACCGATTTGCACGGCGCCAAGCATAATTCAGTGCGTTCTTCCGCATAGTAGCGGAAGTGACGTCCACATCCGGTCTTTGGTACGCATCGTCGTTGACGTTTGTGACTCAGAGCCGTCTGACGTAGCCCTACAACAGACGGAACATCAGCACCCGGCTCTTGGACTGCAAATACTACTTCCTGTTGCTTCCGTGGTGTATTTTCATCAGATGCAGCGTAATTGAACCGCAGTTTGGAACGCAAAACCAGGAAGTGAGTAGTAATCATCAATGCCCGTTCATGTGACATGTAAAAAAATAGCAAATGTTAAAATTGGTAAACAGTAAAAAAATACGTTAATAAAGATTAGTTTAAACATATCATAGGAAGCATTTAAGCTCAAAATCCAAATTGAGCCCCAACGGCGATAGCGTTTTTAGGGTGTAGATGGTCTGCATCTCAGTGCGTGCCAATTTGACATCACCATCGTTCACCCTCCAGTGTGATTTTATTACCTTGATTCCGCAAAAGGATACAAGGTGTTTTATGTCACACTGGTGTGTTTTTTTTAAATGTTCCGCTACATTGTTGGAATCTACACCTTTTTTAATGTTGCGGACATGTTCCGCCCATCTAGTTTTGAGAGCTCTAGAGGTTCTCCCAACGTACTGTTTCTTACAAACACATTCAAGTAAATATATACAGTTTTTTGTGTCACAAGTAATAAGATCATCAATTGTATAGACCTTTTCTGTTTGCGCAGACTTATAGTTCTGCATACATTTAATTGAACCCTTACAGGAGCGGAACATACTGCACATACCGCACCTGTAGAATCCCTTCGATTTTATTCGTACTAAAGGTGAAGGTATATTTATAGCACTGTTGACAATGGTATCTTTAACATTGCGGGCTCTTCTATATACAAATTTGGGGTCAGAACTGATATGTCCCGTCAATAAGGGATCATTTGTCAGGACCCCCCAATGTTTTTTAATAATTTGTTCCAATTGTCTGTGCTGACTTGTGTATTTTGTAATAAACATTACCTCTGAAATAGTCGATTTTTGCTTAACAGTAGTATTGGAATCATTGACTCCCCTGTTCAAAATTATCCTTCTACCTTTTTCTTTAGCACCATCTAAGATGGTTTTTTGGTAACCTTTACTTAAAAATTGTTTCTCTAGATAATTCGCTTGTGTTTCATACGTATCCAGGTCCGAACAATTTCTACCAATCCGCTGGAACTGGCTGCCTGGTACGCTTTTCAACCAACATCGATGGTGATTGCTTTCCGCACCGATGAAGGAGTTACAATCAGTTTTCTTTATATAGTTTTTGGTTTTTAGAGACCCATTCTCTATATATATAGTAAGGTCAAGGAAATTCACAGATTCAACACTTTTATCAAAAGTTAGCTGGATATTAAGATTGTTTGAATTCAGATGTTCACAGAAAGAACTCAGGTCACTTTCTTCTCCCTTCCAGATACATACAATGTCGTCGATATATCGACGCCATAGCACCAGGCTGGCACCAAAGGGATGGCCCTCCCAAACAGCTTGGGCCTCCCACCACGCCATAAAAAGATTGGCGTAGCTTGGTGCCAGCCTGGTGCCCATTGCTGTACCGCTGAGTTGCAGGTAATAGTCACCTTGAAACCAGAATATAACATGATCATGTAACATTGTGGTTGTATATGTTGTTTTTACGTTGTCAATATTGTGCTTTTTTTAATGACCGCATTATGTTGTATTGTAAATCCCGGTATAATCCGGGTCCATGTTTTTGAACTGTACACACAATTAAGCAGGTCTGCACAGGTATAAATACCTGTGCAGACACCTTTTTACTCCACACCTTGAAAAAGGACCTTGCAGGTCCAAAACGCGTCGGTGCTGTGGAGTTTTTGTATGGTTCCAGTGCTTCCAACCCTAGCTTCCGATCCTAAAGCCGTTTACCATCTTTGGGCGAGTAACCTACCTCACACCCGGGAGAGATAGGTATGGTGAAGGAGTGAAGGGGGAAGTGGCACGTGGAAACCTCTTTTTTAATCATTCACTTTTTATCTGTATTTACTGGATCTTGGAATAAACCCTGTTTTTTTACCTGAATCAACATTGGTGTGGAATTCCATTGCTGCTATCCAGAGGTCCCAGGAGAGAAAGAAACCTTTGTATGAAAATAGGGCCCAGTGCCAAGGTGAGCTCTTACTCTATGGGAATGTCTGATGCTAACTGAAAGGAAAGAAACCTTTACGGGAACATAGGGCCTGTTATTCAGGTCAGTAGAGGGATAATACGTTTTATCTCGAGGAAAGAAATATTCATCCAGATTGTCTAAAGATCTTTGTTTCTACTCTCATTATTTTTTGGTATCCATCTTGGATTGAAATCCGGACCAAAAGGGGAGAAGAAACAGAACACAACGTTGTTTCCTGACAGCGCACTATTGTCCACCTTTTGTGTTTTTTTGTGCTTGTTTGGATCTGGGGTGGTATCCCAGGGTGGTACAAGGTGCAGCAGCCAGGTTTGGCGCGGCTACTTTCATAAAAATTGTTTTTCTGTAAATCTAATTTAAATTGATTACAGTATACTAGGACCATTCGCCTTTTAGCAGGTGAGTTAAACCCTCCCATGTTTAGGGAACCTAAACATGGGAGGTAGCGCTCCCCACTGGGTGAATTTTTTAGGGGGAGCGATACCTAAAAAAAAAAACACACTGCGCTGTGTCCTGGGTCCGGGCAGCGCCACTGAACCCTATGTCATCCGTTGCCCGGCTCTGCCCCCCGGCACGAGGTTGCAGCAGTCGCAGACTGTCAAACAGCTGGGGAGGGGGGGGGCGGGGGGAAGCAGAGTTCAGTCATCAGCTCAGCCTGGCGCTAATCCAGAGTATTTTCCAGGTTTGTTAGTCTGGACACTGAGGCATAGCCTGGGAAAATTCTCGGGATTACCACTGAATGATTACTGTACATATCTTAATGTGTTTTACTAAAAGGGTGTTTTCAAATGAAATTCCATTTACAATTGCTTTTTAAATGTGTTCAAAATACTTTTTCCGAGACCAAACACAACCAACACAAAATATTTACAAAACTGAACTTTATTTGTCTTGAAATGGCTCAAATAGCAAAATATAAAAGTGGGCAGTGGAATCAGCTTATACATTGTTTAGTGAAACTTGTAGCTTCATAACACCACAGGACCCAACACAATAGCTGCAAAGCTATTTAAAGTGCACCAACTGCCTACACACACACTGGAAACAGACATTTTGGGGGAGAGTGAATTTATATAAAATAATTTATCTTTAGCAATTCACAGAGCCATCACTGAAACAATTGAAAATATGCTACTCCCAAAATGGCTTCCTCCAGTATGTGCAGGTAGCAAGTACACTTGAAAGCATTAATGGTCATTAACTTTAGTCACCAACAAAAACAATCACAGTAACTAAATGAGGAGGCTCTTTGTGGCCTCTGATTCTCATGTAACGTATTCTGGATGTGGTATAGGATGATTAGATGATATTTATATACAAATGAGATTTGGAAGGCTATATTCTATTTGAGCATGTTTTAAGTTAGTGTTTAGTTAAATAAGAGGGGCCACTTTCTAATGTTGCTTGGCTAAAATAATATATAAAAAAAAAAAAAAAAAAATCCACACCAGGAAGAACAGAAGGGATCATGGGGTCCCTTGCTTAAATGTATCTATAGATAAATAGACTAATGATTGTTTGACAATGCAATGCTATAATGAGGAGAACATGGCTAAAACAACAGTCATTAGATACAATCCATGTCGCAGTTAAGATTTTTATAACAGCCTTGAAATCATCTTAGACCAAAATTCTGCAGTGCATTGTATTCTGACTTAAGACAAGTGACTTCATAAAACAAATGTTGACTAATATTGTGCAGCATAGATACTTGTGTTAACCTAAGGCGAGGTCATGTGCAATTCTGCAATTTACGCTGGAGAGGCTAGTCATTCAAGACATTTGCAGAATAAAATCACTTTAAGAAAACAGATGAGTTCGGATTCAAAAGGTCATTATGGATTAGTTACAACAAGAGAAGTAAAATGGCTTTCAGCTATAGTTTCACTACATCTCCCAGCAGTGAACAAAGCATCCTAGAAGTTGTAATTTAATGGCTGGACAGCTATAAGTTACAGATATGATATCAAACCCATAAACATATAACAAATAACTTGACTTGTGCTACTAGCTGTTTTAATGCAGCAAGAAATGTGTTATAATGGACAAGCATGGTGTATATTATTACAAAATACCTGTCAGCAAAGTGTTTTAGAACAAGCTCTCAAATGATATTGCTTGATTAATGTAAAAATAAAAATCAAGAAATGAATAACATAAAACAGTGTACCATTATTATCTACACAATAAACAAATAATCATACCACACGTATTATAATTGCTACTAGTTGACCGCTATGAGCAGATCTTAAACAGAATTCATCGAGAGTTGTCAGACAAGGTTGGAAAGGTTCCTCTTCTTTCTGACATCGTGCACAGTCCCACACAAAAAAAGTTTCTTGAAACTTTATTATTTTTACGTGATCAGTTGTAGAAGACAGCACCTCCTTAACTGTGGTGGCATGTTGTACAGAAACATGAACACTGACAAAGGGCTGATTTATCAAGCTTTTTTCACACAAACTCTGAATGATTCTTGTTGATGAGCTTATGTCACAGTGTACTTATGCCGACGCTGCAGCACAACCATCCAAGTCAAACGAACATATCCTGGTACTACGTCATACATAGGGTTTATACATTACGGTGTACAATATAGATTATGCAGGTGTCAGATGAGAAATTAATACTTTAATTGTAAATCTACTTCCTCTGCCAGAACTACAATGACAAATTCAAGCCAATTAAAGCCTTAAAAAAAATTATATCTTTAAGATCATCTTATGGCATTTGCTTAGGTAAAAGCACACATGGGCATATTTATCAAAATGTAGAAGGTCTTAAACTGTGCAAATCTAGATATCCCAGCTATGTGGGTGCTTATTAAACACAGTAACAGCACTTCCAATTAAATATTTTCCTGAATAATAAAATTAGCCTTTTAATCTAAATGTAATACCCAACAAAAGACTTATAGCTCACAACAATAATATCAATCTCTTAATTACCTCTGTTAAAGTGGACCTGTAAATGGAGGCACACAATTTTAGTGGTCTTGATCTGTATCCAAGTCTCAATTCACTATGAAGTGCTTCAGTAACGTTACTAATGAATTAAACAACTTCATGCTCAGCCCACAAAATGGCTGCCTCCACCATGTGAGGTAATGGGTCTACTTTAAGGCATATTCAGAGAACAATGGAAGTTAAGAGGCAACCATTTCATTAACATATCAGTTTAGGTACATACAGAATTGTCTATTTTGCCTATTCAAAAATAAAAACAAACCCTAACGAAACATCCACCATTTTATTTATTATGCTTAACCACAGAAACCACATATGAACCCTAGTCTCCTTTATAGTGGCTGCCGCTGATCTTCCTGAAAGCGAGGACAGAAGTGGAAATATTTGTAGTGACCAAGACAAAACATTAATTACCCCAATGGATAAATATTCACAGACTATTGCTGCCTCCCAACCCCCAAAAAGGTTTACATTCAGAAACCTTGAACACGGTCTTATCAGGTGGATTTTGTTTCCAAATGAAGCAGTGCCAATTATCATTTTTTGGGGTCAGTTAGGTTGAACATGTGTCCAAAGTAGTGTCCAAATCATGCTTCTGGCATAATGTAATGCCTCCAAAATGATAAGTACAGCCAGTCACCTGTGCTGTGAGCGGGCATGCTAACAGGTTATGGTTCTGATCAGTAAAAGACAAAAAAGAAGGAGGTTTATGGGTATTTCTTATAAAATGCAACATCTTTCCCTTATTCTCTTGGCTAAACTTTTTCTTTTCTTCTTGCCATTTTTCTCTTTACTTTCTTCCATCTTTCGTGCACGGATCTCTCGCATCAAATCAAAGAATACCTGTAACGTAGAAACAACAGGCACAGACTTTTTAGCAGTTAAGAAAGAAAAAGAATAAGCACTTAAAAAAAAAAACTATAACTTGTGTTATACGCTCTAGCCACACTGCTCATATCTCCAATGCAGAATTTTTCCCCTTTCGGATTCTCCATGCATCAATGAGATTTGGACCATCATAGTTAGATATACAGTATTGGAAATCTTAAAGCTCTTGCCAATGACATGAAGCGATATATCGGGACGAACACTGATGTCAGGAGAAATCACATATAAAAGAGAAAGGATCTCTGGAATGGGAAAGGTATAGGACTATTCTTGTAACTGAGAAAAGGACATGAAATAGAAATGATAAAGAAAAGACAAAACCATATTTTACCTTATCAACATTGGCTCTTGTTTTTGCTGAGGTTTCCACATAATTGACATTCCACAGATCCGCTCTGCTCTTTGCCTCTTCCACAGACACCTGCCTCTTATCTTCCAGGTCAGATTTGTTACCAACCAGAAGGAAGGGAACATTTTCATCCTCTTTTACCCGCAGTATCTGTTCCCTAAATGAGAATAATAGAGAATAGGATCTATAAATTGGTTTCACTGTTAAAACTCTGAAATCTGGCCGGGGTCCCGACAGCCACCAGCTATTCTCCCTCGTGGGGGTCCACGACCCCCATAAAGGGAGAATAGAATAGAAGTCGAGTGTAGCGAGCCACTGTGCCCGCAGCGTGGCGAGCACAGCAAGCCCGCAAGGGGCTTCGTTGCGCCCCCCCCCGTCTGAGTCCGGGCAGTCAGGATCCTGACGTCGGGGCTAATGACTGTCAGGCTCCTATACCACACCCGATTAGATGGCCATACACTGCTGTGATACATGGCAGTAGTGTATGGCCAGCTTAACTCTACTCATTGATATTATAAATGTTTGAAATAGAATGAGCGTCAGGGCAGTGCCTGTAAAGAGGTGTCCTCCTCATACAGCTAGCCTCAATGTGCCATGCAGCGGAAGATGAGTGAGCTGGTAGCACTTTGTGTCTAATTTTCTTGCTGAAAATGTATCTTTGTTGCAACACAATACATTTAGGACATTTGTATGCAACAGATCTTGTATTGAAAAACAAAAAAAAAAGCTGCAGCTTTTACATTGTACCACTTCATGTACATATTCAGAGACTCAGATGGCAGCTGGGCCCTATTCAATGCTGTCTTCCTCGACAGCATTGAACAGGGGAGCTCGGCAGAATGAGGCCCACTTCACAAGCCGGGAAGTGTTGAGCTTTCGGCTGCAGCTCGGTTCTTCCTGGCCGCAGCTCGTGGCCAAGCCCCCTTCTCGCCCCGCTGCAGGCGGGACATTAAATCCCACTTGCAATTTCTCGGTCGAGCAGACAGAGAACGGGACAGGGTCATGGCTGTTGAGCAAAAGCGACAGCCGTGACCCCAGATTTAATACCCCCTCAGTGTGACTAATATGTACTTTTACCAAAAAAAGGAATGACATTCTATAGGAGAGTGTCAGGATCTGGCGACCTGAGAGTTCATTCTAGCACCATACATTTCCCAAGACCTGTGCAGTTCCTCTTCCCTGTCTGGGGTGTTCCTCTCTACTGTGTTTTCTGCACATGGTACACTTAAATGGTGTCCATGTCGACAACGACACCAGTCAACCTTTTTTCATGCCTACCTATTGCTTGTAATTCCTTTTTTCATGGCTACCTATAGTCAACCCTATGACAAACTGCAAGAGCTTCACACAATTTGGAAGCCACTGTCCTAAACTGCTGTAGCTGCTAGTGTGGACATAGACAATGTTAAAGATCAAGCTTGCAGGAGGCATCAAGCACCACTAGAGGTCACTATAGACACATTAAGCAAATATTACCCTATGCTTAGTCACAAGAAATGCAGGCGTCATTTTGAGATGCACATAGGAAGCACGGGACTTTTTATAACATCTACTATGACGCAACTGATAAGACACTGAGAAACCTTTCAACTATTTACCAGCTATACAGACAGTACCTCTTTTGTTGCGATCAAGTAATATTCCAAAATGTCACTTCCATGCCATGTACCCATTTTGCTCACTGAATGTGCTAAATTTCTCATATTCCCTTTTTCAGACCTTGTTTTGTCACTTTTCTAATCCAGCCAACCTGCAGATGCAAATGCAAGTTGAACTGAATAGGCAGACTTGTGCAAGGCAAACAGGACACCAGGCGCATTCTGCAATGGCACAACCACATAGCCAACATGATGTAGTCGGGCCGTATTATTCCACTTAAGTGGCTTTGTTTCAATTAACCTAGTTCCATATAAATGTAAGAAGGTTAAGGTGCACAAGGTCAACATTCACAAAATGTCGACACAAGCAAAAGAATGACATGAAAAGGTTGTCATGGTAATGGTGGACACATTACATAAGTTTTTCCCAATCGGATACATTTTTTGGGACTTCTTCATACTTTACCATACACCTGGATTCCATTTCAGAATGGTAAACTGTGCCGTAGGCATTTGTAGTCAAGTGAGGCACCTGGCTCAAAGCATGGTGAGGGAAGTGAGCCATGTGAGGGTTCACAGTACATTAATTGGGGGTCCTTCTGCTTAGGTGTCCACAACGACACTGAAAAACTCAAGTTGACCTTTTCCATGTTGATCTATTGTCGATATCGACATTGGGGTGTCCATATTCTACATTTTGTACTGCATGTTTAGTTTCACTTCCTAGTTCGGCATGGCATAACAATTGCCAGACACATCATTTACATGCAAGACTTCCATATTTACTTTTCAATATAATGAGAGAAAAGGAAAGAGTATAGGCCCTTGATGGCTAACCTTGACACTCCAGCTGTTGTTGAACTACACATCCCAGCATGCTCTGCATCAGATTTAGCATGGCCAAATAGCAAAACTGAAGCAGAGCATGCTGGGATGTGTAGTTAAACAACAGCTGGAGTGTCAAGGTTAGCCATCAAGGGAATAGGCAATAGATTTGATACAGCTAATTGCTGCATTGGTGATCCTTATATAATAGTTGTACAAGAATCAACAGTGGCTCTTATGAAGTTATCCATAAAAAGCGGTTTGTGTCAGCAGTTTGTATTCTCTGTACAGTGACAAATTATTTGCTCATATGCTCTAGTGAAATCAGCGTCTCTGTCAGAACTATTCAGGCAAACTGCTGACTCACCGGAAATCTGCAGTAGCAGCAAACGATTCTTGTTCTGTGATAGAAAAGACACATAGGAAGCCCTCTCCACTCCGGAAGTAATTGTCTCTGATTGCCGCATAGTCCTCCTGCCCAGCTGTGTCCAAGATATCAATCTGGACCTCCACTCCATCCAGCACAACTTTCTTCCGGTAACTGTCTGCTTTGGTTGGTTCATAGTCCTCTACAAACTAAGAAATTGTGTAAAAGTACACTAGAATATAACAAACGAACGCAGGTATGTAATACATGGTATGTTGCATTTCCTTCAGTAAAATACACAGGAATTTGGGAGTTAGCACCAGTCATGTGACTTTGGGCTTGATTCAGAGATGGATGCTAATGACAACGAGCAAGCCTCTCACGTGTCAAAATGACACATCAAGTGCAAAATCTTATATGTGAGCCGTCCCGGGATAGCTCAAGGGAAATCAGGTCCAAGTCGGCCTCATGTATGGGGGCCTTAACTCCACTGCCGAAGGCCAGGCATGTTTACAAAAGGGTCCCTGTTGCCATTCCCCTTCCCCAAACAGCAAAAGCAGGTCAAATGAGCAGCGGCTTGTGGGAAACTATTAATGCAAACTATCGGGTCTGTGTATGACTCCGAATCAGGCCCAGTATTAAAAGCATAACGCTGTAGGCTGAGTGCTTTATACAGCACACACAAGCAGAGATAGCTCTGATAATAGAAAGTTGAGCTAATGACACCGGAACTCACTACTGAAGCACACAAATACATGGTTTATTAATTATAAGTACATATTCTTTGAACAGTACTTATCAAGTGATAAACGGTTTGTTACTGGAATTATGACTGGAGAAAAAGGGGGTTTTTGGGGTCAATCGCACAAGACTATATATTAGATGGACCCCTATGTGTTTATTAAATTTTGTGTTGACAGGGTTGTGCTACCTCAGGACAAGGTTTAGAGACGTATAAGAAGAAAGAGAAGAATGGCCTTTTGGTGGGTGCACCTCAAGAAATAAACTAAACTTAAAATGTAACCTTTAATTAATTAATTCCTAAAAGGCTGCGAAAATATAAAAAACATATGACATACAAGGGTGGGTTTACACACATTAAAATAAGGTGGCAGGCAGGTGTTTGCTGAACAATTTGTCATGTTTACGTGTGTGGTAATTTCACAGTGTGTGGGGCTCCCAAATTCTGTACAATGGATCGCAATCTGTATGATAGCAGATCGCAATCTGTATGATAGCCCGGGCTAGCGGTGCGCAGGCAGTTCTGTTTGCTGATTTATTATTTTTCTTACAATGTATTTTGATTTGTGTATGCGCAGTGTGGAGACTCTATAGCCCTTATAAGGGCTTGAATCCATTTGTGTGCTCTTAGCCAAGATACCCCTTATTGGGTCTCTGCTACCATCTGCATAGTGGGGATTTCTCTGGAGGTTCTAACGCCCCTGTTGTACACACAGGGCAGCGTCTTACCCCAGTGATACCACTTAGCAAACTTGCTTTTCACATACTGGCCAACCGGTGTCGAGGTCTCCCTGATATTTGCACAGAGAAGACACCCCGTGATAGCCAGAGTTGACATAGTCAAGTTGATGCCTGTGATTAGCATAAACACAGCACTCTTAGCAAGTTGATACCTTGAGAGCACATCTTGTTACTATCCTAAAAGACGGTAGACCACTTACCCACTTGGGCATCTACCCATATTCTGACAACAGGGAGAGATCTGCTATCATTCAGATTGCGATCTGCTATCATACAGATTGCAATCCATTGTACAGAATTTGGGAGCCCCACACACTGTGAAATCACCACACACGTAAACATAACAAATTGTTCAGCAAACACCTGCCTGCCACCTTATTTTAATGTGTGTAAACCCACCCTTGTATGTCATATGTTTTGAATATTTTCGTAGCCTTTTAGGAATTAATTAATTAAAGGTTACATTTTAAGTTTAGTTTATTTCTTGAGGTGCACCCACCAAAAGGACATTCTTCTCTTTCTTCTTATATGGAATTATGACTGGTTTGCTAAATGTAACAGACTGGATATAATAAAGATGGACAGAATTTGGCGTGTACAAAAACAATTTATCAGTGGAGGGACCGTGCCTGAAGCATGGCCGTGTACCAATATGGTGGCCATGTCGTCATTTGGGCCCAAAAAAATGTGAAAAACCCAAGTTGACCCAAATTGTGTCAACCTTTTGTCTGTGTTAAACCTTCAGTGTCGATCCAATGTATGTCAACCTTAATTTGGTCGACCCAATGACTCATACCGGGCACAAATTTTAGCTTCTAAAATGTCTCAATGCAGCCAGTTTAGAGGCTTTGTATTATTGTTTAGGGATTATTTGCAATATTTCCATACTTTGGGCCTTATTCTAGTTCACTCTTTCTGACAAAATCCTTCTTAGATGGACAAAACCATGTGCACTGCAGGTGGGGCAGATGTAAAATTTGCAGAGAGAATTAGATTTGGGTGAGTTATTTTGTTTCTGTGCAGGAAAAATACTGACTGCTTTATTTTTACACTGCAATATATCTCACTTTAAAGTAAAACCCCACCCAAATCTAATTACCGTATATACTCGAGTATAAGTCAACCTGAATATAAGCCGAGGCACCTAATTTTACAGCAAAAAACTGGGAAAACTTATTGACTCAAGTGGGACTAGGGTGGCCAATCTCGGGATCGGGATCCGCGGGATCCCGGGATTTGGCCCCCAAAACACCGGGATTTCAATCCCGGGATTGGAGTTTCCAATCCCGGGATTTCGGGATTAGACTGCGCATGCGCAGTCTAATGCCGGGCAGCGTCTGAGCGGGTGCTCAGCAGCTGCCCGGCTTCTCCCGTCCCGGGCAGTGCGGCTCTGCGCAGCGTGACGACGTCAGAGGTCACGCTGCTCAGGTCGCACAGGCTGTCTGCCTCCATTCTGTCCCCGGACCAGCCCGCCCAGCAGCGGACCTGCCGGCACACCGGGGCACCAGCGGACCAGCCCGGGCTGTTCCCGGATCAGCCTGCCCAGCCATCCTGTCCCTGGACCAGCCCACCCACCCAGCAGTGGACCTGCCGGCACACCGGGCCACCTGCAGACCAGCCCGGGCTCCATCACCCCATCTCGCCCACCCACCCGGCCGCACCACGCATCTGTAAGTAAATATGCGGGGCGGCCGAGGTGGGTTTTTAATAGTAGGGATCCCGGGATTGGGCATTTTTCAATCCCGAATTCCGGGATTGAAAAAATGCCCTGGGATTGGCTTCCCTAAGTGGGACCCTCAATCGAGTATAAGTCGAGGGGGGCTTTTTCAGCATTAAAAAATGTTCTGAAAAAGTAGGCTTATACTCGAGTATATATGGAATATCTGCACAAGTAACATCTGCCCCACCTGCAGTGCACATGGTTTTGTCCATCTAAGAAGGATTTTGTCACAAAGAGTGAACTAGAATAAGGCCCTTTGTGTGTGTGCTGAACTACACTCCATATTGCATAGACAGTAGTAGCTTCCCTGCATCCACCACACATAAATGGAAACGATAAAAGCTTTGTTTTAGAATAATGATATTTAACTTGAAGAAATAACATAATATTTATGTAATATTTAAGCGATTTCCCCTAAAAAGGAAGCACAAATGTGGAGCACAAATGTTGTTCTTACCTCATCATACATAAATTGGAGTGTTAAAGCGGATTTCCCCACTCCTCCACTTCCTACCATGATGACTTTGTGCAATGCCAAGGAATTCTGCCCCTTAGGCTTATTAGCGGCCATCTTCCCCCTTGGTTTGAATGTTGCTAGTAAAAAAAAATATCAATCTGGAAGACAAAAGCAAGATGCAATACTGTAACAATGATTAGCCTTAACACCATAAATGGCACTTTAAGTTATACAATTACTCAATCCAGAGTTAGGCCCTTGCCACATGAGCTTTAAAAGGACCATGTCTTGTCTACAATGCTATGCGTATCCCTCTACTGCCATCAACAAGTGAAAATGCCTGATGCATGAAGCAGCATGTAAAAGTTATTTTACTGTTTTAGTGCCAAAATAAAAATGCCAGTGCCACTCACAGGGACTGTTCTTTTTTGGCATTCAATATTTAAGTAAACTTCAATTCATTGACTTGGCTGTAGTCCCTGGACTTGTGCAAGGTTCCTGCCCGCTTCAAACGCTCTTATCATCTTTCCGGTCCCTAAGAAAACACCTGCGAAGGACCTAAATGACTTCAGGCCAATTGCACTAACCTCAGTGGCCATGAAAGCATTTGAAAGACTAGTACTGAAGCACCTGAGACAAGTGACGAACTCTCACCTTGACCCCATGCATTTCGCCTACCGGCAAACAGAAGTGTAGAGGATGCGGTCAACCTCGGGCTGCACCATATTATACAACACCTCGACCACCAAGGCACCTATGCGAGAGTCCTATTCGTGGACTTCAGCTCAGCATTTAATACTTTCGTTCCCGGCATCCTGTAGCCCAAACTCCTCTCCTTAGGAGTCCCAGGTTCAACAAGCTTATGGATTGTAGACTTTCTAACGGCAAGGGAAGAGGTGGTCAAAGCCGGCACCTTCTCGTCCAGCACACGAACAATCAGTACTCAAGCCCCCCAAGGATGCATCCTTTCCCCTCTGCTCTTCTCTCTCTACACGAATGACTGCACCTCAGCTGAGCAGTCAGTGAAAATCATCAAATTCACAGATGACACCACTATCATCGGCCTAATTAAGGATGGTGACGAGACTGCATACAGGCATGCAGTGGAGAAGCCGACACAGTGTTGCAGCAGCAACAACCTCGATCTAAACCCCACCAAAACAGTTGAGATGGTGGTCGACTACAGGAAAAAAACAAATGCACTAGTCCCGCTAATAATAGCCAATGCAGTGGTGTTGCGGGTTGAATCCTTCAAATTCCTAGGGAAAACCATGTCCAGCGACCTAAGATTGGATTAAACATAACCACAAACATCAAAAAGGCCCAACAGCGCCTGTTCTTCCTGAGGCAACTCAGGAAATTCAACATCCCACAGGAGCTGCTGTGCGTATTCTACACCGCCATCTTGGAGCCTCTCTTCTGTTCCTCGATCACAACCTGGTACGGTGGTGCAAGCGAGAACGACAAACAAAAACTGCAGAGGGTAGTGAAGACTGCGGAAAGGATCATAGGGACCGACCTCCCCCCGATAAGGGATCTGTTCTCATCCAGGGTAAGGAAATGCGCTGAGAGATCACGAAGGACAAGCTGCATCCCGGTCACAACCTGTTCAACATCCTACCATCCAGAAGACGGTTCAGGTCCATCCCCGTCAAAACATCCAGATCCGCAAGCAGCTTCTTTCCGTTAGCCGTCCATCACCTGAACAATCCAATCAAAGTGAATGCAATCCCAATATCAACAGCCAAAAAACGTGTCCCTACTTGGTGACCTGACCACCATAGTCGTAACTGGAAATGAAATGCTTGTAATGTCTTTATGTAATATATGTAATGCCCCCCCCCCCCTCCTTTTCATCCCTGCTTGATGCTGCACTGTAATCCACAAAAAATTCCGGTACTTATGTAATATCTGGGCTCCCGTTTTTCTTATGAGACCGTGTCCCCTCGCGGGGCTCGCTGCGCTCACCACGCTTCGGGCACGGTGGCTCGCTGCGCTCGCCACACTATATAAAATCAACTCCATGCGTATTTGGATAGTAGGGGTATGAAAAAATGGGGTGCATTTAACATGGGAGTCCAGATAATACATAAGTACCAAAATTCCTAGTGTGCGCAAGCATACATGGCCAATAGAGTTGATTCTATTTGTATTTATACTAAAATGCTCGCTGTGAGCTATGCTGGCATTTTTAGTGGCATTTTTGAGGATCTCTCACAGGAACGTTGGCACTCAAAAGGGTTAAACCACATGCTCGAGGATGTGATGGAATGAACTACAAGTGCCATCACCATTATTACTGCATTTTATTTAGAAGGCGCCACAAGTGGTTCACAGTTCTGTACATATGGCACACATTAGAAGAATACAGGGTACATAGAGCTACACATTACTGAAACACTAAGGCCAGTATTCAATGCCTCAGATTCGCCGGTTTTTTTCAGTGAATCTGGCAATTCGCTGGGTTAACGGCGAATTTTCTGTCACAAAAAACAATTCGCCATATTCAATGGAGGCAATTCGCCACAAATGAACAGCGAATGTCTGCCGATTCGCCGTAAATGATTCTCCACAATTCGCCTGTGATTTTCAATGGGGTTTTTAGTGGAATTCGCCGACAGTGTATTCAATGCTCAAATGGAGAACTGCTTTCTCCATTGATTTTCGCCATGATTCTCCGTTTAGCATTCGGCAGCTTTTTTAGGTGAACTGTAATGTGATCTTTTAAATTAAAGCGTTTTTAATTTTTTTTTTTTTGTGTTCAAAAATCAGAATATTTTTCCTATGAAAGGGCATGCTATTTTTATTCATATACGTGCAGCACATATATTTTTAATATATATTTATTTTTTTGAAACAATATTTTTTTTTTTTACACATTCGCCAGCAGGGGGCCGGGAGCCGGAGCCGCTCATTAATATTCATATATTCACTGCGCTGATCGGGACCAGTGAGTGCAGCGGCTCTGATCCCAGCACCCTGCGAGCCCTTCTTCACCCCCACAAAGTGACTGGACACCCCCACAGGTGGGACACATGTGTGTTGCTGCGCTGATTGTGGTGGTGGGGGGGAGGGGATGCGGGGGACATGAGCTGACAGGCAAGAGGAGGGGACATGAGCTGACAGGCAGCGGAGGGGAAAGGGGTGAAGATACTGCTCATCAGTACACCTGCCCGCTCTGTTCCCCGACCCCACAGACCTGCCTCAGCTGACGTAGAGACAGATCCAGCAGCAGTAACAGACCTCCGTCTCAGGCAGCCCCAGCGCGGTGATAGCAGATGTCAGCGCTGGGACTGCTGGAGCCGGAGGTCTGCCACTGCTGCTTGAGCCGTCCCCATCCTCATGCTGTGCGGGGGCTCCTGGCAGTATCAGCGCGCTCCCCCGCCGGGACTCTGCTCAATCCCCTGCAGTGGCAGTGTAGCCGCAGCAGCAGGGGAAAGAGCCCTGCACTATTCGCCCCAGAGAGTGATTATCGCCGTCAGGGGCAGAGAGCCCCTGACGCGTTGAATAGGGAGGACGGGAGGCTGCTGGGCGAATCTCTCTGAAGGGAGAATTGTGGCGAAAGTGCAGCGAATCCTACACAGGATTCGCTGCCAGCCGCCAGCCCGGCCATTGAATACTGGCCTAAGAGAGAGCATGCGTAACAATCAGCAGCACAATTCCCAGTATATAATATAGCTGAGTTGTAGGAAAGCCAAGTAGTTGTCCAGGGGCAAGTTGTCGTAGGAAGAGAGGAGTGATTACAAGTCAGAAGAGATGCAATATTAACCTTACACACTGGACAATATGTATGTAATACTGTTCATATTATCCATATCGTTAAGTAAATATTGCTCAGTGAGTACCCGGCGTAATACGTATATGCCAATTGGATTTGACAAACTATCGCTGTGATGTAAAAAAAAAAAAAAAACAAGGCAGCAAAAGCCAGTCATACTCCAAATCTACATTTACATCAAGTAGTACTCAAGCCAGAGTTCCTGTCTTGTGGTGTAACTAACTATAAATACAGCGCCTCAACCCCCACCGTAAAATAAAGCCTGCCCCCTCCCCAACCATGCCTTACCCCACTGGTGCTGCTTGCCACCACCCCCGGGTGTGTGGCCGGGACCCGCAGCGCAGTTCTACTTCTGCAGCCCCGGCTGGCTCAGGATAATGGCGAAAATAGCTTTCACAAAATGTCCACCCCCTTACAGCAGACACTATTTGAGGATGCTAGAGGAGCTAGGGGAGGCTCCCTGGGGAGCCTTAGGACACTTGAAGGGGTTCCTTGGATTGGTGGTCCAGGATCAATTCAAATTATTTACGTTCAATGTAAAAGGCAAAGCCAGTGCTGGTGGCTGCCAGTCATAAAATATGTGGACAAACAGAAACAAATATTGCCCCTCACTACATAATTTAACCGAAGTATGACATATAAAAATAATTTATATCATTTAATATTCTTTTTCTAAGTTTCTAAATAAGAAACTTTTGGCCTAGGGGTGCCTTGAAAAAAAAATTCTGATACTCTAGGGCGCCGAGATTCAAAAAAGTTTGGGAACCACTGGCCTATGAGATAGGCTTTATTTGCTAAACTAAGAAAATTTTAAGCGATATAAGCGATATATATCCAACGATTTGTATGTTGTTTGAGATATATATATATATATATATATATATATATATATTATATATATGGTGTAATGCAGGGGTTCCCAATCTTTTTTTAATCACGGAACCTTAGAGTATAAGAATTTTTTTCGCGGCACCCCTAGGCCAAATTTATTTTAATTAGATTGGATTTATATGCGATTCTTAGGGTCAGTTATGTGGAAAAGGGCAGGAATTGCTTCTGTTTGTACACATTTTATGATTGGCAGCCACCAGCACTGGTTTTGCTTATAAATAATTAACCATTAATAATTTGAGTTGGTCCTGGACCACAAACCCAGGGCACCCCTGCATGTGTCCCGAGGCACCCCAGGGAGCCACGGCGCACAGTTTGGGAACCACTGGTGTAATGATATATAGTTTCTACATTTCAGAATGACTAAGTTTTATCAATGTGTCATAAAAAGGATACTATGATTAGGACATCCTCATCCCCTTTGTACATTTACAACTGTTTAGTTAACCTTTCATCACTAGTATACTGTTATACACTGCATTTTACTTTGCCTAATTTGTTCCATGTCAATGTCTGATTGAACTGCATTTACACAATGCAACATTAATAAACGTATGTGGTTACCTGACATTTTGAGGGTAATGCATAAGGAAGTTATTACTTTGTAATTCCAAATGAAACCACAACAAATAAAATAGGAGAAACAAAATAAACATTCCATAACTAACGAATGTGTGTTTAAGCAGATAAACGTCTGCAACATTAGAATATGGCAAGGACTGCAGTAGGCGGAAGTATCCTACATATAGTAATACGTAAGAGGACAAAGGGCCTTATTTTGGTTCACTCTTTCTGACAAAATCCTTCTTAGATGGACAAAACCATGTGCACTGCAGGTGGGGCAGATGTTACTTGTGCAGAGAGAATTAGATTTGGGTGGGGTTTTACTTCAAAGTGAGATCTATATTGCAGTGTAAAAATAAAGCAGTCAGTATTTACCCTGCACAGAAACAAAATAACTCACCCAAATCTAATTCTCTCTGCACATTTTACATCTGCCCCCCTGCAGTGCACATGGTTTTGTCCATCTAAGAAGGATTTTGTCAGAAAGAGTGAACCAAAATAAGGCCCAAAGTCTCATTTGCAAAGTTACCTACATATGTTATAAATTATTTTTGAACTAACCTCCACATTCTCATTACTGATCAGGAGACTATTGAGTGACACAATTTTCAGGAAGCAGTGTAAATATTGTAATTTATTTCAGTTTTATATACTTAAAAAAAAAAAATCTAAAAATAAAAACTTTTATCATTGTAACTTGCAGACTTAACAGCACTCAGCTTGGTCTCATCATGGGGACACAGTGGCAGATGTATTGGCAGTTCAATCAAATGGCTGATATATCTCAAGCCCCTCAGCGGATGTGTACCTCAGATATGTCAGTGAACAAAGTCATTCACTGACATATTGAGCCACTGATATATCTACATATATCCGACTCTGGGTATTGACACATTTAAATGCCCTCTCAGTTGCGACGCCCGGCACGACATATTGGCTGCACAACTATTAAGTGTGCATGCATTTACAACTGTTATACAGGCCAATGCAGAAGAGCTGGCACTTTGGCATGGGATGCACCCGCTAGTGACACCACTGTCTATATAGTACATACACATAGGACAGCATTTTACTGATGTTGTTGAATCATCCTTATCATTCCTCAATGGAGCTTACAGTACTAAGGGGTAGATTTATTAAGCTCGGTGCAGATTTATTAAGCTCGTTTAGGTGATAAAGTGTCTGTTTTTTATCACCGGCCAATGAGCTCCTAACTTCACAGAGCTGATTGGCCAGTGATAAAAGAAAGACACTTTATCACGAGCTTAATAAATCTGCCCCCTCAATCCTTTGCCACTAACTATGCACAGGCTAATTTCGGAATCAAGTGCCAATTAACTAACCAGCATGTTTGTAGTCACAGGGCCTAAATCAGAGCAAACACAGGAAACCAAAATACAAAAAAGGGGGGACCGTATCTAGGAGCACTGCCTAGCTGCTGCTCTGGGTAGGGGGTTGTGTGCCCCCTCAAATCGAGGTAAAAGTGGAGATGTGGAGTAGTGCTGGGTTTCACCAAGAGAAAGAAATGTAAACTTAAGCAATACAAATTATAATTTAATATATGAAAATTAATACAACAATGTAAATATAAAATAAAATGTATTGAGCTCAAATATTCATAGTTAAAATCATAGGCCTGTTGAGCAGTAAGATATGCTGTATACTCTCAATTGAGGGTGATGAACGATACTGATAGGAGACCTGAGGTTTTTGGTCTTAAAGTGGAATATGATGAGAATAAGTCACCTTGTGCTTGATATAAAAAGAAAGAAAGTTCCGGTATATTACCCAGCTTGATGGTTTTAGTGGATATCCTGAGGCTGGATGGATGGCATTCCATCCCGCATCAGTCTGTTTATTAGCAATGAGCACTTGCAAGTGATAAAATGGTGATGGCAGGATCCAGATGGTGTCTTGTGCTGGTCCGGAACAGTTGGGTGGGTGGAAGTGGGCTCAACGCATTTTGGTGTCAAACACCTTCTTCAGGAGAAGGGCTTTTTTGAGCAATATTGTCTATTGTGTACACTCAATATCGTTAATGATTCACGCTCCCGCACATCGTTAACGCCCCCCTCCCTCATCCTGCATGTTCAGGCAAGAGAGATCCTCATTAAAGATGGCCATGATGCTTCCCCTGCCATTGCAACCTTCCGAGCAAGCATCAATAAGTACGTATGCACTTGCCAATGCCGGCACCCCAGCCACCCATAATAATGGCATTGGCTAGTGTGTAGGGGTTAACTATATAGATATCAACTCTACAACATCCTCGCTGAAAAGCCAACATCTGTAACCACAAACCCTGAAAAGGATTATACCACTGTCAGAGTTACTGGCACTGGGGCATGAGGAGTATTTAGCGTTACCCTAGCTGTGCAATGGTAAGCTCAATAAATAAGCTCACCAAATCCCTAGCCACGCTGGCACATCTAATCTTACATAGTAAAGGTTTCTTCACAGTGAATTATGTAGGTCTAAAAACTGGGACAAAAGTGAACACAAGGAAGAAGAAAAGAGCCAACAAGCTATAAACCACATGCATCCCAAGGGGGAAGTCATTGACTGCGGGAAGTACCTGCTCTTTTATTACTCACCTTTATATAATAGACTATTATTACTAACGTTTGCACAGATCTGTCATTTCAATCAAACAGAGAACAAGCACTACATACAATATCATTTGAAGTCTTCTGGGTGACCTTACGTAACAACAATTGTACTGCTGAAAACTCAAACTTATCAGAATAAAGTAGCGACGGTGACGCACTATATAGTGTAACAGCACACAGCCTGCTTGTCATACACTGGAAAGGTTATCTTTGTTTGCACATATTCTATGGCTGTGTGATTGAATGGCAGCAATGTATACAATGAAGAGCACTTGTTTTATAACCTGGTTGACTCTTCTTTCCTTAGAAATCTCATTGCTAACAAAATAATAAAGGCTGTAACGTAAGTACAAATGCCTCTCAGTCACAGAGATCATTTTAGATAAAGCATAATATGTATGTTTAGAAGCTATCTATCCATGTGTTTTCTTTTTGTTTGTTTTTTACACACTAATTCTAGGCATCAGTTCAATGTAATGTAAACCATTTATTTTATCTTTTTGGGAACACTTCAAAGAACTGTGAATCCTGGGGTGATATTTATGATCTTTCTGTGAAACTTCTAGAAGAGTATATTGTCCACCCATGACATATAGAGGAGGAGAAGAGAATTCGCCTGTCCCCTAACAGGGATGTACGCAATTTTTTATTCTA
This sequence comes from Crinia signifera, assembly GCF_055691185.1. NCBI lineage: Eukaryota > Metazoa > Chordata > Amphibia > Anura > Myobatrachidae > Crinia > Crinia signifera. The sequence goes on along the minus strand of NC_139221.1, from coordinate 211,614,007 downwards.
TATAAATGATAAAATATCTTTATCCACCATCTGAGGGATATATAGAAGCTGAGATGAGGACTCGCCTGTTTCCCAAAAAGGATGTATAGGGGGTATTCAATCCCGGCTGCTATTTCCACCTGTCGATGCCGACGTTTCTGACAGCATTGACGGCAGATTACGACAAGTCGGATCTGTTTTGTCAGAATCAGCCGCAGATTGACGAATTCATGGCCTTTTAGGACAATCCACGGGCGTTTACGCCAAACCAAAACACAATAGAAGTGAGCAGCGCTACAAATAAATAAAAAATATTGGCTGAAAAATAAAAATATAAGCAGATTGGTGGATCTAGTACAGATATTTATTATATAAACGTAAAATGATGGACTAAGCCAGTATAACAATGTACACATGAATGTCCATATATGTGATTAGCATGATTTTAAAAACTGAATAAAAGGTCTCACCAAACCAAGTATTATATTGAGATGTGGCCAGGAGAGTCCCGACTTGGTATGTCCAGATTGGAGAAGCAAGAGTCCCCAATAACTCAGTCCAGAGGGAGAACCAGATGGAGCCAGGATGGCACAAACTACCAACTCCTGCCGCTGAGTTGGTAAAGCGGGGTGGTCTCCTCAACCTCTTGGTCCCACTGAAGATTTTATAACTTTGTATCCAAATGGAGGGTGGGAAAAAGTTTGTCAGAATCAGCCGTAGATTGACGAAATCATGGCCTTTTAGGACACGCCTACTTTCCTTCACTCCACAGCCGGATTGAATTCCGGCAGTCGAGCTGAGCAAAAACGGCCCAGGATTATGACTGTCTGGATTTTCCGACAGTCGGAACCCCGGATTGAATACCCCTCATTATCTCTGACTGTAGACAGTTCACTGAAGGATGTAAAACCTTATGCGCCTCAAGGGATAACAACAAATTATTATTAATGGATGTGGTGTTATTGCCTATTTATATTAATATGGTAAAGCACAATTGCAATGTCAAGTGACTGTGTGGCCAATTACTAAATTATATACTACTCTGTGGAAAAGAGCACATTGATAGGTGTGTGCTGGATATGTAATGAACAGTATCATCATTTGCAATGATGGTTCTGGATGAATTGAACATTGCTTTACAGTCAATATATCTTAATTTTATTACTGGAATAAGATGTGGAAATATGTACTATATTTTATGATGATGTCCTGATCTTAGACATACGGTATACCCCTTTTACACCGGCCACCCGGCAATTACCCGGCATTTTTAAATGCTGGGTCATTTTGCCGGGTGCAGCCTGACCCAAATTCATACCAGCGCAAATTACCGAGTTAAAGCTGTTCAACCCGGGAATTGCTAAAAAAAACAGCAGGTTTTTCTGTGGTGTGAAAGGGTCAACGTGGGTCTTAAATCCTGGCACTCTGACCCTGGTCAAGATCAGGGTCGGAGTGTCAGGATTTAAGATCAGTGTTGACCCTTTCACACCAAAGAAAACCCCAGGTTTTTCAACAAATTCCCGGGTCGAAAAGCTTTAACCCGGTAATTTGTTTCTGGTGTGAAAGGGGTATTAAGTAGGTCCTTATAGCTACGACTTTCATTTTTAATAAAGGTAATATGAAGTCACTTGAAAAATGTGTTGGTCGGCAGATTACATCCAAAATAGTAGAAATAAGCCATAATAATGGTGGTAGTCAAAGTAATACTCCAGAGGAAGAACAAAAACAACAAGGTGGTGGCTAGCACATCATCAGGGGTTACCAGATATTAGACAAGAAGGATAAAAAAATCCAGTGACTTATCAGGCCACCATAGTGTTATATTACATGGAGTAAAGGGTCTCTGGAGAAGTATAGGCAAGCCGCAGGAGAGAGAAAATGCAGATCGTCCCACAGAAGACAGATGCAGCAGTGCCAGCAGGATTTTCTAAAATGGGGTCTCCAGCACAGGAGAGCTTACCAAACGGTTTATGGAGCCCAGGGCTTATGTGCATTCAGTACACAGGATGCAGGGTAGCTGCCGCGGGTGTGGAGGTCAGGGAGACATGCGGACAAGATGGCGTCTGCATCTCTAAGCGGGCCACACCAGTATGCACCGCGGGAGCCGCACCAGTGCACACAGCAGCTGTCGGCTGCGAACAAGCGGCACAGGAAGCCACAGATCTGCACAGTAGAGTGGGCATCAGAGAGCGCACCAGCAGCACTTCCCGCAGGATCATGCTGTCCGGGACCTCCACACACAGGTAGGTCACGTCTGACTAGCAGCACAGGACCTCCTTTATGGGCTCAGCACACATGTCCATGGGAGACCAGAGAAGGCAGCAGAGGTCCCCAAAGCCACAGGCTGTAATGTAGCCTGCAGTGTTAGGGAAACAGGATGAAATCTAGGATGGGTACAGGGAGCTTAGGCCTACTCCATGTCCAGTCAAGTCAAGCCAGCCCCCCCCCCCCCCCCCCCCCCAAATATGCGTTATACAGTGTTATGCAGTGTACAGTTCTGGGCCCCACTCCATTAAAAAAAAAACTTGAAACTAGAAAGGGTTCCGAAAAGGGCAACAAAATCGATAAAGGGTTTGGAGTCATTGCGTTATGAAGACTATTCATTTTAGGCATGTTTTCTTTAGAAAAAAGGAGATATGATTACTTTATACAAACTCATTAAGGGTCAATACAGAGAGCTTTCACTTTTTACCACAAGGACTGTACACAGGATATGTAGTCAACCCCTAAGGCAGTGTTTTTCAACCACTGTGCCATGGCACACGAGTGTGCCTTGAACTGTTCTCAAGTGTGCCCCCAGATCTAGAGATGCCCAAACCAGTTTACAGCCACCAACAGGTCAACTGTTATTTACTGGTCTCATCTTTTCATGTAAAAGACCAATGTATTTTATTTTTGTTACCTGTGGGGACCAGTGTGATTGTTTTTTTATATGGGGGCCAATAGGTTTCATTTATTTCCTGTGGGGGCCAATGTGTTTTGGAGAAAAGGTTTTTTTTTTATTCTGCACATATCCTCATGAGCGTATTAAATAATTGTTAAACCAACATAGTTATCATCAAAAGATGATCTATGGTATAACCTGTTGGTGGTGCTCCCAGAACAAGTTTCAGAGAACTTAACTGGAGAAGAAGGGGCCTTTGCAGTAGGATGCAAGAAAAGACTGATTCAGTCTTACCTGGGGCACACTTACCTAAGTGTGCCCCAGGTAAGACTGAATCAGTCTTTTCTTGCATCCTACTGCAAGGCCCCTTCTTCGCCAATGTGTTTTGCCCTGTGGGGATCTAATGGTGTGCCTTAGCAATTTTAAAATCTTAGTGTGCTGCAAGGTAAAAAGGTTGAAAATCACAGGCCTAAGGTTATAGGAGAGGAAGTTTCACAACAGGCAAAGGGAGGGTTTCTTTACAGTAAGGGGAAGGTAGTGATGGCAGAGGCAATCAATATGTTTAAGAAAGGGTAAGACATTTTTAGCGGAAAAGAGTATACATGGTAACAACCATTAAGTAAAGGTATAGTAGTGGACCAGAGAGAAATAGGACTGCCATCTTGGGTCATGAGGGATTTCTGGATTGAAACATATTGGTGGTTGCTTCTGCTGGGTAATTTACAAATATAAGCTAGGGATCACAGGAGATCCAATATAGGTTGAACTTGATGGACTGGTGTCTTTTTTTCAACCCCATCAACTATGTAACTATCAAATATTACCGTATTTTTTTCGCACCATAAGATGCACTTTTTCTCCCAAAAAAAGTGGGGGGAAAAGTGTGTGTGTGTGTGTGTATTATGGAGCGAATACTGCAAAAAAAGCATGCATAAATCTCCTGGATGCTGCTACTGCTGCACCAGCATCTCAGGAGCTGCAGCAGAGCCCACTACCCCGCAGCGGAGACCATGCAGTGTGCTGTGGGGTCCGTTCGGCGAATGGGATGTAATTGGCGGGGTCCCTGCGGCAGATAGAAACTAGTGGGGCTACTAGTTTCCATCTGCCGCGGGGACCCCGCCGATGATTTCCCATTCGCCGAACGGACCCCATAGCACACTGCATAATCCCCGCTGCCCAAACCCTTTGTGAGCTGACAAGTACCAGGGAAGCGGGCATTACACTATTTAGTTCAGAATATTTTTTTCCTGTTTTCCTCCTCTAAAACTTGGTGCATCATATGGTCAGGTGCGTTGTATAGAGCGAAAAATACGGTAAGTCATTTGGTAATGGTATCAAACATGTTCACAAACCCATAGATATAGATGTGTGGAATAATCTTATTCTTTTTGCACCAATATCCATTGCATGTGAAATGTGGATATTTGTTGCGATTTGATGATAGGTGTATGCGGACACATCTATAGATCAATTAAATCAAGAATTAGAGTCAATATGGTAATGTGGCTATCCAGTCCATGGCAGACATAGGTAAAAGGCTCATACAGCAATGATTGACTTTTTTTTCTGAACTTAAAAAAAAATAAAAGTTTAAAAAATTGGGATTGGGAATATAAAGTATGCAGAGTGCAGCGAGGTGCCTTGCTCAAAGCATGGCAAGAAAAGCAAGCCATGTGAGGAGATGCAATATACAAATTTGGGGTCCGTGTGATGACATTCATTGGCAAAAAAACATGAACCATGTTGATCTTTTTATGAGTCAACCTTTTTTATAATGCTGATCTATTGACTGTAAACGCTTTATACATTAACCAGTAGCGTGTGGCTGCCAAAAATAGACGGGTCTGCCCCAATAAAAGAATAAACCACACTAGTCAAAATGTTTCCAAATCTGACCATTTCACAAGGAGATCAAACAGGAGGACCCAATTTGTGGTCAGATTTTCAGACATTATAAATCCGCCAATCGTTCTTTACAGCATACTGTAGTATCCTGTAATAAATAATATGTCAAGTATTCTTATTTTTTAGAACCGCTGTTTGTATAGTGGCCAAGTTTTATTTGGAAATATATCTTTAGCCATTTAATTAGCCTGGCACAGGCCTTACACATAAAAGGGACCTATTTTAACAAAGGTTAGTGATTGTTTGCAGCTCAGTAAGAAGCATCCGTTGTGGCTGACTCAGAAAAGCTGCCAAAATAACAACACTTCCAGAAAACAGGGACATTGGGCCTGATTCTGGTTCACTTGCAAAAGCAAATACTCTCTCTAACGGGCAAAACCATGTGCACTGCAGGTGGGGCAGATGTAACATGTGCAGAGAGAATTATATTTGGGTGGGGTTTTTACTTCAAACTGATATCTATATTGCAGTGTAAAAATAAAGCATCCAGTATTTTCCCTTCACGGAAACAAAATAACACCCAAACCTAATTCTCTCTGCACATGTTACATCTGCACCCCCCCCCAATACATTCCAATACACTCCTTAAAGCTATGTTGAGCAATATAACAAATCACACGTCTGTGATAACATTCTCCTATACCATGCGGTTCAGAAATTAAATCTCTACCCTGCAATGTGTGTCATAATATTATATATATATATATATATATATATATATATATATATATATATATATATATATATATATATATATATATATATATTTTATACACACACACACACACACACACACACACACACACACACACACACACACACACACACTGGTCAAAGTGGGCCGGTATGCAACAGTATTTTCATCCACTGATCCGGAAGTGTTTATTTATTTTTTTTACCGTTCAGCATTCTGAGTCATCCCTGTGGAAGAGGCTACTCTGTTATAGGTGGTGTGTGGGTTCTCTCTCTAGTCACTTGTGTTGGAAAGCTACTCCATCTCACACTCCCATTTGTCCTGCCACACCCGGTCCCTCCCATTTGTGCTGCCGCTGTGGTCCCAGCTCTGCTCCGGCCATCGGTGTTGTTCCCACTGGGTGCCCCAGCTCTCATCCTGTCCACCGCTGGATCTCCAGCTGGGCGACCCTGCCACTGTGGTCTCTGACATTCCCATGCGCTGATCTAGCTCTCCACACTCCTCCTGGCATCCGCTGGGTCCCCAGCTGGGTGACAATACTTTTCCTGCTGCTGTCGCTGTGTTGCTCAGGCGTCCATGGGATGGCCTGGCTACCCACTCTCCCGCCTGTCGCTGGATCCCTATCTGCAGTCTTGCCCCTGATAAGACTCTGCAAAGTCTGCAAGTAAGTGAGGGTGCCTAAAAGCTCATATGCGATTGTTACAGACGCTACAATACCTGCCGCCGGACCCCCTCAGTAAAGCTGCCGCTGCTAATTAGCTAAGCGAAGCAGGTGCTCCTCTCCCCAATCCTCTTCGCTCCTCACCTTCCCTATAGTTTCAAAGAACCAGCTTGAAGGAAGGAGGAGCTGGGCAACCACAGGCATTTCACTCCACAGTAGCAGTCCCTTCTGATAGGGGGGGAATCCACTCAGCTGCTGCAGCACAATTTTAATTTAATCTTTAATTTTTAGTCAGCTCAGCCAGTCCATATCCACCCCTGGCCTGGCTGTGCTTATGTGTCTGTGTTGTAGCCGAACACACACACACACACACACACACACACACACACACACAGGAACATGGCATGAGGTAAATCAGTCTCGTTATACACCAAATTTGTACGTTCTGCTGCAGCGTGGACACATAAGCACGACATTACATGTGTGACATAAAGTGTAATGGGCATTTCGGTGTGTAAGGAGCACAAGTACTAGATAGCATAAGGGATGCTACTGTACTATTGTGGTGTATAAGGTGTATATTTCAGGAGCATGCAGGATAATGTGCTTCTTTCCTCCATACCCCACTTTAAAATTTCACCTTCAACCATTATGTGTGTGCGTATAAATATATTTATTATACAATAAATAATATACATAGCCCTTAAATCGGTAGATATATATATATATATATATATATATATGTGTGTGTGAACAATCAGACTGGCACTCACCCTCTCTGAAAAAAGCTGTAGTGCCCTCTGAACCATGGGTCTGATTCTGATTGACTCGGTAAGCTGTGAAGATCGCAGCTTACTACGTCCCAGAGTGTGTAAAATGGCCCCCACCCCCACTGCCATATCCTCTTGCAACCATGCGAGGGGATGTGTTCTGAAAACACATTCTCACGCATGAGCCTGCTGCTGGAGAAATCATTCAGTGGTTGGCTACCATCGAATGATTTCTCCTGGGCTTGCAAATATAAGTCAGTGGAGACTGACTTATATTTGCGGGTGCCAAGACGAAGACAGGGTGGGCAGCTGATGTTAGCCACACGCCCCCGGCACACTTTGTCCTGTCCTCATTTGCTTGGAAAAACCCAGCGTTATCTTGGGACCCTGAGCACCATGTGTAATTAAACAAACATTTATATTAATTGACCAGTCTCTGGGCAGTATTCAATGTGATTATTCTCCGTGCATGGCGAGCGTTTTTTTTCCGCTTGCCATGCACTCGCCGTGTTTTTGCGGAGATTCTCCATGTTTGGAGACTCTCCGTCACGGCACTTTATACACTATTCAATGTGACTGATACTCACCGCCCCTCGCCGCGAGTATCAGCCAATCTGGCGTATGAGGTGACGCCGCAGGGAGCCCGAGGACGGTGGCAGGCAGGGAGATGGAAGTCTCCCTGCCTGCCTCAGAACGTATGTGGGGGGGAGGTGGGCTCCCCGGGAGCCAGGCAGCACAGGCTGCTCCCCCGGAGAGCCAACAGGGGGCCGGATATTCAGGTGATATTCTGTCTTGACAATAAGCATACCTCAGAGCTCCCAGTGATTTCTAGTGATTTATCCCAAATTTGCTGTTCGGTACTTGTTTCCTAGCAGGGCGCCTGCGATTTTGATTGTATCCATCGGGTACAAAAAAATCGCGTGGATCGCATCGCATGCAACCAAATCGCATGCGATGCGATCGACGCGATTTTTACATAGGAACCAATGTAAAATGGTCCCTGAGACCCGATTTTACATTGGGCCCAATGTTAAAATGCCCACCAGACCCCAATTTTCATTGTATACCCACCCTGATGGGTCAAATGCCCCCCCATTGTTAATGCCACCCCACGATGAATGCCAACCCGAAGCGTGGCGAGCACAGCGAGCCCGCATGGGGCGGAGGTACGCGTCCTCAGACCTTTTCATACCCCCACTATCCACGCCGGGGTGGAGTAGTTCTTATATAGTGTGACGAGCGCAGCGAGCCACCGAGCCCGAAGCGTGGCGAGCGGACGCGCATTACTTCACAGGTATTACGCGTCCGCTCGACACGCTTCGGGCCCGGTGGCTCGCCACACTATATTAAATCGACTCCACGCCGACGTGGATAGTGGGGGTATGAACAGATCGGAGGACGCGTACTGCCGCCACTCGCCACGATTCGGGTTGGCGTTCATCGTGGGGTGGCGTTAACAATGGGGGGTGGGGGGGCATTTCACATGTAAAATACCCATAAGGGTGGGTATACAATGAAAAATCGGGTCCATTGGCCCATTTAACATTGTTCCCTATGTAAAATTGCGTCGGTCGAATCGCATGCCTTAACTTAAGGTATGCGACGGACGCGATTTTTTAATTGTAGGGGAAAAGGCTAAAAATAGCCCTGAAATCGCGTCGGTCGCGTCCATCGCATACCTTAAGTTAAGGTATGCGATCACCTGCGACCGGGCGCCGTGCTAGGAAACAAGTACCTTCTGTTCTTATTGAGATGGATGCATCCGCGATGAACGTCTTTACGCTGCCTCAGACGGAGGAGGCAATAGCGTTTTCCAAGGACGCACCTGCTTCCCGTGTCGCAGAATTGTGAAAACGGACACGCTATGAGGCTTTCTGTGAGAGAAAACATGTGGCACTGCCACGTGAAAGTCTGCAGACTTAAGGTGAGCCTGAGAGCGGCCCACTGGTTCCCGGGGTGCCGCTTGGCTTTCGTCACCCTGGTGCGATTTATTTACCCTTGGCCCAGGAGATGAGAGAGGTGTGCACGTTGGACCTCCTAGCGCAGCCGCAGCGCCGTATTGGTGGTCCAGGGTAGATCATCGAGGTGGACAAGAGCATGTTCGTCTGGAGGAAATACAACGTTGGCCGTATGCTCCCTCAGAAGTGGGTTTTTGGGGGTACATGTTGTGAAACGGGCCAGTGCTTTCTCAGTATGGTTCCTCGGAGAGATTCTACCCCGATTATGGAGAACATCGAGGCAGGCACCACAATTTACAGTGACTGTTGGAGGGGATACAGCACTGAGGAACTTGAACGTGCTGGGTATCACCATGCCCAAGTAAACCATCGATACAATTTTATCGATCCATCAACAGGTGTGCATACGCAGAATGTCGAATGCATGTGGGACGCATGCAAGTGGCGCAACAAGCGTCAGAGAGGTACGGCACGCCACATGTTACAATCTTACCTCCAAGAAGTCATTTGGAGGAAAACATTGGGTGCGGATAAACCTTTCGAAAGAATCCTCTTTGCACTGACCCTCCTTCATTAAGATGACTGATCTTTAAATTATTATGTTTTTAATGTGATTAATTAATGTTTTAGTGTTTTTAATCGATAAATTCTTGCTATTATATTTATCGTTATTGATTCATTATTGTTATTAACTTTTCATATATTTAAGTAAAAATTATAGTTCTTTGTTAACACAGGTCGTCATTACTGTCTTAGTATGACTGATGTCAATGTGTTCCTTAAACACCTCCACTATCCACGCCACCCCGAAGCTTGGCGTGCGCAGCGAGCCCCGCGAGGGGCATCGGAACGCGTCCTCCGACCTTTTCATACCCCCACTATCCACGTCGGCGTGGAGTTGAGTTTATACGCGGATTACTTTACATGTATTCCGTGTGCGCTTGCCACTCTTCGGGCTCGGTGGCTCGCCACACTATATAAAATCAACTCCATGCCGACATGGATAGTGGGGGTATGAAAAGGTCGGAGGACATGCTCCACTGCGCTCTCCATGCTTCTGGGTTGCGTGGATATTGGGGGTGACGCAAAACAATGCCAGACGTGCTTACAATTGTAAGCACCCATCACATGTAATCGCATCACATCCCATTTGGTGCCATGCCATCCTATGCGATATTTCATTGTATAAGCACTCCTGTGCACTTAATATGGACATTGCATCGCATGCATTGCACAGCACTATACACGATGCAATGCGATGCGATTTTCCTATGCAGATAGCTCACCTGTACTGCTTTCACATTGCAGAAACAAGTATTGACCCTGTATTCTTAAATGGGACTTTAAAACGGGTCTGAACCTTAAGACCTTTTACACTGCAGGTGAAAACCGTTTTAAAAAGCATTTAATACCATTCACACATTCAACCTGTTTAACCCCCAAGGGACACGTTTCAAGCCATTGAAATAGAGCCATTCACACTGCCTAAAAAACGGCTTTGAAACATGTAAACGTGTTGAAATACCAGTTAACTTTAACCGGTAAATCAACTCTGGCACCTTCACACTGCAGCCTTAAACGTTTTAAAATGGAAAAAAAACGGCAATATACCATTTTAAAAGTGCAGTGTGAAAGGGGTATAATGCTGCTTTCACATTACAAACCTGCTTTCAACCCGTTTTTGTAAACGTTTCTTAAAAACGGATCTAAAGCCAGTTAAACCCCTTTCACATTGCATGTTGTAACTGGTACATTACCATTTCAATACTGTTTTTGTACCATTCACATTGAACCCATTTCACCCATAGAAAACAGTGGATGTCATTTTAAAGGGCGTGGATTGTTTTATCGACCATACTTAGGTCGACAGTCATTGGGTCGATGGGACTCTAGGTCGAGATGGGTGAAGGTCGATAGGTGTCTAGGTTGACATGGGACAAGGTCGACATGGGTTAGGCCGACAGGTTGTTAGGTCGACATGGGTTTTTCGCTGTTTTTTTTACCCAAATGTCGACGCAGTCGACATGGACACAGTTGGACGTGAACCGCAGCACCTCGCATTGATCGCAATGCTTTGGGCACTATTTTATTCTCCCACCACGCCCTAGTGGATGGTAGGTCATGAAATACCGCCTGTCGGCACATATCGGCTCAAAAAACTGTGAAAAACCTTGTGTCAACCTAACGACCAGTCGATCTAACCCATGTCAACCTAACGCATGTGTTGACCTTCACCCATGTAGACCTAGAACTCTGTCGACCTTGCCCCCTGTCGACCCAATGGTGTCGACCTAAGTGCAGTTGACAACACAACCATATCCCATTTGAAATGGACAATTTCTGGGACACAGGCTCACATCTGACGTTTTTACAGCAAAAAAAGAAGGTGGTGCGTAAAAATAAAAATAAAGTAAGTTAAAAAAAATAAGTATAAATAAATAAAGTAAAAATAAATACGGTTGATGGGTCGACCATAAGATGGTCGACAGTCATTAGGTCGACACTATTGGGTCAACATACATGGCAGAAGGTCGTCATGAGTCTAGGTCGACAGGAGACAAGGTCGACAGCTGTCTAGATTGACACATGCATTAGGTCAACATGGGTCAGGTCGACATGTGGTTTTTCACTGTTTTTTTGAGCTGACATGTGCCGACAGGTGGTATTTCATGCCCTACCAACCACTGTGCCCAAAGCATGGCAAGCGCAGCGAGCCATTTGAGGGGACGCGGTGCACTTAAAACAGTGTCCATGTCGACATTCGGGTAAAAAAAACAAACAGTGAAAAAACCCACGTCGACCTAGACACCTGTCGACCTTGTCCCTGTCGACCTTCTGCCATGTTGACCTAGACACCTTCAATCTTCCAGCATGTCGACCCAACAGTGTCAACCTAAGGACTGCTGACCAAATGATCCCAACACCTGCACAGTATGCATTGGGTTAAAAAAAAGTCTCCTCTCTCTGCTCTTTACTTCCTGCCTGTGCCTGGTGAGATCACAAGGGAGATAGCCTATCACCCTCTGTGACCTGCTCATGACTTGTAAATACCATTTCAGAGCCATTCACACTACAAATGGATTGGCTCTGAAACGGGTAGGACACTGCTTTTAACCTGTTTTGAATAAGCTGCTCAGACCAGGTATTTAAAATGTTTTTTTAAAACGGGTCAGAGGAAGTTTACCCCCTTTCACACCGCATCTAAATACCTGGTCTAAAGCAGGTTTGCGGTGTGAAAGCGATAGTGAAAACGGCACAGTCCTGGGCACTGGGGGGGGGGGGGGGGGGGGGGGGGCTGCCTGGAGGTCCTCCCGCAAACCTGATTAATTTATGGGGGGGGGGGGGGGGGAAGGCTGGGAAGCCCCCTCAAAATGAATCAATTGTTACAGATACCACTGCAGCTCCGTGCTTGAGTTTTGAAATAGGCGCGCTGCTGACCTGCTCTGATACAGCGGCAGCCGGGAGAAGTGTGCACCGGGCTGCCGCTATGCTGGCTGTTGTATTGAACATTACAACTCACCACGGGGCCATCTGCTTATGTGTCTTTGTTTTAACAGGGGCACCCGAGGCTGTTGTAAGTGCTGATAGGATAATCAGCCACGGGGACCAGCTGCTTACGCAGAGACATCCTCCCCCCCCCCCCCCCCCCCATCATTTTTTTCAGTCTGCCCCTGCCTGGCATCACAGAACAGCAGAAATTCGGATGGATACTAACACACGTTACAATGCACACAGGATAACTCCTGAACCAATAAAAGCAGGTATCTGACTTTGGGAAAGGGATAGGGAAAGGGGTGGGGGGGATATGCACACTACCTCTCCTTCCAGTGTATCATGTTTTGCCCTAACCACCAGCATACATATGTCACCCCTCCATGTGGGCCTGCACCCCCACCCTACCCTTGCAAATGCCAGCCTGTCCCACCTGTGTAGCCTGCACCCCCTGCAAGTGCAGCCTGTATCCACCTGTGTGGCCTGCACCCCCCTGCAAGTGTCAGCCTGTCCCACCTGTGTGGCCTCCACCCCCCTGCAAGTGCCAGCCTGCCCCACCTGTGTGGCCTGCAAGTGCTGGCCTGCACCCCCTCTAGTGCCAGTCTGCCTCACCTGTGTGATCACCCATACTGTCTGTCCATTTTGCCCCCAGTCCATCCATATATTCATAGATGCAGCATATGGTGCTCATTCCAACCATTTCCCCCAATCTGTACTGTACCTCTATGTCCGTCCATCCTGCCTGACTGTCCTGAAAATGTCTCTTCTGCTCACTCTCCTTTTTCTACCCCTATCTCTCCCTGAATCTCTTGCTCTCTGACACTCTCTTTCTCTCCCTCCCTGATGCTGCCTCTCTCTCCCTGACACCCTTTCTTTTAGTTACTCCCCTGGCCATGGGCATTACGGCGGGTGGTATTATATGTAATGGGCATTATGGTGTTTGGTTTACCGGGTAATGGGTGTTACAGTGTGTGTGGTATATGTAATGGGCATTATTGTGTGTGGTAAGGTTTTTCGGTGTGTGGCATAATGTGTAATGGGCATTGTGACATGTGGGTATGTGTAATGGGTATGTGACATGTGTAATAGGCATTATGGTGTTACTTTTTGGCGCACACTGTCACTATGGGCCTTATTTTGGTTCATTCTTTCTGACAAAATCCTTCTTAGATGGACAAAACCATATTCACTGCAGGGGGGGCAGATGTAACATGTGCAGAGAGAATTAGATTTGGGTGAGTAATTTTGTTTCTGTGCAGGGAAAATACTGACTGCTTTATTTTTACACTGCAATATAGATCTCACTTTGAAGTAAAACCCCACCCAAATCTAATTCTCTCTGCACATGTTACATCCGCCCCACCTGCAGCGCACATGGTTTTGCCCATCTAAGAAGGATTTTGTCAGAAAGAATGAACCAAAATAAGGCCCTATATTTTTTCTGGCTCCTTCATTTTTATCCTGGCTCCTAGATGTTTTGGGATGGATCACATTGCATAACAATGCATGCGTTTTGCGTGCGATGCGATCCGCGGGCAGTACAAAAAGTATGTGCTGCACATACTTTTTGTACTGTGCGATGCAATGCCCATGGGAGCGGGCATTGCATTGCACGCTGCTATCACAGCGTGTATGGGGGCCTTAAATCTACACATTTGGGATCCTTTTTCAAGATTGGTGTCGAGAACCTTTCAGTCCAGGTGAAAGACTCAACAAGATTAAAACAGATTTATTCTTAACAGCAGGCTGTGGCACACCAAATATATCTGCATACTTCTATGGACAATAGCTCAAAGTTTGTTGTTTAGGTGTGAATTTAAATTCTTTTGGTACAACTATAAATAATGGGCAATGGACCAATTCAATTGGTCCGGGCTTGAGACGCACACAGATAATAAGCCCGTACACAGTTTGGGTTAGGGAGCCGAATTCACAGAGTGTTCACACATTTCTGCTCACCACCTCAGAAGTCCTTTAAAATAATTACAATATTTTTCAATGTATAGCTTGTATAATTGTAGTCTGTCTTTGTACACAGCCTGTGCAATGTTCTGAGCAGTGGCGGGTTTTACCTATAGGCTGCAGGACTGCCGCCTCTCAAGGTAAAATCCATCACCGTGCTCAGAGCTAATGAAGCCAGACACAGTCACAGTGAAGCCAGCGCAGTCTCAAGGACTGACAGTCACCCACATAACTGGTAGTCCCATTGGAAGGTGGTACTCCCTCCAGGACTACCAGTCCGGGTTGCTATAGGCACTCCCTGCCTTGCACTGTAGTCCAATTTGGCTTCTATGAGCTGCAGCCAAAGCAAGCCATAGAAGCTGGGGTTATGTGCAGAAACGTCACTGATACTGCCGGGACCATTAATAGTGTGTGGGACTGTGAGCAGTGGGTGAGTGGCGGCGGCAAGGGGGTGCAGGCATTGTGTCCAGCGGCATCCTTCTTCCTACGAGGTAGGAGCCACTGCTGGATCAGATTGATCCATATGTACAGTTACAACATGCATGAGACATTTTTGGGCAGTACTTGGCATAAATGTTTATGCTACACAATAACCAGTATATGTTGTCCTGCAGTGACAGGAATATTCATTTCTACTAAAACCAGTATGTTGTGAGTAGCAATTAACAGCCTCTTATACCCAGCAATGATTATCATCTTAATCACTACAAAGGCCAGCGTAGTAATAGCAGAAACAGGTCAATTTACAGAGAAATATGGGCTACCTGCAGAACTTTTTTTTTTTTTTTGTATTGTGGCAGGGACAGCATATGTCCTCATGAGGTAAATGTGAAAGATCCAGTGCAGAATTTAGAGCAGCAGAAGGGCTAGTGAGATCCAGTCCAAGTGTTCCTAAGATGTATTCTGAATCACTGTCTGCTAATTAACAAAACCTGTTAATTCCTGTTATATGTTTGTCCAAAGCAGAGGGTCAGTGTTCCCAATGCCTTTTAGTGACTGGGCAATAGGCTGGGAGAATGTTGGGATTACATTAGGATTCTCTGGAGTTTACTCTTATTGTGAAGCCTGTGTGTTGCCTGCTGGAAAACCTGCAATGCTGTATCTGAAATGTGGTAAGCTTTTACCTTGTATGCTGCCCACCTGCTACAAGTAAAGAACCAGACTCTATTCCTATCCAGTCTATGCTATTCCTGGTGACAATATATTTTTTTGTAATATAGTATTTACTAATAACTTACAAAAATGGTGGAATGAAAACTTAAGCAAGAAAAATTAAAGAGGTTTACTGAAAAGCAATATTACAGGGACAGCAACTAAAAAGAACATGTCCTGTCACAGGTTGTCTACACTTTCTTTTTCCCCCCTCAGTATTGCTTGGTGCACCATGCGGGACTAGAGGCCGGACCCAGAGCACTGCGCGGGGCTACAGCCTGACGCAGTGCGCTATGGAAAAGAACCTACAAGCTTGTCTACAGTGCTCATAATTTAATAAGTCATTTTATATTAGCAATTACTACGGTATGAAGCAATATTTACTTTTCATTACTTCAAATTGCTTTTCCATACAATTAATACGAAGTTGGCTTGTCATTTGCTAATTAAAAATGTTTGTGACAAAATATAAGTCCTGGCTCCTACTCGTTGAATCAATGTATTCATGCCTAAAATAAGCTGTATACATATTCAAAATAGTACAAGAAAGTTGGAGCTTTCTCCCAAATCTTTATCATAGGGCTTGTACTAGCAGCGGGCAGTGTATGATCCCAGGGTGGAAGAGGTATGTTGCATACAGATCCCACAAGTTTGCAGATCAGTCATTATGATCCAGCCAGGCTATTTTGGGGCACAGTGGTACACAGCATGTATCTTGCTCTTAATATTCAGAATCAATTGTGAACATATATTTTCTAAAACCTGTTAATTTGGTTCCACATTTCTTGCAATAACTCATTTATGCTCTTCTGAAGGGAATTTCTTTAAAAGATCATTTCTTCTTCTAGGGAGATTAGTTTCATAAACAGTTTATTTAAAAACCTACAGTTTCCCTGTCAAAGACTAGAGGCTTCTTTTCCTTGCAGTCAATCAATCAAGAGTAATGGGGCCTACACACATGGCAATATTAAGGCATTTTCTAAGTGTTTTTCAACAACCCAGGCAGGAAAGTGGAACTGTATAGGTTTTGAAAGGTGAGGGCGCTAGAATGAACATCAAGGAGACACTCCCAGTAGGCACCTTGCAGTCTGTGGAGCTGACCAGAAAGTCCATAGGTCACTTACTAAGAACTGACACACTGTTAGGATGCATTCCCTACAGATCAATCCATGAGATGGAATGGTGTAGAATAAAAGTCTGCCCATGACTGGATGGACATCTTGTTGACAACTAATGAATCCAGTTCCCAAACTCATTCCTCATGGCACAGTACAGGATTTAAGGATATCCATGTATAAGCCCAGGTGAATTATTACCTCAATTTAGTGAATCAAGCATGCATATCTTAACCCCTTCCCGACATTTGACGTACATTTACGTCATGGTCGGGAAGCACTTCCCGACACATGGCGTAAATGTACGTCATGGATTTAAACTGTCACCGCGTCTATAGACGCGGTGACAGTTTCAACATGTCTGCTGTCCCTGACAGCAGACATGTCCGTGCATGCCCAGGGGGGGCTGCGATGCCGCCCCCCCGTCGGCGATCGCTGTGATTGGCTGTTCAGTGTGAACAGCCAATTACAGCGTTTTCCTGTGTCACCGGCGAATAACGTTCGCCGGTGACACGGGATCGGAGGTGATTGGTGCTGTGAAGTACAGCACCAATCACCGCGGGGTGTAAGGGTGACACTGGTGTCACCCCACCTCACCCCGCCCGCCCCCAAAGGCCGTGATTGGTTCGTCGGACCGACGGACCAATCACAGCCATGGAGGGGGGTTTAAACTAACGGTGACTGCACTGCAGACGCCATTCCGGTCTGGAATAGCGTGCAGTGCGGTCACCGTGCCACCTGCCGCCATATACTGACCAGAACCTTGCTCCATACTTACCTGATCACTGCTTCATCGCTGCTTGATCACTGCTTGATCTGTGCCTAGTAGTGTGCTGGATGCTTCCTGGATCCTGTTGCTACTTGTGCCTTCCTGTGCTGTGAAATTGTGCTGCTGCAGTGTAATAGCTAGATAGAGAGATAGATAGAGAGATAGAGAGAGATAGAGAGAGAGATAGTGTCAGAGAGTGCTATATTTTGTGCTGCTGCAGTGTGATATAGTTATAGATAGAGAGAGAGAGATAGAGAGATAGAGAGAGAGAGATAGATAGAGAGGCCTAGTGACAGAGTGCTATATTTTGTGCTGCTGCAGTGTGATAGTTATAGAGAGATAGAGAGAGATAGAGAGAGAGAGATAGAGAGAGATAGTGACAGATTGTGCTATATATTTTTTATATAACTGACTGCTGCCCCCTCCTTTTGTGCTGATCAGTATTAACTGATCAGCAACTTTTTGGGGGCGCAGGTTTTTTTTTTATATATAGATATACCTGTCAGTGCTGCTGCTGTAGTGTCATAGAGTGATAGATAGTGAGAGATAGAGAGAGATAGAGAGAGATAGTGACAGAGAGTGATAGAGAGTGTATATTTTGTGTCTGCTACCCCCCCTTTTTGGGGGTGCAGGTTTTTTAGTGTCCTAGAGTGATAGATAGTGAGAGATAGTGACAGAGAGTGATAGAGAGTGACAGAGAGTGCTAAATTTTGTGTCTGCTGCCCCCGCCTTTTGTGCTGATCACTATATCTGAGGTGATCAGCAACTTTTTTGGGGGTGCAGAGGTTTTTTTTTTTTTATATATATACCTGTCAGTTGCACCAAAGGTTGTGCACCTGCTGCACCTCACTGGTAATCAGTGTCGCATCACTGATCACCTTTTTTTTTTTTTGTGAGTGCTGTGGGGTCTTTTTTTAATTTTTTTTTTACACACACACTGTGATTTTGTGGGTGTCCTGTGGCCACTGTGCGCTGATCAGTGACGTACATCACTGATCAGCTTTTTCGGCACAGGGTTGATCTATTTTATTTTTTTTTTTGATCAAATTCCTGTTGCCTTTGAGCGCTGTTCAGTGACAGACGTTACTGACCAACATCTGTGCTCAATTTTTGGCGCAGGACCTTTTTTTTTTTTTTTTTTAACCCCTTCAATTTTTTATTTTTAACCCCTTCATTTTTTTTTTTTTTTATTGGTATAAAGTATTTTTTTTTTTTCTGCACTACATACACACTACATATCCCCCGGGTTGAAATAAAGTTTGTACCCCCCCCCTACACTATACACGTGTTGAAACATTTCACTACCAGTAACACAAAAATAAAAATGGCATCCCAAATGTCCTCCCAAATGTCCTCCCAAATGTCATCACAGTCATCCAGAAGAATGTATTCAGCGGAGGAGGCATATGCCCTGCTTGCTTCTGACTCTGACACAGCCAGTGATGCAAGCGGGGAATTTGAAGGATTCGCCTTAAGCTCCTCTTCCTCCTCTGATGATGAGGGACCCCCTCAAAGACGCCCCCGTAGAGCAGCTGAGACCCCCCCCCAACAATTGATCTCGTATGGACCCCACCACCAGACAATTTTGAGCCCCAGGTTCCTGAGTTTTTGGCCATGCCAGGAATCCAATTTGATTCCACAGGTCTCAGAGAAATTGACTTTTTCAAATTATTTTTCTCTGATGATTTTATAAATTTAATGGTGGACCAAACTAATTTATATGCCCAGCAGTTTATTGCTCAAAACCCCACGTCATCATTTGCTAGGTGGACCCCTGTAGATGCAGTAGAGATGATGACGTTTTGGGGTCTGGTGTTTCATATGGGCATAGTAAAAAAGCCAGAAATTAGGCAATATTGGAGTACAGATGTTCTGTACAGTACTCCATTTTACCGTATGGCCATGACCCGGACTCGATTTGAGACAATTCTTAAATTTATACATTACACCGATAATGCACAGTGCCCACCCAGAGATGATCCCACCTTTGACCGGCTATTCAAAGTCAGGCCGGTCATTGATCATTTCAGTGCCAAATTTGAAGAGGTGTACATCCCTGAAAAATTTATTTGTATCGACGAGTCCCTTATACATTTTAAAGGAAGGGTTAAATTCCGCCAGTACCTTCCCAGTAAGAGGGCAAGGTATGGCATAAAAATGTATAAACTGTGTGAAAGCACCTCAGGGTACACCCACAGGTTTAGGGTTTATGAAGGGAAGGATTCAAGAATTGAACCGCCAGAATGTCCCCCCTCCCTCGTAGGTGTTAGTGGGAAAATTGTCTGGGATTTAGTGCACCCCTTCCTGGATAAAGGTTATCACCTCTATGTGGATAACTTTTACACTAGCATCCCCCTGTTTAAGGCCCTTGGTTCAAGAGGTACAGCAGCTTGCGGTACTGTGCGCAAGAACCAAAGAGGCCTCCCAAAAACGCACATTGCCCAAGTAATGAGAAGGGGTGAAAGCAGGGGAATATGCAACGAAAATATGTTGTTGGTCAAATATAAGGACAAGAGGGATGTCCTTATACTGACAACAATTCACGGAGACAGTACCACCTCCGTCCCTGTACGAGGTACCAGTACCCACACCTCAAAACCTAATTGTATCCTGGATTACAATAGGTACATGGGCGGAGTGGATCTTTCAGATCAGGTACTGAAGCCGTACAGTGCCCTGCGGAAAACAAAAATCTGGTACAAGAAGGTGGCCGTGTATATCATCCAGATGGCACTGTATAACGCTTACGTGCTATTCCGTTCTACCGGCCAGAGGGGGACATTTATGCACTTTCAAGAGGAAGTCATAAAGGGCCTAATATTTGGGAACCAGCAGGCAGAGGGCCCCAGTACTTCTAGTACTGGCCCCCGTATTGTACCAGGGCAGCATTTTCCTGATGAAATCCCCTCCACTGGAAAAAAGGGCAGGACACAAAAAAGGTGCAAAGTTTGCTATAAAAAGGGAATAAGAAAGCAAACTATTTTCCAGTGTGACACTTGCCCCGACAAACCCGGCCTATGTATAAAGGAGTGTTTTAAAATATACCACACATCTATGGAATATTAGGTTCATAATTTCACCGTGCTTCGGGGGTCTTGCTAATGCCACATAGCACCCACCATTCATTCCACCAGAATCTGAGCCGCAAAATCCAAAAATCACTCCTTCCCTTCTGAGTCCTGCCATGCACCCAACTGGTATTTTTTGGTCACATGTGAGGCATTGCCGTACTCGGGAGAAATTGGGGCACAGATTTTGGGGTGCTTTGTCTCCTTCATTCCTTGTGAAAATGAAAAATTTTGAGCCAGAACTGCATTTTTGTGTAAAAAAAATGTAATTTTTCATGTTCACTGCCTAGTTTTATCAAAATTGGTGAAACCCCTGGGGGTTTGAAATGTACACTATACCCCTAGATGAATTCCCTGAGGGGTGTAGTTTGCAAAATGGGGTCACTTGTGGGGGGGTTCCACTGTATTGGTGCTTTGGGGGTCTTGCTAATGCGACATAGCACTCACCATCATTCCACCAGAATTTGTGCTGCAAAATCCAAATATCACTCCTTCCCTTCTGAGTCCTGCCACTTTTTGGTCACACATGAGGCATTGCCGTACTCGGGAGAAATTGGGGCACAGATTTTGGGGTGCTTTGTCTCCTTCATTCCTTGTGAAAATGAAAAATTTTGAGCCAGAACTGCATTTTTGTGTAAAAAAATGTAATTTTTCATGTTCACTGCCCAGTTTTATCAAAATTGGTGAAACCCCTGGGGGTTTGAAATGTACACTATACCCCTAGATGAATTCCCTGAGGGGTGTAGTTTGCAAAATGGGGTCACTTGTGGGGGGGTTCCACTGTATTGGTGCTTTGGGGGTCTTGCTAATGCGACATAGCACCCACCATCATTCCACCAGAATTTGTGCTGCAAAATCCAAATATCACTCCTTCCCTTCTGAGTCCTGCCACTTTTTGGTCACACATGAGGCATTGCCGTACTCGGGAGAAATTGGGGCACAGATTTTGGGGTGCTTTGTCTCCTTCATTCCTTCTGAAAATGAAAAATTTTGAGCCAGAACTGCATTTTTGTGTAAAAAAATGTAATTTTTCATTTTCACTGCCCACTTGTATCAAAATTGGTGAAACCCCTGGGGGTTTGAAATGTACACTATACCCCTAAATGAATTCCCTGAGGGGTGTACTTTGCAAAATGGGGTGACTTGTGGGGGGGTTCCACTGTATTGGTGCAACATAGCACCCACCATTCATTCCACCAAAATCTGTGCTGCAAAATCCAAAAATCACTCCTTCCGTTCTGAGTCCTGCCATGCACCCAACTGGTATTTTTTGGTCACATGTGAGGCATTGCCGTACTCGGGAGAAATTGGGGCACAGATTTTGGGGTGCTTTTTCTCCTTCATACCTTCTGAAAATGAAAAATTTTGAGCCAGAACTGCATTTTTGTGTAAAAAATGTAATTTTTCATGTTCACTGCCCACTTGTATCAAAATTGGTGAAACCCCTGGGGGTTTGAAATGTACACTATACCCCTAGATGAATTCCCTGAGGGGTGTAGTTTGCAAAATGGGGTGACTTGTGGGGGGGTTCCACTGTATTGGTGCTTGGGGGGTCTTGCTAATGCGACATAGCACCCACCAAAATTCCACCAGAATCTGAGCCGCAAAATCCAAAAATCACTCCTTCCGTTCTGAGTCCTGCCATGCACCCAACTGGTATTTTTTGGTCACATGTGAGGCATTTCCGTACTCGGGAGAAATTGGGGCACATATTTTGGGGTGCTTTTTCTCCTTCATACCTTCTGAAAATGAAAAATTTTGAGCCAGAACTGCATTTTTGTGTAAAAAAAATGTAATTTTTCATTTTCACTGCCCACTTGTATCAAAATTGGTGAAACCCCTGGGGGTTTGAAATGTACACTATACCCCTAGATGAATTCCCTGAGGGGTGTACTTTGCAAAATGGGGTGACTTGTGGGGGGGTTCCACTGTATTGGTGCAACATAGCACCCACCATTCATTCCACCAAAATCTGTGCTGCAAAATCCAAAAATCACTCCTTCCGTTCTGAGTCCTGCCATGCACCCAACTGGTATTTTTTGGTCACATGTGAGGCATTGCCGTACTCGGGAGAAATTGGGGCACAGATTTTGGGGTGCTTTTTCTCCTTCATACCTTCTGAAAATGAAAAATTTTGAGCCAGAACTGCATTTTTGTGTAAAAAAATGTAATTTTTCATTTTCACTGCCCACTTGTATCAAAATTGGTGAAACCCCTGGGGGTTTGAAATGTACACTATACCCCTAGATGAATTCCCTGAGGGGTGTAGTTTGCAAAATGGGGTGACTTGTGGGGGGGTTCCACTGTATTGGTGCTTGGGGGGTCTTGCTAATGCGACATAGCACCCACCAAAATTCCACCAGAATCTGAGCCGCAAAATCCAAAAATCACTCCTTCCGTTCTGAGTCCTGCCATGCACCCAACTGGTATTTTTTGGTCACATGTGAGGCATTTCCGTACTCGGGAGAAATTGGGGCACAGATTTTGGGGTGCTTTGTCTCCTTCATTCCTTCTGAAAATGAAAAATTTTGAGCCAGAACTGCATTTTTGTGTAAAAAAATGTAATTTTTCATTTTCACTGCCCACTTGTATCAAAATTGGTGAAACCCCTGGGGGTTTGAAATGTACACTATACCCCTAGATGAATTCCCTGAGGGGTGTACTTTGCAAAATGGGGTGACTTGTGGGGGGGTTCCACTGTATTGGTGCAACATAGCACCCACCATTCATTCCACCAAAATCTGTGCTGCAAAATCCAAAAATCACTCCTTCCGTTCTGAGTCCTGCCATGCACCCAACTGGTATTTTTTGGTCACATGTGAGGCATTGCCGTACTCGGGAGAAATTGGGGCACAGATTTTGGGGTGCTTTTTCTCCTTCATACCTTCTGAAAATGAAAAATTTTGAGCCAGAACTGCATTTTTGTGTAAAAAATGTAATTTTTCATGTTCACTGCCCACTTGTATCAAAATTGGTGAAACCCCTGGGGGTTTGAAATGTACACTATACCCCTAGATGAATTCCCTGAGGGGTGTAGTTTGCAAAATGGGGTGACTTGTGGGGGGGTTCCACTGTATTGGTGCTTGGGGGGTCTTGCTAATGCGACATAGCACCCACCAAAATTCCACCAGAATCTGAGCCGCAAAATCCAAAAATCACTCCTTCCGTTCTGAGTCCTGCCATGCACCCAACTGGTATTTTTTGGTCACATGTGAGGCATTTCCGTACTCGGGAGAAATTGGGGCACATATTTTGGGGTGCTTTTTCTCCTTCATACCTTCTGAAAATGAAAAATTTTGAGCCAGAACTGCATTTTTGTGTAAAAAAAATGTAATTTTTCATTTTCACTGCCCACTTGTATCAAAATTGGTGAAACCCCTGGGGGTTTGAAATGTACACTATACCCCTAGATGAATTCCCTGAGGGGTGTAGTTTGCAAAATGGGGTGACTTGTGGGGGGGTTCCACTGTATTGGTGCAACATAGCACCCACCATTCATTCCACCAAAATCTGTGCTGCAAAATCCAAAAATCACTCCTTCCGTTCTGAGTCCTGCCATGCACCCAACTGGTATTTTTTGGTCACATGTGAGGCATTGCCGTACTCGGGAGAAATTGGGGCACAGATTTTGGGGTGCTTTTTCTCCTTCATACCTTCTGAAAATGAAAAATTTTGAGCCAGAACTGCATTTTTGTGTAAAAAAATGTAATTTTTCATTTTCACTGCCCACTTGTATCAAAATTGGTGAAACCCCTGGGGGTTTGAAATGTACACTATACCCCTAGATGAATTCCCTGAGGGGTGTAGTTTGCAAAATGGGGTGACTTGTGGGGGGGTTCCACTGTATTGGTGCTTGGGGGGTCTTGCTAATGCGACATAGCACCCACCAAAATTCCACCAGAATCTGAGCCGCAAAATCCAAAAATCACTCCTTCCGTTCTGAGTCCTGCCATGCACCCAACTGGTATTTTTTGGTCACATGTGAGGCATTTCCGTACTCGGGAGAAATTGGGGCACAGATTTTGGGGTGCTTTGTCTCCTTCATTCCTTCTGAAAATGAAAAATTTTGAGCCAGAACTGCATTTTTGTGTAAAAAAATGTAATTTTTCATTTTCACTGCCCACTTGTATCAAAATTGGTGAAACCCCTGGGGGTTTGAAATGTACACTATACCCCTAGATGAATTCCCTGAGGGGTGTACTTTTCAAAATGGGGTGACTTGTGGGGGGGTTCCACTGTATTGGTGCAACATAGCACCCACCATTCATTCCACCAAAATCTGTGCTGCAAAATCCAAAAATCACTCCTTCCGTTCTGAGTCCTGCCATGCACCCAACTGGTATTTTTTGGTCACATGTGAGGCATTGCCGTACTCGGGAGAAATTGGGGCACAGATTTTGGGGTGCTTTTTCTCCTTCATACCTTCTGAAAATGAAAAATTTTGAGCCAGAACTGCATTTTTGTGTAAAAAATGTAATTTTTCATGTTCACTGCCCACTTGTATCAAAATTGGTGAAACCCCTGGGGGTTTGAAATGTACACTATACCCCTAGATGAATTCCCTGAGGGGTGTAGTTTGCAAAATGGGGTGACTTGTGGGGGGGTTCCACTGTATTGGTGCTTGGGGGGTCTTGCTAATGCGACATAGCACCCACCAAAATTCCACCAGAATCTGAGCCGCAAAATCCAAAAATCACTCCTTCCGTTCTGAGTCCTGCCATGCACCCAACTGGTATTTTTTGGTCACATGTGAGGCATTTCCGTACTCGGGAGAAATTGGGGCACATATTTTGGGGTGCTTTTTCTCCTTCATACCTTCTGAAAATGAAAAATTTTGAGCCAGAACTGCATTTTTGTGTAAAAAAAATGTAATTTTTCATTTTCACTGCCCACTTGTATCAAAATTGGTGAAACCCCTGGGGGTTTGAAATGTACACTATACCCCTAGATGAATTCCCTGAGGGGTGTAGTTTGCAAAATGGGGTGACTTGTGGGGGGGTTCCACTGTATTGGTGCTTGGGGGGTCTTGCTAATGCGACATAGCACCCACCAAAATTCCACCAGAATCTGAGCCGCAAAATCCAAAAATCACTCCTTCCGTTCTGAGTCCTGCCATGCACCCAACTGGTATTTTTTGGTCACATGTGAGGCATTTCCGTACTCGGGAGAAATTGGGGCACATATTTTGGGGTGCTTTTTCTCCTTCATACCTTCTGAAAATGAAAAATTTTGAGCCAGAACTGCATTTTTGTGTAAAAAAATGTAATTTTTCATTTTCACTGCCCACTTGTATCAAAATTGGTGAAACCCCTGGGGGTTTGAAATGTACACTATACCCCTAGATGAATTCCCTGAGGGGTGTACTTTGCAAAATGGGGTGACTTGTGGGGGGGTTCCACTGTATTGGTGCAACATAGCACCCACCATTCATTCCACCAAAATCTGTGCTGCAAAATCCAAAAATCACTCCTTCCGTTCTGAGTCCTGCCATGCACCCAACTGGTATTTTTTGGTCACATGTGAGGCATTGCCGTACTCGGGAGAAATTGGGGCACAGATTTTGGGGTGCTTTTTCTCCTTCATACCTTCTGAAAATGAAAAATTTTGAGCCAGAACTGCATTTTTGTGTAAAAAAATGTAATTTTTCATTTTCACTGCCCACTTGTATCAAAATTGGTGAAACCCCTGGGGGTTTGAAATGTACACTATACCCCTAGATGAATTCCCTGAGGGGTGTAGTTTTCAAAATGGGGTGACTTGTGGGGGGGTTCCACTGTATTGGTGCTTGGGGGGTCTTGCTAATGCGACATAGCACCCACCAAAATTCCACCAGAATCTGAGCTGCAAAATCCAAAAATCACTCCTTCCGTTCTGAGTCCTGCCATGCACCCAACTGGTATTTTTTGGTCACATGTGAGGCATTGCCGTACTCGGGAGAAATTGGGGCACAGATTTTGGGGTGCTTTTTCTCCTTCATACCTTCTGAAAATGAAAAATTTCGAGCCAGAACTGCATTTTTGTGTAAAAAATGTAATTTTTCATTTTCACTGCCCACTTGTATCAAAATTGGTGAAACCCCTGGGGGTTTGAAATGTACACTATACCCCTAGATGAATTCCCTGAGGGGTGTACTTTGCAAAATGGGGTGACTTGTGGGGGGGTTCCACTGTATTGGTGCAACATAGCACCCACCATTCATTCCACCAGAATCTGTGCTGCAAAATCCAAAAATCACTCCTTCCCTTCTGAGTCCTGCCATGCACCCAACTGGTATTTTTTGGTCACATGTGAGGCATTGCCGTACTCGGGAGAAATTGGGGCACAGATTTTGGGGTGCTTTTTCTCCTTCATACCTTCTGAAAATGAAAAATTTTGAGCCAGAACTGCATTTTTGTGTAAAAAAATGTAATTTTTCATTTTCACTGCCCACTTGTATCAAAATTGGTGAAACCCCTGGGGGTTTGAAATGTACACTATACCCCTAGATGAATTCCCTGAGGGGTGTAGTTTGCAAAATGGGGTCACTTGTGGGGGGGTTCCACTGTATTGGTGCTTTGGGGGTCTTGCTAATGCGACATAGCACCCACCAAAATTCCACCAGAATCTGAGCTGCAAAATCCAAAAATCACTCCTTCCCTTCTGAGTCCTGCCATGCACCCAACTGGTATTTTTTGGTCACATGTGAGGCATTGCCGTACTCGGGAGAAATTGGGGCACAGATTTTGGGGTGCTTTGTCTCCTTCATACCTTCTGAAAATGACAAATTTGGAGCCAGAACTGTATTTTTGTGTAAAAAAAATAATTTTTCATTTTCACTGCCCAGTTGTACCACAATTGGTGAAACCCCTGGGGGTTTGAAATGTACACTATACCCCTAGATGAATTCCCTGAGGGGTGTAGTTTGCAAAATGGGGTCACTTGTGGGGGGGTTCCTAACTTTTAGCATCTTATGGTGCCTAGAAACCTACATGGTGCCTAAAAAATAATCTCATAAAAAGGAGGCTCCAAAATCAAGTAGGTGCTCCTTCTATTATGAAGCCTGTGGTTTGGTCACCGTGCACACTAGGGCCACATATAGGATATTTATGAAAACAAAAGAATTGGGGGAATCAATTTTTAGTCACATTTCTCTAGTAAAATGTACTGTGTTCCTTAGAAAAATGTATTAAAATTGCAAATCTGCAAAAAAAAAGAAATTTTGAAATTTCACCTACACTTTGTTTTAATTCCTGTGAAACACCTAAAGGGTTAACAAACTTCCAAAATGCTGTTTTGAATACTGTGAGGGGTGCAGTTTTTGAAATGGCATCATTTATGGGGGTGTCTCACATACAAGTCCCTCAAAGTCACATCAGAACTGAACTGGTCCCTAAAAAAATCAGTGTTTGAAATTTTCTTGAAAATTTGAGAATTTGCTATTCATATTGTAAGCCTCCTAGTGTCCCAAAAAATTAAAAGGAAGTTGAAATAATGATGTCAACATAAAGTAGACATATGGTCTATGTTAGTTATTCACTATTTTGAGTGGTAAGATTATTTGTCTCACAAGCAGAAAATTTAACATTTTGCAAATCGCTAAATTTTCCATTTTTTCACGATATTTTGGTATTTTTCACAAAAAAACACAGACTGTATCGACCCAAATTTACCACTAATTTGAAGTACAATGTGTCACGAAAAAACAATCTCAAAATCACTGGGATAAGTAAAAGCAAAAAAAAGTTATCCCCACTTAAGTGAGACATGTCAGATTTGAAAAAAAGGGCTCTGTCAGGAACGCAAAAACTGGCTCTGTCAGGAAGGGGTTAAAACCTGGACTCTTAGGGCTATTTCACACACTCCGGCTCCTGCCGGGCGGCGAAATCCCGCATGGCCAAAAGACGTGCCATGCACAGTAGTTGTTAATGGACACTATTATGTCCATTCACATGGGACGGCCACGGCCTGGCCGCTTGGTTGCAGCCAGATTCCACCACTGGAAGGGATGGCTGCCGGGCTGTGGCCATCCCCTCCATTCTAAACTGCTGTGTGCTGTACGGCTTCCTAGCCGCACGGGTTTTCGCCGCCCGGCAGGAGCCGGAGTGTGTGAAATAGCCCTTATGGTGCCTTGTAGTCCTAGTTTGGGATCAATCAGATGCTGCCAGGTATGACTGTTTTCTTTATTTTACCTTCTGTTTGTCAGCGAAGAGATTAGTCAGACATTATGAACACTACTAGTGTGCATGCTTATAGATTAATATACTGTAGTGTTCATTCTAGCACCCACTATCTTTGAAAACCCATGCAGTTCCTCTTCCCTGCCTGGGGTGTCACTGTCTGCTGTAGTGCTTCTAGCACAGAGTGGTCTGTATATCAGCACTGATATGCAAACCAGACCTGTTTTAGAAACACCACAGCAGACAGCGACACCCCAGGCAGGGAGGAGGAACTGCATGGGTTTTCAAAGATAGCGGGTGCTAGAATGAACATTCCATATAGCTGCATTTCCTAGTAGGGTTTTTCTAAGTTCAGTGCAGATATACAGAGGACACTGTGCTAGAAGCACTGCAGCAGACACCGAAACCCCATGCTGGGAAGGGGAACTGCATGGGTTTTCAAAGATGGCAGATGCTAGAATGAACACTATGGGTGACATTCTATGCTTTGTGATAAATGCGCATGTTTTTTTAGCGCACCACATCGCCGCAAATCGCACTATTTCAAATCGCACTTTTCAGTAATAATTCGCATATTTAATGTGATGCGTTTTGGAGGCTGAAAAGTGCGAAGAGGTGCGATTTGCGGCGAAGTGGTGCGATGTCTTTAGTCCTGAAAATGTGCGATTTTCATGTCTGAAAATCGCACGTTTTCAGGAAAGCGCAAAGTAAAAAAAAAACGAGCGCGGGGTCCCCCGCCAGAGCATAACCAGCCCCGGGCTCATTGAGCCGGTGCTGGTGACATGAAATCAGGGTCCCCGACAAATAGGGGTCCCCTTGATTTAATGAAACCAGCACCAGGCTCAAGGTCCGGCGCTGGTTCCCAAAATACGGGGGACAAAATGACTAGGGGTCCCCCGTATTTTAAGAACCAGCACCGGACCCAACCAGCCAGCAGGGTAATGCCACAGCCGGGGGACACTTATTATATAAGGTCCCGCGGCCAAAGCATTAACCCCCTGGCTGGTCAGCATGGGCAGGGGTCCTGGGGAAGTGGGGACCCCCCCAATGAAGGGGTCCCCCCCTCCAGGACTTACCAGCCCATGCTGATAGTCCGGGGCTGTCCCCGATGCCCCTGGGTGGTGGGCATCGGGCTGATGGATTGTGTAAAAAAAGAAGAAAAACTATTGTTTTCTACTGTGGAACTATGAGTCCCAGCAAGCCTACCCCGCAGGACTTTCACAGGCGCAGAGATGTTTCTTCCTCGGCGTCTCTAGTCAGAATGATTTCTGGCCAATCAGGAGCCGAGAAAGTCGGCTCCTGATTGGCCAGAAATCATTCTGACTAGAGACGCCGAGGAAGAAACATCTCTGCGCCTGTGAAAGTCCTGCGAGCCGGGTACCAGATGGGAGCAGCGCTTCTGCCGGAGAGGATGCCGAGGTCGTCGCCGGGGACCAGGTGAGTAGGATTTCCTTCCTTAGGTACCCCTGGGGACTACCTCGGATCCTGGACCCCGGATTCTTCAGCCCAGGAGCCCCGGAACCCCAGGACCAGCCCCGGAACAAGGACCAAGGCCCCGGAACCGGACTCTTCTGCCCTGGAGCCCGGATCCAGGGACCGACCTACGGGCTCAAGGTAGGTAAGTATCAGTGTGTGTGTGTTATGTGTGTATTAAACTTTTATTTTTCAGTGTGTCAGTGTGTTTTCTTTAACTATTTTTTGTACTGTAGAACTACAAGTGCCAGCGGGCCCTTTAATGCCCCGCATGCTGGGACTTGAGGTTCTCCAAGTCCCAGCATGCGGGGTAGGCTTGCTGGGACTCATAGTTCCACAGTAGAAAACAATAGTTTTTCTTCTTTTTTTACACAATCCATCAGCCCGATGCCAACCACCCAGGGGCATCGGGGACAGCCCCGGACTATCAGCATGGGCTGGTAAGTCCTGGAGGGGGGGGACCCCTTCATTGGGGGGGTCCCCACTTCCCCAGGACCCCTGCCCATGCTGACCAGCCAGGGGGTTAATGCTTTGGCCGCGGGACCTTATATAATAAGTGTCCCCCGGCTGTGGCATTACCCTGCTGGCTGGTTGGGTCCGGTGCTGGTTCTTAAAATACGGGGGACTCCTAGTCATTTTGTCCCCCGTATTTTGGGAACCAGCGCCGGACCTTGAGCCTGGTGCTGGTTTCATGAAATCAAGGGGACCCCTATTTGTCGGGGACCCTGATTTCCTGTCACCAGCACCGACTCAATGAGCCCGGGGCTGGTTATACTCGGGCGGGGGACCCCGCGCTCGTTTTTTTTTTTTTAAACACCAGAACCCTGCACAGAACATTGGGATCTGTGCAGGGTTCTGGCTAATTCGCCAAACAGAACCTGGTCTGAAATAAGTGCGATAATTAGACACCTAAAAAGTGCGATTTGCAAATGCGCATTGCATTAAATAAGCGAGTTGTATACTGTTCTGTACGAAAACATCTGGATGCGATAAAAATGCGAATTAATCTCGCACTTTTGGTCAGCATGCATTAACACACATAATATGCGATTTCTGTCCCTTAGCGCATCCTATTAAATATGCGATTTGAAGGAAAAATGCTATATCGCCATTTTTTCTACTAATTAACGCAAAAAAACGCAAATCGCAACCCATAGAATGTCACCCAAAATATGTAAATCAATGTCTGACATAGTGTATACACTGCTGTTAGGACAGACCACAACCTTTTAGTAGAGAATTCAGCATCACTTTTCAGCTGTGGAACTTCTCATTGCAATAAATTCAGTAATTGTACACTGTGATAATCTGCTCTGATAAAGTAAAACATTACCTTAAGGCAGGAATGGCCCAATTATAGTGACATGAGATCCCTTCACTCACAGCAAGGTAATTTACCACCCTCTTATTTCACTGCAATGTGTGGTGTAGCATCCAACTACAACCATATTACATTACACAAAAGTGAACAATGGTTAAACCAACTAAACAGTAATACTATAGGTGAACATCCCATCCACTCATTGTTGTGTTGATGTGGGACCAGGAAAAATCAGTTTTTTTTCTATATAACACCAGTGTGGCTGAATGGGTGTAAATTGGCTTAAACATTACTGATATTTGTACATTGCACAGCCGACAATCTTTTCAGTGCATAATAGAAACCACTAATACATATATACACACATACACACATATACATCAGGGTTCGCAAATACTCGCTATAGCGAGTATTTTACCCGCTTTTGAGCAGCAGGGACTCAGTTTTGGTTTTTGCCTGCGTCCCCTGGGACGCGCTCCGGTTACATCGGTATGCACGCTGTGTAACTGTAGCGAGGGTGGAGGGATCTGTTTTTCCCCCTCTGTGATGAGGCCGCAGAGGAGGGAACGTGCTCACGCATCACAGACTAGTCGGGCGCTGGCTGGAGGAGAAGGCTGCCGCATGGGGACGTGACATGTGAGTACCTTGCGCGCCCTGCACAGTTAATTGGCGCTGACAAATTCCTGTCCCTCCCTGCCCGCTGACAGTCTTGTATGCTGCTGAGCGTGGCAGCGTGTGAACACTACCCCAACTCAGCCCCTAGCCACGCTGACTGACAGTCCCGCCCACCTCAGCCCTGGCGCGGTGACTAGTCTACTCTATGCCCACCGCTGCACTTACAGTGTATGCCGCTGCTGAGCGCGGCAGCGTGTGGACTCTTCCCCCTCAGCCCTGCAGTCTCCAGCCGCACTGACAGTCCCGCCCTCCTCAGCCCGAGGCGCGGTGACTGACAGTGTAGTAGTCCTGTCCTCCTTAGCCCTGCAGCGCGGAATGCTTGGCGGGTGAGGGGGGCGCCACTAAGCCGGGTATACGCACCCCTCTGTCGGCTATTCCCCACGCCAGCATATGCCCGCCGGAACCGGCTCTGGAAACAGAGGGCTGGGAATGCGGGCAATGCTCTCCTCCTCTATTCAGCAGCACCCGCTCCTGTACTCTATTGGTTGCGGTGCACATCTGCCCAGATAAGTGGGGAAATACCTGTGGTGTGGGGTGTGGGGACTGCTAATGTGGATGCTGTGAGGTGTGTGGTGGAGTTGGGGAAAAGTAAAGGTTACTTCAAGGCAGTCAGGTGCAGGCAGAAGGGGATATGTGATTTCTAGAGTGAACAATATTGGGCATTATGGTGTGACAATATTAACTGACTGGGCATTGTGGTGTGTGGCACATTATGTACTGACTGTGCTTTGTGGCACATTATGTACTGACTGAGCATTCAGGTGTGTGGCACATTATGTACTGACTGGGCATTGTGGTGTGTGGCACATTATGTACTGGGCATTCAGGTGTGTGGCACATTATGTACTGAGCATTCAGGTGTGTGGCACATTATGTACTGGGCATTGTGGTGTGTGGCACATTATGTACTGGGCATTGTGGTGTGTGGCACACCATGTACTGGGCATTCAGGTGTGTGGCACATTACGTACTGGGCATTCAGGTGTGTGGCACATTATGTACTGGGCATTCAGGTGTGTGGCACATTATGTACTGGGCATTCAGGTGTGTGGCACATTATGTACTGGGCATTCAGGTGTGTGGCACATTATGTACTGGGCATTCATGTGTGTGGCACATTATGTACTGGGCATTCAGGTGTGTGGCACATTATGTACTGGGCATTCAGGTGTGTGGCACATTATGTACTGGGCATTCAGGTGTGTGGCACATTATGTACTGGGCATTGTGGTGTGTGGCACATTATGTACTGGGCATTGTGGTGTGTGGCACATTATGTACTGGGCATTGTGGTGTGTGGAACACTAATACTATGTATATTCTGCTGGGGGGTGGGGGAGAGGAGGCTTCTATAGTTGTCAGATGATATTAGAACCTTCATTTAGGTTGGGACCCAGAAAAGGTCAGGTAGGACCCCAATTTTTAAACGTGAGGAGTCCCCGGGACCCACTTTTTTGTCGGGTTTTCGCGAACACTGTACATACATACACAAACATAAATAAAAGAAAAAGCTACACAAACAAACAAATTACATTTTATTAAAAATGGAAGGGTCCATAACTGCAGTTGTGTTAGATCGTATTATCTTTCTATAATACATACCATAACTACAAAACCTGTCTGTCCTAATGACAAATAGAACAGTATGTAGATGTGGGCGACATTTCCTAAAAGTGATCTGTATTTCAAACAATTTATTGCCATTTAAGCTTTAATTGAAAAAAAAAAAGATTATACTGAATTGAGGTCGTTACTAACTTCATAAGAGAGTAATAACAACATGTGAAGGTCACGTATTACAAATGAAGCAGAACTTCCAGTTATCGCTCTACTAGTTCTGTTACATGACATCTATGGGAGACTTCCTATTATTCTCCAAAGCTCACACAAGGCTGTAATACGATCCAAGATATTTGATCCGGTAGAGCGAACAACAACCTGTATGGTCAGAGCTATTTTAAAACAGGATGCTGTCTCTTTCCAATTATTTAGAAATTTCATCACAACCGAAAATATACATGGATTGATCATGGCAACTTAATATTCATGGATTTGGAACAAGGAAACAAAAAACAACACACAATCCAAGACAGATAAGGACCTACAGGAAACGCTTCATTCCCCTGCACCACACCCCAACAATAATGCTGTGTACACACGGGGGCGATAATCGCTGGGAATATGGTCACTGGCGACCATATTGCCAGTGATTGGGAGTGTGCCCCGGCGATAAATCGCCGGGTGCGTGCTCCCGTTTTCAGCCCCTTTCTAATCGCTGGTCGCAGGAGCTTGCTCCTGCGACCAGCTAATTACCTCCGCGGCACCACCAGCAGAGGTTCCTTTTCATCAGCGACCATCTCTGGTCACTGATGCAAAGGAGACACTGGGCAATATATTGCTCAGCAATATATTGCTGAGCAATATATCTCCCCCCATGTGTATGGGGCTTAAGGCCTGCAACTTTTACCATCAGTTTCTGTTACCCAGAATACACACTGCTGTAGTACTGAATTAAGTACTGGCACACACCTCTATTACTGATATAACACAGAGCACACATGATAACAGAATACATCATATACATATTTCAGCTTCTAAAATCCCGGATGATAAATGTTCTTTCTGAAATTATGGTCTTGGTCTCTTATACAAACAAGTAACGCAAATTCAGATTTTTCCGATTGACTATCGGCTGTCATTTCTTGGATGGTTAATAAGATTCAGCTTTGAGATCCAAGTAAAACAAAACATGACATCATCAGGAACCCAGTACCTGATGATGTCATATTTAATCATATATATATATCCTATGTTCCTGAACCTGTTCTGGGCCAAAATTTACTTTTACTTTCATATATATATCCTATGTTCATACCTCCTAACTTTTTAACTGTCAAGGTCGGGACACACGCGCGGCAAAAAGGGGGTGTGGCCTCACAGGATGACGCCTCCTGAGGCTGCGCCCATTTTTTTTGCGGCCCCGAACGTCCCCAAAAACCGGGACGTTGCCGCGTTTAGTTGGGAGGTATGTATGTTCCTGAAAATAACAGTATGTATGTATGTTCCTGAAAATGTTCTGGCCCAAAATGTACTTTCCATAGTTTTGCTTTAAAGTCACCTGTGAGTGACTGTTTCTAAATACAGTATGTAAATCTCTCCCTCTCCTTATTTAAATCGATCCAGACCCAGAATTCTTGGATCTACTTTTCCAGAAAAATAGTACTGTATGTGTGTGTGTATATGTGTCTGTGTATGTGTGTGCGCGTGTGAGAGAGAGAGATATGAGTAGGTATTTTATCAAAATAAATGCTTATTCTTTTACCATTTAGTAATGGCAGGCATACAAACAGAAGCATTAAGCCACACATATGTATAGTCATTGGGTTTATATTCAGTGTATAGTTAGAATATTTATATACATAACACACACACACTAAACAATTCCATAGTAATTATCTGCAAAGCACCAGGTGTATGAATCCCACGTATATAATAACATACCTTTGCATCATGTATAATGCTATACAGATAGCAGTCAGTGGTATGTAGATGTAGTCTGTCTATACATTGTTACGGGAGGCTGCAACCTAACTATAAGGTCACTGGGAAAGGTTGATGCTGTATATAAGGATATGTCGTAAAAACCTATGCCCACGGCACGCCCATGTGAGAATACTATGTACCAGGGCATGGCTGAGCGCTGCCAGCTGCCCTTACCCCATTGTATGGGATCCCAATGCCCGGGGCCCTCAGCATGATCATTGCACGTAGCGTGTTCTATTCATGATAGGATAGAGTTAGCATGCACAGGAAGCAGTGCATGTATGTAAGTGCGTATTAATGTGCGCAGCTCACCTCTTAGCCCGGCGGCGGGCGCTGTGTACAGGCTGCTGACTCCGTCCTCAGGCTCTCCCCTCTCAGCAGCAGCAGCGCCAGGGCCTCCTGCTCTCCCTCCTCCTCCCTTCCTCCCGCTTCCACTTCCTCCTCCTCTGCCCCGGCCGCGGCGGGTAGGATGATCTGTCTGACTGAGTAAGAGGATGCTGGCTGAGAAGAGTGCGGGCCAAGGACGCGGAGTCACAAGGGGGTGTCCTCAGGGGCCCCAGCAGCTGTATGTGAGGGGAGCAGCGATGTAGAAGGAGGCGGCGGCGATGCAGGAGCCGGGGGAGGGTGTTGCTGTTACTAATGATGATGGTGGTGATGATGTTGCTATTTGCAGTGTGAGCTCATACTGTACAGTCACTGTCACACAGGCAGCAGCACTGACCCCCTCCTGCCCGCCTGCTACACCTAGTGATGGGCAGGGACTAGTAGACAGACCAGTTCCCCTTTTAACATCCTACAGCAACGCCTGCCTTACGTACCTACAGTGTACTTTGATTTACCTAAGTGTACCTATATCTACCTACAGTGTACTTATACCTACAGTATACCTATATATGTACCTACAGTGTACTTATATACAGTGCTTACAGCAGTGGCGTAAATTCTTTCCAGTTGCCCGGAGGCAAGATATATATTGGTGCCCCCACACATGCGCGTGCACACACACACGCCTATATAACCTTAAATAAAATATATAATTTTGTTAAGAAATATAGATATATATCGATAGATAGAGAACACATATCTTTCAGAACTCAGCCACATAAGCAATATCTTTTGCTTTTAAACTTGCAGGGGAGGAGAGGTGCCCCCTTGGGAGCAGGAGCCCGGCGGCAGATGACTCCATTGCCTCCCAGAGTTCTGCCTCTGGCTTACAGTATACTTATAATACCTACAGTGTACTTATACTTATACCTTTTTTTTTTTTATTGCGTCTT
Organism: Crinia signifera; assembly: GCF_055691185.1. Classification (NCBI taxonomy): domain Eukaryota; kingdom Metazoa; phylum Chordata; class Amphibia; order Anura; family Myobatrachidae; genus Crinia; species Crinia signifera. The sequence goes on along the minus strand of NC_139221.1, from coordinate 211,577,153 downwards.
TATTTAAATTTTTTCCATATCAAAAAACAAACACATACACATACATTAGCGTACATAATATAATACACAAAGGAAAAGCCTACCCGTCATGATTGCCTTGGACTATATACCTAGGGTTACCACCTTTTTGTTGAGAGATTCCCGGACAGTGACCCGCCCCTTGACACACCCACTGCCCCACCCATGTCCCGCCCCCAGCTCCGCCCCTTGTCCCGCCTTATGTTGATTTTTTTTAACCTTTGCTTCAATTTGATTCTTGATTTTGCATACCATAATGCCAGTTACATGTTACATCATACACAGTAATACCCATTACACGTTATGCCCCACACCGTGATGCCCATTACATGTTACATCATACACAGTAATGCCCATTGCACGATATGCCAGAATTTAAAATGTTTTTTTGGTAAGGAGGAACAATACTGATTACATGTCACACACCCATTACATAGTGTACAAAATGCCATAGTATACCACATGCCATAATGCCCATTACATATTAAGCCATACATCGCAATGCCCATTACACAATATGCTAGGACTGAAAACAATTTTTTGTAAAGGAGGAACAAAACAGACCGTGCGCGCCGTAGGCGCGCGTCCAAAAATTTCAACATAATGGCGATTACACGTCACACACCCATTACATAGTGTACAAAATGCCATAGTATACCACATGCCATAATGCCCATTACATGTTATGCCACACACGATGTTGCCCATTACACATTATGCTTTTTACTTGTTATGCCAGGACTCAATTTTTTCCGAAGATAGGGACAACACAGACACCACTGCCACCTCATAAACAAGCGGAGGGAGCCGGGCGGCCGGGGCAGGCAGACGGGGGACTCATTCCCGGACTATGTCCGGGGAAGCCACCCGTCCGGACACCGGATGCCGGTCTAAATTACCAGACTGTCCGGAGTAATCCCGGACGGGTGGTAACCCTACACACGCCGCAGCCTAAACCTAACCCCTACCCTGCAGCCTAACTTTATCCCTACCTAATCTTAAACTCCCCTGGCATCCCAAAACTGAAAATACTGACCCCTCTAAAAATCCTAAAATAACCCTAATCCCTAACCCGCCCGTCCCGAGTCCTGACCCTAACCCCCCCCCCCCCATTCTAACCCTTACTCTCCCGCCCCTATAGCCTAACACTAACCCTCTGCGACAGCCTAAACCTAAATAGCAGGCAAGACTAAGGGCTCACATTCACAAGTGACAAACATCAGATACAGATTATGCCTACCAGGGACAGCACATAAATAGCGCAGAGCAGGAAAAGGTCAGACTGTGTAAAATGGACTCATATTTACCTCTACAATGGACCTCCTATTCGAAACCTGACAGCCGGGTGGGTAGGGCTTGTTCTCCTAATGCGGGCCGGTGGGTGTGCATCAGTCAGTCAGCAAGTGTTGTTGTGCACGGAAGGAGGTGAGGGCGGGGCCACATATGACAGGCGGCCCCGTACACCAATCGCCCCCCCCACCGGGACCTTCCCCGGTAAACTTAATAGACAATCTGGCCAGGCTTCACCCCGCCCGCCGTCAGCTCCGTGTCACAGCAGGGTCAGCCGGCCACCTGACCTGACTGCAGCTGCTGCGCCCAGAGGCCGCCGCGCTATTTAAAAAATCGCGCCTGCCCTGCTCGCAGTCCAGCTGTCAATCAGGAGCCGCCGCACCCGATTGGCTGGCTGACTGCGAGCAGGGCAGGCGCGATATTTGAAATAGTCACAGGTGGAAGTACTAATCCTCCTCCGTCCTCGCTCACACAGTCGCAGGCTCGCAGCGCTGCCGGTCTCTAGCTGGCTGTCCCCGGCAGCGCTGCGCAGGATCTCCAGTCTGGTCTCCAGTTCCCGGACATTGTATAGTCCGGGAACGGCACCCGCCCGGACTCCGGACACCCGGTCCAATTACCGGACTGTCCGGAGTAATCCCGGACGGGTGGTAACCCTATATATACCCTAAAACAAAAACCCCCAAACGAAGACAAGGACACATACACATTCACAGCGAACCAACCCAGACTTCACCTAGCAGGGCCTCTCATAATACTTTGACGTATTCTGCCTTAACCTATTGCACACAGCCCGATGAAATGTACCCCTAGAGACATTTCCCCCCTCTATGCTATGCATCCTAAAGATTGTTTTCCCAACCGCAGCATCCCCGTGATATCCTCTAACTTTAGTGTAGCATATAATATAATAATATTCATTCCCAAACCCGGAAACAGCGTGCTATCCCTCTGTTACGTTCTACCCCTTAACTAACCACACAGACCCCCTGTGGGTCTGAAAGGCCTAACCCTTCAGTGCAAAAAAAAAAAAAAAAAGTGTACTAACGTGTACTTACAGTACGTTTACCTACAGTCTACTTATACAGATAGTGTACCTATAGGTTCCTATAGTGTACTTATATGTAGGGCTGGCAACAGAAATTTTGGAGCCCGGTACACTGATATACCATACCCTCCAACATGACCCATCCCATTAGGTATAAAATGCTCTGTTCCTGGACTTCCCTGCCAGTGACAGTTACAGATGTGAGCCTACAGCACAGTCCAATATTCAAAGAGGGGGGTCACATCAACTCTCAGTGATGTTTGGGATGGCAGCTGGTGTGGCTCCCCTTTTTGAATATTGGACTGTGCTGCAGGCTCACATCTGTAACTGCCACTGGCAGGGAAGTCCAGGAACAGAGCATTTTGTACCTAATGGAATGGGTCATGTTGGAGGGTATGATATACCTCTGGGCCCAATACCCCACCCTCTTGAGCAGAACATTTTTAACACACTGCATATTAAACATGTTTTTTATTGTTACAAAAGAAACATAATTAATAGTCACTAATACCGGAGGGAGGTTCCAGGCATGTACTGTACCCTTACAGGAATCCAGGTGGTTGACTTTATAAACCATTGCTAGGCACTGCACCGCCACAGCCATGCTTACAGCTCCTGAGCCCCTCAAAACCTTGGGGCCCCTCACAAGCTTGGGGCCCTGTACAGTTGTCCCCCTGGACCTCCCCTGTCGTCTGTCCTGCTTATATGTATATATGTACCTACAGTATACTTGTATGTACCTATATGTACTACAGTGTACTTACGTTTACCTACAGTGTACTTGTACAGATAGTGTAGATATATGTACCTATAGTGTACATATACCTACAGTATACCGATATGTACCTATTTTGTGCCTACATGTACCTACAGTGTACATATACCTACAGTGTACTTACGTGGACCTACAGTGTACTTATAGAAGAAGGCACTCTTCTTCTGATGAAACTGCTGCACCTAGAATAACGGAGAAACGCATTAAGAAAATGGGGTAAACAGCACTTCTCTCCAATTGATTGCTAATCCAATTGCTCTGCCTCCTGGTCCTGTGTTTTCTCACCTACAGCATATTAAAACAAGACGCCATCATTTGTCTCAACATCATCTACTGCAGCAGGGCGCACTGTCTGCCAGACCATCCACAGGTGGTCCGTCATCAGGTGCCGGCTGCTACGTGAGGCCGACAGCTTGAGCCACTTGCAAAACCCGGCTGTATACCGCTGTTCCTATACGATCTACGGGGCCATAGGCTCGCTGACACCGCTACCATCCACAGGCGGATAGTCAACAGATGTGTCGGCCAGTTACGGTGATCAGCTGAAGCCATCAATAGACTTAATCTACAGGCTAGTTACTTCAAACTACAGTCCGGCTATTACACCTTCTAAGGTCCCCCAACAGCAGCGGTGCTACTAATCCAAATTGGAATATATACAGTATCTATAGTTTGAACCCACAGCTACAAAAGCACAAAATGGTGAGAATCTAAATATACCTTAAAAGAGGTTATTACTATCCGATCAGTCTTTTTTTTTATTTATTTCCACATATATATATATATATATATATATATATAAAATTTTATATTTATATATTTTCATATAGTGTGTTTCATCAGTGTGTCCAAGTTTGCCAACTTAATTGCAATCTAGCAAGAATTATGCAAGTATCACTCAGTTTTTTTGTAATATTTTAGCACTGGAGCACCCCACAAATGCCTATGGGTGAGATTTACTAAAGGGAAAATGCCGTAAAACCCCCGTTTTACGGCATTTTCCTATGTATCAATCCCCGTCCGCCCCGTTTTCGCAAGGCTGGGTATCGCCATCCCCTGGGTGGTGATACCCTATAGAAGCCTATGGGCTTCTTTCGCCTCCCGCCGTACGACGTCCGCGCGCCCCCCCCCCCCCCTCCCGTCCTCCAAAATCTCCTCCTCCCCCTGGTGTGACAGCCGGGAGGACATCCGGCTTCAGGGTGTCGCGGGGGTCTCCGTTACCGCAACCCGATGCTGGCCGCATATGTTAGTACATATGCGGTAGCATCGTGGCGGCTGCAGTGCGAAGGGCGGCGATGTATGTTAATACATCCCGCCCTAAATCTGTGTTTTTCAACCACTGTGTGCCTTGAGCTGTTCTGAAGTGTGCCCCCAGATCTAGAGATGCCCAAACCAGTTTATAGCCACCACCAGTTCAACTGTTATTTACTGGTCTCTTCTTTTCATGTAAAGGCCCAATGTATTTTATTTTTGTTACCTGTGGGGACCAGTATGATTGCTTTTTTTATATGGGGGCCAATAGGTTTGTTTTCTTTTCCTGTGGGGGCCAATGTGTTTTGCCCTTTTGGGTTCCATGGTGTGCCTTGGCAATTTACAAATCTTATTTAGTGTGCCGCAAGGTAAAAAGGTTGAAAATCACTGGCCTATATCATCAGCTTGGCATGCACAGTGACAGCATGTAAACTGGGGGCACTACAGTGTGTTTCGCAGCATTTACACATACTTTTTAATAAAATTCAGTGCAGTATATCACAATTTTCTTGGTATGGGCCTACACAAACCCTAATCCATCTCTGTGTTTAAAATCAGGAAGTTTTTAGTTTTTTGTCAAACTAATACTAATATTTAGATATTTGTGTGTTGACTTACAATTGGCCACATTCTCAGTGGTATCTTTAGCTTTTCTCGATTAAGGGGATCTAATAAAGCAGTTATTACCCTTTTGTATCACTGGTTCCTGTTGTTTATCAAAAGGGTTACTGGTGTCCCTTTGATTTTGGAATCCCCCTCATTCTCACAGCCAGTTATAGTGACGCAAGCTTGATAACAAGTAATCACATTTCTACTGTATAAGCAAAACTAATCTTAATTTGTGGTAAAATTATAACACCATTCCAGGATGGTTTTCTGCAAGCTTCCCAACAACATCTGGACTCTTCTTGTGACAAGCTGTGAATCAGCGAGCATATCTTAATGCACATGTGCAGTAAGTTACAAAACATAATAGGCTTAGATGGCTTTATTGCAGGGTTGCCGACCCTCCCGGAATTTGCGGGAGTCTCCCGAAAATCGGGTCCCCCCTCCCAGCACCCAGAAGGGTGGGCAACCTTCCCGGAATCAGGGGGACCCCCACTGAGCCCCCCCCGATCACGGCATTTAAATGCCGCAATCCGCGGGTCTCAGAGGAGGGGGCGGAGCTAAAATGGCACAATCGTGCCATTTTAGCCCCGCCCCCTCCATGTAGATTAGTTATTTCGGCTATTTGCCGTAATGGGGGCGGGGCTTAATGACGTCACCGTTAAGCCCCCGTTCCCGAACTCGTAATAAAAGATTCCTCTCCGGGCTTCTCCCGGAGAGGATTTTGTGCAAGTCGGCAACCCTGCTTTATTGACAAGTTGCTTGAGGACCGGTATTGTCCAAGAATGGCTGCACTTTTAATGGCTCCTACTTTGCTAGGAGAAAACAATAACATAGAGATTATGCAAGAGCTATAGCTGAACTGTGAGCTTTGTAAAATTGGTAGAAGCGTTATTTCTGGTGATAATGAGGAGGAATGAGCTTTCTCCCTTTAGTAAATAGACCTTTCTGTGAGTTAATGGTTTTACACCTACCAATTGTGCTTTGCCCTGCAGTCCCATCAAGAAATCATATAAAAATGAAAATTGGAACCGGCGCTCATGATCTTGAATATGCTGGAATTTCTCTCATACAGTCAACACATGAAAAGGGATAAAATACAATATAATGGTGAAGTACGTTTTCAAATAAACTTTAATTTAATAGTAAGCTTCATTAAAAATAAAGTAACAATAAAATGAAACAATAATTGGAAGCACTGTGCATAAAGTTCAAAGTGGTCAGTCCTTTTAAGCAAGCAGAGACAAATAATTAGGATCTGGATATTAAACAGTTCAATATAAGCATATAGGCCCTTATTTAGATCTGATCGCAGTACAAATGTGTTCTCAAAATGGGCAAAACCATGTGCACTGCAGGTGGGGCAGATGTAACATATGCACAGAGAGTTAAATTAGGGTGGGGTGTGTTGAAACTGAAATCTAAATTGCAGTGTAAATATAATGCAGCCAGTATTTACCCTGCACAGAAACAAAATAACTCACACAAATCTAACTCTCTCTGCACATGTTACATCAGCCCGACCTGCAGTGCACATGGTTTTGCCCATTTTATGAACAAATTTGTACTGCGATCAGATCTGAATAAGGGCCATAACGCGGTCCCACAATGGCAATTCAGCTGGACCTCCTTGCTTAAGCGTCTCCCGGCTTCTTTGTCTGTTGTCAGCTTAATCAAATGCAAAGTTCACCAATGTGTTTCTTCCTCACACAGAGGACTTTTTCAAGGTATACTGAGCTCTTTATACAGTATATCTTTTTCCGCGTTCCAGCAGGACTCTAATTAGTGTGAATACTAAAAGTCCCATAGTCCTCTGCTGGAACGCGGACTTCCTGTTCCCGCGATCGGCATCCAGGGTAACTAAGGCAACCCAGGCATTCTGACGCAGCAGGACGCCGGGTGCCGATACCTCATTTCCGGACAGCATTTGTGGGTGGTGAGAATCCAGTATACGCCCTAACATCATAGCAGTTTTATATGCCAATATGTCATTTCCGGAGGTGGTAATATCTCTTTGTCTACATTTTTGGTTGCTAGGTGACACACTATGCTGATTGATGTAGATACTAGACGTCCTACTCTTACAACAATCATCCCTTATGGAAACACAAACAGGTCATAAATAAAAAACCATAATAATCAAGATTTAAGAACAATTTATAAAAACCATTTCAAAATCGGAATTCAAACCCCCCGGAGTTAAAGTGCCTAGATCATATAACATTTGCATTTCTGCCCTCGCCAGTTGTTTAGCTAATCCCTTTGGCCTCCAAACCTCTTTAATTTGTCTTAAGACACAAAAACTGTCAATTCCTGCTGCACTACTTTTATGGTGCAATTTGAAGTGTTCTGATGCATGCGTGGTGACACGATTTCTAATGTTTCTCAGGTGTTCATCCAGGCCCACCTTCAGTGGCCTTGAGGTGCGTCCTATATACCACAGGTTGCATTTACAGCTAATGGCATAAATCACGCTAATGCTGTTACATGTAACAAAATCTCTGATTTTAAGTCCTTCTGATTAATGGTCACTTCACTTATTTAGAAAGATACTCATGGAACCCTCCCGCACCCCAGACACAGCCCACACCGGAAAAAAAACCTTTAGATGTGATCGTGGTCATGGGTTTAGTTGGAGGAGCTGCACTTTTTTACCAGGTTGGTTTTTATGGTGGGTGCCCTTTTATAAATACATTTCGGACGTTCTGGTATTGTCTTCCCTTTTAGGGTATTTTTGTAAGATTCCCCAATGCTTCTTGAATAACTTTTCCAATGATTTATATGGGCTACTAAATATTGTTACAAAAGCCCATTCAAACTTAGATGTATCTCCATGTTCTTGTACTCTTTGTGGTTTTAATAATTGTGTTCTATATAGTTCTGCACAGATTAATGGTTTCCTAAATATACACTGATGAAGTGAATTTGTTTTCCATTGTAACAGCCCAGTGGCGGAGATACTGTAAGGCAACCCCCACTGCTGCTTGGGGGAGCGGGGGCAGCGTGGGCGCCAGGTGCTAGACAAATGAGTGTGACAGACAGAGAGTCTGTCACACTACACTCAGTGGCAGAGATACTGCGGGAGCGGTGGCGCCGGGTGCCGGACAAGTGAGTGTCCGGCACACTACACAGTATGTGCGTGCTTGTTGTGCCACGGCCGGCCCGCCCACCGCCGCCTGCCGCTGCCCGTGCGCTCGCTGATCACAGGCGAGTCGGCACGGGCGCGGCCATGACAGTGTCTGTCAGTGTCATTAAAAAAAAAAAACATTGTCCAATGGGAGGGAGTGCGGGCAGGCAGTCCAATGGGAGGGCAGGTGGGCGGGCGGGGGCGCGGCCTGGGATGGTGTCAGAGGCAGGGGAAGCAGCAGTGTCTGCTGGTCCCTGCCTCAGCTTCTCCTATGCGTGTGTCATCACGTCACACGCTGGAGTGGAGACAGAGGCCAGAGCGAGGAGAGGAGCCCACCCAATCCTAACAGAGAGTCTTTATGTACAAATATACACACATATATATATATATATATATATACATATATAAATATATAGTGGGGGGGGGGGGGGCGCCACTCATTTTTTGGCTGGGGGGGGAAAAATGTATAGTTACGCCACTGTAACAGCCTGATTTTTATAGACCTCAATTTCCCTACAATTTTGCCTTAAACGCCTGAACTGGCCCTCTGATATAGATTTGAGCCAGTCCGGGTGATGGAAACTGGTAGCTTGAATATAGACTCTAAAATCCATGGGCTTACTATAGTTCATAGTATGTATTTGACTATCTTCTATATAAATAGACACATTTTAAAAATACATTTGTAAAAAATCTGTTTCAAATGTGAACTCAATAATCAACTTATTTGTATTAAGACAGATAAAAAAGGTTTCTAATAACTCCTCTCCTCCTTTCCATATAAAAATGACGTTGTCAATGTATCTTCTCCAGAGCACCAGGTTCGCCCCAAAGGGACAGTGGTTCCAGATTAAATGTTCTTCCCACTGTCCCATAAAGATGTTTGCATAACTTGGGGTGAACCTGGTGCCCATCGCGGTTCCGACGTTCGGAGGTAAAAATTACCATCAAATGAAAAAATTGTTATTTTCTAAAATTAAAAATTCTTGTAAAACTTTGTCAAGTTCAGTCTTAGGTAATGCCCCTTTTAACGCAGCTATACTATTTTGATGTTCTATTATGGTTTACAATGACCTCACATCAGCAGTTACTAATATGTAACCTTCCTCCCATTTGATGTCTTCTAGGATGTTTAATACGTCCGTTGTGTCCTTAAGATGTGATTTGTTTTGGATCACTATAGGCTGCAAATATATTCCGATAGATTTGATGTTACTGATCCTGATACTGTGTGAGTGCCGCCTTCATCCTGCTGTTATATATATATATATATATATATATATATATATATATATATATATGACTAGTGTCTGTGTGTCTCTGAAACACTGGCATTTATTGGCAGCAAATGAAACTACATCTCTTTCTCTTACAGAGGCAAGTGAAACTACATTAGGGATGACCATCGTTGCCTTTGCTATCGATGGTTGCCATATAGTGCAACTGGCCATTGATAGTGTCATATTATGCAATGGATGACCATTGATGGTTTTACATATTGATGGTCATCCATTTCTTTGATTGATTGGCCTGTGGGCCAATCAAAACAATCTGTCGGGGCTTTACGGGTGTCGGGGCGGAGCTATGCTCCATGTCCCGGCCCTTTGGGGAAAAAATAAAAATTAAACTATTTATGCTTGACATCAATGGCAAAACTATTCTACATCGGCCTTAAATCATAGATGATTTTGAATCATCAATGGTCGATGGCCATCTCTAAATTACAACTCGCTCTCACAGAGGCAATCACAAGGTAGCAACGCTCACCAGGCTGTTTGAAAAATAACAGTGGGAATGTATTCATGCCCCTGCATTTCATGTAAACAATTCTTGGAATTTATACACAGCAATATATTCTCTGTAACCTGCTGCATTTGCTGCCTTACCAGCTTTCAAAGCATTTGCTTTGAGCGGGCTTACTAGTAAATTAAAAGTTATGCTCTGTATGATAAAATAACAATAATTGGAGCCAGTGCAGCAATAGCTACAACATATAAGCCAGTTATAGAGCTCAGAAAGGTTGAGTCCTTTTACAGAAACCCCCTTGACTTCCAACATCACGTTTCCATGCAGAGTAGATAACTGATGCATGTGCTATTGTATATTGGCAGTGGCACTGTGTAGACAGCACACACCTGGTGTTTACAATGACACTGCTTTCATAAAGATCACAAACCGACAGTTAATGTTTGCTATAGTAAAACCTTTCCCTTTAACTCCTTAATAACTAGGTGTCTTTCATAATGATGAAATGCTTCTGTTACACCAGGAATACAATTGTTTAATCTAGTGCATAAACAAGAACACAATATACATGCTTTTCATTTTTTATTAATTATTACTACTATTATTATTATTATTATTATTATAGTTTCTTTATATAGCACCACAAAGGTACTGCAGCACCTAACAAAGGGCCTAATTCAGACTGTAAGAGGTGGGGAATAAAGGGAAAATGCGGTAAAACCCAATTTTCTGGGTTTTTGACGCATTTTCAAATGCTTTAGTAGTATGGATTAACTCTGCGCTCACCTTCTAACAACCTCCTCTGTGTGTATCACGAGGGTTGTTATGATGTGCCCTTATGTGAGTGCAGGATAAGAGATGGCTCAGTGACCATGTGCCCAATGAGATAACCGAATGACAAAAAAACCTATGTACTGTGGGAATGGTATACGCCCCGTGCTCACCTTCTAATGTTATTAATGCTAGTGTGGGGGTTAATGATAGGAGGTATACAATATTGTGATGCAAAAGTGGAGTTTATTTACAAGTGCAATATATTGTATACCTCCTATTATTAACCCCCACACTAGCAAGAGCTAGTTGCACTCTCATTAATAACATTAGAAGGTGAGCGCGGGGCGTATACCATTCCCACAGTACATAGGTCTTTTGTCATTCGGTTATCTCATTGGGCACACGGTCACTGAGCCATCTCTTAAACATCCCAACATCTCATGTGTACCTTAAGCATGTCATAACATATGTAAACTTAACATAACTAAACCTGAAATAAAGACTCGGAGACATAGGTTTGGCAGAATATGTTAACTGATTTATTTGTAGCAACTTTTAAGCTAATTTATTTGTTTGAATTGATTTGATTTAATTAATTTGATTTAATTAATTAATTAATGGTGGCCAAGAAAGAACGGCCCCAAATGTAACTCCACCCCAATTCTGACGTAACTGGCCTAACTCAAAATACAAGCGGTATCCAACTCTACCCACACATTGACTACCCACCCAGCCGGGTGGGGACGCTGTCCCCGACACGGGTGATACAGCGAAAAGGCCTAAGCCAATGAGAGGTGAGTGCACCGCAAACAAGCCATACAAACGCCCACAAAACCTGTGGTGTGAGCTAATTGATTAAAACTGCCGTTCTTTCCCGCCTATCAGCTAACTCGATTAACACCCACCACCCTCAATAAGCAACAGGGAAGGGAGGGCGGGGAATTCTGCAGGAAGAAGAGGAAATCTCCCCTTCCTGCTATTATCAATCAGTCACCACTGCCAGACCTATGTCCTTATTGGCTCTCCGAGTCACATGCCTCTCAGTGTGACACGCAGATGTGGATGTTTAATTCACTCCATGTCAAGTGTTGGCATTTCGTTACTCTATCCTGCACTCACATAAGGGCACATCAAAACAACCCTCGTAATACACACAGAGGAGGTTGTTAGAAGGTGAGCGCAGCGTTAATCCATACTCTACTACTAAAGCTAAATCTTGAGCTAGGACGGCTCATAACTCAGCAGCCCCCTCGTACAGCAGTTATTTGAGCTCTGGCAGAACCCCCTATCTGCATTTTCAAATGCACTAAAGCTCTCCGCCAGGGCTCCGTCGTGAAGGGAATTGCCAGAAAACACTGAAAATTCCCTATAGAAGCCTATGAGCTTCTATTCCCTGCACTGTTTGAGGGATTTGTCACGGATCCCTCCCAGCATGCCCTGCAGCCAGCGCTGTCACTCTGCACATGTGCAGCGGAACTCCTGAGCCTGAGCCCGGAAGTCCAGGGATGGCACCGCATCGCAAAGAACATATCTTATCAGAAGAGCTGTCCTTTGTGTTACTAATTGCATATGTTAGTGCATATGCAATTATTAACAATGCAGTACCCAACGAAAGGTAGCAGTACCCTACCACAAATATAAGTGCACCCCCCCTAGGATCACAAATGTTCAGTAGTGCGGAGAGAGTTATATCTAATACCCCTTTTATACCAAAACGCCGGGTCGCACCCGGGTTTTTAGAGCCAGCTTCAAGCCGGGTGCGACCCGGTGTTTGGTCCCCTTTACACCAGCGCCCCTCCCGGCGCAGGCAGTTCCTGAGCCGCTGCTTGGAGATGACATCATCTCCAAGCACTGATTGCCTCTGCCGGGACTGCTGAGCTGGGGGCAAGCCCAGCACTAAGGTAATCTGCTGGGCAGGGGCGGGCTGGGCCGGGGGGCAGGGTGCCATGTGCCCCCCGGGCCGCTGAATCGTTTTGTGTGCGGGCCGCCATTGTTCTGAGGCTGCTGCTGCAGCCAGGCTGACCAGTTTCCGACTGGTCTCCATAAACATGGCCACCGGCCTCCTGCACTGAGGACATGTCTAGTGCAGGAGGCCACTACAGAGACTCTGTGTGTTCCCCCTACTTCCTGCCTGTGCGTTCACCTACTTCCCTATGCTGCAGCCTGCCTCTGAGTGTCTGGCATCAAGGTAAGAGGGACTGTACAGGCTGAGCAGCCTGTAAGGTTCAGTAACAGTTATTATACAGGGGGAGCAGCCTGTGGGGGTCCAGTTATTATACAAGGGGGAGCAGCCTGTGGGGGTCCAGTTATTATTCTAAGGGGGAGCAGCCTTTGGGGGTCCAGTTATTATTCTAAGGGGGAGCAGCCTGTGGGGGTCCAGTTAATATAATAAGGGGGAGCAGACTGTGGGGGTCCCGTTATTATTATACAGGGGGAGCAGCTGGTGGGGGTCCCATTATTATTATTAATATTATACAGGGGGAGCAGCCTGTGGGGTCATGTTATACAGGGGGAGCAGCCTGTTGTGTCCTGTTATTATAAAGGGGGAGCAGCCTGTGATGTGTTTTTATTATAGAGGGGGAGCAGCCTGTGGGGGTCCTGTTATTATTACACAGGAGGAGCAGCCTGTGGGGGTCCTGTTATTATTATACAGGGGGAGCAGCCTGTGGGGGGCCCGTTATTTTCATACAGGGGGAGCAGCCTGTGGGGGACCCGTTATTTTTATACAGTTGGAGCAGACTTTGGGGGACCCGTTATATACAGGGGGAGCAGCCTGTGAGGGTCCCGTTATTTTTATACAGTTGGAGCAGCCTTTGGGGGACCCGTTATATACAGGGGGAGCAGCCTGTGAGGGTCCCGTTATTGTTATTATAATTATTATAATACAGGGGGGTCATGTTATACAGGAGGATCAGCCTGTTGTGTCCTGTTATTATAAAGGGGGAACAGCCTGTGATGTATTTTTATTATACATGGGAGCAGCCTGTATGGGTCCCGTTATTATTATACAGGGGGAGCAGCCTGTGGGGGTCCCGTTATTATTATACAGGGGGAGCAGCCTGTTGTGTCCTGTTATTATAAAGGGGGAACAGCCTGTGATGTATTTTTATTATACAGGGGGAGCAGCCTGTGGGGTCCTGTTATTATACAGGGGGAGCAGCCTGTTGTGTCCTATTATACAGGGGGAGCAGCCTGTGGGGGTCCCGTTATTATTATACAGGGGGAGCAGCCTGTTGTGTCCTGTTATTATAAAGGGTGAACAGCCTGTGATGTATTTTTATTATACAGGGGGAGCAGCCTGTGGGGTCCTGTTATTATACAGGGGGAGAAGCCTGTGGGGTCCTGTTGTTATTATTATAAGACAGGGGGAGCAGCCTGTTGTGTCCTATTATACAGGGGGAGCAGCTTGTGGTGTACATTTATTATACAGGAGTAGCAGCCTGTGGGGGTCCCATTATTATACAGGAGGAACATCCTGTGGGGGTACTATTATTATACAGGGGAGCAGCCTGTGTTGTCCTGTTATTATTATAAGACAGGGAGTAGTCTGTGGTGTCCTGATATTACACAGGGGGAGCAGCCTGTGGTGTACTTATATTATACAGGAGGAACAGCCTGTGGGGGTACTATTATTATACAGGGGAGCAGCCTGTGTTGTCCTGTTATTATTATAAGATGGGGAGTAGCCTGCGGTGTCCTGATATTATATAGGGGAGCAGCCTGTGGTGTCCTATTATTGTTTTTTTATTAATACATATTTTTAAACCGCAAAACCTAAATTTAACGATGGGCTGTTACTTATGGGCCAGTGCTCTGGACTTGCCCCCCAGGCTAAAAGTTGCCAGCCAGCCCCTGCTGCTGGGCCGAGCCACCGTGCATCCCCCACCCCTTGTCCGGGAGATGGATGGATGCTGTACACAGGCATCCATTCACCTCCTCCGCTGCTGTCTGCAGAGTACAGCAGACAGCATCGCAGGCTGTCTGTGCCCCCCCGTCCAACCTGGGGACGCTGCGGTCAGCAGGTTGTACGTCCCCCATTGATGTAAATGGGAGCTGGGTCGGATGACCCGGCGTACCCATTTACACCATCTTCTACCCAGGTCCTAGTCCTGTTCTGCCCAGGTCAGGACCTGGGTAGAAGTCCTGTGTAAAGGGACAAGGCGTGTCCCATTTACACCACCGCTGACCCGGGTCTGACCCGCCGAAGACCCGGGGTTTTGCGGCGGTGTAAAAGGGGTAACAGTTATTTGTATCTGTGCGGGGCAAATACTGGCTTCACTGCAATTTAGATTTCTGCAATTAGATTTAAATGCACAAAACAAGAAAAGAAAGACTGCTAGACAGTGTAGGACATGGTATATAAACATTGTTGCATCAGTGGAAAGGACAATTAATAAATCATTATCGTGGCAGAAACCAAAGGTTCACCGCCTTTGAAGGGAGTATGAAGTAGAAAATAGTCTAAAAGGGTGTACATACGCTTCGATTTTGATAGAATTTGATTCGATTTTGCTTATTGAAGCAAAATCGAATGGTTTTTAATACACTTTATTTAGATCTGCATTTGATTCGATGCATGCTCATGTTTTCTTTATATCGAAAAGAAAAATAGACTGCAGGTAAGGAAATATCGAATTCAATCCAGTAAATCGAATGTATAAACTGTGATTTGAATGCAAATCAAATTCAATATCGAAATCTATATCGAAAGCAATAGTGCAGATGGAATGTGTAATCGAATGTGAAAGCAAAGGCCAAATTGAACAGCGGAAATCGAAAGCAAATCAAATCAAAATTGAATTGAAAGTAAATTGATGCGTGTGTACACACCTTCTGATTTATTAAAATCATTTGTACTAAAATAATGTGAAAATGGGTTTTCACACCCCTTTCACTTTATTTTAGTAGCACCTGAATGCATTGAAGGGCTTTTGAGACAGTTTTCATGAGAATCTGCTCCAAACACTTTCATTCGCATTTCCCATACTTATAATTGGAAGGGCAATCTGGCTGGAATTATGCTGCTTTCAGACCGCATAACTGGCTTTGACCCTGTATTTGGAAACGTTTCCAAAAACGGGTCTGCCAGATAAAACCCCTTTCACACCGCAGCACTTAAACGGTATATTACCGTTTAAGTGCCGATTTTTTGACACTGGCAGACCCGTTTTTGGAAACTTTCCAAATACAGGGTCAAAGCCAGTGCAGCCTTCAGCCCTCCCCTCCGTGCAGCTCCCCCCCCCCCCTCGCGTGTCGACCGAGAGCATGTCGACGCCCCCCCGCGCATGTCGACGCCCCCCGCGCATGTCGACGCCCCCCGCGCGTGCCGACGCCCCCCCACCCCACCCCGCGTGTCGGCGCCCCCCCCGTGTCGACTTACCCCGTGCCGGTACCTCCGTTGTGGACTGCAGCTCAGTATGCTCGGAAAGCACTTATGAAAAAAGTGTCTTCCAGAAAATGGCTGCCCCATAGGAAACACTGTTTAAAAAAACTGTCTTCCGTATAGGGGGCAGCCATTTTCTGAAAGACACTTTTTTCATAAGTGCTTTCCGAGCATACTGAGCTGCAGTGCCGGGAACCACAACGGAGATACCTGCACGGGGTAAGTCGACAGGGGGGGGGCGCCGACACGCGCGGGGGGTCGACACGCGGGGGGGCCGTCGACACGCGCGGGGGGGGGGGCGTCGACACGCGCGCGGGGGGTGTCGACACGCGCGGGGGGGGGCTCCAGTGCTGTGAATACTTAATGAGCGCTCATTAAGTATTCACTGTGCTGAATTTAGGACCCAGCTCATTGGCTGGGTCCTAAATACCGTTTCTGAGCCGATTTTTGCGCTAAAATACCGGTTCAGAAACGGGTAGGACCCTGCATTTTAACCGGTTAGAAAAAACGGCATTTTCTAACCGGTTAAGTGGGACTGGACCTTTCAGACCGCACACATTACCGTTTTAAAACGGTAAAAAAACGGCAATTTACCGTTTTAAAAGTGCGGTCTGAAAGGGGCATTACTGTAAAAAAATAATAATAATAATGATAATTAAAAAAAATCCCTGCATTGAGATTCGGCTGCTCTGGGGCCCCTATGTTTTTAGGGCCCCCGGGCAGTTGCCCGCCCAGCCCATTGGGAAAGATGGCCCTGTTAGTGACAGGTTGCAGTACAGTTGCAGGTGGAACCCCAGTTACACAGATATCTCATGAAAAGGTGCATGCGATACCTCGGATTAGTGTATGGGGACCTAAAGCCTATCCTCCGGCTACAGATTCTTCATTGTCAGGTAACATGCCTCTGAGCAACTGTAACAGACAACTAGCACTTACAAAGTCAGCCCTTTTGTTCTATGAAATACATTTTAAATATTGTTTAGTTAGTCGATTATAAACAGCAATGTGCATGTACAATATACAGGACTAGCCTCTAATTTTCTAGTGTTGTGCATGCAGTACTATTTTTAGATAAGTTGTTTAATAATCATTTATGTTTATAGCCTGTTTCATTATAAACTTTAAATACATTTGCAACTTAGCTTGGTAGATTAGTAACTATTTCTTTTTGTATTTTACAGCTGTGTCCACCCTTAGTTACACCTGTCTACACATAGGCACACACCCTCATATAATAGGAGGAGGAAGTTCTCTAAAACAATGGAATGATGGGTGAGAGCAACAGGGAAGGCATAGGGCTTTATAATTGTAGCTGTTATTATGTATTATTATACATTCTGCTTTTTACGTGCAGCTACTGTGCATTTCATTATCTGGATTGCATCATAACAATTAGTTATCTCTGATTCCCTAGCAGAGTATAGCTATTAAAGAATTAGGTATTATATTGGATTATGCATCCACCTAGAACAGATCCCTATTCATCCATTAGATTGGATCACCCAACCATATTGATACCTTAGTGTACATGTAGTACACTCATTTATCAGGTTTGACTGTGATTACATTGGGGTTTATTCTAGTTCATTCTTTCTGACAAAATCCTTCTTAGATGGACAAAACCATGTGCACTGCAGGGGGGCAGATGTAACATGTGCAGAGAGAATTAGATTTGGGTGAGTTATTTTGTTTCTGTGCAGGGAAAATACTGACTGCATGATTTTACACTTCAATATAGATCTCACTTTGAAGAAAAACCCCACCCAAATCTAATTCTCTCTGCACAAGTTACATCTGCCCCACCCGCAGTGCACATGGTTTTGTCCATCTAAGAAGGATTTTGTCAGAAAGAATTATCTAGAATAACCCCCATTGTGACTTGCATTGCAGTCTTGGTTACAGAAACATTTCATGATGGTATTCTAATCTAATTATATGATCTAAAATATAAAACTCTCCATTTTTCTGTATCATATTGCCATGAAGGATTCAGTATTGAATCCCGGCGGTCGGGATCCCGGCGTTCAGAATCCCGACGCCGGAATCCCGACAGCCGAAAATGCCGACAAGGGGGGGACGTGGATCGCCCCCCCTTGCGGGCTCGCTGCGCTCGCCACGCAGCGGGCCCGGTGCCTCGCTACGCTCGGCACGCTATTTTATTCTCCCTCCAGGGGTGTCGTGGACACCCCAGGAGGGAGAAAGTGTCGGCATTTTCGGCGGTCGGGATTCCGGCGTCGGGATTCTGAACGCCGGGATCCCGACCGCCGGGATCTTAACTGCATCCCGCCATGAATGCATTAGTCAGTTGACATTAACACCCCTTACACATTGCAAAGCCGGGTCTGCAGGGCTGTTTTTAGACAATTTGTTTAAAAATGTCCCCCCCCCCCCCATACATAATTTGGTAGTGAAGAAATTGTGTGAGCGCAAGCAAAAGGGGAGTGGCTTAATACAAGGGGTGTGGTCTAGCAGGAAAACAATGACCTTACACCTCACTTTGCAACCTGCATGACCAGACATTGGTTACCGCAGAAAAGTAAATTGTATTCCCACGCTTAAGTTGGCTGGAGTCCACATAGTGACCTTGTACACCTCACAAATCAAGCCCATTGACAGGCTACTTAAATCAATATACACTGTTCATATGTAATGCCAATTACACATTATGCCACACACAGTGATGCCCATTACACATTATGCCGCACGCAGTGATACCCATTATGCCCCACACCCTAATGCCCATTACACATTATGCCCCTTACTGTAATGCCCATTACACATTATGCCCCACACTGTGATGCCCATTACACATTTCTACAGGAGAAGTGGACTGGCCTACTGTGGACCCTATAGGTAAGTATGTATAGATGATTGTAGTGTGTAATAAACTTTTATTTTTCATGCTGTCTGTGTCTTTTATTTGGCTATTGGTTATGCTGAAGAACTACAAGACCATGCAGGCCCTTCAACGCCCCACATGCTGGGACTTGTGGTTCGCCAAGTCCTTGCATGCGTTTGAGGCATGCTGGAAATTGTAGTTCCACAACATAACCTAATAGTTATTTATTCTTCTTTTTACACTTTATAAGCCCGGTGCCCACCGCATGGAGAGCCTGGTATTAATAGTCTCCCCTGGCTGTGGCATTAACCTGCTGGTTGTTTGAGCACGGTGCTGGTTTACAAAATACGGGGGACCCCTACTCATTTTGTCCCCAGTATTTTGGGATCCTGGACCAGCCTATGAGCCTGGCACTGGTTATAGAAATACAGGGGGACCCCAATTCTTCCCTCCCCCTGTTGGGTCCATGGCTGGTTATAGCCGGGCGGTGGGACCGTGTGATATTTTTTTTAATTATTATTTTTTTCTATTATTTTACACAGGGCAGCATCGCACGTATCTGATTGATTCCGCGTTGTTTGTACTTGGCGGCCATTAAATACGGCCGCCAAATATGAACAGCTACTACATCGGAAAATACGAATCAGGTGTATACGGCAGATTAGTAAATTTGCCATATACTACATTCGTATTTTCGACCAATTACGGCTGCTCCCGGTTGTATTCATTCATACTGCTGATCGGCTGTAAATTGGGATCTTAGTAAATTTCTCCCCTAAGGTGCGTACACACGGGTGCAATTATGTATGAAATCGCTGGCAAAATGGTCGCTCAGCGACCATATTGCCAGTGATTTCATGTGCAGCCGGCGATGGATGGCTGGGAGCGCGCTCCCGCGGCCAGCCCTTCATGGTCGCTGGTCGCAGGAGCATGCTCCTGCGACCAGCGGCTTCCCCCAGCGATCGCCGGGCAGGAGGTCAGCGCCGGAGAAATCAGCGCTGTTCTCCCATGCCCTGCGATGCTGCTCACTCCCTCCTCCCGTCAGTGGTGTAGCTAGGTGCCACAGTGCCCGGAGCAAGGGCATGTCTCTCGCCCCCCCCCCCCCCCCCCCAGATTTGTAGTACAGGTTGAGTATCCCGTATCCAAAATGCTCAGGACCAGGAGAATTTTGGATAATGGATTATTCCGTATTTCGGAATATTTTAATATTTCAATTATGTATTTTGAAGTATCTTGCATGTATGCTGTATAAACACATAATATACACACAAATATATTTTATTTGTTCAAAAAACAAGGTTTCAAAACATGAAACAAAATGTGTGTACTATCTCAGATATTGAATTTGAATGCCAAGCAATCACTGTCTTGCACATATATAGTGCCAGTTACATATCATGTCCTCAGTAGTGCTGTTACAAATGTCCCCAGTGAGTTCTTAGCAAAAAAAATATTTTTTTTCACTTTCTGGAATGTATGGTTTTCGGAATAATTCGGATAACGGATACTCGGATACGGGATACTCAACCTGTAGTCTCTTGTGCGGCGAAAATGGGGCGTGGCTTAACATTATACCTCAAACCGTAATGCCCATTGCACATCTTGGCGAACTTTGTAATACCCATTACACATAAAGCCACATGCCATAATGCCAATTACACATAAGGCCACACATGATGCCCATTACATACTATATAACAAACTGTAATGTCCATTACACATTTGTCACATAAGTGCCACTTCCCTAGATGCTCATTGCTAGGAGCTTTCACTGTGCATGCGCCAGCTAGGGATGCCGGTGCCAGGGATGCGGTGCCATGACGTGACCGCCACATCCCTGGCACCCGCATCCCAAACCAGCGCATGCTCAGTGAGAGCGCTCGCCCAGGTTTTTGCTGAACTAAGGACTCCATATGCCCATACAGAGCACACTAATCAGGAATACCAAAGACACGGGACTTTGTAAAAACCGGACCGGACTAAACCCCGGACTGCCGGACAGGACATCAAAATCTGCAGCCCAGAGCTTGTAGGGTCCGGTCCGGGGGGTGTCCTGTCCAGGGGTGTCTTGTCCTGGGGGGTCCCTGTGATAGCTATCACCAGGGACATGGGGGAGGGGAGATTACAGCCTCCCCGGGTGGTCCGGACCGTCCGGTTTTTGCTACATGCCCGGACCATACAGGGAGGCTTTATTCTACCCCCTCCTCCTCTACGTGGTGACAGGTGTGACAGGCAGCCCCCCCGGACAGGACACCCCCCGGACCGGAGGCTACAAGCTACAAAATGCAGAGTTTGATGTCCGGTCCGGCGGTTTTGTGTTGGTCCGGTTTTCACCCATACCCCAAAGACACCAAGAAAGCCAACCTTCAGCTGTAGGATGGCCGCGAAAAGAGATGGCAGTGGCTAGCACACCACCAAGTGCATACAGGAGGCTGACAGCAAGAAGAACACCCAGTATTAGATTACTGCGCCAATTATGTTCAGGAGATGGGGGACCTCAGGACTCCAAGAATAATATTATTCCAAAGGATTGGACAACCTGGCTACATATAGGGTTTCTAGCACATAATGGAGGGTGTCTGACATGTTGCAAAGTCTGACCAGCAGTAAAGATTACCTTGTGCACAAGCAATGTCTTCCAGTGTGCAGTGTTATAAAGCAGTTCCCCAGATAATGCAGGAGACAGCCAGACAGGAAGAGCAGGGGTTCCCAGTGTGAGGACACAGGCTGCATCATTACATTCACCCCACTAAGGATAGAGGTGATCTTGCTCCAGCTCAGCACTGTGTGTCCCCTGCCCGAGGGAGGGAGAGAAAAAGATGCGGAGCCACTCACAGGGGCACAGGAGAAGAAGAGGCCGCAGCGCAGGCTGGAGGCTGCAGGAATCTGCGCCGACGGAGCCCTCCAAGATTGCGCTGCCGAGAGGCAGGGCAGAAGGAGAAACAGGCTGCACACCCCACCCGTCGCTCCACACCTCCCGCCGGCCAGGCCACGCCCCCTCGCCGGGTTTTTATGGGGTACAGGGGTACTGATGACGGGCACAGCGGGCGAGCAGGGCGGGGGAGCCGGCGGCAGAGTGCATGGCTCCGGCGCCAGGTGACATACCTGCGCCCGGAGCGTGTGCTCCGCCGGCGCCGCCCTAGCTAGGCCTCTGCCTCACGTCACCTGCTGCTGCGCTCCGCCTCCGCCCCGTAGCAGTGTCTCCTTTTCATCGCTGATGAAAAGGAGACACTAGCAATATGATTGCTGGGGATATATTGCTAGCAATATATCCCAGCAATCATATAGACCCGTGTGTACACAGCATTAGGGTTATAAAACGATTTGAGGTTTCTGCTTCCAAATTGCATGATAGTAAATCTTTCTGTTTTGGACTGAAAGACACATGAGAAACTTTACTAAATTTCACCCAAAATCTGTTTTGCTTTTTCAGCCTGCTCTGTATTTACAAAATAACAATATTTTATTGAGTGCTAAATGGCACTATAAAACTATATTATAAACAAATTCAATTAATATCCAATTGCATTGGTGTTTGTTATGCTTCAGCATTATCCTGCCTGACAGTATGATAATGACCAGGCTTATTCCATCCTGATTGTTTGCTTGTGACTCACCACTGGCTTACATTATCTTATGTTTCCGAAATATTTTTGTCCTGGCCCAGGATACTGATTATAATTTGTGTCTTGTTTCACTATATTGTCAACTGCTGCCAAGTGACGCTTTTCTGAAGTTTGTGAGTTCAACAATGATGCAAGAACACATGTGATAAAATGATTTGCTCAGCCTAGGGCTAGGCCAGTGGTAGCCAACCCTAGCCCTCGAGAGCTACCAACAGTTCACATTTTACAGACAACCTAGCAGCTGCACTCATTGCTCACTAATGCTGTGTACACACGGGGAAATATGATTGCTGGGGATATATTGCTAGCAATATATCCCCAGCAATCATATTGCTCAGTGTCTCCTTTTCATCAGCGATGAAAAGGAGACCCTGCTACGGGGCGGAGGGGGAGTGCAGCAGCAGCAGACGCTGCTGCTGTCACTTTGAACGGAGGAGGGAGGGAGCAGCCGCACGGGGCTGGGGAGATCAACGCTGATCTCCCCGGCGCTGACCTCCCGGCACAGCGATCGCGGGGAAAGCCGCTGGTCGCAGGAGCATGCTCCTGCGACCAGCGACCATTAGGCAGTGCACACGGGAGCGCGCAGCTGGCGATTTATCGCCACCTGCGCTCCAAATCACTGGCAATATGGTCGCTCAGCGACCATATTCCCAGCGATTTCACACAATATTGCTCCCGTGTGTACACACCTTTACACATTTTAAAAGATACACAGATGGAGCTAATTAGCTCACTTGTGATTCTGTGAGAAGACCTGCAAAACATGCACTGTTGGTAGATCTCGAGGACTAGGGTTGGCTACCCCAGGGCTAGGCTATGTACTGTAAACTAGTTTAATGTAAAAGATAAATATATGGATATTCAACTATTTAATGTAACAAAATATGCAATCTGTAAAAAAATATGCTTATAAGATGTAAAATATATAAAAAAAGAATGTTTCACAAACCGCATCTTCTAGTATACATGCAACAACAAAATTATTAAATAAGCCCTCTAACTTTTAGTACAGTGCTTCTCAAGCTCGGTCCTCAGGACCCCACACAGTTCACATTTTCCAGTTGCACTCATTACTGGCTGACACATTTTAAATGATCCACAGGTGGAGCTAATTATTTCACTTTATTATGTGAGGAGACCTGCAAAACATGCACCGTGTGTGGTCCTGAGGACCGACTTTGAGAACCTGTGTTTTAGTACTCCCCCATTGTCTCCTGTGGTTGGTCAATTTATAATCACAAAATATTGTTTAGTCAATTGCCCACTTTTGTCTTCTTTTACCCAGAATGTAATTAGTATGCTTCCCTTTTTCACATTTAGTAGATTTTATAATCTGGGACACAAATCTGTGGAATAACTTGTCTGAATTGGATACAATATGTATCGTGAAGTAGTTGAAATGACCTTATTTGACTCTGTAATGGACATGTTGCTTAATTTTCATCTTAACTACAGTCTATGCAGCTTGTACAAATCTATTGATTGGACATAGGAAAGCTAATTGCTTGTCAATATTTGGCATTAGGGTCTAATTGATCACTTGTTTCTCCTAATTATATAGTTGATTGTTTTGATACTGTCAACTTTGCCTTTCCTCTAGCTCAGGCATTCTCAACCACGGTCCTCAAGGCACACCAACAGTGCAGGTTTTGTAGATATACAGGCTTGAGCACAGGTGACTTGATTAGTATCTCCTCCTCCTAACCTCTTTTGATCCTCCTATCCTGCCTCCGTTCCCCTCCGTTCCTACTTATCCTATTGTTTTTCGTTCGTCCACCCACCTATTTTTAGTATGTTAACTCTTATGAGTAGGGTCCTCCTTCCTCACGTACTCACCCTACCTCACCTGTGCTCCTGTCCTGTTCTTCCCTTCCTCTACTTCATCTTCAGTCTCCTCGTCAATTTTGACACCTACTTCTGAACTGATGCTGATTTTATTTCTACCAGCTATACCCCTATTTATACTGTATTTTTCAACACACCCTGTACGTTACCTTGTCATTTGTTTTTTGTTTGCTATGTACGGCGCTGCGGACACTTTGCGGCGCCTTATAAATAAACGTACTACTACTACTACTATCTGAGATATTCTGATTAAACCATCTGTGCTGACGCCAGGATATCACTAAAACCTGCACTGTTGGTGTGCCTTGAGGATCGTATTTGGGAATGCCTGCATTAGCTTAAAAAGTGATTATTTCATATTTTCTATTTAATTAACACAAATGATTCTTATATAAACAACAATCTGAAATACACCATAATCAGACAATTATTAGTAATACATTATATTTATAGAGTATACACACTTATTCATATTACAACACACAGTATTGTGTTCTATACATGTTAAACTACTTAGCAGGCATTCCCAACCATGGTCCTCAAAGCACACCAACAGTGCAGGTTTTGTAGATATCCAGGCTTGAGCACAGGTGACTTAATTAGTACTGTATCTAAGGGATTCTGATTAAACCATCTGTGCTGAAGCCTGGATATCACTAAAACCTGCACTGTTGGTGTGCCTTGAGGACCGTGGTTGGGAATGCCTGTACTTAGCATGTGAAGCTACACACTGGGCCTTATTTTGGTTTGATTGCTCACCTGCAGGTTTGCACGGGGGAGTGATGTTTTGTGTCTGCGCATTTCTGCACATGTGCAGATGCTGGGTTCGAACTGTTAGTTTGATGTCCAATTCACACCTACCAGTGTGGGCGGGGGCATGAAAATGGCGCTGTGACGTGGGTGCCGGGGGCGGGCAGCTGACGTCACCAGATGTCAGCTGCCCGCCCTCTTCCCGTACAGGGAGCACACAAAGCTAATGCACCAGAGAGTCTTAGTTTTGCATTCTCCAAATCATTCAATGGTCGGCAACCATCAAATGATTTAGCCCCCACACCCAAGGCTGCAAAAGGATGTTTATGCAAAATGTCCATTCGCAGCCATGCAGGGAAATTCGCTAAATGAGGGGGGGGTGTCTGTGCGAGTGGCTTGCGGCATATCATCCACACACAACGCTGCAAATTTCGCAGCATTGCATGTGGACCAGAATAAGACCCATTCTTAGTGTCCCTTAAACATTACACCAAATACTAGTAGGGAACCTTACATGTTTAGGCACACATTAGTAGTGCCACTTACACATTACACCACACAGTAGTAGTGCCTCCCCCACATTCCTATCTC
The DNA here is from genome assembly GCF_055691185.1 of Crinia signifera. NCBI lineage: Eukaryota > Metazoa > Chordata > Amphibia > Anura > Myobatrachidae > Crinia > Crinia signifera. The sequence goes on along the minus strand of NC_139221.1, from coordinate 211,551,487 downwards.
CCTCCCTATATACATGACTCATTCCATTAATGTATCTCTCCATACCATGGGTCTTCAAACGGCGGCCCTCCAGATGTTGTGAAACTACAAATCCCAGCATGCCTTGCCACAGTTTTGCTATAAGGGAGTGTTAAAACTGTGGCAAGGCATGCTGGGATTTGTAGTTTCACAACATCTGGAGGTCCACAGTTTGAAGACCCATGCTCCATACAGATGGCAGCAGATGCATAGCATGGGGCCATGGCACCCAGAGCAGACTCATTTGATTATGTCTCACACAAACAAACATCTTCATGCATTTGTCCCTCCCACATCCTCATCTCTCGTGCCTCAACCTTCTATGTCATCATGCCCTGTGGCATCATGCCTTGTGGCAGATCCTCTTTACAGTATGTATGTATTGATTTTCGGTCCCAGCTACTTTATATCCATTTGATTTGATCAGGTTGAACTAGATGGACGCAAGTCTTTTTTCAGCCTTACCTACTATGTAACTATGTAACTATGATTTACTTTGTAATTCAAGCAGTCCCAGCAATCCCTGACCTAGCTAAACACACCCCCACCGCATCCCACCCACTATTATGTTTTTAAACTTTTAGTAACTTAATTTAATAGTTCTTCTATCAATGCTTGGGCAACATACTGTAGATCCACCTTCACTAACAACACACCATAATCACAGCACCCCGGTGCAAACAGAGTCAAGACAACAGGGTTTTGCCAGTCGCACCTGAAATGTCTTTGATATGTATGCGGACCCCTTTATTGTTTTTATTCTTGTTTCCAAAACAAAAAGATTTCTTTAATGGGTTGTGCTGCCACTTAAACAGTAAATAGACAGAGTTTTTTTGTAGAAAGAGAAAGACTGTGTGGGTGTGGCGCAATTGTATAATTGTAATTAATAAAAAATAACTTTTATTGTCTCTTTGTTAAAACTGCGACATATAAAACCAAAACATACAAGGGTAAACAACAGGTAAGTATAAAAAGGATCAAAGATCCTCACGTAGTGGTCCCCAATGTCAATGGATCCTTATAATTATTTATTACTTGTTCAAGTGCGTCTTATCGTATGATTGGCAATGTGTAATTGACAACTGTATCTGTAGGGTATATATTTTCAATATGTATCAATTATAGATACAGATACATTGTTTGGCTGATTGCACATAAACTGGACAGGCTGTGAGTTTGTGTACAGTCTGCTACAATGGTGTGACCAGTGCTACTACCAAATTTGCTTCAAAGGATCTTAGATCTCACAGTGTGGAGCCATTCTGAGATCTGACAGACGCACTTATACAATCATACATTACCAGGGAAGCACAGGAACAGAGCATTTTCTCCCTCATGGAGAGGGTCAGGTAGGCAAGTATGCAATAGGTGCACTTATGATCGTAGTGGCGGCGGCTAGTACCACCCTTAGGGCATCTGCTCTTTGAGAGACAGCATCGGCTGCACCATCGCAGTTATGGCCCTGTTTGGAGTGCTTTAAAAGTGATGAGTTTAAACTGTATTTTATGGTAGATGAGAAGCCAGCAGTGGCGGATCTTACCATTTAGGAGGAGGGCGGGGCCCCCCCCCCCCAGCTGCCGCTGATGCCCCCACCGCAATCCCCACGGCGTCCCGCCCACCAGTCCTCTGCATGGGGCCAGCGCAAGCGCAGTAACTTCAGACATGCTGCGCATGCGCTGGCCCAAGCCTCCATGGGCTGCCTTTGCAGCAGCCCTCAGAGGCTTAATCCGGTTCCCAGGTATGGCACATGCGCAGTATCGTCTGCGGTACTGAGCATAAACCAATTTTGGATCTGCCGCGCATTTGCACAGAGAGGCACGGAGGGAAGGAACACCTCCCAGTGGGACTGCCTTGAGTGCCTGGCAGGTCGGACTTCCAATAGGAAGTCACTGCCAGTCACATTGAAGCCAGAGCAGTCTCACAGACTACATCTGGCTTCACTCTAGGCAGAGACAGTGGTGGATCTTACCTGTGGGGGCTGCATCCCTGCAGCCCATAGGTAAAAACCGCCACTGGAAGCCAGTGAAGCTATTTGCACTGCTGAGGGGGGGGGGGTCTGAGTGGAGACAGGTAAATAATTAGTAATTAGGTGGCATAGAGAAATTAGTTCCCCCACCTCTGCACTTTAAGCCCTGCATGTATGCATTATTTCCAATAAAATAACTCCAGCTGTTTTCTTTTCACACATGTAGGTGAACTTGTTATGCTGCGAAACAAATGACAGCAGATATATGTACAGACATAGCAATCAAACATAAGATCATTTTCTAAACACCTCCGGAGGGATGTGTTACTAAATATTACTATTGTTATCTGCCCGCTAGCAAAGTAGTAAAATACAGGCATTTAATGCTACTTTCTTTATGTTTACAATAACAGTGTCTTTGTTGGCTTGCAGGGCCTCTCAGCCATAAGTCTCAGTGGGAGAATGCAACATGAATTGCAGCCAGATCTGTTTGCGGGAATGCTAGTGATGCCAACACTTGACACTCATTACAAGGGACTAATTGTTTCCTGCATTATGTGATTTGTTTCCTGCATTATGTGATTCCCATCTACTGCCTTTCTGCTCTCGGCGGGTCCAAAAGAACAACCTCATTATAGTATTATAGTAAAGCACAGTTTCTAGACTCCCCGTGCTGGCTCATTCTTGCAAATCAACGCAGCATAGCATATCTATTGATAATTGCTTTTCTTACTCGTCATCCAAATCAACTTTTTATTCTAAATTTCGGCAGTTAATGCAAAAAATTTGGATCTGCATTTCTGGCAAATTATACATTTTCAGGGTGGTTGTTCATTAGTCATTTTTTTTGTAATTTTTTTCACATGGGCTCTGAACAGTGATCTGGGTGCTTACACACTTATTTAATGGTTTTGTCAGTAGAAGAAAATCAAAAATATTGATTTAAAAATTATAAAATACTGTAAGGACATACTAATTCCACGCTGGCTGGATAGTCAATGATTATTAAAATATTTGCAATAAGGTGCCATAAGTGGTCCGTAGCACCGTATTGATCAAATGCTATAAGTTTTCCGAATTATAATGCTGAATATGTTATCATAAAAGTGTGTTGTAATGGCAGTGTATAACTAAAGCATCATGATTTAATGTTATTTTAAGTTAAGTGCTAGAATCACGCTTCAGGTATGAAGCTTCTTTTAAATTATCATAAATCCATAATACAAAAGATTTCTGTTGCAGCAGGTTGTTCTGATTTATTACAGTAAATATCTATTTGTGTTGATGTTTATAACAATAATAAATCTTACAGTTCGTAAAATGTCAATTTATTCAACTTTACTAGGGCAGGGTGGAGAATAGCCTGTCCACGAATATGGCTATTGAATATCAATGATCATATGACTATGGTGACTAATTTCCCCATCAATGGGTGGTCATAATGATGTACATACTTGGCCATGATGGTGTAAATGCTTGGCCTACATTTAAGGATGCATTTGAAGGATGTCATTTCAAGGACGCAGTTTGGACCAGAATTTAGACTACTAAAGAATCTCAAATGAAACAAATTGGTAATTGTGTAGTTTCACGGCGCCACCGCGCGCACAGTCTGTGTTTGAAACTTGGCAGCTTGCCAGACTCTGTGTTTAACTGTGCGCGTGCCGCTCTAGCTGTTCTCAGCGCAGCGCGTGGCTGCTTTACATATGTAATCTACGTTATCAGCATAGCGCTGGGCAGCAGCAGCGCGTGCTGCCCAGCGCTGACAGGTCACTGTGGTACTTGTAGTTCCACAGTGAAATAGACAGTCCTGCACACCGCTGACAACGGGGGCATGTAAACTGGACACCCCGGCACAACGCTAACATACGGGGCTTCTAAACTAGACACCCTGGCACACGCTAAAATTTAAACACTAAAGCGTCTAAGTCCAGACTCCCTGCACACGCTAAAATTTAGACACTCTTAAACCTATTCACAATGACACTAGTTGATGTAACAGCTGTTGACCTTGTTAATTCCACTACCCACGCCACCCCGAAGCGTGGCGAGCGCAGCGAGCCCCGCTAGGGGACGTGGTACACGTCCGATTGACCTTTTCATACCCCCACAATTCACGTCGGCGTGGAGTTGATTGTATAAAGTGTGGCGAGCGCAGTGAGCCACCGAGCCCGAAGCGTGGCGAGCGGACGCGGATTACTTCACAGGTATACGCGTGCACTCGCCACGCTCCGGGCTCTGTGGCGCGCTGCGCTCGCTTTATAAAATCAACTCCACGCCGACGTGGATAGTGGGGGTATGAAAAGGTCAGTCGGACGCATACCGCGTCCGCTCCACCACGCTTCGGGGTGGCGTGGATAGTGGAATCAAGAAGGTTGACAGCTGTTATGTCGACTAGTGTCATTGTGAACAGGTTTAAGAGTGTTTTGCACAGTGCACCCCTAGATCCAACTAAATTCAGACGCTTTAGCGTCTAAATTTAGATGCCTCCTTCTTAGTGGTTTCCAGGGAGTCTGGATTTAGACGCTTTAGCGTCTAAATTTTAGCATGTGCCGGGGTGCAGGGAGTCTGGATTTAGACGCTTTAGTGTCTAAATTTTAGCGTGTGCCGGGGTGTCTAGTTTAGAAGCCCCGTACGTTAGCGGTGTGCCGGGGTGTCCAGTTTACATGCCCCCGTTGTCAGCGGTGTGCAGGACTGTCTATTTCTCTGTGGAACTACAAGTACCACAGTGACCTGTCAGCGCTGGGCAGCGCGCGCTGCTGCTGCCCAGGGCTACGCTGATAACGTAGATTACATACGTAAAGCAGCCACACGCTGCACTGAGAACAGCTAGAGCGGCACGCGTACAGTTAAACACAGAGTCTGGCAAGCTGCCAAGTTTCAAACACAGACTGTGCGCGTGGTGGCGCCGTGAAACTACACAAGTACCAACAAATTTCACAAATACTGCAACTCAGGATACTGCAAATACTGTAACTCGGGGGGGGGGGGGGGAGAATAGGGTGCGATGGGTTTGCCAGGTGATGCCGCCAAGTCACTCCATCCGGGGGGTTCCTGCTCCCAACTACCGCCGTCCAGTGGCCGGCAAATGCCTAAAGCTGCCTAGTGGTGGTGCCGGTCCTGGGTGCTGAGAGGGGAGAGCACTAGGACCAGGCTCAGCAGAGACAATTCCATGGGACTTTAGTCTGGTTTCTACATTCTCACACCCACCCATACCTCTCCCATGAGTCCAAGACGTATATAATTTTATTAAAATAAGATTATCCCAGTTTTCCTCCTTCTGTTGATTATCTGTAAATGTGTGCTCATTTTTTGATTTCTTACAGTGTACTTCAGCCCAACCATGTGCTATTCCTGTAACGTGTGCCTCCACTGATTGCTCATCCTACCAGCAGCAATCTATAAAGTTCACTCCAGATGATTGCATCGGAAAACGTGGATCATTCCATACAGGGTATGTCATACTAATACAAAAGTGTCAGTTTTCCTATATATTTATAATATATTTATTGGTACTCTTTACTTAGATGGGCGCCAGCGATTGAAATCGCGGGCGTCGGGGGTAAAAATCGCGGTCATCGCGGTTATCGCGGGCATCGCGGGTAAATCGGGATGGCCGCGATGCCCGCGATGACCGCGATTTTCCCATAGGGAACAATGTTAAAAAGGCTGATTGACCGCGATTTTACTGTTAAATGCCTCAATGGACCCGATTTGGCCATAGGAATCAATGTTAAATGGGCCACAGAGCCCAAATAGGCACAATTAACCCTTAAATGTCCCCCCCAATTTTTAACGCCACCCCACGATCCACGCCAACCCGAAGCGTGGCGAGCGCAGCGAGCCCGCGAGGGGCGGCGGTACGCGTCCTCCGACCTTTTCATGCCCTACTATCCACTAGGGCGTGGAGTGAGAATAGAATAGTGTGGCGAGCGCAGCGAGCCACCGAGCCCGAAGCGTGGCGAGCGCAGCGAGGTAGACGCGTCCCCTCGCGGGCTTCACAGGTGTCCGCATCGCCACGGACACCTGTGAAGCCCGCGAGGGGACGCGTATAACTGTGAAGGTATCCGCGTCCCCTCGCGGGGCTCGCTGCGCTCGCCACGCTTCGGGCTCGGTGGCTCGCTGCGCTCGCCACACTATTCTATTCTCACTCCACGCCCTAGTGGATAGTAGAGCATGAAAAGGTCGGAGGACGCGTACCGCCGCCCCTCGCGGGCTCGCTGCGCTCGCCACGCTCCGGGTTGGCGTGGATGGTGGGGTGGCGTTAAAAATTGGGGGGGGACATTTAAGGGTTAATGGGCTCTGTGGCCCATTTAACATTGATTCCTATGGCCAAATCGGGTCCATTGAGGCATTTAACAGTACAATCGTGTCCATCGGGTCTTTTAACATTGATTCCTATGGCAAATCGGGAGCATCGCGTCGCGGGCATCGCGGGTGCATTTATGTCCGGCCGCGACGCGACCGACACGATTTCCATGTTTAACATGGGTTTCAATGGGAAATCGCGGGCATCGCGTCGGTCGCGTCGCGGCCATACATAAATGTACCCGCGATGCCCGCGACGGGCGCCCATCTAAGTAAAGAGTACCTATTTATTTATAAGGCATTGGGCCTTTGTATGGCTCACCTCCCACAGTACAACCTTTGTGGTGCTCAAACATGACTGCCTCATCTGGTACACTTGTTGATGGGATGAAAAATATATGGATTTTCTTGGTACCCTTCTTTAGGACACTGTAACCATCCATTTGATGTAATTTCTTCTGAGGTAACCTATTACACCCAAGGTAATCCCACACAGTGCTATTAAGATGGCTGCCTCACCTGGTACCTTGTACACACCACATGGAAATGATTACCAAAATGCCTACACCAATCCTGCATAATGCTTACTCTGCACTCTAGGTTGTCTTTTGTTTTATATCTACCTGGCTTGTGTATTGCATCTGTATTATGTGCACTGTACTTATGTATATTAAGTGCCTTGAGTCATTTGGAGAAAGAGCACTAAATACTGTAAGTAAAATTGGTACCTGTTTCTTAGCACAGCGCCCGTCGTAGGTGATCGCATACCTTAACTTAAGGTATGCGATGGACGCGACTGACGCGATTTAGGGGCTATTTTTAGCCTTTTCCCCGACAATTAAAAAATCGCATCCATCGCATGCCTTAAGTTAAGGCATGCGATGCGACCGATGCGATGGACGCGATTTTACATAGGGAACAATGTTAAATGGGCCAATGGACCCGATTTTTCATTGTATACCCACCATATGGGTATTTTACATGTGAAATGCCCCCCCCCCATTGTTAACGCCACCCCACGCGTCGTCCGACCTTTTCATAACCCACGTCGGCGTGGAGTTGGTTTTATATAGTGTGGCGAGCACAGCGAGCCCCACGAGGGGACGCGTAATACCTGTGAAGTAATGCGCGTCCCCTCGCGGGGCTCGCTGCGCTCGCCACACTATATAAACTCAACTAAACGCCGACGTGGATAGTGGGAGTATGAAAAGTTCAGAGGACACGTACCGCTGCGCTCGCCACGCTTCGGGTTGGCATTGATCGTGGGGTGGCGTTAACAATGGGGGGGAAATTTGACCCATCAGGGTTGGGAAACAATAAAAATTGGGGTCTCGGGGACCATTTTACATTGATTCCAATGTAAAAATCGCGTTGATCGCGTCGATCGCATCGCATGCGATTTGGTTGCAAAATCATCATGCGATTACCCCTGGCCGTCGCTCGTCGCTGCGGGCATTGGCAAGTGTGTATGCACTTGCCAATGCCAGGTCCCCACTGACATCGAGAGCTGGTCCCCACCAGCTCAAAGTCGTGCTGGGTGCACATCGACTTGTGTGTACAAGTAAAAGTATTCATACAATCTGTTGCTGAGAAGGAAAAGATAAAAGTATACGTCTTGTTTTTGGTTAACTTTGTTTTCCGTTAAAACTGAGCTTATTTGTTTGTACAGTAAAATATCTTGGGAATCAGGTAATGGGTAAGGAAACAACTCAGGATATCCTGCTTTGTTGATGTCATTGCTAAAAAAATGTACGCATAGGTCTGCAAAGACTTCCCCTAGCTAAAAGAATAGATGTAAATGTAAACTACAACCAAAAAGAGGTTTATTATAATGACTTTTTTTTTTCCAATACAATTTTTATTTTCATAGTAATAAATCACACATTGAAGTGATATGACAATAAAGGCATTGTATGAAAGGCAAAAGAGCGTCCAGTATTATTGGCATAAAACAGTTATTAGACTACAACATACTGGTGCATAAGAGAGGTACAATGGACATTATAACAATCATACTGTGTCATGGCCTTTAACGAAAATCTTTTAAAACAACCCTCCCCCCTCCCCTCCAAAGAAAAGGAAAAGAGGAGGAAAACAAAACAAATACAAAAACATTCTCTAGGTCTCGCCATATAGCGCCTTCAGGATAAACTACGCAAGAGGAACCATGTGGTCCCTTCAAAAATGTTCATTATTTTCGTTCTGGTATCACAGTCCAAATAGTCTTTATATATTCCCCATTTGGCATAGAATTACCTCACATTGAAAAAGGTGTCCAGAAATGTTGCAGTTCTATCAAAATATAGATGTTGCAATAAGGCCATTTGAAGCATTGACAACATTGGAGATCTGTTGGAAGTCCAACAGCGAAGTAGTACCTTTTTCCCCAAAGTAACAACCATTGTTAAGAAGGGCAAAACCCTCCCCTTTCTACCCTGTACATCCCAATTTGAAAAATTTGCACATAACATAGCCAATTGATCTTTGACCCACGTAGTCTTACAAACTTTATTAATAAGCCCCATAACTTTATCCCAGTACCTACGAATTTTCCAGCAATCCCACACATTATGATAAAATGTAGCATTAGAACTCCTACATTTCAGGCAATGTCCCAGATCACCCGGAACCATATATCTGCGTCGAGCCTGAGAGACATGGGCTCTATGGAGGGTTTTTAAGTGGACTTCTTGCAAAGAGGCTGAATGTAAGATCTTTAAAGTGGGCTCTAAATGTTTAACCAGTACTGTAGGGTCGGCAGTTTGAGGAATATCAACTTCCCAACCATTCGCAATCCTTTCCCACATTAATGCTGGAGAAGACGGTAGCAGGTCGGGGTATAAATACCTAGTTTTGTAGGGTAAGAATGTGCAGGTGGTAATAAGAGATTGTACAGGATCAGGGCTATCTGCGACCCACATAGGGCTCGATAGGGTGGAAATAAAATGTCTAGCCTGGAGGTTCATATAGAAATCACTGCGGGGAATACCATATTTATCACAGGGAAGTTGAAAGGAAACTATAGTGCCACCTTGATCGAAAATATCACAAATAGCCATAATTCCTTTATGCTTCCATCTTAGAAAACCACAATTGTCAAGGCCTAGCACAAAACCAGGATTTCCCCATAGGGTAGTGTGCTTAGTGGAGGTAAAACGTTGCTTCAGTGTGTGGTTGATAGTCAACTATGCCTTGTAGGTATCCTTAAAAAATATATTAGTTTTTATAGATTCTGGTAGTGAAGCTCTGGGGGTATGTAGGAGTGCTGCTGGGGAGTATGGGAAAAAAAGTGATTCTTCAAAGCTTTTTTGGGTGTAAGTACTTTTCCCCAGAAACCAATCCAATACATATCTAAAGAATACAGAGTTAGAGAAAACTGTTAAATTCGGGATGCCCAAACCTCCCTTGCATTTCCGATGGTAAAGTTTAAATTTTGCTATACCGGGCTTCTTTCCCTGTCACAAAAATTTAAAAAAAAAAAACCTCTTGTGAGAGTGGAAATATCTGACTTTGATAGCGAGATTGGGAGCATTTGCATATGATACGATATTTTGGGGAAGATAATCGATTTCAAGATAGCCGCCCTGCCCAACAAGGAAACAGGGAAGTGATGCCAAGAGTCTAGCAGTTTAATTATGTTCCTAATGATCGGGGTAAAGTTATTCTTGTACAACTGGTCAAGATGACCCGGGATCACCACGCCCAAATACTTAATCACCGATGTAGAAACTTTAAAATTCTGGTATACTACGTCAAGGAGGGATGTGGCATTATTCCCTGATACATGCAGTACCACTGATTTTGAAAAGTTAATTCTATACCCTGCAAAGGAGCCAAAATTCTTGAATAAGTCTAGCAGATGGGGAATAGTATGGCGGAGATCCGATGTAAATAACATCATATCGTCCGCAAAGAGACAAACCTTGAGGGCCGTCAAGCCCAAATCTATTCCTTGGATGTCTGTGCGGGCCCTCAGGGCTATTGCCAACGGCTCCAGCGCGATGGCGAAGAGCAAGGGCGACAAAGAGCACCCTTGTCTTGTACCACGCTGAGCCAGGAATGGAGTAGAGAGATAACCGTTGGCAGCAACCCTAGTATACGGCTCATGATAAAGGGATCGGAGTATCATTATAAATGCAGTACCAAAGCCAAACCTATGCATAGACTCGAACAGGTGGTCCCAGGTAATCAGGTCAAAAGCCTTTTCAGCATCAAGGGATATGAGGGCATGATCCCCGGAACCACCCATCCGAGCCAAATGCTGAATGGCTGCCAGCACCTTACGTATATTTACCACCGAATGGCGTCCATAAATAAAGCCTGTCTGGTCTGGAGAAATAATGGAAGGTAATAAGTATTTCAATCGGTCAGCAATAAGTTTCGTGAACAAATTATAGTCTATATTCAATAAAGATATGGGTCTATATGATCCTGGGTCCTCCGGATCCCTACCCGGCTTGGGCAATACTTTGAGTGTAGCTGAATTAAAGTGTAAGGGTAGTGGGGTACCTGACTGGATAGCATTAAAAACATCAAGCAGCGTGTCACCCAATCTACCTGCTAATATTTTATAAAATTCCTGGCGCCTTCAAGGGTTTACGTTTGCCGATAGCCATCACCACCTCTTCAGTCTTAAAAGGTGACACCAAAGAGATTGCCTGATCCTCGGAAATCTTGGGGACACTTATAGTGTCCCAAAAGGCGTCTTTGTAGGGACATCTACCGTATCCTGAGAATACAGCTTAGAGTAAAATTTCCCAAAACGTTCCAAAATATCCTTGCCCTTATTAATTTTATTTCCAGAAGCATTCTTAAGGGTAGAAATATATGCCAAAGGCCTAGAACCTCATAGCAGGTTAGAGAGCATACGGCCTGTTTTATTACATGTTTAAAAAAGTGGAAGTTGGAATTAGAGATAGACTGAGTGGCTTGTAACACTAACAAGGCCTCAAAATGATATTTAGCCTGCAAGTAGGCCTCTTTAATGTTTGAATTAGGGGTTTGGGTATAAGAGGCATATGCATCAGTTAGGGCAGTCTGTGATTGGAGAAACATAGCGGATCTATCCTTTCTAGCTTTCCCCATGCATGAAATTATTTCGCCCCTCATCACTGCCTTCGCTGTCTGCCAGAAAAGCATAGGGTCAGACATATGTGTAGCATTAGTATGTACAAAATCCATCCATTTCGCTTCAAGTACATTGTGAAAGGTGACAGAGGAGGCCAAATAAGATGGGAATCTCCATTGGCGATGGCTACCTACATCTATTGATAACGCTATGGTGCACCAAATCAGCGCATGGTCAGAAATACAAATAGGATTAATACCAGAATCTATGAGCTTAGTAAATAAGGAGATAGAAGTCAATAAGTAATCAATTCTTGATAAAGAACCGTGTGCTGCAGACACACATGTATACTCCCTATCGGTGGGATGCAGCATTCTCAGATGTAATTGTGTTATAAAGTATTTGATCCCTATAGGGGGCTGTGGGGTCAATTTTTTAGAGCGACCGGATCTATCTATGGCAGGGGAGGCTACCAAATTGAAGTCACCCCCCACAAACAGCTGAAGATGCATATATGGGTACAATTTAAAAAGAAGTTGTTGGAAGAATCGCTTCGAATAGAGAGGTGAGGCATAGAGGTTACAAAGCACAAACTTCTCTGTATGTTTGGTAACTTCAGCAATAACGAATCTGCCATCAGGGTCAGAATGCAACAGGGAAGCTGAAGCGCCTAATGAGCGTTTAATGAAGATAGCCACCCCCTTGCTTTGGATGTAAAAGAAGCGGATGCTGCAACAGTATACCCCATGGTGCTTAATTTAGCATGATCAGCATCCGTGAGGTGTGTCTCCTGGAGCATGGCTATGTCAATCTGCATTTTCTTTAAGTAGAGTAAAAGTTTCTTTCTCTTAATTGGGGAATTTATACCACCCACATTTCATGAGCATATTTTCAGCTCCGACTTCTAATCCTACCAAGCATAATATACAATGTCAACAAACGGCGAGACCCAGAGATAACATACAACTTTGCCCTCCCAACCCCCCTCCCCCCTCGAAACAAAAAAAAGAAAACATATAAACCGCCATAGAAAACAGAGAGGGTAATTCCCTTGTAGCACATTAGCGCTGAGACTTAACTTCCGTGACTAAGTAATCACAAAACTAAAAGAAAATATAGTATAAGGAGTAAGTCTCGCAGGCACGTGGATAGGGCCGGCACCCTTACAATCAGTGATATACAATAGCAGAGTAAATTGGAGAGAAGCAAAAAGGTTGACGGTAATAAATACCTATAGCTGGCTTCAAGTGAAAAAATTTAAACATTGACAACTGTCTCCACAATGGGAGAACGTGTTATAAAGTGTCAGAGGCCTCACAAAAATACCCCCAGTCATGTGGACCAACTTCAAAAGTCAGTTAGTAGTGAAGCGTGTTTAACACGCGACTGGCAGGCCTGTCCACATCATCATCGGGGCAGAGGCATAATAAGCTTAAATCACAAAAGCATAATACAACAAAGGTATGGTGTAGAAGGGGTGAGATTCAATTAGCCTCAGGATTGGTGACCATTTGCAGGTAGGCACGGGCATCATCCGGGGTGAAAAAGTCCTTGAACGATTCACCTTCAAAGAGACGGAGGCGTGCCGGGTATAACATGGCAAACTTGCGGTTAGCCTTAATAAGTTGACCACAGACCTCCGAGAATTCTCTTCTGGCCTTGGAAACTTCAGCGGAATAATCTTGGAAGACCCGGAGCCTATGCGATTCCCACTGTAGGTTTTGCACCCTCCTTGATGCAGACCACAACGCCTCCTTATGTAAGTAATTTAGGCAGCGAAAAATGACTACTCTTGGGCGGGAGCCATTACCAGATTTCTCTGGGCCCAAGCGATGTGCTCTCTCTATCACTAGATCCGAACAAACACCCTCTACTCCAAGGAGGGCAGGGAGGGTGGTCCCCAAAAACCTGTGCAACTCTGGGCCTTTAAGGGATTCAGGGAGGCCCACTATACGTAGGTTGTTCCTCCTGGATCTGTTTTCCAGATCCTCTGGCTTATTAGCCATAGTATAGTATGATTTCCTGAGCCCAGAAGTAATGGACTTCAGATCCTGGACCTCATGGAATGTGAGGCCAATTTGGGCTTCAAGCTGATTAAAAATGGGGATCAAGGAAATAAACACTTTGCCCTGCCAGGTATATATTTTTTGTTGTGTGAAGCCCACCAAGTAAAATGGACAATGGACACACTGTAAATTGAGAATTATTTTATATTATATAAAAAAGAAGGCATATAGTTTAAATAACATAAATTGACATTGACAAAGAAATAAAAACATACATATAAAACTATCAAGCTAGATAAAATATAGTTGAAATATGCTGAGTGGCAATAATAAAGCACTTTGAAATAGTGGTTGGTGTGGGAGTCTCCGTATCAGTCACTATGCAGGTTAATGAGGGGTTAATTCCAATAGGATTTTGGGAATGAAAGTGATTGTCAAGCAAGCAGATGGTTAGTATAGTGCAAAGCAGTTATTTAGTGCACAATAATCTAATTCTCTCTGCATATGTTACATCTGCCCCACCTGCAGTGCACATGGTTTTGCCCATTTTGAGAACAAATTTGTAGTTCGATCAGATCTGAATAAGGGCTTTTGTTTTGATTTGTACCTAGCCTTACAGTTGGTCACCTATCACCTTTATTCAGAGGAGTCTCCTGGTCAATAGTCAAAAATTACCTACCTACACTAAGATTCTAATTAATTCGATCCCTGGCATGTTTGCAATGGGGACCGATGGTTTAGCACTGAGCATATGCAAATAAGCGCATTGCTATACCATCGGTCCCCAGTGTGAACATGCTGGCGATCTAATGAATTAGAATCAGGGCCTCAGTGTAGGTAGGTCATTTTTGACTATTGATCAGGAGACTCCTCTGAATGCAGGTGTTAAATGGCTTAGCACTGTGCATACGCATATGCAGGGCTTCTGTGCAGGCCTCTTAGGTGACTTGCTTATTCATCGTGGTGCTGCAGGACTCCCAGGAAAACACTGCATGTCCCCATGCGAACGCAGGCAGGCTGCTGCCTGCCGGGGCGCAGGCAGCTGATGTCACAGGATGCCAGCTGCCTACCCAGTGCTCAGAACGGACGCCACCTGACTTAGATTGCACAGTCAGTTAGCACAGACTGACTTAGATTTGCGAGCAGGGGAAAAAATCATTCGATAGTCGGCAACCATCGAATGATTTTGCCCCCCATACGCTACCCTGCAAATGGATGTTTATGCAAAACATTCATTTGCAAAACAGCGGGGATGTTCAGAGCACGGCAGGGGCCTTAGAAAGCCAACCAGAATGACCCCTGAAGTCTAGACCAGAGAAGGATAAAAAGCTACCAATAGTGTCCCATGATCATATATAAAGGAACACAATTCATTAATTTACTTGCCATGAATAGACGCTGTGCTATCTCTATGAAACAGTATGTTGTAATCATTCATATCTGTCTTTTTCCCAATGGAGCAGCATACAGTGTGGGAGGAGATCTGTACAAACCTAGGGTGAACATATTACCTCCTCATGGATGATGTGTTGGTTGGACAGTAACCCACAGTTCCACAGATGTGAGGCAGCAGTACTAATCACTGTGTCCCCATACAGTGTGATGCTTTGTCACAGCATATCACAACGCACAATAGTGTAAGCAGGAGGGATGATGTGGTGCAATAAATACTGTACCTGAAAATGCATGGCTTACCTACAGATTGGAATGCAGTTTAGAAAGGAACAATTATGATATTATATGCAGGAAAATTGGAACCAAAAGTGGACAAGCAAGATAGTGAAATATTACCATTGTTTAAAGACTATTAAGGAAATTGTAAAACTTATATAACAGTAAGTTGTTTCATCGCCAGATCATAATGTTTTCTAACAATAGCTCTTTCAGAACTAAACTGAAATGATTGATTTTCCAGTTCTTTATGTGAGTATTGAACTCACCATTGGGTATCTTTATGCCCCACACTTTATAAAATTAAACCACACATTACTGTAACATAACTAATACTTAACACTAAAATAAAGACACATACACAAGTGCTGGCATTTCAAAACTTGAATGTCAAATTAATTTTGACAACTTATTATAGACTCAAAATGGTGGTGGCACCAAAGAACGGTCAAGATAGGAAAGTAGGGGTAAGCATCACCATACCATCTATACACCGCTGGTGATCACTCTCCAAGCACCACCACTCTTGCAGATGGTGCGACCATCCCCCGTGCAGAAGCATGGCCCATGACAATTGATGGAGAGTGCACCCACTATCTACAAACTCACACAACTACACAATATGACCGTTCTTTACCGCCGCCAAGAAGAAGAAATGAACACAGTACTCAATGACATACTGTATAATGTACATACTGTATATAACCTCCCTCTTCCTGATACTTATACCTCTCGGTGTGGCTATAGTGAGTGCAGGGAGGGTCACTACTATACAGAGGCGGGTTGGGCCGGGGGGCAGGGTGCCATCTGCCCCCCAGGCCAGTATAATTTATGTGTTGCAGGGCCGCCTACTTGACTACCAGAGACAGGTACATGATGCTCTGTCCTGCCTCCTGCTGCTCCCCATGCCACGGCCGATTCTCAGCTATGTAGTAGCATGGGGCTAACAGATAATGGCCGCCCCCATAGCTGGCTACAAAAAAATGGCTGCCTTTGACCAATGGAGAGCCAGGTTTCCTCTCCCAGCAATCCAAGAGGCCAAAGAGTAAAAAAGGGGACGGAGCTTATCGGGTTTGCTGCTAACTGTAATGGAAAGTCGAGCAGCATTAAAAGAAACCTTAGGGAGCCCCCAGAGTCCAGACAGCAGGAGAGAAAGGGCAGAGATGAGAAGAGACTACTACTCCATTCCTTTAGAAACCAATGGGAGTGTTTACATAATAAATTATATATCTATATATATTATTTTGTGTGTGTGTGTGTATGCAAATTATATGTGGTGGTAACTTTGCTTTTTCCCTTTACATATGGTTTCCAATTAAGAGAAATTAATTGCATGATTATTTTTGCAGACATACAGTAGGGCCAGATGCACTAAGCTTCCAAAGTGATAAAATAAAGAGTGCTAAACAGCCATCCAATCAGCCCGTCTGCCATGTCACAGACTGTGTTGGAAAAATGTCAGTCAGGAACAGATTGGTTGGTTGTTTATCACTCTCCATTTAATCACTTTTTGAAGCTTAGTGCATCTTGCCCCTAAATCCTGGCTGCCAATGGTGTGTGCGGGTGCAGGGTGGTAGTGCGGTGAGCAAGGACAGGGGAGTGGCGGTAGTGTAGTTTGTAGTTAGGGGTAGTGTTTCTGCAAGTGAAGGGTTAGGGGCAGGGCCGGTGCAAGGAGCGCCCCAGGCGAGTCTGGGGTGGGGGCGCCCTGGTGCCGGGGGGAGCGGTGGTACATGTGTAAAAAACTTGCGGCGCCGGCTTCCCTGCAATGCTGGAGCGGGCCAGGGTGTCCGTGCCGCGGGGGTACCTGTGGCGCTGTCATTGTGTATAAAGCTGGCGGCGGCCGGCGGGGTCCCTGGAGTGAATAGAAAATAACTAGCGCTATGCGCGCGGCGGCGCAAGAAGCGCTAGTTATTTTCTATTCACTGCAGGGACCCCGCCGGCCCCCGCCAGCTTTATACACAATGACAGCGCCGCAGGTACACCCGCGGCACGGACACCCCGGCCCGCTCCAGCACTGCAGGGAGGGACTGCCGCCCTCCAGGTGCCGGCGCCCTAGGCAAATGCCTAGAGCTGCCTAGTGGTGGCGCCGGCCCTGGTTAGGGGTGGTGTAATGTCTGCGGGAAGCGGGGCAGGGTAGGAGTAGTGTGATCAGGTACAGGATTAGGGGTAGTGTAGTTTTTACGGGGAGCAGGTGCATGATTAGGGGCAGGGCCGCCGACAGGGGGGTGCTATGGTTACAACTGTCCCGGGCCTGGCCGCTCTAACAGACGGTAGGGCCCAGACAGCTTTATCTCTGTATGGAGACCACCTCTCCCCATCATAAGCAGCTGCGCCCAGGCCACCAGACCCCCTCAACAGCAGCGGGTGGCGTATCCCCCGCAGGCTGCTGCTGATCTGTAATAGTGACAGCTTCCTCCTGCCCGCTGACAATCAAACAGGAAGTGCTGCAGTGGGCAGCAGGAAAACTGGGAGTCCACTCTGTGTGACAGGCAATGTGACTTAATGACGCCACGCCGTCACTGCGCCATTCGAATTAGGAAGAGGAGCCGGCATCAGACTGAACAGAGAGCAGCTTGTGGCCGCCCGTCCCCCCTGCCCGTCTGTGCCCGTCTGTGCGGTGTGCTGGTAAATACAGTGGGGGGAGTGGGGGGCTGGCTTGTGTGTGTGTGTGTGCACTGCGCAGGATGAAGAGGCTACCCGGCATATAACTATACTCACAGGGGGGGGGGGGGGGGGTGTGGGGGGCTGGATACTTGTATGTGTTTGCAGGCTGAAGCTGCAACCCGGCATATAACCAATAGTATTTCACACTCACATAATAAAAACCTGGCATCAGAGCTACAGTGAAACACTGTAGTTATAGGCAGGCTTGCTGCTTCAGCCTGTGCACACTTGTCACAATAGAGGGGAGGAAGGAGGGGGGCCCTGCCTATTTTCTAAGTCCCGGGCCCCAAAATTTCTTATGGCAGCCCTGATTAGGGGTAGTGTGTGAACAGAGCAGGAACATGGTTAGGGGTAGTGTTGTGTGTGTGCAGGCAGCAGGTGTAGGGTTAGGGGTGGTGTATGAGCGGAAAGAAGGGGTGGTGTAGTGTAAGTAGGTGCATGAATAGGGGTAGTGTGTAAATGGAGCAGGTGCAGGGAGCATGGGGGGTAGTACATGCAGGGAGCAGATGCAAAGGGTGGTATAGCGTGAGCAAGTGATGGATTAAGGGTAGTGTAGTGTATGTGGGAAGCAGGGTTAGGGCTAGTGTTGTGTGTGTGGAAAGCAGGTGTGGGTCAGGAGTAGTTTAGGTTGTGTGTGTGAGGGACGCAGAGCCAGATTAAGGTCTAAATGGGCCTGGAGCTGAATGATCAAGGGCCAGCTGTGGCCAGCACCTAATAATATGGGTGGCGTGACCAGTGTTCTGGTTGGGTGGTCTGCTCATGGGTGTGTCTCTATTTGTGTAAATACATTCAACTAATTATATATGCCTGGAAAAGGCAGGGCGCTGGCATAAGAAAAATGCAGGGAGATATATTGGCGGGTGCACTCCAAAGGTGCACCCGCAGGACGTCAATGTCCTAAGATACTTGCGGGGTGAGGCGGCACTGCAGTCCTCAAAAAAACACTGAAAGCCGAAACTTGGTAGACAACATTTCAGCACCTTTTATGTGGTCACCTAAGTTTACCACACCATATACCCCTTATACAAATCATGCAACACAATAGTAACCCCCTTATACTGTACTTGCCTCTATTAAATTATGCCACATGGAATGAGCCAAAATTCACACCGAGTGAGCCAAAATTCGCACTATGGCACACAGATTGAGTCACAATTCACGTTATGCCACACAGATTAAGGCAAAATTCACATTGTGCCACATGGATTGAGCCAAAATACACACTACACCAGGCATATCACCAGGCTTCTCTTCACATTTCACTCACAGCTCTCCTTTACTCCAACACTCAGTGACCATCTTCGTCTGCATACTCATCTCCATCATTGGCCTCAAGCCTCTAGTTGTATGTTGATTGGGTCCTCACTACTTACATTTAAGCTGTAATGTGTATTGAACTGTGGTGCTCTTTATTTGTACTGTATTTTTGTTATTTATTCAATGTTATGCCAAGTTTTGTCTCCCTGTATTGTTCCTTTGTACGGCGCTGCGAAACACTTGTGGCGCCTTATAAATAAAATTATAATAATAATAATAATAATAATAATAATAATAATAATAATAATAATAATATCCAAACAGTGGCCCTCCAGCTGTTTTGAAACTACACATCCCAGCATGCCTTGACATAGTTTTAGCATTCCCTAATAGCAAAACTGTGGCAATGCATGATGGGACTTGTAGTTTCACAACAGCTGGAGGGCCATAGTTTGGATATGCCTGCACTATACCAAACAGATTGAGCAATAATGCACAATATGCTTCATAAATAGGGGCATTGGCGCGCATTAAAAATGTACACCTTAATGCCCATTACATGTTAAGACACACACCATAATCTCCAGTACGTATTATGCCAAACACCATAATGACTATTAAAATTTATGCTACATAAGTGTTGCTTATCTACATGTTCATTGCCTGGGGTTCCATGTTCATTGCCAGGGGTTCCATGCTCGTTGCCATGTGGGATTACATGCTCATTGCCAAGGGGGAATACATGCTCGTGGTAACTTGGGGACAGACGCCGCTGGGCAGAAATGACAGCCATTGACAGCCGGGCAGAGAGCAGGGGGCTGCCCAGCTGTATTCAGAGCACTGCTATTTGAAATAATACCCCTTTCACACCAGAAAATGCAGGGACTTACCCAGGAATATGGTCCCAGGATCATGCAGGGACATTCCTGGACTGGGCCCCTTTTACACCAAACTAGTCCCTGCATTTTCTGGTGTGAGGGGGAGACAAAACCACCCTCGCCCCCCTTTAAACAACCAGCTGTATCTTCGGAAGCAACTGACCCATTTACATGTAGGCTTCAAATGATTTTGGTCCCGTGAAACTGGGCCGTTTGGTTCCAGAAAAATCTGTCCTCAAACAACATGAACAGCCATGAAATTACATTTCAGAACTGAAAAAAATTTGTTTGCTCGCAATATCTCTAGAACCAATGAACCCATATGGACCAGGTATCAGATTGAAGGCCCAACCTCGAGCTTCTGTGATGCTGGAGGGGGAATTGGCAGCCGTTGGAACCAGGTGGAGGTCGGAATTAGCGGGTCCCATGTTATCCTGTATGGGAAAACGTTCCAGGTTTGCCTGGCGGTATCTCTGGTTACTGGGGGGCTAGCGACGCAGCGCTAGGCTCATTGGAAAGCCCTGGCCATCAGCTACATCCTATTTGGAGAGTGGGTCTGGAGCTGTAGCTCCATCAGGCCCATTGCTAATCCGGCCCTGGAGGGACATGGGGTTAGTGGTAGTATAGTTTGTGTAGGGAGCAGGTGCATTGTTAGGGATAGTACCTGTCCTGTGCCCGGGACATGGAAGCTGTCTGCAATGCAAGGGAAGAGACTAATTAAGCTAATTGGAAACTTTTAATTGCATAATTGCGTATCCACAGAGGCCAGAGCAAGTGCTGAATTTTTTTTTTTAAATATGGATTTTAATTTTAATTGGGCTTAAAAAAAACTGAATATCAAACTTTTTGCACATGCTGGTAAAGCCCACATGTGCCTATTTAAACCACACCCACATTACACAAGCCACTCCCTCAACATTATTGTTATGGCTATTCCCCTTGAAAAGTTGGGCCACTTGCTTGTGTCTGTCCCCCAGGCTGAAAGTTGCCAGCCAGCCCCTGCTACTATAGGTCCCAAATATGGCTTAGGGGGCATATTGTTTTCTGCAAAGTTCCCAGAATTGGCCGCTAAGTAATTGTGTCTGGCTCATTTCCTGGCATGAGAATAGCAACTTGGCAGCGCTTATATAAGTGATGATTTCTATCTCTCCGTCTCAGTAAAACATCTCACTGATATCATCCTTCTCTTAAGCTTTCAACTCACCCTTACAGGCATAGCTGAGCTACTGTACTCGGTGAGCTCAACACTGTCAGGCAATTCTACTTGATGAAACCCTTTGTTAACAGAGCTGGGGACCAGTGGCATAACTAGAAAAGTTACGCCCTCTTGCTAAAAATAACTCATGTCATGTCATCCCCCGCCCCCATTAATGAATTATAATGCCCCCATTAATGAATTATAATTTTACATTTACTAAAGCAGGGGTCCTCAAACTATTTTGCTCTGGGACCCCATCAGACAATAAAAATGATTACGGGACCCCAGAAAGTTACTGCAGAAGATCACATTACACGTGTAGTCATCAGAGAGCACCTGCATGGCAGCATTGTGGAGGCATAAAATGATGGGAGGAGTCTAAAATAAACAATTCAACAGATTTTTGAATAGTTGCAACCCCATACTGAGAAGGTCGGGACCCACTTGGGGGTCAGGACCCACAGTTTGAGAACCGCTGTACTAAAGCATTACTATGGATTATTAAACAAAATTAGCAAAAATAGATCTGGTCAATAATGTAACAATTTTTACATAGTGATCTGAGTATAGTTATGTGAAATCAAATTATTAATAAAAAAAAAAATAGGTATATTATTTCATTTCCATGTAGTCTGAATCAAATGCTAAAAAAAGTGCTTATGTCTTACTATATATAGCCAAAGCTGAAGACAAAGGCGTTTTTGTTAAGAGCTGTCTATGCATCTGCAGGTGTTTGCATGCAAAGTATCTGCAGGTTACATAACAATGCAAATAGAGGCCCCGTGACTGACCTCTCACTAATGATTGCAAATGGCCTGTAATTATGCTCAAGATCTGAAAGGAATGGCAATAGCTAATAAAGTAACAATGCAGCCTGTTGTTATTTTGCAGTAATATCAGTACTATAATATATAGAATAAATAGATAACTGATATGTTTTTAGCTCTGTCTATTTTATATAAATGTACCAACATAGAAATAAAGGTTGAGTATCTGAAATGCTCGGGAGCAGGACAGAAGTATTTCGGATAAGGGATTTAGGATTTTTTTTAAACATATGCTAACCTTGTCCCTTGGGGGTCCACAACTGGTCCAGTGACATCCCCCAGGCATCTAAGACATCCATTGTGTCCATGCTGAGAG
Organism: Crinia signifera; assembly: GCF_055691185.1. Classification (NCBI taxonomy): domain Eukaryota; kingdom Metazoa; phylum Chordata; class Amphibia; order Anura; family Myobatrachidae; genus Crinia; species Crinia signifera. The sequence continues at coordinate 211,529,310 of NC_139221.1, read as the reverse complement.
GCACCTCCAGTCCCAATTATGTATTGTGCAGGTGACATCATGATATCAGTTGCGCACCATTGGGACCGGGAATGCCCCTGAAGATGGATGCTGTTGACGCCAGGGGACCAAGGGAGTATGAAAAATGGTACATGGGGGTTAAACCCCCCCCCCCCCCCCCAATTTTTTTTTTTTTAATATTCTGAAAGCCTATGGCAAATGAGGGTGCGGTATATGCAACTAAGGGCCACGCCCCTGTTTTCGGTCACTGCGCACAGCGTCTATTCTGTCAGATTGGGGGGACTCCCAACTGCCCCCCTCTGCAGCGGGACACTGCCGGGCGTGGGAACGTCCCCAAAAACTGGGACGTTCCGGCGTGTAGCGGGACAGTTGGGAGGTATGGGGCTGGTCCAGTGTACCAGAATCAGGCTCGGACATTTTTTTTACATCATTCCCAGCAGCATCATCAGCAGCAGGGTGCAGAGCAGGGAGAGATCAGCGCCCCCTGGCTCTGCTGAGGTTCTAGCGCTACTCCCAGGGAAAGGGGTGTCTTGGGGGTAATATGAAATAATCATACAGGGAGAGGGTTGGTATTACTAGTGGGGGTTTGGCAATATGCACAATGGTAATATGTGGCACAGCGGGGAGCGGGCGGGCTGCAGTCCCCCTTGGCAATGAGCTATTTCCGGGCACCGTGGCATCTAGCTACACCACTGGCTGTATTAGAAACTGTTAATAGATAATAATAAATAATACAGTGTGTAACTGAAGACTAGGGTTATGCCTGCTGGATTTAGAAAATGCCTCATTATACACACCTGTGCTTGAGCTACATAGTCTGCTATATTTTAGGCCTAATATATAATTACACTCACATTATGTGAATGGAATCCCTATATGTAACTATGGCCCTTATTCTGATCGGTGCGTACTTTCCCGAATTCTTATGGTGCGGTCCGCACGCCACGCTGTGCGGTGGCGTACGGGCAACGTCCGTAGAAACGCCCACGTGTCCTCCGCATTCGGACGGACTCACTCTTTAAGAACAGGGCGTGTGTACGGACGACATACAAACCGTGCGTGTGCGGTGGAAACGTACAGATTCTGCACGGTCTTCCCGCACAAGCACGGTCTTACCGTGTCAGAACGTACGGGAAGCTGTCCGTACGCACCGATTCGGAGTATTTACGCTCAATCCCAAACTTTTTTACTGAGTACACACAGCGATCACATGACCCACTTAGGCAATTAGGCAACCTCATTAAAAAGGGATTGTTATCTATTTCAATCAATTAAATGCTCATCTATACTGACCCACATTCCTACTACATTCATTACACACATTAACCCTTACAGCATGTGACCCTAACATACATCTATATACACTATTTACATTTGGCTTATTTAAAAGATTTTAAACAAGTTACACATATACTTTTGCATGTTAGAAAAAAACACTGACAACTTTGAACTTTAAATAACTATTTATTAATAGAACGAAGAAATGTAGGAAAAAATATCTTTCAACAAAATTAATTTGGCCCATCTATGAGCCGGTCCATTTCGGCCATAATCTGCCGCATGTGGGCTCTAATTCTTCGGAGGGCCCCACGGAGACCCTCCTCTGCTTGGGCAGGCTCATCTGTGGACGAAATACAAATAGAAAAATTAATAATGATATTCATGCATACATTTAACATATTCATACCTACATTTTAAACATGCACCGTGACAGGTGTGTGTGTATATGTATATATATCTATATATATATATATCTATATATATATATATATATATATATAGATATATATATATATATAGAGACACATATATAACTATATACTGTATATGACACATACACCTATACATACATGCATACATACTACATGGAAAGCCAGATTTTTGCCCTATACCCTTTACTCTGTAGAACACCTCACAGTCAAATTTCAGTGTCTGTTATATGATGGAGCCTGGCTGGGGAGTTACACAACTCTCAGGAATGCACAGTACATTGGTGCAATCAAGCATGGCTTGCCTGCTGATGGTCTGCTCCAGAAATCATTGTCATAATGCCAGTTAGGGGAAGCTGCAGCACTAACCCACTCCCATGCTCAAAAGCATTACTAAGACCAAATCAACACACAATTATGGTGCAAAACATACATGCAGACCGCAGGGGGTGGTTAGCTAGAGGAGGGCCCAGGGGCACTGACCACTTGTTACTCCAGTCTAAGCCACGCCTGTCCATACTCCATTTATGCCATACTGAATCTAGTTTACAAAGATCAATCACCAGTAAACTCTACTCACCTATATGAGGCTACAGATTGTATGCTTGCAGCAGAGACATGTAACCCTTACATGAGCAAGTCATCACTTTCTTCCAGGATACAGATTAACTACACAGGTTCAGTGGCACTTAAAATCGACATGAAAGCCATCCGCACAACCTGTGTCATTAATATGTGTCCAGGATGAAAGGGATGGTTTGCCCACCCTATCTAACCCCTAAGTGTGTCTGTTGCTACCCAGTTTGTTTTATCACTTTTTAGTATTGAAAAAAACAATTGAATCACCAGTGCTACAAAGCAAATAGAAGATGACAAAAGGAATAATGAATCTTTATCGATACATACCAATTTCTGGTGCCTGCACCACCTCACAGGCCTCCTCTTCTCCTGTGGACTCCACATGTGGCACCTCCTCCTCTTCTGCCACCTCGTCCTCCACTGCCACCACCTCCGCTGCCCAGACCTCCTCCTCCACTTCCTCCCTTTCCTCTTCCGCCACTTCCTCCGTTTCCTCTTCCTCCGCCACCCCTTCTTTAATGCCAATCTCCTCCGCCATGACTGCCTCCGCATCCTCCTGGGCCTGGGAGGCCTCTGTGTCTTCTCGGGCCTGTCTTGCTCGTTCCCGTGCTGTGTTTGGAAAAAGACAAAAAAGTGCCAATTAGTGGTAATTTGTATTAAGCCTTATCAACCTATAAATGCAAAGGTTATAAGTACTGATAATTGTACAGCCAAACAGCTCCTTAGTGGCCTTTACAAAACACAGCCTGTAACATGGCAGGTATGCTGTGACATTTGGGCCATTGTAAGCATCACAAACATTAATCCTACACAATGACATATTTTATCACCATTACAGGGTGTCAAACAGGAAGTAGCACACATATAGTGTATGCCATGTTTCACTCATGATCAGGCTGGTGACCTTATTGCCTTAAATAAGGTCATGTAAGCAATCATGTACAAATGGCCATTTAATGTATAAACACTCACATCTCGCTATGCTGGCCCTGATTTGCTGGAGCAAATCCGGCTGGCGTCGTCTCAAGTCGGACCACCGCCGCTCCAGCTGTGCGATGGTCTGCCGCACCTGCGTACGTGCGAATATGCGGCGGCGGGCCACCGCATAAGCATTCCGCTTCTGGCGGTTGGTTACAAATGGGCCCGCCCGCCCCAGCCTGGTCTCCATAACGGAGACCAGTGTCCTCAGCTCCGCTGGCGAGAAAGGTGCTGCTCTGCCATAGGCCGCCATCTTAGCAATGGCACAAATCAAACAATCATGTGCTGTCATTGGTTGATCAGAGTGATATTTGGTATTAACTTTATTGTTCATTTTTACGCTAACAGCGTGTATGCGCCCGAACAGACGGCTAACCCATTGCATCGCACACCCATCCTAAACAGACAGTGTAAAATAAGATGGAAACACATTATATATAATCTATAACATTCACCAAACATGGGTATAAGCAACAGGTGAAATAGTCTGCATCACTAGACACTTACACCTAACTCAACAAGGTACTAAACAGCTATTTTAGAATGAAAGCTATGCAGCAGAAACATAGCAAATAGTGGCAGACCTTTTCCCAAAATTAGGCCATGCTGCCATGTGTACACTTACCTTCTACTGGCCCATACTACAGAGGTGGAATGAAAAGTAGCTAGCATCCAGCCTGAATTTGGAGTGCTTTCACATGTGATTTGGATGCTAGCACTGATTACTTGTGCCTAAGGGGTGGACTGGATTTACATATGGAATGGGTAGTGTCAGTTGTACTACATACCAAACAAGTGCACAGTACAGATGTACATTCAAATATACATTTCATGTGTGACCTCAGTTTTATTTGGTCATTGGTGTTCAAATCTGCATTTAGCTACTAAATCAGACTTACTCAGTTTGCCAGGTTTTTGAGAAATATTTATCCACACCAAGGGGCGTGCCGTATGCGCCGCACGGTTGACGCTGCCGTACGGAACGCGGCCGTACGGAACGCAGGTTGCAGCTGATTAACGCCAATTACAGAAATAGTTTTTAAAGTTGTCCTAGAAAGGCAAACAGTTGTTGCAAACATGGCTGGCTCAGAGTCAGAGGAAGAACAGGTGGTGCAGAACCTCTTGGCCCGCATGGAGTCCAACACCACCTATGTCCCCCTCAACCCAGAGCAGCCAGATGGGCCATCAACATCAGGCCAATCAGCAGCTGGCCCATCCTCAGCATCAGCAGAATCATTGGGAACACAGCAGGTGGCTTCCCAACAGAGTAGCCAGGCCAGCACTTCAAGTACAGCAACCGGTGGCCGTGGCAGTGCCAGTGCCAGTGGTCGTGCCCGTGGCCGCAATCGGGCAACAGAGGAACCAACCACCAGAAACATGGCATATGAACCGCAGGAGCTTGACATCCTGGTGACCCGGGCACGGGATTTGATAGAGTGCCCACCGGTAAAGTTGACACACACAAGGAGATGGAAGATCTGGGAGGAGATAACGGCGGAGATTAATGCGGTGGCTCCACAAGTTCGTGAGGTGGAGCACGTTAAGAAGAGGCAAGTACATGTGTGTTACATTTGAGCAGTACAAGTCCAGTAATGTTTACATTCAATATTAGATGGAGTTGGTCAATGGGTGGTCACGTTGCTTGGAGGCACAGACATGTTTGCCATGTCATTGAATTGATAGTTATTGGAGGGTGACTGTGATTGTATCTTCTAAGGGTTGTGTTTCAAAATGAATATAATCTAAGTTTGGTGTCAGGAGGCACATGTTGTATTATGTTTCATATTGCAATGGGTGCTACAGCAAACATGAGGAGTGACGTATTAATATGTACACTTTGATTGCAGGTGGCACGACTTCAAAGGGAACCTCAAAAAGAAATTGACCCAGCGGTGGGAACACAGCCACACCTCTGGGGCTGGCCCCATGCCATCAAAGCTGCAGCTCACCCCCCTGGAAGAGATGGCACAGTGCTGCATTGCAGTGGAGGAGGTCCGGGGGGTGAGCACCATAGACAGCGAGTGCACAGCGGAAGTGATGGCTTCTACGCTTGAAGGTAATTATTTGCCAGGCCATAAGTAGATGTTTTGAATTTTGCATGGAATGTGTGGTAATTGGTATTTTCTCCTTCAACAGCATCCCCACCGCTTGGTCAAGAATCTCTTGAGGAGGTTGTGGAGTCTGTGCCACCTGGCCCCAGTAGCAGGCCCGTGCAGCAACAGCCGGCAATGTCCGCGGCTGAATTGGCCACGTGGGGGCATGTGCTTGAAAGTATTGTGCAGCAGGGAGAGTCGGCATCAGAGCGGGTGCGTAGGGCCGAGGAGGTGCTGCAGGGTTTGACCACATGTGTACTCCCCCGTGTCCGCCCATGTTTCCGCCCAGTTTAGCCCACTTTGAAACTACGCCCCTGTGTCATTCCGCATGACGCCCATAACACGCCCATATTGCCCTAGTGATTGCGGTGCACATTTCTGTACGGTATTAGTGAGAACAAGTACGGAGACCATGCGTGGCACATGCGCGTGGCGTTCCCCACGCATGCGCAGACGGCTAAAAAATGCGATCCGAAAGAATTCGGGAAAGTACGCACCGATCAGAATAAGGGCCTATGTGTCCTTGTAATATGGCCCTTGGTGCAAATCAGTCACTTTAAATGCGCATCTATTTTAGCAGCCAAATTTGTAGCTGTTTAACACAGCCTTCCTCATTCTTATAACCCTTGGTGCTCTCTCTAGTGATATAAATCATTATGGGCTGGATGTGCGAAGCAGCGGCGGTACATCCTGCCGCCCATTGCACCAATGCTCTACTAACATATGCGATGAAGAACGCAAAGGGCAGCTCTCCTGATATCCGCCGCCAATATCTTCAGTGATGTCAATGGGATCTGCTAAACTTGCAGGTCATTTGGCTATATAGCCATATTGACATCAGCAAACATCAATCATCATGGGAGCATACTTTGTTAACAATACTGAGTGTATGCACTAGACGATACTCTTTTACAATATGCTCTAGTGCAGTGGTCTCCAACCCGTCGCTCGCAAGCTACTGGTATCCGGGTGGCTCGGACAGTCTACAGCCACCTGCCCGCTCACCAGCCAGTCCCTCCTTCTGCCACCGCCCGTCCCTCCGCCGCTTCCATCCTTAGGGGAGGACAGTGTATTGCGTGTCTCTCCTTTCCCTCATGTCACTGTGACTGGACTGTCAGCCAATCAGAGCACTCAGGCCGGCAGCCAATCAGGAGCCGGCCTGCAAGCTTTGATTGGCTGACGGCCCAGTCACAGTGACACAGTGAGGGGAAGCAGAGACGCGTGATGTGCTGTGCTCTCCTCCCCTCAGGGAAGCAGCGGCGGACTCCAGCAGGGACACCTGACTCTCCTCTCCCCAGCAGCAGCAACAACAACAACAACAACAACAACAATGGTGAGTTGTGCTGCTGCTGGGAAATTATGGCACATTGGGGGCATTATTGTTTCAGGCACTGTGGGAGCATACCTGACAATGTGGGGGCATACCTGACATGGGGGGCATACCTGACACTTGTGGGGGCATAGCTGACACTACGTGGCACTGGGCTAATTCCATTGGTGTAAAAAGAAAATCAATACCTATTTGGATCTGCTGTGGAACTAGGAGTCCCAGCATGCGATGCATTAAAGGGCCCAATGGGACTCATTTCCACAGCAGAACCAATAACCCAGTAAACACACACACACCTTAAAAATAACTTTATTACATACGAAGCCCATACATACTATACTTACATACGTTGACTGGTCCATTTGTCTATGTATAATAGACATGGGGTACCTGTGGAAGTATAGTATACTCACCAGCTCATCCAGCGAAAATGCATCCTCTTCATTCCAAATAGCAACTCCGGGCAGGGCCGGCGCCACCACTAGGCAGCTCTAGGCATTTGCCTAGGACGCCGGCACCTGGAGGGCGGCAGTTCGCCCCTCGCCCCCAGCGAACTGTGTAAGAAAATTGCTGCCCCTGCGTCCCTGCAGTGCTGGGGCGGTCAGGGGCGGTAGGGGTACCTGCGGCGCCGTCATGTGTACAAAGCTGGCTGCGGCCGGCGGGGTCCCTGTACTGAATAGCAAATAACTAGCGCTATGCGCGCGGCGGCGCGGGAAGCGCTAGTTATTTGCTATTCACTACAGGGACCCCGCCGGCCGCAGCCAGCTTTATACACATGACGGCGCCGCAGGTACCCCTACGGCACGGACACCCCTGACCGCCCCAGCACTTCAGGGACGCCGGGGCAGTAATTTTTTTACACAGGTACCACCCCCCCTCCCTCCCTCCCCCCGGCACCGGGGCGCCCCGTTGCCTTGCACCGGCCCTGACTCCGGGACAGGTAAAATAAAAAACACCATACACGTACCATGCTGGACCGGGAGTAGTGTTTACATTCTCCGTTCCTCCCCCCGAAGTGTGCGATTGGCACTTCCCCTATTCAGTTTGACTTGTGAATTTCTAAAATCAGGACCGTCTTTGAGCCCGGTGGGACCGCATGTCAGTTTTTAAAACTATTTCTTTTTTCGGTACTCTTTACTTAGCACGGGGCCCACGATTCTCATCGCGGTCATCGGGGGTAAAAAATCGCGGCCATCGCATGCACTAAAAAAACAGGTGCGACGCGACCGACGCGATGCCCGCGATTTCCCATAGGGAACAATGTTAAAAGTGTCAATGGACGCGATTTTACTGTTCAATGCCTCAATGCTCGCGATTTTTCCATAGGAAACAATGATAAATGGGCCACAGAGCCCTAATAGTCCCCCTGAAGTCGGATTTGGCCCCCACAATTGTTAACGCCACCCCACGATCAACGTGAACCCGAAGCGTGGCGAGCGCAGCGAGCCCGCGAGGGGCGGCGGTACGCGTCCTCCGACCTTTTCATACCCCCACTATCCACGTCGGCGTGGAGTTGAGAATAGAATAGTGTGGCGAGCGCAGCGAGCCGCCGAGCCCGAAGCGTGGCGAGCGGACGCGGATACCTGTGAAGCCCGCGAAGGGACGCGTTTACCTGTGAAGGTATCCGCGTGCGCTCGCCACGCTTCGGGCTCGGTGGCTCGTTGCGCTCGCCACACTATTCTATTCTCAACTCCACGCCGACGTGGATAGTGGGGGTATGAAAAGGTCGGAGGACGCGTACCGCCGCCCCTCGCGGGCTCGCTGCGCTCGCCACGCTTCGGGTTCACGTTGATTGTGGGGTGGCGTTAACAATTGGGGGGGCCATTTCACACTTCAGGGGGACTATTTGGGCTCTGTGGCCCATTTAACATTGTTTCCTATGGAAAAATCGCTAGCATTGAGGCATTGAACAGTAAAATAGCGTCCAATGAGACTTTTAACATTGTTCCCTATGGGAAATCGCGGGCATCGCGTCGGTCGCGTCGCACCCGTTTTTTAAGTGCATGCGATGGCCGCGATGCCCGCGATGGGCGCCGTACTAAGTAAAGAGTACCCTTTTTTTCTACATAAAGAAAACCGAAGGCTGATTAAGCCATGAGGTAACATAAATTACTGAAGGAACCCAAGATGCCTGCACTTTAAGTTGTTGTTTGCTAAGGGCTATGATGCTGCAGCAATAGCCAATTAGGGAGCAGGGGAGGAGTTCCTACAGTTAGGAATAGCCAGTTAGTCAGGTGATCTGCCTCTCTGGCCTGTTTTTCATAGGAGAAGGTTGGTTTTGAACACCCCTCCTGCAAATACCCCCTTTTACTGTTTTTTCACCACTTTTAACTCACTGTGATTTTCTCTCTTCTCTCCCTGCGTCCTCCTTTCACTCTTCTTTCTGCGGCGTCTGTCAGCTGTCTCTTCCTGAAGCCAGAGAGCCTTTTCTCCCTAGTGCTGGACGGCCTAGCCATGCGCGCCCGAGCAGGATCTCCCAACCCCCTGCCCGCTTCCAGCAGCCCAGTTCCCCCGCTGCTCAGTCCCCGCTTGTTGCTATAGTGGCCGGGCGGGACGGCAGGACTGCGGGGAGCGCAGGGACACGGCGGCGGGGCGCGAGGGGAGCCGCGTCACCTACTGATGATGCGGCGCCGCACGGCGCTAGGCCGCGGCAGCGCAGTGCGGCGGGCGGGGACGGGAGTACCACTGGAGGCTCCCAGGTCTTGCCAGCCGGGTCCAGGGGACGGTCCTCACGACGGGGCGGTCGGGCGGCTGCCCGTAGCAGGGGGGTATCGCGGCAAGATGGCCGCCGGGCACCTGTAGCGGGCATACCCTCTCGGGTTACAGCCCGGCTCCCTCCAGTGCCATGGCCTATCCTCCCACTACTTCCACTATAACCAGCAGCCTGGCGGCACCGCCTCCGCGCACACAGAGTGGGGGAGGGGGCTCTTCACCCCCTTCCCTGGGGCAGCCCAATACAGGATCACCTATGACCCCCTTAAGGAGAGCACGTAGGAGGTGGCTGAGTAGGGCGTGTTTGTTCCCGCAACGCGTCAGGCCCTTAGAGGGCGCCCAGGCCCAGCCCGCTACAGGAGAGCCTGTTGTGCCCTCTGTCCCTGCACAAGCGGCGGGCTCCAGTATAGACATGGCGGTAGTACAGCAACTGGTGGCGATGCTGACGCCGCTGGCAGGTCAACCATCGCTTCAGGTTTCCGGGTCAGGTCCTAGGGACCAGCCTGCTACAGTTCCCTCCTCTGGGGCTCTGGCTGTCCGGGGTGCTTCCTCACATGTTTTGTCAGCCCTGGGTCTTCCCCCTGCCACATCTGATCCAGCCGCTGCCGAACTGCGGCCGGACCCTCCAGTCCACACAGCTGGAGTACCCGTTCCGGTGACCGCACAGGACGTGGTGGCCGGCCCGTCGGGGGCCGCGGGAGTATCCGCAGCAGGAGCTGCTACAGGTGGGTCTTCCGGTTCACGCAAGAGGCGCAGGTACTCGCGTACCTCCTCCTCCTCGGGGTCGGATTCTGTGACCTCCGGGGAGGAGGGGGGACGTAGATCCAGACACAGGCGCAGGCGGTCCAGGAGACATCGCAGGCGTTCCCAATCCTCCAGTGGCGACTCTGGTTCCCCATTTTTCCCCCGAGGGGAGGTGGTACACTGTGAGAACACGGCTGTACTGTGGGGTCTACGGCGCAGCGTTAGGGATAGGATAAGGGAAGGCAAATATGTCAGCTTTTTCACCATGATGGCACAGGATGAAAAAGATTACCGCGCTGTGAAGCGTCAGGGAGGCATAGGCGAGGAGGCGTACTGTACGTACCAGAGATGGCAGATGGGGCTGTTTATGTTCACAGCCTGTTACCTGGAAACGAGGCCCCAAGAACATATGAATGTTATACGGTACATCCATATGATGCATGCCATGTATGTGGACGACGGCGAACGCGTCTGGCAGGCCTATGACGAGCAATTCAGATGTAAGCATTCGGGTTGCGATATCATGGCCCTCGGGTGCAAGGATGTCGGGGTATGGATGGATAAGAAGCCATCGACTTCTCCCGCCACCACCTCTGCAGTAGCAGCCACGGCGGCCCCGGCCTTTCCGCGCAAGGCTCCTTCGTCCTTTCATGGGGGCGCCGGTGGGGGGCAGGCTGGAGGCAGATGTTTTGCCTACAATGGGGCAGGTTGCGCAGCGGGGAACCGCTGTAAGTTCAAGCACCAGTGCTCAAAGTGCTGGGGTGGTCACTCCGTTAAGGACTGCCCACGGTCCAAGGTGGCGGGAGGGGCTCCCAGGCAGAACACCGGAGCCCCTCCTGTCACTGCCCCTCCTCAGTAAGGTCCCTTCTCCTGTCAGGGGCGACCGCTTAGCCGGCTGGCTCCAGCGGTATCCCCTCAGAACTGAGGCGGATTTTCTGGCCGAGGGTTTCTCGCAAGGATTCCTTCTCCCCATACGTGGGGAGGTGGCATCTGGGTCACCGAGAAACTTAAAATCCGCAATACACATGCCCCAAGTCGTCTGGGACAAAGTAGCGAAGGAGGTAAAACTTGGCAGGATGATGGGCCCATTCACCGAACCCCCGGTTCCAGATTTGGTCCTGTCCCCGGTGGGGGTGGTGCCAAAGAAGGAGCCGGGAAAATTCTGACTCATACAACACCTATCACATCCCCCGGGTTCCTCCGTAAATGATGCAATTCCGGCGGAGTTGTGTCAGGTACGGTACCAATCCTTCGAGGAGGTATTAGTGATAGTGCGGGGCTTCGGGGAGCGGGCGCTGCTAGGTAAGATCGACATAGAGTCAGCCTTTAGACTGCTGCCTCTACATCCTGCGTCCTTCAGGTTCATGGGTTTTAAGCTGCCCTCGGGCTTTTATGTAGACCGTTGCCTACCCATGGGCTGCTCCGTGTCCTGCGCCTACTTCGAGTGCTTTAGAAGCTTCCTGCATTGGTGTGTCATGGAGTGTTCAGGCGAGACAGGGGTCGCCCACTACCTGGACGATTTCCTGTGCGTTGGCCCTGCGGACTCCCCGCGTTGCGGGGCTCTTCTGAACACAATGCAGCAGCTGTTCGCCCATTTCGGAGTCCCGGTAGCGGTAGACAAGACAGAGGGGCTGACTACGTGCCTATCTTTCTTGGGCATTGAGATAGACACGGGGGCCGGGTGTTGCAGGTCGCCACTTGATAAGCTAGCACGGCTGCAAGGGGCGATCTCGCAGCCCTTGGCCTCCGGCAAGTTACGGGTGCGCCAGCTGCAGTCCCTCCTGGGATTGTTCCACTTCGCATGCCGGGCCATTCCCACGGGTCGTGTCTTCTGCCGGAAACTAGAGCTGGACATGTCCGGGGCAAATAGGCCACAGTTCTTCGTTCGGCTGAACGCAGAGCTCAAGCGGGACCTACGAGTTTGGGAGGTTTTCCTCCGCAGTTTTAACGGGGTGTTACTTTGGCCCACCCCCCGGCGCAGCAGCGAGGAGTTACAACTTTATAGCAGTAGTGCGTCTGCTTGCGCGTTTGGTGTTGCGGTGCCTACAGGTGAATTTGCATTTTGTTGCCAGGCACGTTCCCAGGGTGGACAACTCGATAGCCGATGCCCTGTCCAGGCAGGACTGGGGTAGGTTTCGGTCACTAGCTCAGGGGGTGGACCTGGTTGGTGAGCCATGTCCTCCTTATGTTTGGCAGGTTATCAGGCCGCCATGGAGGAACTAGCCATGTGGGCTATTGCTCCTAGGACTCTGCGTTGTTACCAGGCTGGCTGGCTGGAATGGGAACAATTCAGAATGTCCGCATCCCAAACAGGTAAGACTCAGAGCGATGTCATGCTGGCATTTGTATGGAGCTTATACTCCGGTGGGCATTCGGAGTCAGCTGTGAGACGGCTGTTGGCCGGTGTGTCGTTCTTCTCATCGCTGCATGGTAGATCGGACCACGGTCTGTCTTTTATAGTGTCTCGGGCCTTGAGAGGCTGGCGGCGCGCTTCCCCTGTGTCTACAGATAGCAGAAGGCCCATTGACTTGTCCCTGCTGCTATTGGGGGCGGTTCGGGACATATGTCATTCCAATTATGAGGTCCAGCTGTTTCGCCTGGCGTATGCCATGACTTTTCATGGAGCCTTCAGGGTCAGCGAGCTGGTGGCTGCATCACGGCATCGACCGGCACCACTGTTGTTAGAGGGTGTATTAATTCAGGTTGATTTGGTTTGGTGCCGGGTGCGACGTTCCAAGACGGATCAGGCTGGGAGAGGTAAATGGGTGTCCTTACAGCCATGCCCGGTGGAAGGGGTTTGCCCAGTGGCGATGGCAAGCGCCTACGCTCTGTTGCAACCCAACCGCCCTGGGGCGTGGTTGATGCACTTGGATGGTTCTTCATTGACCAAGTACCAGTTCTGCCATGTTTTGGGACGTGCCTTGGTATCACTTTGCCTGGATCCGAAGGAGTTTGGCACACACTCCTTCCGGATCGGGGCTGCCACAACTGCTGCTGCTGGTGGCTACTCCGACACAGAGATACAGTCTCTGGGTCGATGGCGGTCGGCAGCGTTTCGCAGATACATTCGGCCTGGTTCATCTGTCCATCTGCCTGACCGTAGCCGACTGGACGCATAAGTACTCGTCTCACTCTAGCGGGAGTCTTGAGGTGGTCCACTTTCCCCCGGGGGCACAATTCGGCTTAATTCCAATTTGACATGGCGTCCTGGATAGTTTACTCCGGGGTTTTCTGTGCAGTGTGCCTCAAGGTCCGGTCAGCTGCGGTTGTACTTTCTCTTCTCTCCCTCTCCAGTGTGTTTGAACTGTTGAGTGTGGTGAGATATTGGTGGATTATGTTCTAACCTGTTTACATCTTGCAGGTCGCAGAGACGACAAGACGGTGTGGGTGATGGGACACTCGTTTGTCCACTGGGCTTCGAAAGCGAGTGCATGTTTGGATGAGAGTATGCGTGTGAAAGTGCGAATGGTCAGATGGTTGGGAGTGCGAGACATGCTCTGGGGAGCGTTGCAGGGCTTGTTGCTGAGGTCAGTGCGGGACTTTGGGGTCCCTGAGGTGCTAATTTTGCACCTGGGCGGCAACGATCTTGGCCGTTGCACTGCTTTGGAGCTGAGGTCGATTATTATCAGAGACCTGCACATTGTAGCCCAGACGCTCCCCAGCTGCCGACTAGTGTGGTCCTCCATGATTCCTAGGCGAGTATGGAGGAATACTAGGTCAGGGCCCCGCTTGGATGGCGCACGGAGAAAGGTGAATGCTGCGGTGCAGTGATACCTGTTGGCGAATAGGGGTGGGGTCATCAGGCATGACTCCATCGTCTATAAGCGGGGTTCCCTGTATAGGCCGGACGGTGTCCATCTAAGTCCTGAGGGAATTTGCCATATTCCTGGACGATTTATTTAGAGGTTTTTAGTTTGAGGTTCTGTTGTTGTTAGTTGGTAGTGCTGAGCGTTTTAGGGTGGCGGTGCTGCAGCCTAAGGCTTGGCTGTGGCGGTAAAGAATGATCCTTGTTCAAATGGAAGTCATATGTGGATAAGTGGGGTGCGCTCTCCCGTCATTCATACGCTACTAGCCTATGCCCCTTGGACAGGGGATGGACTACACCATCCGCACGGGTGGGTTGCGTGGGAGAGTTTGAACACCTACAATGTGTGAATGGTGTGATGTCATCTTACCCCTCCTTTTTCTCTATGACCGTTCTTTAGGGCCGCCACCCTCTTTTTATAGAAATCAATATAAATAGTTGTCAATTAATAAATTTGACATTCATATTGAAACGCCAGCACTTGTGTCTGTCTCTTTATTTTAGTGTTAAGTTGAGATAAGATTAGATAAGTTTATTAAAGTGTTGGGGCATAAGGATTGCCGATGGTAAGTTTATGAAGCCATGCAGGTTTCTGCCAAATACAGCTGGAAAATTAGGAGTATTTTCCAACCATATTTTCAGGTCAATTACACCAGGCAACAGACAAAAAGAACAATGTAAAAACAGCAAATTCTTACTGATTTCAATGCGCTGAACACGAATATGTTTAAAATAGTTTATTAGTTCAAGTTCTAAATCTTAGATCAATGCTGTGGTCATGCATTGCAGACATTTTCCCATTTTAAAATATTTGAAGATATGATTTCCACATATCATATCTGTGCAGGGTAAATAGCGGCTGCTTTATTTTTACACTGCAATATAGATATCAGTTTTAAGTACACCCCCACCCAAATCTAACTCTTTCTGCACATGTTACATCAGCCCCACCTGCAGTGCACATGGTTTTGTCCATTAGAGAGTGATTGTGCCTTTGCGAGTGAACCAGAATAATCCTCTAACTGCAGCGCCATTAGTGATGAACACGGTTAACGTTTTCACCAGGATATTTCTGAGATGGAGAAAAGATACCAGGGGAAATGGAATGCTAGCAGACTATTGTTGGACACTTGTCAGAGATGCCCTGGAAATAGTATACATATGCAAAACAAAAAATGGCCTTAAAAGCAGTGATTTGTATTATTGTTGATGTTGTGCATGTATATTATGCCATTTGTTTTGGAAAGCAAATGTGAATAACTATAAAACGGCAACAAATCTTTCAGCACCCTAAATTCTATTAATAAATATATGTAATTTTTAGGATCCCGAAACATTTTTAAAATTTGTTGTCCAGTGTTACCGGCCATATTTTACGTAGGGACGGTTAGTCAATTTGGAATCCCCATTCAAATGAATGGTAATTCGTATTCTTTCATAACGTAAAGTATGCATTCGTAATACGACTACGGTTGTCAAAGGAATACGAATGGCCGTATATTGGCCATAGTAAATGGAAAAATACGAATTTACTGCCATATACGATCAGAAATGGCTACGAATAGGCGTATTCATAGCCATTTCCGCTTAGTAAATTTCCCCCTATAAGTCTCTGCAAACAAGGTAAATTGGATGGTGTAATAATTACTGAGCTCATACATCACTTTGGGTGACAGGCTTATAAGTACCTGTAATTTGCGACAATGAAGTTTACAGTAGTTAGAGTGGTGAGGGACTATGTGGGGCAGTTTTAGTTTATTAAAATATTTTTTATGGGTTTATTGTGTTTTGCTTTTTATAGAAGGAGAATGGGCCTTGAAAGGTGATAAAATGGAGAGTGATAAACCACCAACCAATCAGCTCCTACCTGTCATTTTTCAAACACAGTCTGTGACATGGCAGGTAGTAGCTGATTGGCTGGTGGTTTATCACTCTCCATTTTATTACTTTTCAAGCTTACTACATCTGGCCCTATATAATTCAGTGATCCCTTGATGAAAAGGAATGCTAGAAGGTGTGCTGCTCCTTGGCAGCCATTGAGACTTAGCTTAAGCTATGCCATTGCGATTTTGCCTCATGATTATGGTAGTTTAGAGAGTGACATGATTCATGTCACAAATGTAATATAATACTTTGCAAATAATATTGTTATTCTGCTAAAACCTCTGTATTTATAGCTACGGACACTTGCTTAGTGCAATATGTGCTTCAGTTCTTGGTAGGAATAAAGGCCTGATTCCGAATTGCTCGCTGGGCTGCGAGTGTTCAGAGCCCAGCGAGCAAGTAAATGCCACCCTACGCTGCCTCGTACAATTGAAATCCTGCGTTCGCTCAGGGTAAAATCCGTTTGGAATCACTCAACTTCCAATGGATTCCCACCTGCTCACAAGCGCTGAGTAAATCTAGACTTATAGAGGGTACACACGGGGAGATGTGCACTATTTTCCTATTCAATTTTGCTTATGGCCATTGAATGGTTTTTCTACATGTAGTAAATCAAATAGACAAATAGTCTGAGCAGGCAAGACTATATAGTACAGATCTGTACTATATAGTCAAATCGAATGCATTTTGCGTGCCATTCAATTAGATCCCAATCCAGTCCCAATCAAATCAGGATCGATTCGCAAGGTAAATCGCACCATATGTCCCCACTATTACTCAGCGCTGCGAAGGCTGTGGGGACAAGGAGGCCGCTGCAATGTCAGCGGCTCTCCCTCCCAACAGCCAGAAAACGCTGGGAATGCTGACAGCTTGCGCATGCGCACAGCATACCGTGTACATGCCCAGAAGTCCAATAATCGATTGTGCTGCAATTTTACAGCAGAACGAGAAAGTCTGTGGTCTGTTGGTATCTGTGAGCTGTAACGCTGCATGTTCCTCATTGCAGAAGAATTGTGCTGCTGCATATAGCTATATGGCAGAGACAAAAGGAACGTTGGTACTTGTGTATTTTGGCGGCGCCCATCGCATCGCATACCATAAGGCATACGATGGTATTCGATGCGACGCGATATCGCGCGATATTGTACAATGCCATACAATTTTTAAATTGTATGACCTTGTATATGGCATACAATGCCATGCGATGCGATGCGATTAAACATTGTATAAGCACCCTAATGGGTGCTTACAATGTTAAATGCACCCCCCCGCCACCCCCCCACTATAAACGTGAACCCGAAGCGTGGCGAGCGCAGCGAGCCCGCGAGGGGCGGCGGTACGCGTCCTCCGACCTTTTCATACCCCCACTATCCACGTCGGCGTGGAGTTGAGAATAGAAAGTATGGGGAGCGCAGCGAGCCACCGAGCCCGAAGCGTGGCGAGCGCAGCGAGCCCTGCGAGGGGACGCGGATACCTGTGAAGGCCGCGAGGGGACTCCGATACCTGTGAAGGTATCCGCGTCCCCTCGCGGGGCTCGCTACGCTTCGGGCTCGGTGGCTAGCTGCGCTCACCACACTTTCTGTTCTCAACTCCACGCTGACGTGGATAGTGGGGGTATGAAAAGGTCGGAGGACGCGTACCGCCGACCCTCACGGGCTCGCTGCGCTCGCCACGCTTCAGGTTACGTTTATAGTGGGGGGGTAGCGTGGGGGTTCATTTAACATTGCAAGTACCCATTACGGTGCTTAAAAGCACCCTTTAGGGTGCTTATACAATCTTTCATCGTATAGGGGGCAAAAATCGCGTCGCATCGCATGCCATCGGGTGCATGGCATGCGATACGATGCGATTAAAACATTGCGCGATGGGAATCGGGGGCGCCGCTATAATACACAAGTACCGGAACGTTTTCGAGGATTGTGACCGTAATGGCTGGGACTATTGTCTCCAGATGTGTTTAAAAAATCTGGTAACGTCTAAATTATTTCCCTTATTTTTTTTTTTTTAACCCCTTAGGTGGTTTGTATGGAAATTTTCCAGGCTCAGCTGCTCTGCCACAGTGGGCTATACTGGAAAATTTCCGGGCATACCACTAATATGCAGTAGGTGCGCGCCAGCGCACCACCTCTAGATACCCCCCACCTTCGCTCCCCCCTTCCTGTCGTACCCCACAGCCCCCATCACCTCCTCTCCGCCGATCGTACACCGGAGATCCCCTGACCCCTACAGCAGTGACAAAAGCGGCAGGCTCGTGCATGATTAGGGTGGCTCGGGGGGGGGGGGGGGGGGGGGGGACTAGGGAACGCTCAGGAGTTCAGGTGTCCAAGTCCACCCGAGCCACCTCGAACATCCACGAGCCTGCCGCCTGTGGTCACTGCTGTGACTGGGGCAGAGGAGCTCAGCCTACGGTGTACAAACACTGGAGCGAAGGTGAGGGGGGCTCCTACGATCTGTGGTGGGTTTTGCTGGGGCAGGACAAGCCTGCCCCAGTAAAACCCACCATTCAATGGGTTAAATATTGAATAAATTTTCACTAAAAAATGTGTGGGATTGGTACTTGTTTCCTAGCACGGCCACAATCTTGTCCATCGTGTACCTTAAAGTTAAGGTACACGATGGACGCGATGGACCCGATTTCCTTTGAAATCAGGTCCATTTTGCCGGCAAAGGCAAAATCGGGATCATCGCGTCAGTTGCGTGCATTAACATGGCCCGCGACGCGACCGACGCGATGGACGCGATTTTGCCATAGGCTTCAATGTTAAAATATTTTTAACATTGAAATCGTGAGCATCGCGTCGGTCTTGTGCCATTATAATGGCACAAGATGAGATGGACTTGATTAAGTCCATTTTACATAGCAAACAATGTGAAATGGGCCAATATGACCTGTAAAGTAGTCTGGGGACTACTTTACATTGAATCCAATGTAAAATAGGGTCCCAGGGGCCCTATTCACATTTGATTCAATGTAAAAATCGGGTCCATCGCGTCGGTCGCATCGCATGCGATTTGGTCGCATGCGATGTGATCGACACGATTTTTCCGACCCGATCACCCTGATACAAATCGGCGTGGCCGTGCTAGGAAACAAGTACCGTGGGATTTTACTATGCTTAAAACTGGAAAAAATATATTTATGGAACATTTTATAGAATTGTTTTTTAGTCTTCATATCTAGTTTTGTATGCTGGATGATATGATGCTTATGTATGTCTCATTGAGGCCAAAATGCACAAAGCAAGCCAGTCTTTCTGCCGAATGCGGAGAAGAACATTCCCTGCATTCTGGTGGCCTTGGCACCATGGGAACATTCCATAATGTAGATAGGGGCACTGTTACTTGTGACACATTACTGGGATTACTGTGACTGACTGCAGTACTTCAAGGTCCAAAAAAAGTGTCATCTATATATTTTTTTACAGTACTGCCTTGTAATATAGTAAGTTAAGTATTGTAAATTCAGCTCATCCCATCATGAATCGGACACCGCTACGTGATAATGCAAAAATGCATCATCACACAGCAGAGGAAAACTTGTCTGGATCCCTATTGTGGCATCAGATCCTGCCCACTGATTTGCATTTCTTTTTTCATTGGTGGATGGGGCGTGAACTTTCATTATGTTTGGAAAGCAGTTTGCAGTTGTCTTTCAGTTTTTTGGTGTGCAAGCTGCAGAAATTATTACATGAAATGAAGCAGAGGAAGGATTTTTATGTACGCATGTTTTCAAAGGACCCATTTACAGCCCAGTGATAATATAAATGGTTACTGTAATGCATTTTATTTATTCATTTAGGCTGCTGGTGTACATTGATGGTCACTGCAAATGAAACTGCACAGTGCTGACCTGATTCTCTGTATCGTAATCGTTCTTAATAGTGGTGGAATGACAAGAATCTAAAACATTAATCTTGCAATGGACAAAAAAAACAGGACTTAGTTTCACGGCGGCAGCTCTACGCTATGTTTTTAAAGTAGCCTAAGCTACATTGTCAGCATAGCCGCCGCCGTGAAACTACACTGGGAGCAGGGTGGTGGATGGCAGCAGGAGCAGGGTGGTGGGTGCTTTGTTTTATACTTACCATCCTCTGGTAGGCGATCCCCGTGGGCGATGGTCACTCCCCGGCATCAGCTTTCAGTCCCCCTCCTCCGAATCCCCGGCGCCAGCAATGTACGTAATTCAGCGCATTGCCGATGAGGGAGCATCACATGGTTTCTCTGCTCCCCCAGTGGCACTACGCTAATTGCGTACATTGTCGGATGCCAGTGCCGGAGGAGACTGAACGATGGTGCCGGGGACTGACTGCCGGAGGAGGGGGACTGAACGCTGCCCATCGGTGGACTTGATGGACGCGGTGGCCAGGCCAGAGGAGGGTAAGTATAAAGCACAAGTCACACACACACATTTCCCCCACTATCCACGTCATACCCCCAGTATCCACGTAAGCGTGGAGTTGATTTTATAAAGTGTGGCGAGCCCAGCGAGCCACTGAGTCCGAAGCGTGGTGAGCGCAGCGAGCCCTGCGAGGGGACGCGTATCCGGCTGCGCTCGCCACTCTTCGGGCTTGGTGGCTCACTGCGCTCACCACACTTTAAAAAATCAGCTCCACGCCGACGTGGATACTGGGGGTATGACGTGGATAGTGGGGATATTAACCATTGTGTCATTTCAGGGCTCCAGATGCACTTACGTAGGTAGCATAGTGCTGTATTGGTATTCTAAATACAGCACTATGTAAATAACGTAACTGCAGCCGTGAAACTAAACAAGTACCAAAAAAACTGTTGTACAAGTTGATGCAGTTGGAAATAGTACTTTCCTTACCATCAGTCGCGCATTTTGACTTGGCTGTTTATGCTGCCTTAAAGTATCTTGTCTGAGAGCCCTAACTGTTACTCAGTAATAGCTAGGGAATATCTAGAGGATGACAAAAATGTGTAATACGGTCCCTGGCTCCCCAGGTGCAGCACAAAACAGTACATGGAATCAGTTTTTAGAGCTTTTGAAAAATCCTTTCTGGGAGACTGTGAGGGTGACACCTAGAAGCATGGACATGTACTGCAACATCTGAGCGGTGTGTCATACAATAACTTACGTTCCAAATGTAGATGAGCCCCAAAGCAGTTAGTAAGACATATTGTACTTGTAGAAAAGTAGTTCCATATAAGTGGCAACGACAAACCTTATATAAAACTCATGTAGCCATAGGAATCATTGTACCTTATAACCAATGCAGGGAGATCGCGTTGATGATCCCATTTGAATGTATAGCTCTGATTTCTTTTCATCCCCCAAAAAAGTAACAGCTGTATAATATGGATTAAATGCAAACAGGGAGATTGCTAGACTCTTCAGGGAGTTAGGGAGATTGCTGCAATTTTAGGGAGTATCCTGCAGAATGCAGGAGGGTAGGCAACTATGAGTTGTTCTTCTGTTGTTGTATGATGAAATCCTGGGTGAAATTTAATGGGATGCGATTTTTAGTAAGATTCCGAAATCGCACCTTGTCGCATTTTTCAAAAACGCATTTTGACTATTTAATGAGATGCAAATTTGCTACAAAAAACCCTGTGAGTATGGTTTCCTGCCACAGGTAGCCCATATGGATTTTCTTGACCCCACATGAACAGTGATTCCCAGCATAAAATACAGCACACTCCTCTCCTCCAATGCGTTTCAACAAGGCAACCTGTCTTTTTCAAGGCTTGAAAAAGACAGGTTGCTCTGTCAAAACGCATTGGAGGAGAGGAGCGTGCTGTATTTTATGCTGGGAATCACTGTTCATGTGGGGTCATAGATTGGGGTATAAGGCCAATACCCCCGTCACCAGGTACCATGCCTTTCCATCTTGTATTCCCAGCTTATTTGTATTATTTGAAATAAATATTTGTTACCAACATTGAAAGAGGGACTTCTGTCTTTCCACTTGCATATTTATATACGGTGAAAGGAGTCTTTCAGTGGCAGTGGATTCCTTTAAAGATACCAAGATGCCTCTGTATTAATGCATTAACCTGTGAGTATGGTAGGCATCCTATGCCAAACTTTTGAGTATGCACCTGTGGTGAATCCCACTCAGGCCTAAAATAAACCTTTATGTGCACTGTCACGATCCGAGCTGTCAAACAGACTTTCTTACCGGCTAAGTGCGTCCGCAGGTTCAGCTTGCGGTCCAGACGTCATCTCTGCCGGCGTCCTGTCTGCCGTGCGCCATCACCGCTGCCATCCTCCAGTCTTCTCAGCGCTGCTGAGTCCGCGGCTGCGCGGCGCACCGCTCTCCTTGTCCCCAGTGACAGTACTCAGTGTACGGCAATCCATCCGTCCGCCGCCATTGCTCCCAGTATCCAGCATGGTGTGCACAAACACACTTTCCCGCCATAGCAGACATGGGGGCTGCCATGTTCTTCCCAGTCACATGTTTGCTCTGTCCAATCCTGAGGGTTCTGATCTCCCAGTCATACCTGCCCGGCCAATCCTGGCCACTCAGTGGGTATAAGTATGCTGGGAGCTCTCAGAACCTTTGCTAGTGCTTCAGTTGTCTCCAGTGTATGGTCAGCTGTCCTTGTCTCCGTGCAAGTGTATTTCCTGCTGGTGTTGTCTCCTATGCTGCAGTGTGTTCCAGGTTGTTCCATCTCCTGTGAAGTCCAGGTTATTCCATCGCCTGTGATCCTGCCTCTTCAGCCCAGCGACCAAGCCTAGCTCCGGGACTCTGGTCCTTCGATGCTCCAGCATCACCAATCATCGATGTTCCATCATCGCCTGTAAATCCGATATTCCGGATCTCCAGCTTCCAAGTCTTCCGTCCGTCATTCCGGACCCACAGTCTCCACGTCCGTCATTCCGGACCCACAGTCTTCACATCCGATATTCCGGATCCGATGTTCCACCATCGATACAATTCTTCAATTCATCTGTAAAGTATTGCATTTTGCATGAACTGTATCATTATTCCTGCATACTTTACTGCCTGTCATATTACAACCATCTGCTAAATAAACTCGGTTGTATTTTACCTTTGACTACTCATTGGCTCCAGGGTGCACTGTCGCGCAGTCCATGCGCAAGGGTCCTCTCCAACCTCCCCGGTTCAGGTACCGGTCCAGGTCCCCACCAGAGGTCTCAGTCTCGTCGACTCAGCCCCCTGGTGTGACAGTAAGCACTAGCCAAATGGATCCAGCCGCAAGCCAAGCATCACCATCCAGCCCTGTACAGCAACTGGCTGTTCGCTTGGATCAGCAAGAGGCTGCGCAGAGCCAAGTGATTCATTGTCTGCAAGATCTGTCTTCCCGGCTGGATAAGCTACAGACCACTCTCAGTGGCCCTGAGCCTGTCAGAGAACTTCCAAGTCCAGTTCATCCTCCTGTAATGGCTGCTGCACCTCGCCTTCATCTGTCTGTCCCCACTAAGTATGATGGGAACCCCAAGACCTGCCGAGGTTTTCTCAATCAGTGTGAGATTCACTTTGAGCTGCAACCCAGCAACTTCCCTACTGAAAGGGCCAAGATCGCCTACATCATCTCCCTCCTATGTGGAGCAGCGTTAGAATGGGCGTCCCCTTTATGGGAAAGATCTGATGCCATCTTGTCTAATTACAAAGACTTTGTGTCAACATTCCGGCGCATCTTCGATGAGCCTGGATGATCAGCATCCGCCTCCACTGAACTCCTCCGTCTCAGACAGGGATCCCGCTCCGTCGGGCAATATCTGGTCCAGTTCCAGATTCTGGCGTCTGAACTCTCCTGGGGTGATGGGGCCTTATACGCAGCTTTCTGGCATGGTCTATCCGACCGTATTAAGGATGAACTCGCTACCAGAGACTTACCCTCAGGTCTAAGTGACCTTATTTCGTTATGTATCAAAGTAGACCTACGCTTCCGAGAAAGGGCTGTAGAACGTCACAAGAGCGCTCCAGTTAAAGTGCCAACTCCTCCGCCTTCTTTACCTGCTGCTCCCGTGGCTCATTCCAAAGAAGAACCAATGGAGATAAACCGCTTCCGTTTGTCCCCAGGAGAACGACGACGTCGTCGGTTGGCACAGCTCTGTCTGTATTGTGCCGATCCTGCACATCAAATTTCTGCATGCCCAAAGCGTCAGGAAAACTCCTCCTCCTAGCCCGTCAAGGAGAGGGTAGGCTAGGAGTAATTAAGTCCTCTCCATCAGCAACCGATTGTGTACTTCCAGTTTCCCTACAAGTTGGTCAACATTTCAAGACTGTCTCCGCACTTCTTGATTCCGGTGCCGCTGGCAACTTCGTTACTGCAGAACTGGTTCGTAAGTGGGGGTTGCCCACTGAAAGTCTTTCCAAGACTGTCTTCCTTACTGCTGTGGATGGCAGTAGGATTCCTGATGCGACAGTCTCCCGCAGAACTTTGCCACTTACAGTAAAAGTGGGAGTCCTGCACACTGAACTTTTGTCCTTCCTGGTTTTACCCCGAGCCACTCATGCTCTGGTTCTGGGTTTACCCTGGCTCCGTCTTCACAATCCTCGTCTTGATTGGAAGACATCCGAAATCCTTTCCTGGGATCCTTCCTGCTCCGGTACCTGTCTCCAAAAGGTACTCCCAGCTCGTCATTCTTCAGCCGATGCAGCAGACCTTCCGCCTCTTCCCTACCAAGAGTACTCAGATGTATTCAGCAAGTCTGGCGCTGATGTCCTACCTCCTCACAGACCGTGGGATTGCCCTATCGACCTTATCCCAGGCAAAGAACCACCCAGAGGTAGAACCTATCCTCTCTCTCTTCCAGAGACTCATCCGTCCTTCGACTTCTCCTGCTGGCGCAGGATTCTTCTTCGTAAAGAAGAAGGATGGAGGCCTACGTCCCTGCATTGATTATCGCGGCCTCAATGACATCACAGTAAAGAACAGATACCCATTGCCCCTCATCACCGAGCTGTTTGACCGTGTCAGCGGTGCAACCATCTTCACGAAACTCGACTTAAGGGGCGCATATAATCTCATCCGCATACGAGAGGGCGACGAGTGGAAGACGGCGTTTAATACCAGAGACGGCCACTATGAGTACCTCGTCATGCCCTTCGGGCTCAGCAATGCCCCAGCCGTGTTCCAGCACTATGTCAATGAGATTTTTCGGGACATTCTGTAT
The DNA here is from genome assembly GCF_055691185.1 of Crinia signifera. Classification (NCBI taxonomy): domain Eukaryota; kingdom Metazoa; phylum Chordata; class Amphibia; order Anura; family Myobatrachidae; genus Crinia; species Crinia signifera. The sequence continues at coordinate 211,504,367 of NC_139221.1, read as the reverse complement.
CGACATGTAGTTGTATATCTCGATGACATTTTAATCTACGCCAATAACATCACAGAACATCGTTATTGGGTCAAAGAGGTTCTGTCCCGGCTGCGAGCTAATCATCTCTACTGTAAACTGGAGAAGTGTGTCTTCGAGGTGAAGTCTATACCCTTCCTAGTGTACATTGTCTCCGGTTCTGGTCTACAAATCTACCCAGGAAAACTGCAGGCCATCCAAGATTGGCCAATTCCCTCTTCGCTGAAAGGTATTCAACGTTTCCTGGGTTTTGCCAAGTATTACAGAAAATTCATCCGTAATTTCTCTTCTATTGTGGCACCCATCACTGCCCTAACGAAAAAAGGGTCTAATCCAGCGAAGTGGCCGGCAGAAGCCATCGAAGCCTTCCATCTGTTGAAGCAGAGGTTCACTTCAGCTCCTGTCTTAAGACAACCTGATACCACCTTGCCCTTTATTCTCGAGGTTGACGCCTCCTCCGTGGGTGTTGGGGCAGTCCTCTCGCAGAAAGCGCCCGATGGACGTCTTCATCCCTGTGGGTTTTACTCTCGCAAGTTCCTGCCTGCAGAACGTAACTATGCCATCGGCGATCAAGAGCTCCTCGCCATCAAGTTGGCATTAGAAGAATGGAGATATCTTCTAGAGGGCGCTGTCCATGAGATCACAATTATCACAGACCACAAGAATCTTCTGTATCTCAAGTCTGCTCAATGTTTAAATCCCCGTCAAGCCAGATGGACACTTTTCTTTTCCAGGTTCCGATTCAAGCTGTCATTCTGTCCAGGGACACAAAATCGAAAAGCTGATGCCCTTTCCCGCTCATGGGAGCAAGATAGTGAGTTAAAGTCCACACATCAACATTTCATTATTGATCCAGTGGCCTTCTCCACAACGGAAGTTTCAAATCTCATGCCCCCTACAGGGAAAAGATATGTAAAGCCAGCTCTAAGGAAGAAGTTGCTTTGTTGGGCGCATTCTTCAAAATTCGCTGGCCATGCAGGCATTCAGAAAACTTACGAGTTTATCACCAGGTCCTACTGGTGGCCGTCCCTTAAACAGGATGTACAGGACTTTGTCTCCTCTTGTGCTAAATGTGCTCAGCACAAGACCAGTCGTCAGTCTCCTCCTGGGCAATTGATGCCACTGTCAGTGCCACATCGTCCTTGGACGCATATATCTATGGACTTTGTAACTGATCTTCCAGAGTCTGACAAGTTCACCACCATCTGGGTGATTGTTGATCGGTTCACCAAGATGGCTCACTTCGTTCCCCTCACCGGTCTTCCGTCAGCTTCCAAGCTGTCCCAGCTCTTCATCAAAGAGATATTCAAGCTTCATGGGCTGCCTCTTGAAATCATCTCCGATAGAGGAGTCCAATTCGTAGCCAAATTCTGGCGAAGCCTGTGCTCCCTGCTTCAAATCAAGCTAAAGTTCTCCACAGCCTATCACCCTCAAACAAATGGCCAAACGGAGAGGGTGAATCAGGACCTTGAAGCATTTCTCCGCACATATGTCTCTTCCTCCCAAGATGACTGGGCTCAACTTCTTCCATGGGCAGAATTCTGCCATAATAACCAATATCATTCTTCATCAAATGTCACTCCATTTCTTGCTAACTATGGGTTTCATCCTCGAGTTCCTGACTTCACTCTGCAACCTGTGTCCTCTGTTCCAGCGGTCGACACTACCATCCGGCAATTCATCAAATCCTGGAAGCTCATTTGTTCTTCACTCCTGAAAGCTTCAAGCAGGTACAAAAAATTTGCCGACAGGAAACGCAGAGCTGTGCCAGCCCTCCGTCCAGGAGATCGTGTCTGGTTGTCAAACAAGAATCTTCGTTTGAGAGTGCCATCTATGAAGTTCGCTCCCCGGTATATTGGTCCATTTCCAGTTGAGCGAGTCGTCAATCCTGTAGCTTACAAGCTCAAGTTGCCGCCTTATTTGAAAGTTCCAGCTACATTCCACATTTCGCTGCTCAAGCCGCTGGTTCTGAATCGCTTTCATTCCAAGCTCCCCAAGGCTCCTAAGGTTTGCACCCAGCGTGGAACAGAATATGAGGTCAGTAAAATCTTGGACTCTCGCATCCGATATGGTCGTCTGCAGTATTTGATCGATTGGAAGGGCTACGGCCCGAAGAACGATCATGGACCAATGCCATCGATGTCCATGCTCCCAGAGTCATCCGGGCGTTCCACTCCAAGTTTCCCCGCAAGCCTAAAAGGTGTCCTGGGGCCACCCTTAAAGGGGGGGGGGGTGCTGTCACGATCCGAGCTGTCAAACAGACTTTCTTACCGGCTAAGTGCCTCCGCAGGTTCAGCTTGCGGTCCAGACGTCATCTCTGCCGGCGTCCTGTCTGCCGTGCGCCATCACCGCTGCCATCCTCCAGTCTTCTCAGCGCTGCTGAGTCCGCGGCTGCGCGGCGCACCGCTCTCCTTGTCCCCAGTGACAGTACTCAGTGTACGGCAATCCATCCGTCCGCCGCCATTGCTCCCAGTATCCAGCATGGTGTGCACAAACACACTTTCCCGCCATAGCAGACATGGGGGCTGCCATGTTCTTCCCAGTCACATGTTTGCTCTGTCCAATCCTGAGGGTTCTGATCTCCCAGTCATACCTGCCCGGCCAATCCTGGCCACTCAGTGGGTATAAGTATGCTGGGAGCTCTCAGAACCTTTGCTAGTGCTTCAGTTGTCTCCAGTGTATGGTCAGCTGTCCTTGTCTCCGTGCAAGTGTATTTCCTGCTGGTGTTGTCTCCTATGCTGCAGTGTGTTCCAGGTTGTTCCATCTCCTGTGAAGTCCAGGTTATTCCATCGCCTGTGATCCTGCCTCTTCAGCCCAGCGACCAAGCCTAGCTCCGGGACTCTGGTCCTTCGATGCTCCGGCATCACCAATCATCGATGTTCCATCATCGCCTGTAAATCCGATATTCCGGATCTCCAGCTTCCAAGTCTTCTGTCCGTCATTCCGGACCCACAGTCTCCACGTCCGTCATTCCGGACCCACAGTCTTCACATCCGATATTCCGGATCCGATGTTCCACCATCGATACAATTCTTCAATTCATCTGTAAAGTATTGCAATATGCATGAACTGTATCATTATTCCTGCATACTTTACTGCCTGTCATATTACAACCATCTGCTAAATAAACTCGGTTGTATTTTACCTTTGACTACTCATTGGCTCCAGGGTGCACTGTCGCGCAGTCCATGCGCAAGGGTCCTCTCCAACCTCCCCGGTTCAGGTACCGGTCCAGGTCCCCACCAGAGGTCTCAGTCTCGTCGACTCAGCCCCCTGGTGTGACATGCACCTATTATTACCGTGAGTGCGGGTACGCTTTTAGATGCCCACCCCTTAGTTCTTTGAATTATATTCTCTTATATATATCAGGGACATTCACTGATATATACTTTTTATATATTCATTGTTTTACATACCTCATTCACTTGAGACAACTCAACGGATGTGTTGACAACTTCTCATCGCCCCTGGTTCATTTCTCCAAATAATATAGATGGGTGCCCGCCTTAGTTATGTATTTGCAGCATCAGGTACTTGGCTCTATGAAACCTTTGGTTATAGAATACAAATGAATTCAGAACCAAAAATAGAATGTTTTTCCGCTACATACATATTTGAGAGGCGATTTCACTGTAGAATCCAGTTTCGACCCCTCCTTTTGTAGGTCCTGCTGGTAGAATTTATGGGTGGGGTTGTATACAAGTGTCCCTTGGTGACCCTAAAACTATGGTAATAAAAATCTAACTGTTACTTCATTGTGTTGATATGAGTCATACACTATGGGGGAAATTTACCAATATGAAAAACCTAGTTTTTCGTATTGGTATTTTCCCTACGACTGCATACGACTGTTTAAGTCGTATGCAAAGTCGTGTTCCGGAGGATCAGTTACAAAGCAGTCATATACGACTGCTTTGTAACCCTCCGATGGTGTAATGATTCGTATTAGCGGCCGTATATACGGCTGCTAATACGAATTATTTCTAGCAGTCTGCACGGATCAGTCAGATCCGTGCAGGCTGCATGGTGTAAAAAAAATAGAAAAAAAAATAAATTAAAAAAAAAAACGGCGTGGGGTCCCCCCCACAGCCGAAACCAGCACCAGGCTGACAGAGCCTGGAGCCGGTAATTAAAAATCAGGGAACCCGACAAATAGGGGTTCCCCGATTTTTAACAACCAGCCCCAGGCTCCTGCTCTGGGGCTGGTTCCCAAAATACGGGGGACAAAATGACTAGGGGTCCCCCGTATTTCAAGAACCAGCCCCAGGCAAAACCAGCCAGCGGGTAATGCCACAGCCGGGGGGAGACTTTTTATGCAAGTCCCCCCGGCCAAAGCATTAACCCTACCGACCAGTCAGCCTGGCCAGGGGCCCTGGGGGAGTGGGGACCCCCCCAATGAAGGGGTCCCCCCCCTCCAGGACTTACCTGACCAGGCTGAAGCCTGGTGCTGTCCTCGATGCCCCTGGGCGGTGGGCATCGAGCTGATGGTTTTGTGTAAAAAATAGAAGAAACCATTGTTTTTTACTGTGGCACTACAAGTGCCAGCAAGCCTCCCCAGCAAGCTGGGACTTGGAGAACCACAAGTCCCAGCCTGCTGGGCATTAAAGGGCCCGCTGGGTCTTGTAGTGCCACAGTAAAAAAAATAGTTAAATAAAACACACTGACACACATTTTAAATAAAAGTTTAATACATACAAAACACACATACTGATACTTACCTAGCTTGATCCCGTTGGTAGGTCGCTGGCTCCGGTGTCGGCGGCTCCGTGTCGGCGGCTCCGTTGTCGGCGGCTCCGTGTCGGCGGCTCCGGGGTCGTCGGCGTCCTGTCCGAAGATAATCCATGTTGGACCTGTGGAAGGAAATCCTACTCACCCAGGTCCTGCATGGATGGTCTTCGTTCTTCATCCGTCGACATCCCGGTCTTCTGACAGCTGCTGGCGACTTCCAGCAGCTGTCGGCATCTTCCGCGACGCTCCCCGGCTTTCAGAGCCGGAGAGAGAACCTTCCTGGTCGGCGTCTGGGCTCAGAATGAATTCTGGCCAATCAGGAGCCGCCTAGCCGCCTAGCGGCCAATCAGGAAAGGTCTTTCCTGATTGGCCGCTAGGCGGCTAGGCGGCTCCTGATTGGCCAGAATTCATTCTGAGCCCAGACGCCGACCAGGAAGGTTCTCTCTCCGGCTCTGAAAGCCGGGGAGCGTCGCGGAAGATGCCGACAGCTGCTGGAAGTCGCCAGCAGCTGTCAGAAGACCGGGATGTCGACGGATGAAGAACGAAGACCATCCATGCAGGACCTGGGTGAGTAGGATTTCCTTCCACAGGTCCAACATGGATTATCTTCGGACAGGACGCCGCCGACCCCGGAGCCGCCGACACGGAGCCGCCGACAACGGAGCCGCCGACACGGAGCCGCCGACACCGGAGCCAGCGACCTACCAACGGGATCAAGCTAGGTAAGTATCAGTATGTGTGTTTTGTATGTATTAAACTTTTATTTAAAATGTGTGTCAGTGTGTTTTATTTAACTATTTTTTTTACTGTGGCACTACAAGACCCAGCGGGCCCTTTAATGCCCAGCAGGCTGGGACTTGTGGTTCTCCAAGTCCCAGCTTGCTGGGGAGGCTTGCTGGCACTTGTAGTGCCACAGTAAAAAACAATGGTTTCTTCTATTTTTTACACAAAACCATCAGCTCGATGCCCACCGCCCAGGGGCATCGAGGACAGCACCAGGCTTCAGCCTGGTCAGGTAAGTCCTGGAGGGGGGGGACCCCTTCATTGGGGGGGTCCCCACTCCCCCAGGGCCCCTGGCCAGGCTGACTGGTCGGTAGGGTTAATGCTTTGGCCGGGGGGACTTGCATAAAAAGTCTCCCCCCGGCTGTGGCATTACCCGCTGGCTGGTTTTGCCTGGGGCTGGTTCTTGAAATACGGGGGACCCCTAGTCATTTTGTCCCCCGTATTTTGGGAACCAGCCCCAGAGCAGGAGCCTGGGGCTGGTTGTTAAAAATCGGGGAACCCCTATTTGTCGGGTTCCCTGATTTTTAATTACCGGCTCCAGGCTCTGTCAGCCTGGTGCTGGTTTCGGCTGTGGGGGGGACCCCACGCCGTTTTTTTTTTTAATTTTTTTTTTTTTCTATTTTTTTACACTGTAGCCTGCACGGATCTGACTGATCCGTGCAGGCAAAAACGCAAATAGAACAGGAAAATGGTGTTCTATTTTCCTGTCGTATTTGCGTGGGTGTTTCACACCACTAAGCAGCCGTATTGTCAGTACGGCTGCTTAGTAAATCAGAAACCACCATTCTTTTGAATGGTGATTTCTGTCGTATCCTAACGATGGTGTAGGGCATTCGTATTTGTAACTACAAATACGAATGTTCCATCTTTAGGACTACGAATTGTTGTATTTTTGGGATTGTAAATCCCGAAAATACAAATTCGTAAAAAAAAGGTGTATTTCTCCCTACGAATACACCTTTTTTCTACGAATCCATTTTGGTAAATGTCCCCCTATATGTCACATCTGTGAAGAAATAATCAAATACATAAACATCTGGTTTACAAGATTATAGTCTGGGAGAATGATGCCGAGTGGTCAGTAACTGTATGTATGCTGCATGCATGGACATAAAGGAGAATATGTTCCAACTCTGTTTACGCTTGTTTGCTACCAGTCACCATCGCCAGTGCGCATTTACGCCAATCCTATACTATTCCACTTATGTCCAACTGCTTAGAACAGAGTTCTGTCATCAATACCTCTCTGAACTCTACCCAATTACAGCCCAGTTATGCTGCTACAGATGCAAAGTGTATACATAGGGCGGTATTCAATGAGGCTGATTCGCCAGGTTTTTATGGCGAATTCGTGCTGTTTGGCGAATTTCTGTCAAAAACGGTGAATCACCCTATTCAATGACCACATGGCGAATACATTTCTAGGTTTTTTTCACCATGATTCACCGAGTAGCAATCGCTATCTTTTTATGGTGAAGTGGAATGTGAACTTTTAAAATAAAGTGTTTTGTTTTTTACATTTGGTGTAAAAAAATCAGGAATTTTATTCTGAGGAGGGGCATGCTATTTTTATTCATGTGCTGTAAGCACATGAATATATATTTAATTTTAAAAATAATATTATTTTTTTTTATTTTATTTTTACACAGCATCCAGCAGGTGGCGCCAGAGCGGAGCCGCTCATTACATATTCATATATTCACTGCACAATCATTTTGATCGTGTGTAGTGAATATACGCTTGCCTGCTGGCACCCCCGGGGGGGCAGCCTGTGCTGCCTGGCACCCGGGGAGCACACCTAACCCCCCACAAAGGTCTGGGCTAGGCAGAGAGACTACCATCTCTCTGCCTGGCACCGTCCTGAGGCTCCCTGCGGCAATCGCCGCAGGAGCTCATATTCGCCAGTCAGGGGCTCGCTGCCCCTGACTCGTTGAATACCGGAGCCCGCCGGCTCCGGAACGTGGCGAATGTGCAGCGAATCCAAAAAAGGATTCGCTGCACCTCGCAGGTATTCACATTGAATACCGCCCATTATGTATTTGAAATGCATTGAACATACCTTCATTCTCAGATGTATTGCATGCGTAGTGGGAAAACCAACCATACATATTCTGTATGTTCTGCCAATATGTGTATGTAACACACTGCTCAGTGGGTGAGATGTAATGCACTCACCGGGGTCACTGGTGTTAATCGCCCCACCACACAGGTTCTTCTTTTTTCTAGGAGAGTTAGTAGAAGGAATACAGGCTCACACAAGTGTTGTCCTTTTAAGGCCTCGCTTTGAGATAATTTATTTTGTGTAAGAGGTCAGGTGAAAAGGGAGAAACCCAGAGGGACACTGCCCGTGGGTAGTAGACAAAAGGAAGTTTTTTAAGAGTACTCTCCTGTCTACCCTTGGGCTTAAGGGCCTGTTCCCTGGGTACAGATAAAGCTTTATTTTTGGCCAGAAGGAGATCATTCAGATGATATCCACGTACCCGAAATTGATCGATCATGAGATCAATTTCTTTTTCGGTATTTGTGATATCATCCGAAATCCTGTGGATTCTTAAAAATTGGGAATAGGGTAAACCTTTTTTGGTGTACACCGGGTGAGAGCTCTGATAATGAAGAATCGTGTTGCGATCGGTTTCTTTCTTATACAAGCTGGTATGTATGTGATTCTCCCTCAGGGAAACACATAGATCCAGATAGTTGACACTGGTCCTGCTCATGCAATATGTGAACCTAATCGGGGTGTCCGATTGGTTCACCCTTTTCATGAGGTCCTGGAATTCGGTCTCACTGCCCAACCAGATGAGCAGCAGATCGTCTATGTAGCGGACGAAGAATGGGATCTTGGTGGCGACTTCCGGGTTCGACAAAAACATCTCATGCTCGACATCAAACATGAATGTATTAGCGAACGCCGGCACCACACAAGATCCCATTGCACACCCCTGCAGTTGAATGTACCATTTACTATCAAACAGGAAATAATTCCTTTTGAGTGTGAGTTCTAATAACTGTATGAAAAACTCAATCTTGGGGCCTTTGTACAAGGAATGATTAGTCAGCAACCTGTGTGCCGCCTGCACACCAGCATCATGAGGGATACTGGTGTACAGGCTGACAACATCCAGGGTGCATAACCAGCAATTGTCAGGTAAGGATGGTAACTGTTGAAGTTTGGTAATCAGAGTGGTCGTGTCCTTGAGATATGTGGCCTGAGACTGCACCACTGGCTGGAAAAAAGAATCGAGATATTTCGAAATTATGTAATAAATCGAGTCCCTGGCTGCTTTGATTGGCCGCCCGGCGGTTTTACAGGGTCCTTGTGCAGCTTAGGCAAGGTGTATAACACCGGGGCTACAGGATTTTCTTGGAACAAAGCTCTGCGGGTGCTATCCGAGATGATCTCAAGGCTGACAGCCTGTTTAAGTAGAGTGTCCAATTCCAGATTGAACTTCTTAGTGGGATCTTCCGGGAGACATCTGTAAACAGTTGAGTCATCCAGCTGGCGATAGATCTCTGAGCGATACTGCTCTATGTCCTGAATAACTATACCGCCCCCCTTATCGGCGGGGCGTATTGTTATGGTTTGATCCTCACTCAGTTTCTTCAACACCTGCATATCTTCTTTGTTAAAGTTGCTGTGTTTGGCTTGTGCATAACGATATATCTGCCTTCAAAGCCCCCCAGCCGAGTAACTTCCTCACTCAGAAGCCAAGCTGCTACAGGTGCACAGGCTGCACCTGTTGCAGCTTCATGGATGCGGGTGAGACCTTCAACCACCCACATTCAGGCAGTAAAATTCCCATCAGGCAGGTGGTGACCTGTACGTCAACGCACGTCGTCTATTTCCTGCGCTGTCCTTGTGGTCTTTACTACATTGGTAAGACCACGAGGCAGTTCAAGGAAAGGATGGCGATGCATCGCTCATCGATTCGCCAATCGTTAAGTGGCAAAAAAAATCGATGCTGAACAGCCGGTGGCGCGCCACTTTCGTGAGTATGGCCATGGCTTATCCACTCTACGGTACAAAATTATAGAACAGGTCCCCAAAAAACTCAGAGGAGGGAATAGGTCAAAGACCCTCTTACAACATGAATCAAGGTGGATCTTTAAATTGAGAACCGTAGCCCCAGAGGGCTTGAATGAAAATGTACCCTTATCGTGTGTCCTTTGATCATGTTTACGATGTATGCCTTTTTCTTGTTTCTTGTTGGACTTCCTCTCTGCTGAGGTCCTGTGTTTTTGTCTTATTTTTATTCCCTATGTACCTCCATTTACTTGTAGATATACGGTATTGACTGCCTTTGTTTTTCTGAGAAAAGATTTATTCCTGTACTGCCAGTTAGGTGCATCACGTGCTTCATGGGCACGGAGATGCTTTTTCAGCAGGCACTTTTTTGCCAGTACTTTTTTGTATAGGGGACAGCTTCAGTACCATTAGATTAGGTACTGTCTACCATTATTTTGCTTAATATGTTATTGGGAAAGGAACGCACTGATTTTTACACAGTAGCGTATCTCCGCCCTCCCATTGATATTGGCCATCTATTTTTTGGCCTATTATGTATGTTTATAGAGTTTATGTATATTGCTGTCCCTCAGTGCATTTTCCATGTATAGTTTACTGGGTTTACACACGTTTTTAAATGTATGTATTTCTGTCACTTTTTGTAGAGTGGTTGCTAGGCAACCCGTCTCCAGACCCCGGAAGTCCCTGGCTTTGCATCAGCATGGCAGTGAGTGTCATCACGTGCACCCCGCAGCGTGCGTCGTCGGCTGGTGACGTGGATGGACCCGGAAGTAGGAGGCGTGAGGTAACACACGTTGTATGGCATAAAAGGTATGTTTTTTCATTGCTTCAACGATCTTGACAAAGGTTAATAAACCGAAACGTTGATCGCACGCTGTTGCTGTATATTCTATGCTTATTGAGTCCACTGAGTGCCGCTCCGCCATCTCCGCTTGTCGGATCATCTTGATACATAGTAGACGGTTAGGCTACAGAGAAGGCACCGGGGCAACTACCTTCCATCTATAGGAGTGCCGGATCATCACCCTGTGTATATATATATATATATATATATATATATATATATATATATAAACACAGGGGGCCCAGCACTCACTACAACAAACTATAGGTATATGTATATAGATTTCGATATTATATTACACCATCATTATCTGTTAGTGGGTTCGGTTGTACCCTGAGGACGAGCGTAAGGCTCGAAACGTTGGTGTCGGTCATCACCCTATATGCAATAAAGCATTAAAAATCAACTAAGTCTCCGAGTGACGCCTTTTGCCGTATGTTCTATGTTTGGACTTTTTCCTGAGAAGGCAGCGGAGCAAGCTGTGTGCATTGAGACTAGTGGAGTGCCGGACTCCTTTCTTCCATATGTGTGTGTGTGTGTATATATATATTATATATATATGTGTGTGTGTATGTATCTATATATATATATATATATATATATATATATATAATGGATGGACAAAAAGGTTCATATAGATTTTTTGAATGTTTAAAAATATGTATTGTGTAAATGTGTATTGTATTGTGTATTTTTGTAAACAAAATCACGTAGGCAATATTGTGATTGTAAATGTTAACAATTAGACTATGGGCGGTATTCAATGAGACTGATTCGCCAGGTTTTTATGGCGATTTTGTGCTGTAAGGCGAATTTCTGACTAAAATGGTGAATCACCCTATTCAATGACCAGATGGCGAATACATTTCAAGGTTTTTTTCGCCATGATTCACCGAGTAGCAATCGCTATCTTTTTATGGTGAAGTGGAAGGTGAACTTTTAAAATAAAGTGTTTTGTGTTTTACAATTGGTGTCAAAAAATCTGGAATTTTATTCTGAGGAGGGGCATGCTATTTTTATTCATGTGCTGTAAGCACATGAATAGATATTTAATAAAAAAAATTTTTACACAGACCAGCCAGCAGGGGGCCGGAGCCGAGCCGCTCATTAGATATTCATATATTCACTTCACCCGATCATTACATATTCATGCTGCTGGCACCCCCGGGGGGCAGCCTGTGCTGCCTGGCACCCGGGGAGCCCACCTCCCCCCCACAAACGTTCTGGGGCAGGCAGGGAGACTTCCATCTCCCTGCCTGCCACCGTCCTCAGGCTCCCTGCGGCGTCCGCCGCAGGAGCTCAAATTCGCCGGTCAGGGGCAGCGAGCCCCTGACTCGTTGAATACCGGAGCCGGCGGGGCTCCGGAACGCGGCGACCAGTGGCGAATGTGCATACCCAATACCCATTTTCTGAAGCCACACCCACTTTCCCTGAAGGCGTGCGCATTTGTGTGAAGTGGGGGAAAGCTTCAGGAATCAATGATGAGTGAGGTGGCAACCCTAGGAGAGGGTCATGTTGGGAGGTATGTGACAGCAGTTGGGATGCTGGCCATTGAGATTTTACCGACAGCATCTTCAGCATTGTAGGCATTCTGCTGCCGGTGTTCTGGCGCTAGTCGGGATGCCAGCATCACTAGTGTGAACTTTTCTACAAATTTCTACTTCTGTTCACATCCTTTCCCCCTCATAGTTGAATGCTCTGCTTTTAATATATGATATGGGGCTTGTAAGAAACCATTACCAATTACATTTTAGCATGTGACATTCCATTTAACAGTTTGAAAAATATTTGGATTATAGTTTTCACATATTTCCCAATTTTATGATCTATACCTTAGTTATATATTCTGCAGTAGTTTTGAAGATAATAGGTTGCCTTGAGGAGGTTTTATTTGAGCTAATTGCATTCAGCTGAGTTGTACAACATAAGCATAGGTGTGGCTAAGTACTCAATAAGTTAGTAAAGAGAAACAGTTCACATTGGACCTGTGTCAGAGATGGAGGCATTTGTTGATTTGTCAGAGGAGGGGATGATTGAAAGTCTCTGGACGCCTATAAACAAGGAGACTGCTGCTCCATTACTTCATGCACCTATTGAAAACCATCAGGACTGGAACGTCTCTGGTTTTGGTAAACAGCAGTTTAACTGTAAAATGCTAAATATTTGTGGTCGTTATGCATATCCAACATAATGGAAACAAAGAATCATAAATAATCTATGCTGTCAGATTACTAAATCACAGTAAATGTCACATGCTAAAATTAAGAAATCTATTGAGAATTGCAGAAGTTTAACCCTTTCCGTGCTAACTGCTGTGAGAGATCCTCAAAATATCCTTTAAAAAGGTCAGCGTTGCTCTCCACGACTGTTCTTCTTTTTTTTTTTTTTTTGGATGTATTTATATTTATTTATACTAAAAGGAGAGTGATGCTGGCATTTTTTATGTATATTTTGAGGATTGCTCACAGCGCTGTTGGCACTCAAAGGGTTAATTAATGATGGCTTATGTGCCCACTGATTGTTCTCCACATGCTATTATTCCCTAATATTTAAAAAAAAAAAAAAAAACAGTATGAAACTGCTATGTTTTTTTTTAGATTTTAATAGCTGGTTTTAGTTCTAAGCATAGGTCTCATGTTTGGCTGGTTTAAATCCTACTTGCCTAATGTTGAAAATTGGTTTCATGGAGATTATAGTTGGTGTAAAGTATTTTACAGTGTGTCATTGAGGGGACATGACTAAAGGCCCTTGCACACTAGATTCTTTCCAAACTGGCTGGTTGGAATGAAAATCTGGAATTTTTTGGGAGCAAATGCAGGGTTGCCTACTTGACCCTCTCCTGCAGGGATAAAATGCTCTGTTCCCTGGTAATGTATGATTACCATCACCTGTATGGACCTAGAGCAGTGGTCAGGGAACTCTGTCCTCATTACCCCACACAGTGCATGTTTTGCTGGTAACCCAGCAGGTGCACAGGTGCACTAATTACTCAGACACATTTTATAAGGTCCGCATGTGGAGTTAATTATTTCACTTGTGATTCTGTGAGGAGACCTGCAAAACATGCTCTGCGTGGGGGTAATGAGGACTGTAGATGTGTGTGTTCAGCTCCGGCTAACACTGACTGACTGTCCGGCCTCATGACCGGAAGTGAGTCACCAGGAGACTACATGTACCAAGATGCACCGCATGCATCTACAAGGACCGAGTTCCCTGACCACTGTGCTAGGTAATTGATAAGGAAAGGTGTTTCATCACAGGTGATGGCAATCTTCATACATTACCAGGGAAGTCCAGGAACTGAAGGAGAGGGTCAGGTAGGCAACCTGGAGCAAATGACAACTGACCATTTGCTCCTACACATGGAAAACACACAAATTGGTCCTACACTAGAAGATATGAAAGACAAAAGATATTAGTGAACAATTTCCTTTGAGCTGATCATGAAGAATGGGTACATGAGCAAGAGTGGCAGATTGACCTGCATGTCCGGAAGATGTCAATATCTTTAAAATTGAGGAGGGGGGAGGGGCGTGGCACACATTGTTGAAGTGTTTAGGCCAGGCATGTCCAAACTATGGCCCTCTGGCTGTTGTGAAACTACATGTCCCATCATGCCTTGCCACAGTTTTGCTATTACGGAATGCTAAAACTATGACACGGCATGCTGGGATGTGTAGTTTTACAATAGCTGGAGGGCCATAGTTTGGACATGCCTGGTTTAGGCATACTCACTAGATTCTAGAACAGGGGTGGCCAAACCGGTCCTCGATATCTATCAGCTGCAGTCATTACTAACTGTCACATTTTCAAACCAGCTGCATTCATTCCTACTATAGATCCACAGGTTGCCTGGAAAACAAGCACTGTTGGTAGATCTTGAGGACAGGTTTGGCCACCCTTTTTCTAGAAGATATTGCCATCAATGTCGTTCAGAAGTCCCTTTCTGAACGAGATTGATGCCAATATCTTCTAGTGTGTATGGGCCTTGATGCAGATGACTGTTCCCAAATGCTGGAAAATGGACAAAAGCAGTCAATTTGTTCCCGAAAATGTCCAGATTTTCATTCCCACCAGCCAGATTGGAAAGATAATTTTCCAGTGTGTGTGTGGGCCTTAACTCCATATATGGGTGTATGTGTTTAAATGCTTGTTGCAAGATTCTTCTATATATTTTTGCATTAGTGATAATAACCTTGCTACTTTTGAAATTTTGGATTTGTTTTAATCTATTTACTGTGATATTTAAAGGTCAATCTTATTAGCCACAATTATGTCGCAGGTGCAAATTATAATTGTGGCAGAGGCTGCACTCTATAGCATAACAAATTTGCATAAAATGTTGTGTGAACTCAGGCTGAAACCAGTTGATAGGCCGCTTATGGGCCCCACACACGGAACAATTTACAGGCATTTTCTGAGCAATTTTACTAAATCCCTCAGAAAATGCCTGAAACTGCATGAAAATCACTGTGTGTGTGTGTAGTCCACACAGCAATTTACATGTGCGCCCCCACCATTCTGAATCTGCACAAGATTCAGAATGTCCCCGTCGTTAAATTCAGTGACAGTCACTGAGATGCTCCTGCTCATCTCCCGCATGTGTGGCGCGCGGATGAGCAGGGCCATCTGAGCAACTGTCACTAAAGATGCTGCCAACAAGAAGCCCCGCTGTCACTCACCACCCTGCTGAAGCCGCTGCTGCCCAGAAGCCTGGAGACGCTGTCAAGAAGAAGCACTGCTGAAGTCGCCGCTGCCGCTCGGATGCCTCCTGGACCCGCCGCAACCACCCACTGCAGTCAGATGGAAGCTGCAGTGACAGGACACAACGCTGGAAGACTCCGGACTCGATGAAACTATGCCACCAATGGTTTGGGGGGAGAGGGGGATGCCACGCTATACCACCAACGATGGTACAGGGGACACTGCCACCAATTATTAAATGAAAACAAGACGCATAGGCAGAATTGCTACCGAGTGCTGCCGTCCCCTCAGGACTCTATCAGACAGTTGCGACTGTCTTCACGGAGGGCACCAGCTTATTGGAAATCCGTTTTTTTTTTTCAAAGTCATCTCATACCTTGGAGTGCCGCCACAGGAATATATATATTTTAGGAATTCTGCGCAAAATCATATATGAATGAATTGCTGGGCGTCCATGTATCAGCCGTATGGTGCAGCTCACTTCAATAGGCTAGTCAAGCCTTTAGATAGCATGTAGAAACAGAAATAAGAAGGAGCGCACAAAGTGAGCAAAATTAAAATATATATATATATATATATATATTAGTGGTACTAGCGCTGGTAATCCCCTGATCTTGGATGTTAGAATTCTTCACACTAATTAGTGTTAGACTTTATGTACACTTCCCTCTTTCCTTCAGGGTGGGTTCTCGTTCTTTTGAACCCTATGTGTAAAGAATCTGAAAAAAAGGGTGAGATGGGCGCCTATAGTGTAGTAATTTCTAAACCAATTTTGTCTCCCTTCACCACATGAAGACAGACCAACACCCCCAATTTTAAAGGTGTACCGTATAGGGTGGTTTTCCACCACTGTTCTATGCGCGTCTTTATCAAGAAAGTCCCAGTGACTGTTTAACAGGTCTCAAAGAATTCCAAAACCTCCCTTCTTAATCCACTCAATATATAAAAGCAAAATGAGCTTATCTGGTGGTGATGCACACAATGATTGTCATCCATCCATCAGTCATAGCAAATGGTCCCTCTCAACGCGTTTCATCCCTCTGGACTTCTTCAGGAGAGTGTCTGGTGGTGGGTCCCTGCCCTCCTTTTATACTAGTAATAACCAATCCCCAATCAGCTTAGGTTTCCCGCACTGGACTGTGCCCTAACTTCCGTTTCCGCTCTGTGAAACGCATACTTCCGGTTTCTATGTTTCTAATGGCTTCCTTATTCCGGAGCATATATTACATTTATAAGTTAAACTAGAGAAAAAGAGGACCCCGCCTATGTGAGCCGCCAGAGTATAAGGAGTCCTTATAATATCTTTACGCATTTCCCAAGCGATTGTCTATGTGCACTCCCTCAGGCTACTCCGTCCTGTAGGGAGCGTCACTTCCGCACTCTGGAGCGCACACAGCTTCCGGCCGTGAGCGCTCGTGGAACGCAATGGACTTCCTGTCGCGATTATCTACACAGGCTCCTTCAGGCAACTCCGTCCTGTAAGGTGCGTCACTTCCGCACTTTGGAGCGCACACAGCTACCGGCCGTGAGTGCTCGTGGAACGCAACGGACTTCCTGTTGCGGTCCCATGTCCTTCTGTTTATTCCGCTGCCATGGTGATCTCTGTTACAGATCACCATGGAGACTCGTTCATACAGGTTGCGCTCACTTCCCGGTACCTACTTATTAATACTCTGCGTGTGGGCAAATTGTTATTTCTTTTAACATGAAGATCTCTCTCACCGATCTTCATGGCTAATAGAAGCAACTTATTTCTTTAACATGGAGATTTCTCTCACCGATCTTCATGGCTAATTAAAGAGGTGATATTCTTATGGACTCCCAGTCCCTTTCTCTCTGTCCGGACAAGTGTAGTTATTGTTTCCACACATAACTATATATTACATTTTGGTGATGCGACTGCACACTTCATTTTGGTGACACGACTATCTAATTAATGGGCTGCACGATTCAGCCTGGTTTAATAGGTGAAAACTTAAAAACAGCACAATAGTTGCTCTAGGTAGGTTGCAAGATGTGGGTATAGCACACACATAGTCTATACGGTCACAGTGCCTAACCATATGTATGCTTCCCCACCCTCGAACTCCGCGGATATGTCAACACCCCCACGGACATAAATACTAAAAATAATTAGTAGTATTTGCGATAAGAACATATACAGGATAGGTAAAGGTGTTTACATAGTGGTAAAAAATGAGAGATTAATAAAGTCATAAAAAGGTCATAAAAAAGGAGCCAGTTCGTAATTGTCATTAAGACCGTTCGGTGTTAGTGTCCCCAGTTCGTGGATCCAATACATTTCCCGTCTTGACAGGAGGTTCTCCCTATCTCCTCCTCTGGGCCCCAAAGTCATGTGTTCAATGACCTTGAATTTCAGGCCCTCTACGTTGCTCTCATGTAGCTGTTTGAAATGCCTGGGTATTGTATGGCTTTCCACTTTATTTTTGATCCCCCTCACATGCTCCTGCACTCTCAATTTCAATTGTCTTTTCGTCTTACCCACATACTTGAGTCCACAAGGGTGTGTATATGTGTGTGTGTGTGTGTGTGTGTGTGTGTGTGTATATATATGTGTGTGTGTGTGTGTGTGTGTGTGTGTGTGTGTGTGTGTGTGTGTGTGTATATGTATATATATATATATATATATATATATATATATATATATATATATATATATATATATATATATATATATATATATATATATATATATATATATATATATATATATATAGTGTGTGTGTATGTGTATATATATATATATATATAGCAGCCTGGCACTCTCCTCCTTAGTGCAGCTGCGCGGCCTGGCACTCTCCTCCTTAGTGCAGCTGCCCCGGTGCCCTTAGCGATAATGGATGCAGTGGAAATAAGACAACGGTACTCAGAGGTCTTGATAGAAGAAAAAGTGTATTCAAAGATACAAGCAGCTTGTATCTTTGAATACACTTTTTCTTCTATCAAGACCAGATAGCAGCCCAGTGATCCGGTACGTCAGACGGAAATGCCCCAACACGTTTCGTCATAGGACTTCGTCAGGAGGCGTCCTATGACAAAACGCGGTGGGGCGTTTCCGTCTGATGTACCGGATCACTGGTCTGCTGTCTGCTGGTTGCTGTCCGCTGTCTGCCGCTGTAAGGAGAAGTCTGCCACTGCTGATACACGTATGCCGGAGTGACTGGAGTCCCCAGTGCCCGCACCGCGACGTGCTCCTGGAGCGGTGATTATATCCATGCCGACTGTTGCTTATTTCTCTGTATGTGAGCATATATATCTCTATCTCTATCTCTATCTCTCAGTAAAATCAGATAATTTTGCTCACTTTGTGCGCTCCTTCTTATTTCTGTGTGTGTGTGTGTGTGTGTGTGTGTGTGTGTGTATATATATTTTTGCACTAAATAGCCAGACTTGATGTTCAAGCTTAGGAATAGTTTTGTGTTTAATATAAGGAAAGTGTTGCATAGAGTGCAGCCTAGAGATGATACACCACAACTCAAAAAGATAATCACAAAGATAAAAGATTCTCAACCAAAAATACCCCCATACCCATCCTTTGCTCTCCATCCCGATCACCTACCTCCCTGCTTGTTCCCGAGACCATTTGGATCGCGTTTCGGCGCCCACCTCGACTCATCCGGTCGGTGTGGGGAGACACTGCCCACACTGCGGCTACTCTACCACAGACCCAGCGTGCCCTGCATAGGCTCTGTGCACCCATCCTGCATGATGGCCTGCCGGTACTCGGAGGCCGCGGGCTGACGGCTGACTCCCGCTGCACTACCTGATGGGGAACTGAACCCACCTGCGCTAAGGTACCTCCGGACCATGCCCTCTGCCCTTCACGTGCCGGGCGCCAGGGTGTGTGTGTGTGTGATTCCCACAGCGGACTGGTGCCAATGCCTAAGTGATGGACCTCTTATTAGAGGTAACCCCAAGGCTTCCTTGGCCTCCATCTGCACCCCTTGACCCCATATCCTGCACAGGAGGCTAACCACCTATAACCTCACCCCCCATTGTGCAGCCTTCCTCCAAGGCCCCAACTTTGTATAGGGGGGCTGCTGACCGGGACTACTATCCCCTCTGGGCAGTTGGCCTTATATGAGGGCTGTTCCTCTGCCTCACTTGCCACTTATTACACTATTTCAACCGGATTGCTTTTTCCTTCCTCTGCTCAGTATCTTTAGAGAACAGGCGTGAATGAAAGTGTATTTGAACATCCCTCACTTGATTGTGTGAGAAACTCAACATTCCAGATGCTTAACATGCAACAAATATAAAGAAGCGAACCTGTGCACCTCTCCCAAGCACCACCCTCCGTGGAAACTACACAGCTTGTTTAGTTAATCTCTCTCCCTCTGCAAGGGAGAAGTGCTGTGTATACAAATTGATGAAACACACAATATTCTTGCAAGACCTGCTTAGCATGGATATCAATACTGCACACTTGAATACGGATTTTGTTACCTGCTTTTTTAAAATGTGACTGTAAGACAACTAGCCTCAGATGCTATTGCGGATTCCTGCTACACATCTTTGTCATTCTCTCCAGTGAAATGTGACCTGTCACCAATACTCAATACCACTTGCAGCCTCCTAATCACTAGTACCTGCGGCCGCCTACATTTCTTACTTCTACTTGCTGGGACGGATGTATGGAAAAATATTTAGTGCCTCACTCGATGTCCTCTACAGGATCTTCCCGGGCCCCACCTACTGACTCTCAGTGTAGTTATTAATCCGACTCTGACCATTCCGTTACCCGCTTAACTTCACAAAACAAACGGAAGGCAACAAATATGCCTAGATCATCCAAAATGAAACCAGCCGACATTGCCGCACTTATAGGTCTGATGTTGGATGAGAGACTAGCTATCTGGTCTAAAGACTTCCATCGACTCTACCCTTGCCCAGCTCACCCAACATTCTCAACGCCTAGACACCCCGCTGAACAGAGAAATTTTCATTGCTCTACCCGGCCCACCTCCGTGTGTTCAGGGATGGCTAGACACTCTGCTTTGATGACCCCGCAAAAGCCAGGGCTCCTTTTTCTATACCTGAGACCTGAATATGGTGTCTGGTGTCCCTGGATGCCTGGGGGCTTGCTGATGTTTGCTTCTATTCTTTATCATTGCTAAATATGTGCTGCAGTGTGTTTTTTTTTTTTTTTTTTTTACTTTCTTGCTGAATGGCTATACCGTTTCAGCCGCTAAGTATCTGATAGGCTTAATCTATGACTTCTATTTGTTAGTTTTTGTACAGTTTTATGTACCTGCCCGTCTTCCTACCGGACCCCCTCCCACTATGGGTACACCCCTCCCTGCTCGCTGGGACGGAGAGGGGGCCCCTCTCATTAGTTATATACAGCTGCACTATGATTCCCCCCCCCCTCCTGCGGAAATTGGTTGATATGACCAGCCAGTTACCCCCTTCTAATACACAAAGAGAAGACCCCTCACGTCTCACTTTTAATGTAATTTCATGGAACGTAGAAGGCCTTAATCATCCTGTAAACGTTGAAAGGTTTTCTCCCAGCTCAATCGTATGAATCCCCATATCGTTTTCCTACAGGAAACTCATTGGGTTGAGGGCTCTCACCCCTCTCTTAAAGCTACATGGTTAGGGGAGTGTATCCCTGCTTCCTTTACTAACCAGACCAGAGGGGTAGCCATTTTATTTAACAAAAACCTCCAATATTCCATTGTTAGGTGTCTTTTAGACCCAGAGGGTAGATTTATTCTCATCGATGTACTCTTAGATAATAAGTATACCATGCTCAATGTATATGCTCCAACTAACCCAGAAAATACTGTCTTGGGGACATACCAATCTCATTTTGAGTGAAGACCTCAACACTATTGTAGACCCATCCATGGACAGATCTGGGGTAAGTGCTGGTAGATTACAACCCCCCCCCCCCCTCCCTAATATTCTCTCCCCTTTCTGCTCTCAATTGAATCTTCACTGATCCTTGGCACATATTTCACCCTCTACAGAAAGAATTTTCGTTTTATTCACATCCACACTCCCGAATTGACAATTTTTTTTTCTTTCAGATCACCTCCTTGTCAAAGTTAGACACACATCCATACACAACATCGTAATATCTGATCACGCACCTGTATTGCTGACCATACAATTAACTCTACCTCAAACATTTACTAAATGTTGGTGGTTTCCTGCACATCTATTCCACTCAGAAGACTTTCTTTTGCACCTCAAACATTCTTGGTCTAACTTTGTCACTGATCATTCAGCTCAGGCTGATAATCACTCTATATATTGGAACGCCTCAAAAACTGTTCTTAGGGGCCACATCATGTCATACGTCCATTCCAAACGGAAAAAAATACTACTCAACTGAAAACCCTTAGTGCTACCCTCACTTTAGCTTGCAACACTTATAAAAGAAATGATGGATCTTGTGTATTATCTGGGCGCCCATCACATCACATCACACCACTAATTAAGGTATGCGATGGGACCCGATTTCCGGGCGCACAGACCCGCACTGTGCAATAAATTATCGCATCGCATGCCATTTGTAATGGCATGCGATGCAATATTTAATTGTACAGGTGCCCTGATGGGTGATTACTATGTTAAATGCACCCCCATTGTTAACGACACCCCCACTATCAACACCCACCTGAAGCGTGGCGAGTGCAGCGGAACGGGTCCTCCGACCTTTTTATACCCCCACTATCCACGTCAGGTTGGAGTCGATTTTAGATAGTTTGGCGAGCGCAGCGAGGGGACGTGGATTACACGTGAAGTAATCTGCGTCCCTTCGCGGGGTTTGCCACACTATCTAAAATCAACTCCACGCCCACGTGGCTAGTGGGGGTATGAAAAGGTCGGAGGACGCGTACTGCCGCCCCTCGCGGGCTCGACACGCTTCAGGTGGTGTTAACAATGGGTGTGCATTTAACATAGTAATCACCCATCAGGGTGCCTGTACAATTAAAAATCGGGTCCAATTTGGTCACATCGCATGTAATCGGATCGCATGCGGTGCGATGCAACCGAAACTGTCGTACGATGGAAATCTTGGGCGCCCAAATAATACACAAGTACGGAAACGATACCCCTACTCACAAAGAGGAATATTTGTCAACAAAACAGGTATACAACACCTTCCTAACTGAACAGGCCCAATCTTCCCACGATTACTACCGTAACAAACTGCATAGATTTAGCAACAAATCAGGGAAACTTCTAGCGAATCTAATAAAGGGACCTCGTTCCCGCACATGGGTTAAAGCCATTAATCACTCTGGCACCCTTCTCACTGATCCTAATGATATTTGCAGTGAATTTTCTAACTTTTATAGCTCCCTCTACTCTCTTTAATCCTCTGATACTCGTGAGAGTGAGGCATTCCTAACAGCAACTGAGCTACCTACATTGACACAGGAGGAGAGGGAAATGTTAGATCGCCCTGTCACAGAAGAAGAGGTCCTAGACACCATTAAATCCCTGCCTAACTGTAAAATCCCGGACTGGACGGCTTCGGGGCGGAATTTTATAAATTACTGAAGGTAGAGATTGCACCCACTTTAACATCACCGTATAATCATTTCTTAAGGATTGGAGATCTGCCTCTTAGATTTAATGAGGCTAACATTATAGTCCTATAAAAACCAGGCAAGGATCCTACTTTGATGGGCTCCTATCGCCCAATCTCCCTCTTAAATCAAGATTTCAAAATACTAACTAAATTGATGGCTAATCGCCTACAACAGTGTCTGATCTCACCTGCCCAGAACTTGCCACTAAATTTGTTGGGACGATGCAACTTGATTAAAACGGGTTGCTTTATGCACTGCAAATGACTCCGGTTCTGCTTTCTAAGTCTGATATTTCCTCACTTCATTCTATGCTCTCCAAATTTATTTGGAATTCTAAAAGTTGATGCAGACAACTCAGCGAGGTGGAGTCAATTTGCCCAATATAAAGCAATACAACCTGGCCTGCATTCTCCGCTTTGCGGTAGATTGGGTTAATAACACTGCTGTTTTCACTGATGCAGCTCTAGACTCGCAGCTCTGTGCCCCACTCTCTCTTAACTTCCTCTTACATGCGCGCCCATCACAATTAATATCACCTCAATTTGATAATTCTCTATTATCCTCTACCATATATGTTTGGAGAGGTGCAAGAAAGTCTCTAGGCCTACAACATTTATACTCCCTATCCTTCCCTCTGATTGGAAACTTGGAATTCCAGAGTGGTAAAGCCGGATCACCTTTTCACGACGTGGCAATCCTCTGGCATTTCATGTTTAAGACACCTACTTAACACCTCTAACACTCCACATACATTTGAGAAGGCGATGCAACGATTTCATCTCTTACCTAGTCATGCATTCTCTTATCTTCAAGCTACTCCTTACCTGCAATCAATCCTACGGCCTCATGACATCATAAATCTATAAGACTCGTGATACGCACTAAAACACACTCTATCTCCACTATATATGCCCGCATATGCCCAGAACTAGATCCAGATACTGATCTCTCAGCACTCAAATGGGTTTCTCAATCCTCCTACCTTGACTCTGAAACCATTATAGACACCTTCTTAAATCTTAAACTTATCCCGGCCAGTTCCTTTCAAGAAATGCTTTACAAAATCTTTCACAGAGCCTATCTTTCACCCAAACGCTGCCATCTGATGGGTACATCAGAGAGATCTGACTGACTATATTCCATTGTCTCTGACAGTGCCCACGCATACAGGCTTTCTGGCAAATATTACATAATTATGCTACAACTACACTACGATTTGTCATTTTAGATGTACTGACTCCAGGGCGCTATTTGGACATATCGCCGATCAATCGAACATCCCTAAAAATGAGAAATAATTAATTATACTCATCTCAGCAGTAGGCAAAAAAGCCATCTTACAACAATGGATACAGACCTCACCTCCATGGACTGTCTGGAGACCTCACTCCATAAAGAACTCCTAACCCCTAAACTATTTACTTGCTGGAACAAATTTATTCAGAACCTTCCTTCTCGTACCAAACAGGCAATGCTGTTTTCAAAATACGTCATGGTATTCCCTCCAACTTCTACAGAATATTCCCCCCCCATTACTCTGATTAAGTTCCCAAATACCACCTTATCTCTACTTCATTCTCCATTTTCTCCCCCCACCCCTCCCCTCACTTCATGCTTTCTGTCTTCCTTAATTCCCGCATGCTGACTGGATCTCTCCGTGGATGGGTCGTCAGCCCAGGTCAACTGTTGGGCAGGTAATTTGGTTTATTACTTGGTCATCTGCTGTGTTAATGTAGGGCCAAGTTGTTTCTTATTTTTGCTTATATATCTCTATCTATCTCTCTATCTCTCTACATCTCTAGATATAGATATACACACAGAGACTGGGTTGACGGCGGCACTCACTGGACGAAATGAGCAGACCAGAATTGTCCCAACGTTTCAAACCCCCGCTTTTTTTTTTTTTTATCAAGGTGCATTCATAAAAAACCCACGGGGTTTGAAACGTTGGGACAATTCTAGTCTGCTGACTATTCATTTCGTCCAGTGAGTGCCGCCATCAACCCAGTCTCTGCAAATACACACCAGTCGTGAGAGACCGGTGTATCTTGGCGGGCACCCCCCAGCATATTGCACAAGTTGGAGTGCCGCACCTATGCAATTTGGTGTGTGTGTGTGTGTGTGTGTGTGTGTATGTATGTATGTATGTATGTATGTATGTATATGTGTATGTATGTATGTATGTATATATATATATATATATATATATATATATATATATATATTCTATCCATTTATTTTATCCATTTATTTTATTCTTTATTTTTTGATCACTATAATGATTAAATGCTCAAGTTGAGTTTAAAGCTTAGAGAGACTCGCTCATATTCATCCATCAGGAAGCGTAAACAGAGGTATTTGTATCTATTATATACCCCTATCACACCAGAAATGCAGAGACAAACCCGGGAATTACACCAGAAATGCAGACACAAACCCGGGAATTACATTCCCGGGACAAGCAGGGACATTCCCGGGTTGGGACCCATTCACACATGCTTTTGAAGCAGGGACAACCCGGGTCGGCACCTTTCACACTGAACCTGGGATGACCCTGCATTTCTATGAGAATAGCATTGAAAATGGCCTTTTTTAGGCTTACATTAGATTATTGATTATTAGTAATTAAGACACAAAACATGTGGTGTTTCAGCCTCTGTTTACTTTACAAATTAAAAGGCTTATGAAAGCATCTTCACCTCTAATGATTAATAGCTCTCACCTCCTCATTTGTCCAAGACATGGCACACATTGCAGGCTTTCAGGGGTTAAAATGAACTTCTGGGGTCTGTGGTGCTACACAACATGCACACTATCTCCCTGCACGCTGTATGCTGCCTCTGGGCGTGTCTGTGAGCGTCACCACAACAGGAAGTTGACCTGCTAGCAAATCAGCAGTAGCAGAGGCAACACGGGAAGCAGGGAAATGTCCCTGCACCTTTCACACCAGCCAGTAACCCTGGAAGAACCCGGGAGCAACCCTGCTACCTAGCAGGGTTGAATTGCCCGCAAATTTAACCCAGGAGAAAAAAAAACATTCTCAACCAAAAATGAAGGCACTGCTAGGTAAAGGATGTTAATATTTATAAATAATCTGCCACACCAATCACTTCCAGAGAGATTTGAAATCTCCCATGCTGAATCTCCCGTTATGTATTTCTGACACACATCTCTCTGTATGTGGCTCATTATCTGAAAGACTGAAATCTCTAGTGCTGAATCTCCCGTTATGAATCTCTGGCACAAATCTCTGCGTATGTAGGGCCCTTTAGTATCTTCTCACTCAGCATAATATACGTTTTAATGTGATGCAATACATGCCAAATGTAATATAACCTTGTATACATTCTAAAGGTGCCCATCTACTTTACAATTAGAGATGAGCGGGTCCGGATCCCCAAGATCCGAGTCGGCTCGGGAGTTCCCGCCTGAATTCCAGACCAATAACGAGGCCGAACGTCATCATCGCACTGTCGGATTCTCGCGGGATCTTATAAAAGACGCACGCGCGCCCCGCCATCTTCACTCCAATCTTGGAGAGGGAAGAGGGTGGTTGGGAAGCTCCGTGTGCCCTGTGCTGTGCTCTGTGCCATGTGCTCCGTGCTGTGCTGTGCTCCGTGACCTGCCCTGTGCCCTCACTGCCCTGTGCTGTGCTCTGTGCCATGTGCTCCGTGCTGTGCTGTGCTCCGTGACCTGCCCTGTGCCCTCACTGCCCTGTGCTGTGCTCCGTGACCTGCCCTGTGCCCTCACTGCCCTGTGTTGTAGACTTGTATTGAGAGTCAGTGACTGTTTATAGGCCTGAGCCCTGTAGTGTGATTTAACTAACTAGGTGCTGCAGTGCTCACACGCAGGGGCTGCAGTGTCCACTGTCCAGGGGCTGTCCTGTGGCCTGTGCCCTGTTGTGATTTATTTAGCCCTAAGCCCTGTGTTGTGATTTATTTAGCCCTGAACCCTGTGTTTTTTGTGATTTAACTAACTAACTCAGTGCTGCAGTGCTCACACGCAGGGGCTGCAGTGCTGCTGAGTAGTACACTGTGTACAGGGGCTGCAGTAATACAAGGGGCTGTGTCCAGTGTGACGGCCTATATCTTATCCATTGTCCAGTGTCACGAGTCACTCACGACATATATCCTGTGTCCAGTGTGACGACATATATCCTGTGTCCAGTGTGACGACATATATCCTGTGTCCAGTGTGATGACAATATATCCTGTGTCCAGTGTGACGACAATATATCCTGTGTCCAGTGTGACGACAATATATCCTGTGTCCAGTGTGACGACAATATATCCTGTGTCCAGTGTGACGACAATATATCCTGTGTCCAGTGTGACGACAATATATCCTGTGTCCAGTGTGACGACAATATATCCTGTGTCCAGTGTGACGACAATATATCCTGTGTCCAGTGTGACGACAATATATCCTGTGTCCAGTGTGACGACAATATATCCTGTGTCCAGTGTGACATGTAATGTGTGCCGGCATATATCCTGTGTCCAGTGTGACGACATATCCTGTGTCCAGTGTGACATGTAATGTGTGCCGGCATATATCCTGTGTCCAGCGTGACATATATCCATTGTCCAGTGTGACGCCATGTGTCCAGTGTGACATGTAATGTGTGCCAGCATATATCCAGTGTCCAGCGTGATGACATATATCCAGTGTTCAGTGTGACGACAATATATCCTGTGTCCAGTGTGACGACATATATCCTGTGGCCAGTGTGACGACATATATCCTGTGGCCAGTGTGACGACATATATCCTGTGGCCAGTGTGACGACATATATCCAGTGGCCAGTGTGACGACAATATATCCTGTGTCCAGTGTGACGACATATATCCTGTGGCCAGTGTGACGACATATATCCTGTGGCCAGTGTGACGACATATATCCTGTGGCCAGTGTGACGACATATATCCTGTGGCCAGTGTGACGACATATATCCAGTGGCCAGTGTGACGACAATATATCCTGTGTCCAGTGTGACGACAATATATCCTGTGTCCAGTGTGACGACATATATCCTGTGTCCAGCGTGACATATATCCATTGTCCAGTGTGACGCCATGTGTCCAGTGTGATATGTAATGTGTGCCAGCATATATCCAGTGTCCAGCGTGACGACATATATCCAGTGGCCAGTGTGACGACAATATATCCTGTGTCCAGTGTGACGACATATATCCTGTGTCCAGTGTGACGACATATATCCTGTGGCCAGTGTGACGACATATATCCTGTGTCCAGTGTGACGACATATATCCTGTGTCCAGTGTGACGACAATATATCCTGTGTCCAGTGTGACGACATATATCCTGTGTCCAGTGTGACGACATATATCCTGTGTCCAGCGTGACATATATCCATTGTCCAGTGTGACGCCATGTGTCCAGTGTGACATGTAATGTGTGCCAGCATATATCCAGTGTCCAGCGTGACGACATATATCCAGTGTTCAGTGTGACGACAATATATCCTGTGTCCAGTGTGACGACAATATATCCTGTGGCCAGTGTGATGACATATATCCTGTGGCCAGTGTGACGACATATATCCAGTGGCCAGTGTGACGACATATATCCTGTGGCCAGTGTGACGACATATATCCTGTGGCCAGTGTGACGACATATATCCTGTGGCCAGTGTGACGACATATATCCAGTGGCCAGTGTGACGACAATATATCCTGTGTCCAGTGTGACGACATATATCCTGTGGCCAGTGTGACGACATATATCCTGTGGCCAGTGTGACGACATATATCCTGTGGCCAGTGTGACGACATATATCCTGTGTCCAGTGTGACGACATATATCCTGTGTCCAGCGTGACATATATCCATTGTCCAGTGTGACGCCATGTGTCCAGTGTGACATGTAATGTGTGCCAGCATATATCCAGTGTCCAGCGTGACGACATATATCCAGTGTTCAGTGTGACGACAATATATCCTGTGGCCAGTGTGACGACAATATATCCTGTGGCCAGTGTGACGACATATATCCTGTGGCCAGTGTGACGACATATATCCTGTGGCCAGTGTGACGACATATATCCAGTGGCCAGTGTGACGACAATATATCCTGTGTCCAGTGTGACGACATATATCCTGTGTCCAGTGTGACGACATATATCCTGTGTCCAGCGTGACATATATCCATTGTCCAGTGTGACGCCATGTGTCCAGTGTGACATGTAATGTGTGCCAGCATATATCCAGTGTCCAGCGTGATGACATATATCCAGTGTTCAGTGTGACGACAATATATCCTGTGTCCAGTGTGACGACATATATCCTGTGGCCAGTGTGACGACATATATCCTGTGTCCAGTGTGACGACATATATCCTGTGGCCAGTGTGACGACATATATCCAGTGGCCAGTGTGACGACAATATATCCTGTGTCCAGTGTGACGACATATATCCTGTGTCCAGTGTGACGACATATATCCTGTGTCCAGTAGTAGTAGTAGTACGTTTATTTATATGGCGCCGCAAAGTGTCCGCAGCGCCGTACATAGCAAACAAAAAAAAATGACGAGGTAACGTACAGGGTGTGTTGAAAAATACAGTATAAATGGGGGTATAGCTGGTAGAACTAAAATCAGCATCAGTTCAGAAGTAGGTGTCAAAATTGTCAAGGAGACTAAAGATGAAGTAGAGGAAGGGAAGAACAGGACAGGAGCACAGGTGAGGTAAAGAGGTAGGGTGAGTACGTGAGGAAGGAGGGCCCTACTCATAAGAGTTAACATACTAAAAATAGGTGGGTGGACGAACGAAAAACAATAGGATAAGTAGGAACGGAGGGGAACGGAGGCAGGATAAGAGGATCAAAAGAGGTTAGGAGGAGGGATAGGCTAGTCGAAAAAAGTGGGTTTTGAGGGAGCGCTTGAAGGAGGTAAGGGAATCAGAAAGCCTGATGGGTGGCGGGAGGTTGTTCCAGTGCAGGGGGGCAGCGCGAGAGAAGTCTTGGACACGGGAGTGGGAGGAGGTGATTAGGTGAGAGGTCAGTCGGCGGTCAGTGATGGAGCGAAGAGGACGGGAGGGAGTGTGGATAGAGATCAGTGAAGAGAGGTAAGGAGCGGTGGAGGAGGAGAGAGCTTTGTAGGTGGTGGTGAGGAGTTTAAAGAGAACTCGGAAAGGAATGGGGAGCCAGTGAAGAGATAGACAGAGGGGGGAGGCGGAGGTAGAGCGGCGGGAGAGGAAGATGAGCCTAGCAGCAGCGTTAAGAATGGATTGGAGAGGTGCGAGGCGGGTGAGAGGTAGCCCGGAGAGAAGGATGTTGCAGTAGTCAAGGCGGGAGATGACAAGAGAGTGAATGAGAATTTTGGTCGCGTCAGTGGAGAGGAATGGTCTGATGCGTGAGATGTTGCGTAGGTGAAAGCGGCAAGACTGTGAGAGAGCACGAATGTGGGGGGTGAAAGAGAGGGAGGAGTCAATGATGACACCAAGGCAGCGCGTTTGGTCGGTGGAGGTGATCTCGGTTTCACCAATACTGATGGAGATAGTGGGAGAAGAGGGGATGTTCGGGGGATGGAAGATTAGAAGTTCAGTTTTAGCCATGTTTAGCTTCAGGAAGCGTTGGGTCATCCAGGCTGAGATGGCTGTGAGGCATTCAGAGACCTTGGACAGGAGTGATGGGGATAGATCGGGGGAAGAGAGATAGATTAGGGTATCATCAGCATAAAGGTGGTAATGAAAACCATAGGAGCTGATGAGAGTGCCCAGAGAGGTGGTGTAGAGAGAGAAGAGGAGAGGGCCAAGGACAGACCCTTGGGGAACACCGACTGGCTGCGGGGTAGTAGGAGAGGAGGAGCTCGGAGTGGAGACGGAGAAGGAGCGATCGGAGAGGTATGAGGTGAACCAGGAGAATACCGTGCCAGTGATGCCAAAGGAGCGGAGTGTGTTGAGCAGGAGAGGGTGGTCAACAGTGTCAAAGGCAGCTGACAGATCAAGCTGGATGAGGATAGAGAAGAGGCCTTTGGATTTAGCCGATATTAGATCGTTAGTGACTTTGGTCAGGGCAGTTTCAGTGGAATGTAAAGGGCGGAACCCGGATTGGAGGGGGTCGAGAATGGAGTTAGCAGTAAGGTGGTTTAGGAGACGATTATAGGTCAGACGTTCTAGGAGTTTGGAGGCAAAAGGGAGGAGGGAGATGGGCCTGTAGTTGGATGGGGAGTTGGGGTCCAGATTTGTTTTTTTGAGAATTGGGGAGACAAGAGCGTGTTTGAAGGAGGAAGGGAAGATCCCAGAGGATAGGGAAAGATTAAACAGGTGAGCCAGGTGAGAGCAGACTGACGGACTGAGACGACGGATAATATTGGAGGGGATAGGATCAAGCGGGCAGGTGGAGGGAGAAGCGGATTGAAGGATAGAGTGGACTTCAGCAGCAGTGGTGGGGTAAAATGAGGACAGGGGTTGGAAGGAGGGGAGTGGGGATGCAGGAGGGGAGGAGGGAGAGGGTGGGGTCATGGCAGCAGTGATGGCAGTCCTGAGAGAGGAGATTTTGGTTGAAAAGTAGGTAGCAAAATCAGCGGCTACGATGGAGGACGGAAGAGCTGGAGGAGGGGGGGAGAGCAAGGAGTTGAAGGTGGCGAAGAGCCTGCGGGGATTGGATGATTGGGAAAGGATGAGGGACTTAAAGTAGGATTCCTTGGCCAGAGCAAGGGCAGAGCTGAAGGAGGAGAGAATGAATTTGAAATGGAGATAATCCGCGAGGGAGCGTGATTTCTTCCAGAAGCGCTCAGCAGTGCGAGAGCACTTTTTAAGGAATCGGGTGATAGGCGAGTGCCACGGTTGGGGGTTGGAGCATCGAAGGGGGATAGAGGATGGAGGGCAGGCAGAGTCCAATGTCGAAGATAGGGTGTCATTATAGAAGGAGGCGGCGAGGTTCGGGCAGGACATGGTGGTGATTGGGGCGAGAAGAGGACACAGCGTGTTAGAGAAGGCAGCAAGATCAAGTGTGTTGACGTTATGCCGTGAGACAATGCGCTTGGGAGGGGGAGTGGGAGAGGGGGAAGCAGTGAGGGAGAAGGAGATGAGGTGATGGTCAGAAAGAGGAAAAGCCGAGATAGTGTAGTCAGTAAGGGAACAAGAGCGAGAGAAGACGAGATCGAGGGAGTGTCCTTGGATGTGGGTGGGAGAGGTAGTCCACTGAGATAGGCCAAGAGAGGAGCAGAGAGAGAGGAGTTTGGAGGTGCCAGGATCAGCGGGGTTATCCAAGGGGATGTTAAAGTCACCAAGAATGACAGATGGCAGGTCAGAGGAGAGGAAGTGTGGGAGCCAGGCGGCGAAGTTGTCGAGAAATTGGGAGATAGGGCCAGGGGGGCGGTAGATTGCAGCAACACGGAGGTGGTAGGGGTAGTATAGACGGATAGAGTGAGACTCAAAGGAGGAGAAAAGGAGAGAGGGTTCAGGGTGAATGACACTGTGGGTGCATGAGGCTGAGAGGAGAAAACCCACACCGCCACCTTGGCGACCATCCGGCCTGGGAGTGTGAGAGAAAGAGAGGCCACCGTGGGAGAGAGCAGCCGGAGAGACAGAATCAGAGGTGGAGAGCCAGGTCTCGGTGATAGCAAGGAGGTGGAATGCTCTAGAGATGAATAGGTCATGGATGGCAGGGAGTTTGTTGCAGATGGATCTGGCGTTCCATAGTGCACAGGAAAGAGGGGGGGTGGGTTGTGTATTTATGTGGATAAGGTTTTTGGGATTGCAGAAGCGAGGGGGGGTCGTTGGGAGGGTGGGGGTGCGGGGGCGAGTGTTCAGGATAGGTATGGGATGGGAGGGGGGAGGAGCAGTTGGAGAAAGTGAAGTTGAGAGATTAACAGCCATGAGGAACCGAAGGTGAGAGGGTAGGTTAGTGAAATCAGACAGAGGGATTTGGGAGGACAGACAGCGTCTGTAGTAGATTTGGTAGAAAACAGAGTGAGAGAGAAGGTAACAGGCAAGGAACTACTGTCAGAGAGGAGACAAGTGGGTAAAATCAGGTTGATTGAGTAATCCAATTAAGTATGAAACAGCAACAAGTGAGAGGATGAAGGGAACAGAGAAGGTCAGAGGTGAGGCAAATGTGAGCAGGCGTGAAGAGGGAACCAGAGTGCAATAAATGTGTGGCAAAGATAAGAGAAGATAATAGTGAATGAGTAAAATGAAATACAATGTTGGAGAAAATATAGATAAAAATGAATTAAATGTCAAAATTGAGCAACAGGTTGCAATACGATAGAAAGAAGATGAATATAATACAATAAAATAGAAGATGAAAATTTAGACTGTGTTCAAACTCACCTTTTTCAGTGTTCTAACTCACCTGCTTCAGTTTCCAACTCACTTAAGTAATCAAGCTTCACTTTAGTCAGAAAGCTTCCCTCTCAATGAGCCAGCTCAAAATGAGCTCTGCCCCTCCTTATATAGTATGTTAGTCAGCTGTTACACTCAGCTCCTCCCCCTAATCTCTCTTAACACCTAGATTTAACTCCTCCTCCTAGTATCAGTTCACACCTAGTAACAATACACTATACAGATACAGGCACAACCAAAATCACACTCAGATTTCTCCCTCAAAATTGCAGTCTATATATAGAAAGACAGATAAAGAATACAAGACAGAATACAAGATAACTCACCTGCTTCAGTTTCCAACTCACTTAAGTAATCAAGCTTCACTTTAGTCAGAAAGCTTCCCTCTCAATGAGCCAGTGTGACGACATATATCCTGTGGCCAGTGTGACGACATATATCCTGTGGCCAGTGTGACGACATATATCCTGTGTCCAGTGTGACGACATATATCCTGTGTCCAGTGTGACGACATATATCCTGTGTCCAGTGTGACGACATATATCCAGTGTCCAGTGTGACGACATATATCCTGTGTCCAGTGTGACGACATACATCCTGTGTCCAGTGTGACGACATATATCCTGTGTCCAGTGTGACGACATATATCCTGTGTCCAGTGTGACGACAATATATACTGTGTCCAGTGTCACAAGTCACAACATTTATCCTGTGTCCAGTGTGACATGTAATGTGTGTCCCGGCATATATCCTGTGTCCAGCGTGACATATATCCAGTGTCCAGTTTGACGCCATGTGTCCAGTGTGATGACATATATCCTGTGTCCAGTGTGACGACATATATCCTGTGTCCAGTGTGACGACATATATCCTGTGGCCAGTGTGACGACATATATCCTGTGGCCAGTGTGACGACATATATCCTGTGGCCAGTGTGATGACATATATCCTGTGGCCAGTGTGACGACATATATCCTGTGGCCAGCGTGACGACATATATCCAGTGTCCAGCGTGACGACATATATCCAGTGTCCAGCGTGACGACATATATCCAGTGTCCAGCGTGACGACATATATCCAGTGTCCAGCGTGACGACATATATCCAGTGTGACGACAATATATCCAGTACACTTTGTAACATGGCAATTCTTTTTCTCAGTCTTATTTTTCAACTTCTTACACTTAAAATCAATGCACCCATTGATGATTGTGATGGCTGGATCAGTGGATTGGCCCGGCGGGTGTAGGGAAGAATTTGGCCCATTGCATCCATTCCCAGTGGGCAATTACAGTGGTGCGGGTAGCGTGCGTCGCGTCATGACATCATGTGGCCAGGCCCGCGGATCTGCTCCCACACTCAGGGGCTGCCCCACTGTTTGGTAGAGATGCCCGGTGCATGTGCTTTAGAGATCCCCAGACCTCAGAGACTGCTGCAGGCAGGTTCGGTGAGTGGCAGTGGCAGGGAGCAGTGAATTTTTTATTAATTATGGCGGGGTAAGTAACGCCCACCCCGGTCCCCACGCACTCAGCGCCTGTAATTACACACCCTAGAAACTGTACCATTTGAAAGTATAGAAATGGAGGTGTGGCCACGTCCCTTTCTGATTTTGTACCGATTTCTGACCCTCAGATGTTGGAGGATATGTCATACAGTAGGTGCTAAATCTCAGGAGTGGATGTGGAATTCATCAACACATACAAGTTATCAACTCAGGAGCGTTGTGTTTCAAACACCACCACCACACCTGATTTCATTGCCGTCATTGCGTATCAATGCAAACACATTCTAATATTGTGGAATCTATAACAAATTACAAACTTAGGTCTTTGGCACAGCATACTGTGATATTTTTCAGCAATTTTGGAAATAAAGAAACCCCAAGGTTTTCCCGGGCAACGCCGGGCGGGTCAGCTAGTATACAATAATTGTAACGTGTATGGGCACCTTTAGTCCTATAATCATGTTTTGGTAAAAAAACGAAAGGATTGTAGAACTTTGTATTGTCCTTCTTCTTTTTTTTTTTTTGTGTGTGTGTTTTACTAGAGACTAGATGGGACAGGTGATTCTGATCTGCCTTCTGTTTATACTACCCTCAGCCACAGCTCACATGGAACACACTGAAATTCTGGGTCAGACCTGGGATTTTGGTAGAAAAGTATAATACTGACTGCAGCAAATCATTGTACTTGCTGATTTCTTGGTGGTACCATGTGTGCAGTAAATAATCTGGGAGATTTTATTTATGATGCAGGGCAGCAGGAGATCAGAACTTCAAACTTTTCTCCTGCAGGATCTGGGAGAGTAGAAAACTATGAATTAAATGGAACAAAGCTGTAAAAACACCTACAGTTTTATCTGTCCAATCTATCTGTTGGGAACAAAAACCGGGAAAGGTATGGGAGCAAAGGACAATCAAAAATTTGCTCCCAAACACTGGATGTCAGTCAATCTGATATGACAAATTTTCCTACGCAATTTATTTATTTATTTTTTTCAGCATTTGAGAGCAAATGTTCATAGTAATTTGCTTTACATTTCCAGATTTTGGTTCTTAATAGACAGATTGGTGCGTGCAAATCTTTGTGCGTGTATCCAACTTTAGAAGGAATACACAATGGGAGCTGCCATGTAGGAAAAGCTCTGTGTTCAGCAGAGCCTAAAGTAGGTGTGTGTGAGGGTGCCTTGGTCACAGCTGCGCATCTGCACTTTGGGCACACACAGAGAAGCGCTTGCAAGGAGAGCAGATCTGCATACATTTGCCGGCACCAAGGTTCAGAGAAGCGATGATGGAAACAAACCACCCCCCTGCACTGCCATCACAGCCAACCACTTTGAGGATACTGCTGGCACTTCTGCACTGGTTTGTCTTCTTCGAACTGCGGACATCGACATCCCTGTCACGGTAATTCTGGGTACACACCTGCAGATGTATCTTTCCAATCTATCTGGTGGGAACAAAAAATCTGGCAATGTATGGGATCATCTGAGACTCAACCATTTGCTCCCAGATGCTGGAGAAAAAACTAACCAATTTATCTGAATTACTTTTAAGTCGTTTGATTTATCAAATGAAACTTAACAATCTCTTTTTAGCCATTTTCAGTGTTTGGGAGCAATTGATCAATTGTCATTTTCTCCCATACAGGGACAGATTGGAAAGATAAATCTTTGTGTGTGCACCCAGACCATTTGCCTTCCCTATTAAGCCACGCCCCTAGAGTGTATACACACACGCACTGTTTATTTTTTTTGGTACTTGTTTCCTTGCATGGCGCCCAGATTTGCTACGTACGGCAGCGTAGGGAAATCTCATCGCATGGGCCATTATAACGAGATTTTTTTTTCATGTCATTTTTATTTTAATTTGTTTTACACCACAATATCGCATCGCATAGTATCTCATGTCCCGCAAAATCGCATGCGATTTTATAGGGTGTGCGATGCCATGACATTAGGTATACAATCTGATTTTATGTCCCAAAAATAGATGTAACGGCACCCCCCCCCCCCACTATCCACGCCACCCCGAAGCGTGGCGAGCGCAGCGGAATGCGTCCTCCGACTTTTTCATTAGACCACTATCCACGTCGGCGTGGAGTTAATTTTATATAGTGTGGCGAGGGGACGCAGATTACTTTACATGTATTCTGCGTCCCCTCGCGGGGCTCGCCATGCTTCGGGCTCGGTGGCTCGCTGTGCTCGCCACACTATATAACATCAACTCCACACCTACGTGGATAGTGGAGTAATGAAAAAGTCGGATGCGTTCCGCCGCCCCTCGAGGGGCTCGCCGCACTTCAGGGGGGGGCATTAAACCTATTTTTGGGGACATACAATCATATGATTGCATACCTAATGTCATGGGATCAAACACCCTATACAATGACTTGAGATCGCATGCGATTTTGCGGCCGATGCGATGCATTGCGATGGCCCGGGGCTGAGAGAGCAGTCAATAAATTACATCAAATGGCCCATGCGATGCAATTTCACTACGCAGAATAGCCCCCTAAGAATATTGCTTAGTGGGCGTCGTTTTAGGAAACGAGTACCATTTTTTTTTTCAGTGTAATGGGGGTGGGGGGAAGACACCAATTCCCTTTCTGATAAAGGAACGAAAATGTCTAGATACGCCATTGGGGTTCAGTATTGAAACAAGTCATTTTGGGGCAGATGTATCAATGTCCTCCTTACGTCTGTAATCTAACGTGTCCCACTTCGCCTGGCATAACGCTCAGGAGCAGGGACAGTTTTAACTCTAATGTATGAACCTGGCGCTAGCGAGTAACGTTAATCGTTAACTCACCTCCTATCTGCAATTGGTAATTTTTTTCGGTCAGACTTTAACGTCCTCTGCATCCTTTACTGCGCATGTCCTGTTTTCTTTACCCATAATTCTTTGCTTGTATACCAAAGTCATATGGGTATTTTTACCCCTTGCGATTGGTTGCTTGGTTTTTTCCTCAGCTTATGTGTTCTCTCCGTTCTCTTCACTGAGAGGAGTTACACTTCATCCTTGGCAAGTTAAATTTGTTGTAATTTTTTTCCTCCTTATACCCTTCTTCCCTTTTTTTTTTTGATTTTTCACCCCTAAATTTTTCCCAAATTTATGATGTGCCCAGCGGCTATTGGCATGCTGACACCTATCTCTTGTGTCAGCATGCTGCCGTCGGCAGCTTCATTTATGTTTTGTTAATTTAGATTTCGTCTAATTTATGTATGCCTGCAATCTCACATAGTCCTGCCCCTGGCAACATGTCCCCCCTCCCCCTGGTAACATGTCCCCTTCCCCTCCCTCCCCCTGGCAGCATGTCCCCCCTCCCCCTGGCGCATCCGTGCCTGCCCGCTGTCACACTGCCGATGCTGCCTGCTCCCACCAGCTATCCCCCTTTCATTTATTTATTCCCTATTTTTTATTTCTTAATTTTTATGCCCTTCTCCTCTCTGTTATCCCCCGTAACATGTCTCCCCCCCCATCCTTGCCTGTCCGCTGGCACACTGCCACCGCTGCCTGTTCCCACCAGCTATCCCCCTTATTTTAAATTAATTCATTTTTTCCCTATTTTTTTTTTTTACTTAATTTTTTCACTTGTTCCTCTCCCTTCTCCTCTTCCCCCCCCTGGTAACATGGCCCCCTCCCCCTGCCGCATCCGTGCCTGGCCACCGGCATAGTGTAGCCGCTGCCTGCTCCCTCCACCTATCCCCCTTTTCATTAATTTATTTATTCCCTATTTTTTTAATATCTTTATTTTTATTACCCTGCTCCTGTCTGCTAACCCCCCCCCCCCCCAACATGTCCCCCCTCCCCCTGCCGCATCCGTGCCTGGACGCTGACATACAGTAGTGTATCCGCTGCCTGCTGTAACCAGCTATCCCCTTTTTTTAAATTTATTTATTTATTCCCTATTTTTATTTTTATGCCCTGCTCCTGTCTGCTAGCATATCCCCCCCTGGTTACATGTCCCCCCCCCCCCCCCCCCTGCCGCATCTGTGCCTGGCCGCAGGCACAGTGCAGCCGCTGCCTGCTCCCACCACCTATCCCCCTTATTTTTATTTATTTATTTATTTCCTATTTTTTTATTTCTTTATTTTTATGCCCTGCTCCTCTCTCTTATCCACCCCCCCCGCGACTTGTTTCCCCCCCTGCCGCAACCGCACTTGATCGCATGTTACAGCCAGCGCTGCATCCATTCATTCTCTTCTCCACCTTTGCTATCATTTTTTTATTATCCTTCTTAGTTCTATAGTTTTTTTATTTCTGATTTTACACTACTTCTTTCATCTACTTCTCACCCTGGCTACATGTTGCCTCCCTACTACATCACACATGAACGATAGCGCACCCACCGCAGCAAGCTTCCCTTCTCCTAACCCCCGTCTAGTTCATTAAAAAGCATCTATTTATTACCAAATTTCCCTGCTTCACTCTATTATCCTATAAACACTGACAACTTATCCACCCCTGCCGCATCCGCACCAGAGCGCAGGCACACGCTGGCGCAAACTTACTTTTTCCTATCCCCAATATTATTCCTTTAATCCCCCATTTAGGATATTTTTATTTATAAACCTCTCCCCACCTCCCTTCTTGGAATTGGCAAGTATGCCGGGGTGCAGCTGTCCACACCCGACACTGACCTTCCGTCACTCACTGCACCACTATTTTCCCCCTTCTTTTACACACATATGTGATTTTTTTTTTTTTTTTTTATTAAATATCCATCAGAACCTTAGTCTTCTGCCACATCTAGATGATTTCTGCAGCCTGACAATAGTGTTTAAAACGCTGCTTTAATGCTGTCCTGGGGTTTTATTGTACGTGCTTTTATTTATTTATTTATTTATTTATTTATTTATTTAGCGGCAGGGGAGAGGGAAAACTTCTTTTTTTAAACTGAATCCAGGCAGCCAATCACAGCTTGCTGCATCATGGCTCCGCCCCCTTGAGCTGCTATATTAGCCAGCTCCAGAGAGGGAGCAGCCAGTCCGACGGTGCTGGAGGAGCAGTGAAGAGCTCCTGAAGAGAGGCAAGCCCTGGGAAAGGGGGTGGCCCAGCAAAAGAGCTGCTTCAAGGGCCACCTCCCCCCAGGTGAAGCACACAGAAGGAGACAGCCAAAGCCCAGGGGAAAAGGGAGTGGCCCAGCAAAAGAGCTGCATCAAGGGCCACCTCCCCCCAGGTGAAGCACACAGATGAAGATGGAGAAGCCCTGGGAAAAAGGGGGTGGCCCAGCAAAAGAGCTGCTTCAAGGGCCACCTCCCCCCAGGTGAAGCACACAGAAGGAGACGGAGAAGCCCTGGGGAAGGGGGTGGCCCAGCAAAAGAGCTGCTTCAAGGGCCACCTCCCCCCCCCCCAGGTGAAGCACACAGCAGGAGACTCAGAAGCCCTGGGGAAGGGGGGTGGCCCAGCAAAAGAGCTGCTTCAAGGGCCACCTCCCCCCAGGTGAAGCACACAGAAGGAGACAGCCAAAGCCCAGGGGAAAAGGGAGTGGCCCAGCAAAAGAGCTGCATCAAGGGCCACCTCCCCCCAGGTGAAGCACACAGATGAAGATGGAGAAGCCCTGGGAAAAAGGGGGTGGCCCAGCAAAAGAGCTGCTTCAAGGGCCACCTCCCCCCAGGTGAAGCACACAGAAGGAGACGGAGAAGCCCTGGGGAAGGGGGTGGCCCAGCAAAAGAGCTGCTTCAAGGGCCACCTCCCCCCCCCCCCCCCCCCCAGGTGAAGCACACAGCAGGAGACTCAGAAGCCCTGGGGAAGGGGGGTGGCCCAGAAAAAGAGCTGCTTCAAGGGCCACCTCCCCCCCCCCCCAGGTGAAGCCCTGGGGATGGGGGTGGCCCAGCAAAAGAGCTGCTTCAAGGGCCACCTCCCCCCCAGGTGAAGCAGGAGACGGAGAAGCCCTGGGCCACCTCCCCCCCCCCCCCCCCCAGGTGAAGCAGGAGACGGAGAAGCCCTGGGGAAGGGGGGTGGCCCAGCAAAAGAGCTGCTTCAAGGGCCCGGACCCACGGAACCTACCTATGGGCTCAAGACAGGTAAGTATAAGTATGTGTGGGCTTTGGATGTATTAAAGTTTCATTTTTAAATGGGTCTCAGTGTGTTTATATAACTATTTATTTTACTGTGGAACTACAAGTGCCGGCGGGCCCTTTAAAGCCCCGCACGCTTGTGATTCTCCAAGTCCCTGCATGCGGGGGAGGCTTGCTGGGACTCATAGTTCCACAGCCCTGATTGGCTGAGCTATGCATATGCGTCTCCATGGAGACGCATCGGCCAATCACGCTCTCAGCCTCTGTAGCGCTGGGATAGCGCTACAGAGGCTGTTAGCGGCAGGGGCGGATTGGACCGCCGGGAAACCGGGACATTTCCCGGTGGGCCGGCCCATTAAAGGCATGAAGTGGCCGCCTACACCTCTGGCTGGGCCGCGTACCGGACCTGCGGTTTGCGGCCGCGGCCGCAGCTCTTTGCCCTAAACAAATATGGCGATGGTTTGACTGATCTTACAGAAGTCAAAATGGCCGCGGGAGGGCTGGTGCGCATGCGTAGCCGCACGCTGCCGCTCCCGCGGTTCTGAGACTCTGTAAGCAGTGTCAGGGGGCAGGATGCAAGTTACCTCCCAGCCTGATACTGTCCCGTCGATCTGGCAGTGAGACGAGGCTGACCTTCTGTGTATGATGCAGCCGCTGCTCAGCTAGGGAAAGCTGAGCTGAAAAGACTAATAGGAAATGTCTGCCCAGTGCACACACAACAGGCTACAATAAGATGACCGCTGTCAACCAATGGTAAGCCTTTCAAACCAGGAGTATGCTAAGTAGAAAGGGGGCGTGGCTTGTCGGACGTCTGGAGGAGAGCTTGTGGCTTTGTGCTACACTGCTACTTGTCTCAACTGTTTTTCAAAAGCAAGGTACAGAGGGACTTGGAGGGTTGAGGACTTGTATACAGCACTGTGAGTCTGAGAGATATATATAATTACTGCAGCTCCCCGGCAGTCCGAATTCCCCTGGGGGTATCTTGCCCTGGTGCACTGCCCTCCCCTGGAACAGTGGCCCTTATTCAGATCTGTGCGGCCGGAGCCGCACACGGTGCTCCGGCCGCACAAACCAATCCCCGCCCACGATACGGATCGCCACGGCCGTCCGTACACGGACGGCTGGCGATCCGCAAGAAAATGGTGGGGCGTACGCCTCCACCATGGTGGGAGCTGCCCCCTGCATTCGATGGTCGGCG
This sequence comes from Crinia signifera, assembly GCF_055691185.1. Lineage (NCBI taxonomy): Eukaryota > Metazoa > Chordata > Amphibia > Anura > Myobatrachidae > Crinia > Crinia signifera. Next base: position 211,462,662 of record NC_139221.1, on the reverse strand, counting down.
ACCATCGAAGGCAGGGCCGCACGCCCCACCAGGTCCCGCAAGCTGAGACCACACGGACAATCGTCCGTGTGATAGCTTGTATGGGGGCTGAGAGCTGACATCCGCCGACGTCAGCTTCCCGCCCCCATCACTGGCGTCATACCCTCATTAGCATGCATACGCCCCGCGTTTGCATGGGAACGCCCATGAAACGCGGGGCGTATGCATAGGGAAATGAGGGTATGAAGCCCCTCACGCCCCTATACGCCCCCTTTGCGGCGGACGAACTACGTCTGCGGCGAATTGGGCTGCACATGCGCAGATTGACCTCTGCGCATGTGCAGACTGAAAACATCGGCGGTACGGCCGCACGCGGGCCGTACCGCACGATTCAGAATAAGGGCCAGTGTCCTTTAGATAGATAGATATATATAATCAGACTCAATGCCTTTTTAAACCCAACGTATGTACATGCGCAGAAATGACCCTGAGCATGCACATACGTCCACCATTGTCCCTGCAAATATTCTGGTCTGTGCAAATAGACCAGAATAAGGGTCATAGTGCCTGATTCACTAAGGCTCATCAAGCAGCAAAGATCCGCTGCTTAGTGAGCACTCTAACGCCGGCCCTCTAACGAGCGAATGCCCCCCCTGTTGCAAACAACCCTGTCGCAATGTGAATAGATGTTTAGCATAAACATCCATTCGCATGGTAGTGTACAGATCAAAAATCATCCGATGGTCGCCGACCATCGAATGATTTCTTTTCCCCTGTTCACAAATATAAGTCAGTCTTGACTGACCTATATTTGCGGCATGCAGCTCCGAGAACGGGGCAGGTGGCTGACATCCTGTGACATCAATCGCCTGCCCCCAGCAGGCACCCCCCCTCCCCCCATCACACAGGGCCCTGCACAAGCGTATATTTATTTATTTATTTACAATTTCTTATATAGCGCAGCAGATTCGGTTGCGTATATTAGCATATAAACATCTGCAGAGCCAAAATATTGTTCCCCTGAGCAAATCCGCTGGGGTCTGATCGTTACTGAATCAGGCCCAAAGTTTGCACACAGTAAATGTATTTTTTATATTTAATTTATTTCATATTTCTTCATGATAAAGCTTTGTTTTATGATGTGGATTATGGTTTATTGTATATGGTTTGTTGTATATGCTCTTGTTATAGTAGTGTATATTTTCCTCTTTTATATTTAACAGTACATTGTACAGTATATGTTTTAGCATGCGCTAAGTGTCAAATTGCTATCACATTTTGTTTATCAGGAGTGTGGTGTTAGGGGGAGTGCTGTCCGGATGGTTTTCAGGGTGGCTCAGGGCTGTGTGACGTCTGCAACGTTGTTTCTGGGGGGCTACCCTTATGGCAGCTGTCGCATCGATTTCTGTAATGCAAATGCATCGCAGGCCAGTACTTTACATGCTGGGTGGCCTTGCCTTGTGCCAAGCAGCCTCGGGGTATATGGGCAGGCAATGATTGGCGAGTGCTGATGCAGTCTTCTGCATCATCGCCAGCTGCCGCCGTTCATCGGCCTGTTTTACAGGAAATCGAACCCATGACCTCAGCGCTGTTAGGCAGTGATGCTAACCATTACATCATCCGTGTATGTATATGTGTATATATATATATATATATATATATATATATATATATATATATATATATATATATATATATATATATATATATATATACACACACACACTTAACATCGGCACTCACCTTTCCTAGTTTTGGGGTGCCCTATGGCTTGTGACCACATCGTTTAAACAGACTATATATATATATATATATATATATATATATATATATATATAGGCTGGCAATGATGGGCGGCACTCAGAGGAAACTTTCAAAAGCTTTAATGCGGTGAGGCAGAAACCAACGTTTCGGGGTGCGGTAACCCCTTTGTCAAGGTGCTCAAAAATCTTTGAGCACCTTGACAAAGGGGTTACCACGCCCGAAACGTTGGTTTTTCTCTGAGTGCCGCCCATCATTGCCAGGCTACCTATCCCCTCCGGGAAGGCACCGGGGCCCAGTGAACCAGCAGGGAGAGTGCCAGGCCGCCACCAACAAGTATGTATATATATGTGTGTGTGTGTATATGTGTCCAGCGGCGCGGCACTTGGAAATAATAAGTTCACAATCAGAGGTTGAATAATGACGCTTCAGTATATATGCAAAATGTTTTCAAGTTACAAACACACATAAAATGAACTTCCCTTTATACCCGCTTACCTTGCCACAGTAGAGGCCGCCCACCGTGCTGGGGAAGGGTGGGGGGAGGGGTTTGGAGTGGGTGGCCTCTCTGTCAAAGTGGCAAGGTAAGCGGGTATAAAGGTATATTCGCCAGTGTGACGTAATTTACGACCTCTTCCGCATCCTTATTGGTGGTACCCATTTACATACCATTAAATTCAATTATCTTCTTTTGAGAAGAAAGAACCCTTGTCAGCAGACCCCGCCTCTCAGCAGACCCCGCCCCTATTAGGGCTGCTTCTGAAAATTTCCCGGGCTGGTTTTCTAACCCAATCCGCCCCTGGTTAGCGGCACCGGAGAGAGCCGGTTCTCCCCGCTGTCAGTGCGGGGAGAGCTGGCTGTGAAGAGGACAGCGCTGGACCTGGATTGGTGAGTAAATTTGTGTAAAAGTGAGGTGTGTGGATGTGTGTGTAATAAAGTTTTACTTCTCTGTGTGTGTGTTTTTTTAACATTCTTTTTACAGGTGGACTACAAGTCCCAGCGGGCCCATTATTGCCCCGCATGCTGGGACTTGTGGTTCGCCAAGTCCCAGCATGCGGGGAGGTCTGCTGGCACTTGTAGTTCTCCTGTATCAAGCAATGTTATGTATGTAAGATTTAACCATATCAGGCCGGCGTCCACTGGCCACGGACGCCGGTGACAGCCCCGGGCTTCAGCCCTGGACGGGTGAAGCCTGGGGGGGGGGACCCCTTTATGGGGGGGTCCCCACTCCTCCAGGTACCCCGTCCAAGGCTGACCAGCCACGGTGCTCATGTTTCGGCCGGGGGACCTTATATAAAAAGTGTCCCCCGGCTGTGGCATGCCACCAAGGGCTGTTGGAGCCCGGTGCTGGTTTCAAAATACGGGGGACCCCAGATTTTTTGTCCCCCGTATTTTTGGAACCAGGACCGGTCCAAGAGTCCGGGGCTGGTTTCAGAAATACGGGGGACCCCTATGCTTTTTGTCCCCCGTATTTTTGGAACCAGCCCCGGCTCAATGAGCCCGGGGCTGGTTATGCTCAGGAGGGGGGACCCCACGCAACTTTTTTTTTTCAATAAACACTTTTCCACATTTTTTAACACAGGGCCATGCACAGATCTCTATGATCTGTGCAGGGTTCTGGCCAAATGGCATATCAGAACCTGGTCTGATTTGTCGGAGATTTTTAGACACATTTTTCAAATTCGCATCTCATTAAATATGCGAATTGTATACTTTTCAATGCGAAAACATCTGGATGCGAGTTCTGGGGAAATCTAAAATTCACACTTTTAAAAAGTGTGATTTCACTGCAAAACCGCACCTTTTCGCCGATTTTCGCATCACATTAAATATCCGAATTAGGGAAAAAGTGAGAAAACGGACGTTTTTTCGATAACATTCGCCAAAGTCAGATTATCTCATCCCATAGATTGTCACCCTCTATCTTATCCAATTTTCAAATTACTGATGCAGATTGTCCCATTTTTAGTTTGTGTCATCTGATCATATGTTTGTCAAGAGGTTTGTAAACGTTAATCTCTATGATGAAATTATATTTTACGGGCACATTTTTAAACTTGCTGTTAGTGTTGAGAACGAACTTACCAGTTGAGTTTATTAGTTTAGGCAAAAAATGGCGGTACTCTTTACTTAGTTGGGCGCCCACGATCTCCATCGCGGGCGTCGTGGGTAAAGAAATCGCGGTCATCGCGGGCAGTACATTAACGGCCGCGACGCGATGCCCGCGATCACCGCGATTTCCCATAGGGTTCAATGTTAAATTTAGTTCTGCCCGCGATTTTACATTCAATGCTTCAATGGCCGCGATTTGGCCATAGGAATCAATGTTAAATGGGCTACAGAGCCCAAATAGGCACAATTAAAACTTAAATGTCCCCCCAAATTTGTTACGCCACCCCACGATCCACGCCAACCCGAAGCGTGGCGAGCGCAGCGGTACGCGTCCTCCGACCTTTTCATACCCCCACTATCCACGTCGGCGTGGAGTTGAGAACAGAATAGTGTGGCGAGCGCAGCAAGCCACCGAGCCCGAAGCGTGGCGAGCGCAGCGAGGGGACGCGGATACCTTCACAGGTAAACGTGGCCCTACGCGGGCTTCACAGGTATCCACGTCCCCTCGCGGGGCTCGCTCGCCACGCTTCGCGCTCGCCACACTATTCTATTCTCAACTCCACGCCGACGTGGATAGTGGGGGTATGAAAAGGTCGGAGGACGCGTCACGCCGCCCCTCGCGGGCTCGCTGCGCTCGCCACGCTTCGGGTTGGTGTGGATCGTGGGGTGGCGTTACAAATTTGGGGGGACATTTAAGTGTTAATTGTGCCTATTTGGGCTCTGTAGCCCATTTAACATTGATTCCTATGGCCAAATCGCGGCCATTGAAGCATTGAATGTAAAATCGTGGGCTGCACTAAATTTAACATTGAACCCTATGGGAAATCGCGGTGATCGCGGGCATCGCGTCGCGGCCGTTAATGTACTGCCCGCGATGCCCGCGATGGGCGCCCAACTAAGTAAAGAGTACCAAAATGGCTAACAAGCCACTTAAGTGGCAGTCCACTGAATTGTGCAGGTTGGGTGTGTCCCGTGCATACTCCATCTATGTTTATTGCCCCCAGCAATATTAGATTTTTTTTTTTAGGTTTGTACTTTATTGTTAAACTTTTTTGTTCCCTTATTTATCTATACAGATATTGAAATGTCTTCTGAAGTTGAAAACGATACTAGTAATACTTCTTTGAATACATCCAATATAAATGGTGCTTCACAGAGACCATTGAAAGGAAAAAAAAAAAACACCAATGAACGGGTTCGTTCCTATAAATTTACAAAGGAGGAGAATGAGTGCCTAATAGATGAAGTCTTACAGAACTATAAAAAATTATTTGGCAGATCATCAGGTCTGCAAGCTTCAATGGATTGTAAGGACGCAATATGGCGAGAAATAGCCATAAATGTCAGCGCCCAGGGAAAATGTATTAGAAACGTGAAATCATGCCGTAAGAGATATCAAGATTGTAAGACTAATTTAAAAAAAAAAATGTCTGATGAAAAAAAACATGTATCAGCAACAGGAGGAGGGCCACCAAAATTAATTGAATACGAACCATGGGAGATGCGTTTACAGGAAATTATTTCTCCTACTGCAGTTTTTGGCATCGAAGGTGGCCGTTAGTTTGTATTTTTTAATTTATTTGTATTTATTTCTATATTTAAAATGAAAGCTCTACATTACCAATGTACATAATTCAATGTAAATGAGTTTTCAAACGGCATTTTAAACTTGCAGTACTTGAGGTTTTCATTTCCGGGAGTAGTCCCCACTGCATATTTTTGTAATTATTGGGCCTGGTTTTTTTTAACACCCCTGTAATCAAGTTTGCAGATGGTGTGGTTGATTAAGGGAAACTGAGGGTGGACAGATCTAAACTTGGCAGACTTGCTTTTTTAGATGTTTTGAAACAATATAAAACAGCAATTTCAAAGGGGGAGGGATCATGGTCCAAGATGCCACCAAAGATGACTGTGAAGCAGAGTGCTGCACTCAGTTCATCTACACCTAAAAATGGGGCAGATGTACTAACAGCCATCAAGGTGTAAATTCATACTGACCGCTTCACCAACTCAGGGTTTGCGTTGTCCTGTCCCACACTGTGGGGACAACACTAGCCCTGCTTCTGATTCTTGCTGAGCAGTAGTTTTTGCGGTTTTTGGCCAGATCTTTCACATGCCTATAAAGCCTCCGTGGGGGATGTTGGGGGGGGGGGGGGGGGGGGGGTTTATAGGCAGTATCATAGATCTGGCCCATAATGTGGGGAAGGAGGTTTAGCCATTCATATAAATTCATTTAGTTCGCCGTCTGGTTCCCACTTACACTACATACAACTTTACAAGTACAGGATTCAGTAAAAGTGTGCAGCTCCGTCTCAGGGACAAACCATTGGACTTCAGCAGCTCCTGGTGCCAGACAAACTGCACAGATTGCAGGAAAGTTGACACTTGCCTGCACTGTGCACTTCCATTGACATCCCTGGCTGCATTCTTGCCTGTTGCTCCCTACCTCCCAGTGTGCAGCACTATACCCCTAATATGTTGGGTGCACCTATTATATACAGCACTATACCCCATTCCCATAATTCCACCCCCTCCATAGTGTACTCACCAATGGCCAGCCTATACCCCCTCCCCATAATGTGTTCCGCTGCAGCCAAACTCCACCCATTCCCTCACAACCTGTTTGTATCTTATTCCCTTCTCTCTCCTGCCCCATTGTAATGACATGGGCTGAGGGTGGGGGGGGGGGGGGGGGGCCTTTGAAGATTATGGCGATGTGGGCTACAAAGATATAGTTACACACCTTCCTCCAACACTATCACTAGCTCCCCTTTTACTGGAGTGCATGCCCATTCGGCGCACACATAACCGCAGCCTACACTCTACCATACCCCCAATTTAAATTTTTTGTATTCGACCGATGACCGAAAGTGTATTGTTAATTATTAAATGTTTCACACCATCTGCCATTGTTTCTTGGTTTGAATTTCATATGCAATGGTCTTTAATTACTACATTATTTTATTTCTAATATTTCCTGTGGTTTTTGACTGCAAAACATTTGCGTCAATCAACCACAGTAATGTATTGAACTTTTGAATATATTTAAAATTGCAGTTGATTTTGCACATGAAGTGGTGTGTGCTGAAAAGGCAACAACTTCTTCTAAATCGAGAGTAGTTGGGGAAATTGCGGCCTTCAGTACGACACCTAGAAGAGAGCCACTGGCTCAAACATCTCAGGCTGCTGGTGAGTACGCGTAAACGTTGAAATTTTGGTTAGCTCAAATGTAATTAGTCCAATACCATACAAACAATATGGACATCCACAAAGGAATTCAATATTAGCACCCCAGATATTTGTGTATGCATCTCTTCGACATTGTGCATCTTTCAACCCCTGTGAGCTATTACATGTGAAAGAATGGCTGGGCTATAGTCTGTTTGTTCACATTATTTTTGTTCTGAATCCATTAGGTGATTTGTAAATATTATAATTTAATCTTATAAGGATTTACAAATGTGCATGAACAATTAAGGCACAGATAGCGTGCAAATGCGTCCACAAATCACTGGCTTTATAGACCACTGTTAAATGGTAACTATCTTGTTTTGAGTTAAGATTTTTTAACTAATTTACAATATAGTTACAGTGGGGCAGATGTATTAATCTGGCCATATGCTTGTTAAAAAATGGGTCCCGCTTCTCCCACATAACGTTGAGAAGAGGAAAAGTGGTGTGGGCAGATGTATGATGCACCCCTAAACCGATAAGGAGAGCAATTAGGTTCAGCTTGAACGGCTCTCCTTAGTGTCTCCCCCAGGCGCACAGCGCATGCTCTCTTCGTGGCCCCCACACCGGTCTGCTGAAATAAGCATGGCTAGCTTTGTCCTGTCCCCCTCTGCAGGGACAACACTTGCCCTGCTTCTGTCTCGGGCCGTGCAGGAGATCTTGCATTCTTTGCCAGATCTAGTGCATGCCCATTAGAGCCAGCGGGGAAGGGATGGCTATTGCGCATGTGCGGGGCGGTGATGGAGCCGATAAGGAGAGCCGTTTACGCCAGGGATAACGTATCTACTTATCGACTTGGGGGGGGGGGGGGGGGGTTGGTCATACATCTGCCCTTAACGCTTGCCCACTTCTCCACGTTATGCAGGAGAAGCAGGACCCATTATTTAATAAGCATTATGGGCAGATTAGTACATCTGCCCCCTTGTGTCCTTTGTTCTTTTCTTGCATTAAAAACGGATGCATGATAGTTGCTTAAGCTGCCCCTTGCTATTTGTACTTGTTGAGCATTTCACCCCTTATTTGTCTCTTTTCTAGTGTCAATAGTCCCAAGGTGCTCAATCTCTCCACGTACTTTCAATTCTCTAGATCCTTGATTAGCTTAGGTCAGGGGTTCCCAATCTTTTTCTAATCAAGGCACCCTAGAGTATCTGAATTTTTCCAAGGCACCCCTAGGCCCCCAAAATATATATATCAAATTAAGTAGCTTGGGGCAGATGTATCATTAAGCTTGTTACGTTTGTGAAATAACGAGTCCCGCTTCTCCTGCATAACGTGGAGAAGCGGGCACTCATTATGGGGAGATGTATTAACATCCCCCAAGCCGATAAGGAGAGCCGTTATGCCCAGCGTTAACGGCTCTCCTTATCGGCTCCCTCGGCGCCCCGCACATGCGCACTCCCCTTCGCCCCCCTCCCTGCCCGGCTTACTGGGCATGCGCGAGATCTCGCAAAAACCGTGAGATCTCCAGCGCAGCCCAAGCCAGACGCAGGGCTAGCGTTGTCCCCATAGTGGGGGATAGGACAATGCTAGCCCTGAGCTGGCGAAGCGGCCGGGGCGAATTAACGCCTTGAAGGCTGTTAATACATCGCCCCGGCCGTTAATCCCTGGGGGGGATTGCAGGGACAGCCCCGCCGAGTTACGCTGTCACTAGCGCACGTTTGGTGCGCTAGTAATACATTAGGGACAGATGTAATCCCCCCCAGTTAACCAGCGTTAAGTGCATTTTTGCACTTAACGCTGGTTAATACATCTGCCCCATTGTGTTTATATGTGCTTCTTACGGTCAGTTATGTGGTAAAGGGCGGGATTTGGTTCTGATTGTACACATATTATGATTGGCAGCCACCAGCACTGGTTTTATCCAGAAATAATTGATCATAGATAATTTGAATTGGTCCTGGACGACCAACCTGAGGCACCCCTGTAAGTGTCCTGAGGCACCCCAGGGAGCCTAGGCGCACAGTTTGGGATCCACTGGCTTAGGTGCTCTTTTTTGGTTTATGCCCTAGTCTGTGATGTCCTTTTTAGAGTGAGTGGACCGGAATTGTACTCATAATTCAATGCGTACAAATATACGAAATAAGGAGTGTGATTTATATGAACTATGTAGTTATTTAAATTTATGAATTTTAAAAGTATTTCTTATTTTCCCATAGATTTAATAGAAAGTACTATAGACCCTGGACAGTCATATGAAGAGACCTTCATAACATTAGAAAATGTCACCAGCTTTGATGAAATAGAAGAGAGTGCCCAGTATTTTTCCAGTGAAGACAATCCTGAAAGTAGTTGTTATGAAAACAGTCAATATTCCAGCATTTCAAATGCTAATTCATTACCAAATAGTATTGTCAATATCGAAAATCTCCAGGATACAAACCCCAATGTCCATGACGGCACACACAATGCAAAAGATTACATAAATATGGTTTTTGAAAATTCAATGGCAGATTACAAACCGTTCGTTAAAAAAGAGAATGAACAATTATCGCAAAAATTAACAGACATTAATGTAACACTAAATGAAATGGTTAAAAATCAAGAAAGACACAATTCAGCTTTTCAATCAACTCTAGAAAGTATAGCAGAATCCTTTAAAAACTATGTGGAATTCACGATGAATACAGCAGGTTCCAAAAATGAAGTCACTATTCCAAAAAAAAAAAAAAAAAATAGCCTCAAAAGTAAATCCAGATGTAAACATTGGCAAGGGAAGTGGAATGGAACATGTAGTTTGTTCAAAAAACATAAAACGTATTGGGACTTCGGTTGTTCATACTTTGAAACGAAAGCACAAGAGAAAGGCTCGTAAGCAAAAATTTCGTATCTAGCTGAATATAATTTACAATCCAATAGTTTAGAAGTTGTCAGTACCCTTGATTTTCTCACTACAGTTTTAATTCATTACAACACAATTCTTCTAACTTGTTTACTTTTTCAAAGTAAACTTAAAATAGGTTTACATACTGCTTTATTTTACATTGTAATGGTTTGTTTGGAATGGCAATTTTATTTACTTGGTATTTTGAGTGACACTGCAATTGTCTAAAAAACACATTTTGTTGTATTTTATTATCTCCAATTTGATTGTATTGGTTTAATATTTGGCCCACATACAGCATGTGTAGTAAGCTCCACAAGGGGACATGTAAATCATATATTGAAATGAGGAATATGTTTAAATTTAGATATAGTATACTGATTAAATAGTTCATACGATCATCATTCTTGTGTCTAATTTTCTAAAATTGAAAAAAAAAATAGATTTTTTTTAAACTTGTTATTCATTTTATTATGAACTATATCCATTTTATGCTTTCAAAATTTTTTTAACATACAACATATATTCCGGTCAAGTTGGTTTCAGTTTGAAAACCTGTTACAAATGTAGTTATCTAGGTGCGTTGGCTAAAGACATATATTTACACAGTAAGTAATTAGATCTGCATATAACTGTTCTCGTTTAGGTTAAATAATCTGCAATGATTTGATTGCGGACTTGATTTCCAGTTATAGAATTTTCTTCATTTGGAACGGGTATTTCATCTGGTTCTGGATTTAATATATGACTATCATGTATTGGTATCCTTTTCTGAATGCAGATGTTATGTAAAATGCAGCACACCATAAACATTTTACACACTTTAAGAGGACTATATAGTAGAGTCCCCCCTGACTTATCCAAGCACCTGAATCTGCTTTTTAATAAGCCAAAGGTCCTTTCAATGCATGCACGAGTGAGTACATGTGCTTTATTGTAATTTTTCTGGGGAGAAGTTCTGGCCAGACTAACTGGTGTTATTAACCATGGTCGAGCTGGGAATCCGGCATCACCTATGGAAACAATGCAAAAATACAAAATGTCCTATTTTCATTTACTAACATTTTAAGATTTACCAGTAAATAATTGTATTAATCTATTTGGTACAATCTGGTGAATAATATAACTGCCACATGGTTAGAAATTTTTTGAGCAAGGTTTTAAAAAATATAAAAGGAACTTATGTGTTATATCTGCACTCAATTTTCTGATTGTATGCCTTACCTTAAGGCTTACAATCAAATGCGATTTTCGGTACAATCACATCCAGTATCGCATGCGGAGCGATTCGATGCGATTTTCCATTGGATTCAATTTTAACAGGGTCCTGTCCATTTCCAGACTATCCAAGTGGGCATAGAGTTCATTTTATACAGAGTGGCGAGCGCAGCGAGATACCGAGCCCGAAGTGTGGCGAGCGCAGCGTGCTCCGCTAGGCGACGCTGAAAACATTATTAGTAATCTGCTGCACTCGCCATGCTTTGGCTTTGGTGTCTCGCTGCATTCGCCACTCTGCATAAAAATAACTCTATGCCCATTTGGTAGTGGGAAAATGAACAGGACTATGTTAACATTGATTCCTATGGAAAATCGCATCTGATTGCATGCGATATCGCATGTGATTAAATGCGATTTTTCCAAACCGATGTTAAAATTGGGTGCCCAGATACTACATAAGTAACAAAAAAAAGTACATTGGTTCAACCTAACCACATGGCCCACACGTTAGCAGCTCTGCAGGCCAATACACCCAAAGCAGCATCAGCGAACTTGAAGTACAGGTAGTACCTGCAGGGCCGGCGCAAACACTAGGCAGCTCTAGGCATTTGACTAGGGCACCGGCACATGGAGGGCAGCAGTTCTCCCCTCATCCCCAGCATGGAAGGTTAGCATAAGCTGGTGGCCTTGGTGTCCCTGCAGTGCAGGAGCGGGTAGGTACTGGAGCGGGCGGAGGTGTCTGTGCCGCGGGGGTACCTGTGTCGCTGTCACTGTGTGTATAAAGCTGGCGGCGGGGTCCATGCACTGAATAGAAAATAACTTGCACTATGCAGCGGTGTGGGAAGCGCTCCTGATTTTGAAAACACTTGCCGCACGCTGATTGGCTGAGATCCAGCCAATCAGCGTGCGGCAAGTGTTTTCAAAATCAGGAGCGCCTACCACGCGCACAGTGCAAGTTATTTTCTATTCAGTGCAGGGACCCCACCGTCCGCTTTATACACACCGTGACAGCGACGCAGGTACCCCCGCGGCACAGACACCTCTGCCTGCTCCAGCATCTCCCTGCTCCTGCACTGCAGGGACACAAACGCCACCAGCTTTATAACACAGTTAACAGGTATCAACCCCCCCGGCACTGGGGCGTCCGCACCCCAACTCGACTGGGGCGCTCCGCTGCCTTGCACGACCCGGAGTACCTGTAGACCACCATCGGTGTAACATACTTGGGAGAACTACAGAGATTGTAAGAGATGTGAGGGGAGGGAGAGTGATAATCCGCACACTATTGATTTAAAACCTTTTAATTTGTTTAATTTTTAAGGCCGCCTGTTATTCGAACTTTTCTGTGGCGGGGGTGCTATCCTGGCAGGCTGGGTATAATTAATAAAGAAGTACAGAAGGATTTGCGCTATGGATGCACATCTAAATAGGAGGTCAATTTACAAATTAAATTCTTTATTAGTTTTTGTTTTAAAAGATAAGGAGGAGTTGGGTCCGTATTCTTTTAATTTATAGGTGCACGGGTGCTATCCCTCCTTATGGGTTGTGAAAATGTTTGAGAGGTTCAAGATTTTAGAACACACATTAGACAAACATACATATAGTGTGAAGTGACACTTATAAATATTTGGAAAGGTGTGTTTATAGATTAAAAAAATAGGCCTTTGGTTATAAGTCTGTTTATTCACTGTTTGCCACACAGTATCAATTTACCTCTATTTCTCTGTGATTTACACTAATATACTGTTTTTAATAGGTGGAATGCAGCTCCCTGGAGTGTCTATTGTATTATTTATACATTTAGATACTTTTCCCATAATTTTGTTGTAGCTGTTTCTTTTGTTACAATTTTAGCAAAGTGTGACGTTCTTTGCTAAAATTGTTTCAAAATAAACAGCAACAAGAAATTCAAGGGAAAAGTATCTAAATTTTTACATCATACAATACACACTCCTAGGAGCTGCATTCCACCTATTAAAAACAGTATATTAGTGTAAATCACAGAGAAATAGAGGTAAATTGATACTGTGTGGCAAACAGTGAATAAACAGACTTATAACCAAAGGCCTATTTTTTTGGTACTTATGTAGTAACTGGGCTGCCGATTTTGAAATCGGGTCCATCGCATCGCATCGCACCCGACCATATCGCATGCGATGCGATGCGATGCGATGGACCCGATTTTTCCATAGGATTCAATGTTAAAATGGACTGAGTCCATTTTAACATGGAATTCAATGGGAAAAAGGGGTCCTTTTCATACCCCTACTATCCAAGTGGGCATGGAGTTGGATATAAACCTGTGGCGAGCGTAGCGAGCCACCGAGCCCGAAGCGTGGCGAGCGGACGCAGAATACCGTCCCCTCGCGGGGCTCGCTTCGCTCGCCACGCTTCGGGCTCGGTGGCTCGCTACGCTCGCCACAGGTTTATATCCAACTCCATGCTCACTTGGATAGTAGGGGTATGAAAAGGACCCCTTTTTCCCATTGAATTCCATGTTAAAATGGACTCAGTCCATTTTAACATTGAATCCTATGGAAAAATCGGGTCATCGCATCGCATCGCATCGCATCGCATCGCATCTGATTGTATGCCTTAACTTAAGGCATACAATCAAAAAATCGGCAGCCCAGATACTACATAAGTACCATTTTTTTAATCTATAAACACACCTTTCCAAATATTTATAAGTGTAGTGGCACTTCACACTATATGTATGTTTGTCTAATGTGTGTTCTAAAATCTTGAACCTCTCAAACATTTTCACAACCCATAAGGAGGGATAGCACCCGTGCACCTATAAATTAAAAGAACACGGACCCAACTCCTCCTTATCTTTTAAAACAAAAACTAATAAAGTAGCTTATTCTGGTTGGTGCGGTTATGACCGCGTGCGGTTGGTCCGCCGATGTTTTGTGTTTGCGCGTGTGCAGAGGCATATCTACGCATGAGCAAAAGGGACATACGCCCAAATTCCGCATGAATTGTTTACACTACGAACAGGGGGAGGAGAGGGGCGTGAAGGGCAGTTTGGGCTCATTACCATATGAGTACACCCCGCGTTTCATGGGTGTTCCCATAAGAACGCTGGGCGTACGCATGGTAATGCGGCCGTGACACACGTGTAGGGGGCTGACATATGACATTGCTGGATGTCAGCTGCCCGCCCAGATCCCTGCTTTTGCACAGAGAAATGCCCGAGTGGTCTGAGCTCGCGGGAGCTGCCTGACCACTCAGGCCTGCATTCGATGGTCTGCGACCATCGAATGATGGGGGAGGTTTCCAGAGAATGAAGAGGTGTTTAACTGAGAAATCCACTCGTGCTCCGTGCGGTCAGCGGCTTACCGCATTCGGACGCAGTGAGCGATCCATACAAAAGGCGGAGTTTAGGACGCTCGGTCCCTGGGCCAGCACATGCCGACATTTTCAAAGTTAGTTTTATGTTTAACTGAAAATTTTAAATACATACATACCTACAAGCCATCCCCCAGATATTTTCTTCGACTCAAAATCTGTATGTATCGAACTGTTTCGTAATATATACGAATCATGGGTTGCACCAGGAAATGCTGCACAAACATAACGGATTTGGCAATTTACATCGCACACTACAAGCATATTTAATGAATGGAAGTACTTCCGATTTCTGGAGACTTCCTCCATATTTTCTTTTGGGCAGTATGCAATGTGAGTGCAGTCAATAGCCCCAAGCACTTTTGGCAATCCTGCTACTCTATAAAATTGCTGTTTAATTACACTCCACTCTAACTCTGTCTTTGGCCAATGAATAAATTCTTCAGTGTGCTCAAGCAAAGCATCCAAAACTTTTGTGAAAAATCTCGAAAAAGTAGCTTGTGTCACTCCACAAACTTCCGATGCAGTGTTTTGAAATGAGCCGGTTGCAAGTACGTGAAGAGTTGCAATGAACTTAGTGAATCCTGGTACTGCTTGCGATCTACGTGTTCTAGGCTCTAGTTTGTCTTTAATTAAGTTGTAAAGCATTAAAATTGATGCCTTATCCAATCGAAAATTTTTGATTATTTTCTCATCACGAAAATTTTCAATTGTTTTTCTAATCTTGAATATTCGCGGCTTTCTAAACCGGATTCTTCTTTTAGTTTTTCTAATTTGAGTTGTTTGATTTGTAGTAGAATCTGGATTAGCTTCTAAATTTAGCTGGGCACGGATGTACTCCAAAAGGAATATCATTTCACTTTTATTTGTAAATCTTTCTGAAAAATGCAAAATACATATATAATTCTTTTTTTTGAATATACACAGCATGAATTGATAAACAATTAGCATTAATTTCAATCACAAAGAATGTGTAATTTAAAAGTAATCTAAGTCTCTACCTCTATCTATCCACCTCTGTGAAGGTGCGGACACACGGGGCAATATGATCGCTGGCATTATATCGCAAGCAATATATTGCTCAGCAATCATATTGCTCAGTGACCCGTTTTTATCTGCGACCAGAGATGGTTGCCAATGCAAATTACACAATGTCAAGGGGGGAGCCAGGGGAAGTGGCTGGTCGGAGGAGCTAGCTCCTCCGACTAGCAAACATTCAGGGTCAGACTTTGGGAGTGCGCACCCTGCAATTTTTTGCTTGTGCACACTCCGAATGCTGGCAATATGGGCGCTCCTCATCCATATTTCCATTAAAATTTGCTATAATCTCCCCATGTGTACGCACCTTCACACTCTATCCATAAATCACTATATTTAACCATCTAAAAACTTATTTCAGTTTCATCTGCTTACAACTGTGCACTTGGCCGATTATTCTGCTTTCCAAATGCCTAAACGGGTTATGACCCGTCATATCCAACCATTTAGAGCCATAAATTACTTTTTCAACATAAGCTTATAAATTGTAAATTTACCATTGAAAATCCATTTTTGACACTTTCACACAATGGTATAAAAACCTGATTAGCCCTTAGTACAGATGGAGAACAATTTTTTTTTTAAATGCCCTGAAAATTGGATAAGATAGAGGGTGACAATCTATGGGATGAGATAATCTGACTTTGGCGAATGTTATCGAAAAAACGTCCGTTTTCTCACTTTTTCCCTAATTCGGATATTTAATGTGATGCGAAAAGGTGCGGTTTTGCAGTGAAATCACACTTTTTAAAAGTGTGATTTTTAGATTTCCCCAGAACTCGCATCCAGATGTTTTCGCATTGAAAAGTATACAATTTGCATATTTAATGAGATGCGAATTTGAAAAATGTGTCTAAAAATCTCCGACAAATCAGACCAGGTTCTGATATGCCATTTGGCCAGAACCCTGCACAGATCATAGAGATCTGTGCATGGCCCTGTGTTAAAAAATGTGGAAAAGTGTTTATTGAAAAAAAAAAGTTGCGTGGGGTCCCCCCTCCTGAGCATAACCAGCCCCGGGCTCATTGAGCCGGGGCTGGTTCCAAAAATACGGGGGACAAAAAGCATAGGGGTCCCCCGTATTTCTGAAACAAGCCCCGGACTCTTGGACCGGTCCTGGTTCCAAAAATACGGGGGACAAAAAATCTGGGGGTCCCCCGTATTTTGAAACCAGCACCGGGCTCCAACAGCCCTTGGTGGCATGCCACAGCCGGGGGACACTTTTTATATAAGGTCCCCCGGCCGAAACATGAGCACCGTGGCTGGTCAGCCTTGGACGGGGTACCTGGAGGAGTGGGGACCCCCCCATAAAGGGGTCCCCCCCCCCAGGCTTCACCCGTCCAGGGCTGAAGCCCGGGGCTGTCACCGGCGTCCGTGGCCAGTGGACGCCGGCCTGATATGGTTAAATCTTACATACATTGCTTGATACAGGAGAACTACAAGTTCCAGCAGACCTCCCCGCATGCTGGGACTTGGAGAACCACAAGTTCCAGCATGCGGGGCAATAATGGGCCCGCTGGGACTTGTAGTCCACCTGTAAAAAGAATGTTAAAAAAACACACACACAGAGAAGTAAAACTTTATTACACACACATCCACACACCTCACTTTTACACAAATTTACTCACCAATCCAGGTCCAGCGCTGTCCTCTTCACAGCCAGCTCTCCCCGCACTGACAGCGGGGAGAACCGGCTCTCTCCGGTGCCGCTAACAGCCTCTGTAGCGCTATCCCAGCGCTACAGAGGCTGAGAGCGTGATTGGCCGATGCGTCTCCATGGAGACGCATATGCATAGCTCAGCCAATCAGGGCTGTGGAACTATGAGTCCCAGCAAGCCTCCCCCGCATGCAGGGACTTGGAGAATCACAAGTCCCAGCGTGCGGGGCTTTAAAGGGCCCGCCGGCACTTGTAGTTCCACAGTAAAATAAATAGTTATATAAACACACTGAGACCCATTTAAAAATGAAACTTTAATACATCCAAAGCCCACACATACTTATACTTACCTGTCTTGAGCCCATAGGTAGGTTCCGTGGGTCCGGGCCCTTGAAGCAGCTCTTTTGCTGGGCCACCCCCCTTCCCCAGGGCTTCTGAGTCTCCTGCCGTGTGCTTCACCTGGGGGGGGGGGGGGGGAGGTGGCCCTTGAAGCAGCTCTTTTGCTGGGCCACCCCCCTTCCCCAGGGCTTCTCCGTCTCCTGCTTCACCTGGGGGGGGGGGAGGTGGCCCTTGAAGCAGCTCTTTGCTGGGCCACCCCCCTTCCCCAGGGCTTCTCAGTCTCCTGCTTCACCTGGGGGGGGGGAGGTGGCCCTTGAAGCAGCTCTTTTGCTGGGCCACCCCCCCATCCCCAGGGCTTCTCCGTCTCCTGCCGTGTGCTTCACCTGGGGGGGGGGGGGGGAGGTGGCCCTTGAAGCAGCTCTTTTGCTGGGCCATCCCCTTCCCCAGGGCTTCTCCGTCTCCTGCCGTGTGCTTCACCTGGGGGGGGGGGGGGGGAGGTGGCCCTTGAAGCAGCTCTTTTGCTGGGCCACCCCCCTTCCCCAGGGCTTCTCAGTCTCCTGCCGTGTGCTTCACCTGGGGGGGGGGAGGTGGCCCTTGAAGCAGCTCTTTTGCTGGGCCACCCCCTTCCCCAGGGCTTCTCCGTCTCCTTCTGTGTGCTTCACCTGGGGGGAGGTGGCCCTTGATGCAGCTCTTTTGCTGGGCCACTCCCTTTTCCCCTGGGCTTTGGCTGTCTCCTTCTGTGTGCTTCACCTGGGGGGAGGTGGCCCTTGAAGCAGCGCTCTTTTGCTGGGCCACCCCCTTTCCCAGGGCTTGCCTCTCTTCAGGAGCTCTTCACTGCTCCTCCAGCCCCGTCGGACTGGCTGCTCCCTCTCTGGAGCTGGCTAATATAGCAGCTCAAGGGGGCGGAGCCATGATGCAGCAAGCTGTGATTGGCTGCCTGGATTCAGTTTAAAAAAAGAAGTTTTCCCTCTCCCCTGCCGCTAAATAAATAAATAAATAAATAAAAGCACGTACAATAAAACCCCAGGACAACATTAAAGCAGCGTTTTAAACACTATTGTCCGGCTGCAGAAATCATCTAGATGTGGCAGAAGACTAAGGTTCTGATGGATATTTAATAAAAAAAAAAAAAACAAATCACATATGTGTGTAAAAGAAGGGGGAAAATAGTGGTGCAGTGAGTGACGGAAGGTCAGTGTCGGGTGTGGACAGCTGCACCCCGGCATACTTGCCAATTCCAAGAAGGGAGGTGGGGAGAGGTTTATAAATAAAAATATCCTAAATGGGGGATTAAAGGAATAATATTGGGGATAGGAAAAAGTAAGTTTGCGCCAGCGTGTGCCTGCGCTCTGGTGCGGATGCGGCAGGGGTGGATAAGTTGTCAGTGTTTATAGGATAATAGAGTGAAGCAGGGAAATTTGGTAATAAATAGATGCTTTTTAATGAACTAGACGGGGTTAGGAGAAGGGAAGCTTGCTGCGGTGGGTGCGCTATCGTTCATGTGTGATGTAGTAGGGAGGCAACATGTAGCCAGGGTGAGAAGTAGATGAAAGAAGTAGTGTAAAATCAGAAATAAAAAAACTATAGAACTAAGAAGGATAATAAAAAAATGATAGCAAAGGTGGAGAAGAGAATGAATGGATGCAGCGCTGGCTGTAACATGCGATCAAGTGCGGTTGCGGCAGGGGGGAAACAAGTCGCCAGGGGGGGGGGGGGGTGGATAAGAGAGAGGGCATAAAAATAAAGAAATTAAAAAATAGGGAATAAATAAATAAATTTAAAAAAAAGGGGATAGCTGGTTACAGCAGGCAGCGGATACACTATGTCAGCGTCCAGGCACGGATGCGGCAGGGGGAGGGGGGACATGTTGGGGGGGGGGGGGGTTAGCAGACAGGAGCAGGGTAATAAAAATAAAGATATTAAAAAAATAGGGAATAAATAAATTAATAAAAAGGGGGATAGGTGGAGGGAGCAGGCAGCGGCTACACTATGCCGTTGGCCAGGCACGGATGCGGCAGGGGGAGGGGGCCATGTTACCAGGGGGGGGGGGAAGAGGAGAAGGGAGAGGAACAAGTGAAAAAATTAAGATTAACAAAAGAAATAGGGGAAAAATACATTAATTTAAAATAAGGGGGATAGCTGGTGGGAACAGGCAGCGGTGGCAGTGTGCCAGCAGCCTGGAATGGATGCAGCAGGGGGAAGGGGGGGTCATGATGCCAGGGGTAGTAGGATAAGAGAGAGGGGCAGGGAAAATAAATATATGGATATTAAAAATAAAGAGAAAAATAAATAAGGGGGCTAGCTGATAGGAAGAAGCCACTTTTTGCAGCGGCAGCGTGAGCAAATGGGCAGGTGCGTTGGAAGCTGAGTTGGGGGGGGGGGGGAGTGGGCATGCAGCCTAGGGGAAGAGGATGAGACAGGTGCAGGCATACATAAATTATACTAAAGTAACAAGGCATAAATGAATGAGTATGAGGAGGGACAGGTGCAGGGATGCAGGCATAGGTGTGAGCAAGCGGACAGGTGCGGTGCAGCAAAGGGGGGAACATGTACGCTGGGGGGGAGGAGAGAAGGACCGAAGAAACTATTAAAAATGTGATAAAAAAAAAAATAGGAGGAAAAAATGATTGTAAAGGATGGGGGAGAGGTGCGTGGTAGGAGTCGGCGGGGTAGCAGGCGGTGGGGAGACCCGGGGAGCCGGCGGGGTAGCAGGCGGTGGGGAGACCCGGGGTTCATCAGAATGCCGGGAATGGAGTGAGGGAGGAGAAGGCATTAGACAGGAACACCGACAACAAAAATGAATAATAGGCAGACCTCTTTTAAGTATGCCTATTATTCATTTTTGTTGTCACTGTTCCGGAGGAGCGGGGCAGAGCTAAAAAACCTTTGAATGGGGGATTAAAAAATTACAATAAAAGAGGGACAGATGCAGGGAAGCAGGCGGGTACAATTTGTATGGTGAAGGGGAGGTCTGAACAATATTAAAGAAAATTTGCATAGAGATCAGAATATTTCAATGACTTACCTCAGCGAGCAAAACCATCGGAGTGAACATTCAAAGGACAAATCTTTATTTAAAAAAAAAAAAAAAACACCTAACGACAGCCTGAGGCTGGCGAAGAGAAGCAGCGGGCTTAACGTCGGGGAAGGCAATAATACATTGCCTGCGACGTAAAAGCCATAACTTAAAATAGGAGGACAGCGCCTGAACGTTAAGTTCAGGGCTGCCTCAGGGGGACGTAAAATGTCACTTTCATACATTTCCCCAAAACGTTAAAAAGTCCATTTAGTGGCGTTAAGTGCTACTTAAGCACTTAACGCTGCTTCGTACATCTGCCCCATAGTGAGCAAAACAAATCTGGTAATTTTATATTCAGATTCAATATTTGTAGTGAATATTAGGTAATATGCGCTCAAGTTTATCATTAGCGTGGGTCCTATAGGTATGGAGAGGTATGTGTATGGTCTTAAAGGGGCTGCAGTCTATCAGGTGTGTCCTGGACACCCTGTGAGGTACTATGAGAAAGAAATGGATAGACTGCGCTCACCTGTGATGCGCTTATGATGAATATACAAATATAGTGTGTAGATGTAAGCAAAGAGGAGAGTAAGATGGTAAGTGGGTAAAAATTATTTACGTAGATTTGATGTTTGCTGAAGTCTGGCCTTGACAAAGGCCCTAGTGGCTGAAACGCGTTGGGACACCCACAGACTTCAGCCTCAGACTTCAGCAAACATCAAATCTACGTAATCCACCCCCTTCTGCCACAGCCTCCTCCCAGCCGGGAGTACGAGCCAGCAGTACGCTGTCTATCGTTTCCAAGGGAACCGTGCTCTCGCGAGAGCGGAACCCGGAAGTCACGAGCGACAGACACTGTGGAGCCGGGTGCCGGCGCACGGCTGTGCATCCACCCGCGCCATCGACAACAGCTCCCTAGAGGCGGCAGAACTTCTCCTACAAGGATCCGGTAAGAGTACGAAGCGGGACGCCGCTCACTGTCCTCCACCCCGGTCATTTTTCCTTCCTGGCACACAGTTTTGGACAACATCCTTATTCGTTCCTATCCTGCAGTAACACCGCTAATACGAGACTTTGACACAGTACCACAGGACAATTGCACCCCGCAATACTGTGAACTTGGACATTGTATCCACGCTATCCCCCATCCCCTTGCCCATACAGACCGCTGCGGTCACCCACATAGGTACATAGGTTCCTATTAAGGGACCTATGGTTAAAGAGTCTTACCTAGGTCACTCTTACACCTAAACAATAGGCCTAGTGGAGTGATACCCCGCTGGCCTATTCCTGCATCACCAGGACTCCACACATTCTCCCACTGCGACTTCATTTTTATTTAATAAATTCATTAATTTCTTCTACGATCCCCATGGCAGCCATAACACTGGGATGTTCCCTTCCCCCCTAGAATTAGACAGGATAATTTTCTCTAGGACCGCCCACCTTGGGTATAATAGCCTCCTCTTCCTCCTCCTCCATGTCTTTTTTCCTGTCTCCGTTAGAGTTAGGACAGAGTAGGCTGTTATGTTTGTTTTAAGCAGGGTTACCTCACGCAGCATGGAGCTGAAGGGGTGGCTCCCCGGGGAGAAGAGGTGTCTAACTAGCTTTAGCTATGTTAGTACAATTGTCCCTGCCTGTATACAACGCGAGGAGCTATATATGTGAATAATGGTGAAAGTCCCACGTGCGAGCAGAGGTACCTGTTGCTGGGTATGGCGCAGGACGGCAGCAGGATTCTTGGTGGCATAGGAGAAGCTGTGTGCGCGCTCCACGTAGAGTGGATGCAGACCGGCTGGAAGCCGCGTCTGCACACTCCAGATATATCAGGCAGACGGGGCGGAGGTGTGCGCGCGCGTCACTTCTGCCTGAAACACCGGGGGACGGGCGGTAAATGCTTCCCCACGGAAACAAGGGGAAGCATATTGGTTCCGCTCGGTCATCCTGATTTGAGGTGAACCAGGGAACTGAGAATTAAGGCGCCATATTTAAAGACGCAAATGGACAGCGTGCTTTACACTGATCTCAGTGCCTGGCTGTCTGACTGCTGTGTGCATCATGGATGAGCCTTCTCCCCATAAGCCGGATAATGCCCCTCAGAGGTAAGCCCTTGGTTTTTGTGGGCATTAGTTGCTTTATTTTTAGTGTTTACTACAGAATAGTACTTAGTATTTTCTTTCTTGTAGTGTGCCTATAGAACAGGATGAGGATGTACCTGCTATTCCTAAAAAGAGAACAGCCAAAAAGAAATTTATACAGACTAATTGCATGTCATGTGATAAATCCTTCGCATCTGCCCAAAAGAAATCTCTATGTGGAGAATGTGAGGCAAGGCAGGACAGATTGGAGAAGAAGGAAAAGAAGTCAGATGTTCTTAGAGAACTCATGGACTGGATGAAGGAATCCTTTGTGTCGAAGCAGGAGTTTGCGCAGTCACAGACCCAGAAAAGATCCAGAACCCAGGCAGAGTTTAGCCAGGAGGAAGATACAGCTGAAGAAATAGAGGGTGATAGAAAGGATTCTACAGATGAAGGCGAATTAGAAGATGTGAGATCTTTTAATTTAGAACTGGTGGAGAATGTGTTAAAAAACATTTATAAAGCTATGAATTATAAAGAGGAACCAGGCACGTCAGAGACAAAGAACCCCTTATTCGAGGATAGGGAGAAGAAGGGAAGAACGTTCCCGGTTCACAAAATGGTCAGGGAGACCATTTCCAAAGAATGGACGAATATGGATAAAAAACTAACTCTGGGGAATCGTATCGAAAAGATGTACCCATATAAGGATGATGAGTTCCTGGGATGGTGCTCTATCCCGAAGGTAGATGCGGCTGTAGCAGAGCTGACCTCCAAGTCTACTATCCCGGTAGAGGACGCAGCAGCATTCAAGGACTCAATGGATAGAAAGATTGAGAATGGACTTAGAAAGGTTCATACGGCCTCAGCTGGGTCTCTTAAAGCTACGGTAGCAGTCGCATCGGTGTCCAGGGCCCTGAGACTGTGGGCAGCTAACCTACAGACAGACATAGAAGAAAGAATCTCTAAACATTATGTATTGAAGAAAAGTTTGGATGTGATGCAAAAATCCATAGATTACCTGTGCGAGGCCTCCCTAGATTCAGTGGCCTTTGCGGCGAAGACTATGGCGGCAGGGGTAACAGCAAGGAGAGCCCTGTGGCTAAAACCCTGGAGCGCTGACGCGAATTCCAAGAACAAGCTGACTACTCTGCAGTTTGAAGGGAAATTTCTTTTCGGCTCGAATCTGGACACAATGATACAGAGATTGTCAGGAGGGAAATCTGTACGTCTCCCGCAGGACAAGAAGAGTCGCTTTCCGTACCCTAGCACGACCAAGCAATCCTATAGGGACTCTAGGAGTTATAGGCCGGGTAGGCCCTACTATAGGAGAGGTGGAGCGAACACTTCACGGCAAGCTTTTCGTCAGCCCTTTCGTGGGCGCTTCCAGCCTGACAGAGGAAGATCATGACTGTGCCCAAGAGGCAGTGATAGGGGCCAGACTCCTCCACTTCAGAAGTCAATGGGAGAATACCATATCCGACAGATGGGTACTGAGGATAATCCAGCAGGGTTATCATATCGAGTTTATGGAAATTCCGCAACAGAACAGATTCCTGACGTCCAGGGTACCTATAGAAAGAGAAAAAAGGTCAGCTTTAGGCTCCAAGATAAGTCAACTACTGAAGCAGGGAGCGATCGAGTTTGTACCCAAAATGTACCACAAGAAGGGATTCTACTCCAATCTATTCTTGGTGGAAAAGAACAGTGGAGGTTTCAGGACGATCCTGGACCTCAGGGATCTGAATTGTTTTATCAAGAAAATAAAATTTCGCATGGAGTGCCTGTCATCCATAGTGACGGGCATAAGACAGGACGAATACTTAGTGTCAATCGACCTCAAAGACGCTTATTACCATATCCCAATTTGCCTGGAACACAGAAGGTTCCTAAGGTTTTATGTGGCCGGGCAGCATCTCCAATTCACGTGCCTCCCGTTCGGGTTAAGAACATCCCCAAGGGTCTTCACCAAAGTGTTGATCACGCTGGTAGCGGAGATGAGAAAGCAGAAGGTCCAGATCTGGCCATACTTGGACGACTTATTGATAGCTGGGAGCTCAGTGGAAGAGGTGAAGCAAAGTCTGAACCTGGTCACAGAAACCCTGCAAAGTCACGGATGGGTGATAAACAAGGACAAAAGTCAATTGATACCGACCAGAAATATTCTTTTTTTGGGGGTAAGGATAGATACCAGAAATTATTCTGTAGCCCTATCTCTCGAGAGGTGCATGAAAATGAGAGAGTTAATTCTGGAAATCCTGAAAGGAAAGAAAATTCCCCTAATAAAAGCGGTACAGTTACTAGGAATGATGGTTTCCTGTATAAAAGTTATTCCGTGGGCTCAGTGGACTTCGAGACAGCTTCAGTGGTTCCTTCTGCCCTTGCTAAAAAGAGGCCTAAAAGATCAGCATATGATAAAGTTATCGAGCCGTGTGAAGCAATCTCTGGGATGGTGGATCCAAGACTTGGAAAACAAGACCTCAAGTTTAGAGAACCCACGGTTCCTGGTCCTGACGACGGACGCCAGTTTAGTGGGGTGGGGAGGTCACCTCGGAAAGATGTCTGTCCAGGGAACTTGGTCCAAGGAAGAAGCAAGGAACTCTTCCAATCTCAGAGAACTGCAGGCAGTCTGGGAAGTTATGTGCCAACTAAGACCCAGGATTCGGGGCACACATTTAAGAATTATGTCCGACAATGTGACCGTAGTCGCTCACATAAACCATCAAGGCGGGACCAGAAGTCTGAAATTGATGAGGATGTCGGAAGAAATTATGAAGTGGTCGGAGAAGAACCTAAGGTCAATCTCTGCAACTTATATTCCAGGCAAGAAAAATGTCATAGCAGACTACCTAAGTCGCAAGACTGTGTTGCCAGGGGAATGGGAGCTGAACAGCGAGGTTTTCCTACAGATAACAAGGATCCTTGGAACGCCAGAAGTGGACTTGATGGTCACCTATTCGAACAGGAAGGTGAGCGAATTCTACGCAAAGTATTATCATCCACAGGCGAAGATGTTAGACACTTTCTCGACCAAGTGGGCATTCAAACTCGGATACCTGTTTCCACCATTCCCCATGATAACCAAAGTACTGAAAAAGATCAGGGAGGACCAAGTAATAGTGCTGATAATTCTTCCACATTGGCCAAGAAGAGCCTGGTTTTCCAATGTCTTAAGGATGGCGATACAAGGACCGTGGCAGCTGCCAAGCAGGCCGGATCTCCTTCATCAGGGGCCTATGCTGCACCCAGAGCCGGCGAGTTTACAACTAGAGGCATGGAAATTGAGCGGCAGATCCTAAAGAGACACAATTTATCACCCCAAGTGATTGAGATGATGCTGAGAGCCAGGAAGAAAGTTTCTTCAGAGGCTTACTATAAAACCTGGTATAAGTTTATCAGTTGGGGACAGTTCAAAGATGACTTTATGGACATTCCTACTGACCAAGTATTACAATTCTTGTATGAAGGTTTCCAGATGGGGCTGGCCACAGCAACGATTAAGGCACAGATATCTGCATTAAGTGTGTTATTGGACAGACCTCTAGCAGAAGAGAGAATTGTTAAGAGGTTCGGCAGGGCGATGAAGAGGATCAGACCGCCGATTAAATCAATTGTGGCCCCCTGGGACCTAAATCTGCTCCTGACGGTGTTAACAAAGGATCCCTTTGAACCGCTTGAAGATTGCCCGCTAAAATACCTAACTTGGAAGGTGGTATTCCTAGTAGCTGTGACTTCAGCACGACGGGTCAGTGAGCTTCAGGCACTGTGGATGGAGGAACCATATTTGATAATCTTCCCTAATAGGGTAGTATTACGGACACATCCAGACTTCATTCCCAAAGTGGTGTCAGCTTTTCACCTGAACCAGGAGATAACCTTACCTGATTTCTATCCTCAGCCTAAGGATAGAGAAGAAGAGGCGTGGCACACATTAGACCTGGTGAGAGGGATAACGTTGTATCTGGAAAGAACGAAGGCCTTCAGGTTAACTAAGCACCTATTTGTGATTCCGGAAGGAATAAAAAAGGGCAAAGCGCCTGTGAAGCAGACCATATCTCGTTGGA
Organism: Crinia signifera; assembly: GCF_055691185.1. Taxonomy (NCBI): domain Eukaryota; kingdom Metazoa; phylum Chordata; class Amphibia; order Anura; family Myobatrachidae; genus Crinia; species Crinia signifera. Next base: position 211,435,991 of record NC_139221.1, on the reverse strand, counting down.
TTAGAGAGATCATCTTATTCGCTTATAAGAAAGAGGGCAAAGCACCACCTTCCATTGTGCAGGCACACTCTACCCGGGCAGTGTCTACCTCATGGGCGAATAAGGCGAAGGCGTCAACAGCTGAGATCTGTAAGGCAGCAACATGGTCATCTATCCATACTTTCTCGAACCATTATTCACTTAACGTTTCTACTGCCCACTTTGGGACGCATGTATTGCAGGAAGCCCTTATGGGCGAATGAATATATGTTGATATATAAAATATTCATGCAGTATTTAGCCCTCCCGTGTGTTTACTTGGGTATGTCCCAGTGTTATGGCTGCCATGGGGATCGTAGAAGAAAGAGTCGAATTATACTCACCGATAATTCCTTTTTCTTCCTAGAGATCCCATGGCAGCCACTGGTTTTTCCCTCCCTATGTTATGTATTTTTCTCCAGGACATATTTCGGAGACATGAAAAGACATGGAGGAGGAGGAAGAGGAGGCTATTATACCCAAGGTGGGCGGTCCTAGAGAAAATTATCCTGTCTAATTCTAGGGGGGAAGGGAACATCCCAGTGTTATGGCTGCCATGGGATCTCTAGGAAGAAAAAGGAATTATTGGTGAGTATAATTCGACTCTTTTTACCCACTTACTATCTTACTCTCCTCTTTGCTTACATCTACACACTATATTTGTATATTCATCATAAGCGCATCACAGGTGAGCGCAGTCTATCCATTTCTTTCTCATATTCAGATTCAAGTTATGTAGGGTAGATTCATTGTGACTGCACTATACAGTATGTGCACCTGCAGGATCATCGATTATATGCATTCCTGTTTAGATCTGCTAAAGTGCAGTAGGTTGCACACAAACTATATTACAATTGGATGTAGTTGGCCTCTATGGGGTCAGTATATTGGTGCTGAAATCTTAACACCTGTCAGAATGCAGATGCTGAAATCCCACATATAAATATACCCAGTGCCGGATTTCACACTAGGTACGGGCCGATGGGTGGCACCTGCTGGGAGCAGCACATCAGTTATCGCTTTAGTATGGCCATCGCCTCCAACAGTATCTTCTGAGCTCTTCACCTGGTGGGTGGTGACTGTTTAAGCTCTTTTGCATGAAAGCCGCCCATCCTGGGAATTCCATGGTGTCTTATATCTTTTAGAGCCCTTCATTGCTCCTCCTCTGCCGTCTGACTTCCTTTCTTTCCTAGAGCAGGCTAATATTAGCTGATGCAGGCGGGGCAATGACGCAACAAGCTGCGATTAGTTTGCTGTGGTCATCTTGGCTCTTCAAAAATGGTGCTGCAGCAAATCAATTACGGCTCACTGTATCATTACCTTACCCTCTTACATTGATTCTTTCTCTAGCTCTATCTAGATTCTGGGCAATGTATGAATGTTCAGTAGCACTGACTGTTCAGACACCTGCAGCTGTTCAAGCAAATGCTCCCATTAGGTAGCATGTGGATCTTCCTGACAAATGTAACATGCACTGTATTGATACTAATATTATGTTGGCAGACCTAACTCTACTAGACGCGGAGGATGTCATTAAAACTAGGTAGCTGGAATATTGGGGGAATCAACTCCCCCAAAAAACCTCAAAAACGTTCTGATTTATTTAAATAAACTACGTTTAGACATAGCTCTCTTACAAGAGACTCACACTGAATCTGAGACCCTTAAACTAAACATCATGGTTTGGAAGCTGGTAGCAGCAGCCCCTTACACATCTAAGGCTAGGGGTTTAGCAATTTTAGTGAAATCAAACTTACCCATTACTACATCCAATATGAAGGCAGACACAATGGGGGAAATTTACTAAAGGAAATATGTAAAAAAAATAGGTGTATTTGTATCCAGAAATACACTTATTTTTGACATTTACTATCCCGAAAATACGGCTATTCGTATTGATAGCACATCTATACGACTACGAATTGCCGTATTTTTGGGATAGTAAATGTAAAAAATAAGTGTATTTCTGGATACAAATACACCTATTTTTTTACAAATTTCCTTTAGTAAATTTCCCACAATGGGTCGATATTTGGTGTGCCATATGAAACCTGCATCCCACTCTTTTGTATGCATAAAGGTATACGCACCCAATGTGTACTGCAAGCCATTCTTCGTAAAAATAATATCCCTGCTCACATCTTACCTTAACACACTGGTGATACTGGGTGGAGATCTAAACCTGATATTATCCCCAATCCTGGATAGGCAAATTCCAAATAAGAACCGAAGTAAGTTACCAAAATTTGGTGTACAGGCCGTAGCATCACATTTACAATTAATTGATCTGTGGAGGGTGATACACCCCACGGAAAGAGATTTTACATGCTAATCTGCCTCTACAGGACTATATTTTGTTATCACATACCGTTCTCCCGCAGGTAGAGGAAACAGCGATAGAACCAATCACAACTTCTTACCACGCTGTAGTGCGATTTACACTCAAACTATCCCGAGAGCAGTCCTCTAAGATCTCCTGGTGCTGCCCATCCTCCCTACCTACCTCTCCAAAATTAAAAGAAAAAATTAAGTCCTCATGGGACCTATAGTATAATGATAATAAGGCTACTCTAGACACGGACCCAGTCCTATTTTGGCAGGCATCAAAGGCCACGATACGAGGAGAAATTATTTCTTTCTCATCACAAAAACGAGGACTTACTCATGATTATGTAGAATCTCAGCGTCTTCTCACAGAAGCTTTCCAACAATATAAAGGATCACCCAATCCCACGTCTAAAGCCCAGTACACCAAGGCACGCACGAAACGGATTCAGTATTGAATCCCGGCGGTCGGGATCCCGGCGCCGGAATCCCGACAGCCGAAATGCCGACAAGGGGGGGACGTGGATCGCCCCCCCTTGCGGGCTCGCCACGCAGCGGGCCCGGTGCCTCGCTACGCTCGGCACGCTAATTTATTCTCCCTCCAGGGGTGTCGTGGACACCCCAGGAGGGAGAATGTGTCGGCATTTCGGCGGTCGGGATTCCGGCGTCGGGATTCTGAATGCCGGGATCCCGACCGCCGGGATTTTAACTGCATCCCCACGAAACATGAGGCTCTTGTGACAGTTAGCCTTGGTACTCTTTTAAAAAAGAAGCACGCTACCATAAGTTTGGTAATAAGTCAAGTAGGTTACTCTCAAATGTATTACAGGGACAAAGATCTCCTTCTGTTATTCATCCTCTTAAAAAAAAAAAATTGAATGCCACACTGACATCGACAAATGCAGAAATTGCTCAAGAGTTACATGAATTCTATCTAACCCTTTATTCTCACCCTATAACAGATACACACCAGATGAAAACCTTCTGGGAAAACTTTCACCTACCCCAATTACCCTTGGAGTTGGGCGCAACACTAATCTCAGACATTACTCCTTGAAACCCAATAAAGCCCCAGGACCTGATGGTCTTACTTCTGAATATTTCAAATTACAATATTGCAAAACAAAATTGTCCCCTGTCTGACGTTGGTGTTGAACTCAATACTCCGTGCAACCGCGACACCACCACATTTCAACCTGCCCAATATCTGATAATTGGTCTGATCATTCTGCTGCTCTGTACAGGAAGGGGCAGAGTAGACTTTATCTGCTGAGGACACCGAGGTCCTTTGGAGTGCAGGGAGCGCTCCTGAAGACCTTCTTCAACTGTGTAGTGGCATCGGCCATATTCTACGGAGTGGTCTGCTGTGGCAGCAGTGTTTCAACAGCCGACAATAAGAGACTAAACAGACTGGTAAGGAAAGCCAGTTCTGTCCTAGGAATGCCTTTGGATTCGGTAGAGATTGTGGGTGAGAGGAGAATGATCAGCAAGATAACATCATTATTGGATAATGCTTCACACCCGCTCAAAAACGTTTTGAAGGATCTGTGTAGCGCTTTCAGTGATAGGTTGCTTCACCCTCGATGCTCAACGGAGAGATATCGCAGATCGTTCCTTCTGGCTGCAATTAGAATGTACAACTGTCATGTTCTGAAGAAGACCTGCATGTTCCTAGATTCTTGAGTTATATTGTTTGGATCTTAGGAGATTGGGGAGAGCTGTGCCAGTCGCACAGAAATCACAAACTTATTATGCGGGTGGACCCTCTTTGTGCACTATTAGTATTCAATATTTCGATATGCGAGGGTTTACTACCATAGACACAGAATGAATATATAGGAGGAGGAGACCACACTATATCTAAAATCAACTCCACGCCGACGTGGATAGTTGGGGTATGAAAAGGTCGGAGGACACGTACCGCCGCCCATCGCTGGCTCGCTGCGCTCCCCACGCTTTGGGTTGGCGTTGATAGTGGGGGTGGCATGGACAATGGGGGTGCATTTAACATTGTAAGCACCCATCAGGGTTGTACAATTAAAAATCGCATTGCATGCGATGCTGTGCAATATTTAATTGTACAAGCGATGGGCGCCTTGCTAGGAAACAAGTACCAATTGTTTGAAGATTGACGGAGACTGGAGTGCCGCGTTCATCTCCCCAAAAAGTCCGACATGGATAGTGCGGTTATGAAAAGGTCAGAGGACGCGTACCGCCGCCCCTCGTGGGCTCGCTACGCTTCAGGTTGGCGTTGATAGTGGGGGTGGCGTTCACAATGGGGGTGCATTTAACATTGTAAGAACCCATCTGGGTGCTTGTACAATTAAAAATCGCATTGTATGCGATGCGATGAGATGTATAAGATGCTGTAAGATCAAAATCGTGGGCGCTGTGCTAGGAAACAAGTACCAAACCATTTTATTGAGACATGCAGCAATGTTTCAGTGCATCCGCATTATCATAATGGAGCCTGATGATAATGCGGATGCATTGAAACGTTGCTGCATGTCTCAATAAAATTGTTTGAAGATTGACTAAGTCTGGAGTGCCGCGTTCATCTCCCCAAAAAGTCTATACTAATCCCAGACGCAGGCACCCGACAAGGAACAGACATCGGTGGTGTGCCCGGCCCTGCTACATGTATGTATGTGTATATATTCTCTCAGCTTGCAGTGGAGTGAACTACTCTATCCATATTGTGGTTACCTTCCTGTTTGAATGTAAAAAAAAAAAAACTGATTATCCACTTGCGAAGTCCGCTTTATTCCGTTGATACGATTTGAATTCATTGTTTGTGATGAGGAATACCTTCTATACTATATACCTCGTATATGGTATTGCCCTGATGAAGTCGTGTTGACGAAACACGTTGGGCTTTTTAAATAAAGAATTACATCTTGAACGAAGTCTACGTTTCATTGTTGAACATCAGAATCCCACTTCAGAAGATATATGATTGTGATATCATGCATATTATTTATATGTACTAGGTGGGTCTGTTAGAGCGCACTCCAGACAACCCCTCTTTTCTTGTATCTACTTTTTGTGTCTCACTAACAGGAGAGATGTTCTGGAGTTGCGGCTCGTTATTGGATGAGCGCAGTACCTAAACCATACCTTGTGTTTTTTCATATATGTATAAAAATGCCCAGTACGCATTCGGAAAGGGGTATGGACACCCCTTTACCACTGGCCACGCCCCTTTGCGAATGTGCACCAATTTTTAACATTCATATGTTGGAGGGAATGCGTCTATAATGTATATGTCTGTCTATTTCATGTTACAGCTCCAGTGACTATTGCAGGAAAAACCATATTAGAAAAATTACATCTGAAATATTCCCAGAAACCATGGAACGAAACCTTTAAACTTGTCCGCTATTGTTTGGTAAGAGCCTTCTTTTCATATGTATGTACTATTTTTGTATGTCTACTGGAATGCAGTCAGTATTGCAGAGGTCAGGATGATGGCATTCAAAGTACCAACACTGGCTTTCAGCCATTAGAAGACTGTATGGAAAAGGATCAGGATGGCAGACGTCCTGATTGGTAAGTATGCGGAGCGGACTAGCATGCTTTCTGTGAAGGGGGGGAGAGGTAGGTTTAGGCACTTGGCAGGAGGTTTAGGGTTAGGCTGCATGGTATGGGAGTTAGGTTTAGAAACTAGCAGAGAGGGTTCGGGTTGGGCTGTGAGGATGGCTAGGGTGAAGTGGGTAGGGGCGAGGGCCTAGGCAGGGTGGCTCCACTGGGGCATGAGCATCAGGAGCTAAAATTAAGTATGAGAGTGCACACATGTCAAATTGTGTGTATTATTGGGGCAACATGACAAGCACACTTGTGTGTTAAGGTTTGAGACGTTAAAATGGCACTTAAAGCCACTAAGAATAGTAGTGCAATTGTGGATAAAAACAATGAAAGATATGACCTATGAATGCAGGGAAGAGTAAATGTTTAAACTGCTAAAGTGTGCGTCTGGTGAGGCTGCCATGTAGAAAGTTAATTGGTTAATGAGAGAATCTTGTATGCTGCATGGGTGAGTATTGTGTGCAGGTGCACGTATTTTAGCTATTGTGGGTCTTGATTGCCTGTGCGAATGTGGGGCGGAGAAGCGACTGGCCTTCGAGGCATGAGACTTGATTTTTAGCTCGTTCAGTCCGAGCGCTTGCACAGTGGACCGAAGCCACCGCCCAGCACTTGTAGTCACCACCCCAGTCTACGCCCCGGTTTCCACCCAGTGTTGTGACCACGCCCATCCATATGACAACACTACGCCTACTCTGCACAAGCTCGTTTGCTAGCGTATTTCTATTTATAAGGTCGCAAGCTTGCACGGTTGCCCAAACCTGCACTTGTGCCTTGCGAACAGTATGCATGCGTAGTGGGCTAAGATATGCTCTGCGAGCTAATTTGGGTCCAAGCGAGGCAATCAGAATAAGGCCCATTATGTATAAGGGGTGTCACTATATTGGGCATTATGTATAAAAGTACCACATTTTGTGTGTAAAGTATGCTATTACTGCTGGTATTGTGGGCATTATGTGTGGAAGGGGTGCTAGAGTATTACTGTGTGGAGGGGCACTACTACTATGGGCATTACATGTATAAGCATTGCTACTAGCAGGGCTATTTTTTGGTCCGGAATGCCGTTCCTGAAACTCTTTTCCAAAATTACGTCATCAGGAATGGTGTTCCGTGACCTCTGCAGCCATCTCTTCACTTCAGAAGAGGAGAGAGTGCATCAAGCATCTCCCCAGGGCCGTCCCGACCGTAATGCGAGGAAGGCCCCACAATGAAGAAGGCGCTATGGAGCCGCTGATTCAAACAGCACTGAAATAATTTTAAATGCCCGTGGGCACTAGTCGCAAGCTAATCAGAGCTTACAGTCCTGCAGCCAATCGGACATGGGTGGTTCCTCGTGGTCTTGATTGAGCTCAGTATCCATGGCTGCGCCCGTGGACTTATTTTCTGGTGCAACAGCTCTGCCTGTGATCCTGCTGACTGGACCCTGCTCCACCTCCGCAGAGACTTCATTATAGAAGTGAGGTGGGGGAAATGTTTAGTGTTGGGAGCAAGCTGGCACTGTACGGTCACGTGCTGAGATATTTTTCTGGGGCAGGGGTTCAGCAGTGTGTGCCGCCGGATGGCCTGCTCCCCTTACAGTCTGGCTCCCCTTCCTCCTCCTGCTGCCGCCCCCGTCGGGTGGCTCAACTCCTCTCCATCCTCCTGGCGCAGCACTTCCCCGCTGCCACTACCCCTCCCTCCCTGCTGTCGCTCTCCCCCATGTCCCTGCTGTCCCTCTCACACCGTGCACCCAATGTCAGTCCTCACCATCACTTTTTCTGTCCCTGAATTTTGGCACCTACTGTGTGGCATAACGTGAAATGTGGAACCTACTGTGTGGCATAACGTGAAGTGTGACAGAACATGAAGTGCGGCACAACAGTGCCGCAGGAGGACATTGGACTGGGGTGAGGGCAGGAGAGGCACGTGCTGCGCCCTCCTCTTCTGGACAGCCACAGCAGACGGTGATGATGGGAAATTCTGGCACCGTGGGGGCATATGTGTATCTGGCATTGCACTATTGGGGTCCTATGTGTATCACGCCCCCATTTTCATTGGTCACACCCATTTTTTGGACCACGCTTTTGGTGTGTGCACAAGGTGCCGGCTGGGGGCGTTGTTTATCTGGCACTGCTGGGGGGCATTGTGTATATGGCATTATGTGTGTGTATATATGGCACTGCTGGGGGCATTGCGTATATGGCACTGCTGAGGGCATTATGTGTTTTGAAAAGCCAAGTTTATACACCAATTCATGAACGCCCCTTTGATAGCTCCACACACATTGCTGCCCACTTCTGTCCTGCCCACAGTTCCTGAAACTATTTTCCAACAAAAATAGCACTGGCTTCTAGTGTGAGAATTTTCTGTAAGGGGTACTGTGAAGTGTAATGTGAATAAGGGCCACTATGTGCTATGTAATGTGGATAAGATTGTGCTACTCTGTGGGGTAATTTGAAATGGTGGTACTATTGTGTGGCCATGTGCGGGGTGCAGTGAGGTGAGCTTGCTCTGGGTGCAATGGCTCCATGCTATACCTGGGTAGCGGAAGACTGTGTTGGGATTCTTCATATCAGATTGCCAGGGATATTGTATGTGTATCTTTAGAATGTTCTAAAGACCTTTTGCCAGACCTATTTCTTTCTAAGGATTCCAGTCCTTCTATCTGCAAATTACAGCCACACAGGTGCGTAGCTAGGGTGGATCCGGCGGAGCTCAAACTCTGGGGAACAGAAAGTTCTTAGGGTGCCAGCGCCTCGCCCCCCCCCCCCCACTCCCACCCCCCACCTCAGATCGGATCTCCGTACGGCGCCTCACCCCCACCCCCCACCTCAGATCGGATCTCCGTAGTCCCCACTGTCCTGTCAAACGTAACTGACTGACTGCCACAGTGCCAGCGCCACACAGCAATACAGGACAGCTGAGCGACGGCTCGGCTGTCCAATAGTGTGCGATGTAGCAGCATTGGTTGGCTTGCAGGCTGCAGGGAGAGAAGGGGCGGGACCCAGGAAGAGAGACTCAAACACAGAGATATACAGCATATGGGGAATGAAGAGCTGGCTGAAAATTGTAGGCTCGGACAAACCGTGCAGTGCTGTTACTCTACAACACTGCACAGCAGCTGCCGGAGCAGCACAGCTTCTAAATCCCCCCCCCCCCCCTGGATCGGTGTGCCGGAGATATATATTCCAAAGATCGGCACTCCTAATATGTCCCAGGGTAGAAAGGCCGGGGTGCCGCCAAATAAGCACATGTGTAGATCCCAGTAGAATAGTGACACTCTCACGGACTTCTCAAAAAAACACAGCAGATATAAAGCTGACGTTTTGGGACTTTAATTTACATTATATATATTTCACCTGCCTGCCTCTTTAATAGGGGCACCCCTGTCTGCAGTGCCCCAGGCCCACATAGCCTTAATCCGGCTCTGCTCGCAACGCAATTGGCCCTCTTGCTATGTCCTGCGCCATGGCCCCTCCTCCATCTTATCTGTGTCCTGACTCCTGTGTGCCCATACATGGGCTCTTGCGGGCGACTACACCTGTGCTCTCTGCAGGTCCTATGTGCTGCAGCATCTGCACAGCACGGAATCAGTGCCTTTGGTGACACATCAATTGGCGCTGCGCCTCTCTCTCTTCCTGCTGCCTGGCCTGTGCTGGCAGGAAGAGAGAGAGGTGCAGCACCACTTTATGCGAGGCAAGAGCAGGGAGAGGCGCAGTGCTGCATGATGTGTTACCAAAGCTGCTGACCGAAGCCGCAGAGAGCCCAGGTAGGCTGTCATATGTATTGAGACGGTAACAGCAGCATTATGCACTGTGCAGTGTTACATGCACCCCTGCACTGTTATAATTGGGATTTTTAATATCCCATTACATAACACACTGCTAGGAGCATGTGTTTATATGTGTGGGGAGGCGGGCGGTGGCACTATGACATGAGCTTGCTCCGGGTGCCATGGCTTCATGCTACGCCACTGCAGCCACATTGTTAATGTACAGAAAATGTATACTTCCTTCTAATGTGGCTATTTGAAGTATTATGAGACAAATATTAGACCACTTATAAACCCAAATGAGGTTCCAGAAAACTCCTAATGACCATGGGATGAGTGTATTATAATAATAATAATAATAATAATAATAATAATAATATGGCAATTGTGTTTATAAACATTTTGGTAGGGGGATAGGGTCAATAGTTAGGCAAGTATTGGGTCAACATGGGGTTAGGTTGACATGGGGAAGGTCAACAGTCAAAAAGTCAACATGGGGTTTTTAACTTTTTATTTTGAGCCGACGTGATTGAGCCCTAGGGCAGTGATGGCTAACCTTGACACTCCAGCTGTTTCTGAACTACACATCCCAGCATGCCCTGCTACAGTTTTACTATTTGGCCATGCTAAAACTGATGCAGGGCATGTTGGGATGTGCAGTTAAACAACAGCTGGAGTGTCAAGGTTAGCCATTGCCCTAGGGCATGGTAGGTAAAATAGTGTGCAGAGGGCAGTGCACTTTTTTAGTGTCTCTGTTGACTGTCGACATTCGGGTAAAAAAAGTAAAAAACCCCATGTAGACTAAATGACCATGTCGATCAAATTCCATGTAGACCTTCATGCATGCTGAGTTGTTGTCTATCCAATGATCCAGAGCCCTGCCAGGATATCATTGTAACCATATTTGAGGTTCTCTGGTATGAAAGGTTGGTACACACTATGCTGACAGACCAACCCATTTTGTAAGCACACACACTTGCCAATCGGCTGCACAATATGCCTAGCCAGGCATCACAAGGGAATTTGAATTTGCTCGTCCAGCTGTGGCCTCATTGTAGGCGGTCCATTTGGTTGGCATATGGGGCAGGTGGCTGTACATATAGCCAGACATGTCGATCATATCTGCATTGGCTGTGCTGCAGGGCCAACCTGTTCGGTCATGTCAGCAATATATACTCTCAATGATGCACTCTTGGTATACGGTTTGTCACTCACCCTTGTGCATTAATTGGGTTAATTAACATAAATGTTTTTATTTTTTACAGATCTTTGACAGATCTGTATATGTGGCTATGTAGAGTGTATAATATCTCCAGAATTTAATTTCAATATCGGAGAAGGTAAAATATAACTCTCCATACACATGGAGGGTTAATGTATCATATAATAGTATATTACACACCTAAACATGTAATGTTTCAACTATATTACCATTCTAAATCCTCCATGGACCAATCATATGGTGACAATTTAGACCCCCCTCCCCACCCAATAGAATATACTGTAGAGCAGTGGTAGCCAACTCCAGTCCTCGAGAGCTACCAACACTTCACGTTTTCCAGCTCACCTCACAGATACACAGCTGTACTCATTACTCACTAACACATTTTAAAAGATCCACAGGTGGAGCTAATTACTTCACTTGTGATTCTGTGAGGAGGCCTGGAAAACATTAACTGTTGGTAGCACTCGAGGACTGGAGTTGGTTACCCCAGCTGTAGAGTATTGTATTGTAGTCACCTTCACATTGCTTGAATACAGCCATTAACATTGAGACGTCTACCGGGTGTTACATAGTTGTTAAGGCCTTTGGTTTTAGTGAGTATAATCTATTAGCGTCATCCCTTGTTATACGTAGTGTATTCTGATGTCTTTAAAGACAGATGATGACTATTGTTAGTACCCCTGGATGTTTTTAATCAATAGATGTTTATCCAACCTTATTTTAAAAGCATTTATTGTGTCTGCCGACACCACATCCCCAGGAAGAGAGTTCCATAGTTTTGGCTGCCGTGACGTGAAAATGTTTTTCCTTCTAAGGGAACGAGCTCTTTCCTCTAACCCAAACTCATGCCCACGTGTCCTGGAGTCCTTCCTTACAGTAAAAATGGCGCCTGATATATTTGTACATGTTAGCCATGCCCCCCTTAAGCGTCTCTTCTCTAGCGTAAACAATCCCAGTTTGTTCAATCTGTCCTCATGGCTTGAATTCTCCATTCCCTTTATTAGCTTTGTTGCCCTTCTGTGGATTTTTTTTCCAGTTCTATGATTTTTTTTATTTTTATTTTTTTTATAGTGCGGGGCCCAGAATTGTACCCTGTATTCTAGATGTGGTCTAACCAATACTCTGTACAATGGCAGGATTACTTTTGAGTCCGTAGTTTCCATATCCCTTTTTATACATGCTAGTATCCGGTTGCTATGTGACATTAAGTACTACAAACCCAGTTATAAATTTTGACCATTAGGTTCTTTTCAAGTTCTGAGTTACCCAATGCCTCCCCGCTTAGGTTATAACTAGCACATTGGCTATGTCTCCCAAGGTGCATAACTTTGCATTTATACACATTGAACCTCGTTTTCCACTTTTTTGCCCACTCTTCTAATTCTAAGCGTGGAGACATCCTCGGTTGATCTAATTACTTTGCAGTTTTGTGTCACCTGCAAAGATGGAAACATTGCTGAGTATTCCCACCCCAATATAGTTAATAAATATGTTAATTAAAATGGGCCCAAGTACCGACACCGGTGGCGCTCCATTTAGTACTGGTATCATATTTGATACTGCGCCGTTCACAACCACTCTGTTCTATATTACACAGCCAGTTCCCTACCCATCTACAAATTCTTACCCCTAGTCCCAGTTCCTCCATTTTATTGATCAACCTCTTATGTGGCACTGTATCAAAACCCTTAGCAAAATCCAGGAAGACCACATCTACAGCATTTCCATCTTCAAGGTTTTTGCTGACATTCTCATAGAAGCCTAGCAAATTTGTTTGGCATGAGCGATTTTTCACAAACCCATGTTGGTTATTACTGATTTAAGTTATGAAGATCTAAATATTTTTGGATACATCCCTTAAAAATCCCTCAAATAATTTACCCACTATTGAATCCCTCAAATAATTTACCCACTATTGATGTACTCACAGGTTTGTGGTTAGCTGGGTCATTCCTTTTTTTTTGAATATTGGCACTACCTCTGCTATTCCTTTTGGTACCCTAACCGATGAAAGTGTGTTCTCAAAAACGTAATACATAGGGATTGCTAATTCTTCCCTTAATTTCATTTGTACCCTAGGTTGAATCCCATCTAGGCCTGGCAATATGTTTGCTTTGATTTTGCTGAGCCGCGATTTTTATCTCATCTGTTGTGAAAGGAATATTGAGATCTAGCTTGGTCGTCCCATTTGTGGTACCTGTATCCACTGTCTGCTCTGCTCTAGTAAACACTGATGAGAAAAACTCACTCATTTAACAGTTCTGCTTTTCCTTTTATCCCCGGTGCTGAGTAGATTGCATTAAGGTGTTAAGGAGCCCATACACGCTCGTTTTGCGGCGGCTCCGTTTTGTACTATGCGATGCGTGCTCCCGCGCATCACCTAGTACGGTACAAAAAGTATGTGCTGCACATACTATGTGTACTAGCTACACATCGCATTGGATCGCATTGCATGCACAAGGCATGCGATGTGTACTATTTAAGTCCCGAACGGATCCGTTAAACGGACCGTGTAAGGCCAGCTTTAGCGTTTGCTGCAATATTCCGTGGTTCTCTAGTGTCTTTACTTTTTTTAAATGGACAACGGTCTCAAAACTCAGATGTATTAGTAAGTTAATTTACATCCTTCATCACACACCACAACACGGTTAAGTGACCACCATACAATACAGAGAATATCAGTGACCACCATATGCTACAAATATCATTCGACTGATCGCAAGAGAATACAGAGCATGTCGGTGACTGTCAGGATCTGATTAAAGGTTCCAGATGCCCAAGGTTAACATACGTGTAGCTCCCCTTGTAATGCTGTTAACACCAGGGCTTTTTTTCTCTCCCAAAGCCCTGAAACCAACTCCCCCCCCCCCCCCCCCCCTCAACAACTTTACTTTCATTAACCTTTTACCCTCTTCTAGAAAAATACTAGAACTCTCCCAGGATTGCAGGTTCAGCTCCATTCACCCCGCCCGCCTTCCAATGGTTGCACCACTGTTGACCCCAGTGTACATTTCCAGAGAGTGGGGTCTTTAGTACATTGCAGAAGTACCGTGGCTGACTACATGCTGTAATAACAACAATGCTGAGGCCAGTGGTTTGTGTCCTGTTGTGTAAGACTACAGGAGTCTTTTTTTTTTTTCTACATGTACTGTCTGATGGTTGCCTGGGATCAGCGGCGTAACTATAGCACCGCAGCAGCCGCGGGGGGGGCTGTGCATGTGGGGGCACCGGGGGCTGTGCTTTAGTTACACCCCCCCATCCCCCGCAGACTTGGCCGCTCCCATATAGCACACAGTTCTCTGAAACTGTCTGCCGTATTGGGGTGGCCATTTTGTGGTGGTCCTCAGCAGAAGAACGGAGCCGCCGGGTAAGGCTGCGGGGGATTGGGGGGGGTTTGCATGGGCGGCGGGTGCTTGGCGGCGGGGGGGCACCCCCCCTAACGGTGGGGGGCTGCCCAAAACTTAGCTACGCCGCTGCCTGGGATGCATTTGGATACTGTTGGACGGATTTGGAGGAAACCAACACAAGATGGCTTGATTGGGTCCAGATTAGGTTTATGGCCACTAAAACCCCCAATCCCAAAGCCATGGGGGGTCTTGGTGGCCCAAAAATGGGGTTGACCACTACACAAAGTGGGGAAAAGTTGCGTAACACAGAGGGGTAGAGAACATAGGGCTTAAGAAAAAAAATGTGGCCATGTGGAAATGGAAATATCAGACTGATGACAAATGGTCTGGGATGCCTAAATGAGTGCTTGGGTCCCTGATTTGACTTCTTGTTGGTGGGAGCCATGGAGAAGCCAGGGGAGCCTGTTCTGGGCCTTTCAGTGGCCAGTTTTAGATGAAAACTTCAGAGGGGTGGCATTGGATTGGGAGTTCAGGTGAGTTACAATGCCTCCTAAACTAAAGGTGCCCATACACGGTATAATTATTGTATACAATATCCCATTGCATCGCATCTAATCGAATTGCATAGATTTTGTAATGCAATGAGATGAGATCTAGTACATAAAGTATGTGCAGCACATACTTTTTGAGATGTGTGATGGGAGCGTGCATCTCATCGCACCCAGCAATTGTACTGTTTATGGGCACCTTAAATCGGCGCGTGACGCATCTAACGGCACCCCGTGGAGCGGGTGAGCACCGGCCCTGTTTGTAAATAAGAAAACTGGCCTCTGATGCATCCGCTTTCTTTTTGTTTTTTCTTCAATGGCTATAAAATAGAAGTGGTTGAACCAGTCCTCAGCATGCATCAGCAGTTTATGTTCTCCAAACTACCTGCGGATCTGTATGTTAGGACTGAGTGCACCACATGTTTGAAATTGTGACTGTACCCTCTACACCTACTGTATGTACCAGCTAGGTGGTTGGCAAAACGTTAACTGTTGGCAGGACCAAATGTCCAAATTAAAACCATTTTGGGCGATTGTATCAATATTTGGAGAGAAATAAAGCAGCAAATCTGCTTCTGACACTTTTCAAAAATCACTTGTAATGTGGATGTTAGGCATAATTGCTGATACTTTATCTCTCTCCAAGTCTTGATACATATTTTCCTTTGTCTCTTGGAACTCTAGCTTTCCAGACTTCCTCTGCACATGGCCTACACCTGAATAAATGAAAGGCAATAAAACTAGAAGTTCAACCTACTGTGTCACTTACTTTTAGGATAAACCTGCTGGAAGAGCTATAAGGGGTTGTATAGATCATCCTGTTTTGAGATGCACAAATACACTACAGGAAGCTGTAAAAGGTATGTAGAAAAGCTACAAACCACAATTACTGTATTAGTTAATCTGTTTGGTATAAAAATAATTTATTTGTTTTTGTCTTATTTCAGCAAAATCCCTCTCTACCTTATTAACTCGCATAGAATCCATATCTAACCAAAAGGGGTAAGTCCTTGTCTCTCTGAAATATATCATTTCATCAATGACCTATTTTACTGTATTATGAGACTTGGTACAGCAGAGTTTGGATTGACTAGATTGTTGTACAAACATTCCTCACTTAACGACCTACCTGTTTACCGACCACTCGGACTTACGACCCGGGCCTTCGTTTAGTGTCCGTGCTGTGACTCCTCGGACTTACGACCCTGCCTGCTCTGATTTACGACCTGCCCGCCTACCCTCTCGCAGTTACGACCTGCCCTGCCTGTTTAGCGAGCCTTGTCTCAGAAGTCTTAAGAGGTTTTATATATGCTCGTTTAACAACCAATTCACTTAACGACCTGGTCGTATCAACGGATCCTGGTAGTTAAGTGAGGAATGTCTGTATTATTATTATTATTATTATTATTATTATTATTATCTTTGTTAGAAAACTTGTACAATTTGGCTCCTAAACTGTAATTATATTTTTTTAACCCAGATAATTCTGTATTTGGCTTTATATTGCTTTCTTTTTTTTTTTTTCTTTTTTTTTTTTTTTTTTACTTTTCATCAACAATTAACTTTTTGGGTTAAATACAGTGCCGTCTTAATGGCATAGTGGGCCCTAGTCAAAGCAATGCACTGGGGCCCTTACTAACGTTGAAAAACATAACTTCCCATGGTGTGTCTCCACCTACTATCAGTCATCCAGCAATTGGCATGCTTACAGCCATTAACTCAGGGGTTCTTAATATTTGAGTCACAGCGCCCTAAAGTATAAGAATTTTTTTCATGGCACCATTATGCCAAAAAGTATATTATCGAGACTTTTTTTTTTTTATTATTTTTTTTAAATATTGAATTAAGTAAATTGTGTTTGGCCATCCTTAGTTTCAGTTATAGGTTGAGGGCCAGGATATACTTCTATTTTTCCACATACTGTATTTTATGAATGAAAGTTACAAACACTGGTTTGGTCTATGACAGTGGTTCCCAACCCTGGTCCTCAAGTACCCACAACAGTGCATGTTTTCCAGGTCACCCAGCAGGTGCACTCATTATTCAGACACATTTTAAAAGATCCACAGGTGGAGCGAACTACAGATGGAGCCGGCTTTAACTTTGCAGGGTGCCACAACACCGTTTGGGAACCACTGCACTAATAGATTTGCTGTAGGCCGGTAGAGAATGTTTCTTAGTAGCTCTGATTTTGTAGAATTCCTAATCAAAGCAGCCAGGCAGCACTTTTTTTTTTCTTCTTTTTTTGTGCAATTAACAGATGCAGTTTTCAAAATTACAAGTATTTTTCACAAACTCAATAGGTTGGAATCTCACCTTGGACCCAATGGAAGAATTTGCTATATCACATCAGAAATGTTCTATATAGAAGTTAAAGTGAAGAGAAATGGACATGTAGCATTTGTCAAACTTGCTCACCATGGCGAATCTCCAACGGTAACATGTTTTTATGTTATGTCTTTATATTTCTAAAGTTTGTTTAATGAACTGGACACTGGCTTAAATATAAAAATGGAATATGCTCTATCAGCTTCTAGCCTAAACAATGGCTTTCATGGCTATGTACTTTTCTTCTGGTGGATGCTCAATATTCGCTATAAAGGAGGCAGTGTTTTCCCTGTAATTGTATTTAAAATAATACAACGACTATACCTATGACACATTCTGTGTCCTGAGTATTTTCTTTATAATATTTTAGTAATTTGTATCATTTAAAATTAGTTTGGGAGGCACCGATAAGTGGGCATCCCAAACAAGTGTAGGGGGGGTGGAATATTGCTAAGCCATGGGCTAAAAATATGGAGCAAAAGTCTGTTTTTTCCTGTGCACAACAATCAATAATCTGTAGGCTGCTGTGAGACGACACCTAGAGCCTCCACCAAACACTCCAAACAAATTCAAAAGTACATGCAAAAAAATTTGTGCTCTCAAATAGCACCACCAGATGTTAACATCCACCAGAAATGTAAATTAACTTTCCTTTTCTCTTTTGGAGTTTAGAAGAAGCTTTCAATATGTAATTCTTGAATTCTTATACTGGATATATTCTGATTTTTTTAATTCGCATATAGATCCACCATATGTGGATACTGCAACGTGTTGCTTCTTCCCGTGTGGATACTGTGAAATCTCAAAGACAAACATCCATAGTGCAATACTGTTGTGTAATTAAAAGAATACTTTATTATACAATTGCACTCACATTTAGGACATAAAAAAATCGCATATAACCAGATATATATGGTTAGTGCCCGTCTGGAGAGTCAACTGTCAGGATATCCAAGTGTTGGTATAAGGAAACAGCCTGGTTACAGTCCCGGTAACTGATAGTCCAAGATGCGACTCCTTACTTGTAATCCTAACAGATCCTCCGTTCCTCAGATGGGGATTAAGTGACTTCTTGCCTTAGCGCTTTCGGACGTGCTGTCCTTCATCAGAGGCATAAGTCACTAATGCCAGACATGGGTTTTATACCCTCCTTAATTTCCCTAATTACCCATCATTCCCATTCAAAATTCCCGCCCCCCTTGTTACCTAGGAGATCGCGCCATTCCCATAAGCATCTCCCGGAAGTTACGTTCCATCACCTAGGAGATCACGTCGATTACACAGTCCTAACGACGTATAGCCCGGAAGTGACGTTCCATCATCTTTGTCCAAAACATATTGCGGTAGGAGCCGGATATGACGTGACTTCTTTCTATAGTTTTACTCCAGTTACCACAGCAACTCTTCCGGATATCATACGCAGTCGACGGGGGTTTGACTGTGATTTTGCATTATGCGTTCCATTTGTCAATTCCTGCGTTCCAGACATCAGGAAGTGCTTGTCTTATTTATACCGATAGTGTATATGAATGTACGGGAGTCCATCATAAAGTGCATGTGAGGATAAATATAGATAAAAACAAAGTTACCATACAGATAAAAATTTGATAAAAATATACAGTATAGCTACAAACAACTTTAAGAGCATTATAAAAGGATATCACTTGGTAGCATACATTAAAAACTATTCGTCATAAAAGCATCATAAAAACCACTTGAGCTCAAAGTCAGAATTCAGGCCTAACGGGATAAGAGTCTTTAATTTAAAAATCCATTTCATTTCTGTTTTTGCCAGTCTTATATCAACATCTCTAGTTTTCCACGTTGGCATGATTTGTTCTAATGCCCAGAATCTTTTAATACAATGTGGATTGGAATTATGCTTTGATTTAACCCCTTCCCGACATATGACGTACATGTACGTCATATGACGGTTGCGGGGGAATCAAGCCAGCTCACGGAGTGAGCTGGCTTGAAAGAGAGCAGGTAATGGCTGTATATTACAGCCAGGTACCTGCTCTCACGGCCACGAGCGGCGAGTTCGCCGATCGTGGCCGTTTAACCATTTAAGCACCGCGGGCAAAGCGCCCGCAGTGCTTAAATAGCTGATCGGAGGGGGGGCGCCCCCCTCCGGCGGCGAGATCGGAGGGTGCCGATCGGTTGCCATGGCAGCCAGGGGTCTAATGTAGACCCCTGTGCTGGCCATGTCAGCATTCCTATTACATCCTGCCTGAGGCAGGATGTAATAGGAAGTGCTGAAAATCACTATGTTCAGCCATAGAGCTCTATGGCTGAACCTAGTACAGGCGATCGCGCCCCCTAGTGGTCAAGTACACTAGGGGACCTTGTAGTAAAAGTAAAAAAAAAAAAAAAAAAAAAAAAATATTAAAAGTTCAAATCACCCCCCTTTCCCCATTTCACAAATAAAAATAAAAAAAAATAAACCTATTTGGTATCGCCGCGTTCCTAAAAGTCCGATCTATTAAAATATAACATTAGTTATCCCGCACGGTTAAAGGCGTAAACGGAAAAAAATTCCCAACGCCAAAACTAAGTTTTTTGGTCGCATCGCCTACCCAAAAAAATGTAAATAAAAGAGATCAGAAAGCCGCACATATCCCATAATGGTATTAATTAAAAAGTACACTTCAGCCCGCAAAAAATGAGCCCTCACCCAGGTCCGTAGGTGGAAAAATAAAAAAGTTATAAGCCGCAGAACATGGCGACGCGACGCAAATTAGAAAAACCGTAAAATTTTCTATTTTTTTTTTTTAGTGGTAAAACGTAACGAAAACTATATAAGTTTGGTATCACCGGAATCGTAACGACCCATAGAATAAAGATAACCCATCATTTTAAACGAACTATGAACTCCAAAAAAAACGTAACCTGCGCAAAATTGTGGAATTGCGTTTTTTTTCCTTTTTACCCCACATTGAATTATTTCCTGATTCCCCAGAATATTATACGGTATAGTAAATGGTACCATTAAAAAGTACAACTTGTCCCGCAAAAAAAAAGCCCTCATGTGTCTATATAGCCGGAAAATTAAAAAAGTTACGCTTATTTGAACGCGAGGAGGAAAAAAAAAAAGAAAAGTTAACAAAAAACGCCCCGTCGGGAAAGGGTTAAAATGAGATGAGACTGGATGGGTTTCTAATCCCCGTTTGATATTTCTTATATGTTTGGCCAGTCTGACCTTGAGACCCCTAGTGGTCTTGCCAATATATATCAAATTACAGTCACATTCAAAGGCATATATGACGTTTATTTTATTGCAAGTGATGAATTGTCTAATCGGATATACTGTATGGTTTCTTTCACCTGAAATTCTTTGATCTTACTGGGCCCTTTTGTGTGTTTACACATCATACATAGGCCACATCTGTGAAAGCCTTGACTCTGAATATTGCTTCTTTTTACTGGATCTAAAGTACTTTTTACTAATTTATCTTTTATAGAGGGTGCCCTCCTATAAATAAAACCAGGTTTGTTTGGAATTAAACAGGATCCTGTTTCAAAAGTGACCAGTGCTTATGAAATATTTTTTCAACTTCTTTATGATGTGAGTGATATCCACTAATGAATGACCACTGTAATTTTTCAACTTTCTCTGGTTTTTCTTTGTTTTAACAGAGTCATTCTTTGTTCTTTATCTATTAAAGATTTATTGTAACCCTTATCTAGAAATCTTTCTCCCATTTCTATAATTTGGGTATTACACACTAACGGGTCCAAACAATTTCTTTTCACTCTGAGGAACTGGCTATATGGAATTCCATTCAGCCAGTTTTCGTGATGTTGGCTACTTTTTTAGAATCTGTTGGTTTTCTATATACTTTAGTTTTTAATACATCATCTTTAATATATATTGATAAATCTAGAAAATTGATGGTATTTCTACTTATATCAAATGTAAGGTTGATATTAAAATCATTTTGATTTAAAAATTCACAGAAGGTTGTTAATTCTTCAGATGATTTGTTCCAAAAAAAGATTACATCATCTATATATCTATGCCACAGCACCAGGCCGTCCCCCAGCTCATTATTATGCCAAATCCTATGATCCTCCCAATAGGACATAAATAGGTTGGCATAGCTGGGGGCGAACCTGGTGCCCATCGAGGTACCGATGCGTTGTAAATAAAAGTGGCCATTGAAATAAAAATAATTATTGTTTAAATTTAATTTGATGCTTTCTAAAATGACAAATTTCAGTTCTTCTGTGTACTCTGTCTTATCCAAAAAATAGGAAACTGCTTCAATACCTTTGTCCTCTGTTATAATTGTGTACAGAGTAGATACATCAGCGCTTAACATAAAATATTCTTTTTCCCATTTCACTTTATTTAAGACGTTTAAAACTTCTCCAGTATCCTTTAAAAAAGCTTTTGTAGTTCTTACTACGGGTTGCAGGTACAAATCTATTACAGCCGATAGATTTGAAGAAATACTATTGCAACCCAATATTATTGGGCGGCCAGGAGGGTGGAGGGGGTCCTTATGGATTTTTGACAAGGTATATATTGTGGGCACTGTGGGATATTTAATATTTATGAAATCGCATTCATTTTTCGTGATAGCACCACTTTCTACTGCCTTAGTAGTAAGGTCCAGGAGAGCTTTTGTATATGCGAATTAAAAAATCAGAATATATCCAGTATAAGAATTCAAGAATTACATATCTTTCAATATGTAATTCTTGAATTCTTATACTGGATATATTCTGATTTTTTAATTCGAAAAGGAAAGTTAATTTACATTTCTGGTGGATGTTAACATCTGGTGGTGCTATTTGAGAGCACAACATGGGCTAAAAATGCCCATAAAAAATTGGTAAAAGTGGCACTTCTAGAAGTGATTCACTGTGATTAGACAGCTGATCAAGCTGTCCTGTCAATTAAGTTTCTTGAAATTGTTACACAGGATCAGATTTAGGGGTCATGGCACCCATAGACACGGCTGGTGCTACCCTCTCAGCAGAGGATGCAGTGCAGGGAGACGCCGGGCAGTAGAGACGCTCTCCCCATTCTACATCCCCTGCTATCCTCTGTGGCTGCTGGGTGCCGCTGTGCCTGTCACGCTGCATGACGAGCAGTGGCGCCAGCAGCACAGAGCTCCCTGCCGGCTCCTAACCACCTAATCAGCGGCAGGGACCAAAAAGGGGTGGGGCTATATGAAAGGAGGGGATGGGGCTACACTGGACATAGGGGCGAAGCTATAGGGGAGCAAGAAACTGGTAAACAAAAGGAAGCCGGAGTGGATGAGCTGTTAGCCTGAAGTGCCCTGAACTAGGTTAGTAAAATGTGAGCCTACTACTGTCGGCAACTGGTGTAGGCATATGTATGGGCAATGCTTCTACTGTCGGCAACTGGTGTGAGCGTATGTATTTGCAGCGCTACTATGGTCGGGAAACTTTGCAGTTATGTATAGGCAACGCTTCTACTGTGGGCATATGCAGGAGTACTCGGGCATAGCGTGTGTAATAATGTCATATGGGTATTACGGTGTGGCATGACGTATAAAGGGCATTACCGTGTTGTTGGTACTTTTACATGGTCATGCCCCTTCCCCAGAATGTTTATAAGCCCTCATTTGATTAGGAATCTTATTTTTAAAAATCCATGAATTCTGACTTTTTTTTTCGCAAAAACGGCCAAAATAGCATGTTTTTTTCATTTTCGCATGTTTAATTAGCTGAGAAAGTGAAAAAAGTGTGATTTTGGCCAACAAATTGGACATTCTGGAAATGCGATGGCTGTTTCTCGCAGCACATCACATCCAGATGTTTTCACATTTAAAAGTATACAAATCGCATATTTAATGGTATGCGATTTGTATAAATGTGTCTAAAATTCGCCCAAAAATCAGACCAGGTTCTGATGGGTGAATTAGCCAGAACCCTGCACAGATCATTGAGATCTGTGCAGGGTTCTGGTGAAAAAAAAAGGGTTAAACAGTTTAAAAAATAAAAAATTGCGCGGGGTCCCCCGCCAGAGCATAACCAGCCCCGGGCTCATTGAGCCGGTGCTGGTGACATAAAATCACGGTCCCCGACAAATAGGGGTCCCCTTGATTTAATGAAACCAGCACCAGGCTCAAGGTCCGGCACTGGTTCCCAAAATACGGGGGACAAAATGACTAGTGGTCCCCCGCATTTTAAGAACCAGCACCAGACCCAACCAGCCAGCAGGGTAATGCCACAGCCGGGGGACACTTCTTATATAAGGTCTCGCGGCCAAAGCATTATCCCCCTGGCTGGACAGCATGGGCAGGGGTCCTGGGGAAGTGGGAACCCCCCCAAAGAAGGGGTCCCCCCTCCAGGACTTACCAGCCCATGCTGAAAGTCCGGGGCTGTCCCCGATGCCCCTGGGCGGTGGGCATCGGGCTGATGAAAAGTGTAAAAAAAAAAGAATAAAAACTATTGTCTTATACTGTAGAACTATGAGTCCCAGCAAGCCTACCCCGCATGCTGGGACTTGGAGAACCACAAGTCCCAGCATGCGGGGCATTAAAGGGCCCGCTGGCACTTGTAGTTCCACAGTACAAGAAATAGTTATCTAAAACACACACTAACACCCAGAAAAATAAACGTTTAATACATCCACAGCCCACACATACTGATACTTACCTACCTTGAGCCCTTGGGTCGGTCCCTGGATCCAGGGTCCGGGGCTGAAGAGTCCTGTTCAGGGGCCTTGGTCCTGGTTCCGGGGCTGGTCCGGGGCTCCTGGGCTGAAGATTCAGACTGATTCTATTGGCCGCTTAGCGGCCAATCAGGAGCCGAGAAAGTCAGCTCCTGATTGGCCGCTAGGCGGCCAATAGAATCAGTCTGAGGAGAGGCGCGTAAGATGAAAATCTCTGCGTCTCTCCAGTCCATGAGCGGGTACCAGCCGGGAGCAGCGCATCTGGAGCTGAAGATGCCGGGAAATAGTAAGGACTTAGGACCCAAGTGGCAGTACGGTCTCTTTGTCCTGACTTTCTGCACATTAAAGATCTACAGGTGAGCGCAGAAGGAGGAGGGAGTAATCGTAGTGGCAGTGCGGCTTCTAGAACCTAAGGCGCTACACCACAAGTCCTGGTGGATATTTGTTGAGACCTGGGGAAACCATAAGGACTAGGGAGTCAACCGAAGTGGCAGAACGGTCTCCCAGCCCTAAAGCACCCCATACACCTAGATAGGTGTACCCACCGTAAGGACCTATAGTGCAGCCTGGATTATACAGGGATACTTAAGTCTCCAAGAATCTGGTGAGCTACCTTTTTTTAAAAAAAATTCTCTCCCATGCAAAGAAGAGAGTGAACCCCCCTTTTTTTTTTTATATTTTTTTATATACTTTTTAGACTGTTTTGTGTGACTTTTCAATGAAATTCCTTCTTTTTATGTGACGTTTTATTTTAATAAAGCATTCAGTTATTTTTTACCTTGAAATTGAGGAGTGGACCGCCTTTCTTTGGGATTTCCAGTAAATTGATACATGTTGTCCAGCGTTGCAGAACGGTTCTCATCTCACTTGTAAACTTATATAATAAGTGTCCCCCGGCTGTGGCATTACCCTGCTGGCTGGTTGGGTCTGGTGCTGGTTCTTGAAATGCGGGGGACCCCTAGTCATTTTGTCCCCCCGTATTTTGGGAACCAGCGCCGGACCTTGAGCCTGGTGCTGGTTTCATTAAATCAAGGGGACCCCTATTTGTCGGGGACCGTGATTTTATGTCACCAGCACCGGCTCAATGAGCCCGGGGCTGGTTATGCTCTGGCGGGGGACCCCGCACAGTTTTTTTTGTTTTTTTTAACTGTTTAACCCTTTTTTTCCACCAGAACCCTGCACAGATCTTAATGATCTGTGCAGGGTTCTGGCTAATTCGCCCATCAGAACCTGGTCTGATTTTTGGGCGAATTTTAGACACATTTATACAAATCGCATACCATTAAATATGCGATTTGTATACTTTTCAATGTGAAAACATCTGGATGCGATGTGCTGCGAGAAACAGCCATCGCCTTTCCAGAATGTCCAATTTGTTGGGCAAAATCACACTTTTTCCACTTTTTCTCAGCTCATTAAATATGCGAAAATGGAATAACATGCGATTTCGGACGTTTTTGCTAAAAAAATCGCAAAAAAAAGCTCACTCCATAGAATGTCACCCATTAAGTCTACTAGGAACTGTGTTGTCCAATGGTCATGTGAGCAAAGGATCCCAAGGTGTTCTACTACTTTGATAAGCAATATCCTATCAGTACCCAAAGCCCGATTATTTTAACTTTTTAAGAAATATTGACAGGGGATTATGTTTATTTAGTCCGCGTGGGAACAATGTTCCCAACTGATGGATCCACCTGCATTCGGTCTTTTTTAGAAGCAATCCTCGGTCACCTCCTCTTTGGGGTGGGGGAACCCAATCGATTAGTCTGCATCTGTGGATATTTGGTGTCCCGCTGCCAAGAAATGGCGGGGTACTGGTAATTCTGCTTTTCCTGTTTCAATGGCTGCACGGATAGAATTACGATGGTTCGCCATCCTTTCGCGGAATTTTCGCTTAGTCATTCCCACGTAGGGGAGCCCACATGGGCAATTTAGTATCTAAGTACTTTAGTAACGGTATCTAATGCTGATTGGTTTGCCTGAATGGGGATGGGGAAAGGTGGGTCCAGGTGTCATGCTGTTACACGTGGTGCATCCTGCACAGCGGAAGCATCCTGGTCGTATCGTGTGCAACCATGTGGTTTTCCGATTAGGATTTGCATATATATATAGCAATTTACCATACAGGGAATATTTGCGAAGATGGGAGTTTTATTTCAGATGAGATGTTGCTATGGGCAACCAATCTTATACCCCTTTCACACATACGCAAAAATACCAGGATTTTTCACATGCACGCACATAGGGGGTTATTCAGGTTGATTCGCAAGGCTGCGAATTCGCAGCCTTGCGAGTCCACCAAACCGCGCCCGGCGATCGCACGCCCCCCCGCCGCCCCAGCAAAGTGCGGCTTCGCCCGCACAGCAGCGAATGGATGTTTTGCATAAACATCCATTCGCTTTGCTGGGGTGTCCACCCACATCATTCGAAGGTCGGTGACCATCAAATGATGTTCACCGACCATCAAATGATGTTTAGCGTGCACGCTTATATAAGTGACTTTTGAGTTACTTAGTTTAGCGTGCACGCTGGCGTGATATGGGCGGGCAGCTGACATCCGGTGATGTCAGCTACCCGGCCCACACACCCGCGTCACTGCCTCATTACCATGAGAACACCCATGGAACGCTGGGCGTTCCCATATGGTAATGGGGCAGCCCGGCACTCTCCGCCCCCCCTCGCTGCCATGGGTGCGTGCACCCGGCGACCCGAAAGGTCGCCGTGGGTGCACGCACCATGCGCCTGCACATGCGCAGAAACACGCCTACGCAGACGCACAACATCGGTACTGCGTGCGAATGCGCGCAGTACCGATGAAATCTGAATAAGGCCCATAATCTCAGGACTAGCATATGCCTGAAAGGGACTACCCGAGATTTTGGTCAACTAAAACCGGGGTCCTGCGCACCTGCAATTGACCTGGGATTTTGAAAAACCCGGAATTTAACCGGTTTAAAAATCCCATGTAGTATGTCTGAAATGGGTATTTAGTAATTTTACCCCACAGTATCTAGAAATAACAGCAATAAGACGACAGATAACGTTTGAGGATTAGGACATGGGGGGGGGGGGAGGACAATATTGTTGGTTGCCCCCATCATGTCACTGCCCCTTTGCCCCCTCATGTTGGGACCTGTGATAATGCCTCTAGACCGCTAAAGAAGCCAAAACCTATATTTATTAATTTTTTTACTTTTTTGGTAAGTTATTGCTTTTTAATCTAATTTTTGTTAGAATAGCAAGCCATTCACGTAAAATGTTGCACAAATGTGATGGAAGACAGATATACTCAAGACTGCATTGCTTCTGCTCATGGTGTGATGTCAGAACATAAATCTGTTTGGAAACTAAGCCATTTCAAATTTTGAGAAAAAAAATAAATGCCCACAGCTAATTCTTTTTTTGTATTTTTATTTCTGGGTTTCCTAGATGTGTAAAGAATTGCTTCATCTTCTCAGGTACCTTTTTTTTATTTTATATCCTACACTTTTGGTCTGTGTACTATGATAATTATTGGAAATGGCAAAGAGAACAATTCTAGTTGAGAATTGTTGCTCTGATTCATGAAGGTTGTCTTAACCAGGGGCGTAGCAAGGGCGGAGCATGAGCTTCAGGCGCCGGAAGTCAGAGGGCGCCAGAGCCGTGCCTGCACTGCCAGCTTGCCCGCTCCCAGCTCCCCGCTGTGCCGAGTGACGCGTTGTCCCCCACTGCTATTTTCAATTCACGTCTACTGCTGGACCGCTAGCCAATAGGCGTTTGCGGTCCAACAGCCAATCAGAAGCAGCATTGGTGGCTGCTGGACTTGCGAGCGCCTATTGGCTAGCGGTCCAGCAGGAGACTTGAATTGAAAATAGCGTCGGAGCAGGCTGCTGCACAATTCAGTCCCCCCTTGGCAACGAGCAATATCAGTCCCTCTTGGCATTGAGCATGAAGTTCCTAGCAATGAGCATGTAGGTAAGTGGCACTTATGTGTCAAATGTGCAATGGGCATTATGGTTTGTTATATAGAACTGTATGTAATGGGCATTCCAGTTTGTTATGTAGTATGCAATGGGCATAATGTGTGGCCTTCTGTGTAATTGTCATTACGGCATGTGGCTTTATGTGTAATTGGTACTACAAAGTTCGCTAAAATTTGCACTGGGCATTACGTGTGTGGTATAATGTTAGGCCGCGCCCCCTTTTCACCACGCAAGAGCCCTGTCTACTACAAATTGGGGGGGGGGGGCACCAAACATGCCCTTGCTCCGGGCACTGTGGCACCTAGCTACACCACTGGCATTAACCACAATGATGAGCTAACCCTTTGAGGTGTGTTCAATGTGGCCGGCAAGGGGGTTAAACGACGGGGATTGCAGAAAACAAGGGATCCTCACTGTTTAACCCCCACACTGGCCGCTCACCCTATTCAAAGTTCCGGGGGAATCCTCGCTGTCAGGACAGCGAGGATTCTCCCAAACAGCGAGGCTCACAGCTAATGCAGGGAGCTCACTGCATTTAGTCACGAGTCTCACTGTTTTAGCGGCCGCATACGCCGTTTCACCCACGCTCCAAAAACGGACCGAGGGGGAATCGGCATATGCAGGGGATCAGTTGAATCCTGATCCTGCGAGCTGTGACAGCGAGTAGAGAGCCCTGCTCTCTATCACAGCTCGCCCACATCATTGAATACTGCTCCTAGTTTTCTATTCTCTACCATCTACATAGTAGAACTAGGACACCCTTCTGTATTCATGACAAAATTGTACCAAAGACATTTAGATGGCTGCGCTGTTTAATCTAGATCTATTTATGTTTTTTATTTATTAACAGTTTCTTATACAGCGCACAAATATTACGCAGCGCTTTACAGAGAATATTTGAACACTCACATCAGTCCCTGCCCCATTGGAGCTTACAATCTATATTCCCTACCACATGTACACACACATTCATTCTAGGGTTCATTTTGTTAGGAGCCAAATAACCTACCAGTATATTTTTGGATATTTTTTTTATATATATATATATATAATTTTATTTAACCAGTAGTAATGTATTAACTTTACATTTTAGCACTATGCAAATTTATCCTATTTATTCCTTGCACAAAGGTTCATTGTCCATCAAACTGTAAGATCTCTGATACAGTCCTCTTCAGTTTATTCTACAAGGAGAGTTTCAATGGGAATGACTTCTGAGCTCTAATTGTGCCAACTAAGACATTTTCTTTCATTTCTGGAGCCATTTCTTGTTTGACTAAACTGGCCATACAACTAAAGATTTATTGTCCAATCTGGCTGGTTGGAGCGAAAATCGTATGGCAGCAAATTACAAATGACCATGTGCCTGTGATTGGGTACATCAAATTAATCTGGTCTAACTGACCAATATTTGTTTGTTTTTCAGTGTTTGGGAGCAAATTTTTAATTGCTATTTGCACCCATATATTACCAGATATTTGTTCCAACCAGCCATATCCGACAGTAAATCTTTAGGTCTTACACACTGGGCGATCCCTGATGCCCAAAAATATCGGCATCAGCAGGGACCCGGCATTAGCAAGTGCATACACATCTTGCCAATATGTGTGGGCACTAACAATCTGCTCTTTCATCTGTGCATGCATCAGCCTTCGTGTACAGCATACACACTGGGCGATTGTTTTTAAAATGAGATATATCTCTTCGGAGGGGTAACATTTTTATCGCCCTGAGTGTACGGGGATTAGTTGTGTTTTTTAGCGTTGTTTCAGTGCAGGAAGATGCAATTCTTCATCCTCTTTAGGTTGTGGAGTGTTTTGTGCCAAAATTTCTTGATATTTGGGGCTGTTCACTATCCTAACTACAGCCTCTGTACAAGCTAAAGTGTAGTGACACCAAAGCCTAAAGCTGCCACATTGTTTCACTGTAGGTGAGGTGTTTGTTATGTGTGAGCTACAAATATTGTTCAGTTAGTTAGTTTTATTTATACAGATGTATCGGGATTCATCTTTGCAGGTGATGGCGATGGCATCGCCATCGCCTGCATCCCCGCCATCTGTATGCCGGAAGGGGACGCGCGTGCACGAGGTGCGCACGCGTCCCCTTCCGACGATGCTGCCCTCGGTCGCCCGGTGCCCACACCGGGCGACCGCACCCCCCCGCAGCCTCCTCGGGTCCCCCCCAGCACTATCGAGCGGGAGGCGGACAGTATTGCGTCCGCATCGCCGCCCCGATACTGAGACGCGCATGCGTGGGGGACGCACGCGCGTCTCAGTCAGATGTAGCGCCGTCTTGCTGGCGGATCGCCAGCAGCATGCTGCTGGCGCTTCGCCAGCAAAGATAAAACCGGCCCCATCTGTATACTGAAACTTTGTCCTAGAGAATCAGATTTTTTTTTTTTCACAGTACTCCTCCTTGTCCAGGGTCCTCAAACTATTTTGCTCTGGGACCACAACAAACGATAAAAATAATTACAGGACCCCAGCAAGTTACCACAGATGGTCATAGTGTCACATGTGTAGTCAGCAGACAGCACATACATGGCAGCATTGTGAAGGCACAAAATGATGTGAGGAGTTTAACAGACAATTCAACAGATTTTTCAGACTCCTTGAATCACTGACTGAGATTAGTCATCAGCCTTATGGTCAGCAACATGGAGTCTTGACCCCATACTGAGAAAGTCGGGACGCACTTTGGGGTCAGGACCCACAGTTTGGGAACCGCTGCTCTAGGGCCTTGATGGCTAACCTTGACACTCCAGCTGTTGAACTACACATCCCAGCATGCATCAGATTTAGCATGGCCAAATAACAAAACTGAAGAAGAGCATGCTGGGATGTGTAGTTCAACCACAGCTGGAGTGTCAAGGTTAGTGTTCATGGCTGAAAAAAAAAATATATTATTAATTATAAGCCGAGGCACCTCATTTTACAACAAAAAAATGGGAAAACTTATTGACTCAAGTGGGACCCTCACTCGAGTATAAGCCGAGGGGGGGCTTTTTCAGCATAAAAAATGTTCTGAAAAAGTGGGCTTATACTCGAGTATATATGGTATATTGGTACTCTTTACTTAGTTGGGCGCCCATCGCGGTGATCGCGGGCAGTACATTAACGGCCGCGATGCCCGCGATCACCGCGATTTCCCATAGGGTTCAATGTTAAATTTAGTGCTGCCCGCGATTTTACATTCAATGCTTCAATGGCCGCGATTTGGCCATAGGAATCAATGTTAAATGGGCTACAGAGCCCAAATAGGCACAATTAACACTTAAATGTCCCCCCAAATTTGTAACGCCACCCCACGATCCACGCCAACCCGAAGCGTGGCGAGCGCAGCGAGCCCGCGAGGGGCGGCGGTACGCGTCCTCCGACCTTTTTTTCATACCCCCACTATCAACGTCAGCGTGGAGTTGAGAATAGAATAGTGTGGCGAGCCCGAAGCGTGGCGAGCGCAGCGAGCCCCGCGTGGATCGTGGGGTGGCGTAACAAATTTGGGGGGACATTTAAGTTTTAATTGTGCCTATTTGGGCTCTGTAGCCCATTTAACATTGATTCCTATGGCCAAATCGCGGCCATTGAAGCATTAAATGTAAAATCGCGGGCAGCACTAAATTTAACATTGAACCCTATGGGAAATCGCGGTGATCGCGGGCATCGCGTCGCGGCCTTTAATGTACTGGCCGCGATGCCCGTGATCACCGCGATTTCTTTACCCACGACGCCCGTGATGGAGATCGTGGGCGCCCAACTAAGTAAAGAGTACCGGTATATTAAATCCAGATCACTTGTTGCACTACAATAAAAGGCCAAGAGGCTTCTCAACTCTATCGGGGAATTAAAGGGTCTTACACAGGCAGCCACTAGATCAGGGGTGGGCAACAGGCAGCCCGCGAGATGTTCAGGTCTGGCCCGCTTCCCTGACCTATGTCACAATGACAAGTGGCCGACAAGCTGAGCCGCTTGTCATTTAACCGGCAGGGCTAAATAGTGCTGTGCCGCCGACTATGCCCGACTGCGCAGCATTACTGGGAGACTAGTGTGGGAGGGGACACGGTCACCAGGCAGCTGCCGCAGCGTGACCGCATCCCGCCCACACTACCAGTCAAGCTGTGCGGGGCGGGCGTAGTTGGGACCTCCGTCTTTCCTGCCGCCGGGCTGTAGCAGCTTTCTCTCCGTGGCAGCTCCGTCCTCCATCCCGGCTGCAGGCATGAGAGGACAGAGGAAGTTCCCCTTGCTGGGGCCACAGCAGCGCACAGCACTTGCTCCCCGGAGCCTCATATGCCCGCTCTCTGGGGCATTGTGCAGAAACTACAGCATCTGCTCTGCAGCTATGTGCTTCCTCTCCGGCTCCCGGGGGTACCCTATGTGAAGCGGACCTTGCTGCTGAGCGGCAGGGAAGAGGCCATCAGATTGGGGCTGCTGCAGGAGATCGTGAAAGACTAAGGAGATAACTAAACAGGTGCAGGCAGGTGTGTGGGTGGGGCGAAGAATTATCACCCACAAGCTGCTGTAAACACAATACGGTCATCCTTACCCCGCCATCACCCACAAGCTGCTGAAAACACGCTACTGTCATCTTCACCCCGCTGTGACCCAAACACCATAATCAACCTCCCGCTGCCGTCACCCACACGCTGCCATGTATACTCTGCCCTGTGCAGCCCCTCCACTCCCCATAACGTAATTTTTGGCTCAATCATGGTGACCTAATGTAAATTTGGGCTCAATCTGGGAGGCATAATGTGAATTGTGGCTCATTTTGGGTGGCATAATGTGTAAGGGGCAAGTATAAAGTGGTCTACGATTGTGTTTCATAATGTGTATATAATGTGTTTTGCATGGCCACACCCACTTTTCCTAAGTGCGGCCCTCTAACATTTACTGGAAGTGTAAAGCAGCCCCCCAGCTGAAATTATTGCCCACCCCTGCACTAGATGTTGACCGATGGAGCAATTTGTGTTGCTCAATTCAGTCACTCAGACACTAGCACTAACATTATGGTTATGTTCGGTAATTTTGATGGGCTAATAACTAGTGTGTGTGTGTGTGTGTGTGTGTGTGTGCGTGCGTAATAAAAAAAAAATATATATATATATATATATATATATATATATATATATATATATATATATATTCTGCAAATTGTACTTTTAATACATTGTCTACAATGTAGACAATTATTAGAATTATTTTTTTTTTTACTTTTAATGGTCCTTTTTTAATTATGTTGTATTACTTTGTAGGACAAATGATTTTGAAGGCTTTGGAAGAAGTTTGGAAGGGCTTTTAAATCTGTACAATATTCCGGGGAACAGGTATAATTTGTCAAATGTTTTGCAGAATTATTTAAAATAATTTCTTCAAAGCGATCTACGGCATTTTGGTATGGCGTCCTACACATACCTCCCAACATTTAACATGTCTAAGTAAATGCTCAAAATTCAAAAACTCTAAAAACAGTCCATGGGCCGTTCAGATGAGGGACTAGCCAATGTTGCAATAGACCTAACCACCATATGCATTTTGTAGAGCTAGATGTGTAAACCCTCCCCCCCTCTGAAAAAAACAACAACCCCTGAATTTCTTAGATGAAGGGGACATAAATCCCAGATTTCCTCCCCTTAAATAAAGCGGACTATTTATCCAGCCCTTTTTTTTTTTTTTTTTAAATCATGCAGAACTTCAGGGAGATCTTTATTTTTTTTTTTTTATTGGAGCTACAGTTCCAGCAAGAGATCGTTGCTACCTAGCACCGCCCCCCCTCCAAAAAAATAAATAAAAATGTGATAGCAAGACATGCTTCAATGCAGAGGAATGCAAATATTAGATGAGTACACTGTCTACAATAGGGACTTGGGAACCTGCACAGCAACAATTGCACAAGTGGTGTCTATCTACCTAGTGCATTTTGCAAAAGATAAGTTGATGTCATCTCCAGACATTGACCGGTTATTATAGATCTAAATCAGACCTTATCGCAGGAGAAATTTGTCCTCCAAAATGGGCAAAACCATGTACAATGTTGCATGTGCAGAGAGTTAGATTTGTGTGGGTTATGCTGTTTCTGTGCAGGGTAAATACTGGCTGCTTTATTTTTACAATTTAGATATCAGTTTGAACATACTCCATACCTCCCAACTTTTGAAGTTGGGAGGCCGGGACGTTCGCGCGGCGAAGCCGCGCACGCTCCCGAAAAGGGGGCGTGACCTCGATAAAAGGGGGTGTGGCCTCACGGGGTGACGCGAACTCCGGCCACGCCCCGTTTTCGCCGCTCGTCGGCGCTGAATAGATGCTGTGCGCATGCGCACAGCGTCTATTCTCGGCAAGCTGGGGGGGCTCCCAACTGTCCCCCCCACCGCGGGACAATGGCGGCCCCGGGCGGGACGCGGGAACGTCCCCGAATATCGGGACGTTCCCGCGGAAATCGTGACAGTTGGGAGGTATGCATACTCCACCCAAATCTAACACTCTCCCTCTCTGCACATGTTACATCTGGCCCACCTGCAGTCCACATGGTTTTGTCCATTTTTAGAACAAATTTGCTCTGCCATCAGGACTAAATTAGGCTCGATGTTGCTACTTTACATAATGTGTTTTTATACAATGCAGAAAGTCAAACATTAATGGAAGAAAGCCGACAAATATACAAAGGTAAAATAATTTGGCTCCGGATGTATGTAAAGTATGCTATTACTAATGTGAGGTGTGGTAAAGTCTCCTTTTACTTTGTATCCTACATTACCATTACAGGCATCACTATAGCTTTGGTCTGATGAATTGCCATGACTTATGCAACAAAACTAGAGCTTTAGTTGTAGATTGCTTTAATTCTCCTACAGTATCATACACTCATATCATGGAAGAATTAATTATTATTTTATGTGGCTTACACTAATTCAACCTGTACTGTTCAATACAGTATATTCTGTTGAATAGAATAAATAGAACAGAGTTTATTTGGTGGACACAAAAGGGGGGGGGGGGGGGGGGGGGGGGGGATTGTTAGCCGCAATTACTCATTTGTGCATGAAATCTTTTCTTTTATGCAATCCAATTGCAGGTGAAGTTAACATACTGGTTTTCACCACCTCCTAAATAGGTACAAAATTGAAAATGCTCATTCTGAGGATACCCTGGATTGGGTTTATCAATACAATGACGAACGTTAAACCCCCACCCCCAAACCTGGTGCTTCTCCATGTTGCTTACTTGCTTGTGGTTGGTAGCTCAGCAACAGTTGGGAGCGGAGCATCTGTAACATACCTCCCAACTGTCACGCTTACCGTGGGAACGTCCCGATATTCGGGGACGGTCCCGCGTCCCGCCCAGGGCCGCCATTGTCCCGCGGTGGATGGAAAAGTTGGGAGCCCCCCCAGCTTGCCGAGAATAGACGCTGTGCGCATGCGCACAGCGTCTATTCAGTGCAGACGAGCGGCGAAAACGGGGCGTCACCCCGTGAGGCCACGCCCCCTTTTCTCGAGGTCGCGCGCGCGAACGTCCCGACCTCCCAACTTCAAAAGTTGGGAGGTATGCTGTAATACCCTGGTACTGCAAGAGTTAACATTATTTAGTTTTATGCATAGCTAGGGCTATTTCCTGTGCACTGATTGGGAGAAGTTTGGAGATCAGGCAGTGATCACATGCAAAACACAATACACAATAGAAGCGCTACAAGTAAAAATATGAATGTAAGCTGGAAAATAAAAAATAAAAGCAGATTGGTAGATCTAGTACAGAAATGTATTTAATAAACTTGAAATATTTGGCTAAGCCAGTTTAACAATGTACACATGAATGTCCATACATGTGATTGACATAACTTTAAAATCTGAATAAAAGATCTCACCAAACCGGGTAATGTATTGAGATGTGGCCAGGAGAGTCCCGACTTAGTATGTCCAGAATGGAAAAACAGAAGTCCCCAATAGCTCAGTCCAGAGGGAGGACCAGATGGAACAGCCAGGAGTGGCCCAGGATGGCACAAATTACCAACTCCTGCCTCTGAGTTGATAAAGCAGGGTGGTCTCCTCAACCTCTTGGTCCCACAGAAGATGTTTTTACTTTGTATCCAGATGGAGGGTGGAAGAAAGTATGTCTCCAAATGGAGAGTTGGAGGGGGATCTGGTGGTGTGTAGTCTGGTCTGCAATCCAAAGCCTCTTAAGCTGGTAATTCTGTATATGAATTGTGACTCTTGCTTTTTTATTTCCCCAGTGATACCAAAGCTAAAGTCTATATTGCATTGCGCAGTTTAGAAGATGATCTGAGTGCAATATTCAATCTGAGCAGGTACAATACAGCTTACAGTAAATGTGTAATATACTGTGTATTGCATACAAGCTAGTCTATGTAATTTGAATATTGCTGCATGGAACAGGTAGCTATAATGCAGTGGTCACTGTTGGATTGATATCGGTTATACCTAGATTCTTTGGTTTCGTTTGCAGGTTTAAACGGACTAAAGTCTGAGTTAAGTCACCTGAGCTTAAGCATACCTCCCAACGTGACCCATTCCAGGAGGGACACGATGCTCTTTTCCTGGACTTCTCTCTTAAGCCTTTGAGTGACGTGCAAAATATGAGTGCCAATATCTCTGAGAGATGCAAAATATTAGGTTGAAATGCCAGCGTCTCTCGCATTTGTTTATATAAATTCAAATAAAAAATGTGTAAAAAATTTTTTATTTCCTATATCAAGTAAACATTACAGGTCATTATGATAAATAAAAATGTTTGACATTTTTCACACCAATTTGGACAAATTCAATTGGCACGCAAAGGGTTAAGGCAAGGGGATTGCCATAACCTGTGCTAAACCGGTTGATTGATAAGAAAGGTGATGGCAATCATACATTAAGAGAGAAGTCAAATAACAGAACATTGTCCCTCCTGAAAAGGATCATGTTGAGGGATATAATATAAACATGTATACTCGTGTAACTTTAATTTAATACTAACATTCTAATGTTTGTATGTTTTGCCAGACCTACAGCTGATAAGGATAGGGTGATGGCAATTCTACATGGAAAAGTAGGTTGTGTTACTCCCAGATCTGGAGGTATATGTATATTTGTACTATTTATTTCCATTTAAAAAAAAAATCATATTACAATATGGTGTTCACTTTTTCATTTTATTATTCTTTCTTGAAATGGGCCAATATTGTACAGTATTTTCTATACTACAGGTATACATACTCAGGAGCAAATGCAAACTGTATTGTAGTGTGTGGCCGTGTGTATTTATGCGTTTGTGTAATATGCTAGCATTTGTCCATGGATGTCTGTTATTGGTCACTGAGCAATAGTGAAAATGTTTATCAAAATTCATGCAATAGTTTTTGCATGGTGCTGCAAAGAACAGACAAATTCAGAAACCTTTTTTAATTTTATTTTTATAGTTTATAAACAGTCCCTAGAAGTATAGTTTTTTTTGTTTTTTTTTTATATGTACAACCTCAACCCTGAGTTTTATTATATGTAGCAGATGCGAGGCACTGTGAGTGCTGAGGGAACTGCAGCTCCATCCAGTCATCTGTCCATCAGAGCTTTTGTCTGAGTTTAGGCTGAGACTAAAGCTGGGTACACACCCAAAGACTTCTGTCCAGCAGTGACGTGCGGTGAGATCAGTGGTTGGTGAGGCACTGGAGGGTCCTACACACATCAAGGGTGCCATAGCAGCCACATCCCCTGCACCTGTGGTAGTTATGCCACTGCGCTGAACCTCCACAGTCGTACCCAGTATGCAGCAGTAATACACCATATGCAGAGAATGTCACACATTAGTAATGTCCTTATACATATATTGCCTTACAATAAAGGCCCTTACACATACAGTATGGCACACCTTATTAATGCATTTTACACATTATGCCACACTTTATTAATCCTCTAATACAAATAATTCCCCCATACACAAACTGTTTGCTACACATTATTAATGCTCTTTCTCCCACAATGCCCGTTATACCTACTGTATGACCCACTTTTTTTATAGCATGTACACAAAATTGCCCCGTACATATATGCCCCATATTATTAATGCCCTTATACACGACACATAATGCCCCATACACATATGCCCCACATTATTAATGCCCTTATACACGACACATAATGCCCCATACACATATGTCCCACATTTATTAATGCCCCATACACAAATGACCCACATTATTAATGCCCTTATACACATGACATATAATGCCCCATACACATATGACCCACATTATTAATGCCCTTATACACATGACATATAATGCCCCATACACATATGCGCGCCCCACATTATTAAATTCACATATACACATAATTCCCTTTACATATGCCCCACATTATTAAAGGTCGTTCTATGCAGAATGCCCCTTACACATATCCCCCGGCCCCCACCCTGCAGTGATCTTCGCTGCCAACAGCAAGCATTTGCTCTTCTGCCCCCCTCCGCACATTGACTGCCCCCCTCCCCGACTACCACTAACCGGTACCTGCTGCTAAATTTCCATCTCTGGCTTTGTCCGATCTGGCCAGTCCCTGTCCTGAGGCTGTCGCTTACATCTCAGGCTCAGGCTCCGGGCATGGATGGCTCCTCAGTTCTCCGGCTGTATGTCCCTGCGTGTAGCTGCTGACAACGGCCCCCATGCTTGGACACAGCAGAGGTGTCCATTCAGCCGGCGGGTGGGGAAGGGGGTTACTTTCATGATGCGCATGCCGGGTGTCTGTGCAGCCGCCGGGTGAAGAAGAGGGGGGGGGGGGGGCGCGGCAGTCTGTTCACATGCCGGACACAGCAGAGGTGTCCATTCAGCCGGCGGGTGGGGAAGGGGGTGCGGGGGTTACTTTCATGATGCGCATGCCGGGTGTCTGTGCAGCCGCCGGGTGAGGAAGAGGGGGGGGGGGGGGCGCGGTGGTCTGTTCACATGCCGGATGGGGAAGGAGGTGAGGGGGAGATTTCATCACGCACAAGCCAGGGGAGAAGGGAGAGATGTGGGTGTCCGTGCAGCCAGCGGGGGGGGGGTGGAATGTGGAGGTCCGTGCAGCTGGGAAAGGGGGGGGGGTGGATGTCTGTACCCAGTGCAGCTGGGTTGCTTCTGCTTTGATAACCAATCGCAAGCTGCTTCACTGACAGGGGCGTGCTTTCAAAGCATGTCCCTGTCCCCGAGGCACCGCTATAGGTGCCGCTTCTAGAGGGTTTTTTAATGGGATTTTGCAGCCTAATTCTTAGCCCAGCCCGCTGCCCGCCCCTTGTTCTCGAACCTTAACATTAACAGCTGGAGGCACTGCTCTAGGTGCCTCCATAACAGTAAAACAACACATTATGGTGTTAAAATTAATAGATTAATATAAAGCAGATACTTATGACACATAATATGTGTCCTAAGTATATTCTTTGTATTACTTTGTTATGGCTATCACTAATGACAGGGTAGGCACTGCCTCCCCTGCCTCCCCTGACTGCACGTCCCTGGGCTGTATGTCCCTGCGTGTAGCTGCTGACAACGGCCCCCATGCTTGGACACAGCAGAGGTGTCCATTCAGCCGGCGGGTGGGGAAGGGGGTTACTTTCATGATGCGCATGCCGGGTGTCTGTGCAGCCGCCGGGTGAAGAAGAGGGGGGGGGGGGCGCGGCAGTCTGTTCACATGCCGGACACAGCAGAGGTGTCCATTCAGCCGGCGGGTGGGGAAGGGGGTGCGGGGGTTACTTTCATGATGCGCATGCCGGGTGTCTGTGCAGCCCCCGGGTGAGGAAGAGGGGGGGGGGGGCGCGGTGGTCTGTTCACATGCCGGATGGGGAAGGAGGTGAGGGGGAGATTTCATCACGCACAAGCCAGGGGAGAAGGGAGAGATGTGGGTGTCCGTGCAGCCAGCGGGGGGGTGGAATGTGGAGGTCCGTGCAGCTGGGAAAGGGGGGGGGGGTGGATGTCTGTACCCAGTGCAGCTGGGTTGCTTCTGCTTTGATAACCAATCGCAAGCTGCTTCACTGACAGGGGCGTGCTTTCAAAGCATGTCCCTGTCCCCGAGGCACCGCTATAGGTGCCGCTTCTAGAGGGTTTTTTAATGGGATTTTGCAGCCTAATTCTTAGCCCAGCCCGCTGCCCGCCCCTTGTTCTCGAACCTTAACATTAACAGCTGGAGGCACTGCTCTAGGTGCCTCCATAACAGTAAAACAACACATTATGGTGTTAAAATTAATAGATTAATATAAAGCAGATACTTATGACACATAATATGTGTCCTAAGTATATTCTTTGTATTACTTTGTTATGGCTATCACTAATGACAGGGTAGGCACTGCCTCCCCTGCCTCCCCTGACTGCACGTCCCTGCTGTACAGTCAGTCAGGTGAAAACAAAATGCTGCCAATGTATGGAGGCAAATAACAACAAAGAATTTGCTTCCAAATGCTGGAAAATGTATAAAAATTATAATTTTACAGATACATTTTTTAAATCAAATGGCTTAACCCAATTTGTCTGAGTGACCATTGTTTGTTTTCCAGTGTTTGGGAGTAAATGGTTGATTTTCTCCCATTTATTACCAGAATTTTTGTTTCCACAAGACTGAATGGAAATCTTTGTGTGTAACCAGCCTGAGACCTAGATGTGGCCCATGATCATAGGCGTGCGCAGCACATTTTATTAGGGGGTGCACCATCAAAGGGGTGAGCATAGCTCCCTCTATTGGTCATGTCTAACACCACCAATTAGGCGTGTCTACCATCATCGATTGGCACTGGCTACAATATATCTCAGCCACACCAGAATCTGCCTATTTCAGTTTTAATCTTCTAATTATTCTGTGTAACAGTACAGGCAAATACAGTCATAAACATATATGGATGACGCAGGTATGTAGTGATATGACAATGGTCTAGTATAATTAACAATGCAAACACACATTATTGATTGATAGGTGCTTATTTTAATGGAATACAGTTTTAAAAAGCAAAAGTCTTTTGCTGGTATTGTTAGCAGCAGAGGTGTTCATAAGGGTAGGCACAGCATTAGGGGGTGCCTGTGCACCCCTAACACTCAATGTGCGCACACCTACAGTATGCCCATGATACAGTAGGCATGAATAGCTCTGAAGATATCCAACACAAGCTGGAGATGGGGCTGTAGTACCTGGGTTTGTTTCAAACCACTGGCCTCCATGTCCATGATTGTTTCATCCATTGACACCGCAGCTTCATAACCTGAGGTGCAGAGTCTAATGGGGACTATGCTCTTCTTTAGGGACCTAATAAGTGCTGTATAATTTGTTGTGGTGATTATGTGCCAAATTCAGGATGCTCCCAAAATATCTCTTGGAATAGGTTATGATAGAAGGCATGCTACCATATGCTCTCATATTGGATGACCCTCTTAATTTCTGATTGCCAAGGCAAGAGAAGCAAAGACCAGTTAGAGAAGTGAATAGGGTGGGGATTCAGCTGGGAGGGGAGTGAAACCTTCTCACCACAGCCCACAGGTGGCAGTGTGTAAAAAAGAATTCAGCCCAGCACAGTGACAGCAGAAGCTGTATACAGTAGAGTAGTATTTCCCAGATCCGAGCCCGCAGGAATGGTAGAAATCCAAGTGGCGCTTAGAGCTTCCCACCTGACTCTGATCCGGGCGCGCGGGCAAAATGTTATTGCCCGGCGTTGGATTCTCGCGAGATCTGGAAACCCTTAAATTGCGCCTCCCGCGCTGCCATCTTCACTCCAGTCTAGGAGCAGGGTGGGAAAGGGTGTGCTGCTGCTGCTGTGTACTGTCTCTTCTGTGGCCTCGTGTGCTGCTGTGTACTGTCTCCTCTCTGCTCAGTGGGATCACCATTGCAAGGACGACTGGGGATCCGGGCAGCAGGGGGGCTGGAAGTGATGTAGCAATCCGGGTGGAGGCAGGTCCCAGCCGGTGTGGAGGCAGCGGCGTGCCCGGCGGCATATAGCGCTACATCAAGGTCTCTGATTCGCCACTGCCTGGACTGACCATGCCACCCACCGCTGCTGCTGCACAGGCGGGTGGAGGGGGAGTTGTGAGGAGGAGGGGCTCAAATTATTTTTCCCTGGGGCCCACTGTATTGTTGAGACGGCCCTGGCTTGGGCCTGCCTCTGCTGTATAGTCCACTGGTGCTGCTAGGGCCTGCACTGCCTAGTGGCAGCCACTACCTCCTTACCCACTTACCTACTGTGTATTATTCCAGTCCGCTGGTGCCAATCCCATTGCCTAGCTATTACCTACTGCTGTGATAAATTCCAGTCTGCTGGTGCCCTGCCAGTGCCTACCAGTACTACTACCTACCTAATATATTTTAATTCTAGTCTGCTGGGGCCCTGCCTACCAGTACCTACCTACAAATCACAATCACAAATCCCCGAAGAGAATCCAAGGGTGTCGGTGGTTGTGATGCCTGATCTTCCCATCACTGTACGGGAAGAGGTGGCTCCTTTCACCATTTGCAGTACGCCCTCTGCATATGTTGAATGGATCACCCACAGTCTAGTTCCAGATTTTAATAATGAAGGTGTCAATGTTGTACACCAGGAGGAGGATATTGATTGTAGCTGGCTCTGAGGAGGAAGTTGACTAGGAGGATGCTGACGTGGTTTGCTTAAATGAGGCACCAGGGGTGGAAACAGTTGTTTTCCATGGGATGAAAAAGCCCATCGTCATGCCTGGACAGAGGACCAATAAATCCACCTCTTCGTTCTGTATTTTTTTTTTTTTATCCAAAGCCGGACAACAAATGAATTGCCATATTTAGCTTATGTAAAGCTCAAATAAGCAGCGGTAAGGATCTTGCTTACCTAGGGACATCCTCCCTTATACGTCACCTGAAGACACTTCATAAATAATTGTTTAGTTCAGAAATTGTGGCTAGGACCATCAGCAGGGACACCTAAATCCCTTGGTCCTCATGGGGTAGCCAAGTGCCTGAAAAGCACACCAGCAACTCGCTTGTCAATTTCCTCCTCGATATGGATTGGTGGGAGTCCTGCAGGCAATGTCACTGTCATAAAAAAAAGTAGGAGTTGTAGAATATGAGTGGGAAGAACCCCGCTTCTCAAACTACTAATTCTGGCGCTTTAGGGTTAATGTATATCTCTGTATATACAGATCACTTGCTGCTGCAAGTGTTATTGTGAGTTTTGCTGGAACTCACACAAATTTAGAAAAATAGAATTGGATACAATACCATGCGGTGCTAGATGGATATATACATGCACCTTGCTGAATAAAATGTACACTGGACACACTGTAAAGTTTTTTTTTTTTTTTTTTCTAGAGAAAAAAAACTGTGAAAGAATTGCAATACATATAAAATCAAATATAGCTTAAAAATATAACAATCCAGCAGGTTAGTTCACATGTGGATATTCCATGCGTAGAAGATTTGAAAAGCGGTAATGTGTTAATACAGCAACATACAGTTAATTGTTCTATCAACCAGCTGATTTACCGTCCGGCTTCTCCTTCCATGTGAGCCGCTCCCCACAGTCGTCATCGGTAACTATTCACGGCAAATGGCCAGAGGTACCCACCAGGCCGCCGGATAACATCCACAGGCGCATCTCTCCAGGACTCCTACAGCTTGTGATGTCGGGCTCGTTCTGCGGAGAACCCCTGTTCAATGCTGTCGGGGAAGACAGCATTGAATAGACCCAGCAGCCATCTCCCCCGTCGGGAGATGGCTGCAGGAGGTCGACACACATTGCATACCCCCCTTAAACTCTCCTGGGGATTTGTGGTGTCGGACAATGGCAGTAACATTGTGCGGGCATTACACAATTCCAGCACGTGCCATGTTTTTGCGTCCACAATAAATTTGTTGGTGCAGCATTTCATCAGAAGTGACAGGAGATGCTTGCGGTGCTTTTCAGACACACTTGCCACTGCCTGCCGAAGGCTGGAGCGGCAGCTAAAACTCCTCAACCTGCCCTGCCATCCTCTTAAACAAGAGGTGGTGACACGCTGGAACTCCACCCTATATGCTGCAGAGGATGGAGGAGCAGCAAAAGACTATTCAAGCCTACATGGCCACCTACGACATAGGCAGATGAGCGGGGATGCACTTGACTCAAGCGCAGTGCAGGCTAATTGCCGTCTTGTGCAAGGTTCTCCAGCCGTTTGAATTTGCCATGCGTGAAGTCCATTCCAACACTTCCAGGTTGTCAGGTGATTCCTCTGATCAGGCTGCGATTCTGCAAACCATGTAGCTCTTGTGGATTGAAGCCCTCCATACACTTCGCCAGGATATGAGGGTGGTTAGTCTATTAAAGTCAGAGGAATACATTCTGGCCACCGTGCTCGATCCTCTGTTTAAAGTGTATGTTGTGTCTTTGCACCTTTGTAGACCTGTGTCCGCCGGAAACAAAGACCTGGTCAGGAGATTGTCATCTGAAGCAGACCATGACACAGCCACAGCTCCTCCTTCATTTTCTCTCACACCTGTGGCTGTGAAGAAACAGCTGCGATTTCTCACACAACCCGCTGGCAAGGATGCAGGGCCGGCAGGAGGGAGTTTGGACATCTGGTCCGGTCTAAAGGACCTGGCAATGATTGCTGACGTGTCTACT
This sequence comes from Crinia signifera, assembly GCF_055691185.1. NCBI lineage: Eukaryota > Metazoa > Chordata > Amphibia > Anura > Myobatrachidae > Crinia > Crinia signifera. The sequence continues at coordinate 211,391,706 of NC_139221.1, read as the reverse complement.
GTTGCATTGGATGCTGTCACCATTGAAAAAATGGTGGAGGGATTACTTTGGTGACAGCATCCAAGTAAACATGTCAGACCGTCCATACCTGTAGTGGCAGGAAAAAAGGCAGTTTGGAGGCCCCTGTACAAACTGGGACTGAAGGGTGGGAACCGGCGCTTAATCCTGTTAACTCAAAGTACTACTAGTTCCACTAATTAGTGGTTAGTTGGTACATACTGGAAAAAATAGAAAGATATTCAGTCTAAAAAATGTCTCCCATGCGTATAAGGTTCAGGCAGCGTGGGAGGGAAATGCCTATTCCCAATATAATAACAAAGAAGAAAAATACATTTACACGCGCTAGAAACAATGTGTAAAATATGTTTTGCAATTTATTTAAACAGATGTGATTCTCACTGGCCAGTGATACTGATTGATATTAAAAAACCAATATGTATATATTAATAATAGCTAAACATCGATACCAAATAAAAGAAAAAATAAACAATAAAAAAAAAATACAAAATGGCTTGAGATTTTGTTAATTTGTGGCCTCCGTTGGATGGATTGTATCCAGGTATTATTGGATCCTTCCTGTCGACAATATGTCGGCCGTTTTTAAAGGACACTGTTTACTGCACAGGAGAATTCTATACAGTCCACTGTCTGGCCAGACAACACCCAACCACTGGTTGGTATGCGATTATAGAGAAAAAGTAAAAACAAATAAGTTACTACTTTAGTTTCACGGCGGCAGCATGGCTGTGCGTCTGAGTCCCATTGCGGTGTCGCTTCACTCGCCCACGCTGCGGGCTCGGTGTCTCGTTACGCTATTTAAAATCAACTCCATGCCAACGTGGATAGTGGGGGTATGAACTATCCACATTGGCATGGAGTTAAGTTACTTTTATTTTAGATAGATTGCCGAGCGCACAACCCGGAAGTAGCCGGCGGCCATGCTGCCGCCGTGAAACTAAACAAGTACCAAAAAAAAAAAAAAAACCCAAGAAACATTTATTCCTTTAAAAAATGTATATAAAAGGATCCCAATAATGGCTGGCTGCTAGTTGTCAAGCTACTTGTAATTACAGTGCTGAATGGAAGTTTGACAGTACAGGTCGGGCATCCCGTATCCGAATTATTCCAAAAACCGTGTTTTTTTTTGGAATAATTCAATTTTTTTTTTGTTTTCTTTTCCCCCCCTAACCCTCTTTTAATACTTACCAAGTCCTCCAGCGTCCATAGCAGGCCTTCAGCATCCTCTCCAGCGTCTCCAGCGGTCCCAGGAGTGCTTTGCGCGAGTGCGCGCGCACGCCGGTGAAGTCACTGGCGCGCCTGGGAACTTGCGCAAAGCACTCCTGGGACCGCTGGAGACGCCGGAGACGGTGCTGGTGGACGCCGGAGGACTCCATGGATGCCGAGGGACCATCAGGGACCCACCAGGGACAGGTAAGTATGGCTAAAAAAAAAATATTACCTTATCCGGAATGCTCGTGGTCCCGAGCATTTCGGATAACGGATACTCAACCTGTACATGCTTTTCTTGCAGGCAGGTTGGGGGATCACGTTCTGGAGCTCCAGAGAGAATGGTGAGGTAGCTTGTAGTCAAATTATGCGTTTCTCTGCCTCCTGTAAGGTGTTAGCAGCTTCTTTTATTTTATTTTGTATCGATGTTTAGCTATTATTAATATATACATATTCGTTTTTTAATATCGATCAGTATCACTGGCCAGTGAGATTCACATCTGTTTAAATAAATTAGGGGAATGGAGAATTTAAGCTATGAGGAGAGATTAAGCAAGCTAGGACTATTTACACTAGAGAAGAGACGTTTAAGGGGGGACATGCTCAACATGTACAAATATATCAGGGGCCAATATAAGGAACTCTCAAGCACTCTTTTTACTGCAAGAAAGGAAACTAGGACACGAGGGCATGAATTTAGATTAGAGGAAAGAAAATTTCGTTCCCTCAAAAGAAAAAATTTCTTTACGGTCAGAGCAGTCAAACTTTGGAACTCTCTTCCTGGAGAGGTGGTGTTGGCAGATACAATAAATACGTTCAAAATAAGGTTGGACAAGCATTTATTGGATAAAAATATCCAGGGGTACTAATAAGAACCATATTCTGTCTTTTACAAGGGATAAGCTATTAAAACGTAGGTTGAACTAGATGGACGCAAGTCTTTATTCAGCCTTATCTACTATGTAACTATGTAACTATGTAAATAAATTGCAAAACCTATTTTATACATTGTTTCTAGCGAGTGTACATGTATTTTTCTTCCCTGTACAAACTGACTTTATTTTATCTGAGTTGTCCCCCTCCAGTGTGTACCCCCCGAAAGAGTTTTTAGTGCAGCGGGGAACCTGGTCAGTGAGCGGCTAAGGAGGTTGCTTCCACAAAATGTGGAGAAGATGGTGTTCATAAAGATGAATTATCAATTCTTCATGAAGACCAGCAATTGCCTCCAGAGATTATAGAGGGACCTGTGATTGTGGAGTCCAGCGGGGACCAATTGGTGATCTGTGAGGATGAGGAAGTACACACTGAAGGGGCAAGGAATCAGAGGAGGAGGATGACGAGTGACCGACACTCTGTAGATCCAGTTTATACAGGGAGAGATGAATTGCTTTTTTGTGTGGGGGCACAAACAAACCAATCATTTCAGCCATAGTTTTGTAGGCCCTGTCGCTGAAATGATTGGTTTGTTAAAGTGTGCATGTTCTATTTCCGCAACTTTTGGGGGGATGGGAGGGCCCAAGGACAATTCCATCTTGCACCTTTTTTTACTATTCTGTGCTTTGTGGGGACTAGTTTTTAAAACTGCCATCTCTTTGCCGCTGCAGTGCCACTCCTAGATGATCCACGTGATTGTGCAGCCCAATTGTGTGCCTTAGCATAGTTATCCAGCTACCTCGGTGATACCTTTTGCCCTAAATTCAATATTGTGAGGTGTCCGCAGTTTAGAATAGACTGGAAATGGGTGGATGGGAATGTTATTGAGGTTAATAATAGCGTAGGAGCATTTTTAAATCTGAAGCCAAAACGTTGAGGGGGTGTTTTGGGAAAACCCAGTAGAACCCAAAACCTGAAGGTCATCAGAACCCAAAACGCGAAAAGTGGCTTGTACACATCCCTAGTATACAATATATTACACTGCACTAAATTGCTGCTAGAATTATTCTACCTAAAATACATTCAAAAATAAAAATTGTAAATAATGTTGGAACTGGAAGTACTGTAGAATACTTTTCTATAAATATATTACAGGAACTATGATCTAAAGGGGGGGAAATAAAAGGATGGGTACTTGTGTATTATCACGGCGCCCATCGCATTGCATACCGTAAGGCTTAATATGGTATGCAATGAGATGAGATGCGATGCGATGGGACCCGAACTTATACAATTTAAAATTGTATATGGCATACAATGAGATGAGATGAGATACGATTTTAAATTGTATAAGCACACTAATGGGTGCTTTCAATGTTAATTGGCCCCCCTATAAGATTTTTAATTGTATAAGAACCCTAATGGGTGCTTACAATGTTAAATGCACCCCCACGCCACCCCCACTATCTATGCCAACCCGAAGCGTGGCGAGTGCAGCGGTACGCGTCCTCCGACCTTTTCATACCCCCACTATCCATGTCGACGTGGAGTTGATTTTATATAGCCAGAAAAAAACACAAAGTAGAACTGCGCAGTGAAGGGGGAAATAGTACATGCAATTTATTTATGTACCAATAAAAAACACATATAAAACATACACAGAAAATTAAAACACAATTTATGAAAATGAGAAAACAAAAAAATACAATGATATTACATAAAAAGGGGGGGGGGGGTTAATATAAAAAGATTTTTGCACAACCGGTTGTGTCGAATTAATAGGTTTAAAACCAAATAGATTTTGCTACCCTTCCTTTTTTTCCTTGAGAAAGCCGCTGAGACCGTTACCGGAGGCGGGGAAACGCGTTGGGTACTTACAAAAAATTCTTTCTGCACCATAGGGGAACCCATATAGGCTTACTATCAGCCCACCAGCCTGAAGGTGACTCCAGATATAGTTGGACCAAGACAGGTGATTCAGCACCATCCACTGGGAGACCGGAGGAATTACAGGTGGCAGCTGTAAGGTACCCCTAATGCAATACTGTCTGGCCAGACACTAAAACCTGGACAGTTATATTTACTAATCCATACAAAGACTGTTACCTAACCAGTATTCTAATCACAACTAACATACTAATGTGACCGTGATAAGCTAAAGGGAAGCAAAATCTATTTGGTTTTAAACCTATTAATTCGACACAACCGGTTGTGCAAAAATCTTTTTATATTAACCCCCCCCCCCCTTTTTATGTAATATCATTGTATTTTTTTGTTTACTCATTTTCATAAATTGTGTTTTAATTTTCTGTGTATGTTTTATATGTGTTTTTTATTGGTACATAAATAAATTGCATGTACTATTTCCCCCTTCACTGCGCAGTTCTACTTTGTGTTTTTTCTGGTAATCAACTTGGGGAATTGAGCTACCCCCCACAGAACAGCAGCAGTTAATGAGGTGTGATAGTCCGTGCTATATTACGGATTAGGTAGGTCAAACCACCCGCAGCGCAGGACTTAGCCAAAATTCTTTTTCTGATTTTATATAGTGTGGCGAGCGCAGCGAGCCACCGAGCCCGAAGCGTGGCGAGCGGACGCGTAATACATGTAAAGTAAAACGCGGGGCTCGCTGCGCTCGGTGGCTTGCTGCGCTCGCCACACTATATAAAATCAACTCCACGCCGACATGGATAGTGGGGGTATGAAAAGGTCGGAGGACACGTACCGCCTCGCCACGCTTCAGGTTGGCGTTGATAGTGGGGGTGCATTTAACATTGTTAGCACCCATTAGGGTGCTTATACAATTAAAAATCTTATAGGGGGGCCAATTAACATTGAAAGCACCCATTAGTGTGCTTATACAATTTAAAATCGTATCTCATCTCATCTCATTGTATGCCATATACAATGGTATACAATTTTTAATTGTATAAGATGGAAATCGTGGTCGCCGTGCTAATATACAAGTACCAAAGGATGCAAAATCAAGAGATACATGGGGTGTGGCAAGAGCCAATGTAAATGCACAAAGGGCCTTATTCAGACCTAAGCTCAGTACAAATTTGTTTGGAAAATGGGCAAAACCATGTGCACTGCAAGTGGGGCAGATGTAACATGTATAGAGAGAGTTACATCTGTGTGTAATTTTGTTTCTGTGCAGGGTAAATACTGGCTGCATTATTTTTACACTGCAATTTAGATTTTGGTTTCAGCACACCCCCAAATTTAACTCTCTCTGCACATGTTACATCTGCCCCACCTGCAGTGCACATGGTTTTGCCCATTTTCCAAACAAATTTGTACTGAGCTCAGATCTGAATAAGGTCCAAAATGTGGAAAACTTTATTTTCTCTGGTTTATTCCCAAATCCATTTGTGAAGTCTAGTAGGTGCAGTTGCAGGTGTTACCATACTCCTCTGCCTCCCAGTATCACTCAGTTTACTATATATCTGCTAATCCCACTCTGTGGGGTTTCTTTTTACATATTTTTTTCATTGTTTTTATAGCCCCTTACTACTTTTTAGGATAAGTAAAAAGTACAATACATTACCGTAGGTAGCGGGCCACTAGGATGCAAAGCGTTGAAAGCAAACTGCCTATTAATAAAGAAATAGCTGCTATGTACCCAATTCAGCACACTATGAGGTAAATTTACTAAGATGGGCATTCTCTTTTTTTATTTATTTTTTATTCTATATTGTTTTATTGAAATTTTGGTACTCTTTACCTAGTACGGCGCCCGTCGCGGGCATCGCGGGTACATTTATGTGTGGCCGCGACGCGACCGACGCGATGCCCGCGATTTCCCAAACCAATGTTAAACATGGAAATCGTGTCGGTCGCGTCGCGGCCGGCCATAAATGTACCCGCGATGCCCGCGACGCGAGCGGACGCGTAATACATGTAAAGTAAAACGCGGGGCTCGCTGCGCTCGGTGGCTTGCTGCGCTCGCCACACTATATAAAATCAACTCCACGCCGACATGGATAGTGGGGGTATGAAAAGGTCGGAGGACACGTACCGCCTCGCCACGCTTCAGGTTGGCGTTGATAGTGGGGGTGCATTTAACATTGTTAGCACCCATTAGGGTGCTTATACAATTAAAAATCTTATAGGGGGGCCAATTAACATTGAAAGCACCCATTAGTGTGCTTATACAATTTAAAATCGTATCTCATCTCATCTCATTGTATGCCATATACAATGGTATACAATTTTTAATTGTATAAGATGGAAATCGTGGTCGCCGTGCTAATATACAAGTACCAAAGGATGCAAAATCAAGAGATACATGGGGTGTGGCAAGAGCCAATGTAAATGCACAAAGGGCCTTATTCAGACCTAAGCTCAGTACAAATTTGTTTGGAAAATGGGCAAAACCATGTGCACTGCAAGTGGGGCAGATGTAACATGTATAGAGAGAGTTACATCTGTGTGTAATTTTGTTTCTGTGCAGGGTAAATACTGGCTGCATTATTTTTACACTGCAATTTAGATTTTGGTTTCAGCACACCCCCAAATTTAACTCTCTCTGCACATGTTACATCTGCCCCACCTGCAGTGCACATGGTTTTGCCCATTTTCCAAACAAATTTGTACTGAGCTCAGATCTGAATAAGGTCCAAAATGTGGAAAACTTTATTTTCTCTGGTTTATTCCCAAATCCATTTGTGAAGTCTAGTAGGTGCAGTTGCAGGTGTTACCATACTCCTCTGCCTCCCAGTATCACTCAGTTTACTATATATCTGCTAATCCCACTCTGTGGGGTTTCTTTTTACATATTTTTTTCATTGTTTTTATAGCCCCTTACTACTTTTTAGGATAAGTAAAAAGTACAATACATTACCGTAGGTAGCGGGCCACTAGGATGCAAAGCGTTGAAAGCAAACTGCCTATTAATAAAGAAATAGCTGCTATGTACCCAATTCAGCACACTATGAGGTAAATTTACTAAGATGGGCATTCTCTTTTTTTATTTATTTTTTATTCTATATTGTTTTATTGAAATTTTGGTACTCTTTACCTAGTACGGCGCCCGTCGCGGGCATCGCGGGTACATTTATGTGTGGCCGCGACGCGACCGACGCGATGCCCGCGATTTCCCAAACCAATGTTAAACATGGAAATCGTGTCGGTCGCGTCGCGGCCGGCCATAAATGTACCCGCGATGCCCGCGACGCGAGCGGACGCGTAATACATGTAAAGTAAAACGCGGGGCTCGCTGCGCTCGGTGGCTTGCTGCGCTCGCCACACTATATAAAATCAACTCCACGCCGACATGGATAGTGGGGGTATGAAAAGGTCGGAGGACACGTACCGCCTCGCCACGCTTCAGGTTGGCGTTGATAGTGGGGGTGCATTTAACATTGTTAGCACCCATTAGGGTGCTTATACAATTAAAAATCTTATAGGGGGGCCAATTAACATTGAAAGCACCCATTAGTGTGCTTATACAATTTAAAATCGTATCTCATCTCATCTCATTGTATGCCATATACAATGGTATACAATTTTTAATTGTATAAGATGGAAATCGTGGTCGCCGTGCTAATATACAAGTACCAAAGGATGCAAAATCAAGAGATACATGGGGTGTGGCAAGAGCCAATGTAAATGCACAAAGGGCCTTATTCAGACCTAAGCTCAGTACAAATTTGTTTGGAAAATGGGCAAAACCATGTGCACTGCAAGTGGGGCAGATGTAACCTGTATAGAGAGAGTTACATCTGTGTGTAATTTTGTTTCTGTGCAGGGTAAATACTGGCTGCATTATTTTTACACTGCAATTTAGATTTTGGTTTCAGCACACCCCCAAATTTAACTCTCTCTGCACATGTTACATCTGCCCCACCTGCAGTGCACATGGTTTTGCCCATTTTCCAAACAAATTTGTACTGAGCTCAGATCTGAATAAGGTCCAAAATGTGGAAAACTTTATTTTCTCTGGTTTATTCCCAAATCCATTTGTGAAGTCTAGTAGGTGCAGTTGCAGGTGTTACCATACTCCTCTGCCTCCCAGTATCACTCAGTTTACTATATATCTGCTAATCCCACTCTGTGGGGTTTCTTTTTACATATTTTTTTCATTGTTTTTATAGCCCCTTACTACTTTTTAGGATAAGTAAAAAGTACAATACATTACCGTAGGTAGCGGGCCACTAGGATGCAAAGCGTTGAAAGCAAACTGCCTATTAATAAAGAAATAGCTGCTATGTACCCAATTCAGCACACTATGAGGTAAATTTACTAAGATGGGCATTCTCTTTTTTTATTTATTTTTTATTCTATATTGTTTTATTGAAATTTTGGTACTCTTTACCTAGTACGGCGCCCGTCGCGGGCATCGCGGGTACATTTATGTGTGGCCGCGACGCGACCGACGCGATGCCCGCGATTTCCCAAACCAATGTTAAACATGGAAATCGTGTCGGTCGCGTCGCGGCCGGCCATAAATGTACCCGCGATGCCCGCGACGCGATGCTCCCGATTTCCCATAGGAATCAATGTTAAAAGGCGCGATGGACCCGATTTTACTGTTAAATGCCTCAATCCACCCGATTTGGCCATAGGAATCAATGTTAAATGGGCCACAGAGCCCATTAACCCTTAAATGTCCCCCCTAATTTTTAACGCCACCCCACGATCCACGCCAACCCGAAGCGTGGCGAGTGCAGCGAGCCCGCGAGGGGCGGCGGTACGCGTCCTCCGACCTTTTCATGCCCTACTATCCACTACGGCGTGGTGTGAGAATATAATAGTGTGGCGAGCGCAGCGAGCCACCGAGCCCGAAGCGTGGCGAGCGCACGCGGATACCTTCACAGTTATGCGCGTCCCCTCGCGGGCTTCACAGGTGTCCGTGGCGATGCGGACACCTGTGAAGCCCGCGAGGGGATGCGTCTACCTGTGAAGGTATCCGCGTCCCCTCGCTGCGCTCGCCACGCTTCGGGCAATATTATATTCTCACACCACGCCCTAGTGGATAGTAGGGCATGAAAAGGTCGGAGGACGCGTACCGCCGCCCCTCGCGGGCTCGCTGCGCTCACCACGCTTCGGGTTGGCGTGGATCGTGGGGTGGCGTTAAAAATTTGGGGGGACATTTAAGGGTTAATTTGGCCTATTTGGCCCCAAATCGGGTCCATTGAGGCATTTAACAGTAAAATCGCGGTCAATCTGCCGTTTTAACATTGTTCCCTATGGGAAAATCGCGGTGATCGCGGGCATCGCGGCCATCCCGATTTACCCGCGATGCCCGCGATGACCGCGATCACCGCGATTTTTACCCCCGACGCCCGCGATTTCAATCGCGGGCGCCGTTCTAGGTAAAGAGTACCGAAATTTTTTGTATACAGTAACAATAGAACACCCAATTAAAACAGGGGGTAAAGCAGACACCTTCACCAAGTATCATAAGTAATAGAGCAAGGATTGCAATTGTCACATACAATGAGACCTAAGCATCATGTCAATGGGAGTATTGGATCTTCACAATACAACGGCATTGGATTGGTACCCTCCGGGCTCTCCCACCAAAATGGGCGTTCTATTGAAGATGGCATGTTTCCCATAGCAACCAAACAAGATTCTATTTATTTTGTAGAATGTGCAAAATAAATAAGCATCCTCAATATCCCAGAGGATAAACCATTAGGCTAGTTTTATTTTTTCATGTATACATCATTTTGGATATGCAATGGATTGAGCCACAGTAGAGCACCTTCTTCTTCCTTTTATTTTTTATTTTTTTATCTAAGGTGGAACAGTCCGCTATTCTTATTCAGTTTACTTGCCATTAAATTGAATATCTTTTCTCTTAGGTACCCCAATGAAAATTGAGTACTATATTTCTCCATACCAAATTTTGGAGCAAAATATAAAACCAGGTAAGTGTGTGTGTGTGTGTGTGTGTGTGTTACTCTGCTCTTTAAAAACAAGAACCATTGTAACGTCAAAATGGGAACGTTGCAATTGATTATTGCAATTAATAATTTTACTTGGAGGTAACTATAAACTGCTATAGTATTTAATAATATTACATATTTTTTTCCATCCTCCAACAGGCACTCATATCGTTGGATCTAATGCATCAATAACCGTTGCAGGCACAAAGAACTGGTATCGTCTTCCTGTAACTCCATTATTTCTTGAGAGCCCAGAAGAAGGTAACAGGTAAATGGTGTCATGGATTTAGACTTGTGCAGAAAACTAGGGGGTAGATGTATGAATCAGTGATAAAGTGCCTTGTGTTTCACCGGCCAATCATCTCCTCACTGTTAAGTAACAGGCTGGGTTTAAAAAGGGACAGTTAGGAGTTGATTGGCCGGTGATAAAGTACTTTATCACTTCTTCCCTTATCACTGCTTCATACATCTACCCCTAGATGAGTATTGTATAAAACTGGATATTGCAGGTAAACTTTACTTGCCTAGAGATTACAAATTTATTTGCATTCCCTTGGTGCCCAGGAGAGTAGTTCACCTCCTGGATCCCACATATTTCCACAGGGAAGTGGTAGGAGGTGAGGTGATAATGCAGCCAACTGCAAATGGTTTCCTTATAGCCGCTACACTCTTGCTGCATTTTGGATTGTGCATTGTGTGGTGAGGCTGTGATGGCATGAATTAAGCTTGTGCTTTACCCACATCTGCGTCCATAGGCGAATCTAGAATTATGGTAATGGGTGGTCCCAGAACTAGACAGCAGGGGGACCTTTGCGCGGCGTGGCCCCACGGAAAGGAGGCGTGGCATCAAAAAAGGGGGTGTGGTATTACACTTTAGACCAAGTAGTAGTAGTACGTTTATTTATAAGGCGCCGCAAAGTGTCCGCAGCGCCGTACATAGCAAACAAAAAAAACAAATTACAAGGTAACGTACAGAGTGTGTTGAAAAATACAGTATAAATAGGGGTATAGCTGGTAGAACTAAAATCAGCATCAGTTCAGAAGTAGGTGTGGAAATTGTCGAGGAGACTGAAGATGAAGTAGAGGAAGGAAAGAACAGGACAGGAGCACAGGTGAGGTAATGAGGTAGGGTGAGTACGTGAGGAAGGAGGACCCTACTCATAAGAGTTAACATACTAAAAATAGGTGGGTGGACGAACGAAATACAATAGGATAAGTAGGAACGGAGGGGAACGGAGGCAGGATAGGAGGATCAAAAGAGGTTATGAGGAGGGAGGAGACCATACACGGTAATGCCCATTACACATTTTAGCAAACTCCGTAATACCCATTACACATAATGCCACACGCCGTAATGCCAATTACACATTAGGCCACACACCATAATGCCCATTACACATTGTGCCACACATCATGATGCCCATTACATACTATATAACAAACCGTAATGCCCATGACATATTTGCCACATAAGTGCTGCTTACCTACGTGCTCATTGCTAGGGGGTTCTTGCTTGATGACACCATAGTATCCATTACACATGATGCCCCACACCATAGTACCAATTACACATGATGCCACACACCATAGAACCCATTACACATGATGCTGCACACATAATGTCCATTACACATGATGCTGCACACATAATGCCGCTTACACATGATGCTGCACACCGTAATGCCCCTTACACATTAAGCCACACATTATGCGTAATGCCCCCACATACTGCCACTTGTAGCGTCCCTTAAGCAATGCCCCCAAAAGTGCCACTTACTGTAAATTTTTATATGAGCCTTCGCTGCTGTTGCAGGGAGAGATGGAGAGCGGTGCAGCTGCTTCTATGGGGAGAGGAGCAGAGCGCAGCGCAGAGCACGCTCCCACTCCCCTCCTGGTGTCCCCTCTAGCCAAGTGGACATTTGAAATATTATGCGCGCTGTTGTGCGTGACGTCGGGGGAGCACACCGGGCGCCGGCACCACATGATTAAAGGGGGGCGGGCTAAGGTGAATGCGGGGAGAAGAATTGGAGCGGAAGCTGCAGGGGTGACAGTCATTGACAGCTGGGCAGAGAGCAGGGGGCTGCCCGGCTGTATTCAGAGCACTGCAGGTCACGGCTGTTTGAAATAATACCCCTTTCATAACAGAAAATGCAGGGATTTACCCGGGAATGTGGTACCAGGATCATGCAGGGACATTCCCAGGCTGACCCCTTATACACCAGCCTAGTCCCTGCATTTTCTGGTGTGAGGGGGAGAGACAAACACTCCCCTCTCCCTACACCCATTTAACCAACAAGCTATATCTTCGGAACCAACTGACCCATTTACATGAGACCAGTATCATATTGAAGAACTTTTGAGTTGGCTTCGAATGATTTTTGGTCCCGTGAAACTGGGCTGTTTGGTGCCAGAGAGATCTGCCCTCAAAGAACATAAACAGTCATGAAATGACATTTAAGAAATGAAAAAAAAAAACAAAAAAACGGTTTAACCTCAATATCCCTGGAACCATTAACCCATATGGATCCAGCCTGGTATCAGATTGAAGGCCCGGCGATTTGGGTTTGAATTACATCAACCTTGAGCTTCAGTGATGCAGAAGGGGGAACTGGCAGCTGTTGAACTGGGTGCGGGTCGGAATTAGCGGGTCCCATGTTATATAGGGAAAACGTTCCAGCTTTGCCTGGCAGTATCTCCGGTTCCCATGGGGCTAGATACACGGAGCTGGGCTCGTTGGAAAGCCCCATCCCTCAGCTACAAAATGGGCTAATGGGTGGTCCTGTGCACCCCCGGACCACCCCCTAGATTTGCCTATGTCTGCGTCCTTGTTTTAACAAAAAAAAAATGAAGACAGGAAAGATTCTTACCAAAGTAATGATCACTACCTGCTGTGAGGAACAGCATCATACTGTAGATATTGAATCACTCAGTACTGGCTGCAGTAGATGCACAAATAAACATTCTATCCTTGGAGCTACAATATAAAGTGGCAGGTTTATTAAGCCTGGTGAAGCGAAAAAGGGTCTGGTGATAATCTGCTCCTAACTGTCAAGTTACAAACTGGGTTTTGAAAAATTACAGTGGTGAGCTGATTGGCTGCTACATTATAACCAGCCACTTTATCACTTCACTGAGCTTAATAAATCTGCCTCAAAATGTAATTCTTCGCAAATTATTACTATTTCTGTAAACCTTTCTTTGTTTGTGTACTTTAGAGTCCATGGGTTTTCAAAGCTCACTGAAGAGTCCAGCATGGTACTGCCGGCCTGCTTCTTTGTAACCTTTTCTCCTCCTGCACCTTTCATGATGTGTTTGATTCAGAAGATTCAAACTATAACTGGTATGACGCTCTTTATAACACACTCCTTTTATAAAATTAACTAAAAAGCTGTTATTCTGAATCTGTTCATATCTGGCCTCGTTTATAAATGGAGATATGTTGTGCTAAATATATGCTTACAATTCTGATGTAATACTACAATAAAATCTGTGGTATAGGGAGTCCTATGTATCAAGATTTGTCTACATCAAAACACAACAGCGTTTCTGAATCAGGAATAGAAAAGCATAGAGACGTGGTTTCATAGTGCTGCTGACATCGTCATTGTCTTCCTCGTCATGTATCCTTGTACCAGGCTTCAGTACCTTTGAAAAATATGCCTCCTCATGATTACAGTATATTTAGGAATGTATCAGTTCCTAGATTACTTCACATGTCCTTTTAATATATTTTACTTATGCTTACCTTTCCCACAACTTCTCCAGCAGGATGGAGCTGCTAGTCCAGTGGTTCCCAATCCTGGTCCTCAAGTACCCCCAAGAGTACTTAAATGCCGCGATCAGGGGGGGGGCTCAGTGGGGGTCCCCCTGATTCCGGGAGGGTTGCCCACCCTTCCGGGGGCCGGGAGGGGGGACCCGATTTTCGGGAGACTCCCACAAATTCCGGGAGGGTCGGCAACCCTGGTGCACCTGCTGGGTGACTTGGAAAACATGCACTGTTGGGGGTACTTGAGGACCAGGGTTGGGAACCACTGCGCTAGTCTAATGTGTGCACAAATCTATTTAGACACATTTTTGTATGTGTGGACCGTTCATGTTCACACCACATAAATGGGTGTGTCCCAGAATTAAAGTAGACCCTGATTTTACCAACAACATGACTGCCATTATGAATGCATTTTGTGTAGTTTCACAGCGGCAGTGAAATCGCATTGCATGCGATGGTACTTGTGTAGTTTCAAGGTTCTCCTGCCCGTGGATCGCATTGCACGCCATTCAATGCAATGCAATTTAGCACACCCCCACTATCCACGTCACCCCGAAGCGTGGCGTGTGCAGCGAGCCCCGCGATATGCGTCCTCCCGACCTGTTCGTACCCCCACTATCCACGTCTGCGTGGAGTTGCTTTAAAAAAATGTTGCGAGCCCAAAGCGTGGTGCGTGTACGATGAAAACGAGCCCGAAGCGTGGCGAGCAGACGCGGATTACTTGCTGTGTATTCTGCGTGCCCTCACGGGGCTCACAGAGCATGCCACAGGCTCATTTTCAGCGTCCCCTCATGGAGTTCGGTGGCTCGCTGCACTCGCCACACTTTATATCATCAACTCCGCCGACGTGGATAGTGGAGGCATGAACAGGTCAGGAGGACATGTACCGCATCGATATGCGTGCGATGTGATCCGTGGGCAGGGGAAACTTGAAACTACACAAGTACCATCACATTGCCGCGTTTGTATGCGATCACATGCCATGCGATTTCCCTGCCGCCGTTAAACTACACAAGTTCCCATTTTGTAATCTACTTCTAAGCAAGCCAATCAAATATAAAAAATGTCCACATCATGCACAATTGCCCAGCACTTTAGATCTGGTAATTATGCCAGCACTGGGTGCCCATTCCTTTTTCACGCTGCTTTACATGGCTAAACCCTTCTAAAATATTGGGTGCATCAGGAAAAATATAGCCACCCCCCCCCCCCCTTAGGAGTTGCTAGCAGAAAAAATGTATGTGCACCCAAAGTAGATTCCGATTGGTTGCCCACAGCAACATCCCATGTGAAATAGAACTCCCTAGTAAATTTCCCCCTAAGTGTCAGCCAAAAATGAGACTTCTTGCAGAAGACTAAACATTTTGAGCCCACTTCCCCAAACCAGGTAAATCTCCCATTCATGAAAAAAAAATAGTGGACTACTTTTTGATTGTGGTGATTTTTAAAAAGTAAAAAATTAAAATAAACATTTATTAGGAGACCAGTGCAAACAACACATTTGCATATCCTAATGGACTCCTCTACCATACTACCCAGATGTACCAATGTGATGCATTAACCTATAAACCTCTCTCCTAGCATTCTCCTAAAGCAGTGGTTATCAAACTGTGGGTCCTGACCCCGAAATGGATCCCATCCATCTCGGCATAGGGTCGTGACTCCATGTTGTTGACAATCAGACTGATGACTTTTCTAATCTCCGTCAATGATTCAATGAGTCTGATAAATCTATTGCATTGTCTGTTACTTCAGATTCCTCCCATCATGTTGTGCCTCCACAGTGCTGCCATGGGGTGTGGTATATTAGCCCGACAGTCGGGATTCTGACAGTCATTAGTCAGACTTCGGAATCCCGACTGCACAGCGTGGGGAGCACAATGAAGCCCCTTGCGGGCTTGCTGCGCTCGCCAAGCTGCGGGCACGGTGGCAAGCTGCGCTCGCCACCTATTTTATTCTCCCTCTATGGGGGTCGTGGACCCCCACGAGGGAGCAGTCGGGATTCCGATGTCGGAGTAATTCCGACTGTCGGAATCCTGACTGTCGGGGAGCCGTCCGGCACCCCTGCCATGTATGTGATGACTACACATGTGATGTGATAACCTTCTGCAGTAACTTGCTGAGGTCCTGTAATTATTTTTGTTGTATAATGGGGTCCCAGAGCAAAATAGTTTGAGGACCCCTGTCCTTAAGGTTAAAATGGGGGAAAAAGTGTGAATTTGAAAAGGGACATTGTCATATAGCTTTGGGGTCATGGGCACAAACCATTTCATGCGCCTAGCACTAAGTCAGATCCCCTCCCAGACAAAGCTTTGAGTTGTTACCCACAATTGTTAGCAACAGGAAGAGATGAGATTTATCAAAGCTTGTAAAGAGATAAAAGTACTAACCAATCGGTTCCTTACTATAATTTTCAGGCTGTGTTTGAAAATAATTTTGGTGTCTATTTTCCATAGTGGGTGGTGATAAAGTACCAGCCAATCAGATCATATCTGTCATTTTTCAAATACCGCCTGTAAAATTATAGTAAAGAGCTGATTGGTTAGTACTTATCTATTTACAAGCTTTCCCTCAAATGTGTTAACTGGCAGAACAACAGTTAATAGCTATGCTTACATTTAGAAGGAGATTTAGTTAATGATATCGTTGCATTGGAACCTTGCACAATAACAAGGGCGTAACTACCATCAGTGCAAGGGGTGCAGCTGTTATGGGTCCCAGAGCTGAAAGGGGACCATCTCTACAGTCTAAGTTTAATATATGCTATGTACATTTATTACCATCAGTTGCTAAATAGAGGGCCCTTACAAAGTTTTGCTATGGGGCCTACGAATGTCTAGTTACGCCCCTGCACACTAATGTAATATGGGTTATCAGGCTACAAAGCATACTTGCCTACTTTTGAAAACTAGTTTCAGGGAGACTATAGTTGACAGTAGAATTTTGGGTACTTGTTTCCTAGCACGGCGCCCATCGCATTGTATACTATAAGACTAAATATGGTATGCGATGCTGCGCGATATTGTATGCCATAAAATGGCATACAATGCGATGGTATACAATTTTTTTTTTATTGTACAACCACTCAGGTCCTTACAATGTTAAATACCAACCCGAAGTATGGCGTGCGGCGGCGGTACGCGTCCTCCGACCTTTTCATACCCCCACTATCCACATCGGCGTGGAGTTCATTCTGTATAGTGTTGCGAGCCACCGAGCCTGAAGCGTGGCGAGCCCCGCGAGGGGACGTGTATTACTTTACATGTATTCCACGTCCGCTCGCCACGCTTCGGGCTCGGTGGCTCGCTGCGCTCGTCACACTATCTAAAATCAACTCCATGCCGACGTGGATAGTGGGGGTATGAAAAGGTCGGAGGACGCGTACCGCCGCCCCTCGCGGGCTCGCTGCGCTCGCCACGCTTCGGGTTCACGTTCATAGTGGGGGTGCATTTAACATTGTAAGCACCCATTAGGGTGCTTATACAATAAGAAATCTCATCGCATGCGGCTATATGGCATGCAATACGATGCGATGGCATAAGATTAAAAAATTGGGTACTTGTTTCCTAGCACGGCGCCCGTCGGGGTACATCACATGCCTTAAGTTTAGGTACTTAAGGCATGCGATGGACGCGATGGTCTTTAACTAGCTCAATTGCCGGTAAAAGTGAAGATCGCGTCCATCGTGGCCCCTAATAAGGGGCCGCGATGCGACCGACACGATCAATGCGATTTTCCCATAGGGAACAATGTTAAATGAATTTTAAAGTGAAAATCGGGTTGATCCGGTAGATCGCGGGCCATTATAATGGCCCACGATGCGATCAACCCGATTTTACATGGGTGACAATGTGAAATGGGCCAATATGGCCCATTTCACATTGAATATGTGTAAAAAGTATGGTTAATGGGCCCCCCCCCCCCCCAATTTTAACGCCACCCTGGTATTGACGCCAACCCGAAGCGTGGCGAGCGCAGCGAGCCCACGAGGGGCGGCGGTACGTGTCCTCCGACCTTTTCATACCCCCACTATCCACGTTGGCGAGCGAGCCCGAAGCGTGGCGAGCGGACGCAGATACCTGTGAAGGTATACGCGTCCCCTCGCGGGGCTCGCTGCGCTACCCACGCTTCGGGCTCGGTGGCTCGCTGCGCTCGCCACACTTTCTATTCTCAACTCCACGCCGACGTGGATAGTGTGGGTATGAAAAGGTCGGAGGACGCGTACCGCCGCCCCTCGCGGGCTCGCTGCGCTTGCCACGCTTCGTGTTGGTGTCAATACCGGGGTGGCGTTAACAATGGGGGCCATTTGAAACATCAGGGGGGTTTTCCATGAAAATGGGGTGTTTTGGGGCATTTTACATTAAAATCAATGCTAAATCTTGTCTCAGGGACCATTTTACATTGATTCCAATGTAAAAATCGGGTCCATCGCATGCGATTTGGTTGGCATGCGATCAACGCGATTTTTCCGACCCGATGCTTACAATCAAAATCAGTGGCGCCGTGCTAGGAAACAAGTACCAAAAATTGGGCGCCGTGCTAGGATACAAGTACCGAATTTTGCAGTGAGGGGGTGTGTCATTCTCCACTTTAAGCACCTGAAAGCGTGGGTGTGTACTGCTATATCTGAGAGGAATCCTTTAAAATGACTTATATCCAAATGTAGATGAGCCCCAAAGCAGTCAGTAAGAGATACTATACTTGGTAAAGTGCTAGGAAATGGTGCTGATGATTCAATATAAATGTATCTATCTCTCATTCCTTTTTCCCCAAAAAATGTAACCGTGTAATGTGGGCTAGGGGAAATGAGGGAGATTGCTAGACTAATGAGGGAGAGAGGGAGAAAATAATGTATGTTATGTTTTAAAGGCCTACCGGTTATTGCAACAGTACAAGCACCACTGCATAAACTGCTCTTGTATCGGAAGCATGACAAGCTAACCATAGAAGAGAACCGGGAGATCCAGTATGTTGTGGTATGTGTTTCATGCATGGGTGCTTCAGTTTTATATATGATATCAGTAGTAGTGTGCCCTGGATCTTTCCATTCTTTATTTTTTTATTGACACTGCAGGGATGCAGAAAAAGGCTTGTTTTTGTCATGAGGTATTCCATATTTATTTATTTATTAAGTTATAAAATAGCGCACACATATAGCGCTTTACAGAGAATATTTGAACCGGATGCGGTCAATTTCCCGGCGGTCGGAATCACGGTGTTCAAAATCCCGACGCCGGAATCCCGAAACTTTCTCCCACCGTGGGTGTCCACAACACCCATAGAGGGAGAATAAATTAGCGTGCCGAGCGTAGCGGGCCCACTGCGTGGTGAGCGCAGCGAGCCTGCAAGGGGGGGGCGATCCACGTGCCCCCCCCCTCCCTTGTCTGGATTTCGGCGTTGGGATTCCATATCTAATCCATTTGAACATTCACATCAGTGCCTGCCCCAGTGGAGCTTACAATCTATATTCCCTACCACATGTACATGCACACACATGCTGGTAGGGTTATTGGCTTCCAACAAAATTAAGCCTAGAATGTCTATTTACAATATATACAAACTCTGCACAGTTAGGGCCATGGTGGGGATCGAACCCATGACCTCAGAACTGTGAGGCAGTAATGCTAACCATTACACCATCCATGCTGCCCAAATTCCATATGAGAATGAGTTTTCATTGCAAAAATGTTAATCCTGTATTTTGTTATATCCTGTTTTTAATGCAATTATTGTAACCAAACACACATTCTAATTACTGACTAACTGGGCATATACAGTATACACTGCACATACTGCTATGTTCCTCTTCCAACAAACATGCTGCAGTGTATGTTGTCATTGGGGGATGGATATCTTTCCTGTGAGCCCCTGACCATTTCCACTTCATTTTGGAATCTAAAAATGACCAAAAGGGCCTGCTGAGGAACAAGCTTACTAAATTACTGTATATAGTAATTTATTGGGACATTGCAAATATGAATAGTTAGTATTATAAGCTAATACTTACAAGTTGATGTACTACATAATACAGAAGAGGAGTAGTTCAGTGAAATTTGTCAGGCTTACATACTGTAGTTGAAAAGAAATGTAGAGGGTGCAAAAGAGACATACTGTATATAGCAATGGGCTTCGGTCTGATTTACAGGGGACCCCATTTCTGTTTTGTTTGTTATTTCTTGTTAGGGGGCAGGTCTCATAACATCACAATTTGAAGTTGAGTCCACTTTTACAGGCTGCTTCCCCTGTATAATAATACCAGGACACCAGTGGCTGCTCCCCCTGCATAATAACAGGACACCACAGGCTGCTATCCCTGTAAAATAACAGGACTGAGGATACCACAGGCTTCTACCCTGTACAGATGCTATTACCTGAGGCTGATCTCGATGATTATGACAATGCTGGATTGACACCGAGGCTGCAGCACTAGCGAGAAGTGGAATGCATAGCCCTCAGGGCCGGATTAACAATGGGCCTGATGGAGCTGCAGCTCCAGGCCCACTCTCCAAATAGGCACATTTGGTAGATGAGGACTGGGGCTTTCCAACGAGCCCTGCTCTGCGTCGCTAGCCCCTCGGAAACCAGAGATATAGCTGGGCAAAGCTGGAACGTAAAAGGGGCCAGTCCCTGCATTTTATGTTTTGAAAGGGGTATTATTTCAAATAACCGGGACCTGCATTGCTCTGAATACAGTCTATAGGAGAAGACTAAAGAAGAACCAAAAAGGTTTTTGGGGCACACTTGATATATTACAATGCAGTTAAGTGGATGTACATATGCTGTAACAATAAAACATAACTTTTAATAGAAGCTTGGTTAATAAAATAAGTTCACAAAATTATTATATCTACACACCATTCATGTGATTATTGGAGAGCACCATACATGATGGACTCCCGCCACTTATTATGACAATTTCAGAAATAAAGATAGTTCAACAAGAGCGAAAATGTTTAGGTAAAATATTGCCTAGTACCAATTTTTATATATAATATGCGGTATCGGCAATCGAACAGGGCACAGGTCACTGCGCACCACCACTACGATATCCTCCCCAGTGTCGGCACTGGCAGGTATGGACGGTTGGGACATGAGAGGAAAAGAGAGGGAGGGGGTTCAAGTTTGTTGTGGCTGCACCTCAACAGTATTGACGGGCGTACTGCCCCAGTGGATGAATACAGCACTGGATGTTCCCTATAGGTCCCCCATATGGGTACTGATCCAGCCTCTCACTGCTTAGCTTCTGTGTTCGGATGGATTACAGGCGGTCCAGTGAAGTATGGCTGTATAGCCCTTGCTGGTTAATTCCGATGTCAATTTAGTGGGTGAGCCAAAGTAAGCTTCTGCTGTCCAAACCGTTCAGAACAAGACAGGCCTGTTACCCATGTAGCATTGCAGGAGTGCTTGTGCCGGCTGGATGGATGAGAGAGCCACGAAATGGAATAGTTAAGTGGTAGGAGGTGCTAACAAACAGAAACCTCATCTCTGCTGTCAAACATCATGCTAGCATCGGATGATTTGATGAGAGTCAGAGGATCATGCGATAGCTTCCTCGAGGATGAGAAAGGACGGGGAGGGATAGGGATGTGGGAGTAAGAACCCGTGGGGCTTGGACAGTTTCTTTTTATAAAAAATAGTAAATGTACCCACGGTTCCTAGATAGGAGGGAGATTGGTCCCTAGTGTCAATGTATATATTACGAAAGACACCAGAAACGCACCGGGGAATCCGGATATTGATTGGGATAATAATGAGGGCTGAGAACAATGAATGATTCAGTCCTTAGAATTCTGTGCTGAAGTCGGTATGAACACAACTTGGTAATAAGTGTGAGGTCTCCCAACAGACCATGTGAATGTAATCATATACTGGTTAAACAGGCGGTATTTAGGCAAGACGTGCTACTCAACCCACAACAGTCGGCAGTTACCCATGCGGCAGCTGCAAAGCATGCAAACATGTCATTAATACACAGACAATCAAAGATAGATATGGAGATGACATCAGGATCAGGGGCTTTTACAACTGTAAATGTCAAAATATCATATATTGCATCACTTGCCCATGCCAGACTAGATATGTAGGTATGACATCCCGCCCCTTAGAACAAAGGATTTTGGAGCACATTGGTAATATCCGCAATGCCTCCAGGGACAAAGACAACTTTAAAACCCTAACCTCAGTTGCACGTCATTTTCTTAGGATGCACGCCTCAAACACAGATGATCTAAAATTCTCAGGTCTTGAACAAGTACACCTAGGACGAAGAGGTGGAGACATCAATCAGGCACTCCTCCGTAGGGAAAGCTGGTGGATTTTCCAGCTAGGTTCACTTGCCCCAAATGGCCTCAACGAGGATATTAAATACAGTGCCTTTCTCTAATAGCATTGAACTACTATTTACTTTCACTTTATCTCTCTACCCTTTATTACTATCCCAGTGCCATCTCTTTTAATTAGACAACCCATTATCTATAATATTGCTCTAATTAGGCCAACACCTTCCTTATATGGCCCACCTGGGACTATATTTCGATCACCTTGGCCATCAGTACCATATCCCATATACATCATCCCGTGTCAGTGCTAGCACCAGACTGTCTATATTTCTCCTCTATTTGTATACATCCCTTTTTTCTTCTTTTTTAATGATATTTTCATCTTCAGTTTCATTACTATCATTTTGTCCGCTCCCATCACCATGTAATCCCGCCCACCCTTGGTTATGTTTTTCAGTGTCTCGTACCCCAGCCATTACCCCACACAGCATATGTATAACTTTGTGGTCTGCCCCCCTATAACAGCAAACTACTGTTATAAACATATATTTTTTCTTAACATTTACTTGTCCTCCTGCAATGTATTTTTCGATGTATATTTTCCCATCAACAATTATTATTATTTTTATGCATTATTGTCTGCATGACCTTGCCAGTTATCCGGGTACGTGCTTCCTGCACACCCTTAGTACTCAAGCGTCCATCAGCTCCTTTTTCGTTTTAATGTTGCATACATATAGTCACTATTGGGATATTTTGGCTTTTGGACCTCTGTCCTATCATCAACATTTAACTATCCAGCTGGTCATACAGACCTTGCAGGTACGCTAGTCACCATGACAACCCGATAAGCTTCCCCTTTGCAACTAAATGCTCTTCCGCTCCGTTGGTCTTTTCTGTCTTTACGTAGCGAGCCCAGCTGTCATTACGACAGCACGCAATCACCCAAACGTCAGGTGGATTACCCGCCTCCACTGCTCCCATTGGCTACACGCCCATTAAATAACTCCTCCTAACCCTCCCATTTGCACACACCCCTGTGACCAAGCCTCACGCGAAACACGTGTCAGGACGACGCACGTGGTCACGCCCACCGCCCCCACCAGTGCCGGCTGAGAACTCCATACTGAGACGGAGTTATCTTCCAGCCGTCCCGCTGTCACTTTGCAAACGGCGCAGCAGTGCGCACCACACAGCCTATACCCACGGCAGCCTCCTTTGTTCCTGCTCCAGACTGGCACCAACGTAGAGCAGTGTCCCTTTCACCGGCCGCAGCCGGCGCAGGTAACGGGGTTAACCCCCCATACCCTGGTCTCCCGGACAACAATCCTCCTTTATTGTTTCCACAGAATACCTACTGAATTCTGAAAACGGGGGATCTTTTGAAGTGAGACTGCTTTAGTCTGTGTGGTACTTAATAACATCTGCACACCTATCTGTTTAATCACTGCATGTGTCTATATGGTACTAAGCAGAGTATTAACCCCTTAGTTGCAAGTGATTCATTTGCCAGACTGCATTTGTGCTTATAGTTAATCCTGTATGCCTGGTGACAGCATACACATTTTTTCCAGGTTATATTGCTGGTACTAAGCTGAGTATTAACCCCTTAGTTGCAAGTGATTTATTTGCCCATCCGCATTTGTGCTTATATTTAATCTTGTACACCTGATGACGGCCTACATCTTTTCCAGGTTATATTGCTATACGCCTGTTTCCCTTAACACTCTGTATTGGGGTTCTCTGTGATTTATACTAACTAATCACTTATGACATCTGATGCCTAAATACCGCCTGTTTAACCAGTATATGATTACATTCACATGGTCTGTTGGGAGACCTCACACTTATTACCAAGTTGTGTTCATACCGACTTCAGCACAGAATTCTAAGGACTGAATCATTCATTGTTCTCAGCCCTCATTATTATCCCAATCAATATCCGGATTCCCCGGTGCGTTTCTGGTGTCTTTCGTAATATATACATTGACACTAGGGACCAATCTCCCTCCTATCTAGGAACCGTGGGTACATTTACTATTTTTTATAAAAAGAAACTGTCCAAGCCCCACGGGTTCTTACTCCCACATCCCTATCCCTCCCCGTCCTTTCTCATCCTCGAGGAAGCTATCGCATGATCCTCTGACTCTCATCAAATCATCCGATGCTAGCATGATGTTTGACAGCAGAGATGAGGTTTCTGTTTGTTAGCACCTCCTACCACTTAACTATTCCATTTCGTGGCTCTCTCATCCATCCAGCCGGCACAAGCACTCCTGCAATGCTACATGGGTAACAGGCCTGTCTTGTTCTGAACGGTTTGGACAGCAGAAGCTTACTTTGGCTCACCCACTAAATTGACATCGGAATTAACCAGCAAGGGCTATACAGCCATACTTCACTGGACCGCCTGTAATCCATCCGAACACAGAAGCTAAGCAGTGAGAGGCTGGATCAGTACCCATATGGGGGACCTATAGGGAACATCCAGTGCTGTATTCATCCACTGGGGCAGTACGCCTGTCAATACTGTTGAGGTGCAGCCACAACAAACTTGAACCCCCTCCCTCTCTTTTCCTCTCATGTCCCAACCGTCCATACCTGCCAGTGCCGACACTGGGGAGGATATCGTAGTGGTGGTGCGCAGTGACCTGTGCCCTGTTCGATTGCCGATACCGCATATTATATATAAAAATTGGTACTAGGCAATATTTTACCTAAACATTTTCGCTCTTGTTGAACTATCTTTATTTCTGAAATTGTCATAATAAGTGGCGGGAGTCCATCATGTATGGTGCTCTCCAATAATCACATGAATGGTGTGTAGATATAATAATTTTGTGAACTTATTTTATTAACCAAGCTTCTATTAAAAGTTATGTTTTATTGTTACAGCATATGTACATCCACTTAACTGCATTGTAATATATCAAGTGTGCCCCAAAAACCTTTTTGGTTCTTCTTTAGTCTTCTTCTATAGACTACATCCATTTTCAGTTGATACTCTGAACTTTTTCTTGGGAGCACCACCAACCGTTAAAATAGCCTGTCAGGGTTTTTCCCGTACGGCCTTTCTCTTATGTTGGTTTACTCTAATTAATACAAACGCTTAAATTATACTCAGTAATTCTTCCCCCTAGCCTGTGCCAGCCCAACCCCTATCTCAAATCTATTGCTCTGAATACAGCCAGGCAGCCCCCCGCTCTCTGCCTGGCTTTCAATGGCTGTCACTTCTGCTCAGCGGCGGCTGTCCCCCAGTTACCTCAAGCATGTATTCCCCTTGGCAATGAGCATGTAATCCCACATTTATTTATTTATTTATTTAATAACAGTTTCTTATATAGTGCATACATATTCCGCAGCGCTTTACAGAGTATAGTTATTAGCAAAAACACATAACAAATTACAGTACAAGACAGTTTAGGACAAGTACATGGTAAATATGGATAGTTGCATCAGGGGACAGGAGACTGAAGCAATCATCAGGGTGGCAGAGGTTTATATATTCTAAGAAAGGCACATGAGGAGAGAGGGCCCTGCTCGTGAGAGCTTACATTCTAAAAAGTGAGGGTTAGACAGACAGGGGTGACACAGAAGGGAAAGAGGTGAGCATAAACAGTAGGTTAGGATGAGAGATGGTCGGGTTTTATGCAGGAGGGTGGGAAGAGGTCAGCTTAGTCCTTGATATTTTAAGTCTGAAAAAGAGCTGGGTCATCCAAGAGTAGACAGCAGAGAGACAGTTGGAGATATGAGTGAGGATAGAGGGAGAGAGATCAGGAGAGGAGAGGTAGATTTCAGTGTTATCAGCATAGATGTGATAGTGGAAGTCGAGTGAGCACATAAGCTCACCCATAGAGGACGTATAGAGATAGAGAAGAAGAGGGCCAAGAATAAAATTTTGGGGGACACCTAAAATCAATGGAAGAGCAGGAAAGGTGAGGTCATTAGAGGTACAGCTGGGCATTTTCAAAACTGACAGTGCAAATACAATTATTAACAGTGATAGTAAAAGTTGTTTGCAGATGTAAAAATGATGATGTTATGGTTGAATAGCCAGATTAAGCAGCCAGAGGTAGTATGTCGTGAGAATAAATTGAACTCACTCAAAGCAGTCTTTGGTTTTCTCAGTTGTTCCTTCTGTCCTTCTGTTTCACTTCAGTGTAACGCCAGTATAACGCCACAGTTATATTTAAATTATGCCGCACTTTAAAAATGATGCACTTCAAAACTATTATGCACACAGCTAAACCATGCACACAGCCTATTCGGCCACAGCCTATGTAATGATCTTTAAATGCATCTGCACTCATTAATTGGACTTTCCCCACCCAATCCCCCCTACTACAATGAATGGTAATAAAAGGGGCTTACATAAACATCCATGCATTCCAAGATAGCATGTGTCATTAAGAGTTATAAGATATTCCTCCCTTCACATAGGCAACTGAGATTTGCTTTTTGACATGGCAACGAGCATGGAACCCCTGCCAATGAGCACGTAGGTAAGCAGCACTTATGTAGCATAATTTTTAATAGGCATTATGATGTTTGGCATAATACATAATGGAATTATGGTGTGTGGCTTAACATGTAAAGGGCATTATGGTGTAAATTTTTAATGCGCGCCTTTGGTGCGCAATGTCCCTGTTTCTGAAGCATATTGTGAATTTTGGCTCAATACGTTTGGTATATATGAAGGTGTGTGCTGCTGCTGAGATTACAGTTTTTAGAGTTTTCCTCTAAACATTTTGGGGGCGTGGCCTAAGTGCGGGAGGTGCCCACACCCCCACACTTAGGCCATGCCCACACAATTTTACTGGGGCCTGGCATTCCTCTCGGCTGCCCTGTATATACACAGACCATGCTGCACACGTTTAAGTCAGACACACACACCGTCCTCTGTGTCCTCCCACCCCCGGTCCCTGCTCACCTGGATTCCCCTGCTTGGTGGCCAGGCCAAGCAGGTACAGGACTCAGGTCAGGGCTCCAATCCATCCCACACCTGTATCCGCGTGTACAGCCTGGAGCGGACGAGCAGGTTCCGCAGCTGCAGGGGGAGAGGGCGCTGGGAGGGGGGGAGCACCTCGCACATATTGTGTGATGATTGGCTGCTTCCTGGTGTCTGCTCCGATCCCTACCAGTCTCTCCTACATCCCACCCACAGCCCTGCTCTCTATCTGCCTTCTGCACTCCACATGTTCTTAGTGCAGGAAGCCGGTGGGAAAAAGTGGACAATACACACTGGACTAGAAGGCAACACACAGTGCTAATTAATAAAGCGGACCAGATAGATAAAAAAAATCACTTCCCTGTTAGTCTCCAAGATGTTTGCTTGTATAGCAATGAGCATTTCAACCCTCTCCAGGGTCTTTTTCAAGGCTCCGCCTTGAAAAAGACCCTGGAACGGGTTGAAACGCGCTGACTTATAACCCTTTGGTGAACTACCTGACTGCCGTGGGGGACTTTTTTTGCCGACTGGAGACCTTTTGCTGCAGGTTGCCCCGGGCACATCATACCTACCTGTTTGAACTGTTCTTATGAATGATTCCTGCAAAATCGGGAATTACGATACCTCATTGCTATACAAGCAGAATACCTGAGGGCCACTGAGTTCTAGTGCACTGATTTATATGTTTTTTTTTCATGGAATTATGTATGTATGTATATGTCATTGTATGTATATTAAACTGTATCACACTATGATATATCCTCAATCATTATATATTGGATGTCTTTATCTGCCGAGGGAAGGTTTGAATTGCTGTTCTCTTCAGTGACATCTTTTTTTTAATCTATCTGGTGTGCTGGTGAAGGGCTCTCACCTTGCTATCTAGATTGTAATTTTGAAGGTGCAGAGGAAACACCTTAGACTTCCCACCCTAGCTGCATTCTGCGCACTTGGAAAATAACCATATTCTGATCCACTAATTAATACAGTGGCCCAGGGGGCACATGGCACCCTGCCCACACTGGCCCAGCCCACCACTGGGCAGATGTAACGTGCAGAGAGTTAGATTTGGGTGAGTTATTTGGTTTTTGTTCAGGGAAATACTGGCTGCATTATTTTTACACTGCAATTTAGATTTCGGTTTCATCAAAATCTAACTCTCTGCACATGTTACATGTTCCCCACCTGCAGTGCACATGTGTAAGGAAAGAAGTGGGATCAACCTCCACCAGCGCTAGATAAAAAGGAGAAACAACTTCCCTTGTTGTGTATATAAATTCCTCTTTGTAGGACACCGGCAATACACTGATTCTCTTCGGCTCACATTCAGGTGTACATGTGGAGAGAATACATAATCCACATAGTGTATACCGGTATCTTAATTACACAACATATGAGTACATCAATACAGACAAAAATGAAAAATAAAAGCAAATGTATGCACACAATAAAATCCAAGGAGCAAGTACAGATTGGCAAGATATATGCAGGGAATTACCAGCTATAGTGTGAACCATACGAATATAGTTCAGTCTGCGCATGTGTATAGTCACCAGGTGGCCCGGGTACCAACAGGATCCAGACACTGCAGTAGGTAAGACGTCCTCCACAATCCGTCCAGTCTCCCTCGCTTGGCCGCCGACGCGTTTCAGACCCTATCTGGGTCCTTTTTCAAGGCATAGTAGGTGTGCATTCTCAAAGTCTTTTTATACCATTCCTATGGGTCCCACGACGTCAGACGCCGCCGCTGTACCGCCCGGCACTTCCGGGTATGTCGCGGCAGTCGCGTCATTCGAGACTGCCGCGACATACCCGGAAGTGCCGGGCGGTACAGCGGCGGCGTGTGACGTCGTGGGACCCATAGGAATGGTATAAAAAGACTTTGAGAATGCACACCTACTATGCCTTGAAAAAGGACCCAGATAGGGTCTGAAACGCGTCGGCGGCCAAGCGAGGGAGACTGGACGGATTGTGGAGGACGTCTTACCTACTGCAGTGTCTGGATCCTGTTGGTACCCGGGCCACCTGGTGACTATACACATGCGCAGACTGAACTATATTCGTATGGTTCACACTATAGCTGGTAATTCCCTGCATATATCTTGCCAATCTGTACTTGCTCCTTGGATTTTATTGTGTGCATACATTTGCTTTTATTTTTCATTTTTGTCTGTATTGATGTACTCATATGTTGTGTAATTAAGATACCGGTATACACTATGTGGATTATGTATTCTCTCCACATGTACACCTGAATGTGAGCCGAAGAGAATCAGTGTATTGCCGGTGTCCTACAAAGAGGAATTTATATACACAACAAGGGAAGTTGTTTCTCCTTTTTATCTAGCGCTGGTGGAGGTTGATCCCACTTCTTTCCTTACACATTTGTCTTTCTGGGTGTCAGAGAAACACCCTAGGGATAGAACCACCCCTGCAGCTGGTGCGCACTTGATACATCTACTCTTTTTTTTTTCCAATACTGCAGTGCACATGGTTTTCACCATTTAGAGATCAAATTTGCCCTGCGATCAAGTCTGAATTGGTCCCTATGTGTACTATATAAATACTAATAAAATAAATTAATGTAGAGATGAATGCTTAAATAAACATACAGAGATAATGTGTGGGTTCCTTTTTAGATAAGGGAAGTCCATTTAAAAAAAAAATTGTGTTGTCTTGTGTTAGACAAAGGGTAAAGATGTGATTTATCAAAATATTTCCTTTTATGGTAATAATTGCTGAAACCACAGTCATTACTACAGTAGTAATAGGTAGCAATACACATAATTGCACCCTAATGATAAATACTTTTGTACCCAGTCTCTTCCAGATTGCATGGACCACTGCTATGTGATTAACAGCAACAACGATAAAGAAAGCATTGCAATTGGTGCATTGGTAAACAAAATTCCTTTCACTCACCCAAGCTGTGTTCCACCAATTTTGGAAGTTTTAAGACACCAAGAGGCCTACAATACACTTGTTAGAAGCTGTGTATCCAACATCATAAACCCAAAAAGTAAGTATTGTATAGCCATTTTGGGGTTTACGCGTTATTTGTTCCATGAAATTATTTACATAATAGATTAAAACTAAGGTACTTGTTTCCTAGCACAGCGCCACCGATTTTGATTGTATCCATCGGGTCGGAAAAATCGCGTCCATCGCATGTCAACCAAATCGCATGCGATGCGATCGACCCGATTTTTAAATTTCACATTGTCACCTATGTAAAATCGGGTTGATTTTAACTTTAAAAATAATTTAACATTGTTCCCTATAGGAAAATCGCGTTGATCGCGTCGGTTGCATCGGGGCCCCTTATTAGGGGCCGCGATGGACGCGATCAACGCGATTTTGTCTTTCACCGGCAAATTAGCTGGTGATTGACATAAAATCGGGTCCATCTCGTTGATTGTATGCCTTAAGTGCCTTAAACTTAAGGCATACAATCAACGAGATGGGCGCCATGCTAGGAAACAAGTACCAAAACTAAAATATGATATGCATGCGCTTTATAATGTTACATAGTTACAAAGTAGGTGAAGCTGAATAAAGACTTGCGTCCATCTAGTTTAACCTATGTTTATAGTAGCTTATCCCTTGTTGTATAGTATGTTCTGATATTTTAAGGACCGATTATGTTACTTATTTGTACCCATGGATGTTTTAAACCAATAAATGTTTATTCAACCTTATTTTAAACATATTTATAGTCTCTGCCGACACCACTTCTCCAGGAAGAGAGTTCCAAAGTTTGACTGCTCTGACTGTAAAGAATTTTTTTCTTCTAGATGAACAAAATCTTTTTTCTTCTAATCTAAACTCATGCCCTCACCTCCTAGATTCCTTTCTAGTAGAAAAATGGGTGTTTGATAGTTCCTTATATTGGCCCCTAATATATTTATACATGTTGAGCATATCCCCCCTTAAACGTCTCTTCTCTAGTGTAAATAGTTCCAAATTGTTTAATCTTTCCTCATAGCTTAAATTCTCCATTCCCCTAATAAGCTTTGTTGCTCTTCTTTGGATTTTTTCTAATTCTATGATGTCCTTTTTATAGAGCGGGGCCCAGAACTGCACTGCGTATTCGAGATGCGGTCTAACCAGTGATTTGTACAGATGCATAATTACTTTTGAGTCCCTATTTCCATGCCCCTTTTAATACATGCAAGAATTTTGTTGGCCTTTTTTGTTGCTACAGTAGATTACATTGAGCACTACACCCCAGTTTGTTGTAATTCTTACATTGAGGAGGGTATACTGAGAATGGGACGGGGGATATAAAGCTGGTCTTTCAGAAAGAAAAGTGTGTAGGCCGTTAGGTAAGGTGCTAGAAGTCCTCTCCTTCATTTTCAAAGCAGCATTTTTTTAAAGATAGATCTCTGAGCACAGCTTCTAAGAAACCTGAGAAAATAATTACTTCAATCTTGTAAAGAGTGGTTGCTATGGGCAACTTATCCAATCAGCTTCTAGATAGCAATTGGTAGCTTTTGAGATAGATCCTCCTATAAACTGGATATGTTTGGAGAATTGCTGCCTTATTTATGAAAGATATTTAGTGTGGAGGTACCGAAGACACTATCAGTGATCCACAGTGCTCCATTGCAAGAGCAGTCCCCATAGCTTTATATGAGGGCTGTGAAAAGGCCCAGTTTGAAGATGTTAGTTTGCCCACACTACCTGCCATCTTTACTGGACTCTGAAGGCTGCATTATCATTTTTTCCTGAGAAATTAATCTTTTTGTATATGAAACAAAGCTACTGTATACATATTTGGGACCATGCTAGCAATATTGGAATTCCTCCAATCAGAGCATCAATTTTCCAAAATATCCAACATATCTATAATAGGGTCACAATTTAGGAATGTAACTTACCCATGGGGACTGGCCTTTTAGATCACAGCTATAGTAAATTATTGCCTGATCTACTTTTTGTTATGTTCCCTATATAATCAGATTAATATTTAAAGCTGGGTGCAAACTAGCTGCTATATTGCTTGTTAAGCCAAAAACTATATAAATTGTCCCAATCATCGATAAATCTGTAAAACAGTGTACACATTAGACAACATTAGTAACGGTGTGGACGATAACCGGTTCTGCTCATCAAATCACTTACTACATCCAGTATGTACGCTCTATAACACTCTGGTATAACACACTGCTGGTTGTATGTTGCTTTATTTATACATGCAGAAAGATTTGTATGTATTGTTAACAACCGCATACTCCTGGATGTGGTCATTGACCATATCTTTTGCAAGATTGTACAGTGTGTCCACATACTTGCCCGAATTCTACAAGTCGCATTACTCATAGGGGGTTATTCTGGTTGATTTCAGTCTTGTGAGTCCACAAAACCCCGCCTTGTGACTGGTGGCCTGGCCACCACCCATTCGCAGCTTGTGTTTGCACAGACTGCGAATGCATGCTTAACACAAACATCTATCCGCAGGCTGCGGGGAACACCCACTGACCATCGAAAGATGTGGTGTGTGCACGCATATATAAAGTGGGTGCATTTTCGGAATGAAATGGGCGGGCAGATGACATCACGTCACCCAGCACTTACCGAGGGAACACCCATGAAATGGCTGCTGCCCCATGCCCATCCCCCTGCACACCGCCCCCAATGTTGGGTGCGTGCACCCTGCAAACAGTTTGTTCGCCACCATGGCCGTATGCACATGCGCAGAAATTCGGCTTTGCATACGTAAAACGTCGAGCTCGCATACGGATATGTCATGGTCCATATTGCATACCATGACAACTCTAGCACCTGGAGTCTTGAAATGTATATTTATTTTTGCAATCCAAATAGGATACACAACTAATGTTGAATTTTAAATGCTACATAGCATGGCTACATTCTGTGCGCAGCTATATCTGCATCCACAATGGTTACAGTGTATTCTAGGATTAAGGGATTTCCAACCATTATCCTCATTTACCACTAACAGGTCACACTTTGTGGATTTCTGTTGGTGGTACATGAAAATTAGGGTTACGCATCCTTGGTCTAATACAGTTATGACTAACCTTAACACTCCAGCTGTTGAACTACACATCCCAGCATGCCCTGCATCAGTTTTAGCATGGCCAAATAGTAAAACTGTAGCAGGGCATGCTGAGATGTGTAGTTCAACAACAGCTGGAGTGTCCAGGTTAGCCATCAAGGGTCTAATAAGTATTTATTTAAAATTGTTTATTATATGTTTTTCCATCTTATTAGTTAACCTTTGAGAGATAAAAGTGAATTAGTTGTCCATACAAAGAATCGGCTTCATCTTTATCTAGCATAGTTTATAAAATGACAGAAGCAGATTTTGTGGCTATGGGCAACATTTCAAAAGGTTTGATCCAAATCTCCCCAAAATGTTTTAGTGAAAATGGGGTGATTGGATTCTCCATGACCACTCTGGAGTCACCGTGCAGTCACTCTTTGCTTATTCAGAAAGCTTAAATAAAGAAGTGATGAGGATGTATAGCCAAAAACTATTCTTCTTTGTTTAGGTGTGTGTGTGTGTGTGTGTGTTTGTGTGTGTGTGCATGCACTGCCAGACATCAGTGGCTCATTATGGGTCATTTAATAAGGGATAGAAGGGTTTATTTACTAAGCTTTGGAGATAGGGGGCCTTATTCTAGTTCACTCTTGGAGGCAAATTCCTTCTTAGATGGACAAAACCATGTGCACTGCAGGGGGGCAGATGTAACAGGTGCAGATAGAATTAGATTTGGGTGAGTTATTTTGTTTCGGTGCAGGGATACTAACTGACTGTTTTATTTTTACACTTTAATATAGATCTCACTTTGAAGAAAAACCACACCCAAATCTAATTCTCTCTGCACAAGTTATATCTGCCCCACCTGCAGTGCACATGGGTTTTGTCCATTTGAGAAAGAATTTGCCTCTCAGAGTGAACTAGGATAAGGCCCAGAGAGAGAGAAAGTGGACTGCGCTAAAGTACCTGTCCACCAGCTCCCGATTGACATGTTATAGGCTGTGTTTGAAAACTGGAAAAAGAATATACAAGAGGCGCTAGGAAAAGTGAATGATCATTTATTAGAAAATCAATGAATAAAAACCAAATGCATAATCATGGAAATTAAGTCATAGACCGAATAAAATTAGTCACCATACAGTCCCGTTCCTAGATTGCTGCCATGGTGCACTGGAGTGGATTATAAAATGCAGTTCATTTTGAAGCCAGATGATATCCCTCCCAAAGAATTTAATTACTGTGAGACCGCTAGAGGTGTTCAATCCGTGTAGAATGGCATTGTAGCATATATCCTCAAATTTAAATGGGGTGTGAGTGGCAAGGCACTGATTGTAATACAAAAGGGTGGATGGTTCAGGTGGGCGACATGTACTAAGGTGATATTAATGGCCTTGTCCACAGGCTCCATCTGACGCGTTTCGCTGTCAAAATGCAGCTTTATCAAAGGTATTATGTTTGAAAACTGACAAATAAGAGCTGATTGATTGGTACTTTATCTCTGTCCACGTTATCTCTCTCCAAGACTTGGTAAATAGACCCCATAAATTCAGTAACTTTCCAGATATTTGAGGTGCTAGCTTAGTAATGGATGACGAGATAATGAAAGGTTAAACAAAAGCTATAAAGTAATAGATTTGTTTTCGCCACGATGCATGCGGCTTCACATGACGCAGTCTGCTTTTATGTCTACAGACAACACTGGAATGCTACACTTTGAAGTTTCCCTGCAGAGAGACATGAAAATCTGCATTTCATTCCAGCATCCCACTGGTGGCAGTCTTTCCTGTGGTATGTTTCTGTCTAATGTCACGTTGTAAATTACTAGATGTTTGGACACCTCAAAGATACATATCCTGTTTTAGATATTTTAGACAATCTCTGCTCAGTTATTTTTTTACACAGACTCCTTCAGTCCTTTCTGGAAAAATCATATTTAGTTGTGCTTCAAGAAATCCCAAAGGGGGAGTTCAGGTGGTGTATTAAATTGAAGCATTGGTGGCAGGGCCACGGTGATTTCATTCACTGAAGATATCTTTATGAAGCTCCACAGCAAACATCATTTTAGATTTCATTTAATTAATTAATTAACCATTTATTTCCCCCCCTTCGCGGATGTTTATCTGGTAATTAATGGTATAGACATGGCTTCCACACAGAGCTGTCCATGTACTGGAGAGTTTTAGATACTTACAGAACTGTGTGGCAGATTTACTAAGCCTGGTAAAAGTGATAAAATGCCAGGTGATATGCAGCAGCCAATCAGCTGCTAACTGTCACTTAGGAGCTGATTGGCTGGTGTGTTATTACCAACCACTTGATCACTTCACCAGGCATAATAAATATACACCTTGATTTTGCTGATGTAATCAAAGATGCTGTTGCTTCACTGTGGGATTCGGAGGTGGAGGCAGGTTAGCAGTTACAGCTTTTGAGAAGTCCAACAGCCACCTCGTGACGCTGCCGACATGAGAACAAAGATGCGGTTTCTGGGGAGCACTATATTAACTACCATTGGACCATCTGCCACTTCAGCTGACCACTGTCATTTTAAAACCAAACTTTGGCAAGCTACCCTGATCCAGTTCATCCAAAAATCCTCCCACAATGCTAAATGCATCGGTAGTCTCACCATTTTGCAATACCAGCATGTTTTCTTAAACTAATGAGTTACTGGTTAAGAATTTGGCCTGTTATGGATTCCAGGAGTTTAACATCGCCTGAGACTGAGGATGGCGAAGAATCTTTCAGTGTAATGTTCATTGGGGGGCACAAATAAAAAGTGGAGACACCTGTGCAGAGCCAGAGACCCATAAAGTGGG
The DNA here is from genome assembly GCF_055691185.1 of Crinia signifera. NCBI lineage: Eukaryota > Metazoa > Chordata > Amphibia > Anura > Myobatrachidae > Crinia > Crinia signifera. The sequence goes on along the minus strand of NC_139221.1, from coordinate 211,355,889 downwards.
AATTCCTCTGCAAGGTGATTGCATTCCTTGCCTTTAGCCTCCAATATTTCAAATGCTCTCTCAAACCCATATAGTCACTAAAGGATACAGGGCTACTGCTTAATTCATACAAATCCACCTCAATATCTCACCAGACCCATCCATTTACATGTAAACGTTTATTTTTTAACTTCATTCTTCTATACCCCTTTCAGACATAAGTAGTGGTTTTTGAACACTGCTTCAACCGGTGTCTCCGCTAGGGACCCAGTTTCATGCTACACCTTGGACCTAGGAAATTCTCGGGTCAAACCTGTTGTCTGCCCTGGCATTCAGTGTGATTCACAGAAATCATCTGCAAGCTCCCTAAACAGCCAATCAAGTATTTTAAATGCAACCAGGGTGTAAAAACCTGGGAATAACTTTGGTATTGAGCAGGGTTACAATTCTGGGACAACCTCCCCGGGTTGGGTATGTACACACGTAGGCAAGATCCAGGTCGAGCTGCAATATCCTGGGTCAATAGGCTATATTTGGATGTAGCATAGTCAATATATATGTATATATGTGTGTGTGTGTGTGTGTGTGTGTGTGTATATAGATATATATATATATATATATATATATATATATATATATTCATGCAATGTATGTGTATGCTTGTTGCCTTTGTCAATGTTTATCCTATTATACCACTTTCATATTGCTATGTCAGGTCACATCCAGGATTTTGTACACTGGTTTATTCCGGGTGTGACCTGACTGATATCCCTTTCAGAATTGCTGTCCAAACCAGTTTATTGCCGGTACCTGGAGATGAGATCATCCCCAAGCGCCAGCTCTTTCTATGGTATGAATGGGTGCCAGGTCTCATTGACCTGGCTTGTATATTCACTCAGCACCATAACCTGGGTTGAACCGGAGTTGAAATGCAAGGTTGGCTTTTTTTCAGCTGGGTGCTTTCACACTGCACAATATACTGTACTGCACGTTCATGTCGGGATATTGATGTCAGTGTGGGAGGGGTATTAGTGTTACTGGCACTGCACAAAATGGTGTAATGGTGATATGTTAAACTGGTTTCCATTATTTTTCTTGTAGTTGTCATCGATGTCTTGTGCTCCAGAAAATTAACGTGCAGTCTGTACAAAAGCTCCTCAGACCCTCCCTCACCCTACACCAGTGAATTTCTAATAAAGGTTCTCGAACGGTAAACCTCAATCTAAAAATACATATCTATATATTGATCGATAGATATCACTAATAGATTCCATTCAGTGGAGTAGGGATATACACCAAAATACATTGACTATTTGCAAAACCTGAGACTAATGAAATGGAGTGTGATAACATGAGTAAAGTTTATTGACGTGTACACGATTTCAGTGATTAGTGTACAATATAAACTTTGCTGGTTTCGTCCAGGATACAGAAATAGAGGGCTCCAACTATGGAAACAAGACCATAATAAAGCTGGGTACACGCTGAGCGATGTGTCCCCAGCCAAATACAGTTGTGTTCAAAATTATTCAACCCCCAATGCTGTAAAGGGGTTTAGGGACTATAGTGTACATTTGGAATTGTATTCAGAATGAAATCCTACAAGGACGTTTTAAAGAACCAAATGCAACTAAAATGACATCAATTGTTTATATAACACAGTAGTAAATGTGTATTTTGTGGTTTCTTCATTGCCACAATTATTCAACCCCTTAAAGACTACCACTCTGAAGAAGAGAGGTTAATTCTGGTGTTTTCAATCAGGTATTGAAAACACCTGTGGATGTCACCGAGCACCAATCAAGCATAATAAGCACCAATTAGGCAGCTTTAAAATGACTGTGATACTCAGCTCCTTCTAGACATTTACTGGTGTGGTTACAAACATGGTGAAGTCAAGAGAATGGTCCAGGAAGACAAGAGAAGAGGTGATTTGTCTTCACAGGAAGGGCAATGGCTATAAGAAGATTGCAAAGAAGTTAAACATACCAAGAGACACCATAGGAAGCATCATTCGCAAATTCAAGGCAAAGGGCACTATTGAAATGCTACCTGGTCGTGGAAGAAAGAAGATCCTGACTTCGACTGCTGTGCGCTACCTGAAGCGTAGAGTGGATAAAAGTCCCCGTGTGACTGCTGAGGAACTGAAAAAAGATTTGTCAGATGTGGGTATAGAAGTTTCAGCTCAGACAATAAGGCGCACACTGCGTAATGAAGGTCTCCATGCCAGAACCCCCAGGCGCACCCCCTTGCTGTCTCCCAAGAATAAGAAGAGTCGACTGCAGTATGCCGAAAGTCATGTGGGCAAACCACAAAAGTTGTGGGATAGTGTTCTGTGGACTGATGAAACAAAATTAGAACTGTTTGGGCCCATGGATCAACGCTATGTTTGGAGGAGGAAGAACAAGGCATATGACGAAAAGAACACCTTGCCTACTGTGAAGCATGGCGGAGGGTCAATTATGCTTTGGGGCTGTTTTGCTTCTGCAGGTACAGGGAAGCTTCAGCGTGTAAAAGGTACCATGAATTCTCTTCAGTACCAGGAGATATTGGATGAAAATGTGATGCAGTCCGTCACACACCTGAGGCTTGGGAGACGTTGGACCTTTCAACAGGACAATGATCCCAAGCATACCTCCAAGTCCACTAGAGCATGGTTGCAGAGGAAAGGCTGGAACATTTTGGAGTGGCCATCGCAGTCACCAGACTTAAATCCGATTGAGAACCTCTGGTGGGACTTAAAGAAAGCAGTTGCAGTGCGCAAGCCTAAGAATTTGACTGAACTGGAGGCTTTTGCCCATGAAGAATGGGCGAAGATACCCGTAGATCGCTGCAAGACACTTGTGTCAAGCTATGCTTCACGTTTAAAAGCTGTTATAACTGTAAAAGGATGTTGTACTAAGTACTAAGATTGAATGTCACTTGGGGGTTGAATAAAAACTAATAATGATGTGAGCACAGAAAAGACATTTGTGGTTATTTCATTATAAACTTAAGTTTATATTTCTCTGACCTACAAGTGCCTCTTTCATGTAAATGTAAGCAAGATGACTGAATGATCAAAATCAATGTCAAACTGGCCAAAACATTCAATTTCAGTGGGGGTTGAATAATTTTGAAGACAACTGTAAATATCAGATCCTTGGTACAAATTACAACTAAATATAAAAGACAGAGCAACCTATCACCTGGTCCTTCATTTACATAGAACTAGGTCACTAGCGGTTTTGCCTGGATGACCGTGCATCAGGGCCAACCAGAGGACGTCGCTAGTGACCTCTGGCATTTGCAGACTGGGTGATGTGTTATTTCAGCCTGAATTGAAACACATCACGCCAATATCGCTCCAGTGTGAACTTCACCTAAGGCATTCTATGGAAAGAAGAGAGCTGACAGATTAAAGTAGTATATAACTAGCACACAGCTTTTACAAGCTGTACAGCCAATATGGATGAACGGTTTAAAAAGGCCCATTGAAATCATGCTTTTTATCCATAGCCATGAAAGTATGTTATGTAGTAATGTTATAACTTTGAGATTAATGTGATATAATACTATTGAGTCCAGAAAATAATTTGTCAGTGATGTCCTAAGCAGGAGTGAATAGGAACAAACTGAAATGTATGGAATGCCAAGTATATATCTACAGGTTTATTTATCACTGGGGATACAATTAAAATGCTAGCTATTCTGGAATACCAACGTGGCCGTGGCACCAGGGCCACAATCCCGAGATCATTGGACATGTGGACCGCTAATCCAAACAGACACCCCCATGTGGGGTGTCGTAGCGTTAGCTTTAGGCACTAGGGGAGGAGTTAGGATTAGTGTGCAGGTAGAGGGGGGGGGGGCTAGGCTGTGGAGAAGGAGCAGTGTCATTATACCCTTACTTTCTGTTTAGTGGGATGCTGCTGTCGGCCACACATACTGATAGCTATTGCGGTATTTGTAAAATAAGTATCCTGTAAATTAATAAGCAGGTTCAGTCCGTTAGGTGTGTCACCAAAAGATGGAAACCACTATACGAATGACTTGCAATCTAATAGTCTGAATTTATTTGCTTACTTCATTATTTACACAACTTTTGTAACCTACTAACCTGGCCCCGCCTGGCAAGTCATCCTCTTATAGTTGTAAACAGCCTTACATTCTATATGCAAACTACTATTCTAACAAGGCTGTGAACCATACAAGTGAGGACACCGAAGGTCATTGTAGAAACTTTCACAATCTTGCATGGGTGCTGAACCACTAACCAGATGAAAATGTTCTAGAAACACATGCAGTGGTCAGATGGTATATCAGTGGCCTTGGAAGCTAGTTTTAAATCCGCAGTGCAAGCCCTACAGCAGCCTAAACTGACATTAGTCAGCGTTCTCAAACTATTTGTATAACAAACGCAAAAACAGCTAGATAAAATACTCCAAGTGTATCTATAAAAACTTGCAGAATGTGCTATTGAACTCACTAAACTAACATATTGGAAGTGTTCTGTAAGTTGGGGCTATGAGTATTGAGCAACCATAAATATTCTGTTTCATTCTTTTGGTTTGGCAGTTGTATGTCCATTCCCATCACTATGAGGACGATCTTCAAGAAGTCACAGAAACCAGAGATTACTCTGAAGATAGAGACTAATTGTGCAAACAGCAATATTCATTTACCTCCACAGACATCAGCAGAATCTCCATCAGCTGGAACTGATCCATCACATAACATACCACAAGAAACCGTCTCCGCTTCTGAGGATTCACATGCTGTAGTCTATGATTCCAATGAGGATCTCTTCCATGATGCTATTGGCTCACTTGGACCTAGTCCATGTCTTCCTCAAGAACCAAATTACACCTATACAGAAGATGCCTATTTTGGTATTGCAAAAGTCAATTCTAATGGTGCAGAAGAGCCCAATTCTAGTCCTGTTAAAGAAACTTACTCTAGTCTTCCTGAGGAGCCAAATTCTAACATTGTTCAGGAACTCAGCCCCATTATGGCAGAAGTGCCCAGCCCCAACATGGGAGAGGAGCCAAGTTCCAGCATCACAGGAGAGCTAAGCTCCAGCATTGCAGATGAGCTCAGCCTGAGTGTTTCTGGGTTGGTGAAGTCACAATCCAATCCTGAAGATGAAATGGATGACTGCTATTCGATCTAAATTAATTATGGTTTTGTTTCGTTTCATTATAAAATACCCATAAATAAATAGCAGTGTTTAAATGCAAAAATGTGTCTCTTTTTAAAATGGGCTATCAACAAGAAGCAACACTTCCTTCTTACACATTAGTACTGCTTGCGTAAACTAAAGATCTGGCTCTAAAACCACTTTTGTCAATACCTGCAATTCTGTCACCAATATTGTTTATTCTTTTTTATACCACCATGGCTATTATCCAGCAATTGGGAAATAGCATGTAAGCCTCCAACATATGGTAACACAATTTTCTTTATTATGTATGTACATATACCAGAAAATACCACTGCCAAGGACCGTCCTATGGTGTGTACACATGGTGAGATTCCTTTGCTAATTCCGACTAATAGTGTGTACACACAGTGAGATATGCACTATTTTTCTATTCGATTTTGCTTACAGAAGCAAAATTGAATGATTTTAGCAGCATTTGATCCTGATGCGTGCTCCCGTGTAGTGTAAATCGAATAAAAAAAGTATTAGCAGGCAAGAGAATATAGTACAGATCTGTACTATATAGTCCAAATCAAATGCTTTTTGCTTGCTGTTTGATCCTGATACAATTGGGATTGAATCGGATAGCCAGCAAAATCTCACTGTGTGTATCCACTGTAAGGGCTATTTCACACGCTCCAGCAAGATGGTGAAAAGCCGTGCCGCACACTGTATTTCATAATGGACACAATTATGTCCATTCACACGAGACTGCCACGGCCCGGTTGCAGCCGGATCCCACCACTGGAAGGGACAGCTGCCGGGCTGTGGCCATCCCCTTCATTGTAAACTACTGTGTGAGGCACAGCTTCCTGGCTGTGCGGGATTTTGCCGCCCGGCAGGAGCCGGAGCGTGTGAAATAGCAAAAATTGCATAGCAATGGAATCTTAGGGCTAACAAGTGCTATTTACATTTAATTTATACTATCAACATTCAATTTGTGTAGAGAGTCCTGGCACTCGCAGACCAATTAAAGACTCAGGTGCCTTTCCGTCCCGCAAGGGGAGAGATATATACAAACGATGTGGAGGCACTCAGGAGATTCCCATAGTACTGCACGGCGGCAGTCAAACGTGGTAACAAAAGGTAGACCAGACGGTCTTAGTGCCAATGTTTCCGGTACAAACCCTTTATCAAGACATAACCAGAAAAAAAGACTTACTTACATTTATAGGGCTGTGTGGGGGCAGGGGGCACCTCGTGCAACCATCACCTGCATGGCACCCGGCGAGTGGGAGATGACGTCACCCCAAACCTGGAGTCGGGGAATCCGGGGTCACCGGGGGGGCGTGTCCAAGTATCAAAGTGCTGGTGGCCATGGAAACGAAAGACGCCGTCTGACGCGCTCCTGTCAAGACAGTGTGCGCGTCAGCGGTCTGTGAAAGAGGGGCGTCGGAACGGAGCTGGCGGGGGTCTGCCTGGTGCCGCACTTGTTCTGCTTGCACAAAGGCTGTGGGACAAGAGAGGCATGATAAACGTCTGTACAACATGATACATATGTGATCACAAACTTGAGACATGACTAACAAAACTGGCAACATAATAGCGGGCTGGAAAGGAGTACCCTGGACAGTTCACGGTAGCGTGGAAAAGTGAGGAGATGTAGGGGGGGATCAATCTGAAGAAGAGACCAATGTGTGAGACTATGTGGGCAGAAATTATGTGCTACGTGTAATGAAAAAGTGCTGAACTGCAAGTGCTGAAAAGAAACCGATAGTGAGGAAAAACCGTGATCTGTGTGTCAAAGCGAACAGTCAGTATGGTAGTGTGAATGGAGCAACCCAGACGTGGGTTGTGTAGACAGTGACCTAAGTGTATGTATCTAATGAGAAGTGGAGGGGGAAAACCTAAGAGATGTGTGTGAGGGGAAAGCTACCTGGCCAAGAGCATAAGAAGGAGAGTAAAAAAGGGATGAATGGAAATGTACAGAGATAAAGGATAGTATGCAAACATGAGACATAAAAACCGTACAAATGACCACTAAAGAAATATAGAGTGGGGGGCAAAACTAAGAGGGGGGCATAATATCTAGAATGCCTGGAAACATGGCAAATAATGGACAAGGATCTAGGGGCTGGCCAGAACAGAGGGGTATATCAACAAAAGTCCAAATTTTATAAGAAACAAGAAAACGGAAGAATCTCATTGAGTCCATGCGGTTGGACCGTATTCAGTCTATGGATCCATTTAGATTCACATCTCAGAGGTGCACGTCCTCTGTCACCCCCACGGGGATTTTCTGGAATACAGTCAATGATTTTATATTTTAAGCTAGGAAGGGTATGATTAAACAGTTTCCAATGGCGGGCGACTGGTTGGTCCGATCCTTTGAAGACCAGCGCTGCCCTGATGCTCGATTTGTGTAAGGCGATCCTTTCTTTAAATTGTCTTATCGTTTTACCGATATACATGGATCCACAAGGGCATTTAATGTAATATACCACGTAGCGGCTGGAGCATGTCAGGGGGTGTTTGATCTGGATTTTGGCTCCTGAGTGAGGGTGGAAAAAATGATCACCTGTTTCCAAGCCACTACAGGTGACACATTTCAGGCATCTGAAGTTGCCATTTTTTCTTCTTAGGAAGGTGGTCGGGGTTTCATGCTTTAAACGCAAAACGTCATTTCGTACGACCAGATCTTTGATGTTTTTACTACGTTTAAAGGCTGGCATTAGATTGCAATTTTTCAGAGCTGGTAGTTCAGGGTTGCTGGCAACCAAAGGCCAAATTCTTTTGGCGGAGTTCACCAGTTCATTGCTGGCTGTAGAGAAGCATTGAGTCCAGATAATCCTATCTGTGGATGCAGAGGGGGGTGTCGGGGCCAGCAGAGAGTTTCTGTCCATTTTCAGGACTTTCTCACTGGTCAAGCGGAGCAGCTTGGTGGGGTAACCTCTGGCTGGAGGGTGAAAGCTGCTCCCAAGTAATGCTGTATTTCTGTCCGTGGCCTTATGGTGCACTGTGGTACAGAGCTGTAGATCATCTGTTTGTGCTATCTGGACGTCTAGGAAGTTGATCCTGTCAAAGCTGCAAGTAAAGGTAAATTTTATGTCCGCATCAGTGTCATTGATTTGTTCCATCATGGAGATGAAGCTGGCCTCTGTGTCATCCCACAGCAGGATGATATCGTCGATATATCTATAGTACATTTTTATTTTGGCAGAATAAGCTGGGTTGGAGAAGAATAAGTCATTTTCAGTATGAAACATAAATATATTCGCCAGACTAGGAGCGACGCAAGAACCCATCGCCACCCCTGAGTGTTGCAGGTAGAAATTGTTGTCGAATAAGAAACAGTTGTTAGAGAGGGCTAGGTCCAATAGTGCTGTAAAGAAGTTGCAATCAGGACCAGTGTAGATGCCGCTGCTCTGTACTGACCGTCTCACTGATTCAAGGCCCCTGTTATGCGGTATGCTGGTGTACAGTGATACCACATCGATGGTACACAGGAGGTATTTCTTGTTCAAAGGGGTTAGGTCTTGTAGGTGCAGAAGCAGGGCAGTGGTGTCTTTTATGTAAGTTCTTTGACTCTGGACGATGGGCTGCAGAAAGAGATCCAAAAACTGTGCCACTGTATAGTATAAGGAGTCACGGGCTGCTATGATGGGCCTGCCCGGAGGATTTATGGGATCCTTGTGGATTTTTGGCAACGTGTATAGTATGGGGGTTTTAGGAAAGTCGGTGGTTAATGCAGTTCTGATGGAGTCTGGGATAATGTCTGATAGTACTGCCTCATTCAAGAAGTTGTCCAGAGTTCTTTTGAAGATACCAGTGGGGTCACTTGGTAATAGGCGGTAAGTTTTACTGTCAGCTAGTTGCCGATGTATATCCTTTTTGTATGCCTTCAAATCTTGCACCACTATTGCTCCCCCTTTATCTGCAGATCTAATGACCACATCTGTGCGGTTACTGAGGGATTTCAGAGCCAATCTTTCATCAGTGCTGAGATTGGTGGCGGTAGGAGTTTTTTTAAAGTGTACAGAGGATATCTGCTGGTCCATGTGTTGTAAAAAGCTTTTTATTCCAAGATTGGTGGAGACAGGGTCGAAGTTGCTGGGTTTGTGTGGTAAACGTACGCCGGTGGGGAGGGTCAGCTGGCACCCGAAGTGTTCCTTCAATCGGAGTCTGCGTCCCAATTTATACATATCAATTTTGTCTTCAAACAGATCAGGAGAATGTGTAGGTACGAATGAGAGTCCTTTATTAAGGACTGCAATCTCAGTGCGGGATAAGGGTAAATTGGAGAGGTTGAAAACTATGTTCTCTTGCCTGCCTTCCTTTTTACTTTGCCTGTAGCACTGGCCTCCTCTACGGGTAGGTCTTCTCCTGGGGGTGGTCCTCTTGCTCTGGTGGTCACACCAGAGGGGGGTTTTCGGCCCTTGTTGCCCCTGTAGTTTTTTGACGTTTCAGCGTCACTGGAGGAAAGTTCGCTGGAGCGATCGGTGTCAACCTTCGGTTTGTATTGACGTCTAAATCTGGGACGTCTGTCCTGTTGCTGGTTACCACCATAGGCCCAGCTGTACACCCTGTACTCAGCGTAGTCTCTGTTAAGTTTCCAACTTAGTTTTTTTAAAGGTGATTAGATCCTGCCGGTATTTATCAATTTTGTTCGATAAGTTCTTCAACCAATCTTGTGATTTGTCAGATCTGATGGTTGGAAGGTGTGTATCCTCAAAGGTCATGATTTTTTCTCTAACAATGTCCAGTTCTCTTTTGGATTCCTCAATAACCAGTAAAATGAGGTCCAGAGAGCATTTATTGAGGGCCGATGTCCATCTGCGGCAGAACTCAGGGTTATGCCTCCCTGTAGTCGGGATATTTTTAACCCTGAAACCGCGGGGGATTTTTTTTCTCTCTGTAATAATCAGAGAGAGTTACCCCATGCAAATAGAAGTCGATCTCTCTCTGTTTCAGGCGGGTGAGCAAAGTAATAAGGTGGTCTGTAGAGGGTGAGTCGTCTTTGTCGGCAAGGTGATCTTTGAAGAGGATTGATTCAGCTTCAGAGTCCGTGAGGACCAGTGTCGACCCCGGGATAAGTTTTATATCCTTGAAGCCAGGTATGGTGGCTTTAGTGGTCATGATATGAAGGCTCCTGTTCCGAGTGGAAGTGAAGAAACACCAGTGTAGTGGACGTGAAGGTGATGTCTTGGGTGCAGAGGTCCAATCTGCGGAGAAAGTGGCGGTGCCCCGGTTCCTGGTCCAATGTGCAGACACTGGGCAGGAGGGTATAGAGTGTAGAGAGTCCTGGCACTCGCAGACCAATTAAAGACTCAGGTGCCTTTCCGTCCCGCAAGGGGAGAGATATATACAAACGATGTGGAGGCACTCAGGAGATTCCCATAGTACTGCACGGCGGCAGTCAAACGTGGTAACAAAAGGTAGACAAGACGGTCTTAGTGCCAACGTTTCGGGTACAAACCCTTTATCAAGACATAACCAGAAAAAAAGACTTCCTTACATTTATAGGGCTGTGTGGGGGCAGGGGGCACCTCGTGCAACCATCACCTGCACGGCACCCGGCGAGCGGGAGATGACGTCACCCCAAACCTGGAGTCGGGGAATCCGGGGTCACCGGGGGGCGTGTCCAAGTATCAAAGTGCTGGTGGCCATGGAAACGAAAGACGCCGTCTGACGCGCTCCTGTCAAGACAGTGTGCGCGTCAGCGGTCTGTGAAAGAGGGGTTACCCCACCAAGCTGCTCCGCTTGACCAGTGAGAAAGTCCTGAAAATGGACAGAAACTCTCTGCTGGCCCCGACACCCCCCTCTGCATCCACAGATAGGATTATCTGGACTCAATGCTTCTCTACAGCCAGCAATGAACTGGTGAACTCCGCCAAAAGAATTTGGCCTTTGGTTGCCAGCAACCCTGAACTACCAGCTCTGAAAAATTGCAATCTAATGCCAGCCTTTAAACGTAGTAAAAACATCAAAGATCTGGTCGTACGAAATGACGTCTCGCGTTTAAAGAATGAAACCCCAACCACCTTCCTAAGAAGAAAAAATGGCAACTTCAGATGCCTGAAATGTGTCACCTGTAGTGGCTTGGAAACAGGTGATCATTTTTTCCACCCTCACTCAGGAGCCAAAATCCAGATCAAACACCCCCTGACATGCTCCAGCCGCTACGTGGTATATTACATTAAATGCCCTTGCGGATCCATGTATATCGGTAAAACGATAAGACAATTTAAAGAAAGGATCGCCTTACACAAATCGAGCATCAGGGCAGCGCTGGGCCCCAAAGGATCGGACCAACCAGTCGCCCGCCATTGGAAACTGTTTAATCATACCCTTCCTAGCTTAAAATATAAAATCATTGACTGTATTCCAGAAAATCCCCGTGGGGGTGACAGGACGTGCACTTCTGAGATGGGAATCTAAATGGATCCATAGACTGAATACGGTCCAACCGCATGGACTCAATGAGATTCTTCCGTTTTCTTGTTTCTTATAAAATTTGGACTTTTGTTCTGTTCTGGCCAGCCCCTAGATCCTTGTCCATTATTTGCCATGTTTCCAGGCATTCTAGATATTATGCCCCCCACTCTATATTTCTTTAGTGGTCATTTGTACGGTTTTTATGTCTCATGTTTGCATACTATCCTTTATCTCTGTACATTTCCATTCATCCCTTTTTTACTCTCCTTCTTATGCTCTTGGCCAGGTAGCTTTCCCCTCACACACATCTCTTAGGTTTTCCCCCTCTACTTCTCATTAGATACATACACTTAGGTCACTGTCTACACAACCCACGTCTGGGTTGCTCCATTCACACTACCATACTGACTGTTCGCTTTGACACACAGATCACGGTTTTTCCTCACTATCGGTTTCTTTTCAGCACTTGCAGTTCAGCACTTTTTCATTACACGTAGCACATAATTTCTTCCCACATAGTCTCACACATTGGTCTCTTCTTCAGATTGATCCCCCCCTACATCTCCTCACTTTTCCACGCTACCGTGAACTGTCCAGGGTACTCCTTTCCAGCCTGCTATTATGTTGCCAGTTTTGTTAGTCATGTCTCAAGTTTGTGATCACATATGTATCATGTTGTACAGACGTTTGTCATGCCTCTCTTGTCCCACAGCCTTCGTGCAAGCAGAACAAGTGCGGCACCAGGCAGACCCCCGCCAGCTCCGTTCCGACGCCCCTCTTTCACAGACCGCTGATGCGCACACTGTCTTGACAGGAGCGCGTCAGACAGCGTCTTTCGTTTCCATGGCCACCAGCACTTTGATACTTGGACACGCCCCCCCGGTGACCCCGGATTCCCAGACTCCAGGTTTGGGGTGACGTCATCTCCCGCTCGCCGGGTGCCGTGCAGGTGATGGTTGCACGAGGTGCCCCTTGCCCCCACACAGCCCTATAAATGTAAGTAAGTCTTTTTTTCTGGTTATGTCTTGATAAAGGGTTTGTACCCGAAACGTTGGCACTAAGACCGTCTTGTCTACCTTTTGTTACCACGTTTGACTGCCGCCGTGCAGTCCTATGGGAATCTCCTGAGTGCCTCCACATCGTTTGTATAGTCATTGCTGCACTGTCGGCTTCGAATCGGGATAAAAAGCTTAAAACTATGTTCAATCGGTATCCGGACTATTTGTCTACAACAAGAAGATAGACAGCCATTAGGTCGACAGTCAAAAGGTCGACATGGTTTTTTTTCACTTTTTTGAGCCGACATGTGCCGACAGGCGGTATTTCATGCCCTACCATCCACTAGGACGTGGAGTTAGATTATAATAGTGTGCCGAGTGCAGCGGTTCACTTTAAACTGTGTCCATGTCGACTGTGTCGACATTTGGGTCAAAAAAGTGAAAAAAAAACCCCATGTCGACCTAATGGCAGTGCCGACAAATGGTCCCGCATCCGTTCAATCTCCATTCAATGTCTATGCTATACTGATTCGATTTAGAATATATAGTCAAAATTGATTGGTAAATCTGGTCCTAGCACGGCGCTCCCCATTTTGATCGTAGTGCATCTTATACAATCACATTGCATGCAATATGATTTTTAATTGTATAAGCACCCTGATGGGTGCTTACAATGTTAAATGCACCCCCATTGTCAATGCCACCTCCACTATCAACGCCAACCCGAAGCGTGGCGAGCACAGCGGTACGCGTCCTCCAACCTTTTCATACCCCCACTGTCCACGTCGGCGTGGAGTTTATTTTAGATAGTGTGGCGAGCGGACACTGATTACGTTACATGTATTCTATGTCCCATCGCTGCGCTCGCCACACTTCGGGCTCATATTCCGCGTCCCCTCGCCACACTATCTAAAGTCAACTCCACGCCGACGTGGATAGTGGGGGAATGAAAAGGTCGGAGGACACGTACCTCCGCCCCTCGCGGGCTTGCCGTTTTATAGTGAGGGTGGCGTTGACAATGGGGGTGCATTTAACATTGTAAGCACCCATCACGGTGCTTGTACAATTAAAAATCGCATCGCATGCCATGCGATATTTCATTATACAGGCACTCCTTTTAATTTAACGGGAATATCGCATAGCACACCACTAAGTACAGTATGCGATGGGCGTAGTCCTAGGAATCAAGTATTGTAAATCTTACCATGTGTACACACAATTACACAGAATATTACTTCCTACAGTGATGCAGATGCCAGAAAACAATTATTACACTTTCTCCCCTTTTGCGAATGGCTTTGGCTTCCAGTCACCAAGCCATTCAGTAACGGCTGGGCAGAAAGCAGCGGAAATAGGGCTTGCAAATGGGCATACCCAGCGGTTTATAGACGTTCCCATGAAAATGCTGGACGTTCTCATGAGTACTCAGGCAGGCTGATGCCCGCCGCGTCTTCGGCCAGGCACAGGCAAATAAAGGACAGTTTTCACTGACTTCTATTTGAGAAGGCAGTAGAAATAGTTTGAGTAAAGTTTTAGAGGAACCTAGAAAATGAATTCAGCTATGTGCAGCTGTCACCAGACTTTGATCAGGGCCTGCAAGCAATGTGTATGTACATCAACTATGGGGAAAAGGAACATTTTCCACAGGTCCAAATTTTGTACTCCTTTTAACTAAAATATACTTTATACAATTTTATTTTCACTTGCAGTATAAAAAATAATGAAAAAAAAAACCATCAGCACGATGTAACACCTACTTTGTCCTTGAACATCTACAAACCTAGATCTATCTTATCCCAAAATGTATTGTTACTTTTTCACACTTAATTCTGCCAGAACTTAGTAAAATTCAATCTCTTTTACTGCATGACACTGCCTTTGCTCTGACACAAGCCAGGAATGTTGGGTGCAGTGTGTAATACATTATTAATACCCCTTCACATTGCACATATAACCAAAGTTTTATTGCTGGGTCAAGCTCCAAAGTTAATAAGCCAGGTCGAGCAACCTGGGTTAAACTTTGGTTGCCGTATAAAGAGGTCTTACCTGGGTTGGATGTGAAGGCTTTATTATCCTCTTCAGAGCAACAATTAATTATAAATGTGCTGGCACTAGTTACACTTTGTACAGAATGGGGCATTTTCAATTACTGGCTAATTGTTGACCAACGGTGGGAAAGGTTATTTAAAAAGCACTTTCCAAGCGGTTAAAATGAAAAATTACTGCACATAAACTCACTGATTCCGTGTAAACTGCTGAATCAATTGTTTTTTCTGCACATAACTATCCCCCATGCATGCCTCTAACTCCTAGGAAAAGGACACCCTCAGGGATTCATTCCTGAGAGAATCCCTGCTAACTATATATAGAGCTGAATCAGCAAGTAGCCACAAATTAAATATACCTGAAAAATTGTGAATTTGTAATACCCGGTGCTCACGAAAGGCCCCCATACACTATGCGATTTTCGGCCCTTTCGGCCGATAAATCGGCCCAAAATCGCAGGTGTTTGACATCTGATCTGATGAGCGGTCCCGCGCACATCGGATCGGATCACGGCGTCGGACCTGCTGAACATCAGATATATCGGAATCTGACCCATCATGGGTGCTTTTTAGCACCCACGATGTTCAGATCCGATATATCTGTGGGTACCTGGGGGAGCGGCAGGCGAGGACCGCAGGCGGCGCAGATGGAGACCGGGGGCGCGGCGGGAGAATAGGAAGAAATCCTATTCAAAAGACCGGGCGGCCGCTGATTGGCTGAGCTCTCAGCCAATCAGCGGCCGCCCGGTCTTTTGAATAAGATTTCTTTATATTCTCCCGCCACGCACCCGGTCTCCATCTGCGCCGCCTGCCGCTCCCCTTAGAGTGCTTTCCAAATGCACATAACAGCTGCATGTATCGGCACACGCGGAGCCAAAGTGGAGAATATCTTACTGACAGTGCTATACCAAAAGAATTTCTAAAAATGACCCTCATTCAGTATTGAATGCAGAAGTCCTAAATTTGCAAATGGACTTCTGTGCATGCACAGTGGTCGCAGCGCGTGTGCGCAATCTTTCAAAGTGCACTATGATTGACAGTGGGGATAGGGGGCGGCAATGCGGTATTTTGGGGAGTTGAGTGCGAACAATGCAGGCATGTTCTGATAGTTCCCTGGGTGGCTGTGTACCGTCACATGCAATTGCTGTGAATGGAAAGAGGACTTTAGTGCATTTGCCTTCGCAAGCTGGGTTCCACCCTATATATCATGGCAAGGCCGTCCAGCCTGACCGTCTCCCCAGCATGTGATAGAAAGCAGTTGCCGTTTTATAATTTGAGTTAAAACGGTTAATTAAAAAGGTGCAATATGCATAGTACATCTAAATCAGTAAATAGAAGTCCCCATCTGTGTTTCACTATCCATCCTCTAGATCCCAAAATGATATAGATGTATAGAAATTCAATGTACATTGCTCTGCGAGTATCGCTCATACAGAAAACCCTATCATATGTTCTGTATTCAATTTTAATGTAGAACCTGGATACCATAGAAAAACAATTAGGCACCACCTTCAATTTAACATGTAAAACTTAAATACATCCAGAGATGCCTGCAATGTAAGGCATGACAGGAACAGTGCGATTCCACCAGTGTAATGTATAGGGAAGAGTAGACAAATGGCAATGTGTAATAGAGAACTGTATGTTAATCAGGTGCTCCAAGATAAAGCAATAAGAACTGTACAGAGTGCAAGCATTCTGCTCATCGATCAGATGTTTACATTAGAATGATCTATACCCCAGATAACTTCCTACTTTTCAGTGATAACAGGAAGTTTCCTATAAATGAAATAAGAAACCTAATCCAGCCTAAGCGCTAGATCAAAGAACTTGCAAGTAATAAAATTAATGGCTATTCCCTAATTGTTATATTACCATTTCAGGATAGGAATATCTGATAAAAGATTTTTTTGATGATAAAACATAACTACAACCGTCGCTGAAATAAATTAGCCGAAAATTCAAACTGTTAAATACATTGTTTTGAGACTTTGCAAATAATAGAGTAGATCTTCAGACATGTTCAGCTGCTGTGCTATAGCATAGGTGTCTGCCAGAATGCGGCCAAGTTCCCGTTTCACTACATCACTCAGCTGCTGTGTAGTCCTACAACTGCTAAGCAGCGAAGATGGTAGAGATTCCTGGTCACGGCAACAATTCTGGTCTGCACTGCAAGCCTTCTTATCTGGGTCGTGGATGTGGCTGGTGAGATCCATGTCCTCCAAAGAGCTTGATAAATCTGAAGGGTGAGCAATCTGGTGAATGGAAGACAGAGCCTTCATGATGTGGTCTTCACACTGACAGACTGCAGTCAGCAATTCACCAATCTGGTTACTCAGCGAAGGTTCCAACTGGTGAACTTGACACCATGTGACAAGAGCACTAAGGAAAATAAAAGTCTGTATTATTCTGCTGTGATTATTTAAGAATAGAGTGCAATTTCAGTCATTCAGTAAAAGTTTTGCTAATCCAATCCACATGGTGCCCATACATGCTGCTTTCAGACCACATAACTGGCTTTGACCCTGTATTTGAAAACGTTTCCAAAAACCGGTCTGCCAGGTAAAACCCCTTTCACACCGCATCTCTTTAAAGGGTATATTACCGTTTAAAGGGTATATTACCGTTTAAATGCCGTTTTGTTTTTTTACATAATCCCATTTCAGTGTACCTGGCAGACCCGTTTTTGGAAAGTTTTCAAATACACAGTCAAAGCCAGTAGCATTTCCAACCTCCCAAACAGAGGCATCCCCCAATGAAGGATCATATATCCCCCCCCCCCCCCCCCCCAAAAAAAAAAATAAAAAATAAAAATCACATACCTTAATGTTCCTCTAAGTTCACCACAGGGCATAAGCATGTTCACTCCCAGCTTGTAACCTGAATTAAACCCTGTTTGCAGAGAGTTATCTTTTCCAGCTTCTATTCCATCAAGATAGCCCTCCTGCAAGAAAACAGATACATTGGTTAGGAGGAGCATACAGTACATTGCTCTTGTAAATTAAAAAAAGAAACAAAGGATAACTCATTCACATAATTCAATCAAAATTGCAAGCACTAGAATGGATGTCATTTGTATCCTCTTTTAAATCCTTCAAATGCAGGTTGGCTTTTTATACCAGGTCAGTCCATTGTCACCAAAAGACCACATAGTTCCATTTTCTTCTTCTTGGATGCATGTACTAAAGTTTTATAAACAATACTACTATTATTAAGCCCAAATCCTGTGGGCAGGTGGTGTATGGTAAGTGAACTGTCTTAAGCTGTTTTTGGTCTGCGTTCCTTTATGAGAATATATCTATATATCTGTGTACAACTTGCCACACAACCTGCCAGCAGCATAATGGAGAATGATTTACCATTGTTGGCAGGAATGCCCATTTACATCCTGGTGTGCAATGACAGTGCTCACAGACTGCATCAGCGTCTCCTACATTATGCTCAGCACCTGACTGCTGACTGACGATTGCTCATCTAGAGTTGCCACCTCTCCGTTTTCTGGCATTCTCCCGTATTTGATGGCAACCCTCCAGGTGGCTATTCCAATCACCCGGATTCCGGATGACTGGAAAAGCCTTGGCAGCCTCCCGCTGTGGCGTTGCTGCTGCCTGCTCCTACCCACCAACTATAGTGCAATGTCCCCCTGTTCCCAGTGATGCCTTGCAGCATCAGTCGTGTCCAGGCAATCAGTGTGCTGCTGCGTCATGATGTCTCAGCCCGCCTTTCCCCCAGCAAGAGATGCCACTCCCTGGCAAAAGTCGTGCGGCCCCCGCTGAAAATCCCACCCGCCCGGCCTTCTCCCTCTGCAATGAGCGTTGCTTCCCCTGACAGAAGCCGCATACACAGATCACAGAGGGCATGCCCTTTTATCCAGCTGCACTGCCACCTGCTCCACATAGCAGAGACATGATCAGCAGCTGCTACATTAATGTGCCCGACAATTACAGAGGTACTTTGCCTACCCCTGTGCAGCAGTGTTCCGACTTTAAGGACTCCTCACCCCTGTCCTTCAAGGGAGCTGTATGCATTATTACTAATGTTGAGACTACAATCGTTTGTTGCGCACACACAGTCCCAACAGTGGCGTAACTACTGTAAGGCAGCCCCAGCAGGGTAACTCAGTAGTTACGCCACTGAGTCCCAACCAGAGTAATAGTGGATGGGGCAGCAGCACCACTCTGACACTACAGTCTTGAGAGCTCTGAGCTTGGCCGCGCCGAGTGACTCTGGCCGCGGATCTTACAGACTTAAGGACTCGGAGGACGACGGAGCAAGCTGCAATCAGCCTTTCCTGTTGAGACCACGGTGCGGGTGTGATGCGAGCCATGGTCGGCTGCGCAAGCCTGGGGTGGGGACGACGATGACAGTGTCACTCAGATGGGGAGCACAGCTGCACAGTGGTCTGGTAATGATGTGGGGAATCAGCAGCTGGCCACGCAGACTTTTGCAATTTTTCCCTGCATGGAAAGGTGGGGGGAAAAACGCCCAGTACACATTCATAAAGGGAACATGGCGCTGCCCCCTTTACCTGGGACCACACTCCCATACTTGCCTACCTGACCCTCTACATGCGGGAGAAAATGCTCTGTTTCTGGACTTCCCTGGTAATGTATGATTGCCAGCACCTGTGAGGAGCTAGGGTAAGGTGTTTCACAACAGGTGCTGGCAATCATACATTACCAGGGAAGTCCAGGAGCAGATCATTTTCTCCCGCATGGAGAGGGTCGGGTAGGCAAGTATAATACACACACACACTCTCTCCTTTGTATACTCCTATATAGCCTGTGTGCGCACCCCCAGCCGGGCACGCGATACAGGCGTCTAATCGTTACCCTCAGTCTCTGCTCCATGGATCTTTTCCACTCCCTCTGAACAAGCTCCATCTCGTCCTGTCCCTCATCAAACACATCCGCATCCTCCTGCAGCTCCGCGGTCACCCGCAACCAAGACATCTTCAAGTTCCCAGACACGTCTGTATTATCCCGCACTACTATTAGCAGCCTGGGCTCCTGCTGTGTTGTTGTGTTGTTACGTATATTTACCGCGACTACCAGAGAGAGCACTAGCGCCAGGTGACGCACAAAGAGGGCGACGCGACTTTCTACATAAAAGGTCCTTGAAATAAGACACGAGTGCCACCTAGTGTCTGACAGGCAGAATACAGGTTTACCAAGTGTGAATGGTCGGAAGTTGGAACCGATATTTTACAAATGTATAGATTAATGCCCGGTCTGACATATATTATAATTTTGTAAATGAAAAACAAGAAAGCTCTGACTTTTATTACACTAAACTAAAAATATTGAGTAAACATATATATACTTTTTAGGTGTTAATTCAATTAGTGTTGAGCAGGGAAAAGTGCTGCCTTGCAAATCCACCAAACCCCGCCCGGCGAATTAACGCCCCCCCCCCCCCCTGCAGCGTGGGTTCGCCCGCACAGGCTGCGAATGGATGTTTAGCATAAACCATACCTCCCAACTGTCACGATTTTAGAGGGACAGTCCCGATTTTCGGGTCCTGTCCCGCTGTCCCACCCGCGGCAGGCATTGTCCCGCTGCGGGGGGTGGCAGTTGGGAGACCCCCCAATCTAGTAGAATAGACGCTGTGCGCATGCGCACAGCGTCTATTCTCGTATGAAAATGAGGACGTGGCTAATTAGCATAAGCCGCACCCTCATTTGCATACACCCCACCCCCTTTTCGGGCGCTCGCGCGGCTTCGAGTATCCCTATTTCTTGAGGTCAAAAGTTGGGAGGTATGATAAACATCCATTCGTATGCCTGCGGGCAACCTCCCACATCTTTCGATGGTCGGCGACCATCGAACGATGTGGAAGGTACCCGCATATATAAGTGACTTTTAAGCCACTTACATATGTGTGCACGCTGTCACTGATATGGGTGGGCAGCTGACATCCGGTGAGGTCATCTGCCCGCCCCCTGATCCTGCGTCACGGCCTCATTACCATCAGAACGCCCAGCATTCTCATGGGTACGCCCATGGAACGCTGGGAGTTCTCATATGGTAATGAGGCAGCCCGGCGCCCCCTGCCCTTCTACGCCTCCCACACGCCGACATGGGTGCATACACCAGGCGAACCTAAAGTTCTCTGTGGGTGCACGCACCATATGTCTGCACATGCGCAGAAACCCGCCTGCGCAGACGTGCAACATCGGTACTGCGTGCGAATGCACGCAGGACCAAACAAACTTGAATAACCCCCTGTGTTTGTTGACACACAAGCCTGGCAAAAAAAAACCTCTCTCCAGCCTTATCCCACCTGTATCTCTGCAGCTCTAGCACACCCTGGGAGTCATTTAGGTGCTGTCAGAGTTGCGATCACTGCTGATTCTTAATCTTATTACAAGCAGTGGTGTAGCTAGGTGCCACGGTGCCCCCCGATTTGTAGTAGCAAACTGTGTAATACCCATTACACATAAAGGGCCTTATTCTAGTTCCCTCTTAGAGACAAATTCCTTCTCAAATGGACAAAACCATGTGCACTGCAGGTGGGGCAGATGTAACATGTGCAGATAGAATTAGATTTGGGTAGGGTTTTTCTTCAAAGTGAGATCTATATTGCAGTGTAGAAATAAAGCAGTCAGTTAGTATCCCTGCATCGAAACAAAATAACTCACCCAAATCTAATTCTATGTGCTCCTGTTACATCTGTCCCCCTGCAGTGCACACGGTTTTGTCCATCTGAGAAGGAATTTGCCTCTACGAGTGAACTAGAATAAGGCCCAAAGCCACATGCCGTAATGCCAATTACACGTAAGGTCACACATGATGCCCATTACATACTATAGAACAAATCGTAATGCCCATTACACATTTGACACATAAGTGCCACTTACCTTTATGGTCGATGCCAGGGGCTTCATGCTCGATGCCAAGGGGGACTTAAATTGCTCATTGCCAATAGTGCCCCCCACTTATCCCCCCGTTCTCAGGATAATCCCAACTTAATTGATCAGTGTCCCTCCATATTAGTACAGACAGCATTGGTGACCCCTTAGAGTACAAACATCATCCATGGCCCCCATATACTACAAACAGCATTGGTGACCTCCATATACTACATCCGCGAGGGGACGCGTATTACTTGACATGCATTCCGCGTCCCCTCACGGGGTTCACTGCGCTCACCATGCTTTGGGCTGGTGTATATAGTGAGGGTTTGAAATGGAGGCATGAGACGCACGTGCGCCCGCACCCCCCTTTGTGCTCCACCCTGACCATCTCCCTGAAGTGGACACTGGCAGGGTTGCCATACCCTGCCGCATGAATTACTGAGATGCATTTGCGTATGAGATGCTCGTGCGTCTCAGGCAGATAGAGCACTTCTCTGCCAGCACCCGCATGATCGCCTCTCCGCCGGCGTCTGCCAGCGCAGGGGATCTGACACTGGGGACAGAGCTGCAGCTCATGGAGACCAGTACGGTGACTACGCTACATGACAGGGACACTACGCTGACTACGCAGGGCTGCCGTAAAGTCACTGTACAGTACATGTAGGGGCTTGACCTAGCGTCGTCACTTGAATTAAGGTGCTCAGAAGCAGAGTATAACCGGCTCCAACTTTTTAGGTGCTTTAACACTGTACTCATGTGAATTTGACTGCGTTTATTCATACCGCCGTCTATGGTACGTTACCCTATCCCTGTGCTTGTGTTGTCTGTTCCAAATAAATCTTGAAATTTGGACCCAGGATCACCGTGTGATGGGAAACAGAGCGGCCGGGTTTTACACCTGTGTGCTGACCTTTCATTTGTGGAATACAGGACTGACTGTCTGGACATTGACCTGGCGGGATGATAAGATCATTACTGCGCACTGTTTTTCTTATTTTTTTTCTTGTTTTAAAAAAAAAAATATATATATATATATATATATATATATATATATATATATATATATATATATATATATGTATATAAAACATCCTATCATATGCTCTTTGCCAGGGTGGTTTAAACTTGCTCATTGCCCAGGGGGTGGGTAAATGGTCATTGCCCAGGGGGTTAAATGCTCCTTGCCCAGAGTAGGTGCACAGTGCTGATGCCTGCACCAGTGCAGCACCTCCCACCTCCTCCAGTCTCCCAGCGGTGATCCATGTCACCTAAAATCTCCTAGAGGTGGCTGGGAGCTAGGTGTCCCTTTTCCAGGCAGCATCCAGTTCCCACTGCCGCATTCAGGGACCTCCCCTTCTCTCCCACCCACAGAGAAATACTCTAGTCCTGCTGTGGGGGAATACATCCCGGGACTCGGAGCTGCCATCATGGCCATGAAAATCATTGTAATCGGGCATACACACAGAGAGATTTTTTCTGCTTAGTTTCTAAGCAATTCAGCTAAATCGCCTAGAACTTAAGCAGAAATCGCTCAGTGTGTATGCTCCAAAGCGATGGCGATGCATGGCCCCTCATGTCGTATTGATTGGACATTCATATTTATATTTACAAATACGAATGAATACACCATCGAAAGAATACAACAGGAATCACCATTCAAAAGAATGGTGATATCTAATTTACTAATTAATTTTAAATACAGCCGGTAATTAGCGGTATACGCCCGCTAATTGCTGGCCAAATACTCCTGGAAAATATACATCAGTCAAATCCGTGCAGGCTGCAGTGTGTCAAAAAAACAGAAAAACAAATAAATAAATAAAACGGGGTGAAACAGTTGGGGGGAGACTTTTTATACAAGTCTCCCCGACCAAAGCATTAAGCTATCTGACTGTTCAGCCTGGCCAGGGGTCCTGGGGGAGTGGGGACCCCCCTAATAAAGGGGTCCCCCCCTCCAGGACTTACCTGGCCAGGCTGAAGCCTGGTGCTGTCTTCGATGCCCCTGGGCGGTGGGCATCGAGCTGATAAAATGGTGTAAAAAATAGAATTAAAAACTATTGTCGTATACTGTGGAACTATGAGTCCTACGGGCTACCTACGGGCTCAAGAAAGGTAAGTATCAGTATGTATGTGTTATGTATGTGTTAAACTTTTATTTTTCATGGGTGTCAGTGTGGTTTTTTAACTATTTCTTTTACTGTGGAACTACAAGTGCCAGCGGGCCCTTTAATGCCCCGCATGCTGGGTCTTGTGGTTCTCCAAGTCCCAGCATGCGGGGAGGCTTGCTGGGACTCATAGTTCCACAGTATAAGACAATAGTTTTTAATTCAATTTTTTACACCATTTTATCAGCTCGATGCCCACTGCCCAGGAACATCGAGGACAGCACAAGGCTTCAGCCTGGCCACAGTGACGGAACTACCGAGGGTGCAGGGGGTGCAGCTGCTATGGGGCCTAGCGGCTGGGGTGGCCCGATGAACAGCAAGCACTCCCCTGCACCGCGCGGCCACCTGTATGCGGCTGAGCTGTTTGAGGGAGAGTAAGGAGCCGCCCAGGGAGGATATCACGCTGTGCCGCAAGCCCATGAGTCAAGAAGAGACAGCAGAAGGCCAAGCATTCCTGGACCGGACGCACGCTGGAGGGATTGTCCGACAGTAAGGGCAGCTGAGGGAGGACTCCTGCCAGTGATGTGCGGTGGTTACTGTGGCCCCCTGCCAGCTGCTGCCGATACCCTCCCCGCCGCCTACACCCACCGTGGTCGCCGTTGCAGCCCCCGGAAGCGGGAGACACCTCGCCACAGTGAGTGAGTGGGAGACCCGGTGCACTGAGCAGGAGAATGGGTAAGTAGGAACATGACTTCCTGCCACTACCAGAGGTGCACACAGGGAGGAGAGGGTATTAGGAGCCACAAAGTGATGGCTGCCATGAATCTTTTAAACCCTGCTCTGCCATCTCCCCTTACCTCTCGTCCTCTACTTCCCTGGCGTCCTTCACCACCCACTCTTTTGTCCTCTACCCCAACTCTCATCCTCTACTCCCCCACTCTCATCCTCTACCCCCCCACTTTCATCCTCTAACCCCCTTCTCTCATCCTCTATCCCCCCCACTCTTGTCCTCTATCCCCCCACTCTTGTCCTCTATTTCACCCCACACAATCTCGTCCTCTACCCCCACTCTCTTCCTCTATTCCCCCCACTCTCATTCTCTATCCCCCCACTCTCGTCCTCTATTCTCCCCACTCTTGTCCTCTATTTCCCCCACACACTCTCGTCCTCTATTTCCCCACCCACTCTCGTCCTCTATTCCCCCCTCTCCTCCTCTACTCCACTACTCATGTCCTCTACTCCCCCACTCTTGTCCTGTACCACCCCCCCACTCTCCTCCTCTACCCCCCCACCACTCTCATCCTCTACCCCCCCACTCTCGTCCTCTATTCCCCCCACTCTCATCCTCTATTCCTCCCCACTCTTGTCCTCTATTCCCCCCACTCTTGTCCTCTATGTCCCCCACACTCTCGTCCTCTACCCCCACACTCTCGTCCTCTATTCCCCCCCACTCTCCTTCTCTATTCCCCCCACTCTCGTCCTCTATTCCCCCCACACTCTTATCCTGTATTCCCCCCACTCTCGTCCTCTATTTCCCCCCACACTCTTATCCTCTATTCCCCCCACTATCGTCCTCTACCACCCCCCCCCACTGTTGTCCTCTACCCCCCTCACCACTCTCGTCCTCTACCCCCCACTCTCATCCTCTATTTCCCCCCACTCTCGTCCTCTATTTCACCCACTCTCCTCCTCTATTCCCCCCCCACTCTTGTCCTCTACTCCCCTACTCATGTCCTCTACTCCCCCACTCTTGTCCTCTAACCCCCCCCACTCATCCTCTAACCCATCACTCTCATCCTCGATTCCCCCCACTCTTGTCCTCTATTCCCCCCACTCTCCTCCTCTATTCCCCCCCACTCTCGTCCTCTACTCCCCTACTCATGTCCTCTACTCCCCCACTCTCCTCCTCTACCCCCACTCTCATCCTCTAACCCCCCCACTCATCCTCTGTTTCCCCCCAATCTTGTCCTCTATTCCCCCCACTCTTGTCCTCTATTCCCCCCCACTCTCGTTCTCTACTCCCCCACTCTCGTCCTCTACCCCCATTCTCATCCTCTATTCCCCCCCATGCTCGTCCTCTATTCCCCCCACTCTTGTCCTCTATTTCCCCCACACACACTCTTGTCCTCTATTCCCCCCGAAACTCTTGTCCTCTATTCCCCCCACCCCACTATGGTCCTGCACTCCCCCCACTCTTGTCCCCTACCCCCCACTCTCATCCTCTATTCCCCCCCACTCTCGTCCTCTATTCCCCCCACTCCCATCCTCTATTCCTCACCACTCTCATCCTCTACTCCCCTACTCACGTTCTCTACCCTTCACCCCCCCTACTCATGTCCAGTAATCCCTCCCATTCTCGGAATTCTCCCCCTAATGGGCACTGTAATTACAATGGGGCAGGGGGGCCCTTTCAAGATTTTGCTATGGGGCCTACAGAGTAGTAGTTACGCCCCTGCCTGGCCAGGTAAGTCCTGGAGGGGGCCCCTTTATTGGGGTGGTCCCCACTCCCCCAGGACCCCTGGCCAGGCTGACCGGTCAGATGGCTTAATGCTTTGGTCGGGGAGACTTGTATAA
Organism: Crinia signifera; assembly: GCF_055691185.1. Lineage (NCBI taxonomy): Eukaryota > Metazoa > Chordata > Amphibia > Anura > Myobatrachidae > Crinia > Crinia signifera. Next base: position 211,329,775 of record NC_139221.1, on the reverse strand, counting down.
AAAGTCTCCCCCCAGCTGTTGCATTACCCTGCTGGCTGGTTGGACCTGGGACTGTTTCTTAAAATACGGGGGACCCCTAGTCATTTTTTTCCCCGTATTTTGGGAACCAGCCCCGGCATTGGAGCCTGGGGCTGGTTTTAAAAAATACAGCTAAGCCCTATTTGGCCAGTTTCCTGATTTTTTTTAGAACCAACCCTGGCTCTTTCAGTCTCGTGCTGTTTACGGCTGTGGGGGGAACCCCACGCTGTTTTTTAAATGTATTTTTCTATTTTTTTTACACATTGCAGTCTGCACGAATCTGACTGATCCGTGCAGACTGCCTATACAAATTCGCATTAGCGGCCATATACACGGCCGCTAATACGAATGGATAAGCCATTGGGGATTACAAAGTAGTCATACTTGACTGCTTTGTAAATTCCCCTCCGGATCACGAATTTGCATACGGCTAAAACAGCCATATGTATTCGTATTCATTCGTATTAAGAATACGAATACGAAAAATCGTATTCTTATTCCTAGTAAATTTCCCCCATTATCCCTTTGTTTCCAAACCTTTCCCTACTGTCTGAAAACCCACAATTTTATTAGAGATTTCTCTTCTCCAAGCTATATTATTCCTCACAGATCCCAATTTACACTGTGTGCCACACTTGCTGCTTTTATCTGTGCCCTTTTACCCAGAGCCGGCCTTAGGCATAGGCAAACTAGGCAATTGCCTAGGGCATTTGGAATGCTTCTGCTGATTAAAATGATATGCAGCATGCCTATATTCTGTGTGTGAGTGAGGCTGTATCTGCATATGAAATAATGTATTCATGGAAATCACTAACATATGCAGGTACAGACACAGTTGCACACAGAATATAGGCATGCCACATATCATTTTAATCATCACGAGATCGAGTTTTTTGGGGGTTCAATCGCACAAGACTTAGACACAGAGATATAAAATATTGAGATAGGCCCCCTGTAAGTATTAATATTGTGGAGTATCAGGTAGAGATGCAGGGGTGTGCGACCACGGACAATAGTTAGGCAGAGTATAAGTGGAGAGAGGGTAGGGATTGTCACAGGTGTGGTGCACCAAAAGAGAAATTAATTTCTAGACTCTTAAAACATACCTTTTAATAGGTTCATTTAAAACTGCGAAATATACAAACTAACATAAAACATTGAACAGTGAATACAGTGATTATTAACCCCTTCCTGACAGAGCCAGTTTTTGCGTTCCTGACAGAGCCCTTTTTTTCAAATCTGACATGTATCACTTAAGTGGGGATAACTTTTTTTTGCTTTTACTTATCCCAGTGATTTTGAGATTGTTTTTTCGTGACACATTGTACTTCAAATTAGTGGTAAATTTGGGTCGATACAGTCTGTGTTTTTTTGTGAAAAATACCAAAATGTCGTGAAAAAATGGAAAATTTTGCAATTTGCAAAATGTTAAATTTTCTGCTTGTGAGACAAATAATCATACCACTCAAAATAGTTAATAACTAACATAGACCATATGTCTACTTTATGTTTCCATCATTATTTCAACTTCCTTTTAATTTTTTTGGACACTAGGAGGCTTACAATATGAATAGCAAATTCTCAAATTTTCACGAAAATTTCAAACACTGATTTTTTTAGGGACCAGTTCAGTTCTGATGTGACTTTGAGGGACTTGTATGTGAGACACCCCCATAAATGATACCATTTCAAAAACTGCACCCCTCACAGTATTCAAAACAGCATTTTGGAAGTTTGTTAACCCTTTAGGTGTTTCACAGGAATTAAAACAAAGTGTAGGTGAAATTTCAAAATTTCATTTTTTTTGCAGATTTGCAATTTTAATACATTTTTCTAAGGAACACAGTACATTTTACTAGAGAAATGTGACTAAAAATTGATTCCCCCAATTCTTTTGTTTTCATAAATATCCTATATGTGGCCCTAGTGTGCACGTTGACCAAACCACAGGCTTCATAATAGAAGGAGCACCTACTTGATTTTGGAGCCTCCTTTTTATGAGATTATTTTTTAGGCACCATGTAGGTTTCTAGGCACCATAAGATGCTAAAATTTAGGAACCCCCCCACAAGTGACCCCATTTTGCAAACTACACCCCTCAGGGAATTCATCTAGGGGTATAGTGTACATTTCAAACCCCCAGGGGTTTCACCAATTGTGGTACAACTGGGCAGTGAAAATGAAAAATTAAATTTTTTACACAAAAATGCAGTTCTGGCTCAAAATTTTTCATTTTCAGAAGGTATGAAGGAGACAAAGCACCCCAAAATATGTGCCCCAATTTCTCCCGAGTACGGCAATGCCTCACATGTGACCAAAAAATACCATTTGGGTGCATGGCAGGACTCAGAAAGGAAGGAGTGATTTTTGGATTTTGCAGCTCAGATTCTGGTGGAATGTTGGTGGGTGCTATGTTGCATTAGCAAGACCCCCCAAGCACCAATACAGTGGAACCCCCCCACAAGTGACCCCATTTTGCAAACTACACCCCTCAGGGAATTCATCTAGGGGTATAGTGTACATTTCAAACCCCCAGGGGTTTCACCAATTTTGATACAACTGGGCAGTGAAAATGAAAAATTACATTTTTTTACACAAAAATGCAGTTCTGGCTCAAAATTTTTCATTTTCATAAGGTATGAAGGAGAAAAAGCACCCCAAAATCTGTGCCCCAATTTCTCCCGAGTATGGCAATGCCTCATATGTGACCAAAAAATACCAGTTGGGTGCATGGCAGGACTCAGAAGGGACGGAGTGATTTTTGGTGGTGGAATGTTGGTGGGTGCTATGTCGCATTAGCAAGACCCCCAAAGCACCAATACAGTGGAACCCCCCCACAAGTGACCCCATTTTGCAAACTACACCCCTCAGGGAATTCATCTAGGGGTATAGTGTACATTTCAAACCCCCAGGGGTTTCACCAATTTTGATACAACTGGGCAGTGAAAATGAAAAATTAAATTTTTTTACACAAAAATGCAGTTCTGGCTCAAAATTTTTCATTTTCAGAAGGTATGAAGGAGAAAAAGCACCCCAAAATCTGTGCCCCAATTTCTCCCGAGTACGGCAATGCCTCACATGTGACCAAAAAATACCATTTGGGCGCATGGCAGGACTCAGAAGGGAAGGAGTGATTTTTGGATTTTGCAGCTCAGATTCTGGTGGAATTTTGGTGGGTGCTATGTCGCATTAGCAAGACCCCCCAAGCACCAATACAGTGGAACCCCCCCACAAGTGACCCCATTTTGCAAACTACACCCCTCAGGGAATTCATCTAGGGGTATAGTGTACATTTCAAACCCCCAGGGGTATCACCAATTTTGATACAACTGGGCTGTGCAAATGCAAAATTACATTTTTTACACAAAAATGCAGTTCTGGCTCAAAATTTTTCATTTTCACAAGGAATGAAGGAGACAAAGCACCCCAAAATCTGTGCCCCAATTTCTCCCGAGTACGGCAATGCCTCACATGTGACCAAAAAATACCATTTGGGTGCATGGCAGGACTCAGAAAGGAAGGAGTGATTTTTGGATTTTGCAGCTCAGATTCTGGTGGAATGTTGGTGGGTGCTATGTTGCATTAGCAAGACCCCCCAAGCACCAATACAGTGGAACCCCCCCACAAATGACCCCATTTTGCAAACTACACCCCTCAGGGAATTCATCTAGGGGTATAGTGTACATTTCAAACCCCCAGGGCTTTCACCAATTTTGATACAACTGGGCAGTGAAAATGAAAAATTACATTTTTTTACACAAAAATGCAGTTCTGGCTCAAAATTTTTCATTTTCAGAAGGTATGAAGGAGAAAAAGCACCCCAAAATCTGTGCCCCAATTTCTCCCGAGTACGGCAATGCCTCACATGTGACCAAAAAATACCATTTGGGCGCATGGCAGGACTCAGAAGGGAAGGAGTGATTTTTGGATTTTGCAGCTCAGATTCTGGTGGAATTTTGGTGGGTGCTATGTCGCATTAGCAAGACCCCCCAAGCACCAATACAGTGGAACCCCCCCACAAGTGACCCCATTTTGCAAACTACACCCCTCAGGGAATTCATCTAGGGGTATAGTGTACATTTCAAACCCCCAGGGGTTTCACCAATTTTGATACAACTGGGCTGTGCAAATGCAAAATTACATTTTTTACACAAAAATGCAGTTCTGGCTCAAAATTTTTCATTTTCACAAGGAATGAAGGAGACAAAGCACCCCAAAATCTGTGCCCCAATTTCTCCCGAGTACGGCAATGCCTCACATGTGACCAAAAAATACCATTTGGGTGCATGGCAGGACTCAGAAAGGAAGGAGTGATTTTTGGATTTTGCAGCTCAGATTCTGGTGGAATGTTGGTGGGTGCTATGTTGCATTAGCAAGACCCCCCAAGCACCAATACAGTGGAATCCCCCACAAGTGACCCCATTTTGCAAACTACACCCCTCAGGGAATTCATCTAGGGGTATAGTGTACATTTCAAACCCCCAGGGGTTTCACCAATTTTGATACAACTGGGCAGTGAAAATGAAAAATTACATTTTTTTACACAAAAATGCAGTTCTGGCTCAAAATTTTTCATTTTCAGAAGGTATGAAGGAGAAAAAGCACCCCAAAATCTGTGCCCCAATTTCTCCCGAGTACGGCAATGCCTCACATGTGACCAAAAAATACCATTTGGGCGCATGGCAGGACTCAGAAGGGAAGGAGTGATTTTTGGATTTTGCAGCTCAGATTCTGGTGGAATTTTGGTGGGTGCTATGTCGCATTAGCAAGACCCCCCAAGCACCAATACAGTGGAACCCCCCCACAAGTGACCCCATTTTGCAAACTACACCCCTCAGGGAATTCATCTAGGGGTATAGTGTACATTTCAAACCCCCAGGGGTTTCACCAATTTTGATACAACTGGGCTGTGCAAATGCAAAATTACATTTTTTACACAAAAATGCAGTTCTGGCTCAAAATTTTTCATTTTCACAAGGAATGAAGGAGACAAAGCACCCCAAAATCTGTGCCCCAATTTCTCCCGAGTACGGCAATGCCTCACATGTGACCAAAAAATACCATTTGGGTGCATGGCAGGACTCAGAAAGGAAGGAGTGATTTTTGGATTTTGCAGCTCAGATTCTGGTGGAATGTTGGTGGGTGCTATGTTGCATTAGCAAGACCCCCCAAGCACCAATACAGTGGAACCCCCCCACAAGTGACCCCATTTTGCAAACTACACCCCTCAGGGAATTCATCTAGGGGTATAGTGTACATTTCAAACCCCCAGGGGTTTCACCAATTTTGATACAACTGGGCAGTGAAAATGAAAAATTACATTTTTTTACACAAAAATGCAGTTCTGGCTCAAACTTTTTCATTTTCATAAGGTATGAAGGAGAAAAAGCACCCCAAAATCTGTGCCCCAATTTCTCCCGAGTATGGCAATGCCTCATATGTGACCAAAAAATACCAGTTGGGTGCATGGCAGGACTCAGAAGGGAAGGAGTGATTTTTGGTGGTGGAATGTTGGTGGGTGCTATGTCGCATTAGCAAGACCCCCAAAGCACCAATACAGTGGAACCCCCCCACAAGTGACCCATTTTGCAAACTACACCCCTCAGGGAATTCATCTAGGGGTATAGTGTACATTTCAAACCCCCAGGGGTTTCACCAATTTTGATACAACTGGGCAGTGAAAATGAAAAATTACATTTTTTTACACAAAAATGCAGTTCTGGCTCAAAATATTTCATTTTCAGAAGGTATGAAGGAGAAAAAGCACCCCAAAATCTGTGCCCCAATTTCTCCCGAGTACGGCAATGCCTCATGTGTGACCAAAAAGTGTCAGGACTCAGAAGGGAAGGAGTGATATTTGGATTTTGCAGCACAAATTCTGGTGGAATGTTGGTGGGTGCTATGTCGCATTAGCAAGACCCCCAAAGCACCAATACAGTGGAACCCCCCCACAAGTGACCCCATTTTGCAAACTACACCCCTCAGAGAATTCATCTAGGGGTATAGTGTACATTTCAAACCCCCAGGGGTTTCACCAATTTTGATACAACTGGGCAGTGAAAATGAAAAATTAAATTTTTTTACACAAAAATGCAGTTCTGGCTCAAAATTTTTCATTTTCAGAAGGTATGAAGGAGAAAAAGCACCCCAAAATCTGTGCCCCAATTTCTCCCGAGTACGGCAATGCCTCACATGTGACCAAAAAATACCAGTTGGGTGCATGGCAGGACTCAGAAGGGAAGGAGTGATTTTTGGATTTTGCGGCTCAGATTCTGGTGGAATGAATGGTGGGTGCTATGTGGCATTAGCAAGACCCCCGAAGCACGGTGAAATGATGAACCTAAAAATCCTTAGATGTGTGGTATATTTTAAAACACTCCTTTATACATAGGCCGGGTTTGTCGGGGCAAGTGTCACACTGGAAAATAGTTTGCTTTCTTATTCCCTTTTTATAGCAAACTTTGCACCTTTTTTGTGTCCTGCCCTTTTTTCCAGTGGAGGGGATTTCATCAGGAAAATGCTGCCCTGGTACAATACGGGGGCCAGTACTAGAAGTACTGGGGCCCTCTGCCTGCTGGTTCCCAAATACTAGGCCCTTTATGACTTCCTCTTGAAAGTGCATAAATGTCCCCCTCTGGCCGGTAGAACGGAATAGCACGTAAGCGTTATACAGTGCCATCTGGATGATATACACGGCCAGCTTCTTGTACCAGATTTTTGTTTTCCGCAGGGGACTGTACGGCTTCAGTACCTGATCTGAAAGATAAACTCCGCCCATGTACCTATTGTAATCCAGGATACAATTAGGTTTTGAGGTGTGGGTACTGGTACCTCGTACAGGGACGGAGGTGGTACTGTCTCCATGAATTGTTGTCAGTATAAGGACATCCCTCTTGTCCTTATATTTGACCAACAACATATTTTCGGTGCATATTCCCCTGCTTTCACCCCTTCTCATTACTTGGGCAATGTGCGTTTTTGGGAGGCCTCTTTGGTTCTTGCGCACAGTACCGCAAGCTGCTGTACCTCTTGAACCAAGGGCCTTAAACAGGGGGATGCTGGTGTAAAAGTTATCCACATAGAGGTGATAACCTTTATCCAGGAAGGGGTGCACTAAATCCCAGACAATTTTTCCACTAACACCTACGAGGGAGGGGGGGCATTCTGGCGGTTCAATTCTTGAATCCTTCCCTTCATATACCCTAAACCTGTGGGTGTACCCTGAGGTGCTTTCACACAGCTTATACATTTTTATGCCATACCTTGCCCTCTTACTGGGAAGGTACTGGCGGAATTTAACCCTTCCTTTAAAATGTATAAGGGACTCGTCTATGCAAATGAATTTATCTGGGATGTACATCTCTTCAAATTTGGCACTGAAATGATCAATGACCGGCCTGACTTTGAATAGCCGGTCAAAGGTGGGATCATCTCTGGGTGGGCACTGTGCATTATCGTGGTAATGCAAAAATTTAAGGATCGTCTCAAATCAAGCCCGGGGCATGGCCATACGGTAAAATGGGGTGCTGTACAGAACATCTGTACTCCAATATTGCCTAATTTCTGGCTTTTTTACTATGCCCATATGAAACACCAGACCCCAAAACGTCATCATCTCTACTGCATCTACAGGGGTCCACCTAGCAAATGATGACGTGGGGTTTTGAGCAATAAACTGCTGGGCATATAAATTAGTTTGGTCCACCATTAAATTTATAAAATCATCAGAGAAAAATAATTTGAAAAAGTCAATTTCTCTGAGACCTGTGGAATCAAATTGGATTCCTGGCATGGCCAAAAACTCAGGAACCTGGGGCTCAAAATTGTCTGGTGGTGGGGTCCATACGAGATCAATTATTGGGGGGGGGGTCTCAGCTGCTCTACGGGGGCGTCTTTGAGGGGGTCCCTCATCACTAGAGGAGGAAGAGGAGCTTAAGACGAAGCCTTCAAATTCCCCGCTTGCATCACTGGCTTTGTCAGAGTCAGAGGCAAGCATGGCATATGCCTCCTCCGCTGAATACATTCTTCTGGATGACTGGGATGACATTTGGGATGACATTTGGGATGACATTTGGGATGCCATTTTTATTTTTGTGTTACTGGTAGTGAAATGTTTCAACACGTGTATAGTGTAGGGGGGGGTACAAACTTTATTTCAACCCGGGGGGTATGTAGTGTGTAGTGTGTATGTAGTGCAGAAAAAAAAATACTTTATACAAAAAAAAAAATTGAAGGGGTTAAAAAAAAAAAAATTGAAGGGGTTAAAAAAAAAAAAAAAAAAGGTCCTGCGCCAAAAATTGAGCACAGATGTTGGTCAGTTACGTCCGTCACTGAACAGCGCTCAAAGGCAACAGGAATTTGATCAAAAAAAAAAAAAAAAAGATCAACCCTGTGCCGAAAAAGCTGATCAGTGATGTACGTCACTGATCAGCGCACAGTGGCCACAGGACACCCACAAAATCACAGTGTGTGTAAAAAAAAATTAAAAAAAGACCCCACAGCAGCCTCAAAAAAAAAAAAAGGTGATCAGTGATGCGACACTGATTACCAGTGAGGGGCAGCAGGTGCACAACCTTTGGTGCAACTGACAGTGCAACTGGCAGCAACTGGCAGGTATATATAAAAAAAAAAACCTCTGCACCCCCAAAAAGTTGCTGATCACCTCAGATATAGTGATCAGCACAAAAGGCGGGGGCAGCAGACACAAAATTTAGCACTCTCTATCACTCTCTGTCACTATCTCTCTCTATCTCTCTATCTCTCACTATCTATCACTCTATGACACTGCAGCAGCAGCACTGACAGTTATATATATGAAAAATAACCCCTGCACCCCCAAAAAGTTGCTGGGGGTGCACAAAATGGGGGCAGCAGACACAAAATATAGCAGTCTCTATCACTCTCTGTCACTATCTCTCTCTATCTCTCTATCTCTCTATCTCTCACTATCTATCACTCTATAACACTGCAGCAGCAGCACTGACAGGTATATATATATATAAAAAAAACCCTGCGCCCCCAAAAAGTTGCTGATCAGTTAATTTATACTGATCAGCACAAAAGGGGGGGCAGCAGTCAGTTATATAAAAAATATATAGCACAATCTGTCACTATCTCTCTATCTCTCTCTCTCTCTCTATCTCTCTATCTATAACTATATCACACTGCAGCAGCACAAAATATAGCACTCTCTGACACTATCTCTCTCTATCTCTCTCTATCTATCTCTCTCTATCTAACGCTATTACACTGCAGCAGCACAAGTTCACAACACAGGAAGTCACAAGTAGTAACAGGATCCAGGAAGCATCCAGCACACTACAAGCAGTAATGAAGCAGTGATCAGATAAGTATTTTTCTCGGTTCAGGTCAGTATACTGCGGCAGCTAGGCACGGTGACCGCACTGCACGCAATTCCAGACCGGAATGGCGTCTGCAGCACAAGTTCACAACACAGGAAGTCACAAGTAGTAACAGGATCCAGGAAGCATCCAGCACACTACAAGCAGTAATGAAGCAGTGATCAGGTAAGTATTTTTCTCGGTTCAGGTCAGTATACTGCGGCAGCTAGGCACGGTGACCGCACTGCACGCAATTCCAGACCGGAATGGCGTCTGCAGTGCAGTCACCGTTAGTTTAAATCCCCCTCCTTGGCTGTGATTGGTCCGTCGGTCCGACGAACCAATCATGGCCTTTGGGGGCGGGCGGGGTGAGGTGGGGTGACACCAGTGTCACCCTTACACCCCGCGGTGATTGGTGCTGTACTTTACAGCACCAATCACCTCCGATCGCGTGTCACCGGCGAACGTTATTCGCCGGTGACACAGAAAACGCTGTAATTGGCTGTTCACACTGAACAGCCAATCACAGCGATCGCCGACGGGGGGGCGGCATCGCAGCCCCCCCTGGGCATGCAGGGACATGTCTGCTGTCAGGGACAGCAGACATGTTGAAACTGTCACCGCGTCTATAGACGCGGTGACAGTTACAAGCCATGACGTACATTTACGCCATGTGTCGGGAAGTACTTCCCGACCATGACGTAAATGTACGTCAAATGTCGGGAAGGGGTTAAAAAATGCGCGTGCGGTATTTGCATGCAATACCTCCTATCAAATTGATCACCTCTCCTAATACCACCTCTTGTTTCCTAACCCTTAGCGTATCTGATGGCTTGGATAGCCTATATAACAGATACCGACGGGTGGGGGTGCTTGGGTTGGTATGGTAGGTGATCCTTATTGGTGCCTTTAAATGTCTGAAATGTTGCTACGTGCGGTGATGTCCCTGGATCTATGTCGGGGATGACAGCAGTCGGTCGATGTTTAACAAGGAAATTATCGATACTGAGAGTAGTGGGTACAGATTGGTTCAGCTTCCAAATCTCCTGGTGTGTATGGACTTAATCCTAATTATACACCCAGATTGGAAATTCCCAATTTATATGCTGGATTGGGTTGAATTCCCTTCTCTCTCAGAATGTGTGGGTATAAGCTCATTCGCACCATACACACATGTATTGAATATTTATTTGTTAGTGATATGTGCCACAGGTTGATTCATGTATGAGTGTGGTCCGGGATTTTATTGGGGGATAATGTCCCAAGAGGGTCCCCTCTCATATGTTCTCACAACCGTGTTGGTTTTGCACTATCTCGTCGCATAAATCTTGAGGGGGAAGGAATGTCCTTATCAGGTTCCCTCTCATATGTGGTTGCAAATGTGTTTGTAGTGCACTATTTCATCACACTCAAAAAACAATATTTGACTGCTGGTTATTCCGCGAATTTAATGTGTAATTGTCTTATGCGGATTAGCCAATAATTGGTTCAACCGTGAGTATGGTCTGAGATTATGTTCGGGGGGATAATGTCCCAGCAGGGGCCCTTTCTCAGCCGTCACGAACGTCTTATTTGCACTATCTCAATATAGATATCATGTGCAGTCTGGATAACATGCACTTTTTAGACATATATATAGGTAGTTGTCAACTGCTGTTAAGTCAAATGATTGTTGTACATACAATTGTAGTATAGGATATACACCGTACAATTAATTGGTGCTAATTGTCAATGGCCTGACCGGTTCTGAACTAATCGAACTAACGGTCGGTATTAGGGGGTGCTCAGCCGTGAGTATGATCTGAGATTTTAATGGGCGGGTAATGTCCCAGCAGGGTCCCTCTCTCATATACAGTCACGGACGTGTTATTTGCTCTATCTCGTCATGTACATAGAAATCATGTGCGGTCTGAGTTTTTTAAACCATATATGGGGGGAGAATTGTCCCATGTGGGTCCCCTCTCATCTATTACCACAGACGTATAATGCGCACTATATCGTAATATATCCAGGTATTTATCAACTGCTGTTAATTCAAGAGATCGTTGCACATACAATTATTAGGTAGAATGTACACCGTATGATTAGTTGGTGCTAATTGTAAATGGCCTGACCAGTTCTGAACTAATCTAACTAACGGTCGGTATAGGGGGTGCTAAGTTGCTAGCCCCGGATAGTGGAGCAGTGTTGGAAACAGGTATATATATTATTACTACTCTGTTAGCCTTGTGTTTGACTGCTCTATATTAACTTAACACGGCAGTTCAGTCTGCCGTACGCGGTGAGAGAGCAGATCCTATAATCCTCACGGGTCTTTTTATTTTTATTCATTTTAATCATCGAAAGCTCCTTGTGTGTGCTGGTCATAACAATGCAAATAAGACGAAGTTTCAGGAAAAAAGGCACCCAACGTTAACAGAACTGGCCAGGAGCTGCATGGCCTATTGAGTCAAGATGTATGGGTAAACATCTGTATCCAAGCAAAGGCAGAGGTCACAGTGTTAGCGGATGTGCGAGTGCTGTCTACGGGTGGGTTGGTTGTGCAATAGTGTTCGGCATATGTGTAAGGGGCATTATGTGTGTCATGTATAAATGCATTAATAATGTGCGACATATGTGTAACAGGCATTAGGTGTGTCATGTGTATAAGGGCATTAATAATGTGCAACATACGTGTAAGGGGCATTATGTGTGTCATTATGTGTATGAAGGACATTAATAAAGGTTGGCATAATGTGTAAGGGGCATTATGGTTATAATGACATTAATAATGTGTGTCATGTGTAATGGGCCCTGTGTGGTATTATCAGGGGTGCCAAGAGAAAGGGGTAGGGGGTGCAAATTACCCAGGCCAAAGTCTGATGGAAGGGCCCAGTGGAGGCCCCAGGCCCCCTCCCCTTAAGTGACAGCAGCAGCTGCAGCTCTTCTCCTCTGCTCACATTGCTTTGTGCTGGGTTGCAGTGTGGACATGGAGGTGCTTAAAATACAATATTTTCTCAGGATTTTTTTCTAAGGGAATAATGTGAAGAGTAATGTACATAAAGTAAAGTGGTACAACTGTGTAATGTAACGTGAATAAGGGACAACATTGCATGATATAATGTGAATAAAGTTGCACTACTGTGTGGCATAATTTGAATTGGGGGTACTATTGGGTGGCCATGCCCCTTCCCAGCAAGAACACACCCCTGTTTGAGCTGCGCACCGAATGTGTGCACTGTTTCTATTTAAAATATTGCGGGTAGGAGCACCAAAATGATGACTGCTATGATGAGGGTTGATGGTGCTGGGAAAGGGGAGCAGGGTCAGAGGCGGAACTAGTGGCGGTGCTAGGGGGCACCAGTCAAAATCTTGCCTAGGGCGTCATTTAGGCTAGGGCCGGCTCTGCTTTTACCACTAGGTCATAAGCTATATATTAAGCTGACTACTCCTTTGCTTTGGCAGTAACTTCACCATCTATTTTGCTTTCCTTATTGTGTAGACCCTGTTTTTCTTTAGTGTCTAGTGCTGAAAAAACTGATGTTTCTATATAAAGGGGGAAATTTATTAAGGGAAATTTGTAAAAAATAGGTGTATTTGTAACCAGAAATACACTTATTTTTGACATTTACTATCCCGAAAATACAGCAATTAGTATTCGTATTGATAGCACATCAACAACATTTTGTCTAGTAAATGTCAAAAATAAGTGTATTTCTGGATACAAATACAACTATTTTTTACAAATTTCCTTTAGTAAATTTCCCCCAAAGTGTTAACCAACTACGAAGCAAAACTCTATATACATTCTATAAATTAAACATTTGCTGCTTAAGGTGTGAAATGTTGAGTAGAGAAATCTGCCTGCATGAAAAGTCTAGACTTCAAAGTGCCCGGCTGGTGTCTGTTTATCAGCTTAGACTGTTTGGCTCTAGCTGACCACTGGGGATTTCCAGGTATAACAAATCAGTGTTCTACATCAAAAGATCTCTCTTGAATATTTGTTAATTCATAGGAGTAATGGCAGGAGGATTTATATTCATTGGGAAGACTTATGTTTTGCATTTCAGGTTAACTTTTCCCTGGTGTATACCACAATGTACCATTGACTTTCTATACACCTCAAGAGAACATCACGTGATATAACATGCACCGCTCTCATATCTCTAGATTGATTATAAAGTTTTGGCATATTATTGTTATCATTAAATGCTGGGTGAGCTGGAGATTTCGGCCTGGATGTATAGTGTATCACATGTACTGTGTGATACATCCCGCCCTGTACTGGGTGTTTATTAATACCAGAATGCATGCATAGACAAGCTGGGAACTCTGGCTTCTAAGGCAACACAATGGTGTTGCTTATCTGGTACAAGCTCTGTAAACTTACATTTTTTTTAGCTTGATACATACAGTATAAACACATCGCAGCTCTAAAGAATTCTATGGGGACTACTGTAACGGTGGTCTGCTGTAGATATTAACGATATCTTCTACTGCCCATTTTATTACATATGGAAACCATATGTATTGCGGTAAACCACCAAAAGTAACAGTTTTCAGAGGTTTGACTGCATTTGGTGCTTGATACAACCCACCTTTCATCAGTCCTCTCTTTCCAGTGTTGCAGATCTGTGAAAACATTTAACTATAGTAGTGTATAAAAAAAAGTATATATTTAGTTCTTGTCTGTTTAGGCCTTCAAATTCAGTACCTGTATGTTTACCCACAAATACCTCCCAACCAGTGCCAGCTCCAGAGGTGGGGCTGCAGGGAAGTCCATAATTAAAAAAGGGGAGCAACACCAACTGTGTGATTCCAGGCCACTGATGTGTGGCAGTGTTTGGGACAGCAGCTGGTGTGGCTCTACTATTTGAATTATGGACTTCGCTGGAGCATCACCTCTGCAGCATCCATTGCCCCTAAGTGTATGGATTCAAGAGCTCTGTTCCTCCAACAAAACAAAAAACATATCTTGTTGTATTTATAGAATAAAATACTTTTGCAATAATTTTCACCTGTTTTTGCCATACTTACATTGTGGCTTCCACCCTAAAAAGGCCCTTACATAAGACAAGAACAACAAGTTGTTAGTAAGCATTACCTAAACCAGGATTATACGACTTAAGTAACCCTAGAAATTAGTTAAGTACCCTTAATAGGTTTGCCATTATTCACAAAAAAAACAACAACAGATAATACTGGAAAATATATTAAAACACACACAAATATTTTAATGATTAATCACTCACATCAGCAATAATATACAATGTTCTCAAGTTATATATTTTTATATATATAGAATTTAAGCACTTTTTTTTGCGTAGCATTCAACTTTAAATGCTTCAAATATTATATAATGTTGATATAACATTTCTAGCAGAAATAAATATATTGCACTTAAAAAGAAATTTCCACCAGGTGCCAAGTCATAAAGTTTTTACAATTCCAACTGTATTTTTTTCCTGCATAAAATACATTTATATTAATTACACTTAGCTCCAGAGATTATGTTTAACAAAGAGGTAACAAAATGACACACACAAAAAAAAATCAGTAATAATATGGAAAAAAATTGAAATCCAGTTTCAAAAGTTTAAATGATCTTGTTTTCTATAAATATGTCTGGCACTGATACAGTATGTCCATGTTTTGAAGAAATTGAAAGGATAAAGGCTGTTTTTAGTTTTGGTACAGTCTCCTTTTTAACACATTATTTGTATAGTCAGTTATCTGCAGGATTCACTGCGGGCATTTTGCAGAGCCCAAAGCTCTGCACAGTCTATTTGATATCGAAGCCACAGGGCTGCTGATTGGAATAAAATCAGCATCGACTGTGACTGAAAACTGTCCATTGTCTATTCGATTTCAATTCGTTTTTGCTTACATAAGCAAAAGGGAATAGAAAAGTAGATCAAATCAAACCGTGTGCACGGGCCTATAGATAGACTGACCTAGATTTTTTTTTTACTGTAGAATGTGTACATCCATGAACACCTACACATAAGTCTTTCCATTTAATGTTATAGTTTACTTTGTATATGGCCACTCCAAAATTAACAACATTGGCTTTCTAGCAGGGCTTAAGCAGTCATTCTCACCTCAACAACTGACAGCTACTTAATGGTAGGCATCTGAATTTGAACTCTAGTGAACTTGTGAATATATAGCTATGCAGCTACTGGTGTTTGAGCATAGCATTTACGTTGTCTTACTCTTAAGGAAGCCTGGAATATGTTTCCTTCTTACAGGTTTAAAGGAGTTAATTGATCTTTATTAAAGATCTTAACCAACCTAATAGCCTTAATATAAAAATAAATAAAATAACATCATCCTAGATATGGGCTCACTGATTTTATATTATTGATGAAGGTAGCAGTTTTCTTTGTTAATAGAAAAATATTGTTAAACTAGTATTTTTTAAGATATGCCAATCATTCTACCAAATACCAAACAGAGTGCTATTATATTAATAAAGTCATTTTGGGATATTGTTTTACAAGTAGGGATGTACTCATTAAATACTTATGAGGAATTTTGAATTTCTATGTTTATTTCAGATCTTGTTATGTTTTCAAAGATCAAAAATTAGATGAAAAAAGTTAAAAGATTAGTACCCCCCCCCCCATTAACTACAGTGTAAAACTTGTAAAATTCAAGATGATAATGTCTTAAAAACAGAGACTGACTTTTAGGGGGGTATTCAATCCCGCCGCTAGTTCCAACAGGGGAAATAGCGATGGGCACCTTTTCAATGCGGTTTTGGCCGACAGCATTGTAGAGGCAGATCGACAGAACGGGCCCGACTTTAAAAGCTGTCAGGTCCGTTTTGTCGATAACGCCATGAATTGTCCTGATCACGGCCGAACCTCGACAAATACACGGCCATTTACGTGGACACGCCACCTTTTTGCCAATCGCCAAGCAGGACATTGACTCCTGCTTGGCGATATGTGGTCAAGCAAAACTAAAACGGGCCAGGGTCACGGCTGTTGGGACGGATCAACCCGGGATTGAATACCCCCATAATATGACCTTTTCCAATCTTCTCTCAGGACTACAGAATGCTTGCTGAATCTATCTCCTTCTCTTTCTTTGCTCTATTGGTTATGAATGTTATGTGTCATAAAGAATTAACAGAAAAAAAAAATCGAAATTTTAAGGGATTTTTTAGAATGTGCTCCCTTAAAGAGCCCCCTTTGAAAATCAATCCATATTTCACTAACACTAGATATGCCAGAAAAGAGCAGGCACAAAAACTAAAATGCATTAAATACTAGGGGTACACTTACTAAAGCTTCTAAAAATGAAAAGAGGTGATGTTGCCTATAGCAACCAAACAGATTCTATCATTTCTCTATTGCATCCTACAAAATGATAGACAGAATCTCATTGGTTGCTATGGGCAACATCACATATTTTCATTTTTAGATATTTACCCCATAGTTTCTGGAACAAATGGGTAGCATGACACATAGGTAGTTTAATCAGAAATAATAAAGTCATGATTACAGATCTAGCTAAGAGTAGCTTATGGAAAAATACATAAATATCAGATTTAGTTCCATTCAGGTTCACCAAAATGAACGTTATATTTACCATTTTCAAATGTATCTTGTTTAAAGAGTTATCTTAAGAGATAAATTCTGATCTCCTATAATGAATCTCATATAGAGTCTGGAAAACACGTTATTCCATAAGGTGTGGACATTTTCAATGAAAAGATGTATAATAAATAATAAAATATACTTTTTAACAGTTATGAAATATATATAAATCAAACATTAACAATCTGCTTAACAACACATAACATTTCAGAAAGTTTAAAAACATACAGTTCTGGAGGATCAATATGAATATGTGTCGTTTAGACATTTCTGCTGATAAGGGTTTCCATAATACCGATTGAAGCTTGAAGGCTTAAAAACACAGTACAGTACTACCGCAGAAATCTCACATACAGTGATGTAGTCTTGTTTTTGCATCACATACACAGTATAGTTTTATCCACCACAAAGTGATAGTTGTGCCCATAAAATCAACATGAAAGAACAGTTTTCTAAAAAATTAAAATAGTTGTTTGCAAACATTGTAGACAAAGTTTTGTTATTGCTGAACATCGGCACCAGGTGGTGGTCCTACAGATAGGTCTTCCTGGTTCATGTGTTTAGGTGGTAAAGAAATCCCATAAATTCATCATTTGTTTGAGCGAAAGGACAATTTGTCTTAATTCTCCATCTCCTCTTCTCGGCAAATGTCATAAAAGTTCATGAGTGCCACACAGCAGAGAAACTGAGAAGGTCTATACTTAAAATGGAGCCAAGTTTTGCTGGCCTCTAAGATGTTTATTCTCCGTCAAAGGATTGATAGGCATGCAGTAAAATCTTATAATAAATAATTTGCATTTTTCTTGCAACAAAATGGGACAAAAAGTATCAGATGCGTTCCACTCTGAGAATTATTGTAATCGGGAGGGGGGGGGGGGGGGGGGGATTGATCTGTATTATATGTAAAGCTCATTTCCTTTAATATGCGACTCCATCTGAAATATTACAGCCCCAATAGGTGTTTTACTGGGCAGGTGTGAAAGCAGAAATAATTAACAGACACAATTTTTTGGGAATCTGTACGTTTTTGGAATTTAACATTTCTTGAATGGGAAAGGAGTATTGACACACCTGGAGGGAAGTTGCTTTCATTTGTTCATTTGAGTTTTAGAAGCCTTTTCTGATGAAAGATTTTCTCCCAGTTATGAACATGCCTTGCTGTTTTTGTGTGGAGTTTAGTTAGAGAAGTTTAGTGCTTTTCTCGTCCATCACCTGGTTCCATACAATAGTGCTTGACCCTATTATTTTATTATTTGCATACTGCATATATATATATATATATATATATATATATATATATATATATATATATGTGTGTATATATATATATATATATATATATATATATATATATAATCTTTGCTTCATGCCAGTCATACAAATGGGGTCATCACAGCAGAGGAGTGTCGCAGTCCTTGGATGGCTGCATAAGGCCCCTGCTGAAAGTAGTGATGATATCTCGGCATATGGAAAGAGGGGAACGTAGGCCCACTGCCTTGCATGGTGCTGGCGAGGGCTGAAGGTGTAAGTGGCATGCTTAGCCGACTGTAGGGAGGCAATGACCCTTGGATTGGGTGGGGAATGGGAGTAGCAAGAGAAGCAGTGCTTGTGCCCAGTGCGGTCAATGTTTGTGGGTGTTGAAAACCAGAGAAACCTGAAGTGGAGGATACCCAGGAGGTGAGGGACAAGTTGTCAGATGTTGTAAAAGCTGATCCTAATAAGAAAACAGACAAAATATATATATATATATTAATAGAACAATAAAGCATTCAAAGCCAATTATATGAAAATTTCACCCAAATCTAAAACAAATAGTTTGGGTTGAGTTAAATGAGATACATAAACAGTTGAAACAAATATATAATACAAACTAGTAAGG
The DNA here is from genome assembly GCF_055691185.1 of Crinia signifera. NCBI lineage: Eukaryota > Metazoa > Chordata > Amphibia > Anura > Myobatrachidae > Crinia > Crinia signifera. The sequence goes on along the minus strand of NC_139221.1, from coordinate 211,310,951 downwards.
TTAACACAAAAGCAGAAATAGCAATTATTTCTTCCATTTTGTTTTATCTTTACCTCTGCTCTGTAATAGCTGGCCATCTTCTCCCAGCACATCTTCATCTCCATATGTCCGTATGGGAGATCTTGCATATGAATGTTTCTGAATAAGGCTTTCCACACTTTCCCTACATAATAAAAATGAACAAAAGAGAGGACTACATTTAATTTAGATGCAATATATTGTTTTATATATAATTTAGATACTATGGGGGAAATTTACTAAAGGAAATTTGTAAAAAAATAGGTGTATTTGTATCCAGAAATACACTTTTTTTGACATTTACCATCCCGAAAATACGGCAATTCATATTCGTATTTATAGCACATCAATACGACTATGAATTAACATAATTTCGGGATAGTAAATGTCAAAAATAAGTGTATTTCTGGATACTATACACCTATTTTTTTTTACAAATTTCCTTTAGTAAATTTCCCCCAATATATTTTAATATTGAACATGTAATACCCATTGTGATCAAAATCCTTCGTAATATTATTACCAATGAAAAGTACTTTAGAAGTATATACCTCCTAACCCTAGTGCATAACCATAATCATGTACATACTGGTAGGATGTGTCAAGATTCTGAATTTTGGTATCTGGACTGACTACATTGATTGTGACTACATCCCTCTTAGGTAAGGGGAATAGAATGATCTCCCAGCAGTCAGGATTCTGCCCGTCATTAGAACGACGTCTGAATCCAGATTGCCAAAACTCTGACAGGGGGCTGTGCACTATGAGGCCCCTTGCAGGCTCGTTGCACTCGCCAAAGGTTCTATTTTCCCTCTATGGGGATCGAGGGCCCCCACGAGGGAGAATAGCCCCTGTAAGTAGGGATCCTGACTGTGGAGCTTTTAAAGTCGCAAGTCTGCATATCACGAAGGTTTGACACCATAATCTTCATGCATCTTTGGTACCAAAGGACGAAATCAGGGTGTGGTATATTAAGGTTAACAGTGTCTAGGTCAACCCCAAAAGGTCGACATGCACAAGGTCAACACTGACAAAAGGACAACACAAGCAATAAGTTGACACATGAAAATGTAAATATTCATTTTTCATGTCTCTGTCTACAATAATAAATATATAATATATAACATGTCATTTCATGTTAGAAAAGAATGCCAAGGCTTTGGGGTAAATTTACTAAGATGGACGTTCTATTGAAGATGGGATGTTGCCCATAGCCACCAATCAGATTATATGTATTATTTTCCAGAAGGTGCTTAAAACAATAAGTAGTTATATTTAACTTTGAGATACTATAGTAAGATGCCACAGGGTGATCTCCACAAACAATAGCATTAATCATCTTCTAGAACCCGCAGATCCAAAAGTGGAACTACACCACAAGTAAATACAATAGAGTCTCTTCAACCTTTTCTCTCTCTCTTTTTTTTTTCAATTACTATTTACAAAGCAGCAATGTCGCAACTTCTGAATCTTTGCTGATATAACACAACAGTTGGCTCAGGCTATAGATAACACTGACAATTAAATAATAGTAAGTGTGTTGATTCTTCGCAACATAGTAAAAGTTCACAAACTAATGCACAGTAAAGGCTGATTTGGCTGTGAAATCGGCCCAAATCAGCTGTATATAACATGCTGTCTGGTCCAATGCACGGTCCTGTGCCCATCGGACCCTGTGTTCACACTGGTGGGACATCAGATGTCTCACATTCGGACCCATCAGTGGCACATTGCAGATGCTTTTTAGCACCCGCGATGTGTCAGGTCTGATCCGTAAGTGTGTGCCAGGGGTGAAGCACCCCTGGCACACACCTATGTGCAGTGACGGGGTCCGGCAGCTGGGTCGGAGTGGCGGCTGGCAGCTGGTAGCGGCATTTGCCGGCCGCAGGGCGGGAAGTGGCTGGTGAATTTGAAAAAATATTTTGAAAAGACTGTCTGGACGCTGATTGGCTGAGAGAATTCTCTCAGCCAATCAGACAGCCAATCAGATGCGAGGCTGCTGATTGGTCAAGAGAATTATTTTAGCCAATAACTGGCCAGTCAGTCTTTTCAAAATATTTGTTAAAATTCAGTAGCTGCTTCCCGCCCCACCGCTAGACAAATGCTGCTACAAGCTTTCAGCCGCCATGTAGACCCCGCTGCCCACCCCTGCTCCTGCTGCAGCAGCTCCCCAGGACAAATCATCAGCGATCATCATCAAGTGCCAAATCATAAGGGGTGCTGCCGGGAAACTCTTAAGGGCAAACTGTCCTTAGGACAAATTGTCCCAATGTATGGGGGCCATTAGAATTAGCTAGAACTCCCAACAATAAAACAATCCAAATGTAACACTTTTTGTTTACTATTGTAAATGTTTTCTTTATGCTTTTGTATATTGATGCTACTGGAATGTATATCAAGGATAATAAAAATAACAAGCATACAACATACAATATATTTAATGTACAGATACCATTTTACCACTAGAGGGAGTTCTATGACAAAACAGAATAACTAGAGCTATGGTACTGTAAATCTGAGGCGCAGGCATTTGTACCACAAAAGGCTGGTATTTTAAGCCTAAATGCTCCCTTACACTTAGCCTAGGTATGGCATGTATGTGGTTTATTATTTGTGCATGTGGCGGTAAAGAATGTTAGCTTGGTTGTTTACATTTTAGGGGCAGGTTTATGACAAATACACACCCTATGGATAACGCTGTTTAACCCCTTCCCGCCGCAGCCTGTTTTTGCCTTCCTGACAGAGCCCTTTTTTTCAAATCTGACAGGTATCACTTAAGTGGGGATAACTTTTTTTTGCTTTTACTTATCCCAGTGATTTTGAGATTGTTTTCTCGTGACACATTGTACTTCAAGTTAGTGGTAAATTTGGGTCGATACAGTCTGTGTTTTTTTGTGAAAAATACCAAAATGTCGTAAAAAAATGGAAAATTTAGCAATTTTCAAAATGTTAAATTTTCTGCTTGTGAGACAAATAATCATACCACTCAAAATAGTTAATAACTAACATAGACCATATGTCTACTTTATGTTTCCATCATTATTTCAACATCCTTTTAATTTTTTTGGACACTAGGAGGCTTAAAATATGAATAGCAAATTCTCAAATTTTCAATAAAATTTCAAACACTGATTTTTTTAGGGACCAGTTCAGTTCTGATGTGACTTTGAGGGACTTGTATGTGAGACACCCCCATAAATGATGCCATTTCAAAAACTGCACCCCTCACAGTATTCAAAACAGCATTTTGGAAGTTTGTTAACCCTTTAGGTGTTTCACAGGAATTAAAACAAAGTGTAGGTGAAATTTCAAAATTTCATTTTTTTTGCAGATTTGCAATTTTAATACATTTTTCTAAGGAACACAGTAGATTTTACTAGAGAAATGTGACTAAAAATTGATTCCCCCAATTCTTTTGTTTTCATAAATATCCTATATGTGGCCCTAGTGTGCACGTTGACCAAACCACAGGCTTCATAATAGAAGGAGCACCTACTTAATTTTGGAGCCTCCTTTTTATGAGATTATTTTTTAGGCACCATGTAGGTTTCTAGGCACCATAAGATGCTAAAAGTTAGGAACCCCCCCACAAGTGACCCCATTTTGCTAACTACACCCCTCAGGGAATTCATCTAGGGGTATAGTGTACATTTCAAACCCCCAGGGGTTTCACCAATTGTGGTACAACTGGGCAGTGAAAATGAAAAATTAAAATTTTCACACAAAAATGCAGTTCTGGCTCAAAATTTTTCATTTTCACAAGGAATGAGGGAGACAAAGCACCCCAAAATCTGTGCCCCAATTTCTCCCGAGTACGGCAATGCCTCACATGTGACCAAAAAATACCAATTGGGTGCATGGCAGGACTCAGAAGGGAAGGAGTGATTTTTGGATTTTGCAGCTCAGATTCTGGTGGAATGTTGGTGGGTGCTATGTCACATTAGCAAGACCCCCGAAGCACCAATACAGTGGAACCCCCCACAAGTGACCCCATTTTGCAAACTACACCCCTCAGGGAATTCATCTAGGGGTATAGTGTACATTTCAAACCCCCAGGGGTTTCACCAATTTTGATACAACTGGGCTGTGCAAATGAAAAATTACATTTTTTACACAAAAATGCAGTTCTGGCTCCAAATTTGTCATTTTCACAAGGAATGAAGGAGACAAAGTACCCCAAAATCTGTGCCCCAATTTCTCCCGAGTACGGCAATGCCTCACATGTGACCAAAAAATACCATTTGGGTGCATGGCAGGACTCAGAAGGGAAGGAGTGATTTTTGGATTTTGCAGCTCAGATTCTGGTGGAATGTTGGTGGGTGCTATGTCGCATTAGCAAGACCCCCGAAGCACCAATACAGTGGAACCCCCCCACAAGTGACCCCATTTTGCAAACTACACCCCTCAGGGAATTCATCTAGGGGTATAGTGTACATTTCAAACCCCCAGGGGTTTCACCAATTTTGATACAACTGGGCTGTGCAAATGAAAAATTACATTTTTTACACAAAAATGCAGTTCTGGCTCAAAATTTTTCATTTTCACAAGGAATGAAGGAGACAAAGCACCCCAAAATCTGTGCCCCAATTTCTCCCGAGTACGACAATGCCTCATGTGTGACCAAAAAATGGCAGGACTCAGAAGGGAAGGAGTGATATTTGGATTTTGCAGCACAGATTCTGGTGGAATGTTGGTGGGTGCTATGTCGCATTAGCAAGACCCCCGAAGCACCAATACAGTGGAACCCCCCCACAAGTGACCCCATTTTGCAAACTACACCCCTCAAGGAATTCATCTAGGGGTATAGTGTACATTTCAAACCCCCAGGGGTTTCACCAATTTTGATACAACTGGGCTGTGCAAATGAAAAATTACATTTTTTACACAAAAATGCAGTTCTGGCTCCAAATTTTTCATTTTCACAAGGAATGAAGGAGACAAAGCACCCCAAAATCTGTGCCCCAATTTCTCCCGAGTATGGCAATGCCTCATATGTGACCAAAAAATACCAGTTGGGTGCATGGCAGGACTCAGAAGGGAAGGAGTGATTTTTGGATTTTGCAGCTCAGATTCTGGTGGAATGAATGGTGGGTGCTATGTGGCATTAGCAAGACCCCCGAAGCACGGTGAAATGATGAACCTAATAATCCATAGATGTGTGGTATATTTTAAAACACTCCTTTATACATAGGCCGGGTTTGTCGGGGCAAGTTTTACAGTGGAAAATAGTATCCTTTCTTATTCCCTTTTTATAGCAAACTTTGCACCTTTTTTGTGTCCTGCCCTTTCTTGCAGTGGAGGGGATTTCGTTAGGAAAATGCTGCCCTGGTACAATACGGGGGCCAGTACTAGAAGTACTGGGGCCCTCTGCCTGCTGGTTCCCAAATATTAGGCCCTTTATGACTTCCTCTTGAAAGTGCATAAATGTCCCCCTCTGGCTGGTAGAACGGAATAGCACGTAAGCGTTATACAGTGCCATCTGGATGATATACACGGCCAGCTTCTTGTACCAGATTTTTGTTTTCCGCAGGGGACTGTACGGCTTCAGTACCTGATCTGAAAGATCCACTCCGCCCATGTACTTATTGTAATCTAGGATACAATTAGGTTTTGAGGTGTGGGTACTGGTACCTCGTACAGGGATGGAGGTGGTACTGTCTCCATGAATTGTTGTCAGTATAAGGACATCCCTCTTGTCCTTATATTTGACCAACAACATATTTTCGGTGGATTGTGCCCTGCTTTCACCCCTTCTCAGTACTTGGGCAATGTGCGTTTTTGGGAGGCCTCTTTGGTTCTTGCGCACAGTACCGCAAGCTGCTGTACCTCTTGAACCAAGGGCCTTAAACAGGGGGATGCTAGTGTAAAAGTTATCCACATAGAGGTGATAACCTTTATCCAGGAAGGGGTGCACTAAATCCCAGACAATTTTTCAACTAACACCTACGAGGGAGGGGGGGCATTCTGGCGGTTCAATTCTTGAATCCTTCCCTTCATATACCCTAAACCTGTGGGTGTACCCTGAGGTGCTTTCACACAGTTTATACATTTTTATGCCATACCTTGCCCTCTTACTGGGAAGGTACTGGCGGAATTTAACCCTTCCTTTAAAATGTATAAGGGACTCGTATACAAATAAATTTTTCAGGGATGTACATCTCTGCAAATTTGGCACTGAAATGATCAATGACCGGCCTGACTTTGAATAGCCGGTCAAAGGTGGGATCATCTCTGGGTGGGCACTGTGCATTATCGGTGTAATGTAAAAATTTAAGGATTATCTCAAAACGAGTCCGAGTCATGGCCATACGGTAAAGTGGGGTGCTGTACAGAACATCTGTACTCCAATATTGCCTAATTTCTGGCTTTTTTACTATGCCCATATGTAACACCAGACCCCAAAACGTCATCATCTCTACTGCATCTACAGGGGTCCACCTAGCAAATGATGACGTGGGGTTTTGAGCAATAAACTGCTGGGCATATAAATTACTTTGGTCCACCATTAAATTTATAAAATCATCAGAGAAAAATAATTTGAAAGTCAATTTCTCTGAGACCTGTTGAATCAAATTGGATTCCTGGGATGGCCAAAAACTCAGGAACCTGGGGCTCAAAATTGTCTGGTGGTGGGGTCCATACGGGATCAATCATTTGGGGGGGGTCTCAGCTGCTCTACGGGGGCGTCTTTGAGGGGGTCCCTCATCACTAGAGGAGGAAGAGGAGCTTAAGACGAATCCTTCAAATTCCCCGCTTGCATCACTGGCTGTGTCAGAGTCCGAGGCAAGCATGGCATATGCCTCCTCCGCTGAATACATTCTTCTGGATGACTGGGATGACATTTGGGATGACATTTGGGATGCCATTTTTATTTTTGTGTTTCTGTAAGTGTAATGTTTCAACACGTGTATAGTGTAGGGGGGGTACAAACTTTATTTCAACACGGGGGGTATGTAGTGTGTAGTGTGTATGTAGTGCAGAAAAAAAAAACTTTATACAGGAATTTGATCCCAATAAAAATAAAAAAAATTGAAGGGGTTAAAAAAAAAAAAAAAGGTCCTGCGCCAAAAATTGAGCACAGATGTTGGTCAGTAACGTCCGTCACTGAACAGCGCTCAAAGGCAACAGGACACCCACAAAAGCAACGTGGGTGTAAAAACAATTAAAAAAAATAAATAAACCACAGCACTCTCCAAAAAAAAAAAACAATTTAAAAAAACTGCAGAAAAAAAAATGATATCAACCCTGTGCCAAAAATGCTGTTCAGTGATGTACGTCACTGATCAGTGGCCACAGGACACCCACAAAAGCAACGTGGGTGTAATAAACCACAGCACTCTCCAAAAAAAAAAACAATTTAAAAAAACTGCAGAAAAAAAATGATATCAACCCTGTGCCAAAAATGCTGTTCAGTGATGTACGTCACTGATCAGCGGCCACAGGACACCCACAAAAGCACCCACAAAAGCAACGTGGGTGTAAAAACAAAACCCCACTGCAATCCCCCCCCCCAAAAAAAACTGCAGATCAGTGATGCAGTGATGCGACACTGATTAGCAGTGAGGGGCAGCAGGCAGACAACTGTGGGTGCAACCTGACAGGGTATATATAAAAAAAAAACCCTGGACCCCCAAAAAGTTGCTGATCAGTTAATTAATTTAAACTGATCAGCACAAAAGGGGGGCAGCAGTCAGTTGCACAGGCAGCACAACCTTTGGTGCAACTGACAGGTATATATATAAAAAAAAAAAAAAAAAAAAAAAAGTTGCTGATCAGCACAGATATACTGATCAGCACAAAAGGGGTGCAGCAGACACAAAATATAGCACTCTCTATCACTCTCTATCACTCTCTATCACTCTCTGTCACTCTCTGTCACTATCTCTCACGATCTGTGACTCTATGACACTGCAGCAGCAGGACACAGGAAGTCACAAGATCCAGGAAGCATCCAGCTGCTGGCAGCACGCTACCAGCGGTGATCAGCGGTGATCAGGTAAGTATCAGGCAAGGTTCAGGTATGTATATCACGACAGAGTGGCCGGTGACCGCTCTGCACGCAATTCCAGACCGGAATGGCGTCTGCAGCGCAGTCACCGTTAGTTTAAATGACGCGCCTTGGCTGTGATTGGTCCGTCGGTCCGACGGACCAATCACAGCCTTGGGGGCAGGTGGGGTGAGGTGTGGTCATCACCGGTGACCCCCTCATGCCCCCTCACACCCGGCGGTGATTGACACCTGTGTTACCGAGCGTCTGATTCGCCGGTAACACAGGAAAACGCTGCGACTGGCTGTTCACATTGAACAGCCAATCACAGCGATCACCAACGGGGGGGAGGCATCGCCACCCCCCCTGGGCATGCAGGGACATGTCTGCTGTCAGGGACAGCAGACATGTTTAAACTGTCACCGCGTCTATAGACGCGGGGACAGTTTAAAGTCATGACGTATATATACGTCATGTGTCGGGAAGTACATCCCGGCCATGACGTATATATACGTCAAATGTCGGGAAGGGGTTAAGGATGGAATTATTATTATCACAGGGCCGTCTCCGATATATTTTCACAATGTTTCTTAGTAAATTCAGGCAGATAGCATTTCCCATTACAAGTATGAGAAATGTGATCTGCTTACAAAAAAAATAAAAAGGTGAATGAAGCGGTTTAATACATTTAAGTAAATCTAAAATAGTGTGACAAGGGTATAAAAAGACCCTTTTACAAACTATTCTAGTAAAAATATAAATGTTTATAAATGTGCCCCTTAGGCTTAGTGGGTGCAATCTTCTTACATCTAAATGGGTGGGTTATTGTAAATGGAAAGTTGAGTATCCTATTACCTCTGTTAAAATACCGGGAGTGAAAAACTGATGTTTTTTTTATATTTTACCCAATTTTTTGACAATTTTCTTTTAAAGGGCGATCCTATTGGGTTGCTAGATAAAAGTCCCACTTTGCACAAAAACACATGTTCACCGAAACCTGCAGCCCTGTTTTTGCCTGATGCAGGTGAAACAAATCCCTGATTAACCGCACATTGTGCCGCTTATAGGGGTTAATTAGATAACCTAGAGGGAGCCTATTACACACAATCAGTGATCGCAGTAATAAGATATCATCCTAATTTCATGTTTGTTTTCCTGTCCGTTCTTAAATGCTGCTACTATTTCAAATATAAATTTATTATTAATAAGATTTGAGAAAAGATATTGAAGGGTATTCAATGCTCTGATAGCGAGTTATCAATGGCGAGAAGTGCCGATAACTCAACACTATGCCTGAGGCAAGGTTTACTGCCATTTACCTCATTACCTGTTGCTTGAGGCACGGTGGAAACGGTGAGTGTGGCCATTGAAATGAACCTTGCCATTTAAGGGGATTCTTGCCGGGGCCCCTCAGGTGAGGATTTGTCCCAAACATTGAATATGGCGAGGGGGTTTCATGGTGAGGATGGCTTATTTCTGGCGAGGAAAAGCCATTCCCACCGTACAAACCCCCGCTACGGCAGCATTGAATACTGCTCATAAATGCCAGCACGGTTGTCCTTATTATTATTATTAGTGATTAAGTTGTATACATTTGTAATGCAGCACGAAATATAGTCCAACAGGGACTTTCAGATAAAAGTCCCACTTTGCACAAAAACACATGTTCACCGAAACCTGAAGCCCTGTTTTTGCCTGATGCAGGTGAAACAAATCCCTGATTAACCGCACATTGTGCCGCTTATAGGGGTTAATTAGATAACCTAGAGGGAGCCTATTACACACAATCAGTGATCGCAGTAATAAGATATCATCCTAATTTCATGTTTGTTTTCCTGTCCGTTCTTAAATGCTGCTACTATTTCAAATTTCAAATATAAATTTATTATTAATAAGATTTGAGAAAAGATATTGAAGGGTATTCAATGCTCTGATAGCGAGTTATCAATGGCGAGAAGTGCCGATAACTCAACACTATGCCTGAGGCAAGGTTTACTGCCATTTACCTCATTACCTGTTGCTTGAGGCACGGTGGAAACGGTGAGTGTGGCCATTGAAATGAACCTTGCCATTTAAGGGGATTCTTGCCGGGGCCTCTCAGGTGAGGATTTGGCCCAAACATTGAATATGGCGAGGGGGTTTCATGGTGAGGATGGCTTATTTCTGGCGAGGAAAAGCCATTCCCACCGTGCAAACCCCCGCTACGGCAGCATTGAATACTGCTCATAAATGCCAGCACGGTTGTCCTTATTATTATTATTAGTGATTAAGTTGTATACATTTGTAATGCAGCACGAAATATAGTCCAACAGGGACTTTCAGTCCTATGCTTCCAGAAAAACGAAGTATTACTTAAATGGTATAGTTTGACTTATTGTCATAATTTCATCTGTGTTTTTCTTTTACTTTAGGCACTAAAGGGAAAGCATAGTTTAATAAAACAAATCTGAGAACACATGTAAAACATCAAATAAATTCTTACTTGTACATTGTTTGCCAGTCTAGTTGCTTACATAAGTTTTTAGCCATTCTGTCTGTGTGGAATGTGCAGTAGCAGCACAGGCTCAGTTTAGCTTTGGAATGTATTCTAAAACACAATTTAATCTCTAGGGATTTTAGGATTCCTTACTCTTGACTCATTATCCTACAAACTTCATTCTGTAATTGAAGAGGATGTCCTTGTATTGAAGAAGAAAGTAAGCCCAGCAAAAAATTATCTGGATTAAATGACTACTGTGTAACTAGCTTATTCACAAATACTGTACATCTGCATGGTTTACTTTGGGAGAGGTAGAGGGACAGGACCAGGATGCTGCCTGTTTTACTAGATGGTCCACTGCAAATGTTTCATTTATTACTGACACTTCCTTGTCCCAGCAACATCAAAATTAATAAAGTTTGCGTATTTCTTGATCCCAGGGATGGGGTGATACTTCCAGGGGAAGGCCTTAAAAAACTGAACCCCTTTGGTGTAACACTTCTTTGCCCCTACTTTACCTCTATATCCCCTGCTATAAATATTTTAAATCCCTCTCCAGCCATAGCCATAAGAGTTGCCAGTGTCACATGAGTAGCACCCACCAGTATTGCAAGAGCTACCAAGACAAAAACTTGGGTGTCTGTACTCTGGGCATGTACAGCAGCAATATGAAAAGGATCACCTGGCAGCCATCCAGAGACCATCTACTTACTGACCACATAGATCAAAGTGGCAGCTTACCACAAAAAAAACATGGAAGCCTCCCTGGAACCACTTTTCTGCAGCCACCATTGCTACAGAGCGCATCCCCATATCAGCAGCTAGCAGGGAGCCAGAATAAAGGAGGAACACATAAGACCGGAGTGACCACGGAGAGTCCTAACACAGACCACCACTGGCCACATCTCCTAAAAGACCTCCACTTGGGGACCTCATTTATCACGCCTTGTCTACCTTCGATTGGACCCTTTTGCAGTATGACAACACTTAATAGAGAACAGGATGTCACTGCCTGTTACACTACACTTTGTCTTGAGACTCCTGAGGAAGCTGCTGAAGGAGACATGAGTAGAGGATCGGGGAAAGTGAGCTGCCTTTTTAAGACATAACCAGCGATTCCTATCCCCGACTGCTGGTGCGTCTAGGACTGCACCAGCAGTCGGAGAATATCGTTGGGGACTGCAAGCTGGATCCCTATTGTTGTTTCTGGACATCCCCATAAAGTTAGGACTGTTACTTATGAATTCTTACTAACTGGTTTAATAAAGGACAATCCATAGAAATGCATGCTTCTAATAACCACTAATATTAACATCTTTTAGAAGGAGCTACAAAGCCGAAAAAAGATTCTATTAATTTGGGTGTAAGTCATATCTGTCTAAATTGTTGGCCACAATATTAACGTTTTTTTAAATAAATATTGATAATATTAAGCACTGCGCTGTTCCATTCAGTTTTTTTGCTTGTTTAGATTGCTAAGGGGTTTTGGTAACCCCCCTTTTGGGAGATACAGCTGCAGTGTATAATATTACACAATCAGCGCTCAGTATCATATTGTTCCTTGGTTTACTATATTTGTACTAACTTGTATATTTGGGAAAAATAAAACTAAACTTTTCACTATTGACCCTTTCACCCATGGGTTGCAACAGGAGTCTTGAACACTATGGGGGGTATTCAATGTGAGGGTCACGGCAGTCCCGTTCTCGGTCAGCTCGACCGAGAACATGCAGGCAGGATTCAATGTCCCGCCTGCCGGGGAGCGAGAAGGGGGCGTGGTCACGAGTTGCGGCCGGGAAGAGGCGAGCTGCAGCCGGCAGCTCGTCACTTCCCGGCCGTTCACAGCAGAATGATCCCCACAGCTTGTGATGTCAGGGAAACAGCATTGATTAGGGCCTGGCGGGCATCTCACCGGTGATTGAATATCCCCCTGGGCCTTAATTAGCATAGGTATGAGGACATATTTGTCATTTTCATAAAAAAAAATCATGCTTTAATATTAAAACTTAAATAATTAATAGACTTAAATCTTGACTCTAATAATAATTAATGGGTACATTGATAACAAAGACTTTATATATCTAATTAGTGCATTTAATAGATGATTCATAGCTTTTTACTTTTTATGAGGGTGCCAGTGACTCACCGACAGTCAGGATCTAGTATTAGTATCAGGTTAGTATACCGACATCAGAATCCTGACTGTTCAACTTCCCAACAGTTGCAAATCTGACCAACAGGGGCTATTCTCCATCATGGGGGTCCACAACTCCCATAGAGTAAGAACAGAACCTGTGGTTAGCAAAGAAAGCCTCCGAGCCCGCATACCAACGTCCGGGATTCTGATGTCCGTATACTGACTGTCGAGATCCTAGCCATCGGCACATCACACCACATACCTTTATGATGGGTTGTCTTCTATAGCCAAAAAGTGTTACAGTATGTGAATGGCAAGGCTGTTAGCAGTTTATTACTGGTGATGAAGGATGTTATGTTATTTTAGATTAATTTGGTTTATGGTTTTCATCTGTAAGTACTGATTTTAGTACATCTGATGGAAAGGTATTTTTTTATATGTTGAGGGGTAATTTGTTTAAGCCTTTGGGAGTTAGATAGATGTAAGGTGGCGGTCAGATCTCTATTGGTGGGAAAGAATCGACAGTCAATTGACACTTTGCTGTACTCTGCCCTCCAATAAACATTTTAAGCTGATTTGACAGCAGCCATATTGTTTGCGATATACCGAGGTATCACAGAATATCGACAATTTAGCAAGGCATATAATAAGCAGTTCCTCCCAAGAATGGGACTATACTTGTAATAAATAACATTTGATATGGAATTATCCTTATTGCCTTAATAAGTCAAAGCGTAATGTAATTAGAGTGCACATAGATAAAGCACAAATATAGCACAAAGCAATACACTGAGCAGTATAGAACAGTGAATACATTAAACAAGTTCATTTCAGCTACATGGTTTTGCCTTTAAATAGGTTCTAGGATGGCTGGTTCATACTGGATAAATAATTGATGTTTAATTAAAACAATGATAGAATTGCTATTATGTTGTGTACATTTAGCTAAATTGAATTGTGTGAAAAGTCCTCGTAAATTTTCTTCCTGAAGCGTCATATAAAGCATATATATTCATAATGTAATATTCAATTAGAGCAGAATGCTGCAATTTCTGTCATCATGTCATAAAAAGACTCATTTTTTGCCTCAGATTTCCTGTAGAAGAGATCCGTGTGTGCTGTTTTCAGATAGGAACTGATTGTAATCAGTTACAAGAAACAATCCAATTACTCAGTAGGTTAGTGCACTAACTGACTCCAGTCTAATTGAATTTGCTTTTCTAAAGATCAATTGATCTGATTTGGATTTTTCCCTAAAGGCTCTTTAGGGGAAGGGCTGTGTTAAACATTTGAAAATGGAACAATAGTAACAAAAACATATATATACAGTATATATATAATTTGTTTGCAACTAGTTATACTATACTGTGATACCTTATACAGTAACTGATGGTCTTCATGAAAGTACTTGTAAAACATTCTCTATACACCTCCTACTAAACAATTTCCCATGGCAGAATATTTAAGAGTGGTATAGCTCGCATACAATGTCTAGGTGGTCATCAATAGGTTGACCCCAAAATAACAACATGCATGTGGACATTGGGAAAATGTTGAAAAAGCAAAAGGTCAGCTCGGAAAGGTTGACACATGAAAAAGGTTGACGTGGTATTTACATTTTTTTGGTGTCCATGTCGTTACATGAGCATGTAGAAACCCAATTAGTGTACTGAGTACCCACGCATACCTCACTTTGCTCGCCATGCTTCGAGCCAGGTGTCCCACTTCTCTGCCATTTGCGCTCGGCACACTTTACCGTTCCCAATCGGAGTCAACATGAAGTGTAAAGTAGGAAAAAGTAAAAAAAAAACGTGAAAAACTGATGTCAACCTTTTCATGTGTTGACCTTTTACCTCAAAGGCCATATGTATGTTGACCATATAGTGTTTACCTATTAAAGTTGGCTTATACACTGTCTGTCAGCCATCTGAAGTTATATAACAATTTTAACCTGGAGTAAATTCTAGTTTAAGATGTTCTACAAGCTCCACATTTCAGATCTTAATGATACAAAGGCTTGTATGTTGTGACTAATAGCCTGTGTTTCGACCTGGTGCACTGGTTTCCTTTCACATTCTAAAAGCACAGTGCATGGTTACTTGGATAATATACATATACAAACTATGGCAATGTGTGTGTGTGCGTGTGTGTACTTGTGTGTTAGCGCATATAGGGGGAGATTTAGCAAAGCGTGGAGAGATATAATGTGGAGAAAAACAAAGAATTTTTGGCATTTGTGTTGGAAAAATGACAGGAGCTGATTGGCTGGTATGTTGGGGAAGATGTACTAGGCCCTGGAGAGTGATAAAGTGGAGAGAGCTAAACTACCAACTAATCAGCTTCGGGCACACTATTCTATTCTCCATCCATGCCCTAGTAGATGTTAGGGCATGAACTACCGCCTGTTCTAGAATCCCAGTGGGGTAAAAAAACAAAAAAAAACCTGTGTCGACCGCCTGCATTGTTGACCATCCACTGGTCTACCTAAGGACCCTGCAGAATTTCTGCCTGTCGACCTAAGGAGTGTCAACCTTTCTTGTGCCAACCTAACGACTGCATGAGGGGCAAAGGGCTATTTCAGTCACTCTATCCTAAATAAAGATCTAATACATTGTGTATTAGGGGCAAACGCTGGATTTCTAGAGGACTGTTTCCAAATGCAGTCCACAATCCCCCACTCTGTATAACATTGTAGCAAGAGTGGGAGTCTGAGGGAGCGGTAGTAACGACACTGGACATTATTATAAACATTGGATATTTTATGCACTGTATACTGTATGGCACACTTACTTACCCTACCCTACCAATCTGGCCAATGCGTTTCGAGTCACACAAGGACTCTTTTTCAAGGCCTTGAAAAAGAATCCTTGTGTGACTCAAAATGCATTGGTCAGATTGCATCCACCAGGACCCAGCCCAGTGAAACTCTTTGGAGCCTTGCAGCTTGTGTTTTATCATGGGAACACTCTGCAATTACCATCCCAGGCTCCAACGCCTCCACTGGGTAAGGGCGGATCTTGTGTGCATTATTGTTGTTTGTCCATTTTATTGTTATCATCATTCATTATTATTCATTTTTATTCATTTTATTCATGTTTTTTAAACAATAAAACATTTTTTTTTTGTGAGTTCACCCAGTGCGCCCAGGGTCCTTTCTACCTATTCCTTTAATTTTACCCACGGGTGTTAGGAACACCCCGAAGGACCCAAACAGCTGGCAGGAGGTGCGCTGTGAAACAGAGTTCGACTGCACCAGAGCACGCTGTTTGCTGCCACCTTGATACTTATGTTGCAGCAATTTGCTGTTGTTCCTATAATCATTTACCCTGTATTTGTCCTGTATTGTCCTCAACTGTAAGTTACTGTTTTCCAGTTTGTTTATGTGTACTCTGTAACTGGGCGCTGCGGAACCCTTGTGGCGCCATATAAATAAAGGATAATAATAATAAAATAACCCATGTATATATTGAAAATAGCATTAGCCTATAGCATAATATGGGCCACTGTACCACAAATTCAGATCCCTTTCATCCCGTCAATGCACATTGACTGCAGAGGACCTGAACAGGAAGCACAGTGACAGCTTCCATGTCTTTGCCCGGAAAGGCTTTTCTAAGGATTATGGCTAAGTTTCTAAGAAAATACTAATTTTTATATTGCAAATTAAACCAATCTGCAATTAAATGTGGAATATGAGAAATTAAAGAGAAAATATTTTTGGTGAATTTATTACAAAATAATAACAATTTATTTTATTTTACAATGGAGTTCAATGAGTAAAGTAGAGGTGTGGGATTTAGCAGTACCTGTCAATCTGTATAAATATTTGCTAAGTCAAACCAGGAAATATAACATGGATCTTAATATAATGCACAGGTGTTTATGATATTTTCCAAATAAAAGCAACCTAGCAATTCTCCCACAAAATTAAAGATAATACCTGAGCAGCCATATATCTCCAGTAGAATATTACAGTATGTGTTTGGAGATTGGGTACTTGTGAGTTATCCGGGCTGCCGATTTTTTCATCGCGCCCGAAATCGGGGGCATCGCGTCGGTCGTGGCCGTTATAAGGAGCCGCGACGCGATGCCCACGATTTCCCATAGACAGTAATGTTAAAAGACGCGATGGACCCGATTTCCGACACGATTTCCCATAGACAGTAATGTTAAAAGACGCGATGGACCCGATTTCCCATAGACAGCAATGTTAAAATAAAATTACAATGTGAAATTGGCCAATATGTTTTTAAAATAAATGTTTCATGGCCCCCCACCACCGTTAACGCCTCCCCGCTATTGACGCCAACCCGAAGCGTGGCGAGCGCAGCGAGCCCGCGAGGGGCGGCGGTACGCGTCCTCCGACCTTTTCATGCCCTACTATCCACTAGGGCGTGGAGTGAGAATAGAATAGTGTGGCGAGCGCAGCGAGCCACCGAGCCCGAAGCGTGGCGAGCGCAGCGAGCCCCGCGAGGGGACGCGGACACCTGTGAAGCCCGCAAGGACACGCGGATACCTGTGAAGGTGTCCGCGTCCCCTCGCGGGGCTCGCTGCGCTCGCCACGCTTCGGGCTCGGTGGCTCGCTGCGCTCGCCACACTATTCTGTTCTCACTCCACGCCCTAGTGGATAGTAGGGCATGAAAAGGTCGGAGGACGCGTACCGCCGCCCCTCGCGGGCTCGCTGCGCTCGCCACGCTTCGGGTTGGCGTCAATAGCGGGGTGGCGTTAACGGTGGTGGGGGGCCATGAAACATTTTTTTTAAAAACATATTGCCCAATTTCACATTGTAATTTTATTTTAACATTGCTGTCTATGGGAAATCGGGTCCATCGCGTCTTTTAACATTACTGTCTATGGGAAATCGTGGGCATCGCGTCGCGGCCCCTTATAACGGCCACGACCGACGCGATGCCCCCGATATCGTGTCTTTTAACATTACTGTCTATGGGAAATCGGGGGCATCGCGTCGCGGCCCCTTATAACGGCCACGACCGACGCGATGCCCCCGATTTGGAGCTAAATCGTGGGCATCGCGTCGGTCGGGTGTCCTTAAGTTAACCAAACTTAAGGACAAAATCGGCAGCCCGGATAACTCACAAGTACCGGAGATTGTATTAAGTATGACAGAGTTGGACCCAGTACATTTAAGGAGTGTAAGTTAGCAATCTGGAGCTTGGATATCAGACACCAAAGGAGGGGACCTGGCTACATACTATTGGAGATGCAGGTATGCCTCCTTGTACCAGACCAAGTACTTGTTTAACATTCCTGCACTTTTCCATCCGGCCCTAAGCTATTCCACATGTACTAATATATCTTGGACAACCATTGTACTTTTTGTTTTTGTATATGATTGCAGCCGCCCAGTGATCTTTTAAGTGTGAAGTGAAAAGTAAGCTCAGTGATTTATTCTGAGGTAAATGATGTTAGTTGGAAATAAATGTATGTCCCCTGTGCTTGACAGACAAACTGTGTCAGGTTCAGGCACAAACGAAGTACCATATTTATCTGAATGTGCAGGATATGTCTGTTAGCTTGGCATGGTGTCTTGCTATGACCTTTATTTAATATCAATTATTTGAACATTTAAGTTACTGACCTTTATTAATTGAATAAAAAATCTTGACCTTTGATGACAAATCATACTTTTTATCCCTTGCAATCCAGCATATATTTGGTGCAAAATAACTGCCCCATTAATGCTATCAAAGTCAATAAGGTTTATTTATTAAGATGGGAGTTCTACTGAAGATGGGATGATGCCCATAGCAACCAATCAGAATATAGTTATTACTTATTTAGCACTTTCTTGAAGATAATAGAATCTTATTGGTTGCCCATAGCAACATCTCATTTTCAATAGAACTCCCATCTTAGTAAATAAACTCCAATGTGACTTGCGAAATCAATTCACTGATATGGGTACTTGTGTACCAGCATGGCGCCGTGCTACTTCCGGGTTCTACGCTCGCCACAAACTATGTTAAAAAAAATTCAAACAGGAAAAAGAGAAGAATGTCTTCTATGTGGTGCACCTAATAGACAAAATTTATAAAATTTAACCTTTATTTGATTTTATTAAAAGATAAAGCGGCGAAATATTGACAAACAGTGAGACATATAACACAGACAGTGTTTTTTTAAAAGAGGATAAAGAATCTACCCTCATACAGGCCCTTATTCTAATCGGATCGGTACGGCCCGCGTGCGGCCGTACCGCCGATGTTTTTACTCTGCACATGCGCAGAGGTGAATCTGCGCATGTGCAGCCCCCTTCGCCGCAGACGGATTTCGTCCGCCGCAAAGGGGGCGTATAGGGGCGTGAGAGGCATCATGCCCTCATTTCCCTATGTGTACGCCCCGCGTTTCATGGGCGTTCCCATGCAAACGCGGGGCGTACGCATGGTAATGAGGCCATGACGCAACTCATGGGGGCGGAAAGCTGACGTCGCCGGATGTCAGCTTTCAGCCCCCATACAAGCTACCACACGGACGATTGTCCGTGTGGTCTCAGCTTGCGGGAGCTGCCGCGGCGTGCGGACCTGCCTTCGATGGTCGACGACCATCGAATGCAGGGGGCAGCTCCCACCATGGTGGAGGCGTAGCCTCCACCATTTTTATGCGGTTCGCCAGCCGTCCGTGTACGGACGGCCGTGGCGAACCGTAGGGTGGGCGGGGATTCGTCTGGTGCGGTCGGAGCCGCATATGCGGCTCGACCGCACCAACCAGAATAAGGGCCACAGTGTGGCCCAATTCCCTTGGAATCCCCTCAGTAAAAAACAGGCAAAGAACAAATGCAATATATGTAGTGTTAATGCTTCACTTAAATACCTGTTGGTATTTTGAGATGTGTACACTAGGCTTATGTAGCCTGCAATCTAAGGCTCTTTTTTATATAGGCCCTTAACACAGTGTAGTATATTCCCCACAGAATGAGCGGCTAAACAGATCTGCCACTATCTGTGTCGCTACCCCTGCCTGGGGAAGGGAAGGCTAAAATTGCTGTAGCCCAGGTTGATTGTTAATTAAGGGTTAAATATCACCCGTAAATACAGTGAACTTGGTGTATATTTTTACAATCACCATTTAACTGAGGGCTTCATGCCTATGCAGTAGGTGGCAACTAGTGAGAACTGCCACTTCTCCTCTAGTTCCACGCTACTGTCAAAAGGCAGAAGTGATCGCGGCTGGATAGTAAAAGGCTAGACGGGTTGCGGCATATGAATATAACTGCCGCTAGTTCCCTATCTGCCTGAAAATGTTACACGCTGACTAAACTAATAATAAGGCTGTGCAGAGTCAGACGAGCGGCGGCGAGTCTCATACAGCGCCGTCCGTCTCACCGTCTGCTCTGAAAGTAGGCACGCTGTCAGTGACAGCCAAGTCGGGCAGAGCTGGACGGACTGCGGCGTGTCTGATACAGCGCCGTACGTCCCCTGTCTGCTAAGAAGTTTAGTCCGCTCCGGTGTGGAACCATCCCTCGATCAGTGGTTTGACAGTCAGGACATGAGAATGGTACAAATCTTGGAGGAATTGAATGAGAATGAAGAACCAGACACTTCAATATCTCATACAATTGATACCAACACCAAAACACTCAAAAAGAGATCCATATTCATGCCTGATTTCTCCATATGCCCGCAGGCTAAAGTCTTTCTAGAAACAGTCAGTAAAGATCTTGACATTCTAGAGACAAAGAAAGACTCCCACTACCATGTGGATAACCTCAGTACCTCAGAAAAAGAAAAGCACTCAGGGAGATCAGGACATGGAAGGATACCATAGTCAAACCATCTGACAAGGGGGGTAATGTGGTGCTATGGGCAAGAGACAAATATACTAAAGAATTGGCACGCCAACTTAATGACATCTCATGCTACAAAAAACTCACCTTCAACCCTACCAGCGATTTTCTGGAGGGATATCAGAGGCTGATAGAACAGGCATATAAGGAAGGAACACTTACAAAAACACAATATGAATTTTTGCAAGTCAAGAGTGTCAAAATTCCCACCCTGTATCTCCTGCCCAAAATCCACAAATGTGAGAAGAACCCACCGGGCAGACCCATCGTGTCCGGGATGGGCAGCCTCACGGAGAAGGCCTCACAATTTGTGGATTACCATCTGAGAAAGTATGTCACCACACTACCATCCTATGTACGTGACACAATGGATGTCCTGAATAAACTCCATGGAATCACTCTCAATGCGGATGCCTGGTTGGTCACGTGCGATGTGGAGAGCCTGTATACCAGCATTATCCACAAGCATGGTATACAGGCTGCCAGATACTTTTTAAGTATGGACCGTGACACCCCTCTTAATGAATTTCTCATTAAACTTCTGTGGTTTGTCCTATCAAAGAATTACTTCGTTTGTGAAGATAGATTCTACCTCCAGGTACAGGGGACCGCTATGGGAAGCACATGTGCCCCCACGTACGCGAACCTGTACCTGGGGTGGTGGGAACGGGAGTGTGTTTTTATTGAAGATTATGAGATCTATACTGTACACATACTACTGTGGCTACGATACATCGATGATCTGTTGATAGTGTGGGAGGGAGACATCTGTCTCTTCACAGAGTTTATGAGGAAGCTTAATGACAACCAGCTGAACCTCAAACTCACCTTCCACACTAGCCAGAAAGAGGTGGAATACCTGGACCTCCGCATAAGCATCGAAAGGGATGGATCCTTAACCACAGATATCTTCCGAAAAGACACGGCGACTAATTCCCTGCTACATAGCAGCAGTGCGCACTTCCCCCCTGTCATCAAGGGACTCCCAAAAGGGGAATACCTGAGAACTAAGCGCAACTGCTCAGGACAAACCACATATGAGAAAAGGGCTGATCAACTTGACAGTAGACTGATTCACAGAGGATACAGCAAAAGGGCCATCCATAAAGCCAGGAAAGAAGTCTGCAAGTACAACAGAGAACAGCTTCTGGTACCTGGAAAAAAGAAAGATGACCAACCTGAAAAGATAAGATTCATCGGGACATTCTGCCGTGAGTGGCAAGAAGTCCAGAGTATCCTCAATCGACATCTTCACATCCTTAAAACTGATAAAGATTTGGAAAAGATCCTGGGGGAAAGAGTAGACATCAGTTGGAGGCGCAGTGATAACCTCAGGGACATACTGGTCCACAGCCACCTTGAAAAAGAAACCGGCAGTACCATTTCTAAAAAGGGCTCCTACAAATGTGGTACCTGTAAAATGTGTTCCCTGATGATTCCGTGTCAAAAGTATACTGACAAATTTGGCAAGGTGTGGAAAATTGGCCAATATATCACCTGTGACACCGCAGGGGTTATTTACAACCTAGAATGCCCCTGCGGGAAGCACTATATTGGCAAAACCCGCCGACCACTGAAGAAAAGACTGTCGGAACACCATCTCAATATCAGGAATGCCCCCAGGGACAAATCTCTGTTCAAAGCCCTAACACCAGTTGCCAGGCATTTTTTAAAATACCATGGGAGCAATCCCAATGGTTTAAAAGCCTTTGGAATGATGAAGATTGTAATGGGAATTAGGAGAGGAGACTGGGACCGAGAGCTCTTAAAGCAAGAGACTCGACTCATTTTTCTAATGGACACCATGTCCCCAAGGGGACTAAACGAAGAGAATAACTTCACGGTTTTTCTATAAGTCCATTCATTCTAGATTCTCTTCATCCAACACTTTCTTCCTGTTGACTCCCGCTCATTTCTTTTCTTGTCGTGTATACTATCTCCTTATGCATTTTAATAAAATGTTTGTGGTTCTGCTCTCATTGGGTGATCCATAATACTGCTTATACCGTCCTGCTCGTCTGGGGGGGAGTTTCCTCCGGGTGTTATTTAACACGTATTTTTGGTATAAGATAGTATACCCTATTAAGGGAATATTGAATGTCACAGTATAATATGATTACCACCAACTGGTGATCCTAAGCAGCTCATTGAAATTCCTAAAGAAATATGTATACCAGCATAGGGTGATCAGGTATATATTATGCCAATATTTTTCGAAGGAAACATTATCTGGAGTCTAATAATTTTTTAAAGTCTCTGGTTTTATCACACCTTACTTTCTTTGTCCTACAGGACATCATATATTTTTCACCTATTCCACATAGGGAATTATTCCCCCATATGGTCACATCAAGTATTTTTCATATGATTCCACACACTTACCTTCAGCACCATGGGGAATTATTCCCCATTTACACTTTAACATTTATTTATGGTTATATGTCTAACTATAGCACCAGGATAGTTTACACGAGTGTCTTTTTGTTTTGTTTTGTTTGGTTCACCTATTCACCTATTTATTTTTATCACACTTTTCTGGAATTAATTTTTAATTCGTTTTAATTATTTTGCATCTCAAATCACATATAACCAGGCATCACTGTCATGACTCCATGAGTACTCTATTATCATGACAAATTACCCACTGCAACCCGCTGGTGTACAAAAACACATATATTCTGATGTTCACATCTCGACGGAGATTCTCTACATAACAACCATTCTCACCCTCTATTATAAAGATACCCTAATAGGTACCTAGAAGGGGATGATTATACACTGTACAACCAATAAGAGATCTCCTACAGTAGAGCCTGCAAATGAGATCAATTCAAGTGATATAATCACCAGATATATATTCATAACTGAAGATATCCAATGAAAACATCCCATCATAGGGCCTTATATGACATCGATTTGAAATGATGACCGTATCAGATATCTACATATTCAGAGAATATGTACAAACATCAAGCTCGGCCTGAACCATTAATACCCTTGTGTTTAATACATTTTGCCTACTATGTAACTCTTTGGGCAACTTTTGCATCCCAGCATAGCTGCTTGGAACACATAAGTGACTACGCAATACACATGTCGGCACCTCGGTGTACAGAAATGATCTTAATCCTATAGATTGTTTTCCTTGTGACAATAAATTTATGCATGAAATTAATAAATCAACATCGAGTCGGCTGCCTAGGATAACATCGCATGAACATACAAGGTTTGACCCAATAGAGGTGAGCAGCGGGACAATACCACCAGGATGGCAAGGAACATCCATATAATTATGGATACCCCACTGATAATGAGCATATCTTCATTATTAAAATCGTTTTTATTCTTCTATCTTTTTGCAGCACACATTTTTTCAAAGTGTGCTGCATCAGTCCACCAAGGCACAGTTTCTTGTCTCTCTATATATATTTTTTCTCTTTTGAGTAACATACAAATTTTTGGCAACATTTTATATCTGCCCAATTTCTTGCTAAATCGTAGTGTGTATGCTACCTGAGGAACAATCCAGCTAGCATAGAGTGTGAGTGACCACACCCACACCTCTAGGGTGAGTGATCTGAGAATGGACATGTGAAAACACCCACCTGCAACACCTTGTCTGAATAAGCAATCAGACAGCAGGTATATAATGAGCTTCCGGAGGCTTACCAGGTTGGTCCTGATGAAGCTCACTCTGCGAAGTGTACACTGACCGAATGTCAGTGTGTGACTCCCTCTTCCCTTCCCCATGATTAATGTATTTTGAATGTGCACTAGTGCTGCGGTTAGGATAGAGCGAACGCCAGTTTCCACTGGGCTTGCTCTCACGCTCCTTAGCCGCACGGTGTGTGACGTCCACACCGGAGCGGACTAAACTTCTTAGCAGACAGGGGACGTACGGCGCTGTATCAGACACGCCGCAGTCCGTCCAGCTCTGCCCGACTTGGCTGTCACTGACAGCGTGCCTACTTTCAGAGCAGACGGTGAGACGGACGGCGCTGTATGAGACTCGCCGCCGCTCGTCTGACTCTGCACAGCCTTATTATTAGTTTAGTCAGCGTGTAACATTTTCAGGCAGATAGGGAACTAGCGGCAGTTATATTCATATGCCGCAACCCGTCTAGCCTTTTACTATCCAGCCGCGATCACTTCTGCCTTTTGACAGTAGCGTGGAACTAGAGGAGAAGTGGCAGTTCTCACTAGTTGCCACCTACTGCATAGGCATGAAGCCCTCAGTTAAATGGTGATTGTAAAAATATACACCAAGTTCACTGTATTTACGGGTGATATTTAACCCTTAATTAACAATCAACCTGGGCTACAGCAATTTTAGCCTTCCCTTCCCCAGGCAGGGGTAGCGACACAGATAGTGGCAGATCTGTTTAGCCGCTCATTCTGTGGGGAATATACTACACTGTGTTAAGGGCCTATATAAAAAAGAGCCTTAGATTGCAGGCTACATAAGCCTAGTGTACACATCTCAAAATACCAACAGGTATTTAAGTGAAGCATTAACACTACATATATTGCATTTGTTCTTTGCCTGTTTTTTACTGAGGGGATTCCAAGGGAATTGGGCCACACTGTATGAGGGTAGATTCTTTATCCTCTTTTAAAAAAACACTGTCTGTGTTATATGTCTCACTGTTTGTCAATATTTCGCCGCTTTATCTTTTAATAAAATCAAATAAAGGTTACATTTTATAAATTTTGTCTATTAGGTGCACCACATAGAAGACATTCTTCTCTTTTTCCTGTTTGAATTCTCCGCTGTGTCCAGTGGTAGCACACCCTCCCGAAATAATTATTTAAATAAATACCATACTGAGGGTCCTATTAAAAACATTAATATCTTATTTTTCCTGTGCGACTGACTCCTCCCCCTTCCCCGTTCCCTGGTATTGTTATGTTAAAAAAAAGTAACTTAACTCCATGCCAACATGGATAGTTTATACCCCACTATCCATGTTGGCATGGAGTTGATTTTAAATAGCGTGGCGAGCGTAGCGAGCCACCGAGCCCGCAGCGTGGGCAAGCGAAGCGAGCCCCGCAAGGGGACTCAGACGCCCAGCGCCATACTGGCGCCGTGAAACTACACAAGTACCCTGATATGTCCTAAAAATGTACCCTGTGCTTGCATTAAGAATGCAGACACCTTTTTACAATATAATGTATTCCTGCCATTCCATCTTTAGCCGTTATAGAGTTTATCCACAATGCAAAATGTGGTGAATACCACTTGCAGATCACACTTAAGCAATGAAGTGATCCCACAGACTGTAATTCTTTATCTTATCATATACATAAACACAAATTCCCATTACCTCTCAATATCAGTGAGTCTGGATGAGTCCCGGAATCCTTTGGCAAAGGGGTTACTGTCAATTTTCAGCTTGGTTATCTGTAAACACAAAGTCACACAATGGCTTCAGGTTTGACACACTGGCATCACTCCTTACCATCCTACAAACCATTAACCCTCAAAATGTCACATGAACCCACCATTGTCTGTATTGGTTTTTATTTTATCTTTCTGCATTAATACATATTTGTTCTCATAAAAATAATATAAATTGTTTTTTCAGTGTTTTAATGTTAATGATGGGCAAACAGCATTCTAATCATGTGCATAGTGAGTTATGTTTTTTTAATATGTAAACATACTGTAGTTTATTTCCAAAGACATTATGGGGTAGATTTAAAATGATTAAATTTTTTTTTAAATGATTGAAAAAATAAATAAAAAGGCGATGTTGCCCATAGCAACCAATCAGATTCTGTCTATTATGTTATAGTAAGCAATAGAGAAATGATAAACAAAATATAATTATTTGCTATAGGCAACATCACATCTTTTCATTATTAGAAACTTCAGTAAATTTACCATTAGGGGTTTATTTTTCCATTGGATCCATTATCTTATGTAAGGTGGTATTTTAATATTTGTATCACATAGGATGAGTGAACTGCAGTCGGGATTCCGGTGGTCTTACCTCCAACATCGGAATCCCACCTGTCAGGAGCCGAACAGCCCTACTTACACGGCTATTTTCCTTTGTGGGGGTACACGACCCCCATAGAAGATGAGCGCCGCTGATTCACAAGGGGCTTTAATGCGCTCACTCCCCTGTTGGGCTCCTGACAGCCGGGATTCTGATGTCGGAGAAACAGCCATTGGAATCCTGACTGTTGGGGACTTATACCATAACGATATAGGTATGTCTGTCCTATATCTAGCAAATGTGTAAGTAGGTATACTTTTTCCATTCATTATTAAAAATTAACACACCGATATATTACAGTTGATATTTGTACCCGTATGACAACTGCACACAAGTAAAAAAAACTACTTTTGCTTATCATGTATGGTTTCTGATACTATCAAACTTTACGTGTTTACGTCACCATTCTGCTTTGTATTATAGAGCTGGGGCGGGGATAAAGTGAAAAGATTTAAAATACCAACCAATCAGCTTCTAATGACAGTTAGAAGCTGATTGGTTGGTATTTTAAATCTTTTCACTTTATCTCTTTTCAAGATTTTATAAATCTCCCACTAAAATTCAGCTGTTGAAACATGGTACATTTAGTGGAATGAGGGGAAGAGCAGATTTAAAAGTTTTGCTTATCTCTATTACAGTGCTTCTCAAATCTAGTCCTTGGGACACACTTATGCTGTGTACACACGGTGAGATTTGATATTAGATTTTGACTATATAGTCAAAATCGCATGCAGATCGTATGCAGTTCGCACAGGTTTTTTACCTAGCGATCCTGATGCGCTCCCCTGTGACAGCACAAATCGAAACCCGGATAGACAGGACAGCAATGACTATATAGTGCAAATCGAATGTAGATAGCATGAATTGTATGTACAGAGTTAGCAAAGATTGTATAGCACTCGAATCTTAAGTCAGATAGCAAAGGAATCTCACCGTGTGTACACAGCATAACAGTGCATGTTTTTCATAGCTTCTTGCGGGAGAATAGACATTTTCATTACTAACAGACAATAATTATTGCACTTGTGTTTCTGTGAGGAGACCAGGACAACATGCACTGTTATACACACATTAGATATTTTGCTGAGTGATCGTCGCTCAGATCGCTCAGCAAGATCGTTGAGAACACAGCGCTGCACAGCAATGCGGCAGCAATGTGTGCTGAGTGATCTGTCAGGGCCAGTGTACTCTAATGATCTAACTAGATTTGATGGGTGATCATCTAACTAGATGATCCAGTATGCTGGATCTTAATTGTTGGACGATGTAGGGGCATTTTCTACAGTCAAATTAAGTTAGATCGCTTAGAAAATGCCCTGAAATCACCCCTTGTGAAATCCCCATTAGTGTGTCCTGAGGTCTGGATTTGAGAAGGACTGTTCTAGTGGACAACAATAAACATAAATATCTATCAAAAAAACATCTTTAAGGATGTCGTTTGACCTATACTTCAACTCTGTCACAGCGGTTTGACTGCTCAGATTGAGAATTGACCTTTAAATCCTAAATTATGAGATAGTTTGTTGAAAGTGTAATGCGTTTATCCTTTATATAATACGAAATATATAAATTGAATCAAGTCCTTGGCAACAACAGTGAAAAGGGCAGAAAATGTACTTATTCAAATGATTTATGAATAATGGTGCATTTTATCTAGGGGAATTTGTGTGCTTATCTACCAACACTCATAAATTACATGCTTGAACATTTATAATATGCCTTGACATGACTTCATTACAGGGAGAGGAGCAATAAGACAAATCGAATTTATGGGGTCGGTTCTTATAATTTCAACTCTTTAGCTATATCTCAAAAATCCCTTTGATCTGCAAACAAAGCATCATTATTTTGTATCTGTTTGTATGTATTCAGGCCTTCGTTGTGTGTTAAGTAGAGTAGTGCCGCATTTGTCTCTGCGTGTCTGTGTGTCTGTGTGTGTGTGTGATGGAGGGGTGGGGGACAGCTCACCAGTTGGTTTTGATAGGCTGTAACAGCGGTAAAAACAGTTTCCTGAAAGATAAACGTCCTAAATTCTTCCGATTTGAGATTGAGTAGAGACGCCGTGTGGTCTTTCTTCTTGATAATGTGCACTCTTGGCTGATACTTGTGCATGGAATTTAGGATAATCTAAATTGAAACAACACAGAATGTTTTATATTGTATACATAGTACATACTGCCAACAACACATGGTAATAGACAACGCTGATAATGAAAAAGTAGATATCATTGGTAATATGTGAAATTATTTCAAAATTGCTTTTGTTCATTTTTCATATTTCTAAATATTATTAAATTTGCACAACAGCCTAGTACAATGTGGCAGTATAGAGGTATACCTAGACCGAGACAGAGTGCAGGAATTACACCCATTACTCTTACAGTCCTCTCAGGAATACTGCGGAACTGGAATAGAAGTGTTGTGTCTGCATCAATGAACTGATTGGTTTGTGTGTTGTTAATTCTTCCCTGTACTTAAGGGATGTTGGACTATTGTCCATGCCAAACTGATGCATGTAGCAGCCTCCAGAGAGAGCTGCATCTTAGTAAAATTGTTATGTGAAGGAGATAGTGAAGCCATAACTACATTATAGGTTGCAGTAAAAAAAAATATGTTGCCGTTCTTTTGAACCTTTCTTATGACACTGAGATCATAGGTTCATTTCCCACAACTGCAGAGTTTGTATATTCTCCCTGTGTTTGTGTGCGTTTCCCCTGAACCGGGCCGGATTATGGGAGGGGCAATAGAAGTGGCTTTCCCAAGGCCCCCACACATTAGGGGCCCCCCACATACCAGCAGTTGGTCCATATGTTATGACCTGGTCCTAGGCACCTGGGCCACTGACTACTGTCAGTGGCCAAGGTCACAGTAACATCTTGTGCGCATGAGCAAATGGGCACCATAACCAGCAATTAAGATAGCCGCATGCATGCTTTTGTGCATGTGCGGCTTTCGCAGTTCCTCCCATGGGCCTTTGCGGAGCTCGTGAGAGAAAGCTCACAGCATTGCCTCCAGCCCTCCACACTCCTCATGCTGCAGGAAGCACTGTGTTGCAGGCTCAAAGAGGGATAGATTGGAACTGCATAGGCGGCAGTGGTAGTGGCTCACTGTGAGTGCAATGTAAGTGCAATTCCTCACAGTCTTTTTCTCTTTGAGTGGTGGTCACTATACACAGTATATATATATATATATATATATATATATGTGTGTGTATATATATATATATATATATATGGTTTGCATGCGGGCAGCACTCCAATGTACGGTGATAATGGTAAGCGAGCCGGTGCCCTCCGTAAGATATCCCCGCAGGGACGTATACTGGTTCTGGTGGACGGCGGCACTCAGAGTGAAGGTAAGGAATAAACAGGCAGGAGACCTTGTTTTACCGACGTTTCAAATCCTTTACGTATTTTTTATCAAGGTCTCTTGCACCTTGATAAAAAATCCGTAAAGGATTTGAAACGTCGGTAAAACAAGGTCTCCTGCCTGTTTATATATATATATATATATATATATATATGTATTATATATCCTTGTGAGACATATACCAGGCAGCACACCTCTTATAAAGCCAATGATAGATCCATTTAATGCTTAGACCAATTCATGGTCATCAATACATAGACTGGTTTGTATAACATGGTCATAGACTGGTTTGTAGAGCATACAATTTAGAAGTCATGGGGCATAAGCATAGTCACCCATCCATATTAAACAGTGACTGCTTAAACTTGCTGGATATGAAAAAAGAGGGAGCTGTGAAGACAGAGATTGGAGGTAGGAACAGAAAGGGGCTAAGCCATCATTTTTAAGGGCTTTTAACTAGTGAATTAATAAACAGATGACTAAAAGGTTTACATTTCTTCCTAAAATACCCATTTGGAGCCTCATTTAAATAAGTCATGAATGTATGGTCTGTCTTTATTTCACGTATTACATTGTACATTGTACTGGTTGTAATGGTTGAGTTACTATGTTATGTCCATACATATAACTTGTCCTTGCTATAGAACATTGTCCTGCATGAACCAAAGCAGTATCAGCTAAAAGCTGTTCGACAGCTCTGAGGATGTACAAAAATGACACAATTTTGGAGGACTGAAACGGCTTTATGGCCACCCCTTATACTCTAATTATACCCAATTAATGTGCAATCTCCGGGAGGGTGCGATTTTTGGGAGCCACATATTTGTATTCACCCATTGCATATCATGATTTAAATACATCGTCCTTTATCAAAATATCCCTTTTCTGAAGTTGGCTGCAATTTTCCTGATCCATCCACCACACAGAACAGGAGGTGTGCAATGGTAGAAAACAGGAAGAGGTGGGATGTGCACCCTTTGTGGTAAATTTATTGACAGTTCTAATGAAGATGGGATGTTGCCGATAGCAACCAATCAGATTTTGCATCCTATTTATTTAACACCTTCTAGAACAGGGCTGGGCAACACCGGCCCTCCAGATGTTGATGAACTACACATCCCAGGATGCTTTGCATTAGTTTTGCTATGTGGCCATGCTGAAACTGATGCAAGGTGTTGCCCAGCCCTGTTCTAGAAGATAATAGATGGAATGGGAGTGGTTGCTATGGGCAACATCTTATCATTAATAGAATTCTTAGAACATCTTAGTAAATTTACCCCATCATCCTTAATTCCGGTAAATAAATAATAAAGATCCGGAATCCAGATATACGTACTTACAACTGTTTCAGCTCCGAATGCTAAAGACGTATGTGCTGAATGTTTGACAATTAACAATGACATGACACTATCTCAGTTGCTTGGAAAGCTGTCCATGCTTCTTCCTCTAATCATATCACACATGTGAATACCACTATCCTCTCCAATATTTTATCTGTCCCAGCACTTGTAGCCGGGTGAGTAATGCAATCTTCTGCGATGGTGCTGGTGTTATTTCGGTGCCTGCACTGTATGTGACCTTCCAGTCATCGTGCTTAGAAATGTACACACTTACATGTCCATGCTGATCCAGTTCATTGTTTGTCAGCTTGACTTTCTCAAAAGAAACCATTTGTTTCAGCAGCTGTTCTCCAGTGAAGGGAGAATCTGGATGCACATATAACCTAGAACATTAAAAGGAAATATATAACACTATACTCAGAGTGAAATGTAAATTTAGACACAACATATGCCGACATTTAAACATCCTGTACATAAAAGCATTACACCTTGTAATAGGATGTGTTCAATATCCCGGCAGATCCCAATCAACAGAATTCTAACACATCCCACTGGTAAACACTACATACAGTATGGGCTGATTTCAGGGCATTTTCTAAGCCATCTGACTACATCGCTTACATCACTCCATGTGTAGGGGCCATAGCAATGCATGGCCCTGCGCTTCGCTATTGCCCGGTGATTAATATCCACATGCTGCATACCTTCCAACATCTGAAGTCAAGGAATCGGTACACATTCAAAAAGGAGGCGTGGTCACAGGCAAAAGGGGGCGTGGTCACACCCCCTTTCCGAATGTGTACTGATATAAGATGCGGGACCAGCCCGGCAGCTCCGAATCCCGTTACAGATGTGGCTCTGCTGCACTGTATTGCACAGCCTCTGGTGTCCACTGTCCGGCTATATCGGCGGTGCATGCACCGGCCGGGCGTCCTTTACGGCATCATAGTGGACAGCGACGACAGCCCTGCGGGAGGAGGTCTGCGAGCCGCATGCTGATGTCACGACGCGGCTCGACGCACGCTGCTGGCTGCCGTACCACAGCAGCGGGTACAGGGGCTTCCCTGCTGGGCAATATTAACTGTTTACACCCCCGCTGGGCCCAATCCGACCAGTGGAGCGGCTGCCATGTTAGTCAGAATTGGAAGAATTTGGTACAATCGGTACATTGATTTCTAGCCGGTACAGACCGTAAAAAAAACGGTACTGTACCAGCTAAATCGGTACACTTGGAGGGTATGCATGCTGGATTAAGCTAGTTACATTGCCAGTCAGGGCTGGTGTTTTCACTGGAGAACACTGGCCCTGACAGATCGTGTTGAGCAATCTGAGCAATCTACATAGCTCAGATCACTCAGCAAAATCTCCACCATTTGTAGGACCCATTGGAGTAGGCACTAGGGGGGGGGGGGGAATTAGAGTTAGGCTGAGGTGAGTTAGGGGTAGGGTAAAAATACTAGCCAGGATGTGTCGGGATTCTTGTCATCAAGAGTTTGCACTTTCAGTTTAATGACTGTTGGGATCCTGACTGCCAGGATTCACTACCCAATCCCTTTAAACACTTATACATATAATGCTTTATAGGTGGGGAATATTTTGTGAACATTTGAGTCTACATTAATCATTCATAATTGTCTGGCATGTCGACATTGTCCACATTGACTTTTATTATGTGAACACAACTTGCCTGGTCTGGCTAGTGTATCGCTAACCCTATCCTGACAGTCATTTACCCGACGTCAGGATCCCGACTGTTAAAACAACGACAGATGGGTTCCCGACGGCCACCGGCTATTCTCCCTCATGGGGAGTCCACAACCCCCATAGAGGGAGAATAGAATAGGAGGCGAGCGTAGCGAGCCACCGTGCTCGCAAGGGGCTTTGTTGCACTCGCCATGCTGTCTGAGTCCGGCAGGTCAGGATCCCGACGTCGGGCTAATGACTGTCAGGATCCCGACTGTCGGAACCCTATACCACACCCCCCCTAACCATCCCCTTAGTGCTTAACCCTAACCCCCCCCCCCCCCACACACACACACACAGAATGGGAGCATAAGCTTGTGTGCAGACATAAGCTGGCATCTTTTGAATGCAACTATGAACTACCCCCATAAGTTTAGATAAAATAACTCATCAGTCCCAAACATGGAGCAAGATATTAAATCACAGAAGATGGAATACAAAACGAGTGCAGACTTTGTGGAATGGCACAACAGCGGGTCACATGACATAAGGAGCAGCATTTTGTGACATTTATTATAAAATCGTTTTTCACCATTTATGAATGTATGTATTTGATGCATTTATTAATCTGTGTTTAATGCAGAAATGTTACAGCTCCGTTTCTGTTCATTCTCCTATTGAATATATTTATCCTGAAATAGTGTGGCAGCCTGAGCCCTTATAGTTTTATGGATCAAAGTTTTCCTGTATAAGCTTATTACAAAATATCATGAATGGATCATAAATGCTTTTAAAGAATCATTACCATTAACCAAGCTGCTGTTTATGTTAATGCAGAGCTCACCAGGTTTTATTACACAATTGTGCTACTTTGATAACATTATTCCAATCCTTATGGGCTTTATCTCCATAATATATCTTTTGTAGTACCTGGATTGGTTTCAATTACAAATTTACTGCATTAATGTAGGGCCATTATAATGTCCTAATTTCTGCTTTTATAGCCTCTCTGAACATATTATGGCAGCCATGTAAACCATAACTGAAACATGGGAATACTAAATAGATATAGTATATAGTTTAGAGTACAGTCATGTCTCATTATTTTAATAAAGGTCCTTCATAACGATCATTTTTTCTGCAGTGAAAATTCCACAACTGATATAACATGTTCTGTCCTGGTATTATCTGGTATACCAAATGTCCATCTAGTAAGAAGGTATTCGGATCATGACATCGTTATCTGTGAAAGTAACACTCTAGCGGGTATGGAACATTATGTCTCCAGCATGTTGGTCGACACCATTAGGTCGACATGCATTAAGGTCGACATGCGTTAAGGTTGACATGCAGGAAGGTTGACATGGGTTAGGTGGACAGGGTCATTAGGTCGACACAGGCATTAGGTCGACATGGGGAAGGTCGACAGTGAAACGGTTGACATGGGGTTTTTCACATATTTTTTGTCCCGAATTGCTTCGGGCACGGTGCCTTGCTACGCTTGGCACACAATTTTCTTCTCCCAACACGCCCTAGTGGATGGTCGGGCATGAAATACCGCCTGTTGGCACATGTCAGCTAAAAAAAATAGTGAAAAAACCCATGTCGACCTTTTGACTGTCCACCTTCCCTATGTCGACCTAGTGCTTGTGTTGACCTAATGAGACTGTCGCCCTAACCCATGTTGACCTTCAGTCATGTTGACCTTCCTGCACGTCAACCTTAATGCATGTTGACCTTAATGCATGTCGACCTAATGGTGTCGACCTAATGACTGTCGACCCAATGCTTGTAGACCTAATTATTGTATCCCACTCTAGCAATGATGTTCAAATGTGATTGTACTAAACATCATCAGTCTTTGAGAGGTTTAATTCCAAAGCAGGCTTCAGAGGGGGCTGCAGCAACTGCCATCAACTGCTATTCCATACTGACTCACTGGCAGTGGGTGTCGCACCCGTATTTGAATGTTGGACTGTGCTGCAGCCCCACCTATGGAGCCCCCACTGTTGACGCACAGTACAGAGTTTTGTGCCTGGTCTGTTAGTTGGGTACACCCAATAGCGTAGTTACCATAGTTACAGGAAGTGCAGATGATTTGTGGCCCAGAGCTAAGAGGGGATAATCCTCCCAGTCATAGTTGCATGTGTTACATACATTTTTCATCATTGCTAGATACACAGGGGCTCTTACAAACTTTTCCCTTGGAGCAAACAATATTTCTAGTTACACCTCTAGACCTGATCATTGTAATGTGGTTTAAAATGAACTGGTGGGCATTATAATGTTATAAGCATATGTACTGGGTCACTATAATGTAGCACAATATGATATGGATTTACTATATTGTGGCATAATATGAACTGGGGCACTGTAATGTGGCACAATATGAATGGAAGGCACTATAGTGTGACATATTATGAACAGGAGGCTCCCTAATGTGACATAATATGAATAGGGATCTCTGTGAATTGGTGATATTGTGTGGGGTAACGTGTACTGGCAGCCCTGCAATGTGACATAATGAGGGCACTACCATGGTCCATAAAATAAACTACTGCACTAATATGGGGCATAATATTAGCACAGGCTCTACTACGGTTCGAAAAATGCACTAGGGTACAATTAAGGGGCATGAAATTAACAACTGCTGCAGAGAGGGGTCTGTCTAAAATCATTATGACAGGGGCACATTGAAAATGTTGCTATGTAGCCCACACATTTCTGGCTATGCCCCTGGTTACACCATATCCATTTATTTTTTAAAGGCACAAATAAAGGTAAAACACCATAAACAGATTCAATAACTATAAGTTTATTATAAGTAGTACAACTTACCGGGCAGGCAGAGGCGGGTCTGCTTTTCCAGCTACCAGCCAAGATGACCTGTGGTAAGCATATCTATATCTCTTATTGTCCACTGGCACTATGTCCATTAATACAATGTACTTGGCATCCGGATCAACTCCAGAAAATGAGACCCTGATCGTAGGAAACATTCTCCTAGAAAGAACAATATTGACAACACAAAGCAAATTTAAAAATATGAAATAACAAAAAAGGTGTACGCTATATACATGCATGAAAAGCAAAGATCTCTTTAGCTACAAAGGGCCAGATGTACTAAGCTTGAAAAGTGATAAAATAGAAAGTGATTAACCACCAGCCAATAAGCTCCTAACTGCCATGTCACAGGCTGTGTTTAATAAAATGATAGGTAGGAGCTAGGGATGCCAATCCTGGAGAATTTTTTCAATCCTGGGATTCGGGACTGAACAAGGCCTAAACCCGGGATTCCCAGGAAACCCGCGATTGGGGTCATCAATATAATAACAAACATTAATACCTCTCTGTCCCCACCAAACCCAGTGTAACTTACCCGGCCATCAGTGCGGGAGCCGGACAGAGGTGGTCAGTAGTCCGGTGGCTGTGATTGTGAACTGGGTGGCGGTGGTCGGGAGGCGGGCAGTGGTGCAGGAGCCTGACGGATGTGATTGGGAGCTGGGCTGGTTGTGGTCGGGAGGTGAGCAGTGGTCCAGGAGCCAAGCGGTCATGGTGAGCCCGGCGGTGATGATGAGGTCGGGTGAGGTCAGGTGGGCGCGGAGAAGGTCACTCTGCGCGCAGCCACAGGACAATCCCGGGATCCTGCCGATCCCAGGATTGCCCACCCTAGTAGGAGCTGATTGGCTGGTGGTTTATCACTCTCCATTTTATCACTTTTCAAGGCTTAGTAAATCTCGGCCTCATTAATTCAAATATTGGTTTACTTATTATATTGTTATAATTTTAGCTAATGTCAGCTAATCCAATCTTCTGAATATTCACAGATGGCTTCCAATATCCAGAACTGAGAGTAGATCATGAACATAGGCGAATCTAGGGGGTGGTCCGGGGGTGCACAGGACCACCCATTAGCCCATTTTGTAGCTGAGGACCAGGGCTTTCCAACAATCCCAGCCCCGTGTCTCTAGCCCCCTGGGAACCGGAGATACGGCCAGGCAAAGCTGGAACGTTTTCCCTATAGGATAACATGGGACACGCTAATTCCGACCCCCATCCAGTTCAACGGCTACCTGTTCCCCCTTCGGCATCACTGAAGCTCGAGGTTGATCTCAGTCGAACCCAAATCGCTGGGCCTTCAATCTGATACCAGGCTGGATTCATATGTGTTAATTGGTTCCAGGGATATTGAGGTTAAACCGTTTTTTTTTTTTTTTTCATTTCTTAAATGTAATTAGATGGCTGTTTATGTTCTTTGAGGGCAGATTTCTCTGGAATCAAACAGCCCAGTTTCACAGGACCAAAATCATTTAAAGCCAACTCAAAAGTTCTTCAATATGATACTGGTCTCATGTAAATGGGTCAGTTGGTTCCGAAGATATAGCTGGTTGGTTAAAGGGGGGTAGGGAGAGGGGAGTGGTTGTCTCTCCCCCTCGCACCAGAAAATGCAGGGACTAGGCTGGTGTATAAGGGGTCAGCGTGGGAATGTCCCTGCATGATCCTGGGACCATATTCCCGGGTAAATCCCTGCATTTTCTGTTGTGAAAGGGGTATTATTTCAAACAGCCGTGACCTGCAGTGCTCTGAATACAGCCGGGCAGCACCCTGTTCTCTGCCCAACTGTCAATGACTGTCACCCCTGCAGCTTCACGCACAACAACAGCGCGCACACTATTTAAAATGTCCTCTCGGCTAGAGGGGACACCAGGAGGGGAGTGGGAGCGTGCTCTGCGCTGCACTCTGCTCCTCTCCCCATAGAAGCAGCTGCACCGCTCTCCATCTCTCCCTGCAGCAGCAGTGAAGGCTCATATAAAAATTTACAGTAAGTGGCACTTTTGGGGGCATTGCTTAAGGGACGCTACAAGTGGCATTATGTGGGGGCATTACGCATAATGTGTGGCTTAATGTGTAAGGGGCATTACGGTGTGCAGCATCATGTGTAAGCGGCATTATGTGTGCAGCATCATGTGTAAGGGACATTATGTGTGCAGCATCGTGTGTAATGGGTACTATTGTGCGCGGCATCATGTGTAATGGGTACTATGGTGTGCGTCATCATGTATAATGGGTACTATGGTGTGCGGCATCATGTGTAATGGGTACTATGGTGTGCAGCATCATGTGTAATGGGTACTATAGTGCCATCAAGCAAGAACCCCCTAGCAATGAGCACGTAGGTAAGCAGCACTTATGTGGCAAATATGTAATGGGCATTATGGTTTGTTATATAGTATGTAATGGGCATCATGATGTGTGGCACAATGTGTAATGGGCATTATGGTGTGTGGCCTTATGTGTAATTGGCATTACAGCGTGTGGCTTTATGTGTAATGGGTATTACGGAGTTTGCTAAAATGTGTAATGGGCATTACTGTGTATGGTCTAAAGTGTAATACCACACCCCTTGTTGTGATGCCACGCCTCCTTCACATGAGGCCACACCCCTTTTTGGCGCGCGGCTACGCCGCGCAAAGGTCCCCCTGCTGTTGTATCTAGATCTGGGACCACCCATTACCAT
The DNA here is from genome assembly GCF_055691185.1 of Crinia signifera. Lineage (NCBI taxonomy): Eukaryota > Metazoa > Chordata > Amphibia > Anura > Myobatrachidae > Crinia > Crinia signifera. Next base: position 211,272,614 of record NC_139221.1, on the reverse strand, counting down.
AATTCTAGATTCGCCTATGATCATGAAGTGCCAGTTGTCACACATAGTAGCAATTTACAGCCATGCACAGCGGCAATTTACAGAGGATGGTTAATGGGGAACCCTTTGGGAATTACATCCTGTGAAGTGTACTCTTAGGCTACAATGGGCTACCAATTAAAAGATTGTGGTAGCCAATATCAGGAAGGCTTAGAATTCCTGATATTGGTAGATTCGGCTGCAACGCATACTGTAGCCCATTGTGGCTGTGGGTGGTAAATAAGGGATCACAGAACTTATTGGAGATGCTGCAGTGAGTCAATCACCCTGTGTACGGACAGTGAAGCCTTTGCTATATTTATTCATACTGATGGCTTGCGCATGCACGCAGCGTCATCCGATAATCGGCAGAGCTGCGGGGTCGCAACCCTGCATATAGGTTTGAATTGGATCCTTTATCTCTCTCAATTGTATCTCTTACCAAACTTTGATAAATACCAAGAGAGTTATAGGAGCCTATTCCAAATGATCTTGTCACATTATATGTGTGGGTAACAAATTTTGGGTGGTTAAAATTGAACTGTACTGAAGAAACTGGAGCAAATGACAGCATTATGTTTACATCAGGTAAGGCTGAAACAACATAGAATTGTTTAATAACGCTAATAAATATGCTGAGGATCTATGTAACTGGCCTCATAGAGTATGTGAACAATCTATGCTCCCATGCAAATGAGCTTTCAGAGTTTGTTTCATAGCAGCATTACCATATGCAGTTAGCAAGGAGGATAGAGTATAGATGCTGTCTCCCAGCTGATTTGTAAAAAACAATAGAATTGCGTTTCCAAGATAAAACTAGCAGGGGCAATGTTTTACTGTCCAGCCATGCCAGAGTCTGTAAGCTAACAGCCCATTAGCTGGTCCTGCTGACATCATCAGATCAACACAACATCAAAGAGATAGTGATGTCAGTTCTTTTGCTGAAGGCAGTACTGTACATTCAACAAGTAATGTCACCAGGAAATAAATGAAACAGTTTGATAAATGTAATATATCTGGCTCATCGAGGGCAAACTAGACATCTACTTTATTGTGGAGATACATTAATGTGTCTACAGCACCTCAATAATTGCCAGCTTTGGAGACATTAAAAACAGTCATCCCAGCAGTAATTGTTCCACTTTCACAACATTTCAGTTTTACATGTCTGATAGCATATTGCATGGGTCTTCAAACTGTGGCCCTCCAGATGTTGTGAAACTACATGTCCCAGCTTGCATTGCCACATTTTTTCCTATGAGAGCATGCCAAAACGGTCAGGGCATGCTGGGACATGTAGTTCCACAACATCTGGAGGGCCACAGTTTGAAGACCCATGTCATATTGTGTTAATTCTTCACATTCTGCAGCAAAGCTGGCAAATCTTTGCTTCATATCAAGATCACTTTAAACCTAATCTGATGCTCTGGAGCAGTGGTTCTCAACCTCGGTCCTCAAGTACCTCCAACAGATGCATGTTTTTCAGGTCACCTGGCAGGTGCACTCATTATTCACTGACACATTTTAAAAGATGAAAGGTGGAGCTAATTATTTCATTTGTGATTGTGTGTGGAGACCTGGAAAAGGTGAACTGTTGGGGGAACTTGAGGACCGAGGTTGAGAACCACTGATCTAGAGCAGTGGTTCTCAACTCCAGTCTTCAAGTGCCAGTGCTCATGTTTTATGGATTTCTTAGATCATGTTCAGGTTAGTTATTCTAGCTTGCTGGGTCAGTAATACTGCCACTAAAGTCCCATATCTGACCTAAGATTTGGAATACCGTTCCAATCCAGGTCAAACCCAATGCATACATACACACGCATACATGCACATGATATTTGTTTCCCTTTTTTATAAAACAATTTTAAAGGGAAGGGGGGCACCAATCTCCATACGACTGGGATGAATTTAAACCACTGGTTTGGAGATGATATAATCTCCTTGTGCCAGGAAAAGCATTTCTCCCCAGTTGTGAGTTGTTCCTGGGTTTCCCAGATCCTTCTGGTCTAAAACCCTGCAAGGTACCCAAAAAGGATTCCCGGGTGACTGGACCTGGGTGGATTTGTTTTCACTGACAAAAAGCCTAAGTTGTAGTGAATTCATGTGCAATAACAACACAGTGCAAATGTGGCATTATTATCCTCAAAATATAATCTGTTATGTGTTCTTGAGGGTTGCAGTTGAAACTTTCCTTTTTCTAGAGCACTGATTTCCAACCTTTTTACCTTGCGTATCTCTAAATAAAATTGCCAAGGCATGCCGTAAGAACCCCACAGGGCAAAGCACATTGGCACCCACAGAGAAAAAAACATACCTATTGGCCTCCATATAAAAAACAATCACACTGGTCTCCACAGGTAACAAAAATAAAATACATTGGAACTTTACCTGAAAAGAGAGCAGTAATTAAATGGTTTGGACATCTCTAGATCTGGGGGCATACTTGAGAACAGCTCAAGGCCACTAGTGTGCCACGGCACAGTGGTTGAAAAACACTGCTCTAGAGGAATGCTTTTACACCTCTGACAGCAGACATAAGATGGTTATATTTTCTTAATGGAGCAAAGAAACATTAGGGGAAATTTACTAAAATGAGAGTTGTATTTTACATGTTGCTATGGGCAACCAATCAGAATCTACTTCTTATTTATTTAGCACCTTCTAGAAGATATCAGATTAGATCTGATTGGTTGCCCATAGCAACATCCAATGTGAGATACAACTCGCATCTTAGTAAATTTCCCCCATTAACTCTTTCTGAAACTCATCTTTACACAGTCTTTAAAACGGCAAAATATTTTGTTGATGTTTCCCCATATGGATAAATACTTGTTTAAAGTCTATGGATGCTTTTAGATGGACTTGAAAATGATGAGTTCTAAAACTGTGGTCTTAAGAACATGGGAGCTCCTGGGGCTGCAATCAGCTCAACACAGAGTGACAACAGAAGTGACAAAGTGGTGAATTATCTGCAAATCTGCTGTGTAAGTGGTCACTAAAGACAATTCTAGACACAAAATAACACTTCTGTACACCAAGCTAAAATCTACAGAGCATTTGTTATATAACCTTTTCTTTCAACTTAACACACCAAAGAAGGGAAATAATATGTAGCTACTTCTGAATGTAGAAGAACAAGACAATTTGTCAGTCATTAATACTGCCACTGTACCTGGAATTTGGGGATAAATATGCAGCGTCATAATATGTACAGATTATTTAAATCATGTCCAAACTATGGCCCTCCAGCTGTTGTGAAACTACACATCCCAGCATGCCTTGCCATAGTTTTAGCATTCCCTAATTGCTACATTGTAGCAAGGCATGATGGGACGTGTAGTTTCACAAAAGCTGGAGTTCCATAGTTTGGACATGCCTGATTTAAATAATATAACATGATCTATTTAAAACAGGCTTGTTAATTAAGTTGAAGACATTTAAACAAACCAGAAAACAGTGACCTGCAAACTGCCCAGTTTTGGGTGCAATCATCTATATAAATTGTTCTAAATGTACAGTGTAATTATAGAGATATTAAGGGGGAAATTTACTAAAGGAAATTTGTAAAACATAGATGTATTTGTATCCAGAAATACACTTATTTTTGACATTACTATCCCGAAAATACGGCAATTCGTATTCGTATTGATAGCACATCAATACGACTACGAATTGCTGTATTTTCGGGATAGTAAATGTCAAAAATTAGTGTATTTCTGGATACAAATACACCTATTTTTTTTTTTTACAAATTTCCTTTAGTAACTTTCCCCCTAAATATTTTTAGATTTAAGATTTAGATTTTAGTGTACTTGCTAGTTTTATATTCCACTGTTAAACATTTGATAACAAAAGATAAACATTTGTACCCATTTTTCAAGTTCCCTTCATATTAGGAGGTGAACTGCTATAAAAGTGGTTGAAGATTTCAGCTCAGTTGGAGGTAAGGATTAGGCAGTGGGCTTTGTAAAATTGATTGGGCAGCGGTTCCTAGACATGTTATTGTAGTTTTGTATTAAGGGTATTTCATGGTCCCTAAACCTCATTTCAGCAGAACAAATTACGTGCAATGTACACATTGTCATTTTTATTGTTACAAAAGATTGTACACACATGTTCTAGAGCAACCATTAAATGCATTCCATTTAATTTCATAACATATTGCAATATGTGATAATGTGCGTCATGAAGTCAAATAAAAAAAACACAAATGTATATGTCAGTATGGAGAACAGAGACCTAGCTATAGTCAGCCACATGTACTGTAGTTACACAAGCTATACTCCACTAAATCCACATAATAATGCTAAATCCACATATTAATGCAAAGCTCACCTGCCAGACTTGGTAATGATCATTTCTGTCCCTAGATCATGGAATTTATCCCAGAGCTCCTTGGTCTCCAAGCTGCATGAAATCTTGGCCATCTCTTCGCTGGGGATGATGGGAGTTGTGGGGATTAGGGGCTCCGTGCACAGGGAAGAAGGGCTGCTGCTAAACTCCCCATGAGTGTCCACACTGGATATGTCACTCAGAGGCTGGCCACATGATGACTTCTCAACAAATTGTTCTATCACAAAGGAAGAGAAAATATATAAATGACCGAATTAGCCACGACACCAAGTAGCAGGCCTGGACAGTCTCTCTCATTTCAAAGCTATTGAATGTGCTAGACTGGCGATGAGAAAGATAAAAACTGTGCATTAGTGTCCATGTAAGTCAAGTCAATACCAGATGGATATAAAAGTAGATTGCAAAGTATTCCTTATTCTTGTCATTCATACAAGGATATTTTATGATTTTTTGGTTCTTCACATTTTTTTATATAGTTTTCTTAAATGGTATATATGTCTTCAGCGCTATAGTAATACATTGGGATCAGATAATGAAACCTACAATTTTTACAGGGGTATTTATTAAAGCTTGGAGAGAGATAAAATTGTGAGAGATAAAGTACTAGCCAATCAGATTTTGCCTTACATTTTATATGCTGTGTTTGAAAAATGACAGGAGCTGATTGCTTGGTACATAGGGGGGAATTCAACTGCCATCGAGAAGCTGATGGATTCCCATGACAACCGCCATAAAATGAGGCTGCGGGATTTCACTCAAAAGTGTTCTCTACATTATAATGTATCAAGCACTTTTGGACAAATTGGGCACATATGGCAAAACAGGATGCTATTACCTGAATTTAAATGCCATTGCAATGCCAATTTGGCCACATAGTCCCAAAATTGAAATCCTCCCTTTATCTCTCACAATTTTTTTCTCCAAGCTTTCATAAATTCCCCACTGAATGTCTCAGATATCATCTGCCTGTCTTTTAAATTATATATACTGTAGAATCACAGATTATACAGTTATTAGTGTTAATATTAATATTAATTAAACATTACTGTTACACCACATCATTTCTGGGAGGTCTACCACAAAAACACAAGAGATCATTTTCAAAAAGGCATAAACTCCAGCTTGGCACAAATGTACAGTATTTACTTTCAAATGTAATTTGGTGATGAAAGTAAATACTGAGCTGCCAAGTTGGGGAACACTAGAATTTAGCAATTAATCTTCACTTCCAAACAACTATCACAGTGTGTGTGTTTGTGTATATATATATATATATATATATATATATATATATATATATATATATATATATATATATATATATATATATATTTATATATATATATATATATATTACCAGTCTCTTATATAGCGCACACATATTCCGCAGTGCATCACAGAGAGAATAGTTGATCATTCACATCAGTTCCTGCCCCGTGGAGCTTACAATGTATATTCCATATCACATGTACTATATACATATATATATATATATATATATATATATCACTGAACAACAATTATTGTAACTATGTGCACACTATAGAGTTATACAAACAATAACAGGAAATTAGAAGTTTTAAGGTATATTATGTAAGGTGTGTGTGTGTGTGTGTGTGTGTGTGTGTGTGTGTGTGTGTGTGTGTGTGTGTGTGTGTGTGTGTGTGTGTGTGTGTGTGTGTGTGAAAAAAGCAGAGAAAATTATTTGGAAATATTATATATATATATATATATATATATATATATATATATATATTCTAGTGTATCCTGCAGTTTTTAAATAATACAGCATATGGATCTAATGATGCGTAAATAAATATGTCAAGGTAGGTATAACCTACTACAATTTAAAAAAAAAAAGCATATCTGCGACACAACACTTAGGCCATATGCTAAGTGAATAAAATGCATACAATATACAATATGTATTTAAAGGTTTTCCGTTCCGTTGTGCAGTTAGCAGCACAGTTATCATCTACTGACAGTTATGTGTTAGTATGCAGAGTAGTGTAATAAAAGCAGCTTTCTGAGGATAGATTGTATGGTTCATTTAAGCAGATTGTTACCAAATTGTTACTTTTGGGAGCAAAACATCTGCTTGGTAGGGGCCCTTCCCAAAATAACTAACCTGTGATACTAATGTAAAACACATCCTTATCGTTAATGCCAGAGAACCACCAGTGGGAAATGGTTTTACGTGTATGCCGGTGCCTGCTGTCAGCTGTAACGCATGTTCCCATTTTATGTATCTAATACATTCCCATTTTACTGTTCTACTTATGTCTAATATAACATGATTGTTATACAGTAAATATGTGTCATATTATGTAGTTTACATGATTGTTATACTAATTGGAAATTACAATGACCACCTTACTATGACACTATTATTTGTAATATTATGACTGTTATACTTATGTGTAATATCGCGACTGTTTTACATATGTGTAATATTGAGTGCTATAATTATGTGTAATGTTACAGGACCACCTTACTATCATATTTATGTCCGATGTTACATGACTGTTATACTTATATGTAATATGTGTATTATACTTATGTGTAATATTGCATGAACACCTTACTGTTATACTTATATGTAGTATTGCATGAACACCTTACTGTTATACTTATATGTAGTATTGCATGAGCACCTTACTGTTATATGTAGTACTGCATGAGCACCGTACTGTTATATTTAGTATTGCATGAGCACCTTCCTGCTCCCGTGTGCCTCTATGCGGGTTTCATAATAGTATGAAATAATCAGTAGTAATTAAAGGGATCGCGAATATTTGACCGTTTGGCCGAGGGTTGTTTGATTCCTATAATGTAGGGGACATTTCTAAAAACTACATCATTTCCCCTAGTCAGAAGTGCATTAGGACTGGAAATCAAAGTGTGTTCAATCCATAGACATGTGAATAAATTCATACAGACTACTATGTTCTCCACACGTTACTGACATGCAGACAGTTACTAAATAGTACAGTATGCGGTTTCAACTATTGTAGCTATATTTTATTTGCTACATTTATGCATCTTATGAACCATTCATGTATTGCCAAATAATGCATTGCTAGGTTCCATCTACAATAAATGCTTTTAAAATATTTTTTAATCCTAATAAAAAACTAAGAAACTAGGAAATACAAGGATCAACAAAAGAGTAAATGAAAGCATTTAGATGTATTTCAATACTGTTTTTATATACTGATAATTACAGAGTGCAGTGATCTTTTATAAACGTATTTGTTAATCGAAAGAAAATGTAAGTACATCAAAACTTCCTGATAGGTTGTCATACTGAAATATAAATGCAGTCTATTCGTAGTATGACTTGTACGACCCCGAATATATTATTTTAGGATCAAACATATTGTAGAGTATGAGAAGCGATATATGTTCTATCTCATATGACATAAGGATTTGAAGGCCATTTAGTTATCTGTGTTCCTATTAAAGAAACGTATGGTCTCTCTGACTATTATTAAAGCGACAAATACATTTTCAGACAAATCGTTAGCGCCACGTTCTGTCCTGCGCTGTATTTATTATTATTATGCGCATTTGCGCCAGGCCAGCAAACTTATACCAGGGAAAGCGAATGGCCGATACCTGGGCAAATGACAGTATTGCATGTCATAGAAATACTTCAAATGTTTAGCAATGTATTTGGGGGGTGAATGTCCTTTTCCTAAAAAAATAAATAACATTCAGTGTATATTAGTATAGTAACAAAATATACAGAGAATATGATGGCGGTAGTCTTGCATTAGGAAATGAACTATACATGTATGTATGTATGTATGTATGTATGTATGTATGTATGTATGTATGTGTATATATATATATATATATATATATATATATATATATATATAAAATAATTTTTTTTCTAGCATTCCTGTTGTGTGTGTGTATATATAGTAGTATATACTATATCTATATATGCGTTTATACATGTGTGTGCACTCCGGATCCCAGGCTGCATCCTCCTTGGTGTGTCCCTTTCCAGGCCACTCACCCAATGGTTTAATGGTGCTCTCAGGGGTTTCCTTGTCTTTGCCGGTCCCGCTGGACATCAGAGCGGCGATGGAGAAAGCGTTGGCCCTGGAGGAGAGCTGGGGTTTGGGAGAAGCAGTGTACTCCATGCTGAGTCTCCCGGAGGCAGCAACAAGTAGAAGAGAGTGAGGCAGGGGAGCAGTCCCGGCCAATGCCTGCAGCCTGCAGGAAAGTGCTAGGACGGGAAGGAGTTTTCTCTATGTCCCCCCCAGGGGCTGCTGCTCTCCTTGGGATTCCTGGTGCTGAGTGCAGCAAAGTCTGGGCATCAGGTCAGCAGGAGCCGGGGAGGGTCCTGTAGCTGGGCTGGAGCAGGCTGGCTGGCTGCCTCTGTAGGGAGTGGATGTTGCACACAGTGTTGAGGCTCAGACACCCCTTCCTTAATTTGATGGCCACACAAATGATATCTCCCCCCTGACCAATTGCAGCCTTCCAGCGTCACATTTGCCTGATACTACTGATAATGGCTGGGAGGTGGTGGGTGGAAGGAGCACAGGACACACAAGGGCTGGGGGACAACACACAGGGACTGGAGGGGGGGCGGGGGGGGGGGGGGGGGGGGGGGTACCGCTACCTCATTATAATACGGCTCCTTTTCCCTTTAAACCCCTTGTCATTAGCGGGAATAGTGCACATGGTATTAATCAGAAGGTGGAGCAGGAAGAAAGCCATAATGTTCCTGCAGAGATTGATATATTACTGATATATGATTGATTTATTCCTCTTGTTCCAACATGTTCAGCAGTGTGCCTAATGGTACATGTATCTTACCAGAGGAAGACATACATGTAGCATGTAACAGACAAACAAGCTAAGTCCAGGCGTATATATCATATATCAGTCAGACCCTATGACATGACCTTGTATGTATTGTACATATATGTATTATGTTTGGAGGGATGTAAATGGAAACTTTATTGCTTGTATCCCCAAACCAGTTCCTCTATGCAGATTGCACCCTAGCCCTGATTGCCACATCATATACAGGACACATCACATACATGGCACTGTACTTCCCAGATCACAGACAGGCAGGTTACACCCTCCTCCGGCAAGTGGATGATGATAGGAAATATTGGCATCATTGTCTGTAAATGACACAGGCGTGCACTGCCAATTAATCACAGACGTCTATGATGTATTAGTAAGCCATAGGGCGGCCTCCAATTACCTACACTCCAGCAAGGCTAAGCCCTTTTGTGATAACTAGCAATTAATGGCTTGTCCACAATGCTATGCGCCAAGACAAATTATTTGGCAAAAGAAAATCAAAATAATAACCCGGACACAAACACTCGTCCATCTCACATTGATAACAATATAGAGATAAGTGTTGTCCACAGGGAAGGGAGGTGTCTGCTCCCATTGTAGCCATCGTCTCTCCTAGCAAAAGTGTATTACAGTATTGTCTACTTTCTAGGGATCTTGTATGTACTTATTTATTTACTTTACTAATCGGTAAACAATGCAAAATTGATAAGATCTGCACATACTCATTACATTGTATATGTCCTGAATGATTTGTTGAAGTGCTTATTAAACGTGTAATATATATATATATATATATATATATATATATATATATATATATATATATATATATATATATATATGTGTGTGTGTGACAAATGACATATACTTGTATGCCCTGCGTCGATCACATATTTTTGAATGTTGCCTGTTTCCTTCTGGATGTTGCGCTTTCTGTGGCGGATTTAGGGGCGATGTTCTGGAGCGGTTTGCACCTATAGAAATCGCTGTAGAGATCATGGTGTCCCCTGTGTTCCGGCTGTTTGCCCGAGACTCCGTGGCAACATTTGTATAGTCTGCATCCTCCTGCTATCTCCACCAGACCCCCCTCTCCATCGCTTCTTCCACTTTACAGCACACCATTTTCTCCCTAATCTGTACAGGACTCCTTTACCAGACTATGGGAAAACACACTCAGAAACAGTTAGCAGAAAACCCCTTACCGCAGGTACATTGATAAACGTGTTTTCTTACAATGACATATCTCTAGTATGTGTTTATTAATGTCTTGGCCTTTTCCTTAAATCAACACAACATATCTGCACCTCTTCACTGCAGTCACTCCACATGTGTGCTGCTGATACTGCTGCTGCCTGGGAGATTGCGCAGGCAAACACCGCAACCAGCTTTTACTATGCAGTATAATAAAACAACAGCAAAACAAAAACAAAAAGCCGACGTGTTGTCCAAATTCATTTTGGTAGTTTATTTGATTATTGATAAAAATAACAATAATAATATAGAAAAAAATCAAACTTCTTTAATAGAACATACACTGCATTTCAAGACCAATGGGACTCTAGACTACTTTTTCACTGCAAATATATTTAAATGTTAACTGTATGTATGTTAGTAACAATAACTACAAAGGCAAGCTTCGATTAAACAAGCATCATACCTTATTAAAAGAAACATGCACTTTGCTCATCTAAAAGTAGGGAACCTAACAGCACATTGAGGTATGATATTAATATTCGCATGGTGCTTGAAAAGTGTCATAATATTACGTAATAGTCAGAGCTAATAATCTGCAAACTACTTGCATGTCATCTCTCTCTCCCCCCCCTCTCTCTCTCTCTCTAAATATATCTATCTATCTATCTATCTATCTATCTATCTATCTATCTATCTATCTATCTATCTATCTATCTATCTATCTAACGGAAGTAACGGAAAGTAACGGAAAATAACCAATTAACGGAAAAGAGAACATCAGTACATTTATATTCTATGTAGTCTATGTCATGAAAGTGTTATTTATGAACATTTGTTATGAGTGAATATGTTAATATGTTATAAGCATTTCATAAGCTTAATAAACTACAATAAACTATAGAATATGACATTTGTATAATACAGATATTAAGGATAGTACAAAGCAGTCAGAAGGTCTATGATAATTAGCTTTCTAATTTGACTCCTAATGATTAAAATTAGTGAATAATATTATCATTAAAATTATGAATAATAATAATATTAATAATTGATGGGCTAACATCCGAGGTCACTTATTATAAGAGGTGTCGCCATATTATTTAGCAGAATCTATTCCTATATTAACATGAATTTAAACCAAAGAAATAAAATAACTTTTTATTACAGTGTTCTTTTTTGACATTCCATACTAACAATCTTCAATGGTTCCAAATAATCCCACCAATCTCGGGGTTTTTTCGTGTCTGTATTTTCCTTGTGAAATCATGTTGGGTTGAGTTGTATCCCCTCAGGAGAGTGTCTAGGATACTGTACCCCAGACCTTGATAACGAAATGACTCCTGTCTAGACGCGCACAACCCTCTCACACATACTACAGTCCCCCCTCTTGTTGGTATAATACAGTCCCCTCTCTTGTTGGTATTTTATTTATTTATTTTAATTTAAGCAACCAGTTTCTCACGTTGGCACCAAGACCGACATCCCAGTGACTCAAAAGTGCTGTCTGTGTAGTCAGATCTCCTTGTTCTCAGATGGTAAGAGCATGGAAAGTACCATCGCCACTGTGATTGTGCTGTGAGTTCTGTGAGATCCACTGTGTACACCAGCAATGGCTATATCAGCCTCTAATTACAATGAGTATGTACAGATACGATTGTGACTAATTACCTGTAGATACCCCTGGTGTGATTAAGTCGGACACTCTCTGGGAGGTTTTGCCAAATACAGGGCATGATTTATCATGCAACGATTTCATTGGATGTAATGAAACCTGTTTTTATTAGACACATTACTGACAGCTGTGTGCAAGTTTGACAGTATTTAATAAACAGTTCATTCTCTAGTATTGCTGTGCTAAATGAAGTTTCATTTGGTCTTAGGTAGAATAGAATATACCATTAGAATATACCAAAACTCCCCCTGTTTCTTCGATAGAATGATCAGGTTTTGATTTAATTATAGAGCTCAGCCTAATAATAGGATCTGATATCATTCAGTATTAATGCTACATATTAAAATAATATTTATTTATAAATGCGTTGCAAATATACATGTATTAAAAAATAAATAAAGATGAAGTCAAAATAACATTTTTATGTGGAGTTACTAATTTACTAGTCATGAAAAATTATTATTATTATTATTAATAATAATAACAATAACAATAATAATAATAATAACAACAACAACAACAACAGCTAAAACTGCCACCATCTGATTTCCTCTTACACATATTACAGAGACATGTTGCTCAGCTTTCACCTAACCTTTCTGTGTGTGGGCAAGTGAATCAGTTTCTTAGTGCACCTGCTCCCTTCCTAATCACATTTTCCCTCATTGTGCTATGAGAACTCAGTGTAGCCTCTCAGTATCCTCCATGTAACCCAATCTCTATATTTATTTTATTACAAACTGGCGACTTCTTTTCTCCCCTAACCAAGACCACGGCAAGGGCTCGCAGGCGCAGGATTCTGAAATAAGCGGCGGAGAAAGCGCAAGTTTACGCCTGTCCAGGGGACGATTATTTCCTTGCTGTCCACGATTTTCACTTATGTCCTGGAGTTCATGTCCATGCACAGTATAATGCTTTATGTATAGCTTTGGTATCATACTGTATGTGCTTGTAAGGAACGATTCACGTGAGAAACGCTGCTCGCTTATGATGACAGCACCCGTTTGAATTTGCATGGTACTATGTGTAGTGTTATAATGATCTGAAACACGGTGCTAATTAATATGTCAGTACTACGTAAATAACATATATTTGAAATGAACAAACTATGTTTAAGGTACCCAGGTACCATATCAATGCCCTATCCCTATCCCAGGTACCCTATCCCAAATCGTTCCAAGACATTTTACCACCTAGTGCTCATGAAGGTTTGTTTATTTATTTATTTATTTATTTATGTATGTGTTTATTTATTACCAGTTATTTATATGTAGCGCACACATATTTACAGAGGGTACGTGGCCATTCACATCAGTTCCTGCCCCAGCGGAGCTTACAATCAAAATTTTGATAGTTTTCAGGTTTTAAAACATTTCTAAAAACCCATCAGCAATCCTATGCTTTTGTTTTTCTAATCCTATGAATATTTTAATGTAATATTATTTCCCCCCGGCCAGGTTGAGGAGTAACTTGGGTCAACAATTTTTCTGCTATTCTCAGTACTAATAGAGCCAACACAGATCGGTCTTGATTGTAATTATATTATAAGATCACGCAGCATGAATCTATAGTAATGTTTTGTATGAACAGCCTGGTTCAGGTCTTCCTTTGAATTTACCTTGATCTTTCCACCCTGCAAAGAAATCCCTGGGTCATCTCACCAATCTCTTGCTACATAGCCTGTCCTATTGAACACAGGGGATGACATTTAATAGGATGAGAGATTTGTTGAGAAATCTCCAGTTTTTTTTAAAGCATCAATCATTTACACTGCTAAATCACACTGGTTTTGCCATGTAAATGATTGCTGCTTTAAAAAAACCTGGAGATTTCTTACCATATCTCTCACTTTCTGGATCTCTCATCCTATTAAATCTCACCTATTATTATTATTATTATTATTATTATTATTAATACCAGTTTCTTATATAGTGCATACATATTTTGCAGCACTTTACAGAGTATAGTTGAACATTCACATCAGACATATTCATTATTATAAGCTGCTGTGTCTAGCACAACTAAAACTGATATGGGATTTGCACTAAACCTGATTTCAACTCATTTTTGAAAAACGTTTTTTTAAATGGGTCAAAAACCAGTTAAACCCCTTTCATATTGCATGTTGTAAATGGTATATTGCGGTTTCAATACCATTTTTGTACCTTCCTATTCAACCCGTTTCACCCATAGAAAGCCATACAATGTCATTTTAAATGTTTTTTTCCTGCTTGTGGGCGGGGATCATGTGTGGTTATCATTTGTAGCAAATACAGTTTCTGAGCTGTTCAGACTGCAGGGAAAACGGCTCAGAAACGTGTAGGATCCTGCTTTTAACACGTTTCAAAATACCGGTATTTTGTAACCGGTAAATTGATTGTGGAGCTTTCATATTGCAGCTGGTACCGTTTTAAAGCAGTTAAAAATCGTCAATATGCCGTGTTAAAACTGCAATGTGATAGGGGCTTAAGTTTTATTGTCTGAATATATATAATAATTTGGATAGTTTTTAGTTAATTTTGAGGATTAATTAAACCCTGTAGATAGAAAAATATCCAACAATATAAATCGGGCAAATGATAGGTTAGAAAAGTATATCCAGCTAAAATACATACATTTTCAATGACCCTTAATTAGTTGAGCTGCTATTTCCCTGGGTGGCTCTATCTGCTATACTGTACTGAGCGTTCCTGCTTACCTCCTCAAGCAGGCATGTCCAAGCTGTGGCCCTCCAGCTGTTGTGAAACTACACATCCCAGCATACCTGGCCATAATTTTAGCATTCTCTAATAGCAAAACTGTGGCAAGGCATGATGGGACTTGTAGTTTTCACAACAGCTGGAGGTCCATAGTTTGGACATGCCTGTCCTAAAGGTATGCCACATGTCACTTGGGAATTGGAATTAGAATATTTGGCACAATATGACGTGCAGTGCCAAAAATCCACAATATTTGTAGTTTAAATATAATCTCTATCTTAAACATGGTGTTTTATTCTCTACAGCTCTATACTGGGTGCCTTCTGTGCTGCCCAGTGTAATATGATGGGGTAATGCTTTTCTCCATCACTCGGCTGTAATTTAGCTCTGAAGAGAGATGTCTGATTCCAGCTTTGATGCACACAGGGCGACTGGTTACTTAGGAACATTGGTAGTGTTCACAGCGTCTGAGTGGCAGCAGCCTAAGGGCTTGTAAGGCAAGGGCAGCACATATACAGGCAACGTTCAGCACGGTGCATCCGCCTAATACTGTAGCTGCAGCAGGGACTGGGACATTTATATATGCTAATAACACTATAGGCTGCCATAGTCTAAATGGGGGTGATTTTATATTAGAAACAATGTTCAAAAATGCCCATGTGCCAGGAGGTGTACCCTAATGTGTTCAATTGATCATATCTAATGATAGAAACTGTACTTGTTCAGTAACTTAAACTTTTATGTAGTTTGAAATATCTATCTATCTATCTATCTATCTATCTATCTATCTATCTATCTATCTATCCATCTACTGTATATATATATATATATATATATATATATATATATATATATATATATATATATATATATAGCAATAGGGGGGGCAGCGGCACTCACAAATGAAGACTCTGTAGGCAACTTCTCACCAACGTTTCGGAACCTCTTGGTCCCTTTATCAAAGTGCAAACCAACGTACATATAAGTGTTACAACTGGAGAGTCTTTCAAAAGTATACTGATCAGTTGTGATCTATATTTTATTTGTAGATGGAAATTTAAATTTATGAAATCATTTGTGATGTCTAATAATGATAAAAACATTCTTTATAAGAAATAATGGTTTTAGTTCTGATAATTTCACATTAGTATGTCACAAAAAGTATGTGTGTGTGTGCGCGTGTGTGTGTGTGTGAGGGGGGGGGTGTCTCCCACCACACCTAGATATGTTTGGGGATCACTGACAAGCATAAACACATTGTCCATTGATGTCTGTCCTGTTTGAATGACTTTAGAAAAGATAAGCTGTTTCCCTCTCTTTTTACTTTACTGCAATTGGAGTTATTAGGCTTAATGACCATGGTGCATTGTGGGCCACCTCTTTATTGGCCCAATGCACATCATAGCTAGTGGTTATGGGGCACATCAATGTCATGTGATCACAGGCATGTGAGACTTGCAGAGCCTATCATTATGATGGGCCTGACAGTTAAAATGTGAAAGTTTGCAATATAATATTATTATTTGCACATACATACTCATAATTACTGTCAAAAAAGAGCCAGCTATACCACTAAGCAGCGTAAGCCAGCTGCCTCTGGCACTGGGAGTTTGGTGGCATCACAAATCTTCCTATCACAAAAGTAAGGATATCTATAAATAAGAAATCCTTGTTGTGCTTTATACAGGTGGCGGCTGTGGAACTTCTGAGGCACCACTAGATTGAGGTTTTGCATGGTGCCACGTAACCTTACACAGACCCTACTGTCAATTAGATATCAAATATGGAAGTAAATCCTATTTAATAACATGGCTCCTCACCTGTATGGGGGAATAAAGTGTTTTGCAGACCAGTGACCACTAGATAGCGCCCCGGATGGAGCAATTCAAATATTGTTCCATTCAGGAGCCCACACAGCCACCAGCTCTTACATTACTCTATTGTTCTAGCAGATCTGTAATCAGTGTGTTTCATTCGTTTTTCTTATTTTAAATGCATATATAAAAGACTCAGCATTAGTCCCTATGTGTACACTTTTTACTTTATGGGTGCCATCTTGCTGTCAGAAAGGGTTAATACCTATCTAATAGTTCTTAGAGATGAGCAGATTAATGCAGTGACCCACCAAGTTACTGCTGAAACCTGTCCAGCTTGTATTAAATTTGCCATCTGCATCAAATTCCTTAGCAAAGCGCTTCAATGTCACCTACACCAAGAGCACCGAATGCACAGACACTTAAGCCTATTAGAACTTGATTTAGAATCACGTTGGGTGAAGAGAGGGAGAAAGGCTCTATTAGGACCTGAAAGTTGACAATCAGATTATAGTTCAGTTGCTAGCGGATAATGTGCTAAAAGCTTTCTCACTCATTGTAACTCCTTGCTGAAAATGATTCACACTTTGCAGGTTATTGCACACATACTGAACAGAGGAACTGCCAACAGGGAAATTCAGGGGCAGACTTTTATTTCAAATTCATACAGCATGTATAACAAGATGCTCTATCTACTAGTGGTCTCCAAACACTTATTACGATCAATAAACATATGTAATATACCATTTATCATTTTCTTTCCATATGCTTGTTCAAAGCATTGTGATAAAAGACATACAACTGTGCACAATGTTTTACAGATGTCACATCATTCTTTTTTCATACCACACTGATGCATTAAAGCTCTGTGTGAATATTAACTTTAAAAAAATGAAGCAAAAATAACAAACACATCATTTTAGTTCTACACTATGGGTGAAATGTAATAGAATCAGAAAGTGGGAGATTTGGTAAGAAACCTCCAGTTTTTTTAAAAAAAGTGGCAATCACTTACACTGAAGAATCATACTGGTCTTGCAGTGTAATTGATTGCCGCTTTAAAAAAACTGGAGATTTCTTACCAAATCTCTCACTTTCAGAATCTCTCATCCTATTAATTATCCCCCAATATATCTTAAAAATATGCATTTTGTACTGCAGCAGAAATCTTGGGTTGTTGAAGTCCTAAACATAAAGTTCCTACGCCTTCTCTCTATAGCTCCTACTATCACATTTGGAACACCCTTTTCAGTGACTTTAACATTTAATCAATTGTTTTTCAAATACTTCTTATTTGATATCCCAGTCTTTCTATGTCTGTGCCCAGCTAATTAGTCCAATGGGGAAGGCACAGAGCCCAATCGCAATCACCAGACATCAGCTGAAGATGGGTCAGGGAGCTCCAGCCAGGGTGCCTTCCTGGGGGTACTCACCGCCTATTCTGCTCCCCCCTTAATCTGACTTTGGACTATGTTTTGAAGGCTAAAAGAAAACAGGTAGCTACCTATCTAGCGCTTCCTGTGCTGCAGGTTATTGACCATCAAAAATAGTGCTACAATCACTATACAAACAAAGTACAAAAAAAAACCCAAAGATGATGACAAAGTCCTGCACAGATTGCTCCAACCAATTTTTTCCATGGAGCTTACATGGAAACATAGAGAAAAAAACCTATAAAGGTTTCTTTTGATCCCTTAAAAGGAAATCACCCGTGTTTCATAGAGAGCTTGCATGCGGTACTTCAAAGACAGGATTAAAACACCTCAGTGAAGAGATAAGTAGGTGGGCTTACATGTATCTTACATGTATCGTATGTTAAACGACAAAAAAACATATAAAGGTATCTTTGTGGCTCTAATATGATCTGAATTCAAACATATATGATACTCACACTGGCTTACATCTACACCATTTTCATGAAGCACATCAAGGTTTCTTTTATGTGTATCCTCCACTCCAAAGAAATATAAATAATAAATGGAATGGAATAAAGGAAAAAACCCTCCAATGGTGCAGTACCTAAAACAGTTTAATAAAATGGTACTTGTTTCCTAGCACGACGCCCATCACATACCATGCCATAAGGTTTGCGATGGTATGCGATGCGATATTCGGGTAAATGACACGAAATGTACAATTAAATATCGCATAGCATCGCATGCCAGCAAATGGCATGCGATGCAATTTTTAATTGTACAACCACCCCTGATGGGTGCTTACAATGTTAAATGCAACCCCATTGTCAACGCCACCCCCACTATCAAGCCAACCCAAAGCGTGGCAAGGGGATGCGGATTGCTTAACATGTATTCCGCGTCCCCTCGCAGGGATTGCTGTGCTCGCCACGCTTCGGGCTCGGTGGCTCGCTGCGCTCGCCACACCATCTGAAGTCAACTCCATGCCAACGTGGATAGTGGGGCTACAGTCAGGATTTGAAAACGATCCCTTCAACTGCGTTCAGATCGTGATTGAATTGTGATTTGATCATATGCAAATCATGATGCAAATCATGAGCAGATCGTGTGCTCCAACAGATCGTGCAACCATCGTATGACAATCTGCTTACGATCATGATCATTCTGATGTGTACCCTACATAAGTAAAAAAGTTATTAGATGTATATTTTAAGATACTCATTTTGCTGAGTCAACAATGCCCTTTGGTGTGTAATTCTAAAACATTCAAAGAGCAGAACAAAGACACATACAAATTAGAAATCTAAAATAAACTAAAGCTAACAGCTCATGCACTCAGAGGTTCTAAAGTTGAAACTTATACTATGTCATATAAACGTCTATAAATATGAATATGCTGTCAGTAGGCTTAAATGAAAGTATGCATTTGGATATAGAGCAAGTTCTGCAATAACTAAAATACTAAAAAAAAACAAGATAACAAGGTCTAGAATTCCAATTCTATACATAGACTCCCAAATGGAAATAAAATAAACTGAAATTCATTTTGTAGTTGGGTCACACTTTCCTAGCATTATCCAAAAAACTTGTGATAGTTCTAAAACATCTAATGTATCTATCTACTACATAAAATATCTCAAAATATTTTTTTAAAGGTCAAAATACCTAACTGAAAGAAAACTGTCAAAATTAATAAAGCCTTAACTTAAACAGAGAAAGTTGTAAAAATGTTACTTTTTTTCATTGAAATAAATACTCAGGGCCATAACTAGATGTGTGCAAGTGGTGTCACTGCATAGAGTGCAAGCCTCTGTGGTTTGCACAGTCACTGCATCATGGTCTTTGTGTCTGGCTAGTAGGTTACTGGGAATGGCACCCTCCAGCCAGTGTCACTGCTGCAGTGCTGGTGAAATCTCCTTCAGACACTCCAGACATGCCCTCCTGCCCAGGGGCGGATCCAGGATAAAATGACAGGGGGGGCACCATGATAAAACATGGTTTAGGTGGGGGAGGGGCGGTGTAAGTGGTGCCAGTGTACATGCTAAGAGAGCGGCAGAGAGAGGGTGGGAATGGGATTAAAAATAGGCCCTGGCATATAAAGTACGCAGGCCCTCCATGGCGACAAAAGTGAAGGATGTAGTTGTGCGCGCGCCAAAGGCGCGCTCCGGAAAAGGGGGCATGGCAACTCAAAAGGGGTGTACAACACCATATACAACTTCTACACATTATGAAACAAAATACTAGACCCCATTATACTTGCCCCTTACACATGATGCCAAATGGAATGAGCCAATATTCACATAATGCCACATGGATTGAGCCAAAATTCAAATAATTGCACATGGATTGGGTCAAAATTCGCATAATGCCACACGGATTGAGCCAAAATTTACATAACACACGGATTGAGCCAAAATTCACATAATGCCAAATGGATTGAGCCAAAATTCACATAATGCCACATGGATTGTGTCAAAATTCACATAATGTCATACGGATTGAGCCAAAATTCACGTAATGCCATATGGATGGAGCCAAAATTCACATAATGCCACATGGATTGAGCCAAAATTCACATAATGCCACATGGATTGAGCCAAAATTCACATAATGCCACACGGATTGAGCCAAAATTCACAATACGCTTCATAAACAAGGATATTGTCCACTAAAGGCGCGCATTACACATTTACACCACAATGTCCATTACACATTAAGTTACACGCCATTATGTCTATTATGTATTATGCCAAACACCATAATGCCTATTAAAAAGTATGCTACATAAGTGCTGCTTATCTACATGCTCATTGCCAAGGGCTCCATGCTCATTGCCAGAGGTTCCATGCTCTTTGCCATGTGGGATTACATGCTCATTGCCAAGGGGGAATACATGCTCGCGGTAAATGGGGGACAGCTGCCGCCAGGCAGAAGTGATAGCCACTGACAGTGGCAAAGCCTGGCTGCATTCAGAGCACTGCAGGTCCCGGCTATTTGAAATAATACCCCTTTCACACCAGAAAATGCATTCCCAGGTTGGCCCCTTTTACAACAGTCTAGTCCCTGCATTTTCTGGTGTGAGGGGGAGAGAAAACCACCCCTCCCCCCTTTAACCAGTTATCTCATTTTACCACCGACGGACCAATCACAGCCATGGCGCGTGATTTAAACTAACGGTGACTGCGCTGCAGACGCCATTCCGGTCTGGAATTGCGTGCAGAGCGGTCACCGTGCCAATCTGTCGTGATACTGACCTGATCCTTGCCTGATACTTACCTGATCACCGCTGGTAGCGTGCTGCCAGCAGCTGGATGCTTCCTGGATCTTGTGACTTCCTGTGTGCTGCTGCTGCAGTGTCATAGAGTGAGAGATAGTGAGAGATAGTGAGAGATAGTGAGAGATAGTGAGAGATAGTGACAGAGAGTGATAGAGAGTGCTATATTTTGTGTCTGCTGCCCCCCCTTTTGTGCTGATCAGTATATCTGTGCTGATCAGCAACTTTTTGGGGGTGCAGGTTTTTTTTTATATATATATACCTGTCAGTTGCACCAAAGGTTGTGCTGCCTGTGCAACTGACTGCTGCCCCCACTGCTGCCCCCCCTTTTGTGCTGATCAGTATAAATTAACTGATCAGCAACTTTTTGGGGGTGCAGGTTTTTTTTTTTATATATATACCCTGTCAGGTTGCACCCACAGTTGTGTGCCTGCTGCCCCTCACTGCTAATCAGTGTTGCATCACTGCATCACTGATCTGCAGTTTTTTTTTTTTTGGAGAGTGCAGTGGGGTTTTGTTTTTACACCCACGTTGCTTTTGTGGGTGTCCTGTGGCCGCTGAGCGCTGATCAGTGACGTACATCACTGAACTGCATTTTTGGCACAGGGTTGATATAATTTTTTTTCTGCAGTTTTTTTAAATTTTTTTTTTTTTGGAGAGTGCTGTGGTTTATTTTTTTTAAATTGTTTTTACACCCACGTTGCTTTTGTGGGTGTCCTGTGGCCGCTGAGCGCTGATCAGTGACGTACATCACTGAACAGCATTTTTGGCACAGGGTTGATATAATTTTTTTTCTGCAGTTTTTTTACATTGTTTTTTTTTTGGAGAGTGCTGTGGTTTATTTTTTTTAAATTGTTTTTACACCCACGTTGCTTTTGTGGGTGTCCTGTGGCCGCTGAGCGCTGATCAGTGACGTACATCACTGAACTGCATTTTTGGCACAGGGTTGATATAATTTTTTTTCTGCAGTTTTTTTACATTGTTTTTTTTTTGGAGAGTGCTGTGGTTTATTTTTTTAAAATTGTTTTTACACCCACGTTGCTTTTGTGGGTGTCCTGTGGCCGCTGAGCGCTGATCAGTGACGTACATCACTGATCAGCATTTTCGGCACAGGGTTGATCTAATTTTTTTTTTTTTTATTGGGATCAAATTCCTGTATAAAGTATTTTTTTTTCTGCACTACATACACACTACACACTACATACCCCCCGTGTTGAAATAAAGTTTGTACCCCCCCTACACTATACACGTGTTGAAACATTACACTTACAGAAACACAAAAATTAAAATGGCATCCCAAATGTCATCCCAAATGTCATCCCAGTCATCCAGAAGAATGTATTCAGCGGAGGAGGCATATGCCATGCTTGCCTCTGACTCTGACACAGCCAGTGATGCAAGCGGGGAATTTGAAGGATTCGTCTTAACCTCCTCTTCCTCCTCTAGTGATGAGGGACCCCCTCAAAGACGCCCCCGTAGAGCAGCTGAGACCCCCCCCCCCCAATGATTGATCTCGTATGGACCCCACCACCAGACAATTTTGAGCCCCAGGTTCCTGAGTTTTTGGCCATCCCAGGAATCCAATTTGATTCAACAGGTCTCAGAGAAATTGACTTTTTCAAATTATTTTTCTCTGATGATTTTATAAATTTAATGGTGGACCAAAGTAATTTATATGCCCAGCAGTTTATTGCTCAAAACCCCACGTCATCATTTGCTAGGTGGACCCCTGTAGATGCAGTAGAGATGATGACGTTTTGGGGTCTGGTGTTACATATGGGCATAGTAAAAAAGCCAGAAATTAGGCAATATTGGAGTACAGATGTTCTGTACAGCACCCCACTTTACCGTATGGCCATGGCTCGGACTCGTTTTGAGACAATCCTTAAATTTTTACATTACACCGATAATGCACAGTGCCCACCCAGAGATGATCCCACCTTTGACCGGCTATTCAAAGTCAGGCCGGTCATTGATCATTTCAGTGCAAAATTTGCAGAGATGTACATCCCTGAAAAATTTATTTGTATCGACGAGTCCCTTATACATTTTAAAGGAAGGGTTAAATTCCGCCAGTACCTTCCCAGTAAGAGGGCAAGGTATGGCATAAAAATGTATAAACTGTGTGAAAGCACCTCAGGGTACACCCACAGGTTTAGGGTATATAAAGGGAAGGATTCAAGAATTGAACCGCCAGAATGCCCCCCCCCTCCCTCGTAGGTGTTAGTGGAAAAATTGTCTGGGATTTAGTGCACCCCTTCCTGGATAAAGGTTATCACCTCTATGTGGATAACTTTTACACTAGCATCCCCCTGTTTAAGGCCCTTGGTTCAAGAGGTACAGCAGCTTGCGGTACTGTGCGCAAGAACCAAAGAGGCCTCCCAAAAACGCACATTGCCCAAGTACTGAGAAGGGGTGAAAGCAGGGCACAATCCACCGAAAATATGTTGTTGGTCAAATATAAGGACAAGAGGGATGTCCTTATACTGACAACAATTCATGGAGACAGTACCACCTCCGTCCCTGTACGAGGTACCAGTACCCACACCTCAAAACCTAATTGTATCCTAGATTACAATAAGTACATGGGCGGAGTGGATCTTTCAGATCAGGTACTGAAGCCGTACAGTGCCCTACGGAAAACAAAAATCTGGTACAAGAAGCTGGCCGTGTATATCATCCAGATGGCACTGTATAACGCTTACGTGCTATTCCGTTCTACCAGCCAGAGGGGGACATTTATGCACTTTCAAGAGGAAGTCATAAAGGGCCTAATATTTGGGAACCAGCAGGCAGAGGGCCCCAGTACTTCTAGTACTGGCCCCCGTATTGTACCAGGGCAGCATTTTACTAACGAAATCCCCTACACTGCAAAAAAGGGCAGGACACAAAAAGGTGCAAAGTTTGCTATAAAAAGGGAATAAGAAAGGATACTATTTTCCACTGTGAAACTTGCCCCGACAAACCCGGCCTATGTATAAAGGAGTGTTTTAAAATATACCACACATCTATGGATTATTAGGTTCATCATTTCACCGTGCTTCGGGGGTCTTGCTAATGCCACATAGCACCCACCATTCATTCCACCAGAATCTGAGCTGCAAAATCCAAAAATCACTCCTTCCCTTCTGAGTCCTGCCATGCACCCAACTGGTATTTTTTGGTCACATATGAGGCCTTGCCATACTCGGGAGAAATTGGGTCACAGATTTTGGGGTGCTTTTTCTCCTTCATACCTTATGAAAATGAAAAATTTTGAGCCAGAACTGCATTTTTGTGTAAAAAATTTAATTTTTCATTTGCACAGCCCAGTTGTATCAAAATTGGTGAAACCCCTGGGGGTTTGAAATGTACACTATACCCCTAGTTGAATTCCCTGAGGGGTGTAGTTTGCAAAATGGGGTCACTTGTGGGGGGGTTCCACTGTATTGGTGCTTCGGGGGTCTTGCTAATGCGACATAGCACCCACCAACATTCCACCAGAATCTGTGCTGCAAAATCCAAATATCACTCCTTCCCTTCTGAGTCCTGCCATGCACCCAAATGGTATTTTTTGGTCACATGTGAGGCATTGCCGTACTCGGGAGAAATTGGGGCACAGATTTTGGGGTGCTTTGTCTTCTTCATTCCTTGTGAAAATGAAAGATTTTGAGCCAGAACTGCATTTTTGTGTAAAAAATTTAATTTTTCATTTTCACTGCCCAGTTGTACCACAATTGGTGAAACCCCTGGGGGTTTGAAATGTACACTATACCCCTAGTTGAATTCCCTGAGGGGTGTAGTTTGCAAAATGGGGTCACTTGTGGGGGGGTTCCACTGTTTTGGTGCTTCGGGGGTCTTGCTAATGCGACATAGCACCCACCAACATTCCACCAGAATCTGTGCTGCAAAATCCAAATATCACTCCTTCCCTTCTGAGTCCTGCCATTTTTTGGTCACACATGAGGCATTGCCGTACTCGGGAGAAATTGGGGCACAGATTTTGGGGTGCTTTGTCTCCTTCATTCCTTGTGAAAATGAAAAATTTTGAGCCAGAACTGCATTTTTGTGTAAAAAATTTAATTTTTCATTTGCACAGCCCAGTTGTATCAAAATTGGTGAAACCCCTGGGGGTTTGAAATGTACATTATACCCCTAGTTGAATTCCCTGAGGGGTGTAGTTTGCAAAATGGGGTCAATTGTGGGGGGGGGGGGGTTCCACTGTATTGGTGCTTCGGGGGTCTTGCTAATGCGACATAGCACCCACCAACATTCCACCAGAATCTGTGCTGCAAAATCCAAATATCACTCCTTCCCTTCTGAGTCCTGCCATGCACCCAAATGGTATTTTTTGGTCACATGTGAGGCATTGCCGTACTCGGGAGAAATTGGGGCACAGATTTTGGGGTGCTTTTTCTCCTTCATACCTTATGAAAATGAAAAATTTTGAGCCAGAACTGCATTTTTGTGTAAAAAATTTAATTTTTCATTTTCACTGCCCAGTTGTACCACAATTGGTGAAACCCCTGGGGGTTTGAAATGTACACTATACCCCTAGTTGAATTCCCTGAGGGGTGTAGTTTGCAAAATGGGGTCACTTGTGGGGGGGTTCCACTGTATTGGTGCTTCGGGGGTCTTGCTAATGCGACATAGCACCCACCAACATTCCACCAGAATCTGTGCTGCAAAATCCAAATATCACTCCTTCCCTTCTGAGTCCTGCCATGCACCCAAATGGTATTTTTTGGTCACATGTGAGGCATTGCCGTACTCGGGAGAAATTGGGGCACAGATTTTGGGGTGCTTTGTCTCCTTCATTCCTTGTGAAAATGAAAAATTTTGAGCCAGAACTGCATTTTTGTGTAAAAAATTTAATTTTTCATTTTCACTGCCCAGTTGTACCACAATTGGTGAAACCCCTGGGGGTTTGAAATGTACACTATACCCCTAGTTGAATTCCCTGAGGGGTGTAGTTTGCAAAATGGGGTCACTTGTGGGGGGGTTCCTAACTTTTAGCATCTTATGGTGCCTAGAAACCTACATGGTGCCTAAAAAATAATCTCATAAAAAGGAGGCTCCAAAATCAAGTAGGTGCTCCTTCTATTATGAAGCCTGTGGTTTGGTCAACGTGCACACTAGGGCCACATATAGGATATTTATGAAAACAAAAGAATTGGGGGAATCAATTTTTAGTCACATTTCTCTAGTAAAATCTACTGTGTTCCTTAGAAAAATGTATTAAAATTGAAAATCTGCAAAAAAAATGAAATTTTGAAATTTCACCTACACTTTGTTTTAATTCCTGTGAAACACCTAAAGGGTTAACAAACTTCCAAAATGCTGTTTTGAATACTGTGAGGGGTTCAGTTTTTGAAATGCCATCATTTATGGGGGTGTCTCACATACAAGTCCCTCAAAGTCACATCAGAACTGAACTGGTCCCTAAAAAAATCAGTGTTTGAAATTTTCTTGAAAATTTTAGAATTTGCTATTCATATTTTAAGCCTCCTAGTGTCCAAAAAAATTAAAAGGAGGTTGAAATAATGATGGAAACATAAAGTAGACATATGGTCTATGTTAGTTATTAACTATTTTGAGTGGTATGATTATTTGTCTCACAAGCAGAAAATTTAACATTTTGAAAATTGCTAAATTTGCCATTTTTTTTACGACATTTTGGTATTTTTCACAAAAAAACACAGACTGTATCGACCCAAATTTACCACTAACATGAAGTACAATGTGTCACGAGAAAACAATCTCAAAATCACTGGGATAAGTAAAAGCAAAAAAAAGTTATCCCCACTTAAGTGATACATGTCAGATTTGAAAAAAAGGGCTCTGTCAGGAAGGCAAAAACAGGCTGCGGGGGGAAGGGGTTAAAATATTTCACATACAGCACCCAATATTTTAAAGGTTAATATTAACATCGAAGGGTCCAATTCAACAATGAGACAGAACCCCTTTAGCAATTGCTAAACAAATAATGTCCTCCTAGTATTTACAAAACAGTGGTAAACTTACAGCAGTTTGCCCCTTGACCACTTATGCCATCTATAGATTGCTTACAAAGCCTACCAAGCACTGTTGGGTCATCACCAGGGGCGGGATGTTGTAACATCCGCGCCCATTATCGCCGGCTACCGCATTATTAGTAACGGCATATGCTATAACATATGCCGTTATTCATGCAAGGGACAGCTCTTGCGATAAGAGCTGTCCCTTGCGATGCGGTGCCGGCGCTGGACTTCCGGGTCTGTGACCCGGGAGTCCATCTGCGCATGCGCAGACCCCGGCGCCGGCCGCAGGGCACGCTGGGAGGGATCCGTGACGGATCCCTCAAACAGCGCTGCGGTAAGAAGCCCATAGGCTTCTGCAGGGATTCGCCAGCTTTAGCTGGCGATTCCCTCCGCAGCGCTGACACTGCGGAGGCGCCATATAGCATATAGAGATGCGGTAGAAACCCCGAAAACGGGGTTTTTACCGCATTTCTGCTATATAGCATCCCGCCCCAGGTGAGTGTGTAATTCACATTTGCAGATTATCCATTGCATATGTGCATTACAGACCCTGGGCCAGCTGTACTAAGTGATAAACCATCAGCCAATCAGCCCCCAACTGTCATCCCACCAGAAAATTATGAATAATAAGCCCACTCCACTATACACCCCTCCTCTGCATATTAAACATCCTCTACCACCCTGGAAGTTATGTATAAGGGCCCCTTCATTCAGCCCAATGCCCCCTTCTCCCACCCCATCTCCCACCATCTGTGCAGTAAAGGGGTAATTAGTGGAAATTACTGATTCAGGCCCTACATGATGAGCAGTTGATATAATACCCCCTACCACCCGGGGGACATCAAAGCTTCCCCCACCCCTACCGCTGGAGGATCGGTAGGGGCCCCAATACATTGCTATGCCCAGGGGTCTACACTGCTGTTGACGCCCCTGTATATTATTATTATTTATACATTTGGTCTATCTATAATACTTTAACTGACCCGGCATATACTGGGTCACCTAAGTGTCCATCTTCGTGCTTTGCTCCGCCCCTCTGGAAACCCCCTTCTGAAAATCCTGCGTTTGCCCCTGTTATTGGGAGCCAATTAACATACCAGTATATTTTTGGATTGTGGGAGGAAACCAGAGCACCCGGAGGAAACCCACGCAAGCAGAGGGAGAATATATAAACTATGCACAGTTAGGGCCATGGTGGGAATTGAACCCATGATCTCAGTGCTGTGAGGCAGTAATGCTAACCATTATACTGCCCCACATCAGCATGCTTTCCCACCATCACAGTGCTCTGCATACAGGTAGTGACTTAGTGGAAGCTCTTCTCCCCTGCAGTACTACTATCAGGTTTGTCTTCTGTGGTGAATTAATGGGTTTTATTTATTTTTTCCTGTGTTGGAAAATGTGTTTTCTTATTGTGTTTTTTTTTTTTTTTTTTTTTTACTGTGGGAACTATTGTGTTTTACTGATTTATTTATTTTTACTGTGGGGGGCAGTGTCTTTTATATTTGCAAGTGGAGGCCAATGTATTTGCAATTTCTTCTGTTGAGGGTTATTGTGCTTTATTAGTAAGGATACTGTATGGTGCTACTGGCCAGTGTCAGGACAAGACTTAAGGATTAATAGTGCAAACTAAAGTCTAATGTAAAATGCATAACATATTTAGAGTAACAAAATCAGAGATATACCACAGATGAACAGGAGAGAAACAGAAGGACAGAAAACTCTTCAACCACTACCACAAAGTTCAGCAATCAACACAATGCAACTGCTATCAACATCCAACAGTGAGCTAGTGACTTCGCCACCTCCAGAACATACTGGCATATATTCAATGCCGTGGGCGAGCGGTGACTGCGAGCAGGACTTTTTGCTCGCAGTCACCGTTAACCCTGTCAGTATTCAACTGAGACCCCTCATACGCAAATTCCCCCTCGCTCCGTTTTTTGAGCGAGGGAGAATTGGCGTATATGGCTCCAAAAGCTGCGAGAATCGAGGCTAATTACAGCGAGTTTGATGCACTAGCCTCGACTCTCGCAGTTTAGGGGAATCCTCGCAGTTCTGTGACGGCGAGGATTCCCCCGGAACGTTGCATAGTGCGAGCGGCCGGCGCGGGGGTTAAATTGCGAGGATCACTGGTATTCTGTGATCCTCGCAGTTTAACCCCCTCGCCGGCCTCTCGCACCGGCATTGAATACCTGCCATTGAATGCACAACCTGGACACCCCTAACTGAGCTCCCTGCCTACAGGCCTTAAGATCTTATGCTCATAATAACCATTGTTTTCTGTTCAACCCAATATCACTAGTCACATCTTCTCTGTAACAATTTCAGTGTGCCAGATTCCACATTCCTTCTCTATGCCCTACATATGTCCCTCTATACC
Source organism: Crinia signifera (assembly GCF_055691185.1). NCBI lineage: Eukaryota > Metazoa > Chordata > Amphibia > Anura > Myobatrachidae > Crinia > Crinia signifera. The sequence goes on along the minus strand of NC_139221.1, from coordinate 211,242,960 downwards.
TGCTTCTCACACTACTTACCCTAACACTGTATTTATTTTTCCTCTCTCCATATTGACACTATCTTTCTAAACTACAATATTGTACAGGAGCCATGGTTCCTTGATCCTGTGCTATATTTATTGAATTTTGTATGCTCTCTGCCCCCTAGCAGGGTGTATTGCAGCATAGGGCACAGTGCAGGATTTTTGGTGGTGCAGGTGAAGGGATGAGAGGATTACGTTGCCTGTCTCTACCTGCTGCCACATGTCCTGACCATCCCTGCCATGCTCACTCCTTGCCTTCAGATCTCCTTACCTGCACCTGGTGTCACCTATCTGTCTGTCTCTCCCTCCCTCTAGACCAGGTATTCGCAACCACAGTCCCCAAGGCACACCAACAGTGCAGGTTTTATAGTGTGTACACACGGTACAATTTGCCTTCCGATGTTGACAATATAGTCAACATCAGATCGGAATCAGATGCAGATCGCAAGGGTTTTAACCCTTGCGACCCCGATCCGATCCCGATGTGCGTTCACGTATCGCAAGGCAGAAAGTCTTGTCTGCCTTGACTATATAGTGCAGATCTGCACTATATAGTCAGACTTGTATGCAAATCGGATGTGCGTTGCGATCCGATCCGATCTCATCGGATCGTGGATCGCATCTTAAGGCACATCTGACCGTGTGTACACACCATTAGTGATATCCAGGCTTGAGCACAGGAGACTTAATTAGTACCTGAGTGATTCTGATTAAACCATCTGTGCTGAAGCCTGGATATCACTAAAACCTGCACTGTTGGTGTGCCTTGAGGACCGTGGTTGCGAATGCCTGCTCTAGACTGTAAGCTCCTTAGAGCAGAGGCCTAGTCCCTCCTGTTATCACAGCACTCTTCTTGTATTTCAATTACAGCTCTCTTAAGGGCCCTACACATGGAAAGATGTGTGCCAGAGATTCATAATGGGAGATTCAGTGGGCCAGATGTACTAAGCTTGAAAAGTGATAAAATGGAGAGTGATAAACCACCAGCCAATCAGCTCCTACCTGCCATGTCAGAGGCTGTGTTTGAAAAATAGAGAAAAAGATGCCCGGAAGGCAAATCAGGCGCAAAAATTATCAATATATATGTTTTAATCTATATGATACACAGCTCAGAAAATTGCTGCTCCCAAAGAAAAGACTGAGTCTTTTTCAACAAGAACAAGAATTATATAACAAAGAAGAGAGCGCACTGTGTTGATCAATTGTAAATTTTTACTGAACAATTAATAATACATTTAATACATTATAAAAATATATAAAATAAATAAACAGACATTACATTTAAAAATATGCATAAAGCACTATAAATTCATTAGAACCTTCCGACCGTGAACTAATTTGTGGTTAACCAGATTGATAATTTGTGCCTTCAATTGAGACAGTTCCTGAGGGATCAAATAGTAAAGTTCCTTTTAATATATTGTACTGGTGTGCAGCTGATAGCTATCAGTGAGGCGATGTTCCTTATTGTAAAAAACGGGTTATATTACCAGATGTCTCCTGCGGGTAGGTAGGGTGGTGATGTTATATCCAGACGGACACCCGCTGCTACCGGTGTTGCTCCGATGGTGAGGGAGCCAGTACCGGGAGCAGGTGTCTTAGATGGGACTCAGCAGGTCTGCTGACAACCAACGCGGCCCCGATGTGAAGAGAGCCAGCGCTGGGAGCTGACAAGGCTGGAGAGTGAGTCTCACCCGGACGGTCAGATGTAATAGACGTCTCGGCACACCTATGCAGGGGACACTTGGAGAGATGAGCCTTTAGCTGCTGGTGGGAGCAGTCCGGCGGTATGAGGCACAGATGAATCAATTGAGGCAGTCTGGAAAGTGGTCACGATCGGAGTAAGGTACGTCTTCAAGACGTACCTTACTCCGATCGTGACCACTTTCCAGACTGCCTCAATTGATTAATCTGTGCCTCATACCGCCGGACTGCTCCCACCAGCAGCGAAAGGCTCATCTCTCCAAGTGTCCCCTGCATAGGTGTGCCGAGACGTCTATTACATCTGACCGTCCGGGTGAGACTCACTCTCCAGCCTTGTCAGCTCCCAGCGCTGGCTCTCTTCACATCGGGGCCGCGTTGGTTGTCAGCAGACCTGCTGAGTCCCATCTAAAGGGCCCCTTACACTTGTGAGATTTTGTGAGATTTCATCCAATTTGAGTCAATTTATCTGACGAGATCTGATGTGCCGTCTGACAAAATCTTATGTGCCTGATGTGTAGGACACAATCCACAATCCTGTGCCATTGAGTATAACCAAGAGATTGGAAGAGATTGAACCTCCTGCACATAGGATAAATCTCGAGTCAATCAGGTTCAATTTGTTGAGACAATAAGTTGACAAGTGTAAGGGGGCCTTTAGACACCTGCTCCCGGTACCGGCTCCCTCACCATCGGAGCAACACCGGTAGCAGCGGGTGTCCGTCTGGATATAACATCACCACCCTACCTACCCGCAGGAGACATCTGGTAATATAACCCGTTTTTTACAATAAGGAACATCGCCTCACTGATAGCTATCAGCTGCACACCAGTACAATATATTAAAAGGAACTTTACTATTTGATCCCTCAGGAACTGTCTCAATTGAAGGCACAAATTATCAATCTGGTTAACCACAAATGAGTTCACGGTCGGAAGGTTCTAATGAATTTATAGTGCTTTATGCATATTTTTAAATGTAATGTCTGTTTATTTTTTTTATATATTTTTATAATGTATTAAATGTATTATTAATTGTTCAGTAAAAATTTACAATTGATCAACACAGTGCGCTCTCTTCTTTGTTATATAATTCTTGTGTTTGAAAAATGACTGGCTGGTCGTTTATCACTCTCCATTTTATCACATTTTAAGCTTGGTACATCTCACCCAGGGCCAGATGCACTAAGCTTCAAAAGTGATAAAATGGAGAGTGATAAATAACCAACCAATCAGCTCCTGTTTGATGTTTTTCAAACACAGTCCGTGACATGGCAGATAGGAGCTGATTGGTTGGCTGTTTATCACTTTCCATTTTATCACTTTTGAAGCTTAGTGCATCTGGCCGCCAGTATGAGAGATTTCCCTTAAACTGAATCTCTCAGATAATGAGCCCACACACCGAGAGATTTGTGCCAGAGACTCATAATGGAAGATTCAGCATGAGAGATTTAAATCTCTCACCTAGGGCAGGATGTACTAAAACCTGGCTGCTGGCTATGTGCGAGCCTCCCGCTGCCGCTCTGATCCTCCGTGTACAGGGCGGTGGGGCTGCTGCCCATCTCCAGCAATTAAGGAGGGAGCACTGCTAGATCTCCAGAATCATCTCCATGATGGCGCAGTATGCCAATGGAGCAGGAGGCAGCCGGGACCCTGGCGAGGGAGAAGCGGAGGCCAGCGGCGGATGAAGCCTGCAGCTTCTCCTGCAGGTGGCGCTGCTCACCACCAGCTATGCTGGCGATGTTCTGAGCGAGTGTTCTGAATTAACCAGCGGTGCCATTATTAATCGCGGGGCTGCAGAGACGCGCTTTTTCGAAATGCTGTGTGTGCTACACACACAGCAATTCTCTGCCATTTTCTGAGCGATTCATTTAAAGTATGTAAAATTGCTCAGAAAATGGCTTCATATCACCCTGTGTGTGGGGCCCTTTCCTCACCTAAAATCTATACCTGCATCTCTTCTCACTCACTTACCTACATCTAAGCTGTATTGTGTACTAAGAATTGTGCTGCTAATTGTTACCTACTGTATGCTCTGTTTTAGTTCTTCCGTTGCTGTTATGTTTAGTTCTGTGTACCCTGTACTTTTCTAATGTGTGCTATATGTACGGCGCTGCGTACCACTTGTGGCACCTTATAAAGAAAACGTAATAATAATAATAATAACTTACACAAGTCAGTAGTGTGATAAACCAATACCCCATGAATTAAAAAAAAAAGTGTAATACAGATATTTAAGTAACTGTGATATATAAAGACCTTCATACCAAAAGTAGTATGTTCAGTAAATTTGTATGAATAGATCATGGTTGCCTACCCTCCTGCTTTTAGCGGGAGTCTCCTGCTTTTTAAATCTTTCTCCTGGTCTCCCTGAAAGTCTCTGTATCCTCCCGGTTTTTCAGCCTTCTTGCTGAAAAATTGGACTGCGCATGCACAAAGTGCCGGGGGCAGGTGCCAGCAGCGATTAGCGCAATATGAAGATGTACACGACGTTGCTGTCCTTTTAAATGACAGCCACCTTGGAAACTGGCAACACAGAGAGGGGAGCGTGAGCAGTAGCGGCGGTCGCCGTGAGTGATGGCCACTGCAGGCATCAGGACTGGCAGCAGCCAGCAGGGAGAGGAGAGTGGGAGCGGCTGGAGTGGCAGCGGTGAGTACCGCTTGCAATCTTATTAGGTTAGTCACGCCCATGGATCCGCCCCTTTTGTGTCATGCCTACCGGGCCCGCCCCCTACTTGATGGAGCTGGCTGCCCTCTTCCGGAGAGGGCAGCTGAAAAGTCCTGGAATAGATGGAGTCTTTTTTTATCTTCCTTTTATCCAATAGGTCCTGTGAATAAAGAATTAAAAAAAAAAATTAAAAAGCATAATAATGCTAATACAATAAATCACCATGATTATTTAAAAAAAATAACAAAACACTATGGCATAGAAACAATGGCAACAGCACCTCAGTTTGCTACATGATCTAGCTGATTTTTGTACGCAGCCCATTTCAAATAATTGATTCCAGCACGACCATAAGTGCGGCATACAGCTGCACTTACATTTACTTGAGGGGTGAATATAATTGATTTACCCATTAGACTTGATGACTTTTGGCCTCATTTGATAACCTTGATCTGGCAATGTGCTGCCTGCTGCTGAGATTGAGAATCATTATTCCATTTCTCTACAGATATGGATACTTGAAAGAGAGGAAAAGTTTATTGCAACCTGTTTGTGTGACCAGCTTTTACACAACAGCCATTTTTAATGCTGGAACAATTATTTGTTAATCACATGACCACCTATAGTTTAAGTAGGGTGTGTACAATACAAGTTCCAAAATGTACACCTTCATACATGTCATGCAGGTGAGGCAATAGATGGGGAGATCTATCAAATCTTTTATAGCGGACAGGTAGAGAAGTTACCCACAGAAAATTATATAATTTTTGAAGCTTGTAATAGAACAGGGTTGGGCAACACCGGCCCTCCAGATGTTAATGAACTACACATCCCAGGATGCTTTGCATTAGTTTTGCTATGTGGCCATGCTGAAACTGATGCAAGGCATGCTGGGATGTGTAGTTCATCAACATCTGGAGGGCCGGTGTTGCCCAGCCCTGTAATAGAAACTGATTAGTTGCTATGGGCAATATCCCACTTGTCCTTTTAAAAGGTTTGATTCATATCCCCCAGAGTACTAACATTTCTGCTATTGGATTCTGGTAGCAGGAGTGCTCCATTTTGGACTCCAGTAGTAAAGACACTGTATTTCTATGGGAACTGTAATTCTGGTGCACAGATAGCATACTGTAGGTAATTACAGTCAAGGGTTTAGCTAATGTATGTGGTCAGTGCAGTTATACACAGCCAAGAGTTTGCTACATGGTATTGGCAGATGCCTACAAGTTGATAGGTGTGTAGCAGTGTGAGCAATTATGTATATAGAATAGTATATTAATTGTATAGTCCACACATTGACTTCAAATCAGAGTAGGCTTTCTTAAAGATAACAAGGATACAGGTGACATAAGATAAACAGCAGTCAATATGATAAGGTATCAATCTATCTTTGGGCTAAGTACTGTACAGCCCTACAGGACTGTGATGCTCCAATAACACAGTGACAGGCTCAGGCATATGAAGGCCCTTTTATCGATTCAAATACCTGCTATCTAATCAGCCTGAACTTTAAGCCTTGGGATTCAGATATCGATTTATTGTGACTGATATGTCATGCACAATAACACCCAGTTAAGAGACAGCTTGTAGAGGTTACACATTTAACTACATGTCCAAAATTCAGCACCCCTTCTACATGCATAGTCAGAAAGTTATAGATTAGAATAGTCAGACTAAACCAAGGGTTCAATATACAGAGCCACATGTACAGAGCAGGATGTACAATGGTTTACATTTTACCAAGAATATTTTTCAAAGAATCCATCCGGATCCAGCAGATACAACTCTATATCATCCATGGAGTGTACGTTACCCCGGTAAAAATGAAAAAATTTGATAAAAACAAAAGTGATGCCTGCCCGAAATGCAGAAGACACCAGGGAACATTCTTCCATATGATATGGCAATGTGAGGTGGTAAAAATTTTTTGGGACCAGATAGGATCAATATTAATAGACCTGGGGCTTCCAGAAAGTAATATGAATCCAAGGACTTGCTTACTGGGTATTAAGGGAGATATGACTGCGGATGGCATTAATAGTCACCTAATGGAAAAACTAGTAGCCACAGCTAAGGGCACAATTGCAAGGAAATGGCTGGCACCTGAAGGACCAGACATGAATCAATGGTTGAATTTGGTTAATGGCACAGTAGAGCACGAAAGGCACTTGTATATTAAAAAAAGGAATAATAGAGGCAAGTTTGAAAAGATATGGTCACGGTGGATAAATTCAGAGTATTATAAGATTTAAACGGGTGGGATAAGTAAAACAAATAACCGAAATAGGTAGGATACAGTGGAATTTTAAAAACAGATAGGCCTCGGTACAACTAAGGAAATATAGAGCTAGAAAAGGGTATGAGTAATAAATGCAAATGGGGTGGGAGGGATGTGGGATAGGGTTTTGTTATGGTTTGTATCTGTGTAGAATGTAATAGATGAGGAAAAGGTTAAGAATAAGGTTTAACTGTGCTAGAAAGTTAGTAAAGAAATTGTACATGTCTGACCTGAAACTCAATGTAATACCAACGAAGGAAACTGTGTCTGATGGGATGTATTGAGTGTAATGTATGTATTGTAATGTATGTAGGCCGTAAAGGCTCCTCTTTTTTATTTGATTGGTATTTCGTATGTGAAGAAAAAGGAAAAATCAAATAAAGATTTAATATTCTAAAAAAAAAGAATATTTTTCAAAAAAGTAATGCTTTCAAACCACAAATTTAATGACATAAATTGATAATGATAACATTTATATAATAATAATAATAATAATAATAATAATAATAATAATAATACATTTAACATATATCATTTATTTAGAGTGAATTTCTAGAGACTGTCACTAACTAATACAGAGTGGCTTCACTAGTCTGAATTGAAGAAAGATCCACTGGCTTGTCATAAGTGGCCTAATCCCAAGTAAAGGTAAAGATGGTTATTGATTGTGAAGGGTTTCCTAACAATTCCTATTGCTCTATGACCCCAGACTCTCCCCATTCCAACATATAGTAGATGTGCTGGGCTGGGGAGGGTTGCTTCTGCCACTGGACAATAGCAGTATCTGTTTTCTTTCTCCCCAATGTTCTACTGCTCTACAGTGGTAGTGTGAAGACAAGAAGTGTTACAGAGGACCCATTGTCCAGATCGACTCATCTGAACCAACCGACATAACTCTGTATCAGCCATTGCCCCACTTCATGTGAGATATATGGAGCACAGGCGAAATATCATAGGAGGGATTAAGACCCACCCCAGGGGCGTAACTATAGCACTGCAGCCCCCGCGACCGCGCGGGGGGGCGCTATGCATGTGCGGGCGCCGGGGGCTGCAGTGCTATAGTTACGTTAGCTGCAATGTGAAGGGAGCAGGGGGGCATTGAGGCGGCTGGGGGGACGGACGCTGCGGGGGACACAGAGACGGCAATTACTTACAGCTGAGCCGGGCAGGGGGAGCCGGGAGCTGTCTGTACTGAAGAAAAAAAAGCCCATACAATGAATGGGCAGCCTGTGATTGGCTGCTGAGCGCTCTCTCAGCCAATTGCTGACTGGCTGAGAGAGCGCTCAGCCAATCACAGGCTGCGGATTCATTGTATGGGCTTTTTTTTTTTTCTTCCGTACTGACAGTGACAGCTCCCGGCTCCCCCTGCCCGGCTCAGCTGTAAGTAATTGCCGCCTCTGTGTCCCCCGCAGCGTCCGTCCCCCCAGCCGCCTCGCAGCGTCCCCCCCACCTGCATTGATGGCTACCTGGGGGAGCGGCAGGCGGCGCAGATGGAGACCGGGGGTGCGGCGGGAGAATATAAAGAAATCTTATTCAAAAGACCGGGCTCAGCCAATCAGCGGCCGCCCGGTCTTTTGAATAGGATTTCTTCCTATTCTCCCGCCGCGCCCCCGGTCTCCATCTGCGCCGCCTGCAGTCCTCGCCTGCCGCTCCCCCAGGTACCCACAGATATATCGGATCTGAACATCTAGACTGCGGGGGTTGGTGCGGCGGGCGGAGGGGCGGGTGAGTGGCTGGGCGCCCTCCCTTTAACGGCGGGGGGGCGCCCAAAATGTAGTTACGCCACTGACCCACCCCTTATCAAAACATGTCTTTGGATGCCAAGGAGCCTCTATGAACAATGTGGAGGTTCAGGCGGTCAAACACATAAAAGGTACAGCAAGGGGAGGGGATAGATACAACATCTTATGTAAGAGAGAATCCTATTGGATTTTTCGCCTGTTCACCCTGATACCCACAGGTCTAAATGACACAATTGAACTTAATGATGTGTGAGGAAATGGGTATGAGTTAGGTTTGCACCTGAAGATTTCTTTTACCCCTTTTTCCATTCCTGTCTTTATGTATAATAATCGTTTGATAATTTTCTTGTGTCTATACATTTGTTGGAATTGTTTGTGTAAAAATTGGAAATAATTTCTTGAAACCTTCCATCTATTCATATATAATACTTGAAACAAGAAGATTTTTGTACCAGCTACATTTTGTATATACTACCTGCTGCTTGGCTTTTAAGGGGGAGGGAGAGGGAGGGGGAGAGAGGGGGGTTAGGAAACCAGGGGTTGTTTAGGGGTAGGGGAGGGGGAGGGCCAGGATAGAGGGTGGGGGGGGGGAGGAAGGGTGGGGATATGTGGTCTAAGAATAATGAATAAAGGCAATATATGGTGAATAATGGATTATATATGTTAGGCCAAAAACTCTTTTAGAATATTAGTTATAATTATGGCTATGATCCCGACCATGAAATGAACATTGTGAAATATATTAGGTCCCTATACAAATTAAAAAATTAAATTATGATAACAAATCATGATTGTTTTGATGAAAAGTCATAAATTAAGAAAAAAATATAAAAGAATGAGATATATGTACTTTGGAGTCGATTATGACATTAATATGATAGTAATTGACATGTCTCGCTTTTAAAGAATATGTAAATGATTTATATACATGTATATGTTTACATATTAGAAAGGTAACAATATGTAAATTAAGATTTTTTAGATATATATTTTTTTTTATATGAGAATGTACAAATCCCCTATTTATTTAATCAAATCCCTTGAAAATACAATTAATAACCATCTGAGTGCCAACCCATAAGGCATGGGATAATATAATTAATTGGGGTAGCTATGGCAACAAATTTGAGCGATTAATAAATATATCAATGGACTAAAAACGAGAGGTCAAATATGCAGGGCAACCTCCGTTACTTCCTGTATATTGGAATTTAGGATTGCAGACCCATGAACGAGGTTTGACATGCATAAGTATACAAGGCGGAAGCTAGATCAAACAAGGAGGTCCGGGCATATAAGAAAAAGTAAATGGAACGCAAAAGACGGCCCGGAAACGAGGACTGACACGCCAATCATAGAGCTGGTTCAGTAACCAAGAGACCCGCTGCCTTCACTAGTACTAACGCGGCATACGCCACGGGGATCATTTATCCGCATACACAATCTACAAGATTAATATCTGTGTGCCGAATGGGGGTATTAACACTGTCTCCTAATAATACACACATTTCCCACAATTTAACTGTGAATTTTTGAGTACATCACTCATTGAAAGGTGTCGGCCGACACACAGCGTGTTGACAGGGAATACCAATACCTGACGCAACATTATACAGATGTATTTGGAACCCACTGTCTTACATTTACGTAATAATGTTTGACATTCAGGTTCCTTCATATTTTGAATTTACCACCTGTTAAACAGGTGCCGATCGACACATTACACGTCGACAGTGATAGTCAACACTTGACTAGATGCTTTATTGTATCAATAAATAATAACAAAATCAAGTGTTCTTATCTACAATCTCAGCTCTTGTATATCTGGATACACCACCTACTAATAGGTGTTGATTGACACACAGTGTGTCGACAGTAACAATTAATATCAGAACAGTTACATCATTGTATCAATAACTGTGGAAACTTATTGTATGATACTATTTTGACATCACTTCACTACATTAAGTCGACTCAAGAATTGTTCTAACTACTAATTCATTTATCAATTTATCACGGCTTTCTTATGGGAATTATGACCACATTGCAATGTTGATGATTAACGTGTGACAAATTTCTGTTTCATTTACTGCAAGATCATTTGACATAATTTCTTTTGAGGACAAACAAAGAGACACGGTACTAATTGATTTATTTCAAGGAGCAAAAACATACTTGAATTTTGAGACAAATTTATTGTATAAACATATCTGAAACCTAAGACGAACCTGTGCAATAAAAACAGTGCGAATTGAGCAGGCCACCGGTTTTAATAAACACACCTATCCTTCCCCGTGTATTCACTTTTCAGTGTTCAATGTTACATGTGTGTTTGTCATATTTCGCTTAGTTTTAGTTACTATCCAATAAAAGTTAAATTTTATTTCATTTAAGGACCTCATAGGTGCACCCCACAAGGACATACCTTCTCTCTTTCTTTCAAAAGCCAATCATAGAGCGGAAGCCGAGCCCAGCCTGCTCATGCACAGAGTAAGAATGCGCTATAAAGTTTGGCAACATATTAAGGCACTTCTTGATATCTTGATAAAGGTCATCACGACCGAAACGCGTAGATCCTGCCAGAGGATAGTGAACAGCCACCACCTTGGATGTATGTATATCTTGCTAACTTTTAAACAATCGGTTTTTGGTCTTTTTACTTGTTTTTTTTTGGAAAATTGTTTTGTCTTGGATGTTTTTCTATGTGTCCTCATGACCTCCCCATGGGACTAATGTAAAGTGTTTTTTAATGGATTAAAAACTTTTTTGGTATTTTTTACCTAAACTGGCCTCCTGGTTCCATACAAATCAATATTGGATATATCTATAAAGAAACTGCTACGGGCTTTTTGCCCCCACTTTAAGGGGTAAGTAAGGTACGCCATTTGATATTTGGGGTACAGTTGCATATAGAGCACTACTAGGCTAGCATACCCTAATCACATTTGGTGTCATCCTCTTGTATTTTATACATCTGGGAGTATTGAAACAGTGAATATCACAACTGTCCAGAATACCACACTAAACGAAGGACATATGGAAGAAAGAAACCTTTACAGGTTTGAAAACTCCACTTAACACCGTGAGTAGGGGTACGCTTCTTTCTCCATTTAAAGAAAAGAAACCTTTACATATGTTCTCCTTCAATTGTTTATGTAAGTGAGGTATGCTGTCATTGTTTTGTACAGCCCTCACATACATCTAACTTAACTACCCGATAGATTCTCAGACACCAATTTTTCTTCTTTTTGAGCACGGCTGGAAAGCCCTTTGGATCACGTCACAAGCACTTAAAGAGACACTGTCCAGAACACCACATTAACGAAGGACATATGGGAGAAAGAAACCTTTATAGGTTTGAAAACCCCATTTAACACCGTGAGTAGGGGTACGCTTCCTCTCCATTTAAAGAAAAGAAACCTTTACATATGTTCTTCTTCGATTGTCTATGTAAGTGAGGTATGCTGTCATAACTTACCATGTTCTGTACAGCCCCCACACACATTTAACTCAACTACTCGAGAGATTCTCAGACACCAATTTCTCTTCTTTTTGAGCACGGCTGATAAGCCTTTTTGGATTACTTCACAAGCACCTAAAGAAATACCCACGCTATAACTGAGCCTCTCCGGGAAAACACAGAAAATAAACCTTTATAAGAGGGAAACCTTCACAAAACCACGTTAGTTCTGGTACGCCTGGAGTGAAGCAGTTCTTCTACATAATAGAGCACCCACTCTTTAGAGTGGTCATAATAAAGGACACACACAAATTCAAATTGTAATTTTTTTTTTTTTCATTTTTCTCTTCACGCAACACCTTAATTTGGTGAATCCAACTCATCCGAGATTTACATCATACAAGAGGAAAAGCCTGAACTTAAAGAAATCTAAGTATTGTTTCTCCTTGCCCCATTGATTATATATCCCATTCTCCTGTATGCTATATTGTTGAAGTAAAGGTGTATCTTCAGGGATAAGTGATCTTAGGCAGCATTGTGCCACGCACCCACTGTCAATTCTGTTTTTATATTAAGGCACTTATCCACATCCTGAGGAAGCCGCTGAGTACCCTATTGGGAGGCGGAGAAACGCGTAGATCTGGAGGATAACAGGGACACTTTTTATCAGCAGCCTAACAACTGGAGCTGGCGGGTATCCTTGATAAGGCCGCATACTTTGGACTGCACCAGTGGCCGGAGGCACCCACCAGATTCTGGAAGCTGGAAACGTCTTTGCCCACCTCTGGAAACACTTAAGTATATTGACTAAAACCATGTGCACATAGGTGGGACTAATCCATTGTGACTACCACACTAATCTTACTAACCTTGAACAAAAAAGCCCAAGTTGTAAAAAAAGCTAAATTGCATGCATGCACTAGCTCTGATTGGAGAAGTTGCAGGGGATTAAATTCAGTACAAAAGGCTTTTAGAATCTTTTTTAGGCTGCATATTATTAAATGGTTTATGTGTATATTTTTTTAATATATTAAATGTGATTGATACTTTGCTAAAGGGCTGATTCCAGTTGTGTGTTTTTTCTGTTTGCTAATTGCTGAGAGGTTTGGTAAACCCCCCCTTTGGAAACAGCTGCTCTGCAAAGTAGCACAGCCTGCGCTCAGAAATTGCTTTACCAAGACTTGCCTGGCAACAAGGTTGTGTGGCTGCGCAGCGTGATGTGAGAGATCACATCACACTGCGCAGCCACACACTGTTTCCCACGCCACTGCGTGTGCCAGGATTTAGAGTTACCCACCTCCTCCCGGGCCAGCCAAGTCACCTCGCCTCCTCCACCGCACAGCTCCTCCACAGTATGCCGCCACACAGCTCCTCCACCGCATGGTGAGAGGTAATATATTAGTCATTGGGCATATCAAGAGGCCAATCCCGGGATCCCGGGAATCCCCGGATTGACATTTTTTCAATCCCGAATCCCGGGATTGAAAAAATGGTCCGGGATTGGCTTTCCTAGCAGTAGCCATTTATATTTTAATACACAAAATGTTCTCTCTGGGAGAGGCCCATATCTCGAAGATGAAAACAGGATTTCAGGCTATGAGGCCATGCCGCCATCCCATGAGACCACACTCTTTTCCCGGTACTCAGCTTCACCACGCCTACTCAAGAAACTGCCACACCGGGTGTTCCAAATGAATGGGTGTTGCTAAGCAAGCCCCATTCCTTTCAATGGACAGCGACTGAGAGTAACCTGGTCACTTTTGTCGGGGCCCTGAAAAGAACATTCTGCTGGGACCCGTGGATACCTACCTAGAATGAAGAAGACCTGTTCCCAGGATTCTTAAAGTTACAAACTGGAGAATGAGTGATGTCTGATGGGGTGTGTTTATTTAATAAATTTGTACAATATTCAGTGTTTATGTTCTGTAATTATTTTAATATTATATTTACAGGTTGACTACAGGTGTCTGCAGTCCCTTAATGTCCCAGCATGCTTGTAGTTCAACAAATTCCATCAAGCCAATGCCAAATTGCTGGGACTTATAAGCCACTAAGCCACAGTAATAAAAAAGGAGATTGGGTTTATTGCAGAACAAAGATTGTACAGCTGTACTCACCATAACACAGTAGGTATCACAGATAGAGCAGAGCATACAGTGGACCAACCAGTCATGTATGGATAGCGGTACAGCCACCTTAGCAGTGTAGGCCCTTGGCAAAGAAATACACTAGGGCCGCTACTCACCCATTCATGGGATGAAAAATGTAAATGATCAATGAAAGGAAACATTTTGATGCAGTGGTGCTCCCATTTGTAAATATGGGCATTTATAAAAAGTATCTAGCAACATTTACCCATATTTTGAGCATGCTTATTATTTATACCTTTGCAGTCCAATTTTTTTTTTTTTGCAATTCCAACAATCTTGGTTAAATGTTTAAATGAATTGTAGATTTTTTTATTTTTATTTAAAAATGGTCTACATTGAATAACGATGTTAATGTTCTTATTTTAAAGTTTGGGGAATACACACTGTGCTGTCAATAAGGACAATAATGGGATAGATAGGAAATGGTTAAATCACGCTGAGCACAATGATGGAGGACACGCTGTATTTAAATATAAAAGTTTTATAAACAGAAATAAAATAATAATAATATATATAAAAATCTTTTTATTTGCATCCTTATTATATACCTATTAGCGCCGGGGCTCTTGAGAGATTGGGACATCCCCTTTCTCTCAGGTGAAAAATACTCTTATTTTAAAGTGGCTCACCACTGGATCTGCTACTAGCGCCAGGGCTGTTGAGCCTGAAAGTGTTAAACCTCAAAAACTGTCACTGTCCACCTCACAGCACTTCCCCTTCAAGGCTGCACAAGGGCCTCCTCCTCTCTAAAGAAGCTCATGCCAGCACCATAAATTGAAGTAAGGATGGCATGTGATTGATAGTAGAATATTAATCAAAATAGAATTTTGACACTGGCACTAGCAAACTAAAAACACATATATCTATGTAATGACAATAATACATGGCTACCCAATGAAGTTAAGTTATTGGATGTGCTAATATACTTGGCTCAGCAAAGGGAATGAGACCATACACCAGTATTACATTACTATATGGCTCTCGGATTGGATTAGTGCCCCATATTAGTAACAAGGGATCCTACTATTTTACTATTTACCTCTGGGTTTCCATCCTGAATCAGGAATATATACAATGGTGCTGTAGATGTTTTGGTTAGCTAATTTATCCAATTTAGATCAACTTCTCCCATCACAAACTTTTTGTCATGGGCTGCGACTGCAGCCGTCACTGTTATTCATGTGCTGTGTGGGTTTATTACTCACCGGATAAGCACTCCAGGTTTTGGTGGATCCACTCTGCCATGTTTCCATAAATTTCCATGCATGCCTTAGTCTGTGTTGGGTGTGGCTACTTCTAAGGTACTTGGTATTTAGTCATGCCGCTTATACTCCTATGATAAATACTGTCTCAGAGATTCCTAGTAAACTCCTGTCTGAGATTATTCCAGAGTCCAGTGTATTCCAGCCTGGATCTAGGACCTGTGTCCTAGATTGTTCCAGCCTGTGTCTGAGTATTCCAGTAAGCATACCTGCCATGTATCCTGTGAGATCCTGTCGGTATCAAAGAACCATTGCATCCAGTCTATGAGATCTTGTCTGTGTCCAGCTCTTGTCCAGAGGTGTTTTGAGTACCAGCGGCTTCCCCGCACATTTTGGAGGAAGTTGCACCTTTCATTACTATCTGCCATTGGTATTCTCACGGTGCCAGCTGGAGCCTTGTCCTGCAACAGAGTCACGGAGGCGGTTAGGGCGCAGGCCTAACCGCATGCTACCTTGTCTTGTTTGCCTCTCTTGTTTCTTTTTCTCACAGCAGATGCCGGAGACATTGGTCTAGCCTTGCGATGGTGTCACATACGCAGTTCGGTTGCAGACCTATCCGGAATATCTTGGTTATAGTTCTTGTTTGGTTTATTGCAATGGATTTGCATTATAGCGGTAAAGGTCACAAATCCTGTGTTCATTCCTTGTCTGCAAGGTTGCATGCTCTAGTCCATGTTCCTGTGCAGAGCCTAGTTTATCTTTGTGTTGTCTAGTTAGTTTATCCTCTTACTAGTACCTTGAGTCGGTTGGGACTTTGTGTCACCACGAAAGACCAGGTGGCATCCAAGTACAGGGTGGAGCTAGTCTGCCCTGGACCCTGTTAGTGGACCTCCGCAGGTGCCAGCCTACTCAGGGTATAGTAATAGTCAGGCTCAGGTGTCACTGTGGATTCACCAGAAGCACAATTCAGGCTGTAGTCAACACCTTGCAGACCTGCCAGTCAGAGCGAGGGTTCACCCCAGATTATCATAACACCTTTATTTTTCTTATATAAAATCATATTCTTCTAGGGGAAAATTTACTAAGATTGGAGTTCTATTTCACATGGGATGTTGCTATGGGCAACCAATCAGAATCAACTTATTTATTTAGTATGTTCTAAAAGATAATAGATAGTATTTGATTGGTTGTCTATAGCAACATCCTATGTGAAATGGAACTCCCATCTTAGTGAATGTTTCCCCTAGTGTCTGGATTTCTCTCAGTATTTTGGTTTAGCTGTGAACCTTAAGCTATTTCTACCTTCCCTACCAACTCCTATCACTTACTGCTTTGCAAATTCTGGGTTAGGGTAACTCTGGGCAAGTATGTAACATGTTGAATTATTTATAAGTCATTTTTGCCCATATGTTCCAGACTGATGCTAAGAACTTGCATCCTTATGTTGTGGCATGTCTGAAAATTGAGTCATTTTTCCATCCTCCTAAATATAATGGAAACCACATTACAGTAATCCCTCAATTTGATCATTTATTTTCCTGATCTTACAGCCTGGCACCTAAGAAACGTATTTCATGGTCTTATGGTTGATGCTTCTTTATTTTGAATTTCAGCAGTTTGGTGTCAGTAACATAAACGAGCATAGAATTTGCAAGTCAAATCCTTACTGTAGACATCCTGTGACCCCAGATCTTACAGGTCTCTCCAGGTTACTAGTCAGGTTACCACTGTTTTAGAAGTTATTGACCTTTGTTCTCTTACTCTCACAAGAGATAGAAATGCAATTTTGGGGGGAGATTAGAACTTCCTTTGTGGATGAATTGGAGAGGTAAGGCAAGGGATACAAATTGAGACATTCGAGGTGTAGATAGAAATGTTAAGTCTTCCGCTGGCTTTCATTGATGAACATACGCAGAAAGAATCCCATTACTTGAATGACAAATGTCCTGAGAAATATGGTAAAGTGGAGATGTCTGCAAGCCATCAGAAAATAAGCATTGATTAAAGCCCCCTAAAATGCCATGGCATGGCCAATTCTTCCAGTGACTCTCTCCTGTCAATATTTGCAACTTATTTCTTCACTATATGGTAAAAAAAAGAATGCAGGGAATTATGACAATCATAACTGTAGTAGAGAATCTGTTTACGGTTTCACTGAATACAAAATCATCTAGTAAGATAACACAAACCTATAACCATGAATGCTGTTTGATCTACTGATGAGTTTTTATCTTATAAACGTTATAAGTTCTTATATTAATATTAAGTCTACAGTAAAACTGTACAGAAACCGCTTTTTACATAATTTAGGCAAGTATAGTTCGTATTTAACAAATTACTATATTGGACATATTTATTATTTAAATAATAATTATAAGGTACTTGTGTATTATCTGGGCGCCCAAGATTTCCATTGTACGACATAGTTTTGGTCGCATCGATTGCATGCGATCGCATGCGATGCGACCAAATTGGACCCGATTTTTAATTGTACAGGCACCCTGATGGGTGATTACTATGTTAAATGCACCCCCATTGTTAACGCCACCGCCAATATCAACGGCCACCCGAAGCGTGACGAGTGCAGCGAGCCCGCGAGGGGCGGCGGTACGCGTCCTCCGACCTTTTCATACCTTCACTGTCCACGTCGGCGTGGAGTTGATTTTAGATAGTGTGGCGAGCGTAGTGAGCCCCGCGAGGGGACGCAGATTACTTCACATGTAATCCGCGTCCCCTTGCGGGCCTCACTATGCTCGTCACGCTTCGGGCTCGCCACACTATCTAAAATCAACACCATGCCAACTCCTTGCTGCGCTTGCCACACTTCGGGTGGGCGTTGATAGTGGGGGTGGCCTTAACAAAGGTGTGCATTTAACATAGTAATCACCCATCAGGGTGCCTGTACAGTTTAATATCGCATCGCATGCCATTTGTAATGGCATGCGATGCAATATTTTATCGCACAGTGCGGGTCTGTGCGCCCGGAAATCGGGTCCCATCGCATCCCATTGCATACCTTAATTAGTGGTATGCGATTGCGATGGGCGACCAGATAATACACAAGTACCAATTATAATTATTATTATTATTATTATTAATAATAATAATTCTAAAGCTCTGAGATTTTCAAAGGTTTGCCTGACAACTAATGCCTTTATCAGAGTGCATTAGCTATCAGAGAGCAGAGGTGCAGAGCTAAAACAGGGCTTTTTAGGTCCCTGTGCCAACCATGCCTCCTGAGTGAATTGCATGATGATGTCATGCCTAGGGGGCAGAGTCGCCAGCTGCTGCAAACCTTAAACAGACCTCACAGTAAAACCTCTACTAGAAATCATTGTAACTTCTGTCACTTGTATGTATGTTACTTTTATACTGTATTTGTAATACTATTAGTCACTACTGACATTTTTAGTGCAATCACTACTTAAATGATCCTGAGTAATATCGTACTAGTAGTTTTCATCAGAGAAGAGCATTCACAGAGGTAGTCTGAGATGCTAAGTTAGACTTTAGCTTTCCCAACAAAGTATACACACCCTCAGTATCAGCCATACTAACGCTGCTATGTCAAGGTGAAAATTTCTCATTGTATAAGATGTGACAGCAGAGCGTTCTTAAGGAAGTGGAGGGGAAGCCCTCAGTTCATATGACTAATTAGTCAGGCTTCATGCTGCGTTGCTCTTATTTGATGCTGATCCCTGTGCTAATTGTCAGCTCATTTCAAGAAGAGAGGTAGTCTGATTTCACATGCCGCAGTGCCATGTTCACAAATAGCTTTCCGAAACTAAGACTGATGCAAGCTGACAAGAAACAGACTGGAAGTGGAAGGTCTCCTTCTGATGTGGAAATCCATGTTTGCAGAGCAATAAACCTACAGCTAGCAAAAAATAAATACATTTCAATATATAGAACAGCATCCAGTATACGGACAGGTAAATAGGAAGAGCTCAGGTTGGAGGGGGGGGGTGCAGAACAGAATGAAAGATGGGCAACATGACATGGGAAGGGGGTTATTTGCATGTGGTCCTGAATCATTGGGCGTGGCCCCATAATAATGGAATGGCCTCAAAGGGAGAGCCTCTGCTAGTTCTGCCTCTGGCCCAGCACCCCCCTACCAGCACAGCACCCATCACCAAGCAGCACAGATCAGAGCAGCACCCAGCAACATCCATCACTCCACACCCAGAGCCATCCTAATCCAGAGAGTAAATCTAGACATTTTGGGGCCCTGCGCCAGCAAGAAGAATGGGTCCCCAACTATCATATTTTAATGGGCTCTGGAAATTAACAGCCATGCTATCAGGTCTGAACTGAGCGTTTAGTTTTCATAGAAACCTGAGTCATGTGTGACCGATATTACTGATGTTGCATCTTCATATGTTAGATGCAGAACTGAGATGCCAGTTGTGGGCATATGTGGGCTGCAACATTTGCATATTTTCACATGGCCAGAATTACCTGCTTTTCTAAATCAATATTTTGTAGCCAACTATTACATTGTTGTTGGATGATAGACAGAATCATTAAATCATTATCATTGCCCTGATAGTGCCGACTGTCCTAGTTGGAAAATCGGGCAAATCTAGTCTGATCGTTTTGAAATGGGGGCTGAGATCGCCCCATCTGTATGCCCCTAAAGACAGACTGAAAATAATATCACTTTTACAATTATGTAGTCATTATATTATTAAATAAAATAAAAAATCTGTTAGATTTGACAGTTTACCCAATTAATGAAATTATATTAACTTTATTGTTACATCTGCCCCACCTGCAATGCATATGGTTTTGTCCATTTTGAGAACAAATTTGTACTGCGATCAGATCTGAATAAGGGCCAATGTGAGAGGAATCACAAATGTTTTACAATTGAAATATAAATATCGCTAGTAGTTGCACTGAGGACATTTAAAATATTTCTATTTATGCTGTGCACCATGCAACCGTGTTCTCATCAGTGCCATAGTAAATGATAAATATAGACGATACTGTTATTTGTATATGCTATTTTTCCTCTTCACAATGTGTGCACAATGTGGCAGCCTTGTTGGTGAACACATGGGGAAGACAGTCACTGACATCTATAATCCCCCAGCTTTACTTCATCATAACAGATCTTTTGAAAACACAGACTCGAGACATTGAAAAAAATTACTTGTTAATTTTCTTACAATTGACTGTATGTTTTTTTTCTTTCTGTATTTTGATTTTTTAAATTAGACTGAGTTTAATCTTTATGTTTAGCACAATACACGAAGTACAGTATATTCACATTTAGGTACAGAGCTTGAAAGTGCTTGAATCATTGTTTTTAAATAAATATGGGTTACCCAATTCCAGGCTTATGGGGTGGCACTGCGGCATTACAGGGTCATCAATATGGCAATTCAGGGTCGCTGTCTGGACCGTTTGCGATGTGATCCAAAAGTTAGTGATGGTCCTTGCGATTGGCTTTGCAGCTCGACTGTGCAGCCAATCAGCTACCCTTAACATGTGAGCACTTTGCTGTATAGCGAAGCAAGCACACAATAGGAATGCAAGGTCAAAACTTTGCAATCACATCGCTGGCAGGGACCCGGCATGCGGGGCAGCCTAGACTGCATGCTACTGCCAGGAGTTGTAGTTTTGTAGTTATTGGCAAAACTAAAACTCTTTAGGGGCATTTATAAAGGATCGCATTACAATGCGATCTCGGCAGAATATTACTTCCCAGTATCACATTGTTATATGCGATCCTACAGCAGGGATATATCATCCCCCACGCGCAGGCACCGGGGGGGGGGTCTGTGCATGCCCGTCCACAATGCTACAATGGGCTACCGTCATTTCAGAATGGCCGTAGCTCAGGGACCCAAAGCGATGCTGCCCTATGTTGATACATTGGGCAGCTTGGAATCCCCCATAGTAACCTATGGGGGATGCAGCTGGTGGCAGTGCAGTAAGGATCACAGCAGGGATCAGAGATTCCTGCTCTAATCCCTCCTGATAAACTCAGGCGATACTTAATATTTGTGGCTAACACTCGAAAACTGGTGTTTTTAGGGATTTAGCCGCAAATATTGAATGATAAATGGACCCCTTATTGAATTAGGCCCTGTATTACCTACCACATGTACATGCACTCACATTTATGCTGTGGTTCATTTTTTAAGAACATGTAAATATAAGCAATAGTATGACCTTGGTAGAGATTATTTAAACATTGCTGTACTTGTCTAGGTCATTAGGCTGACAGTGTCTAGGTCGACATTCAAAAGGTTGACTAGTATTGGTCATCAGTTGAAAGGTCGACTTATGAAAAGGTCAACATTTGGTAGGTCCACATGGTCAAAAGGTCAACGTATAAAAAGGTCAACATTAGTTTTTCACAATTTTTGGGGTGTCTAAAGGCCCATACACGCTGGGCGATTTTGAGCTGAAAGTCGCTCAAAACACCCAGTTTGAGCGGCTTTCAGCAGAAAGCCGCCCAGTTTATATGCCTCAGCGATGAGTGATGACACTGCTGCACGCTCCCGCTTAGTTATACCAGCAGATCAGCGGCTTTCAGGACGGCTTTGCGTCGGCGCCGGGCAGGGGGAAAGCCACTCAGTGTGTATGCACTGAGCGGCTTTCCCCGCATACACGCTGGGCATAGTCACCCAGTGTGTATGGACCTTATGTCAATATAGGTCAACATGGATACAATATAAGTGTGCCGGGACCCCATGCTTTGGGCACTATTATATTCTCTCTCTATGCCCACTGGAATGGTAAAGTATGAACATGTCGGTTTAAAAAAAAAAAAAAATCCTGAAAAACATATGTTGACCTTTTAATGTGTCGACCTTTTGACTGTTGACCAAAAGTGTGCGACCTTTTGACTGTCAACCTAGACACTGTCGACCTAATGACCGCATACCACTTGTCTTACCATTATTTTTTAAATGGTACACCAAGCAATCTATCCTGTCATAGAATAAATCATTGTCAAGTGCCTGTAGTGCACAGTATCCGCAGAGATGTTCAGTCAGCAATATCACTAATGCGTCCATCCACCTGAATCAGACCTTCAATGCGGAATAGATTGTCATCTGCGGTGGACGTGCTTAGCTGCCAGGATTAGCCGCTCTGATGTGCTATGTAGATGCAGAAATCTTATCACAATACGCACTTCGCCAGGCCCGCCTTCTTACAGCTGTGTTGGGACAGTCTAATATCTGTGAGGGGAAGCAGTGGACTGCCAGCTCTGGTCTGGTGGGAAATTAGAATAAAATAGATGACTTTACCTTTGTGAAAGTTCTTGTTACCTTATTGAACCACCCTTGTAGATCTGTATTAGTGTGGGCAGCTGATCTGTGCAATCACATCACCCAAGGCTGTCAGCAGAAAAGAGACGATTCACAAAAAGTGATGGTACAAATTACTATCGGCAGTGCTGCCTGTGATAATACAAAATACATATATTAAAATAAACACTACATTGACAACTAGACACAGGGTGGAATTAAAGTTAAAAATGTGGCCAAACCTCTGAAAATGCCATTATAGAAGGTTTGACCACTTACTGCATATGCATCTTGCTCCAGAATGCAGTAGTCTATGGACTTCTTCTGCATTTCCCCTCTGAGAGGGATCCAATCAGATTATCATTATTCAGTCAGGAATATGCGCAAATGGATGACAGTGCCCCATTCTGCCGCATTTGATTGTGCCAAACATCCTTATAGCCCGTATTTGTAAAAAGCGTGTATGTTAATGGCTGAGAGTTACATAGGTGGATAACATTTCCCACTGTGGGACCACTAATGTGAACTTTACATGTAATACTAGTGTAACCAGTCTGAAATGTTTACCATGATTGTCTGACAAATACCTAAATGTCCACAGATCAATTGTCAAATTACTGTGCTTAGGATGCATTGCCATATGCACCAAGATCTGGAGTGCAACACATTCTGGAGCTTGGTCCTGGTCAGCAATTCTATCTGTAGATAGGGTTGTACAATAGAAGCCTACAGGATTCTTTTTACATTTGCATCTGAGAGGGATCCAATCTGATCCTTCCCAGCATCCCCCGTGGCATGCTCCCCATACTGTGCTTTGCAGAAAGACTCATGAAAGTCCTGTGAACGCAAAAGATTTAATAGGTTTTCTATATACATTCTGACTTTATTAACGTCTGTATGTACCCGATACGTTTCAGGATGTATCACATCCTCAATGCTATGCTTAGTACATGCCGCCCAAAGAGGAAAACGAACGGGGGGATTTCCAGTTGCCCAGAAACCCCCTTTCACACAGCCTGGCCAGCGGGCATTACATTGCACCAGAAATAGAATCGGGTTAGTGGCTTACATATGGGCCTACATATGTCTGAGGTACTGTATTATATACATTGCATACTTTAGGACAGACTGTAGCTTGTTACATGTTAAGTATGCACCCTTTATGACCTAGCGGCAATCGCATTAACATAAAACATTTGGAAATCCGCCTATAGAAGTCCTGCGATTGCCTCAACCACTCTATGGAGGTTATTCTGGTCGGTGCGTACATTTCCGAATTCTTTCGGAGCGGGCTGCACGCCACGCTGTGCGGACATCGTCCGAAGAAACGCCCAGCGGACCTCCGCATGCGGAGGGACTCACACTGGAAGAACAGGGCGTGTTTACGGATGACATCCAAACCTTGCGTGTGCGGTGGACACACATATTCTGCACGGTCTTACAGCGTAAGCACGGTCTTACCGCATCAGAACGGACGGGAACCTGGCCGTACGCACCGATGCGGTGTATTTACGCACAATTCAACACTATTATCTGAACACCGAAATCGATCACATGACCCACTTATGCAATTAGGCAACCTCATTAAAAAGTGCTTGATTTTTTAATCAATTAAATCCTAATACATACTTAAACACATTACTACTACATTCATTACACACATTAACCCTTACATCATGTGAACATAACATACATCTATATACAGTATGTATCTTTTGCTAATTAAAAATATTCTAAACAATTTACACATATACTGTTTAATGTAAAAAAAAACACACAGACAACTTCTAACTATTGACAACTATTTATTAAATAGTTTACAATTTTTTTTAAATGAAAATGAAAAAAAAAATTGCATTAGCAGGTCCGTCAGGTCCTGCAGATCTGCCACGACAAGCTGGATATGTGCCCTTAATCGCAGGAGGGCCCCACGGACACCCTCATCTGCTTGGGTTGGCTCATCTGTGGGCATGTTAAAAAGGGTACAATTAGTAATGATATTCATGAATACATTTAGCATAGTCATACATAAATTAAATAAATGTAAGGTGACAGGTGTGTGTGTCCGGGGGGTGAGCAACATGGATAGCGAGGCCCCAGCGGAAGTCTTTGCTGCTTTTGTTGAAGGTAATTATTTGGCATGGCATAAGTAGTTGGTACTAATTTTCTTGGAATGTGTTGTAATTGTAATTTTCTCTTTCACCAGCATCCCCACCGCTTGGTCAAGAATCTCTTGAGGAGGTGGGGGAGTCTGTGCCACCTGCCACCAGTGGTAGCCATGTGCAGCAGCAGCAGGCAACGGCCGAACCGGATTACGCCAGGTGCGTGCAGGTGCTTGTCCAGATTCACCAGCAGGGAGAGTTAGCATCAGAGCGGATGCGTAGGACCGAGGAGGTCATGCAGGGTTTGGTCAGCACCCAGCAGGCAATAGCTGGGAGCCAGCTATTGTCAAAACTGCAGCATATATTTGTGTGTTTAGTAATGGTCCATTTAAGCTGCAATGGTTCCAATTGAAGCAATGAGAAGCGTGTAATTAATGAGTAATGAGTAAAGGAGTGGATTGTATTGTGTTCAGCTGACATTGGTTGAGGTGCGCCCGTAGTGATTGGGCGTTCCGATTGCCTAGCGCATGACCGAGTGGTGTCCGCAAAGAAATACTTGCTTATGGACACCGCATATTTCTAGCCTTTTGGTTCGTATGCTGTCCGAATGTACGCCTACCAGAATGAGTGCACTCCCTCGTGTACGCCCATGTTTACGCCCAGTTTAGCCCACTTTGAAACTACGCCCCTGTGTAGTTCCGAATGACACCCATAACACGCCCATATTTTCCGAGTGAATGCGGTGCACATTTCTGTACGGTATTGGTGAGAACAAGTACGGAGACCATGCGTGGCACATGCGCATAGCGTTGCCCACGCATGCACAGATGGCTAAAAAACGCCATCCGAAAGAGTGTGTGAAAGTACGCATCGACCAGAATAAGGCCCTATATTATGTGTTTTCAAGTCAAAACTGGGCCTATCTTGGTGATATATATGTGAAGGTCAGTCCTTCTTCTTGTGTAACACAGTATATATCCTCAAACTATAATCATTTCTAAAAAAAAAAAACAACAACCTTCAGACTGTAACAATGCATTATTTTATACTTACCGAAACTGTTTCTGTGAGTCAGCTAGTGGACTTCAGAATACCTAATCCTTGGAGCAATCCTTGATGAGAGTAAAAATGAAAGATATTTGAAACCTCCTATCTTGGCAATAATAAGAAAGCATACACATTGTGGTCCCCAGTGGAACAATCTGTCCTCACAAATAATCAGTTTGATCAATATACAGCAACTCGGTGTCATAGTAATTAAAAATGTTTTGATAGTAGAATTTAAGAAGGGCTGCTTAGCAAGATGTGTTGTATATTGAGTCACCGTCAGAATGTCAACTCTCTAACCCTAAATCTAAAGTCGTCTGTTGACATAGGTGTGCGCACACTGAGTGTTAGGGGTGCACAGGCACCCCCTAATGCTGTGCCCACCCTTCTGAACATCTCTGCCGCTAGCAATACCAGCAAAGGACTTTTGTTTTTTAGAACTGTATTCCATTAAAAGAAGCACCCATCAATCAATAATGTGTGTTTGCATTGTTAATTGTACTAGACCATTGTCATATTACTACATACTTAGGTGCGTCATCCATATATGTTTATGACTTTATTTGCATGTACTGTTACACAGAGTAATTAGAAGATTAAGGGCGGGATGTATTAAAATACAATGCCGCCCTTCGCCCCCCCCCCCGCCGCGATGCCGCCGCATATGTACTAACATATGCAGCTGGCATCGCGATGCGGTGACGGAGGCCCCCCGCGATACCTGTACTGTGGTCTGCGGGGGGTCTCCGTCACCTCCCAGCCAGCTTCTGCTACTTTCACGCCGGGGACAGCTAAGAAGGCTGTCCCCGGCGCTTCCTCCTCCCCCCTGCAGCCGGAAGGACGTCCGGCTGCGTTGATAGGGGGAGGAAGGGCTTACCTTCCGGGGTCCAGGAGGACCTGCAAGAAGGTAAGCCCAAGGGAGAAGGAGAGGGGGGGTCGGCGAGACGGCGGGGTTGCGGCGGGCGGCGAAAAGAAGCCCATAGGCTTCTATAGGGTATCGCCACCCAAAGGTGGCGATACCCTTCAATGCGTTATCATTTTTGATACATTGGAAAATGCGGTAAAACCGGGGTTTTACCGCATTTTCCATTTGATACATCTTGCCCTAAAACTGAAATAGGCAAGATTCTGGTGTGGCTGAGATATATTGTAACCAGTGCCAATCGATGATGGTAGGCATGCCTAATTGGCGGTGGTAGACACGCCCAATAGATGGAACTATGCACACCCCTTTGACGGTGCACCCCCTAATAAAATGTGCTGCGCACACCCATGTCTGTTGACATTCTGTTCATGTCCACATTCAGACCATGTAGACATTCTGTTCATGTCCACATTCAGACCATGTAGACATTCTGGGGAGGAACTACATACCCGTTAGCTGGAGTGGAATATTGCATTTCCAGGCCTCAATGGACTTTACTTTGCACTCAAATGAACAAGGCAGGTTGTGAGCAGAGGGGACCTCTAGGGAAGCAGGGGATCCTGCACCCAATATAGGTCTGCAAAAACTAATAAGCTTTGCAATGAATCCTAATGCAATCTCACTTATATACATAAAGAAATGATTTTGTCAGAACAATTTATACCTAGACACCGCATTTACTTGCTGAAGCTTTGTACTTCTGTAAAGAGGTTTTGAAAATGAAAACAAGGAATTAAGAACATGTGGCTTTTTTATTTCAATTAATGTAAAAGTGTTGTGTAAGTGTCTAAAAATCTAAAAATAACCTGTAGGTACTGATGGGAATCTCTCAACAGGCATGTAAGCACAACCAAGGAAATATTAAGTTACATATAATTGACCGATTATAAGTTCTACATGTCTAAATCTCCTACTCTGTTTGTTTTAGTATAGGTAGTGATGTTGTATAACTGTAGCTCCCAGTAGTGGTTACATAAATCCAACATTTTAAAACTGCAGAATGTTTCAATACCAGTTCCTTAAAATGATTTAACAATGTTTTTAACCCCTTCCCGACATTTGACGTACATTTACGTCATGGCCGGGAGGTACTTCCCGACACATGGCATAAATGTACGTCATGAGTTTAAACTGTCACTGCGTCTCGAGACGCAGTGACAGAGGGACGATGTCTGCTGTCCCTGACAGCAGACATGTCCCTGCATGCCCAGGGGGGGCTGCGATGTCGCCCCCCCGTCGGCGATCGCTGTGATTGGCTGTTCAGTGTGAACAGCCATTCACAGCGTTTTCCTGTGTTACCAGCGAATCGGATGCTCGGTAACACAGGTGTCAATCACCGCCGGGCGTCAGGGGGCATGAGGGGGTCATCGGTGACGATGACACCTCACCCCACCCTCACCCCACCTGCCCCCAAGGCTGTGATTGGTCCGTGGGACCCACGGACCAATCACAGCCAAGGCGCGACATTTAAACTGACGGTGACTGCGCTGCAGACGCCATTCCGGTCTGGAATAGCGTGCAGAACGGTCACCGTGCCTGCCTGCCGTGAATACCGACCTGATCCTTGCTAATACTTACCTGATCCTTGCAAATACCTTACCTGATCACCTTATCACTGCTTGTAGCGTGCTGGACGCTTCCTGGATCTGACTTCCTGAGACTTCCTGCTGCTGCTGCAGTGTGATAGAGAGATAGAGAGATAGAGAGAGAGATAGAGAGAGATAGAGAGAGATAGAGAGATAGTGACAGAGAGAGCTATATTTTGTGTCTGCTACCCCCCCTTTTTGGGGGTGCAGGGGTTTTCTATATATATATATAACTGTCAGTGCTGCTGCTGCAGTGTCATACAGTGATAGATAGTGATAGATAGTGATAGATAGTGAGAGGTAGAGAGATAGAGAGATTTGTGTCTGCTACCCCCCCTTTTTGGGGGTGCAGGGGTTTTATTTTATATATATAACTGTCAGTGCTGCTGCTGCAGTGTCATAGAGTGATAGATAGTGATAGATAGTGAGAGATAGAGAGATAGAGAGAGATAGTGACAGAGAGTGATAGAGAGTGTATATTTTGTGTCTGCTACCCCCCCTTTTTGGGGGTGCAGTTTTTTTTTATACATATAACTGTCAGTGCTGCTGCTGCAGTGTCCTAGAGTGATAGATAGTGAGAGATAGTGAGAGATAGAGAGATAGAGAGAGATAGTGACAGAGAGTGATAGAGAGTGTATATTTTGTGTCTGCTACCCCCCCTTTTGTGCTGATCAGTATATCTGTGCTGATCAGCAACTTTTTGGGGGCGCAGAGTTTTTTTTTTTATATATATACCTGTCAGTTGCTGCCAGTTGCACTGTCAGTTGCACCAAAGGTTGTGCACCTGCTGTCCCTCACTGGTAATCAGTGTCGCATCACTGATCACCTTTTTTTTTTTTTTGTGAGTGCTGTGGGGTCTTTTTTTATTTTTTTTTTTACACACACTGATTTTGTGGGTGTCCTGTGGCCACTGTGCGCCGATCAGTGACGTACATCACTGATCAGCTTTTTCGGCACAGGGTTGATCAATTTTTTTTTTTTTTTTTGATCAGATTCCTGTTGCCTTTGAGCGCTGTTCAGTGACAGACGTTACTGACCAACATCTGTGCTCAATTTTTGGCGCAGGACCTTTTTTTTTTTTTTTTAACCCCTTCAATTTTTTATTTTTAACCCCTTCATTTTTTTTTTTTTTATTGGTATAAAGTATTTTTTTTTTTCTGCACCACATACACACTACATACCCCCCGGATTGAAATAAAGTTTGTACCCCCCCCCTACACTATACACGTGTTGAAACATTTCACTACCAGTAACACAAAAATAAAAATGGCATCCCAAATGTCCTCCCAAATGTCCTCCCAAATGTCCTCCCAGTCATCCAGGAGAATGTATTCAGTGGAGGAGGCATATGCCATGCTTGCCTCTGACTCTGACACAGGCAGTGATGCAAGCGGGGAATTTGAAGGATTCGTCTTAAGCTCCTCTTCCTCCTCTGGTGATGAGGGACCCCCTCAAAGACGCCCCCGTAGATCAGCTGAGATTCCCCCCCCAATAATTGATCTAGTATGGACCCCACCACCAGACAATTTTGAGCCCCAGGTTCCTGAGTTTTTGGCCATGCCAGGAATCCAATTTGATTCCACAGGTCTCAGAGAAATTGACTTTTTCAAATTATTTTTCTCTGATGATTTTATAAATTTAATGGTGGACCAAACTAATTTATATGCCCAGCAGTTTATTGCTCAAAACCCCACGTCATCATTTGCTAGGTGGACCCCTGTAGATGCAGTAGAGATGATGACGTTTTGGGGTCTGGTGTTTCATATGGGCATAGTAAAAAAGCCAGAAATTAGGCAATATTGGAGTACAGATGTTCTGTACAGTACTCCATTTTACCGTATGGCCATGCCCCGGACTCGATTTGAGACAATTCTTAAATTTATACATTACACCGATAATGCACAGTGCCCACCCAGAGATGATCCCACCTTTGACCGGCTATTCAAAGTCAGGCCGGTCATTGATCATTTCAGTGCCAAATTTGAAGAGGTGTACATCCCTGAAAAATTTATTTGTATCGACGAGTCCCTTATACATTTTAAAGGAAGGGTTAAATTCCGCCAGTACCTTCCCAGTAAGAGGGCAAGGTATGGCATAAAAATGTATAAACTGTGTGAAAGCACCTCAGGGTACACCCACAGGTTTAGGGTTTATGAAGGGAAGGATTCAAGAATTCAACCGCCAGAATGCCCCCCCTCCCTCGTAGGTGTTAGTGGGAAAATTGTCTGGGATTTAGTGCACCCCTTCCTGGATAAAGGTTATCACCTCTATGTGGATAACTTTTACACTAGCATCCCCCTGTTTAAGGCCCTTGGTTCAAGAGGTACAGCAGCTTGCGGTACTGTGCGCAAGAACCAAAGAGGCCTCCCAAAAACGCACATTGCCCAAGTAATGAGAAGGGGTGAAAGCAGGGGAATATGCAACGAAAATATGTTGTTGGTCAAATATAAGGACAAGAGGGATGTCCTTATACTGACAACAATTCACGGAGACAGTACCACCTCCGTCCCTGTACGAGGTACCAGTACCCACACCTCCAAACCTAATTGTATCCTGGATTACAATAGGTACATGGGCGGAGTGGATCTTTCAGATCAGGTACTGAAGCCGTACAGTGCCCTGCGGAAAACAAAAATCTGGTACAAGAAGGTGGCCGTGTATATCATCCAGATGGCACTGTATAACGCTTACGTGCTATTCCGTTCTACCGGCCAGAGGGGGACATTTATGCACTTTCAAGAGGAAGTCATAAAGGGCCTAATATTTGGGAACCAGCAGGCAGAGGGCCCCAGTACTTCTAGTACTGGCCCCCGTATTGTACCAGGGCAGCATTTTCCTGATGAAATCCCCTCCACTGGAAAAAAGGGCAGGACACAAAAAAGGTGCAAAGTTTGCTATAAAAAGGGAATAAGAAAGCAAACTATTTTCCAGTGTGACACTTGCCCCGACAAACCCGGCCTATGTATAAAGGAGTGTTTTAAAATATACCACACATCTATGGAATATTAGGTTCATAATTTCACCGTGCTTCGGGGGTCTTGCTAATGCCACATAGCACCCACCATTCATTCCACCAGAATCTGAGCCGCAAAATCCAAAAATCACTCCTTCCCTTCTGAGTCCTGCCATGCACCCAACTGGTATTTTTTGGTCACATGTGAGGCATTGCCGTACTCGGGAGAAATTGGGGTACAGATTTTGGGGTGCTTTGTCTCCTTCATTCCTTGTGAAAATGAAAAATTTTGAGCCAGAACTGCATTTTTGTGTAAAAAAATGTAATTTTTCATGTTCACTGCCCAGTTTTATCAAAATTGGTGAAACCCCTGGGGGTTTGAAATGTACACTATACCCCTAGATGAATTCCCTGAGGGGTGTAGTTTGCAAAATGGGGTCACTTGTGGGGGGGTTCCACTGTATTGGTGCTTTGGGGGTCTTGCTAATGCGACATAGCACCCACCATCATTCCACCAGAATTTGTGCTGCAAAATCCAAATATCACTCCTTCCCTTCTGAGTCCTGCCACTTTTTGGTCACACATGAGGCATTGCCGTACTCGGGAGAAATTGGGGCACAGATTTTGGGGTGCTTTGTCTCCTTCATTCCTTCTGAAAATGAAAAATTTTGAGCCAGAACTGCATTTTTGTGTAAAAAAATGTAATTTTTCATTTTCACTGCCCACTTGTATCAAAATTGGTGAAACCCCTGGGGGTTTGAAATGTACACTATACCCCTAGATGAATTCCCTGAGGGGTGTAGTTTGCAAAATGGGGTGACTTGTGGGGGGGTTCCACTGTATTGGTGCAACATAGCACCCACCATTCATTCCACCAGAATCTGTGCTGCAAAATCCAAAAATCACTCCTTCCCTTCTGAGTCCTGCCATGCACCCAACTGGTATTTTTTGGTCACATGTGAGGCATTGCCGTACTCGGGAGAAATTGGGGCACAGATTTTGGGGTGCTTTTTCTCCTTCATACCTTCTGAAAATGAAAAATTTTGAGCCAGAACTGCATTTTTGTGTAAAAAATGTAATTTTTCATGTTCACTGCCCACTTGTATCAAAATTGGTGAAACCCCTGGGGGTTTGAAATGTACACTATACCCCTAGATGAATTCCCTGAGGGGTGTAGTTTGCAAAATGGGGTCACTTGTGGGGGGGTTCCACTGTATTGGTGCTTGGGGGGTCTTGCTAATGCGACATAGCACCCACCAAAATTCCACCAGAATCTGAGCTGCAAAATCCAAAAATCACTCCTTCCCTTTTGAGTCCTGCCATGCACCCAACTGGTATTTTTTGGTCACATGTGAGGCATTGCCGTACTCGGGAGAAATTGGGGCACAGATTTTGGGGTGCTTTTTCTCCTTCATACCTTCTGAAAATGAAAAATTTTGAGCCAGAACTGCATTTTTGTGTAAAAAATGTAATTTTTCATGTTCACTGCCCACTTGTATCAAAATTGGTGAAACCCCTGGGGGTTTGAAATGTACACTATACCCCTAGATGAATTCCCTGAGGGGTGTAGTTTGCAAAATGGGGTGACTTGTGGGGGGGTTCCACTGTATTGGTGCTTGGGGGGTCTTGCTAATGCCACATAGCACCCACCAACATTCCACCAGAATCTGAGCTGCAAAATCCAAAAATCACTCCTTCCCTTCTGAGTCCTGCCATGCACCCAAATGGTATTTTTTGGTCACATGTGAGGCATTGCCGTACTCGGGAGAAATTGGGGCACAGATTTTGGGGTGCTTTGTCTCCTTCATACCTTCTGAAAATGAAAAATTTTGAGCCAGAACTGCATTTTTGTGTAAAAAAATGTAATTTTTCATTTTCACTGCCCACTTGTATCAAAATTGGTGAAACCCCTGGGGGTTTGAAATGTACACTATACCCCTAGATGAATTCCCTGAGGGGTGTACTTTGCAAAATGGGGTGACTTGTGGGGGGGTTCCACTGTATTGGTGCAACATAGCACCCACCATTCATTCCACCAAAATCTGTGCTGCAAAATCCAAAAATCACTCCTTCCGTTCTGAGTCCTGCCATGCACCCAACTGGTATTTTTTGGTCACATGTGAGGCATTGCCGTACTCGGGAGAAATTGGGGCACAGATTTTGGGGTGCTTTTTCTCCTTCATACCTTCTGAAAATGAAAAATTTTGAGCCAGAACTGCATTTTTGTGTAAAAAATGTAATTTTTCATGTTCACTGCCCAATTGTATCAAAATTGGTGAAACCCCTGGGGGTTTGAAATGTACACTATACCCCTAGATGAATTCCCTGAGGGGTGTAGTTTGCAAAATGGGGTCACTTGTGGGGGGGTTCCACTGTATTGGTGCTTGGGGGGTCTTGCTAATGCGACATAGCACCCACCAAAATTCCACCAGAATCTGAGCTGCAAAATCCAAAAATCACTCCTTCCCTTTTGAGTCCTGCCATGCACCCAACTGGTATTTTTTGGTCACATGTGAGGCATTGCCGTACTCGGGAGAAATTGGGGCACAGATTTTGGGGTGCTTTTTCTCCTTCATACCTTCTGAAAATGAAAAATTTTGAGCCAGAACTGCATTTTTGTGTAAAAAATGTAATTTTTCATGTTCACTGCCCACTTGTATCAAAATTGGTGAAACCCCTGGGGGTTTGAAATGTACACTATACCCCTAGATGAATTCCCTGAGGGGTGTAGTTTGCAAAATGGGGTGACTTGTGGGGGGGTTCCACTGTATTGGTGCTTGGGGGGTCTTGCTAATGCCACATAGCACCCACCAACATTCCACCAGAATCTGAGCTGCAAAATCCAAAAATCACTCCTTCCCTTCTGAGTCCTGCCATGCACCCAAATGGTATTTTTTGGTCACATGTGAGGCATTGCCGTACTCGGGAGAAATTGGGGCACAGATTTTGGGGTGCTTTGTCTCCTTCATACCTTCTGAAAATGAAAAATTTTGAGCCAGAACTGCATTTTTGTGTAAAAAAATGTAATTTTTCATTTTCACTGCCCACTTGTATCAAAATTGGTGAAACCCCTGGGGGTTTGAAATGTACACTATACCCCTAGATGAATTCCCTGAGGGGTGTACTTTGCAAAATGGGGTGACTTGTGGGGGGGTTCCACTGTATTGGTGCAACATAGCACCCACCATTCATTCCACCAAAATCTGTGCTGCAAAATCCAAAAATCACTCCTTCCGTTCTGAGTCCTGCCATGCACCCAACTGGTATTTTTTGGTCACATGTGAGGCATTTCCGTACTCGGGAGAAATTGGGGCACAGATTTTGGGGTGCTTTTTCTCCTTCATACCTTCTGAAAATGAAAAATTTTGAGCCAGAACTGCATTTTTGTGTAAAAAAATGTAATTTTTCATTTTCACTGCCCACTTGTATCAAAATTGGTGAAACCCCTGGGGGTTTGAAATGTACACTATACCCCTAGATGAATTCCCTGAGGGGTGTAGTTTTCAAAATGGGGTGACTTGTGGGGGGGTTCCACTGTATTGGTGCTTGGGGGGTCTTGCTAATGCGACATAGCACCCACCAAAATTCCACCAGAATCTGAGCTGCAAAATCCAAAAATCACTCCTTCCGTTCTGAGTCCTGCCATGCACCCAACTGGTATTTTTTGGTCACATGTGAGGCATTGCCGTACTCGGGAGAAATTGGGGCACAGATTTTGGGGTGCTTTTTCTCCTTCATACCTTCTGAAAATGAAAAATTTCGAGCCAGAACTGCATTTTTGTGTAAAAAATGTAATTTTTCATTTTCACTGCCCACTTGTATCAAAATTGGTGAAACCCCTGGGGGTTTGAAATGTACACTATACCCCTAGATGAATTCCCTGAGGGGTGTAGTTTTCAAAATGGGGTGACTTGTGGGGGGGTTCCACTGTATTGGTGCTTGGGGGGTCTTGCTAATGCGACATAGCACCCACCAAAATTCCACCAGAATCTGAGCCGCAAAATCCAAAAATCACTCCTTCCGTTCTGAGTCCTGCCATGCACCCAACTGGTATTTTTTGGTCACATGTGAGGCATTTCCGTACTCGGGAGAAATTGGGGCACATATTTTGGGGTGCTTTTTCTCCTTCATACCTTCTGAAAATGAAAAATTTTGAGCCAGAACTGCATTTTTGTGTAAAAAAATGTAATTTTTCATTTTCACTGCCCACTTGTATCAAAATTGGTGAAACCCCTGGGGGTTTGAAATGTACACTATACCCCTAGATGAATTCCCTGAGGGGTGTACTTTGCAAAATGGGGTGAATTGTGGGGGGGTTCCACTGTATTGGTGCAACATAGCACCCACCATTCATTCCACCAGAATCTGTGCTGCAAAATCCAAAAATCACTCCTTCCCTTCTGAGTCCTGCCATGCACCCAACTGGTATTTTTTGGTCACATGTGAGGCATTGCCGTACTCGGGAGAAATTGGGGCACAGATTTTGGGGTGCTTTTTCTCCTTCATACCTTCTGAAAATGAAAAATTTTGAGCCAGAACTGCATTTTTGTGTAAAAAAATGTAATTTTTCATTTTCACTGCCCACTTGTATCAAAATTGGTGAAACCCCTGGGGGTTTGAAATGTACACTATACCCCTAGATGAATTCCCTGAGGGGTGTAGTTTTCAAAATGGGGTGACTTGTGGGGGGGTTCCACTGTATTGGTGCTTTGGGGGTCTTGCTAATGCGACATAGCACCCACCAAAATTCCACCAGAATCTGAGCTGCAAAATCCAAAAATCACTCCTTCCCTTCTGAGTCCTGCCATGCACCCAACTGGTATTTTTTGGTCACATGTGAGGCATTGCCGTACTCGGGAGAAATTGGGGCACAGATTTTGGGGTGCTTTGTCTCCTTCATACCTTCTGAAAATGACAAATTTGGAGCCAGAACTGTATTTTTGTGTAAAAAAAATAATTTTTCATTTTCACTGCCCAGTTGTACCACAATTGGTGAAACCCCTGGGGGTTTGAAATGTACACTATACCCCTAGATGAATTCCCTGAGGGGTGTAGTTTGCAAAATGGGGTCACTTGTGGGGGGGTTCCTAACTTTTAGCATCTTATGGTGCCTAGAAACCTACATGGTGCCTAAAAAATAATCTCATAAAAAGGAGGCTCCAAAATCAAGTAGGTGCTCCTTCTATTATGAAGCCTGTGGTTTGGTCACCGTGCACACTAGGGCCACATATAGGATATTTATGAAAACAAAAGAATTGGGGGAATCAATTTTCAGTCACATTTCTCTAGTAAAATGTACTGTGTTCCTTAGAAAAATGTATTAAAATTGCAAATCTGCAAAAAAAAAGAAATTTTGAAATTTCACCTACACTTTGTTTTAATTCCTGTGAAACACCTAAAGGGTTAACAAACTTCCAAAATGCTGTTTTGAATACTGTGAGGGGTGCAGTTTTTGAAATGGCATCATTTATGGGGGTGTCTCACATACAAGTCCCTCAAAGTCACATCAGAACTGAACTGGTCCCTAAAAAAATCAGTGTTTGAAATTTTCTTGAAAATTTGAGAATTTGCTATTCATATTGTAAGCCTCCTAGTGTCCCAAAAAATTAAAAGGAAGTTGAAATAATGATGTCAACATAAAGTAGACATATGGTCTATGTTAGTTATTCACTATTTTGAGTGGTAAGATTATTTGTCTCACAAGCAGAAAATTTAACATTTTGCAAATCGCTAAATTTTCCATTTTTTCACGATATTTTGGTATTTTTCACAAAAAAACACAGACTGTATCGACCCAAATTTACCACTAATTTGAAGTACAATGTGTCACGAAAAAACAATCTCAAAATCACTGGGATAAGTAAAAGCAAAAAAAAGTTATCCCCACTTAAGTGAGACATGTCAGATTTGAAAAAAAGGGCTCTGTCAGGAACGCAAAAACTGGCTCTGTCAGGAAGGGGTTAATATACTTCAGTATATTATACTTTATAGGTTTTATACTATAGGGCAGTGGTTCCCAATTTTTTTTTAATCCTGGCACCCTAGAGAATTAGAATTTTCCTCATGGCACTCCTATCTTAAAAGTGTCTTATTGAGAAATTTAGAAAAAAATATTAAATTAAGTCCCAGGGGATAGACACCCCAATGGGCATCCATGAGGACCCCAACCTCCACAGGTAGATCCCAACAACAGAGGAACCTCCTCAGGTATGCGGTAGACAGCGGGAGACCAAGCAGCATAAACATGCAAGAACTCAGGGGGGCCCCTTCACCTTGTGGGTCCCTGTACATTTGCTAGTCTATCCACCCAGTAGTTATGCCACTGGGTGCAGGTTCTATTGCTGCTGCTTACATGAAGACAGTAGGTGATACTAATATAGTAATGCCCCAGGAGACATTTGATATAAGTGGATGCATCCTGCTTGCAGTAGTGTTTCTTGCTTTGTCTTAGGACACAGTATTGGATCACCTGCAAAATCATGTGCAAGGCAGCCATCCCCAAATGGCAGCAGACTGTCAATCACTCACAGTTTACAGGCAATCTGTGTCTTACATTGCAGACTCATGCTGCCCATGCACAGCATGCAGCAGACACAGATATGGAGTTAGTGACTATGCAGATGGTGATTGTAGACACCTGGCACTCAGCAATTACAGGTATAGTCGTGTTACTTTTTGGTACCAGGCAGGGGCGGATTTAGGAAAGACGGCGCCCCTAGGCACAACAATAACGCCACCTCCTATATAATTATATTATTTTTATTGATTACTTATAAGCCCTCATTTGATAATGGCCAATATAATGGATTTATTAAAAAAAGCCACTAACTGTGACGTTCTTTTATTATGTATACATATCACTAAGTAGGACAGTTTACAGGGGCAGTATCTGCATGTCCTATCATTTACACTCTATTTAAGATGGAATACAGTACAGTACAGTGGATATTTTGCAGTTATTGGTACACTTTGGGCTGACAGTACCATCACAGGTATCCAAGTGCCGCCCCCAAACATGTGCCGCCCCTAGGCACGTGCCTCAGGTGCCTAATGGGAAATTCGGCTCTGGTACCAGGCATGAGACAGGGTAACACTGCGGTCAGTCACACCTGGCGTTCTAAACAGACCTCCACATACTGAGCTGCCCATGGTGATTTATCTGAAGCTGATTGTTGCATGATAGTGTCACAGTGCAGCACGCAGCACCCTGTCATTGCACCCCCTAATGATGCCTCTTGTTGGCTGTAGTTTATTGCAATGTTGGTTACGCTTATAGAGCTACTTCTGAAATATCTATCAAAGTCCTTGCACAGGGCGCCTGCAGGTCTGAGACACCATAAAGTTGCACCTTAAATTACTGTGTGTGGCTACCCCTGAAGAAAACTGGCTGTATTCAGTTGAAACAGCTGTCGGGAAAACAGCTGCTGGTCACTGTCTTTGCACGTTATGGAATAAAAATCTTTTTTCTTCACCTTCGCTGAGTGCCAGTCTGGATCCTTCACTACCTGTGGGGGGAAAGTGTGCTATAAGTTTACTATGGACATGGCACCTGACTTTCTGTGGAGTGCTGCCCTGCCACCATTACCTATATCTATATATCTATATATCTATAGATATAGATATCTATAGATATATATATTTATTTATTATTTATTAACAGTTTCTTATATAGCGCACACAAATTCCGCAGCGCTTTACAGAGCATAATTAGGAACAAAAACACATATCAAATTACAGTACAAGACAGTTTAGGACAAGTACATGGTAAATATGGATAGTTGCATCAGGGGACAGGACACTGAAGCAATCATCAGGGTGGCAGAGGTTGATATATTCTAAGAAAGGCACAAGAGGAGAGAGGGCCCTGCCCATGAGAGCTTACATTCTAAAAGGGGAGTGTTAGACAGACGGGGTGACACAGAAGGGAAAGAAGTGGGCATAAACAGTAGGTTAGGAGGAGAGATGGTCAGGCTTTATGCTGGAGGGTGGTAAGAGGTCAGCTTAGTCTTTGATATTTTAAGTCTAAAAAAGCGCTGGGTCATCCAGGAGTAGATAGCAGAGTGACAGTAGGAGATATGAGTGAGGATGGAAGGAGAGAGATCAGCAAAGGAGCGGTAGATTTTTAGTATTATCAGCATAGAGGTGATAGTGGAAGTTAAGTGAGCAAATAAGCTCATGCAGAGAGGACATAAAGAGATAGAGAAGAAGAGGACCAAGAATAAAATGATGGGGGACATCTACTATCAATGGAAGAGCAGAAGTGGTGAAGTTATTAGAGGTACAGCTGGGCATTTTCAAAACAGACAGTGCAAATACAAGCATTAACAGTGATATTCAAAGTTTTATATATGTGTATATATATATATATATATATATATATATATATATATATATATATATAAATACTGTACACAAGTAGAAAGAAACAAACAGAGGCACTCGTAGGACTTTTCAATGGTGAATATATTGTCACATCAAAAACCAACGTTTCGGGGTTTGTACCTCATCGTTCCAGAAGGCAACAGGGCCATTGTACCATCAGTAGGAGTACCAGATCTACTACCGCCCTCTCTCTCTCTCTAACATTATACCATCAGTAGGAGTGCCAGACCTACTACCTCTCTCTCTCTCTAACATTATGCCATCAGTAGGAGTGCAAGACCTACTACATCTCTCTCTCTCTCTCTCTAACATTATACCATCAGTAGGAGTGCCAGACCTACTACCGCTCTCTCTCTCTCACATTATTCCATCAGTAGGAGTGCCAGACCTACTACCGCTCTCTCTCTCTCTCATATTATACCATCAGTAGGAGTGCCAGACTTACTACCTCTCTCTCTCTCTCTCTAACATTATACCATCAGTAGGAGTGCCAGACCTACTACCTCTCTCTCTCTCTCACATTATACCATCAGTAGGAGTGCCAGACTTACTACCTCTCTCTCTCTCTCTCTAACATTATACCATCAGTAGGAGTGCCAGACCTACTACCTTTCTCTCTCTAACATTATGCCATCAGTAGGAGTGCCAGACCTACTACCTCTCTCTCTCTCTCTCTCTAACATTATACCATCAGTAGGAGTGCCAGACCTACTACCTCTCTCCCTCTCTCCCTCTCTCTAACATTATGCCATCAGTAGGAGTGCCAGACCTACTACATCTCTCTCTCTCTCTCTCTAACATTATACCATCAGTAGGAGTGCCAGACCTACTACCTCTCTCTCTCTCTCTCTCTCTAACATTATGCCATCAGTAGGAGTGCCAGACCTACTACCTCTCTCTCTCTAACATAAAACCATCAGTAGGAGTGCCAGACCGGTACTTGTGTAGTTTCACGGCGCCAGCATTTCCACTTCCGGTTTCTACGCTCGGCAAACTATCTAAAATAAACTAACTTAACTCCATGCCAACATGGATAGTTCATACCCCCACTGTCCATGTTGGCATGGAGTTGATTTTAGATAGCGTGGGCGCCGTGAAACTACACGAGTACCACCAGACCTACTACCTCTCTCTCTCTAACATTATGCCATCAGTAGGAGTGCCAGACCTACTACCTCTCTTTCTCTCCAGGGCCGGATTTTTCGTGAGGCACGGGCCTAGGGGCGGCACCTATTATGGGCGGCAGGCAGGGCCATGTCGCCTCCTCCGGGCCCAGTGTGAAAGCTGCTGCAGACTGCCTGCAAGTGCCCAGGCAGTAGAAGTGAGCGGAGGGTGCGGAGGGAGGCTGCCGCTGGAGGCACACACTGTGAAGGAGGAGGGGAAGGGATGTCCCTGCCACCCGCTGCAGCTGACGATGGCGCTGAAGGCACACACTGCGGAGGAAGGCTGCCGCTGCCACTGGAGGCACAGACTGAGTAGCGGCTACCTCCCCTTCAGTGAAAGGACCTTCTAGTGTCGGACTCTGGGTGGGTTTGGGGCAGCGTGTCACACTCACCGTGACTCGTAACAGAACAATGCAGCGCGGCAGTGGGAACATGGCACGCACCATGCTGCTGCCAGGAGGAAGTGTCCTTCCCGGGAGGAATCTGATGAGGAAGCAGTGCTGAAGGTTGATGGTAAGATAGGTCCTCTCTACACATGCACCCTGTTAGGGTAATACAATCCCCTCCCCATACACTGGCACCCTGGGCAGGACAATTACCCACCATAATTATAAAAAAGAGGGGGGGGGGGGCGGCCAAACATTGTGTGCCTGTGGGCAGCTTGACCCCTAAATCCGGCCCTGCCTCTCTCTCTAACATTATACCATGAGTTGGAGTGCCAGACCTACT
The DNA here is from genome assembly GCF_055691185.1 of Crinia signifera. NCBI lineage: Eukaryota > Metazoa > Chordata > Amphibia > Anura > Myobatrachidae > Crinia > Crinia signifera. The sequence goes on along the minus strand of NC_139221.1, from coordinate 211,201,583 downwards.
ACATCTCTCTCTCTCTCTCTCTCTCTCTCTCTTTAACATTATACCATCAGTAGGAGTGCCAGACCTACTACATCTCTCTCTCTCTCTAACATTATACCATCAGTAGGAGTGCCAGACCTACTACCTCTCTCTCTCTCTAACATTATACCATCAGTTGGAGTGCCAGACTTACTACCTCTCTCTCTCTCTCTCTCTCTCTCTAACATTATGCCATCAGTAGGAGTGCCAGACCTACTACCTCTCTCCCTCTCTCTAACATTATACCATCAGTAGGAGGGCCAGACTTACTACATCTCTCTCACTCTCTCTCTAACATTATACCATCAGTAGGAGTGCCAGACTTACTACATCTCTCTCTCTCTCTAACATTATACCATCAGTAGGAGTGCCAGGCCTATTACCTCTCTCTCTCTCCCTCTCTCTCTCTCTATCTATCACTGTATATATATATATATCTAGACACATATATATATATATATATATATATATACATGCACAATTCAGTACTCATACACCGCATTAATAAAAAATGATTCTATTCATCCTACTAGGTTACATACGTGAAATTCTAAAGATGCATTTTCAAATGAGATCATCCAGGATTTTACATTTACCGAAAGACATGCTTTTGCTAGAAAATAAGATAATGCAAATGTTGATTTAGAGTAGTTAATATTTAAGACAAAGGCTATTACTTGAAGTCACCCGCAGACTTTCCCGGGGCTGTTACATATGCAGCACCTATATATTAGTGAACAGCTGCCAGTACTGAGACTGGAAGGACAACTACATGAAACGCACAGGACATGTAGTGATGGAAAGATAATGCAATACTCTACTCTCCCATTTTGTAATTAATTTACAAAGCTTTTAAACTCACTAGTATTTAGGAAAATGTAATTGATTAAATAGGAGCATGAATTAGGAGTCTTTTAAAGGACGGCTGTTTGTACGCCAAACAAATGTATATATTCTTCATTTGGGCTCTAATGGATCATTTCCTTCTAATCTTACTCCTGTACAGGACATTTTTCTGTATTAAAAGAGTACGTTCATGGTTATGTTTATGAGTTGGGTAAGTACTGTATACAGTATATGTGTGTGTAAAACCAAGCTGGGAATACATGAATACGATGACGTAACTAGTGAATCTGGTGTTATTAAAAGGATGCTGTAATACGCTAGAAGCTTAATTTTTGATACATGTTTGTGAAGCATTCAATGTTTGTTTTCAATAATTATGGGCGGGATGCTCTTACGCTTATCACCCCCCTCCACCGGGCTTCGCATTGTTAATGACCACATATGCTGCAACATATGCGATTATTAACACAAGGGACAGCTCTTGCGATAAGAGCTGTCCCTTGCGATGCGGCCATGGCGCTGGACTTCCAGGTCTGAGATCCAGGAGTCCATCTGCGCATCAGCAGAGTGACGGGGACGGCGAGGGGAATGCTGTGAGTGCTGCGGCTATAAGTCCATTGGCTTCTACAGGGATTCTCTCTGCAGTGCTGACACTGCGGAGAGGGGTTAGAGAATCCAGAAATGCGGTAAAAAACCCGATAACAGGGTTTTTACCGGATTTCTGGTTTAGAGCATCCCGCCCTATATTTTTTAACAACAACAGTAACAAAAATTATTAGATAAAGCACAAAAATATAATAAAGACCATTAAATGGAAACATTGTTGGATTGTTAGGAAATGGATTGTTAGTATGTGTGTGGCAATAGTTTGATAAGTTTTAGGATTACTTGGTGCACTCTCTTTGCATAGCGTACATCTTAAAACATTCGTCCTGGACAGAAATGGTGATGCCCAGTAGTGGCTCTGAGGGTGGGGAGCGCTGCACAGTTCATAATTCAAATAGGAGAGTCGCACCAACTGTCACCTACTGTTATTCCAAACTTACTTACTGGCAGTGGGTGTAGCTCCCCTAATTGAATTTGAACTATCCTAAAGCCCCACCCCTGAAACCACCACTGGTTATATTACCTGAACAGGTGGGTTGTGGAAAAGAGAGTTGAACGCCAATGTTCGGTTCTGTGTGTGTTTAGTTGTTCTGTCCATTCTTAATGCCACCAACATTAAGGGCGGGATGTATTAATATACATTGCTGCCCCTCGCCGCCCGGCTGCAGCGATGCTAGTGCATATGTATTAACCTATGCAGCTAGCATCGCAGAGTGGTAATGAAGGCCCCCCGCGATACCTGTGATGTGGTGTGCGGGGGGTCTCCATCACCTCCCTGGGCGCCTCCTCCTCCCCTCAAGCCAGGAAGCCTAAGCAGGACATCTGGCTGCATTGCTAGGGGGAGAAGGGGTTTACCTTCCGTGTCCAGGAGGACCTGCAGGAAGGTAAGCCCGGGGGGAGGGGGAGAGGGGGTCGGCGGAGGTGGCGGGTTTGTGGCGGGCGGCGATAGAAGCCTACAGGGTATCACGATGACGCATCGGCCGGGTATTCATACATTACAAAATGCGGTAAACCCCCACAAAAACTGGGGTTTTACCGCATTTTTAGCTTAGTACATCCCGCTCTTAAAATGTACATTTAAAAGTACTGTTTGTCAATAATACATTTTGCCAAAATTGTAAACACCAGCACTGTTGTCTGTGTTTTTTTTCTGCAATTAGTTTTTATTGAAAATTTGGAAAAAGACATACAATAGTACATGTTACAACTCAGAGCAGAGATCAGTCATAACACAGTCTAATAAAGCTTACAATACTAGTCATTCAGGTAACATTTTAAATAGAACAGCTGAGACTTAGGGGGGGGGTATTAAATTTCAATCCCCTGACGCTATTTCAGACAGTGGGAAATAGCGGCGAGTGCCTATTCAATGCTAAGAAAAAAGTGTGAGGTAGACGGCGCTAATGGACTGTAACTCACACAATTTAATCAATTAAGAAATCAAATATTTATTTATAGAAACGAAAAATACATATATTATAAAAAATAAGCACCAGCCGGTGAGACATTTGATAGCATACAATCATATACTGGTGACACAACAATGCATAGAAGCAGTGCTATTTTTCAGTTGGAACCAGCAGGAACTTAGTTCCTGAACCTCTAATCAAATATGACATCATCAGGAACTGATTTCCTGAACCTGTTCCGGGCCAAAATGTACTTTCCATAAAATACGTTTTATTTTAAAGTCCCCTGTGAGCACCTATGTGCCTTTATTTCTAAATACAATATATATATAACTATTTCTCTCTCTCTCTTTTTATTTATTTTTATTTAATCGATCCACCCCCAGACCTGGAGTTCCTGGACCTATTTTTCCAGAAAAATAGTACTGCGTAGAAGTATTAACTATCAAAGTTTAGCAGCAATTAGCCAAAAAGATATCAATTATCACTATTTAGCAGCAATTAGCCCAAACAAAATTATGTAGCCACTCTATTCAGACTCCCACATAGAGAATGATTGTGAGTAGCTTTCTCCAGTATCAAGTATTATACTGGAATAGGCATCCAGTCAAGCAAGATGGGTTCGTTTGTAGGTCCAGTGTAGCAAAGAATAGGTTAATTTGTAAGTACAGTGTAGCAGCAAATTAGTACTCATTCGCTCAGAGCAGTTTCACTGTTATAATTTATAGCTGCGGATTCACAGAATTACCACATACACTGAAGGTATTCCAAGCAGTATGCTGTTAGAAAACTGGCATTAGATAAGCATCCATCCAGCAGGTATATGTTAGTTCTGGATCTAATGTGGCAACAAATCAATGATAATTTTATGCAAATAAGAAGCTTTATACTTATGCTCTTGTTTGTAAAATCGCAAGTTATTGTAATCCACTTTGGGGTCAATCCTTCTGCACCTGGAGTGGCCTCCTGGCTGCTGGTGCCTTCCAATGTACAGCCTTCTCTAGAGCGCTCACCTCCGGTCACCTGGTCTCCCCATAAGCGACAGCTGTAAGTGGCTTTCTCGACAGCATTGAACAGGCATCTTGGCAGAACGGACCCGACATTAAAAGCAGTCGGCCCGTTCTGCCGAGAACTGCCGTGGATTGTCCAGCTCATGGTCGTATCTTGACGATCCACGGGCGTTTCTCTCAGACACACCCCCTTTTCGGCACTTGGCAGTTGGGACATTGAATCCCGCCTGCTGAAACTTAGTCGAGCAGGCAGAGAACGGGACAGCGTCATGACTGTCAGGACGTCCCAACAATCGTGACCCGGGGTGGAATACCCCCCATAGTGCGATAAATCTAGGTATTTCTAAAATATGAACAGCGTGACAAAGAAAAAAAAAACATCAGGGTTTAGTTAACAGACAGATATACTACTATCAGAAAAACAAAACAAACAGTGAGTGCAGAATAGATGAGAAAGCAAAGAAAGAAGAGAGAGGGATAGAAAAAGGAGAAAGAAAAAGAACAAGCCCCCGCCCACAGCACACATAAGCCAGAAAGAAAACGGCACAAGAACCCCAAAAAATACTGTACTGCAACCACCTTCTTATGAAGAGATTTATAGTGGTCAGACTCCTTGTAAACCAAGTACCAGGTACCATATAGCTGTACAACTGAAGCAACTGAAGTCATCCCCTATTAACCAACAGTTGTGTCACAAATAGCGAAGTGTCTAGTTAATAATGCAGCCTTTTATGACATGATTAGGCTAAGCTAAACCACTATAATTATGAGCCAGCACGTACAGTATGTCAGCTGGTTTGCTCTGTAGGCAAGAGCTGCTCTTTAGCTCTTGTGCAGTCCTGAAGATTCTTTAGAAAAGTGCTGAAATATTATTTCAGCAATCACCTATCGCCTTTGTATTTATCTCTTATTTCATTAGAACTGCAAAAGTGATGTAACCATTTGGCCGTAATATCTTACTTTACGCCTGATCTGTATTTTGCCTCCGCTCTATAATCTGGAAGTTTTCTCCATACACACATCTTTTCTCAATATATAGGGATAATGATCAATCAGTGGAAAGAGATCTCAACATACTGTATCATGAAATCATTGTGCCTTAGGACCTAGAGGGTAATTCAGACCTTAACATGCGGCTACAAATTCACAGGCCAGGCGATAATTGAACTCCTGCGCATGCATTCTGCTCATAGTGCACATGTGCGAGACCTTGCTGCGATGATTTCCAGTGACTTTTTATCATGGCCATATGCAAGCTGACTGACATCAAACAGGCATCTGGGGGATGGTATCCGGTTGTTTTCTGGGAGTATTAGGGAAAACGCAGGCGTTCCCAAGCATTTGAAGAGAAGTCATGTGACATCAGCTCCGACCCCGATCAGCCTGTTTCTATCACACCCGCCGAGTAAGTTCAGGGCTACGCACAGACTGCACACACTGGAAAAATCATTAGATGGTGAGCAGCTTGCTTATGAATTTGCTGCTGATTGCCAGTCGGCATAATTTTCGCAAGCCTATGCATGCTCGCAAAGGGTGGGATTTCGCTCCGGCTGGGCGCAGATTACTTCATCATAGGGCTCTGAAAATTAGCAGTCATTCCATCAGGTCTGAATAATCCCCCTAATGCAGTACAATTAGCAGATCCACATCCCCTGTATACTGCATTGCCACTATGGATACTGTAGTCAATCTATTCAAGTAACAATATATGGTCCATGTCAGTAGGCCAAGATCGATATCAGTAGGATCCACTTGTGCAAAGTAAACAACAATGATTTAACAGCGCAAATTACTGCATAAAGACAGCATAGCAGCTTTATGTACAAAGTATTTAAGATAAATAAAGTAGACAGAGATAAAGTACCATCACCAAATAATAGGAGCTGGTTGGTAACATAGTAACATAGTAATTAAGGCTGAAAAAAGACGTTAGTCATTGATGCAAAAATGCATCCAGTTCTGGTTTAAATTCAGTAACCGTAGTTGCTGTGACCACCCCCACCGGCAGTTCCAGAATTTTACTGCTCTAATGGTGAAGAATCCTTAATTCAGTACGGAATTATTTTCCTCGAGCCTCAGTACATGCCCGTGTGTCCTAAGTATAGGCCTGATATTGAACAAATCATCTGCCAGTTCCTTGTGATTTCCAATCATGTATTTGAACATACTGATTATATAACCTCTCAACCTCTGTTTCTCCAGTGAAAACATATTCAGCCTGGTTAACCTATCTTTGTATTCTAGTGATTCGAGACCTTTTACTAGCGTAGTCGCCCTTCTCTGTACATGTTCCAATTCATTTATGTCCTTTTTAAGGTGTGGTGCCCAGAACTGAACACAATATTCCAAGTGTGGTCTCACCAATGCCTGGTAAAGAGGCACTATCACATTGGCATCCCTTGAATCCATTCCCCTTTTAATGCATGCCAGTGTCCGGTTTGCTTTTGCTGATGCACTTGAGCCATGTGCACTATTACCCAATTTTTCATCTATGATGACCCCAAGTCCTTCTCTACAGCAGAATTCCCTATAATAACTCCATTTATCCTATAAGTAGCTTGTTCATTTTTGTTCCCATAATTAATTACTTTACATTTTTCAACGTTAAACTGCATTTTCCACATTTCCACCCACCTTTCCAGGTACTTTATCTATGCCATCTTTACCTCTCTCCTAGGCTTAGGACATAGACTACTTAGACAGTAAAGACTTCCTGTTCATCATCCATGTGGGGCAGACACTGTCATGTTTATATGTCCCAATCTTCCAACTTCTAGACTTCCCAAGAGCCAGCGTTCTTATTCCATATATATAGCTTTTATCACTGAAAATAGTCAGCTGAAATACTGTGATACTTGGGACCCAGAATAAAAAAGCTCACACCATGCAACACATCCTGTTTTCCTTTCTTCTCCCTTTGGAAATAATGTTGTTTTCGCTCAAGACAGTTTCTGAAAAATCACTTTGTATCGTGTGCTTTGTGTTAACTGTTATATTGTTGGGGTGATAAGCAATAACACTAGCTTTGTTTTCTGTATGTGTGAGGATGAGGGATGAGCTACTCTCACATGTCATTATTTACAAGCATAACGCGATTGTCATTATTGATCAGTGTTTAACCCTGACACCAGCAGGGAATGTGACATTATACAAGCTGAAAAATATAAATGTTGGAGTTTGCAATGTCTGCATCTAAATGATGAATTACATCAGCAACGACTAAAGGTCTGAGCATACACTTTTATTACAGGCTACATGGAGAACTTCTCTATCAATTAAAATTATTGTGGTTATTTTTTTTCTGTAAACAACTAAAATGAGTCAGTGGTTAATCTGCAGATATTATTATAATATAATATTATATATTATTAAATCTATATATATATATATATATATATATATATATATATATATTATTTCTAGAAGGTGATTTTTGGTGACAATCTCTTTTCGCCCATCATACTTAACCAAAATCCATAAATGAGGTACCATTTTAAAAAATAAGTTCTCCGTTTCTGACGATTGTTCATTTACAATTGCACATTGTATTGTTTGTATAAAAATCAAAGTTAAAAATTTACTTTTGGCCCTACAGTTCTTTCCCTGGATGCTTCGATATGGATCAGTTTTGCTCGGCTACTCCAAATGGCTACAAATGAACCGGTTTTTCTTTCATTCTGCTGCAAGCCACCAACATCGCTATAAAATTAATCGAATTTTATTTGCATGCAAAATTTTCGCACAGGCCACCTAGTTTATGTAATACTTCTGAGAAGAACTGTTCTGAACAATCTAGAGATGTCTTAAACCTGTTTGGATAACAAAAGTTGCACTTACCAGTTCACAAAAGGCTATTTCTGAAGCAATACTGCCATAAGACGCACCCAGATGCGGCATGTTCTGCTCGAAACTAGTCCCTAACAATGGTCAATTTTCTGTTGTAGTTTCTCTAGGCTGGGGATATAACAGAAAAAGTTGCTGAGACTCCAAAACATGAAACAATCGTAGCAAAAATGCAAATGTTGATTTTCTTTCTCAACCTGTACTAGAAAATGGCAGAATTTAAATGGTTACTTTTTTAATATTAGTATTTGCAGTCATCTTAAGATAAGCATTTAAATGTCTCTAAACTCTAAATTTGCTATTAAAACCTCAAATTCTGGCTGTGTGTAATTCTGGGGCATATTTATCACAATTCACATCTCAGATGCAGATGCTAAAGTAAATAGTTTTGACAAAAAAAAGGTAATTTTGGCAACCAGAACTAAAATGAGAATCTACAGAAAACAAATCTGCCAATGTTCCTGAATGGAGAAATGGGACCAGAACAATTTTCCTTCCACCATCCAACTAGTTGGCTGGTTGCAAAGAAAAATCTGGAAATATATGAGAGTATGAAAGCCAGAAAGCAGACAAAGCTGGTCATTATGTCACGTTGGTTAAATCTGTTAGTACAGTAAGTTTGTTATTTATGGAATAAGGATTTCCATAATTTATTACTTTTATTTTTTTGGCAAATAGATGTTAAGATCAAAATATTTTCTACTTATGATGTTTTGAGTCATGAGTAGTTAGTACTAATGTACTGTTTGGGTCAATATGACCCAATGTGAATATTATATTATTGTGAAACACATTACTTATTATGAATACAGTGTCAGTTCATTGGTTTACATTTTGATTATGACATATTTAAAAATGTTTACACATTTATTCACATAAAGACATAAAGACATAAAAAGTAAGTGATAGGCCAGACAGGAAACCAAACATTATTTTGAACTTTAACGCAACAAAAAGTGCAGTGGATACCTTAGATCAACTTGGGAACACGTACACTTGCAAACAGAAAGCAAACTGATGGCCACTGATAATATTTTATAATATCACTGTTATCAGTGCATACAATGCCTTTGTCCTATGGACTTCCATAAACCCCAACTGGAACAATAAGAAACTTACCAAGAGGAAAATATTTTTGGAAGAGCTTGTATATATAGCTCTACATTTCCAGAAGACAATATATGCCATGGACAATAGAGTCATGTAACATTGTAAAGGTTATGGATCATTGGATAGACAGCAACTAGGTCCACAAGCATTAGGTCGACACCACTAAGTCGACATGCTTGAAGGTCGACATGACTGAAGGTCAACATGGGTTTAGGTTGACAGAGTCATTAGGTTGACAAGGTCATTAGGTTGATATGGCGAAGGCTGACAGTCAAAAGGTCAACATGGGGTTTTTCACTTTTTTGTCCCGAATGTCAACACAGTCGACATGGACTAAATGGATAGTTTGCCGACACTACACTTGGCAAACTATTTTATTCTCCCACTACACCCTAGCGGATGGTAGGGCATGAAATACCACCTGTCGGCACGTCAGCTCAAAAGAAAGTGAAAAACCCCATTTTGACCTTTTAACTGTCGACCTAACCCCATGTTGACCTTCAGTCATGTCGACCTATTGGTGTTGACCCAATGCTTGTCAGCCTAGTTGCTGTAGACCTAGTGACAGTGTCCCCATTGTGAAGAACATATAGCCAACTCCTAATATACTCTTGAGCCTCAACCAGGAACTTCTGCTGGGAATGTTAGTTGTTGAGTAATCAAACGTGCCAGATGCAAATTTTGTCCATCCAAAAATGATAATAAAACAAACATTATATGTATCAAGTGGAATAAACATGCTTGTAAATCCTATGTAACATATAGGCTAAATTATGCAAAGCAGCAAATGTTTGTAATTTTTGTTTCTTTTCGTTTGTTCATCTGAATGTTTATTTACTCTAATAAAAGTTTGGAGTTTATCCCTTGCTTGATGAATATTAATGAAAAGTGTAATATTTTATGATACAGTCATATTGACCCGAACAGTATATGAGTAAAGTAGACCCAAGTAGAACAGCAGAGTTAAACTTGTGTGAATGACGTTGATTTTTTTCAGTGTTTGGGAGGAAATGGTAGACTGGCGATAGTAAGCAATAAATGCTGTTTGGTGGCGTAGTAATCCAAACACATAGGAGGTTATTGTATATCAATGGTTATAATGCAAATAAACACAATGTACATGTAAATTAAATATACAGAAGCAGTCTAATGAACAGATGTAATGACACTTTTTATATTGTACAAGCAATTTATTTGGCCACAATGCAAAATGCTGTTAGAATCCATCTACAAAACTTGTGCATAATCAAAAAGATATATATAGGAAAAGGATGTAGTGAATAAAGAAAAGGAGCAGACAGCTGCCGTGCTGTGCCAATGTGAGCATAAAAAATATTTTCATGCAGAGAAGAAAGGCGCAAAGGGTCTAAGACAGAGTTTCCCAAACGCGGTCCTCAAGGCACCCCAACGGTCCAGGTTTTAGGTATATCCATGGCTCAGCACAGATGGTTAAATCAGACTGACTGAGTTACTAATTAAGTCACCTGTGGCCAAGCATGGATATACTTAATACCTGGACCGTTGGGGTGCCTTGAGGATTGCGTTTGGGAACCTATGGTCTAAGATAAAGCTGGGTAGTGAAGTTTGGAGGATGGGCAGAGTTAACCGTACTTGTTGGTAACAAGAAGTTGCAGTGGGAAGGTTCACAGGTTGGTGGTGCGGGGGGCTGGTGTCCCATCCCCTTCGCAGTACACCTCTAACCTGTGAGTGATGGATTGATTGATCCTCCTTGGCATCCCCGTTATCCCTCGACGAGATCCTTCTCCGAGACGCGGCTTGATTGGTGCAGTGACTGCACAACCAGCCTGTCTCCACGGGATGGTTGGGGGGTCCATACCATGCACACTGCACCCATTTTGGTAATACTTACCCTCCGGAGTCCAGCGGCAGGAGCGCTTCAGAAATCTTAGGAAAAAATGGCTCAGTGGGCATTTTTCTGGCAATCAGCACATGCACAGTGGAGCCTGAGCGCTCTAGTGCTCAGACTTCCTAACACAGGGGAGGTTTGCACGTGTACTATCAGGTCTGACCACTAGAGCTCTCAGACCATACTGCTCCCGGTGCCGTTCACCAGAGCTTGGTGAATATGAAAAATAACCCCTCATTTTCTTTTTTCCCTATCCTTTCTGAAAAGTAAAAATCCTTCTATGTTTAGAGCACAGTTATTACAGTGTCATTAATTAATAACTCTTTGCCTTTGCTTACAGAGAATGCAAGGGAGGTTTTTGTAAACACATATTACCTTCAGAATGTTTTGCACTTTTCTGATGACAAGATAGCTCAAACAGCATGTGACTAGAGCAATATTGCCTATCTGGACTGTATGTAGAATAACTGCTGTCTTGCAATCATATAAATTTGATTTAAATAGTATGGTTAGCTATGCAGTTTGGCCTTTATTTAATCCCATCCAAATGTGTCCTGATACACATATCTCTTTCCACAATGCCTGTGAAAAGCCTGGTACAATTCCCATGATGCAAACTGTTTTCTTTAGTTTGCTACATTTTCTGTCTACTTTATTGAGCTCTTAGGGGCAGACTAGATTGGCCAAATGGTTCTTAGCTGCCATCAAAATCTATGTTTCTATATTTCTCCTCAATTTTGTGTCTACAGTATACATTTACTTAAGGTTGGGTCTATTTCAAAATGGATGGGCTATGTCAGTTTGCAGACATTAATATCTGTTGGAATTGAAACCTCTATACTGCAACAGATCTGATGGCAACTCTGCTTTCAATCTGTTGTGGAGGTGAACCCCAACACAGACCAGTATGATCTGCACAGGCTTTATAAGTGTTAAAAAAAAAAAGAAGAAATGCATGAGGTTCACTCCCAAATCCATAACCAGTCTAGGCCTCTTAGCCTAGATATTGGGAAAGAGTGGGAAATTATGACGGTTCCTCTATTTTTCATTAATTAGCATAAGGATGAACCAGCCAGGGGGCTGATGCTATAGCAGAGACACACACAGTGTGGACTTCCCTTCCATTCTGGCACCCAGGCCCAAACTGGTCAGCCCAGGGTGAAATCCCTAGGGAAGTAGGGAAACACTCATCCTTAGACAATTGAATGCCCCCTGTCCATGGACAATTCCTGAGTTGAAAGCTTGATAGTTGCACCAAAGTTCTAATCTATTTTTGGTCATTTTGCCTTCAGTTTTGTAAATGGTCAGTTTGCAAAAGTGATGTAAAAATGGCCAAAAACACAATCTTTAGTAGATATATCCTTTAGTTTACAAATTGTGTACTAAAGTAGGTGCTTGGGATTAGTGTTCTGATTCCAATACGTACCAAATTCCTGAGCTTAATAAATAGAGCTATTTGTGTGATTTGAGGATAGGTGTATTTAGACACATATTTAGTTATTTATATACAGAATTAACAGTTATTTTTATAGTGCCAACATATTTATTTGTGTTTTACAACTGGTAGTTATATATATATATATATATATATATATATATATATATATATATATATATATATTACAAAAAAGCAATGTTTATAATTGTTTTAAAAAATCAATCAGTTCTGGAATGTGATCTAATCAATCGATAAAACAAAGGCTTGATGCATATATAATCTACCTAGTGACTGTTGCAATAATCTAACCCACACTTAATTACATGCATTGCAGTTAGCTTGCTGTTATGACAAGCCCAATACACCATTACCCAATTTAAATTATTTATTAATGACATCAACATTTATACACTGATCATTAAACTCACCGATCTGTTGGCCTGGTGCTGGCTCAGAACTGTAAATATCACATGGAAATGCCCCCCCCCCCCATGGTTGCGATGCTAAGCAGCTAAGTACTGCCGACACAGTAATAACATTTTATTACAAAAGTAACAATTTTTCAAAAAGCCTCAGTTGAAAAAATAGTTGTTGTGATTTTATTAAACTGAATATTTTGTCTTTTTTATCCATCATATTTTTGAAGTGGAAGGTGGAAATTATATTTACTTTTTTGGGATCCATCATAAACCAAAGAACCCCAAAAACAAGCTTACATCTACATACTACTACTGACCAACACGTTATAAAGCTGGATGCAGAGCTTAAAGTGGTCCTGGGAAGGTGGTGGAACTCAGATTCCTCTGCCACCTAATTCCCCACCTCCCCCTATTAGGCAGTGCCAGTGGTAGGGTTGTGGTACTCCCCTGCAAATTATAATGCCTCTGTGTTAGAATTACTGTGCAGTGCCAAGGTAAAGATTGAACTACATTAGTTCCACCTCACCATTACAGGTCTTGAAACTCAGTTCCAACCCCCCAAACACTTTAATCCCTTGCTGGTCCCCATTGATCTTTTAGCTAATTACTAGTGTTTTACAGTACTGGTTGCTTCTGATTGGTTGAAGAATGAGTAGTGGTCAGGATTCCAATCCTTGATCATTAAGTGGCTATTATTATGCGATTTTTAACAGAAATGCATCCAAATTTATGAAATTAGTATCAAACATGTTCAATGGCGACCAAATGTCATTTTTGAGGCTGTACCACCCCCACTATCAACGTGAACCCGAAGCGTGGCGAGTGCAGCGAGCCCGCGAGGGGCGGCGGTACGCATCCTACGACCTTTTCATACCCCCACTATCCACGTCGGCGTGGAGTTGATAATAGAAAGTGTGGCGAGCACAGCGAGCCACCGAGCCCGAAGCGTGGCGAGCGCAGCGAGCCCCGCAAGGGGCCGCGGACACCTGTGAAGCCCGCGAGGGGACGCGTATACCTGTGAAGGTATCCGTGTCCGCTCGCCACGCTTCGGGCTCGGTGGCTCGCTGCGCTTGCCACACTTTCTATTCTCAACTCCACGCCGACGTGGATAGTGGGGGTATGAAAAGGTCGTAGGACGCATACCGCCGCCCATCGCGGGCTCGCTGCACTCGCCACGCTTCGGGTTCACGTTGATAGTGGGGGTGGTACAGCCTCAAAAATGACATTTGGGGGCCATTGAACATGTTTGATACTAATTTCAATGCATTTGGATGCATTTCTGTTAAAAATCGCATGCGATCGCATGCGATCGAATCGCATGCGATGCAATGCAATTTTTTAGTATACGATGGATATCGTGGGAGCCGTGATTGTACACAAGTACCATTTATTCTTAGGTTATACTCCAGAATGATGCATTTTTTTGTTTACTGCAGCATAATTTAAAGCAATAACTGAAAATATTTTACACTACAAAAAATGTAGGATTCATAACCAGGATGATTCACATTCAGAAAAACATTTAAGGCACAAAAACTGGTTTTATTATAATTACAACAGCTTTTAAGAGTGCTCAGGTGTTGTGTTTTCAGTTGTTTTTCTACCAACTTGTGCACACTGAGGGACATATGTGAAAGAAATACTGTTAGTTTCCAAGGGACAGTACATGAGAGGCCAGGCCACTAACCAGACTGAAGCTTTTATCGGCTGCTTGTGTTCGCCGAGGCCAGATGATTTTCAAAGAGCTGCCTGGAGATTTAAAATACTGATGTGACACAGCTCTTTGATTTTAATGCTTCTAACTTCATCTTGCTGCCAGTGTTTATGCACACTCTAGAAAAACTGCCACTACTGTTCACCTCTCTCATTTTTCAGCTCTAACGTTAATTGCAATCTGGATCTGACAGCAGATTAAAGGCAGCAACTAGGGAAGTTGCAGTGACTACTGTCCACTGTAGTCCCTATAGCTGAAATGTGAAAGTAAACATGTACCTCTTCATCATATGCATCAAAGTATTATGACATGATTTTTAGTGGGAACACCTCAAAAACTATAATAGACATATAATAGTAGTAAACATAAAGTTTAAGGGCGGTTTTCAATCCCGAAAAGTGGGCATGGCCACAAGAAACGGCAGTGGATTGTCAAAATCCGGAGGTGAGATCGTCAATTCGCGGCCGTTCTTGGCAAAACGAGTCCGACTGATTTTAAAGTCGGGACTGTTTTACCGAGATGCCTGTTCAATGCTGGTGGGAAAGACAGCATTGAATAGGCACCCGCCGATATTTCCCCCATCAGAAATAGTAGCGGGGGTTTGAAAACCCCGCCTAAGAGTTCCTACTTACTTGTCCCATGATCGTTTAAAAATACTTTACCTACATTTAGAACACTTATTTCAGAACATCCAGTTTTGCCATATATTGTTCAGCACATTATATTGTAACAACGTTTTGGTTAGTGCTGATAATTGAACATACTGGTGCAGCAGAAAAGTACTATAGTGATCCCACTGGGGGTGTGTGTGTGTGTGTGTGGGGGGGGGGGGGGCTGCACCACAACATGATCACTTGCATGAGGGCCCTACTAGGATTATTCTTTTTTGTTGGCTTTTGTCATTGCAACTTCTTTTTTTTATTTTGTAACAGGTGAGGGAGGAGGTGGCAATGGTCAGTAAATTGGGGTGGTGGAGGGAGGAGGTGAGCTTGGTACTGCTTTGGTAACATGTGGTATCGACTGATAACTTTGTGCCTAGGGGCAGCCTAAACCCTAAATTTATTTTAAATACACTTCAGCGCTATCCCTTCAAAGAAAAACGACAGCAAACTAGACTTGTTTGTAGATCTCTAAGTCGACTGATGTCCAAAAATATTTTAAACCAATTGGGGCCTCCTACTGTCCTCCGTAGGGGTCCCTATATGCACATAAAGGTATCTTTATGTTTCTCCAATGATAGTCTCCCTTCTAATCCTCCTGTGACTTCACGTCCTCACAAGCAGAATATAGACGTTACTGACCTGTATATAAGGCCCTATTTGCATGTAATGGTATCTTTAAACCAGGATCCTAATCCTAATCTTCAAAATCATTCGACACCCCGTATTCAATCAATCATACAACATCGGACGTCAGATGGACCAACACTCACCTCAACATGAGGCCCTATTTGCACAGAGCAGTTTCTTTGGTCTTTTTCCAGATAAGGAGAATCTCCACAACCAGCGTACTCCGTAAAAAAAGTGTTTTATTCCATACGATATACATCAGATGTGTCCCCTCCTCCTCACCAACGCGTTTCGGACTCAAGCTTCAGCCCTTTTTCAAGGTGAGCGTAGCGAGCCCCGTGAGGGTTATGCGGTACATGGCCTCCTGAGTTGTTCATACCCCCACTATCCACATCGGCGTGGAATTAATTTAATAAAGTGTGGCGAGTGCCCGAAGCATGGCGAGCATACGCGGCATACATGTCAAGTAATCCGCGTCCCCCCGCATCCTGCTTTGGGCTCGCCACACTTTATAAATTCAACTCCACGTCGACATGGATAGTGGGTGTATGAACAAGTGGGGAGGACGTGTACTGCGTCCCCTCGCAGGGCTCACTACGCTCTCCACGCTTCGGGCTGGCATGGATAGTGGGGGTTTCAAATGGAGGCATTTGCCAGTATTTAACATGGAGCACTGACAAATGCATCCTTTATTGTGCATGAGACACACTTGCACACGCACCCCCCTTTGTGTAGGAGATGCACATGCTACCGAACCCCTAACCCTGTCGGCAGGGTTGCCGTACCCTGCCGCAATACTTACTGAGATGCACAAGCGCCTGAGACGCTCCTGCATCTCAGACAGATGGAGCGCCTCTCCGCCGGCGACCTCATGATAGGGCACCGCACGGCGCTCACTAGGCTTGCCAGGGATGCCCCGGGGACAGTGCGGTGACTTCTCTAACTACGCAGGCTGCCACGGAGACACTACTCTTACTACGCTAGGCAGCTGTTGGGCTACGCTGATAACGTAGCTTAGGCTCCAGCCGTTAAACTAGACAAGTAAGGCAGCCATTGGGCTACGCTGATAACGTAGCATCAAACGTATCGTAGGCTGCCGCCGTGACACTACACAAGTACCAAACAAATACTGACTCAATTAAAGAACTTCTAAGCAAGGAATAGTGGAAGATATATTTCAGGGAATTAAATTGAAAGACCTCTGTGACCTTCAGTACCCAATTACAAAAATAAAAAAGATTGGACATTTGTACAATTTTACCAAAGGATTACAATCATATATTTTGCCTATATGGTTTCAATTGTTATTCCCATACTAGCAATATACAGTATATATATATATATATATATATATATATATATATATATATATACAGTATATATATATATATATATATATATATATATATATATAGATAGATAGATAGATAGATAGATAGATAGATATACACATATTTTGAGAAAGAAATATGTCATTTAAAATTAAGTACACATCATGAAATTATTCCACAGGGTCTTCTGTTTAATGGAAAAGGCACTCTGTACAAATTCCATTAGCTTTCATTTTAAAATTGCAAACTACATTTTAAAATTCTAGATTGGTTCCAATGATCTTTTCAGCTATGCGTTTTTAGAGTTTTAACTCTTGGCTTTCAGAAGATCTGCTTTTAAATTAAGGGCACTTTCAGTGATTCCAGTAATGGAAATGGAAATCCTGCTTGTCCTCATTACCATCATTAAAGTTATCATTGTCATCACTGCTATCCTACTACAGCTATGCATGTATTACATAAGACATTGCACAAGTCTTTTCTCTAAGTGGAAAATTATCCCTGAAAGCAAAAGACCTTGGTTGGGTGTTGGCTTTGCCCATGCTGGCTGGTGATTATTGGCTGACTGAGAATTGTGTGGGATGCTGAATTTGAACAATTTCCTGCACGTACTCAAAAACATGTGCCTTTTTTTGTGTGTCAACTATATGTCGACTTCTTGAACCTGAAGCTGTTGACATTTTAACCTGTTAGCCTAAATCCATGTGGGCAATTTAACCATCCATCTTTTGATAGTTAACCATCTCGTGTAAACCTATTGACTGTGTATTTGCTGTCTATCCTCCAGATATTCTGTACGATGAGCCTATAAGCATGCTGGGAGACATTAGAGATCAGGTGAGAAATTGAAACATACTGACGGGAGGGTGACTCTCATTATGAAAAAAATTTAATTGAGAATTTTGTTCCAATATGACTACAATTTGGAACAGCACCACCAAATGCTGCAGAGATCTGAGGAGGTTGATGTGAAATGGGGTTTAACCGATGCGTCTTAATACTACAAGAGTTTGTTTTAAAGATGGGTACAAATGGAGCTCTTGGAGACTCCCCTTCTAGATCAAGTATCTCTCCCCATGTCCGCATTCCACCAATACTCAAGAAGCTCTTTGTTAAGCTGGCCATGACCTCAGCAGGAGCATATTAAATATGGCTAGAAGGCCTTTGGAAGAGGCTCTACAGAGATACAAAGCTTTAGTAGTAGAAGGTTGTACTGGACCATGAAGTTTAAGTAAAAAATCAAACAAGTGTTTATGTTGCAGATTTAGTAGAAGGCAGAAGATCAAAGTTGGAGATGGTTTCATAAATTAAAGAACCCAGGGAATCTGCATGTCTGGGTGCCAGATCTGGTAGGAACTTGATATCATGTTGCGTAAGGTAACGTAACAGCCTCAGGTCCATGTCTGGTTGAAAGGCTAGTTTATTCCATAAAGGCATTATGCTGTATGGGTTGTCCATTAAGGAGCATCTTTCAGTATTTTATATTTAGAATATTTTATTCTTCAAAACATTTTTGGTTACTCCGTGTACAGGGTCATGGTTTAGAATCATAGGCTATGTGTATGCGTGTGACTTCTTTTCGTTCAATTTCACATGTTGTAAATTATTTATGGATCACTCAACATGTTTTATACTGTTTTGCACTTCTCAGCTTTCAACTACATTTCTCTAAGTTTGGGAAGAGTGTTAATCCTTTGATGATTATTACTTTTCTGGGGTTAAACCAGGTCACCATTTCATAGTGGTCTTTCCGAGTAACCATGTGCTATGTATAGCAACAAAACAAAGGGTGTTCATCCGTGTAGTAACACTCTGGTTCCTGTATGTTCTGTTCATTTAACACATTCTTTTAAGGTTTATATTTCAGTGATTTTAACTTGCAATGTGACAGGAGTATGAAGACATTTTGTTTGTCAACCTAAATAAAAACAGAGAACTCTGGCATTTTTTTAAAACATTTGTAATCACCAAATATAATATGGGGCATTTTCCGGCAACCACGACTATCATCTACATGCAAAAAATGTATATATATATATATATATATATATATATATATATATATATATATATATATATATATATATATACACATATGTTTATTTGTGTGTAATATGTGTATATACATACACATATTACACGCAAATAAACATCAAAACATTAGTGGGGGATACAAAAAGTGATTTTAGCGTCACAATTGCCACTTATTTTGTCATTCATGTAAAGTGCAAATGAACCATTTGAGGCCAACTAGCTGCTTGTTTTGATCAGATTTTGGATTGAAACCTACAACATTCTAATTTTTGCAAGTTGAGTGCGCAGACTCTTTGTTGTTACTCCTCCAGGAAAACATCATGCCCTGTACTACTGAACATGTGTGGACCCATCTTGAAATCTGTTAGAATGTCACAGTGGAAGACAGTACTCTTAAGGAGCTCACACACGCACCGTTGCCGGCGGTGCGATGCTGTACGATGGGGTGCGCGCTCTCGCGGCACCTCATCGTACAGTACAAAAAGTATGTGCTGCACATACTTTTTGTACTAGCTTTTTCTAGCATAGCATCGCATTGCATGCACATCGTATGCACAAGGCAAACGATGCCATGCTATGTGTGCTAGTTAAGCCCACAACGCACGCCGGGATCGGTGCGTGTGTGGGCTCCATTAGACTTAGCTCCAATGAAACCTGCAATTACCTGCTTTTTTAAATGCAATTCCGGCAACCTGCTTTACTATCTGGTACCAGCTAGTGAGCTGTATGGCACTCTGCTCCACTCTATCTATCAGTGTGTAAAACAGTGAGTACAGCTGTACCTGTTTTATTGGTTAAGTAATGGGGCTTTTCATGGTTTTAAGACATCTGCTGGGGGGTACAGTACCTATGCTACATTTCCAAGCCTGTGCACACAAATTTCTTAGAAGTGGAGATGTTGCCCATAACAATAAAAAAATTCTAGTTATTATCTTCTAGAAGATGCTACATAAATGATAAATAGAATCTGTTTGGCTTCTATGGGAAACATCTCTACTTCTGTAAACCTTCACTTAGTAAATAAACCCCTTAATAAACCTACTGATACCATATGAGTCTGGTGGACATATTGAGTTTTTTATGAGCAGTATCAAAAACTGAGTTATGCGAATATTAACCATGAAAATAAATATGTTTTATTTTTTTCAACTTAACTTAATTGACACTATGGGGCTGATTCAGCACCATATGGAACAGGGTGAATTCGGCCCCTTTCCGATGGTCGGGGGTCTGCACACACACACAGTATTTGAGCATGTTCTGGCCCCTGGCAAAGAATGACTTTGGTGAGTTACAAACTCGCCAGGCCGTTCATTCTGCGGAGTGACAGGGGTGGAAGGCGGTGGGAACGGGGCTCACCCATGGGAACACCTAGCATTTTATGGACCTCTAACATCCAATGAGATAGTAGCATGATAAGGACTTTCCAGTCTGGCTTACTTAATATTATAAGTGGATATATGAAATAGAAAATGGATAACAAGTACCAGCCAATCATTTCCTGGCTGCCATGTCACAGGCTGTGATTAAATAATAACATTTTGGAGATGGTTAGTTGTTACTGCCCACTTCATGTCTTGCCACATTTTAGTACAAAGACTTTATAGTTTAAATTTAGAGATAGGTTAAATTAGACCAAACAATTAGCTAGTAGTAAAAGTTAGCTTTATTAAAATTATTTCTAGAGTTATTCAACAGCATTTCATGGAAAAAAGTTCTGAGAATTAGATCTGACAGATTGCTGACACCACATTTTAGGCCAATAAAATGATCAAAGCAAAGCTAACTAACAGTGAAGGTACACCTGTTTCTGAAGGAAGAAGTGTTCTACAAAAGAGAATAAGCCAAGAACACGGCTTTATCTGTATTTATGTCAGAGTATAAAAATAAGTCAATTGTCTTCTGAATGACAGTATTGTTATATTCTATATTACAGTTGCTTACAACAACTTTCTGTTCTTACTTTTTTTTTTTTTATAAATACTGACACTTGCAATATTCTGGTAGTTTTATAACAATTTGTGGTGTGTATAAGATATTCTGGAACTAAACAAGTCATGTGCCTTAAATATGGTTTGTAATACAGAACAAGTTAGAAAACTAATAAGTGATGCGTTTATTGGAATGTTTAACAATCTAAAAAATTACTTGTTACCCAACAGTTGTACATTTAACATACACTGTATATTTTTATTTAAGTGCACACTCTATTTTTACATAGGAAATTTTTGAAAGTTAGTTTAACTTTGTTAAGAAAGCCTTGTTTTTGGAAGTTAAATATTAAAATTTAGTTACGGTATGTTAATTTTAGAAATGTATCTACAATAAAGCAACCAATAGGATAGCTGATGAGCCATGGATGCAGCAAGAGCCATATCCCCTCTGAGCAGGGGAAATTTAACTGGAGATATTGGGGGGAATATATTTCCTGTAGTCGGAGCTAGAGAAACATATTCAAACTTATCCAACATGGAAGCTCATCATGGTAAAAAGTGTGTCCACCTACACATCTATCCAGCAAGACACATTAAGCAACAGAATCTAGCAGATTATTCTTAGCTTTTAATTGGTAATTTATTTAGCATGCTTTAAAACACTGCAAAAAAGATTAGCTGACAAATTCTGAAGCAGACTGGGAGACAGATTTTGATCCTAAAAGAAAACGTACACACTAGCTGCCGGCTCTACCTTCGATAATGATATTGAGCATAAGCAACGCTATAATAAATCTACCCCAAAATTAGGCCAGGAATGTGAAAGAGCATAAAACAAACTAAACATTTTTGTGTATGAAAAATATGTCATCATCATAAGTTGTCAGACAGGAATGGCTAGGCCTCCAACAAAATGGCTGCCTCAATTGCAAGATAACTTACCTTAGGTTCACAAAAGAAAACAAATGTTGTACGTTTTCGGAGATGCTATGACTGTCTGTTTGTTTACAGGGCAAGAAGTCTCCAGCACTGGCTGAGACCAAAGTTCCTCCTATCAAAGAATCATGTTGAAAAAGAAAATAGCTATGAGCAACAGCTATGATTTACAACGTATAATTTTTAATTTATAATTTATGAAGGTTATCACACAGTGCAAGTGAGACATTGCAGCTAGTGGGCTAATTTAGTCAACAGATTGTGATGCATGTACTTTCAGATAGTGAGACAGGAACTATGGCAGATACTCTAGAGGAAATGCAACTTACAGTGAAAACCCAATATAATTAGTTGTAGGACATTCTGAGGGTCCCATTAATCAGTCTTTCAGTAGGAACCAGCTAATTAAATATGATATCATCAGGATCTGGGTTCCTGAACCTGTTCTGGGCCAAAATTCACTGTACTTTCCATAAGATAACTTGCCTTTGTTTCTAAATACAGTATATACACATCTCTCTCTCTCTCTCTCTCTCTCTCTCTCTCTCTCTCTCTCTCTCTCTCTCTCTCTATTTTTAATTAATCAATCCAGGCCTGGAGTTCCTGGACCCAAAATGTTTCAAGCTTAAAAAAGTGATAAAATGGAAAGTGAACATCCAGCCAATCAGCTCCTAACTGCCATGTTACAGGCTGGGTTTGAAAAATGACAGATATGAGCTGATTTGCTGGTTGTTTATCACTCTCCACTTTATCACTTTATGAAGCTTGGTACATCTGTCCCATAATCTGTAACATCAGCTAGAACACTGGTTTAACTAAAAGGGTTACAATTGCAACATAGTGCATCAGGGGGAGTGTTCCTAAAATACATTCAATGCATGCTTAAGTAGCATGGCATGAGTGTGGGTTTATGTTTCTAAGCTACCAAGGCAACCACAGTCAAATGATACAGTGAAAAGAGTGGCAATATGTAGACATTAGTGCCTTTTAGAGATTTGGGGGTATGTTTACATAAGCTTCTTTGTGATTTGAAAGTCAAGATTTAAAGCGGCACCAATATAATGTGCAAAACACACCAGACTTTATAAGTACTATTAAAATGAATTCCTCTTTAAACTTTTAGTTCAGCATTACTATTTCATAAATATACCCATTGATCTCAAAATCATACATGAACTGTATGTATTTAAATATTTAAGTATCAAAAACTTGGCTATTTCTAAGGCCAGCAGTTGGTGGGGCTACTGTATGATGAATATTCTGGCAATGAATGACTGCATATACATCTATGCTAATGGTTGTAAATACATAGATCTATCACTATTAGAAACATTGGGTAACTGTGCTTCACTATCAGCAAACAGCTCAGAGATTAAAAGCACTAAATAGCCAACTGCAGAAAAGATGTACAGGTTGAGTATCCCGTATCCAAAATGCTCGGGACCAGGAGAATTTTGGATAACGGATTATTCCGTATTTCGGAATATTTTAATATTTCAAGGATGTATTTTGAAGTATCTTGCATGTATGCTGTATAAACACATCAAGCACATAAAATACACACAAATATATTTTATTTGTTCAAAAAACAAGGTTTCAAAACATGAAACAAAATGTGTGTGTACTTTCTCAAATATTGAATTTGAATGCCAAGCAATCATTTTCTTGTACATATATAGTGCCAGTTACATATCATGTCCTCAGTACTGCTGTTACAAATGTCCCCAGTGAGTTTTTAGCAAATTTTTTTTATTTTTTTTCACTTTCTGGAATGTATGGTTTTCGGAATAATTCGGATAACGGATATTCGGATACGGGATACTCAACCTGTACAATCATATAATGACAATCAGTGCAAGAGTGTACTGGGGAGGGAGTCATACACGGAGTCATACTCAGCTCGGATGGTTATGTATGTATGTTATCATAATAAGGTAGTACCACAGTGGTGGATCCACCCCTCGGCGACAAGGAGCAGTCGCCCGGGGCCCCCACACATCAGGAGCCCCACACTCCAGGTTGGTGGTGGGTGTCAGGCAGCGGGGTCCGGGCAGCGCGGGCAGGGGGTCCTGCAGCGGATGGGAACTAGTTTGACCTACCCCACTCTCCCCGCCTGATCACCAGTGTTCCAGGCACCGTAAAGAGGCCGTGCTCATGCAGCAGCTCTGACTCCGATGGGCAGCCAGAATAATTACTCCGGTGAGTGCTGGGGGGTGAGAGGAGGGGGGGGGATGAGAGGAGGGGGGGGGGATGAGAGGAGAGGGGGGGATGAGAGGAGGGGACACCCACAATTTGAGTTGTCCAGGGCCCCCACAGACCTTAATCCGGCCCTGTAGTATAGTAGCACAATTTCTTTAGAGAGGAATTTGTACAAAACTTTTTATTGAGGAGCTACAGTGTAAGCCCCTGAGAAAGAAAGGAATGTGCATTTAGCACTGTAAAAAAAGAAGATATGCAAGTGTATATAACGAAACAGGTAGCATTACTGAAAACAGTGGGACCTCTTGGCAGCTTGCTAATATAGGGGTTGAGTGTTTAACCTCTCCGAAAAAGGACTTGGTGGTATTCTGGATGATTCAACATAGGCATGTCATTTTTAGATGCCATTGGCCAAAGAGTCATTAAATGTAAAAATAGGGCATTAATATGTTGGTGTAGAGTCAGTCTTCCATTTCTACCTATACCACCTTCATGTTTTCACTTGCAGGGATTTAGGTCCATTTGGCACTAATTTCTTGATAGGTAATTGCCTATGGCCTGTAGGATATTAAAAGCATTCAAATTCATTCCTAGAATGTGTGGGTAAAACTGATTTGGGCACCACGAACTTGAGCCATTTTTATGTATTTGTGTCATTTGTTTATTTGCTAATGTAGCCAGGTTCTAACATTGACATACTTTTAAGTCATTGCTAAGGAATTAACATTGTATTACAGGTTGAGTATTCCTTATCCAAAATGCCCGGGATCAGAAAAATTCTGGATAACGGATTATTCCGTATTTCAGAATATTTTTATATTTTAATGATGTATCTTGAGGTATCTTGCATTTATGTTGTACAAACACATCACACACATTAAATACACACAGATATATTTTATTTGTGCATAAAACATGGTTTGAAAATATGAAGCAAAGTTTGTGTACAATCTCAGCCAATGAATTTGAATGCTAAATAATTATTTTCTTGCACATTTTTAGTGCCAGTTACACATCATGTCCTCTGTAGAGCCAGTTACAGATGTCACCAGTATTGGTTTTAGCAAGAAAAAAAATATATCTTCACTTGGAATGTATGGTTTTCTGAATAATTTGGATAACAGATATTTGGATAAGGGATACTCAACCTGAAGTACCAAAGAGGTTTTCTGATTTGGCAGAGTATGAAGCCTGTATTGGCAGAGTATTTGTATGATCGTGCTGTGTGGTTGTTAGACGACACACTTAGAAGATATAACCAGCTTTGGATTTATTCAAGTGATAAGCTTGCAGTGTACAACGGTACTTCAGTGGTTAACTTCACATGCAATATAACTGATGCAGGAATCACAGTCACAGGTGTTACTTATCTGATCCGTTTAGCTTGTACAGGGTTAATGGCAATGACCGGTTTACGCTGGCGGTATCTCTCCCAGTAACGCTGCTGCTACACAGGATGGATCTCCCTGTGTGAGTGACGCGCTGGTAACGAGGAATACAGCGGGGCTTGCTATTACACGCTCCGATGCACGTGGAGCGGTAAACCGGCACGGAGGATAGGACACACGTGCTAAAGCACACACACTATCACTTCCTGACCAAGAGAGGAAACGCGCTACCAGCAGGGTCAGGGGACTCTGCCCTGCTATTCGCTTCGCAAGCCGTCACTCAGGGTGACACTCTAACTACAGTGGCTGCAGAGGGACAAGGCAGTCTGTAGGCTGCTCACTAACCAGGGATATGGAGACAGACGCGGAGCACTGCTTTCTAACACTCCCCCTTGCTCAAGGCTGTCTTCGGCTACATAAAAGAACATGATACAATACTTTGTCCTTTGTTATACCTGTAACCGAAAAATATGGATAGAGAGAAAGACACTCAGAACATCAAAAACTTCAAATCAACATTTTGGATTTAAACAAGTCCACAGTCCTTCACGAACTTAATAAGCAAGTTTGTCGACAGTCCTTTTGTAAGCATGTCAGCAACATTCTCTTCGCTTGCAACATATTCGACATCGATGGACTTGCTCTCCACTAGTTCTCTGATGAAGTGGTGTCTAATCGCGATGTGTTTTGACCGTCCATGGTGCTTGGTACTACAGGAAAGATCTATTGCTCCCCTGTTATCACATGCGATGCTGATAGTCTCTTCTTCATAGAGTAGGCCTAATTCACACAAAGTCTCTTTGATCCAGAGTGCTTCCTTAGATGTCTCTGTAAGAGCCATGTACTCGGCCTCAGTTGTTGACAGGGCAACAGTTGGTTGCTTTTTACTTGCCCAGCTAACTGCTGCTCCAGCCAATGTGAACAGATAACCGGTGTGGGAACGTCAATCATCTTCATCTGCTCCCCAGTCAGCATCACAGAAGACCTTTAAATTTGAGTTGCCTGTCTTTGTGAACTTTAGTTTCAAGGAACTTGTACCTTTTAGGTATCTCAGAATCCTCTTCACTGCGATCCAGTGTTGCCTTCCAGGATTTATTGCAAATTGGCTCACCCGACTGACTGCATGAGTGATGTCTGGACGGGTTCCAATACTTGCATACATAAGACTTCCAACCACGTTTTTGTAAGGAACATCTTGCATTTCCTCTACCTCTTCTTGTGTGGTTGGTGACATACCTTTTGTCATCTTGATACTTTTGTCAATTGGTGTATTTACTGACTTGGATTCTGCCATCCCATACTTCAAAATTGTTGCCTCGATGTACATTTGTTGGTCGACTGTGACTGTTCCCTTTTGTAAGTCTTGAACAACTCTCATTCCCAATAAATGATTGGCTGGGCCTAGGTCTTTCAACTTGAATCTCTGTTTCAGTTGATCCCTCACACCTGCGATGTGATCTTCATGACCTGCTATAAGTATATCATCCACATAGATTGCTATGATGAACAACTTTTCTCCCAGAGTTTTGTGATAGAGGCAGTGGTCAGTCTCTGATCTAACAAAATTAATTTCAAGTAGTGCTGCATCCAATTTTATGTACCAGCAACGACCACTCTGTTTTAGGCCGTATATAGATTTCTTCAGAAGACACACCTTCTCTGTCTGAAGCTCATCCTCATTGTAATGATCTGGCGATTCCATATAGATTTCTTCAGCCAGTTCTCCATTCAGGAATGCTGAATCGAAGTCTAGTTGGTATAGCAGTAAGTTATGTAAGGTGGCGACTGCAATTACTAATCTAAGAGTGTTATACCTTGCAACTGGTGAGTATATCTCCCCATAGTCAATTCTGGATCTCTGTGTGTATCCCTTAGCAACAAGACGGGCTTTGTAACGGGCAACTTCTCCGTCCGAATTTAACTTCTTGCAGAAGACCCACTTGTTCTTGACTGTCTTGCGGTTGCTTGGCCTATCTACTATGGTCCAGGTGTTGTTCTCTTTCAGTGCTGATAGCTCTATGTCTATTGCAGATTTCCATTTCGCCCAATCACTGCACACTTTCGCTTCTCGAATACTCTGAGGTTCACTGAAAACAATGTTCGCATACTCTTCATTATACCTTCTAGCTGGTATGCCCTTGTTGCTTCTTACGGAAGCCTTGTTTGTTGGTTCGCTTCCCTCCTCAGTATTTTCCTTTTCAGGCATGCTTTCTATTTCGCACACCTCTACTAGTGCTTGCTTTTCTTGCTCTTCTGCTTTTGTGAGTGGTGCTGTTTCTTGAAATATCACATCTCTTGATTTCAGAAGACGTCTGTTCTCTGCATCCCAGAGCCTGTACCCTTTGCTCTCCTCACAATAGCCTAGCAGTATGCACTGTTTTGATTTTGGGTCAAGTTTCTTTCTCTTCTCCTTTGGTATATGCGCATAAGCTCTGCTCCCAAAGACATGGAGATGACTGATGTCTGGCTTCTTCCCAGACCAGGCCTCTAAGGGGTCTTTCCCTTCACGGCCACTGTAGGTGTTCTGTTTTTCAGGTATACTGCAGTAGATACAGCTTCTGCCCAAAAACTCTTCTCCAGGCCAGCATCGTTTACCATTGCTCGTGCTCTTTCGATTATTGTTCGGTTCGCCCTTTCACTTACGCCATTCTGTTCAGGCGTATAGGCCATCGTCAGCTGATGCTTTATGCCATGCCTTTTGAGAAAGTCAGTTAGTGCTTCATTTTCGTACTCTCCCCCATTGTCGGATCTCAGGGCTTTTAGCTTTAGGCCCGTCTGAGTTTCCACTAGGTTCTTGTACTCCACAATCTTGTACTCCACACTTTTCTTCTTTATGAAGTATACATGTGTCATCCTTGTGGCATCATCAATGAGAGTCATGAAGTACTTGTAACCACTGGTTGACTCCTCTTCCATCGGTCCGCACACATCTGTGTGCACCAGAGCTAACTGTGATTCTGCTCTACCTGCTGACTTGGGAAATGGGTTGCGGGTCTGCTTGCCTTTTATGCAACTCTCGCACACAGGTCTTTCGGTGTCTTTCACTGTGATCCCTGTTGCCATCCCATCAGCTAATTTCTGGACATTGTCATATCCTAAGTGTCCCAAACGTCTGTGCCAGAGTTCCATCGACTCATTTTCACCAGAGGCTGCCAAAGCTACACATTCATCTGTGTCTAGGACGTATAGTTGGTTGCATCGGGTTGCTGAAGCAATTACAGTCCCTCTTTCATTATGCACCATACACCTGCCCTTTGCAAACTGGACTCTGTAGCCTTTTGCCTCGAGTACGCTAATAGCGATGAGGTTACTTCCCAATTCTGGTACATACAGGACGTCTTGGATATCTGTGACTACTGTCTGTCCCTCAATTCTTAGTCTCACCGTGATTTTCCCAACACTTGATGCAGTAAGGACCTTTTCACCAATACACCTGTAACTGTTGTGGGTGTACACTGTGTTAAAGAATTAAACCACTTCTTGTTGCAGCTAAAGTGTCTAGAGGCTCCCGAGTCCATGTACCAGCAATCCCTCCTTGGCTTGTCTGCTACATTCAGTGCTGACTCGTTCTTCTTGTCATGTCACTTGTGTGTACCACTAGTGTTCTTCATCCTGCATTCTGAAGCCTTGTGCCCTACTTTGTGGCACACATAACATTTGAATGTGCATTTCTTGTGTTTTGCACCCTTTGCTACTAAGGCAGAACCCTCAGCTATGGCGTCCTTGTGAATTATTTCTTGGAACTGAAGTAGCTTAGCCCTCACAACTTCTGTTGTAAGCTTGGATTCATTTGACTCTAGTGCGACAACTAGGAAGTCAAATTCTTCTGTCAAGTTCTGCCGCATTACCATCGCCACTTCTTCCTCATCCACTCTTGCTCCTACACATGCCAATTGCTGAGCTATCGATACTATTTTATCGATGTAATCGTTCATGTCCTTGCACGCATTCAACTTTGTTCCATATAGTGTGCGTCTCAGGCTTATCCTTCTCATCAGGCCTTTATTCTCATAAGCACCTTGTAGAGTTGTCCACATGTCCTTAGCGGACTCTTTCCTACAGATTGTAGAGTAAACATGCTGCTCCACAGCCAGGCCTATTGTGCCGATAGCTCTGTCTACCTCTTCTGGGTTTGGACTATCTCCTGGGGCTATTGTGACCTTCCATAGCTTCTCCCTTTTAAGCTGCATTTCCATAGCAAACTTCCATGTAGTGTAATTCTCTGAGCCTTTGAGTTTAGGAAAGTTCATGCTATGCCCTGTGCTGTGCATTCTCGTTAACTCTTTCACAAATGCCAATTCAGAAATGTTTCTTTGTGTTCTTTTATGTACTGCGCTAGCACTTGGTCTTTAGGGGGTTAATCTTCGCGCACGTGACATGCTGGGCCCATAACCTATTGGCAGAGTATTTGTATGATCGTGCTGTGTGGTTGTTAGACGACACACTTAGAAGATATAACCAGCTTTGGATTTATTCAAGTGATAAGCTTGCAGTGTACAACGGTACTTCAGTGGTTAACTTCACATGCAATATAACTGATGCAGGAATCACAGTCACAGGTGTTACTTATCTTATCCGTTCAGCTTGTGCAGGGTTAATGGCAATGACCGGTTTACGCTGGCGGTATCTCTCCCAGTAACGCTGCTGCTACACAGGATGGATCTCCCTGTGTGAGTGACGCGCTGGTAACGAGGAATACAGCGGGGCTTGCTATTACACGCTCCGATGCATGTGGAGCGGTAAACCGGCATAGAGGATAGGACACACGCGCTAAAGCACACACACTATCACTTCCTGACCAAGAGAGGAAACGCGCTGCCAGCAGGGTCAGGGGACTCTGCCCTGCTATTCGCTTCGCAAGCCGTCGCTCAGGGTGACACTCTAACTACAGTGGCTGCAGAGGGACAAGGCAGTCTGTAGGCTGCTCACTAACCAGGGATATGGAGACAGACGCGGAGCGCTGCTTTCTAACAGCCTGTAAATGTTAGAGATGAGTGGTGCAGTGTTAAAAACTGAACACATCTGATGTTTGGGGATTCGTGTAGAACCACGTCCCAGCTCAGATCACATTTGGGATTGCAGTGGACTGATTGCCTAGTTGAGTCTACTCTACAGTCTGGAACTTGGATTAAAAAAATATGGGGTTTTGGATTGCATGTAAATCCCTCCCTCTTGATTTCAAGTGCCATTTCACTCAGGAGAGTGCATTGTTAGGTGGACAAAATTGACTTAATATGACTAGAAATTAATGTTATAAATGTTCTCAATACTAAAACAAAACAGGTCCAAATTATATTATTTAGCTGTTTTATTGATAGTTATTTTGGTACTTGTTTCCTATCTGGGCGCCCACTAAGTTAATTGCGCACCATGCTATTCTCCGTAGTGAAATCTGATCGCATCGCATCGTACACATACACGATATTGAACGATGCGATGCGATGCGATCCGATTCGATTTCCCATAGGAAACAATGTTAAATGGCTCAATTTAGCCAAATTATCATAGGAACAATAGTAAATGGGCCAAAAACACCCCTGAACATTGAAATGTCCCCCCAAAAGTAGTTGACGCCACCCCGCCATCAACGTGAACCCGAAGCGTGGCGAGCGCAGCGAGCCCGCGAGGGGCAGCGGTACGCGTCCTCCGACCTTTTCATGCCCTACTATCCACTAGGGCGTGGAGTGAGAATAGAATAGTGTGGCGAGCGCAGCGAGCCACCGAGCCCGAAGCGTGGCGAGCGCAGCGAGCCCCGCGAGGGGACGCGGATACCTTCACAGGTAAACGCGTCCCTTCGTGGGCTTCCCAGGTGTCCGCGTCGCCATGGACACCTGGGAAGCCCGCGAGGGGACGCGTATAACTGTGAAGGTATCCGCGTCCCCTCGCGGGGCTCGCTGCGCTCGCCACGCTTCGGGCTCGGTGGCTCGCTGCGCTCGCCACACTATTCTATTCTCACTCCACGCCCTAGTGGATAGTAGGGCATGAAAAGGTCGGAGGACGCGTACCGCCGCCCCTCGCGGGCTCGCTGCGCTCGCCACGCTTCGGGTTCACGTTGATGGCGGGGTGGCGTCAACTACTTTTGGGGGGACATTTCAATGTTCAGGGGTGTTTTTGGCCCATTTACTATTGTTCCTATTATAATTTGGCTAAATTGAGCCATTTCACATTGTTTCCTATGGGAAATCGGATCGCATCGCATCGCATCGTTCAATATCGTGTATGTGTACGATGCGATGCGATCCGATTTCAGTACGGTGCCGTACGTAGAAAAGCTGGGCGCCCAGATAGGAAACAAGTACCGTTATTTTTTATTGATTTTTTAGAGTTTTTTTTTAAAGAAACCCAGAATCCATTCACATGACTGGAATGCAGGTCGATGAAGAAGTTATGGTTCTAAGCATGTTCCCATTTTTGAGAGTGAAGTAGTTCTTCAGGTGGCAATTACTAACCTAAAATATAAGACATTATTTTTTTAAAACAATGAATTACTTTTAAAAATATATTGTAATTTTTCTAGCTGCAGAATCATTATCTCCTTTTAAAAATGCCCGTGGAAGGCAAACAAAACTGTATGCCAGGCACAGCTGTTTTAAGCCTTAGAAAGTGAAACAACGGAGAGAAATGAAGTACAAACCAGTCAGTGCCTAGCTGCGATGTTACAGGTTATGTTTGGAGGGAAAAATTACAGTTAGGAGCTGATTGACTGATACTTTATATCTCTCCACTTTATCAATTCCCATGGCTAAGTACATTTCCCTTTCAGTCATGTAAAGTTAAAACTTATTTTTGTTGGGCACTCTAGGTATTGGCAAAGTGGCCATCCTGAATGGTTCCAATTGTATGGTGTAGGCCAGTGGTAGCCAACTCCAGTCCTCAAGAGCTACCAACAGTGCACATTTTCCAGACAACCTAGCTGCTGCACAGGTACACTCATAACTCACTAACACATTTTGAAAGATCCACAGGTGGAGCTAATTACCTCACTTGTGATTCTGTGAGGAGATCTGAAAAACATGCACTGTTGGTAGCTCTTGAGGACTGGAGTTGGCTACCCCAGGTGTAGGCTATTACAACAATGTTTTATATCTGTCAGTGGAACAAAAAGGACAGGTGACTGACTGGTGTAGATATGGCTGACATCACACTTGGTATTTGATTAGCAGGCATTGGGTTGCTTTGCTTTGTTGATATTCTTTCCAATGCTTGTTTTTGTGTAAAATATTATGGGTGTCATTATAATGAGGCACAGATAGCTTCTATGTCATGCTTATTTTTATTAATAGTGCACATATGCAGGTGTTTATGCAACATATCAAACACAAGTCATATAATCTGCAGTAAGATCTACAGTTCTTCTCCATAGTTGCATGTGAATCATAACAGATGTTTACCACATCTGGCATGAAGACAAATGTGTTGTTTTACTTGTGAATGCTGTCAATTATAACAATTCTCTCTTTCATTAACTCACCGCCACATGTGTATATATGTATAGCGCTTCCAAGCGATTCATAGGTCACAAAACTGGAATCAGTCAGCACAGAGTATATATAAAGCACATACTATAAACAGTATACCAATAGGCTCCAATACAATAAACATTATATGATCAAATCATTCAACTGTTCTATAGTTTTTTTTAAAGTACATTACTATGTTTAGTGTGTAACCCACTTCACTGGTAAAGATGTTGTGGTTACCTCTTGCCCACTAAACCTTAGTAATGGCAATATGAAGAACATATTGACCAATATACATTATTACATTTTACATGTTGCCATTGTTGTTTCCAAATTCCAGACACAATCAGTGACATTTATTGCTGGGAAAGAGATATCTATACAATATTACCACCCATTTTGCTCTGCAACTGTTGGAAAATAATTGCTTACTAACAATGAAGGCAACGAGGCAATGAAGGGCTCAAATCTGTGCAGGTATATTCCAGTATCCTACTAAATATTAGCATACTCTGTAATTCTTTGCAGATTATCTGATTTACAAAGGTACATGCACTGTTCAAAATATACAGTTGAGCAGGGCTTATATTAGTCCTGGAGAGGTGGTGGAACTCTTCTACCCTGCCACCGACCACCCCCCCCCGACCCCCAGTAGGCGGAGCCTGGCCACTGACAGGATTTTTGGCACCCCCTGCAAACTAGAAAATTTGTGTCATACCTGCCATTCTTTATAAAGGGACAGTGATCTTGCAATAGTAACAACAATTCAAATTATATCACACAGTAGCACAATCATATTTACATTACACCACATGTAGTGACCCTGATCATATTACAGCACAATATAGTACCCCTTATTCTCGTTATAATACACAGTAGTGTCCCTTATTCAAGTTGTGTCACACAGAAGTGCCCCTTATACATTTATGCCACATAGTAGTTTCTCCTTACACATAGGGGGACATTTACCAAAATGGATTCGTAGAAAAAAGTTGTATTCGTAGGGAGAAATACACCTTTTTTTTACGAATTTGTATTTTCGGGATTTA
The DNA here is from genome assembly GCF_055691185.1 of Crinia signifera. Classification (NCBI taxonomy): domain Eukaryota; kingdom Metazoa; phylum Chordata; class Amphibia; order Anura; family Myobatrachidae; genus Crinia; species Crinia signifera. The sequence continues at coordinate 211,167,683 of NC_139221.1, read as the reverse complement.
CAATCCCGAAAATACAACAATTCGTATTCCTAAAGATGGAACATTCGTATTTGTATTTACAAATATGAATGTCCTACACCATCGATAGAATACGACAGAAATCACCATTCAAAAGAATGGTGGTTCCTGATGTACTAAGCAGCCGTACTGATAATACGGCTGCTAAGTGGTGTGAAACACCCACGCAAATACGACAGGAAAATACACCTTGCTTTCCCTGTCGTATTTGCTTTAAGCCTGCACGGATCAGTCAGATCCGTGCAGGCTTTAGTGAAAAAAATAGAAAAATTAAATAAAAAAAAAATACAAAAACGGCGTGGGGTCCCCCCCACAGCTGTAACCAGCACCAGGCTGAAGGAGCCGGGGCCGGTAATTAAAAATCAGGGAACCCGACAAATAGGGGTTCCCCGATTTTTAACAACCAGACCCAGGCTCCAGGTCCGGGGCTGGTTCCCAAAATACGGGGGACAAAATAACTAGGGGTCCCCCGTATTTCAAGAACCAGTCCCAGGCACAACCAGCCAGCAGGGTAATGCCACAGCCGGGGGACACTTATGATATAAGGTCCCGCGGCCAAAACATTAACCCCCTGACCGGTCAGCCTGGCCAGGGGCCCTGGGGGAGTGGGGACCCCCCCAATGAAGGGGTCCCCCCCTCCAGGACTTACCTGACCAGGCTGAAGCCTGGTACTGTCCCCGATGCCCCTGGGCGGTGGGCATCGGGCTGATTATGGTGTAAAAAATAGATTAAACTATTGTTTTTTACTGTGGCACTACAAGTGCCAGCAAGCTGGGACTTGGAGAACCACAAGTCCCAGCCTGCTGGGCATTAAAGGGCCCGCTGGCACTTGTAGTTCCACAGTTAAAAAAATAGTACACAAAACACACTGACACACTTTTAAAATAAAACTTTAATACATACAAAGCCCACACATACTAATACTTACCTATCTTCTTTCCATAGGTAGCCCTGGTCCTGTGTCGTCTTCTGGTCCTGTGTCGGCGGTCATCTGGATCCATGTCGACGTCCTTCTTCAAGTCGACGTCGCTGTCGGCGATGGCGTCCGGATCCGACGAAATCCATGGAGGAAGCTGTGGAAGGAAACCATACTCACCTGTCCCAGCGCGACGTAGTCCAGGTAAGTGTCTTGGCAAAAAAACAAACCGAGAACCCGAAACCAGCCCGGACAGCAGGGAGCCGCACGGTGTTTGTGTACATTGTGTGGCTCCGCCTCCCGAATGCCGCTATTGGCCACCTTGCGGCCTAGCGGCCAATCAGGAGCCGCTAGGCGGCCAATAGCGGCATTCGGGAGGCGGAGCCGCACAATGTAAACAAACACCGTGCGGCTCCCTGCTGTCCGGGCTGGTTTCGGGTTCTCGGGGGTTTTTTTTGCCAAGACCCTTACCTGGACTACGTCGCCCCGGTATGTGCCGCTTATACGAATCATTACACCATCGGAGGGTTACAAAGCAGTCGTATCTGACTGCTTTGTAATTTGCCCTCCGGAACACGACTTTGCATATGACTCAAACAGTCGTATGCAGCCGTAGGGGAAATACCAATACGAAAAACTAGGTTTTTCATATTGGTAAATTTCCCCCATAATGCCACATTAGTATTGCTTATACACCTAATGCCGACAGCAACAGTACTCCTTACACAAAATGTACACATATTTGTCTCTATTCCTCCAGCAGCTTCCTCTCCTCTCTTCTTCACTTTAGCAGTGGTGAAGGCATTACATTATATACGCCGTGCTAGAAAAGGAAGCCTATGGGACAGGCTTTTCTATTGGAATTACGGTGTAAAGCTGTTGTGGAACTGAGTTCCCCCTACCATCGGTTCCACCCAGGCCCCCCTCCCCACTTTAACCCCTGCAGTTGAGTGATATCAGAATGACACTTGTGTCCTCATGCTTGGCATTGCAGGTTTGTCTGCCAATATCAGAGTGGGATTTGTGGTACTCTAGGTGATGTAGAGGAAAACATAATATTATATGTGAACTGGAAAACATGAAAAGATTCACAAAAGTGTGCGAGAGCAGTTAATATATTATAAAGAACAGAATACTGTATTTATATAATAATCCTATCATTCTGAAAGGCCTGTCCTGTCATACACAACACCCAACAGCTCCAACTGCTGCTGCCAAGGAGACAGAACAAGCTCATGACTGGGGAGGGAAGGAAGGGAGCCCTGCAGCACAAATAATAGGTAAAAAAATTATTAGTATAATATACCATAAAATATTGGGATATTATAATTTATATCACAGTGCCCTTAGCTGTGATAATATTTGTATTATCTACAGTTCAATGTTTTGAGTTCAATGTATATTAACATTTATTCACTTTAAATATAGATCTATTTGTAAAGTAGTGATACCCCATTTCCTCTCCGACATGCACATGTGAATTGCTAGATTTAAGCTGCCAAATATATAGAAGCCTTTTGATGGATAATTGCACTAATAGAGAACGATGTTTAACAGATCATATGATCCCTGTTTTCCTAGTTAGCGTTCTTCTGCAAACTGCTGCAGTACTACATAATGAGATATAATGTGATACAGAATGTAAAGTACAGCTGAAAACTTAAAAATAATACTAAAAAGAGGCATTTCATGAGGAAAAAAAACCTACGAAAGTACATTCAAGATTCTAGTTGTTGACCGTAAGGAGAATAAGGAAAATCAATTATTTATATGCATTATAAACTTACACAAAACATCTAAAAGCCTCATCTTTAAATGGCCTGTATACAGAACATATCACGTCTATTGTAACAAGATTTCAAATGACAAACTCATTGGAACATTAGCAGACATTTAAATGCTAATTAGCTAAGTCACTGCTAATCTTTCTCAGTCCAGTTCACAGACACATGTGTCAATTAAACAGAAGTTGGTCCCTGAAGAAAAGGGAGGTCATAGGGTAGTGTTCAGTCAGCTGTGAGATCAAATTAAAACAGATTGAGCTGTTATAATCTCAACAGGAGAAAACCACTACTTCTGTATGCTTTGCTTTCTATGTAATATAATCGGGTTACAGTACATAGCGTTGTTGCTAACAGCAGCTGTCCTGATTTACAAGATCTTAAAATCTTTGTGTACAGTAGTTGCTTAAGGAGATCATCACTGAGTGATCAAGTAATGTCAGCGTGTGCTACAAGTTTCTTGCCATACAATTCTAAGGGTCTAGTCATGAAGGCTCAGAAAAATAGTTTGTGTTTTAATGTTATTTTTGTTAACAACTCTGAAAAATGTTTATTTGTCTGTTTAAATAAATTGATTTAGATCATTCAAATTCAAATTGTCTGCAAAAATAAGCTTTGAGAGGCAGATTTATTAAGCTCGGTGAAGTGATAAAGTGTCTTTTATCACCGGCCAATCAGCTCCTAACTGTGAAGTTATAGGCTTGGTTTAAAAAATGACAGGTAGGAGCTGATTGGCCGGTGATAAAAACCAGACATTTTATCACTTCACCGAGCTTAATAAATCTACCCCTTAGTTGCAACCTAAACCAAGGAAAACCCTCCAGGAGGAGCATTAGCGCGACTGGGCAAGGAAATTGGCAAGGGTGAATAAAAACTTCTTAATACTGGTTTTTAGGTCTTCAGATGGATTTACAAATGTACTTGAATGCAAGGGTTAGATGACACTTAGGGGTTTTATTTACTAAGATTGGAGTTCTATTGAAGATGAGATGTTGCTATGGGCAACCAATCAGATTCAATCTATTATCTTTAATGTGATAAATAAATAAGAAGTAGATTGGTTGCTATGAGCAAAGTCTCATCTTCAATAGAACTCACATCTTAGTAAATAAACACCTAAGCATTGGCAAACTTGCATTATTTATTTTTTAGACCTTGATTCACCACACGTGAACAGTTGAAATAATAATAATATTCATATACATGTTTAGATCTTAGCATATTATCTTTTTAAAATCTTATAATACTATATATGTCTTGCAATCAAAACACTGCCATGTGCTGGCAGCGAGTGAAACTACTATCTCTCTTTCACACATACAGAAACACAGAGGCAATCACAAGGCAGCAGACTAGCTTTTGAAGATTTTACTTCGAGTGGGTTTAGCTACTATAGTATAACTCTATAAGTAATAAAATAAAACATTGTTAACTAATAAAGAACTAAAAACTCAAAAAAACACCGGTACAAGTATTCTTTTACTTAGCTCAGTTTAGCCCAGCTCATCATTGATATGAAGGCCATGAGAGAGCAGCAGCTAACAGCTTCCCCCATTTTCCACTGACAAGGAAACACGACTGGAGATGGATCTTCTGATTCCCTTCCAGTGGTCTGGACCTCTTCTCAATGCAAAATGCAGCTATTTTGCTTTGAATGTTTTGCAACCAGGTCTGACCCCAAAGGTGAAAGCATTTTGGGCCAGATTCAGCCCTTTTAGCAAGGCTGCAATTTTTGCAGATGGACAAAACCATGCACTGCAGGTTGGGCAAATGTATGTGCAGAGAGAGTTAGATTTGGGTGAGTTATTTTGTTTCTGTGCAGGGTAAATACTGTCTGTTTATTCTTACACTGCAAATTAGATTTCACTTTGAACACCTCTCCCAACTCTAAAGGGGCATACACACTGGGCAATTTCAGACCCATTGCTAAGCGATCTGCCTAGATCACTTAGAAATGAAGCAAAGATCACTCCGTGTGTATTCTCTGCAAAGATAGCGCTCCCATCGCTATCTCAATAGATGCCGTGTGCCTGCATGCCCCCCCCCCCCAAAAAAAAACAGGGGTTGTGGCCATAAGCCACGCCCCTTCAGGAAGCCACACCCACTCATACAGTAGCTCTGCCCCTTTTGGGGTCGGCAGGTCCCGATTTGACATCTTCAAATGTTGAGAAGTGTGCCTTAACTCTCTCTACAAGTTACATTTGCATCTCCTGCAGTGCAGCATAGTTTTGTCTGATTCAGGCCCTTTGTATGAACTTCTTATTAGCTAGTTAGACTGTCATTGGCGGGGCACATAGCCTGGGAACAGCAATGTGGTGAACACATAAAACAGTAATGATAAAAAATAAGACAACCTTCTACTGCATTTTTCTCTCTCATCAAAAATTAATTGTCTGCACAAAAATGGCATTTATTTCATTACTAGAGTAATGGACGAAAAGTTGCTGGTGTTGAGATAGTCTTACGATTCTATTCTCTAATCCCTGGGTTTATGCTTAAAATCTTAATGTGCTCCTAATGCCTGTAGAATGTGCAGCACATACTGAAAGATGAGATGTATTACTCACTTGAAATAAACTCTCCACGGTTTGAAAAACTATTAGCGTCAAGCACATTTCTAACGAGTCCATTTACAAATGATTAGTGGAAGGAATGTCAACTATGTAAGTGATAGTACAGGCAGGGGAGTTGTAAACACAAATAATATAAATGTCTGTCAGGTTGGCACATGCCAAAGAGAAAGTGAAGTGTTTATCCAGCCTGTCAGCAGTTTTCTATTCTCTTTTCCAATTACTGTATTACTTTTATAGAAAACTTTTTCTAAGATTCCCTTTCTTCTTCCAACAGTTTCCTTTCGCTTCAAAGACAGTAGGCACAGTGCAGCATTACAAATGCAAAGATGTCCTTATAATTTAGAATAACTAAATTAGGTTTGTGCTTTTTAACAAAAGAATGACCTATAAACAATGCTACGTTTACACCTATCAAAGAGTTGAAAGGTAATGGACTAATCCTGTACAAAGCTGATCGTCCTCACCTACAAATGTTTCTGAAAAATATGTTAGGTTCTGTAATATATGATGAAATGCCTAATATAAACCATTGTATATGATCATTACAATATATTGGAGTAGTGCTTAAAGTGGTCCTAAAGAGGACTAATGTTCCACACAACCTAGCCCCACTGTCATTACACAGAGCCAGGGCCGGTACTAGGGCATTCAGTGCCACATTTAAACTCTAAATTGGTGACCAACCCCTTATAAACATCAAAAGTTTCAGTGCGTGCCGAAGGTACATGCAGAAAAAGAGGGCAGAGGTCTCACAATGAAGGGGTATAACCAGACAATAGTACCTCTAATCCAAATTACACCATATAGTAACACAATCTAATTCCCATTACACCACATAGTAGTGCGTAATATTCACATTACCACACACACTAGTACCCTATATACACATTATGTTATGCCACACAGATGTGCCTCTTGCACACCGAATGCCCACCACGGACCTGCCCTTTATACAAATAATGCTCCCAGTAGTGCCACTTATACCCAACGCCCCTAGTAGTGCCACTTACAAATAATGTCCCCAGTAGTATTCACCAGCCCAACCTCCACCACTACTGCTTGGCGCCCACTGCTAATGCCATCTCAAAGAGACGGAGAGCGTGCTTCTACTGTTTCTTGGTCCTTAATTCCCCTTTCAAATATGGCACCGGCTTGTGAGCAAATCAGAGTTTGCAGCCCACCAACCAATCACTAACTGTGGCTGCGGGTACGCGAGCTCTGATTGGCTGGCAGCTGGCACAGTGTCTCATAAATCAGGCAGCTTTGCCTGTACAGAGTCCTGGTTGGGGAACATGGGCTGGCATAGGCAGAATGCTTTTCTCCTACAAATACAACCTACCAAAAACAGTGTTGCCCTGTTCTGGCCATTTAACTGCTGCATAAGGGTATTCTGTGATGTTCATCATGAAATTGAATAGGCTCAGGCTGATTCACGTGTTCTCTGTTTATTTTATGTTTTGATGAGCTGGTACTGTGTGTATCATCATTATACAGTATAGCTCAGATGTATCCCTGTGAGATTATTATGACATTCTCAACACTCATCTCACATTGCCCTTAAGCACAGTAAAAGTAATTGTTGTTAGTCTGCTATATTTTTTATGACCATGTACTGATACTTTTTGTAGTGTGTCTTGCTCGCATATTAATCACCAGCTGATTATTTGTGATCTATTTTGTCCTTCAATAGACTAGTGCACATTTAGACAATAACCATAATATACCACCATATGAATACTTAATATGAAATTGAATTGCTTTATAACGCGTTCTCTCTTTTTTAATTACAGATAGGAGTGTGCATGCGTACTTCTTTTCTATGTTGTCTAAAGATGAATAACGTTTATGGTTTTATTTTGGGGTAAAAATATCAACGTACATTATTAGCAATATTTCTCAGCAATTACCACCACTGCTCTTTCAGTGTTTCACTGCAAATCGATTGACTATTTGCAGCATTGTGGGCCCATATGAGAAATCGAGAATGCATTCAAAGGCAATGATAAGAATGTCTGTCCACAATAGCCATATGCTAAGCAGAATTAGCCCTGTGCAACTTCATTTTCACAGCTTTGTTAATGATCGTAATAGCCCTTTCTTGCCCCCATTTTAACCCGGGTTATTGCTGGGTTAATCAGTATTGTGGCTCGGTGTGAAAGGGTCTCCAAATATAACCCAGGAATCCAACCTGGGTAGCTTCTAGGATTGGACATAAGAAGGACAAGGGTTAAAAAGCAGTTGGACGTGTGAACCAGGTCATCTGACTCGGGTTCTGTATATAGAGGTGGCTAACTAGCTATTGTAGAAAACATAATCTCCAAGCATTGGCAGAGGAGATGCCCCAGGTCCTGCCACTGGTGTGAATGGGCAAGCTGCTATGACAACCCTAGTTCAGTATCCTGGGCTGGACCAAGTATTTTAGTATGAAATGGGTATATGTGAGTGGATTTTGGTTAAAAAATCAAGCTGAATTGATTTTCCCAATTTCTCATGATATTATTCTTAATACTAATGTAAGGCTCAGCTGTATAGAGAAGACAGGTACCACTATACTACAGGATGATGGCTAGAGATGTGGGAGTGCGCATTAGTGCTCACCACCCACACATACACACGTACTTTGTCCTCAAAATCGCCTATTGTGTATGGGCCTTAAGTCTTAAGAGAGAAGTTGTTTGACAGAAATATACAATGGTGATCCACTCTTGAAATATTATATTGAAAGATTATTGATGTATATTTACATCTTAAAAGCCAGATGTATCAATCCTTCAAAATGTGGAGAGTGATAAACAAGCAGCCAGTCAGCTCCTACCTGTCATTTTTCAAACCTAGCCTGTATCACATAGGCGTGCGCACGGGGGGTGCCGGAGGTGCACAGGCACCTCCTAATGACGTCACCCCCGCATCCTTCCCCTTTCAGCGCAGCACTGGCCGGATGCTGCCTGCCGCCCCATCTGCTCGGCAGCTGCAAATGTCCAGCAGAGTGCGCGCCTTCACCCTCTGCCCGTCAACGTTAACTTCGTCCCTCCTACGCCCAGCACCTCCATACCCCCGCCACCCGGCAGCTTCCCCTCACCGTCCGTCAGCGCGCCCAGCGCCTCCTTCTCTCCCCTGCCCGGCAATGGCAGCCCCCCCCTCCACTGCCCGTAAGCGGTAGCCTCCTTCTCTCCCCCGCCTGACAGCGGCAGCTTGGTCCCCACACACTCCGCCAGTGGCAGCTAGCTCTCCCCTCCCTCCGCAGGCTCCAGGCAGCTCCTGTGTATATAGCTCTATGGGGCCATTATAAGTGTGGCAATATGGGGCATTATATGTCTGCCAATACGGGGCATTATGTGTGTGCCAATACAGGGGGCATTATGCATGTGGCACTACAAGGGCATTATGTGTGTGGCACTATGGGGCACTATGTATGTGGCACTATTGGGGAATTGTGTATGGCTCTAAAGGGTCAGCACTATGTGTGGCTCTACAGGGGGAATTATGCATGTAACACTATGGGGGGGCATTATGTATATAGAAATAAGGGGGGCAACAAGCATGTAATCCCCCAGACAATGAGCATGTAATCCCCCTGGGCAACAAGCATGTAATCCCTGTGGCAATGCGCATGCAACACTCCCCCGTGTCAAGGAGCATGTAACCGCCTCGCAAGGAGCATGTAAACCCTGGCATCAAACATGTAACTCCTGACAACGAGCATGTAGGTAAGCACACTTATATGGCAGAATATGTAATGGGCATTATGGTGTGTGACATAATGTGCAGTATTCAATGCCGGTGCGAGCGGCCGGCGAGGGGGTTAAACTGCGAGGATCACAGAAAACCAGTGATCCTCGCAGTTTAACCCCCGCGCCGGCCGCTCGCACTATGCAACGTTCTGGGGGAATCCTCGCAGTCACAGAACTGCGAGGATTCCCCTAAACTGCGAGAGCCGCGGCTAGTGCAGCAAACTCGCTGTAATTAGCCTCGGCTCTCGCAGCTTTTGGAGGCACATTCGCAAATTCCCCCTCGCTCAAAAAACGGAGAGAGGGGGAATTTGCGAATGAGGGGGGGTCAGTTGAATACTGACAGGGTGAGCGGTGACTGCGAGCAAAAAGTCCTGCTCGCAGTCACCGCTCGCCCACGGCATTGAATATATGCCATTGTGTAATGAGCAATATGGTGTGTGGTATAATATTTAATGTATACATGTATACACCATATACGTGTGGTGTAATGGGTATTTTGGTGTGTGGCATAATGTGCAATGGACATTACAGCATGTGGCATAATGTGTAATAGGCAATTCGGTGTGGGGCGTAAAATGTAATTGGGCATTATGGTGTGTGGCATAATCGGTAACTGGCATTACAGTGTGGGCCATAATAGGTAATTGTCATTACGGTGTGTAGCCTAATATGTAATTGGCATTACGGAGTGAGGTGTAATGGGCATCACAGTGTGAGGCGCTACGTGGGCATTACTGTGTGTGGTATAACGTGTATGGGCATTAGAGCATGTGGTATACTATGTAATGGCTGTGTGACGAGTAATAGGCATTACGGTGTACATTATTGGTGCATGCCTTCCTTGCGCACTGTACCTAATTTTCAAAAATTTGTCAAGCCCTGGCATAATGTGTAATGGGCATTACGGTGTGTGGCATTATGTGTAATGGGCATTACGGTGTGTAGCATTATGTGTGATGGGCATTATGGTGTGTGGCATTATGTGGAATAGGCATTATGTGTGATGGGCATTATGTGTAATTGCCATTACAATGTGCATTCTATATTTTTGCAGCGTGACTGCGGCACACACTGTACCTGTTTCAGATATGTGTAGGGGGGATGATTCATTCTGGAGTGCATATACATAAATAAGTCACCTTCTATTTAGTTTGCATTTATGCCAAATAGGCGGTGATGGACACACCCAGTAGATGGTGATGGACACTCCCCTCCAATGGTGCACCTCCTAAGAAAATGGGCTGCGCATGCCTATGCTGTATCATGACAGTTAGGAGCTCATCCCTAGAGAGTAATAAACAATATTTAGAACAAGGAACTGCCAGGCAACTTGATTCAGACCTGTTCGCTACGGGTTCAAATGGGTCTGAATCGGGCCCAAAGTTAAGGTGATTTTTGTGTAGGGTGACTATCCTTTACCTCATCAACAGAAATAACTGAAAACCTGACATTGAAAGCTGCTAGTCCTGATGAGAGAGCTGCCAGTTTATTAGGGAAAGCTGCAAGGCTACTTGAGACATGGAGAACTGTCATTTCCAGAATGAAATGTGTTGTAGTCTGACAGTCAGACAGTGAGCTGGCACAAGTTGCCAGCAGTTGCTGACATCAGGATCCCGACGGACAGGGGCAATTATCCCTCATAGGGGTCCGCGACCCCCATAGACGGAGAATAGAACCTGTTATAAGCCACCAAGCCTGCAAGGGGCTGTTTTGCACTTGCCTCCCTGTCGGAATACAGGCAGTTGGGATTCCGATGTCGCTATACTGACTGTCAGAATCTCGACCGTGGACCACTCATACCACACCTGTGCTGAAGGGTAGAGGAAGATGCTGAGCAGCATAGGGAGGTGACATAGGGCAGAGGAAGGAGACGAGGGGCTGAGGAAGGTAATGACGGCTGAGTTTGGTGTTGAAGAACAGAGGATTGTCTTAGGATCTGAGGAAGTTGTTGAAGGGCTCATCACCTCAGTCTACCTCACCGCCCCTGTCCCCTTAAAGACATTCCGGTACTTGTGGAGTATCACGGCTCCCACGATGTCCATCGCATGCTAAAAAATCGCATCGCATCGCATGCAATCAAATCGCATGCAATCAAATCGCATGCGATGCGATGCGTTGCGATCGCATGCGTTTTTGCACTGAAATGCATCCAAATGCATTGAAATGTGTAGCAAACATGTTAAATGCCCCCAAATGTAATTTTTCAGAGTGTACCACCCCCACTATCAACGCCAACCCGAAGCGTGGTGAGCGCAGCGAGCCCGCGAGGTGCGGCGGTACGCGTCCTATGACCTTTTCATGCCCCCACTATCCACGTCGGCGTGGAGTTGAGAATAGAAAGTGTGGCGAGCGCAGCGAGCCACCGTGTCCAAAGCATGGCTTCAAAGGTGTCCACGTCCCCTCACGGGGCTCGTTGCGCTCGCCACGCTTCGGGCTCGGTGGCTCGCTGCGCTCGCCACACTTTCTCAACTATTCTTGGTACTCTTTACTTAGTTGGGCGCCCGTCGCGGTCATCGCGGGTACATTTATGTGTGGCCGCGACGCGACCGACGCGATGCCCGCGATTTCCCATTGAAACCCATGTTAAACATGGAAATCATGTCGGTCGCGTCGCGGCCGGCCATAAATGTACCCGCGATGCCCGCGACGCGATGCTCCCGATTTACCATAGGAATCAATGTTAAAAGGCGCGATGGACCCGATTTTACTGTTAAATGGCTCAATGGACCTGATTTGGCCATAGGAATCAATGTTAAATGGGCCACAGAGCCCATTAACCCTTAAATGTCCACCCAAATTTTTAACGCCACCCCACGATCCACGCCAACCCGAAGCGTGGCGAGCGCAGCGAGCCCGCGAGGGGCGGCGGTACGCGTCCTCCGACCTTTTCATGCCCTACTATCCACTAGGGCGTGGAGTGAGAATATAATAGTGTGGCGAGCGCAGCGAGCCACCGAGCCCGAAGCGTGGCGAGCGCAGCGAGCCCCGCGAGGGGACGCGGATACCTTCACAGTTATACGCGTCCCCTCGCGGGCTTCACAGGTGTCCGTGGCGACGCCGACACCTGTGAAGCCCGCGAAGGGACGCGTCTACCTGTGAAGGTATCCGCGTCCCCTCGCGGGGCTCGCTGCGCTCGCCACGCTTCGGGCTCGGTGGCTCGCTGCGCTCGCCACACTATTCTATTCTCACTCCACGCCCTAGTGGATAGTAGGGCATGAAAAGGTCGGAGGACGCGTACCGCCGCCCCTCGCGGGCTCGCTGCGCTCGCCACGCTTCGGGTTGGCGTGGATCGTGGGGTGGCGTTAAAAATTGGGGGGGACATTTAAGGGTTAATTGGGCCTATTTGGGCTCTGTGGCCCATTTAACATTGATTCCTATGGCCAAATCGGGTCCATTGAGGCATTTAACAGTAAAATCGCGGTCAATCAGCCTTTTTAACATTGTTCCCTATGGGAAAATCGCGGTCATCGCGGTCATCGCGGGCATCGCGGGCATCCCGATTTACCCGCGATGCCCGCGATGACCGCGATGACCGCGATTTTTACCCCCGACGGCCGCGATTTCAATCGCTGGCGCCCTTCTAGGTAAAGAGTACCCTATTCTCAACTCCACGCCGACGTGGATAGTGGGGGTATGAAAAGGTCATAGGACGCGTACCGCCGCCCCTTCGGGTTGGCGTTGATAGTGGGGGTGGTACACTCTGAAAAATGACATTTCGGGGCATTTAACATGTTTGCTACACATTTCAATGTATTTGGATGCATTTCAGTGCAAAAACGCATGCCATCGCATCGCATCGCATGCAATTTGATTGCATGCGATGCGTTTTTTTTAAAAAAATAGCTAAAAACCGGTAAAAATCGCATCTCATCGCATGCCATCTCATGCCACTACACATGGCATGCGATGGCATGCGATGGGAGCCGTGATAATCCACAAGTACCGACATTCCCCCTGGAGTGAACACTAAATACTATAAAACTTTCCACATCCCCACTTCAAAATTCCTTCAACCCATGATTAGATTAATAATTTAACAATAATGGGCCCATTTATTATATGTGGAGTTTAGACATGATAACTAGAATTTCTTATCACTGCCATTTGAGCACTAAGAAAGATGATGCCTTCCCTGCTAAATGATGTGTTCTCTAACCCACAGGCTACAATGGCTAACAGAAAGAGCAGCAGATATCTTTTGAGGGGGGGCCTTACTCACCGCTGTGAGACGAGTGATTCCGAATGGTTTTCCCCTTATGTGCATGGCTGTGAAAGAACTCTGTATTGGGTATTATCATGTGTGGGGCAGCGTTTACCTGATCACTGAGCAGTGGTCAATGCCACATGCAGTAACTGAACATGGCAGGTAAGAACAATTTTATTTTAATAAATTATTATGGGAATTATGTGAAAGGGTCCAACCTTTAAGTAGCGGAACTGGTATGTTTTTTGGAAAATTAACTGCAAAATATAAAGTGGAATGTACTTATAAGGAAAAACCAGTCCTTGTAGTGTCAAACTCACCAAAACACAATTGTACCTTAAAAAAAGAAAATATTCTATAACCTCCACTTCTAAGGGTTACTATATACACTGTCTCTACAGACAAACCCTGATGGTTACTGCTGCTTTTATTAATACCAAAAATGATTTGCAAAAAATATTTATTTTAAATATACGCTATTTATTGTATTTGTTTTATTTTTCACAGCTATTTTATTCACACTATTTTACAGTTAAATGTTTATTCATGAAAAAGAATTCAAATGAAACAGCCTATCCTGAACAATTTTCATGCTTTTTGTATCAATTTCCCCCTGTTTCACCACAGCAATCGGACAAAACTGTAGGAGGTCCAAATCATTGTAACAATGGCAATCGGTGACAGCCAGAGAAAACGTGGATACATAGAAGAAGCCACTGCGGTGTCTGTGTACCAAGCCATATAAATAAAGTATAATAATAATAATAATAATAATAATAATAATAATAATAATCATCAGTGAGGAAAGATACAGTGGATGGAAATAAAGTACCAACAGTAACATCCCACAATGATCTTCTTTCATCACACTAGGAGACCCAAAATGAAGTAGCCTTCCTATGTGAAAAGATAGCGTATATCGAAGATAGGTCAAGGAGGAACAACCTCAAGATAAGGGGGATTCCCGACTCAGTGGCGCCCTTAGAATTGAGAGACTATGTCACCAAACTCTTTCAGAAGCTCCTCCCCTCGTCATCTTCACAAGATCTAATCATTGATCGTGTCCACCGCTTGCCTAAACCCTGAAGTGGGTACTCTACCACCTTTCCCCAAGATGTTCTTCTAAGAGTTCACTTTTTTCACGTGAAGGAAGATATCCTCAAAGCAGCTAGAAGCGCAGACTCCTCCGACACCTTGGGAGGCATACAAATATATCCCGACTTCTTCCAATACACCCTGGCCAAGAGATGCTCATATCGCCCAATTACCACCGCTCTCAGAGACAATGATATCCAGTATAGGTGGGGATTTCCGGTCAAATTAATTGTCCGCTATGACTCTTCAACGTTCGTAGTCTCTTCATTTGATGCCGGAGTGAAAGTGCTTGAAGAGTGGGACATCCAGATCCCACAAACCAAAGCTACAGCATCGGCTCAAGTGTCACCGACCTGACAGTAAGACACCCCCACCGACCAAATATCAAACATAATGGGGTATTTTGCCCTCTATCTTGCTGTTGTGGTTTTACTAGGGCCAGCTGCCTTCCCCATGGGCTAGGCAGTTTTCTGCACCTGGGGGTGGGGGCCGCCCACCAGGCCACTTAACTGTTATCCCTTTTATAAGTGTGTTGATGCCAGTTTATTTTCACAGTTAATAGAAGTCTATACGTAATATTTCTATTGTATCTTTGTCACGGGGCTAGGGTTAGATGAGGTCGCGTGAGCTTCAGGAACTTGAGACGGACCAGTAGGAGGAGGGTTAAACCGGGCAGGTTTAATATGAGACTTCATACAGACAGTAATGCTTCAAATACTTCTTTGAAGGACAGTCACTGGAATGGGGTAGACCACTAGGTAGGCATGGAAATAATTAGAGGATGTCCGTACGGGAGATGCACACGGAAGGCCACTGGATAAATGGATAAGGTTGGGCAGGGTAAGCTCCCAGAGACCAGGGAGGAGGATAATGTCCCAAAGTGAGGTATGCCGGAGATCCGGAGCGGAAGGAGGCACCGAAGCAGGCTGGGTCACTGGCCGAGGCTGGGCCAGAGGGAGCGACGGCTGGAGCACCGGGACGGACTGACACAGGCCACGGGACAGGATGCCAAGGGCACGAGAATAGTCAGGAGTTGTCCCAAGATGTGAGCAGCTCGAGAGACTTATTGCACTGACACAGTTTAGCCTAGACAGACCCCCTATATCCTTAGGGAAGGTCCACCATTGCCCAACTGAGCCTGGCCCAATCACCCTCTTGCCCATAACCAAGATGGCAGCGCCGGCCTCCCGACGCCGTCAGGACACTGACAGACCATGCCTCCCATGCCCCACAGTGCCACACAACCCTGCCGGACCCGCCGCCTCACGCCAGCCCCTGGGACTGAGACACACGCCAGCCGATGTCGGGCGCAGATGGGTGAGTATATTACCCGCCGCGCACCGCTGCGGTGGCGAGTGACAATCTTGGGGCTTTGCCACTAAACGAGGCTCCCAAAGTTTGTTTAGCAAGTTGGTAATTTTTTCCTATTTGTTATTCTACTGCATTAAGTTGTGTGAGACCCATTGGAGGTCACCCCCCCAATGGTCTTTGTTTTGTCACCACCTATTCCTTGTGACAAACACAGTGGTCCTGGCTCCAGGGCTTATTCTGTTTTGTTATTCCTGCTCGGTCTTTCCCCTTCTTTGATCTCCCCCTCTATTGCCCCCTCCCCTTGCCCCCCCTCTAAAATGGGATCCAACATCAACTCACCTGCCAGTTACAGATGTCTCCAGTAGTGCCAGTTACAGATGTCTCAAGTAGTGCCAGTTACAGTTGTTTCCAGTACTGCCAGTTACAGGTGGCCCCAGTAGTGCCAGTTACAGATGTCTCAAGTAGTGCCAGTTACAGATGTCTCCAGTGCTGCCGGTTACAGATAACCCCAGTAGTGCCAGTTACAGATGTCTCCAGTACTGCCAGTTACAGATGTCCCCAGTAGTGCCAGTTACAGATGTCCCCAGTAGTGCCAGTTACAGATGGCCCCAGTAGTGTCAGTGACGTATGTCCCCAGTAGTGCCAGTTACAGATGGCCCCAGTAGTGCCAGTTACAGATGTCCCCAGTAATGCCAATTACAGATGTCCCCAGTAGTGCCAGTTACAGATGTCTCCAGTACTGCCAGTTACAGATGGCCCCAGTAGTGCCAGTTACAGATGTCTCCAGTAGTGCCATTTACAGATGGCCCCAGTAGTGCTTTTAACAAAAAAAAAAGACAAAAGTACATTCTGGAAACTGGTTTTTGGAATAATTTGGATAACAGATATCTTGATGTGGGATACTCAACCTATAAATGAGTCTGCAGGTTATTTGCTATCTGTAACAATTGGGACAATGGCAGAGTTTTTAAATAAAAATCATTATCATGTGAGCCTTTACTTTCTGAGATTTCATTGTCTACGTATAGGCCTCTATCATGTAGTAGGATTCCCTGGGAATTTATCACAGCTTAAGTGTCTGTGACACTGAGTAAATCTGCCATTTACATGATATCAGATAGACAATACAGTTTGCAGACTCTGCATGATCACAAGGGATGTTATCAGCTGTCGATGAGTCCCTGTCCATTTTGAGACACAAGCAATTTCCTCCTGCTCAGGTCCCCTAACATAATGTATAAAGTTAGGGATGGGTGATAAGCCATGGACGACATATCTGTACTAGTGTCCTGCACACAAAGTGGCTTAATTTCCACAATGGGGACTCTTGGAAAGACTGTATTTGGATTATATGTAAGAAAATAAAAATTTAAAACACTGCAGAAATGGTTCCATTAAACTTCCTTTTACAGTCCCTGAGGGAAATGGCGTCTCTAGCAAAAAAAAAAAAAAGTTCTGCTTTTAAGTGCAGCCAGACTTCTCTGCATGGAGCCATAGGGAGAGCAAGGGAGAGTAAGGGAATGCGACAGACTGCCTATCAGTAATTCCCTGTCAGAGATTAACAAGCAGGAAAAGCCTGTAGTCTATACTAGTGATACTGAAGGCCTCCATTACCCTCACTAATAAAACATTTGACTCTTTCCTACAGGATGAAGGTTGGTGTGATGTGACAGCTACTAGACTGCTACTCAAGTGAACAGAAAATCATTTTGTTTAATCATTTTGCAATAAATATTCAGATATCAGTATGGTAGGGAGGAACATTTATATAAATTAAGTCACATGTAAAAGTCATTTTTATTTACCAAAGCCTAGAATACAAATCATTGTAAAGACTGTTATTGAAAACAAAAATATATTATTTAATATACATTTTGCAGCTTCCAGAAAATGAATAGAATCAATTATATATTAAACCGATAACAGAAAACATTATGTAATGTATTTTGTATTGACAAATATAAAATCCCCCTCACCGGGCCTAGAATTTACCATCAAGTTAGTGTTGATACTGTATGTCCTATAGGTGTGGAACAATAGGCACCTGCGGAATGCGTGCAATAAAACCTTTTTATAAATGCTACACTATTTTCTCTATATGATGATATCAGGTGCTTTTTGTCATGTGGTTGTGCTGCAGTGATATACCTTGAGAAAATAACTACTGTACTCAGAGATGCGCTCTGAAAGAAAGATACTGTGATAATTGGCTTTTATCTGGAATACTTGTGCTCACTTTGAGATGCTACCCCAGCAATACTGACTTTTTACATAAGAATGGACCATATATATATATATATGTCCATTAAAACCTATTGGCCCATTATCTCCACACCTAATACCTACCTTTGCCTATACCTTTACCTAAGTTAGCTCATACTAAATTTACTACCAGCTATTCCGGTGGTCGCAATCTATGGGATTTCCTTGTCCACACTGATGTCACACATTTTGACAAATCCTATGGCAGCAGCTTTTTTTGGTCCTCCGAAATTGGGCTGCGTGAAGTGCACCGGCTGTGTAATATGTAGCTATATGCTGACCGGTGACACAATTAAACATCCTTAAAAAAATAAGATCTTTAAAATCAATCAAAGAGTTACTGTACCTGTACCACCAAATTTGTCATCTACGCGTTAGTCTGTCCCTGCGATAAATATTACGTGGGGAAGACGAATTGCTGATTTAAAGTGATGATGGCACAGCATAGGCAATCTATCAGGGCTGCTGTTTTGAAGGGTACGAGTGAACAGCCCGTTGCCTGACAGTATGCCACCACAGGGCACTCACCGACAGCAATGAAACATTATTGAACATATTCCACCTCCGGATAGAGGTGGTTGCAGGTCTAGACTCCTTCTTCAGAAAGAATCCATATGGATCTACATGTTAGATTCCATGAGTCCACATGGACTCAATGAGACCTTAGGTTTAAACTGTTTTCTTTAAATGTACTATGTTTGCCATTGCTTTATGTTTGGTTATATTACTTTGTATTTGTTTTGATTGTTGATATGTCAGTTCGTTTTGTTGGTGACGGTAACACACAGGGTTACGTCATTTGAAAGGGCTGCTGTGGGTGTGCTGCCGCACCATGAACAATTAAAACTGTAGAAGCGAAGACCAGAGTCAGTGTTAGCTTATATATATGGATTCTAGACAGCTCGGCACTCCATAATCACTACTAATACTGGGTGTGGTGCTTTTTTAAGTCCAATGGATCCAACAATATTGATAAAAAACGGCGGCACTCTCCAGGCTTGCAATCAAGTTCAAAATCAATGTCCTTTATTCCTATGTTTTTTGGGTTCTCTCCCCATTGTCAAGGACAAGCGTGTATAAAACTAACAGTCACAATCATCAAATAAATACCTTCAAAATTTGCTAATCAATTTGTCCTGCAGACATCTTGCAGATGCTGCCCTCTGATTGTTGTTGAGTCCCGATTGTTGTTGAGTCCCGGCATTATCATGCTACGCCCACAAGGGGAGCCCACAGTCAGGGTTCAATGGTAGTTACTAAGCAATGTCTGTAACAATTACCAAAACCCAGTAAAATAGAATTAAATACATTTATGACAACAAAACACCAGTGTTAACAAAGTTTAAACCTATCGACAATGCTTTTACAATAATCAACATAAGAGTAGTATATACATCTAAATCTAATTACAGGTAATATTATTGATAAAGGATATTACTAATGCATGAAATCCTTCAGATAAAACCTAAGGTCTCATTTAACCCTTTAGGTACCATGGTATTCAAGGTGAAAATGCACTTGCTCTGTATTTGTAATAAGATTTTATTTCTATGTGTCGGAACACGATCTATAACAATTGCTAAAATTGATGCCACAATATTTTTAGCCAACAAGCAATGTATGTCTTACTATTTTTCGGTCACTGTGACGTTAACGTAATTGTCTGATGGCACTGCTTGTCTGATGGCACTGCAGTGGAGTGTCATCCGTGACAGTATGGTAAAAAAAAAAATCTGAATTAAATCAGAGGTGTGTGTGTGCGTGGGGGGGAGAGGGGGAACTTTAACCTCCCACTGTATGTGCCACTGCAGCCAGCGGTTGCAGAACTGAGAATGAACCTGGGAACCTGAGAAAGGGGTATCCGGAGGTACCCCACTTACTCCGGCTCTGACATGGAGTCAAACACATATCTAAGATGGCATAGGGGTGTGCGCATGCACAGTGAGCTTGTGGCAGACTTCTTGGTAAAGTGGAGGCCAGGCTTCACAGTAAACAGCAGGAGATGGCTCTGGAGCACACTTCTCTATAACACTTTGCAGTACTTATATGTTAGTTGGGCGCCCACTATAGTTATTACGCTTGTACCCCCACTATCCATGTCGGCATGGAGTTGATTTTATATAGTGTGGCGAACGCAGCGAGCCACCGAGCCCGAAGCGTGGCGAGCGTAGTGAGCCCCGCGAGGGGATGCGGAAAACTAAGCAAATAGCTTAGTGGGCTCCCAACTAACATATAAGTACCCACTTTGCTAGTCCCCATTTCTGATTTTGTTCACTGCAGTATAATAGTAAAAACTAAAGGCTTGTTCGTTTTAACAAGCTAAACTGCTGATGCCGTGTAGAAAATATATTGACATAAGTGACACAACAAAATATAAAATTGCTTTTGGTTTTTTAATAATCAGATGAGAGATTAAATTTTAGTGTTTGACAAGAAACCAAACAGACATACTGTATACTTAGCAGAGGTCAGAGGTCTGCAAGTGCCTTTTGTTTGTACCTATATGCAAGTAAAATCAGTATCACTCACTAGATCGCTGCTTGGAAAATGGTTTTCTAAGTGAGTTTTACAGCACATTTATATGCACATGCTAATGTAATGCCTTGTTTGATAAATAATTTGATAAACCAATGAAGGAATCCTTAGCAATTATATAGTTTAGCATTTTTCCTCACATTTGCTTTGTACACAGGAGTAAGAAAATCTTACATACTCTGAATTCTACAATTTATGACGGGTTATGGAAAAAAGACATTTCAAAGTCTCGTGGCTTTTTTTTATTAGGGTGCAGGAGACAATAGCATACAAAACAACACTGACTTAAATACCTGCTGGTTCTGTTTGGCGCTACCACTGCCGGTCGGGCGAGTGATGAAGAGTAACATTACCACCTCCAACATGCCAGAGAGAAGCCGAAGGAAACCCATGTACAGTATATCTAAAACACTTACCAAACAAAGTAAATACAAAATGAAAACAAAAACACCACTAATATATCCAAAATAAGTGATTACCCACATAAATTAAAAAAATTATTCTGACAGACCATATATTATCTATTGAGAAAAAGGGGCATGGTATAGACCCGTCCTTAATCCTAGTTAAGTCTCCTCCCTGCACAATGACAATACTGATAGTCGACTAGGAAAGCAGAAGTATCATCACATTGTGGGTGTAGCACTTTCCCTCTCAGATCTTTTTACATTCCACTTACTCTATCATTAATCGGGTCCTTGCAGGGGGGGGGGGGGGGGGTGTTCTGTGCTGTTTTGTCTGATAACTCCTTCCATATGGGCGATTAATCAGCCACAAATAATACCACTTGGTATCTGTAATTAATTAACAATAAGATCAGATATTGACAAAATAGGAGAATCAGCCTTTTTAATCATTTTCGCATATGAGTAAAATTATGATTAAGGATTTAACCTTATCACAGTAAATGTTTGTGATTGTTGTTTTTTCAGTACAATGCTGATGTATCATTTACACGTGTCTTTTTTTCATTCTTAGGCTTACCATTAAAAGTTAACTTTTAATCTTGCTAATAACCATTCTTTATTATTATTAACAAGTGTGCCCCAAAAACCCTTGTGGTTCTCCTTTAGTCCTCTCTTTGACTTACTATTTCAGCTACGATACTGAACTTCCTTTTAGGAGCACCGCCAACCCTATACTGCTAGTAAAATCACATACAATTAGCAGTTCTCATGTTGGTCTTTTGTATAAGTTCAGTAGACCGATGCATAGTATACAAAATATGCAAAAGCTAGATCTGTATAGCCAATTAGATGAAACACGACAGCCCTATATTTTCATTATATCCTCTATGGGACAATGTAGCTAAGCGATGTAGCCAACAACTTTCAGCACATAGTAAAGCTAAACCCTGATCACCTCCCATTTTGAAGATGTGATTTGTTCAATGATTCTATAGCGGAGGGAGGTTAAAGGGTGTCTAGCCTCGGTAAAATGCTGGGCAAATCACAAAATTAGAAGAACAAGACTTCCGTTGTTTGATCTTGAAAGGTTTACCAGAGAAAGGATGGCGAAACATATTTCCTGGGGATATAAATCTACATGTACTCAGGTAATCTGAAAATATTTCACCCCACGCTTCCTGAAACACCTCCCACAAGTTGGAATGGCTTGATGGGCACTTCTTGCGTACCATACAGTCAAGCTGCTCCCCCATCAGTGCAATGGGGTTGAGATCTAGTGACTGCGCTGGCCACTCCATTACAAACAGAATACCAGCTGCCTGCTTCCTGTTGGAGGAAGAAATTGGCTCCAATCAAGCGCTGTCCATATGGCATGGCGTGGCATTGCAAAATGGAGTGATAGCCTTCCTTTTTCAAAATCCTTTTTACCTTGTTGAAATCTCCCACTATACAAGGAATCATAGCTACATATTTGTAGCGGGGGGACACTGTACAAGGAAACAGCTTGGTAATACTCCAGTTACAGCATGGTAGGTTTTCCAGCAGGCAACACACAGGCTTTACAATAAGAGTACACCCCAGAGAATCCTAATGTAATCCCAACACTACCCCAGCCTATTGTCCAGCCATTGTTAATTAGCAGCCAGTGATTTACAATACATCTTAGGAAAACCCAGACTGGATCTCCCCTGCTACTGCTCTAAATCCTGAACCCTCATGTGGATGTATGCAGTCCCTGCCACACTCCCCCCCCCCCCCCTAGCTTTAACCAATCTGGTGAAGCTAAAAAAATTCAGGCAAGCTCTATGCCTCGTTTACCTATACTTGTGTTATCCACCTGGCATCACAACTTTCCACCACTTTCCAGAAGTCACCCACCTTGTCCTCTTCCTCCTCCCCTAGCTTTACCATAGGGTTGCATGGAGGATCGGGACCTACAAACCTCCTGGAACGGGCATCCGTATTGAGGTGCTGTTTCCCCAGAAGATGCTGCAACCCAAACTTAAAGGGCTGTATGGCTAAAAACCAACGGGTCACATGAGCATTCACCGCATGTTCTGTGACAAAAATTCTCATCCTTATAAATAATATTTTAAGGATTCCACTGCACACTTAATTTCCAGCACTACTGCTCTACCGTTGAGTACTTGTGCTCTCTAGGCAGTATTTTATGGCTAAGGTAGAGGAGGGGCTTCTCCTCTCCATCTACCTCTTGGGAAAGGACTACCCCAAATCCTGTCCCAAAGGCAACCGTCTGCAACACAAATTGTTTTTTAAAATCAGGAGCTTGCAAGACAGGCTCTGTACACAAAGCTCATCTTAACTCCTGCCAAGCAGTTTCCACTGGTCTAGACCAAGTTATCTTGTCTGGGGACTGTTTTTTAATACATTCGGCTAGTGGAATCGTTCTAGTGGCAAAATCCCACATGAAGCTGCGGTAGTATCGCACCAGACCAAGACATGTCCTAAGTTGTGACTTAAATTTGGGTTTTTACCAAGTGAGGACTGCTTCTATCTTACTAGGCTGATGTTTAACCTGTCCTCTACCTACAATGTACCCCAAATATTTTGCTTCCACTAGAAACTAATCCAAAACATGAGGGTCCGCACACATCTCTTATTTCTATATACATAATCCGTGGGTCTGTAGTGCTACACCTAACAAATATAATACCTGTATCTTAAATACTAAAGAACAAATGTAACTTACTGATATGTGTATATGTATTATTTAATTAACATGACAGACGTAACACTAACATCTGTTTCTGCGTCTGTCTCTTTTGTCATTTTGAGCAGTGACATAATTTTTGTTTCTTTAAGTTACTGTATGTTTGACAGTGAAGAGTATGTCTGGCACCATATAATAACCATATAATAAAAGATTAATCTTAACACAAATAATTCCCCATTATGTACAGTTTCATTTGAGTGAGATATGCTGAAGAGTTGTATGCAGACCACAGTTCTTCAGACTTTGTGTCTGCCACTTTGCAACTATAGCAACAGTGTACTGTATCACTCACAAAGGGTGGACATTGGGCATAAGACGGTTTCTCCACCCTTATTTAATCTTCAGCCATCATGTAATTTATATGAAAGTATATACTGTATATATTTATTTATTTAAATAATAACACATATGTCTGTTTCCATTCAAACCAATAATACTATATATATATATATATATATATATATATATATATATATATATATATATATATATATATATATATAACAGAATAAATGCGTCACTCCTGGGGCTTCACCAAAAAGAATTTAATGGCGTTAGTCAACGGTGTTTCGGGACACTTCCCGTCATCAGGACAATTAACATTGTGTAAAACAAAAGACATTTTATACATACCGGCATGTGTAGGCTCCCCCTCCGTCCGGCGGTTCTCCGTTCCGTTCACAGCCCCAACTTCCGGATCTCAGTCAGGAAGTGACGCGATCCCGGCCGGTGGAACGCACGCCAGAGGCGGGCGGTGCCTGTGAATGACAATGGCACAACTTTATTAGTTGGTATACAAAATAAAAATGTGTGATCATGCATATTGAACTACTATGGCTCAATTTCATCCTTAAATGTAAATAATGCATAGTGACAAGACTTACTGTGTAACATATCGGGCTAAAAACACGTATGGGTGCATAAAGGGAATATACGTGGAAATTCGTGTATAATGACAACCGGGGCAGTGATGTCCCGCTGTCATAGTTTATACTATAATATCACTGATTAGATCTTTCTCCAGGATGATGGACTTGGCCTGTAATGAGACACCCTCCAGCCACTATCCCAACATCACGAGCGCTGAAAGATTGGCCTTACAGCAACTTGGTGCCAGAGAGAATATCACCATCAGAGGCGCGGACAAGGAAGGATCAATAGTGATCCAGGACATCACCGATTACAGGGCGGAGTGTGACCGCCAGTTACTGGACACTAGTACATACCTCCCTCTTACTAAAGATCCCACCTCACAATACCTTGAGGAACTGAATAAAATCTTGAATACCGCAGTGGAGAAAGGTACCATCTCTAAGAATAACAAAGAACGGTTACTCAAGACTACTCCACAAATACCGTTATTCTATACGTTGCCTAAGATCCACAAGGACACACAGAGGCCCCCTGGACGCCCTATAATATCTGCCCGGGGGTCTCTGTGTGAACCTTTGGCAATTCTTATTGATTATTATTTACAGGCATGTATTCAGAAAACAGATACCTACCTCAAGGACACTACAAGTTTGCTACAAAAACTTAGTGCCATTTCACATGTACCTGATGGTGTGTTGTTGGTGTGTATTGATGTCAGTAACCTATATACTTGTATACCGCACCAAGCTGGTTTACAAGCGGTGCGGTCACTCATTACTTCTAATACGGAGTATATAGGTCCTGACGTCAATTTTTTCATTGAGATACTTGAATTTACGCTGACACACAACTATTTCATGCATGATAAAAAAAATTTTAATCAATGCAAAGGGTGTGCTATGGGATCAGCGGCAGCACCTGTGTACGCAAATGCATACATGTACCAGGTGGAAAAGGAGCTATTTTTTACCCGAGCGGCAATATCTCGATGTATCCAATTATATCTTCGATACATCGATGATATTTTGATGTTCTGGACAGGCCCACAGGAGATGCTCATTCAGTTGCTTGAAGAGCACAATGCGTCAGGTAGCCCTGTTAAGTTTACTTTTGTCCTGGACACACAGAAAATTAATTTTCTGGATGTTGAGATTGGGTTGGAACAGGGGAAGATTCAAACCCAATTATACTCAAAACCTACAGACAGGAACAACATGCTGCATCATAGCAGCTTCCATCCCGTCCACACTAAAGCAGGTCTACCATACTCGCAATTCCTGCGGGTCTGCAGGATCAACAGTGAGATTAACACCCGTGATGCACAGCTAGATGAGATGACCTCTAAATTCCAACAACGGGGTTATCCCCTTAGTGAGCTCATCAAAGCCAGAGAGAAGGCATGCATCAAGGAACGTAGTGAACTACTCACTGATAAAATTGAGTCTACCAAAAACAGTGAGACCATGACTTGGGTGACTCAATTTTCCACCCAGACCCCTGAGATTGTCTCTAAGGTCAAAAGTCTCTGGCCCATAGCCAATACAGATAAAGAACTCAAAGGCTTATTCCAGAAAAGACTAATGCCCAGCTACAAGAGGGGCCCTAACATTAGGGACCTTGTGGTGAAAATGGACATCAGTGATAAACCGAAAAAACACACTGACCATTTTCTTAGCAGAAAACCTGGATGCTACAGGTGTCTGGGGTGTGCTACCTGTGGCTATTTGATCACAGGAGAACTATTTAAGCACCCCCACACTGGCTCCCCCCTGAAAATTAAATACCCCCTCACGTGTAGCTCTAGATACGTGGTTTATCTGCTGTCTTGTCCATGTGAATTATATTACGTGGGCAAGACAGCCAGACAGTTCAAGGAGAGAATGGCCCAACACAGGGCAGCCATCAGGGTGGCCTTAGTGTCGGGCACCAGTGAGCAGGCGGTGGCACGCCACTTCGCACAAGCACATCATAACTTGGCACATCTACGCTATCGCATGATAGATCATATTCCACCCCCTAACAGGGGGGGCGACAGGGATAGGATGTTGCTTAGACGCGAATGTGAGTGGATATATAAATTGAAAACTGTAAACCCAAATGGGTTGAATGAAGCTATTAATTACAGTTGCTTTTTATGAGGTTGCATTCAGTACTGTATCTACGCTAATGCCGATGCATGTGACAAGAACACTGTGCTAACGTTGATTTTTTTCATCACATTTTTTCTTTCACTTTTCCAGCAGTGACACACTCCAGATACTGATGCTGCTATAGCACTGGGAATAGTGTATCACATATACCACACCTGCGACACCTTTTTGGGCAGAGTTGTGAATATGATTGTCAATATAAATTTTTTTATATTTTTTTTATATTTTGTTCGTTTTTTAGAAAAAAAATGTTTATGTCTTCTTGGGTATCATTTAGGTTGGCGAATAACATCCATACAACCCTATGGGGTCACCACACACAGTGATATTATAGTATAAACTATGACAGCGGGACATCACTGCCCCGGTTGTCATTATACACGAATTTCCACGTATATTCCCTTTAAGCACCCATACGTGTTTTTAGCCCGATATGTTACACAGTAAGTCTTGTCACTATGCATTATTTACATTTAAGGATGAAATTGAGCCATAGTAGTTCAATATGCACGATCACACATTTTTATTTTGTATACCAACTAATAAAGTTGTGCCATTGTCATTCACAGGCACCGCCCGCCTCTGTCGTGCGTTCCACCGGCCGGGATCACGTCACTTCCTGACTGAGATCCGGAAGTTGGGGCTGTGAACGGAACGGAGAACCGCCGGACGGAGGGGGAGCCTACACATGCCGGTATGTATAAAATGTCTTTTGTTTTACACAATGGTAATTGTCCTGATGACGGGAAGTGTCCCGAAACGCCGTTGACTAACGCCATTAAATTCTTTTCGGTGAAGCCCCAGGAGTGACGCATTTATTCTGTTATATATTTGAAGCACACCGTGTTCTCACGTGCGTGCACCCGGGCAAAGATTACCACAAGCCACCACCTGTTGGCGGAGGAGTGCCAGACCCCTGCCTTTGTATATATATATACATATATATAGAAAAAGAAATAGGGGTGCGCTTGATGTACCACTTAGTGGCTATACATACAATAAGTAAAAAACGTATTTTTCATAAAAGCAGAACAGCATTTATTATAGGTTCATCCAACAGTAAAAGAATCTTTCATTTGTTCAGAATTTTTCAGAAGTGTGCCACATACACTGTGAATCCGCGGCCCAACGCGTTTCGTCCCTTAGGACTTCATCAGGGGCAGTGAGTTAATCTATGTAAGTGGTAAAACATGCCGTTACATATAGATAAAAGACATAATAAAGTTTATACAGATGATAATCCATAAACAGAAATAAAAAAAAGGAGGAAATGGAGATTGTTCAAGAGGGTGAGGAGGAGGAGATGGACAAGGTGGTGGGCTGAGCATTTATAGTAATAAATGTCACATACCTAATCAGGATAGATCACCAACTCTATTTGTGGGTGAGATTTAAATTTATTTTTATAAAAGGCTTTGATTGAAATTGCCTATAGGGGTAAACAAAGATATATTTAATATTTGATATTATAATAAATGGTTAATACCACATCAGTAGTGGAAACAATTAACATACCAATTAGAGTGAATAAGGGTCTTCCAGCTGGGACAGCTCTGTTCCAATAAGGGAGGTTTAGTACCGCTTCTATAATAAAAGGGCCTTATGTTGAAGAACTCCTCTTAGCTACCGATGTAGTTTAGTATAAGAATATATAGAAGAGTGTCAGGAGTATAAATAACATACCGGAATGGATGTGGTCTTCTTTGACCAAAGAGCAGGGTTTGCACAGATCAATACATAAATGACAGTGTGGGTTTCTTCAGATTTCTAGCGGGTGTGTCTATAACCTTTAAAGTGAGATTAGATAGACATCTTACTAGTGCTCCTCATATGAGGACAAATATAAGCCTACAGTGTGTATATAAAATCGAATTGACATACCCTTTAGGGTGGATGGATGAATTTCAACACCAGCAATGGGATCACATATACAAAAAAATTAGGATATCCCTCCGTTCACAAAAGGATGCAATTTCTATGATGTAACCAAATTCAAACGTTACAATGACATATTGGGGTAGGTATAAGCTAACAAAATGTATAAATCACAAAATTAACATACCCTTTAGGGTTAGCAGAAGGACTTCGACACTAATACAAAAGAAAATTGGGTATCCCTCTGTTCACAAATAAATGCAATTTCTATGGTGTAACCAAACTCACACGTTACAATACATATCAAGTCACCTATATATATGGAGTCTCAGGGAGCGCAACCTTACCTAAAAGCGTGTAGACCAAGTATCACAGGGTCTCCAGGAGTTAATGTGCAAATAACTGGATAGGGCACCTTAATAAACCAAATGTAAATTTAATGAGACCAAATAGCAATGACCAATACAGTCTCCTATATAAGGAGTCTCAGGGAGTGTAACCTTACCTAGAAAACGTGTCAACCGAGTATCACGGAGTCTCCAGGAGCCTGTGTACTCATGGCTGGATGGGGCACCTTAATATACCTCTCTAACCGTGACCTCACTTCCTGTCAGGAAAAAAGGGGCCAGAATCAAATAGAGTCTAAAAATTGGCTAAAAAAGCTGGATAAACGAGTGTATAAATACTATATAACAGAGGTGGATCTGGACACCATATTACTAAATAAGAGACCATGTGAGCGCTGTTTTAAACCTAAGTGGTGCTTCTGGAACGCTAGTGCGTTTCACTTTGCGTTTCAGTGACAACTTCCGGTTAGTGACAACTTCCGGCTAGCGTGTTGTCAATGTGTATGCATGTAGCCATATCAGCGCTATCCTCTTTACGTTAGAATGAGCTCTTACGGCCAGTGTCGGCTACTTTGTATAGGGGTTTGTGAATAGAGCCAGAACGGTGCTCAAATGAAACCTAAGTGGCGCTTCCGGAACGCTGATTGCGTTCCACTATGCGTTCCAGTGATAATATCCGGCCAGTGACAACTTCCGGCCAGCGTGTATTAATATGTATGAATTTAGCCTAATAACTGGCCATATGCGTGAGTACCCTACTGTTCTAAGCAGTAGGAGGCATAAGTATAAGCCGCTCGAGATATAACGGGAGTCCAAGTGTATAAA
Source organism: Crinia signifera (assembly GCF_055691185.1). NCBI lineage: Eukaryota > Metazoa > Chordata > Amphibia > Anura > Myobatrachidae > Crinia > Crinia signifera. The sequence continues at coordinate 211,138,046 of NC_139221.1, read as the reverse complement.
GTGAGGGCGGGTGAGCCTAGTGTTCACATCAATAATGTCCCTGGGAACTGAACTTCCGTTTGGACGTTCCTAGACTCTAAGTGTACTAGGTGTTGGAGCAACCTCTGTTGCGTCCCCGGAGTCCCACTACCGGTGTGAGGTACCGACAGGGGATGTAAAATATTATGATACTCACGCATATGGCCAGTTATTAGGCTAAATTCATACATATTAATACACGCTGGCCGGAAGTTGTCACTGGCCGGATATTATCACTGGAACGCATAGTGGAACGCAATCAGCGTTCCGGAAGCGCCACTTAGGTTTCATTTGAGCACTGTTCTGGCTCTATTCACAAACCCCTATACAAAGTAGCCGACACTGGCCGTAAGAGGTCATTCTAACGTAAAGAGGATAGCGCTGATATGGCTACATGCATACACATTGACAACACGCTAGCCGGAAGTTGTCACTAACCGGAAGTTGTCACTGAAACGCAAAGTAAAACGCACTAGCGTTCCAGAAGCACCACTTAGGTTTAAAACAGCGCTCACATGGTCTCTTATTTAGTAATATGGTGTCCAGATCCACCTCTGTTATATAGCATTTATACACTCGTTTATCCAGCTTTTTTAGCCAATTTTTAGACTCTATTTAATTCTGGCCCCTTTTTTCCTGACAGGAAGTGAGGTCACGGTTAGAGAGGTATATTAAGGTGCCCCATCCAGCCATGAGTACACAGGCTCCTGGAGACTCCGTGATACTCGGTTGACACGTTTTCTAGGTAAGGTTACACTCCCTGAGACTCCTTATATAGGAGACTGTATTGGTCATTGCTATTTGGTCTCATTAAATTTACATTTGGTTTATTAAGGTGCCCTATCCAGTTATTTGCACATTAACTCCTGGAGACCCTGTGATACTTGGTCTACACGCTTTTAGGTAAGGTTGCGCTCCCTGAGACTCCATATATATAGGTGACTTGATATGTCATTGTAACGTGTGATTTTGGTTACACCATAGAAATTGCATTTATTTGTGAACAGAGGGATACCCAATTTTCTTTTATATTGGTGTCGAAGTCCTTCTGCCCACCCTAAAGGGTATGTTAATTTTGTGATTTATACATTTTGTTAGCTTATACCTATCCCAATATGTCATTGTAACGTTTGAATTTGGTTACATCATAGAAATTGCATCCTTTTGTGAACGGAGGGATATCCTAATTTTTTTGTATATGTGATCCCATTGCTGGTGTTGAAATTCATCCATCCACCCTAAAGGGTATGTCAATTCGATTTTATATACACACTGTAGGCTTATATTTGTCCTCATATGAGGAGCACTAGTAAGATGTCTATCTAATCTCACTTTAAAGGTTATAGACACACCCGCTAGAAATCTGAAGAAACCCACACTGTCATTTATGTATTGATCTGTGCAAACCCTGCTCTTTGGTCAAAGAAGACCACATCCATTCCGGTATGTTATTTATACTCCTGACACTCTTCTATATATTCTTATACTAAACTACATCGGTAGCTAAGAGGAGTTCTTCAACATAAGGCCCTTTTATTATAGTAGCGGTACTAAACCTCCCTTATTGGAACAGAGCTGTCCCAGCTGGAAGACCCTTATTCACTCTAATTGGTATGTTAATTGTTACCACTACTGATGTGGTATTAACCATTTATTATAATATCAAATATTAAATATATCTTTGTTTACCCCTATAGGCAATTTCAATCAAAGCCTTTTATAAAAATAAATTTAAATCTCACCCACAAATAGAGTTGGTGATCTATCCTGATTAGGTATGTGACATTTATTACTATAAATGCTCAGCCCACCACCTTGTCCATCTCCTCCTCCTCACCCTCTTGAACAATCTCCATTTCCTCCTCTACACCTCCTTGAAAGAACTGCGCCTCTCTCTAGACATATTATATATATATGTATATTTTTTTATTTTTTATTTCTGTTTATGGATTATCATCTGTATACACTTTATTATGTCTTTTATCTATATGTAACGGCATGTTTTACCACTTACATAGATTAACTCACTGCCCCTGATGAAGTCCTAAGGGACGAAACGCGTTGGGGCCGCGGATTCACAGTGTATGTGGCACACTTCTGAAAAATTCTGAACAAATGAAAGATTCTTTTACTGTTGGATGAACCTATAATAAATGCTGTTCTGCTTTTATGAAAAATACGTTTTTTACTTATTGTATGTATAGCCACTAAGTGGTACATCAAGCGCACCCCTATTTCTTTTTCTATTTCTATCCCCCCCGTACCTTCACTGACAGCAGGGTACTATAGAGGTGCTGCTCTCCTAAGCGCATTATAGGGGCCACTATTCTTTCTCTACCTATCTTTTGCTGTTAAGTGACCCTAATTTTGCTGCTATCTACAGAATGCCGTTCTTTGACAGATCAAAAAGATCTGCCAAAGTAAACAATATATTTCAAGAGGAGGAACATGTCTTTCAAGTTGATGAGGACGACTATTATTGTTATTTAAATACAGCAGAGAAATTGACCTTGAAAGAACTCACAAGTTGGTACGATATAGTGACCCTAGAAAAGTACCTAGAAGTGGGTCGTATCCCAAGAGGTCTAAGGATTATAAAAAATCCCACGATTGGAGGAGGTAATGAAGGTTTCCTTAAGAATTGGAACGCTATATTAGACGAATGTTCCACGAAATTAATCTCTCTCATCATTAACGAAAGGAAACGGGAAATTACGATTATTGAAGAAGAGATTAAGAAGATTGACAAGCTTGTGGACAAATTTAAAGATAGCGAAGAATTCCAGCGCGATATGGTTGACCTGCAACACAAACTTGAGGAGGAAGAGAATGGAATTATACTCAGAAAACAGAAAAAATTTATCAGAGATAAAAATGATTACATTAATGGAAAGATCCGAAACTGGTCCAATTTCGAAAGAAATGACCAAAAAAGTTACACCTATAAAAATGATAGAAGAGATAATTTTGAAGGAAGGCATCACCCCCCTCAGCAATGGAGGGAAAGAAACGGGAGATGGCAACAACCGGTGTACAATAATGATTATCATCATCCGTCGGACAATAAACAATTTAGAGATTATTCAAACTCTAGAAACCAACTGCCTCAAAGAGGAAGAGCCCCAGGGTATCGAGACCAGAATTTATCTTACCAGTACCGGCGAAGGATACCATCTTACCAGTCAAGAGGTCGTAATTACCGTACACCATCCCCTGACCGACACACTACCAGGCATTTTTTAGAACAGAAAGAGGGACCTATACGTCCCCGTTTTCAGAAAAACGAGGAGCTGTTCGAATTAATAGACTCCCCGCAGGGAACGAAAAGAAGTTTCAGTGGAGAGGAAGAGGCACAAGGGGGGGCAGAAAAAAGCCCCAAAAAAAGGAAAAGTGCGTACAACCAACCCAGCCAGAGTCAGGGGTTATTGACATCTCTAAGAGGCAGCTATTTCCATCGCAGAACACACTTCTAAGCAAAGGCCTCAAATTTGCACCTGACAACAACGTGAATAAATTTGATTTATTCATTGACCTAAATAAATATATAAGAAGTATCACCCTACAACGTCACTTCCTTAAAAACCCTCCACTTGAAAATCCCCAAAAAAAGACTCCACCCAGAGTCGCTCTTCCTTCCCGTTTCTACCCGGTAGAATCCAGGGGAAGTTGTATTGATATCTTTTACGACACGGTCAAAGATGATTTCAGAAAACTTAAAACCATCAACACGAAATATAGCAGTAATGTCAATCCTCAAGAAAAACAAGCGATAAAAATCTTCAAAAAAGATAAAGGGATTATCGTGAAGAACGCCGACAAAGGAGGCTCAGAGGTAGTACAAACCACTGAGAACTACCTCAAAGAAGCTGCCAATATACTTGAAGATGAATTAACATACACTATACTTCTCGAAGATCCAACCACAGAATTTAAAGAAGAACTGAAATCATTATTGACTAAAGCCCTTAAGGATAATTTCATCTCAGAGGAAGAATATAAATACCTGTTCGTACAATATCCGATCATGCCTGTGTTCTACCACATCCCGAAAGTGCACAAGAGCAAAGAAAACCCCCCCCGGAAGACCCATCGTGGCAGGGGTACAATCTTTAAGTGCCAATTTATCACACTTTTTTGACATCTTACTACAGCCGTATGTACAGCTCAATAAGTCACATCTGAAGGATTCCACCAGCGTCTTACAAAAACTGGACACGGTGGTCTGGCAGGAAGATTATTTCTGGCTAACTGTGGACGTCCAGGCCTTGTATTCCTCAATCCCCCACGACAAAGGGATTGAAGCAGTCAAATTGGTACTTACTAAAGACCCACTTGTGTTTGAAGAAGAAAGTAAATTCATCCTGGCTAGTATTGAGTATATTTTAAAACACAATTTCTTTGAATTTAACGGCAAGTTTTACCTGCAAAAAAATGGGGACCAAAAAATGGGGACCAAATTTGCCCCTTCATATGCGAATTTGCTGATGGGGGTCTGGGAAGAAAGGCATATATATGGCTCCAGATATGAACAGAATATTTGTTTTTTTCAAAGATACAACGACGACCTGATCTTCATCTGGCAGGGCACCGAGGAAAGTCTTTGTGAGTTCACCAATTACCTCCAGGTGAATAACTTTAACCTTAAATTTACCTCCAAGTATGACAACAGGAAAATTGACTTCTTGGACCTTTCCCTTTGTGGCACTCCCGGGGAGAAAATATCTACAAGCACCTACTTCAAGGAAGTGGATGCCAACAGCTACATCCCCTATAACAGCTGCCACCATCAGAAATGGAAGGATGGGATTCCATTCTCTCAATTCACACGCATCAAGAGAAATTGTACCAAAGAAGAAGACTATACAGTTCAATCAAGCGTGCTTGCAAAGAGGTTCCAAGATAGAGGTTACAACCCAATGAAGATTGAAGATGCAAGGAGAAGGGCTGCTGAACTAGACAGAGGAACCATGCTAACTGGAAATCCCCCCAACAGGAAAATATACAACCCCACCAGTCGTCCCTTCATCACACAGTACAATAAAGAAAATGCACTTATCAAGAAAGTACTGGAGAAAAACTGGAATATTTTACAAAAAGACCCTATTCTGGGACCCACCCTACCACCGAAACCAAACATCATATTTCGGAGAGCACCGAATCTTAAAAATCTCATCGCTCTGAGTCAATTTACTGCGGAACCTACGGGAGTAGTGAAGAAACAACATTTTCTAAGCGATCAAAACAAATGCACCCCCTGCAGCAAATGTATTTGTTGCAGGTTTATGGAAAAGAAACCGTTCAAATGGATAACAGATGACAACAAAAAGGGTTTCTCCCTCAAGCATCCATGCACATGCAACTCTACCTATGTAGTGTATAGGATTACATGTAGCTGTGGCCTATTTTATGTTGGAAAAATGAAGAGACAGATCAAAATCCGTGTCCAAGAGCATATGAGGAATATAAAACAAAAAGTGATGACGCACAGCCTTCCTCGAAACTATGCCGAAAAGCACAACGGGGAGATCAACGCCAAGAACTTCATGTTCACAGTACTGGAACACATCCCAGTTCACCCTAGAGGGGGCAATAGAGAACTCACGTTGTCAAAAAAAGAATCCTTCTGGATCTATACCATTAACTCCCTATGCCCGTTGGGCCTTAATGAGAATATTGACATAGCATCATTTCTATAAACATCCATCCTACTACTATTCTACTATTCGTTTCTCCTTTCTCTTTCTTTTCCCATTGTAAAATTTCTCTCTTATCTAGTTCACACTGTGCAGTGTCATATGAGAGAATAAGATGCGACCTTTGTTTACATGATATGTGTCCACTGGATTGTACATATGGAGTCTAGGGAGTTATAAACCCCTATCAAGAGTGGAACAAGATTAGGACTGCTCGAGATCCCCCACAGTTTCGAGTACGATTAATCACCCTCCACGGATAGTCCAGTCTATTATTTACTTTCATACCCTCTATGTTACTTCTAATACTTACGAACTCCTTGATACCCCATATTCTGCTACCCCCACCTACGTGTCTGTTCACATTGAGCCTCAAATATTAATCACCCTCCATGGATAGTCCAGTTTATTATTTACTTTCATACCCTCTATGTTACTTCTAATACTTACGAACCCCTTGATACCCCATATTCTGCTATCCCCACCTACGTGTCTGTTCACATTGAGCCTCAAATATTGGCTATACTGAGCCCTCTACTATTGGCTATACTGAGCCCTTAGATTTACTCGAGGAGGTAGTTATTTTTAGATACACTATTTACACATATATTCACTTTTATTATTATTATTTTTATTTATATTTTCATTTTCATTTTTAGATTCATTTTTAGATTTATTTTTATTTTTATTTATATTATTTATTTATTTTTATTATTATTATTATTTTATTTTTATTTTATTTTTATTTTTATTTATATTTATTTTTATTTTTATTTATTTTTATTTTTATTTTTTTCTTATTTTTATCCGGGGACACAATCCATCTACACCCTGCACTTATTACGTAGCTTTCAGGGCCCTGTTATTTAGGGACATTTACACCCGGGGATGTAGTTAAATGTAACACTGTCTCTATTTGGGGACAGCATTAATTATTTAATTTCCTCACAATCATGATTGCCCACCAGTTTCCATATTTTTTTTTTAGGAAACTCGATAATATCATAATCGTGTCTGTTCACATTGAGCCTCAAATATTGGCTATACTGAGCCCTCTACTATTGGCTATACTGAGCCCTTAGATTTACTCGAGGAGGTAGTTATTTTTAGATACACTATTTACACATATATTCACTTTTATTATTATTATTTTTATTTATATTTTCATTTTCATTTTTAGATTCATTTTTAGATTTATTTTTATTTTTATTTATATTATTTATTTATTTTTATTATTATTATTATTTTATTTTTATTTTATTTTTATTTTTATTTATATTTATTTTTATTTTTATTTATTTTTATTTTTATTTTTTTCTTATTTTTATCCGCGGACACAATCCATCTACACCCTGCACTTATTACGTAGCTTTCAGGGCCCTGTTATTTAGGGACATTTACACCCGGGGACGTAGTTAAATGTAACACTGTCTCTATTTGGGGACAGCATTAATTATTTAATTTCCTCACAATCATGATTGCCCACCAGTTTCCATATTTTTTTTTTAGGAAACTCGATAATATCATAATATTTTACATCCCCTGTCGGTACCTCACACCGGTAGTGGGACTCCGGGGACGCAACAGAGGTTGCTCCAACACCTAGTACACTTAGAGTCTAGGAACGTCCAAACGGAAGTTCAGTTCCCAGGGACATTATTGATGTGAACACTAGGCTCACCCGCCCTCACGTTATACACTTGGACTCCCGTTATATCTCGAGCGGCTTATACTTATGCCTCCTACTGCTTAGAACAGTAGGGTACTCACGCATATGGCCAGTTATTAGGCTAAATTCATACATATTAATACACGCTGGCCGGAAGTTGTCACTGGCCGGATATTATCACTGGAACGCATAGTGGAACGCAATCAGCGTTCCGGAAGCGCCACTTAGGTTTCATTTGAGCACCGTTCTGGCTCTATTCACAAACCCCTATACAAAGTAGCCGACACTGGCCGTAAGAGCTCATTCTAACGTAAAGAGGATAGCGCTGATATGGCTACATGCATACACATTGACAACACGCTAGCCGGAAGTTGTCACTAACCGGAAGTTGTCACTGAAACGCAAAGTGAAACGCACTAGCGTTCCAGAAGCACCACTTAGGTTTAAAACAGCGCTCACATGGTCTCTTATTTAGTAATATGGTGTCCAGATCCACCTCTGTTATATAGCATTTATACACTCGTTTATCCAGCTTTTTTAGCCAATTTTTAGACTCTATTTGATTCTGGCCCCTTTTTTCCTGACAGGAAGTGAGGTCACGGTTAGAGAGGTATATTAAGGTGCCCCATCCAGCCATGAGTACACAGGCTCCTGGAGACTCCGTGATACTCGGTTGACACGTTTTCTAGGTAAGGTTACACTCCCTGAGACTCCTTATATAGGAGACTGTATTGGTCATTGCTATTTGGTCTCATTAAATTTACATTTGGTTTATTAAGGTGCCCTATCCAGTTATTTGCACATTAACTCCTGGAGACCCTGTGATACTTGGTCTACACGCTTTTAGGTAAGGTTGCGCTCCCTGAGACTCCATATATATAGGTGACTTGATATGTCATTGTAACGTGTGATCTTGGTTACACCATAGAAATTGCATTTATTTGTGAACAGAGGGATACCCAATTTTCTTTTGTATTGGTGTCAAAGTCCTTCTGCCCACCCTAAAGGGTATGTTAATTTTGTAATTTATACATTTTGTTAGCTTATACCTATCCCAATATGTCATTGTAACGTTTGAATTTGGTTACATCATAGAAATTGCATCCTTTTGTGAACGGAGGGATATCCTAATTTTTTTGTATATGTGATCCCATTGCTGGTGTTGAAATTCATCCATCCACCCTAAAGGGTATGTCAATTCGATTTTATATACACACTGTAGGCTTATATTTGTCCTCATATGAGGAGCACTAGTAAGATGTCTATCTAATCTCACTTTAAAGGTTATAGACACACCCGCTAGAAATCTGAAGAAACCCACACTGTCATTTATGTATTGATCTGTGCAAACCCTGCTCTTTGGTCAAAGAAGACCACATCCATTCCGGTATGTTATTTATACTCCTGACACTCTTCTATATATTCTTATACTAAACTACATCGGTAGCTAAGAGGAGTTCTTCAACATAAGGCCCTTTTATTATAGAAGCGGTACTAAACCTCCCTTATTGGAACAGAGCTGTCCCAGCTGGAAGACCATTATTCACTCTAATTGGTATGTTAATTGTTTCCACTACTGATGTGGTATTAACCATTTATTATAATATCAAATATTAAATATATCTTTGTTTACCCCTATAGGCAATTTCAATCAAAGCCTTTTATAAAAATAAATTTAAATCTCACCCACAAATAGAGTTGGTGATCTATCCTGATTAGGTATGTGACATTTATTACTATAAATGCTCAGCCCACCACCTTGTCCATCTCCTCCTCCTCACCCTCTTGAACAATCTCCATTTCCTCCTCTACACCTCCTTGAAAGAACTGCGCCTCTCTCTAGACATATTATATATATATATGTATATTTTTTTATTTTTTATTTCTGTTTATGGATTATCATCTGTATAAACTTTATTATGTCTTTTATCTATATGTAACGGTATGTTTTACCACTTACATAGATTAACTCACTGCCCCTGATGAAGTCCTAAGGGACGAAACGCGTTGGGTCACGGATTCACAGTGTATGTGGCACACTTCTGAAAAATTCTGAACAAATGAAAGATTCTTTTACTGTTGGATGAACCTATAATAAATGCTGTTCTGCTTTTATGAAAAATATGTTTTTTACTTATTGTATGTATAGCCACTAAGTGGTACATCAAGCGCACCCCTATTTCTTTTTCTATTTCTCCCCCCCCCCCCGTACCTTCACTGACAGCAGGGTACTATAGAGGTGCTGCTCTCCTAAGCGCATTATAGGGGCCACTATTCTTTCTCTCTCTCTCTCTCTCTCTATATATATATATATATATATATATATATATATATATATATATATATATATATATGGTACTAACTATAACGATCGTGTCCACCATGATCAAGTATGGGATGCAAAATAGATTATACTAAACATAAAGAAAAGGTCTGAGCAATATCTACCTACATTCCTTTCTGATAAGGTTGTATTCATGCTAAAAAATGTTCACAATTTCTCCATGAAAAGTTTATGTTACCATGAAGCACCGGACATATGCGACAGAAATAATTGGGCTGGGATACACAGGGCCAGATAAACCATGTGGCAAAATGAGCTCCAGGCCTCTACATACATTTTGACATGAATCATTGTTTCTGTATTTAGAAAGACATTGGGTCTGATAGTGTGTATGCATATACACCCACATGACTTTGGCCTCCACTGATTGGGCCTTCTTTAGTCCTGCACATGCAGCCGCTGACAGCCATCATTGTGCAGTGCTGAAATGTCCGCGCTGGCGAAGAGGTATGAAAGTGAAAGCCTGTGGGCTAAATGGAAGGAGATGGGGAGTCAGTGGGATCATGCAGTATATCCGGGGTGGAGCACTGGTGGATCTGATGACCAGGACCCTCTCGACATTTCACCATAACCACAGGGGAAAGTAAGATGCTACTGTGTATTTTTTTTAATATGTACTGTATATTGTGTATATGTATATATACACAATATAGAGAACTGCGAAGGGCACCTGGCCAGTATATCTGTGAATTCCAGAGTGCTGGAGTCTAAATACATTGTGTGTGTATGTGTATATGTATATATATGTATAACAATTGCGCCAAAACATATGTTAATGAGGGTCCTTTGACCTTCCAGATTAGATCTGACATCCACTGTGCCCCGTCAGGTGGAGGGGGCGGGTGGCGCTGGAGTGAGTGACAGCGGGATTCCCCGTGCTGGCAGCCTGTGATAGGCTCGCTGCGGGGATCCCGCTATCAGCTGAATGAACGCTGCGTTGCTAGGGAACGGACACTAGCGTCCAGTGGTAGTGACGGTGTGAAGGGGGAGAGTGACGCGCGAGGAATGTGGGCGGGTTGGACGGAGGTAATCCCGTCTGTTCATGCTAGACGGGGGCTGCCTCTGTGATGTCAGATCTACAGCAAGCACTTAACAACAAAACTACAGCAAGCACTTAACAACAAAACAATAAAGCAATCAGGGTCTGCAGTTGTGGGTGTACACAGCACGGGGGTGGTCAACACAGAGGGGAGCGCTGACACACCACGGCGTCAGCTCCCATGGATAGTGAGCGCTGACACATCACGGCGTTAGCTCCCACTGAAAGGGTGTCCCATCGACAGTAAACCTGTTGTGGTGTATGGACAGAGGATACCCACTGCAAGCATGGGATCATGGCAGTGAATGAGCGCTGACATACAGCGGTGTCCGCTCTGATAACACCAAGTATCAACTCAGTCGGCAAGGGCACTCAACTGTTGGGAAGTGCATGTACATACGGGTGCCAGTGTATAGTATGCTTAACGTCTGCCAACTGATAGTAAAGAAATGAGGTAAGGTAGACACCACGGTGTGTCGACTATATGCCAAAGGGTCAGAAGAGTCTAAACTTAAACTGATCATGCAAATGAACCAGTGGGTACTTACAAACCAATAAGGTGATATCAGCAAGGGTCATAAAGCAGTAGGAGATAAGCAAAGTGTGGGCACACGGCGGTGTCACCACGGCAGTATATACAATGTGTGAACACACGGCGGTGTCAACACAACGAAACATGCAGAAAAAACTGACACACGGAGGTGTCGATATCGAATGCATAACAATACAAAGAAATAGTAATAAAAGTCTTGAACTGTGAAAGGGGGGGGCGTCCAACCCAGGGGTACGAAGGGGGGCAAACGGGGAGCAATGAAATTAGATGAAACAGCCCATTTTAAAATCTTCGTTAAGTCCAGATGGTGCCATTGTGTTCAACCTGAAAATCCACTGGAGTTCTCTTTGGAGGAGAAGTCTGTCTCTGTCCCCCCCTCTTTTAAGTGGGGGGATGTGGTCGATAATGGCACATCGGAGTTGTGTGACCTTGTGGGCATTAGATAAAAAATGTCTTGCCACTGGGAGATTCTTCAAGTCTTTGGTTGCATCTTGTGTTGTATAGCACTTTTTAATGGAGGATCGATGTTGGCTCAGCCTCTCCTTGAGCATCCTGGAGGTTTTGCCAATGTATAGAAGATTACAGGGGCATTTGAGGGCATAAATAACGAACTTGCTATTACAGTCCAAGCGGTGTTTAATGGTGTATGATATGCGGTCTTGGGGGTTAATGAATATATCACCTGTGATGAGAAACTGACAGTTCGAACACCCTGCACATTTGAAAGTTCCATTTTTCTTACTGAGCCAATGTAGCTTGCTGGCTGGTGCGGGTCCTGGGGCCGTTTTCACTAGAAGGTCTCTGAGGTTGGGCCCCCTTCTATAGGCAATGCGTGGCAGTGCGGCCAGTTCTTTAGACAAAGTTGGGTCACTGGCAATCAGGTGCCAGTGTTCGTTGACTTTATTGCGAATGTGGTTGGATGCCACCGTGTAGGTGCTGCAGAAATTCATCGTTTTGGAGTTAGCTATCACAGGCTGTGGTTTGGTGCCCAAAAGTTCTTGTCTGTCCATACTTTCAACTCTTGCTATAGCCTCTTTGACCTCTCGTTGGCTGTAACCTCACTCGAGGAATCTGTCACCCATAGTGATTAATGCTGCTTTGCATTCATTTGGGTCAGACGTGATGCGTCTTGCCCGGAGAAGTTGGGAGAAGGGGAGTCCTCTTTTCAAGGGAGCAGGGTGGAAGCTGGTGGCGTGTAGCAGAGTATTTTTGTCGGACTCCTTAGAGTAAATTGTAGTTATAATGTTGGGTCCCTCGATCTTGACTGTGACGTCCAGAAAGTTGATGAGCTTGTCACTAAAGTTCATCGTAAACTTGATGGTGCTGGGGAGTGAGTTCAAAAAGTTGAAGAATTCAATCAGTTTGGATTCTCCTCCTGACCAAAGGATGAACAAGTCATCAATATAGCGTACGAAGAATAATAATGAGTCCTTATAGGTTTCATTGCCCGTGATGAATTTGGTCTCGTACTCTGACATAACGATGTTCGCATACGATGGGGCCATGTTGGACCCCATCGCAGTGCCCTGCTTTTGGAGGTAAAAGCGGTTCTCGAACAAGAAGTAATTCTTGGTGAGGATGGTTTCAATCAGAACCAAAAGATATTCAACTGGGGGGCCATTGTAGTATGCATTGTTTGTGAGTGTCGCTCGGCAGGAATCCAGTCCCAATTTATGAGGTATATTGGTATAAAGACTTGACACGTCTAGCGTGACTAGTAGTGTCCCTGCCGGTATTGCTTTCAATAGCCCGATTTTGCGCAGAAAATCACTGGTGTCCGAGATGAATGTCGGGATCTGTTTCACCACAGGTTGAAGGTAGAAATCCACAAGTTGCGAGATGGGCTGGCACAAGGAACCCCTGACCGAGATGATCGGTCTGCCTGGGGGAGTTGACATCGACTTGTGCACTTTGGGCAACGTATAAAGAAAGGGGATCTTGGGGTGGGTCTGGCACAGAAAGTCAGCGGTATCCTGATTGATGAAGGTATTGTTAGTACCGATTTGGATGATTTGATCAATGATTTTTTTGAACTTCCATGTGGGGTCAAAGTCCAGTGTTTCATAACACGTAGTGTCAGCTAACTGTGTCAGGGCTTCCACGGTATAGTAAGATTGGTTGAGGAGCACAATGCCACCCCCTTTATCCGCTGGTCGAATGACCAGTTTGGTGTCATTGGTCAGGGATTTGATCGCTGCTCTCTCATCACTCGTGATGTTGTGGTATGAGATTTTCTGAGCTTTGATAAAGGGGTTTGTGTCCCTTTTCAGCACCCTGGTGAAGGTGGTGATGGACGGGTTAAGCGTGGGGGGGTCAAATGTACTTTTGCATTTCAATTTTGTCGGTTGTGGTGTTAGCATGGTCACAGGTGTTGGCGAAGCTGTTGGCTTCAGGAAGTAGTCACGTAATCTAAGTTGTCTGCCCAAGTGGAACATATCAACCTGCCATTTGAACAGGTCCTGGGTGAGGGTGGGCACAAAAGAAAGGCCTTTATTAAGCAGGGATAATTCTGCCTGTGAAAGTTGGTGTTCCGAAAGGTTAAAGACCACCGTACCCATACTTATTTTGTTGTCTTCTTTCTTGATTTTTCTCCCACCTCTGCGGGTGGGTAAAGCGGGTTTTTTGGCGGTTTGCGAGTGCGTTCTCCTCTAGCAAGGTATCTGGTCTCTTGAGTATTAGATGTCGTAGCTTCAGAGTCACTTGTGGAAGTATGAGATCTGCTTTCCACGTCTGTGTACTGTGCAGGTTGTCGTCGTCCCGGGCCTCGTCTTTGTTGCTGGCGAAAACGCCTAGGCTCAATGCGTGAGAACCACGGGTAGACCCTATTTTCTTTATAGTCTAATTTGACTATTTTGTATTTACTTTTTTTGAATTTAAGTAAATTCTCCTTGAACTTCTCAATTTCCTTGTCAAGTTTGGTGCCTAGATCACTGGCTGGGTCCCGAATGGCCTGGTATGGGTCCGTTCTCTGGAGGTCCGCGATATCTGCTTTAATCAATAGAAGATCAGCTGATGTTTGCTCAATGACCAGGAGCATGAGGTCTTGCGAACATTTATTTAGCACATTGCACCATTTGATGCAAAACTCGTTGTTGTGCCTGCCAAGGGTGGGTTGGTTATGCAGTCTAAAGCCTCTCGGAATAAGGGATTCTTTAAAATACTGGGAAAGTGTTTGGCCGTGGAGTTGGAGTTCAATTTCCCTCTTTTTGAGTTTCAGCAAGTCGTAATAGGTCTCCTCTGGCGTGTCTCTGTCAAATGCTAGATCATCTGTATCTGAAAAAAGGATCCGCTCTACATCGGTGGTACTGAACTGCAATGTGGATGCAGTTTCTCTTCCACCGGTCTGAGACATGGGTGCACAACACAGTATGCAAGATAGATGACAAGGAGAGGGGTAGTGTCCGGTGAGGAGTGAGGTGAATAAAAGAACAAGTCAAATGTAGAAACACTGCAAGCTGCTAGTGTACATCTCATAAGCTGGTGAGGGTGCTCTGTCCAGATAGGTAGAAATTCAGGTAAATGGGTAGCAGGACGGCACTCCAATGATGAAGCTTTCGTCTGTGCCAGGTCATAAATTGAAATGCAGTACACTCACCCCCCCCCCCCCGTAGAAGGATGAAGACCAGCACTCAGACGTAGGTAAAGGTGAAGAAAAAACGTGTTTATTCCATAGATACAGGTAATAGCAACACGGGCTGTCCCGACAGCCGTTTCAACTGGGCATCAACCAGTTGTCATCAGGGGAACAGAGCACTCAGCAGCCCCAGTTTAAATAGTGTAACAATTGCGCCAAAACATATGTTAATGAGGGTCCTTTGACCTTCCAGATTAGATCTGACATCCACTGTGCCCCGTCAGGTGGAGGTGGCGGGTGGCGCTGGAGTGAGTGACAGCGGGATTCCCCGTGCTGGCAGCCTGTGATAGGCTCGCTGCGGGGATCCCGCTATCAGCTGAGTGAACGCTGCGTTGCTAGGGAACGGACACTAGCGTCCAGTGGTAGTGACGGTGTGAAGGGGGAGAGTGACGCGCGAGGAATGTGGGCGGGTTGGACGGAGGTAATCCCGTCTGTTCATGCTAGACGGGGGCTGCCTCTGTGATGTCAGATCTACAGCAAGCACTTAACAACAAAACTACAGCAAGCACTTAACAACAAAACAATAAAGCAATCAGGGTCTGCAGTTGCGGGTGTACACAGCACGGGGGTGGTCAACACAGAGGGGAGCGCTGACACACCGCGGCGTCAGCTCCCATGGATAGTGAGCGCTGACACATCACGGCGTTAGCTCCCACTGAAAGGGTGTCCCATCGACAGTAAACCTGTTGTGGTGTATGGACAGAGGATACCCACTGCAAGCATGGGATCATGGCAGTGAATGAGCGCTGACATACAGCGGTGTCCGCTCTGATAACACCAAGTATCAACTCAGTCGGCAAGGGCACTCAACTGTTGGGAAGTGCATGTACATATGGGTGCCAGTGTATAGTATGCTTAACGTCTGCCAACTGATAGTAAAGAAATGAGGTAAGGTAGACACCACGGTGTGTCGACTATATGCCAAAGGGTCAGAAGAGTCTAAACTTAAACTGATCATGCAAATGAACCAGTGGGTACTTACAAACCAATAAGGTGATATCAGCAAGGGTCATAAAGCAGTAGGAGATAAGCAAAGTGTGGGCACACGGCGGTGTCACCACGGCAGTATATACAATGTGTGAACACACGGCGGTGTCAACACAACGAAACATGCAGAAAAAACTGACACACGGAGGTGTCGATATCGAATGCATAACAATACAAAGAAATAGTAATAAAAGTCTTGAACTGTGAAAGGGGGGGGCGTCCAACCCAGGGGTACGAAGGGGGGCAAACGGGGAGCAATGAAATTAGATGAAACAGCCCATTTTAAAATCTTCGTTAAGTCCAGATGGTGCCATTGTGTTCAACCTGAAAATCCACTGGAGTTCTCTTTGGAGGAGAAGTCTGTCTCTGTCCCCCCCTCTTTTAAGTGGGGGGATGTGGTCGATAATGGCACATCGGAGTTGTGTGACCTTGTGGGCTTCAGATAAAAAATGTCTTGCCACTGGGAGATTCTTCAAGTCATTGGTTGCATCTTGTGTTGTATAGCACTTTTTAATGGAGGATCGATGTTGGCTCAGCCTCTCCTTGAGCATCCTGGAGGTTTTGCCAATGTATAGAAGGTTACAGGGGCATTTGAGGGCATAAATAACGAACTTGCTATTACAGTCCAAGCGGTGTTTAATGGTGTATGATATGCGGTCTTAGGGGTTAATGAATTTATCACCTGTGATGAGAAACTGACAGTTCGAACACCCATTTTTTCTTCACCTTTACCTACGTCTGAGTGCTGGTCTTCATCCTTCTACGGGGGGGGTAAGTGTACTGCATTTCAATTTATGACCTGGCACTGACGAAAGCTTCATCATTGGAGTGCCGTCCTGTTACCCATTTACCTGAATTTCTACCTATCTGGACAGAGCACCCTCACCAGCTTATTAGATGTACACTAGCAGCTTGCAGTGTTTCTACATTTGACTTGTTCTTTTATTCACCTCACTCCTCACCGGACACTACCCCTCTCCTTGTCATCTATCTTGCATACTGTGTTGTGCACCTATGTCTCAGACCGGTGGAAGAGAAACTGCATCCACATTGCAGTTCAGTACCACCGATGTAGAGCGGATCCTTTTTTCAGATACAGATGATCTAGCATTTGACAGAGACACGCCAGAGGAGACCTATTACGACTTGCTGAAACTCAAAAAGAGGGAAATTGAACTCCAACTCCACGGCCAAACACTTTCCCAGTATTTTAAAGAATCCCTTATTCCGAGAGGCTTTAGACTGCATAACCAACCCACCCTTGGCAGGCACAACAACGAGTTTTGCATCAAATGGTGCAATGTGCTAAATAAATGTTCGCAAGACCTCATGCTCCTGGTCATTGAGCAAACATCAGCTTATCTTCTATTGATTAAAGCAGATATCGCGGACCTCCAGAGAACGGACCCATACCAGGCCATTCGGGACCCAGCCAGTGATCTAGGCACCAAACTTGACAAGGAAATTGAGAAGTTCAAGGAGAATTTACTTAAATTCAAAAAAAGTAAATACAAAATAGTCAAATTAGACTATAAAGAAAATAGGGTCTACCCGTGGTTCTCACGCATTGAGCCTAGGCGTTTTCGCCAGCAACAAAGACGAGGCCCGGGACGACGACAACCTGCACAGTACACAGACGTGGAAAGCAGATCTCATACTTCCACAAGTGACTCTGAAGCTACGACATCTAATATTTAAGAGACCAGATACCTTGCTAGAGGAGAACGCACTCGCAAACCGCCAAAAAACCCGCTTTACCCACCCGCAGAGGTGGGAGAAAAATCAAGAAAGAAGACAACAAAATAAGTATGGGTACGGTGGTCTTTAACCTTTCGGAACACCAACTTTCACAGGCAGAATTATCCCTGCTTAATAAAGGCCTTTCTTTTGTGCCCACCCTCACCCAGGACCTGTTCAAATGGCAGGTTGATATGTTCCACTTGGGCAGACAACTTAGATTACGTGACTACTTCCTGAAGCCAACAGCTTCACCAACACCTGTGACCATGCTAAAACCACAACCGACAAAATTGAAATGCAAAAGTACATTTGACCCCCCCACGCTTAACCCGTCCATCACCACCTTCACCAGGGTGCTGAAAAGGGACACGAACCCCTTCATCAAAGCTCAGAAGATCTCATACCACAACATCACGAGTGATGAGAGAGCAGCGATCAAATCCCTGACCAATGACACCAAACTGGTCATTCGACCAGCGGATAAAGGGGGTGGCATTGTGCTCCTCAACCAATCTTACTATACCGCGGAAGCCCTGACACAGTTGGCTGACACTACGTGTTATGAAACACTAGACTTTGACCCCACATGGAAGTTCAAAAAAATCATTGATCAAATCATCCAAATCGGTACTAACAATACCTTCATCAATCAGGATAACGCTGACTTTCTGTGCCAGACCCACCCCAAGATCCCCTTTCTTTATACGTTGCCCAAAGTGCACAAGTCGATGTCAACTCCCCCAGGCAGACCGATCATCTCGGCCAGGGGTTCCTTGTGCCAGCCCATCTCGCAACTTGTGGATTTCTACCTTCAACCTGTGGTGAAACAGATCCCGACATTCATCTCGGACACCAGTGATTTTCTGCGCAAAATCGGGCTATTGAAAGCAATACCGGCAGGGACACTACTAGTCACGCTAGACGTGTCAAGTCTTTATACCAATATACCTCATAAATTGGGACTGGATTCCTGCCGAGCGACACTCACAAACAATGCATACTACAATGGCCCCCCAGTTGAATATCTTTTGGTTCTGATTGAAACCATCCTCACCAAGAATTACTTCTTGTTCGAGAACTGCTTTTACCTCCAAAAGCAGGGCACTGCGATGGGGTCCAACATGGCCCCATCGTATGCGAACATCGTTATGTCAGAGTACGAGACCAAATTCATCACGGGCAATGAAACCTATAAGGACTCATTATTATTCTTTGTACGCTATATTGATGACTTGTTCATCCTTTGGTCAGGAGGAGAATTCAAACTGATTGAATTCTTCAACTTTTTGAACTCACTCCCCAGCACCATCAAGTTTACGATGAACTTTAGTGACAAGCTCATCAACTTTCTGGACGTCACAGTCAAGATCGAGGGACCCAACATTATAACTACAATTTACTCTAAGGAGTCCGACAAAAATACTCTGCTACACGCCACCAGCTTCCACCCTGCTCCCTTGAAAAGAGGACTCCCCTTTTCCCAACTTCTCCGGGCAAGACGCATCACGTCTGACCCAAATGAATGCAAAGCAGCATTAATCACTATGGGTGACAGATTCCTCGAGAGAGGTTACAGCCAACGAGAGGTCAAGGAGGCTATAGCAAGAGTTGAAAGTATGGACAGACAAGAACTTTTGGGCACCAAACCACAGCCTTTGATAGTTAACTCCAAAACGATGAATTTCTGCAGCACCTACACGGTGGCATCCAACCACATTCGCAAGAAAGTCAACGAACACTGGCACCTGATTGCCAGTGACCCAACTTTGTCTAAAGAACTGGCCGCACCGTCACGCTTTGCCTATAGAAGGGGGCCCAACCTCAGAGACCTTCTAGTGAAAACGGCCCCAGGACCCGCACCAGCCAGCAAGCTACATTGGCTCAGTAAGAAAAATGGAACTTTCAAATGTGCAGGGTGTTCGAACTGTCAGTTTCTCATCACAGGTGATAAATTCATTAACCCCTAAGACCGCATATCATACACCATTAAACACCGCTTGGACTGTAATAGCAAGTTCGTTATTTATGCCCTCAAATGCCCCTGTAACCTTCTATACATTGGCAAAACCTCCAGGATGCTCAAGGAGAGGCTGAGCCAACATCGATCCTCCATTAAAAAGTGCTATACAACACAAGATGCAACCAATGACTTGAAGAATCTCCCAGTGGCAAGACATTTTTTATCTAAAGCCCACAAGGTCACACAACTCCGATGTGCCATTATCGACCACATCCCCCCACTTAAAAGAGGGGGGGACAGAGACAGACTTCTCCTCCAAAGAGAACTCCAGTGGATTTTCAGGTTGAACACAATGGCACCATCTGGACTTAACGAAGATTTTAAAATGGGCTGTTTCATCTAATTTCATTGCTCCCCGTTTGCCCCCCTTCGTACCCCTGGGTTGGATGCCCCCCCCTTTCACAGTTCAAGACTTTTATTACTATTTCTTTGTATTGTTATGCATTCGATATCGACACCTCCGTGTGTCAGTTTTTTCTGCATGTTTCGTTGTGTTGACACCGCCGTGTGTTCACACATTGTATATACTGCCGTGGTGACACCGCCGTGTGCCCACACTTTGCTTATCTCCTACTGCTTTATGACCCTTGCTGATATCACCTTATTGGTTTGTAAGTACCCACTGGTTCATTTGCATGATTAGTTTAAGTTTAGACTCTTCTGACCCTTTGGCATATAGTCAACACACCGTGGTGTCTACCTTACCTCATTTCTTTACTATCAGTTGGCAGACGTTAAGCATACTATACACTGGCACCCGTATGTACATGCACTTCCCAACAGTTGAGTGCCCTTGCCGACTGAGTTGATACTTGGTGTTATCAGAGCGGACAACGCTGTATGTCAGCGCTCATTCACTGCCATGATCCCATGCTTGCAGTGGGTATCCTCTGTCCATACACCACAACAGGTTTACTGTCGATGGGACACCCTTTCAGTGGAAGCTAACGCCGTGATGTGTCAGCGCTCACTATCCATGGGAGCTGACGCTGCGGTATGTCAGCGCTCCCCTCTGTGTTGACCACCCCCGTGCTGTGTACACCCGCAACTGCAGACCCTGATTGCTTTATTGTTTTGTTGTTAAGTGATTGCTGTAGTTTTGTTGTTAAGTGCTTGCTGTAGATCTGACATCACAGAGGCAGCCCCCGTCTAGCATGAACAGACGGGATTACCTCCGTCCAACCCGCCCACATTCCTCGCGCGTCACTCTCCCCCTTCACACCGTCACTACCACTGGACGCTAGTGTCCGTTCCCTAGCAACGCAGCGTTCACTCAGCTGATAGCGAGATCCCCGCAGCGAGCCTATCACAGGCTGCCAGCACGGGGAATCCCGCTGTCACTCACTCCAGCGCCACCCGCCCCCTCCACCTGACGGGGCACAGTGGATGTCAGATCTAATCTGGAAGGTCAAAGGACCCTCATTAACATATGTTTTGGCGCAATTGTTACACTATTTAAACTGGGGCTGCTGAGTGCTCTGTTCCCCTGATGACAACTGGTTGATGCCCAGTTGAAACGGCTGTCGGGACAGCCCGTGTTGCTATTACCTGTATCTATGGAATAAACACGTTTTTTCTTCACCTTTACCTACGTCTGAGTGCTGGTCTTCATCCTTCTACAGGGGGGTAAGTGTACTGCATTTCAATTTATAACCTGGCACCGTTATGACCTGGCATCATTGGAGTGCCGTCCTGTTACCCATTTACCTATATATATGTATATGTATGTATATATATATATATATATATATATACACATACACACACACGCGCACACTTTTTATAGTAGTGTAACCGCTAAATCACATACAATAAGTATCTATGCCCCCAACTCTCTGCTCTGTCTCCCTGTGGATGATCCTGCCCCCTCCAACTCCTCTTTCCTTCTATTTCAGCTTCATCCCAACACCCACTCCTTCCACCTCAGGTCCCAGACATAAATCTTCATCCAGTGCTCCTTATCAAGGCTGTGCCATCTTGCACATTAAGAAGACCTGAAACACATAGGAGTGTGTAGCCCATTTTATTAGGGGGTGCACCATGGGGGGGAGGGGGGGCGTGTCCATCACCATCTATTGGGCGTGTCCATCACCGCCTATGGGCATCAATGCAAATTAAATAGGTGACTTAGTTATGTATATGCACTTCAGAATACTAAAAATAGGGACAGTGCGCGCCGAAGGTACGCTGCAAAAATTTACACTGTAATGCCCATTACACATAATGCCACACACAGTAATGCCCATTACATATAATGCAGTGCACAGTAATGCCCATTCCACCTAATGCCATCCAACATAATGCTCATTCCACATAATGCCACACACCATAATGCCCATCACACAGTAATGCCCATTCCACATATTGCCACACATTGTAATGCCCATTCCACATGCCAGGTCTTGACAAATTTTTGTAAAATAGGGACCATAGGGACAGCGCGCGCGCCTAAGATTTACACCGTAATGCCTATTACACGTCACACAGACATTACATAGTATACCACATGCCATAATGCCCATTACATGTTGTGCCTCACACGGTTATGCCCATTACGTCTCAGACTATGATGCCCATTACACATTATGCCACACACCATGATGCCCATTAAACATTATGCCACACACCGTGATGCCCATTACACATTATTACACATTATTTGACACAAGTGATGCCCATTACACATTATTACACATTATTTGACAAAAGTGATGCCCATTACACGTTATGCCACACACCATAATGTCCATTACATGTTGCGCCTCACACCGTGATACCCATTACAAGTGCGCCTCACACCGTGATACCCATTAGACATTGTGCCTCACACCGTGATACCCATTACAAGTGCGACTCACACCATGATACCCATTAGAGGTTGTGCCTCACACCGTGATGCCCATTACGTCTCAGACCGTCATGCCCATTACACATTAAGCCACACACCGTGTTGCCCACTACACATTATTACACATTTTTTGACACACGTGATGCCCATTACACATTATGGGGGGGGAGGGACATGACAGGGGTGGGTGGAGGAGAGGGGAGTGTAAGGAAGGAAAGGCTGGGAAGAGCAAGGGGGGGATTTTATATATGTGAGTACAATATGTGTGTGTGTGTATGTGTGTATATACATTTATACATATATATATATATATATATATATATATATATATATATATATATATATATATATATATATATATATATATATATCGAGAAAAGGGTGGTATAAGCGCCGAGTGGATTCTCCCAAAGCCTTTGTATAGAAATCTAGGAGAAAAGAGTGAGAAGGGCGCCTTCTGGTGTAGTAGGTTTAAGCTTAATATAGATCCCTTCACCTTTAGTGAATGATCACCCCAAATGTGTACAAGTGTACCGTTGTTAGTGGATTCCAACCACTTTTAATGAGCGTGTTTACAGGTAAAAAACGTCCAGGACTTGGGTTTCTCTTATCCCCACGTTCTTTTCTCTGAGACCATCACAGTGGAACAAAGAAATAGGAATAGAATAGTGTAATATTGCTAACACAGTTTTATTCTCGCAACACAGACTTAAAAATGCTCGTACAATGTATAAAAACATAAAGGCTTATCTGATGCAATGGTGAGGTCAGTCAATCGTCATCGCACTGTCAGAATTTCCCTCAACGCGTTTCATCCCCCGCCAGTGGGCTTGGATTTCGTCAGGAGTGTAATTATTACATGTTTACAGGATTATATTTCTACCCTCACTAATAGAGCAGTGGGTGGAGTGTGGTTCCCGCTATTCGCGGCACCACACTTCCGGTATCCGCCCGGTGGAACGCATGTGCGTCACTTCCGGAAGTCCGTGAACCGCATGTGACTTCCGGTTTTGGACGCGACTTCCGTTATACGGAGTCTGGTGATCTCAGGGTTTCCCCGGAAACAGAGGCAGCGGATGACTATGTTACCTATCCCCCTATCGGTTGCCTTGGTAACCACTAGAAAATAGTAAGGGATGGTGATGCTCTGTCTTAAAGTCATACCTACGTACAAATCGTATGTCATACATAAGGAAGACAACAACATGGACACAGAAGGGAGAGAACGTCCCTATGATCGGTGTTCTCCTGGGGTTTTTAGGTCACAGTGCCCTCCCATGGAAATCCCCGATACACAGTGGTTGGAATCCACTAACAATGGTACACTTGTACACATTTGGGGTGATCATTCACGAAAGGTGAAGGGATCTATATTAAGCTTAAACCTACTACACCAGAAGGCGCCCTTCTCACTCTTTTATCATATATATATATATATATATATATATATATATATATATATATATATATGTTTCCAAACAAAGGGCACTCGAGGACTTCAAAGTAGGTGAAGACAAAGGACTGGTTTATTTCTCAGTCAAGATGATGTCAACGTTTCGGGGTCTCCCCCGTCGTCAGGACAAATAAGGTGTATAAACAAGGAATAAACAATACTGACATTTATAGGCTTAAGACATACTTACCCCCTCTTGCAGACAGCACACTCTCCGCGACCGCCAGGCTTGATTTCCGGGTGCGATCGCACGCTGGTGACGTCACCGCTACTCACAGCGCTGTCTGACAGGCGCATCACTGTTTGTTTGGAAACATATCTTTGGAACTGCAAGGTTCCTTATTGCAGGCACCGGGGCAAGCCACCTTGGCCTACACCCAAGCCCGGGAGTGCCAGTTTATCTGGATTCTATATATATATATATATATATATATATATATATATATATATACATACACACACAAACTCATACTGTACTTGTAAATGTGAAATTGCTGCCTTACTTTCACTTATGTGGATGCAAGGTGGGGCAGACAACGACTCCTACAGAAGTGGCACTGCAGGTCCTCCACACCTCCTTCCTTCTCCCTGCAGCCTGCGTGCTCAGCCAGTCACTGAGCCGCAGGCTGCTGTGTCAGATATGATTGGACAGCTGAGCCATCGCTCAGCTGTCGTGTCCTATACGGCGCCGGCACCCTATATGGTGCTGTCAATCAGCAGCAATTAGGTCCCGCCGTCCCGGCCGGGACCCAGAGCAGAGCGCAGCAACTAAACACACAGCCTGTCCCTGACACTGCGTCTTTGCTCACCGCAGACCCTGCTGGCGCTTTCTCCTCCAAGCAGCAGCGGGGTCTGCCTGGCTGCAATCGTGCGGGGGTGCCCGGTCATTAGGAGGTGCCTGTGCACCCCTGGCACCCCCCGTGCGCACGCCTATGCTGAAACACATGGCCATAGAACATGTGCCGGTGTCCAAACGAAGAGGAGACAGGAACAAGAAATTAATAGATTTGGAAACGAGATGGATACATCGTTTAAAGTCCATGAAACCATTCGGACTGAATGAACGTTTACAACTGGGAACATGATTCGCAAATTAAATAGTTTTCTGTCGCTTAGGATGACAGTAATATATAAGATTGTCACCTAAGAGAGTGTTTAGTATACAGGTCCAATACAGCTTGCAAAGTACATCAGTAGCAGAGAGCCCACCTGGGCCAATACACTGCTTAATAAAACTATCATCCCCGTAGACCATGTAGGTGCAGAGAGCACTAACATAGCCCCTATTTAAGTCTGCATAATAACATACCTAGCACAGTAAGTCCCCAACAGTAATGAAGAACGAGAGAGGGGACGAAGTGCACGTTGGATGTCCCAACCTGTTCTTTTCAGCTACAGCCCAATACTTTATCTTATTCAAGTAATTTTGCCTGCACATGTGATTCATTTATGTTTACACTGTATGTACCTTGAGTTTTTACATAATTTTTCACAGTTTTTTTCACAGTTTTCATGAATCATGTGCAGGTCACAGCACATGTACTTTGTCCACAGCAACAGCACTTACAAATGATTTATAATTTTGATGGCACTGTATATTACGTTTGTATACTTTGTTTTGCAGTGACTTCATTCCGTCACATTACCCCGATCCCCGGAGCTAGATTGGGCGCCGGCTGCAGAGGGACAGAAGATTCCCCGGCACCATAACAACCATGAGCTTGCGTTTCACAACAAGCCAGGATGCGCAAATCGCAATGACTGCTTCCGGTTATCCGTCACTTCCGGGTAGCAGCCTCCGGCGTCCGAGCAGACCGGGAGGAGGGGGACTGATGGTGTGAGGGACACCCTATTTAGCTAAGCACACCACTTTGTTCTTTTGTTTCACCTACACCTTGAAAAAGGGGCGACAGCTCCGAAACGTCGGAAATTAGCATTTTTAATAAATGCTCGTATTTGAACTTTTTACAAGATCCTTGAGTGCCGCAGTCTGTTCCAGCTTTTTGAAATCTAACATTGTCCGGAGGGCAACGGAGCGAATATGTACTAGGAGAGTGCCGGGCCGAAGTCTCAAATATATATATCTATATCTATATATATATATATAGATATAGGAGGGGTAGATTCGCGGCACTCACGCGGGCTTCCAAATAACCACACAACACAAGGGATGCGGATAACGTTTCGGATATTACTCCTTTGTCAAATCCAAGAACTTCTTGGATTTGACAAAGGAGTAATATCCGAAACGTTATCCGCATCCCTTGTGTTGTGTGGTTATTTGGAAGCCCGCGTGAGTGCCGCGAATCTACCCCTCTTATTCTACCTACCCACGTGTCTGCACCCCGGCTGAAGTTCACCTAATCATTGCAGAGTGCCGGTTCCCTGGTCTCTATATATAGATATAGATATATATATATTATAATCAACAAAGATTTGACAAACCTTGACTTGACAGTGTGGTGAATAATTTATAAGAGATGTTACGGTGTAGTGCAAGAGGCATTTTGGTTTGATGCATAATGTGTAAGTGGCATTACAGCCTGGTGCATGATGTGTAAGGGGTGCTATGCAAAGGGCTTTACAGTATGATGCATAATGTGTAAGGGGCAGTATAGTGCAGTATAAGGAGCATTATGGTACATAATGTGTAAGGGGCATTACAGTGTGGTGCATAATGTGTGAAGGGTGTTACAGTGTGGTGCATAATGTGTAAGCGGATGTTATTATTATAGGAAAAATTCCAAATATTGTAAGGAGCATGAATCAGGAAAAAATATAGGCTATGGATTGTTTGAGGGAAGGGGCCCCAAACTGGTATCTTGCTTATGGCCCCATGTCTAAATCCAGCTCTGGTTACAGCTCCTCAATTTCTTAGTAAAAGCCCTTGAACATTTTCAACTGCACAACTATATGGTCCTTAATTCAGACCTAGCTGACTAAAAGGTCTTAATCTGTGATATGTCTTTAAAGGCAAGTTCAGTATTGTATTAGTACAGGGACATAGCAAGGGATATGGGGTAGGTGCAGTAGTCCAGTGTGTAAAGCTGTGAAACCCTGCAACCCTGTTTAACCTTATCAATGTACAATGCTGCAGAGCCCAGCATACAACTTCCTACAAGACAGACTGTACTCAAGGAACAGTTGTGTGGTGTGGTGTGATGTCATGAAATGAATGATTATTTTTAATAGTGATACTGATTCTGCTTTTTAACAAAGATGGTTAAATGCTACAATCTGTGAAAAGGAAAATACAAGTGCGCTCTGCAGACACAAAAGTAAAATGTGAATTTTTTTTCCAACTATGGGATTCCTATATACCCACTCTCCCACTCAATACAAGACAAATGATACACGATAGTTTACAGTCTACAACATGGTACCTTACTAGAATGGCTGCCCAGGACCCTCCTGTTCTCTTGAATTAATGTCTCAACAAATTAATCATTAAAACATATTTTCTGTTCCTCTGATATGTACGATGACTGGACTTAAAATATTAATGATACAAGTTTTACTTGTAATATTTCTACAACCTATGTACAACTTGTAAATGTAACATGTAAATCACTTTGAAAAGCAATGTCTTAATAAAAATTTTTATTAAAAAAAGTAAAATGTGAAGATTCTATCACTGGAACCTTGCACGTGTGAAATTCAGTTCATAAAAAATAATAATGTATCTCTAATACTGCATAAGAAGAACCAAAGGGGTCCTTGGTTGTGTCAGTTCAGGTTTAGTTTGTGTTTTTGACCTGAGGTCTAGTGTAGGAGTTAAAGTGGGATCTGTGTGCAGAAAGCTGGGTGGTCTAACGAAGTTTCTCATGGAAAGATGCACATAAACATCATGGATAAAGCTGAAGGAAGGCACTGGATAGAATAGGAGCTCAGGAAACTATAGTCTCTAGAGAACTAGGAGTAATGACAGAGAGAAAAGGATCCAGCCTGGGACTGGCAATGCTTGGCTCAGGAACTGGGCTGGAAGCAGTAATGTGTTAAAATGGAAATGGGCTAGGACAGCTAATGCTTTGCTCAGGGACCAGGCAGAGACTGGTATAACATAACACTGGAATTGGGCTAGGACCACTAATGCTTAGCTCTGGTACTGGACGGAGACCTGTAAAATGTAATACTGGAACAAAACTGAGAGTAACATTTGTACAATACATTGCCTGGATTTAGGCTTGTGAACCGGCTGGAAGTTGTGGTGCTGGAAACTGGACTCAGATGTGAGGACTTTGTAACTAGACTTGAACTAGTGGGCAAGATAACCCGCCTGGAACTTGTGCATAGGATGACCAGACTTGGACCAGTGGACATGATAACCAGACTGGAACTGTTGGATAAGATGACCATACTGCAACTGGTGGACAAGATCATCAGACTGGAACCGGTGGATGATATATTCAGACTGAAACAGTGGATGCTGGTGCAGAAGCAGTGTGTGAACACTGCGAGCACAAGCTTTAGTCACACACTGCTGGGTAGAAATAACATTACATGGGCAACCATCAGCCCTCCATGAAGTCCTTTTATAGTGGCTGCTGATTGCAGATTTGCCAGTGGAGGGGTAGCGGTCAATCTACCGAAAGACATTTTACTGGCGGTCATTATACTGACATCCATTGACGACAATCACAATACCAACATGGTAAATATACCAACATTAATTATGCCAATATGTTCAAATAACCAAAATAGTCAAAATGCTGACATTTAACATGATGACATGTCGACATGAGTTTAAAGCAATTTTATCCCCAAAACAGAATTGTTCATACTTTACCATCACAGAGGACCTGGAGGAGAAGTATAATAGTGTGGTGAGCGCAGCTAGGCACATGCCCAAAGCATGGCAAGGGGATGTGGTTCACTTAGACGTTGGCCTATGTCGACATAGACACAAAAAACACAGAAACATATGTCGACATGTTGACATGTCGGCATGTTAAATGTCTACATTTCGACAATGTTGCTCAATTAAACATGTTGGCATAATGAATGTCAGTATATTGACTGTGTCAGTATTTTTACTATCTGTCAATGGGTGTTGGTATAATGACTGTCTGTAAAACGTCCATAGAGAAATCATACTGCTGGAGCCAGGTTTTCCTAGAGAAAGAATTGGCTTGGTGGTGCAGCGGTCACTTGATTAAATAAAACATGGAGCTGTAGACAGCAGAGTCAGCAGGAGCTGCATGCTGGGAGAAGCTGGAGTTGACTGACAGTTTACTGGCAGAAGACATCCCAGGAGGAAGCAGTAATGTGCACAGACCAGCAGACCCCAGGTCACCTTCTCAGCTGATGAGGCAGTGGATGGCAGCTTTTACTATTATGTCTAGTGGCGCCATGTCCCCTAAATCCGCCCCTGTGTGTGTGAACACCTTCTTGCCATGCAGATGTGACCCTTCAGCCACAACCGGAGAGCTGGCTTGGTCACATCATATCAGGAATAATATTATTTTCTGTTTTAAAACTTAGGACCACTATCAGTGAGTGGAGAGAAAGCCAGACTGTTTGTGGACCTGCCATCAATGGATTGGACATAGTTTCTCTTTTTTTATATTAAGACATAAAGATAAAACTTCTGAGATTCCTACAGTCAGCAAAAAAACATGAAAAGTAAAAATTCATGTTCCTGATAAAAGTCTTCGGGGGCAATTTACTAACAACAGCCTTATATGATCAATCAGTATGGACGGGTACGAGGATATTTAATGTATGTGTCTATGGGCATCTATGATGGGACCTGCCCATAGACGCCAATGTTAAACCAACATGGGCTTCTATAGAGGTGCGAAGAGCCAATCAGCCACGGAGCTCCCCCAGAGTTGGCTGGGGGAGGAGCCAGTGTCTGACATCACTGGCAAATCCTCCAGTTTGGGGGAGGAGCCCAATGGTATCGTCACAGCAGTTTGTTTTTTTAGCCCCTGAATGCCTACATGGAAAGAAGAGGACGCGATCTTCACCTGATTGCTTGGTAAGTATAATTTCCTTCCACAGGTATCCTATGGATTCTACTGGAGAAGAGGACGGGCCTAGGCTGGAACCTATAGGTAAGTATGTTTGAGTGACTGTAGTTTGTATTAAAGTTTTATCTAAGGTGTGTGAGTGTCTTTTATTTGACAATTGATTAAGTTGTAGAACTACAAGTACCAGCAGACCTTTTAATGCCCCGCATGCTGGGACTTGTGGTTTTCCAAGTGCCTTCATGCAGGGGAGGCTTGCTGGGACTTGTAGCTCCACAGCTTAACCCAATAGTTTTTATTCAAATTTTTACATATTTTGGCTTTCAGCCCAGTGCCCACCGTCTAGGGTAGCAAGAAATTTGTAGCAAATTTGGGCCTGCGAAGGGTGCACAATTGGGTAAATCAGGTGCTGTTGCCAGCATTTAAGTGCTGTTGGAAAGGCAACTCGCACACTTCGCAATTAATAGGATCAATCCAAAGTCTTCTCATCTTCAATATTTAGGAACTTTTTTTGGGTACTTGTGTATTATCACGGCGCCCATCGCATCGCATACCACTAAATAAGGTATGCGTTGGTATGCGTTGCGATGCGATTTTCGCGTGAAAACAACCCGAATGTACAATTAAATATTGCATCGCATGCCAGCAAATGGCATGCGATGCCATGCGATTTTTAATTGTACAAGCACCCTGATGGGTGCATACAATGTTAAATGCACCCCCATTGTCAACGCGACCCCCACTATGAACGCCAACCCGAAGCGTGGCGAGTGCAGCGAGCCCGCGCAGGTCGTCGGTACGCGCCCTCTGACCTTTTTTTTGGCATTTTTTGCTCACGTGATATTACATGTAACTTTCAAGGTGTTTTCTGTAGTCTTTTATTTTGCTGTTTTTTTGTGTGGTTTTGCAGGCCTAAAAAATGAGGAAATTATATAAAAATGCTTCATATTTCTACCTCATCTTAGTCTAATTTTTTCCATTGAAAAGCACCTTTTTTCTTAAATGATCTGCTTTTTGAATATATTACTATTGTTCAGATTATAAGACGTCTTTCAGTTTTTCGGATCTTCATATTACTGGCCCGTTCTTAATGATGTTTTCCAGCTGATTGTGTTATTAGTTAGACTTATTTCATGCAGTCATTAACTTTTGTTTCTCATTTTAGAGTTTTAACTTCTTCATAGTCCCTGTTTACTTTTTGTTCATTGTCATTTTGACTAGCAGTGCTTGATATTGTGTACCTTGATGCTATTCAAAAGTGATAAAATGGAGAGTGATAAACAGACAGCCAATCCGCTCCTACTTGCCATGTCACAGACTGTGTTTGAAAAATGTCAGGCAGGAGCTGATTGGCTGGCTGTTTAGCACTCTCCATTTTATCACTTTTGAAGCTTAGAGAATCTGGCCCATAGCCTTCTTCCTATGGCATATTTTGTAGGGTTATGGCTTTCTGTTGCCTAACAGTGGTTTAAGTAACAATAAATTAATTCAATAGAATGGATATAATGGAATTGATTCCTGCCAGTATTGGTCTGCCTGGTGGGTGAGCTTTTTTTGGAAAGTGGTAGAATATTGGGATGATTGGATTCTGTGTGTAAGGTAATTTTTTTTTGTAGTTCTTTCATATGTAGTTCTTTCAATTTTCTTTATCCATTATGACTATTCTGGCACCATTGTCAGCAAGCTTAATTATGATATTCTATTGGAAATCTTGTAGTTCTTTTACTTCTAGTGGTAAAAAAATTGCATTGGGTTATATTAGTTTCCTTTTTCCCCCAGATCCTTTGCTTCTATCCTTTAGAAAGCTTCTATATATGGAACTTTAAGGTGGTTTGGTTAGCAAGTTGATTTGTTCTGTAGTTGACAGTAAATGGTTTATTTCTGTATTATTTTTGTTATGTAAAAATTACTTTTTTAAGGATATGAATAAATGGATGTTCATGTAAATGCTGCAATTGCTCATATTGCTGCTGGAAGTGAATTATAACTTAATCTTCCAACTAAACAAATCCAAATATCTCATGTAATACTATGAGAGTGATATACAGTTGTGCTCATAAGTTTACATGCCCTAGCAGAATTTGTGATTTTCTGGCCATGTCTCAGAGAATATGAATGATAACTCACAAACTTTTCTTTCACTCATGGTTAGTGGTTGGGTGAAGCCATTTATTGTCAAACAACTGTGTTTACTCTTTTTAAAATCATAATGACAACAGAAACTACCCAAATGACCCTGATCAAAGTTTACATAATACTTTTGTTGGTAAGCTGCTCAATCAGAGGTGTGTCATTCAGGTGCCAAAAGGGAGGGGTAATTCTGTCTAGGAAAAATTAGGTACCCCCAGTGACAGAGAGGCCTTGACGTACGGCCTGGGGGCTTAGCCCTATATCTGCAGATATATGCAACCAAGATCTCTGTATTATCTGATTAATATGTAGTTATTTTCTCACTCAGTGTGCAATTGGGATACAAAATGTATTTTGGCCTGATAACATGCACACAAGTTGACACAAATGGGTTTGAATGGCAACTAAAGGTAACCATCCTCACCTGTGATCTGTTTGCTTGTAATCAGTGTAATCCCCTCTGGAGGATGGATACCAGGTTGCCTGTTTGATTGTGCTGCTTTACTCGTTCCTGATGATGGTCTACACTAGACGACCGAAACGTCACGTTAGCTTGGATGTATTCTTTTGCCTATAATAAATTTGCTGCTGAGTATTAAGACCTTGGTAAGTGCCCATTTGCCTACTATATATATATATATATATATATATATATATATATATATATATATATATATATATATATATACAGGGCTATTTTTGTGCAGGCTCCAGCAGGAACTGAGGCCCTTATTCTAGTTCACTCTTTCAGACAAAATATTTCTTAGATGGACAAAACCATGTGAACTGCAGGTGAGGCAGGTGTTACTTGTGCAGAGATAATTAGATTTGGGTGGGGTTTTGTTTACACCTGCCTTACCTGCAGTGCACATGGTTTTGTCCATCTAAGAAATATTTTGTCAGAAAGAGTGAACTAGAATAAGGGCCTCAGTTCCTGCTGAAGCCTGCACAAAAATATATATATATATATATATATATATATATATATATATATATATATATACATATATATATCCAGGGAATGGGACGACACTCTCTATTAAAGTTCATCAATGCTGGGGTGCACACTCAAAATAGTCCTCCATGAAGGAAGTATTTAGTATAGTCGTGGGTACAGAAGGAGGTCACTCGCCAGACTGGAGTTAAAAGTGGTTATTTTTATTTCATCTCATTTTATTTACGCTGCCATCACATTTGGTCAACGTTTCGACCCGAATTAGGGCCTTTTTCAAGACTTGTTTGACAGCCATATCAGACAATACATCGAAGTAATATAGACACCATTGAGTGTCCAAAACGCTGCACCACGAGCTGTTAACGCATGTCAGCGTTGTGTATATTTATATGTTGATGGTGCGGCACTCAGGCTTGATGATGATGCAAAATGATGCTCAGCAAACAACGGCTGGAGACAACGTTTCAGTTTTTATTTTGACTGTTTTCCAGTCATATAAGGAAACATACAACAATCATATACCTTTATAGACAAATCCCCCAAGTGAATACACTGCTGTGAAACAGGAGGCATCAACTGGCAAGCGTCTCTTGCAGTGGCACTAGATGATGACATCATAAGTTACCATAGCAACTAAATGTGTACCCTTCACCACAAATAACAAAAAAGTTTTTTTTAAATATAAAAAATAATTAAATAAGGAAAAGTGCTGACACGGTTTGGCAACAGACGTATGGCAGAGTATGCATTAAGAGTGCACAGAATAAACACAATGCTAAATGGAGTATAAGTGGAGTCAATATGTACTTATGCAATCTGTGAATGAAAACCAATATTCTGGATATACAAAAATGCACAACATACATGAAATATGACAAGCAGAATGCTAGGAAAGGTGAGTGCCGATGTTTAGTTTATATATTGTTTATTAGATTAATTTTTTTAATTAGTCTTATTGTGGTCACATTCTCTCATGCACCCTGTTTTAACCTATACTTCATAGCTTATGTTAACCATTTCCCTAGATGATTAGTGAAAGGTGTGTTGGTAACTGCTCACCTAATAAAGCACAGTCTGCTGTGAGCTTTAGAACAGATAGCATGCCTGGAATCAAACATTGATGTGATAGCTATGTGTATTGTAGCCATTTTGAGCGATAGTGTTAGGACCTGCACAAAAGTGGGGTCCCTTGAAGGGGGCTGCAGGCTTAAATGCATTGATCAATTCATGAACCAAATCTCCACTATTTATTATCAGTTAATTTAGTGTGGGCAGAGCCCCTACAATGTCTTTTTAAACAATGTGGTCACAATAGGGCACCCCAAAACTAGGAAAGGTGAGTGCCGATGTTTAGTGTGTATATATATATATATATATATATATATATATATATATATATATATATATATATATATATATATATATATATATATGTAGAAGGATTCCCGGCACTCACTGTTGGAGGGATGAGAACTTTGGTGCCACACAGTCCAGGTGCGGATAGGTATATGTAGAAGCGAGTGGGCACTCTTAAGATTTTTCACTCTGCACGGCGGCAGGTTTTAGAAGTAAATAAGTTGAAAACACAAGTTTAGTGGGTCAACGTTTCGGGCTCCTGGCCCTTTATCAAGACATCAAAAAACAGTGTGCAAAAACATACATTTATAGGGGAGTGGGGTGTACCTCGTGCAGCAAACACCTGAGAGCCTTCAGTCGGGGTGGTGATGACGTCACCGGCGCATAGAGCATCAGTGGTCACCGGGTCTCCCGGGGGCATGTGTCTAACGTGAGTGAGTAGTCAAGGCAACGAAAGTGAAGTGTGTCCAGTGCAAGTGCGCACTGAAAGGAAGCCTGGGTGGCAAGTGAAAAGACAGTGTATGCGGGTTAGTGCATAGCACATCTTCGGATTAACGGGCTGACTACAGGAGTGCTGTGTTTGCTGCAAGGGTAGTTACATGGTACAAAAACTTGCTGTGTACATAAACAGCAATATACATAATGCGCGCAAACAAAGGAATTAAACAGCAGGTACAGGATGATAATGGGAAAATGATATTGTTGACATGACAACGGGTCCACAGAAAGAAGCAGTGCATGACCGCTAATGAGCAAACGGCATGTCAAATCATCTGAAACTAGTATGCATCATGTTGAACAGTTTATACATAGATGAGAAACAAATATGAGCAGTGGGTGCAAATACGCCACCCGTAGCAGGTTGCAAAGTTGAAGTAGCGGTGAGTGCAAATCCGCAATGGGAAAACGACAAGTCCAATGATCAAAGTCATGTAGGCATCATGAGGGACAGTTTATATATATAATGACAACATACTGGCAGTCTAAGTAAGCATTTCATGTAGACAGTAGGCATGAATGGGCAGAGTAGAAGAGGCGGCAAGACAGCAAGTGGAGTAATGCAATAATGACTTCTAAATGGAAAGTAACAACTGAGCCACAAAGTGTCAAGCACGTATCCAGTGTGTCATGCTGTCAACAACTGTCAGGCAGCAGACGTGCTGGGTTACATTGGACCGGACGGGACAGAGCCAGGTAGGGGGACTGTGCTAAACAGTGATAAACATCCGGAAACAACGACGAAGTGTGCCAGTCCAGGTTGGTCGACATCACTCATGTAACGGTGTGTCGGCTGGAATGCAATTTATCCCGACTAAACATTAGTTCCTGGCGCTGGAGTGCTCAGAGTGAGAGCAAAGGCATGGAGGTATCAACAGTCAAGTAGCGGGTGTATAAGCAGTCTCAGAGGATCTAAATTACTAATAAGCAAAAACGGGTGACACAGAGCGGGTGCTGTGTGTTGTTCACGGATAGGGAAACCGTTTGAAGGCTACACTTTGTTGGCGAGTTCCCAGGCAAGGTATACAATGTTGAATGTCACTTACCCCATCAACGCTGTTGTTAAGCTTGCAGTGTGCGTACTTGCGGAGCCGACGGTTGTGGCGATGTGGAAGCATGCAGTGGGCAACACTGCTGTACGGCAAGGAAACTTGTCATGTGTTGCACTTCAGTGGGGTTTCGTGAAGCTGGATCAGGGTGATCTTGTGTGCTAGTTCTGAAGAATGGGATACAGGCACGATGTGGTCAAAGGAAGCAGGAGAGGGGTAGAATTTCATTCAATCCACGTGGTTGGACAGTGTCAAGTTTGTGAATCCACCGTGCTTCCAATCTCAGTAATGATCTGCCTCTATCACCTCCTCGGAGACTTTCAGGTACACAGTCAATGATTTTATAACGAAGGCTGGGTAAGCTGTGGTTGTGGGCTTTCCAGTGCCTAGCAACAGGTTGGTCGGAACCTTTTGTACCAAGGGCAGCTCGGATGCTAGACTTGTGGGCGGCTATCCTCTCTTTGAACTGTCGGATAGTCTTACCGACGTAGAGGAGTCCGCAAGGGCATTTGATATAGTAGACAACGTATCTACTAGTACATGTCAAGGGGTGTCGAATAGGGATTTTGACACCTGTTCTCGGGTGTAGCAGGTAGTCTCCAGTTTCTAAGCCTCCACAAGTTACACATTGGAGGCAGCGAAAATTGCCATTCTTTCTTTTGAGAAAGGTAGTAGTTGATGGTCCTTTGTGGAGTGTGGTGATGTCATTGTGTACCACAAAGTCTTTCAGGTTGCGGCTGCGCTTGTAAGCGGGCATGATGGCACAGTGTTTCATACTTGCTAATTCGGGGTCTGTGGTGATGAGTGGCCATATGCGTTTGGCAGCAGAGACGATGTCGTGACTGGCTGTAGAGAAACATTGAGTCCACACGATTTTGTCTTTGTTCTGTGCTTTAGTTGTAGGTTGGAGCAGTGTTGTTCGATCCATTTTTAGGACTTTGTCTTTGGTGTTCTCTAGAAGTTTGGCTGGGTAGCCTCTTAGAAGGAATTTTTTAGACATTTCCATGATTTCTTTTTCTGCCTCCTGTGTGTTGGAGCAAATGCGCATTGCCCTGATGAACTGGGAGTAGGGTAGACCCCATTTGGATGCGGGGGGGTGGAAGCTGCTCCCCAGCAATATGGTGTTTCTGTCTGTTGGCTTATGGTAGACAGTGGTTTCCAGATGTAGGTCATTGTTTTGACTGATGCGTACATCCAAGAAGTTTACCGCTTCATAGCTGGAGTTGGTGGTAAATTTGATGTTGGCATCCAATCTGTTAATATCAATCATGGTGGTATCGAAGCTCTCTTGCGTGCCATCCCATATGAGCGATATATCATCTATATATCTATAGTATGCCTTGATGCGGGTTGCTATCAGGGGATCAGAGAAGAAGAGATCGTTTTCGATTTGGTACATGAATATGTTAGCAACACTTGGAGCTACGCAGGATCCCATCGCTACCCCAGAGTGTTGAATGAAGAACTGTCCATCGAATATAAAGTAGTTGTTGGCTAGAGCCATGTCAAGAAGTTCCATGAAAAAGGTTATGTCAGGCCCGCTGTAGATGCCACTGGATTGTACAGATCTTCTGACCGCCTCCAAGCCTCTGTCGTGCGGAATACAGGTGTAAAGTGAAACGACATCTATTGTGCACAATAGGCATTTGTTGGGCAATGGTGATAGATTGATGAGTTCCGATAGCAGTGTGGTGGTGTCCTTCAAGTAGGTTCTTTGGTTTTGTACTATGGGCTGGAGAAAGAGGTCAAGGAATTGTGCAGCAGTGTAATAAAGTGAGTCTCTCGCAGAAATGATTACAGACGACGCAATCCCAGATTTGATACAGAGCAATCGAGTGACATTTCCTCCAGCGACACTGATCGCTCAAAAAACTCCAAAGGACGGTTCTCTCACAAACCACCGCTGGGGGTTTCTACAAGAGCCAGAGGTCCCCCACCAAAAGACGACCCACCAGACGAGGCGGCCAATTCCTCAGGAAAATCAAACAGGAGGAGAGGCAAGAAAGCACAGTCATAAACCTGTCTGAAGGGACTCTTAGTGAAACCGAAATTAAAGTTCTCAATAAAGGATTGTCGTTTGTGCCCACACACACCCCTGACCTCCTGGAAGACCGCATTGATCTTTACAAACTTGGCCGCAAGCTCAGATTACATGAACACTTCAAGAGCAACCAGCAGCCACCACCTAAAAAAGTTAATACCCTAACCAAGAAAAGCAACTTTGATCCCACATCGAATAACCCCTCCATCAAAAGCTTTGTCAATCATATGGAGCAACAAATCAAAGAAGCTCACTCCAACAAATCGGAGATGAAAGCCAATCTCTCCACAGAAGAAAGAACTGCTCTTAAAGCCCTCAGTGGTTACACTGATATCGTAATTAGAACTGCAGACAAAGGGGGAGCAACTGTGGTGCAAAATCTGACAGCCTATAAAACAGAATTACACAGACAACTGGATGATGTCGACACGTACCGCAGGTTGCCAGCGGATCCCACACCGGTATTCAAAAGGGCCTATGACCAATTCTTATCGGAAGCTACAACCTCCAACATCATACCGGATAGTATCCGACAGTTACTCACCACGGATTTCCCCAAAGTCCCCATACTGTACTCATTACCAAAAATCCACAAAGACTTGCACAATCCCCCCGGCCGACCAATCATTTCTGCGAGAGACTCACTTTATTACACTGCTGCACAATTCCTTGACCTCTTTCTCCAGCC
Source organism: Crinia signifera (assembly GCF_055691185.1). Classification (NCBI taxonomy): domain Eukaryota; kingdom Metazoa; phylum Chordata; class Amphibia; order Anura; family Myobatrachidae; genus Crinia; species Crinia signifera. Next base: position 211,099,362 of record NC_139221.1, on the reverse strand, counting down.
CATAGTACAAAACCAAAGAACCTACTTGAAGGACACCACCACACTGCTATCGGAACACATCAATCTATCACCATTGCCCAACAAATGCCTATTGTGCACAATAGATGTCGTTTCACTTTACACCTGTATTCCGCACGACAGAGGCTTGGAGGCGGTCAGAAGATCTGTACAATCCAGTGGCATCTACAGCGGGCCTGACATAACCTTTTTCATGGAACTTCTTGACATGGCTCTAGCCAACAACTACTTTATATTCGATGGACAGTTCTTCATTCAACACTCTGGGGTAGCGATGGGATCCTGCGTAGCTCCAAGTGTTGCTAACATATTCATGTATCAAATCGAAAACGATCTCTTCTTCTCTGATCCCCTGATAGCAACCCGCATCAAGGCATACTATAGATATATAGATGATATATTGCTCATATGGGATGGCACGCAAGAGAGCTTCGATACCACCATGATTGATATTAACAGATTGGATGCCAACATCAAATTTACCACCAACTCCAGCTATGAAGCGGTAAACTTCTTGGATGTACGCATCAGTCAAAACAATGACCTACATCTGGAAACCACTGTCTACCATAAGCCAACAGACAGAAACACCATATTGCTGGGGAGCAGCTTCCACCCCCCCCCCGCATCCAAATGGGGTCTACCCTACTCCCAGTTCATCAGGGGAATGCGCATTTGCTCCAACACACAGGAGGCAGAAAAAGAAATCATGGAAATGTCTAAAAAATTCCTTCTAAGAGGCTACCCAGCCAAACTTCTAGAGAACACCAAAGACAAAGTCCTAAAAATGGATCGAACAACACTGCTCCAACCTACAACTAAAGCACAGAACAAAGACAAAATCGTGTGGACTCAATGTTTCTCTACAGCCAGTCACGACATCGTCTCTGCAGCCAAACGCATATGGCCACTCATCACCACAGACCCCGAATTAGCAAGTATGAAACACTGTGCCATCATGCCCGCTTACAAGCGCAGCCGCAACCTGAAAGACTTTGTGGTACACAATGACATCACCACACTCCACAAAGGACCATCAACTACTACCTTTCTCAAAAGAAAGAATGGCAATTTTCGCTGCCTCCAATGTGTAACTTGTGGAGGCTTAGAAACTGGAGACTACCTGCTACACCCGAGAACAGGTGTCAAAATCCCTATTCGACACCCCTTGACATGTACTAGTAGATACGTTGTCTACTATATCAAATGCCCTTGCGGACTCCTCTACGTCGGTAAGACTATCCGACAGTTCAAAGAGAGGATAGCCGCCCACAAGTCTAGCATCCGAGCTGCCCTTGGTACAAAAGGTTCCGACCAACCTGTTGCTAGGCACTGGAAAGCCCACAACCACAGCTTACCCAGCCTTCGTTATAAAATCATTGACTGTGTACCTGAAAGTCTCCGAGGAGGTGATAGAGGCAGAGCATTACTGAGATTGGAAGCACGGTGGATTCACAAACTTGACACTGTCCAACCACGTGGATTGAATGAAATTCTACCCCTCTCCTGCTTCCTTTGACCACATCGTGCCTGTATCCCATTCTTCAGAACTAGCACACAAGATCACCCTGATCCAGCTTCACGAAACCCCACTGAAGTGCAACACATGACAAGTTTCCTTGCTGTACAGCAGTGTTGCCCACTGCATGCTTCCACATCGCCACAACCGTCGGCTCCGCAAGTACGCACACTGCAAGCTTAACAACAGCGTTGATGGGGTAAGTGACATTCAACATTGTATACCTTGCCTGGGAACTCGCCAACAAAGTGTAGCCTTCAAACGGTTTCCCTATCCGTGAACAACACACAGCACCCGCTCTGTGTCACCCGTTTTTGCTTATTAGTAATTTAGATCCTCTGAGACTGCTTATACACCCGCTACTTGACTGTTGATACCTCCATGCCTTTGCTCTCACTCTGAGCACTCCAGCGCCAGGAACTAATGTTTAGTCGGGATAAATTGCATTCCAGCCGACACACCGTTACATGAGTGATGTCGACCAACCTGGACTGGCACACTTCGTCGTTGTTTCCGGATGTTTATCACTGTTTAGCACAGTCCCCCTACCTGGCTCTGTCCCGTCCGGTCCAATGTAACCCAGCACGTCTGCTGCCTGACAGTTGTTGACAGCATGACACACTGGATACGTGCTTGACACTTTGTGGCTCAGTTGTTACTTTCCATTTAGAAGTCATTATTGCATTACTCCACTTGCTGTCTTGCCGCCTCTTCTACTCTGCCCATTCATGCCTACTGTCTACATGAAATGCTTACTTAGACTGCCAGTATGTTGTCATTATATATATAAACTGTCCCTCATGATGCCTACATGACTTTGATCATTGGACTTGTCGTTTTCCCATTGCGGATTTGCACTCACCGCTACTTCAACTTTGCAACCTGCTACGGGTGGCGTATTTGCACCCACTGCTCATATTTGTTTCTCATCTATATATAAACTGTTCAACATGATGCATACTAGTTTCAGATGATTTGACATGCCGTTTGCTCATTAGCGGTCATGCACTGCTTCTTTCTGTGGACCCGTTGTCATGTCAACAATATCATTTTCCCATTATCATCCTGTACCTGCTGTTTAATTCCTTTGTTTGCGCGCATTATGTATATTGCTGTTTATGTACACAGCAAGTTTTTGTACCATGTAACTACCCTTGCAGCAAACACAGCACTCCTGTAGTCAGCCCGTTAATCCGAAGATGTGCTATGCACTAACCCGCATACACTGTCTTTTCACTTGCCACCCAGGCTTCCTTTCAGTGCGCACTTGCACTGGACACACTTCACTTTCGTTGCCTTGACTACTCACTCACGTTAGACACATGCCCCCGGGAGACCCGGTGACCACTGATGCTCTATGCGCTGGTGACGTCATCACCACCCCGACTGAAGGCTCTCAGGTGTTTGCTGCACGAGGTACACCCCACTCCCCTATAAATGTATGTTTTTGCACACTGTTTTTTGATGTCTTGATAAAGGGCCAGGAGCCCGAAACGTTGACCCACTAAACTTGTGTTTTCAACTTATTTACTTCTAAAACCTGCCGCCGTGCAGAGTGAAAAATCTTAAGAGTGCCCACTCGCTTCTACATATATATATATATATATATATATATATATATATATATATATATATATATATATATATATAATTTATGTGTGTATTTTACTGTACCCCTCTAAAATTTCAGAGAACTTCAAAAACACCATTTACAGGATAAAAGCACTAGGACAGAGCCTGGTATACTCTATAGTCAGCTTTAAAATAATAATAATAACAACAACAACAACAACAACAACAACAACAACAACAACAGTATATAGTAATATTAATAGCAACAACATATTGGTTTAATTTAAAAAAAAATACTAGAAACACAAGTCCTGGGTATCCCAGAAAACTTTAATGGGACCAATCTTGGGACCAATCAAACTTTCTGTCTAGAGCACTGACTCCAAAGTGGAGGCAGACCGCATCCTATCAAGCATTTGAACAACTAAAGCACTAATTAGTGACATTATCACTGAGAAGAGAAATAGCATAAACTTGCCAAGTGTGTCTCTGGTACATATCATGTAGTACATGACAAGATCACATGGTGCATATACAGTAATAACACAGGCACAAGCCATTTGTTACGGGCAGTGGCTAAACTTTCCATCGGACAAAAATAAAAGTATTACCCACTGTATGTTCTTTTGATATACTTTTAGGAACCCAATTATAACTGCAATTGTTGAATTTGTGTACTGTACCTTCTTCTATGTATATGAAATCTATGTACATGCTGTAAAAATAGTTAAATAGAATGCTTTAGAATTACTTCTAAATTACTGTTTAAAGTGTATTTTTTGCATGCTCATTTATCATATAGTGTGTAATCTTATTATGATTTAGCTAATGTATACCCACATGTAATGTGTATTTTTATTGATTAAATAAATAAAGTGCTAATTGTGGTTTACCAGCAGTGCAATAATTATTATGTTCATGGAAAAGCTTTCTTTGGATTATATTTAACGAATAAGAATAGCTTGCCAACTTATTAAGAAATCTTAAAGCAGTGTGTGTGTGTGCGTGTGTGTGTGTCATATATATATATATATATATATATATATATATATAAAAATATATAATACACTTCTACAAAATATCTATGCAGAATATTTGTGCCCACAGTTAGATTGAATATATATATATATATATATATATATATATATATATATATGATTGCCATCCTCATTACAAGAAAGAACCAGCACCAGACCACAAGATGCAATAAAATAATCTCTTTAGTGAAGCAACTTTGTATAGGATTGTAGCATCATAATCCAGGCTTCCAGAAATACAATTCCAGCCACTGACACGGTTATAACACGGCTCCAATTGTGACAATTGCATGGGACCAATAGGCTTCCCCACCCTCAGGCATACACATTGAATACTTTACTGTGACCGGATCTCAGTAGCAGTCTGTCAGTAGGTCCCGACGGACCGTTTCGGTGCCCTGCACACCTTCCTCAAAGGGACAAAGGACTGACACTGGATGCACTCTGGACACTGCTTAAATAGGGCAAGAAACCGGCAAATCACCTGTACTCACCTGCGCTCCGTCTCCTGCTTCATTCCTCCACGTGCGCGCGTCTTCCGGTTTCCAGGAGTGACGTCAGACGCCAGCCGGCGTATCCGCGCCCGGCAATGACGCGACTCACTGGTCCCCGTCACGCAGCCTGCATCGCGGGGAAGAAACAAAGGTTCCTAGGCGCAAGCCATACAAACGTTACCATGGTTACTCTCGTGCATTACCCAGCACAATCCTTCATACCCCTATCAAAAAAGGGGAGCGGGGCGCACCATATACCTACATCATCGGCACTATGTAAAGAGATTACCACACACATAACCAAACAATACTAAAGCACAAATAACGTATGATATCAAATATATGCAAAACCACATATGTATACAAAACATATATGCACAAAATACCTAGAAAATACAGAATACATAAAAAATACATCAAAAAATAAATGAAAAATGAATGAAAAATACCTGAAAGGCAATACAAGGATCATATATCACATCACTAATTGTCCTGTTAGATAAATACCTAAAGCCCAAAGATATATTGTATTTTGCTATATCCTATAAGAACGGTGCAAAGGAAAATTCCTCATTAAGCCCATTGGGGCTCATGCAGTCAAGTTCGTAGATCCAGAAACACTCTCTCTGCATTAATTTGCCATGTCTATCTCCACCTCTTCTCATAGGTGCCACATATTCAAGTGGCATAAACTTAAAGTCACTGATCCTGTGGCCACAATTGATAAAATGTCTGGCTACTGGGGGAGTTCCAGGCTCTAACTTGATCCCAGCTTTCTTAATTGAGCTCCGATGCATAGAGATTCTCTCTTTTAGCATTCTGATTGTCTTCCCCACATAAATTTTGTTACAGGGGCACATAATCATATATATTACATAGCGGGTTTCACAATTCATTCTTGTTTTCAATGTGTATTGTTTGCCTGTTTTAGGGTGTTTAAAATTGTCTGTTACTTTGATGAATCCGCAGTTTGCACATCCAGTGCACCGGAAGGATCCCACAGCTCTCTGTAGCCAACTTTGTTTGGGTCCTACACAAGGACTCACATCCGTGTATAATATCCTTTGTTTAAGGTTTCTACTGCGCTTGTAACAGAACAACGGCAAAGTTCCGCAACTGGCTCCCAATACCGGGTCCGTCTGGATTATGTGCCAGTGTTTGGTTATTGACTTGCGTATCTCTTTTGACGCAATCGAATATGTGCTGGAAAACATAATTCTGGACTCATGAGCTTTTTTCTCACTGGGATTTAAGAGAACCTGTCTGCTGAGGCTCTTGGCCCGTGCTTTTGCTTCTGTTAGCTCCCCTCTGCTGTAGCCTCTTGATGAAAAATCATGGCACATTGCATCTAGGGTCTCCTCTAGTTTTGTAGGATCAGAGGTGTTCCGTGCTGCCCGTACAAGCTGAGAATAGGGCAGACCCTTTTTAAGGGGCTGAGGATGAAAACTTTCTGCCAACAAAAGAGTGTTTCTGTCTGTTGGTTTCTTAAAAAGTGTAGTGACAAAACCATAGTCCTTCACATGCACCGTCACATCAAGGTAATCAATACTTGTTGGGCTTTGGTTACACGTAAATCTGATTGAACCAGTTAAACAATTTAGATAGTCTACAAACTCACGCAGTCTCGTCAGACCACCTGTCCACACCAAAAAGATATCGTCGATGTAACGTAAGTACATCGACACATATTTGCAAAAATCATTATTGGCGAGTATCTTGGAGCATTCGTAATCATACATAAAAATATTGGCGTATGATGGGGCCATATTGGACCCCATCGCCGTCCCCTTACATTGTAAGAAGAACATATTATTAAATAAAAAATAGTTCTTCTTCAAAATAGTCTCCATTAGCAAAATAAGATACTCCACTGGTGGCCCCTGATAGTGTGGACACTCGCTGACGACCCTGCGGGTAGCCTGCAGACCCTCTACATGCATTATATTTGTGTACAAGCTAGTGACATCTAGTGTCACTAGCAAACATCCTTTCGGTGGTGTCCCAAATTGCTGTAACCTATTCAGAAAGTCTGTAGTATCTTTAACCCCTTCATGACAGAGCCAGTTTGTGAATTCATGACAGAGCCCTTTTTTTCAAATCTGACATGTGGGGATAACTTTTTTTTGCTTTTACTTATCCCAGTGATTTTGAGATTGTTTTCTCGTGACACATTGTACTTCAAGTTAGTGGTAAATTTTGGTCGATACAGTCTGTGTTTTTTTGTGAAAAATACCAAAATATCGTGAAAAAATGGAAAATTTAGCAATATGCAAAATGTCAAATTTTCTGCTTGTGAGACAAATAATCATACCACTCAAAATAGTTAATAACTAACATAGACCATATGTCTACTTTATGTTGCCATCATTATTTCAACCCCCTTTTCATTTTTTTGGACACTAGGAGGCTTCAAATATGACTAGCAAATTCTCAAATTTTCAAGAAAATTTCAAACACTGATTTTTTTAGGGACCAGTTCAGTTCTGATGTGACTTTGAGGGACTTGTATGTGAGACACCCCCATAAATGATGCCATTTCAAAAACTGCACCCCTCACAGTATTCAAAACAGCATTTTGGAAGTTTGTTAACCCTTTAGGTGTTTCACAGGAATTAAAACAAAGTGTAGGTGAAATTTCAAAATTTCTTTTTTTTTGCAGAGTTTCAATTTTAATACATTTTTCTAACAAATACAGTAGATTTTACTAGAGAAATGTGACTAAAAATTGATTCCCCCAATTCTTGTGTTTTCAAAAATATCCTATATGTGGCCCTAGTGTGCACGATGACCAAACCACAGGCTTCATAATAGAAGGAGCACCTACTTGATTTTGGAGCCTCCTTTTTATGAGATTTTTTTTTAGGCACCATGTAGGTTTCTAGGCACCATAAGTGCTAAAAGTTAGGAACTTTCCCCACAAGTCACCCCATTTTGCAATCTACACCCCTCAGGGAATTCATCTAGGGGTATAGTGTACATTTCAAACCCCCAGGGGTTTCACCAATTTTGGTACAACTGGGATGTGAAAATGGAAAATTACATTTTTTTACACAAACATGCAGTTCTGGCTCAAAATTTTTCATTTTCACAAGGAATGAAGGAGACAAAGCACCCCAATATCTGTGCCCCAATTTCTCCCGAGTACGGCAATGCCTCAAATGTGACCAAAAAATACCAGTGGGGCGCATAGCAGGACTCAGAAGGGAAGGAGTGATTTTTGGATTTGGCAGCACAGATTTTGGTGGAATGAATGGTGGGTGCCATGTTGCATTAGCAAGACTCCCAAAGCACCAATACAGTGGAACCCCCCCACAAGTCACCCCATTTTGCAAAGTACACCCCTCAGGGAATTCATCTAGGGGTATAGTGTACATTTCAAACCCCCAGGGGTTTCACCAATTTTGATACAACTGGGATGTGAAAATGGAAAATTACATTTTTTTACACAAACATGCAGTTCTGGCTCAAAATTTTTCATTTTCACAAGGAATGAAGGAGACAAAGCACCCCAAAATCTGTGCCCCAATTTCTCCCGAGTACGGCAATGCCTCACATGTGACCAAAAAATACCAGTTGGGCGCATGGCAGGACTCAGAAGGGAAGGAGTGATTTTTGGATTTGGCAGCACAGATTTTGGTGGAATGAATGGTGGGTGCTATGTTGCACCAATACAGTGGAACCCCCCCACAAGTCACCCCATTTTGCAAAGTACACCCCTCAGGGAATTCATCTAGGGGTATAGTGTACATTTCAAACCCCCAGGGGTTTCACCAATTTTGGTACAACTGGGATGTGAAAATGGAAAATTACATTTTTTTACACAAACATGCAGTTCTGGCTCAAAATTTTTCATTTTCACAAGGAATGAAGGAGACAAAGCACCCCAAAATCTGTGCCCCAATTTCTCCCGAGTACGGCAATGCCTCACATGTGACCAAAAAATACCAGTTGGGCGCATGGCAGGACTCAGAAGGGAAGGAGTGATTTTTGGATTTGGCAGCACAGATTTTGGTGGAATGAATGGTGGGTGCCATGTTGCATTAGCAAGACTCCCAAAGCACCAATACAGTGGAACCCCCCCACAAGTCACCCCATTTTGCAAAGTACACCCCTCAGGGAATTCATCTAGGGGTATAGTGTACATTTCAAACCCCCAGGGGTTTCATCAATTTTGATACAACTGGGCAGTGAAAATGAAAAATTACATTTTTTTACACAAAAATGCAGTTCTGGCTCAAAATTTTTCATTTTCACAAGGAATGAAGAAGACAAAGCACCCCAAAATCTGTGCCCCAATTTCTCCCGAGTACGGCAATGCCTCACATGTGACCAAAAAATACCAGTTGGGCGCATGGCAGGACTCAGAAGGGAAGGAGTGATTTTTGGATTTGGCAGCACAGATTTTGGTGGAATGAATGGTGGGTGCCATGTTGCATTAGCAAGACTCCCAAAGCACCAATACAGTGGAACCCCCCCACAAGTCACCCCATTTTGCAAAGTACACCCCTCAGGGAATTCATCTAGGGGTATAGTGTACATTTCAAACCCCCAGGGGTTTCACCAATTTTGATACAACTGGGATGTGAAAATGGAAAATTACATTTTTTTACACAAACATGCAGTTCTGGCTCAAAATTTTTCATTTTCACAAGGAATGAAGGAGACAAAGCACCCCAAAATCTGTGCCCCAATTTCTCCCGAGTACGGCAATGCCTCACATGTGACCAAAAAATACCAGTTGGGCGCATGGCAGGACTCAGAAGGGAAGGAGTGATTTTTGGATTTGGCAGCACAGATTTTGGTGGAATGAATGGTGGGTGCTATGTTGCACCAATACAGTGGAACCCCCCCACAAGTCACCCCATTTTGCAAAGTACACCCCTCAGGGAATTCATCTAGGGGTATAGTGTACATTTCAAACCCCCAGGGGTTTCACCAATTTTGGTACAACTGGGATGTGAAAATGGAAAATTACATTTTTTTACACAAACATGCAGTTCTGGCTCAAAATTTTTCATTTTCACAAGGAATGAAGGAGACAAAGCACCCCAAAATCTGTGCCCCAATTTCTCCCGAGTACGGCAATGCCTCACATGTGACCAAAAAATACCAGTTGGGCGCATGGCAGGACTCAGAAGGGAAGGAGTGATTTTTGGATTTGGCAGCACAGATTTTGGTGGAATGAATGGTGGGTGCCATGTTGCATTAGCAAGACTCCCAAAGCACCAATACAGTGGAACCCCCCCACAAGTCACCCCATTTTGCAAAGTACACCCCTCAGGGAATTCATCTAGGGGTATAGTGTACATTTCAAACCCCCAGGGGTTTCACCAATTTTGATACAACTGGGATGTGAAAATGGAAAATTACATTTTTTTACACAAAAATGCAGTTCTGGCTCAAAATTTTTCATTTTCACAAGGAATGAAGGAGACAAAGCACCCCAAAATATGTGCCCCAATTTCTCCCGAGTACGGCAATGCCTCACATGTGACCAAAAAATACCAGTTGGGCGCATGGCAGGACTCAGAACGGAAGGAGTGATTTTTGGATTTGGCAGCACAGATTTTGGTGGAATGAATGGTGGGTGCCATGTTGCATTAGCAAGACTCCCAAAGCACCAATACAGTGGAACCCCCCCACAAGTCACCCCATTTTGCAAAGTACACCCCTCAGGGAATTCATCTAGGGGTATAGTGCACATTTCAAACCCCCAGGGGTTTCACCAATTTTGATACAAGTGGGCAGTGAAAATGAAAAATTACATTTTTTTACACAAAAATGCAGTTCTGGCTCAAAATTTTTCATTTTCAGAAGGTATGAAGGAGAAAAAGCACCCCAAAATCTGTGCCCCAATTTCTCCCGAGTACGGCAATGCCTCACATGTGACCAAAAAATACCAGTTGGGTGCATGGCAGGACTCAGAAGGGAAGGAGTGATTTTTGGATTTTGCAGCACAGATTTTGGTGGAATGAATGGTGGGTGCTATGTTGCATTGCCAATACAGTGGAACCCCCCCACAAGTGACCCCATTTTGCAAACTACACCCCTCAGGGAATTCATCTAGGGGTATAGTGTACATTTCAAACCCCCAGGGGTTTCACCAATTTTGATACAAGTGGGCAGTGAAAATGAAAAATTACATTTTTGTACACAAAAATGCAGTTCTGGCTCAAAATTTTTCATTTTCAGAAGGTATGAAGGAGAAAAAGCACCCCAAAATCTGTGCCCCAATTTCTCCCGAGTACGGCAATGCCTCACATGTGACCAAAAAATACCAGTTGGGTGCATGGCAGGACTCAGAAGGGAAGGAGTGATTTTTGGATTTTGCAGCACAGATTTTGGTGGAATGAATGGTGGGTGCTATGTTGCATTGCCAATACAGTGGAACCCCCCCACAAGTGACCCCATTTTGCAAACTACACCCCTCAAGGAATTCATCTAGGGGTATAGTGTACATTTCAAACCCCCAGGGGTTTCACCAATTTTGGTACAACTGGGCTGTGAAAATGAAAAATTACATTTTTTTACACAAAAATGTACTTCTGGCTCAAAATTTTTCATTTTCACAAGGAATGAAGGAGACAAAGCACCCCAAAATCTGTGCCCCCATTTCTCCAGAGTACGGCAATGCCTCACATGTGACCAAAAAATACCAGTTGGGTGCATGGCAGGACTCAGAAGGGAAGGAGTGATTTTTGGATTTTGCAGCTCAGATTCTGGTGGAATGAATGGTGGGTGCTATGTGGCATTAGCAAGACCCCCGATGCACGGTGAAATGATGAACCTAATAATCCATCGATGTGTGGTATATTTTGAAACACTCCTTTATACATAGGCCGGGTTTGTCGGGGCAAGTTTCACAGTGGAAAATAGTTTCCTTTCTTATTCCCTTTTTATAGCAAACTTTGCACCTTTTTTGTGTCCTGCCCTTTCTTGCAGTGGAGGGGATTTCGTTGGGAAAATGCTGCCCTGGTACAATACGGGGGCCAGTACTAGAAGTACTGGGGCCCTCTGCCTGCTGATTCCCAAATGTTAGGCTCTTTATGACTTCCTCTTGAAAGTGCATAAATGTCCCCCTCTGGCCGGTAGAACGGAATAGCACGTAAGCGTTATACAGTGCCATCTGGATGATATACACGGCCAGCTTCTTGTACCAGATATTTGTTTTCCGCAGGGCACTGTACGGCTTCAGTACCTGATCTGAAAGATCCACTCCACCCATGTACTTATTGTAATCTAGGATACAATTTGGTTTTGAGGTGTGGGTACTGGTACCTCGTACAGGGATGGAGGTGGTACTGTCTCCATGAATTGTTGTCAGTATAAGGACATCCCTCTTGTCCTTATATTTGACCAACAACATATTTTCGGTGCATATTCCCCTGCTTTCACCCCTTCTCATTACTTGGGCAATGTGCGTTTTGGGGAGGCCTCTTTGGTTCTTGCGCACAGTACCGCAAGCTGCTGTACCTCTTGAACCAAGGGCCTTAAACAGGGGGATGCTGGTGTAAAAGTTATCCACATAGAGGTGATAACCCTTATCCAGGAAGGGGTGCATTAAATCCCAGACAATTTTTCCACTAACACCTACGAGGGAGGGGGGGCATTCTGGTGGTTCAATTCTTGAATCCTTCCCTTCATATACCCTAAACTTGTGGGTGTACCCTGTGGTGCTTTCACACAGCTTATACATTTTTATCCCATACCTTGCCCTCTTACTGGGAAGGTACTGGCGGAATTTAACCCTTCCTTTAAAATGTATAAGGGACTCGTCGATACTAATACATTTATCAGGGATGTATAGCTCTGCAAATTTGGCACTGAAATGATCAATGACCGGCCTGACTTTGAATAGCCTGTCAAAGGTGGGATCATCTCTGGGTGGGCACTGTGCATTATCGGTGTAATGTATAAATTTATGGATTGCCTCAAAACGAGCCCGGGGCATGGCCATACGGTGAAATGGGGTGCTGTACAGAACATCTGTACTCCAATATTGCCTAATTTGTGGCTTTTTTACTATGCCCATATGTAACACCAGACCCCAAAACGTCATCATCTCTACTGCATCTACAGGGGTCCACCTAGCAAATGATGACGTGGGGTTTTGAGCAATAAACTGCTGGGCATATAAATTAGTTTGGTCCACCATTAAATTTATAAAATCATCAGAGAAAAATAATTTAAAAATGTCAATTTCTCTGAGACCTGTTGAATCAAATTGGATTCCTGGGATGGCCAAAAACTCAGGAACCTGGGGCTCAAAATTGTCTGGTGGTGGGGTCCATACGAGATCAATTATTGGGGGGGGGGTCTCAGCTGCTCTACGGGGGCGTCTTTGAGGGGGTCCCTCATCATCAGAGGAGGAAGAGGAGCTTAAGACAAATCCTTCAAATTCCCCGCTTGCCTCACTTGCTGTGTCAGAGTCAGAGGCAAGCATGGCATATGCCTCCTCCACCGAATACATTCTCCTGGATGACTGGGACGACATTTGGGATGACATTTGGGATGCCATTTATATTTTTGTGTTACTGGTAGTGAAATGTTTCAACACGTGTATAGTGTAGGGGGGGGTACAAACTTTATTTCAACCCGGGGGGTATGTAGTGTGTATGTATGTAGTGCAGAAAAAAAAAAATACAAAAATAAAAAAATTGAAGGGTTCAAAAAAAAAAAATGGAAGGGGTTAAAAAAAAAAATGGAAGGGGTTAAAAAAAAATGGAAGGGGTTAAAAAAAAAAAAAAATGGAAGGGGTTAAAAAAAAAAAAGGTCCTGCGCCAAAAATTGAGCACAGATGTTGGTCAGTAACGTCCGTCACTGAACAGCGCTCAAAGGCAACAGGAATTTGATTAAAAAAAAAAAAAAATAGATCAACCCTGTGCCGAAAAAGCTGATCAGTGATGTACGTCACTGATCAGCGCACAGTGGCCACAGGACACACACAAAATCACAGTGTGTGTAAAAAAAAAAATGTAAAAAAGACCCCACAGCACTCACAAAAAATAAAAAAAGGTGATCAGTGATGCGACACTGATTACCAGTGAGGGGCAGCAGGTGCACAACCTTTGGTGGTACTGACAGGTATATATAAAAAAAAAAACCTCTGCACCCCTAAAAAGTTGCTGATCACCTCAGATATAGTGATCAGCACAAAAGGCGGGGGCAGCAGACACAAAATTTAGCACTCTCTATCACTCTCTGTCACTATCTCTCTCTATCTCTCACTATCTATCACTCTATGACACTGCAGCAGCAGCACTGACAGGTATATCTATATATAAAAAAAAACCTGCGCCCCCAAAAAGTTGCTGATCAGTTAATTTATACTGATCAGCACAAAAGGGGGGGCAGCAGTCAGTTATAAAAAAAATATATAGCACAATCTGTCACTATCTCTCTATCTCTCTCTCTCTATCTCTCTCTATCTCTCTCTATCTATCTATAGCTCTATCACACTGCAGCAGCACAAAATATAGCACTAGGCCTCTCTATCTCTCTCTATCTCTCTCTATCTCTTTCAGTTATATAAAAAATATATAGCACAATCTGTCACTATCTCTCTCTCTATCTCTCTCTCTCTATCTCTCTCTATCTCTCTATCTATAGCTCTATCACACTGCAGCAGCACAAAATATAGCACTAGGCCTCTCTATCTCTCTCTATCTCTCTCTATCTCTCTCTCTCTAACTCTCTCTCTATCTAATAAATCGCAGCAGCACAAGATGTCACAGGATGTCACAAGATGTCACAAGCATAAGCAATCTCAATGATCAGGTAAGTATTTTGGATGGGTTCTGGTCAGTATAGGCGGCAGCTGGGCACGGTGACCGCACTGCACGCTATTCCAGACCGGAATGGCGTCTGCAGTGCAGTCACCGTTAGTTTAAACCCCCCTCCATGGCTGTGATTGGTCCGTCGGTCCGACGAACCAATCACGGCCTTTGGGGGCGGGAGGGGTGAGGTGGGGTGACACCAGTGTCACCCTTACACCCCGCGGTGATTGGTGCTGTACTTTACAGCACCAATCACCTCCGATCCCGTGTCACCGGCGAACGTTATTCGCCGGTGACACAGAAAACGCTGTGAATGGCTGTTCACAATGAACAGCCAATCACAGCGATCGCCAACGGGGGGGCGGCATCGCCGCCCCCCCTGGGCATGCACGGACATGTCTGCTGTCAGGGACAGCAGACATCGTCCCTCTGTCACTGCGTCTCTAGACGCAGTGACAGTTTTAAGCCATGACGTATATATACGTCAACGGTCGGGAAGTACTTCCCGGCCATGACGTATATATACGTCAAATGTCGTGAAGGGGTTAATAAAATAAGGACTACTTTTCACAACTGGCTGTAATAGGAAATCGACATATTGGGATAAGGGTTGTCCCAATGAACCCAGTGACGAAATAATTGGTCTCCCTGGCGGGGAGACCAGCGTCTTGTGCACTTTGGGTAAGACATATATAAGGGGGATTTTTGGAAATTCCTGTATCAAAAAATTACCTGTTGCTTCATCCACCCAACCATGGTCTACACCCATTTGAATAATGCTGCCTATTTCCTTTTTAAATCTCTCCATAGGATCTGAGGTCAACTTTGTGTAGCAATCTACATCACTGAGCTGCCTCATAATCTCAGCGACGTAGTCATCGCGATTGAGTATTACCACACCCCCGCCCTTGTCGCGGGGCGTATGATAATACTCACATTCTCGCGGAGGGACTCGATAGCTTTATTCTCCTCTCTAGTCAGATTAGAATATCTCTTCTTGCTTTTATGCATAAAGGGCATGATGTCTCGTCTTATAAGTCTGGTAAATGTATCAATGGAGGCACTGGTGGAAGGGGGGTCAAAAGTACTTTTGGTCTTAAAAGGTAATTTCACTTCAATGTTATTACTAGGGGGTTGCGGATGTTTTAAGAAAAAATCTTTTAACCTTAATTGTCGATTAAATTTATAGAGCTCAACCTCTAATTCAAAGGGAGCTTGACGATAGGTTTCAACAAAAGAAAATCCCTTGTTGAGAACCTTCATCTCTATATCTGTCGGGGTATAGTTAGATAAATTAAATACCACTATTTCGCATACCTCCCCTTCTGTCCTCTTCCTTTTGTGCTTGATGCCCCCTCTCCTCCTAGATTTTTTACCACCCTTGTGGGGTTTACTCGGGTTTGTGTTTTGGACCCTAAAAAACCAGCCCCACCCTTTTGGGACTGCTCTGAGTCGCTCTGAGAGGTTTGTGAGTCCAAATCTGTATAGTTGGCCTCTCTCCTTTTTCTACCTTGTAACCTGTTGTCTCTCCATGTACGGCGATTAGGATGTCCTGACAGCCAGGGATACACCTTCATTTCTTTGTAATCCTCTTTAACTTTTCTGTATTTTATTTTTTTAAAGGATAACAACTCGACTCTGAAATTAGTGCACAAGACGCTGGTCTCCCCGCCAGGGAGACCAATTATTTCGTCACTGGGTTCATTGGGACAACCCTTATCCCAATATGTCGATTTCCTATTACAGCCAGTTGTGAAAAGTAGTCCTTATTTTATTAAAGATACTACAGACTTTCTGAATAGGTTACAGCAATTTGGGACACCACCGAAAGGATGTTTGCTAGTGACACTAGATGTCACTAGCTTGTACACAAATATAATGCATGTAGAGGGTCTGCAGGCTACCCGCAGGGTCGTCAGCGAGTGTCCACACTATCAGGGGCCACCAGTGGAGTATCTTATTTTGCTAATGGAGACTATTTTGAAGAAGAACTATTTTTTATTTAATAATATGTTCTTCTTACAATGTAAGGGGACGGCGATGGGGTCCAATATGGCCCCATCATACGCCAATATTTTTATGTATGATTACGAATGCTCCAAGATACTCGCCAATAATGATTTTTGCAAATATGTGTCGATGTACTTACGTTACATCGACGATATCTTTTTGGTGTGGACAGGTGGTCTGACGAGACTGCGTGAGTTTGTAGACTATCTAAATTGTTTAACTGGTTCAATCAGATTTACGTGTAACCAAAGCCCAACAAGTATTGATTACCTTGATGTGACGGTGCATGTGAAGGACTATGGTTTTGTCACTACACTTTTTAAGAAACCAACAGACAGAAACACTCTTTTGTTGGCAGAAAGTTTTCATCCTCAGCCCCTTAAAAAGGGTCTGCCCTATTCTCAGCTTGTACGGGCAGCACGGAACACCTCTGATCCTACAAAACTAGAGGAGACCCTAGATGCAATGTGCCATGATTTTTCATCAAGAGGCTACAGCAGAGGGGAGCTAACAGAAGCAAAAGCACGGGCCAAGAGCCTCAGCAGACAGGTTCTCTTAAATCCCAGTGAGAAAAAAGCTCATGAGTCCAGAATTATGTTTTCCAGCACATATTCGATTGCGTCAAAAGAGATACGCAAGTCAATAACCAAACACTGGCACATAATCCAGACGGACCCGGTATTGGGAGCCAGTTGCGGAACTTTGCCGTTGTTCTGTTACAAGCGCAGTAGAAACCTTAAACAAAGGATATTATACACGGATGTGAGTCCTTGTGTAGGACCCAAACAAAGTTGGCTACAGAGAGCTGTGGGATCCTTCCGGTGCACTGGATGTGCAAACTGCGGATTCATCAAAGTAACAGACAATTTTAAACACCCTAAAACAGGCAAACAATACACATTGAAAACAAGAATGAATTGTGAAACCCGCTATGTAATATATATGATTATGTGCCCCTGTAACAAAATTTATGTGGGGAAGACAATCAGAATGCTAAAAGAGAGAATCTCTATGCATCGGAGCTCAATTAAGAAAGCTGGGATCAAGTTAGAGCCTGGAACTCCCCCAGTAGCCAGACATTTTATCAATTGTGGCCACAGGATCAGTGACTTTAAGTTTATGCCACTTGAATATGTGGCACCTATGAGAAGAGGTGGAGATAGACATGGCAAATTAATGCAGAGAGAGTGTTTCTGGATCTACGAACTTGACTGCATGAGCCCCAATGGGCTTAATGAGGAATTTTCCTATGCACCGTTCTTATAGGATATAGCAAAATACAATATATCTTTGGGCTTTAGGTATTTATCTAACAGGACAATTAGTGATGTGATATATGATCCTTGTATTGCCTTTCAGGTATTTTTCATTCATTTTTCATTTATTTTTTGATGTATTTTTTATGTATTCTGTATTTTCTAGGTATTTTGTGCATATATGTTTTGTATACATATGTGGTTTTGCATATATTTGATATCATACGTTATTTGTGCTTTAGTATTGTTTGGTTATGTGTGTGGTAATCTCTTTACATAGTGCCGATGATGTAGGTATATGGTGCGCCCCGCTCCCCTTTTTTGATAGGGGTATGAAGGATTGTGCTGGGTAATGCACGAGAGTAACCATGGTAACGTTTGTATGGCTTGCGCCTAGGAACCTTTGTTTCTTCCCCGCGATGCAGGCTGCGTGACGGGGACCAGTGAGTCGCGTCATTGCCGGGCGCGGATACGCCGGCTGGCGTCTGACGTCACTCCTGGAAACCGGAAGACGCGCGCACGTGGAGGAATGAAGCAGGAGACGGAGCGCAGGTGAGTACAGGTGATTTGCCGGTTTCTTGCCCTATTTAAGCAGTGTCCAGAGTGCATCCAGTGTCAGTCCTTTGTCCCTTTGAGGAAGGTGTGCAGGGCACCGAAACGGTCCGTCGGGACCTACTGACAGACTGCTACTGAGATCCGGTCACAGTAAAGTATTCAATGTGTATGCCTGAGGGTGGGGAAGCCTATTGGTCCCATGCAATTGTCACAATTGGAGCTGTGTTATAACCGTGTCAGTGGCTGGAATTGTATTTCTGGAAGCCTGGATTATGATGCTACAATCCTATACAAAGTTGCTTCACTAAAGAGATTATTTTATTGCATCTTGTGGTCTGGTGCTGGTTCTTTCTTGTAATGAGGATGGCAATCATATATTCTACATGACCGGGCACGGACATTTATTTACTTCAGAAGGTGTTGTGCGAGCTATCAATTTGCTATATATATATATATATATATATATATATATATATATTTGTTGCATTTTCTTTTTATTGAATAAGTTTAGTATTGTTAAAAACATTTATTAAATATCAAATAGATGGGAATAGAACTGTAAACTTACATAAATACTTCACATGTATATAAAGAAAATATATAAAACACATAAAATATTTACTTTTATATATATATATATTTGGTTATATATATATATATATATATATATATATAAAACACAATATGGTCTAGGGAAGTGCGCTCAGATAGGTCTTTCGACCAGCTGCAACTCTGGAGCGACCCTCCTGTTAGTGAGAGACAAAGAACAGAATACACAAAGAGGGGGTGTCCAGAGTGCGCTCTTGTGGTACCACCTAGCCACAGACTAGTTGTCACAAATGTATGTGATCCAGCAGTCACTTTCATTCACTCCAAAGAAATTTCGTATGCTTCAAAATAACCCCGAAGACCTCGATCATAAAAGCAGTTCTTTATTAGAAGCCCAACGCGTTTCGTCTACACGACTTCATCAGGGGCATGGCATGGCCAAATTCGGCCTGATATCCAGATAACAGTAGCGATAATAGACAATGTTCCTTTAAACGTACAGTTAAAATCAGTATTGGTAGAGATGGGGAATTTGGCCAATAATATAAAATCCGAATGTATTTCCTTCAGAGGTGGAC
This sequence comes from Crinia signifera, assembly GCF_055691185.1. Lineage (NCBI taxonomy): Eukaryota > Metazoa > Chordata > Amphibia > Anura > Myobatrachidae > Crinia > Crinia signifera. The sequence continues at coordinate 211,079,998 of NC_139221.1, read as the reverse complement.
GGAAAGGCACATACAGCCGTGAAAGTGAAATCTAATTGTATGGATTTTAACCCACAATCGTGGGAAAACCTCCCTCTCGCACTCAGCGAAGGAAACAAAACGCGTAAATTCCGCAGTAGGGAAATGTAGATGCTTACTCCACTGCAGACTATATATAGAGTTGTTTAACAGGATGGCACTCAGCATGAACGTAACAAGTCTCCGGTGCCAGGAACTTAAATAGATAATAGAGAGCACTTACCCCCTTCCTTTGCAGGTGAGGATGGAACCGGCACACAAATTTGAAGGTGAAAAAAAAGCGTTTAATGTACAAGCATAATTTGCACAGACAGTCAGCTGTAACCTAACAGCTGTTTCAACCACTGATGAAAACCACTAGGAAGTGGTTGAAACAGCAGTTAGGTTACAGCTGACTCTCTGTGCAAATTATGCTTGTACATTAAACGCTTTTTTTTCACCTTCAAATTCGTGTGCCGGTTCCATCCTCACCTGCAAAGGAAGGGGGTAAGTGCTCTCTCTCTCTCTCTCTCTCTCTCTATATATATATATATATATGCTGTATCGCTTGGCAAGTGATGAAACGAACAACAAGTGGCATAATACTGGTGAATGTACATCGGACTCAATAATGTGATAATGGTGACATATACAGTAAGCCTAATATAAATATAATGCTGTTCGTTTCCACAAATATTAGTTTTTTCAGAGTTTGTGCATAATAGTGTAATTATTATATTTACTGTCACCATTATCACATTATTGAGTCCGATGTACATTCACCAGTATTATGCCGCTTATTGTTTGTTTCATCACTTGTCACATTATCCAACTCTGTTTTACAGTTGGTCTTATTCAGTTTTCTCCTCCCCCTGGCACCCCGAGTTGCTCGCCAGCAAGGACGCTGACGGTTGCCATGCAGCAAGCCATCGTTGCACTGAGAGGATTGTCTGCGTCATCCGAATGGGACGTAGCGTCCGACACCCGGAAGCTCCGCTCCCAAGCACTGGGAGCACAGCGGGAGGACGCCACATCGGATATAAATTGAAAATATGCTCATCATTCTTGCTTTCTGCACTTAGAAAAAGGAAAGGGTGACTGCGCTAAGTATGGTGAATGAAGTTGAATAAGATTAAACTATGTTGCCAATCCAAGCTTCAAACGGGCACTGAAAACTCACCTATTCATCAAAGCGTACCCTTCCACTGCATAAACCAGCTGGTTCTCCGACCCCTTGCCTGTTTACATCATGCTATCTAACCACCACCCCCTCGCTTGCACCTCTTGTAATCTGTCTGTCTCCCCTTCCTACTAGATTGTAAGCTCCTCCGAGTAGGGCCCTCTTCCCTCCTGTTGTCAAAGCCCACTTCTCTTCACATTTCACTCACAGCTCTCCTTTACTCCAACACTCAGTGACCATCTTCATACTCATCTCCATCATTGGCCTCAAGCCTCTAGTTGTATGTTGATTGGGTCCTCACTACTTACATTTAAGCTGTAATGTGTATTGAACTGTGGTGCTCTTTATTTGTACTGTATTTTTGTTATTTATTCAATGTTATGCCAAGTTTTGTCTCCCTGTATTGTTCCTTTGTACGGCGCTGCGAAACACTTGTTGCGCCTTATAAATAAAATTATAATAATAATAATCAACATGTGAAAAATATTTAATAATGACAGATAAAACAAGGATTAAAACACAATTACATAGGACAATAAGAAATGGTTATCTTGTAATGAACCCAGTAAATTGGCTAAAAAAATATATAGCAAGAAAAAAATCAGAAAAACCAGGGGGTGTAAAAGGACTGATTTAGTAGTCCATACGGTACCGTATTAAATGAACCGGCCGGTTAGTGAGGAAGTCCTGTTTCGGTTGTATCTCTCCTCATTGACATATGGCTGAATCGGTATCCTTCCTCATAAATATATGGCTGTGTGGATGGGTATGGGTAACCCCACGGGCAATCTTGATGGAGGATGCAGAACCCCCTGTAATTTATTTGGCCCAGTAAATGTTGTGGGGTGCCTCTAAATGGGCGGAGATCCCAGTAATGATGGTCCAGCAGAAAAGAGGTTTTGCAGAGATTTTAAACAGGCACTCAGCAGAGAATTAGTAGGTCCAATTGAATTGGTCAGTCAGCCCCAAATGGTTTCACCTTGCTTTCTGCACTTGCACTTTTCTTTTCTTTATTGTCAGTCCTGATGACAAGGCATGGCCTTGAAACGTTGATGAAATGGACAACCACAATGTACTTTATCTAAGAAGCAACTAAAAACCTTTTTTCTAAAGTCCTGTGAGTGCCGCCTTATTCTGCCTCCCCCAACCAGGGCAGGTGGGTACCCCTGTGTGTATATATATATATATATATATATATATATATATACATACATTAGTACACCGATAGTACACCGATGGCATCCACGGACTTTAAATAGTATATATACACGGGTTGGGATCATTTGGTCTATTGCATTATGGTAGAAAGTCATTAGGTCGAATTCATTAGGTCGACATGCTAAAAGGTCGACATGATTCTAGGTCGACATGGGAAAAGGTCGACATGATTCTAGGTCGAAAGGTCATTAGTTCGACAGGTCATTAGTTCGACAAGGTCATTAGTTCGACATTGTCTATGTCGACATTCACAAGGTCGACATGGGGTTTTTCACTGTTTTTTTACCTGAATGTCAACACAGTCGACATGGACACAGTTTAAAGTGCACTGCATCCCCTCGCATCGCTCGCTGCGCTCGCTATGCGTCGGGCACGGTGCCTCGCTACGCTCGGCACACTATTTTATTCTCCCACCACGCCCTAGTGGATGGTAGGGCATGAAATACCGCCTGTCGGCACATGTTGGCTCAAAAAACAGTGAAAAACTCCATGTCGACCTTGTGAATGTCGACATAGACAATGTCGAACTAATGACCTTGTCGAACTAATGACCTGTCGAACTAATGACCTTTTGAACTAGAATCATGTCGACCTTTTCCCATGTCGACCTAGAGTCATGTCGACCTTTTAGCATGTCGACCTAATGGATTCGACCTAATGACTTTCTACCATAATGCAGTAGACCAAATGACCGCATCCCATATACACGGCGGATCAATAAGTACTCTGCATGTGTTAAGAATGAAGATGACATTTTTTCGCAAATTTTTTAATTTATTTTTGTACATAATCTCTAACGGCAATACACTTTTCTTAACGTCCCTGCCATTTCTTTAAACTCTCTAAAAAATACGATTTGTCAAACTCACGTAGGCTTCTGTATCGACGATGACCTCCTCATTGGAGCTGAATTTTTTGCTGTGAAGCCACGTTTTCAGGAACAGAAAAAAGTCGCAGGGAGCCAAGTCGGGGGAGTACGGTGGATGCGGCAACAATTCATAGTGCAATTCATGCAATTTGGCCGCAACAATTCCTGGTGAGGCAACTGGTGCATTGTCGTGGTGGAAAAAAAACCTAATCTATGAATCAATCTGCAATTTGGTATGGCGTTGTTTGAAAGATGGTAGTACACGATAGTAATGCCAACTTTTCTCAGCAACGCCACTTGTTTGAATACAGCCACCCTCATACATATATATATATATATATATATATATATATATATATATATAACGTAGAAAGAAATGGGGCACTCACCGGGTTTTGCTTGCAGAAGCGATTTTTAATCACATACCGATCATAACACCATTGTGTGACAGTGGGTACAGGTCAACGTTTCGGTCCTCCCTGGACCTTCTTCAAGACCCCCTTTGCTGCCTCCTCTGCATGCACCTTGACAAAGGGGCTAGTCCCCGAAACGTTGGTTTATGGTCACGTTTTGAATACAAGTTTGAAAAAGCCTACGAGTGCCGCTGTCTGTTCTTTTGCTATATATATATATATATATATATATATATATATATATATATATATATATATATACATACATACATCATCAAATATTTCCTTATTTTTTTGCAGGAGAAATTAATGTTGAAAAGAACACGCGCTTTAAATATGATCACAGTGTTTTATGCTGTTGCTATATGTCCACACCACTAAAGCCCCACACAAGCACTAATGTAACATATGAAGCAATTGATTTGCATACTGGTTGTACATACTGTATACAGGTACCACAGATTATTTTTTGTTATTTATTGTGACATACAGTAATTACAAAACAAGTACAATTACATTACATTAAATTACATTGCTTAAAAGAAAACTAAATAAGTTCAAGAAAAGTTAGGTTTCCCTTAAAAAATATGTAATATTTCATAATATATTATTATAATAATAATATATTATTATTACATTTATTTAGATTTGTCTATTACATTTACAAGTAATGAGCTTGTACATTATCTCATTACAAAAACTCATTTTTATTGGTAATTAGTCATATATTCTTTTTAGTATTCATTATTAACAGTTTAGTACTATAAGTAGTAACCTCAGATTCTACGGACTATGTTATATCACCTTAGATTTCCTGTGGAATTTATGAAAGTGTGTGGGAGAAAAGCGCAAAATAAAAACTGATTAGGAATAATCCAAATTTAGATGGTTTTATAAGTGACTCATAAGAAAGTTGTAAACATTGGCGGCTGCAGCGCCGACCATGGAGTGCAGGGGATCATTATGCACATATATAAATACATGTTATTATGTATGTAATATATGTGCTGGATCGATCCTCCGGGAATTGACAGCGCTGAGTGCATCTGGCACCTTGCGGCACACGGTAAGCAGCATAAATCTTTACATACTGTTAATCCCGCCCTCAGACTCCTATGAACTGTTCTGCAGGGAGCAGAGGTGGACATGGCTATTATTTTCTCAAATTTTATGTTATTCTTTCATACATTGATATAATTCGCAATAACTCGAGTTTTGTTCCCAGAGGAGGGGCCAGACAGGCCTGCAGGGGTATGAGAGAGCTTTAGGTGGGTGGAGAAGACCCATGGAGAGGCAGGAGGTGGAGCCTCCTTGTCCCCCCCCCTCCCTGCACATATGATGATATTCCCACAGAAAGCAGCAAGTGGAAAAGAGGAAAGAAAACAGATCCCTCTCTTACCCCTCAGCTTTCCCCAGTTATGACACGGTTTGTTGGGTCAAGAGCCATGTACATACTCATATTCATTACAAAGTGCAATGTGCAATGATCTCATGACATCTTTTAACCCCTTCCCGACATTTGACGTACATTTACGTCATGGTCGGGAAGTACTTCCCGACACATGGCGTAAATGTACGTCATGGCATTTAACTGTCACCGCGTCTATAGACGCGGTGACAGTTTCAACATGTCTGCTGTCCCTGACAGCAGACATGTCCGTGCATGCCCAGGGGGGGCTGCGATGCCGCCCCCCCGTCGGCGATCGCTGTGATTGGCTGTTCAGTGTGAACAGCCAATTACAGCGTTTTCCTGTGTCACCGGCGAATAACGTTCGCCGGTGACACGGGATCAGAGGTGATTGGTGCTGTAAAGTACAGCACCAATCACCGCGGGGTGTAAGGGTGACACTGGTGTCACCCCACCGCACCCCGCCCGCCCCCAAAGGCCGTGATTGGTTCGTCGGACCGACGGACCAATCACAGCCAAGGAGGGGGATTTAAACTAACGGTGACTGCACTGCAGACGCCATTCCGGTCTGGAATAGCGTGCAGTGCGGTCACCGTACCTCCCTGCCGCCATACTGACCAGAACCTTGCTCCATAGCTTGCTCCATACTTACCTGATCGCTGCTTCATCACTGCTTCCTGGATCCTGTTACTACTTGTGCCTTCCTGTGAAATTGTGCTGCTGCAGTGTACTAGCTAGATAGATAGAGAGATAGAGAGATAGATAGAGAGATAGAGAGATAGATAGAGAGATAGAGAGATAGAGAGATAGAGAGAGATAGAGAGAGATAGAGAGAGATAGAGAGAGAGATAGTGTCAGAGAGTGCTGATCGCTGCTTCAACACTGCTTCCTGGATCCTGTTGCTACTTGTGCCTTCCTGTGAAATTGTGCTGCTGTAGTGTACTAGCTAGATAGAGAGATAGATAGAGAGATAGAGAGAGATAGAGAGAGATAGAGAGAGATAGAGAGAGATAGAGAGAGATAGAGAGAGATAGAGAGAGAGATAGTGTCAGAGAGTGCTATATTTTGTGCTGCTGCAGTGTGATATAGTTATAGATAGAGAGAGAGAGATAGAGAGAGAGAGATAGATAGAGAGGCCTAGTGACAGAGTGCTATATTTTGTGCTGCTGCAGTGTGATAGTTATAGAGAGATAGAGAGAGATAGAGAGAGAGAGATAGAGAGAGATAGTGACAGATTGTGCTATATATTTTTGATATAACTGACTGCTGCCCCCTCCTTTTGTGCTGATCAGTATAAATTAACTGATCAGCAACTTTTTGGGGGCGCAGGTTTTTTTTTATATATAGATATACCTGTCAGTGCTGCTGCTGCAGTGTCATAGAGTGATAGATAGTGAGAGATAGAGAGATAGAGAGAGATAGTGACAGAGAGTGATAGAGAGTGCTAAATTTTTTGTCTGCTGCCCCCGCCTTTTGTGCTGATCACTATATCTGAGGTGATCAGCAACTTTTTTGGGGGTACAGAGGTTTTTTTTTTTTTATATATACCTGTCAGTTGCACCAAAGGTTGTGCACCTGCTGCACCTCACTGGTAATCAGTGTCGCATCACTGATCACCTTTTTTTTTTTTTGTGTGTGTGCTGTGGGGTCTTTTTTTAATTTTTTTTTTACACACACTGTGATTTTGTGGGTGTCCTGTGGCCGCTGTGCGCTGATCAGTGACGTACATCACTGATCATCTTTTTCGGTACAGGGTTGATCTATATTTTTTTTTTTTTGATCAAATTCCTGTTGCCTTTGAGCGCTGTTCAGTGACAGACGTTACTGACCAACATCTGTGCTCAATTTTTGGCGCAGGACCTTTTTTTTTTTTTTAACCCCTTAAATTTTTTATTTTTAACCCCTTCATTTTTTTTTTTTTATTGGTATAAAGTATTTTTTTTTTTCTGCACCACATACACACTACACACTACATACCCCCCGGATTGAAATAAAGTTTGTACCCCCCCCTACACTATACACGTGTTGAAACATTTCACTACCAGTAACACAAAAATAAAAATGGCATCCCAAATGTCCTCCCAAATGTCCTCCCAAATGTCCTCCCAGTCATCCAGGAGAATGTATTCAGCGGAGGAGGCATATGCCCTGCTTGCTTCTGACTCTGACACAGCCAGTGATGCAAGCGGGGAATTTGAAGGTTTCGCCTTAAGCTCCTCTTCCTCCTCTGGTGATGAGGGACCCCCTCAAAGACGCCCCCGTAGAGCAGCTGAGACCCCCCCCCCAATAATTGATCTCGTATGGACCCCACCACCAGACAATTTTGAGCCCCAGGTTCCTGAGTTTTTGGCCATGCCAGGAATCCAATTTGATTCCACAGGTCTCAGAGAAATTGACTTTTTCAAATTATTTTTCTCTGATGATTTTATAAATTTAATGGTGGACCAAACTAATTTATATGCCCAGCAGTTTATTGCTCAAAACCCCACGTCATCATTTGCTAGGTGGACCCCTGTAGATGCAGTAGAGATGATGACGTTTTGGGGTCTGGTGTTTCATATGGGCATAGTAAAAAAGCCAGAAATTAGGCAATATTGGAGTACAGATGTTCTGTACAGTACTCCATTTTACCGTATGGCCATGCCCCGGACTCGATTTGAGACAATTCTTAAATTTATACATTACACCGATAATGCACAGTGCCCATCCAGAGATGATCCCACCTTTGACCGGCTATTCAAAGTCAGGCCGGTCATTGATCATTTCAGTGCCAAATTTGAAGAGGTGTACATCCCTGAAAAATTTATTTGTATCGACGAGTCCCTTATACATTTTAAAGGAAGGGTTAAATTCCGCCAGTACCTTCCCAGTAAGAGGGCAAGGTATGGCATAAAAATGTACAAACTGTGTGAAAGCACCTCAGGGTACACCCACAGGTTTAGGGTTTATGAAGGGAAGGATTCAAGAATTGAACCGCCAGAATGCCCCCCCTCCCTCGTAGGTGTTAGTGGGAAAATTGTCTGGGATTTAGTGCACCCCTTCCTGGATAAAGGTTATCACCTCTATGTGGATAACTTTTACACCAGCATCCCCCTGTTTAAGGCCCTTGGTTCAAGAGGTACAGCAGCTTGCGGTACTGTGCGCAAGAACCAAAGAGGCCTCCCAAAAACGCACATTGCCCAAGTAATGAGAAGGGGTGAAAGCAGGGGAATATGCACCGAAAATATGTTGTTGGTCAAATATAAGGACAAGAGGGATGTCCTTATACTGACAACAATTCACGGAGACAGTACCACCTCCGTCCCTGTACGAGGTACCAGTACCCACACCTCAAAACCTAATTGTATCCTGGATTACAATAGGTACATGGGCGGAGTGGATCTTTCAGATCAGTTACTGAAGCCGTACAGTGCCCTGCGGAAAACAAAAATCTGGTACAAGAAGGTGGCCGTGTATATCATCCAGATGGCACTGTATAACGCTTACGTGCTATTCCGTTCTACCGGCCAGAGGGGGACATTTATGCACTTTCAAGAGGAAGTCATAAAGGGCCTAATATTTGGGAACCAGCAGGCAGAGGGCCCCAGTACTTCTAGTACTGGCCCCCGTATTGTACCAGGGCAGCATTTTCCTGATGAAATCCCCTCCACTGGAAAAAAGGGCAGGACACAAAAAAGGTGCAAAGTTTGCTATAAAAAGGGAATAAGAAAGCAAACTATTTTCCAGTGTGACACTTGCCCCGACAAACCCGGCCTATGTATAAAGGAGTGTTTTAAAATATACCACACATCTATGGAATATTAGGTTCATAATTTCACCGTGCTTCGGGGGTCTTGCTAATGCCACATAGCACCCACCATTCATTCCACCAGAATCTGAGCCGCAAAATCCAAAAATCACTCCTTCCCTTCTGAGTCCTGCCATGCACCCAACTGGTATTTTTTGGTCACATGTGAGGCATTGCCGTACTCGGGAGAAATTGGGGCACATATTTTGGGGTGCTTTGTCTCCTTCATTCCTTGTGAAAATGAAAAATTTTGAGCCAGAACTGCATTTTTGTGTAAAAAAATTTAATTTTTCATGTTCACTGCCCACTTGTATCAAAATTGGTGAAACCCCTGGGGGTTTGAAATGTACACTATACCCCTAGATGAATTCCCTGAGGGGTGTAGTTTGCAAAATGGGGTCACTTGTGGGGGGGTTCCACTGTATTGGTGCTTTGGGGGTCTTGCTAATGCGACATAGCACCCACCATCATTCCACCAGAATTTGTGCTGCAAAATCCAAATATCACTCCTTCCCTTCTGAGTCCTGCCACTTTTTGGTCACACATGAGGCATTGCCGTACTCGGGAGAAATTGGGGCACAGATTTTGGGGTGCTTTGTCTCCTTCATTCCTTCTGAAAATGAAAAATTTTGAGCCAGAACTGCATTTTTGTGTAAAAAAATGTAATTTTTCATTTTCACTGCCCACTTGTATCAAAATTGGTGAAACCCCTGGGGGTTTTAAATGTACACTATACCCCTAGATGAATTCCCTGAGGGGTGTAGTTTGCAAAATGGGGTGACTTGTGGGGGGGTTCCACTGTATTGGTGCAACATAGCACCCACCATTCATTCCACCAGAATATGTGCTGCAAAATCCAAAAATCACTCCTTCCCTTCTGAGTCCTGCCATGCACCCAACTGGTATTTTTTGGTCACATGTGAGGCATTGCCGTACTCGGGAGAAATTGGGGCACAGATTTTGGGGTGCTTTTTCTCCTTCATACCTTCTGAAAATGCAAAATTTTGAGCCAGAACTGCATTTTTGTGTAAAAAATGTAATTTTTCTTTTTCACTGCCCACTTGTATCAAAATTGGTGAAACCCCTGGGGGTTTGAAATGTACACTATACCCCTAGATGAATTCCCTGAGGGGTGTAGTTTGCAAAATGGGGTCACTTGTGGGGGGGTTCCACTGTATTGGTGCTTGGGGGGTCTTGCTAATGCGACATAGCACCCACCAAAATTCCACCAGAATCTGAGCTGCAAAATCCAAAAATCACTCCTTCCCTTTTGAGTCCTGCCATGCACCCAACTGGTATTTTTTGGTCACATGTGAGGCATTGCCGTACTCGGGAGAAATTGGGGCACAGATTTTGGGGTGCTTTTTCTCCTTCATACCTTCTGAAAATGAAAAATTTTGAGCCAGAACTGCATTTTTGTGTAAAAAATGTAATTTTTCATGTTCACTGCCCACTTGTATCAAAATTGGTGAAACCCCTGGGGGTTTGAAATGTACACTATACCCCTAGATGAATTCCCTGAGGGGTGTAGTTTTCAAAATGGGGTGACTTGTGGGGGGGTTCCACTGTATTGGTGCTTGGGGGGTCTTGCTAATGCGACATAGCACCCACCAAAATTCCACCAGAATCTGAGCCGCAAAATCCAAAAATCACTCCTTCCGTTCTGAGTCCTGCCATGCACCCAACTGGTATTTTTTGGTCACATGTGAGGCATTGCCGTACTCGGGAGAAATTGGGGCACATATTTTGGGGTGCTTTTTCTCCTTCATACCTTCTGAAAATGAAAAATTTTGAGCCAGAACTGCATTTTTGTGTAAAAAAATGTAATTTTTCATTTTCACTGCCCACTTGTATCAAAATTGGTGAAACCCCTGGGGGTTTGAAATGTACACTATACCCATAGATGAATTCCCTGAGGGGTGTACTTTGCAAAATGGGGTGACTTGTGGGGGGGTTCCACTGTATTGGTGCAACATAGCACCCACCATTCATTCCACCAGAATCTGTGCTGCAAAATCCAAAAATCACTCCTTCCCTTCTGAGTCCTGCCATGCACCCAACTGGTATTTTTTGGTCACATGTGAGGCATTGCCGTACTCGGGAGAAATTGGGGCACAGATTTTGGGGTGCTTTTTCTCCTTCATACCTTCTGAAAATGAAAAATTTTGAGCCAGAACTGCATTTTTGTGTAAAAAAATGTAATTTTTCATTTTCACTGCCCACTTGTATCAAAATTGGTGAAACCCCTGGGGGTTTGAAATGTACACTATACCCCTAGATGAATTCCCTGAGGGGTGTAGTTTTCAAAATGGGGTGACTTGTGGGGGGGTTCCACTGTATTGGTGCTTGGGGGGTCTTGCTAATGCGACATAGCACCCACCAAAATTCCACCAGAATCTGAGCCGCAAAATCCAAAAATCACTCCTTCCGTTCTGAGTCCTGCCATGCACCCAACTGGTATTTTTTGGTCACATGTGAGGCATTGCCGTACTCGGGAGAAATTGGGGCACAGATTTTGGGGTGCTTTTTCTCCTTCATACCTTCTGAAAATGAAAAATTTTGAGCCAGAACTGCATTTTTGTGTAAAAAATGTAATTTTTCATGTTCACTGCCCACTTGTATCAAAATTGGTGAAACCCCTGGGGGTTTGAAATGTACACTATACCCCTAGATGAATTCCCTGAGGGGTGTAGTTTTCAAAATGGGGTGACTTGTGGGGGGGGTTCCACTGTATTGGTGCTTGGGGGGTCTTGCTAATGCGACATAGCACCCACCAAAATTCCACCAGAATCTGAGCCGCAAAATCCAAAAATCACTCCTTCCGTTCTGAGTCCTGCCATGCACCCAACTGGTATTTTTTGGTCACATGTGAGGCATTGCCGTACTCGGGAGAAATTGGGGCACATATTTTGGGGTGCTTTTTCTCCTTCATACCTTCTGAAAATGAAAAATTTTGAGCCAGAACTGCATTTTTGTGTAAAAAAATGTAATTTTTCATTTTCACTGCCCACTTGTATCAAAATTGGTGAAACCCCTGGGGGTTTGAAATGTACACTATACCCATAGATGAATTCCCTGAGGGGTGTACTTTGCAAAATGGGGTGACTTGTGGGGGGGTTCCACTGTATTGGTGCAACATAGCACCCACCATTCATTCCACCAGAATCTGTGCTGCAAAATCCAAAAATCACTCCTTCCCTTCTGAGTCCTGCCATGCACCCAACTGGTATTTTTTGGTCACATGTGAGGCATTGCCGTACTCGGGAGAAATTGGGGCACAGATTTTGGGGTGCTTTTTCTCCTTCATACCTTCTGAAAATGAAAAATTTTGAGCCAGAACTGCATTTTTGTGTAAAAAAATGTAATTTTTCATTTTCACTGCCCACTTGTATCAAAATTGGTGAAACCCCTGGGGGTTTGAAATGTACACTATACCCCTAGATGAATTCCCTGAGGGGTGTAGTTTGCAAAATGGGGTGACTTGTGGGGGGGTTCCACTGTATTGGTGCTTGGGGGGTCTTGCTAATGCGACATAGCACCCGCCAAAATTCCACCAGAATCTGAGCTGCAAAATCCAAAAATCACTCCTTCCCTTCTGAGTCCTGCCATGCACCCAACTGGTATTTTTTGGTCACATGTGAGGCATTGCCGTACTCGGGAGAAATTGGGGCACAGATTTTGGGGTGCTTTGTCTCCTTCATACCTTCTGAAAATGACAAATTTGGAGCCAGAACTGCATTTTTGTGTAAAAAAAATAATTTTTCATTTTCACTGCCCAGTTGTACCACAATTGGTGAAACCCCTGGGGGTTTGAAATGTACACTATACCCCTAGATGAATTCCCTGAGGGGTGTAGTTTGCAAAATGGGGTCACTTGTGGGGGGGTTCCTAACTTTTAGCATCTTATGGTGCCTTGAAACCTACATGGTGCCTAAAAAATAATCTCATAAAAAGGAGGCTCCAAAATCAAGTAGGTGCTCCTTCTATTATGAAGCCTGTGGTTTGGTCACCGTGCACACTAGGGCCACATATAGGATATTTATGAAAACAAAAGAATTGGGGGAATCAATTTTTAGTCACATTTCTCTAGTAAAATGTACTGTGTTCCTTATAAAAATGTATTAAAATTGCAAATCTGCAAAAAAAAAGAAATTTTGAAATTTCACCTACACTTTGTTTTAATTCCTGTGAAACACCTAAAGGGTTAACAAACTTCCAAAATGCTGTTTTGAATACTGTGAGGGGTGCAGTTTTTGAAATGGCATCATTTATGGGGGTGTCTCACATACAAGTCCCTCAAAGTTACATCAGAACTGAACTGGTCCCTAAAAAAATCAGTGTTTGAAATTTTCTTGAAAATTTGAGAATTTGCTATTCATATTGTAAGCCTCCTAGTGTCCCAAAAAATTAAAAGGAAGTTGAAATAATGATGTCAACATAAAGTAGACATATGGCCTATGTTAGTTATTCACTATTTTGAGTGGTAAGATTATTTGTCTCACAAGCAGAAAATTTAACATTTTGCAAATCGCTAAATTTTCCATTTTTTCACGATATTTTGGTATTTTTCACAAAAAAACACAGACTGTATCGACCCAAATTTACCACTAATTTGAAGTACAATGTGTCACGAAAAAACAATCTCAAAATCACTGGGATAAGTAAAAGCAAAAAAAAGTTATCCCCACTTAAGTGAGACATGTCAGATTTGAAAAAAAGGGCTCTGTCAGGAACGCAAAAACTGGCTCTGTCAGGAAGGGGTTAAGTTTGTTGCTGCATAATGGTAAAAAAAAAATATAAGATTGATTTGAATACAAGATTATGAACAAAAATATAATAATTTTACATAACAAGATAAATAGTTACATTTAAGCAATATAAAATGTATACTTTAGTTAAACTATCCTTATAAATAATATAGGGGTTTATTCTAGTTCATTCTTTCTGACAAAATCCTTCTTAGATGGACAAAACCATGTGCACTGCGGGGGGCAGATGTAACATGTGCAGAGAGAATTAGATTTGGGTGAGTTATTTTGTTTCTGTGCAGGGAAAATACTGACTGCATGATTTTACACTTCAATATAGATCTCACTTTGAAGAAAAACCCCACCCAAATCTAATTCTCTCTGCACAAGTTACATCTGCCCCACCCGCAGTGCACATGGTTTTGTCCATCTAAGAAGGATTTTGTCAGAAAGAATGGACTAGAATAACCCCCACAGTTTGTGAATGGTTCACATTTAGGTCCTTATTGAGATCTAATAGCAGTACAAATTTGTTTGGAAATTGGGCAAAACCATGTGCACTGCAGGTGGGGCAGATGTAACATGTGCAGAAAGAGTTGAATTTGGGTGGGGTGTGTTGAAACTGAAATCTAAATTGCAGTGTAAAAATAATGCAGCTAGTATTTACCCTGCACAGAAACAAAATAACTCACACAAATCTAACTCTCTTATTTTTTACATCTGCCCCACCTGCAGTGCACATGGTTTTGCCCATTTTCCAAACAAATTTGTACTGTGATCAGATCTGAATAAAGGCCTTAGTACTGCACACTAAGGGTGACATTCTATGTGTAGCGGTAAAAACCACATGATTTTTACCGCATCTAATCGCACTTTTGAAAATCGCAAGATTGGGCCGTTTTTCGCATATTTAATGAGATGCGAAAAACGGCCCAAATAGTGCGACTAGGTGCGATTTGATGCAATTGCTTTAGTCCTGAAAATGTGCTATTTTCAGGTCTGTAAATCGCACATTTACAGGAAATCGCAATTTATAAAAAAAAAAAAACAACTGCGCGGGGTCCCCCGCCAGAGCATAACAAGCCCCGAGCTCATTGAGCCAGTGCTGGTGACATAAAATCACGGTCTCCGACAAATAGGGGTCCCCTTGATTTAATGAAACCAGCACCAGGCTCAAGGTCCGGCGCTGGTTCCCAAAATACGGGGGACAAAATGACTAGGGGTCCCCCGCATTTCAAGAACCAGCACCAGACCCAACCAGCCAGCAGGGTAATGCCACAGCCGGGGGACACTTATTATATAAGGTCCCGCGGCCAAAGCATTATCCCCCTGGCTGGTCAGCATGGGCAGGGGTCCTGGGGAAGGAAATCCTACTCACCTGGTCCCAGGCGATGACCCCGGCATCTTCAGCTCCAGACGCGCTGCTCCCGGCTGGTACCCGCTCACAGACTGGAGAGACGCAGAGATTTTCATCTTCCGCGCCTCTCCTCCGGATGATTCTATTGGCCGCCTAGCGGCCAATCAGGGGCCGACTCTCTCGACTCCTGATTGGCCGCTAGGCGGCCAATAGAATCAGTCTGAGGAGAGGTGCGGAAGATGAAAATCTCTGCGTCTATCCAGTCTGTGAGCGGGTACCAGCCGGGAGCAGCGCGTCTGGAGCTGAAGATGCCGGGGTCGTCACCGGGGACCAGGTGAGTAGGATTTCCTTCCTCAGGTACCCCTTTGGATTACTACGGATCCAGGACCCTGGAATCTTCAGCCCAGGAGCCCCGGACCAGCCCAGGAACCAGGACCAAGGCCCCGGACCCGGACTCTTCAGCCCTGGAGCCCGGGACCCCGGACCAGCCCAGGAACCAGGACCAAGGCCCCGGAACCGGATCCCGGACCCCGGATCCAGGGACCGATCCAAGGGCTCAGGGTAGGTAAGTATCAATATGTGTGGGCTGTGGATGTATTAAACGTTTATTTTTCTAAGTGTCAGTGTGTGTTTTATTTAACTATTTCTTGTACTGTGGAACTACAAGTGCCAGCGGGCCCTTTAATGCCCCACATGCTGGGACTTGTGGTTCTCCAAGTCCCAGCATGCGGGGTAGGCTTGCTGGGACTCATAGTTCTACAGTATAAGACAACAGTTTTTATTCTTTTTTTTTACACTTTTCATCAGCCCGATGCCCACCGCCCAGGGGCATCGGGGACAGCTCCGGACTTTCAGCATGGGCTGGTAAGTCCTGGAGGGGGGGATGCCTTCTTTGGGGGGGTCCCCACTTCCCCAGGACCCCTGCCCATGCTGACCAGCCAGGGGGATAATGCTTTGGCCGCGGGACCTTATATAATAAGTGTTCCCCGGCTGTGGCATTACCCTGCTGGCTGGTTGGGTCTGGTGCTGGTTCTTGAAATGCGGGGGACCCCTAGTCATTTTGTCCCCCGTATTTTGGGAACCAGCGCCGGACCTTGAGCCTGGTGCTGGTTTCATTAAATCAAGGGGACCCCTATTTGTCGGGGACTGTGATTTTATGTCACCAGCACCGGCTCAATGAGCCCGGGGCTGGTTATGCTCTGGCGGGGGACCCCGCGCAGTTTTTTTTATTTTTAAACAGTTTAACCCTTTTTTTCCACCAGAACCCTGCACAGATCTCAATGATCTGTGCAGGGTTCTGGCTAATTCGCCCATCAGAACCTGGTCTTATTTTTGGGCGAATTTTAGACACATTTATACAAATCGCATTCTATTAAATATGCGATTTGTATACTTTTCAATGTGAAAACATCTGGATGCGATGGGCTGCGAGAAACAGCCATCGCATTTCCAGAATGTCCAATTTGTTGGCCAAAATCGCACTTTTTTCACATTTTCGCAGCTCATTAAATATGCGAAAATGGAAAAACATGCGATTTTGGCCCGTTTTTGCGAAAAAAATCACACAAAAAAAAAAATCTCACTCCATTGAATGTCACCCAAAATATCAAAGCTAATAGAGCAACTGAATTATTAGTACAGAAAGCAGTAACAGATAAGAGTGCAAAGGAATGGTTGCGATGGAAATAAAGGTTCAGGCGATGTCACTTGTGTCAGAAAGTCTAATTCTCAGTCAGTAAGTAGGCATGGGAACCCGCTTCATGTATTACATAATGGTTTCTGGAAACTGTATAAATAAAGCTTATACTTACAGAAGGTGTTTTTCTTCCTGTTCTTGGTTGATAAAAGAAAACAGGAAGACTACAAGAAATCAAAGGATTCACATGATCTCATAACATATCAACACGTGTAGGTCAGGAAATAGGCCTGGGGAAAGTGCTTGTCTCGCCTGAGACATTTTTTGCCATTTATCACTCGCTGTTCTTTGTCGTTCTCATTGTCCTCTACAACAATCTGGTTCTACTTTTTTTCTTCTTCTTCTCACTCTTATTTCAAAAAGGGGGCAGGTTAAGTTAATTTCCAGTTCTTCACAATCTGTTTGTGCTGAGTTAGAGGAGTGTTGAGAGGGAAAAGGTTTCATTGTCTGCTACTGGCTTATGGCTCTTCAACACTTTTACAATTCCTGCCTAATGTCAAAGGAAAGCAAATAACTGTGCAGTCACAGTCACTGGGCAGAGATTGTAACTGAAATTGTCCAGTATCAGTACTCCAACCAAAGAGGATAGAAGTACTATTTGAGGAGAAAAAGAGTTTCCAGTTGCTAATGCTACAGATAGAATACACAGAGAAGTAGTTCTGTGTCTATAAGCCATGTTTTTATGTAAGTAATAATAATATTTCTCTATAATATAACAGTCACACTAATAATATGAAAATGATCAGCTAATGAGGTCATTGGCATAACTAGGGTCATCGTGCCACCCAATGCAGGCATAAAAGAGCGTGTACAATGTTCTCGTCACACTGGAGACATGCCACTGCAACTCCACGCAGCCTGTGATGGCACCTTCCCTTTCCTCTCCTGTCTTGTTCAAAATAGAGTGTGCTCCTGCAGTGTCTAAATATCGTCTCTACAGAAGCAATAGCAACCTTTACCAAGATGGCCATCAAAGGTGTGTCTGAGCATGCATGGCGCCATCTTGTTCACTGTGGTTAAGTGCTGCACTACTGCATAGCTGTGTAGTAAGTAGTTATTGGGCGATCGTTCTAATTACCTTGCATACAACTGTTACAGATGACCAGACGGTCATCTGTATGTTACTGTGAGTACCATTGTAACTCTTTATACTACTAACCTACTTGCTTGGTTAAGTATTACTGCATTGCATACTTCACGTGCAGATTCTGCTGGTGTTTACCAGTAACCACATAGGGTTTTATTGCAAATATATATATTTATTTATTTATTTATTTATTTATTTATTTTAGTGCAAACACGGTATATGAACAGGTTTCACCTCTCCAGTCGCAAGGGGGTAAATGTGTAATATAAATCAGAAGCAGCACACGGTATGAATAATAAGGAAGGAAGTATTTTATACAAGTGAAATGTAGGTTTGAGCCCCATTATTCTATGTTTAAATATTTGGTAAACTAATAAACAGTCAAAATAGATAGCAAGCAACAAATGCAAAAAGATGACAGATGATAAGCCAACCCCATATTAAATCAGTATGAAGACTATAAAAAAATGTATAGCAAATATAAAACGTGTTAATCTTATGCAAAAGAAAAATTACACTAAAACTTAAATATCATATAAACTTGTTTTTTTTACTGAAACACTGAATCTTACAACATACAGAAAAAAAGTGAAAGTGTTGGTGCGTCATACTACATAAGCTAAGAGTAGAATAAGCTTATATATTGTAGACATCTATTGTACTGAGCCTTCTAGTACATGTGACATTCTGGTCTTTTGTTTGCTGATTATGTCACCATATAATTGATGTTAAATTAGAATATAAATGATTCTTTGTAGTATGCATCAATTCAATACTAATGAGAACTATATTGTAAGTCAACGTACAGGTATATGTATATGTATGTAGTTTTCAGTAATAGTTTTCACCAAATAGAATAGCAAATAATCATATTAGTTAGCTGTCAGTCTTTGGACATTGAGAGCAAACAATTTCATCATTAATCCTGTCATATTAGGTGCCTACTTATGTAAAATGGTAAGAGTTAGCCAGCTGTTCACATTTTAAGGAAAAACATGATTTAAATGAAGATTGAATCAGTATGTTAAACAGGAACAGCAAATGTTTACCTCTCCAGCCTGCCTGGTGACTTTGCCTCCTTTATATAGATAAATGGAGGGGCTGCTTTCTTGGAGCTGTCAGTATATAACTGTTCCTAAACAAATTACATTTAAAAAATATATATAACTAAATGATACATAACTAACGCTTTTTTACTTCTAATTTTAGCAGATTGATCTTTGGGCAATGAATGTGTATTTATGCCATCTGTTAATCTAGAATACTAAAAATGTTCACAATTTACAAAGATTTATTCTGCTAATAGCATGACTAAATGTGCACACTAAATATACACATGGATTCCTACATTAAACACAAAAGTTATCTAAACTAAAAATAGATTAGATGGATAAACAGATAGATAGATAGATATATAGATAGATAGATATATAGATAGATTCTGCTAGTGATATGTCCAATTCTTAAATTATCATAACTTATCTTTCACTCTAAGGGTAAATTTACTAAGATCAAATGGGTACGAATACATTCATTCGCACCTGTATTAGGGCCGAGTCCCAGTGACTGGCTGATCTGCGGTATTTAATACAGCCGCTACAGCCATATTCAGCTGTTACGAATGGCTACGCCACCGATAGCACACAGCTGTATGCGGCCATCATTCAGATACAAATTCACCAGTAAATACGAATGACAAGTAGAACATGTTTTTGCGGCGAGTTCAGTCAGCACTGGGCAGGCTTATCAGTGTAAAAAATAAACACCCAGGTTAAACTTTAACATGGGCTTCTATGAAGCCACGAACAGCCAATCAGCACACTTGCGGCTCCTCCAGTTTGTTATAGATACGGGACCCCTCGGTTTGTTATTTTAACCCCTGAATACCCACATGGACCGAGGAGGACACGATCTATGTCAGAGGACCTGGTGAGTATAATTTATTTCCACAGGTACACCTATGGATAATACATGGAGAAGAGGACTGACCTATGTTGGAACCTATAGGTAAGTATGTATGCTTGAGCCAGCGCATGTGCAGTATATATGAAGTTACAACTGCAGGGGACCGGCAGCTGGGACTGGGAAGACCAGGGGAGTGCGGCGGCAGCAGTGGAGGGCCCGCACTGTGTTAGCCCCCCACCTCCAAAAGGGTATGAGCCACCACTGTTAGCCTGTATAAAAAGAGGTATGGTGTCTAGGGACGCAAAGGTAATTATGCCGCTTTATAAAGCATTGGTCAGACTGCACCTAGAATATGGAGTACAAATCTGGTCCCCTCACTACAAAAAAAGACATCATGGAACTGGTAAAAGTCCAAAGCAGAGCAACAAAGCTAATAAAAGGGTTGGAGAAATTGAATTATAAAGACAGATTGGACAAGTTGGGATTGTTTATGCTAGAAAAGAGATGTTTAAGGGGAGACATGCTTAACATGTATAAATATGTCAGGGGCCAATATAATGATCTCTCAGGGACCCTCTTTCCTTTGAGGAAGGACTCTAGGATACGTGGGCATGAGTTTAAACAAGAGGAAAAAAGATTTTGTACCCTTAAAAACTTTTTTTTACGGTCAGGGCAGTAAAATTGTGGAACTCTCTTCCTGGAAAAGTGGTGTCGGCAGAGACAATAAATTGTTTTAAAATAAGGTTGGACAATCATCTATTGGGCAAAAACATCCAGGGGTACAAATAACAATTAAAAGCTTTATATAATGAAATCAGATTTCAGTTATATAAAGGATGACGCAAATAGATCATGCACTTTATTAACGAAGGTTGAACTTGATGGACACAAGTCTTTATTCAGCCTTAACTACTATGTAACTATATAATCTAATACAATTTGGTACTCTACCAGGGGGCTGAATATTTTTTGTATTGACTCAGTTGATACAATTTGTGAATGATGATTCTATTGTATCATATGCTTTCCACTAGAAACATTTCTTTTCATCTATGGAAATAATAGTCATTTCACTGTGAGTTTTCTACCATTATTATTGGGATCCACATTTTATTAATCAATTTTACATCATATTCATCACCAGCCTAGAGACGCAAGTTCTCCAGACTGGTTGCAAAAATTATAAACGTACAGGACTTTATGACAATGAAAGAAAAAATATATACATGTCCTTGCTAGTGTCTGTCCCTTATCTTTATCATGCTCTCGCTGATTTACAGGCATTAGATTGCACTCAACTCACATACAATTGCTAAACATCACAGATGATACGGTTGTGGTATGAGCTCCAGACAGTCGGGATTCCTACAGTCAGTAGTCCGACATCAGAATCATAAGTGTCAGTATGCTGACAGAGGGGTGAGTGCACCGAAGCTCCGTGTGGGCTTGGTCATGGACCCCCATGAGGTAGAATAGCCCCTGTAAGTCGTGATCCCAACTGTCGGCCTTTTAACAGTTGGGATTTCAACATTGGTCTACTGACAGTTGGAATCCCTACAGTTTGGAGGTCATCCGGCACCCAAAGGATACTGCGAGCTCCATCTCAGAGTGCTATCATCTTGCCACTATCTTCACCAACAAATTAAACACATTGCATGGTATCACTCCATGTACTGTGAGGTATTTACATTAAATATGGCCATGTATAATATTAACCACATTATTAGCAAATTTAAACAATTTAATTGGCATCTGGTGTGATTGCTGTTAAAACTTCATGAATCTTTTACAGTATTAACAAACAAGGGTATACGTAATATGTCAATGGTAAATTTACTAAAGCTTCTAAAAATGAAAAGAGGTGATGTTGTCAAAATCAAAATCGTATTTAACCCTTTGAGTGCCCAGGAAATGTGTCAAAATTGGCAAGCAAACCTTTTTATTAACCCTTTGAGTGCCAACGTTGCTGTGAGAGATCCTCAAAATATCCTCTAAAAATGCCCAAACCACTCAGAGCGACTGTTCTTTTTTGGGTGCAAAATTTAACTAAATTTCAATGAATTGACTTGGCTGTATTTGTATCTATTTATACTAAAAGAACAGTCGCTGTGAGTGATGCTGGCATTTTTAGCAGATATTTTGAGGATCGCTCACAGCAACACTGGCGCTCAAAGGGTTAAAAAGTAAATAACAATATAGCATTTTTCAGGAAATGCATGCATATACAATTTACGTATGCACGTGCTTTGCTTGACGTACTACAGTACACTGCATATAATTTGCTGAGCATGTGTATTACAATATAAAGTTATCAATGAGAAAAGCTATGAAGACACACATAACTGCATTTTATATATATATAGATATACAGTACTTTATATATATATATATATATATATATATATATATACAGATATACAGATATACAGATATATATATATATATATATATATATATATATAAAAATACGGTATGGACCTCGTATTGCGCTAACAGTTCTTAATATCTGCTGCTACTCCGATAAGGCTCCCCTGTTAGTGGGAGTCAGGCAAGAGATACACAAAAAAGAGGTTTATCGGAGAGCGCTGAATTATGTACCACCTAGTCACTTTAATAAAATATAAAACAATGGTAGAAATTTTGTATAACAACAATTGATTGATTATTGTCCCTTTCCCGAATGAAACGTGGAGTTCTTGTTCAAAGGTAAAAAAGTTCTTTATTGAAACCCAACGCGTTTCGTCAGAACGACTTCTTCCGGGGTAAGACAGAATAATATTTTCCTGAGTGTATGATCAACGTTAATAATTCATACAGGATAATGATAAAATCTAAAATGCAATTAAAATAACCAATGAATACAAATAATAACATAAACAGAAGAGCAAGCAAGTGAAGATAACGGAGGATAAAGGCATCTAACTGGGGGTATGTTAATTAATTAATTAAATAAATTAAACTACTCTGTGGTTACCAGTTAAATGTTGAAATTAAGCTATTAAATAAATATTTTCAGACCCTAAAAAACTCCGATATTCCCGGATATTCATCAACATCCAATCATCTAGCCAGTTTGGCGTTCACTTACCTTTCACGGGTATGTAGCCTGGCGAAACACCAGCCTTTATCCTCCGTTATCTTCACTTGCTTGCTCTTCTGTTTATGTTATTATTTGTATTCATTGGTTATTTTAATTGCATTTTAGATTTTATCATTATCCTGTATGAATTATTAACGTTGATCATACACTCAGGAAAATATTATTCTGTCTTACCCCTGAAGAAGTCGTTCTGACGAAACGCGTTGGGTTTCAATAAAGAACTTTTTTACCTTTGAACAAGAACTCCACGTTTCATTCGGGAAAGGGACAATAATCAATCAATTGTTGTTATACAAAATTTCTACCATTGTTTTATATTTTATTAAAGTGACTAGGTGGTACATAATTCAGCGCTCTCCGATAAACCTCTTTTTTTGTATATATATATATATATATATATATATATATATATATATATATATATATATATATATATATATATATATATATATATATATACCAAATAGCAAAGAGGTGCAGCAATCCAAACTTTTCATTGTCATCAGGAATATAAAACAAAGAATCGACATACCTTAAATCAGGAGTGGCCAAACCTGTCCTGAAGATCTACCATGTTTTCCAGGCAACCTGTGGATCTATAGTAGTAATGAATGCAGCATGTTTTAAAATGTGACAGTTAGTAATGACTACAGCTGTGCACCAGCTAGGTAACCTGGAAAACGTGGACCGTTGGTAGATCTCGAGGACCGGTTTGGCCCCCCCTGCCTTAAATGAACAAAAGACACCCTGTTCGTCTCTCACGCCATTCTCTGGAGAGAGTGGCGCTCATCACTGACAAAAACGGCAATATGTGTGATTAAAAACTACATGCAGCATGTTACTAAAAAAAGCAGCAGTGTTAATCAAGACAGTGGAAGATGAAAAATTGTTGCAGATTCGGCGGCGTGGTGGGTGGGGTTCAGCGTGTGGTGCTTAGCGAGCGGTGTTGAATCACCCCTATATCCTGCCACAGATCTCTGCACTAGATATTTACATTTTCTGTGTTCTTGCACAATAACATAAACGTGTAATACACTCATACATAATATACATGTGTAATGCTCTGTCTTATTCCATATTTAGAATGTGATAATGTCTAAGCCAGTTTAGCAAGAAAGATACAGGAGGAAAGGAAGAAGAAGAAGAAGAAGGAGAAGGAGAAGAAGAAGAAGAAGAAGAAGAAGAGGTACTTGTGTATTACAACGGCGCCCGATTTCATGTAAATATATTTATATCGCATCCGATTTATCGGCCGATTTTTTGCCGATTTTTTGCCGATTTGATCTGCGATGCGATTTTGCGTCCGATTTTTTGCCGATTTTCGGCCGATTTTTTGCCGATTTCCATCCATTTCCTGCTGATTTGCATGTTATTCCATCCTTGCACACCCCCAGGTACTATGCGATGGTATGCGATGTGATTTTCGGGAAAATGCCCAATTGTACAATTAAATATCGCATAGCAACGCATGCCAGCAAGTGGCATGAGATGCGATGTGATTTGCAATGTTAAATGCACCTCCATTGTTAACGCCAGCCCCACTATCAACGCCAACCCGAAGCGTGGCGAGCGCAGCGAGCCCGCGAGGGGCGGCGGTACGCGTCCTCCGACCTTTTCATACCCCCACTATCCACGTCGGCGTGGAGTTGATTTTAGATAGTGTGGCGAGCGCAGCGAGCCACCGAGCCCGAAGCGGGGCGAGCGTACGCGGATTACTTTACATGTATTCCGCGTCCCCTCGCGGGGCTCGCTGCGCTCACCACGCTTCGGGCTCGGTGGCTCGCTGCGCTCGCCACACTATCTAAGATCAACTCCACGCCGACGTGGATAGTGGGGGTATGAAAAGGTCGGAGGACGCGTACCGCCACCCCTCGCGGGCTCGCTACGCTCGCCACGCTTCGGGTTGGCGTTGATAGTGGGGGTGGCGTTAACAATGACGGTGCATTTAACATTGTAAGCACCCATCAGGGTGATTGTACAATTACAAATCAAATCGCTTCACATGCATCGCATGGCATGCATCACATGTCACTATATTGCATGCGATGCACTACGATGGAAATCGGGGGTGTGCAATGATGGAACAGCATGCAAATCGGCCGGAAAAAGTGAGAAATCGGTCGAAAATCGGCCGAAAATCGGCCGAAAATCGGCCAAAAATCGGCCGCAAAATCGCATCCGATTTTTCCATGCGATTTGCGGCCGATTTTCGGCCGATTTTGTGGGCGCCGTCATAATACACAAGTACCGAAGAAGAAGAAGAAGAAGGAATGAATGAGGAGAAGGAAAATGATGAAGGAGAATAATAATAATAATAATAATAATAATAATAATCATGTTGGTTGTACATAAAAATGCAGATAATTTAATAGCTACAATTAAGTACTCAGGAGCTCCCTAAACATTTATTTTTGTGTTTTAGTTATTCAGACTGCATTCATGAGGTAGTGTCAGGTGAAAAAAAAGCTAGACAGGCCTTAGATGGAGAAAGATCAACACGTCATCCAACTGTGTGCTGCTGCTGTTGTTGAAATGCTGCTGTCACTCAGTGGCAGACTATCTGAAAAAGTGACAGATTACAGATGCCACCCACACACTGAGGTGACACAACAAATAGAATATATGGGGTTATTCTGGTTGACTCGTAAGGCTGCGAATTTGCAGCCTTGTGAGTTCACCAAACCCCGACCATCCCCCCAACCTAGTAGCGCGGGTTTGTCCGCACTGGCTGCGAGTGGATGTTTAACGGGTGCTTGCACCTACCCCTTCCAGTTTATAACATTACCTGCCCCCTCCAGTGTATGGTATCACCTGCCCACTAGTGTATGCTATGACTTGCTCTCCCTCCTCCTTGTGTGTATATATATATATATATATATATATATGCTGTTCCAACAATGCCGGCACTCAATTCACAAAGGCAACTTGCTCCAGGAGCCAGAAAACAAAGTATACACATCCAAGTATCCCAGCAGGGAAAGAACGGCACTCAGGAGACAATGCTATGGGGCTAAGCTGTATGTGGAGCCAATTGTTTTTATTTATTGTGACCGGCAAGCGGGAGACATTGCGCTATTCCCGTCCGCCTGGTGTCTGGGAACTACATTGCCTCCGTTTCCTGTATAGGTGACACGCAAGCTTGAAGTTGCTTGGCAACTAGCTGCATGTCACTGGGCGGAAACAGGAAGTGATGCGGTATTCCGGCCAGAGCGGAGGGGGACGGGCGGCGTGTCCTGATTGCAGGGTGATGTTTGTTTGTAAGTATATATATGTGCACTGTATGTATTCTTGTTGCTGTAGGTAAGAGCTGATGAAGGGGCTCATACCCCGAAACGTCCTCTATGCTTAATACAAGCCACTGAGTTAAGCTGTTTCGTCTCCTGAGTGCCGTTCTTTCCCTGCTGGGATACTTGGATGTGTATATATATATATATATATATATATATATGTATATATATGCATTCCTGCATGCTGTGTATGTATGTTGTATGTATGCATGTATGTATGTATGCTGTGTGTGTATATATGTGTGTTTATGCGGTGTGTGTTGTGTATGTATGCTGTGTGCATTTGTTTGTGTGTGTATGTATGCAGTGGCGTAACTATAGAGGGAGCAGGGTATGCAGCTGCTATGGGACCCGGCCGCTTGGGGGTGGGGGGGGGGGGGGGTGGGGGGCGAGGGCCAGCAGCTATGCCCTGCACCCTTCAGAATCTGTTTTTCAATTAAAAAGTAGCGCCGTGCGGGCAGACGCTGTGGCGACAGCGGCAACGCGGCTGTCCTGTGAAAATCCCCACCAACTCCCATAGCAGCAGAGGTAGTCACGCAATGAAAATAGAGGAGGATCAGCTGATCCAGCCTCTCCTACCCCTTTCTGGTGCTGCTGGGCTCGACGGCAGGATCTGGTCCTAGTGGAAATGAAGAAAAGCTGTGTGGTTGCCGCCACTGACGTGCGGGAGAACCAGAGCCCATGTGCGGGAGACCAGGCCGGCACCTAAGTGCAGGAGACTTTGCTTCCGCAGAGTTGATGTGCGGGAGACACAGAGCCTATGTGTGGAAGACCTGGCATTCACATGGAGAGACCCAGAGACCCGGCACTGACGAGGCCACTGGCCACCAACGCTGCAGATACACAGTGCTACTTGCACTGATGGGGGAGGGGGACAGTGCAACCTACATACTGTACCTGGAGGAAGAATGGTATTAGAAGTTAGAAGATGATGCCTGTCTCCAACATGTCAAACCCTGTGTCCCCCCCCCCCCCTCCCCTTCTCTCTCCTTTTTTTCTGTGTCCACTCATTTTCTCTTTCCTCGCTCTCTTTCACTTTCCCTTGCCCCTAGTCTCTATTTGGGGTTGATTCACTATGGTGTGCAGTGAGTAGGTATTCTAATCAGCATGCTGCTAATTTGGAGAATGCCAGGACTCACAGGTGTTTTGTCATGAGCACCAGCATTTTCTGACTTAAGTGCCCCTCAATAATGTTGTTTGTGCCACCCTAGTTTTGTCGGATTTCTGCTCTCACCTCTCATCCCTCCTGGTGCTATTCACAATATTGAATTGACCCCTTTATCTCTCTCACTCTGCTCCTAGTCTCACTCTTGATCTCTCTCTGGCCCTATTCTCTCCTTATCTTTCACCTTTTCCCCCACACTGCCACCCCCCCACACACACACACACACTCTCCCCCCTCACATAATTGAAATCCCGCCCATATGCATGGCTGTGAATGTGATCACAGCTGTGCACCCAGGGTATGTCTTTGTACAGATGGCTTGCGCATGCCCACAATGCACCCTGTTCATGCACGGGTCGTTTGTGCTGTGAATTCGTAGCAGAGCGTGCCAGCCTGAATCAGTCCCAAGGGTGTGTATGCATGTGGTAAGGACAGGGCCGGTGCAAGCCTCCCCGCCCCTCCCCAGGCAAATACTCTGCCCGCCGCCCAATGCACCCCCCGCGCGCGCTCGGGGGGGGGGGGGGCGAGCGATACTGCGGCGGGCGGCCACGCTCCGGGAGGAGGGGTGGTCCAGGCGATACTGCAGCCGGCACTTCGGGGGGGGGGGGGGGATTGCAGGCAATACTGCAACGGGCGCCTGTGCTCTCTGGGGGGTGTGCGGGCTACACTGCGATGGGTGCCCGCAGCCTTCGTGTCCAGGGGGGGGGAATAGCGTTGATTCACGGGCGGGATGGGGGGAGGGAGAGGGAAGCATACTGTCTTACCTGTCCTGCTCCCAGCTTTCTATGGTACCTCTCCTAGGCGGCTCATTACCGCCCTCCAGTGGCCGGCGCCCTAGGCAAATGCCTAGCTCTGCCTAGTGGTGGCGCCGGCCCTGGGTAAGGAACATAGATTGTAAGCTCCACTGGGGTAAAAACTAATGTGAATGGTACATTGCTGCAAAATATGTACATGCTATATAAATATTGGATACATAAATACAAATCTACAGCAATGAAAGCAACTTCAGCATTGGCTACTTTATTAAGCCATCCCAAAGCAATAATTACAGAAACATCATCTGCCATGCTGTCCTAAAATGGACTGGAAGCACTAAAGGCCCCCATACACTAGCCGATTTTGGTCCGATTTAGGCCAGATCAGTCGGATCTGGGCGAAATCGGACCAAAATCGGCTACTTTTGATGTCCCCTCAGATCCGATGCGCGGTCCCGTGCGCATCGGATCTGCGTCGGGTGGTCGGACCTGCTGCACGTCCGACCACCCGACTTGGGACCTTTAGCTGGCGGTGAGTGCTGACCTGGGGGCGGTGTGGTCAGCAGCAGGGCTCATCAGGGGGACGCCGGAGCGGGGAGCGTGTCCTGACGCTGTAACTAGCCGGCGGCGCCTGTGTGTGATGATCTGGCCGGGCGGCGGGCGCTGTGATCATTCACATATATCATTCATTCAGCAGCGCTGCGGGACGGACGGGGCCGGGCAGTGGCGGGTATTATATTTTTAAAACACCTGTCAAATGACTAGCCGTTCTCTGATTGGCTGAGAGCTCTCAGCCAATGACTGACCGTTGGCTGAGAGCTCTCAGCCAATCAGAGAACGGCTAGTCATTTGACAGGTGTTTTAAAAATATAATACCCGCCACTGCCCGGCCCCGTCCGTCCCGCAGCGCTGCTGAATGAATGATATATGTGAATGATCACAGCGCCCGCCGCCCGGCCAGATCATCACACACAGGCGCTGCCGGCTAGTTACAGCGTCAGGACACGCTCCCCGCTCCGGCGTCCCCCTGATGAGCCCTGCTGCTGACCACACCGCCCCCAGGTCAGCACTCAGTACCCCCGCTGCCCGCCCCACTGCTGCCCCTGATCACCACCGGCCCCCATGCCCCTCACCGCCCGCTGCAGCTCCCCGTACATGTGATAAATCGCAAGCGATTTATCACATGTAAAATTTGGCTCATCAAGTGCCAAATTGTATTTGAGCCTCCCGGGGAGCTGCCGGGCGGCTCACAGGAGTATTGGGTCCGACTTGTCCTAAGGACAAGTCGGCCTAATGTATGGGGGCCTTAAGAGTATTAGGATGCAGTCTAAAAATGAAGTCCAAGAGGAAAGCCTTTTATCTCCTCAAGATAAGTAAAGAGGAAATGACAAAAACAACAAAGTTTAAGGATTAGCAAAAATGTTTAGCAAATGTTTTAATCCCATGTCTCTTACCCCATGTGAAGCACTACAGATCAAGGTTAAGCAAAAGCATCATTATAATGGAAAACTGCAATAAATATACTGTATGCATCTTAAATATCTGCATCATTTAAAAAAAAGAATACATAGAAACATAGGAATATTGGCTATTGTAGGGTTCCGAATTGGGCAAAATAAATGTTTTTGTGTCTCTTTGGTGACAGTCAGCATTAGAGTCTGGTGATGTCAGATAAGATAGGCCAATTAGGACTGACTCTGCCACTGCAGACTTTTGGTCTACTTTTAAAAAAGACATGTCAATGATTTGGCAGTCACCAAGATTACAGTACAAGATGCGTCATCAATGGACACGGGAATTTAAGAAAACAAGACCTGTAACTATCTTTCTAGAACAAACTGCATTATATTAAACATGGAAATTGAAAAAGTAGTAGATCAGTCTATTCATATTTAATAATTATGTCATATTTTTACATATTAAGTAAGCAAGTAAATCTAAGCATAATTCTGGCTGAAAGGAATCACAGCAAACAGCAATGACGAAATGTTGAGGATGATGGAATACATTAAAAGATTTGAGGATGGAGACAGCCAGCCTCCCACAGAGATCTGTCCCTCATCTCTGACAAAGATATGTCAAGTCATGATTTCCATGGTGTGCTCTCCTGGGATTCTTATCAAAGCAATGTATTAACCAAATAAAATACAACATGCCACCTACATTAACCCAGGTGATGAAAACATTTGGAGCCAGCTAGTAAGCATTGTTATCTCAGTCAGCCATGCCTGTTGTTGCTCACAACAGAGATGTAAACACATTGCGGTAAATGCTGATATTGTAACAAGGTAGCCTTTATATGCACAGGAATATGAAGACATTTGCTTTATTACGTAAGGATTTAGCAACCCATTAACATATAGTAATAGGGGTGCAACAGATGGGATACATTCTCAGATTTATTAAAGATGATAAATAATTACAATTATATATGATAAAACTAAGTAATTTGAAACATATGTATTGTTTAAAGAGTGATTGGATGGAAAGGGCATTAAGGATTCCTACTGTGTGGGCACACTGCTATTTATGTAATCCTATGTGGCATACTACTTATGTACACACTGTGATATGTATACACTGCATGTGTACAGTTTCTATTCATGGAGGCACGGGATGGGGGACAAGCCAGCAGCTCGCAGAACACTGGCTATACCCCCATAGTGATGGAAAATGGGGATGTGAATCGCGATTGTGGCATTGCGAATGATGGCTGGGCTTCCACATTCAAATTTTTCAATGAAATGGTAACTAATCATTGCATCTAAATAATTTGATAGGTTGACCGCTATTGGTCGACAGAAGGTCGACAGGGTCAAAAGGTCAACAGTCAAAATGTCGACAGGGTCCAAAGTTCGACAGTCAAAAGGTTGACAGGGTCAAAAGGTCGATATGGTCAAAAGGTCGACATGGAAATGTTTGCCATGAAAAAGGGACATGCATTTTTTGTAAAATATTGAGCCGACAATATATAACAACCAAGCCCAAAGCATGACGAGCGTAGCAAGCCATGCGAGGGAACACCGTACACTTAGACGGTGTCCATGTCGACCTATGTCGACATAGACACTCCAATAAAGTGTAAAACTCAGGTCAATCTTTTCCACGTCAACCTTTTCCATGTCGACCTTTGGACCCTGTTGACCTTAGGACTGTTGACCTTTGGACCCTGTCAACCTTTTGACTGTTGACCATTAATGGTCAACCATAGGACTGTGGACCTAGACATTGTAGATCTAAAATACCATAACGGTAAATGTATGGGCTAATCATTCACATTGTTAGAATCACAGACCATTAGTGTATTTTTTTTTTATTGTTATAATTGTGAATTGAAGCATGGGTATTGAACTATGGCCATATATTTAATATGCACTATATAGTCATTGCTGCACTGTCTGTTTGGCATTTTGATTTCAGCTGAACGGGAGCACACATCGGCATCAAATCAGGATAGAAAGCTTAAAAACATGTTCTATCTCCATTCGATGTCTTTGCGATCCCGGTTTGATCCTGACTTTATAGTCAAAATCAAATGTTAATGCTGCTGGCTTGCCCCCCAGTCCCTCTGTATGTTTTGATTAGATGCTCTGCGAAAGTGAGTGACAAAAGGTCTCCCAACTGCCCCACACCATGTAATACTGCTACCCACAGGTGGGAAAGCGGGACAATTCCTTGCCCCTTTTTCCACCTCCCCTTTCTTATTCCAGCTTAGTGAGTCCTTAAGATGCCACATCTGCCCTCCCCCCCCCCCCCTCGCCGCCGTTTCCCCTCGCAACCATGCGAGGGGATGTGTCACAATGACACATCCCCTCGCATGTTCCCACTTCTGGAGAAATCATTCGTTGGTCGCCTGGACTCAACCCACCGTTTTCAAGGGGATGACTATGAAGCACTGGGCACTCCCATGGGTGACACCGTCCTGGCTGCCGCACGCCCCCGAACCACACTGTGCGAACTGCTCGGCAACTATGCAAGTCGCCGTAGCAGTTTGCACAGGGACCTTGCACATGTGCATAAACCATGAGGGAGGGCCTATGTGTATAACTTACAATAATACTGTGGACTTTATATGTAATGGGCACCACTTCAGGCTGTATGTGTTATGTTTAAACAGCAATATTATTGAGGCTTTATTTTTTTTAAGTGGCACGATTGTGGGTGTTATGTTTAAGGGGATCTACTTCTGTGGGCATTATATGTATAAGAGCACTACTGTAGGAATTGTGTATAAAGGCCACTAGTGTGGGCTCCGTGTGTAAAGGACACAACTCTGTGGTGTAATATAAATAAGGGGCACTATGTGAGCGTAATGCTACTGTGTGATGTAACTGAATCTGGTGTACTATTGTGCAGCCATGCCCTTCCTTATGATACCACACCCTTTATTGCATGTACACCTTTGTTGTGCACCGTCTTTTTATGGAATATGAGGGAGGGCCCAAATTTATAGTGTGAAGGGGGAGCTGGACACCCTAACCCCAGCCCTGGTCCTGAACATAAATAGATTGCTTAACGTTGGATTAATATGTAAACCATACTAATCTGATCAGGCAACATTTGTGCACATTATACCTCACCTCTACTGAGAAAAGCTGGACACAAATACAGTATCTGAAATATGAAATAAGCAAATCAGGAAATGGACCAAGAGTGAAATGAGCAGTTTTAACTTTATACTGCAGTAATAGTCATTCCACGTCCCAATAATAAAATCATTTTTTTTTTCGGTATATAAGTGAAAGGAGAGAAACAAAAAGTGGAGTTTTTAGACTAAAGACAAAGAGTTGAAGACTTCTTGAGGGAGACAATGTAATAGCATATCATATTAATAATTATTTATGCTCAGCATTCACTGCTGAAAGAGAGGGGAAGGGGCCACAGTTAAATTGCAAGTATTGTCAGAAAAAAATGAGGGAGAAGCAAGTGCATTTACAGAAGAGAAAGTCCTAACAGAACTCTCAACACTGAAAGTGGATAAATCAATGGGGCCAGATAAGATACATCCGAGGATACTAAAAAAACTTAAAGGGGAGCTGGTAAAACCATTAACATAATTATTCAACCAGTCACTAGCTACTGGAGTAATCCCAGAGGACTGGAAAACAGTGAATGTAGTTCCACTGCACAAAAGTGGAAGCAAGGAAGAGGTAAGCAACTATCGACCAGTGAGCCTTACATCAGTAGTAGGGAAATTGATGGAAACACTCTTAAAACAAAGAGTTGTAAAATATCTCAAATCCAGCAAGTTACAGGATCCGAAACAGCATGGATTTACTGGGGGAAGATCATGTCAAACAAATCTTATTGACTTTTTGACTGGGTGACTAAAGTAATAAATCAAGGTGGTGCTGTAGATGTAGCTTATCTAGACTTTAGTAAGACTTTTGACACTGTCCCACATCGCAGACTGTTAAATACTGTAAACTTGAAAGTTTATGATTGGATTCTAATATGGTTGAATGGATAAGATCTTGGTTGCAGGACAGAAAACAGAGAGTTGTAGAAAATGGAATACAGTCAAAGGAGGGAAGGTTACAAGTGATGATCTAGGTAGATTAGAGGAATGGTCAAGAGCATGGCAACTCCAGTTTAATGCCAAAAAAAAATGCAAAATCATGCACTTGGGTCTAAAAAATCCAAAGACTAAATATAGCATAAATGGCACTATAATGGAAACTACTGAGGAAGAGAGGAATCTAGGTGTTACTATTTCAGGGGACTTAAAAGCAGGTAGGCAATGTAACAAAGCAATGAAGTAGGCAAGTCAGATGCTTGGTTGCATAGGGAGAGGAATCAGCAGTAGAAAGAAAGAAGTAATAATGCAACTGTATAGGTCATTGGTACGACCTCATCTGGAGTACTGTGTTCAGTCCTGTAGGCCATATCTCAAAAAGAATATAAATACATTAAAGACTGTACAAATAAGGGCAACAAAAATGGTGCATGGCCTACAATACAAAACGTACCCGGAAAGACTGAAAGGTCTTAATGCAGATGGAGCGGCCTAATTTTTGCAGGGGCTGGTGATATTATCGCCAGCCCCCACCAGCGGCCGACTCTCGGCTTGCGCACCCCGTGGCTACAGAGCTGGCTACAGGTCCCCACCGCCTCCCCCGGTGCCCCTCACCGCCCCTCTGTCCCCCGTATCCCTGCCCGTCTCCCTGAAGTGGAGACGGGCAGGGACCCGCAGCGGCGCCTTCCTGAAACTGGGACGCGCGTGCGTGTGAGACGCACACGCGTCCCAGTCAGATGGAGTGCCTTTCCGCCGGCGATCGTCAGCAGAGACATTCTGGTGATCCCCGGCCAAGTAAGAGAGGCGGTCCATCTGTATGTATAGTTTAGAGCAGAGAAAGGGATAGGGGGACATGATAAAAACTTTCAAATATATCAAAGGTTTTAACAAGGTAAGTAAGTAAGTTTAATTTATATAGCACACTTTCTCCAACAGGACTCAAGGTGCTTTACAGACATTACAACAATGCACACAATACAGAGGATGTAGGTAGTACAGTAACAGACAAGTCACAGACAAAAGAAACCCTTGAGCACATAGTAAGCATAATGTAGAAATGGTGCAGCATTTTGGATAATATCTTCCATGGGTTTTGTACTCCACCCTAATAAGGTACCAGGTGCGGCAGCCATTTTAGGCGCTCTGCGTAGGATTACCCTGGGTGGAATACATTAACCCTAAAAGAAATTACCCAAAATGGGTGATTTCAATGTATACTCAGGTCCATGTATTTTTCATCCCATCCACAAGTGCACCAGAATGCCTTATGAAGGACTCAGGTGAGGCACTGTTCGGAGCCATTATAAATGGCTCATTTCTGTAATGTCAGTTCTGTGGTTTTGCCTGGTATTTGACTCTCTGGTGGCCTCTGGTGGTAGGTCTGCACCATTGCAGCTCAATCTCCTCTGAGCTGATTTATGCACAAGCCTGACCTCGTTATCCCAGCTTCGGATTGTTTACAGGTGTCTTGATCACCTGAGTCCTTCATAAGGCATCCTGCCCAGCACTTCCCTGCCGGTTATAGTTCCTAGTGGAGTTCTACTCTAGTCTGAGTCCTGTCATTGCCCTGATACAGTTGTGTATTCCAGCAAGCACTCCTGCCGAGTGTCCTGAAACTTAAGCCTTGCTTGTGCTACAGTGTCCATGTTCCTGGTCCCAGTCAGCAGTCCTGTCTGTCTGCGCTGCAGTCTCCTGAGATGTTTTTATACCTTCATTCCAGATAAGTCAGGGGACCTGCAGCTGCCACTTTTATTATTATATAGTATGGTACCATCTCTGCATTGTTGCAGCAGCTCGCACTGCGGGTCATGTTTGCCCTCTAGGGTTCATTCCTTTCCTCTGCAGTAGTCTGGGTTTGTATTGTTTATTTACCACCTTAATGCATTGTTGCACTCGTGGGGAATATTCCCCGCATTTTAGTTGACTCTGGGGGTACCCCATCCTGTTTGTCTCTTTAGTTAGCTTTCCTCTTGCGCTCTCTCTGCCTCGGTGGACACGTTATCTCACGTAAGGCCTGGCAGCATCGGGGTTGGAGCTGGCATAACCAGCTCCTTCGAACATGGCTGTTAGAGGTGAAGCTTAGCACCGCACGTGTCCACCGACCATGGGGAGAGGCAATAGAGTTAGGTAATAGAGTTAGGTTTGGTGGTGCCTCCCAGACTCCTAACAGGCATACTATGAAGGTTACACTGTAGGAGGCGAGCCATACAAGGACCCAATGCATATATTGGAAAGCAAATACTTGTGTATTAGTATGATAAACCCTGCACAGAAACATCCACGTAATCCACATCCTGCCCGCAGAGAAACCATCTGAGGCAACCAGCTTGGTGCACTGCATAGGTCAGCGCTGGCAGGGTGTGCAATCTGCGGCGGTACACATTACAGAAAAAGCACATGGTGGGGTAGATGTGTGCTGCAGGGGTGGGGGGGGGGGAGAGAAAATACATGAACACACCTTTGCTGGGGACTGACAACAGGGAAATATTTTTAAACCATTTTCAAAGAATCATCAATGTCCAGAAATCATGAGAGCAGTACAGGTGGTTATTAGAAGGAGGGGGCACATTCAAGTATGGGGGAATTATTGCTACGTAGGCTGGCCCTGGTGCTATCCCCTCACAGCTCCTTGCTCACCATGTGTTAGCCGCCTGTCCTTCCGGCTCTGACGTCCGGTTGCCTAGCAACCAGGGACGCCGGAGGACGCAGCGTCGGAGCGTGACGCCCGTCCTCCCTCCTCACGTCCCTCAGCGCCTGAGATTCAACAGGCCGCAGGTGTCGGAAAGGACTCGTTATGACAGGCGGGACTCAGGCCTCCATTCTCATTGGCTCCTAGCCTTCTTATCTAGGAAGCCAGCCCTGCAGTCCTCGCCGGTGATAGCTCCTGTTTGGACCTATCTGTCTGCTGCTCTCCGGTCCGTTTCCCTGCTGTTCCCAGCGGCTCCTTCGTGGTCTCCTCTTCCATTGGTTCCTCCTGTGTCGTGAGTTGCCCCTTTGGGGTAGTTTCATTCACACCTTCTTTATTGTCATTACCTCACTCATTACCTGTGTTCTCTGTCTGCCGCATTGGCAGGTCATTTATGTTGGGAAGGTCCATTGCTTCCCACTCATTCTCTCCCCTTGTCTCCCAGTTTTTCTGGGGTTTTCCAGTCCCTCCTGCTCTTTGTATACTTTGGTATTGTGTCTTACATTTTGTATGGTTCCCTGGGCGACGGTTGTCGCGGGTTGTGGCGACCAGGTCGCGGGCGCTTAGTTGCGTTAGCCAGGGCCCGGCAAGTCGCCGTTTGTTAATTTCAGTTAGGCCCCTCAGTCAGCTTTCCTCTTGACCGTACCCTAGGGGGGTCCCCGGCTCCTTGTCCTCTCATAACACCTGGCTGCACCGGAGCTTGGGTGGGCTTAACCTACCCATTCAAACGTGGCGGCTACAGGCGAAGCCTAGTAACACCTGCAGGAGTCGGTCACCCAGCCTGGGGGGTACAACAGAGGTAGTATAGGGTTTGGCCGTGGCTGTCCTAAACAGCAGTCCCGGCGGTGGGGTCACACCCGAAACCTAACATTATCACCGGCCATACAAAAAAAAACAAAAAAAAAAAAAAGATTTTTTCCCTCTCTCCCTTCCCCTTTCTTATTCTCCCGTTTTTCTGCACAGATAGCATTTTGGGTGTGTATATCTTTGTTGTCTCTGGTGTGGATCTGTTATTAAGATGAATCCCACTCCTGAGGGTCAGGCTCAGGCATTTGCCAGTCAATTACAAGGTTTAACGCAGATGGTTCAAAATTTATCTCTTAGGATGAAAACCCAGGAGGAGGGTGTACGAGGAAATCCGCCGGTTCTGGTAGAACCCAAAATTAATCTTCCAGACCGGTTTTCGGGTAACCGGAAGGATTTCTTTAATTTTAGAGAAAGTTGTAAGCTTTATTTCAAACTGCGACCCCGGTCATCCGGCTCTGAATTACAGCAAGTTGGTTTAATTATGTCTTTGCTTCAGGGGGATCCCCAGACTTGGGCTTTTGGGTTAAAATCCGATAATCCCGCCTTAGCGTCGGTGGATGCTTTCTTTAAATCATTAGGACTTCTATATGATGACCCTGATAGAGAGGCGTCTGCCGAGAGTCATCTGCACTCTCTCAGGCAGGGCCGGAACCCTGCAGAAGCATATTGCACAGAATTCCGACGGTGGTCGAATGACTGTGGCTGGAATGACCCGGCATTACGTAGCCAATTCAGGCTAGGGCTTTCTGAAGCCATTAAAGATAGCCTTATCCAGTATCCCGTCCCGGGATCCCTTGATAAACTCATGGAGTTATCGATTAAAATTGATCGGCGTCTTAGGGAACGCAGGTCTGAGAGAGGACCTAGTTTGAGGCCTACTTCCCTCGGCTTTGTACCCTCAGAGGACGAAGAAGAACCAATGCAAATTGGTGCTTACCGCATCACCTCAGATGAGAGAGCTCGCCGGATGAATGCCGGTTTATGCATTTATTGCGGGAGCAAAGGGCATTTCCTCCGCGCTTGTCCCAACAAGTCGGGAAACGCCAAAACCAAGTGAATGCAGAGGGGATTCACTTTGGTTCTCTTCTTATTTCCCCTCACAATGCATTATTAGTCCCTACTGAGATTCAGGGTATAGAGGTGAAGATGTCAGTTACTGCATTTATTGATAGCGGGGCAGCTGGGAATTTTCTAGATATTCAGCTGGCTGAAAGACTGGCCATCCCCCTGCTCCCTCTGAAAAAACCTGTAATAATGCGAGGCCTGGACGGCAGCCCGTTGGTCAACGGAGTGGTCCACCATCAGACCCCGCCAGTTTCCCTACGTGTGGGCATTTTTAATACAGAAAAAATTTCTTTCTTTCTTATCTCATGCGCCACTGTGCCGATCGTTCTGGGTCACCCCTGGCTCCGGGTTCATAACCCACAGATTGACTGGCAGGCAGGGGAAATAACTCGTTGGAGTAATCATTGCTCCAGTCATTGCCTAGGGCAGCCTATACTCGGGGCAATGGTTTCCGTGGAGGGGATTCCAGCGGCCTACGCTGACTTCCAGGATGTCTTTTCTAAAGGCGAAGCTGAGGTCTTACCCCCTCATCGCACATACGATTGCGCCATTGAGCTAATTCCCAAGGCACAATTTCCCAAAGCCAGACTTTATTCCTTGTCTGGACCAGAGACGCAGTCCATGAATACCTATATTCAAGAAAATTTGGCTAAAGGCTTTATTCGGCCCTCAAAGTCTCCCTTAAGTGCAGGGTTCTTTTTTGTTTCCAAAAAGGATGGCTCCTTAAGACCCTGTATAGATTACAGGGCACTCAACAAGATAACGGTAAAAAACACGTATCCATTACCATTAATATCTGTGTTGTTTGACCAGCTTCGCACCGCTAAGATCTTTTCTAAGATCGACCTGCGCGGTGCCTACAACCTTGTCCGCATAAAAGCGGGAGACGAATGGAAGACTGCCTTTAGTACCCAAACAGGGCACTACGAATATCTCGTAATGCCATTCGGCTTGTCCAACGCACCAGCGGTCTTCCAAGATTTCATCAATGACATCCTTAGAGATTTCTTGGGAGTCTTCGCTGTGGTCTATTTAGACGACATTTTGATCTACTCCAGCTCGTTGGAAGAACATCGCCATCAGGTCAGGTTAATTCTTCAAAGGCTTAGAGAACATCGTCTCTTTGCTAAGCCTGAGAAGTGCGAATTCGAAGTTACTAAGGTATCCTTTTTAGGATACGTGATTTCCTCGGAAGGCTTTTATATGGAACCCAAAAAACTGCAAGCAGTGTTAGATTGGGTCAAGCCCACGACCCTTAAAGCTGTCCAAAGATTTTTAGGGTTTGCAAATTACTATAGGCGGTTTATCCGCTCTTTTCTGATGTGGTAGCTCCCATCGTGGTGCTCACAAAAAAGGAAGCAGATCCATCCCAGTGGCCTCCCCAGGCAGAAGAGGCATTCCGGGCCTTAAAACAAGCTTTTGTGTCCGCTCCCATTTTAAGACATCCCGATCCCCAACTACCGTTTGTCGTTGAAGTCGACGCTTCTGAGGTAGGGGCAGGGGCAGTCCTGTCTCAACAGGATCCTGAGTCCTTATTTTTTTTTCCTTGCGCCTACATGTCTCGAAAATTCTCTACTGCAGAGATGAACTATGACGTCGGGAACCGGGAATTGTTGGCCATAAAATGGGCATTCGAAGAATGGAGGCATTGGTTGGAAGGGGCCAATCATCAGATTCTGGTTATCACAGACCACAAAAATTTACAATACCTGGAATCAGCAAAGCGTCTGAATGCCCGACAAGCCCGGTGGGCATTATTTTTTACACGTTTTAACTTTATTATCTCTTACCGTCCCGGGTCTAAAAATATAAGAGCAGACGCATTGTCTCGGAGTTTCTTACCCAAACAAGGGTTGCGGGAATCTCCGCGGCCCATTCTTCCGGCTTCAATTATCCATTTTGGCATTACTCAGACCCTCAAGGATCTACTTCTGCAGGTCCAGGGTCAGGCACCTAGACAGATGCCTCTCGGCCATTTATTTGTGCCGCAGTCCTTGAGAAAACGGGTCTTAGAGGAGTTCCATGACAGCCAGATTGCAGGGCATTTCGGCATCAAGAAGACACTTGATCTTCTCTCCCGATGCGTCTGGTGGCCGAGCATGGTTCCAGATACCAAGGAGTACATCCAGTCTTGTCCCGATTGTGCTAGACACAAGATTCCCAGAGTGTCGCCCACAGGACAACTTATCCCCTTGGCAATTCCCTCCAGACCATGGTCACATATTGCCATGGATTTTGTGGTCGACCTACCTCTATCATAAGGTTTTCGAGTAGTATGGGTGATTATTGACAGGTTCAGTAAGATGGCCCACTTTGTTCCTTTGCCCCAGTTGCCATCAGCCAATAAGTTGGCCAAATTGTTTTTAGCTCATGTTTTCAAACTTCATGGTCTTCCAACCGATATAGTTTCTGATCGAGGTCTGCAGTTTATTGCCCGGTTTTGGAAACTTTTTTGCAATGCATTAAAGATCAAGTTGAGTTTAACTTCCGCTTATCATCCCCAATCCAATGGGCAGACGGAACGCCTTAATCAATCCTTGAAGCAATATCTGCGCCTTTTTGTGTCCAAAGCTCAGAATGACTGGTCGGAGTTCCTCCCCGTTGCCGAGTTCGCATATAACAACTCCTATCACTCGGCTACCCGGACTTCACCTTTTGTAGCCAATTATGGCTTTCACCCTAAAGCCACTGCTCTGGCTCCAGAGGGATCAGTAGTTCGCTCTTCCACTACTGCCCGTTTAAAGGTCATTTGGAAGGAGGTACACGACGCTCTTAAGAGGGCTGCTCTTCAGGAAAAAGTTTTTTCTGACCGGTCAAGACGACCATGCAACTTTAAAGTAGGCGATAAAGTCTGGTTGTCTACTCGGAACATCAGATTGCGACAAAGAACTTCTAAATTTGGTCCAAAATTTATTGGTCCATTTGCCATTGTGAAGAGAGTTAATCCTGTAGCCTTTCGGTTACAAATTCCTAGGGCTTTAAAGATAGCCAATACTTTTCATGCCTCTCTGCTCAAGCCCGTTTTCACGTCTAGGAAATTTCCTCGAAAGGCAGACCTGGGTAAACCACCTGTTAATGTCCATGGACAGTCAGAATTTCTTGTAGAAAAAATCTTGGATTGCAAGGTCTCTCGAGGTTCTTTATGTTTCCTTGTCCATTGGAAAGGATACGGCCCGGAAGAGAGGTCATGGGTTCCCGACAGGGATCTGCACGCCCCACGCCTCAAAGCAAGTTTCTTTCGGGATTTCCCTCAGAAAACAAGGCTTCGGGGTTCTTTAACCCCTCCTCAAGGGGGGGGTACTGTTAGGCGCCGTGGGAGCGCTTCTGGAAGGACAGAGCGGCATGTACGCTTAGCCGCCTGTCCTTCCGGCTCTGACGTCCGGTTGCCTAGCAACCAGGGACGCCGGAGGACGCAGCGTCGGAGCGTGACGCCCGTCCTCCCTCCTCACGTCCCTCAGCGCCTGAGACGCGGCAGCGCCGTTGCTTAGCAACGGCAGACGCTGCTAGGCAGAGAGGAAAAGCCGCGAAATTCAACAGGCCGCAGGTGTCGGAAAGGACTCGTTATGACAGGCGGGACTCAGGCCTCCATTCTCATTGGCTCCTAGCCTTCTTATCTAGGAAGCCAGCCCTGCAGTCCTCGCCGGTGATAGCTCCTGTTTGGACCTATCTGTCTGCTGCTCTCCGGTCCGTTTCCCTGCTGTTCCCAGCGGCTCCTTCGTGGTCTCCTCTTCCATTGGTTCCTCCTGTGTCGTGAGTTGCCCCTTTGGGGTAGTTTCATTCACACCTTCTTTATTGTCATT
This sequence comes from Crinia signifera, assembly GCF_055691185.1. Taxonomy (NCBI): domain Eukaryota; kingdom Metazoa; phylum Chordata; class Amphibia; order Anura; family Myobatrachidae; genus Crinia; species Crinia signifera. The sequence goes on along the minus strand of NC_139221.1, from coordinate 211,038,154 downwards.
ACCTCACTCATTACCTGTGTTCTCTGTCTGCCGCATTGGCAGGTCATTTATGTTGGGAAGGTCCATTGCTTCCCACTCATTCTCTCCCCTTGTCTCCCAGTTTTTCTGGGGTTTTCCAGTCCCTCCTGCTCTTTGTATACTTTGGTATTGTGTCTTACATTTTGTATGGTTCCCTTGGCGACGGTTGTCGCGGGTTGTGGTGACCAGGTCGCGGGCGCTTAGTTGCGTTAGCCAGGGCCCGGCAAGTCGCCGTTTGTTAATTTCAGTTAGGCCCCTCAGTCAGCTTTCCTCTTGACCGTACCCTAGGGGGGTCCCCGGCTCCTTGTCCTCTCATAACACCTGGCTGCACCGGAGCTTGGGTGGGCTTAACCTACCCATTCAAACGTGGCGGCTACAGGCGAAGCCTAGTAACACCTGCAGGAGTCGGTCACCCAGCCTGGGGGGTACAACAGAGGTAGTATAGGGTTTGGCCGTGGCTGTCCTAAACAGCAGTCCCGGCGGTGGGGTCACACCCGAAACCTAACACCATGAGGGGTAGGCCTGGTGTTCTTAGCCATAAGGGTGGTGGGCCTAGGTACAGGTGGGAGACATTCTTCACAGGAAGAGGAGCAATGGAACAGGAGGACATGCACTGAAACTAGAGGGATGAAGATTCAGGGGAAATTTGAGGAAAAATTACAGAGTTAGTAGAGGCAAATACAGTAGAGCAATTGAAACATGCTTGGAATCGGCATATTGATATCCTTACAAAGAAATAAAGATCAAATATGGTTTGAGGTAATATGTTTAAAAAAGGGGCAGACTAGATGGGACAAGTGGTTCTTATCTGCCGTCAAATTCTATGTTTCTATAAACGCCCAGAGTTTCCTAGCTTTTGCTGATGACACACTGAAGTGCTCACTCATGACAGCATTGAAATTGCTTTCTGACTTACGAAAGTAACCTCAGAATACTATCTAAGACAAATGACATACTTTTGTTACTAAATAGCCTCTCTAGATTTCCATGTAATATATTTGCTAAAATGTAAATATTATGACACGGAGACCTAAACAATTAGATAGTACTAATTATTAATGTACAACTAACCATCTTCCAGGCACATTTTATAAATGGTGTCAGACTTGACATTGCTGATGTAGTACAACCCAATTAGTACTCAGTACTCAATTATACAGCTCAAATGATGTTGTGCAATGAGTAGCGACTGGCGAGTTGCTGCAAGTGATAAAGAGCACAACTGAGTATTAAGCATTGCCATTGTAAATACAGATAATTGGGTCATTAATTCTTCTCAGTTGTATATACTGAATTTATGTGTGGGTTTATAATCTATGGGAATGGCATATCTTACTGTTGAGCAGGAAGGAGACGCAGGGCTTATTCAGCACATAAAAGAATATCTGGACTGCATTCATTTGTAAATATTTAGAATTCTAACAAATGTAATGAACAAGAGGATATACATATCCTGGGGCCAATGTGTACAGATGTACATGTTGTTTTAAAGGTATTTTAGACATTTTTCTGCATTGTTATTTGCTGTAGGCTTTATGTAACTGTTTCTTAGTTACTCGTCTGCCACAGTGGGTACTAACTGACACTTAGCCATATACAGACCGGACGCATCCCATGTGGTTTTCATCACATCCTAAAACAGTCATCACTTTACTTTACAAATTTACTAGAAAACAACTATGGGGAAGATTTGACCTTAGGATTTGCATCCAGCTCATTAGACTAAGGCTCCAAGTGATACATGATAACATTAACTAATGAGCAGTTCTTTAACATGACTGACAATACATCTTAAAAAAAAAAACAACACTGGGATCGTTAACAAGCAATAACTTTTAATGATAAAAGAAAACACTTTTAAATGATAATTGGTCACGTCAGCCACTGTAGCATCTGAGTCTGTGATAATTAATTTAGCCTAAGATGTTCAAGCATTTTTTCTGTTATCAAATGAAGCCAAGCTTGGTGCAGATTTATTTGCTTATGTCTACATGAGTTACCTTGCTTTACTAGAAAGATAAGGGGAAAAAGACTTACTGTATGAGGGAGACGTATCAAACCTTATAGAGAAAAAAGTGACCTTGCCCATAGCAATCAATCAGTGTCTGACTTCTCTATATATAGGGCAACAAATTATACACTGTATCTTTCTCTAAGGTTTGATTCATCGACCCCTATATCTTTCTTTTATAGGGGAAAATATATCACCAGTAGTCCTACCTATGTGAAATAGACCTGGACTGCCCAGGAAACACTATTGAATTATCCCTATGGGACTGCAGTATGCAAGATATGTCAAACAATGTGGGTGGAAATCAGTGGCATCTCCAGGGGGCTGGGGGCTGCAGCACAGTTAGAATTCAAATAGAGGAGCCACACCCACTGTCACCAACTGCCATTTCAAACTGCCTCTCTGACTGTTGGTGTGACTCCCCTATTTGAATTTAGAACTGAGCTGCAACACCACCTTTTGAGCCACCACTGGTGTAAACTGTATCCGAACAAGAAATATAATTTGCATACAGTTGGGTATGTTTAGATATTTGCAACCTGAAAATGCAAACTGTGTGTAAGTTGGATTAATACCATAAATTAACTAGAAGTATGAGTATTCTCTATGGTCTGACCAGTGGTGTAACTATTGTGTGGCAGCCCAAGCTGTGGCTTGGGGGAGCCAGTGGTCTTGGGGCGAACTGAAAAATACCTGATGTCCTGTACTAATACACAGTTTGCTGTCACTCAGTAGTAGTGGGCGGCCGTGGCTGTGTACTGTAGCTGCATAACGTAGGGGACAGCCCATCCCACCTCCCCAGTCTCCTCACCTCCTCTGTGCCTGGGGGCAGCCGGTGTCATTACCCGCACACACTTCCACTAGTATCCACTGCTGATTGAAAGCTACAGTATGTCAGCAGACGGGATGTCCTCCCTGTTATGTCGCATGGGCGCACGTCCCTCCTGGGGAGCTGTAGCACTACACATGGCGGCACACAGTGGCCCAGGTAACCAGTCTGCACCATTGTCATGTTTTACTGAAGAAGGGGGAGGAGGAATGGTGGTGGGGGGGCACCACACATTTTTTGGCAGGGGGGAGCTAAGTTTATAGTTACGCCACTGGGTCTGACCCCAGACAGTAGTAAATCTCTATTTTGTAATTGGTATCAACCTTTTGGGCTGGTTCATGTGGGAAATATTTTTATGGGCTCAGTTACCATGAACTCCAGCGTCCAGAGATTGTTGGCAGTAGGGGAACCCGATGCTGCTAATTTTCCTTTTATGGTACATATGACCTGTATGGTAAAGCCTAGTATTGTCTTTGCTATTTTTAAGGTATCTCAGCTTCTTATACCATAAGTTTATAATCATCATTGTAGGCTGGCATCACCAGAACTGTTTCCACTTTTTGTAAGGTAGGGAACACATTTGTTTTACCGGGCAAGGTCTGTGTTGATCAGCAGCAGCAGCTGCAGCCCCTGTGCCAATTTTGTGCACGCACATTATAATATAAATAACTTTTTATACTAAAAAGTTGGAATTGCAGCCAACTCTACATAAGACAATACAATACAATACAATATGTCTGCCATGGAAAAGATTTAATTGATGAATGTTGAAAGGATAATTTATCCTTCACCTTTATGGAAACATATGTATAGTACCAGCCATTTTGACCTCACCCACATGAGATAAGCTATTCAAATGCACAAAAAAATGTATCAAGATAAATGACCAAGCACTAAGATTACTTAATGAACAACAAAATATTTGTTAAACTTTAGGAGAACAAAGAATCCTGGTCACACACAGTTCAATATCTGTTGGTTACTATGGGGTGTATGTACTAAGCCTTGGGGAGATGCTGTATAAAGTACCACCAATTGGCTCATAACTGCCATTTTAAAACACAACCTGTAACTTTGCAGTTAGGGGCTAATGGGTTAGTACATTATCTAAACTCTATCTATCTCCGAGGGGTATATTTACAAAAACTAAGTTTTATCCACTTAAAACCAATTAAAATCAAACATAATCATGGTTGGGCATCCACAACTTGAACACACATTTGCTGATATTTAAAAATTAATATATAAGAAATCATCTGTAAATGTGTGTATTAGCCCCGAAAGGACAATACTGATTAACTGTCGTTTGTTAGCGTTGACGAGAACCGGGCTTTGTGGAGGAGATAGTGGCTGGACCCTTTTGCCATCGGCCAGCCCATCCACATAGCCAATGGCTGTTTGAGGTAGGGTGAGTTTATATCATTCCCACGGACTATCAATTCTCTCATAAGAGAGCCTAACATTTTTCATGCTAATGAAAAAAACTTTTTTACAGGTGCATCTCCATTTCTCTCTCTCTATTCTTTCCTATTCTTTTAGCGCTCACTCTTAATCACATAGACCTCTCTTTTCAGTAAGGCCAAACTGACTATTCAGGGATTCAGGGTTGAAAAATCTAATTAGTATACAATTAGATTCCAATGGTGCAAAACAAAAAAAGAAGGAATTTATGAATGATCCTTGACTATACTATACATGCCTGTTATATCATTCCTCTGTCATTTGCTAGTCTAGCTTCATATACTTAGAACTGGCAAATTCTCAAGCTTTCGTCCCATTACCTTTGGTGCATATTCTTAAGCATGTGTGCAGGCACTCAGTTTTTGCATGATTCAAAACCAAGGGAGCCCTCCTTTAGTTTGTCATGTAGGCCAGGATAAAAAAGAATGCTGCAAAGTAACAATGCTATCAAAGATAGAAGTGTCAATATTTTTTTTTCAATTAACACAATGTAAAATGAATAAACAAGTGTAAATCTAATCAATATTTGGTGTCAGCACTTGCATATAGTTTTTGAAGGAACTCAGCAGAGAGGTTGTGCCAAACATCTTGGAGAACTAACCCCAGATTCTCTGTGGATATAGGCTTGTTCAAATCCTTCTGTATCTTCATGTAATCCCATACAGGCTCAATGATATTGAGATCAAGGCAGTGGGAGCCATATCATCACTTTCAGGACTCCTTATTCATCTTTAAGCAGAAGACAGTTTGGGGTTGTTGTCCTGCTGAAGAATAAATATATCTCACCATTGAGGAAACCATTAATACTGACCAAATTGCCAACTCTATTTGCTGAAAGGCATCCCTACATTTGTGAGGAACCTCCACACACGTCACGGTTGCCTACAGATACTCATTATTTTATTTTATAGTTTACCAGGTTTCTGCTACAGCCAAATATTTCATTGTTGCCATTTTCTGCACTCCAGTTGCTAAGTTTTCATGCATATTTAAATCACTTAACCTTGTTTCCACATCAAAGGTTTGGTTTTCTGTCCACAATTCTACAATGAAGACCACTTCTGGCCAGACTTCTCCGAACAGCAAATGGGTGTACCTGAGTGGGTCCCACTGGTTTCTGCCAATTCTGAGCTGGAAGCACTGTGGAACATCTTCAGATTTTGAAGGGACGTAAGCATGATGTGTCTATGGTGTTTCCCATTACTTTGTGCTTCTTCAATAGAGCTTGAATGACACTTTTAAGTCCCAGTCTACTTTTTAATCTTTGCCTTGGAGAGACCTTGCTGATGCAGTATAAATTCCTTGGGGGAAATTTATTAGGATGGGAGTTCTATTTAATGTGGGCTGTTGCTATTGATAACCAATCAGATACTATCTATTATCTTCTAGAAGGTGCTAAATAAATAAGACGATTCTTATAGGTTGCCCAGAGCAACATTCCATGTGAAATAGAACTCCCATCTTAGTACATTTTCCCTGTGTGTCTTGTTGCTGTGCTCATACACCATTACAAGACTGTAATGGTGTATGACCTGTTAGATGAAACTGTATCTAGCACAGTTTGTCTGTTGCATACCCAGTTTTATTTCACCTACACAGCTGTTTCTGTTTCAGTTAATGACTGTGGGGTTTATTCTGATTCACTCAGAAAGGCACAATCACTCTCTAATGGGATAGTAAAGTATCGTGTGTTTTTTTTAAAACTCATGAGAAACTGATGTCAACCTATTTTCTTGTCGACCTTTTTCTCAAGTCAACATTTTGACCATGTCGACCCTTTTCATGTGTTGACCTATCGACTGTCGACCAATAGTGGTCGACATAGACACTGTCCACCTAATGACCACATACCATATGTATAACCAAGTCAGCAAATTAAAGTTTTTGAAAAGAGTTTGAACACTATAAGGGGTAAATTTACTTAAGCACTTAAGATGAAAAGAAGTGATATTGCCTGTAGCAACCATTCAGATAATGTCTATCATTTTCTAGGATGCAATAGAGCATACTTGCCTACTTTCTGGCTGCCCTTTCCAGGACAGGGAAGCCAGCTCAGTGAGGCAGGGGGTGGGGCCGCTGCTGGGAGTGAAAAGGGGCATGGTGGGGGCGGATCCACAGAAGGGGATCGAATGCATCATTTTAGCTACGCCCCCTCCATTCAATGCCATTATAACATTCTTTGTTTTATTCATATAACAAAGTGCAATACTTTTTGTTTTTCAAATGCAGTTCCTATGTAGGTTTAAATAAGTCAGCATTACTGTATGTGTATTCTATAAAAATGGCATTTTGTCACTTTAACACAACAGTAACCATCTTGTACGCTTTAGACTAAGAAGAGGCAGAAATGGTGGTAACATTTCTCAGTGAATATGTGTGTAGAAGAATTGCAATGCAAAACACGTTATGGAAAAATTCTTCTTTGGTTCTAGATAATCCTCCATAGTTTAGCTGTCTGGACCGCTAATCGTTATTTGATAAACATTTTATCTTAAACACTGATGGCCTGGAGAATAAGAATACAGTGACATGTTTGCAGTGAAGTGTTACATGTAGTTCATATTATGTCAGCATGCTTTTGATTCCAGCCGATGTGTTTTATTTTGAGGCACAGCAAATGTCATTCATTGGAAGTTGCAGATAAAGGATAAAAGGATGGCTTGAGGACCTGAAGACATTCTTTTGGAAGGTCAAGAGCACACAGTGTTGAAGAATGCAATATAATCATGCCTTAGAAAAAGCATTGACAGCTGTTAACCAGGCATTGTACTTCATCACATGCTGTACCTACTTCTACACAAGTGTGTGTTTGCCTTGGTATGGTGTATATACATACACATAGATAAATCATTGGGAGAATAGCACTTATATCAGCCCTTCTCTTTAGATAACATGTTAAAAATAATCTAGCAAGATGCTGGCAAAATGCATTGAATTATGCCAAGGTAATTTTTTGTTTATGTTGTTATTTTGGAGAATTGCAACCTAGAATTGTATTATTATGTGTATGTTAAGATACATATTTGACAGAAAGTCCTTAACTAGGATTCTAGGTTTATTGGGAAACCGCGGGATAATGCAAGTCACACCTCCCTAAAAATTCTGGGTCCTAGTCACGGGTACTGATCTCCTAACTAATAGAACATATATCAAGAAGACAATTCATAATCAATGGCATAACTAGAAATTTTCCATTCCCCAGCCAAAAAAGTTTCCTGGTAATGCTATACAGTATGTGCTGCATTTTACTGACAGATGCTAGAGGTCCAGTAGGACTGCTAGCATTATTCTCCTCCTAGGCGGTAGACATTTTTGGAGGGTTATTTTCAGCAGATTTCATCCGGACGGTTAGAATGCATGCAGGGCCGGTGCAAGGCACCGGAGCGCCCCAGGCGAGTCGGGGTGGGGGCGCCCCGGTGCCGGGGGGGGGGAAGGTTGGTACCTGTGTAAAAAAACTTCCGTCCCCGGCGTCCCTGCTGAGTGCTGGTGCGTGCAGGGGTGTGTATACGCTTGTCGCGCCCGGCGGGGTCCCTACAGTGCATAGAAAATACCTAGCGCTTCCCGCGCCGCCGCGTGCATAGCGCTAGTTATTTTCTATGCACTGTAGGGACCCCGCCGGGCGCGACAAGCGTATACACAATAACAGCGCCGCAGGCTCCCCCGGCGGCACGGACACCCCTGCACGCACCAGCACTCAGCAGGGACGCCAGGGACGGAAGTTTTATTTACACAGGTACCACAGTGCTGGGGGTGAGGGGCGAACTGCCGCCCTCCAGGTGCCGGCGCCCTAGGCAAATGCCTAGAGCTGCCTAGTGGTGGCGCCGGCCCTGAATGCATGGAATCTGCATAGGCAATGCACCCATGCGGATCCAGCTCCCACAAGCCACTGCTTTGGCTGTGCTGGCATTATATGGCTATGACATCAGTATGTTGTCTGTTTATTCTGTTTTTAAATAAATTTTAAGACATAAAGGGCCAGGCTCAGAGTTTGGAGTGGAGGAACAAAAAAAGGAGCAATTTGTACCTTTGCAAAACCATGCAGGGGATGTATTGAAATGGGCTTCAATAATGCTGTCTACATGTCAACAGGATAATTGTGACCACAGAATACCGACACACTGAATGTTAGGTACTTGTGTATTATGTGGGCGCCCAACTTTTTCATCGGGTCGGGAAAATCGTGTCGATCGCATCGCATGCGACCAAATCGCACATGCGATGCGATCAACGCGAAATTTCCAGGAATCAATGTTAAATGGTTCCAAATTGTCCCTGACACCCGATTTCACATTAGGGGTAATGTTAAATGCCCCCCCAGGCCCCCCCATAAGGTGTATGCCCCCTCATTACTAACGCTACTCCACCATCAACGCCAACCCGAAGCGTGGCGAGGGGCGGCGGTACGCGGCCACCGATTATTTTTCATACCCCCACTATCCACGTCGGTGTGGAGATGATTTTATAAAGTGTGGCGAGCGCAGCGAGGCGAGTGTAGCGAGCCCCGCGAGGGGACGCGGCATTAATCGCGTCATTAATTGCAGCATTAATCGCGTCAATCGCATAGCATGCAATTTTCAACATCGGGCACCCAGATAATACACAAGTACCGAATGTTATTTAAAGCATTTTGCCATGTCAGCATTATAACTGTAAACATGATAGTAAGGCAGTTCTAATACATTTCCAAAGCCTACATACAGTATGTATTTCTAAATATTATGAGGAATTGTGGGAATCTGCCTTTACCTTTGGCCAAGTAAATAATAACAAAGTGCATCCTAGATTGAACTAGATGGACGCAAGTCTTTTTTCAGCCTTACCTGCTATGTAACTATGTTATATAAATGCAAAGCGTTCCATACTAAACTTTAAATACTGTGGCTAACAGAATAATGATAGTGCTCCACATCACCATCTGCTGGCTAAAAGAAGCATTTTACCTGTAACAACTAGGTAGCAATTTATATGTACAATATGAACTGAATACTGTACATGCATCTCCAGCGGTGTAGCTAGGTTCCATGGTGCCCGGAGCAAGGGCATGTTTCGCGCCCCCCCAATTTGTAGTAGGTGGGGGGGCACGGCCTAACATTATACCGCGCACCGTAATGCCCATTGCACATTTTTGCAAACTTTGTAATACCCATTACACATAAAGCCACACGCCATAATGCCAATTACACATAAGGCCACACATGATGCCCATGATTCGTGGCGTGGGTGGGGGAGTGGTGGGTGCCGGGTTACTGCAGTTGTCAGCGAGGCAGATGTGAGATGGGCGCAGGTGTGGGAGAATAATACAGGTTGTCATAAAAAAAACCCGGATCCGTCTCCCCGCACTGCTAATCTGTGGTCTTGCTCTTCCCACTGCTGCCTCTCTCTCCTCCTCATCCCCAGCGTCCTGCGACCACAGCTCTGACCACAGCTGTGGGTAAGATGCACAGGGCTGGCAAGAGAAATCTTGGGGCCCGGTACAGTGATATTTCTGGGGTCCCCTCCAAACGTCAATTTACACACACTCTCATGTTGTGTACACAGCACAATGCCCACAGTATTGCCGCTTACTCACAATGCCTACAGTATTGCCAGTTATGCACAATGCCCACAGTATTGCCAACTGTGCGCAATGCCCACAGTGTTGCTCCGTACCCATAATGAGCATCGAAACAATACAGTTACCTACATTTAAAAGGAACACACTTACCTCCCCCCCACCTCCCCCCCCCACCCCTTGGTCACAATTACCCTTCCCATAGTACACTGTTAATCTCCCCCATGGTACAGTTAAACCCCCTTCCGAATACTGTATTATACAATTTCCTCCCTCCCCATAGTACAGTTTTGTTACATTCACACTTTTGGCATAATGTCTACTCCAGGAGTTCCTGCAGTTTATGCCAGTGACTGACTGCTCAGGGCCCCGAGGAGGGGGGGGTGAGGCGGGCTCTGGGTGTCACTCACTGTTCCTGGCTGCTCCCCCCTCCTCACCACCGGCATCCCCGTGACATCATGGCGCCGGCGCGCCGCATTGCTGCCTCCGGCATCCCAAACCGGCGCATGCGCAGTGAGAGCACACGCCGGTTTTTACTTTCCCACACTGACACTGATGCCGGGTGCAGCGGGGAGCGGGCGAGCAGGGCGGGGGAGCTGGTGACAGAACTCCGGCGCCAGGTTACATGTCTGCGCCCGGACCTTGTGCTCCACCGGCTCCGCCGTAGCTACGCCTCTGTGCATCTCATCTGTATGTTTCCACTGGGAAAGCTAAAATATGTACTGTAATCCTAGTGCCTTTTACTTGAATGATTTCTTTGTAGGCAAAAGGTCCTTCAGTTATAATAAAGACAATGTTTGTCTTGGTTTCTCTTTACACTGACAACATTTTACAATCTTGCATATATATAAACAAAGAGTCACAATAAACAAGAAGGCATTGGGTTATAAAGATAAGTTGTAGAGCTACAGTACTGTAATAGTTTCATGTAGAGAATTGATGAGCCACAGGCGACCACTTATGGGGCCTACACACATAGCGATTCCGAGACATTTTATTTATTTATTTATTTATTTACAGTTTCTTATATAGCGCAGCAGATTCCGTTGCGCTTTACAATAGTAGACAGTGATAAGACAAACTGGGTAACAACAGACAGACTTGGAGGTAGGAGGGCCCTGCTGCAAGCTTACAATCTATAGGGATATAGGGGTGAAACATAAGGACAGGCACCAGTAATAGCATAGCAGTTACAAGTCCAGAAGGGAAGCTATATAATACATAAGTGCCTCGGAGGGTTATGCATGTAGAACTTAAATATGATAGGCTTGCCTGAAGAGGTGAGTTTTCAGGGAACGCTTGAAAGTTTGGAGACTGGTGAAGACGATCTCTACTACTAGATTGCTTAGAAAATGCCACTACATTGCTCCATGTGTAGTGACATAGCGATATCAATGCGCTATAGTTACCTCACTGACCTCCTCTGTGGTGCTTGCTAATTCCGCACTGGCCCCTTACTTTTTAATCATCTGCAGTGATAGCGCAGTGGCTAAGTCTGGAAACACTAATCTCAAAATAAGAACATCCAGGGAATGGGTAAGCATTAGTCACAAGATACAGACAGGTGCAGGCATCTTGTAAGATGCTGATGTTTGTTACCTCCAATAAAATTTAAGATATTAGAAACAAACAATATTCAAGATCTTTAGAAATGAAATCTTCAAGAGGATAGACAGATATTTCAGAACCACAGCAGACCTTATTATACAGTACTGGCCCAAAATATAGAAGGAAATTAGCCAGCCCCTTTCCTTATTATTTAATATTTTTTATTAATATGTCAGATCATTACAACTCCATAGCAGTAAAGGTACATTCAAATAATCAAATGTACATTTTCATATATGAAATGGGGGGTTGGGGGGCAGAACTTTTTAAGCCACTGCAACAGTAACAGTGAGACTAAGAATAATATGCTGAATATTAGAGACTGTTTTCCATATATTAAAGTTAGCAAATAATAACAGTATGTGATGAAAGGGAAAATGAAAATGGAACAACTAATTCACATATTCAAGACCATTAATTCAATAACTTTACTTTTGGACAGAATCATATGCCATGAATATAATGTGCAAGTGATACATTACATTTTGGACAATAACCAGATTCCTCTGGAAGTATTTTGACATAATGGAAAGACATAGGGCCAGGGGCGGATTGGCCCACCGGGAAACCGGGCCATTTCCCGTGAACTGCGACATCCGCTCCGAGAACTGGGTGGGCAGCTGATTTCCGGTGACATCAGCCGCCCGCCCTGGAAATCAGGTACCCGCCTGCGTTTGCATGGGGACGCCCAGCGTTTTGGTGGGTACGCCCAGGAAACACATGCGAATGCCCCCTGCCCGCCTCCTACACGCCCCCCCTGCCCGCCTCCTACAGCGCCTCAGAGAATATGTAAGCAATACAACTCACCTTTTAATTTTTTGATATATGCCTGATTGCCATGACTTTATATATTCCGGTGCCCTCTGGAAACTTCTAAATATTCCCCAGCACAAACAAGCAGCAGCACAGAGAGATTTGTGGCAAACTTATGTAATTTAATCAACTCCAAAGTTTCGGGGTGGTTGCGCCTTAGAACGTTGGAATTTAATGTTGCAGTTTGCCTTAAATCTCTGAGTACCGCTGCTTGTTTGTGTTGGGGAAAACATATTTATATATATTCGATGCTGTTTTGAATTATCTGCTAGGGGGCACCAACAAAAAAAAAAGGGCATCAAATTGTATAGGGCAGGCTCTGACAGTCTGCAGCATATTGTGAAGGGGCATTACGGTGTGCGGCATAGTCATCAGGGGCATTGGACAAATTTTGGTAGCACTCCGGGAGTTTTTTTATTGTTGTCTTTTTTTGTCTTGAGTAGCTTACACTCATTTAAGTTTAGAGACCACTGTATTAGTGCAATGTAGCTGTTTATTCTGTCATGTCCATTTTTCTGGTGGTTGCCAAGCAACAGAGTCTGTGTTGCCATATACCTTTGGTGAGGTCTGATGACGTCACCGAATGAACGTGCCTGCTGAGAGGGGGAAGTTCGGTGACCGAAAGGGCCTCTAATAGCTGTGGTGGAGGTGGTATTTACGTAAGCACTGATTATACAATGTAAAATTTCAGGAAAACAAAGTTTCCCTTTCGATAAAGCTCTGAGAAGAGAGCATCGTTCCCTGTCAACAGACCCCGCCTCTCAGCAGACGCCGCCCCCTATTAGGGCTGCTTCCAAAAATTTCCCGGGCTGGTTTTCTAACCCAATCTGCCCTTGCATGGCTGGTAGGCAGCATGCCGGACATGGAATGGATGCACCAGCACCCTGCACGTCTGCATCCATTCCCAGTGGGGACTGGTCTCCTCCAGAAGCCTAGCAACAGACAACCAATAGTAAAGGAGCCCATACACGCTCCGTTGTGTACGGCTCCGTTCTGTACTATGCGATGCGCGCTCCCGCGCATCACATAGTACGGTACAAAAAGTATGTGCAGCACATACTTTTTGTACTAGCTACACATCGTATTGGATCGCAGTGCATGCACGATGCATGCACAAGGCATGCGATCCGATACGATGTGTACTTTAAAAGTACAGAACGGAGCCTCAAAACGGAGCGTGTATGGTCTCCTTAAGGCTGCCTGTTGCTGCTCTGAGACTCAGAGTCAGACAGGAAGTGATTCCTGTCTGCTTTGAGGCTGAGCATGGAGGAGAAGTGAATCGAGTACCAGCCAGGCAGCCAGACTGGAGGTAAGTTAATTTAAAGGGAGTTCTTAATTATAACGTGGACTGGGGGCCACAGAATAATTTTAGAGATGTAACAGGGAGCACGAAAATCAAATAAAGATAAATAAAGTGGGGGGCACCAACATTCATCTTGCCTCCGGGCCCCTGGGACAAACTTACACCACTAAGTAGGATTTATAGCTTAGAATTTTACTAAAAACTAAATATTGTAATTCTTTACATAAAAAAGTTAGAAATGGGAATATGATTTTTATCATGCAGTTATTGAAGTGAGAATATGATACCAAAGGGCGGAATGCTCTAACGTCCGTGGCCCCACATCGCCGGGTACCGCAACCATAAGAATCGCATATGCACTAACATATGCGTTTACACAGTGCTGCGGAATGAAGCCCTATTGGCTTCTTTCTACATTCTTCCTGAAATTAAGTCAACCGGATCCCTCCAAACACCTCCGCGACTCCCAAAGTAGAAACCCAGAAGTCCAGACATGGCAAGGGACAGCTCTTTTTGGGAGATCTGTCCTTTGAATTAATAATTCCATATGTTAGGCACAGTGGAAATGACTCTTAGTATATTTCACCCAATACCTCTCAGAGCTAAGTGAAAAAAATATATAACCCACTCTAGTGCTAGAACAGAGTAACAAGAGGGTGCCACAAATGCACAGAACTTGGCAGCAGTAACGTCACTATAGGGGAGGGTCACCCCACAAAGGGAGTAACATCAAAATGCTGGATCCTCTAAAGTGACAAGAGCTGGGTGCTGCAATGGGATATTCTCCTGCAGCACCGGGCTCCTATCACAGAGGAGCTGACAGTACAGCCACTAGTCTCCAGGAGCAACCCAGCATCTCTGGGGAAGCGATGGAATCTCCCATAAGACCACATCCTTTGCATTAGGCCACACCCTTTTTTCAGACAGGCATGCGTCCAGTGCGCACGGAGTTTGCACCAGGTGTCGTTAAACTTGCTTATACTACTTTCAGACCGCAAACCCGTGTCCGACCCTGCATTTTAAACACGGGTTTGTCCTTGCAGAGAGCCGTGTCATACCCCTTTCACACTGCACTTTAACCCGGGTTTTCCTAGGATTGGTGCTTACACACTGAACCCGGGTCTGTGCTTTAAAACCTATGTGTGTCATTAAAAATTGACTTTTTTTCTGGCTCACAATAATGATGTCACAAAGGAAATAAAAGTGAGGGGCGGAGATTGTTCACAGCATTGCAGAAGCAGCAGCAGCATGGCAGACTTCTCTGACCTCATGGATGTTTGTGCTTTGATTCTGTGTGATTCAGGTGTTAGCATGCAGCAGAGTGTCACACTGTGCAACATGCTGTACACTTGTTTAATGCTGAGGAAAAGTGCACAGTTCTGGGCAGAGATGAACAAAGAGCGACGCCTTTATTTGCGCAGGAGGAGAGCATTTATCTCGTCTACGATGTCGACCGCACTACATCTGAACACAGCATCAGCCAGAACATTGTGGGCCAGGGACCGAGTCATGGGCAAGCTTTCATGCTAGCTGTGGAATCTTTCCAAGATGAACAGTGGATGGCTCATTTTCGAATGACACGTGGCACGTTTAAACACCTCCTGGATGTACTGACCCCTGCACTCACTATGCAGACCACCAACTACAGGAGACCCATTGAGCCAAGCAGGAGGCTAGCCATCGCCTTGTGGTGGTATGCTACACCTGGGGAGTACCGCACACTGTCCTGCTTGTTTGGAGTTGGGATCTCTACAGTCTGCAGCATAGTCTACCAAGTCACACGGGCAATACTGGATACTCTCTACCAGCGGTCCATCTCCCTTCCAAAGGGACAGCGCCTAGAGGACACCATCGAAGGTTTCCGCAGGCGGGGGTATCCACAGTGTGCTGGGGCCATTGATGGGACACATATCCCTATTATTGCACCCCGTGACAGCCCAGCAGGAAGGGGTGGCATTCCATTGTTTTATAAGCAGTCGTGGATCACCATCACTGGTAAGTTAGTTTTTTGCAGTGTGTGTCTGATGTTATGTGCATTTAGACCATTTTTCTAAACTAAACATACATTCTTTTTAGCTTCACTGATGTCTTCATTGGGTGGCCAGGCAGAGCACATGACTCCAGAGTCCTCGCCAATTCTGACCTCTTCCAACTAGCGGAGGAAAAGCAAGGTGGCTGGCTGTTCCCAAGAGAGGTAAGAAATTACACGTTTGTCAAGTTGTGGGGGAGACCAGAAGTGAGCCATATGCGGACCTCCACCTGCTGATGAACTACACATACTGCCATGCTTTGCCTTACATTAGGTCATACTACAAGTGGTGCAAGGAATGCTTGTATGTGTAGATCACCAACATCTGAAGGGTAACTATGGTGTAGGCCAGTGGTTCACAACCTCAGTCCTCAAGGGCCCCCAACATGCACTGTTGGGGGTCCTTGAGGACCGAGGTTAAGAACCAGTGTTGTAGGCAATTTTAACACGTTACAAATACTTATCTTTTCCTCTTTGTTTACAGAAATCAAAGATTATTGATGGGGTTGAGATACCAGTGCATATTATTGGAGATGCGGCCTACCCTTTACGCCACTGGTTGATGAAGGGATTCACGCAACATGTGCAGTTGAGCCCTGAACAGATTGCCTTCACCCACACCTTGAGCTCTGCTAGGATGGTCGTGGAGAATGCGTTTGGCAGATTAAAAGGATGTTGGCGCTGCGTCATGAAGCGAAATTATGTGGATCTTATGATTATGCCTGATGTTGTCGCAGCGTGTTGTGTACTGCACAACATATGTGAGGTTCGTAATGAGCAATTTCTCCCTGAGTGGGCTGTACAGGACTCTCCACTTGAGTACTCCTCTGTGGATGCCGCAGAGTTTGTTGGGGATGATAGCGGGAATGCAGAACAGATCCGCTCTGCTCTAATGGTGAATCTTCCTTCACTATTGTCATCGTAAATGCAAATACAAAGTTGTGGTTTAAATATTAAAACAGGTTTATTCAGGTTCAAGCAGTGTACCCGTTTAAAATTGTGTACTTCAACATACGCTAAAACATTTAAAAAACTTTGTTGTAAACATATTAACATTTACAGGTAAACACACAAACGGTATAGTGAAAGGAGCATCTTTGCCCCTAAAAACAAACATTCCTTGTTCTGGCAAGTGAAACTACAACTATAAAAAGTGCTGTTTACATATGTAAAAAACTGTAGTAATATAAAAACAAAGTACCAAGTTAGGATAAGTTCCTGTACACAGAGTATTCAGGAGTTTCTACCCTTTCTGCCCTTTCAGGAGGGTGAGCATGGTCATACAACAGGCCAGGGTTATATTGGGGGTAGGGTTGATTTGGGTACTAAGGTGCCTGTTGAATTTGTGGAACTGAGGGATGCCCTTGATTGCGACTGGCGAGTATTCGCTCAAGGAATGTCATCTGAAACTGATGGGCATTTCTTTGCAGTAACTCTGCGTCCCTGCTTTGACGCTCCTGTATGGCTATCACCTGTGTCAAAAACGCATTTTGCATAGCATCCTGTGCCTTGAGAAATCTATCTAGGCGAGCATCTTCTTGTGCAGACATTGCTGCGTCCATTTCCTGCAATTTTTCGCCAATGACATTGGCCATGACTCTGGCCATTTGTTCGTTTTTATTCACTCGCTTTCTTCTTGGAGAAACCGAATATACTAGAAAAGGGAGAAAAAAAGGAACATTACAATCAGCGTAATATTGTATTAACATAGCAGTGGAGATAGCAAACACGTGGTTGTGGTATTCGTCCACCTGCACAATAGCAACACTGCAAAAGATTACAAATTTTTTTTTAATAAATGATGATGGAAAAATTTTCAGTTGGAAGATTCTTTGGGTGTCAGTGTGTGTATATGTATGTGTGTGTGTGTGTGTATATATATATATATACATACACACACACACACACACACCAACCAACCAACCAACCAACAAAAACTGGGATTTTTGGAGAATGTATGTTTATGTGTGTGTATATCTATATATAGATATATAGATATATATACACACACACACACACACAAACGATTGCACACACATACCCCCCCCCCCCCAAAAAAATAAAATAAATTACGCTAATTTTTGGAGTACTTGTGGGTGTGAGTCTGTCTGTCTGTGTGTGTGTGTGTGTGTGTGTGTGTGTATGTGTATATATATATACACACACACACTCACTTCACTCACTATAAAATAAATAGTGGCATCACACATTTTTTTATACATTTGTACTTACTGTTGCTGCGCAACGGTGGGGTCTGGGTATTTAGAGATGGCGTGGCTCCAGCCGATGTATTGACTCCAGATGACGTACAGGCTACGGCCTGTGTCCCTTCTGCCGCTTCAACAGACGCAACGATACTGTCGTCATGGCCCCCAGGATGTTGCTCCATGGTGTCTGCCGGGTCATCATCTATTAACAGTGACGACGGTTGACAAGAGTCTGCAACGCTGCTGTTGTCATGGTCCTTCCCAGAAGCCTGGCTGCTTGAAGCAGGTAAATTGGATGACAGCCTGACTGGTGTGGCTAATGCTGTGTATCCAAAAACACCGGCACACTGGTCATAGTGTTTCCAATCTAGGCGTGCAGCACCACTTTTGTGTCTGTTGTGGTCGTGTACCTTCATTAATTTTTTCCGCAGTGCCTTGAGCTTATTGACCACCTGTTGCTGTGTCCTTTTATAGCCACGGGATGCCAATACCACCCCAATATTTTTGTACACCACAGCGTCCTTTACGGTTCCGGTGATTTGTCTGCGGATCTCCTCCTCACCCCTTATGTTGAGCAATTCCCTCACCTCCACATCTGTCCAGATAGAGGACATATTGCTGGAAAGCAGGCTTCCAAAGTGGGTAACAGCAGGCTGTAAGTGTGGATGGTGACTGTGTCCCGTGGTCCGCAGCTCCAGCGTGCTGCTTGATGATTTCCGCGGTCAGACTGCTGACCTCACAGAAATCCACCAATAGTGGCACTTCATAAACAGCAGTGTCGGATGACACGGGTCGGGGCCTTTCTGACCACACATAGACACATGTTAGAGCCGTGTCCGACCCTGGTGAAGACCAGGGTTCAAAAGCCGTGTTGTTGAACACGGGTTTTCTGAGCGTGGCGCTTTCAAACCGCACTGTGACCCGTGTTTAGGCCCCGCGAACACGGCAATAAGCCGTGTTCGGAGTGTGGTCTGAAATCGGTATTACTTGGCAGCTATCTCAGGGATTAAACTTAATGCCTCTCAAAGGAGCCAATTCGGAGTACTTTACAGTATGCGCAGTAGCGCTCTCCGGCTTCATCAAGAGGAAGTGTAACGATACCTTTGTCCTGATTCAGCTTTAAATAAACTAAAAACACTTCATTTTGTAAGATTGCTATTACTATAACATTCCTTTTTTTTAATCTATCAAATAATTATGTGTAGGTACAGTATACAGATCACTTTACCTGTTGCCTATCATTGGGATGGTATCAACTCATGTGATGTGAGAAGAACTCAATTTATGAAATGGTTTAATTACAATGTCACAATGGATTCATTAGTATGACAGCTGTCACTGCAAATAGGCTGAGAAGAAGGCTCTGTGAGCCCCTGAGGTCATGGTAATTGATGTAGTGAACAGAATGCTGTATTTACTAAACAATAGGATGGGTCTCTTTTGTGACCTAGCCGGGGAAATGACTACAACACAGGAATCAATAGCAGCTGAGTTTCCCTCTGCGATCACAGTGATTGAAAAGCTTTAACCTCTGCCATTGGGTGTATCGTCTTTCAATGAGTGTGATGATATAATGAGAAAGGACTCTGGAGAATATACCTTGGACTTGACTATGCAGCTTCTCTAAACCAGGCCACACACATCATAATTTAATTTACACATTACATTTCTGACCAGAGCAAAGCAGTTCTTTTTCAATCAGTTTCAGTTGTGATCTGCACAATTCAGATCAGACTTATTTTACAAGGCAACAAAATAAAATATGCAACTCTGCTTCTGTATAGAAACAGGCTTCATTTATGAGCTTTACAGCAATGAGAGGGGAATTGTTTCTGCGCTATTTTCAATGGAAAACTGGGTTGTACTAATTGAATTCAACCCTCCTGCACTTGTTCTCTAATACTGGCCTCCAAGATCTCCTGTAGGGATCGAGTGGTCTTGTCGACAGTCAGAATGCTGAGAAGAATAATTGACACCCTTAAAGGCCACAATGTTGGCAAGTGTAAAATTCTACTTCTAGGAGTTTCAGCAACCGGCATTACTACTAAAAACATTGTAAATTACCATAATTTTTACAGTTGTACTGCCAGTGTGCGCAAAATGCCTCGGGGGAGATTTATGAAAACTTGGCGATAAGTTGAGAGATATAAAGTATTAACTATTCTGCTCCTGTCATGTTACAGGCTGTAACTACATGACAGTTGGGAGCTGATTGATTGGTACTTTATCCATACATCACAATTTTTTGTGACTGTGCCATGTCCAACCAGTGTCCCGTGGTGGGCTGGAGGGGGGTGGGGGGCTTCAGTTGGGTGTTCCCCTGTTTGTCGCTGCTTTGAGCAGAGCAGCAATGAATAGAAGCTGTGCACATGCACACCTCTTATATTTACTGGAAGAGAGGGACATGGGGCATGGCCAGCAGCTCATAATATACTGGCCATGCTCTAACAAAGACAAAACAGGGACATGGCCTCATGTTTTCAGACATTCCATTGAACCACGACTTCTATGCTTTATCTTTCTCCAAGTTTTGATACATATGCGCCTGTAAGTAGCATTTTACACTTGGCAACATTGTGGTACCTGCCTAGGGTACTCATATTGCTTTCCAACATTTTGATTGCTGACAAGGAGTATGCCTACAGGGCCTGATTAACTAATAAGCTAATTAGGCTGCAACCTGGAGCGCTGGGCCCTGGAGGGATGCAGTACCTGCACAATAAATTGCGCTGGGATGGGATCGCTTCCTGGTGCCGCTGGAGCTGGGGCCGAGCTGTCTCCTGAGATCTACTCGATGAACTGTGGGATGCCCGGAAGACGAGATCCTGAGAGAGTCGTGGCTAGCTGCTCCACCATGGCTGTGATTGATGCCACTGCCACCATTGCCAGAACTGCTGGGGCAATAAGTGGCAATATAAATGGAGTCAAGGTCCAGGCCTGTTACAGGTTTTTAGCTGAATATGCACAAAAAAAATCGGGTGTCTGGAAAGTGGGCTTGGCGGACACTTCTGTATTAGCTCAGGGTGGCTGAAAACCTTAATCAGGCCCTGTGTGACACATGATCACAAAGAAATTTGATGGGCTAATATTTTTTATTGGGTTTCTCTTAACACTTTAATGTTCTAAGACTGGTGTGGCCAAACCGATCCATGAGTTCTACCAACAGTTCATGTTTTTCAGATCACCTGTGGATCTGTAGAATGTGTTGGTTAGGAATGAATGCAGCACATGTTTGAAAATGTGACTGTTAGTAATGATTACACCTGTGCACCAGCTAGGTGGTCTGGAAAACATAAACTGTAAAACATGAACTGAATGGTAAATCTGGAGGACAGGTTTGGTGACCCTGCTCGATGAAATTGTTAAAGTGTACCAAAGTAAAAAAAAAAGAAAGCGAAAATCGAAATCCTTGCTAGGTTGAAGCATCCTGTTTGGACAGTAAAATGTCCCACAGTTTGTTTTATATGGGAGAGATTGAAAAAGGGTAGAGGGGTAAAGTACCAACCAATCAGCTCCTAAGGTGACATTTTTCTAATATGTCCTGTAAAATAACAGGAGCTGATTGGTTGGTACTTTCTCTACTTTATCTCTCTCTAGGAGCTTCGATAAATTCCCCTCCAAAAAGGTATACTTTCCTGATGTTTTTGTCACTCAACTGGATTATGTTCATACTTACCTGCTTTGATTTCTTCATCTCTGAGAGATGCTTGGATTGGAGAAGCAAGTGACAGTCAGAGACTGCTTGAGGGAGTTAATGGGTATAAAAAATGCAGGCGTGTCATGAGTCATGACCATGTGCCTTATTCTGGTTTACTCCTTCTGGCAAATTCCTTCTTAGATGAACAAAACCATGTGCACTGCAGGTGGGTAGATGTTACTTGTGCAGAGAGAGTTAGATTTGGGTGGGGTTTTACTTCAAAGTGAGATCTATATTGCAGTGTAAGAATAAAGCAGCCAGTATTTTCCCTGCACAGAAACAAAATAACTCACCCAAATCTAATTCTCTCTGCACATTTTACATCTGGCCCCCTGCAGTGCAAATGGTTTTGTCCATCTAAGAAGGAATTTGCCAGAAGGAGTGAACCAGAATAATGCCCCATGTCTGGGAGTGTCTCTGCTTCCATCTGCGATCACACATGCAGAAAACATGGCGCCAGCTCTCATGGCCATTCTTTGGATTTGCGCCAATGCTATGAATGTGTACGGAGTTGCTGGCGACCAATGCGATTGCTCTGGTAGGCATCTCTAATCATTTATGGGCAGCTGTTTCACTTGCATAGCCTGAAAATTCGTCGCCGTACAGGCCTTTATGAACAAACAAGAAATCAGCCCCAGTGTATAATACTAGCAGAAAAAACACCAAAAATAAATGGAATTCTCTGCCTAGTACAATAAATCCATGTGATTATCATGTAAACAGTGCTTAAAGTGGTCCTGGGGAGGTGGGGGAACTCACTTTCCCCGCCTGTTGCCCCCCCCCCCCCCGCCCCTTTCCATATGTCACAGCCAGGGTGGCTGATAGTGTGTTTGGCGCCCCCTGCAAGCAAATGTATGGCCTATTCCACACACCTATGAAAATAACAATGTGGGCCACATAATACCACCCTTATTTGAAATGATGCCCGCCAGTGCAGAACAACCCAACAGCCAAAAGAAAAATAGGATAGTGAGTGCCGAAGGCGCGCTGAAAAAATTTAGGGCATGGCTTTATGGGACAGGGAAATATGCGCACCGTATTGGCCATTACACATCATATCACACACCGTAATTTGCCCATTACATAATATGCCACTCACGGTAATGCCTATTACATATTATGCCACATAAGTGCCGCTTACCTACATGCTCATTGCTAGGGTTTTTTAGTTTGATGCCAGGGGTCACCTGCTCTTTGCCAGGGGTTACATGCACAGTACCAGCCAGGGTTAAATTGCAAACACTATGGGGCTTTACAATAAAACAACTTGTGGTTGCCCGTTTATAATTTTAATTTTGCAAGCAGCAGCCATATAAACAGGGAGTCCATGCACAGTAACTAATCACCACCAAAATAGCAGCTTTTATATCATAATCCAACTATAGAGTGGAAACTGGTACAAGGGAGCACACTATGGGGGTAGCTGGTACAAGGGAGCACACTATGGGGAAGGGGTATGGGGCTGGATATAGGGGTTCACACTGATCTGGGAGGTGGGGAGTAACAGGCATGAATACAGACACCAATGGAAGTGCACAGTACAGGCAAGTGCCAACTTACCTGCAGTCTGTGCCTTTTATTATAAGGAGGGAAGTGCAGTTTCGCCGGCAACAGGTTAAAGTCACTTGGTGAGTCCCAGGGTGTATATGGAGCTGTTTCTAAGAT
Source organism: Crinia signifera (assembly GCF_055691185.1). Lineage (NCBI taxonomy): Eukaryota > Metazoa > Chordata > Amphibia > Anura > Myobatrachidae > Crinia > Crinia signifera. The sequence goes on along the minus strand of NC_139221.1, from coordinate 211,014,962 downwards.
GCCTCCTGTCCTGTCTCCTGCGGTTTGTACTCTGGGCGGGCAGCATTAACATACAATAGCCGGGAGCCATAAGGGGATCTGGGCTTCTGCGCAGCATGAAGAGCCGGGAGGTGGACGGCGAGGCTGCTTCTGGGGATCGCAGGACGAAATGGGCGACTCTAGCACGTCGGCGGGACTCCAGTGGCAGAAGAACCTGAAGCCTGGCGCTCCGGGGGAGGGGGTGAGAGCGGGAGGTACTCCAGTGCTCATGTGTAGGAGCTCAGCTGGGAAGGGGTGGACGCGCACAGTGCAGTTGAGGGAGGCGGATGCGGCCATGGTTAATACAGCCCTGCAGGGGGATGGGGTGAATGGATGAGGGGGTGATTTGAAGGAAGTGAGAGGGGATGAGGTGGCGGGGTGGGAGGGGATGGCGGCGAGAGGGGGGTGAGGCGACAGGTGGAAGTGGAGAGGAGGCGGGTCCCGTTCTTACCATGATTAGCGGGTCCCCGGCCTTCCAGCTCTCCTGTTCCCTGGCCCGCTACTGCTGCTCTCTGGCCGCCGCTGCTGCTATCCTGTGCCATGGGTTTCCTGTGCCGCAGGTGCTGGCGGCCGCTAGTCTGCTGCGCTTTGGTCCCAATCCATTGGCTGCTCTCCTGCTCCAAGTCCTCCGTCCCTCCGCCGCAATCACACATAACAGCTCCCAAGCCAATCGGAGCTCTCATGGTTCAGCAGCAAGTCAATCAGGAGCCACCGCTTCGGCTGCCTGATTAGCTGCCGAGCTCCGATTGGCTGATGCCTAGTGTCAAATTTTAAATGTAATGAGCGGGGCAAGGTGACCGGACAGAGGCGGAACCGTTCCCCCTCCAAAATGGAACTGACGGAACGCAGTTCCGCCCCGTTCCGGCTCACTTTAACCCCTGCATGTAAACATAATTTCACCTGTGATATTCAGCCAATACCTGTACAATCATAGATGCAAACAGGGTTAGGATAAGATAAATGGATAAATGAAAGTATTTTCAATAAAGTTTTCTTTCTGCTGGGAAGAATAGTTTTGGAAAACTTTATTGACATTATATACTTCCTCTCTTTCGTTCCGTTATCATGTTTTAATACTTAAATCCTACATTCTTTTGTCATGTTGAGGGATGTTAAACATATGTTCCAGTTTGCGTGGCATAGTAATCTTTTAAGTAGTTTTCCAATTCAGATGTATTTAATGTGTTGGTTTAGTTTGTAGAATATGTTTTACAACAATTTTTACTAAAGCTCTCGAATCTCGAGTCTACTTGTTTCATATTGAATTCTTCTTTTAGTATGTGCATCAAAAGTGCATACACCTACTGTACACTTGAGGTACTGTAGGAGTAAATAGGGCAAAGTAAAAATGATTCCTGGGAAGTGCCCTAGACCTGACAGGATACTGAGCGGTTATAAATGGGTAGTAGCTTAGGATGATGATGACACTGAGACTTGCAGCGTGTTACCTGAATTCCCATTGGGAATTGAGTGTACAAGAAAAATGCACCTACTCTAGGACAAATAACCCACTGCAGCAGATGTAAACACTATCAATAAACAACATACAAATTAGATGAGTCCCTCTTCAGAGTCAATTTGGGGTTTTGAGTGGAACCGAGTCACAGCTCAGGAATGTTTTGGATCATGGATTTAAAAACCGAACTCACATTTTGGATTGCATGTAAACAGGTCCAAATTACATGATTTTATCTGTGTTCATTGAATTTTATTATTTTTTTAACAATGCTTATCCATTTCTAAATATTTTAAAAGTTGCCTCTCTGCCTCCTCCTGTCACCCACTGCCGTGGGTTGGGTTGGAGGAAGGGGACCCAAATGACAGTAGATTTTTTGCACCTTGGCTCACTGCTCACATCCACTGAACTATGGGCTGATTTCCAATCCCTGTCAACACTGATCTGGTCTTTGCTGAATAGTGATTTATTAGGAGTTTGCATAATACTTTTAAAAATACAAGTTAAAAAACTCTGAGCCACAGATTCTATATATTTTTGGGTTGGAATCGGTGAAGCAAGAGTTTCCAACAATTGAGATTTTTCCATTCCTGCGACACCGGCATCAGAACAGGGAATTATACCAATACCTGTCTGAGGTATGGTCTACATTACCTTGCTAACTATTACTAGTGGCTCACTACAGAATTTGGTTACGTATTTGGATTAAAAATATCATGCTATCAAGTATAAAAATAGTGCTTTTACCTTCTAAGAACTCATAACTTCAGTAAAGTTTCATTTAAACATCATCCAATATGTCATTCTAAATCATCTGTTCAATGAAATAAAGGGAGGTATTCAATCTGTGTAGATATTTCCCGCCATAATGTTATCGTTAATGACCGCATTGAAGGGTGTCAGATCAGGCTCTTTTAAAGTCTGATTTTTTGGGTCAGAAATGGCCACTGATTGTTGATTTCACATCAGGTTTCCGACAATCCGCAGCCATTTCCGACAATTTACGGACTTTCTGACATTCAGAACATTGAATTACGACGGTTGAGTTAATCTTGAATCAAATGAAAAATGTTGGGAATGAATACCCCCCCAAGGGTGTATAACAATTGTTATAAATAAAAAAAATGTAATTGAATGTCCCTGCAGAAAATATACCGTTTGTAAAAAAAAGGTATTTTGTTTATGTGTCCTGTAGAATTGCCAAATGTAATTAGCCAAAACATAATCTTGTGAATATCTGTGAGAGAAATGTGTATTATGCTCCCTCCAAAGCTGTTCTCCTACATTCTGAGACCTGTCAGATCTTCCGAATTAGATATTCACTTAACTGTTGTTTGGGATCCTGCCAAGAGTCGGCCTTTTACTTCTAATGACAGCCAGCTGAGGGGACACTGAGAGGAGCTGAATTCAATTTGTAGTTCCTGTAATCGGATTAAGGATGCAGAGTCTTTTATTTTCTCCAAAATTCGCCATGGGCAGAATGAAAGATGGCCAGAGGATGAGCTGTCAGCATCAACAGAAGCGTCGAAAACAAACAAACAAGAGATATATTTGTGTATGGAGGGTACAAGTAAGAGAAAGTGAGAATCTGAGTCAATTGTTATAGCGTCAATGTTGTGTTTGCAAAGTGTCACTCTTTCTTTTTCTATTTCAGGGTAGATCGTTCCGGCCACAATACTTCAATTGTCAAACTTGGCTCTCACCAGTGGACTGATAGAAGACAACAATATCTTAAAATAAATGATATGACCTTACCTCAGCAAAGAGAACAATGTATAAACTGGCTATACTCAAATTAACAGTAATGTAGAGCACTCATAGTTATATCAGGAAGAAAGAACAATCATCTACATTGGTGTTTACAACCTAGGCACACTAACAATGCAGGTTGTAGTGATATCCAGGCTTTAGCACTGATGGTCAAATCAAGGTATTAGTTAAGTCACCTGTGCTTAAGCATGGATATCACTAAAACCTGGACTGTTAGGGGTAAATTTACTAAAGCTAAAAATTAAATGAGGTGATGCTACCTATACCAACCAATCAGATTCTTTATATCATTTTCTAGGTTGCAATATAGGAATGATAGACAAAATCTGATTGGTGGCTATGATCAACATCCCCTCTTTTCATTTTTATAAGCTTTAGTAAAATGTACCCCTGGGTGTGCCTTGAGGTTGGAATGCCTGATGTACATGTCACTCATATTGTTATATTTGTTTATTGATTGACTACAATTTTTAAGCTTGGATGTACAATTACAATAAACAAAATAATCTATCCTAACAAACTGACAGAGAAGCCTGGTCATAAAAAATATTTTACCAGTCAACTAATCTGACACGAGATAGGAAATCATTGGGGGGTCTGATGTCTGGTGCCCCAATCATTCATGATATACTACTGGTAGAATACCTTTTTTGGAGGACACACTTTTCTGGCCTTGCAGATCTGATCTGCTGATTTTAGCATTTTCCATGGACTGGTTGACTATTGTACAGTGTACGGCCCTACAATTAATTTGATTAATCAGTTAAAATCTGATATAATGATATACAATTCACCTACAACCTCTATTGGTACATGTCTAAGAACACTGGTGGTTTTGGGGGCATGGCCTGACTGGCAACCGGGACAGATGCTTCTCCTGAGAGCTCCTCCTTTAATAGCCTCTGGTGCTGTCCCCTGCCCCCTGACAACAACAGCAGCTGACTGGTCTTTGCCGTGCGGCTGCGGGACCCACGTGCTGCGGCCTGTCTCCTACAATAAGTTAGGACCTCGATTACTCCAGCACGGGGGAGCCAGGCAGCCCTGACGCATGCATTAGCGGTGGGACTGTCTAGATCGGTGGTACAGCTCCCAGATGTCTCCATCCCCTGATCGTGATCTCCTCTGCACTGTGGGACGAGCTACAATACAATAGCATTCTTCCACAGACCTTGGGCGCCCACCATATTGGGCAAGCACAAGGTAGGGAGTATGAGTCCCCGCTTTTCTAGCCAGTGTGCCTGAACCCCCACAGGAGCACAAGGGCTCACCTAGTGACAGCCCCTGCAGTTAACTAGAGTGGGTGAGAGCCCCAACACTCTGGGACCAAACAGAAAGGGCACAGCTGGGAATCTCTATCACATATCAACACAGTGAGGGGACAGCATTTAATAAGATATATTAAAGCCTGACTCACTACACATAAAAGGCTTATAGGCTCGGAGAACCATTGTATATGTCACTGGCAGCTGCATCTACAGCACAAGGAGCAGCTACAGTACAACTTTCTGATTTCCATACTCTTGGTGCTCCTCAACAGACTGCCCGATTAGCTGCTTTGATAAACTTCTACAACTCACCCATTTACTAGTCGCTGAAGAAGGCCCTGATCACTCCCTCTGTTACACTATAGCTAATTTCCTATCAAGCCGGTCGTTCTGAATCTGAAATTTTTCCAATATTTCCTGTTCAATTAACTCCCAGTACCGCTTCCACATGAACAATTTCTAAACTCCCTGGGACCTGGAGACTCACATGTTTTTTTAGTGATCTATCTAAACAACAGCCTGCGAGGGGTGGCGATACGCGCCCTGCAACCTTTTCATACCCCCACTATCCACATCGGCATGGAGTTGATCTTAGATAGTGTGGCGAGCGCAGCGAGCCACCGAGCCCGAAGCTTGGTGAGTGCAGCGAGCCCCGTGAGGGGACACGGAATACGAGCCCCGCGACCCTTCAGGCTCGTATTGCGCGTCCCCGCGCAGGGCTCGCTGCGCTTGCCACACTCTCTAAAATCAACTCCACGCCGACATGGATAGTGGGGATATGAAAAGGTTGCAGGACGCTGTGCTCGCCACGCTTCGGGATGGCATGAATACTGGGGGTTACATCTCATTGTAAGCACCCATCACATCTCATGGCATGGGTGCTTGTGCAATAAAAAAATCGCATCGCATCGCATCCCATTTGCTGGCATGCGATATTTAATTGTACAAGCATCGCATCGTATCGCACACCACTAAATAAGGTACACGATGCCATGCGATGGGCGCCGTGATAATACACAAGTACCTTCATGTATTATATTTTACCACCTTTTTGCCAGCTAAGCCAATTTTATTGCCCTAATATAAATAAATATAAAATACAAAACAATAATGTTTTGGTTGGTTTTCATTTTTTACAAATATATTTTTGTCGATTAAGAAAAAAACCAACAGCTGAATACTCCTATCATTATCAGTTGAATGGTCCTGACTGCCCAACTTGTTTTGTTTTTTCGTCTCAGCCCTCAACACATTTTTTTACATATTTATATCTTGGTGGCTTACTTGCAAAGGAGCGCTGAGAGAAAGCAGAATCGAGATAAGTTCTAATCCACCTAACTGTGATAATATGCTGTGGCGCAAGTGAAAAAAGCCAGAGAGACCCTTAGTGCTTATGCTACTCCCTGCATGTCGGATACATTAACCCATTTGTTTCTGGTAGAATAGCAGTTTATGGGCTCATTAGCGCTGAAAGTTCTAAGTGGAATAACTTTCAGCTTCAAGGTCATGAAAATCGTTTCCTATGCAGTTGTCTCTTATTCCTCCAAGGGATTAGGAAAACTTAGAGGTAATATATTTTCCCATGGCGATGCCTCTATTCCTCATCTGTACCAGTTTTCAGATGTTGGGGGTATGGTGTCTGTGTGTGTATGTCTGTGTGTAGATGTGTGTGTTTGTATAGTCACACCTTCATGTCATTGATCCACTGCACTCTTCGGGCCAAATGTAATAGGGTATGAGAATCAGGAAGTAAAAGATTGTGACGGATTTTTTCCCATTATTTTAAATTATATCAATTACATGGCAAAATCAACCTGGTTTTTCAGTGTAAATGATTGCTGCTTTAAATAAATGGAAAACTCTCCCGAAATCTCTCACTTTTTGATTCTCACACCCTATTACATTTGGTCCTTTATCTCTTCACTACCACTTTGTTCACAAAATTGCTTTGAAATAAATTTTAAACATACAGTATATACTTTCTGCATTGAGGCTTGTAAAATGAACACTTAATGCACATATCTCATACACACCTGGGGAATCACCTAACATTTTAAAATTGGATTATTTTAAATATAAGTGCACATCTAAATTTTGGATCTGTCAATTGTCAAGTTCCTTATAGAAACATAGAATATGACAGCAGATAAGTTGCTAGTTTTTGTGTCTGACAGTGCTGAACATTTTTACCATTGCTTCCTCAGATGGGCTGGGTACAGGATGTCGGCACATTGGATGCTGTCGACAGAAGACTGACAACAGAATCCTAATGTTTTCCTGCAAGGGCCCTGTCATGTTAGAATTTGGGAATTCTTTGCCATGTTGAAACCCAGCTCCTGCCTTTGCCCTCGTAACCATAGTTTGCTATTCGCTGCTGTATTTCCCAGTGTGGTTTTCTCATTACTGCTCTGCCTGGAAGGTAATAATACTCCACCACACTGTGACCACCGAAAGTACCTTCCACTGTGCCTTCCCCCTGCTTCCAGCCTAGGCCCAGTCAACTAACAAGTTAACTTACTCCGGCCAATTATCTAGAGTTCTCCAGGCCTGCTGCTTGAGTTTAAGACCTGGCGTCATCCTGAAGTACCGGTGTGTTCATAAAACACACCAGGCGGCTGTTATAAGTGGAAACCCCTAATTTTGGGCTCAAGGGGTCTCATCTAATAATGCTAGAATTACATAACAGTACTGTGGATCCTGACACACAAAATTTTATAAAATGTAACTCCTTTTTAAAACACTGTTGTGCACCTTATACCTTCTGTACATCAACACAAAGCCCAACATCCTGCCAGATTTAAACAATTGGGCATGAAGTGTGTCTATGTCTACTGTATGTCATAAAAGAGTATCAGTGGCATTGCTTGCTTTTGCATTAACAATGATACAACATGCCCTCAGCAACACTGCTAGAAATATTTAACATTAAAGGCTGCAGTACACATACAGTAGCATGCTAAATGAAGAATAGAGAAGAGAGAGGCAAGTGTCTGCAATCTTCATCATCAACCTCAGTAACTGGTAAAGTGTACCGTGTGAACTGTGGGAGTCACGAATGCTTTCTTATATATATCAATATCATTGGTCCATTTATCTGTCCAGTAATGCATTTGGACACCCCTGTACCAATTGGGATGAAAGCATTGTAAGGTGGTCCAGTTGGATCCTGGACAGGTTTTAGGGGGTTGAGGCCACATTCTGACTTCCTGTTGGTGTACACTGAGTAGAACTTTGACACAGGAATGTTAATGACTTGAAATAACTGACTGAAATAGCCATAAAAAATAATGTGCACCCAAAAGCCTTGGAATAGCAACAATGATAACAGAAAGAAAAATGTAAGCCCATATAGCAATGTAAAAGTGATTAAAAAAGTCAAATGAAAGGAAACTTGTGGATTAGGGTTTCTGGTGACACTACAAATTAACAACACTGGACAGCAATCTCATGGATCTGTTGGAAGAGTTGCTAAGCTGCATGGTGCATGTCTAAATACTAGAATATTATGCAGCCACGCATAGCTTGGTCTATCACACAACATACACACCATAGAGCTCTCACCAGACACCAAACCTGTGGACCAGGACTGATTATATTTGGTGCATATTTGCATGACATCTATAGATATGTTCCTGAACTCAAAGACTGTGGATTTTTTTTTTGTCTATTCAAAATATGTCCACTACCTGTTGAGTACCATATACTGTATACCATGTTGAGTCTTTTGCACCAACAGTTTTATTTCCCAAGGCATAATCCACTTGCAGTGAAGGACAAAGTGATAACAGAGCTTTAACGCATGACATAACTTGAAGTCATCACTGAAGTCAATGTTGATTAGCAGCCTGTCCACCAGTATTGTGATTTGCATCTATCTATCTTAATAAAGGATTAATGTGATTGTTTATCTCATAGAAAATAAATAATGCTGCACTTTATTTTAGGAGGAAGTCTGGGTTGGCTACTTTAATGTCCTGGCAGTCTAGTGGATATGGTCACTGCCTGTTATGCCCTGGCAAAAGGAAGTGCTCATTGTCTGGTATCTGCTATGATTCTTGTAGCTCAGTTCTCTGGGAACCAAGCATGCTCATCTCTAGCTACAATGTCAACATACAAACATATCCACATCTTGAAAATGTCGACTTAGACCAATGTTGACATATTAAATCAAAAAGGTGGTTGGTGAGGGAGATGGCTCTAGACTGGTATAAACACAGAGAATAAGGAAACTTATCCTGATGACATTCTTCCTTTCTTGGTATGCTTCTTATTTAGCTTGATTGTGAATCTCGCGGTGTATATGAGAAGAAGGCAAAAAAGTGAAAGTGTTTTAGGGGGTGGATTTCTTGTTATTCTTTGATATTATAAGTGTCCCAGAGGTATAGCTGTTCCTACCTCACTTACATGACAATGTAGTGAGGCTAAGAGTATCTGGCTATATTTTGCTTGACGGCTGTTTATTAATGTTCATTATGTGTACCTTACTCACATGCATATAAAAATGTTACTTTCACATCAAGGTTTCTTTTTGGTAGCGTACCAGTACTCACGATTGAAAGTGTAGAGTCACTCACATCAAGGTTTCTTTATTCGTATAAAATATTTTATTTAGATTTTCATAAAAATTATTTTTAACATTAAAAAAGGGGGATGAATCTGTTTGCTGGTAGAGAGAGATGCACGGCCCTCTCTATGGGGTTGCCATCTCTTTTGAAGCATGGCAGCCACAGTGGCTATACTGTACCTTAAGAAAGTTACAAAGAAGACTTTGTGCTAGGCAGAGGTTGCTTGAGGAGTCAATGTTGTGACTGTTGATGCGCCGTTGGTGGAAAACTCAGAATGGAGCATTTCTCACATGTGTACAGAGACAGTGGGTGTCGCAGGGCTTGCAAAGTCTGTTGAACTGTAGTGCACAAGTGGATTGCCTTAAATGGCATTTGCCAAGTTTTGCAATTGAGAATCTGTGAAAAATCGCATGTGTTGCATGCAACTCTGAATTAGTACATGTGTACATTATGTGATGAACATACCATATGTATCCCAAATATATTACTGATGAGGCTTTAGAATAGATCATACCAAGTTATAGGTACAGTACTTGTTAGAAAAAAAAATATAGCAACATAATGTACTGTAAATACTGTAATTGCAACATTGATGGCACTTAGTAAGCACTGTCCAATGGAACTACCACTGATCTTTTTTACATTAAGTTACTGAGCAATAATGCAAAGAGCTTAAAGACAGGACACAGATAGAGAGAGCCTCTAACTTTAGCATACACCTACTACAGTAGATACCAGAGTCTCTTTATCTCTCACCACTCCCTCTCCCTGTCCCCAATCTATTATTTACACTTAACATAATTTACCCACTGACAGCTGGAACTCACAGTGCTCTCTTGTTGGCACTGTCGATGTCTAGGGAACAGGGACATCTTGATAAAGTAAAAACCTAATGCTTCAGATAACCGGCTTTCTCCTAGATGTGGCTTTCTGTCAACAAAGTGTTTTAGTCCTGATTCATAAAACATATGTCATGAACTTCTTACTCTCCCTTGTTTAATGAAGACTTGTCTTCAAGTTTGGAATTATCTGTACCCTGAAGCATTTACCATATTACATTAGCATGCCCTTTATTCCTTAGCTGAAGTACATGTGCTCATTTTACTTTTATAAATATACTAGAGAGGTCTCAGAGGACATTGTGGTTACACAATGTTATCAGCATATATTGTTTATTTTTATTGTATATTCTTAAATGTTATTTTACTTTTTGAAGTACGATTATTTAATATTTTCATGTTCCTGGTGATGAAGGAGGCAGTGTTTTGAAATGTTGACTTTTACAATGTTGACATTAAAAATGGCGGCATGCGCAGATTGATGTTCACAATATCCTTGAAACTTACACGTGACCACTATGCACCTTGGACCCTCTACAAAGCAGTATTTGAAATTACATTAAGCTGATTGGTTGCTTTGGGAAACTAGTGAACTTTATCTCTCCCCGAGGGTTACTGAACCCCACCCTAGTACACATGGAAATGGCTTACACTTTCCTTTGCCAACTATCGCACCCACGACATCACCAGCGCGTGCTAGAGCAGATTCTGCAGTGTCCATCTCTGTATGCACACTTTTACTGTAAAGGTCCATACACACTGGACGACTATGGCCAGTGTGTATGGACAGCAATGATCGCTATCATCACTGGGGAGAAAGCCGCGCAATGCATACACACTGAGCAGCGTTCCTCCTGCCTGGCGCCCTTCAGTGAAGGGAGGATGGCTTTGCATAGTGCAGCGCTATGCAAAGCCGTCCTCAAAGCCTCTCATCTGCTGGTATTACCAGCAGATGTACGGTTTTCCCGGCGATGATGCAGGAGCATGTGACCCCATAAAAAACAAAAGTATCACAAAAGAGGCAGCAACATGTGTTTTTGTAAAATTATGTCAATGCTGATAATCTTAAAATTAGTATAAGTAAAAGGGTGCTGAAAATGTGCCTGTCAGTTGAACAGGAATATGAATAAAATTAAGTTTACATTGCAATGTCAAATTTAAAACAAATGATACTGTATTATATCTGTAATACAGATGTATACTCTGACTCATATACTGTGGCTTCAGTTGCACCAAAGAACCCCTCTTGGTGCTCCAGGTCCCAGGTGTCTAGGCCATTTTGAGCATCTTATTCACTCAAAACGTGTGTCTCATTCACACAACACAGGAAACACAACTTGAAGCCAGTTCTTTCTCTAATGCCAAGTTCTGTTGTACTTCATATACGACCACTGGCGAATCTAGTAATATGGTAATGGGTGGTCCCAGATTCAAGAACTACTTCAGCAGGGACCTTTGCGTGGCGAAGCCACGTGTGCCGAAAAGGGGGCATGACCTCATGAAAAGGGGGCATGGCATTACACATCGTACCATACACTGTAATGTCCATTACACATTATAGCAAATGCCGTAATGCCCATTACACCTTATTCCGCATGCTGCAATGCCTGTTACACATTATTCTGCAAGCTGTTATGCCTATTGCATATCATTTCTTGCACCGTAATGCTCATTACACAAAAGGCCACATGACGTAATGACTATTACACATTGTGCCACACACGGTAATGCCCATTACACTTGTGCCACACACCGAAATGCCCCTTGCAGTGTACTCCACACACCATAATTCCCTCTACACTATACTCCACACACCATAATGCCCCTTACACTATACTTCACACACCGTAATGCAACTTACACTATACTCCCGGCACGTATTGCCACTTACACTATACACCACACACCGTATGGCCCCCTACACTATATGCCACACATCGTATTTCGTTAGGTTGGGGGGATGGGGGGTCATTAGGGTTATGCACTAGGGGTAGGGTTAAGCTGTGGGGAGTCATTAGGGTTAATTTACAAGGGGGAGGGTTAGGCTGTGCAGGAGGGTTGCTAGGGTTATGCACTAGGGGCAGGGTTAGGGTATCACTCTATAAATATTAATGGGTGCTGTAGAGATATGTGTGAGAAGTGAAAAGAGGCAACAGACCTGTGTACAGTACTTTATCTCAGGCATGTGGTGTGCTCCCTCATTATTTTACTGACTTTCATCTATCTCCTCCATGGGGCTGTGCACCACATGTTCTCCCAAGCTATGTCCCGCCGTTCAGCAGCCAATGCAGGGGAAATTTCCTGAACCCTGCATGCTGGCTGGTGTAGAGAGCAACGGAGAAGGTGCCCCTTCTAGCCATGAAGCATGCCCCTCCCATCCTGCGGGTGCAGGTTTTCTCTGTCCTGACTCCCTGCGGCAGTGCCTGTTTATTCTTGGTGCTCACAACAGACCCCATGGTGCTGGCTCCCCCAAGCCACTGTGGAGTCTGTTCCAAGATAGTTACGCTGCAACGCCGCTGCCATCCCAATGCTCTGCAGCAGTGTGCAGTAGCCTCTCTGTACTGCGGCCACCCCAGAATGCTGTGCGCAATGATGTTGCACCAGCGCAGACATTCTAGGGAATTGGAGGGTCAGAAGCACAGGGAGGAAGCACTTTGTTCCTGATCGGCGGTATGCCTAATGGGTGGTCCGTTGCACCCCTGATCACCCCTTAGATTTTCCTATGTATATGACTTTGTACATGTTTACTACTAATTCCTGTGTTAGTGCTGACGTAGGCTGCTATAGCCATAGGCTGCTGCAGTCAGTGTTAGTTTCAATTTAGTGTTATAAGTGTTAATAGAATTTTATATTTTTGACAGAGTCACAACAGAATTTTATTAGCCAAATGCACACCATGCAAAGACTGAAATGAGCCATCCCTTCTTCCCATTCTCAGGTAATTTTCAACTACTGCGTTTTCAACTACCCATACCTTTAGGCAGTGGTCTAGATAGGTGCCACGGTGCCTGGATCACGGGCATGTCCCCCCCAATACACATTATGGAGAGATTGGGAAGTAAATCCCAAATGAAATTTGCACCTGCTTGGTGGAGCTGCCCAGTAAATGAAAAAGAGATGTTTGGGGAATTTTGCAGAAGAGCAAAAAGAATACTTGGCGCTTGTTTATGGTGGACAAAGGGTAGAAATTGCAGGACAGTGGAAAGAGAGAAGCACGGAATAGAAAATAAAATAAAATAAGGAAATTAAAAAAATATATATATATACAGTATATATAAAATTCAAAGGTTTGCAACAATCTGTTACACTCTTTTGTAAAGGTTGGGAGGGCAACAGTCCGATTTATGAGGCTAACTAGCTCACCCTAGAGATGCTACCTGAGTTGGGATGTTGTAATCCTCAGGCTGCTGGAGCTGGCGTGCTCCCGATCAGCCGCTTCTGCACGCGGCGGGCGGCTTCTCGTGACATCACCGGATTCTCCTCTCGAGGTCCCTCTTCTTATCCAGCCCACAGACAGAGGCGGGGGGGATGGGGGCCAAAGGTGGAAGGAGAGCTAGTCAGCCTGCACAGCCTGCTACCCACAGCGGGGAGTGGGGGAGCAGGAATATAGCGCAGCAGTGGCGGATTCAGGGGGGGGGCACCCGGGCACGTGCCCCCCCTGTCATTTATTTTGTAGCTGAGGACCAGGGTTTTCCAACGAGCCCAGCCCCGTGTCTCTAGCCCCCAGGGAACCGGAGATATCGCATGGCAAACCTGTAAAGTTTTTTCCCCATAGGATAATATGGGACCCGTCAATTCCGACCCCCACCCGGTTCCGATGGCTGCCAGTTACTGCCCTGGCATCACAGAAGCTTGTGGTTGATTTCATTCAATTCCAAATCGCTGGGCCTTCAATATGATATCAGGCTGGTCCAAATCGGTCAATCGGTTCCAGAGATATTGCGTGTAAACCGATTTTTTTATTTTTGAAATGTAATTTCATAGCTGTTCATGTTCTTTGAGGGCAGATTACTCTGGAACCAAACGTTCCAGTTACACTGGACCAAAATCATTCAAAGCCCGATCAAAAGTTCTTCAATATAATACTTGTGTCATGTAAATGGGTCAGTTGGTTCCGAAGATATAGCCGGTTAAATGAGATAACTGGTTAAAGGGGAGAGGGGTGTTTTTCTCTCCCCTTCACACCAGAAAATGCAGGGACTGCGCTGGTGTAAAAGGGGCCAACCTGGGAATGCATTTCTGGTGTGAAAGGGGTATCATTTCAAATAGCCGGGACCTGCAGTGCTCTGAATACAGCCAGGCTCTGCCACTGTCAGTGGCTATCACTTCTGCCTGGCGGCGGCTGTCCCCCATTTACCACGAGCATGTATTCCCCCTTGGCAATTAGCATGTAATCCCACATGGCAACGAGCATGGAACCTCTGGCAATGAGCATGTAGAGAAGCAGCACTTACTGTATGTAGCATCATTTTTAATAGGCATTATGGTGTTTGGCATAACACATAATGGACATAATGGCGTGTAACTTAACGTGTAATGGACATTATGGTGTAAATGTTTAATGCGAGCCTTTGGTGGACAATGTCCCTGTTTATGAAGTGTATTGTGAATTTTGGCTTAATCTGTGTGGCATTATGTGAATTCTGGCTCAATCCATGTGGCATTATGTGAATTTTGTCTCAATCCGTGTGGCATTATGTGAATTTTGGCTCAATCCATGTGGCATTATGTGAATTTTGGCTCAATCCATGTGGAATTATGTGAATTTTTTCCCAATCCGTGTGGCATTATGTGAATTTTCGCTCAATCCGTGTGGCATTATGTGAATTTTGGCTCAATCCATGTGGCATTATGTGAATTTTGGCTCAATCCGTATGGCATTTTATGCATTTGGCTCAATCCGTGTGGCATTATGTGAATTTTGACACAATCCATTTGGAATTATGTGAATTTTGGCTCAATCCGTGTGTGTTATTATGTAAATTTTGGCTCAATCCATGTGGCATTATGTGAATTTTGACACAATCCATGTGGCATTATTTGAATTTTGGCTCAATCCATGTGGCATTATGTCAATTTTGGCTCATTCCATTTGGCATCATGTGTAAGGGGCAAGTATAATGGGGTCTAGTATTTTGTTGCATAATGTGTAGAAGTTGTATATGGTGTTGACACTCCCCCTGTTGAGTGGCCACACACCCTTTTCCGGAGCGCGCCTTCGGCGCGCGCACAACTACATCCTTCACTTTTGTCGCCATGGTGGGCCTGCGTACTTTAAATGCCAGGGCCTATTTTTAATTCCATTCCCACCCTCTCCTGCCGCTCTCTTAGCATGTACACTGGCACCACTAACACCGCCCCTCCCCCACCCAAACCCTTTTTTATCATGGTGCCCCCCCTGTCATTTTATCCTGGATCCGCCCCTGTAGCGCAGCAAGGAGTGGGAGAGCGGGCGAGCAGGGCAGGGGAGCCGGCGGCTCTGGCGCCCTGTGATCCACCCTCCCTATGCCTGAGACTGATGCCGGGCACAGCGGGGAGCGTGCGAGCAGGGCAGGGGAGCCGGCGGCAGAGCTCCGGCGCCAGGTGACATGTCGGCGCCAGGTGACATGTTGGCGCCCGGAGCTGGTGCTCCGCCAGCTCCAACCTAGCTACGCCTCTGCCTTTAGGCTTAGCACAACTTTTTAATTTTAAACTAATTTTATTTTAGCAGCCGGAACTGGACACTAAGGGTTCATTAACTAAAGCTTCCAAAATCAAAAGAGGTGATGTTGCCAATTGCAACAAATTAGATCAAATCCTTCTATCATTTTCTAGGATGCAATAGATAAATGATAGACAGTCTGATTGGTTGCCATGGGCAACATCACATCTTTTGATTTTTAGAGGTTTTAGTAAATTAAAATACCCCCTAAGAGAGACATTTATGGGAATCTGTGATAGTACGTTGGCTTCTTACAAGTTGCTGACCAGATGCAACCCATCCTGTGAGTATGCATTGGGTTTGGACTTTGGCCTATTCACATTATGTGATATTATTATACAGTATGTATACAGTTTATTATTTATCATGCCACCATGGTTGTTATTATATTGTTACCATTCAGGTGCAATTTTGTGCATCAGCAGAGTCACACTCTGCCGGATGTGACAAGACCGCACACCTGAGCAAGGAAGATGTTAGGCACTGAGTCATGTGTCTTTTAACAGTTTTTTCAGTTATTTTACATTTTAGGATTTTAGAACTTTTTTTATTTTTTATTATTTTCACAGTGCTGTCACTACTGATTTAATACTGCCTTTCATGACTTATTCTTTTCTCCCTATACAGTATGTTGAACTTTCTCTAATTTGCAAAACTTGCCAGATGTCTCTTATATAGTGCTAAACAGATGGCTGATTCAGGTGATTCTCTCATGAGCAGGATGAATCTGTTCATGATGCAATGCATACCAGATTACACATGTTTCAATCACCCATATATGGCAAATTTCCTTGAATGGCTTATCTCACACATTGTAATCTCGTAATGCACTCAAGATGGCTGCCTGGCCTGATACGCTTGTGGTTGGGATGACAAATACTTAGAACTCATTTTTAAATAAGAGCTCTACCTCTATCTTTAGTACAATAAACATCCCCATTCTGTGTAATATCTTCTAGGTATGGCCAATTCCAAACAGGGTAACCTATGCAATGCACCCAAAACAGCTCCATCACCTGGTATGTTTTGTTGATGTGTAATGTAACTTGTGGGGAGGCGCTAAGAAGGTGGGGAGCTGGGGGTGTGTGTGTCTGCGGGACTATAGTTACTGCCAGCGCTCCTGCCCCCCCCCCCCCCCCCCCCGAAAAGTTAACTACCTCCTTACCCCGTTGCCGCTGCCGCCTCTAACCCCGACACGCAGATCTGTCGGGTCCCCGGCTCTCCCGGCTACAGCTGCTAATAAGTGACACTCGGAAAATGGCTGCCCCCATACAGCAAACGTTTTTAAGGTTGCTAGAGGAGGCCGCTGCCTGCATTATGGGGGCAGCCGTTTTCCGAGTGTCACTTTTTATTAGGAGCCGGGAGAGCCGGGGACCCGACAGATCGGGGTAAGGAGGGTGATAACTTTTCTGGGGTGGAGGGGGAGTGTTAACTTATGGGGGGGGGGGGCGCTCAAAATTCCCGGCGGGGGGGGGGGGGGGGGGCTTTAAAGTTACGCCACTGGACTGACTGCATTAAGCTCATTGTGCATATCATGTTCACTAGTTTTGGTTTGTTTTCTTTATGCAGTAATACTAACCCTTTACACTATAGCACTATATAGAACAATAATAATGATGATAATAATAATAATATTATTTTACTACTAAAGTCACAGCACAGCATGTCTGATACACCTTGGGTGGTGATTTGCTGTACCTGCTATGCAAATAAAATGCAATTGATGATATGTGTACTAGTACAGATTTGTACACATACGATAAAATCACTAATACAATAACATAATTGGGGGTAATTGGGGTCGAATGCAAAGGATTGAACGTTAATGGTGGTCCTCCAAATCATTTTTTCACAACCTGTAGCTGGAATAGTGCAATCAGTGGCATAGCAATAGCCCCGCAGACCCCGCGATTGTGGAGAGGCGCTGAGTAACTGTGGGCGCCGGGGGTCTGCGGGGCTATCAATGCACTGCACTGCCCTGCCTTACCCCATTGCTTGCCGCTGCCGCTGGGTCTGTGGTCAGTACCCACAGATCTACTTGTCTGTGGTCCCGGCTCTCCTCCTGGCTGGCTATGAGCTATTTTGACAAATCAGTGTATTTTGCATTTTTAAGGTTAGAAATATTTATTCAAATGTTTATTTATGACAAATGTGCTGCAATGTTGTACTTGTGATTTCATTTAAACAATTCTGATTCCAAATCATGCAAACAAAATCAGCTCCAAAGAGTCGACTCTCCTCCCATTACATTTGCCGAGTTGTAAGTTTAACATAGGCAAAATATCTGGATCCGACTTTTTACCTGCTGCTATTATTTGGAGCTGAAGTTTTAGTGAACTTCGCATGTGATAGGAAGGTCCCGGGTGGATCAAGGGGGATCAGATGGCCATACATTGCTGCGTGTCTCACCCCTTTCAGCCTTACCACAATCTTTCTTTATTTTGTGAGCAAGGATACTGAGCCAATGTTCCTCTTTCAATATGGCTGACAAAGACCACCATACAGAAAACCTGCCTCATCACCCCTGCATGTGAACTAACTTTTTTCTCCCACTACTGCGTTTGCTGCCTGTTTTAACTTTCCAGTGACCTTAAAGCCATTCACAGCAGTAAGCATTGTTAGGAGCAATGAAAGATGTGGTTGGATAAAATAAATGGGTATATACTCAACATATTAGCCTCATCACATCTAGCAGCAGATTTTAACTGTGTTCAGCCATCTGTAGTAGCAGAGAGGTTAAATGTTGTCTTCTTATCTCTACCTGACTTTGTAATACTCATATTGCAACATTCTTTCTGTGCTTTCATCTCACCTCCCTGCTACTATGTTTTAGCGTTTGCTTTAGTATGTCTATGCATGGTCTGAGCGGATCACAAATTACTATCTAACTACTGTGACCTTAATCTCTAGTCCTAATTTACTACTCTAGGCCAGACTTTATATTATTGATGTTTAACATTTAGCAGAAATAGTATTTCACAAAGTTTCTGTACATCGTATATAATATCCCAAAAATATCTTTGAACTTGTTTGAAAAATACAATTTACTTCCTCTCTTAACATTTACTGGGTAAAATATGCTTTGCTTGGCAACATCTAAAAGCAGATTACCTCTATCAATTGCCTCATTCCTGAATAAATAGGATCAACATTTTTGTTTTAATGATTGTGATAGGCACATTGCTATCATTGTTCTTTATTTCTAAAATATATTTAGTAGTAGTAGTAGTAGTAGTACGTTTATTTATAAGGCGCCGCAAAGTGTCCGCAGCGCCGTACATAGCAAACAAAAAAACAAATTACAAGGTAACGTACAGGGTGTGTTGAAAGATACAGTATAAATAGGGGTATAGCTGGTCGAACTAAAATCAGCATCAGTTCAGAAGTAGGTGGCAAAATTGTCAAGGAGACTGAAGATGAAGTAGAGGAAGGGAAGAACAGGACAGGTGAGGTAATGAGGTAGGGTGAGTACGTGAGGAAGGAGGGCCCTGCTCATAAGAGTTAACATACTAAAAATAGGTGGGTGGACGAACGAAATACAATAGGATAAGTAGGAACGGAGGGGAACGGAGGCAGGATAGGAGGATCAAAAGCATGAGATAGTCTTGCTATTTCGGTACTCTTTACCTAGCACGGCGCCCATCGCAGTCATCGCGGGCATTGAATGCACTTAAAAATCGGGTGCGACGCGACCGACGCGATACCCGCGATTTCCAATAGGGAACAATGTTAAATTTCTCAATTGACCCGATTTTTCTGTTCAATGCCTCAATTGACCCGATTTTTCCATAGGAAACAATGTTAAATGGCCCACAGAGGCCAAATAGGCACCCTAAAGTGTGAAATGGCCCCCACAATTGTTAACGCCACCCCACGATCAACGTGAACCCGAAGCGTGGCGAGCGCAGCGAGCCTGCGAGGGGCGGCGTTACGCGTCCTACGACCTTTTCATACCCCCACTATCCACGTCGGGGTGGAGTTGAGAATAGAATAGTGTGGCGAGCGCAGCGAGCCACCGAGCCCGAAGCGTGGCGAGCGCAGTGAGCCCCGCGAGGGGACGCGGATATCTGTGAAGGCCGCGAAGGGACGCGTTTACCTGTGAAGGTATCTGCGTCCCCTCGCGGGGCACGCTGCGCTCGCCACGCTTCGGGCTCGGTGGCTCGCTGCGCTCGCCACACTATTCTATTCTCAACTCCATGCCGACGTGGATAGTGGGGGTATGAAAAGGTCGTAGGACGCGTACTGCCGCCCCTCGCGGGCTCGCTGCGCTCGCCACGCTTCGGGTTTACGTTGATCGTGGGGTGGCGTTAACAATTATGGGGGCCATTTCACACTTCAGGGTGGCTATTTAGCCTCTGTGGGCCATTTAACATTGTTTCCTATGGAAAAATCGGGTCCATTGTGGCATTGAACAGTAAAATAGTGTCAATTGAGAAATTTAACATTGATCCCTATGGGAAATCGCGGGCATCGCGTCGGTCGCGTCGCACCCGATTTTTAGTGCATTCAATGTCCGCGATTTTTTTACCTGCGATGCCCACGATCAAAATCGTGGGCGCCGTGCTAGGTAAAGAGTACCGCTATTTCCATAGACACAGTATTACAAGCCATTTTCCTTTAATTTAATTTACAGTGTTCAGTCAGTATTGATGGAATGTGAAAAAGGTTAAAGAGGACCAGCCAATGGCAGAGATTTCTTCCAGCATCAGTACCTGAGTAGTAGCACCAAGAGTATTATCTCCATATAATCAGTTGCTGTTTATAATGAGTGGAAGTGACGACCACTTCCATCATGACTCAAAATAGTGGAAGCCTCAGATCTACTCACAGTTGCACAGATGGCAAAAACTTTTTAATGGTTTGGGAATTGCGCATACATAGCGTTTAGCGATCCATTCACAATTCTCTCAACGTTTTTAAAAAGAGGCTCTATTTCTTTCTGTATGGGTGGAGGCTTTCTCTTCGCAGTCCAATGTGAATTCTTGCATTAACAATCCATGCTTAATTAGACCCACAATGCAGTCTAAACAATGAGGGTCTGATTAAGAGTTGATCACTGATGTGCAAATTTGCAAACCGTTTGATAATCGAATGACTGCGCACGCATGTGTGAGCCAAAATACATTCAAAAATAGCAAAAAAGATCTATTCCCAATCCCCTCACAATTTGACAGACAATCTGCATTTTGGGGTGGAAACCAGCCAATTTTTTAAAGTGTCCAAAAAAAATGCAGGTGTACCCAAGTCTTTTAAGGGATGGTGTGTGATATCAGCGCCAGCCTCGATCAGCCTGGAAAAACATCATTTGATGGTTCATAAATTGCGTATGGATGTGCAACTTGATGCTGGATAGCAATATGTTTGCAATTCACTCACAGATTTGCACAGGGCAGGTATTCTTTCTGTCTGGCAATGGCTATCTATTTGCAGTAATCGGCAACTTTGCAGATGAGTGATCAGGTCTGAATCAGACCCTGAGTACAGATATCTAACAGCTATCAAATAATTTATCATTTTTAAACTTGAACAATATAACATTTTTAAATAAATGTATTTGGTCAGTTTTCAAAAAGACCTACCCATTTTTATGAGGAACCCAATATTTTCCATTGCTTTTGCTTAAACCTGTTTTTAGTTTATATTCTTTAATAACTTTCCGTGCCAGTAGATGTATAGGAGGGCATTCTTTCTAAGAAAAAAAGTTTAATATTTTTATCCAAAACCAATTAATAAAATATCCATAAACAAACATGTGACATACAGCATTTAAAAAAAATCCCACATCAAATTACTGAGCACACTTATGTCATTGTATTCATTTTATTTATTTATTTGAGCATGTCACAGTTTCTGATAATAAATCATTTCCATACCATTTTGGTTATAGTGTGAAACAAGAGTATGCAGAGTCTGCTAAAACAGTGAAGCACCCATTATCACTTACTCTATACTAATTACTACTTACTAGCTCATAAAATTGACAGAACAATATAACAGTGATGTCAGCACCGGCGGCTGTGCGCACCCAAACGGAGCAACACTTGGATTGCTCTGTTGAGCGCCATGTAGTCGCTGCTGGCAGACAAAACACTTGAATAGAGGTGAGGAACATCGTTAGCCTTTTATTATATAGGATATTTTAAAAAATGTGGACTAATGATTTAACTGTTGTACTTTTGTCTATCTCTTGAGATTATACACATTTTAAAATGTGTTTCCTGGTGCCAGCATCCACACAGTTAAATCCTTTCCTCCCACCGCCTGATTCACGTCATAATCCTTTTTGCTAGCTTCTGCATTGCCATCACTTAAATAATCGTCTGTTACTCTATTCCTTGCTGTCAGCATTCATGGGGTTAAATACTTTCCACCTACCTCTCACTTCATATAATACACTTATATGTTACTTTTCCCATGCACTTAAACTTCTGGGTTAGTAATCTTATAAGGTGGTTATAAATTGAGAGTGAGGATTTCTTTGAGATAAGCCCATTAACTGTACCAGAAGGTGGAAACCTATAGACTACAACTAATAATAAATAATTTGGGGGAAAATATCTCTTGGCACATAGCACTAAATCAGGCTTCACTGTATATACGGCTTTTGAGCCTGCCAGAGACTCTTCATAATTTAAGTGCATTTTAAAATGGCTCTGTTTTTCTCATTTTGTGGGTTCGGGACAGGAGGGAATTGATAACATTTGTAGAACACATAAAAGGCTAGCAAACAGTGAGTGTGCAGTAATAATGTGTTATGTAGCAGAGCTACAATTGTTTCTCAATGGCTGCTGGGAAAAGGTGCTGACACCAATCATAAAAGAGAAAGCACTTTCTGTTCAGAGCCAGCAGCACTATACTGTATGTCTATGAGCACACAGCACTTGGCGGAGATATAGTTTTGTTGAAATTGTTTAAGATTGCTGAGTAATAGCCTGTGGGATCTATGTACTAAGCCTTGGAGAGAGATAAAATGGGGTTAAATAAAGTACCAGTCAATCAGCTCATAATTCGCATGTCACAGGCTGTGTTTAAAAAATCATAGGAGCTGGTTGGTAATGTACTTTATCACTGTCCACTCTATATCTCTCCATGGCTTAGTACATAGACCCCTATGGCTGGTACCCTATTAGCCAAGTTAATTTACCATGATAAATGACTGCATCCAAGGCTATCCAATTGTCCTCAATGCTTCGGCCGGTTTCACACACTCTGGCTCCTGCCGGACGGTGAAATCCCGCACGGCCAGGGAGCCGTGCCGCACACACTAGTTTATCATGGAAGGGATGGCCACAGCCCGGCAGCCGTCCCTTCCAGTGGCGGGATCCGGCTGCAACCGTGCGGCCGGGTCGTGGCCGTCCCGTGTTAATGGACACAATAGTGTCCATTCACAACTAATGTGTGCGGGACGGCTCCCTGGCCGTGCGGGATTTCACCGTCCGGCAGGAGCCGGAGTGTGTGAAACCGGCCTAACAGTTACCAAACCAAATCTGCTACAAGCATCCATTATTTGGTGGATTACAGCTGCAAAAAAATTAGGACCGTGTCTTTTGGCAGATCCTAAGTGGTCCTTGTGAAAGAAAGAGCTCGACCCCCCCCCCCCCCCCCAAAAAAAAAAAATAATATATACATATATATATACATATTACACAAGGAAAATTTGTGAAAAACTAAACATTCTTACATCTAATTGGTTACCCCCTATATAATACACTTAATTTTTTTTCTGATTACAAATATTAACATAGTTCACATTTTTCATTCCCATCTGCATAAACAGCCGTGTATAGTATATTTGTATAACAGTTGCAGTCAATGCTTTATCGGTAAATTGTTACAGATAGGACAAAGTCCTGTACCATGGAAGTTACTATACAATGTTTCCATAGTATTGTATTTAAAATGATAAACTGAGAGCAATTATATAATTTACTTTTTAAATCTTTCACGATAATTTGTACCATAATGAAAAAAAAAACAGATACTATAAACAGTAGCCCCATATAGGCACAATAACTTCCTGCCATAATGAGATTTCTGTGTATATCATGTATTGTATACGATGCACACTCCCGTGAGTCCTTAGTTACATCCGCTGTCATTTGTACATGCAACTTAATCTGAGCCTATCGTCAATGACAGCATACTCCTGGATGTGACCATATCATTTGCAAAGTTGCTTGTGCACTATATTTTTTGTCAGGGAGTTCCTGACAGTTCTGGGAAATTGCTGACAACAGCTTATTGTTCGCAGTATTGTCTGATATGTTTGCAGTTTATGTGATCATTTCGTCTAGGGCCATCCCCCATAAACACCTTTGACAGATACATGGAGAGTGGGTATGAAGGGATGTGCAGCCATACACATGCATTTGCACAGCGAGCACAATAATTCGCAAGGTGGGATTTTACTAGTGGGGTGGAGGCTAAACTGATTGCTGTAATATATATATATATATATATATATATATATATATATATATATATATATATATATATATATATATAAAATAAGCCAACTAGCATATTTATAAAAAAAAAAACTATTTAGTAATCACATCACAGCTCCAAAGCCAGTTATTCTGGATCTCTTTCTGTGCTCCATGCTTTGAGCAGCTTCATTCTCTGTCCTATCAGTACAACAAGTTGCATCTATAAATCCCTCACTGGTGTCTACGCTGCATGGGCAACAGGTGCAGGTAACTGACAGCTTCATATTTATTGCCCGGCACTGCGTCCACAGTAGGGAGGTTTCACTAAACGTTCTATTTTAAATAATAACAATGGCAGCAGGCACTAAATTAGTGAAGTTTTATTCTAGCGATGTCTAATTTGGAAAGCTTATACAGCAGATCTGGTAACCATCAGTGCTACATTCCAGAAAGGTTTATGTGCTTTTCTCAGGCAGGAAATATCATCCCTGGCATGAGACGTACATGTGTACTCTAGATGCACACACGTTTGTTATGCGTTCATTACATATACAGCCAGTGCAATTCTTTTACATGAAACTTTCATTGTCCTGATGAAAAAATATTTCATATACAAGTAAAAAGCACATTTTCTTCTTTATCAACTAGCAGTTAAGGCTTAAGAAATGTTGCCAGAAACTATAAAACACATGGGTAAAATTAAAGTTAAGGCAGGATTCAATCTGGGATTCTGACTGTTGGAACGTCCTGACAGTCGGAATCCCAGGCCATTTTCACCCAGCTCAACAGGCGGAATTCAATGTTCTACCTGTTGAATGTCGAAAAAGGTCGCTTGTCAGCGGAAACGGCCATGGATTGTCTAAATTATTTATAAGGCTCCACATGTGTTACGCGGCACCGCACAAGTGGGCATAGAATAGAACAGGCAAAGATGGTCGCTGGGTAGGAGAGAGCAGTAAGTAAATTGTGAGGAGAAGAGGCCTATGATGACAAGAGGGAGGAGGGCCCTGCTCTGAAGACCTTACAATCTAGTGGAAAAGGGGAACAGATAACATAAGGTGCAAGCAAGTGGGAGGTGGCCTGATGGTAGGATGTAAGCAATGCAGAGATGGTCAAAGCATGAGGCAGGGGATTGGAGGAGCAGCCTCAGGACTGTGCTATGTAGTAGAAGGGTACACTTTGATAAATAGGTGGGTTTTAAGGGCCTCAGAGACTCTAATAGGGCAGGGAAATGCATTCTACTGAAGGGGCGCAGCACAGGCACAACCTTGAACTTGAGCACGAGAAGCAGTGATCAGGGTAGAGAAGACCCAGCGGTCATTGGCTGACCGCAGAAGGCAGGAGTGAGTATGAAAGGAGATGCTGTTAGAGATGTATGGAGAAGTGGAATGAGAGATGGCCTTGTATGTGAGTGTGAGGTGTTTAAAGATAATTCGGTACTCTTTACCTAGAACGGCGCCCGTCGCGGGCATCGCGGGTACATTTATGCCTGCCCGCGACGCGACCGACGCGATGCCCGCGATTTTCCCATTGAAAACCATGTTAAACCTGAAAAATCGCGTCGGTCGCGTCGCGGCCGGCCATAAACGTACCCGCGATGCCCGCGACGCGATGCTCCCGATTTCCCATAGGAAGCAATGTTAAAAGCCGCGATGGACCCGATTTTAGTGTTAAATGCCTCAATCCACCCGATTTGGCCATAGAAATCAATGTTAAATGGGCCACAGAGCCCATTAACCCTTAAATGTCCCCCCAATTTTTGTACGCCACCCCACGATCCACGCCAACCCGAAGCGTGGCGAGCGCAGCGAGCCCGCGAGGGGCGGCGGTACGCGTCCTACGACCTTTTCATGCCCTACTATCCACGTCGGCGTGGAGTTGAGAATAGAATAGTGTGGCGAGCGCAGCGAGCCACCGAGCCCGAAGCGTGGCGAGCGCAGCGAGCCCCGCGAGGGGACGCGGATACCTTCACAGGTAAGCGCGTCCCCTCGCGGGCTTCACAGGTGTCCGTGGCGACCCGGACACCTGTGAAGCCCGCGAGGGGACGCGTCTACCTGTGAAGGTATCCGCGTCCCCTCGCGGGGCTCGCTGCGCTCGCCACGCTTCGGGCTCGGTGGCTCGCTGCGCTCGCCACACTATTCTATTCTCAACTCCACGCCGACGTGGATAGTAGGGCATGAAAAGGTCGTAGGACGCGTACCGCCGCCCCTCGCGGGCTCGCTGCGCTCGCCACGCTTCGGGTTGGCGTGGATCGTGGGGTGGCGTACAAAAATTGGGGGGACATTTAAGGGTTAATTGGGGCTATTTGGGCTCTGTAGCCCATTTAACATTGATTCCTATGGGAAAATCGCGGGCATTGAGGCATTTAACGCTAAAATCGCGGTCAATCAGGCTTTTTAACATTGTTCTCTATGGGAAAATCGCGGTAATCGCGGGTACCCGATTTTGATGTACCCGCGATTTACCCGCGATTTACCCGCGATGCCCGCGATTACCGCGATTTTACCCGCGATGCCCGCGATTTCAATCGTGGGCGCCGTTCTAGGTAAAGAGTACCGATAATTCTGTATGGGAAATGGAGCCAGTGCAGATTTTGTTGAAGGGGAGTGGCAGACGTGGATCAACAGGAGAAAAAGATAAGTCTAGCCGTAGAGTTAAGTACAGCGTGCAAGGCCAGTGAGGAGAATGTTGCAGTAGTCAAGCCGTGAGATGGCCAGTGAGTGGATGATAAATTTAATTGCACTCTGGGAGAGAAATGGACGGATACGGGCAATGTTGCATTACTGGAACCTACAGGATTGCGCCTGAGTTTGGATGTGGGATGGAAAAGAGAGGAAAGAATCAAGAGTGACACCCTAGCAGCGGAGTTGAGGAAAAGGGGAGATGATGTAGAGTACAGAGTCTGTGCTAGACTTATCTGCTTGCAGAATACAGGAGAGACTTTATGCCAATGCCAACTGTTTTTAATGTGGAATACCCAAGAGTGTACAGTTAAAAATGCATCTCTGGCTCCGGCGGCACACTTGAGAACTGCTCACAGCATACTACATAGAAACATAGAATTTGACGGCAGATAAGAACCATTTGGCCCTACTAGTGTTCAGTGACACAGTGGTTGAAAAATACTGCCTTAGAAACTTGATATTGTTCTAAACTCATTTAGTATATGGTGTAATGGTTAGCATTACTGCCTCACAATAGTGAGGTCATAGATTAAATCCCCACCATGTCCCTAGCTGCAGAGTATGTATAGTCTCCCTGTGCGTTTCCTCTAGGTCAGGGGTGTCCAAACTTTTTGCAACAAGGGCCAGTTTTTGTGAGGTGAAAATGTGGGGGAGCGACCATTCAGCCTGACATTCTTTGAATCACTAATCACATCAAAATGGTCCCCCACTCTGCCCACATTTACTTCATGTCCCCCAGCCTGCCCCTTCACTGTTTATTCACTAGACTGCCCCCCCCCCTTCTCTGTATTTCCTCCAGCCTGCCCCCATTCACTGTATATTCCCCTGCCTGACCATCCTTCGCTGTATGTACCTCAGCTTGCTCCTCCTTCAATGTATGTCCACCATTCACTGTATGTTCCCCACTCTGCACCCATTCACTCTGTCTCCCAGCCTGTCCCCCCTTCTCTGAATGTCCATCACTGCCTCCATTCACTGTATGTCCCCCAGCCTGACCCTCCTTCACTGTATGTCCCCCTCTCTGCCCCCATTGACTGTATGTCCCCCTGCCTGCCCCCTCCCTTCTCTGTATGTTTCCCATCCCCTTGTGTGAGCCAGAGGACGTAGAGGCAAAGCAGGAACTGCAAGGACAGGAGATGCTTGGGCTCCCGCTGCCGCCCTCCTCCACTCTGCATGTTACAGGAGCAAGCTTCCCCCTTGCTGCACCCCCTCCCCACACACTGCTGTCACTGTGATTGCGGAGGAGGGTGATATACAATAGCAGCTGCAGGGGTTGGATGCACACTCACCTGAAAGACGCCAAACACATCTCACTGTGGCGGTCGGCACCTCCTCACTGCTGTAGACAGCAAGGTAAAGGCACGCTCGCTGGGGCCCCACCTTTACTGCTGTGTGTCCCGCATCTAATGTTCCACCCGCTTCTGGCTGGAGGCTGCGGGCCGCTTGAAATGACAGCACGTGCCGCAATTGGCCCCTGGGCCGGCCTATGGACATGCCTGCTCTAGGTACTCCGGTTTCCTCCTACAATCCAAAAATATACTGATAGGTTAATTGACTCCCAACAAAAATTAACCTTAGTGTGAATGTGTCTGCGTGTATATGTGGATGGGAATATAGATTGTAAACTCCATTGGGGCACGGATTTATGTAAATTTTCAAATACTGTATTCTCTTTGAAGCGCTGCAGAATATGTGTACACTATGTAAATAACTGGTAATATAAAATGTTGTATTATTTAAGCAGCTTGTCCCCCTGGATATGGAAAGACATCACAAGGAAAGGAATCACTTTATCACTTTTACCCCAGTAGTTGCAACTTCAGAGCATGGATCAAAATCAAAAGCCAGATAAGGTTGGTGCTTTAAGTTTACTGGACACTAGCACTGGCATGTCATGGGCATTAAACTAATTTTGTCTAGCCATGGCCTGTTTACCATACTGTAGGTGTACATTGAACTCACTCACTCCATGCCATTGCCTGCGCTTGGATATAAGGGGGGCTTATTTTAACTCAGAGTGAATCACAGCATTGGCTGAATATTTTATAGTGTCTTTATTGTGCTAATGCTGCTGTTGTGTCTATGATCTGTTTGGCCTGTGCAGTACGGGTATTTAGTAGTGGAAGCTTATGCCTGTATTCATTTTATTCTGTATCAATGACCAGCAATATACACAAGGTGGATTAAGCCTTGGGGGGGCCAGGGTACTAAATTGATGGGGAGGCCAGGGGTAGGAGGGTTGTATATTTTATTGTGCATACCTCCCAACATGACCCCTTCCAGGACAAAATGCGCTTTATCTGATCTTCCCTCTTAATATATGATTGCATCATCTGTGCTGAACTATTTAATCAATAAGTATGTTTCACCACAGGTGATGACAATTATAAATTAGGTGGAAATTCCAGGTAGAGAGCATTTTGTCCATCCTGGATGGGCCATGTTAGGGGGTATTGTTTAGAGCCCCACCTACTTAACACAGACAACAAATTTATAAAGTTTTCTTGTAGTGGAATAAAGACTGTTTAAACAACATAACTACCATCAGAGGTAGGACCGGCGCTATACGCTCAGCAGAGGATGCATTGCAGGAATGGAAAGGGGAGGCACTCTCCCTGCTCTGCATCCTCTGCTGTCTTCTGTGACTGCTGGCTGTGGCTGCATCTGTCAGCTGCACCAGCAGTGTGAAGAGCAAGGCCCTCCTCCAAGTCCTTGCTGCCCACAGTCTCCAGCATCTGGGTAGGGTTCAGCACTGTGACCTCCTCACTTCTGTTGGACCTGTGTCCAGCGTAGCTGCAGCTGGAATTAATGTAGGGCTCCATATATAAAGTACAGCAGCTTCAACATTATATGGGGAGCTGGCTGCTTCTGACGCCGCTTCACGGTTCCATAGTCTACAGGAAGCAGAGCCATGAGCTATTGGATGCTAGAAGGGGGAGGTGACTTACAGTTCTCTGGCTCCACTGTGCAGGCTCCATGGCGGGGAGTTGTTTAAAGCTCTGGCCTGGTCTCTGCTGAGGCTCCAGGTGAG
The DNA here is from genome assembly GCF_055691185.1 of Crinia signifera. Lineage (NCBI taxonomy): Eukaryota > Metazoa > Chordata > Amphibia > Anura > Myobatrachidae > Crinia > Crinia signifera. The sequence continues at coordinate 210,985,204 of NC_139221.1, read as the reverse complement.
AGAGGATGCAATGGGCAAAGTGGGCTTACCATGCATCTTAACAGCTCACAGAAGACCGAGGTAGAGTAAACTGTAGAACAGGACGTCAGATTGATGGAGATCTCCAGCACAGCAGCAGGCAGAAGGTATAAAAGTGTCCAATTTGCATTATACTTCCCAGTCATGCTTTTGTGTGTCTCTACCTACCCCAGCATATATGATAATGTGTGCCCTTACTACTACCCTCAATCTCTTTCTACTACTGCTCTGATCACATAGTTTCAACACTATTTCTGGGTATGTGATGCTCTGTAAGGTGTAGGGTGGGGGAAGTGCTGTAACTAGGCTAGTTATGTTCACCATGTGTGTACTCCACGTGTCACAAGCCACCAGATGCAGCACTGGCTGGTGTATATATTACAGCAGGAAGCGCTGTGTGGTGGGAGTGGTAGCAAATCCTCCCAGTGTGCTCCACCTCTCCTCCTGTTCTGTAAGGATGTCCATCCATCATCAATGATTAGAAATCATTGATGGTTTTTCTGGCCAATGTTGAATAGTTTTGACATCGATGGAGGAGAACCAGATGGTTTCCCACCATTGATGTCAAGCTTCAATGAATAGTTTTGTTTTTTCCCAAGTCATTCAGCTTCTGGATTCTTGTGAGCACACATCCGGTGGTCCTGATATATATGGGCTGTCCTTCTAATATTGATGTTATACTGGTTTTGGGGCTGATAATACTCCCATTCATCTAGTCCCAGAGCCAAATTTTGGCAGCATATTCGTTACAACACTACCATTTTTTGTGAACACAGATTTTACCATTGCAGTATATATGAGATTTTCCCTTGTATGAAGTGCCAATCGGTTTTTACTAAATTCAATGCTTTCTAAGCCCCGGATGAAGTCAACTTTCTGACGAAACGTGTTGGGCCTGTCATACCATTGGAAATACCAAAGCTTTGAAGGATACTTATCCCTTGTTATATTAAATGTGTTACTGTGCTTTTTATGTTGCACATGGGGCATCTTTTTATTAAATATATTTTTTTTAATTGTGTATAATTATTCATAGCACACTCTGAACCTTTCTATTTTCATATATATAAATATATATATATATATTTATACATATATATATATATATATATATATATATATATATGGAAGTAGATGCACCAGTAGAGAGGTATTATATATACAGCAGTAGATGCACCAGCAGAGAGGTATTATATATATGGCAGTAGATGCACCAGCAGAGAGGTATTATATATACAGCAGTAGATGCACCAGCAGAGAGGTATTATATATATGGCAGTAGATGCACCAGTAGACTGGTATTATTTATACGGCAGTACAGTAGATGCACCAGCAGAGAGGTAATATATATACGGCAGTAGTTGCACCAGTAGACTGGTATTATTTATACGGCAGTAGATGCACCAGTAGACTGGTATTATTTATACGGCAGTACAGTAGATGCACCAGCAGAGAGGTATTATATATACGGCAGTAGTTGCACCAGTAGACTGGTATTATTTATATGGCAGTAGATGCACCAGTAGACTGGCGTATATATATAATACCTCTCTGCTGGTGCATATGGCACCAGCAGAGAGGTATGGTATATATGGCAGTAGATGCACCAGTAGACTGGTATTATTTATACGGTAGTAGATGCACCAGCAGAGAGGTAATATATATATGGCAGTAGATGCACCAGCAGAGAGGTATTATTTATATATATATATATATACTGCAACAGGCGGTTCAACAACCGCTGGACAACAGCATATACAGTGATCTCACACACTGAGCAGTAGGAGCGGTTACACTCATCAGACGCTTGCTTGCATCAAGTAGGTAGGGACAAGGACTCCAACGCCAGGCCACGCTTCAACGCGTTTCGTAGTCACATAAGTATGTATGTGACTACGAAACGCGTTGGGGCGTGGCCTGGCGTTGGAGTACTTGTGTGTGAGATCACTGTATATGCTGTTGTCCAGCGGTTGTTGAACCGCCTGTTGCGGTACGTTATAACCGCTTGTTTTTATGCAAGGCTAAAATTGCTTTTTACAAAATAAATGTCTTTGATATACTGCACTATGGAGCGCTCTAATTTATTTTTCTAGAAATCCCACACCTGTGAATTCAGGTGATTTGGAGCTGCCGGGCTAAATTGAAAAGACCCAGAGTGCTTATTGAAATTGGCTGAGACGGATTATCTCCCGTTGTGTGTGCACAAGTCACACTATTTCTACCTGGTCTCTAAGGTTTTGTTTTTGCGCACTTATATTTTCTTTGTATATATATATATATATAGCAGTATATGCACCAGCAGAGAGGTATTATATATATACGGCAGTAGATGCACCAGCAGAGAGGTATTATATTTATACGGCAGTAGATGCACCAATAGACTGGTATTATTTATACGGCAGTAGATGCACCAGCAGAGAGGTATTATAGATACGGCAGTAGATGCACCAGTAGACTGCTATTATTTATACGGCAGTAGATGCACCAGCAGAGAGGTATTATATATACGGCATAGACGAACCAGTAGACTGGTATATAGTATACGGCAGTACAGTAGCACCATCAGAAAGGTATTATTGTATAAACGGCAGTAGATGCACCAGTAGACTGGTATTATTAATATTTATATGGCAGTACAGCAGATGCACCAGCAGAGAGTATATATATATATATATATAGTTTACTTATATATATGGCAGTAATGCACCAGCAGGGAGGTATAATAATATTCAGCAGAAGATGCACAAGCAGACTGGTATACAAGTGGTTAACAATATACAATGAAGTGGTCAGATAGTAGTACTGGCTGACCTGGCAGCAGAGCAGACAGTGGCACTAGGCAGTGGGCACTAGATGCACCAGCAGAGAGGTATATATATGTATATATATATATATATATATATATATATATATATATATATATATATATATATATATATATATATATATGAAGAATTCGCGACACTCCAAGGGACTTTTTCAATAAAGTATAATTGAAGAAATGGATACAACCAGGTTACATCACACAGGTCGATGCATATGTCAACGTGTCAACACACGGCGGTGTTTTTATCAAGACTGCATAACCTGACATAAGCTTGCACGGCGGCAAGCTCCAAAGTACACAATAAGAATAAATTCACTCAGCGGTGATATATATATAGAGGTACTCACCAGTCTCCAATCTCACTGGCGACCGTGCTTGGCTGGCGCTACCACCTACGTGGGAGACGCGCACCTCTGACGTCAGCCCAAAGCCGTTGCTAGCTTTGGGCTTACGTCAGAGGTGCGCGTCTCCCACGTAGGTGGTAGCGCCAGCCAAGCACGGTCGCCGGTGAGATTGGAGACTGGTTGTACCCATTTCTTCAATTATACTTTATTGAAAAAGTCCCTTGGAGTGTCGCGAATTCTTCCTTCTTCTCTGCATCTACATCGAAGGCACCCAGGGCAGTTGTACCTAGAGGAGAGTGCCGGCTCTTTCCCCACGTCTCTCTCTCTATATATATATATATATATATATATATATATATATATATATACGGCAATAGATGCACAGGTGAGTAGACTGGTATTATTAATATTTATATGGAATGGCAGTACAGTAGATGCACCAGCAGAGAGTATACATATAGTTTACTTGATATATACGGCAGTAAATGCACCAGCAGTGAGGTATTAATAATATACAGCAGAAGATGCACAAGCAGACTGGTAACAAGTCAACAATATACAGTGCCGAGCACACACCAGCAGAGCAGACAGTGGCACTAGTAGGCAGTAGCACTGGCAGTCGCCCCAGCTGCAAAAGAAAGACAGCTCCCTAACCTACCTAACCTAACAAAGCTCCACACACAGACTATCCATACTCTAACAAGCTCAAATCACAAGTGACAAATATTATTTATATAGCGGTCCGGATCTCGCGAGAATCCAGTTGGGCGGGAACAGCCGAACGCCGCTCGGATCCCGACCGTTCGTGTGGGTTCGGATCTGGGCAATTCCAGCCTGCACATCTCTATTTAATACTATAAAATAGTTGGAGCATGGAATTTGCATTTTGACCTGCCAAAAAGGTCATTTTATTATGACATTGTTTATATTAATATATAAAAATGTATCTGTATTGTGAACCCACTGGTTTTGCACACGCATAGTGTGTTTTAGTAGAGTCTTTCGTTGTGCCACAGGGATTTTTGCCACCAATTAGTCATGGCTAACAGGGCAGTAGAGAGGCAGGCCGGGCCCAGGTATTTCTCTGGGGGCATGGTCTAATCACAGGAGGTGTGGCCAAAACAGTACCTCACTGATCACAGTGCACCTTAACACACAGCAACAAGTGCTGGGTTTAGAAGAGCGGCTGCAGCTTCTGCTTCCAGCTAATGGGGGGAGGACCAGGACCCCCACTGGGCCCCCATATCAGACCTGGGTCTGGGTAATTAGCCCCCCCCCCCCCCCTTGGCGTCCCTGGTGGCTAAGTGTATACCCCCATTTGTGTCCAATACAGGCAAAGGCAAGTATTTTTATTACAAGTACAGATTCTGATCATCTATTATAACTAATCTTCCTTTCATTGCATATAAAGAATATATAGGTGCAGGGGCGGATTTCGGGATGACGGCGCCCCTAGGCACAACAATAACGCCGCCCCCACCCCTGTCTATTATTTTTATTGTTTACTTATACGCCCTCATTTGATAATAGCCAATTTAATGGATTTAGAAAAAAATAACTAACTGTGACATGTTCTTTTATTATGAATACAAATGTACTAAGTAGGAGAGTTTACAGGGGCAGTCTCTGCATGTCGAAAAGAGGGAAGATATAGAAAACTATATCAAGTTTTGAGGGCGCTTAATATGGGTGTGCTTGGCTATACAGCTGCAATCTAAAATTGGAGGAGTCACCTCCAATACAGTATACAAGGACAACAAAAGGGGGTTGACTGCGCTATAACATGTTGTGTTTCCACAAACTGGAATAAATTTACATATACATGAATATGAACAAATATAAGTGGTCAGGTGTGTTAGAAAAATAGAAAATGCATTTATTATGACATATACAATAAAAATTGAATAAAATATTAAAAAAATATATATAGGGACAAATGAAATAATAGTCACCCAATTGTGGAGCAGAGGATTTCAGAATGGTTGGGGAAATCCCAAAGAATTACAGGTCCTGGATGTTTTTTTGTAATCCAAGTGGTAGGGAAAACACTCAGTGCCGATGCCACTGAAATTCTACAGATGGTTCCCGGGCTTCTTTTAAGGAGGTGGCGTACCTCCACAGCGTGTTAGTGCCTCTGGGTAGTGGTGGGGGCTGGTCGGCAATGGTTGTCACTTGTATTTCACCGATAATTACCGGGCTTCCTTTTAGGAGGTGGCGTTCCTCCACACTGTGCTTGTGCCTCGGATGGTGATGGATGGTCAAATGACAAATAAAAAGAACGAGTGTCCCAGTTAAATATTGGATGATAATCCAGAGCTCCGCAGAATGTAAAGAGGGTGCTGGTTAGTCAGGGTCCCTTTGTGGGGTAGCACCTACGCGTTTCGCTGTCGTGTGTCCTATCCATTTACACTATTTATGATGGATATTTTGCAGTTATTGGTACATTTTGGGCTGACAGTACTATCACAGGCATCCAAGTGCCGCCCCCAAACATGTGCCGCCCCTAGGCACGTGCCTCACCTGCCTAATGGGAAATTCGGCTCTGTATAGGTGTACATTATAAGCACTAAGAATACTCATAGTCAAACAATGTTTATAACATTTTTCTCTTTTCTGCATAGCACTACAAGTCTCAGCATGGTAACACTTCTTACTATGTATATCATTAGGGTTTGCAGGCTAACACCCCCATCTTTTTGGTAATCGTTAAATTCTTTCTTACTTCAATCTGTTAATGAACCAAACACAATAATAATGTTGCAGTTTCACAATGAAGTCTGCACAGGTGCCTGTTAGGTAATATATTTCTGTCTTATTTGACTGTGCATGTCAGTTTGTGCAAAGTGATATACATGCAATCTCCAACAGTTGTACAATATCGACATATATTATATTCACTTCAAAAGCATTTTTAAACAAATGCTTGTGCAAAGTTGTAATTCCATCACTTCTGGAGAACACAACCACAATTTCTTGGAGAATAAACACACAGATGCCTCATCTCTGCTCTCAGTTGGACAGTTTGTTGAAAAATATGAAACAATGCAGGCGTTTTGGACAAGGGTTGATAAGAACTATAAGCAGAGGTTTATAAAAAAAAAAGCAAAAGCATAACAAGTCTGATCATTTTTAGATGCAACATCCACTTTAAAGTATCTTAGAAATGCAAATTGTTGATAAAAATGTGTCTGTATCATTTTCTGTTTGGAAGAAATACCATGTTGTGTGATAATCTAATAATTATTTGTCCTAAGAAAGCCTATAGACTACAGTATACTGAAATAATAAGTTAAATACAAGGTAAATTATTGTACAAAGTAGTGATGAGCGATCTGCGATCTGAGCAGTGTTCAGTATTTCCCGCCAAGCTCAGAATGTGCCAAAACGTCATCATCCCAGCGGTGTATTCTTGTGAGATATGAACTCGATATAAGTCTCCCGCTACCCGCCGCCATCTTCACTCGGGCACTGGTTAGGGTAGGGAGGTTGTGTCTCTCTGGGAAGCTGGTGTGGGGTGCCGACCTGGTCGCAGTGGTGGTGTCCTGTGGTGTCCTGTGCAGTCCAATCCTGTGGTACTGTGCTGTCTGCTGCCGATGCTAGTGTCCTAGGCTGTCTAGTGCTGGATTTCTGTGCTGCTGTTTAAGTCCTGTTAGTGGTACTGTGCTGTCTAGTGCTGCCGTTAAGTCCAGTGGTACTGTCGTTAAGTCCAGTGTTACTGCTGTTAAGTCAAGTACTGCCTTTAAGTCCAATGGTGCTGCCGTTAAGTCCAGTGGTACAGCCGGCAGCTGTATAAGTCCAGTGACAGTCCAGTGGTACTGCCGTTAAGTCCAGTGGTGCTGCCGTTAAGTCCAGTTGTACAGCCGACAGCCATATAAATCCAGTGGCAGTCCAGTGGTACTGCCGTTAAGTCCAGTTGTACAGCCGACAGCCATATAAATCCAGTGGCAGTCCAGTGGTACTGCCATTTGGACCATTGGTACTGCTGACAGCCGTATAAGTCCAGTGACAGTCCAGTAGTACTGCCGTTAAGTCTAGTGGTACTGCCGTTAAGTCCAGTGGTACAGCCGACAGCTGTATAAGTCCAGTGACAGTCCAGTGGTACTGCCGTTAAGTCCAGTGGTACTGTCGTTAAGTCCAGTGTTACTGCTGTTAAGTCAAGTACTGCCGTTAAGTCCAATGGTACTGCCGTTAAGTCCAGTGGTACAGCCGACAGCTGTATAAGTCCAGTGACAGTCCAGTGGTACTGCCGTTAAGTCCAGTGGTGCTGCCGTTAAGTCCAGTGGTACTGCCGTTAAGTCTAGTTGTACAGCCGACAGCCATATAAATCCAGTTGCAGTCCAGTGGTACTGCCATTTGGACCAGTGGTACTGCTGACAGCCATATAAGTCCAGTGACAGTCCAGTAGTACTGCCGTTAAGTCTAGTGGTACTGCCGTTAAGTCCAGTGGTACAGCCTACAGCTGTATAAGTCCAGTGACAGTCCAGTGGTACTGCCGTTAAATCCAGTGGTACAGCTGATAGCCTTATAAGTGCAGTGACAGTCCAGTGGTACTGCTGTTAAATCCAGTGGTACAGCTGATAGCCTTATAAGTACAGTGACAGTCCAGTGGTACTGCCGTTAAATCCAGTGGCACAGCTGATAGCCTAATAAGTACAGTGACAGTCCAGTGGTACTGCTGTTAAATCCAGTGGTACAGCTGATAGCCTTATAAGTACACTGACAGTCCAGTGGTACTGCCATTAAGTCCAGTGTTTCTGCCGTTAAGTCCATTGGTACTGCCATAAAGTCCAGTGGTACAGCTGACAGCCATATAAGTGCAATGACAGTCCAGTGGTATTGCTGTTAAGTCCAGTGGAACTGCCGTTAAGTCCAGTGGTACAACCGACAGCCATATAAGTCCAGTGACAGTCCAGTGTTAATGCCATTAAATTTAGTGGTACAGCCGACAGCCGTATAAGTCTAGTGACAGTCCAGTGGTACTGCAGTTAAGTCCAGGGGTACAGCCAGCAGCCGTATAAGTCCAGTGACAATCGAGTGTACACTTTAAAAAATAAATAAAAGGGTTATTTTAATCTGTCTATTTTTTTCAGGCTTTGCTGTGTATGTATGGTACACTCTCCTGTGCCGCATATAATAAATAATCCCAAAATAAAAGGGTTAATTTAATCCTTCTAATTTTTTCAGGCTTTGCTGTGTGTTTGGATTAGGGGTACACTCTATTATGTTGCATATTATTATTATAACTCCAGAAGATAATGGAGAACAAAAATGTGCTGCCACTACTCATGACATAGAACATGAAATACCATCAACGTCGTCTGCCAAGGCTGATGCCCAATGTCATCGTAGAGGGCATGTAAAATCTAAAATGCCAAAGTTCAGTAACACAAAGCAAAAAAATAAATGTAAATCATTTAAGCTTGCCAATATGCCATTTATGACACAGAGTGGCAAGGAACGGCTAAGGCCTGGCCTATGTTCATAACTAGTGGTCCAGCTTCGCACGATGATCTAAGCCCTCCTCCTCCCTCCGCTAGAAAATGTAAGAGTTAAGCTGTCATCAAAAACACAGCAAACAACTATGCCTTCTAAAGACGTGGTATCACAAATCCCCAAGGAGAGTCCAAGGGTGTTGGTGGTTGTGATGCCTGACCTTCCCATCACTGTATGGGAAAAGGTAGCCCCTTCCACCATTTACACGCCCTCTGCATATGCTGGAAGGATTACCCACAGTCCAGTTCCTGATTATGAGATTGAAGGTGTCAATGTTGTACACCAGGAGAAGGATATTGATATAGCTGGCGGGGAAGTTGACAAGGAGGATGCTGCTGATTGTTATGTGGTTTGCTTAAATGAGGCACCGGGTGAGACAGTTGTACATGGGATGCAAAAGGCCGTCAATGTTGCCTGGGCAGAAGACCAAAAAATCCATCTCTTTGGTCTTGAATAATTTTATCCAGATCCGGACAACAATTGTCTCGCCATATATAGCAATAAGCAGGGGTAAGGCCGTTGGCCACCGTAGGATATCCTCGCTTATGCGTGACCTGAAGTTCGTTCATAAATCCCTGCTTAGTTCAGAAAACTGTGGCTAGGACCATAAGCAGCCCAGGGACACCTACATTCCTTGATCCTGTTGTATGCAAGCGCCTGAAAACCACAACAGCAAGTCACTCCTCATCAATTTCCTCCTCTATCTGGTTCGGAAATAGTCCTGCAGGCCATGTCACCGGCATGACTTCTCTTTTTTCCGGGATTCCTCCAGCAGCACTACACCTACTGCCGCTGCTGCTGTTTGGAGTCGTTCATCATCTCAGAGGGGAAGTTGGAACACTGATACGTCTTTCATTAATAAATTGACCATACAACAGTCATTTGCGATGAGGACGAAGTATGACAGCGGTCATCCTATGGCAAAGCAGATAACTGCGGCCTTGACAGCTATGGTGGTGTGTTAGACGTGCATGCGGTGTCCACCATCAGTGAAGTGGAATTTAGACGATTGATGGAGGTATTGTGTCCCCGGTAACAAATCCCATCTAGATTCCACTTCACTAGGAAGATTCCACTTTACTACCCACGATGTACAGAAACGTCTGAAAAAGTTTCCTCAGTGCCCTAAAAAATGCTGTTGTACCCACTGTCCACTTAACCGTGGACAAGTGGTACAGGGCAAACTGAGGACTACATGACTATGACAGCCCAGTGGGTATATCATATGCATCGCCTTCCACAGCAGCAGCATCTCTGAAACGCTAGCTCCTTCCAAGGCAGGCTACACTGTGTTTCACCGGTTTCAGTAAGAGGCACAATGCCAACAACCTCTTAGAGAAACCATTGCACAGTAGCTTACCCTACTTAGACTCTCCTGGGGATTTGTAGTGTCAGACAATGCCAGTAACATTGTGTGTGCATCATATATGGGCAATTTCCAACATGTGCCATGTTTTGGTCACACAATAAATTTGGTGGTGCAGCATTTCCTTAAAAGTGACAGTAGCGTGCAGAAGATTTCACCATTCTGCCACTGCCTGCCGAAGACTGGAGTGACATCAAAAACTCCTCAACCTGCCCTGCCATCACCTCAGACAAGAGGTTGTGACGCGCTGGAACTCCACCCTTTATATGCTGCATAGGATGGAGGGCAGCAAAAGACCATTCAAGCCCACACAGCCACTGACAACATAGGCAAAGGAGCAGGGATGCACCTGACTCAAGCACCAATGGAGACTGATTACCTTGTTGTCCAAGGTTCTCCAGCCGTTTGAACTTGCCACACGTGAAGTCAGTTCTGACACTGCCAGCTTGAGTCAGGTCATTCCCCTGATCAGCTTGTTGCAGAACAGCTGTAGATTGTGAAGCAGGAGCTAAAGCGCAGCGATTCCGCAAAGCATGTAGCTCTTGTGAATGAAGCCCTTCATACGCTTTGCCAGGATTCGAGGGTGGTCAGTCTATTAAAGTCAGAGGAATACATTCTGACCACCGTGCTGATCCTCGGTTTAAAGTGTATGTTGTGTCTGTTCCGGTGGACACAAGTCTACAGCAGTGCAAATACCTGCTGGTCAGGAGATTGTCATCTGTAGTGGACCGTGACACGGCAACAGCTCTTCCTTCATTTTCTTCCACACTTGTGGCTGCGAGGAAACAGCTCAAATTTCCTACCCGAACTGCTGGGGGGATGCAGGGGAGGCAGGAGCGAGTTTGGACATCTGGTCCGGACTGAAAGACCTGCCAACGATTGCTGACATGTCTATTATCACTGCATATGATGCTTTCACCATTTTAAAAATGGTGGAGGATTACTTTGGTGGCAATATCCAAGTAGACATGTCAGATAGTCCGTACAGTTTACTGGCAGGGAAAAAAAAGACAGTTTGGAGGCTTATTTTACCTGTTTTCCCCCTCCAGTGTGTACTCCAAAAGAGTTTTAAGTGTAGCCAGGAACTTGGTCAGTGATCGACATAAGAGGTTGCTTCCGCAAAATGTGGAGAAGATGATGTTCATCAAAATGAGTGATCAATTCTTCAACAAAGACTAGCAATTGCCTCCAGAGACTAAAGAGGGACCTGTATTGGTGGACGAATTTATAATCTGTGAGGATAAGGATGTACGTACTGAGGGGGGAATCGGAGGATGAGAATGTGGACGACATCCTGCCTCTGTAGAGCTGGTTTGTACAGGGAGAGATGAATTGCTTATTTTTTTGTGGGGCCCAAACAAACAAATAATTTCAGCCACAGTCATGTAGCAGACCCAGTCGCTGATATGATTGGTTTGATAAAGTGTGCAGGTCCTATTTACGCAACATAAGGGTGGGTGTGAGGGCCATTCAATCCTGTACCTCTTTTTGGGGGGGCTTTATGTGCTCTTTATGTCCCTAGTTTTTCAAACTACCATCCTTTCTGCCCAAAACAGGAAACACTGAAGGGTGGTGTTTTGGTACAGATTCAGATCCAATACACTACTGGAGATACAGATCCAAAACACATTTCACAAAACACTAAAAGTGGGTGGTGCACAGCCCTAGTACAAGGAGACATTGGGCCCAATTCAGACGAGTTTGGCCATGCAAATTTGGCACTGGCCGATGGTTGCACTGCTGCGAATGCACATTGTATACAATGCGCATATGCGAGGCCCGGCTGCGAGTGGCTTCAGCAAATTTTTCTATTTGCAAGCTGCTCGCAGCGTGAGTGGCAGGGTGTGGTCGTGTGGGGTTGAATCCTGGCTGTTTTATGGGAGTGCCCGCAAAATTGGTGGGCCTGCCCAATGAAATGCCGGGAGTGTCTTCTGCCTGCTAGAGATGGGCACATGACATCCAGATCTGCCTGGAACAGGCTGTTTTTCTTACAGCCACCAAGTGATTACTGAGCTACGCGGCGGCTGAGAGTGGCCCATCTTCCAAGATGGAGCTTCATGTGTTATATACAGTACATTTTTCACCATTGGGTGGTTCATAGGGGCTCTTACAAAATTTCGCTTGCGGCCTACAATATATTTAGATATGCTCCTGGACCTGCTCATTGTAATGTGGTATAAAAACTTGGAGGCATTATAATTTTACATAATTTGATCTTGGGCACTATTTTTCGGTACTCTTTACTTAGTACGGCGCCCGTCACGGGCATCGCGGGTACATTTATGTATGGCCGCGACGCGACCGACGCGATGCCCGCGATTTCCCATTGAAATCAATGTAAAACATGAAAATCGTGTCGGTCGCGTCGCGGCCGGCCATAAACGTACCCGCGATGCCCGCGACGCGATGCTCCCGATTTCCCATAGGAAGCAATGTTAAAAGCCGCGATGGACCCGATTTTAGTGTTAAATGCCTCAATCCACCCGATTTGGCCATAGGAATCAATGTTAAATGGGCTACAGAGCCCATTAACCCTTAAATGTCCCCCCCAATTTTTGACGCCACCCCACGATCCACGCCAACCCGAAGCGTGGCGAGCGCAGCGAGCCCGCGAGGGGCGGCGGTACGCGTCCTCCGACCTTTTCATGCCCTACTATCCACGTCGGCGTGGTGTGAGAATAGAATAGTGTGGCGAGCGCAGCGAGCCACCGAGCCCGAAGCGTGGCGAGCGCAGCGAGCCCCGCGAGGGGACGCGGATACCTTCACAGTTATACGCGTCCCCTTCACAGTTATACGCGTCCCCTCACGGGCTTCACAGGTGTCCGTGGCGACCCGGACACCTGTGAAGCCCGCGAGGGGACGCGTCTACCTGTGAAGGTATCCGCGTCCCCTCGCGGGGCTCGCTGCGCTCGCCACGCTTCGGGCTCGGTGGCTCGCTGCGCTCGCCACACTATTCTATTCTCACGCGTCCTCCGACCTTTTCATGCCCTACTATCCACGTCGGCGTGGTGTGAGAATAGAATAGTGTGGCGAGCGCAGCGAGCCACCGAGCCCGAAGCGTGGCGAGCGCAGCGAGCCCCGCGAGGGGACGCGGATACCTTCACAGTTATACGCGTCCCCTCGCGGGCTTCACAGGTGTCCGTGGCGACCCGGACACCTGTGAAGCCCGCGAGGGGACGCGTCTACCTGTGAAGGTATCCGCGTCCCCTCGCGGGGCTCGCTGCGCTCGCCACGCTTCGGGCTCGGTGGCTCGCTGCGCTCGCCACACTATTCTATTCTCACACCACGCCGACGTGGATAGTAGGGCATGAAAAGGTCGGAGGACGCGTACCGCCGCCCCTCGCGGGCTCGCTGCGCTCGCCACGCTTCGGGTTGGCGTGGATCGTGGGGTGGCGTCAAAAATTGGGGGGGACATTTAAGGGTTAATTGGGCCTAATTCAGGGTTAATATGGCCAAATCGGGTCAATTGAGCCATTTAACAGTGAAATCGCGGTCAATCAGCTTTTTTAACATTGTTCCCTATGGGAAAATCGCGGTGATCGCGGTCATCGCGGGCATCGCGACCATCCAATTTTACCCGCGATGCCCGCGATGACCGCGATCACCGCGATTTTTACCCGCGATGACCACGATTTTGATCGTTGGCGCCCTTCTAGGTAAAGAGTACCTATTTTTCATAGTACACTATGTCCCGGTAGCTGCACTGTGTTTCATAAAATTAACTATGGCCCTATTAGTGGGCATAACATTAACTAAGGCACTACTATGGTCTAGAAAATGATCTTGGGATAGGTCATAAAATGATCAATTGACTGATACCATGTAAAGCCCAAGTGTGGGTGGTCTGATGGAGGATGCCATATTTTCCCTGGAACTGCCATAGAGACACAGTGCAGTTCTAATGCAGACAAGTCTGAATCTGCTAAATGCAGTGGTGGTTTTTAAATATGGGCTGCAGCCTCCAAGGTAAAATCCGTCACTGTGGTGAAGCCAGATGCAGTTCATGAGACTGCACTGGCTTTAATGTGACTGGCAGTGACTTCCTATTGGAAGTCCAACCTGCCAGTCACCCAAGGCAGTCTTATTGGGAGGTAGTCCCTCCCTCCAGGCTGCCTCTTTGGCGTCTATGGGCTGCAGCCAAAACAACCCATAGAACTATTGGCAGAGTGTCTATATATACGTGCTGTGTGGTTGTTAGACGACACACTTTAGAAGATGTAACCAGCTTGGGATTTATTTAAGTGATAAGCTTGCAGAATACAACAGTACTTCAGTAGTTAACTTCAGGTGTAATACAACTGATGCAGGAATCACAGTTACGGGTGTTACTTATCTGTAGCGTTCAGCTTGTGCAGGGTTAATGGCAATTGACTGGTTTACGCTGCGGTATCTCTCCCAGCGACGCTGCTGCCACAGATGATGAATCTCCCTGTATAAAGGTCGCGCTTGTAATGGGAGTACAGCGGGGCTTGCTCTTATGCGCTCCGATGCACGTGGAGCTGCAAACAGGCATGGAGGATGTCACACACGCGCTGAGGCACACTATCTCGCTATCACTTCCCTACAAGAAAGGAAACGCTGCCAGCAGGGTCAGGGGTCTCTGCCCTGCTATTCGCTATGTGAGCTGTCACTCAGGGTGACGTCTAGCTACAGTGGCTGCAGGGGGACAAGGCAGTCTGTAGGCTGCCCACTAACCAGTGTATGGAGACAGACGCAGTGCGCTGCTTTCTAACACTCCCCCTCGCTCAAGGCTGTCTTCGGCTACATAAAAGAACTTAATACAATACTTTGTCCTTTTGTTATACCTGTAACCGAAAATATGGTTAGAGAGAAAAGACATTCAGAACATCAAAACTTCAAATCAACATTTTGAACTTAAACAAGTCCACAGTCCTTCACGAACTTAATAAGCAAGTTTGTCGACAGTCCTTTTGTAAGCATGTCAGCGACATTCTTTTCACTTGCAATGTATTCAACATCGATGGACTTGTTCTCCACTAGTTCTCTGATGAAGTGGTGTCTAATCGCGATGTGTTTCGACCTTCCATGGTGCTTGGTGCTACAGGAAAGATCTATTGCTCCCCTGTTATCACATGCGATGCTGATAGTCTCTTCTTCATAAAGTAGACCTAACTCACAAAAAGTCTCTTTGATCCAGAGTGCTTCCTTTGATGTCTCTGTAAGAGCCATGTATTCGGCCTCAGTTGTTGAGAGAGCAACGGTTGGTTGTTTTCTACTCGCCCAACTAACTGCTGCCCCGGCCAGTGTGAACAGGTAACCGGTGTGGGAACGACGATCATCTTCATCTGCTCCCCAGTCGGCATCGCAGAAGACTTTCAAATTATAATTGCTTGTCTTGGCGAACTTTAATTTCAAAGAACTTGTACCTTTTAGGTATCTCAGAATCCTCTTCACTGCGATCCAGTGTTGCCTTCCAGGATTTATTGCAAATTGGCTCACCCGACTGACTGCATGAGTGATGTCTGGACGGGTTCCAATACTTGCATACATAAGACTTCCAACCACGTTCTTGTAAGGAACATCTTGCATTTCCTCTACCTCTTCTTGTGTGGTTGGTGACATACCTTTTGTCATCTTGATGCTCTTGTCAATTGGTGTATTTACTGACTTGGAGTCTGCCATCCCATACTTCAAGATTGTTGCCTCGATGTACATTTGTTGGTCGACTGTGACTGTTCCCTTTTGCAAGTCTTGGACAATTCTCATTCCCAACAAATGATTGGCTGGACCTAGGTCTTTCAACTTGAATCTCTGTTTTAGTTGATCTCTCACACTTATGATGTGATCTTCGTGACCTGCTATAAGTATATCATCCACATAGACTGCTATGATGAACAACTTTTCTCCCAGAGTTTTGTGATAAAGGCAGTGGTCAGTCTCTGATCTAATAAAATTAATTTCAAGTAGTACTGCATCCAATTTTATGTACCAGCAACGACCACTCTGTTTTAGGCCATATATGGATTTCTTCAGAAGACACACCTTCTCTGTCTGAAGCTAATCCTCAGTATAATGATCTGGCGATTCCATGTAGATTTCTTCAAGTAGTTCTCCATTTAGGAACGCTGAGTCGAAGTCTAGTTGGTATAGCAGTAAGTTTTGTAAGGTGGCGACTGCAATTACTAATCTAAGAGTGTTATACCTCGCAACTGGTGAGTATATCTCCCCATAGTCAATTCCGGATCTCTGTGTGTATCCCTTAGCAACAAGACGGGCTTTGTAACGGGCAACTTCTCCGTCCGAATTTAATTTCTTGCAGAAGACCCACTTGTTCTTGACTGTCTTGCGGTTGCTTGGCCTATCTACTATGGTCCAAGTATTGTTCTCTTTCAGTGCTGATAGCTCTGTGTCTATTGCAGATTTCCATTTCGCCCAATCACTGCACGCTTTCGCTTCTCGAATACTCTGAGGTTCACTGAAAACAATGTTCACATATTCTTCCTCATATCTTCTGGCTGGTATGCCCTTGTTGCTTCTTATGGAAGCCCTGTTTGTTGGTTCGCTTCCCTCTTCGGTATTTTCTATTTCAGGTATGCTTTCTATTTCGCACACCTCTACTAGTGCTTGCTTTCTTGTTCTTTTGCTTTTGTGGGTGATGCTGTTTCTTGAAATATCACATCTCTTGATTTCAGAAGACGTCTGTTCTCTGCATCCCAGAGCCTGTACCCTTTGCTCTCCTCACAATAGCCTAGCAGTCAGCACTGTCTTGATTTCGGGTCAAGTTTCTTTCTCTTCTCCTTTGGTATATGCGCATAAGCTCTGCTCCCAAAAGACACGGAGATGACTGATGTCTGGCTTCTTCCCAGACCAGGCCTCTAAGGGGGTTTTTCCCTTCACGGCCACTGTGGGTGTTCTGTTTTTCAGGTATACTGCAGTAGATACAGCTTCTGCCCAAAAACTCTTCTCTAGGCCAGCATCGTTTACCATCGCTCGTGCTCTTTCAACGATTGGTCGGTTCACCCTTTCACTTACGCCATTCTGTTCAGGCGTGTAGGCCATCGTCAGCTGATGCTTTATGCTATGTTTTCTGAGAAAGTCGGTTAGTTCTTCATTTTCATACTCTCCCCCATTGTCGGATCTCAGGGCTTTTAGCTTTAGGCCCGTCTGAGTTTCCACTAGGTTCTTGTACTCCACAATTTTCTTGACCACCTCACTTTTCTTCCTTATGAAGTATACGTGTGTCATTCTTGTGGCGTCATCGATGAGAGTCATGAAGTACTTGTAACCACTGGTTGACTCCTCTTCCATTGGTCCGCACACATCTGTGTGCACCAGAGCTAACTGTATTTCTGCTCTGCTTGCTGACTTGGGAAATGGGTTGCGGGTCTGCTTGCCTTTTATGCAACTCTCGCACACAGGTCTTCCGGTGTCTTTCACTGTGATCCCTGTTGCCATCCCATCAGCTAATTTCTGGACATTGTCATATCCTAAGTGTCCCAAACGTCTGTGCCAGAGTTCCATCAATTCATTTTCAGCAGAGGCTGCCAAAGCTACACATTCATCTGTGTCTAGGACGTATAGTTGGTTGCATCGGGTTGCTGAAGCAATTACAGTCCCTCTTTCATTATGCACCATACACCTGCCCTTTGCAAACTGGACTCTGTAGCCTTTTGCCTCGAGTACGCTGATGGCGATGAGGTTACTTCCCAATTCTGGTACATACAGGACGTCTTGGATATCTGTGACTACTGTCTGTCCCTCAATTCTTAGTCTCACTGTGATTGTCCCAACATTTGATGCAGTAAGGACTTTTTCACCAATCCCTGTAACTGTTGTGGGTGTACACTGTGTTAAAGAATTGAACCACTCCTTGTTGCAGCTGAAGTGTCTAGAGGCTCCAGAGTCCATGTACCAGCAGTCCCTCCTTGGCTTGTCTGCTACATTCAGTGCCGACTCGTTCTTCTTGTCATGCCGCTTGTGCGTACCACTAGTGTTCTTCATCCTGCATTCTGAAGCCTTGTGCCCTACTTTGTGGCACACATAACATTTGAATGTGCATTTCTTGGGTTTTGCACCCTTTGCTACTAAGGTAGAACCCTCAGCTATGGCATCCTTGTGGATTCTTTCTTGGAACTGTAGTAGCTTGGCCCTCACAACTTCTGTTGTAAGCTTGGTTTCATTCGACTCTAGTGCGACAACTAGGAAGTCAAATTCTTCTGTCAAATTCTGCAGCATTACCATCGCCACTTCTTCCTCATCCACTTTTGCTCCTACACATGCCAATTGCTGAGCTATCGATAGTATTTTATCAATGTAATCGTTCATGTCCTTGCATGCATTCAACTTTGTTCCATACAGTGTGCGTCTCAGACTTATCCTCCTCATTAGGCCTTTATTCTCATAAGCACCTTGTAGAGTTGTCCACATGTCCTTAGCGGACTTTTTCCCACAGATTGTAGAGTAAACATGCTGCTCCACAGCCAGGCCTATTGTGCCAATGGCCTTGTCTACCTCTTCTGGGTTTGGACTATCTCCTGGGGCTACTGTGACTTTCCATAGTTTCTCCCTTTTAAGCTGCATTTCCATAGCGAACTTCCATGTAGTGTAATTCTCTGAGCCTTTGAGTTTTGGAAAGTTCATGCTATGCCCTGTACTGTGCATTCTCGTTAACTCTTCCACAAATGTCAATTCAGAAATATTTCTTTGTGTTCTTTTATGTACTGCGCTAGCACTTGGTCCTTAGGGGGTTAATCTTCGTGCACGTGACGTGCTGGGCCCATAACCTATTGGCAGAGTGTCTATATATACGTGCTGTGTGGTTGTTAGACGACACACTTTAAAAGATGTAACCAGCTTGGGATTTATTCAAGTGATAAGCTTGCAGAATACAACAGTACTTCAGTAGTTAACTTCAGGTGTAATACAACTGATGCAGGAATCACAGTTACGGGTGTTACTTATCTGTAGCGTTCAGCTTGTGCAGGGTTAATGGCAATTGACTGGTTTACGCTGCGGTATCTCTCCCAGCGACGCTGCTGCCACAGATGATGAATCTCCCTGTATAAAGGTCACGCTTGTAATGGGAGTACAGCGGGGCTTGCTCTTATGCGCTCCGATGCACGTGGAGCTGCAAACAGGCATGGAGGATGTCACACACGCGCTGAGGCACACTATCTCGCTATCACTTCCCTACAAGAAAGGAAACGCTGCCAGCAGGGTCAGGGGTCTCTGCCCTGCTATTCGCTATGTTAGCTGTCACTCAGGGTGATGTCTAGCTACAGTGGCTGCAGGGGGACAAGGCAGTCTGTAGGCTGCCCACTAACCAGTGTATGGAGACAGACGCAGGGCTCTGCTTTCTAACAAGAACCACCTACTACATGAAGGTAGGAGCCACCGCTGGCTAAATGTCTTCCGATGGGGTCACTGCAGGATG
Source organism: Crinia signifera (assembly GCF_055691185.1). Classification (NCBI taxonomy): domain Eukaryota; kingdom Metazoa; phylum Chordata; class Amphibia; order Anura; family Myobatrachidae; genus Crinia; species Crinia signifera. Next base: position 210,965,762 of record NC_139221.1, on the reverse strand, counting down.
AATTTAGCACCAAATGTGATCCAATCCCAGCTCACGGAAGAAGAAATGGGTGGATATACGGCGCAGGATAAGGCTATCAACCACACCAGCAATAAATGAACAGTCAGCCAATAGATAAATGATTGTAGCTGATCACACTTGATCCATACATAGGATGCATCCTCCTCCAATACTCCCAGGACTCACGGGAGAAGCAATGAAAATCTGTTAAAATAAAGAACAGCAGGGGCGCTCCAAAGGGTATCACACAGACGTTTTAATAGAACAGGTAGTAAAAACACATCCAGGTAAGGTAACAAATGGACTCGTACCAAAAAGAACACTGCTGTGGGCTGGGTACCACAAGATTCAAAACATGAAATGCCAGGCAACCTCATACCGCTGATCCGGGGCTCTGCTGAAAACCTCGACCTCCCGCTGAAACAAGCAGCGTGCCTGGAAAACCACACAGGAACAGACGCGGTGGGGGAGCTGTACAGGTGAGAGATGCCGTCACAAGCCCCGCCCTAATCCCAGCTCATGTGCGAGACAGAGATGGATTAAGAATAATGCATGTAAGGATGTAAGGAATCAGAAATCAGAAAACTGCTATGACATAAATGTAGCCCGTCTATGTTGGCAGACTATTGCTTGACACTGAATAGAGATGGACACACATTTCCCATATTACATCCCCATCCTGTCCACCTACCTCACTAGGAAGTGGATGGGATGTGGGAGATCATCCTACTCTTGCAGGGGGTGCGAGTGACTACCCAAAAAATTGTGAGTCTCTCGCAAATTCTAGGAGAGTAGTCAAAGCTGTCAGCTGCATATTCTCTCTGGGCTTCTTCCAGAGAGGAATAAAGTAAGCAACCACAGATGGAGCCGCCATCATTCAGTGGGGGTCTGGAGGTCAGATTGCCAACTGCCAGCCCCCACCAGCTCTCGGAAGGGGATGCGCACATGTCCCCTTACAACAGCGCTCCCTGCTGCCTCCCTGCCGGTCCCTGCTGATAGTCACCACCTCCCTGCACCCCCCACCACCACCTGGAAACTGGGACGTGCGTGCATGAGAGATGCTCGCGTGTCCCAGTCAGATGGAGCACCAGCTCGCCAGCGGGGGCATTCTGGCGAGCCCTGGCGCTGACTAAGAGGTGCTCCATCTGTATGACTAGATCTGACATTAATAGTAAGCATTGATGTCAGGTTCTAAGATAAATGCAGTAATGCTGTACCATAGGTAATATTTGGTGTTTAAAATGGAATATATAAGGATATATACAGCAGGAGCTATTTTTATCAATTTACACTATCAGCTTTTCGCTGGCTGAGTTACAGCTACCTCAGGGTTGCCGACTTTTTTAATCTCCTCTCTGGGAGAAGCCCGGAGAGGAGACTTTCAGAAGGTGTTTGGGGGGCAGGGCTTGAGTGTGCCATCATTAAGCCCCGTCCCCATGATGGAAAATTACCCGGTGAAGGGGGCGTGGCTTAAATGACATGATTATGACACGTTAGCCCCGCCCCTCATGGGAGATGGGCAGATCAGGTTATTTAAATGGCGTGGTCAGGGAGGAGGAAGCCGCGACCGGGAGGGTTGCCCACCTTTCCAGGGGTTGGGAGGGGGACACAATTTTCGGGACCCTCCTGGCCATTCCGGGAGGGTAGGCAACCCTGAGCTACCTGTGACACTCTGCAATAACAGACCTTCACCAGATTCAAGATCATGGATATTTGCTAATTAAGATGTACTCATTTCAGTTTCGCTCACTCAGCAAACCAACCTTTGTGATGCCTGTGATCCAATGACATCCTAGAAAAAAAGTCTGTAGACCACCACAAGAAACAGTGGTTCAGATCTATGTATGACTAAAATATCTCATTACTCAATTCTGTAGGTATAAGAGGCAATAATTACAAGCAGGCTGGTTTACTCAACAAAAAACATGATACAGATTTCAGTACTATTAGCAAGATAAGATCAAAACAGTGTAATGAGAACATATGTTAGAAATCTTTTGATGGTAAACCTTGCTAAGAGCTCAGCTTTCCTAGGATTATTACTTGAAACATAAAGGAAAGTTTGCAAAGAAGACATAAGCCAAGTGGTAAACCCCTTTATGTCCATAGATCTCTATCAGAAATGTCCAGTTAGTGTTTTCAGACCTCACTCTTGCGTATGTCAATAACTGGGTGAAATTGTTTTTTTTATTAACAATAGTTTTGGAGACAGAATCCGTATCCCTGGGAAAAATTTGGCCCATTGAATTTCTTCTGCCTCTAATTCCATATGTGGGTGCAAAGAAAAGGAGCAAATGCTAGTTGTAAACATTTTCAATCAGTGAATTAAAAGTATTACTAAGTGTAATTAATCATGAGATAGACTAGAGATGTTGTCATTCACAGGATGTAGCAGATAATGTATCTGAAGGACAACATAGATCTGACTTAAGGCCCCATACACTCTGCGATTTGGGCACGATTTCACCCGATTCAGATGAATCGGGCCGTGAAATCGGCCCAAATCGCACTTGCAGACACCCCGTCCGATCTGATGCGTATCGGATTGGGGTCGGGAGCAGTGTTCCCTCTAAGCTGTGTGCGTGTGCGCGCGCACACAACCTGCCGAGCGTGCGCACAGACATTCCAAATGAGCGCACAAAGCAGCAGTGGTCCACTTTTTGCTGTTGTGGACTCAATTAATGTGTTAACTACATTAACTACATTGTGTATTGTGTTTTGAATGTTTAATATCATTTTAAAGTAAAGTTAACACAAATGCTGAACGTCATTTTCCAGTAATATATGTGACGCACAAAATTTTTAATTTCCTTCCAAAGTTGCACAGCCAAAATCTTTTGCCGCACACAGCCTTCGTAAAATTAGAGGGAACATTGGTCGGGAGGTCGGACGGGCTGCACATAAGATTTGCTAAATCTTATGTGCAGCCCAGCCCCGGAGGCAAGTGCGGGCGGTGACAGCGGGCGGGGGATGCTGGCTATTGAGAGCCGAGCAGGGGGGGCTGCATAGGGAGCCGGGCAGGAGGCACTTGAAGCTGTTGTGGTGGAGGGACAGCGGGAGCAGGGCGCCGGGCAGGGAGGATGACGCTGGCTGCGGCGGGAGCCGGAGGAACAGTTATCTGTTCCTCCCGGGCTGGCTCCCGCCGCTGCCCGGCAGCCAGCGTCATCCTCCCTGCCCGGCACTCTGCTCCCGCTTTCACCCCACCGCAACAGCCTCCTCCTGCCCGGCTTCCAATGCAGCCTCCCCCTGCTCGGCTCTCTATTAGCCGGCATCCCCCGCCCGATGATGTCCCCCGCATGGCTCCCTCCTCCTGCAGCTCCCCGGGGACTGCATATGATAAATCCATGCGATTTATCACATGCAAACCTTGGCACATCAAGTGCCTAATCGTGTGTCCCCCTCCCGGGGAGCTGCAGGGTGAAATCAGGTCTGACTTGTCCCTAGGACACGTCAGACTAATGTATGGGGGCCTTTACAGCAATACACTAGTTTTATTTCATATTTCATGTGGTGTATTACGTCAGATGTAAAGACTGTCCCCTCTTCAAGTTTTTCATTTCTTCACTTTTTTATTGAAATACTCTGTGCAGCTAACATAATAGTGCTTCCTCTGCTGACCATAAGAGTAAAGAATCACTGGATGGCCAAATCATTCTGAAAAATGACTGATTGTATACTTGGCATCACAAAACAGTGACCAAGTCATGGGATTCATTAGTTTGAAGAAAAAAAAAAAACATTTAAAAGCTACATAACAAAAGGACCACTTTTAAAATCCCCATCCAAATCTCTTTAATGTAAAAATGCAAAGTGCTACATTTATAAATGCTCTTTGCTAAACCTTCAGATAAAAGATAACGAGATAGCTCATGCGACTTAAGTTATCTTGTTTCTTAGCAGATAAAAAAAGAAACAAATCATTAAAAATTGTAAATGAAAATCCCCATTCTCTCAGTAGTGGGCCAGGTTATCTAGAGATGCCAACCCATCCATAAATTGTTTAACCTTTTGAGCGCCAGCATTTGCTTTGAGCGATCTTCAAAATATGCAGTGAGAGGTCCACAAAATATCCGTTAAAATGCCAGCATCGCTCAGAGCGACTGTTCTGTATAAATAAATAAAAATACAACCAAGTCAATTCATTTAAGTTTAGTTAAATATTGCACCCAAAAAAAGTGAGCAGTGCTGCATACCCTCCAAATGTACTGATTTACCCGATACAGTACCGTTTTCTAGCGGCCTGTACCGGCTAAATCCCCCTGTACCAATTGTACTTGTTTTTTTAGCCTTCAGCTGCAGCACTTGACAGGCGCCTCCTTCCTTCACCTCTCAGTCTCAGCTTAGGAGGCAGCGGAGACCCTGGGAGGTGGAGTTTCCAACTGCCGGCTATTCCCCTGGGGGAGCTGCCAAACAAGACTACAACTCCCGAGGTGCACCAAGGGGGACACAGCGGGCCTGCCTCCTCCTGCTTGGGGATAGACTGGTGAAGAACATCATGCATGCTGTCTGGAGTGTGCAGTGCACTGTGCAGGGCAGCAGGGACAATGATGCACAGCACAGCAGGAGAGGACCAGCGCTGGGTGGGGGACGTGGGGCAGGGCAGGTAAAGTGATTATATTCCACTCACACACACACACACAGAGGTATTGAAAGTATAGGAGAGGAGGTGTGACCACGCCCCCTTTCCCATAGCCATGCCCCTCTCTGATAAAAAAAACTATTTGCACTGATTTCTGCCCCTCAGATGTTGGAGGGTGGAGGGTATGGCACTGGCATTTTTAGCAGATATTTTGAGGCTCTATAACAGCATTGTTGGCACTCAAAGGGTTAATAAAAAAGGTTTGCTAGGCAATTTTCTCACCTGTTTTTACACATTCCCCTGGCACTCAAAGGGTTAATTAATATAAGTAATATGTAAGAACTGTTATATATTGGAATATGACTATGTCAGATTAACATTGCCTTACATTGTTCTTACATACTTGCAGTACCATGTTTTACCATTGTGTTGTTGTTTAGTGCTATTTCGCAGCTTGCTGAAAAACAAGTTGCTTTATGTTCATTTATGTTCAGTTAAGTAAAGTTAGAAGCGGCATGCTGATCTCAGCTCCTGGTCTCAATGTCCGTTTGTGTCAATGAGCACCTACACAGACACTGCGAGAATATACTTGATTAACAATAAAATCAGTACACAGAAAAATATTGCAGATTAAACATTTAACTGTATCTGGCAGTCAATGTGAATAAGACAAATACATACTGTATGAAGCGATTAGCAGCAGGTATAGAATGTTATCAACAGCGATCATGTATCTATATCGATGCTAGTCAGATAATTATGCTGATATCCCAGTTATTTAAGTCATACTTGCCTACCCTCCCGGAATGGCCGGGAGTGTCCTGAAAATCGGGTCCCCCTCCAAGCCCCCCGGGAAGGTGGGCAAGTCTCCCGCTTTCCCCCCAGAGCCCCGCTCCCCCCATAGCTGATGAAAGAAGTGCCGGAAATTTCGGGTCCGTGGGAGGCGGCGGGACTAAAATGATGTGAATCACTTCAGCCTTGTCCCCGCCCCCCGACCTGCAGATTTGGTTGTCCTCTCTGGGCTTCTCCCGGAGAAGCACATTAAAAGGTCGGCAAGTATGATTTAAGTATTGCACAGACTGTACACACTGGAACGATTGCTGCAGTTGTTAACTATATTGGTGGTGCAGCAGGGGAATGATATAGGGCATACACACTAATCGATATACTGTATGCAAGACTCTTTATGCAAGTTTCCACATTTACTCAATAGCATGGCTACGCTTAAAAGTACCTATCGGCTGAGATATATATGGCTAACCACTAGTGTTCAGCCAATTGATTTCAAATAAAAAAACCTGCAAATTCTTATAGTGGGAGGGTGTTGTTTTGTCTTATTTTGAAATCTGAACTAGGCAAGCATATCTGAGCCCTGTCTCGGATCCCAAAAGTTTATATGGGCTTGATTCCCTGAGAAAGATATTGCAATGGAAAGGGTGCAAATAGCATTTGCAATTGCACCACCTTCTATGAAACATCTATTTACAAAATTACATACTGTGTGTGTGTGTGTGTGTGTGTGTGTGTGTGTGTGTGTGTGTGTGTATATATAAATATATATATATATATATATATATATATATATTTGCCATGCTCTCATCTCGGTATCAGCTCTTATACCTATGCATATATCTTAAACCTAATCTTATAATTAAATTGGAATTCACAATTATTTACATTTACTCTGTGCCGGAATGTCTAAAATTAAAACAGAGACTTTTCAACATACTGTACTATAGTTTTTTTTTTATTATTTATATAAGAGTGAACATAATGCATTAATTGTACATTTTCTAATTGAAGGAGAATCATACGTATGTTAAGCTGTCCCCCGGATCTCTGTATTTTTCATTACCATTTCCTGTCTGTGTGACTAGGTTAATCCCAGTGCAAAGAAGTACAGTTTCAATTTCCTTTGATCAATCTGATGCATTTCTTGTCATTTTTTACAGAGTAAAAGAAACAGACAGCATTTTGGGTATTTGGAAAACAATGAAATTATAATATTGGTGCCAGATAAAATAATTTTGATTCAATGTTTTTTTTTAAATAATTTTACCATAGTGTGCCTTAGAGGCTATAGGGGGTTACTCCGACCTAATCACTACTGGGCCAAATTGCAGCGACCTGCATTCAGATAGTCGCCACAATGCAATCCAGTGAAATCCTGTCCCATGCAAATATGCAAAAGTATGTGGTCACATCTGTTAGTTTTTGAATTCAGGTGTTTCAATTTGACTCATTGCAGCAGGTGTGTAAAATCAATGCTGTCCGGGAGCAAGAGTGCGCCAGATAGCGGGAGCACGGAGGATGCTTATACTTACTGGGGACATGCAGAGATGCCTCATCGGTGGCGGGGATTCCCTCTCGAGTTCTTGCTGTCACCTGTCAGACTGCAAACCATAAAAGGAGAGGTGTGGTGAGTTCAGCCCCCAAAATATATTTCCACCAGCCCAGAAAAGGGGTGTTGTCATATTTATCTGCACAGCTGTATAAAGTGTAAAGACATTTTACCTCAGAGAGCTAATGTCAGCTATATTTATACACAGCCGCAGACAGAAAAGAGACATTTGACCTCAGAAAGCCTACAGTAATCTATGGTTATTTACAGCCGCAGACAGAAGAGAGACATGTTACCACAGAAAGGCTATAATACACAGGGCAGCCGAGAGGAATGCCGGCAAGGTACATTTTTGGAGGTGTGGCCTAAGTGTGGGAGGTGTGGTCACCTCCCTCACTTAGGCCATGCCCCTAAAATGTTTAGAGGGGGGTGAAACTCTATAAACTCTAAACTTAGCAGCAGCAGCACACACCTACAGCATGTGCTCTGCTGACAGCAGGCTCAGCATGAGCTCTGCTGTAGAAGTGTGTGCTGCTGTTGCTACCCAGGAGGGACAGAGGGGGAAGGGAGGGATCGGACCAGGGCCCCTGCCGGGCCCCTCCAGCAAGCCCGGGCCCGGGTAATTAGTAACCCCCCCCCCCTCCCCTTGGCTGCCTCGATAATACCCTCTTCTCTCACCAGATGTATATATTGAAAGATATATTATCTCAGGAAGGTTACAAGACGCTATCAACCTAATGCAGGGTTAAAAAAAGAGACTGTGTTTACCTTAGATAAGGGATGGGGAATCTTGGGCCCTCCAGCTGTGGTTGAACTACACATCTCAGCATGCCCTGCAACAGTTTTAGCATGGCCAAATAGCAAAAATGTAGCAGGACATGCTGGGATGTGTAGTTCAACAACAGCAGGAGGGCCGAAGGTTCCCTATCCCTGCCTTAGATCATAACTGTACAACAAGCAGACATTTATTTGGTTCCTTATCAGAAGGAGAAAAGAAGTAAATTTCCCTGACTAATATTATTTGATGGAGAAATAAATAGTTACTGTAATAAGCAATAAGGCGCAAAGACTTTATACAGTTGGCTTACACAGTGAGTTACACACTTAGGCAAAGAATATGAAGAAAAGTGGAGAGAGAATATATAGTGTACAGTGTTGTTATAGTGTTGTTACAAAGCGGGAGATTCTCTAAACTAAAAAAATGCGCCAAAACCCCCGTTATTTGTGGTTTTACTGCAATTTTGGGATGCTCTAAGCATCCCCTGCCGGGTTACCGCGATGGGGGGCATCGCCAGAAAAATCTGGCAGCAAAGCTTAAAAAAACTATTTAAGACACTGATTGTTCTCTGATTTGCTGAGCTCTCTCAGTCAATCAGAGGGCCGGCCAGTGTTATTTAAAACAAAATTCAAATTCTGCTGCCGTGCTGACCCCTGCCGCTACTTCACAGCCTTACGCTTCCCCTCTTCCAGCAAATGGGAAAAATGTACCTTTTTTTGTAGCACAAGCTGTCCCTTTATGGGCTATGGAAATTTCAGTTTGCAGGGGGGCGCCAGACACCCTAGCGCCGGCCCTGCCTATAGTTAATATATTTACCTGTTTAACCCCTTCCCGACATTTGACGTACATTTACGTCATGGCCGGGAGGTACTTCCCGACACATGGCATAAATGTACGTCATGAGTTTAAACTGTCACTGCGTCTCGAGACGCAGTGACAGAGGGACGATGTCTGCTGTCCCTGACAGCAGACATGTCCCTGCATGCCCAGGGGGGGCTGCGATGTCGCCCCCCCGTCGGCGATCGCTGTGATTGGCTGTTCAGTGTGAACAGCCATTCACAGCGTTTTCCTGTGTTACCAGCGAATCGGACGCTCGGTAACACAGGTGTCAATCACCGCCGGGCGTCAGGGGGCATGAGGGGGTCATCGGTGACGATGACACCTCACCCCACCCTCACCCCACCTGCCCCCAAGGCTGTGATTGGTCCGTGGGACCCACGGACCAATCACAGCCAAGGCGCGACATTTAAACTGACGGTGACTGCGCTGCAGACGCCATTCCGGTCTGGAATAGCGTGCAGAACGGTCACCGTGCCTGCCTGCCGTGAATACCGACCTGATCCTTGCTAATACTTACCTGATCCTTGCAAATACCTTACCTGATCACCTTATCACTGCTTGTAGCGTGCTGGACGCTTCCTGGATCTGACTTCCTGAGACTTCCTGCTGCTGCTGCAGTGTGATAGAGAGATAGAGAGATAGAGAGAGAGATAGAGAGAGATAGAGAGAGATAGAGAGATAGTGACAGAGAGAGCTATATTTTGTGTCTGCTACCCCCCCTTTTTGGGGGTGCAGGGGTTTTCTATATATATATAACTGTCAGTGCTGCTGCTGCAGTGTCATACAGTGATAGATAGTGATAGATAGTGATAGATAGTGAGAGGTAGAGAGATAGAGAGATTTGTGTCTGCTACCCCCCCTTTTTGGGGGTGCAGGGGTTTTATTTTATATATATAACTGTCAGTGCTGCTGCTGCAGTGTCATAGAGTGATAGATAGTGATAGATAGTGAGAGATAGAGAGATAGAGAGAGATAGTGACAGAGAGTGATAGAGAGTGTATATTTTGTGTCTGCTACCCCCCCTTTTTGGGGGTGCAGTTTTTTTTTATACATATAACTGTCAGTGCTGCTGCTGCAGTGTCCTAGAGTGATAGATAGTGAGAGATAGTGAGAGATAGAGAGATAGAGAGAGATAGTGACAGAGAGTGATAGAGAGTGTATATTTTGTGTCTGCTACCCCCCCTTTTGTGCTGATCAGTATATCTGTGCTGATCAGCAACTTTTTGGGGGCGCAGAGGTTTTTTTTTTTATATATATACCTGTCAGTTGCTGCCAGTTGCACTGTCAGTTGCACCAAAGGTTGTGCACCTGCTGTCCCTCACTGGTAATCAGTGTCGCATCACTGATCACCTTTTTTTTTTTTTGTGAGTGCTGTGGGGTCTTTTTTTAATTTTTTTTTTACACACACTGATTTTGTGGGTGTCCTGTGGCCACTGTGCGCCGATCAGTGACGTACATCACTGATCAGCTTTTTCGGTACAGGGTTGATCAATTTTTTTTTTTTTTTTTTATCAGATTCCTGTTGCCTTTGAGCGCTGTTCAGTGACAGACGTTACTGACCAACATCTGTGCTCAATTTTTGGCGCAGGACCTTTTTTTTTTTTTTAACCCCTTCAATTTTTTATTTTTAACCCCTTCATTTTTTTTTTTTTTATTGGTATAAAGTATTTTTTTTTTTCTGCACCACATACACACTACATACCCCCCGGATTGAAATAAAGTTTGTACCCCCCCCTACACTATACACGTGTTGAAACATTTCACTACCAGTAACACAAAAATAAAAATGGCATCCCAAATGTCCTCCCAAATGTCCTCCCAAATGTCCTCCCAAATGTCCTCCCAGTCATCCAGGAGAATGTATTCAGTGGAGGAGGCATATGCCATGCTTGCTTCTGACTCTGACACAGCCAGTGATGCAAGCGGGGAATTTGAAGGATTCGTCTTAAGCTCCTCTTCCTCCTCTGGTGATGAGGGACCCCCTCAAAGACGCCCCCGTAGATCAGCTGAGATTCCCCCCCCAATAATTGATCTAGTATGGACCCCACCACCAGACAATTTTGAGCCCCAGGTTCCTGAGTTTTTGGCCATGCCAGGAATCCAATTTGATTCCACAGGTCTCAGAGAAATTGACTTTTTCAAATTATTTTTCTCTGATGATTTTATAAATTTAATGGTGGACCAAACTAATTTATATGCCCAGCAGTTTATTGCTCAAAACCCCACGTCATCATTTGCTAGGTGGACCCCTGTAGATGCAGTAGAGATGATGACGTTTTGGGGTCTGGTGTTTCATATGGGCATAGTAAAAAAGCCAGAAATTAGGCAATATTGGAGTACAGATGTTCTGTACAGTACTCCATTTTACCGTATGGCCATGCCCCGGACTCGATTTGAGACAATTCTTAAATTTATACATTACACCGATAATGCACAGTGCCCACCCAGAGATGATCCCACCTTTGACCGGCTATTCAAAGTCAGGCCGGTCATTGATCATTTCAGTGCCAAATTTGAAGAGGTGTACATCCCTGAAAAATTTATTTGTATCGACGAGTCCCTTATACATTTTAAAGGAAGGGTTAAATTCCGCCAGTACCTTCCCAGTAAGAGGGCAAGGTATGGCATAAAAATGTATAAACTGTGTGAAAGCACCTCAGGGTACACCCACAGGTTTAGGGTTTATGAAGGGAAGGATTCAAGAATTCAACCGCCAGAATGCCCCCCCTCCCTCGTAGGTGTTAGTGGGAAAATTGTCTGGGATTTAGTGCACCCCTTCCTGGATAAAGGTTATCACCTCTATGTGGATAACTTTTACACTAGCATCCCCCTGTTTAAGGCCCTTGGTTCAAGAGGTACAGCAGCTTGCGGTACTGTGCGCAAGAACCAAAGAGGCCTCCCAAAAACGCACATTGCCCAAGTAATGAGAAGGGGTGAAAGCAGGGGAATATGCACCGAAAATATGTTGTTGGTCAAATATAAGGACAAGAGGGATGTCCTTATACTGACAACAATTCACGGAGACAGTACCACCTCCGTCCCTGTACGAGGTACCAGTACCCACACCTCCAAACCTAATTGTATCCTGGATTACAATAGGTACATGGGCGGAGTGGATCTTTCAGATCAGGTACTGAAGCCGTACAGTGCCCTGCGGAAAACAAAAATCTGGTACAAGAAGGTGGCCGTGTATATCATCCAGATGGCACTGTATAACGCTTACGTGCTATTCCGTTCTACCGGCCAGAGGGGGACATTTATGCACTTTCAAGAGGAAGTCATAAAGGGCCTAATATTTGGGAACCAGCAGGCAGAGGGCCCCAGTACTTCTAGTACTGGCCCCCGTATTGTACCAGGGCAGCATTTTCCTGATGAAATCCCCTCCACTGGAAAAAAGGGCAGGACACAAAAAAGGTGCAAAGTTTGCTATAAAAAGGGAATAAGAAAGCAAACTATTTTCCAGTGTGACACTTGCCCCGACAAACCCGGCCTATGTATAAAGGAGTGTTTTAAAATATACCACACATCTATGGAATATTAGGTTCATAATTTCACCGTGCTTCGGGGGTCTTGCTAATGCCACATAGCACCCACCATTCATTCCACCAGAATCTGAGCCGCAAAATCCAAAAATCACTCCTTCCCTTCTGAGTCCTGCCATGCACCCAACTGGTATTTTTTGGTCACATGTGAGGCATTGCCGTACTCGGGAGAAATTGGGGCACAGATTTTGGGGTGCTTTGTCTCCTTCATTCCTTGTGAAAATGAAAAATTTTGAGCCAGAACTGCATTTTTGTGTAAAAAAATGTAATTTTTCATGTTCACTGCCCAGTTTTATCAAAATTGGTGAAACCCCTGGGGGTTTGAAATGTACACTATACCCCTAGATGAATTCCCTGAGGGGTGTAGTTTGCAAAATGGGGTGACTTGTGGGGGGGTTCCACTGTATTGGTGCTTGGGGGGTCTTGCTAATGCGACATAGCACCCACCAAAATTCCACCAGAATCTGAGCTGCAAAATCCAAAAATCACTCCTTCCGTTCTGAGTCCTGCCATGCACCCAACTGGTATTTTTTGGTCACATGTGAGGCATTGCCGTACTCGGGAGAAATTGGGGCACAGATTTTGGGGTGCTTTTTCTCCTTCATACCTTCTGAAAATGAAAAATTTCGAGCCAGAACTGCATTTTTGTGTAAAAAATGTAATTTTTCATTTTCACTGCCCACTTGTATCAAAATTGGTGAAACCCCTGGGGGTTTGAAATGTACACTATACCCCTAGATGAATTCCCTGAGGGGTGTAGTTTTCAAAATGGGGTGACTTGTGGGGGGGTTCCACTGTATTGGTGCTTGGGGGGTCTTGCTAATGCGACATAGCACCCACCAAAATTCCACCAGAATCTGAGCCGCAAAATCCAAAAATCACTCCTTCCGTTCTGAGTCCTGCCATGCACCCAACTGGTATTTTTTGGTCACATGTGAGGCATTTCCGTACTCGGGAGAAATTGGGGCACATATTTTGGGGTGCTTTTTCTCCTTCATACCTTCTGAAAATGAAAAATTTTGAGCCAGAACTGCATTTTTGTGTAAAAAAATGTAATTTTTCATTTTCACTGCCCACTTGTATCAAAATTGGTGAAACCCCTGGGGGTTTGAAATGTACACTATACCCCTAGATGAATTCCCTGAGGGGTGTACTTTGCAAAATGGGGTGACTTGTGGGGGGGTTCCACTGTATTGGTGCAACATAGCACCCACCATTCATTCCACCAGAATCTGTGCTGCAAAATCCAAAAATCACTCCTTCCCTTCTGAGTCCTGCCATGCACCCAACTGGTATTTTTTGGTCACATGTGAGGCATTGCCGTACTCGGGAGAAATTGGGGCACAGATTTTGGGGTGCTTTTTCTCCTTCATACCTTCTGAAAATGAAAAATTTTGAGCCAGAACTGCATTTTTGTGTAAAAAAATGTAATTTTTCATTTTCACTGCCCACTTGTATCAAAATTGGTGAAACCCCTGGGGGTTTGAAATGTACACTATACCCCTAGATGAATTCCCTGAGGGGTGTAGTTTTCAAAATGGGGTGACTTGTGGGGGGGTTCCACTGTATTGGTGCTTTGGGGGTCTTGCTAATGCGACATAGCACCCACCAAAATTCCACCAGAATCTGAGCTGCAAAATCCAAAAATCACTCCTTCCCTTCTGAGTCCTGCCATGCACCCAACTGGTATTTTTTGGTCACATGTGAGGCATTGCCGTACTCGGGAGAAATTGGGGCACATATTTTGGGGTGCTTTGTCTCCTTCATACCTTCTGAAAATGACAAATTTGGAGCCAGAACTGTATTTTTGTGTAAAAAAAATAATTTTTCATGTTCACTGCCCAGTTGTACCACAATTGGTGAAACCCCTGGGGGTTTGAAATGTACACTATACCCCTAGATGAATTCCCTGAGGGGTGTAGTTTGCAAAATGGGGTCACTTGTGGGGGGGTTCCTAACTTTTAGCATCTTATGGTGCCTAGAAACCTACATGGTGCCTAAAAAATAATCTCATAAAAAGGAGGCTCCAAAATCAAGTAGGTGCTCCTTCTATTATGAAGCCTGTGGTTTGGTCACCGTGCACACTAGGGCCACATATAGGATATTTATGAAAACAAAAGAATTGGGGGAATCAATTTTCAGTCACATTTCTCTAGTAAAATGTACTGTGTTCCTTAGAAAAATGTATTAAAATTGCAAATCTGCAAAAAAAAAGAAATTTTGAAATTTCACCTACACTTTGTTTTAATTCCTGTGAAACACCTAAAGGGTTAACAAACTTCCAAAATGCTGTTTTGAATACTGTGAGGGGTGCAGTTTTTGAAATGGCATCATTTATGGGGGTGTCTCACATACAAGTCCCTCAAAGTCACATCAGAACTGAACTGGTCCCTAAAAAAATCAGTGTTTGAAATTTTCTTGAAAATTTGAGAATTTGCTATTCATATTTGAAGCCTCCTAGTGTCCCAAAAAATTAAAAGGAAGTTGAAATAATGATGTCAACATAAAGTAGACATATGGTCTATGTTAGTTATTCACTATTTTGAGTGGTAAGATTATTTGTCTCACAAGCAGAAAATTTAACATTTTGCAAATCGCTAAATTTTCCATTTTTTCACGATATTTTGGTATTTTTCACAAAAAAACACAGACTGTATCGACCCAAATTTACCACTAATTTGAAGTACAATGTGTCACGAAAAAACAATCTCAAAATCACTGGGATAAGTAAAAGCAAAAAAAAGTTATCCCCACTTAAGTGAGACATGTCAGATTTGAAAAAAAGGGCTCTGTCAGGAACGCAAAAACTGGCTCTGTCAGGAAGGGGTTAAAGAAAGGAGAAGGGAATTAATTAATATACTTTCCGGTTTATTACATTAATATTACCTACAAAAGTGAATTTAAATCTATTTAAATCCATTCTGTGTATATTTTGTTTTTACTCACATTAATAATATTATATCCATACATGCTCTTGTGTCACCAACAGATGGACCTCTTACATCTTTTTTTTTTTAAAGTGTCAAAATATTTTAATATTTAGTAGAAGAAATGAAAATAACTTGGTATTGCAGTGGTGGAAAAAAGTCTTTATTTTGACTACAAATAAATTGGCACTTGTGGGAATATTATCTTTATTTTGGTCTCTTGGGTGGTCTGTAATATATATTTTTTTCTTCTATGGAAAATAAATCTCACTGTGAATCTCGTCCTTTTACTTCTGAGGGATTGAGATGTGGAAATGGAATGTAAAAAATCTTCCTAAGGTATCTATGAGAAATATTTCCCATTTGTATTTTTAGAAAACGTTACCATATACTTATGTGTATTCATGTAACAAATTATGTAATTAAAGATGTATTAAAAGTAATTGAAGTGTCCCTGCCTCTAGGTAGTATAAACGCACATTTCATAGCATTAGTAGTAGAACCTATATGGTACCAAAATGACTTTTTAGCATCTACCCACAGTGTTTGTTCTCTGTGAGGCCTATTCATAATCACTAAAAAAGACCCTGTTACACATGAGGAAACAATAGCTTCCACATGTTTAAGTAGCAGGCCCATTCAATATTAGGGGTTTTATTGGGCTGATGATTATTTAACAAACTCAAACATTTAAAGCTTTCAGGCTTTGGGCCAATTGTAATAGAGTGCAATTTTTTTGTAACATTTATTTATTTACCGTTTCTTATATAGCGCAGCAGATTCCGTTGCGCTATACAATAGTAGACAGTGATAAAACAAACTGGGTAACAACAGACAGACTTGGAGGTAGGAGGGCCCTGCTGCAAGCTTACAATCTATAGGGATATAGGAAGAGACACAAGGACAGGCACCAATAATAGCATAGCAGTCCCACCAAGTTACAAGTCCAGAACGGAAGCTCTATAATACATAAGTGCCTCAGAGGGTTATGCGTCTAGAACACGGGTGGCCGGACTTTTACAACCAGGGATCTACTTTTTGTACACTTACTTACCAGGGATCTACTGGCATCTACCCCTTTGTAAAATATACCCCTCCAAATGCAATATGTCCCTTACACCTTATGCAACATGGAATGAGACAAACTTCACATTACAGTATGCCACATATGACACAGGAAATGTGCACGAAATTCACATTCTGACAAAGGGAATGTGCCCGAAATTCACATTCTGACACTGGGAATGTGCCCAAAATTCACATTCTAACCCAGGGAATGAGCCGCAAACTTCACAGTATGCCACACAGAATGAAAAAATTATTTTATGCGGTGGGAGGGGCTCTCTTTACAAAAGTAAATGAATCCCAGTTGCTGCCTGTGAAGGAGTTTTGTGCCCCCTTAAAAATATATATATATGTTTTTAATGGAGCACAAAACTGCATCACAGGCAGCAACTGGGATGAAATTGCATTTGTAAAGAAAGCCCCTCCCACTGCATAACACAACATATAAAAAAAAAACTGTATACAAACAAACTTATCCCCCCACATGCAGTGCACAGTTACGGTGATCCCTGCCATTTGGGAAGATCTTCCTGCTGCCACTGAGCACAAGTCCTGTCCTACCTCCGGTGAGACTTCATGCTGCCAATGTGCGCTTTGTATTCTCCTATCCTGCCACCGCTGAGCCTACCAGTCGGCTCAAACATGTGCTTCTCACTTGCAGTGCACGGGTGACGTCACACGTGCACCCGCGCACTGCATCCCTGGGAACATACTCTGTACTGTCAGCGGCTTCAGCAGCTACAGCATGTGCCGGGGTAAGGGAACTAGTAGAAGTGCTTTATATTGAATACGGTAAGATACAGGCACCAGTGAAGGGACTGGCAGAGCGGATCAGCAGACGATGAGCGTCTTGCAAGGAAGATCAGCCTAGCAGCAGCATTTAAAATAGATTGCAGTGGCGAGAGTCTGTTCTTGGGAAGACCATGTAGGAGACTAATGCAATAATCAATGCGGGATATGCAGAGCCGGCCCTAGGCACAGGCAAACTAGGCAAATGCCTATGGGCGTTTGGAATGCCTAGGAGCACCAGCACAATATAGGTATGCCGCATATCATTTTAATCATCGGAAGCTCCTTGTGTGTCCTGGTCACATAAAAATGCAAATAACACGAATTTTCAGCAGAAAAAGAACCCAATGTTAGCAGAACTGGCCAGGAGCTGCATGCAAGATGTATGAGGAAACATCTGTATCCAAGCAGAGGCAGAGGTCACAGTGTTAGCGGCTGTGCGAGTGCTGTCTGCGGGTGGGTTGGTTGTGCAATAGTGTTCGGCATATGTGTAAGGGGCATTATGTGTGTCATGTATAAATGCATTAATAATGTGCGACATATGTGTAACAGGCATTACGTATGTGTGTCATGTGTAGAAGGGCATTAATAATGTGCAACATATGTGTAATGGGCATTATGTGTGTCATGTGTATAAGGGCATTAATAATGTGCAAAATATGTGTAAGGGGCATAATGTGTGTCATTATGTGTGTGAAAGGCATTAATAAAGGTTGGCATAATGTGTAAGGGGCATTATGTTTATAAGGGCATTAATAATGTGTGTCATGTGTAAGGGGCATTACTGTGTGGTATTATCAGGGGTGCCGAGAGAAAGGGGTAGGGGGTAAAAATTACCCAGGCCAAAGTCTGATGGTACGGCCCAGTGGGGGCCCCGGGCCCCCTCCCCTTAAGTGACAGCAGCAGCTGCAGCTCTTCTCCTCTGCCCATAACACATTGCTTTGTGCTGGGTTGCAGTGTGGCCATGGAGGTGCTTAAAATACAATATATTTTCAAGATTTTTTCTAAGAATATAATGTGAATAATGTGAGGAGTAATGTATGTATGGTGAAGTGGTACTACTGTGTGATGTAACGTGAATAACGGACACATCGCATGATAAAATGTGAATAAAGTTGCACTACTGTGTGGCATCATTTGAATTGGGGGTACTATTGTGTGGCCATGCCCCTTCCCAGCAAGAACACACCCCTGTTTGGGCTACGCAATGAATGGGTTCACTGTTTCTATTTAAAATATTGTCATTATTATGGGGTACTGTGTGTAGAATTTTGAGGGTACAAATGTATTTATTCCAATTTGGAAAAAGGCTGTAGCATAACAAAATGTGGAAAAAGTGAAACGATGTGAATACTTTCCGGATGCACTGTATACACTCTGATAACTAACACTGATTCTTCACTTCGCTCTAACTTTATTTGTGTTGTGCCCTGGGAGGGTTTGGATGGGTCGGTATGGGGGTACCCTGCATGCCAAGGGTGAACCCCTATAATGTTATGGACCTACATAATGAACATGATTATTATTACATTTATTCAAATTGTAACAGCTGCTTTAAACACTATATTGAAACTTATGATACAGGGAGTGTACAATAAGTTTCCAGATGCACAAAAAAGTATTATATTTACAAACAAGTTGAACATTCAATTTTTTCAAAGTATTCCAAAGATGAGTCCAAGCAAAGTTGCAGGAGTTCAAACCACTTGCAGCTGGAGTAGTCCAAATCTATTATTTCTTCTACTGTACATACTGAACTTGATAGCACGTGTGTGTGGCACTCTGTGTCTTTGGCCTGAGTGAGGATTTGGATGCAAAGAAATTGATAGTCAGGGAAAAATGTACTAAGATCCTCAGCTTCTGTCGATGAGCAACTCATCTGGTTATGAAAGGGATCCTTTTTTTGTCTGTGAATGCATCTTATTTACTAAGCTGCCTTGTTCTCAGGATTCGTCTTTCCCAATGGTGAAGTAATTCGTAATTTGCTGCTGAGCTTAATGGCAGCCAAACACGGCCCACCATGAAGCACAGATCATATCAAATGAAGCACAGATCAGTCATATCCGTGTGATCCGTCTAACTGTAAAAAAAGAGTTAAAATTTGAGGGGGGAAAAGTGTATGGCCCCCCAAGTGCTAGGGCACCCCTGTATTTTAAGAACCAACACGGGGCTCTTGAACTGCTCCTGATTCCAAAAATATGGGGGACAAAAGATTGAGACATTTAATCTTAGTAAATTTTCCCCTCAGTGTGAATTTATCGAGGGTAAAGCGATAATCGATCAGTTTGTGAATTCACACAACAGCGATCAGGTCTGAATGACCCCCATCAGAGTGGGAAAAAGGTTTTCTCAAAAATATGGCAACATACAGGATAACCTGATAAATGAAGCAGTTCTGCCAACCAAGGAAAGGTAAGACAGTTCAATTTATTATATTACATCATGTCAGTCTAGGTTCCCAGAAAGATTATAAAGCGATCCTATAAATATTGACATAATGCAAAGGGTTTTGCTTGGACAGCACTGCAGAAATGCTACTCTACTACAATATTTCTCAGACTGATTTGCTCAAAGTGCAAATACAAAGTGATGGATTCCAGATTGGATAATCACATCACATTATTAGGGCCAAGTGAAATTTGTTGTGAAGAAATGCAGATGGCCCCAATAACATGATATGCTTTTTACACTATTTCATGTAATTTATGGCAAGCAGATTCAATTTCCACATTATTTGATTGTTTTATGTAGTTTCTTAGGAACAGTATAGACAGTAGCAATTACAAGTATTACACTCCTACAATCCTTCAGCTGTACTTCACTAGAGCCAATGCAGTTTTGTAAATGCAAATCTATATTTATGACATCCTTATTATAATCATTTTAAAAGACCCTTATAGTGAAACATGACTTCCATGGAAAAACATATGCAAGACATCTACAAAATACAGTGATTAGGGGCTGATTCCCGGATGTACACTAATGCGTTCACATCTGCAAATATGTAGGTATCAGTATCAGCTGTGCAAAGAAATGCAAATGTCACTGACAAGTGGCTTTGTACAAAGGCCCACCATCCATTGCAGGAGGAAACCTTGCTGTTGTGTTGTCAGATTGCAGTCATATTCCATAAACATGCAAACTATGTGCAATATGGCTGCTTTTTTGCCACTTACCTGATACAGCCAACAAACAGTCCCTCACTGCCAGTCCTTTCTGCAACTGCCATCGCAAGAAAATAACGGATAGTCGCTCACCTGCGACAAAATCTGTGCACATCTGTGATGCAAACACATAGTCTGCGGCTACACTTATTTGACATACAGTACTTGCACTATAATCATATAATAAATGAAACCTTGGAACATACTGTAAAGTTGCCTTTTTCATTCCTTGTCAATAGGATATTTTGCATGCAGTGGGCACAAAACAGGCGGTACTTATGTATTATCTGGGCGCCCGATTTTTTTCATTGCATGGCACTACTTAAGGCATGCGATGCGATTTTTCATTGTAAAGACCCGATTTTTAATTGTATAGTCACCCATGGGTGATTTCATACCCCCACTATCCAACTACGCATGGAGTTGATTTTATATAGTGTGGCAAGCGCAGCGAGCCCGCGAGGGGACGCGGTTTACTTTACATGTATTCTGCGCTCGCCATGAGGCTCCCGAAAATCATGTGGCGCTCATGGCATTCAATCAGAGTGGGCAAATGTCCCAGTAATGCATTTCCCACCCACAGTTGCCTTCCATCCTTTATAGTGTATGTAGACCGGCTGGGTTCAGTGATTCACGTTGAATTGTGTGATAGTGGTCCGGCCCCCTGACTTTTGGCATCGCGCCATGTCAAGCCCTGCTAATGCCACACCCCATTCCTGCAGTGTCCACCTGGCTACCTCATCCAGGAGGTGGCAGCAAGAATGTCAGCATGTATGTTATACTCTGGTCTAGGCAGCGTACATTCGCTGATTTCTCTCCCCTTCGGTAATAAAAGTCACGCTAAATTGACTTTTATTTCCATCGGAGTCCATCGAAGAGGGGGCTGGCGCTGATGTCATGTGATGTCACCCGCCTGCCCCGAGCAGGCATCGGCCCACCTACGTTCTCAGGGGCATGCTCACAAAACACTTGGAGTTCCCCTGATGGAGCACCTGCCCTCCACACAGCGAAAGGCCTGGCGAGTGTATAACTTGCCGAAGCTGTTTGCTGCTGGGGATTGCACATGCGCAGAAATGCACATGCGCAAAACCGGACCATCAGGGCTGGGGGAGGGGGTGAGAATCGGCCCATAAATTAGCTCGGAACTCGCACTTTCACTACTCGCAGAGGTCACTCTTGCATCCAGATGTTTTTCAATCTAAAACATACATATACTGTACCACAATGTAATGGGGTGTGTCATAAACTCCCACAGAAGTAGTAAACAAATCTTTGGAATCTATGCAGGCTTCTATGTGTAAAAGTAATGAAATAGTTAAAATACAGGGGGGGGGGTGGCATGCCCCCCCTCCTCCTCCTCCTCCTCCTCCTCCTCCTCCTCCAAAACCATAATGAGCCAGCCCTGGTTCAAAAATACAGGGGGAAATATGTGTTCGCCTGTATTTATTGAATCATCACCAGGCTCAGTTACAGGAACATGCCAGAGCCAGGGGACACACTTGAGGAGATCCCCAGCCAAAGCATTCATCCACTTCAACTAGCCGGAGATTCCTGTGGAAGTGGATAGCCCCCCAATAAAGGGAACCCCTCTCCAGGGCACCCAAGGCTTGAGCTAAAGCTTGAGGCTGTCGCTAGCACATCTGGGCAGTGGGTGCCGAGTTGATGGCAATTCAGTGAAGTTTAGAATAATATTGTCTTTTACAGGAGAAGTACAGGTCCCAGCAAGCCTTCCACATTTGCCAGAACTTTAAGATATACAGTGGGGAATTAAGGGCCCTAGTGTACCTAATATCCCCTGTATAAAAAAGTATTAAAATGAAGACGACACACACCGTATGGTCCTGAAGAGTGGGAACCCCTTTATGAGGAGGCTTCCCACTTCCCCAAGAATCCCATGCCTGGGCTGAGTAATTACGGCTGGATGATCCTTGATCCTGAATGATCAAGTCTGTCCCTTGGCTGCGGCATTAGACATCTGCTAGTGGAGACCAGTGCTGGCTCCAATAATACGGGGAACACTACTTATATTGTTCTGCATATTTTTAGAACCAAACCCGTCTCCAAGAGCTGGCCCTGGTTCTAAAATGACTGGAAACAAATAGATTAAATACAGAGGAACTCTAAGCATTTTTCCCTTATTTTTTGAATCAGGGATGGTTTAAAGAGACCAGGACATGCAGGCACTAACAAATGCCTGCATGTATCATTATGATCTGTGCAGGTTTCTGCAGAGGCGTAGGGAGGGCAGACTAAGTGGAGCACACGATCCAGGCGCTGAAGGGGCACAGGGTGCTGCCCCCCCTCCACAAATGAGCCAGGATTCTGTGACTCACTTAGTCAGCCCAGCCGCTGTGTGCCTGCAGCTGCCCGGTGCCTGCCTGCTCACCCTGCCGCTTGCAAACCGATGACGTTGTTATGTCACAGTCTTCTTCCCGACTCCTCCCTGGCTGATGCTGCTGCTGCTCAGGCCTGCTCAGTCGGCTGTGATGACGAGCCGGCCGGGCAGCGCAGCAGAAATCAGGAAGACACTCCTCCCCTGCCAATGCTACACTCCCTCCTCCCTAGCTGCAGCAGCATCATCATTACTCCATCCCAAGCGCTGGCTGTAGCCTGGAGGAGGAGGCTGACTGTTGCTTGCTGCCGCCCTGCTGTGCCTCAGTCTTCATTCATCAAGGTGGATTATAGTAAAGTTCAAAAAGCATAGACATGAGTACTGTACAGTACATTGATTCATACATTAAAAAAATAACCATAATCATGGATCATGGGGTGTCGGGGATTGGTGGATGTGAGTGAGTCTCTCTAAAGTGGGGAGAGGGTGTTGAGGGCTTATTTATGATATTAATAATATTAATTATAACTACATTTATACTACTGCACCTCACTGTTGTTATTGTATTTTTTGTTACTGCACCACACTGTTGTATTGTATTTGAGGATAATAAAAACAGAATGGACCCTTTCATCCATTTAGAATTTTTTTAGTTTTTTACTTTCAAATGTAACATGCCAACACGTTAGCCACTCCCCCAATTCATTACTGGGGGGGGGGGGGGCGCAAAACATGCCCTTGCTCGGGCACCATGGCACCTAGCTACACCGCTGAGAACTGAGCTCATCCGAACTTCCGGGACGCAAGAAGATTTAGTCTTTGACTATCTGTGATATCCCTCAGCTACTTCAGATCCAAAAAGTGTTATCTTCCGTTCACTGGTTTTGTGTGTTTTGTATTCAGGCACCATTCAAGTACCATTTAAATGCTGTTTTTTTGGGGGGGGGGAGGGGTATTTTTATTATTTTGGGGAGCAATCAACAAAAAGGCTGATTGATTGGGGCTTTACAAGGGCACAGAGTTTTGCACCCTGCACTCCGAGACATTGGCTATCACAGGAAAAAAAAATCCTGATTCATGCCCCTTACATTGTCATTACATCTTTTTGTAATCATTGACACTGCAAAACCAGTTTGATTTCGATGTGTTGCCGCTTTAAAAACTGGAGATTTCTTACCAAATCTCTCATCCTATTAAATTTCACCCTAAGCGGGTTATTCTAGTTCATTTGCAAAGGCACAATCACTCCCTGACGGACAACCCCATATGTACTGCAGGTGGGTAGATGTAACATGTGCTGAGAGAGTTAGATTTGAGTGTTTTATCGTTTCTGTGCAGGGTAAATACTGGCTGCTTTATTTTTACACTGCAATATAGATATCAGTTTGAAGTACAAACCCCACCCAAATCTAACTCTCTCTGCAATGTTACATAAGCCTCACCTGCAGTGCATATGGTCCATTAAAGAGTGATTGTGCCTTTGTGAGTGAACTAGAATAACCCCTAAGGGTAGGAGCTTCTACCAATTATAAATTATTAAAAGCTAAAACATGTTTTCTAAAGTTTTAATTATAAAATAAGAAATTACTTAAAACAGTGGTTCCCAACCCTGGTCCTCAAGTACCCCCAACAGTGCACGTTTTCCAGGTCTCCACACAGAATCAGTGAAATAATTAGCTCCACCTGTGGATCTTTTAAAATGTGCCTGAATAATCTGTGCACCTGCTGGGAGACCTGGATAACGTGCACTGTTGGGGATACTTGAGGACCAGGGTTGGGAACCACTGACTTAAAATATAAATCCATTCTGTGTGCATCCTGCAATGAACAGTTGTGCTTAATCAGTTATTTTCTATTAACTTCAATGCAAGATACACTTGATATCCAGTACTTCAAGAAGATGTTGGCAAATCCACATGACACTGAAGCATTTATGGCATTTAGCGCTCGCTACTCCATTGACCCCAAGCATTTTCAGGTGGGTTCCACATTCGACCAGCTGTGCAAAGGGGATGATTCATGCTGTGAATGCCAACGCTGAAGCGCTGCAGCGATGGCTAATCCACACCTTATTGAATTCCTACTGGTAAGCAAGATTGGATGTAGTTACATTGCGACAGAGATGCTAAATTAAAATATAAGTATGAAAGTCAGAAAATCGCTATTTGAGGTAGAGCATCTAAGTCAGGCCATGCAGCTTACACTATTTGGAACAAAAAAAGGATGGGTGAATGAGGAGTCATCTATAACACAATTTTCTTCACCAATCAGATGATATGGCTCACAGCTATTCCTGCACTGCCCTCTCTGTTTTCTACAGTTTGAAGCACAATTCCAAATTAGTCAATAGATTAAAATTTTCCTGCTACATTCCCCATTTCTGTGCTATAACAACCACACATCTTTCAAAAAAAGTACAAAAAATGTTGTACCTAAGGGTCGACAGTGTCGTTTTTGTAATATTATTTTTATATAATGCATCGTCTGCTTTATGATTTTTCCAGTATGTGATTATTTGAGTTTGGCTGTAGATGTCCAATTTTAACATATACATTTTTAGCATACAGAGCTTAAAGTGGTCCTGGAGAGGTGGTGGATCTCCTTTACCCTAACACTGAATCCCCCCCCCCCCCCCCCCCATCAGGCAGAGCCTCCTAGACCAGTGCCTGGGAATTTATGCCCTACCTTCCAAGGGAACACCAAATGTAGTGCCCTTGATTCATATTAATACCCACAATTGTGTTGCTTATTTATTTATTTACAGTTTCTTATATAGCGCCGCATATCCTGTTGCGCTTTACAATTGGAATTGCTTATACACATCTGTCTCTGTCACTCCAGCAGCTCACTGTCCATGTCCCTCAGCAGCTCCATGCCCTGTGCCCCTCCAGTCCCCTCTCACCCTGTCTTCAGCAAGCACAGATCCTGCTCCACTTAGGGGCTCTTCTTCACTTCAGCAGTGGTGATGACATTACATAGGCTGTGCCAGAAGAAGAAGCTGCTGGAAGAGGTGGTGGAACTCCCCGTCCCCCCTCGCTTTAACTCCTGCATATATGTATCTGTGTTCTCCATGTATCAATTTGTATGGGATCTGTTCAGTGGCGGATTCAGAGGGGGGGCACCCGGGCACGTGCCCCCCTGTCATTTTATTTGTAGCTGAGGACCAGGGCTTTCCAACGAGCCCAGCCCCTTGTCTCTAGCCCCCCGGGAACCGGAGATATCACCTGGCAAACCTATAACTTTTTTTCCCCATAGGATAATATGGGACCCGTCAATTCCTACCCCCACCCGGTTCCGACGGCTGCCAGTTCCTGCCCTGGCATCACAGAAGCTTGAGCTTGATTTCATTCAATTCCAAATCGGTCCATATCGGTCAATCGGTTCCAGAGATATTGCGTGTAAACTGATTTTTTTATTTTTGAAATGTAATTTCATGGCTGTTCATGTTCTTTGAGGGCAGATTACTCTGGAACCAAACGTTCCAGTTTCACTGGACCAAAATCATTCAAAGCCCACTCAAAAGTTCTTCAATATAATTCTTGTCTCATGTAAATGGGTCAGTTGATTCCGAAGATATAGCCAGTTAAATGAGATAACTGGTTAAAGGGGGGAGGGGTGGTTTTCTCTCCCCCTCACACCAGAAAATGCAGTGACTAGGCTGGTGTAAAAGGAGCCAACCTGGGAATGCATTTTCTGGTGTGAAAGGGGTAGTATTTCAAATAGCCGGGACGTGCAGTGCTCTGAATACAGCCAGGCTCTGCCACTGTCAGTGGCTATCACTTCTGCCTGGCGGCGGCTGTCCCCCATTTACCACGAGCATGTATTCCCCCTTGGCAATGAGCATGTAATCCCACATGGCAACGAGCATGGAACCTCTGGCAATGAGCATGGAACCCTTGGCAATGAGCATGTAGAGAAGCAGCACTTATGTAGCATAATTTTTAATAGGCATTTTGGTGTTTGGCATAACACATAATGGACATAATGACGTGTACCTTAACGTGTAATGGACATTATGGTGTAAATGTTTAATGCAAGCCTTTGGTGGACAATTTCCCTGTTTATGAAGTGTATTGTGAATTTTGGCTTAATTTTTGTGGCATTATGTGAATTCTGGCTCAATCCATGTGTTATTATGTAAATTTTGACTCAATCCATGTGGCATTATGTGAAATTTGGCTCAATCCGTATGTGTTACTATGTAAATTTTGACTCAATCCATGTGGCATTATTTGAATTTTGGCTCAATCCATGTGGCATTATGTGAATTTTGGCTCAATCCATGTGGAATTATGTCAATATTGGCTCATTCCATTTGGCATCATGTGTAAGGGGCAAGTATAATGGGGTCTAGTATTTTGTTGCATAATGTGTAGAAGTTGTATATGGTGTTGACACGGCCCCTGTTGAGTGGCCACACACCCTTTTCCGGAGCGCGCCTTTGGCGCGCGCACAACTACATTCTTCACTTGTCGCCATGGTGGGCCTGCGTACTTTAAATGCCAGGGCCTATTTTTAATTCCATTCCCACCCTCTCCTGCCGCTCTCTTAGCATGTACACTGGCTGGCACCACTAACACCGACCCTCCCCCACCCAAACCCTTTTTTATCATGGTGCCCCCCCCTGTCATTTTATCCTGGATCCGCCCCTGGATCTGTTTAATTGGGTGAGTTTAGTGACTTATAGGTTGCAATAATAAATGCTGCATCATAATCTGTAGAAAACAGCTTGTACTGCTGGACTATTTATTAGCTATCAAAATCAGCATTGTGCATCAATATGTTTCTTAAAGACTGTTCCATCATATCAAGTCCATATACTGAAACAATGTACAATATATACATTATTTTAAATAAATATTGTTCAGTCATTTTTCTTTTAATAATAATGAAAATGTTTGCTATGGCGTTTCCCGATACCAGTCACCAGCACTAGGAACATGTTGTGAGCTGCTGATTCATGCCATAAATATAAGTTGGTTAGGACAAGGCTGTAAAACACTAGACTTTGTTTAGTGATGGCTCCACTACTAGGGCTCTTATCAGCACTCGTGAGGTTTTAGCAGAAGTACTGGCGAGCGCTGTCTGTTGATGACTTGTGCTGTTCTGGACAGAGCTATCATCAGGTTTGATCCATGGGAAAAATAAGGAATAGATGAATGGAAGAGACACTTTTCCTGTTACCCTGCAGAAAACCATGATCTCATGTCTCACTCGCTCTCCAAATTTCATTTCTCAAACATGGGAGATACCGCCTGGCCTCAGGGTATGTTTAAGGATGCAGACAGAGGAACAATACATTGCTCAATGTCTGCAAATAAAGCAATAAAGCAACAATTGGATAATTGGGCAAACTGTCTACTGTATTCTCCAAAATGCCTTTTCTATATGGGCATGGGAAGGGAAACGGCAAACTTTTCTGTAGTCTAATATAAAATGCTGTTCATGACTAACCTACTTATTAGTCACTACTACATAAACTGTGGAAGCAAAAATAAACATATACAGTACACAATGCATTACTGTACAGCACAAACACACTGGTGTCATCTTAGGAGTCACCTGTTCACTTTACTAAATGAAGTCCTCATTCAAATCTATATTGCTTAGTGGAACTTAGTAGAGTATAATTATGGTGCACTATATTCAATTTAATTGTTATAGGAATTAATGGGGGTAAATTTACTGAGATGGGAGTTTAATAAAAAATAGGATGTTGCCCATAGCAACCAACCAGATCAATTTCTTATTTATTTAGCACCTTCTAGAAGATTATTCATTTCCTGCCCCTACTAGAACCATGCTTCATGCTACTACCAAAATCATTTAAGTTCAATTATAATTTCCACCGCCACATACACCTTTTCTGCTGGGATCCAACAATGAAGAGGAAAGAGTCCCACAATTGACCCTATAATTATTGACAAGATATTTTACGCTCTCAATTCAAATACTGATAGACTTGACCTATTGCTATGTAAGGCTGTTTTCTAACTACTCAGTGATGGTTACACATTGAGGGGATTGGATGCTACCAAAGGATAAGCAAAATAAAATTACAGTTGTTGAACTAAAATGGCATTCAAGTACAGTAGATGTTCAAAATGGGATACGGTCTCTAGGTCGACACTCGGCTACTAAAGTTTGACAGGGCTTAGGTTGACAAAGGAAATAGGTCAACAATGGGAAGCAAGCCATGAGGGGATGCTGGTATGGTGACATGTCAACTTACATCGAAATTTGGGACAAAAAACGTGACTGCCGACCTTCGCATTTTCGACCTATTGCTGGGGGCGAGATTACAACCCTGTCGACCTTAGCCATGGTGACCTATTTCATGTGTCGACCTAAGCCCTGTCAACTTTTAGTATTTCATTGGTGGTCGACTTAATGTCAGTTGACCTTCATACAGTCGACCCTATGACCTATTCCCTTTAAAACAACCTTATAACTGTGAAATGATGGGTATGGATCATTAGGTCAACCAAATTAAGGTTGACATACATTGGGTCAACCACTGAAGGTCAAAAGGCCTTAGGTCGGCACATACATACGGTCGACATGCCTAAGGTCGACACATGCATTAGGTTGACATTGGGAAGGTTGGCAGTCAAAAGGTTGACATGGGTTTTTCAATTTTTTTGCCCCAAATGTTGACATAGTCGACATGGGCACGGTATCGGGGCACCACATCCTCTCACATTGCTCGCCATGCTTCAGGCACACTATTCTATTCTCCCTGCATGCCCTAGTGCAGTGGTTCTCAACCTCGGTCCTCAAGGACCCCCAACAGTGCATATTTTCCAGGTCACCTGACAGGTGCAATCATTATTCACTGACATTTTAAAAGATCACACTTGAAGCTAATTATTTCTGTGATTCTGTGTGGAGACCTGCAAAACGTGTACTGTAGGGGGTCCTTGAGGGCTGAGGTTGAGAACCACCGCCCTAGTGGATGATAGGGAATGAAATACCGCCACTCGGCACATGTCGGCTCAAAAAAGAGTGAAAACCTCTGTTGACCTTTTAACTGTCTACCTTCCAATGTCGACCTAATGCATGTGTCGACATTTTAACCCTGTCGAGCTTCGGAATGTTGAACTTTTTGTCTGTGTGGGTGTTTTAAACTGTTTTTTTTTTCACTAATTCTGATGCTGCCACCACATGCAATGGCTCCTGAGGGCACAAAGTGTGCATACAATCATTCGATTTATCTAACAGATGTGGTCAAAATCAAATGATTGTATACAATATCTCATAAGTGTATGGGCTACTACATTAGCTTCACCTTTGCTCTAGCCAGTGCAATCATACAATTTAAAGTGTTTTAATATTTGGGAGAGGGCAGTATATTGTAGATGGAGGTAGGCAATGAGCTGATCTAAAGCACAGTCATTAGTTATCAATATCTACTATCCACTTGCTATATGTCTGATATCTAATTTATAAGTAATAAGTAATAATCTCAATAATAATAATAATATATATCCATAATCCCTACAACGGACCTTACCCCTGGTTGCTGCCTCCTTGATGCTTATATACCATGCACATGTCCTGCATTGTCTTGTACTTTAAGTCACTGATTCTTCTTCCGCTCATTTCTATATGTACTTAAGGTGGAACCCTTGTGGAGCCATATAAATAAACAATAATAATTGTAGCACAATGCAAAAATAGAATGGCACAGTCTTACAAAAAAAGAGGATCCCATGGTTCCACATTTTTCTAATACACCTTGAGGACCAACCTACATAAATAAATGGCTTTATAAAATGAAATAATTGTACCCCTTTTCTCAGGGTCTCCATGAAAGTTTCTTTTAAATTGCATCACTCATTTTAATATGACAGTATTTAGTCATTAGAATGTTTTGTTAAAATAATATGACCCTAATGTAACATTTAGCATTCATACATTTGACGTGGGTGTGGAAAACTAACATTAGGTTAGATAAAACATTCCTTAATTATTGGCAAGTCACTTGGGGGATGACTTCATTGCTTGGTGCCTCTAGTTCTTTTTTTTAACTAAAAAAGGACCAAAACAGATCTCTTTATAGACCCAAGTACAAGTATGTTATAAACATTGACCTGGTGATACTGTATTATAGTAACAGTCTAGTAAGGTCTGTCCCAGTGTTTGTGGAGCCAGACTAAAGATTAGCGTTGGGTTTTGGATTGTTATTTTCATCCCTGTGACTTTTCAAACCAGCTCATGTTGGAACGCAAGGAGTCATTAGATTATCTGAGGGAAAGGCACCCAAAGCACAGCCCACAGGAGCAGAGCCTGAACAGATAGGACACATAATCCTTATTATCAGAAGGCTGTCATTTGGCATTTGTATATCAGCACACTCTTTCAATACCATGGTAGAAACTACATCTTAGACAAGATTACAAAATACTTACATGGGAGGTTTCATTATCAGGAGCTCATAAACCAGTAATGCATAAACACGTTGTATTACAGAGAGTGGACTACATATTGTATTTGACTTGAATTCTCCTCTGCAGAGTTTTTCTTTTTAAATAACAATTTGTGTGTCCCTAATGCAGCATTAGTAGTTCTATAAATAAATTATATATGAAAGACTATTTGCACCAAATAGCAATGTAGGATGGCTGTAGAGTATATTGTTAGAATTAAAATGGTGAGCAAAATTGTCTCCTCCTATGTCTCCTCCTATACATACAGTAGGAGACCGGACAGAATAGCAAGCATGGAATTAATCGAAATGATGATTATTAATACACATTTTCCTAGTCTCATTCCAATCTATGACAATGGCAAAAAACTGATGTGATCTGCATTATTTTGTAGCATCTGTCCCACTGCAGGTGGGACAGATGTAACATGTGCAAAGAGAATTAGATTTGGGTGGGGTTTTTCATTAAGTGAGATCTATAATGCAGTGTAAAAATAAAGCAGTCAGTATTTTCCCTGCACAGAAACAAAATAACTCACCCAAATCTAATTCTCTCTGCACAGGTTATGTCTGCCCCACCTGCAGTGCACATGGTTTTGTCCATTTGAGAAGGAATTTGCCTCTAAGAGTGAACCAGAATAAGGCCCTTAGAGCTTTACTAATTTACACAATGTACTATTAGTAGGAAATTAGAATTTACATTATGTCAGGTTTATTTTAAGATACAGCCAGATGAAAAACAATAGCATTTGTATCAGGGGTACATCAGTCATAAGAGATGTGTACTGTGTATAAATATGTGCCATAGTATAAGTATTAAATGCTAAAGTTGTATTACCATATTTAACCCCTTGAGTGCTAAGTGACTTTTCAAAATGGTGTGAAAATTGCCAAGCAATCTTTTTTATTCCTCATGATCACCTTATATACATAGAAACATTGATACATAGAAACATAGAATTATGAAGTCAGATAAGAACCACTTGGCCCATCTAGTTGGCCCCTTTTTTAAACATATTACTTCACACCATGGGACTTATTCTGGTTGGTGCGGTCCTTTCCGAATATGCGGCCAGGACCGAGCGTCCTGAGCCCTGCCTTCCGTACGTATCGCTCACTGCGTCCGAATGCGGTAAGCCGCTGACCGCACGGAGCACGAGTGGATTTCTCATGTATACACCTCCTCCATCTCTGGGAACCTCCCCCATCATTCGATGGTCGCAGACCATCGAATGCAGGACCGAGTGGTCAGGCAGCACAGAGTTTCTCAGTGCAAAAGCAGGGATCTGGGCGGGCAGCTGACATCCGGCTATGTCATATGTCCGCCCCTACACGTGAGTCACGGCCGCATTACCATACGTACGCCCAGCGTTTTCATGGGAACGCCCATGAAACGCGGGGCGTACACATATGGTAATGAGCCCAAACAGCCCTTCACGCCCCTCTCCTCCCCCTGTTCGTAGTGTACACAATTCATGCGGTATTTGGACATACGTCCCGTTCGCACATGCGCAGATATGCCTCTGCACATGCGCAAACCCAAAACATCGGCAGACCGACCGCAGGCGGACAGAACCGCACCAACCAGAATAAGGCCCCATATTTGATCCTTATTTTTTTGTAAGGATATCAGGTACTTATGTAGTATCTGGGCTGCCGATTTCTAAATCGGGTCGAATCGGGCACATCGCATCGCATCGCATGCGACCATCGATGCGATGCGATGCGATGCGATGACCCGATTTTTCCATAGGAATCAATGTTAAAATGGACTGAGTCCATTTTAACATGGAATTCAATGGGAAAAAGGGGTCCTTTTCATACCCCTACTATCCAAGTGGGCATGGAGTTGGATATAAACCTGTGGCGAGCGTAGCGAGCCACCGAGCCCGAAGCGTGGCGAGCGTAGCGAGCCCCGCGAGGGGACACAGAATACCGGCCCCTCGCGGGGCTCGCTTCGCTCGCCACGCTTCGGGCTCGGTGGCTCGCTACGCTCGCCACAGGTTTATATCCAACTCCATGCCCACTTGGATAGTAGGGGTATGAAAAGGACCCCTTTTTCCCATTGAATTCCATGTTAAAATGGACTCAGTCCATTTTAACATTGATTCCTATGGAAAAATCGGGTCATCGCATCCGATGGTCGCATGCGATGCGATGCGATGCGATATCGCATCGCATCGCATCTGATTGTATGCCTTAACTTAAGGCATACAATCAAAAAATCGGCAGCCCAGATACTACATAAGTACCGGATATCAATATGCCTATCCCAAGCATGTTTAAATTGCTCTACTGTATTTGCCTCTACCACCACTGATGGGAGGCTATTCCACTTATCTATTTCCCTTTCTGTGAAGTAATTCTTCCACAAATATAGGAAATATAATCTTTTTTTTCACTGCATTTTTTTATTGAATTTATATAAAAAATGTGAGTGACACTGGCATTTTTAGCAGATGTTTTGTTGGCACTCAAAAGGTTAAGCACAATACAAATGTAATTAGGTGTCCCATGAGAAAAATGTGTCATGATAGTAATAAATGTGAAATCATTTTCACAATAAAATGCAATTAAACACAAAATAAAATACAAAATAAAATAAAATTTCACTGTAATCCTTTGCTTTTGCAAAGCACCTTTAGAAACTGAAAGAAGGCATCTTATTCCTGGCTAATTCAGATGCACAAATGTACATCAGCGAAAATACCTTATTATAAAGACGCAGATGCAACTGCAGCAAAAGACGCAAGGAAGGCTGTAATTGTATCTACGGTACCTTAGAATCAGGCCTATGAGGAGGGATCCTGCCTCCCTCACCAGACTCCTCCCCCATTAGAGCTGCTTCAATAAATTTCCCAGGAGTTTTTTTTTTTTGCTCCCAATCCGCCCTTGCCAGCAAAAGCCTATACAGACAAGGAAGGTCACAAGAAAACTGGGAAAAGTGCAGCATGGCAGTAGCGCACGCAGGGGGGGTTTCTGAGTACCCAGAAACCCCCCCCCCAGGAGTCTAAGGACCCTATGCTGAAAGCTGAGGGTCCCCTCTTTCCATGGGTACAAGAATTTAAAAAATCAGCCCTTGGAAACCGGAGATATCTGACTTCAAAGCAGTGGTCCTCATCCAAGCCTGTTAATTGCTCTTTCCAATCAGATATTTCAGGTTCTGTCTGACTTATGCTGGCCACACATCAGAAAGATATCGTTGGACTGAAGTTGGTCTGATGTGTGGCCAGCATTAGAGTTTTTCTGAGGGTATATTCCAAAATCTGGGACTCTCCCCCTTTGATGGACACTAGTAGCTTGTCTCTACTGTCCCACAACCAGAGATATCAGCCTTTCAGCAGCTGGTTACTGCTCCAGCTCCACACACCTGGTATGTAGTTTTATATTCTCGTTGGCAGATTGCTCTACCTCCTGAACTCTGATCCCCTAGTCCCCAATACCATTTGGTAGGTGGGATTCTCTAGTTTTTAATTCCATTAAAATCAAAAAAATCTATTTCTGGGAACTGGGATATCTTATGAATAATAAGCCCACTCCACTATACACCCCTCCTCTGCATATTAAACATCCTCTACCACCCTGGAAGTTATATATCAGGGCCCCTTCATTCAGCCCAATGCCCCCTTCTCCCACCCCATCTCCCACCATCTGTGCAGTAAAGGTGTAATTAGTGAAAATTACTGATCCAGGCCCTACATGCTGCCGGTTGATATAATACCCCCTACCACCCGGGGGACATAAAAGCTTCCCCCACCCCTACCGCTGGAGGATCGGTAAGTGCCCGAATACATTGCTATGCCCAGGGGTCTACACTGCTGTTGATGCCCCTGTATGTATATATATATGTATGTATGTATATATATATATATATATATTTTTTTTTTTTTTTTTATTATTATTATTATTATTTATATACATTTGGTCTATCTATAATACTTTAACTGACCCGGCATATACTGGGTCATCTAAGTGTCCATCTCCGTGCTTTGCTCCGCCCCTCTGGAAACCCCCTTCTGAAAATCCTGCGTTTGCCACTGCATGGGTTCAAAGGCTATATGATTTGCCAACCATATGATGTGTATCCTATATTATGTGTCTACCCTCACAAAAACTATGAGCCTGATTCAGACGAGGATGCAGTGAAGATGTTGGCCACAATGACCAAAGTTTTCAATCTGTATATGCATACGAGTTGTAAATTGCTGTTAGTAATTGCAGGCAAATGCATACTATTTATGTGGGTGTTCTGGGGGTGGGTAATAGGGGTGGCAAGACAGACGGGGGAGTGTTGTGATCAGTCACTGTATCCAATGACCTAGTTGCAGTGACACTACTGGCGCAGTTACACTGTTCAGATAGATAATATGCTCATCCGCAGGTTTGGTGCAGTGTTTGATGGTGCGATATTACATAGGTAAGAAGAACCTTTACGAATTGTATGTTTCCTCATATCTCATAGTCAGGGGCGGATTTAGGGATGAGGGCGCCCCTAGGCACATCAATAATGTTTACTAAGTAGGACAGTTTATAGGGGCAGTATCTGCATGTACTATCCATTTACACTCTATTTAAGATGGAATATAGTACAGTACAGTGGATATTTTGCAGTTATTGGTACATTTTGGGCTGACAGTACTATCACAGGCATCCAAGTGCCGCCCCCAAACATGTGCCGCCCCTAGGCCGGTGCCTCACGTGCCTAATGGGAAATTCGGCTCTGCTCATTGTGGATCGAGCAAAAATAAGCTATGTTTTACTTATTATAATATCAGTAACTGTGCCCATGGATCCAGCAAGGTTCCAGTGGAACCTTTGGCTGATTAAAATCTGACCAGTAATTATTACATTTCTCAGTATTCAGTGTATCACTTTTTATGTCACACCTCATAATGGAGAAGATTACACACATCTACAGTACTGTATGTGCACAGTATGAGCGACCGTTGCGGAGAAAAGAGCATACTGTACTTACACACGCTCATCCACTCTAATTGTTGCTTAGACTGCACCCAGCAGGTTAGCTTTCAGTATCATCATTCAGGAAAACAAGTTATCAATGCAGAGAATGCGTGTCTCTGCTTTACTGCACAGTGCTTCCATTAAGATAGACATACCCAAGTAGGCACAAAGCTGGTAAATCATGCACGCAAGATAAATTGAAAGGGACACCGAGAGAACATACTCTTTGCATCCATAAGATTTATGCGATAGTAATAACTCAACCATATATATAGCTTACTCAATAGGAGCAAATACTTTTTATTTTTGCATACATTTCATAGGACTAATGTAAGTAAATCTTGCCGACTCTCTGTTCCCCCGGGGCTAAGCTAAAAGTATTGTTTAAAAATCTAATATATGGTTTATTTACTCAATTTCTGCTGAGCACTACAGTTCCTCCAGGCTAGCTTCAACAGCCCATTACTCTATTAATGCTCCATTACTGAAATTAGTGCTGCAATCGCAAGGGGGAAGGGGACGGTGCTTAAAGAAGAAGGTCTAGCTTAATCCTATAAGAGATGAAACTATTAAGCAATTTTCTGTTTTTTTTCTTCTGACAATTTTCTAACCATGTTCCTTTACACAAAACGCTGCCGCATATTAAATACAGGTCACACGGTGGGGTTACTAAATACTTATCTGCATTAAATGACACAGCTCCTCTGAAATAACATATGTCCAACAAGGGTGCTAAAAATGAATGAGTTTTATGTACCTGTATGCAGAAGACATGTTAAGTGTATCATTTTATTTACTTATGTTTCGATTGGCTACTTATATTTATATTGAAAATGTGACTTTTAGGGAGTGGAATGCTATCTCAGTAAGCAACTCTGTCTCTAGGTACCAGGTGCGTAGGTATTTCTCTCTGAAGCTTTTCCCTTGCCAGCCTTTGAGCCCCATTGAGCTGGATAGGTGGAGGCAGGGCCATAACGAGGTGTCTGTCAGTGATACCTTGCCCACAGAGCAATTGAACCACCCACAGGGCCGCTGCCACAGCCCTATGTGGTGTGTGCTCAGCTCCTCTGCTGCTGAGTGGCTCACAACACAGCAAATGTTTGAAATATGGTGTTTCACGCGGTTAACGTTTGGCTGCTAGAAGGCAAGCTCCGACTGGCTCACAGACCGTCACCATATTTCAAATGTCCTTTGGCACTGGTGTGAGCCGCTTAGGGATGGCCATCGATCATCGATGATTCGAAATTATCGATGGTTCATGGCCGATGTCGAATACTTTTGCCATCGATGGGGGAGTACCAGATGGTTTCCCTCCATCGATGGAATAGCAAAACGATGTTTTGCTGTTTTGTTTTTTTCCAAAGTGCCGGGACACGGAGCATAGCTCCGACACCCGCGAAGCCCCGCCCCGTGTTTTGATTGGCCCAGAGGCCAATCAATCAAACACAATGGATGACCATCGATATGTAAAAATATCGATGGTCATCCATTGCATAGTTAAGCACTATCGATGGCCAGTTGCCAAATTGCCATCGATGGCAATGGCAACGATGGCCATCCCTAGAGCCGCTCAGCATTATAGGAGCTGAATGCATGTCACATACAGGATGGGTGGTGGTGAGCAATCTGCTCTCCTTCCCTCCTCAGCAGCAGCAAGTGCAATGGTGGCGGGTGCCAGATGCCAGGTTGCAAAACACAGTGAGCAGTACTGGTGGCACTGTGTAAGGGCATTATGTGTAATGGACACTAGTGGGGGCATTGTATAAGGGGCACTACTGGGGAGCATTGTGTAAGAGGCACTAATTGGGGCACTGTGTAATGGGCACTACTTGGGGCATTGTTTAAGGGGCATTACTAGGGGCATTTTGTGAAGGAACCATATGGGGGGCATTAAGTGTATAAGCAGGAGTACCAGAGGGCATTATGTATAAGGGCATTACGGTATGTGGCATAATATGAAATGGGCACTATGGTGTGTGGCATAATGTTTAATGGGCATTATAGTGTGTGGCATAATACATAATGGGCACTATGGTTTGTGGCATTATGTTTAATGGGCACTACAGTGTGTGGCATAATGTGTAATTTGCATTTTGGTGTGTAATGGGCATTATGGTGTGCAATATAATATGTAATAAGCATTACGATGTGCAACATAATGTTTACTGGGCACTATGTTGTGTGGCATAAGGTGTAATTTGCATTTTGGTGTGTTGCATAATGTGTAATAGGCATTTCGGTATGTGGCATAATGTGTAATGGGGATGTTGGTGTTATTTGTACTATTATCTGTCCGTTCCCCTTCCCAATGAAGCCACGCCCTAAATTTTTGATGCGCACCCTTGGAGTGTTTTTATTTTCATAATGGGGGGAGAGGGGCACCAATTCCCTTTCTGGAGCAGGGCACCAAAATGTCTAGTTACAGCACTGGGTAGAGCACCCAGATAAACTGTCACTGTGTGCAGTTAAATTGGCACCAGATTATATTGCTATGACAGCTGTCCATCAATGTCCTATGTTTAATGCACACTTCCCATTCATAACTCTTTGAATTAATTCCAGGGTCTTTTCTAGACAGGGGTGATGATTGTGCTTTGGTAAATGCGGCCGCCATCAAACCTGGGCAGGGTGTGGCGGCACCATGTCACCTGAACATCCTTCTTCTCTCAAGTAATGTAATATGTCACCCAGCATACATAAACCTTGCTCATGCCAAGCTGAGTATCAACCCCCCTTCCACATGGCAGCAACATAGTCCTCAATAATGGTGGAAGCATGTTGCCCACAATGCTCATTGTCTATCTCCTGTGCTGAAATTCTGCAAACAAATCAAACACAATGGATTGGAATGGTGCTTCATCCCCAAAAGCAGCTCACAGTCGGTCAAAACTCTCTTGTTGTCCTCTTTTAGTCGTAGAAGATCGCAGTTCTCCAGTGGCCTCTATTGAGCTGCATGACGGATTTGTGAATAACGTTACCATGGTGACTTTTCAGTGTGCGGAGCTGCTTATATGGTTCTTTCACAAGCACAGTTCACAACCAAACAGATTATGTCTACTCTACCTAGGAACTGCACATCGGGAAACTTATTGCACACCCCTTATATTGGCCATCTTCCTTATTGATCCAGTAGAGTATATTGTTCTGCTGCTAATGGTCTATCCAGTCATGTTTGTCATGCAAAACAAAGCACAATATCTAACCTATCATATTAGCTGATATAGAAATATTATCTATTGGCACAAGTCTCATACCCCGTCTGACAGATAATGTAAGAGTCTGTGGGAACATAATCCAAAAGTAATGGATATATTGTTATACTGATATGTTATGTTCCAATATCTTAATTACCATCCCGATTAACATTTCTCAGGTGCTAGAATTTGAAATCAAAGTATGGTCACACTCTATTCTTTGGGGCAGGAAATAGTTCTTCCTGGGGGTCTTATTTTCATAGG
Source organism: Crinia signifera (assembly GCF_055691185.1). Lineage (NCBI taxonomy): Eukaryota > Metazoa > Chordata > Amphibia > Anura > Myobatrachidae > Crinia > Crinia signifera. The sequence continues at coordinate 210,926,557 of NC_139221.1, read as the reverse complement.
AAAGTCATGAAAGACATTAGCTTAAGGATGATTCCCCTAAGCCCTTCATTAGCATCCCCTAGAAGTAATTGTTGACCAGTATATGGTAGACATGCTGGAACTCACTCCATAGGGTATAAGAGTAAACAAGAGTAATCCCACCCAACCTACCCAGAGTCATGGTACATGCCAATAATTCACCCTCTCTTTAACAATGTTGGAATTTGGCCATGGTTAAAGGGAGGGGGTATATGTCAGGTACATTTTTGTCCTGTGTAAGGATACTGATGTGTGGAATGCCATCTCCTTCCAAGCGTGACTAGTGATTGAACTGATTTTTAATATGAAAACTTAGTGTATTATACTTATATTATTATTATTATAATTTTATTTATAGGGCGCCATACAATGTAACAGTACAGGGAGACAAAACAGCATTACATTGAATAAATAACAAAACTAGAGTACAGGTAAAGAGCGCCACAGTTCAATACACATTACAGCTTAAATATAAGTAGTGAGGACTTGATCAATGTACTACTAGAGGCTTGTGGCCAATGATGGAGATGGGTATGCAGACAAAGATGGTTGCTGAGCGTTTGAGTATGGGAGAGCTGTGAGTGAAATGTGTAGAGAAGAGGGCTTTGACAACAGGAGGGAAGAGGGCCCTGCTCTGAGGAGCTTACAATCTACTTAGAATAGACAAATAAATATAAAAATGGTCCAAACCTAATGGTAGCCCTCTTGGGATAGCACCAAAGTGGTTCAACTCACTTGGAGTCATTTTCAATAAAGAGTGAGTTGAAATGCATTGTTGCTATCCCAGAGGGGCTACCCTTAGGTTTGGACACCATCATCTCCCTATCCTGCCTCTAAGCACTTCAGATTCCAGCTCCCCGGGAAATTGTGGTATTATATCGATATACGGTTACAGGTGTAGGGTTCTCTCTGCACCGACTACCTATGGTACGCCTTGATTTAATATTTATGGTCGATTTTATGCCTTTTTATATGATATTTATTTGATTTTCTGGATTTATTAAACAGTATTCTACTATTACAACCTTTGTCTGCCTTTTTGGTCATTGGCGGAGAAACATAAACCTAAGGAAGGTTTAATTATATTTTGGGGAAAAAAATGGAATACTCATATCCTAATTTGTCCAGCGCTTGGGTATTTTAATCTTTGTCTACTATCACATTGGAAGACTATCCAGGGACCTCTTTAAATACCCATAGCTGCAGATTAGTTAAGCACACCTTGTCATTACAAATAGTGTATTATATAATGTTCTTGATAACATTATAAAGATGACATTGTCTTTTCCAGGTTGTCTTGAGTGTGTGACGATCACACTGTCTACAAACCTTACTATACCAGGGATTTATTAAGTGAGCTTCAGCTCTAACATATTGGTATCACTGTACCTCACACTAATTTACTTCACATATATGATAAGTATGAACAGTAAATAAATAAAAACATGTTCCTTAACTGGAATTTTGGCTAAAAAGCCACAATATAATTCCTAAAATTAGCAGATTCTGTGAGAACTCAGACCAGGGCAAGGCTACCACCATACTTTACTTAACACAAGCACAGCTATATGTTCAGGTCGCAGCAATCAAAGTGGACTGGACAGGTCGGGATTCGGTCATTTGGTCTACAGCATGATGGTCGACAAGTATTGGGTCGACACCTTTAGGTCGACATGGGTCTAGGTCGACATGGCTGTAGGTTGACAGGTCATTAGGTCAACAAAAGCATTAGGTTGACATGGTCTAAGTGAACAGTCAAAAGGTCGACATGGTGTCGACCCCAATGCTTGTCGACCAACTTCTTGTAGACCAAATGATCCCATTCCGACTGGTCAGTAGCTCAAACAGGCACATACTGTACAAGCTCCACTGAACAAATCTGTACAGTACCTTTCCTGCAGTGAAACAGCAAGTTGTCATATCTGGTAAATTACCCATCATCCTGCCTTCATTTTTCCATCACCTATTTATTTAGTGTCTACAGTATACTCCTTTGTTGATGTGTAAACTCATTATAATTGCAATAACAGTATTAATCCATAAGTGTTATACAGACAAATATTTTGGTACTTATTTCCTAGCACGGCGCCCATCGCATAAGATTGTATGCCTTAATTAAGGCATACAATCTATACAATTGAAAAGATTTTTAATTGTATGTACAATATCGCATCTTATGGATCTCATCTTATGGATCTCATGGATCTTATGCATCCATAAGATGTATAAGATCCATGAGATCCATAAGAAGCCATAAGATAAAAGATCCATCAACACCAACCCGAAGCGTGGCGAGCGCAGCGAGCCCGCGAGGGGAGGCGGCACGCGTCCTCCGACCTTTAATACCCCCACTATCCACGTCGGCGTGGAGTTGATTTGGTATAGTGTGGCGAGCGTATAGTGAGCCCAAAGCGTGGCGAGCACAGCGAGCCCCGCGAGGGGACGCGTAATACCTGTGAAGTAATGCGCGGGGCTCGCTGCGCTCGCCACGCTTCGGGCTCGGTGGCTCGCTGCGCTCGCCACACTATATATCATCAACTCACACTATATATCATCATGCCGACGTGGTTAGTGGGGGTATGAAAAGGTCGGAGGATGCGTACCGCCGCCCCTCGCGGGCTCACTGCGCTCGCCACGCTTCGTGTTGGCGTCAATAGTGGGGTGGCGTTAACAATGGGGGGGGGGGGGGCATTTCACCCATGAAGGGGGGGGGGGGTGTTAGCAATTAAAATTGGAGTTTTGGGGGCTTTTTACATTGGAATCAATGTAAAATGGTCTCAGGGACCATTTCACATTGATTCCAATGTAAAAATCACGATCTCATCGCATGTATCTTATGCCGCACAAACACATAAGATGCATGCAATGCTTGTGATATCGGCCCGATACATACAATCTAGATCATGGGCGCCTTGCTAGGAAATAAGTACCAATATTTTTTTTATACAGTTTTGCAAAGGTATTGGCTTTATTTTGCACATTTTAAAAATTGTAAATAAGCATTCTAATGAAAATAACTATAAACAATTTATAGTTAAAATAATAAGGTTTGCTTAGAGATGAACACCCTGTGTTACTAAACTTTCTACTCTAATGTGTCATTTTTGAATAACATTCTCAAAAATATTGTAAACCATAGCAGAACAACTAAAATATTACATAATGAACAACCTTTTGCAGTGTATTATAATTTCTAAGGGCAGTTTTACACCCGGGTTTGGCTCCCACTACAGTGCACAAGATGTCACAAAACAGAATTTGTGATCTGATTACTGCCACCAATCACAATGCCCTCAATACGGCCTGAAACTTTTGAATATTTTTTTTATTACATTTTGACTTGTATTGAAACATTTACAGACTTAGGGGCAGATTTATTAAGCTTGGAGAAGAGATAAACTGGAGATAAAGCGGAGAAAAGGTAAAAGGAGATAACGCACCAGCCAATCAGCTGTGTTTGAAAAAGACATTTGGGAGTTGATTGGCTGGTGCTTTATCTCCTTTTACCTTTTCTCCGCATTATCTCCAGTTTATCTCTTCTCCAAGCTTAATAAATCTGCCCCTATATCATTGTTAATCCAACTTTTATTTATGCAAGTACATTTTGGGAGTAAAAAAAATGTTTGACATAATTCAACACTTTATTACTTGAATACTATTTATGATAGTTGTGTAATGCAATCACCTTGGTATTGATATCCATAACTGGTCTAAAATTATCTCAGCATACCCTTCCGCTGCATAAACTAGTCCTGAGGCTGCTTCTCCGACCCTGTGCCTGCTTACATCCTGCTATCAAGCCACCTCCCACTTGCCTGCACCTCATGTAATCTGTCTGTCTCCCCTTCCTACTAGATTGTAAGCTGCAAAGAGCAGGGCCCTCTTCTCTCCTGTTGTCAAAGCCCTCTTCTGTTCACATTTCACTCACAGCTCTCCCATACTCAAACATTCAGTGACCATCTTCGTCCACATACTCATCTCCATCATTGGACACACGCCTCTAGTCACTGGCGTAACTATAGGGACGCAGCCCCCGCGGTGGCGGGGAGGCGCCGGGTGTCTGCGGGCGCTATTTTTTCTCAGCCAGCTCCCCACTGCTTGTGGGTGCAGCGGGGAGCTGGCAGGGGGGTCCGTGCGGCGCGGAGGTACCTGTATTCAGGCAGGGAGAGCCTGGAGGTCCCTGCGCCTGCGGCGCTGAGTAGGATGTTGCCGGCCGGGGTCCCTGCAGTGAAGTGGAAATAACGCGCTATCTCCGGCGGAGATAGCGCGTTATTTCCACTTCACTGCAGGGACCCCGGCCGGTAACATCCTACTCAGCGCCGCAGGCGCAGGGACCTCCAGGCTCTCCCTGAAATTAATACAGGTACCTCCGCGCCGAACGGACCCCTGCGGGGGGCAGCGGCAAAATTGTCGGGGGGGGGCGCGAAATTGTCCCGGCGGGGGGGAGCAAAAATTTGCGTTACGCCACTGCCTCTAGTAGTACATTGATCAAGTCCTCACTACTTACATTTAAGCTGTAATGTGTATTGAACTGTGGTGCTCTTCACCTGTACTCTATTTTTGTTATTTATTCAATGTAATGCTAAGTTTTGTCTCCCTGTACTGTTCCTTTGTACGGCGCTGCGAAACACTTGTGGCGCCCTATAAATAAAATTATAATAATAATAGTTAATGATTTTTTCAAAATGATTATTGTGGGGAACCTCTTCCAAATGTTACTACAAACTGTATAGTGTATGTTTGGCATATTGCACAACTCTGTGTCTATTCCTACCACTCAGTACTCTCCATTTGCATTGTAATATAGAAATAAATATTTCTTAATTGCAATTTGAAATATGTCTGAATAGATGTACGAGAATATTGGCTCAGTAATGTACTGCTAAATATTGTATGCATTATCAATAGCAAAAGATACAAACTAACACATCTACAATATACAGTGACTCATAATATGTGAGAATTTACAACCTCACTAACTAGACAATGTTTACAACATAAATGACTATTGATATGTGCATGTTACACTGCACCGTTAGCATAATCACTCAATAAATATACACGTCAAGAATTATTTTGTCACCTTGTCATATTGTTAATGGGTTCTGTTATGTTGGCTCCATTTGTACTTGTCAGATTTAACTAAAAAGTCATCCATCAACAGCTGTGACCTTTGAAGATATCATGACAATTGGTACATTTTGACCTTTCAAAGACAAATTGCACAAATATACTGCATGCTAGATAAGTGAATGGTGAGTAAAGCACTAGTGGGTGGCAATTTGGTACACATCTCTGGGATGCAGATGATTTGGTCAGAGTGCTTAACAATTGGATTTCTGGGTACTTGTTTCCTAGCACGGCGCCCGCAATTTTGATCTCAAGCATCGGGACCAAAATAATCGCGTGGATCGCATCACATGCAACCAAATTGCATGTAATGCAATCAACGCGATCAACGCGATTTTAACATTGGAATCAATGTAAAATGGTCCCTGAGACCCAATTTTACATTGTGCCCAATGTAAAAAGCCCCCAAAACCCCAAATTTAATTGCATACCCCTCCTCATGGGTGAAATGCCCCCCCATTGTATACGACACCCCACTATTGACGCCAACCCGAAGCGTGGCGAGGGCAGCGAGCCCGCATGGGGCGGCGGTACGCGTCCTCCGACCTTTTCATACCCCCACTATCCACGTCGGCGTGGAGTTTACTTTATAAAGTGTGGCGAGCACAGCGAGCCACCGAGCCCGAAGTGTGGCGAGGGGACGCGCATAACTTCACAGGTATACGCGTGCGCTCACCACGCTTCGGGCACGGTGGCTCGCTGCGCTCGCCACACTTTATAAGATCAGCTCCAGGCCGACGTGGATAGTGGAAGTATGAAAAGGTCGGAGGACGCGTACCGCCTCCCCTCGTGGGCTCGCTGCGCTCGCCACGCTTCCGGTTAGCATCAATAGTGGGGTGGCCTTAACAATTGGGTGACATTTGACTTACCTTTAACACGTGAGGGTGCATATACAATGTTCCCTATGTAAAATCGTGTTGATCGCGTCGATCGCATCGCATGCCATTATAATGGCATGCGATGGATGCGATCAACGCGATTTTAACATTGAAAGCTCAATTAACATTTAGCCCTATGTAAAATCGCGTTGATTGCGTCGGTCGCATTGCATGCCATTATAATGGCATGCGATGGACGCGATCAACGCAATGTTCTTATTGCCGGCAATAAAGCCCGGTAATTGACAGAATATCGCGTCCATCGCGTCGATCGCATACCTTAAGTACCTTAACTTAAGGTATGCAATTAACCCCGACGGGCGCCGTGCTAGGAAACAAGTACCGATTTCTGTAAGTAAGAGCAGCTTCAAATACCAGGACTAAAAGCCGCTTACTTCTAATGCTGGGAACACACTATAAAATACAATGTGCGACTATGACCAATCGGCATGATCAACATATAGGGTCCGATTCATGTACTCAGAATGCTGTGAAGATTGCAGCTTATTGAGCACCCAAGATCCTGCCCACTGCCCATTTGAATGTCTGCCCCCTCCCGCCGCCTATTCTCCTCATTAACATGCGAGGGGATGTGTAATGAAAACATCCCCTCGCATGCGTTCCGCTGCAGAAGAAATCATTTGATCATTTACTGATTTTTTCACCAAATCACAGAAAGCAGATTACAATGGCGAGCAGATTTGTTACCTCAAACATATATACAGTATATAGTATTTGGTAGACTCCGCACTCACGACCTTCCATGATCCTTTATTGAGGTGCTCCCCTAAGGAGACACAATGTGTCCCAATAATATAACAGTTTAGGGTACAATACTCCAATGAGGGCACTCACCACAGTCTCAAAGTGACTTTTTTAATAAGGGTACATTACCACTTAACACAGCATGTAGTGGCCGAAACGTAGACTACATGCTGTGTTAAGTGGTAGACAGAGAGAGAGAGAGAACAGACTCCTGTTACACGCCACAGATGTTAAGGTTACTGTGTCCGGGCTGCCTGACTTATAAGATCTCCTGTTGGATGGGGAAGTAAGGGAAGCAGTTGTAAAATGGCGCCCTTTTGGTGACCTTAGTAATTAGATCAACATAGCCTTGTAGTGAAGCAAAGTAAAGTCCAAAGTTTATAAACATTTATTAAAAAAGTCTCTTATTCCACACAATTTAGGTGGCTGTTCCAGACTATTAAAAGGTTCAATGGTGTATTTCTTATATTTCAGAACAGCGAACAAGTGTTACCAACGCGTTTTCGTCCCAACACAGGACTTCATCAGGGGTTCGCTATAAACATGGAAAACATCCTTCAGAAAAATATTTACAACAGATTTGTACATTCATTAAAAATTCAGTTCTTAGGACTTCACTTTACAATTTGTTAAACAATAATTAATAACTTACAAAGAGGAACTTTAAAAAAGTGGAGGTAAAAACAGGTGAAGAAGAAACAGGTGAAGAGAAAACAGGGCACAGAATCTTAGTTAGAGCTTTCACATGTCTATCTGTTATATAACAGATATCACAACAATTACTTCCAAGTTGACTTTTGTGGGTCCACAATAGGATTAACTTTTTGTTTAGGTCCTACATAGGTCCTACATAGTACATGTTACACTTTTACTCCTAGGTCTAGATCAGTGGTCTCCAACCTTTTTGGGGGCGGGAGCTACTCGCGATGAAATAAACCGCCCGAAGAGCTACTTAAATAAAAAAAATAAAAAAAATATGCATAATAACCAAAAAATGCCCTTTACCCATTATGCCACACACCCCAATGCCCCAAACACAAAATGCCACACACTGCAATGTCCAATATGCTGCATACATACCTCCCAACACTGGAGGTAGAGGAGAATGGACATCTGCGCGTGCATCTGCGCGGACATCTGCGCGTACCCCCAATAGTGCCAGATACACACATATGCCCAATAGTGCCAGATAGACATATGCCCCCAATAGTGCCAGATACACACATATGCCCAATAGTGCCAGATACACATATGCCCCCAATAGTGCCAGATACACATATGCCCCCAATAGTGCCAGATATACATATGCCCCCAATAGTGCCAGATACACATATGCCCCCAATAGTGCCAGATACACACATATGCCCAATAGTGCCAGATACACATATGCCCCCAATAGTGCCAGATACACATATGCCCCCAATAGTGCCAGATTCACATATGTTCCCACGGGGCCAGGTATGCCCCCACAGTGTCAGATACAAACACACGCACTGTGCCCTCTAACATAAAAAAAAAATAGCCAGCAGTTTACCAGGGGGTTCATCTACTACCGTGGTACTCCTGCGAGGCTACATGCCCATTTTTTCTGCTGTGGGGGCATGGTCAGCGCTCTAAGAGCTGTAGCCACATGGGGTGAGGCCAATGAAAATGGGGGTGTGAAACACATATGCCAGATACACATATGCCCTCAATAGTGCAGTGCCAGACACACATACCCCCAATAGTGCCAGAAACACACATATGCCCAATAGTGTCAGATACACATATGCCCCCAATAGTGCCAGATACACACATATGCCCAATAGTGCCAGATACACATATGCCCCCAATAGTGCCAGATACACATATGCCCCCAATAGTGCCAGATATACATATGCCCCCAATAGTGCCAGATACACATATGCCCCCAATAGTGCCAGATACACACATATGCCCAATAGTGCCAGATACACATATGCCCCCAATAGTGCCAGATACACATATGCCCCCAATAGTGCCAGATATACATATGCCCCCAATAGTGCCAGATACACATATGCCCCCAATAGTGCCAGATACACACATATGCCCAATAGTGCCAGATACACATATGCCCCCAATAGTGCCAGATACACATATGCCCCCAATAGTGCCAGATTCACATATGTTCCCACGGGGCCAGGTATGCCCCCACAGTGTCAGATACAAACACACGCACTGTGCCCTCTAACATAAAAAAAAATAGCCAGCAGTTTACCAGATTTACAAAAAAAAAATGGGAGCCAAACGATTTTTAATTAACAGACCTGGCAGGGTACCAGCCCAGTGGGGATACCACATACACACACACTGCCCTCTGGTTGGTAGGTTGCATACAGGGATGAGGAGGATGCCCTGTAGTGGGTAGGTGGCACACAGGGATGAGGAGGATGCCCCGTGGTGGGTAGGTGGCACAGAGGGATGGGAGGATGCATATCGTGTGGATGGAGGGATCAGTTTGGATGCGCCACTGTATGTAACACGGAACAATGGTGGTGGGCTTGCTCACCCTGGGTGTACAGTACTTGATGCTGCCACGCTCCCAGCGAGACACATATCCCCAGAACACTGTTCAGCCCGGACCCCCGCCTCCAGTTACACTACTCCTCAGCTCTCGGCAGTGATATATGACTCACCAACCACGATGTTCGCATCCAGCAATCTTCCTCCAGTTCCTGCTCTGACTGCAGTAGAGGTCCGACTGGCGGCGGCTCCTCCGTGGACACTACAAAGGCAGCAGCAGAGCATACCATCTCCTCCCTCTCCGGCGGCAAGTCTCCCTCTCATTGGGACCCCGGATCCTGGTCTCTTTCATCGGCAGCAGTGGGGGTCCTGCATATACCCACTCCGGGAGTCTGACTATGTGGGGAGACACATGCCGATCCGGGCAGAGTGCATTCCAGGGGACGCAGGCATACTTGCCGCCAAGCGACAACCGCATGTCAAAGGTCAGACGAGCTACTACAAATGACCAGGCGAGCTACCCGTCGCTCGCGAGCGACGGGTTGGCGATCCCTGGTCTAGATTAATTAGAGATTCCTCACACTAGGTTTATGTGGTTATTAACAACATGGGAATGAGGGTGTTGGTCTTGGATATTTGATTTACTTACTCAATCACATTAAAACTTTTCGTTCAACTGTTGAGTTGGTGTAGGTGCCTCTTAATTGTCAGAAATGGTTACACCTACATATAAACAAATTACAGACATGACTGTAAATAGGGAACTGGTTTGGTATGACTCTTTAGTGGCCATACTTATGATGTACTTAGGTTCATACCTTTACAAGATTAAAGAATTTGTTGACAGCTCCATGTTTTTGAAAAGACCCGTTGGCCCGTCTTTCTAAGATCTGGGGGCATTTCAAATAGACTGCTCTGTCTGTATAAAATAAAACATGGATAAACAGGGGATATTTACTTAGAGCATCACTTTTTTCCCCTTTTTATATATCTTAGAGTGGAGATATGAGAAGATATACATACCAGTGCTGGATTAAAAATAAATAGATATACTCAGTACAGACAAAAAGGAAAAAGGGGGTTTTGTAACTGCGTTATTTGAGGAACGAAATCATTAACACATTTGTTTTTAACAATTTATTAAATAGACAATCAAAATAAAATCATAAACATATTCATGTATACATAAATTAAAATGACACTAAAATGAAAAGCAATTGGTGCAAATGTTGGTGAATAAAAACTCCACTTTGATTGTGGGCAAGTTTGTTGGAAAAGGCACCCCACTGATCATTTTTGTGTGTGGATCCTGTTCCTATTGCTTCCACGGACAATAGTAATTTGAGGGGGGGGGGGAGGAAACAGTCACTGTCACTCACATATCTGGGATGGTTACCACTGCTACAAGCTGCACTTGAGGTGGTCCCCGTGTAGTTGTCGTGCTGTCCTCTGATCTCCTTTGGATATCCCCAATCAATAGTGATGTCCGCCTTTGAGTGCCAGGTTCAGGGTTTTTCCCAATTGTTTGTAATCCACAGTCCACAATAGAAGAAAGAGTGGGGGTGCTGAAGACTAACGTGTTTTAATGTGTATCTTTTCCCTTTTCACGAAGAAAAGACATTATCCTTTTCTGTGAAAATCCGTGAAAAGGGAAAATATACACATTAATCATTAATACACATAAACAATTAATTAGCACTTAAATATTACACAGTGTAAAAAGAATGTATAGATATCTCACTAATTTAATTAATCAACACCAATAGTACCATAAAAGAATAAGTGAAATAAATAAAAATGATAATAAATAAATTGATACGATCATCACATAAGATATTAATTAGTAGGCACTTCTCTGCCTTTTGGCTAAGATCAAGTGTAGTATCTGTTCTTATCAGTTCATTCTGAGAGGCAGCTCTGCTCCTTGTTTCTTGGACCGACAACAGTCCTTCTCAGGGCTACCGCTGCCAGGCCGAGAAGAGCGAAAGAGCGAAGACGTCGAGACTGCGAGGAGGAGAAGACATCACCTGAAGAGGGAGAAGCCGGAGAAGACTGAGGCTCAGACTTGCTCTGCTCTGCCCTCCGAAGCGACTGCCGACCCCTCCTCCTCTCGACGCCGAGGAAGAAGCTTCTCCCCGACTGCGAGGAGAAGAGGACTTCGCCTGAAGATGATTGCAACGCACTCTAGCCACCTGGGAGAGGCAGACTTGTTTGCTCTGCCCTCTCAAAGCCTTGCAGCACTCCCGAGCTGCCTAGGAGGGTCAGACTTTTCTGCTCTGCCCTCTGAAGCCTCCACCGCTCCGGAGCCGCTGCCGAGGGCCAGACTTTCTGCTCTGCCCTCCAAAGCTCTGCAATGCTCCCCAGCCTCCGTGGAGGGTTAGACTTGCTTTGCTCTGCCCTCTGAAGCCGTGCATCGCTCTCTAGCCCCCTTGGAGGGGCTAACTAATCCACAATTGTTAAAAAACAATACAATTTAATAACAAAGAGCCACAATGGGCAACAAATAGTACATAAAAAGCGTTTTTGTTACAGCGTATATTTGTCAATTTCTCAGGTTCATATTACTCCAGTGATGAAACAAGGGTCCAACGCATTTCGTCAGAAAGTTGACTTCATCAGGGGCTTACAAGCAAAGTTTTTTTTGACAATCGAATGACACTGTAAATTCAATATAAACAGTCATAAATCAATATCATATCTATACTTTAATTAAAAACAACATTTAAGCTGAAGAAAAAATGGGATGAGGAGAGGAGGATAGAAAGAGAGGATAATGGTGAAAATTAATACACCATGATTAATATTATGAGAGCTTCAAAAAAGGTGATGTGTCTATTTTGATCCGCAGATCTGTGATATTACAATTTATAGTGTATATCTTGTGGAATTACAATACTAATAAAAATAGTGAGCATATAATTAATTTGTGAACATTAAATTAAGTTTAAACTTTGATAGATATAATTACAGTGAATTTCATAAATCATTAACCTTTATATTTTAGACAATTCCATAATCAATGATTATGGTCCCCGTAGATAGCTTATAGTGAAAGAAAGCCCCACCAGAAATAGTAAAATATAATAGAATTTTCAAAAGGATATATATACCTTCGTATAAAACAATAATTTCATACACACTGTCAAGATGGCGTCAGTGATTCATAAACGGTAATGCATAAAAACCATATATCTGGAGGAAAAGAATATATGATAACCATTTTAAAACTCCTATATTTAGAGAACAATATGACTCCATAATGAGGAAAAGAAAGATTTTTTTCCCCCTACTTACAAAAAACAGCCAGAACTGCTTTTTTTAGGCTGGTAATGACCATCGAACACCAATCAATTTTTTAGACTTGATAAGTGGGGGTTGATGTCTGCCCCAAAGGCAAATGCGACCTCAGAGATTTTTCCAATAGTATAGACTTATCTATGAAAAAAGCCAGAGGAGATGGCTTTCAATACAATCATACAATTTGTATGTGACAGTGATTTAAGACTCAAAAAATAAGAAATAGTACTTACATAAGTCAGGACTACCGGATGTGCATTCACTGGAATCCAAAAGCTGAATGGAAACCAGTGTGCTGAGATGGCTTTATATAGGGAGCCAGAGGATTACATCACTTCCTGTGTGGTTTAATACTATAATTTTTAGTTAGCCTAAATGAGGGTTTTTGGCTCATGCTAGGTTGACTATAATGAACCTGACAAGAATTCCGGCATAGATATTAGTGCTTAATAAAAAACCACTAACAGTAATGTTCCAAGTATTCCTAAAATAACCTAATTGTCCAATGGAACGCAGGGCGGTCCGCCGTGCGTTCCAAACGGCGGCCATTTTATTTGTTCAAAGGATAAGATCGATAGGACCTGTGTTGAAAGATACTTTATTTATATACAATTGGGAGCTTCTACTTAAAAGGCGCAATATCGGGGCTTTGTTTGTGATAATAAATATGTTATTAGTCTACATTAGGTGGTCCGGATCGCCAGAATCCCGGACGTGATGGTAACGAATGTGACTTTCCGCTTATCTATAGTACCAGTGCCCTTACTTCAGAGCGGGCGGAAGTTAGCTTCCGTGTGCTCCGTTCTATGTGTTCCTCTTTTATGCATCAGAATTCCTGCCTGTGTTATAACTATGGGCGGAACTGCAATGATTACTGAGGGAATCGTTATACTATCCATGCGTACCAATAGAGACTTACTGTATAATGGAACGCAATATGCTCTGATTTGTTTTAAAGGGATATTCCCCACTTTCTTCTTTTGGGAAAATCATGTTATAGTTCTAATATTATTTGATTCATTTATCTTTTACTTAAAGGGTCTTTATTTGGGTATGGGATATTTTACCTTTTACAGATATAAAACTACATAGAACTCCATAGTGTACACATGTACTCGTCCCTGCAAGGTCCTACTAATAGACTTAATTATATCAATCCCATATATTACTAAATTCCAAGTGCACATGCTTGCATAAACCGTATGAGTGCCTATACTTTCCAAGTGAGTTATTTAAAGTATTACATGATTATTTAGAACAAATTAGGCTTACTTAGTGCTAATTTTAGTGATATACAATTTTTTTTTATATTTTTTATTTTTTATATAGAAAAAAAGACTTGGTTGGGATTACAATAAATCGAACTTAGTAAATTTAAGATTCTAACTCATTAAATTTGAACTTGCTCCCACTGTTATGGGTATTAGAGTGGTACACTGAATATATTTAATATCAATCAAATTCGAACATTGGATCCAGAGAAATTTAAGCAAAACCTTATTTTTTGGATCATCCAATCACTGTCACATTTACATCGAAATTTCACGAGTTACAGGCAGTTTTTATCGGGATATTTACAGGCAGCATCTGTACAGCTAATTAATGCATTATTATGTGTATGGGCATATATAGAAGTGCCCCTAGTGTGGAAGACCAAACCCCAGACAAAAAGACCAGTTTGAATATAGGCATGAGGAAAGGTTGAGCAGGAGTGATTAGATTTACAGAAATGCCACTATGTCAACTCCTTCATTGAGCCCCTTTGGGCTAAGGGAGACTAGGGTATATATCCAAAAGCTCTCCTTCTTTATTAACCCATGATCCCTGTTTCCACCTCTTGGATTGACAGGCACCCGCTCAATAATGGTGAAACTAAAGTTTTCTTTGGTCACAACCGAGTTGTGTTTCTCCAGATAATGTTTGGGTAGGCTGTGGACCTTCACTGTGTTTCTGATGTTTCGCATGTGTTCTTGTATACGTATCTCGGCTTGTCTTATGGTCTTGCCTACATAGACCAAATTACAGCTGCAGGTAATTTTGTATACTATGTGGTCTGAGTTGCAGGTGACTGCTTCCGTGATTTTGTACTCCTTGCCGTTTTTGAAGATGTGATGAAATTGAGGTTTTTCCAGGAAGGGGCAACAGATGCATCTGTTACAGGGTGAAGTGCCCGGTTTCTTAGAAGCCGGTTCTCCCCGCTGTCAGTGCGGGGGGAGCCGGCTCTGCTGCAGAAGGGAGACCAGCGCTGGATCCTGGATCGGTATGTATATTGGTGTAAAATTGAAGTGTGTGGATGTGTATGTAATAAAGTTTTACTTTTCTGTGTGTGTGTTTTATTTTAACATTGTTTTTACAGGTGGACTACAAGTCCCAGCGGGCCCATTAATGCCCCGCATGCTGGGACTTGTGGTTCTCCAAGTCCCAGCATGCGGGGGAGGTCTGCTGGCACTTGTAGTTCTCCTGTATTAAGCAATGTTAGGAATGTGAATTTAACCCTATCAGGCCGGCATCCAATGGCCAGGGACGCCTGTGACAGTCCCGGGCTTCAGCCCTGGACGGGTGAAGCCTGGGGGGGGGACATCCCTCCAGGTACACCGTCCAAGGCTGACCAGCCACGGTGCTCATGGTACGGCCGGGGGACCTTGTGTAAAAAGTGTCCCCCGGCTGTGGCATGACACTGCGGGCTGTTGGAGCCCGGTGCTGGTTTCAAAATACGGGGGACCCCCAGATTTATTGTCCCCCGTATTTTTGGAACAAGGACCGGTCCAAGAGCCCGGGGCTGGTTTCAGAAATACGGGGGACCCCTACGCTTTTTGTCCCCCGTATTTTTGGAACCAGGTCCGGCTCAATGAGCCCGGGGCTGGTTATGTACAGGAGGGGGGACCCCACGCCGTTTTTTTGTTTTTTTTACTTTTACACATATTTTACCAAAGAACCATACACAGATCACATGATCTGTGCATGGTTCTGACAAAATCGCCATGTTTCTGACAAAATCGCCAGTCAGGATCAGGTCTATTTTTTTTGGGATGTTTAGACCATTTTTTTGGGCGATTTCCAAATTCGCATCTCATTAAATATGCGAATTGTATATTTTTCAATGGGGAAAACATCTGGATGCGAATTCCGGAGTTAAAAAAAATCGCACTTTCAGAAAGTGCAATTTCGCTGCAAATCCTGCATTTTTTGCCGATTTTCGCATCTCATTAATTATGCGAGTTCGGGAAAAAGTGCAAAAACGGCCGTTTTTGCGATAAAAATCGCCAAAAACCCAACATCGACCTCTAATAAATGTCACCCATTGTTTGCAAAAGGACTGCATACGGGTGTATCGTATGACATGCAATAAAGAATACAGTATCTATCCTTATGTATCAATGCCTATTTTCCCTATAGATTGTAAGCTTGACTGTCTGTAAATACCCAGTTTGTTGTATCACTGTCTCCTTTTGTAAAGCGCAATGGAGCAGAGGCGTAGGGAGGGCGGAGCCACCGGAGCTCCTGCTCCAGGCGCCGATTGGTGGAATGGCGCCGCCGGCCCGCCCCCCCTCCGCAAATGATACCTGCCTGCAGTTCAAGGCAGTGGCGCCATAGCCACCGTGAGGCAGACCCCGCGGCTATTTGGAGGAGAAAGAGCCAGCGGGGTCTGCGGTGGGCGCCTGTCAGGGACAGGCTGTGCATTTAGTAATTGCGCTGCACTCTGCTCCGGGGCACGCTGCTGATTGACAGCTTGAGCCGTCGGCACCCGGCATGTAGCTACCCGGTTTTTCTTGGTCCCCTGCGGCTGTTATAGAGGAGAAGGGGAAGGAGTGATCTGCATACGAAGATACTGCTGCTGCTGCTGCTCCCGAGTCCCAGGCAGAGATGAAACTGTCAGTCAGCCCTGTGTAAGGGGACATGACAAAGTTCAGGAGCAGCAGCAGTGAGCTTGCTGATAGGTAACTAAGTGCTCCCACCCTCCACCCCTTAACAACAATAGACAGTGGGTGCCGAAAAGGGGCGTGGCTAAAGACGACAAGGGGCGGGGCTAACAACTCGAGTCAAATGGGGCAGAGTTACATGGGAGCAGCTGCCTGCAGGACATCACGGGGTCAGCCATTAGACCAAGTAAGTGTTGCCACAGTCAGTTATTGAATAAGTGTGTATGGCCAATATATATAGATGCAGCCATGTTACAGGGAGCATTATATGTGTAGGCAGGGCTGCTCCTGGGGGAATTCTGCACTATGCATATAAACAGCTTTGCTATTGGAGGCATTATGGGTGTAAGCCAGTGCCGGATTAAGGTGTGTGGGGGCCCTGGACAACAAAATTGTGGGGGTCCCCACAGACAACCATTACACAGACGACACAGTGCCCGTCCCCCCGGCGAGGCTGGTACCTGGTCAGGCGGGTAGAGGGTCTCTGCAGGGTCCAAGCAGTCAGCAGTGCTGGTGTGGGGGCCCCCAAATGTGTGGGGACCTCGGGGCGACGGCCCCTGTCGCCCCGTGCTTAATCCGCAGTGCCTCTACTGGGGACATTATGCTTGTTAGTGGTGCTGCTCCTGGGGGTTTGTTATGCGGTGCTGCAATTTGGGCATTATGAGGTTAAGTTGCACTGTTACTGCTGGCATCATGTGTGCAAAGTGGCACTGCTACTGGGGGCATAATTTGCATAGGCAACAATGTTACTGGGGGCATTATGTGTTTAAAGGTCCGCATACGCTGTGATCCCCCCAAGACACAAAGATACTAGAGGTGCAGGAGCCCCTCTAGCATCTGTCTATT
The DNA here is from genome assembly GCF_055691185.1 of Crinia signifera. Taxonomy (NCBI): domain Eukaryota; kingdom Metazoa; phylum Chordata; class Amphibia; order Anura; family Myobatrachidae; genus Crinia; species Crinia signifera. Next base: position 210,909,219 of record NC_139221.1, on the reverse strand, counting down.
ATAGGGGAGTGCAGAGCACCCAATGCTACCCGGAAGTGTGGATTCCGGGAGCGCTGTCCTTCAATGTGCACCCCCGGCAATGAGCATGTAACTCTGCTGTAGGCACCCCTGGGAAACTATCAAGTAACTAGCTCTGGCAATGACCATGTATTCCCCCATGGCAACAAGCATGTAACTCCCCCTAGGTAACAAGCAAGAAACTCCCCCTGGGAAACCAGCATAAAACCCCTGGAAATAAGCATTTAACCCCCACCCTCCCTGTGGCAACAAGCTTGAAACCCCTGGCAAGGAGCATGTAACCCCCAGACAATGTGATGTAATCCCTGGCAGCAAGAATGTAACCCCTGACATTGAGACAGAAACTCCTGGCAACAGGCATGTAACTCCTTACAATGAGCATGTAAGCAAGTAGCAGTTATGATATACACACATATAAATGCACACACATATACTGTATATGTATATAAATGTATATATTTGTGTGTGGTGGTGTGTGTGTGGTCTTATATAGCGCAGCACATTCTGTTAGAGTGTCTTATATAGTGCAGCAGATTCCGTTACAGCTTCTTATATAGCGCAGCAGATTCCGTTACAGTGTCTTATATAGCGCAGCAGATTCCGTTACAGCATCTTATATAGCGCAGCAGATTTCGTCACAGTGTCTTATATAGCGCAGCAGATTCCGTTACAGTGTCTTATATAGTGCAGCAGATTCCGTTACAGTGTCTTATATAGCGCAGCAGATTCCGTTAGTGTCTTATATAGCGCAGCAGATTCCGTTACAGCATCTTATATAGAGCAGCAGATTCCGTTACAGTGTCTTATATAGTGCAGCAGATTCCGTTACAGTGTCTTATATAGCGCAGCAGATTCCGTTACAGTGCCTTATATAGCGCAGCAGATTCCGTTACAGTGTCTTATATAGCGCAGCAGATTCCGTTACAGTGTCTTATATAGCGCAGTAGGTTCAGTTACAGTGTTTTATATAACGCAGCAGATTCCGTTACAGTGTCTTATATATTTTAAATCTAACATGCCAACACATGTTAGCCACGCCCCCAATTCATTTGGGGGGGGGGGGCGCGAAATATGCCCTTGCTCCAGGCACCATGGCACCTAGCTACACCGCTGCAATGGAGTATGCTGCGCTATATAAGAAACTGTAAATAAATAAATAAATCTCTGCCATTTGGGAGGTTCCCACTGTGTTTGCAGGCAACTTCTCTCCTAGTGTATGGGCATTTCTAAGTTATAAATCAGCGTGTGCTACACACAATCCTGTGCCATGAGCAATGGATTCCGATGTTGGTATACTGAACATTGGGCTCCCGACCGTTGGTTAGTCATACCACATCCATCTGCAATTGCAATCTTGATCTGTAATCCTATGTGCCTACAGGAAAAACTAGGTGCACTTGCTCAAATCAAGCTGGTTAACAATGAGTAATGCCCCATACACAATAGAGGAGATAGCAAAATATATTAATGACCCTCTTACTCATTCTGCATGTATAGACTAGGGAGGTCCTGCAGCATGGCCCCCTCTACCCCTTTCACCCCCCACCACTACCACTGCCGCTCTCTTCCCGACCAGAAAATGTGCATGCACTTCACAATGCCGGCACTCCACCAGGTCCGTGCCACCACCAATATTGGCGTGTGCGGGGATAGCCTAGTGTGTATGGGGCTTTCATTTCTCTTAGTGATTTAAAGATGAAGAAGCTTCAAATAAAAAGCCACATGCACTCCCTTTGTCACATTAAAAGGAGTAGCCGAAAGCACTGGTACTTTGCTTTTCACTTAGAGTGTATCACTTTAATGAAACAGTCCCTTAGAGCCTTTCATTTGCCAAACACATGCTATTAATTACCTGGATAACATGGTGTGCTTGCAGTGAGAACAGACCAAGAGTTATTTGATGCAAATGATTGCTCCTGGCTGTCAGTTCTAGTTGTGCCATAAAATGGAACTTCAAAAAGATGAGAAAGGTATTTCAATAAAATCCCTCTATGAATTCATCCAACCACTGAATATCTCCGAGGTTTATAGGACCAAGAGCTAAGAGTTCAGATCTGATTGAAACAGTTATTCTCCTTGGCAGAGTAGCCAATCCAATGGCTGTATTCATGTTCTGTGCTCTGTAATCATAGATTAGTAGCAAGCACTTACGTAGCAGTCATGATGTTTTTGGGGTCACTTGTTAACTCTTTAACAGCTATGGCAAAATAACCTTTTTTATGTTGTGCCAGAATTAAAATCGAAAAGAAAGTTACTGTATTATATAAAAACAATAATAATTATCTGCTACTTATAAAATCATCAGAGAAAGTCACACATAAACTCTGATCACTTTTCACTTTGTAATAGACAATTATACAGGACCAACATATACAATGCATTGCCCTTTTCACCAATCAAGAAAAAAAACCTAATATCTAAAGCCCCACATACACTCTGCGACTTCTCCAAAGGACAAAAAGTCGCATGCGATGCACCTCGGAGCTTCCATAGGTTGCCATCACATGCGGACCTTTGGCATACGTTATATTGCATGCTTTCCATTCCTGGCTGTTTGGAGGCTGTCCAAATTGAAGGTCTGACGTGCAGCATGTCCGATATCCGACTCAGATGTCAAACACATGCAATTTGGCCACTTTTCACCTGATTTTTTGTCCCAATTGTGTGAAAAGTGGTCAAATCGTACTAGTGTATAGCCAGTTTAAATGTGCGTGTGTGTGTCTGTGTGTGTGAACATGGGCAGACTAGATGGACCAAGCGGTTCTTATTTGCAATCAAATTCTATGTTTCTTAATAATTTGAGAGATACAGTAGTAAATGTTGAAGTATAAAGGATATAGAAGAAAAAAGGAGACATAATACATAGCTTTTAATATCTATTCATGGTTAGAATAGTGTGTCAAATAATCCTGAATACTCCTCTGGCAGTGATGGAAACAGTAAATATTATAACACAAAGAATGAAGAATAGATTGCGTTAGTTCCCATGGAAAAGCAGAAAATATCACAATACAGTAAGTCAGTTTCACACAAGACGATTTTCCCATTTTTCTAAGCGATCTAGATTACGTAGAAAAGAAGCACACATCTCAATGGTGAGGCGTGGGCCTGCGTGTCGCCATTGACCACTAAGATCTTTAGCACATGCAGTCAAGATCTAGATAGATTGCCTGCATGTGCATAAAGAGTGGTTTTCACAGATCGCAATGTGTGTGGGCGATCTAGCTATCAGGGTAGCTCAAGGGAAATTGCCTACACTACATTGCTCAGCACACCTGCTAAACTGAAATCGCCCTGTGTGTATGGGGCTTGAGTTTTCATCAGTGGAAGTCATAATCATGTCACCACATAGAATAGCGTACAGCAAAAATATTCTCACATAGATTTAGAGAAGTACATATCCTTATTTACATAATCAAATATTTGCTCAAGTTTCTCAAGTTGATGAATAGTTTTACTCCATGTAATGAGACAATAGGTCCATAATTATACACTATAATAATTATACACTAGTGTGCCTAGGGGTACAAGGTTTCTATAATGGGCATAAAGTGTGCAGTCTATGGGGGACCACACTGTACACCCTGCATTCATTTATTGAATACTTACTCCTGCGTCGGCAGCAGCAGCCCTGCACAAACCACTGGGAAAACGGCCTAGCCTTTTGCACATGCACAGTGGAAAAATCATCAATACAGTGGCCTCTGCCCAACCTGCACTTACATACTGGACTCTAGTACAGCATTAGGGTCTCCTCACCCTAGTACTCCGAGTCCCACTGCACTGCCAGCTAGAGAGGAGTCTAATCTCACAAACCCTTGCACCTTTACAGAGGGCGCAACCCCTTTTAGGCGTGGCCTCTCCACAAGGGGTGTCACGTTTGGGACAACTGTGATGTTGGGAGTTAGGTTTACAAATAACATAGAATTTGCTGGCAGAAAAGAACCAAATGGCCCATACAGTATTAGGAAAGGGGTATCAGGGTTGAGTTAGTGGTTTGAGTTATGGTATTAGGGTTAGTTTAGGGGATGGGGTTAGGGTATTAGAGATCGTGGGGCAGATTAAATAAGCATGGAGAAGTGATACATTGGAAGATGATAATGCACCAGCCAGTCAGCTCCTAACTGTCAAGTTACAGACTGGGCTTGAAAAATGAAAGGTTGGAGCTGACTGGCTGGTGTGTTATCACCTTACACATTATAATTATACAAGGCCTAATAAATCAGCCCCAGGGTATTAGGGTGGGGCTAGGGGTTAGGGTATTAGGGTTAATGCGGAGGAGTGTTGGTTAGGTGTTATACAAACACTTTCCAAGCAGATAAAAGAAATATACTCCTCAAAATTTGCACTTTAATAATTCCCTTGTCTTGGTTTCTATAATTAATTATTGGTAGCTATTCTTAATATGTTTGCCATACAACCAATTATCATTGAAGGTGTATACAGCAGGATGTAGTTATTATCACAGCTCTCAGGATCCCCATGGACAGTATTCAGACAGTGTCATAATCCTAATGAATCCTTATTGGAGCTAAGCACTATGAGTCATTATGGTTAGGCTTCAGAGGGGGGAACGACAGTTAGGGCTAGACTGCAGAAGGGGTGGGTTAGGATTATGGTTAAAATACTAATTGGGATCTGTCTGGATTTAGATCATTGGTATGCCAATGTTAGCATCCTGACCATTGTGGTCCTGTGCACTGAGATATCAATGCCAATCCTGTACAGCAATATAGTTATATAATGATTATGTCCAGTGGTAATATCACTTTGGCTACATATCCTGACTGCATAGAACAGCCAGCCATAACTGCAGCAAACATAGCATCCCGGTTTTTCAATCAAAATACTGTACATTTGGTGACCATTCTGATGACAGAGAAGACAACAAGATTCTTACTGATTGCTGAATATTGTGAGGTGTAACATTGGTGCAAATTATTACATACTGTAGGACAGGAAGGCTATTCATTGGATGTTGGCTTTATTGGCAGAGTGTCTGTATAATCGTGCTGTGTGGTTGTTAGACGACACACTTAGAAGATATAACCAGCTTGAGATTTATTCAAGTGATGAGCTTGCAGTGTACAACGGTACTTCAGTAGTTAACTTCACATGCAATACAACTGATGCAGGAATCACAATCACAGGTGTTACTTATCTGGACTCTGTTCAGCTTGTGCAGGGTTAATGGCAATGACTGGTTTACGCTGGCGGTATCTCTCCCAGTAACGCTACTGCCACAGATGATGAATCTCCCTGAGTAAGGGACATGCTTGTAACGGGAGTACAGCAGGACTTGCTCTTACGCGCTCCGGTGCACGTGAAGCTGCAAACCAGCATGGAGGATGACACACACGCCCGGAGGCACACTATCACTTCCAGACAAGAAGGAAACGCTGCCAGCAGGGTCAGGGGGCTCTGCCCTGCTATTCGCTATGTAAGCTGTCACTCAGGGTGACGTCTAGCTACAGTGGCTGCAGGGGGACAAGGCAGTCTGTAGGCTGCCCACTAACCAGTGTATGGAGACAGACGCAGGGCGCTGCTTTCTAACAGGCTTGACTGCTACTAGTTAGAAGATGCTGTGTACTGCTGGCCATAATATGATGATGTTATCACTTAAATGGTACTATTGACCACATTGGTTTTGTTATTGACCAGATCAGTGCTTTATAAATGATGCTACATTACATCGATCTTGGCCTAATATATTTTCAGTTTTTTTCTGTTTTGTCTACACTGGTTTTGTCTACATCTGAATTTCATTAACTATTCATATTTTTTTGTGACTATTTGATGATAAAGATAGTTTTATTATTATTATTATTATTATTATTATTATTATAAAATGGAGATACTGTAGTTTACCAGTTATTTTATTTTATATCATACGTGCATTGTTTCTCTCAATTTAAGGTGAAGTCTCACGGTGAGATTCCTTTGCTATTCCATTTAAGATTAGATTGCTATTGCTAATTCTGTACTATTTGCATACAATTCATGCTATCTACATTCCATTTGCACTATATAGTCATTGCTGCACTGTCTATTTGGCTTTTCGATTTCAGCTGAAGGCGAGCGCACATCAGCATCGAATCGGGATAGAAAGCTTAAATACATGTTCTATCTCCATACGACTTACAGTATATGTCATCTCGATTCGATCTTGACAATATGTCAAATTGTGCCATGTGTACACAGCATAAAAGTGTGTAACAGAAATAAATAATGATCTAAAGGTCAGGTTGGATACATGTAGAGTCTTATGTGTTCAGTGCTTTGAACATAACATGTTCATAGTGCATGTTCCAACAGTAATTTATATCTAAAGATTTTGTGTAGTGTTGGCAAATATGCACATACTTACTGGAGTTTTCTTCATCGTGAGTGTGCAGAGGAAAATTCAGGTTTGCTGAAATTAGTTTTTTTTTTTTTTTTTTGCATAACCCTTGACCTCAAGCTGTATGACTTAAACAACTGTTAAAATGTAATGTCTAAGTAACGCAGCAAACCGTCATCAAATTATCACTTTCAAAACAGGGCAAGGAAGTCTTTCAGTGCAGCAGCAGCCAAGATTATTAATGTCTCCATCGTACAATGTGTCTGAGCACAGCTTACGGAACACTCCACTTTGGCACTTTCATGTTATTTGAAAGAACAGCGAAGGAGGGGGGTGGGGGCAGCAAGACAGAGGAGAAAGTGAGAGAGAGTAATGCTCCTACATTTTCACAGTTCAAACCAGAACCTACGGCTGGTAATGTGAGTCCTGAATCAGGCGCCAACAGGATAAGGCTGTAGACAGTGGGGCCAAAAACACTGATATTTGCCAGCACCTGCAGATAGGAGGCAAATAATTGGAACATGTAGGAAAGAAAAAAAAGTTGTCAGATGTTAGAATTTTGTAACCGTCTCTGGCAAGGGTTCCTGCAAGGAATTTAATCAGCAGAGTTGTATAAACTCAGCTTTGAAGACAGCCCAGAGCTGCTAGTAATGAACTTCATATCTGCAACTCCTGTTTGCTGACGACATTCAATTTGCTAATTGTACAGCTTGTGTTAGTAAAAAGATATAAGGGTGACAATTGTTTTCATTTATGCATTTTATTTCCATTGTTGGAATCATGTATGCTTACATCTGTAAGTAATTCCTCTAGGAGTTACTAAGAATCATGGGCTATGGGAAAATAACAGAAATACATTCTTTAATGCTCTTAATACTTTCTTCTAATTATAATAAACGATTTAAGGGAACAAATGTTACTGTAATGTACATATAAGTGTTATCATTTGATTTTACAGTATATTTTATAGGAAGTTAAATAGTAATAGGGAGCAGTAAAGTATTTTTTAAGTGTTGAATTATCACAGATGAATTAGTGCTGCTGGTATGTAACATTTACATCATTCCTCCCAACTACTGTATCTACTGTTCCACCCATGGACAGCAGTGACTGGTGGTGGTGAGGGGAGGCAGATTGGAGATTCTTTGTTACCCAAACAGTTTCTATTAACAAAGGGGCTGGGGGCAATCCAGATGCTCACAGAGCACTGGCCATGACCCCCAATGACAAAAACAGGAGACATTCTTTGTCAACGCCACCCCCATTTTAGGGCACCAGTGCAGCTTCGCCACATTCCCTGATTCACACACCCCCAATATCTTAGGAGGTATGATCTAGGAGACATTCTCATTTCCTCTGGCCATTTACATAGATACATAGTTACATAGTAGTTAAGGCTGAAGAAAGATTTGCGTCCATCGAGTTCAACCTTGGCTTAATAACTTAACCCTTGCTATATGGAGTGAATACTGATATTTTTAAAGACAGGTTATTTTTAAAGATTATTTTTAGCCAGATTGTTATTCTTATTTGTACCCCTGGATGTTTAGATACAACAGCGATTTTGACTAAACAATTTGACTAAATTCACCAGCGATTTTAACTAAGCAATTTTGTCTATACTAGAATTAACATACTTGGTTGGTATTCATTGCAGATCACCTAGTGAATATCTGGTACTCTTTACCTAGAATGGCGCCCGTCGCGGGCATCGCGGGTACATTTATGTCTGGCCGCGACGCGACCGACGCGATGCCCGCGATTTCCCATTGAAACCCATGTTAAACATGGAAATCGTGTCGGTCGCGTCGCGGCCGGCCATAAATGTACCCGCGATGCCCGCGACGCGATGCTCCCGATTTCCCATAGGAATCAATGTTAAAAGGCGCGATGGACCCGATTTTACTGTTAAATGGCTCAATGGACCCGATTTGGCCATAGAAATCAATGTTAAATGGGCCACAGAGCCCATTAACCCTTAAATGTCCCCCCCAATTTTTAACGCCACCCCGCGATCCACGCAAACCCGAAGCGTGGCGAGCGCAGCGAGCCCGCGAGGGGCGGCGGTACGCGTCCTCCGACCTTTTCATGCCCTACTATCCACTAGGGCGTGGAGTGAGAATATAATAGTGTGGCGAGCGCAGCGAGCCACCGAGCCCGAAGCGTGGCGAGCGCAGCGGATACCTTCACAGGTAGACGCGTCCCCTCGCGGGCTTCACAGGTGTCGGCGTCGCCACGGACACCTGTGAAGCCCGCGAGGGGACGCGTATAACTGTGAAGGTATCCGCGTCCGCTCGCCACGCTTCGGGCGCGGTGGCTCGCTGCGCTCGCCACACTATTATATTCTCACTCCACGCCCTAGTGGATAGTAGGGCATGAAAAGGTCGGAGGACGCGTACCGCCGCCCCTCGCGGGCTCGCTGCGCTCGCCACGCTTCGGGTTCGCGTGGATCGCGGGGTGGCGTTAAAAATTGGGGGGGACATTTAAGGGTTAATTGTGCTTATTTGGGCTCTGTGGCCCATTTAACATTGATTCCTAGGGCCAAATCGGGTCCATTGAGGCATTTAACAGTCAAATCGCGGTCAATCAGCCTTTTTAACATTGTTTCCTATGGGAAAATCGCGGTCATCGCGGTCATCGCGGGCATCGCGGCCATCCCGATTTACCCGCGATGCCCGCGATGACCGCGATTTTTACCCCCGACGACCGCGATTTCAATCGCGGGCGCCGTTCTAGGTAAAGAGTACCGAATATCTCCCTCAGCAGTGAACACCAGTGATTTTGACTAGACAGCCCGCGATCTACTGTAGTCAAAATATTCTTGCCTGCCAATTTTTTTTACTAAGCGATATTATAGGGAGATGTGACTAACCTTAACAGCAATCTTTACTGACCTTCTAAGCAATTTTGACTATGTAGTCAAAATCGCATAGAAGGATTGTTACACTGCATGATGTGGTGGCAGCTCTGTTGATCATAATATACACCAGTGCTATAGTTGTCATAATTTAAGGCACTTGCCAAGAGGAGGGTTTTTTCAGGCAACCAGAAACCCCCCCCCTACATTTGCCTATAATGTCAATGGTTAAAAGGGACGGACACCTTTTGAACATTTTTGGCCAGTACCTATGTGTAACTTGAGCAGGCTGTGGCAACTTGCAGTACTCCTGGTAGTACTTGATGTAGTGGAGCCATCCTCTAGCACAATATTGTCCCTAAAGTAACTGTGACCTTTGGAAACCATACAAGACCAGCCATACAAGTCCAGTTTTAAAATGTAATAATCACAAGTGGTGGTGGTTGACTGTAAAGAGCAGGCAATCCATCGGAGAAGAGATTTCTTTATGGGAGGCACACTTTTGTTACAATGAGTAATATGAAGTAGTTAAAACTTAACTTTTAATTCCATATCTTATATAAAATAAATTGGCTAAAAGCTCAAATTAGTACAAAAAAAAATAATTATAACAAACAATTGGGGTATAAAATTCTACTGGATAATTGTTAATTATATTTATACAGTAAAGTAAGTGGTATTTAAGTATGCGTATGTACAGTATGTGTACTAATATGTACCACTAATAAATAGTAATGCACGGCACTTAAATAGGGCCTATTCAAAACCTGAGAAATAGGATGAATCACGTCCTAGAATCGGACCAATTAAGACAGTTTTAAAATGTGACTGGTGTAGCTATATAGGCCATACTCACCACTATCTGGCCATTCTACAGATGATGGGGTATATCAATCAGTTTCTACGGTACTTGCGGACAATCATGGCTCCCACGATGTGCATTGCATAGCAAAAAATCGCATCGCATGAGATCACATCGCATGCGATCGCATGCTATTTTTTACAGAAATGCATCCAAATGCATTGAAATTAGTATCAAGCATGTTCAATGGCCCCCAAATGTCATTTTTGAGGCTGTACCACCCCCACTATCAACGCAAACCCGAAGCGTGGCAAGCGCAGCGAGCCCGCGAGGGGCGGCGGTACGCGTCCTATGACCTTTTCATACTCCCACTATCCACGTCGGCGTGGAGTTAAGAATAGAAAGTGTGGCGAGCGTAGCGAGCCACGTAGCCCGAAGCGTGGCGAGCGTAGACGGATATCTTCACAGGTATACGCGTCCCCTCGCGGGCTTCACAGGTGTCTGCGTCCCCTCGCGGGGCTCGGTGACTCGCTGCACTCGCCACACTTTCTATTCTCAACTCCACGCCGACGTGGATAGTGGGGGTATGAAAAGATCGTAGGACGCGTACCGCTGCGCTCGCCATGCTTCGGGTTTGCGTTGATAGTGGGGGTGGTACAGCCTCAAAAATTACATTTGGATGCGATTTTTGCAGTTTTTAACCAATTTTTTACAAAATCGCATGCGATGCGATCGCATGCAATTTTGTAAAAAAAAGGATAAAAACTGCAAAAATCGCATGCCATCGCATGCCACTATATATGGCATGCGATGGCATGCGATGGGAGCCGTGATACTCCACAAGTACCGTTTCTACTTCTTATTTAGCATCTTTTAAAAGATAATATAATCAAAATGGTTGCTATGGGCAACATCCCATCTTCAATAGAGCTCCATCTTAGTAAATGTATCCCGATTTCTAGTTACAGCGCCAGCAGCCAATTCAGCAATAAAAAAAAATAATAATTTGGAGACAATATACAAATTGCATATTTAGGGGTTATTCAATCCCGGGTTCATCTCGACAGCCGTAACCCTAGCCCGTTTTAGTTTTGATTGCCTGCATATCGGCAGACGGGATTCAATGTCCCGCCTGCCAATCGACGCAAAGGGGACATGTCCGCGTAAACAGCTGTGGATTATTGAGATGGTAACGACAAGTCACTGCTATTCTCAGCAAAACGGGCCTGACAGCTTTTAAGCATTCTGTCGATCTGCCTCTTCAATGCTGTCAGGAAAGGAAGCATTTAATGCTATTTCCCCCGTCAGAAATAGCGGCAGGGATTGTATATCTCCCTCTTTATATGCTTGAAATATATATTCTTGTACAAATAGTTATATTTTATTTTGTATTGCCTGTATCAAAACATATGTACAACACAATATGTATATAAAAAAGTAATATTTAAACTTTTCACTTATGCGATGCACCAACATTGTAAGATTTAAGATACGTTTCTTGAACCACTTTATACAATGGGGTACAGTACAGTGGGGTTTGTACTTCAATATGATATCTATGCTGCAGTGTAAAAATAAAGCAGCCAGTATTTACCCTGCACAGAAACAATAAAACACCCATATCTAACTCTCTCTGCACATCAGTCCCACCTGCAGTGCACATGGTTTTGTCCATTTACAGAGTGACTTTGCTTTTGCAAATGAACCCGAATAACCCCACAAGTGTATGTTTTGCTGCAACTACATATAATTAATCAGTCTGTAAGATGTGATCCACATTCAAGGCAACAATTGAACCATCTATAGTATTTATGAAGTTTAGGCTATCTCTGTCTTGCATGAAATATCCTCACGGTCTCTCAAGGGCACAATCTGCTCTCAGATTAGTAGATGTCGGCCTCTAATTTGAGATGATTGATGGTCTCACATTACAGTTTATGCACCCAAAACAGTCTAGGTACAGGATCATCAATCATGACTAATAATCACTACTGTATGGCTGCTTGCATACTGTATATGTTTACTAAAGGGTTTCATTAAAAAAATTACTTTGAGAAACTATTTTTGAAGACGTACAAACTTTCAAAACAGCAGCTATGACATTTTCTTGTTTCATTTTTATTTATTCTTCTTGTCCAGGATTCTGAAATCTGTGAAAGCTTCATATTCCCAAAGATTATGTTTGGTAATTAATGTAAGACTATGGGGAATGATTAATTAGCTGCAGTGCTTACCATTGAAGGATAGCCCTGAGTTTTGATGCTGGGAGCACCTTTCCTCCCACAGTAAACCCAAGGCTTAGGCATGATAACCTATAGGTTCCAGGTTAAGTGCAAAAAGTTGGTATAAGGGCCATGATATGTGCCAAGAAAACAACCATTGTTGTTGGGCATGATGTCATTTCCTCACAAGCCTCATTCCTTTTATCTATAGATTGTAAGCTAGCGAGCAGGGCCCTCCTACCTCTATGTTGGTTTGTTCCTATCCAGTTTGTTTAATCACTGTTGTTTTCAATTGTAAAATGCAACAGAATATGCTGCGCTATATAAAAACCTGTAAATAAATAATAAATAAATAATCTGACATAGTTCATTTACAGGAGACGCACTGGTGATCTAGAGCAGTGGTTCTCAACCTCGGTCCTCAGGGACCCCCAACGGTGAACGTTTTCCAGGTCACCTCACAGATACACAGGTGCACTAATTACTCACTGGCACATTTTAAAAGATCCACAGGTGGAGCTAATTATATCACCTGTGATTCTGGGGTAGATTTATTAATTTTCCCTTATGGATCCTTATGGGCGCAGGTTCGATTCACCACTTTATCGTGGTGAAGAGAACCTGACTTTCGCCCGAATCTATTATTGTTTGGCCGCACATTATGGGAGTGCCATTATCCCCTCCTGGCGGGGATACGCTCCCTCCCATAACAGCTGTGTGATCCTCCCCGGCTTGTTGCTCTGTGCATGCGCCGGCTTTCTTTCTCGGCGCCGTGTCTTCAGCGCATGCGCAGTTTATTTTATTTTTTTGACAAGAGCAATTAGTACAATAAAGGGTACTTATGTAGTATCTGGACGCCCGATTGGACCCGATTTTCCATAGGATTCTATGGGAAAAAGGGTCCTTTTCATTTCCCCACTATCCAACTACGCATGGAGTTGGATATAAACCTGTGGCGAGCACAGCGAGTCACCGAGCCCGAAGCGTGGCGAGGGGACGCGGATTCGTTAAAAAGTATTCCGCATCCGCTCGCCACAGGTTTATATCCAACTCCATGCGTAGTTGGATAGTGGGGAAATGAAAAGGACCCTTTTTCCCATAGAATCCTATGTTAAAATGGACTCAGTCCATTTTAACATTGAATCCTATGGAAAAATTGGGTCCATCGCATCGTATCGCATCGCATGCGATGTGATGCGATGGACCCGATTTTTTTAATCGGGCGTCCAGATACTACATAAGTACCCAATAAAGTTTATTGACAAAAAAAAACATACAAAAAAACAGAAGTCCCGACACCCGTAGCGCCACCTCAGGACAGCCAGGCCAGGGAGAGAATACAAAGAATACAATAAAGTTTATTGTAATGAAAAAAAAAAAAAGACACCACGAAGTTGCACCGCCAGATTAGTCTGGCATTAGAGACAGCTGCGCCCAGTCTAAGGAAGGCAGATAAGGAACTTTCGTAAATTAGGTAGGAGTGTTAAGCGCTGTACTTAAAATAGTACATGCGCTAGGTAGCGGCCCTCACACTACCCCCACAGCTGGTTTAATAGATGAGGGGAAGCACTATCCCCTGCTTTAGAGTACGGGGATAGCGCATATGCCCCACAACGACGATTAATAAATCTACCCCTGTGAGGAGACATGCAAAACATACACTGTTGGGGGTCCCTGAGGACCAAGGTTGAGAACCACTGATCTAGAGCACAGGTTCTTAAACTCTGCCCTCACGACCCCGCACAGTGCATGTTTTGCAAGTCTCCTCACAGAATCAAGTGAAATAATTGGCATCAACTGTGGATCTTTTAAAAAGTGTAAGTGAGTAATGAGTGCACCTGTGCACCTGCCGGGTGACCTGGAAAACATGAACTGTGTGGGGTGCTGAGAACTGAGTTTGAGAACCACTGATCTAGAGAGAATTTCACTATAATGGATGGCTGGATTGAGGAATGCCATTTACCTCTCTAAATCTCATAGGATGGCAGTTGTATTTGCTAGGCATCTCTCATACCCGATACTGGACTCCATAGAGCAGGCTTGTCCAAACTATGACCCTCCAGATGTCCCATAATGCTTTGCCACAGTTTTGCTAGTAGGGAATGGTAAAACTATTGCAAGCCATGCTGGGATGTGTAGTTTCACAACAGCTGGAGGGCCATAGTTTGGACATGCCTGCCATAGTGGGTTGCCATTGCTATGATCAATAAAGCATCATGGCATTATATACTTATGTTATTATTGTTTGTTGTATTGCTTATCTCATATCTTTAGCCAGATCTGTCACTCTGTGACTGTGTGTATAACGCTGGGCGGAGTTATAGAGTGACAGATCGAGTAGCCTATAAAATAGCAAGAAAAGGAAATACCCATGTGATGATCACACACACACACACATACACACACATACACACACATACACACTGCTGTATCTATAGTAACTACATACATGCTACATCATACCTCCCAACATGACCCTCTCCAGGAGGGACACGATGCTCTGCTTCTGGACTTCCTTCTTAATTCATGATTGCCATCACCTGTTTTAAACAGGTTCATTGATAAGAAAGGTGTTTCAGCACAAGTGATGGTAATCATGTATTAAGAGGAAAGTCCAGGAGCAGAGCAATGTGTCCCTCCTGGAGAGGGTCATGTTGGGAGGCATGCTACATGTCAATGCCCATGTCATAATCAAACAGAGAATAGATGACAGGGAACATGCTGGAGGAGAGGAGCTGACACGTGATGGACAGCTGGCTGCTGGGATTAGTGTGTAGTTCTGTACTACAAATCATTCCATTCCCCACCACCATGCTGCTAGAGACTACAACTCCTAGCATGCTCTGCGTCAAAGGGTGGCCTCTGATTGGCTGGATGCAGCTTGCCTATGGACTGTGCATGTGAGAGAGGAAGCTCAGCAGCAGTACTGTCCCCTGCTATGCAGCAGCAGCAGCTATGAAGAGGGGTGAGCATTATCCCATGTGATGCCCAATACTGAGCACTGCAGTTTCCCCCTGCTCCGTTGTTTCATTTCCCCAACACTATACTGTTAGAGACTACAACTCCCGGCATGCTGTGCGGTAAAGGGCGACCTCTGATTGGCCGGATCTCAGCTTGCCTATGGACTATGCATGTGAGAGAGGAAGCTCAGCAGCAGCACTGTCCCCTGGTATGCAGCAATAGCAGCTATGAAGAGGGCTGAGCATTATCCAGTGATGCCCAATACAGAGCACTGCAGCCTCCCCCTGCTCTGTGCCTCCTCTTCTGCTGCGTGTAATGTACCCTAGCACTACTGATTTATATAAATATATATTCTAGCACTACTGAGTCATAGAGTGACAGATTGGGTAGCCTATCAAATAGCTGAGATGTGCGAGAGAAGGTGTATCCCCAGCTTCCCCCCCCCCCCCCCCCCGGGATGCCCCAGCTGTATCCCCACTTTCCACCGCGCTCTCCCCCAGCAGCATCCCCCGCCATCCCTCGGCTCTGTCTATCCACAGCTATCTGCCCATGACAGGGCCTAGAGCCGGCACCTATCATGGGTTAACGATATTGAGTGTCCACACTAGATGATATTTTGAACAATATAGCTCAGAAGCCCCTTTCTTAGTGTGTATGGGGCTTAAGTTTATTCTCCAACATCCAGCAGAAAACTTACCTGACCTTGGGAAACAGTAACGGTGTCAGTATCAGTGTTCACATGTATGCTGCTGCTACAGTATGCAGATTGCACTTTCAACTCTGGCTTTATTTTCATGTAATTCTTCTTGAGTTCTACAGTATCTAGTTTTGAAGCGGAATACACACTTTATCTACAAGACACTTTAATGTGACTGGTGATTTATGCAAACAACCTTCCCACACTGCCACCTTTGGGGCACAATGAATAGTTAACAGTTTCCGATCAGACATATTTCCTGCAACAGGAGGGTATTTAGACCACATTGAACACAGGAAAATAGCACTAAAGGGAAAGGGAAGAGTGTTTTCCTGGAAGTTCTAAAACTGCAATGAATAAGCATGTTGCTTATGTCATTGTATTCCATCCACAATACTAGAAACATCTCAGTGTCTACATAACCTGGATTTAATAATAATTTAGTACTGGAAGTATGATGCTTTATAATATTTACAATAATAAAAGTGCGGAACTGGAAAATGTACAGCTCTAAACTTTATATTTCTTTATCCTATTATATATACTGTATATAACCTGCATACAATTGTTGAGTCAATTAATTATTAATGCTGGGCATACAGGGTCAGATAAAATGGCTTTCAGACCAGCAGACATTTGCAGATGTCCAGGACATGCACTGTGAGATCTATCACAGTAGGGTAGATGTATTATGGCAGCACTTGTCGTGCACTTCCTGCTTTGCCTTATTACCAAGGTTAGGTCTAAATCTAAAGGCCCATACACACTAGTAGACTTTCATTTCAAAAGACTTTGCCAAAATCTTTGATAGATATATCTTTCACCAAAGTAGTGCGTACACACTGAACTATTTTCCTCAAAGAACAAGAGATTTTCAGGAGGCGAAAGACTTTGCTGAAAATCTTTCATATACAAGGCTATTTACATAATGGGCGGGGTTTGAATTCCAAGGGTGGGAGCAGGGGCCATTTTAATCAATGCATTCCTGTTCTTGGTGCCTGATTCAGAACTGATTGCTGGGCTGCGTATATTCGAAGCACAGCAATCAGTAAAACTCCACACCGCCCTGACTGGGCAAAATCCTGCCCGTGTGCAGGGCAAACATTTCATTTGTAGCCGTGCACGTAGGGAGAAATTTGTTCACTTTTGCCAGCAATGTATACGCCATAACAAAATATACATTGGGGGGTGGGCAGTGGCGGTAGTAACATATACATTGCTGGCCTGCGAAAAGTTTAAGGCATGGTTTTGTGGGACAGGGGACTAAACACACCATAATGCCCATTACACATTATACCACACACCATTAGGTGATGGGCAGTGGGTGATAGTGATGGATAGTGGGTGACAGCAGCATAAGGGTGGTGGATGAGGGTGATGGGCAGTGGGTGACAGCAGCGTGAGGGTGACGGGCAGTGGGTGATAGTGATGGATAGTGGGTGACAGCAGCGTGAGGGTGACGGGCAGTGGGTGATAGTGATGGATTGTGGGTGACGGCAGCGTGAGGATGGCCCGGTGAAGGTGACGGATAGTGTACTGGCTCGGGGGGCACATGCCATCCTGCCACCTGACACAGTCCGCCACTGGAACTTGGGCCCCTAGAATTATGGGGCCCTAGGGCAACTGCCCATCAAGCCCTTGCATTAAGACGGCCCTGCATATACAGATGTAGCCAGCCACATCTTTACAGGGGATGGCGATTCTATCACCAGCCCCCACCAGCGGCCGGCTACCGCCAGGAGCGTGCACGCATGAGACGCTTGCGCGCCCTGTGGCAACGAAGCTTGGCAGGGGTCCCCACTGCCTCCCCCGCAGGTCCCACTCGCCACCCTGACACCCCCACCCCCTCCCCGAACTGGGCAGCATCTCCCTGAAGCGGAGACGGGCAGGGAGACGCTGCCCAGCCGACGCGATACTGGGACGCACGTGCGTGTGGGACGCACGCACGGCCCAGTCCCTATCGCTGGCGCTCACCAGTGAAAGGGATCTGGCAGGCGCCGGTCAAGGATGAGTGGCGCTACATCTGTATACATTGCTGGCCTGAGGGGGGGAGGGGGGGATGTGGCGGCGCCCTAGGCAAACGCCTAAAGCTGCCTAGTGATGGCACCGGCCCTGCCTGTGCATGCACACAGCATACCACATGCATGCACGGTATTTCAATTGAGGCATCTCATTGAACATTGGATTACTTAGTTATACATAGTTTGTTAGATGCTACATTCTTATGTTGGACATACAAGTTGTGATTATCTGACCGATCTGCCTGGTATCAGGGCAGGTCAGTCATATATGCCCAATGAAGGTGGCCAGACAAGGAGACACAGCGTGTCATGTGCTGTGTCAGTGCCGGATTATCCATGGGGCGACAGGGGCGGTGGCGGGCAGTGCGGGGTGGGCAGGGGGACCCTGTGGTCGATGGGAAGCCAGCGGCAGGGTCCCTAGTAGCACTACTAGTTCCCATCAGCCGCAGGGACCCCGCCGCTGACTGGCCATCCACCGCAGAGACCCCGCCGCTGACTGCACATCCGCCGCAGGGACCCCGCTGCCTTCCCAATGCTGCATGGAACCCCACTGCCCAGATCCCCGCTACCTGGACCCCATGCTTCCCAGGTACCAGGGGGTGAATGGGACCTACCTCCCATGGGGGGTACCTGGGTCCATCTGGGGGGCTGCCTCTGTCCGGGGGGGCTGCCTCCGTCTGAGGGGGGAGGGGTCATCCCTCCATCCGGGGGGGAGGGGGGGTCACCACAATTTTGTTGTCCAGGGCCCCAACAGACTTTAATCTGGCCCTGTGCTGTGTGCTCAAACGGGTAATGCTGGACGGGGAGTTTTTACTCCCCTGCTCCAGAAAACAAGATGTTAGTACATCTTATCAGTGTACCTTTCCCCTTTGCCTTGGTAATAAGGTAGTTGCTAAATCCAAGAGGACTTTTCACGCCCATGTCTTGTTGACTGTAGTAACCGAAGCGTGGCGAGCCAACCTTGCTCCTCCCCCTCTCCTACCCTGTCACATCATAGGTCCTTTAGCTCACTTAAGGCCCATACACACTTAACGATTTTCAGCTGAAAATCGGTCAAAACAGCCGTTTTGAGCGATTTTCAGATGAAAATCACCTAGTGTGTATGCTCCCGCATCATCGCTAGTAAAGTGGTTCATCTGCTGGTTTTACCAGCAGATGTGGCGATGATGGATGGTTTTTCATCCATCATAGCCGTGTGTGTACGCTGCCGGGCTGAAAGATTAACCTCGCCAGTGTCATATACTCACCATGCTGTGGTCCGACTCCACACCGCGCCGCTCATCATCTCCGGGCCGGCTGCTGCTGCATAGCCCCTGCTCCCCCGCTGATCACCCGGCTCTCCCATGACTTGGAAGCATCAAACGCCCCACCCGTGGAGCGACGCAGCAGCCAGCATTGCACACCACCCCATGGAGTGACGCAGTATCATCCTGCACCCCCCCCCCCCATTGTGCGATGCTGCGGCCACATCGCACACTACTACTCCCCTCTTTGGACCAACGCAGCGGGCAGCACAGCGTCACGCGGCACCGGCTACACCCCCCTCCCCCCCCCCCCTCCCAGTTGAAGAGGGTGAGTGCCGGGGGCGCTCCGGTGACTCCGGTGGCCAGCATTTTCCAGAAGTGCCCCAGAAGACGCAGGCATTTCCCGGCTGTTGGGAGGGAGGGACGCTGACATCGGCAGCAACATCCTTCTTCCCACAGCCTTTACAGCGCTGAGTATGCCTAGACTTACTCAGCACTGCGAGCAGGGGGTAAAATCACTGATGAATGATTTCCCCCCTGTGGAAACGGCTGCGAATCCCATGCACAAGCGAGGGGGAGGGAGCTCAATGGGGCAGCATTTACCTTGTCGCTGGGCTCTGAATACTCGCAGCCCACTGGGCATACTGTCATTAGGTCCACAGCACTAAGGTCAACATGAATTGGGTCGACCACTATAGGTCGACATCCATCAAGATTGACATGTCTGAAGGTGGTCATGGGCTAGGTCGACAGTCAAAAGGTCAACATGGGGTTTTCCTCTTTTCTTTAGCCGCCATGTGCCGACAGGCGGTATTTCATGCCCTTCCATCCACTAGAGCGAAGTGGGATAATAAAATAGTGTGCGGTGCACTTTTTTAGTGCCCATGTCAACTATGAGGATTTTCTGGATAAAAAACTAAAAACCCCAGTTGACTTTTTGACTGTCGACCTTGCCCATGTCGACCTAATGTTTGCGTTGATGCAATGTCCTGTTGACCTAACCCCATGTTGACCTCCAGATATGTCGAACTTGATGCATGTTGACCTATATTGACCCCAGCGGGCAGGTGTGAATTGGACCATGTGTGTGTGTGTGTGCATAACAAAGATATGCTTGATTTTTGCACTTGGAGCTTGTACTCTGTGCACAGATAAAAAAAATAAGTGCACCAGCCAAGCAGTCCACTCCAAGTGATGCGTAGAACTCTGCATTTTGCTGAATAAAAGCAATGCGGGTGCAATGACCTGTGAGAATGTCTGGCCATTCACATCAGTCCTGACCCCAGTGAAGCTTTAATTTATGGGCCTAATTCAGCACTGCTTATTTCTGGAGCCTTGCGATCAGGTAAACGCAGCTCCACCAGAGTAAATAATCCTACTCCGTGTAAACCTGCAAATTGCTTAGCAGGCTTGCGAAAATTAGCTAGATTGGATTAGCTGCAAATCCAATCGCCAGCCGCTCGCCATTGAATGATTTTTCCACTGTGTGCAGTCTGCACAGTCCAGGATGTCCTTGCTGGCTGATACAGAAACCAGCTGTTTGGGGCCAGATATATCATCACACCACCTCCACTAAAGAGCCTGTGAATGCCTGCGTTTCCCCTGACACTCCGAGAGAACATCCAGTTACCACCCCCTAACGGCAGCTTTCTGTGAATCGCCTTGCGCACAAGCACACCTACACATGAGGGTAATTATGTTGGGAGCCAATTAACCTACTATTATATTTTTGGATTGTGGGAGTAAACTAGAGTACCCCGGGCAAAGCCACACAAACACATGGAGGATATACCAACTCTACATAGTTAAGGTCATGGAGGGATTCGAACCCATGACCCCAGTGTTATGAGGCAGTATGCTCAATGATAGCGTGTGCTACAGAGATATGTAATTGTATTTTCAGTTACTTTTTTGTTATTTAATATAAATCATAACATCACGCTTTTAAACAGCACAAGATTCTATCTTTACATCAACATTAATAATGGAAAATGATGGTTTTAGTTGTAGTTACCACCAATCTTAAAAAATAAATACATTTATTTATGACTAAAATCTTATTTTCCTATCAGGATTAATTTGCTTACCTGCCGCACTGCAGGAACGTAAGTGAAACCAGGGAAAATGGATATGGTATGTTTGTTTACTTAAAAAAACAAAGTGAAATTTAGCATATTAACTCCAAATATAATAAACTGAGCTTGTCAGGTAGTGCAAATATATAGATATGGCAGCCATAACAAGACTGATGGATCTAAAGACATACAGTACTGTATGTATAGTACTGTCTATAAACATACATAAAAGACACTTCTTTATAATACCGGCCTCCCTTCCATGCATCTCATGGGATACCCAGTCACCCTCTTCTCATTTTTCTCCCTATGCCTCAAAGGGGAACATTTTCAAATAATAAAAAGTCAACTGACTGATTATTTTCTTATCCTAAACAGAAAGTGAATACCGAGGCTGGTACACCATTTTATCTACAGTATGTCAACATTATAGCTTGTTTAACATATTTCTACACTCACCTTCCTAACCATATTAATGGGCCCATACAGTATGAGAGAGAAGGGTGAACAGCTTAATAAACTAGAAGTGTGGTCTTATATATTGCTTGCTTCAGTTTATAATCATTTATCATCAAATTATCAAATTACATTTTTGAAAGTTCAAGAAGTGGTGCTGGTGTTACATTGCTAATTCAGTCGTGATCGCAGTGCAAACTTGTTCTCAAATTGCACTGTAGATGGAGTAAATGTAGCACATACCTTCCAACTGGCAATCAAATGGTTAAAAAAAACAGGCATGCTTGAACCTTTGGAACTTGATTTAGCACCCTGTTCTAGCTATCAGTATAGACCACCATGATATTTCGCAACAGCAATACAGCCTCAAGGCCCTGGGCAAACATAGGGCCTTATTTTGGTTCATTCTTTCTGACAAAATCCTTCTTAGATGGGCAAAACCATGTGCACTGCAGGTGGGGCAGGTGTTACTTGTGCAGAGAGAATTAGATTTGGGTGGGGTTTTACTTCAAAGTGAGATCTATATTGCAGTGTAAAAATAAAGCAGTCAGTATTTTCCCTGCACAGAAACAAAATTACTCACCCAAATCTAATTCTCTCTGCACATGTTACATCTGCCCCCCCCCCCCTGCAGTGCACATGGTTTTGTCCATCTAAGAAGGATTTTGTCAGAAAGAATGAACCAAAATAAGGCCCATAGTGCAGTTCTAGGCCCAGCAGCACTTGTGATTGGGTGCTGGGCCCACATTCACATCTTAGATTGGGGTGCTACGCTTGTGTCCACTAAAACAGAAGTGCTAGGCCTATGTTCCATGTAATTGGGGGGCACAGCTAAAATCACCATATTGGTCAGGGCTGGCTATGGGCATTCAGTAGCCATTCAAGCAAGGTATCTAAAATATAATGGAAATGTATTGGCCATTCCTAGGTAATGAATAGAAGGTGGATACTGAGATGTATTGTCATACTGGCGTGTTATGGAAGTGGCTTAATCACTTACATTGGAGGACATGCACCTAGAATGTTTTAGACTCTGAGGATGCTGTACTGCAGAGATGGAATAACAGAATGAATGGGGACATTGCAGTGTACCAAGCAAGGTGGTATGTTTGTGGGATGTCAGCATACAAAACAGGCATCAAATATACAACGGCCCCCTGGGAATCTTCCCTGTAGTGCTGATGACCAATCCACCCCTGCTCTTCTATCTCTCTGCCCCAAGTGCCAGCACTGTCTACAAAGTGGGAAGGGACGGGGATCAGTAGGACCTGGGTCACTCTGATAGGCCTAGGTAAAGAGCGCCTGCACCTACCCTCTAAGTACCACTGCCTATCATCTTTCCAAGTCTTGTCAGCATTATGCCATTAGGTCATCATATTAGTGCCCCTGTGTTATGTATTTATTTTAGCATAGAAAAAAATGGGTTTAGTCAGCCATAGTTGCTAAACCCATTTTAAGTCCTTGTTAGAGTAATAAAACCACAGAAATGTGGATGACTGCGGCATTCACACCCTATCTGAGCAACAATTGAATTGCTCCATTGGCACCCATTAATTGGCACAGCACCCAACACAATTGAATGCCTCCCAAATTACTTAATTTCTAAAAACAGAATGTAATATAGCCCTTTGAATTTAGCCGATACATTTTATGTACTTCAGACAGATTTAAAATATATACAGGAGAAAGCTGCATTAGTTGCATTAGTATTTCCCATTCTGTTGATTACTTTTTCTGAAGGAAGATTAAGGACATGTAGTTAACATATGCACATAATAAAACAAAACACAATAAGTGGCACCCAGCTTCCTTGATAATCTGTATTGACCTTCAGATGTCAGACGAGAATGCTCATTTAAGAAACTAAAAGGCTGCAAACAGGGCGCCCTTCAAATCCAGCCGGCATTCTCTTTTAAATATATCCACAAATAGCTATAGTAAGTACCATTGAAAACCAAACTCATTCTTTTCCTGCTCACTAAGAACTCGATAGTAATCATGTTACGGTGGCTCTTTTATTGCTAGTTAATGGAATTCTTTTAAAATTGAACCAGTTTCAAATAAACAGATTTGCATTGATCCTGTGATGTACGCAGTGCAGGCTGCGCTACCCATGTGTAAGCAAATTAAAAGCCTTAAGCCTATACTGCAAAAATATACAATCCCTTACTAAATAATGGAGCATATAAATGCTCTCTGGGGATGCATAACTTTATCCGTAAAGAAACACTTGCATCACATTCTACTTTCAGATGAATAAATTAAACATGCTAATATCTAAAGGAAATGTTATCCAATAGAGAAACAAGAAAGAAATAAAAAAAACAACAGTAAACTTAATGTCACAATGTAAAAATACAATAGATTTGTACATACTGTAGCAATGCTTCATATGACCAGGGCTGGTGTAAGGTTTCTCAGCACCCTAGGTAGAACTTCGATCTATACCCCCCCTTCCCTGCCAACCCCACACTGCCATCGATACCCTTGTTTAAGCCTCTCAAGTGAAAGTGTAAAGGTGGTGTCTTAGAAGTTCCCCAGCTGCCACTTGCATTGTGGGCCTGATTCAGACCATAGACCCTCCTCTCTTTGGAGGTTATTCTGGTTGGTGCGTAAATTTCCGAATTCTTTCAGAGCGGTCCGCACGCCACGCTGTGCGGACATCGTACGAAGAAACGCCCACCGGTCCTCCGCATTCGGACGGACTCACACTTTAAGAAGAGGGCGTGTTTACGGACTACATCCAAACCTTGCGTGTGCGGTGGACACACACATATTCTGCACGGTCTTACAGCGTCTGCACGGTCTTACAGCGTCAGAACGGACGGGAACCTTAAATAAATAAATTTTTCATTTGATCCCCAAATGTGTGGTGTTATTGGTAAATGTAAAAGTGACATGTATATTTATATTAGTGATAGGAAGTTCTGTCCATTGCTTGCAGTGTAAATGTGTTTAACAAATGCAGCCGTGCTTTCAGCATAGATTTGTGTGTTTTGTAATGGACCATTTAAGCTGCAAGTTTTCCAATTGAAGCAATGAAAAGGGTGTAATTAATGAGTAATGAGTAGAGGATTGGATTGTAATGTGTTCAGCTGACTGTGGTTTAGGTGCGGGATTACTAATTGGGCGATCCGAATGCCTAGCGCATGACCGAGTGGTGTCCGCAAAGAAATACTTGCTTATGGACACCGCATATTTCTTGCCTTTTGGTTCGTTTGCAGTTGGTGTTCAGTCCGAATGCACGCCTACCAGAATTAGTGCACTCCCTCGTGTAAGCCCATGTTTACGCCCAGTTTAGCCCACTTTGAAACTACGCCCCTGTGTACTTCCGAATGACGCCCATAATACGCCAATATCTCCCGAGTGAATGCGGTGCACATTTCTGTACGGTATTAGTGAGAACAAGTACGGAGACCTTGCGTGGCATATGCACATAGCGTTGCCTACGCATGCGCAGACAGCTAAAAAACGCCATCCGAAAGAATTCGGAAATTTACGCATCGACCAGAATAAGGCCCTTAACCCTTTGATTGTCAACGTTGCTGTGAGCAACCCTCAAAATATCCACTAAAAATGGCAGTGCCGCAAACAGCGACTGTTCGTTAGTATAAATTAATACAAATACAGCCAAGTCAATTCATTGAAGTTTAGATATGTGGGCATTTTAGCGTATAGTATGAGGATCTCTCAAAGCAATGTTGGCACTCAAAAGGTTCATAAAAAGATTTGATTGGCAATTTTCACACCTATTTCCACAAATTCCCTTGGCACTCAAAGGGTTAATCTGGCCCTGTAAGAATGGTGAAAACATTCCCTAAACCCTGGTACTTTTATTCCATTAACTATTTATTTACTCGGGATGTAGTCAAATCTTAGTCAAAAGTAAAAGGTCAACATGGACATAAGGTCCACAGGGTGAAAAGATTAACAGTGACAATGTAGATGTAATGTACCCATCCCAACTGTTCCCACCTTCACTATTGAGTCATTTGGCAGACCCAATGTCTAATAATAATAATAATAATAATAATAATAATAATAATATTATTATATAAAAAATATAGTGACATATGGGGAGGAAGGGAAACTGACTTGGGCCCATTGAAATTGGAGGGTGAGGGTAGTGGCTCTGCCAGGGGATCTGTTATCACCAAGAGGTGTGGGGGGTTGTAAATTCAGGGGATCTTATGCTAATAGGGGAAATATGTCTGATTGGCAGTGAGAAGTAAAATTACCATAGGGGCCTATGGACGCGGGATTGGGTGCAAATTACCCTCTAGGTATATTGATTTAAAAAATAATAATAGTTAAATATATCTTTTAATATACTTTTTAAACTTTACTAAATTTAAAAAATTACCAATTTATGCATGGTTTTGGGGGGTGGGGTGGGGGGATGTGACAGCTATGTGGTTATGTGATGGGGGAAATTTACTAAAGGAAATTTGTAAAAAAAAATAGGTGTATTTGTATCCAGAAATACACCTATTTTTGAAATTTACTATCCCGAAAATATGGCAATTTGTATCCGTATTGATGTTCTATCAATACGAATACGAATTGCCATATTTTCAGAATAGTAAATGTCAAAAATAAGTGTATTTCTGGATACAAATACACCTATTTTTTTACAAATTTCCTTTAGTAAATTTCCCCCGATATGTCAGAATTATAACTTTAAACAGGATACTTTATTATCAATCATGAGGGTACAATGCTTTAACCCTTTGAGTGCCAAGAGAATTTGTCAAAATAGGTGTGAAAATTGTCAAGCAAACCTTTTTATTAACCCTTTGAGTGCCATCGTTGCTGTGAGAGATCCTCAAAATATCCAGTAAAAATGCCAAAACCACTCACAGCGACTGTACTTTTTGTGTGCAATATTTAACTAAACTTCAATTAATTATCACTGTTATGCGAGTGCAAAGTATACATAAATTTGTTTCCCTTCACTGAAAGGTGTTGCACTACTGGCTATCTTTTTAGTTGTAGATAATATATAAGAACAATTGTGGTAAATCAAAGACCTTTATGGACATTTTGTGGAATTAAAGGACATTTGTATAAAAAAATAAAAGTGTAAGTGTTTAGATAAATTCGAAGTAACCTGTTCTGAGCGCCAGTGACATTTTATAATCTATTGGTGTACTTGACTATATTTGTATTTATTTATATTAAAAGAACAGTCGCTGTGAGCGATGTTGGCATTTTTAGCCGTCGTGGCCATATTGGCTGTGGGCACTGGGCAGTTGATGGCTGCGGCCGCAGGCACTAACCACTGTGGTAGCGCAGTCCGAGGCCCGCGGCCCAGCCAGAAGAAAGGACAATAAATCAGTACCGGCCCACTGGGAAATGGCCTGGTCTCCCGGTGGGCCAATCCGCCCCTGGTTGTGCCTAAAGATGCACTAAGCAGGCGGTGCCATGGAAAAAGGCATATCTGGCTTGGAGATTATGTCACACACCCTTCTTAAAATGCTCATGCCCGTCTAGAGTTTTCCTGGACACTCCCAGCAGTTTTTCTGGCATGTCTGCTTCTTTGTTAGCACTCCCACTAAACAGCCGGTTACCACCCCCAGATGCCTACTTCCTGTCAATTACCTTGCATGCAGCCAGCATGCAAGGTAAGTAGCAGGCTTTATTGCAGAACGGCAATGTGCATGTGTGGCATCCCCATTTAGAACGCCCATAGTACCGGGCTGCTGCTCGCCAGAACCCAGAAGTGAAGGGTTAACTAGCGCGCGGAAAACAGGCGGCCAGGCTGACTGACAGCCCGAGAGGACAAATGAGAGGCGGCCCGGATGTGAAGGAGGAGCGTGAGCCGGTGACGACGGGGACACGGGAGGAGTGAGCGGAGCAGCGTGAGGGAAGGAGAGAGGAGTTCCACGGCGTGCCAGGAGAAGAAGCCCGGACCAAGAGGGAGAAGCGGCGGTGACCAGTCGGGACCAGTGAGAGAGAGGAAGAGACCCGGGGAAGCGGCGGCAGGAGCAGAAGACGCCAGCGCACGGGATCTCCAGTCTCCAGCAGCCCTGAGCAGGAGCGGCGCGTCTGAGTGCGGCAACGCTGCAATAGCAGCGCCCACACTAGAGTGCCCCTGCCGAAGAGGGAGAAGCACAGCACCAACCTGACGGGCGGCCGGAGACCGGGCAGGAGCCTGCAACTTGCTGCAGCAACCAGGTGCCAGCCACTGGAGCCCATCAGGCCGTACCCCTAGACCCACTCCCTGGCACCAACGTTAGTCCTACTTGAACTCCCCGGTACCCCTCCCCTATTTGTGGCTCCGGACAGGCTCCCAGCAGCACTCCCTGCCACCAATGTATTTAACCCTAAAGTACAAGACTCCTGCGCAGATTTGTGGCCCGAGCTGGACTCCTTGGGCTTACCCCTGCCACCACGTGGTTGGCTACGCAGGGCAAGGAAGCCTAATCCCCCTCATTACCCTTCCGGAAGTTGTTTCACCCTTTTGCCAACCTCTGAGCACCCGCAGCCTCCCGGTAGAACTGTACAAGTTAGGAAAGCTGTTTCTCCCATTACAGAGTTAGTTTAACTGTGGGAATACTGTCATCTTGTGGCCTCAAGTGATTATTACAGGGAACCCCTTTTCCCTTACTACCCGTGCTGGATTCACCTGGCTCATCAGGGACATTTCGCCAGGGCATGCATCCGTAAGGATCCTTATTTGGTGGTATATGGACTGTGTTTATTTGTATGTTATGTGGTATGTTATGTTTGTGCCTGTGTTACATTGGATGTAGAGAAATCTGTAGACCTAGGTAATCGAGTAAAGTTGTCCTATCTTGGGTATTCAATAGTCGAGTGGACGGACTGCCGCCTGTAGGGACCCAGTTGGCGGTTAGCGGGGTCAGTCCATTCACTCCCCAGTATACTGGAGTTTGTCGGGGGAAGTTGTTCAGAGATAAGCAGGTTGCTTACTTTACCCATTGCTGTTAGGTGTACCTTGAGTATTTGTACCCTATTTGCACTAAATAAATATTGCAGTTGTATCTGACTGAACGCCTTGCTCTGGTTCTTACGGAGGTGTGGTCTTTTCAACCGGTGGAGGAAAGAACCGGTGGGAAGAAGAATCATCCGGCTACAAGCAGAGGTAACGCACATTTCACACATGTGTACTATGGGACGTATACATGCACAGCCTATCTATAATCGGCCGCTGGGCGAATTCTCAGCCGTGTGATCAGGTCTGACTTGCCCTCTTAAAAATAAAAAGGAGATTATTTGTGCAAAAGAAACAATTATGCCTATACAGTATTATTTTTTTGAACACTTACAAAAACGACAGCAAAAATAAGCCTTATTTCTCTATAGGATACATATCTTATTTACCACAAAATCTACTCATCTGATCAATGCTGCATAAGCTACAACATCCGTGCATCTTGCAGCAATCAATATGTGACACAATGCGTTGAGTGTGAGACGATGAGCTGGTCTGTATAGGCTGAATGCAGATGGGTGTTTCACATATGCTGCTAAGATGCGCCTAATGTCTCTCTGTACCCATGCATGGGAATCTAACAAAAACACATACACACCTAGGAGCATTTTTCTTCCGAAAATGACAGGAACAGGCATAGAAAATAAAGTCTGTCTCACTTTCCACACTCCTGGCTTAAGCATCATGGAAAATAAAATCCCTTATGTGTTTATGGAAGAATAAACATCTGGGCACAGAATTTCTCTCATCAATACCTGTACCATATACTAAGCTGCTTAGTATGTTGTATGCTCTTAGGTTTGTTATGTCTCGGACCACGAAGATAAAATGTAGGTCATATGCCTAATTCTCAAAATCGGCAAAACCGTGTGCCCTGCAGCTGGGGTAAATGTAACATGTGCAGAGAGAGTTAGATTTGGGTGGGGTGTGTTCAAACTGAAATCCAAATTGCAGTGTAAAAATAAAGCAGCCAGTATTTACCCTGCACAGAAACAAAATAACTCAACTCTAATAATGCGTACACACCGTGAGATATGAACAATTTTTCAATTCAATTTTGCTTATAGAAGCAAAATCGAATCAAAAACGCATGTACGGCGAATGCTTTAGCAGCATTCGATGCAGATTTGATCCTGATGCACGCTCCCTTGTCATGTAAATTGGATAAAAAATCATCTTAGCAGGCAAGACTATATAGTACAGATCTGTACTATATATTCCAAATCTAATGCAATTTGCGTACCATTCGATTTGATCCTGATTCGATCCCATTGATTAAAAAGCAACACAAGCAAAATCGCACTGTGCACTGTTTACCCACTAGTACTTTCTCTGCACAGGTTACATTTGCCCCACCTGCAGTGCACAGGGTTTTGTCCATTTTAAGATAAAATTGTCCTGCGATAAGTTCTGAATTAGGCCCATGGTTCGGAATTTTTATGGAGTCCTCAATCTCTCTCCTTTCCCTGCAGCATCCAGAGTATAGAAATCGGACAGATACAGACAGCCCCCCCCCTTCCCCGGGAAACGGTCATTAGGTCTACAACAACTAGGTCGACAAGCATTTGGTCGACATCACTAGGTCGACATGGATCTAGGTTGACATGGGTCTAGGTCGACAGTCAAAAGGTCGACATGGGGGTTTTCGCTGTTTTTTGAGCCGACATCTGTTCCATGTCGACCTTGACCCATGTCGACCTAGTGGTGTTGAATCAATGCTTGTCGACCTAGTTGATGTAGACCAAACAATCCACCCCACCCCCCCATACATAACTTGGTAGTGAAGAAGTTGCATGCGGCACAAAAAAGGTGTGTGGCTTAATATAAGGGGTGTGGCCTCATTATTAGGGGTGTGGTCTAGCAGGAAAACAATTTCCTTACACCTCACTTTTGCAACCTGCATGACCAGACATTGGTTACCGCAGGAATGGTCGTTGTCCTCCCACACTCAAGTTGGGTGGCTGAAGGCCACACAGAGATATATAAACATAAAGGCCCACACAGTGACCTAGTAAGCTACTTAAATCAATATACACTGTTTATACATATTGCCAATTACACATTATGCTGTAAACTGTGATACCCATTACACTGCACTCCGTAATTCCAATTACACATTACACCCCTCACCGTGATGCCCATTACACATTGCACCCCACAGCATAATACCCATTACACATTATGTCACATAAGTGCCACTTTCCTACATGGTAGTTGCGAGGAGTTACATGCTCACTGCCACAGGGGGTTTCCTGCTTGTTGCCATGAGTTGATTACATGTTCATTGGCATGGGGGATTTCCTGCTTGTTGCCATGGGGTGTTTACATGGTCATTGCCTAGGGGGGATTTCATTGCCTATGGGGTTACTGGTGCACTGCACGCCCACTGACCAAATAAAAAAAATGTAAAAAAACAAACCACGATGTTCACGGCTGTCAGGAGCTCCCCTCCGACTCCTGGCAGCAGAGAATAGCCAGAGGTGGTGAGCGCCTCCCTCCCCATGCAGTGGCATAACTAGGAATTTTGCGCCCCCAGCCAAAAAAGTTTCTGCCCCCCATACATTATATATATATATATATATATATATATATATATATATATATAGAAGACAGGGGCGGGCACTCCTCGCATCCAGGACAGCTGTTGCCGGGGTGCAGCGCAAATGGAATAGGTAGACTGCTGTACTCACTCGGACTTGTTTCAATAAGAAAGCTCACACAGACAAGCAGGTGGCCGACGTTTCGGATTTAATTCCGTTTTCAAGGCAGGGACATTCAAACACTTTACAAGACATACCTTTATGTGCTCACTCCGGACCACCTCCATGACTCTCCTCCCACCAGCTGCCTCTGCTTCCGCTCAACTTCCTGAGTGGTCAGTCATGTGACAGGACTCAAAGACGTCTCACATCCGGATTCTCCACTCGGTGGTGACAGTTGCCTAGCAACGCCGACGCTGAGGGGACGTGAAGGCTGCCGAGGAAACACAAAAACAAAATTAGTGACAATAAAGTGCAGGTGCGTACATCTATAAACAATACTAAAGGTGACAACATCAATGGAGACACCATAGAGAAATAAACAAGATTTGAAGGACCAGGGCAATAAATTGAAGGTAGAGTGGTGTTAAAGAAACATATTGTAAGTTAATTGTTCATTCAGACCCTTAGGTCTAACAGTATCCAAGTGGAATATCCACTTCGTTTCCAATTGTAGAAGTCTCCTTCCTCTGTCACCACCTCTCAAATCTTCCGGTACCTGGTCTATGATGATATATCTAAGACTCGCAAGGCTGTGTTTCTGGGTGGCGAAATGTTTCGCTACCGGTTGTTCGTTTGGCTTGTTGTTCAAAGCAGCTCGGATGGCAGTTCTATGCAGAGCAATTTGCTCTTTAAAGGCGCGGATGGTTTTCCCTACAAAATAAAGGCCACTTGATGATGTAGACCACATGACTGCTAGTACATGTCAGGGGGTGGCAAATTTTGTATTCATAACCTGAATGAGGGTGGTTGAATATCTTAGCTTGAATCATGGAGCTGCACGTGGTGCATCCCGTGCAGCAGTAACACCCTCCAGGTTTACTCATGGTGCCTGCTGGTAATCTCTTTGAGATGTCTGTTCGTGACCCAGTCTCTTATGTTCTTACCACGAGTATAACAAGTCATCAATCTGGTGTCCTTCAGTTGTTTCAGATGCTTATCGTGTTGAACAGTAGGCCAAAGTGAATTGGCAGTGGTCTTAATTATAGGGTCAGCTGGATTGTAGACCCGTACCCATCCAATGCGATTTGATGTTTCATTGCTTTTGTTACTCCTCTGTAGGGCAACTTGTCTGGAGACTCCATCAACTCTGTTCCTAGAATTAAATCCGAAACGTCGGCCACCTGCTTGTCTGTGTGAGCTTTCTTATTGAAACAAGTCAGAGTGAGTGCCGCAGTCCCACGCCGTCTATATATATATATATATATATATATATATATATATATGTGTTGTTTTTTTTTACTTCCAGGCTCATTTTTCAGGGGTTTGGTTGCCAGGGGTTACATTCTCATTGCTGTAGGTTTCTTGCTCATTGCCAGGGTTTATGTGCAATATTTTGCACCCCCCTGCCAAAAAAAAAGTTTGTGGGTCCCCCCTCTTCCCCATGGCATTTTGGTAATAAATTAAAAATGGTACAGACCTTGCTGTGTGTAGAGAGATATAATAGTAATAAGCTGTATAGGCAGTCATCCTGGGCCCTGGGACACGCAGGTGTGCATTGAATTGGGGTCAGACCGAAGAGTCGCACAGAAGGTGGGGACTGAAGCCAACTGTGGAGCCTTCTGTAATCTGTGCCTCAGCAGCGGCATACATAGCAAAGCCTGTTTCACTTCCCAGGATGCTGATTCCCCCCGCCAGCGCCACACAGCCCACTATCCCTGAAAAAATAGAACAGGCAGCTTGGAGGTTCGCGCTCAGCTTCCTCTGCCATTCTGGGAGCAGGGGCAGCTGAGCACAGTCATGTTTTCTACAGATGATTGGCATTACAAATTTGCTGTCAGCGAGGAAATGGCAGCCAATCAGGCGTGTCAGTCAGTGAGCTTTTACTCGTGCTACTGCTGGGCATATCTTGTGCCGCCGTTCTGTTTCTCCCTGCTGCAGCAGCTATTTTTGGTGCACCCCACAGCCCCCTCTGACGCTGGCTCCTCCAAGCTCCGGCGCACCAGCTTCAAAGGTGGATCATTGGGGATAGGCGTGCTCCCGGCAGCTAAAGCAGTGGTGGAAAATCTGTGCAGTCACGTGGTGGCACGTCCATACGGCTGCTTGACTTGTCAGTCTCTAGAAACGGCCCTGACTATTATTATATTTGTAAACCCACAACATGTTTTTCAGCGCACAACAGGTTTTTTTCTAAATATAAGCAACAAGATGTTTTTACTTTCTGTGTAAGCAACTAGATCTTATCCCAAATTACCTACAGTATCACCCATTAGCAAATGCTTGCCCTTTGCATAATTCTGTAGTATTTCTATAGTACACACCTCCCAAACATTATTTGCTCTGTTTTGAATCTTCCATTTGATGTTTTAGGTGCTGTCTTTTGTACACCCCTTGCACCTGCATCTTCCTACCAACACTCTCCTCACCTCTCATGACTTAATACTCTATTTGCTTAATGACATAATTTGAAGCCAGAAAAACATCTCTCTAAAATTAGGTAGATTAGATGGGATTATTGCATATAATCTACCTATATGACACATGTTACAGTATGTTTTGCTTAGTTAAAAAGTAAAAATATAAGTAAAATAATAATTTTTTACATTACAATTGTCACATTTTGAGTGTGTTTACACACAAAGACGGGGAAGTTGTGGAATTTATTTTTGTTTTTCACTTTGTTGTTTTGAAATTGACTAAAATTGTTAACTGTGTTTGCATTTCCCTCCTATGCAAGAGTTTGTACGCTGTCAACTATACACAGAATAGCATATTATTATTATTATCGGTTATTTATAAGTCATCACAAATGGCCTATATTATGCTGCTTTCCCACTGCAGACCCGTTTTAAGTACTGGTATTTTTAAACGGTATTTAAAACGGTATTAGCATTCCCACTGCAGCAGATTACCATTTTAAATACCGTTTAAGTACCATTCCCATTGCAGTGAACCATTTAAAATGTAAAGAGTGCCTACCCCCCCCAAGTGTAAAGAGTGCCTAACCCCCCCCCAAGTGTAAAGAGTGCCTACCCCCCCCCCCCCCAGTGTAAAGAGTGCCTAACCCCCCCCAGTGTAAAGAGTGCCTAACTCCCCCCCCCCCCCCCAGTGTAAAGAGTGCCTAACCCCCTGTGCCCCCATCTCCCCTCCCCTTGTACTTACCTGCAAGGGGATCCAGGCCGGGGATGCAGGGCAGTGGGGAGGCAGCGGGGGTCCATACAGGGTCCAGGCAGTCCCTGTGCCTGATGAGAACTAGTAGTTCCCACTTTGCGCATGTGTCATGAGCGCAGAGCATGATAATGAGCCGCTCATTACATATGCACATATGTAATGAGCGGCTTATTATTATGCACTGCGCTCATGACACATGTACAAAGTGGAAACTACTACTTCTCATCAGGCACAGGGACTGCCTGGAGTTTAAATACCGTTTAAAAGGCATTCCCACTGCCTTAAAAATGGTATTTAACCGTGTAGGACTCAGCTTTTTAAACAGGCCCCATACATCAGCAATTAATTGTGACAATCCTGAGATCTGGAGATGATAGCCACAATTAATTTTAGATGTGTGGGCTCCCCCTTTTGGCAATCCCAATCAAAAATGAATAGGGATCGCCAATCGATTGCTTAATCAGATTTTTAAACATGCTTAATAATCTGGTATTATCTGCAGATCTTTTTTATATGTGTGGGCATTCCCAATTCGTCTTCTTCCTCTATTTACATTATGAACAGCTGAAATGACATTCGATTGGGCAATTTCCAGATATGAAGATGCAATCTTTAGATGGAAAAATCTGCCGATCACTGAAATAAATCTGTAATATGTGGGCAAGTCAAATAGATTGTAAAATCCATTTATCTGGCCAAAAAATCCCTGGATCTGGAAATCCACTAATTGTGATTGCTGATGTATGGGGCCCATAACTTGAAATTGGGAATTTAATGTTTCAACTGTCAAGTGTCTGAAAGTCGTTGGATCGGGGAACATGCTGCCGTTTTGTCGCAAAACAGCCCGGGGTCCAACAATACAGACTCACAGGGCATGCAAATTCCGGCAGGGATGGCAAGTCCCGTCCAGGATTAAATACTGAACTGTCTATATTCCCACTGTTGGATATATCGGCAGATATTCAATACACCCCTTTGTGTGTATGGAGCTTATGTGTTTTATCCTTTTTACATAGATAAAAACATACATTTAAAAAAATAAAAACATTTTTTTTCATGTCTGTATTTTTTTTCATGTCTGTATGCTTAATGTGTACAGTATGCATGTGCGTATTTGTATTCAAGTACATACAGTAATCATTGCACATTTAAAGTAGCATATATGCGCAAGGTCCACAAGTGCTTAGATTATTATTATTATTGTATGTGAATCGTTTATTTACACAATATAAGCTATTGAGAATTTATGCAACTGGAGCTGAAACATTTACTGTACATTTATTCTTTCATAAATAAATATATATATGCTGCAATTGGATCTAGAAATTTATATTATTTTAAAGTACGGTATATTGAATCTATTATTTTTTTTCTTGATGTAAACAGCGCCAGGGTCCAAGCCTGTTAAGACCCTTGTGGTCCATCCAGTCTTTTCCATTTTGGCTTGCAGAGCGAGTCCAAGGGCTACACAGTTGGCCGATGCTGCTGCAGATTTTTTGATGTTGCCTACTAGGACGCAGCTTGGATCATTAATACAAGCAGGATGTGTGAAGCCTACTAAATTTTAACATATAAATGTTGTCACTGCTGCTTCTGCATAGGCAGCAGCAATAGCCCTTTCAACCACCTCTAATAAGGCCAAGGGTGTCAAACAGAGGGTTCTAAAAGTAGAACCTAAAAGCCCCCATTCACTAGTGTGATTTTGGCCCTTTTCATCCTACTCCGAGATAAGGTGAAAAGGGCTTAAATCACATGCATTTAACCTCCGAATCTGATCTGATGCACGGTCTCGGGCGCATCGGATTGGAGCAGGAGATCGTCACTGCTGCGCCAAAGATCCATCGCACCCACAGCGAGGAACAGTATTGCCTGTAAAAGGACTGCATGCAATATATCACATGTGGGCGCCTCAAGGGGGATTGGCTGTGACTTCTCCCCTTTGCAAAGTCGCAGTAGTGGGTATGGGCCTTTACAGTACTTATAGAAGTCTGCTACTGACAGAAACACTTTTTATTGAAACCCTTGGGTTGGCAGCTGGCCTGCCTGCAAAATAATTTGATGCCCCTTTCCCTTAAAAAAAAGTGTGACAATGGCCGTTGGGTCTTCGTCAGACTCACAAGATTCATCACTCTGCAGCCTGAATCGGTGTCCCATCTCGCAGTCCAGCAGCAGTGATGGGTGTAGCACAGGCTGATTAACTCTACTGCAGTAGCGGATGTACCACAAAGATCCACTGGAAGAATTGCAGTCATACTTGAATCCCGTTGTGAACTACACAGGTGCTGCTTTATATGCAGGTGCCACTTTAGGGCTTGGATCCCGGGGGCAGGAGACTCAGTTGCCTCTGGGAGTTACACATGGTAGAAATGATGGAAGTCTTTGTATCACAACATTGGTCCTCCCAGCTATATAGCCAGTGGGGTCCATGCAATGCCATTCACTACCCAAAATGCTAGTGTTGCCTGTGGAAAGAATTTATTTGTCAATTACTTTTAAAAAATACCAAATGTCTTAACCTCTTAACCTATTATGTAGCCAGAGAGGTTTGTTGCATCTTGCTAGACATATGAGTTAATATGAGTTTAAAATGTTTTTCTGAAGATTGAAGGTCATGTAACACTAAAGCCTCATACACACTAGCCAACACTGTCTGCGGCCGATATAGTTAACCATATTGGGTGTCCAATATTGTGCATACAAATTGAACTATATGGGCAGCCAATATTGTTTAGTGACGTCATCTGGGCCAATTAAACATGCAGGTCGTTTGACTATATAGCCAAATTGACCTCCATATTCTGAAGAAATCAATGGACTTAACAACCAGCAGGAGCATGCATTTTTAATGATACTGAGTGTACACACTAGACGATATTGTGAATGATATCGCTCAGAAGCCCATTTCTGAGCAATTTCGTGAACAAGATCACCTAGTACAGGGGTGGCCA
This sequence comes from Crinia signifera, assembly GCF_055691185.1. NCBI lineage: Eukaryota > Metazoa > Chordata > Amphibia > Anura > Myobatrachidae > Crinia > Crinia signifera. The sequence continues at coordinate 210,871,753 of NC_139221.1, read as the reverse complement.
AACCTGTCCTCAAGATCTACCAACAGTTCATGTTTTTCAGGCAACCTCTGGATCTATAGTACAAATGAATGAAGAACATGTTTTAAAATGTGACAGTTAGTAATAACTACAGCTGCGCACCAACTAGGTGATATGGAAAACGTGCAGCATTGGTAAATCTCAAGGACCCGTTTGGCCAGCCCTGGCCTAGTGTGCATGGGGCTTAAAAAAGTACATCTTACATTGTTGTTCTGATTCAGGTGCAAAATTACAATGATTGAGTATGCTAATGAGGTGGCAATTAAACAAGGATTCTAGATAACTCTTATACTATAGGGAAGATTAAAGTTAGTGATAAAAATAATCAAAATATAAATTTCTCAAACAGAAATTCAATGGCCATATAGTACATTCAGTAAGAATGTATTTCTATGTTTTATCTGATTTAGGAATGGAACAAGTGTATTATCTGATCCAGTATAAACTAGGTATCATCAATCCAATCTGTCTACAAGCAAAACAAGAGACTAGAAAATATTGGAGTACCATTACACATTTAGAAGAAATACCTGAATAAAGATTTCAGTAGAATATTAAAATCTAAATTGGTCATAATAATTTCCTGTGTAGGCATGTTTTCCAGGTTCCAGGTTATCCATTCTACCTGGACATTTATAGAATCACAGCCAAAATTGCAAGTACTTCTGATGCATGTGGAAATGGGCGGTTGCGTTTTAAATCCCAACTTTAAATTATACATTTTTTTTCTAAAAGTAATGAAGTCTGGTTTATAAAGTAGTTCTTTTTGCTTAGTAAACGTTACAGAATATTGAAGAAAATATATTAATGTTATCTCAAGGCTGAACATCCCTTTAATGCCCCGTACACACGGTTCAATTTTGTCTATTTTTCTATTTGATTTTGCTCATATAAGCAAAATTAAATCGAAATCAAATGGTTTTCAGCTGCATTCTAAAGCCCATACATGGTCCAATTGCTGGGTACAACGGCAGCCACGGGCAATTGCACACAGGAGAAATTGTATTTGATTTTGAATGGTTTTCAGCCGCATTCAATGCCGATTCTAAAGGTGTTCACACATGGTACAAATGCCAGATACAATTGCTCCTGCGTGCATTAAATCGCACAGCACAAAAAGTAGTGCTACACATACTTTTTGAACTAGATGCGATGCAATCTAGCTCAAAATGCACAGTGCCTATCGCACTATGTATGGACACCTCTACTCGCATATATGTAAACAATACACTTAACCATTTAGTAATAGCACACAGGACACTACCACATTCACTCTTACCCCCACATGTCCCCTAGGCCAACCACTTTCCACAAAAAGTGCCTGCCTACTAGCCTACAGATACCCCACATTTTCACATTGTGTACTATACAACTCTCTTTAGATTTCCCCACCTGTCACTCAACACTCCCTGCACACACCCTTTCCATACTCCACCACATGCCTTCACTCACACCTGGGAGAATCAGTGACAGACCAATACTGATTATTAAGTTATTCATCCTGGGTGTATAGTCAACTGAAAAATCCTAACCATGAAATAAATTTATTGATTTAGAAGGGGGGCTTTATGGGACAGACTACTACCCCTTTCACATCATAAAGGGGTAGTAGTCTTTCGATCTGGGTCGATCCCACGTTGGGACCTGTCAAGTCGACCTGGGTCACTGTGCGGTCTGAAAGGGCTTTTTAAAAAATCACAGGTCGAGCAACCTGGCAATCTGACCCATGTTTAAAAAAGGGCAGACTAGATGGGCCAAGTGGTTCTTATCTGCTGTCAAATTCTACAGTATGTTTCTATGTTTCTAAGAGTTAATCCCGGGTTGGACCAGGGTTGTTGTGCAGTGTGAATGGGTAACCTGGGTCAAGTGACTCGGGTCCTGTTCACACTATAGTGAGGAGACAGCATTGACTTCAAGCTCTGACTCCTCCCCTGCCCCCCGAAGACCTGGTGACACTCCGCCCTGCCCCCTATCTGACTTCAGTGACCCAATTTATTGCTAGGTTGCTGTGGGGTGCTCATCTGGACCTTTTCATAATATTTCTAATAATTTCCTAATTTTCCTTATTGCACTCAAGCACTTTATACCCATAGTCCATGTTTACCACTGTCCGGGGCCAATGTAATCAGTGGGGAGCAAGCACATGTACCATTTTGCCTAACATCTGTGCATGCATAGTAGAGAAATCAATGGATAAATGGCATAACTGCCATTTTCCCATATGTTCTGTAAGCTCTGGCACAGAGCAAGAGTCTAAAAGGGTTTATTTACTAAGATAGACGTTCTATTGAAGATTAGATGTTGCCTATAGCAACCAATCAGAATCTAGAAATTGGTTTCTATAGGCAAGTTTCCGAGATATTCAGAAAAACTATTGATTGGTTGCTATAGTTAAGTTGCAGGGATATTCAGAAAAATGAAATAAATACATTTGCAGAGGGGAAGGTCCAAACAGAACGATCAAAACTAAAATTGGATACATCAATGGGGCAAGATGGAATACATACAAGGATACTAAAAGAGCGCAAAGAGGTGCTGGTAGCACCATTAACAGAATTATTCAACTGTCACTAGCTACAGGAGCAATTCCAGAGGACTGGAAAAGAGCAAATGTTGTACCACTGCACAAAAGTCAAAGCAAGGAAGATGCAAAAAACTACCGACTAGTGAGTTGTAGGGAAATTAATGGAAACACTCTTAAAACAAAGATTTGTAGATTATCTCAAATAAAGCAAATTACAGGATTCCAAACAGCATAGATTTAGGATAGAAAAAAGAAAGTTGTAGTAAATGGAGTGCATTCACAGGAGTAATGTATCGAGTGGAGTACCACAGGAATCTGTACTTGGACCAGTGCTTTTTAATATTTTTATTGCTGATATCTCCAACAGGATATAAATACATTAGAGATGGTACAAAGAAGGGCAACTAAAATGGTACATGGCCTACATCACAAAACTTACCCAGAAAGACTTAAAATCTCAATATGTATAGTTTTTAGCAGAGAAGAAAAAGGGGGACATTATATAAACTTTCAAATATATCAAGGGTTTTAACAATTTCCAGGTGGGAAACATTCTTCAAATGAAGAGAAGCATTAGAAAATGAGGACATTCACTGAAACTGGAGAGAGGGTGGTTCAGGAGAAATCTGAGGAAAAATTACTTTGTAGAAAGTGTAGTGGATAAGTGGAATAGTCTCCAGTCAGAGGTGATAGAAGCTAAGACATTTGAACAATGGAAACATGCATGGGATAGAAATAAGGATATATCTTTACAAAGAAATAAGGATTTCAAGGTAACAATATGGTTGAAAAAAAGGGAAAATAGATGGGAGGAATGGTTCTTCTTTGCCATCAAATTCTATGTATCTATGTTTCTATGTTACATCTTATTTATTTAGCATATTCTAGTAGATAATAGAATATGAATGGTTACCTATAGCAACTTCCCATTTTTAATAGAACTCCCCTCTTTGTAAATAAACCCCTACAGTAAGTGTCACATGCACTGGAGAGAGAGGGGAGAGAGGGTTGGGGCCAGAGGCAGAATTACCATTGGTGCAGCAGGTGAAATAGGTGCATTGCACTAGGGCCCATGGGGACTAAGGTGTCCCCAGCTTCCTGTCATCCACTGCCTTGTTGCATATTTTGAACTTGGAATGGATGGAGGATGGGGCCCAAATTGTATTTTTGCACCTCTGCTCACTACACATAAATTCCACCAATGTTGAGGCTTTATAAAGTCTACACAAGGGCCCACCCTCTCTTAATCTGCCCTGGCTAAGCCTGTCTACCTGGAACTACGGTGCTCAATTTAAAATATATTACATAGCTATGATCCTGCAGGAAATATATATGAACTCTTTCCGAACTCCAAATTGGTAGACCATTCTCAGCTCACTCATATAATTTGATTTTCTTTCATAAAGTAAATGGTAAACTAAGATTATCTTCAATCCCTGTTTACTCCAATTAAACAAAAAGGAATAGTTTTTCTAAAAGATACATTGTGCGATTGGTTTCCATTTCTATAATTAGTGATGACTGTGGATGCACAATAATCACTTCTGTGCTTTTACTTTGATAGTACATCTTCCATCTTAACTGCATTGCATTGTATTACCATGGCATCATTCTGTGCACATTCAGAATATGTGCTTTTTGTTATATTACAAAATACAATTACATGATGGACTAACATAGTAGATTTTATCCAAATTGATACAATTTCCTCAATATTCTTTTTTATATTTTTATTTCATTTTAATTTTTTACATTCAAAATACAAAAAAAGAGAAGCTTTTAGAGAAGATAATTTCATTATGGACAGAACATTATTGAAGTAAAAAATGTTGGCATGAAAGTATTAACACAAAACTACACTAGAAAGCCAGGGCTGTAACTTGGGGGGAGGGGGGGGGGTCACATTCCCCGGTACTGGATATGATACATATATGGTCAAAAAACGCCCAAATCACGTAATTTTTGCGTTTTTTCTCCCTAGAGCAATATTGACCTCAATAACATTAATTTCCAGCCCTTTCCAGACAATTTTGACCACTTTACAGCTCACAATGTTGTTCTCATTCAATTTAGACCAAGGTCTGCAGCCAGCTGGCTGGTTATTAATACACAGAACTTCTGACAGTGTCAGTATGGTGTATTGGGGTGCAGAACACACAAACAATAAAGAAGAGCAAAATAATATTTTGGTTTTATTAATTTTTTTATGCGCAGCTTGTTCAAGACTGCGTGGAGGCAGAACAATCACACACAGAACTTCTGACAGTATAATATATGGTGTATATGCAGTGCCAATATTCCACTGCACTGCACAACAGCCCTCTGCACAGCACAACACCCCTCTACACTGCACAGCACCCCTTTGCACTGCACTGCACCTCTCTGCACAACATGCCCAGACCCCTACACTGCAGGGCTGTGCACAGCTTGTGGAAGAGTGTGAGAAATTATGCTGAATCGATGCCGAGTCGACTGCGTTTCATGAGAATCCATCACAAGAGTTCCGCATTTGGCCATGCTTGGGTTCCATGGAATCCAAACCGCTCATCTCTATTTATCAGTGCCTTTTTTTCTGAAATATACAGTATATTATTTCTATAATACCTCCCAGAGTTCCTGAACCTATTTTTCCAGAAAAATAGTACTGCTTATAATGTACAGAAGTACTCCATCTGTAGTTTAAAAAAATAATTAAATTCTCGTAATTTGTATAATGTGTACGTTTGTAATCTATATAATAAGTTGAAGAGTCTGTGTGCGTGTGTGCGTGTCCGACGCATTGCGGACACACCGTGGCACTCAGAGACACCAAATTCAGCAAAAAGATACCTCTGGACCCGGTGGTGTGCACCTCGAAGCCGTTTTTTGGAAATTTCACTTAGAAATTTAAAAAACACCAAGTTGTAATTTTCCTTCATTGATGTTCTGGGGAAAAGATCGATGATCTGGGAAACCGTTTGCGAAGGAACAACTCCACACCTGATTTCATTGCTGTCATTCAGTATGAATGACACATTCTAACATTATGGTGAAGGCTTTAAACAATTAGGAAATAATTGAGGATATACATAGACCACACAACACACACACATACACATTGTACACACACACACACACACACAGTACACCACATTAGCACACAACACACACATTTATACGTAGAGCACCTCACACACTTACACATTGGACAGATACACACACACACACAACACACCACATGCAGTACAATACAAATCCATACACACTACAACACACACCCAAAACCAGTACAACAAACACACAGAACACACACACTTAAACATTCCCAGGATACGCAAAGCACACTACACACACATATATACGTAGCACACATCACAAACTTATACATTCGGCAGATACACACAACACTCACAGTACAACACACACCCATATTCACTACAACACACACCCAAAAACAGTACAATACACACAGCACACTACACACACACAGATTTATACATAGCACACCTTACGCACTTACACATAGGGCAGATACACACAACACACACACATAACATACCTCTAACAGCACAACACACACCCACATTCACCACACACACCCAAAAAAACAGTACGACACACAAAAAACACACACTTAAACATTGCACAGATACACAAAGACACAACACACACATACTGTATATACGTAGCACACCTCACACACTTACGCATTGGACAGATACATACAATACAACACACACAACCACATACACTACAACACACACACAAAAACAGTACAACACACACACAAAAACAGTACAACACACACAAACACACAGAACACATAAAAAATAATTTGCCGTTTATTTAACCGTCTGTACCGGCAAATAAAAACTGTACCTAATGTACCGTTTCTACTTTGTTCCCCATATCTGTCTCTCCAGTCCTCCAGCCTGTCACTGCGCTCCCCGGCCAGTTGCACTGAGAAATCTTTGTCCTGGCCAATGCACCCATTGATCAATACAAAGTGGGTACACTGCACTCACCCTGTTAGTCAGTTGGATATCAGGCACTGCTCTGCCTTAAGGGTTTCCCAGACTCTTTTGGTTCATAGATAATGTTTGGTCGATGGGCATGAGCGCTGCATGCATTTGTTTGAATGTTATGAGTGTAAGAAGTTGAAGAATAAGACTGAGATGAAGATTTGTCACGTTATAGTGTACAATTTACTCAATAAATCGTGAAAAAAATATGTGTACATAGAAGTACAGTACAATCAAGAAATGAAAGTAGGATTAAAAAATTAATTCTGATTCAAACTGATAATTGTTTGGATGGCGGTGGGTTGCGAAACAAATCTATAGGTGGAGGGGGTATGGATATTGTGGGCATAATTGGTGTTTGGTACACCTACAGGGGGTCCCCAGTTGATCAGAAATTCTCACTACAGTGTCACCGTAGGGGGATTTCCAATTGGGGTTCAGGTGGTCTTTTAGGGACCCCTTTACAATCCCGTTGGTCTCTTCTCCTGGAGCCTACGGTCTCCCTCAGTGATTGACTATCATTAAGGGAGACTGTAAGCTCAAGGAGAAGAGACCTACAGGATTGTAAAGGGTCCCTAAAAGACCACCTGGACCCCAATTGGGAATCCCCCTATGGCAGTGGCAAACGCAGGATTTTCAGAAGGGGGTTTCCAGAGGGGCGGAGCAAAGCACGGAAATGGACACTTAGGTGAACCAGTATATGCCGGGTCAGTTAAAGTATTATAGATAGACCAAATGTATATAAATAAATAAAAATACATACATACATACATACATACATACACACATATATATATATATATATATATATATATATATATATATATATATATATATATATATAGCCACTGGTGACGTCACAGGGTATTAGTCTGAAGGACCACAGAGAGGACCAGCACTCCCAGCAAATATTGAATCAGGCACTCTTGTGCGTAGTTTATTCAGCATAACAGAAAAATCAAAGGCCAATACTCATCATCATTGGAGTACAGCGGGGCTGAAGACAGCGGTGGGTACAACAATCCACAATTGCCCTGACGGGCCGTTTCGGTGCAAAGGCACCTTCCTCAATGATGATGAGTATTGGCCTTTGATTTTTCTGTTATGCTGAATAAACTACGCACAAGAGTGCCTGATTGAATATTTGCTGGGAGTGCTGGTCCTCTCTGTGGTCGTTGAGACTAATACCCTGTGACGTCACCAGTGGCTATATATTATTATCGCTGACCCTGCACCCACCGTGGTTATTGAAGAGTGTGCGTTCCCTGCTGATCTATATATATATATATATATATATATATATATATATATATATATATATATACATACAGGGGCATCAACAGCAGTGTAGGCCCCTGGGCATAGCAATGTATTGGGGCCCCTACCGATCCTCCAGCGGTAGGGGTGGGGGAAGCTTTGATGTCCCACTAGTGGTAGGGGGTATTATATCAACTGCTCAGCATGTAGGGCCTGGATCAGTAATTTCCACTTATTACCCCTTTACTGTACAGATGGTGGGAGATGAGGGCATTGGGCTGAATAAAGGGGCCCTGATACATAACTTCCAGGGTGGTAGAGGATGTTTAATATGCAGAGGAGGGGTGTATAGTGGAGTGGGCTTATTATCCATAATTTTCTGGTGGGAGGACAGCTTGCTTGACTGCAGATATCTCCAGTTCCTGAAAATAGATTTATTAGATTTTAATGGAATTAAAAACTAGAGAATCCCACCTACCAAATGGTATTGGGGACTAGGGGATCAGAGTTCAGGAGGCAGAGCAATCTGCCAACAAGTATATAAAACTACATACCAGGTGTGTGGAGCTGGAGCAGCAACCAGCTGCTGGAAGGCTGATATCTCTGGTTCTGGGAACAGTAGAGACAAGCTACTAGTGTCCTTCAAAGGGGGAGAGTCCCAGCTTTTGGAATATACCCTCAGAAAAACTCTAAGTCAGACAGAACCTGAAAGATCTGACTGGGAAGAGCAATTAACAGGCTTGGATGGGGACCACTGCATTGAAGTCATATATCTCCGGTTCCCAAGGGCCGATTTTTAAAATTCTTGTACCCATGGAAAGAGGGGACCCTCAGCTTTCAGCCTAGGGCCCTTAGACTTCTGGGGGGGGGGGGTTTCTGGGTACTCGGAAACCCCCCCTGCGTGCGCTACTGTATGGTGACACTGTGACCGTGACACTGTAGTGAAAATCACATCAATTGAGGGCCCCCTGTAGGTGTAACAAACACTAATTATGCTCACAATATCCATACCCCCACCTATAGATTTGTTTCACAACCCACCCCATCCAAACAATTATCAGTTTGAATCAGAACTTATTTTTTAATCCTACTTTCATTTCTTGATTGTACTTCTATGTACACTTACATATTTTTCACGATTTATTGAGTAAATTGTACACTTTGTAACATGGCAATTCTTTTTCTCAGTCTTATTCTTCAACTTCTTAAACTCCAAACCTTATCAATGCATCCATTGATGATTGTGATGGCTGGATCAGTGGATTGGCCCGGCGGGTGTAGGGAAGAATTTGGCCCATTGCACCCATTCCCAGTGGTGCGGATAGTGTGCGTCGCATCATGACATCATGTGGCCAGGCCCGCGGACCTGCTCCCACACTCAGGGGCTGCCCCACTGTTTGGTAGAGATGCTCGGTGCATGCGCTTTACAGATCCCCAGACCTCAGAGACTGCTGCAGGTTCGGTGAGGGGAGTGGCAGTGGCAGGGAGCAGTGAATTTTTAATTAATTATGGCACGGTAAGTAACGCCCACCCCGGACCCCACGCACTCAGCGCCTGTAATTACACACCCTAGAAACTGTACCATTGAAAGTATAGAAATTGAGGTGTGGACATGTCCCTTTCTGATTTTGTACCGATTTCTGACCCTCAGATGTTGGAGGATATGTCATACAGTAGCTGCTAAATCTCAGGAGTGGATGTGGAATTCATCAACACATACAAGTTTTCAACTCAGGAGCGTTGTGTTTCAAACAACAACACCACACCTGATTTCATTGCCATCATTGAGTATCAATGCAAACACATTCTAACATTATGGTGGACTCTATAACAAAGGTCCTATATCTTAGGTCTTTGTCACAGCATATTGTAAGATGACATTTTTCAGCAATTTTGGAAATAAAGAAACCCCAAGGCTTTCCCGGGCAACGCCGGGCGGGTCAGCTAGTATGATAATATAAGTAAAATACAAATGATAGTAATGACATTACGTAAAAAATCCATGTAAATATTTTTTCTTCATATTGTTTGTGAACATTATATTGTTCTTGTACATTTTCTATCACTAAGGGGTCAATTCAATTAGGTGTGCGATGGCTTCTTTTTGTTTGCATTTGCAAACCAATTACAAACTCGTATCATTGCTTTTTTTGTGTGCAGCCCACTGAGGTTGTATAAACTTAAGGAAAATCCATTCATTTGAGGTAAAAATGTTGAGCAGGGTTAGAAAATGGTCTCAAATTACCCAAAAAATAACTTTTCCATTTATTTATGAACCCCAAAATGAAAGGATTTATTTAAATGAGAAAATACAGTGGTCACTAATTACCGCCAAATCTAATTTTTTTTACTTTTTTGCATTTTTTTTGTAATTAAACGAAGTTCCTTTTCTCATTTTTTAACTTGAAAAAGAAAAAGAAAAAAAACGTAACAATTAACCATTTAGCACCCTAGTACTTTCCTTATGCCCAATATCAGTCTTTTCTATAATTCTGCTTAATAAGTTCCTTTTTCGGGTTCACGTCTCCCCACTTTTTAATGCACTTCTCCCAGGTTACATGTTGTAGACAATTGGCACATCCAGGCTGCGAATACCACAAATTGGCATTTCTAATTGGATGTCACATTTGTCAAGTGCAAGCAATACTAAAAAAACAGATGATACTTCTTGGCATTTTATTTATTTATTGAATCTAAATGTCAACAGACATTTCTATGTTTTTACCACCATGTTGTGTGCAATATAGTCATTTACAATATTTTATATTCTTTTCCTCTTTTAAGTTTAGGTACACACTTTTTTTGTACTTCAGATGTGATTTTACGTTCAATTATACTTAAGTGTTGATTATTGTGCACACAGCATCACTAACATTAAACTCATCTTATTCTGCCACAGATGCACATGAAGGAAGTCTCTGATAGTTGTGAGTGGCAACCCTTATGCAAGCAATGGAAGATAGTGAACTCGCTATGTTAATTCCTTTAGCAACACCAGTTGCATGTAAGGATCCACTAAGGAAGATACAGTACAATGGTAATGCTTGAGGTAGTTTATTGCTGTACCTTGAGATGATGCACAGATATACCTTGGGAGATGACACATAGAGGTCAAAGCAAAATCCTTTCTGCAGCTCAGGGGAACATGTCTGCACCCATAGAGACACAGGAACTGTAAGTGAGCTCATTAGCAGGAGCCAGGAGGCGCTCCGGGACCACAGACAAGATCTGCGGGTCCCGGTGGCGGCAAGTAGAGGGGTACGGCAGGCCAGTAGATGGCAGCAAATAATAACAAATTGAGAAGAACAATAAATCATGTAAAATACACAATGGTGGATTCAACTTGAGAACCCTAACTAGGGCAGCACACATCTGCTAAGAAGATTGTGTCTCCGCACACACTCTCTACAGATTTCTGGCTACACTGCTGGTGGAACATAGGCAGAGGTGTCAGACGGAATAGTCGAAAATATGTATACATTTCATATTTTGTCCAAAATTGTATAGTTATATGAGGAAGCCTATACAACATACTTTTAAGATACAATAGGGTTTCTTCTGATAAACATAATTGAAAGGGTGTACACATACTTAAGATATCTTATGGTTAGTCAGGAATTACAACTGTTGATTGTAAAGGTGTGTACCTAGATTTATACTCTTGATAATCACAAAACATTGGATCTAATTCATGCGTGTACACAATGGCTGATGTTCATACAACAGAGGGGTTATCCACAGACTGCGCATGTGCTGTGAGAGCAAGTTATTGACTGACAGGAACTGTTTGGAGGTATAAATGGGGAGTGATAGCAAAAACGGAGGCGTGTCATTGCCATTTTTTGGGTGTGTATATGCAACCAGCTGTGATCAAGTTCAAAGAGAAATATGGCAACAGCGTTACCACTACCACGCCCAGTCTACATAGCCATAGGGCTACCCTAGCAGTTGATGTTCTCCCTTATTGCATATAGACTTAATTAGCTTGCAACTACAACAATGACAAAAAATATTGGGGAAAAAACAGCACGCTTTCTCACATGGGTGCCAAATGACCTCCCGACAGTCAGGATTCCGATGATTAGGACACCGACATCGGAATCTCAACTGATAAATGTCAGACAGCTGGGATCCCAACTTACAGGGCCTATTCTCCCTTGTGGGGGTCCACGACACGGTGCTTCAATGCGCTCACCCCCCTGTCGGAGTACCTACAGTCAGGATTCCGATGTTGGTATAATGACCATCAGAATCCCAACTGTGGGGCCGTTATACCCCGCCCTGCTGTCTCTAGTTATCCCTCTAGTATTAAATGTCACCAAACAACCAAAGCAAGTAATGAAACAATTATATTTTATCGTAGGGTTCACTATCGCAATTCTAAACCATTCATTCAATATTCCTCCAGAGGAAATACCCAAAAAGAAAAGAGATAAACAGTTATAGTGTAGTATTATCAAAACACACCTAGATGTTGCTAATAATGTATGGGTTCCAAAACACCATGCCCAATAAGAGGGACTATGGTCTACCAAGGTAAGCAGACAATAATGCATTAAGTCAAGGGGAAAGGTATGAGCATTAAGGGCCTTATTTTAGTTCACTCTTTCTGCCAAAATCCTTCTTAGATGGGCAAAACCATGTGCACTGCAGGTGGGGCAGATGCTACTTGTGCAGATATAATTAGATTTGGGTGGGGTTTTACTTCAAAGTGAGATCTATATTGCAGTGTAAAAATAAAGCAGCCAGTATTTTCCCTTCACAGAAACAAAATAACTCACCAAAATATAATTCTCTCTGCACATTTTACATCTGCCCCCCTGCAGTGCACATGGTTTTGTCCATCTAAGAAGGATTTTGTCAGAAAGAGTGAACCAAAATAAGGCCCTAAGACATTTACATTGATAGTGTTTGCGTCTTTAATTCCCTTTAGGATCCAGAGTTACTTCCACCACTTGCGTTCAAACATGACAGGCCTTAGGATTTCATACCTCCCAACTGTCACGATTACAGCGGGACAGTCCCGATTTTCGGGTCCTGTCCCGCTGTCCCACCCGCGGCAGGCATTGTCCCGCTGCAGAGGGTGGCAGTTGGGAGACCCCCCCAATCTAATAGAATAGACGCTGTGCGCATGCGCACAGCGTCTATTCTCGTATGAAAATGAGGTTGTGGCTAATTAGCATAAGCCACGCCCTCATTTGTATACGCCCGCCCCTTTTTCGGGCGCTATTTCCCCAACACAGAAGTTGGGAGGTATGGGATTTAGTATTTATAGTTTTATACATTGTATAGTTTCTGATAATAAAACTATGAAATGCTTCCATGAGAACTGTGCACATTGCTTTACTGAAACTGTTCATTCATAGGCTGACATTGTCAGTGTCTGTGTAACAGCTGACTGACTAAACTTGGTGGCCAAATAAGCCAGTATGCCTTCAGATCACTGCGGCTATCACCGGGACCTATTATTGTGCGGCTGTGTGATCAGCCATGCACGCAGGCCAATAGGGATCATACAGTATTACTACCAACTTTATAAGCATGCCAAACACTGATCCAATCGCTATCATTGGGATGATTTTCTGGTATTATGAGAATTGAGTTAATTAAACTTAAGTAAAATAAAGATCCATGTTCCCTGATATTCATAGAATTTCCCATTACATTGATAATACAGATTCCAGTACTTAACTGTGTTTTACAGATGTCTTTAGCAATATTGGCATTTTTTTTAACTCCTGAAATATAAATCTGTCTATTAGAAAATAAATATTACAAGTATACATTTAAAAAGAGGTTATTGATTTGTTGTAAGAATTGTTAATAGATTGAGGGACAGATTCTCTAAGCTTCAGAAGGGATAAAATGGAGAGTGATAAACCGCCAGCCAATCAGCTCCTACCTGCCAAGTCACAGACTGTGTTTGAAAAATGTGAGACAGGAGCTGATTGGCTGGCTGTTTATCACTCTCCATTTTATCACTTTTGGAGCTTAGAGAATCTGGCCCTGAATGAGTATTGCTGGTGGAGGTAATAACAGCAACTTTCTCTCAAATATTGTTACAATGACAATGTATGATAGATCATCTTTATCAGTTATTCTTTATTAAACACACACATTGCTATAATGCCAGCAGGATTGAGCTCAGTGACTTAACTATATGTGCCCCGGAAATTTAGTCAAAGTCCCCCCCAACCCTAGCATCCTCAAAAAGTGTCTCCTGTAAGGGGGCGGACATTTTGTGTGGGCTATTTTTCACTAGCAGGAGCCAGGAGGAGCTCTGGGACCGGAAACAAGCAGACAAGTAGATCTGCGGGTCCCTGCGGCAGCAAGCAGAGGGGTAAGGCAGGCTGGTCCCGGGAGCAGTGCAGCACATCGATAGTCTGCAGACCCCTGGCGCCCACACTTACTCAGTGCCACCGACGATGAGGCTGCAGGGACTGGGGGGGGCCCTCCAGTGACTTGGCGATCCGACCGCCAGCCACCGACAACAATGGCGCGACATATCTACATCTAGTGATAAAATATCTGCTTTCATTATGGGGCAGATTTATTAAGCTCGGTGAAGTAATAATGTGGCTAGTACTTTATCACCAGCCAATCAGCTCCTAACTGTGAAGTTACAGGCTTGCTAATTTTATTCTGTTGATAATTTTTTTAAGGCATCTATGTTCCTGGTCGGAAGAATAAATAATAGTTGCTCCTGTAGCAAGCTCAGTAAGGGGGTTATTCTGGTTGTTCTGGGCAGAAGGCGTTCGCACGGTCCGGAGGTGTTTTTCAACTACGCATGCGTACCATTCGCTATGCGCATGTGCGGCGATAGCACACCTCACACGAACGGACCTCCCCGAACAAAAAAACCTGTCTGCTATTGCACGGTCACAGTGGGCGTGATGTGGGCGTCTTTATGGGAGAGGCCAGAAAAGTGGGCAAAACTGGGCATATACCTGGGCGTACACGGCGGTGTGCACTCAAACTGCACGGAGGGACAACCAGCCTCGCTCAGCGAGCACACAGTGCATTTTTGGCCAAAAACAGTTGGATGCCAAAGAGTGCTCAATACCACTCTTAGAGTTTCCGCCTGAGTGCGAAAGCCCTGGTCTGCTAATTAACGCCAATTACAATTAAATGGCATACACCTGACTGCAATATTAAGCAATGCTGCAGCCTATTAAGTGAAATGCCTCATTTCAGTAGTCCTGAAATACTTTGCAAGGTTCTCTTTCTACACTTTTCACCATTTAAAGGTTGGTTTATTTGTATGTAGTATTAATCCAATTACACATGTTTCAATATGTACTTTTTTTTTTTTGTGTATACATCTACACCCTTAATGCAAGAGTGTTTTCCATATTTTGAAAACAGGATCCACAAATCATAGGAGTCGACATGTGTCAACTGTTTCACTGCAACACAAACATACAACTCACATTACTTATTTTCACACATCTATCACGTCTAACACCAACAATGTGTTTTTGGGTCTCCTTTGCAACGTTTGTTAAATTTCTTATGCTCATGGACACGCCGAGTCTCCGAGCGAAAAAGGCTGACATCCGTCCGAGCACGGTGGCGTATGCTCATATGTACCCCAGATGTCGGTGGAAAAGGCTTAGATCCGTCCGAGCACTGTGGCGTACGCTCATGTGAACGCCACTCCCCATTGTCGGTTGCTGACTCCATCCATGCACGGCTGTGCTGTGGGCGGACTCACGCTCTCCCGAGAGAATGCGGAATTTGCTCGGATGGACCATGCGAACGTGGTCCTGCCGCACCAATCAGAATAAGGCCCTAAGGGCGAGATTCTATATAGCAGAGATGCGGTAAAAACCCCGTTTTCGGGGTTTCTACCGCATCTCTATATGCTATATTGTGCCTCCGCAGTCAGCGCTGCGGAGGGAATCGTCAGCAAAAGCTGGCGAATCCCTGCAGAAGCCTATGGGCTTCTTACCGCAGCGCTGTTTGAGGGATCCGTCACGGATCCCTCCCAGCGTGCCCTGCGGCCGGCGCCGGGGTCTGCGCATGCACAGATGGACTCCCGGGTCACAGACCCGGAAGTCCAGCACCGGCACCGCATCGCAAGGGACAGCTCTTACCGCAAGAGCTGTCCCTTGCGTTAATAACGGCATATGTTACAGCATATGCCGTTATTAAAAATGCGATGTCCGGCGAAGGGGGGCCGCGGATGTTATAACATCCCGCCCTAAGACTGTAGTAACAAAACTATCACAGCTGTACATGTCCATGATGTCTGCTGCACATCAATTTGATACTGTAAAATATTGTGATACTCTCAGAGGTGGGTTTCACACTAGGACCCTGCTACGCTTATGACCATTGGTAGATTATATGGCGGGTGCAATGGTCAGTAAATTGTTGTGGGGGAGGGAAAGCTGCTTTGGTTAGGAGACCCCAAAATGAAGGGGGCAGTGACCTGATGGGGGTGGATGATAATGTTGTGCCTAGTGGCAGCCTGACCCCTACATTTTCCACCTGGATACTATTACTAGTATAATTTGTAATAGATTTTCTCAACTACAGTTATACTTTTGCTATATTTTAGTTATTTACAACATTATTTAGTTAAACAAATTTGACATAAACTAAAATTCATATGTAAAAACCAGATAAGGCCTTATGTCTTCTGGGCCTTTCCAGATATTGTAACTAAAGGTTTATCCAAGCAGCATTTATAAAGCATCCCAGTAGCAAGTGAAAAAACTGCCAATAGCTGATACAATAAGGGGGGGATTCAACTAGCTTTGGTGGGTATCACAGTAATACCTTGCAGTTAATACTGCATGGAAAATAGCTATTTAGTTAATTAACCCATACCCCATGAGGTAAAACATCTGGTAACATGGAAAACCCACTAAAAGGTATATTTAATGTTGGATCCATAAAATTTTTGGAATTGATCCAACATGCCCTATTCAATGCAGCCAATGCTCGCCCGGCATCGTCCTCCCTGCCTCAATCTGACTTCTTTTAAAGGTGGATTAAGATTGTCGGAAACAGGATCAAAGACTATTGTTTCGACTACAATTGAATATACCCCATAAATCTACATAAAATGCTAAATTTAGTGGGGTTTCCCATGAATTAGGTGCAGAGGGTATACTTAATGCATATTTTTTCCAACAGCTCCTGAGGCTTCAAGAAAAAATCTGGCCTCTGGGGATTAGCTCATGTGGATTCTGCAGCTAAGGGAATTTACCCTTAAATGTTCACACTTATTGTTTACTAGCTGACCCGCCCGGCGTTGCCCGGGAAAGCCTTGGGGTTTCTTTATTTCCAAAATTGCTGAAAAATGTCATCTTACAATATGCTGTGACAAAGACCTAAGATATAGGACCTTTGTTATAGAGTCCACCATAATGTTAGAATGTGTTTGCATTGATACTCAATGATGGCAATGAAATCAGGTGTGGTGTTGTTGTTTGAAACACAACGCTCCTGAGTTGAAAACTTGTATGTGTTGATGAATTCCACATCCACTCCTGAGATTTAGCAGCTACTGTATGACATATCCTCCAACATCTGAGGGTCAGAAATCGGTACAAAATCAGAAAGGGACATGTCCACACCTCAATTTCTATACTTTCAATGGTACAGTTTCTAGGGTGTGTAATTACAGGCGCTGAGTGCGTGGGGTCCGGGGTGGGCGTTACTTACCGTGCCATAATTAATTAAAAATTCACTGCTCCCTGCCACTGCCACTCCCCTCACCGAACCTGCAGCAGTCTCTGAGGTCTGGGGATCTGTAAAGCGCATGCACCGAGCATCTCTACCAAACAGTGGGGCAGCCCCTGAGTGTGGGAGCAGGTCCGCGGGCCTGGCCACATGATGTCATGATGCGACGCACACTATCCGCACCACTGGGAATGGGTGCAATGGGCCAAATTCTTCCCTACACCCGCCGGGCCAATCCACTGATCCAGCCATCACAATCATCAATGGATGCATTGATAAGGTTTGGAGTTTAAGAAGTTGAAGAATAAGACTGAGAAAAAGAATTGCCATGTTACAAAGTGTACAATTTACTCAATAAATCGTGAAAAATATGTAAGTGTACATAGAAGTACAATCAAGAAATGAAAGTAGGATTAAAAAATAAGTTCTGATTCAAACTGATAATTGTTTGGATGGGGTGGGTTGTGAAACAAATCTATAGGTGGGGGTATGGATATTGTGAGCATAATTAGTGTTTGTTACACCTACAGGGGGGCCCTCAATTGATGTGATTTTCACTACAGTGTAGCGCACGCAGGGGGGGTTTCCGAGTACCCAGAAACCCCCCCCCCAGAAGTCTAAGGGCCCTAGGCTGAAAGCTGAGGGTCCCCTCTTTCCATGGGTACAAGAATTTTAAAAATCGGCCCTTGGGAACCGGAGATATATGACTTCAATGCAGTGGTCCCCATCCAAGCCTGTTAATTGCTCTTCCCAGTCAGATCTTTCAGGTTCTGTCTGACTTAGAGTTTTTCTGAGGGTATATTCCAAAAGCTGGGACTCTCCCCCTTTGAAGGACACTAGTAGCTTGTCTCTACTGTTCCCAGAACCAGAGATATCAGCCTTCCAGCAGCTGGTTGCTGCTCCAGCTCCACACACCTGGTATGTAGTTTTATATACTTGTTGGCAGATTGCTCTGCCTCCTGAACTCTGATCCCCTAGTCCCCAATACCATTTGGTAGGTGGGATTCTCTAGTTTTTAATTCCATTAAAATCTAATAAATCTATTTTCAGGAACTGGAGATATCTGCAGTCAAGCAAGCTGTCCTCCCACCAGAAAATTATGGATAATAAGCCCACTCCACTATACACCCCTCCTCTGCATATTAAACATCCTCTACCACCCTGGAAGTTATGTATCAGGGCCCCTTTATTCAGCCCAATGCCCTCATCTCCCACCATCTGTACAGTAAAGGGGTAATAAGTGGAAATTACTGATCCAGGCCCTACATGCTGAGCAGTTGATATAATACCCCCTACCACTAGTGGGACATCAAAGCTTCCCCCACCCCTACCGCTGGAGGATCGGTAGGGGCCCCAATACATTGCTATGCCCAGGGGCCTACACTGCTGTTGATGCCCCTGTATGTATATGTATATATATATATATATATATATATATATATATATATATATAGATCAGCAGGGAACGCACACTCTTCAATAACCACGGTGGGTGCAGGGTCAGCGATAATAATATATAGCCACTGGTGACGTCACAGGGTATTAGTCTCAACGACCACAGAGAGGACCAGCACTCCCAGCAAATATTCAATCAGGCACTCTTGTGCGTAGTTTATTCAGCATAACAGAAAAATCAAAGGCCAATACTCATCATCATTGAGGAAGGTGCCTTTGCACCGAAACGGCCCGTCAGGGCAATTGTGGATTGTTGTACCCACCGCTGTCTTCAGCCCCGCTGTACTCCAATGATGATGAGTATTGGCCTTTGATTTTTCTGTTATGCTGAATAAACTACGCACAAGAGTGCCTGATTCAATATTTGCTGGGAGTGCTGGTCCTCTCTGTGGTCGTTCAGACTAATACCCTGTGACGTCACCAGTGGCTATATATATATATATATATATATATATATATATATATATATATATATATATGTGTATGTATGTATGTATGTATTTTTATTTATTTATATACATTTGGTCTATCTATAATACTTTAACTGACCCGGCATATACTAAGTCACCTAAGTGTCAATTTCCGTGCTTTGCTCCGCCCCTCTGGAAACCCCCTTCTGAAAATCCTGCGTTTGCCACTGCCATAGGGGGATTCCCAATTGGGGTCCAGGTGGTCTTTTAGGGACCCTTTACAATCCTGTAGGTCTCTTCTCCTTGAGCTTACAGTCTCCCTTAATGATAGTCAATCACTGAGGGAGACCGTAGGCTCCAGGAGAAGAGACCAACGGGATTGTAAAGGGGTCCCTAAAAGACCACCTGAACCCCAATTGGAAATCCCCCTACGGTGACACTGTAGTGAGAATTTCTGATCAACTGGGGACCCCCTGTAGGTGTACCAAACACCAATTATGCCCACAATATCCATACCCCCTCCACCTATAGATTTGTTTCGCAACCCACCGCCATCCAAACAATTATCAGTTTGAATCAGAATTAATTTTTTAATCCTACTTTCATTTCTTGATTGTACTGTACTTCTATGTACACATATTTTTTTCACGATTTATTGAGTAAATTGTACACTATAACGTGACAAATCTTCATCTCAGTCTTATTCTTCAACTTCTTACACTCATAACATTCAAACAAATGCATGCAGCGCTCATGCCCATCGACCAAACATTATCTATGAACCAAAAGAGTCTGGGAAACCCTTAAGGCAGAGCAGTGCCTGATATCCAACTGACTAACAGGGTGAGTGCAGTGTACCCACTTTGTATTGATCAATGGGTGCATTGGCCAGGACAAAGATTTCTCAGTGCAACTGGCCGGGGAGCGCAGTGACAGGCTGGAGGACTGGAGAGACGGATATGGGGAACAAAGTAGAAACGGTACATTAGGTACAGTTTTTATTTGCCGGTACAGACGGTTAAATAAACGGCAAATTATTTTTTATGTGTTCTGTGTGTTTGTGTGTGTTGTACTGTTTTTGTGTGTGTGTTGTACTGTTTTTGTGTGTGTGTTGTAGTGTATGTGGTTGTGTGTGTTGTATTGTATGTATCTGTCCAATGCGTAAGTGTGTGAGGTGTGCTACGTATATACAGTATGTGTGTGTTGTGTCTTTGTGTATCTGTGCAATGTTTAAGTGTGTGTTTTTTGTGTGTCGTACTGTTTTTTTGGGTGTGTGTGGTGAATGTGGGTGTGTGTTGTGCTGTTAGAGGTATGTTATGTGTGTGTGTTGTGTGTATCTGCCCTATGTGTAAGTGCGTAAGGTGTGCTATGTATAAATCTGTGTGTGTGTAGTGTGCTGTGTGTATTGTACTGTTTTTAGGTGTGTGTTGTAGTGAATATGGGTGTGTGTTGTACTGTGAGTGTTGTGTGTATCTGCCGAATGTGTAAGTTTGTGATGTGTGCTACGTATATATGTGTGTGTAGTGTGCTTTGCGTATCCTGGCAATGTTTAAGTGTGTGTGTTCTGTGTGTTTGTTGTACTGGTTTTGGGTGTGTGTTGTAGTGTGTATGGATTTGTATTGTACTGCATGTGGTGTGTTGTGTGTGTGTGTGTGTATCTGTCCAATGTGTAAGTGTGTGAGGTGCTCTACGTATAAATGTGTGTGTTGTGTGCTAATGTGGTGTACTGTGTGTGTGTGTGTGTGTGTACAATGTGTATGTGTGTGTGTGTTGTGTGGTCTATGTATATCCTCAATTATTTCCTAATTGTTTAAAGCCTTCACCATAATGTTAGAATGTGTCATTCATACTCAATGACAGCAATGAAATCAGGTGTGGAGTTGTTCCTTCGCAAACGGTTTCCCAGATCATCGATCTTTTCCCCAGAACATCAATGAAGGAAAATTACAACTTGGTGTTTTTTAAATTTCTAAGTGAAATTTCACAAAAACGGCTTCGAGGTGCACACCACCGGGTCCAGAGGTATCTTTTTGCTGAATTTGGTGTCTCTGAGTGCCACGGTGTGTCCGCAATGCGTCGGACACGCACACACGCACACAGACTCTTCAACTTATTATATAGATTTATATTTATATGGAGCCACAAGGGTTCTGCAGTGCCTAACAATACATAAATGAGCAGAAACAAGAAAACAAATGAATGGCCCCATACACTACAAACATCCAGGAGAAAAAGACTGGGGGGGGGGCACCTTGATTGGGGAGGGGATGGGATGGGAGGGGGTGTTAGTGGTGCCAGTGTCAGAGGCGTAGGGAGGGCGGAGCTCATGCTCCGGGCGCCGATTGGTGGAATGCCGCCGCCGGCCCGCCCCCCCTCCGCAAATGATCCCTGCATAATCCCCATACACCAACGGCGGGCAGCGTGTGTCGGCGGCTGCCTCCTGCCCGACGTCTGCCTCCTGCCCTGCTGCTGCTGCTCGGTCCGGCTTCCGGGCAGCGCAGACGCACTCCAGACTCCTCCCAGAGTGACCATCCTCAGGGCCGCTGCAGCAGCTGAACTTGTCATCAGGCGTTGGTCACTGTATGGATAATGTATTGGGCATAAAGCAAGGAAGCATAGTATCTCCAGGCAGGCAGCGAACATAGCATCACCGCCCCATCTTACCCGCGCAAGGTTAAAGCTTCGCCTCTTAACATCCGCACAGCTTCAAATTGCTGCTGTGGATGACCACGCTGTGTCGCTTTGTGGCTGGCGCAGTGGTGTAATTTAAAGCCCCTGCAGCTACAGTGATCGGCGCTCAAGATAAAATGCGCTCTCCAGGTTGCTCCCCAACTGAACAAGGCAGCATCTATTCGCAACTACCGTGCACAGAGACAGGCAGCGCTGGAGCCAGCATCAGAAGCTGGATGCCACTTCCCTGAGAGTCTGAGTGCCATGCCACATTTCAGGTTACTGGTCGGGGGAGGTCACTGTCACTCTAACTCCCCCATTTGTTCTGACACGCCACCTGCCCCTGTGTTCTGTAACCCCCTTCTGCCCCTCTGCATTCTGTAACCCCCCAGCCCCTCTGTGTTCTGTAACCCCCCCTGTCCCTCTGTGTTCTGTAACCCCCCCCTGTCCCTCTGTGTTCTGTAACCCCCCAGCCCCTCTGTGTTCTGTAACCCCCCTGTCCCTCTGTGTTCTGTAACCCCCCTGTCCCTCTGTGTTCTGTAACCCCCACTGCCCCTCTGTGTTCTGTAACCCCCCCCCCTGCCCCTCTGTGTTCTGTAACCCCCCTGCCCCACTGTGACAAGGGATGTACTAAAAGGAATGACAGTGGAATACACAACAGTCTGGTCTGCTGAAAAGGAATGCCAATTGTGTTCTGTAACCCCCCCCCCCCGACCCTCTGTGCTCTGTAACCCCCCTGCCTCTCAGTGTTCTGTAACCCCCTTGCCCCACTGCGTTCTGTAACCCCCCTGTTCCTCTGTGTTCTGTATCCCCCCTGCCCCTCTGTGTTCTGTAACCCCCCTGCCCCTGTGTTCTGTAACCCCCCTGCCCCTCTGTGTTCTGTAACCCCCCTGCCCCACTGCGTTCTGTAACCCCCCTGCCCCTCTGTGTTCTGTAACCCCCCTGCCCCTCTGTGTTCTGTAACCCCCCTGCCCCACTGCATTCTGTAACCCCCTGCCCCACTGCGTTCTGTAACCCCCTACCCCACTGCGATCTGTAACCCCCCTGCCCCACTGCGTTCTGTAACCCCCCTGCCCCACTGTGTTCTGTAACCCCCCCTGCCCCACTGTGTTCTGTAACCCCCCCCCCCCGCCCCACTGTGATCTGTAACCCCCCTGCCCCACTGTATTCTGTAACCCCCTGCCCCTCTGTGTTCTGTAACCCCCCTGCCCCACTGCATTCTGTAACCCCCCTGCCCCACTGCATTCTGTAACCCCCCTGCCCCACTGTGTTCTGTAACCCCCTGCCCCACTGTATTCTGTAACCCCCCTGCCCCACTGTATTCTGTAACCCCCCTGCCCCACTGTGTTCTGTAACCCCCCCTGCCCCACTGTGTTCTGTAACCCCCCCTACCCCACTGTGTTTTGTTTAATGTGCATCATATGTTAAAAGGGGCATTTCTGTGTGGCATAATGTTTAAGGGTCTCTACTGTTGTCATAATGTTCATAAGGGGTACTACTGTGTGTCATAATGGAATAATAGGAACTACCATGTGTTGTAATCTGACTGAAGGATGGGAGGTAGGGCGCAAATTAATATTTTTGCAGGGGGGCGCTGGACACCCTAGCACCGGCCCTGACCAACCCGGAGGAGAAGGTATTTTGCTGCCACCCGTGCCGCCCTGTTATCTGTTGGTTCAAGGTGGATTTCTTTTTTTTAACTTTTTTACAGCTAATTAATAATGTTAGTAAACAGTAATAAACTTGAGGTTTGGGGGATTCGTGGGGCCAGGGGGAGGGGAGGGGGGACGGACGTTACAATGTCTTATATAGCAAAGCAGATTCCGTTACAGTGTCTTATATAGAGCAGCAGATTCCTTTAGTGTCTTATATAGCACAGCAGATTCCGTTACAGTGTCTTATACAGAGCAGCAGGATCCTTTAGTGTCTTATATAGTGCAGCAGATTCCGTTACAGTGTCTTATATAGCGCAGTAGATTACGTTACAGTGTCTTATATAGTGCAGCAGATTCCGTTACAGTGTCTTATATATTTCAAATGTAACATGCCAACACAAGTTAGCCACACACCCCAATTCATTACCGGGAGGAGGAGGGGGGGGGCGCGAAATATGCCCTTGCTCCGGGCACCATGGCACCTAGCTACACCGCCGGCCAGTGTGCATGCTCAGAGAGCGTCAAGCAGAGAGAGGGTAGGAATGGGATTAAAAATAGGCCCTGGCATTTAAAGTACACAGGCCCACCTTGGCGTCAAAAGTGAAGGATGTAGTTGTGCGCACTCTGAAAACGGGGGGTGGCTACTCAAAAGGGGGCATGTCCTAGAGTGTAGTGTACCACACTATATACCACTTCTACACATTATGCAACAAAATAGCAAATAGAATGAGCCAAAATTCACATTATTCCACACAGATTGAGCCAAAATTCACATAATGCCACATGGATTGAGCCAAAACTCACATAATGCCACACGGATTGAGCCAAAACTCACATAATGCCACATGGATTGAGCAAAAATTCACATAATGCCACATGGATTGAGACAAAATTCACATAATGCCACACGGATTGAGACAAAATTCACATAATGCTACATGGATTGAGCTAAAATTCACATAATGCTACATGTATTGAGCCAAAATTCACAATATGTTCCATAAACAGGGACATTGCGCACCTAAGGCTCGTCAAAAATGTACACCATAATGCCCATTACAAGATAAGCCACATGCCATAATGTTCATTACGTATTATGCCAAACACTGTAATGCCTATTACAAATTATGCTACATAAGGGCGGCTTACCTACATGCTCGTTGCCAGGGGTTCCATGCTCATTGCCATGTGGGATTACATGCTCGTTGCCAGGGGTTCTATGCTCATTGCCATATGGGAATATATGCTCGTTGCCAAGGGGGAATACATGCTCCCGGTAACTGGTGGACAGCTGCCACCGGGCAGAAGTGACAGCCATTGACAGCTGCGCAGAGAGCAGCTATTTGAGATCTTGTGCTGCCATCTCCCGGTTCCACGAGCCAATTGGAGTTCGCAATCCAGCAGCCAATCAGGAGTGGTCCTCCGATTGGCCCCACAGACCCGGCAGATGGCAGCGCAAGATTTTAGATAGCTGGGACCTGCAGTGCAGTACTCTTAATATAGTCGGTCAGTACGCTGCTCTCTGCCCAGCTTTCAATGCTTTCATTTTAAATATCCGGGACCTGCTGTGCAGTGCTCTGAATACAGCCGGGCAGCGCACCACTCTCTGCCCTGCTGTCAATGATTTCAGGTCTTCCCGGCAGCAGCTGTCCCCCCCCCCCCCCCCCCCCCGTTACTGCGAGCGGCAGCTTAGCAGGTGGTCCGGCCCTGCATGTTAGAAATGACAGGGGAGGGGGGGAATGCCCGGGTGCCCCCCCATGAATCCGCCACTGACTACAAAAATATGTCTGACCCTGAAGCCGGTTTTGATTTCCCTTGAACTCCCCCTGTACCTTCTGGGGACTAATTCCAAATGATTTTGTATTTTTGTGCTGTTTTTGCAAAAGATATACCACATAAGATATATTTAGCCACGATAAATCGATGCAATATATATTATGGTATACAATTGTAGCACAAGATATATCTGATGGCCTGGCTTAGGGGGCTGGAAATGCCAGCCAAACCTCCCGCAATATATCGCATGCACAAAAATCACTCCATTTTCCATCCAATTCCATGCGATTCTGATAAATTCATAAAGCAGCACTAGCGATCTAGGGGCTCACATCCGACACTCACGGGCTTGCTCATCGGATCGGATGTAAAACACATTCAATTTGCCACTTTACAACTGATGGCCTGAAAGGTCATAATCGAATGAAAACTCAATTTAGGACAAGTACTGTGCTTGGTAAATAAAGGCAGTTGCATCAGGGGACAGGACAAGTAATTATTAGGGTGGCAGAAGCCTAGGGTTAGGTGCCGTTGAATGAAGTAAGAAGTATAAAATAAATAAATAAATATATATATATATATATATATATATATATATATACAGTATGTTCTAATTATTCTGCCACAGATGTAACCCATTTCACCAGTTAATATTCTACCCTCTATCAATTTATCTTGTTTAGAAACATTGTAACAAGGTGAAATAAGTAATATCATTCAATGACATATTTATTTTTATTATTATAATTCTGAAATCTATGTACTGTAAACTCCTTACATGTAATATTAAAATTAGTTTAGTAAACTCTCTGGTCTTCAAAAAACAAAAATACACATACAAACGCACATATATGTTATGTATGACTACATACAATGTAATCGGAAAACATTTCAAACTTTCCATACTGTATATCCACTGTGCATTATCAGTTCATGGAACTCAGACAGTAGCACCTATACAGTGCAACAATGACTACAACTGAAGGCTTTACACTACTAGTCATTTCAGTAAAGAAATTATTTCATTTAAATCTATTAAATTTTTAAATCTGAGTGGTATAAAGTTACTTGTTGATGTGAATAGTCTGATAAAGGGAATGTGTGTATGGTGTATCTACAATTCAATACATTTATTTGTGTGTTAGCACCCTCTAGTGACTAATACTGAGTATATTATTCACAATAATGAAATATATTTAAAAAGATCTACTGTATATATAAATTGTAATGAATAAGAATTTAGTTGGTTATGTTATTATTAGACGTGTATTAGTACCTATATAAATGTATGCTAAAAACATTTGTACATTTATATTTTCCTTTTTTGTATATATTTTTTTAAATATATATATAAATGTTCCAACTCAGTGAAAGCAATAAAGCAACGGGCCCCGGTGCCCATATGATATTCAGTACACACACTCCAAAAGAATGGCACTCCAGAGGCAGGAAGATTTCAGCACATAAAAGCGTGTATTGAAAAACCAAGCTTTCAGGGTTTGATCCGCTTCGTCAGTACACTACAGCAAAGGTAGTGTGCTGTAGTATATCCTGACGAAGGGGATCAAACCCCGAAAGCTTGGTTTTTCAATACACGCTTTTATGTGCGGAAATCTTCCTGCCTCTGGAGTGCCATTCTTTTGGAGTGTGTATATATATATATATATATATATATATATATATATATATATATATATATATATATATATATATATGGGATGCAGTTTAAATCCCGGCAGTCGGGATCCCGGCGTTTAGAATCCCGATGCTGGAATCCCGACCGCCGAAATCCCGACACTTTCTCCCTCCGTGGGTGTCCACGGCACCCCTGGAGGGAGAATAAATTAGCATGCCGAGCGTATTGAGGCACCGCCGGGCCCGCTGCATGGCGAGCGCAGCGAGCCCGCAAGGGGAGGGGGGGGGATCCACGTCCCCCCCTTGTCGGGATTTCGGCGGTCGGGATTCCGGCGTCGGGATTTTGAACGCCGGGATCCCGACCGCCGGGATTTCATACTGAATCCATATATATATAACCAGTAATGTAAACCACAGATGCATTTGGAGAACTTATCTGGGTTTTGCTTATATCAGAATAAGTATCTACCCAGCAAGATCAGATTTGATCCATTAAGGTTTGAGAATTAGATCCGAATATCTAAATATATGTGAAATAATCTCTTATTTGACTCTATGGGGTTGATCTTTTTAGCTGCGAAGGGTGTGAGGTACCATTCCAGCGCGTTTAAATGCTTGCAATGGCACCCATATTAAGCCGCTCTCGCACCCTTTGCTGGGCCTAATTTGATTAAAATTGCAACCCTATGGAAGCGTGAGTGCATTTAGGCAAATTTCATCCGACGTAAAGTGCAACCAGCGCCGTGATGATTCACACTCGCGAATCATCTGCATCTAATAGGATCGAACCCTTAATGTATGGTCAAATTGTTCATCGGTTTTGACATCAATATGGCTGCGCATTCTTAGGCTTCAATTCAATTACCTGTGAATTACTTGAATCCACAAGCACATAACAGTAAAGTTAATAAAAACCCAGTAATTGGATAAGTGTCTGATGATGTGAACACTTAGATATAGATGTTTTTTTTTTTCTTATTTCCACAACAGCTACCACCGTATACATGTTGCCTTACTCTCCACACATGGTGCCTACTGTACCTTTAGACACTTGTTACCTACCTTCAGACACATGTTGCCTATTTCCAGACACATGTTGCCTACCTCTAGACACTTGTTGGTTGGCTACCTCCAGTCACATGTTGCTTACTGTACATCCAGACACATGTTGCCTTCTTCCAGACACATATTGTGTTCCTCTCTAGACACATGTTACTCACCTCTAGACACATGTTGCCTTTCTTTAGGCACTCTTTACCAACCTCTAGACACTTGTTGCCTACGTCTATACACATGTTGTGTACTTCTAGATATATGTTACTCACCTCAAGACACCTGTTGTCTACATTTAGACACTTATCACCTACCTCAGAATACATGTTACTTACCTCTAGACACATACTATGTAGCTTTAGACACATAGGTCCCAATGGTGGGGATTTGCCCATGTGGGAATATGCGCATGTGCAAGCCCCGGGACCGAAAGCCTTCAGCGAGTTTCACACTTGCCAGGGCATTCGCGCACAAGGATGGGTGGACAGGAGGCAGGCAGGGGGCAGGTGCAGGGAAACGGCCGGCATTTTATGGGTGTGCCCATAGAAACACTGGGCGTACCCCTGCGAATGCAGCTGTGTCTATGCTTGCTTGAGGCAGGCGGTTGACTTCACATGACCTCAGCCCCCACCCTCATTTTGGCAATTTCTGTCCAGGATAAATGTAAGTATAGACTTACCTTTATTAATGAAGAGAGGAAAAATAATTCCATGGTGAGCGTCCATCAAATAATTTCTCCTCCGTAAGACCACATGCGTGCAGATGTGTAAGCGTACACATCCGCTCGCACTCTAGTGCAGGGATTCAGTTGGCAGGGGAGTGCGTTCGACAGGATTGCGGAGTGCCATTTACCTGCTTGTGAATATACTCTGCCTAGCAAACATTTCTGAATTAGGCCCTAAGTTGTCGTGTTTGTGTATGTGTGTGTGTGTGTGTGTGTGTGTGTGTTCGTGTGTGTGTGTGTGTGTGTGTGTGTGTGTGTGTGTGTGTGTGTGTGTGTGTGTGAAAGGTGATTTTGTTAGGTATTCATTTTCCTAACCTATTAAACATCAGTAAAACAGGCAGCATTGCAGCAGTAGATGGGTTCTGTCACCTATACAGACAGACTGCATATTATGATTGATTGCACACCATAAAGGATCTTCATTAAATAGCACCCTTATATGTGAAAGTCCTCATCAAAACGTCATGGAGAATGAAGAAACCACAGAGCAATTCCTGCCTGGCCGGGTCTTTTTTTATTGCAGCCAACCAAATGAGAGGAACATGGGTCTAAATAAAGATGGGTAGTGACAGAATAATAAACAAGTGGGTAGTTTTGCTTGTAGCCTTGATGAATGATGCAGCCAGGTGTTTCCAATAATGACAATAAGCACTACAACTCAAAGTATTTCTGATTCAAGTATAATGCATTATTAGGCCATTAGAGGCAGAGTCAAGAAGCCCATTTGTGCTTAGACCTATCAATAATGCTTCTTCCCAGCCTGCATTTAGGCCAGAGAAATTAGTCATACTGATATTCTATTTAATAACAACCCAAAGAAGATGCATCAAGAATCTCATTACATTTTAATAGGGTTACAGTAGCCCAGAAGGACCACAAGTTTAATTTTCATAAGAGCATCCATTCCTCAATTATGTCAAACATGAAAATGTAGATGGCAAATTTAATGGTAACAATATCCCTCAAAGCACATTGGCAGGTAGGAACCATTATGTTGAGTGAATGCTGGCTGCATAACAAGAGCATGTTAAGTAAACAGCATTGAATTAAAATTGCAGATTCCAGTTACTTGGCCTAAACATCAGTGTGACGGATACTGCGTACAGATTGCTAGCATAGACATACTGCTATATACAGTGGTTATATACAGAGGTTGCAATGTAATAGTTCTAGAGTCATTAGCAGTACCTGTCCTACTAAAAATCAGGGATGGATAATTATTTCTGTAGGTGACCATGTTCCCAGATTACCTGGAACAGCCCCAGTTTTAAAAAATAAATATGTCAGTAAAAAGAGAATGAATGACTGCAGCAATTAACCCTTGCAATTTCCCTAATTCCATTCCTTTTACCTAATCTTGTGAAAGTACAAGAGTTTCTACATTTCCAATAAAAAAAGTGTGTTCTTTCACGTGTATTGGTCAGGACACCCCAATAACATGATGTCCCATAGTCATATGTTATTTAGGGTTATAGCATTTCATGGGGTATATACTTGCAATAGAGTAGATGTACACAGCATAGTAGCTCATAGTAACCAATTAGAATTTAGTGTTGATCAGTTAACTACTTTAAGTTCTAATGAAATCATATACCTAATTGCTTGTTATAAGTTATCATAGGGCTCTTATGGCTCCCAGACAGGCTGTGAATATCCGAGATGTAGCTATGCAACATGAGACCCCGAATCATCTCTGTTAACAGTGGTGGATCCAGATGGGGGGCAGTAAAAATGTAAATAAATAATGGGAGGGGGGGGGGGTGGCTGGAGGACACTGTCTCTCATGAGCAAGCAGCAGCAGACAGAGAAACCTGAAATTACCATGATACTGTGCAATGGGCATGAAAAGGGTCATGGAGGTATGCCTTGAATCAGGGAGGGCTGGATATGTGGAACATTCACTTTTATCTATATACTGGTTGCATGGAGGACAGAAACAAGGTGGGCAGGCAGAGTATCAGAAGGCTGCACTGCTCAGCCTGACCTGCTCTCTGTGTGGCTGGAACGGCCCATCCAACCATATCCCCTTCCGGAACTTGGCCGTGGTGTCAGATGGCCAGTTAGGTCTTGGTTTGTGTTGTGATGCTCGAATTGTGGGGCTATATGGGTGGATTGTGATATTTAGCTCCACCCCACAATGCAGATCCACGGATCACGGTTGTTTCCTATGTTGGGGTGGGGCCTAACAACACCATCCAGCCCCTGAATTGCCCTACAGTGTCACCTCTCCGATGCTTCTTATCAAGAGGAGACTTACAATTTAGGTAAGTAAGGCTCATAATATAGAACTGATGCAAAATTGAGAGCAAAGCAAAACACAGAAATCACTTTGCGCCTGGACAAACCATGTAGCAATATAAGGGGTAAATACATTTATTTATAAATACTGGTTGCTATTGCATATAGCTTACAAACACTGGATAACTTTATTTGTACACTGCAGTTCAGCCAGGACTCACTCCTCTCATCTGTACATCTTTCTACACATTTTCATTTTGTCCCATCGGCAGTGCAACATGGTTTTGTTTTTTTTCTAACCCTGCCTCAGCTTCTGTGATGGTAAATGCATAATTTCTGCCATACAGCTAGAATTTTGTTTGCTCAAGTGAGAATGTGATTCAGACATTGGTAGTGGCATTTACCCTACTAAAAATGTTCACAATTAGTTGAAAAGTCACTACTACTATAGAAAAGCAAAACAATTATACACATTAGAGGCTCAGCAATTTTACGTTAGCACACCTCCCAACTATCCCAATTTTCGTGGGAACATCCCAGTTTTTTGGGATGGTCCCGCATCAGGCTTGGGGGGGGGGGGGGGCAGCGGTGAATAGATGTTGTGCAAGGGGCAGAACTACTACCGGTGCAGAGAATCGGGGCCCAAGGGAGATAATGGGGCTGCCGTCCGCACACATGCTGCAGGGTTTTTTTTTATGTTTAGGTGCGGCAGGCCGTCATCTTTCAGCTGCTGCTTTTATCATGCGGCTCCTTCCTGCCTCTGCCTGGCTCCAAGCCCCAGCATCAAGACTTTTGCCCCCCCCCTTCCATTCAGCAGCGGAAGCTGCACCCTCAAACCGTCCAGGAGCTGAAGCTCCGTCCCCCCGCCGCCCAGTGCCTCCGTTCCCCCTATGCCCAGCAGTAGCATCTTTGTCCACAGGGCTAAGGCAGCTAGGTCTCCCTTTCTCCACTGGCTCCAGGCAACTTCATCTCCTCTCTGCTACTTCCTCTGACCTGGCTGTGCAAGAAGATACAGTATAGGCAGCAGCACTGCTGACTTCCACTGGCTATATGGCACTATGGGGGGCGTTATGTGTGTGGCACGATGGGAGAAGTATGCGTGTGGTACTATGTGGGGCAAGAATGCATGTGGCACTACGTGGCGCATTATGTGTGGCACTACGGGGGGCATTATGTGTGTGGCATTACAGGGGCATTATGCATGTGGCACTATGGGGGGGGCATTATGTGTGTGGCACTATGAGTGCATTGTGTGTGTGGCACTAGGGGGGGGGCATTATGTATGTGGTGCTATTAGAAGCATTATGTATGTGGCACTACGGGGAGGCATTATGCATGTTGCACTACCATGGGCATTCTGTGTATCATTGGGACTACAGGGGGCATTCTGTGGGGCATTATATGTGGAATCAGTGCTACTACTGCAGGCATTATGTGTACCCAGAAGTTCATATCCTGGAAGCGCTGGCACAATGTGTGCCTGCAATCCAGGCAATGAGCATGTTATCTCACCTGGGCAATGAGGATGTTATCCCACCTGGGCAAAGAGCATGTTATATCACCTGGGCAACGAGCATGTTATATCAACTGGGCCACAAGTATGTAATCCCCCCAGGCAACGAGCATGTAACTTCCCCTGGTAATGAGCATGTAATCCCTGTGACAATGAGCATACAACCCCGTGGCCAGGAGCATGTAACCCACTGGCAAGGAACATGTAAACCCTGGCATTGAACATGTAACTCCTGGTAATGAGCATGTAACTCCTGCATAACATGTAGTGGGCATTACAGTGTGTGGCATAATATGTAATGGGCAATTCAGTGTGGTATAATGTGTAATGGGCATTATGGTGTGTGGCATAATGTGTAATGGGCACTACAGTGTGTGGCATAATGTGTAATGGGCTTTAAATTTTAAGTAAACAAAAAGGCACTATGCCTTTTTTTGTGCATGTTGGGGGGGGGGGGAAACCATATTGTTGCACGTAGGCCCAAAACTCACTGTTCTGCTGCTGGCCATGCCTCCACAGTGGCAAAAACTGGGGTGTGGTCTCACAGTAGCATTGTGAGCATAGGTCATGCACCTTACTGCTGGCCATGCCCTTAAATTTCAGGCACATTTCTAAGCCATAGCATCAATGATTATACAACTACTGCAGTTCAATATAATTGTTTTATGACCCAGCCTATATTTTAAGCCAATTAAAACCACACATTTTTACTTCAAAAGGAAAAACACTGAACTGTGTAATTATGTTGTTGTCATTAGATTTTTAATTGTATAGAAAATTATAAGCCGTCTCAAAAGATTTAGAAGCGCTGGAAAATTAGGTGTTCTGGCAAATCTTTATCAAACATGGCAAACAGACATGACGTTTTCTAATTCATTTCATTTATGTTAAATAATCTTATCTAGTGAATGCATATGGGACCTGTCTGCAAATCCTCTTTCATGCTATAGTACAACCTTATTAAGAGCCTAATTGCAATCTACAGTTCTACAGTTCTAAACACACATATAAGATGAAAGCAGGTAGGTTGATTATGTTACAAGATGTTTCTTAAGCTGGGTAGACACTAGATCACATGTTTTCAAACTCGGTCCTGAGGACCCCGCACAGTGCATGTTTTGCAGGTCTCCTCAAAGAATCACAAGTAAAATAATTAGCTTCACCTGTGGATCTTTTAAAATGTGTCAATGAATAAAGAATGCACCTGTGCACCTGCCAGGTGACCTGGAAAACGTGACCTGTGTGGGGTCCTGAGGACCGAGTTTGAGAACTAGATGATGTGTCATCCAATCCGGCAGATTGGACCAGTGTACCCCCTTGTTGCTGATGATGTGTGCATCAGTGCCGAAAGCATCATGGCCTCCGTTGCTGCCAGCATTGGCAAGTATGTATGCATAAAGTAATGTGAAGTTGATTCTCATTAAAATCCTTAGCTAAACAGAAGATGGGTAACTTCATGCTGCTGTATAAAAAAAAAACTAAACACAAAAGAAATAAAACAGCAGCAAGACATCGTAAATGAAAAAAAATGACATAGGTTGCTTATTAGCTATCAGGTATAAAGTAAGTTTGGTGTAGCAATTGCCTATTATTTCATTCAGAGGGTAACATTTTGCTTTGAACAATTTAGCACTACAGACAGGTTTGTAAAGGCCCCCATACACTAGGGCAACTTGTCCTTAGGACAAGTCGCCCCCGACTTCCCCCTGAGCTTCCCCGGCTGCTCCCCGGGGGAGCTTGATTAGATTGGCACTTGATGTGCCATTTTTTACATGTGATAAATCGTCTCGATTTATCACATGTAAAAAACCCGGGGAGCAGGGGGGGGGGGGGGGCTACAGAGGTGGGAGCAGGGGGGCTGGGGACGCTGCGGGGGACACGTCTGTGTCCCCCGCTGCTGGGGACGCTGCGGGGGACAGCGTCTGTGCGGCGAGGCGGTAGAGGGAGCAGGGGAGGCTGGGGACGCTGCGGGGAACACATCTGTGTCCCCCGCTGCTGGGGACGCTGCGGGGGACAGCGTCTGTGCGGCGATGCGGTAAAGGGAGCAGGGGGGGCTGGGGACGCTGCGGGGGACACAGGCTGCATAGAGCCGGGCAGAGGGAGCCGGCGGGAGCTGTCAGTGCTAGAAAAAAAAAGCCTATACAATGAATGGGCAGCGTGTGATTGGCTGAGCGCTCTCTCAGCCAATTGCTGACTGGCTGAGAGAGCGCTCAGCCAATCACAGGCCGCCCATGCATTGTATGGGCTTTTTTTTTATTATTCAATACTGACAGCTCCCGCCGGCTCCCCCTGCCTGCCAGGCTCTATGCCGCCTGTGCCCCCCGCAGCGTCCCCAGCCCCCCCTGCTCCCTCCACCGCCGCGCCGCCCCACTAGGTCCCAAGTCGGGTGGTCGGACGTGCAGCAGGTCCGACCACCCGACGCAGATCCGATGCGCACGGGACCGCGCATCGGATCTGAGGGGACATCAAAACTAGCCGATTTTGGTCCGATTTCGGCCAGATCCGACTGATCTGGCTGAAATCTGACCAAAATCGGCTAGTGTATGGGGGCCTTAAGGCAAGCACACCCTCCTGCACCTTCTGTCCCTAATGACATCTCTATAACCAACCCCTTCAGTTCTCATCAGCCATTCTACAGAACTCACCAAATGCCACTGCCACCCCCACCCCAAACCAAACACTGTTCTGATTTTGCCAAAAAAAAAAAAAAGATAAATTAGGAAACAAAAGAAATCAAAAGAGGCTCCTCCTCATTCATTCATGTAATAGTCATATCTTACAAGGCATATTAGACGTATTAGTTTTTAATGGTATTTCTCATGCTTGTTATTAAAAGTGCACAACATTTTTAATGAAACTATACAGCTTTAGTATATAGACCAATATGTATAGGAAGTATTTATGGAAATACTTTAGGGCAATCTCCTTAGTATCTCCTGTAGATCCAACAAATTTACACCTTGAGCAGGAACCAGTCTAACATATGGTATTTTGAATACTTGGAAGACAAGAACATATGTTCTCAAGTGTGGTGGTCGATTTAGACTCCTGTGAAAGACCGTTTGTCATCACTAGAGTGGTCCACAATCATATTTCATTGCCCTCCATGTCTCCACCACTAGCACTTCACAAGAAGCCCATAGTTGCATTGGCATGTCATACTCACCACTTAGGCCCCTGAGCATCTTGTAATAATAAACTGGTAATTGAAAGTTGAGTTCACTGCTGCTGTTTGCATAGAGACAGAGCTTGTTGAATGATTACCACAGCAGGATCTGTGCTGGAGTGTTGAAAGAACCTATTAGTCTGCTTAGTCTGTGGCCAGCCCAAGTGTAAAGACAGGATCTCTTCAAACAAATAAGAGTCACACAAACTTACAAACTCTGCTGCAAGAAAGTTTCTGTTTAATATATGCAATAAACACTATGGTTCAAATCCCTGTAATATGTGTGAAGAAAAGCGATCAGAACAGGAGTTTAGTAGAATCTGATTATTATATAAGATTTCGTAAAATAATACACAAAATTAACTAATACAATAGCAATAAATATAAATAAGTGAATTCTTACATAGTTTTAATTAATTATAATAAATTAATTAGAATTAATTTGATTTTAATAATTAAATATTGTTCAGCTGTACAATTTATTTCACTGGATACATAGTTTGACAATATACTTTATTTAATCATAAAGCTTTATATATATTTACACCAGTAATTACAGTAAAACAAGCAGATTATAATAAATGCTAACCAAATTACAGTATTAAAAGTGTGATAAAACAGCAACTAAAATATAAATATCCACATTAATTTAATAAAAACAATAAAGAGATTTGTTTCATAAATAATATAGGTCATTTGTTAAAATTGAAATTCTGTCACTTAGGGACTTTTTGTTTTTAAGTCTTAGTAAAATTGCAATATTTGTGTTGGGTTTTTCTAGGTTGTTTGCTAAATTTATCAAAAGGTATTTTATTTTTTACTTGAAAGATACAAAGAGCAACATTTAATGTGTGTTTTATCACACCAATATATAAAAGGTCCAAAAATACAAAGCAGCAGTGAAACTCTGCTGATATACCTCTGGAAGCAAGAAATCCCTGGCAATGATCATTAGGTAAGCAGCACTTATGTGATATAATATGTAATGGGCATTACAGTGTGTAGCATAATGTGAAATGGACAGTAAGGTGTGTGGCATAAAGTATAATAAGCATTAAGGTGTGAGGCATAACGTGTAGTGGAACAGAAAATATGAACTGATCCACTTGCATGGGAGGGTACTTAACGCGCTCCACACAGCTTTTTAAACCTGTTTCTCCTCCTCTCTCTATATATTTTGCTCATTGGGGCATTCATATGAACAGACTCTCCAGGCCATTAAATTCAGTGGGTAATATACCAAGAAGATTTTATTCCAGTATTTTATCATGAATTTTTTTTTTATTGTTTCATTTTAAATTCATTAATTATTAAAAATATAATTATCATTTTATGTAAAGACAATCCAATCTTTCCATTTTTAATCTTTGAACCAAATGGCACCACTAGTCTTTTTCTTTTCTTGGTCATAAGGTATAATCGGCATTATGATGGGCATTATGGTGTGTGGTATAATATGTAGTAGGCATTAGGGTGTATGGCTTAATATGTAATGGGCATTATGGTGTGTGCCATAATGTGTAACAATGGTAAGAGATAGATCCCACTTACCTGTGATTTTGAGTGGCTGCAGGACACCGCAAGCTCAGCTTTGTGATTAAAGGAGGATTAGGATGGATTCAGGGTCCAAAGTTGGTGTTGGAGGTGTGTACCGTGTAGTGTCAGTTCCTCCAATGTGTTGCGGTCCTACCTGGGCCTTCTTCAGGGGAGTAAGACAGTGGACATTTTTCTTAAAGGCATTATGCACTATTGTTGAAGACATCATGAGTGGGTGGGGTTAGTGCTTGATTCTGCGGTGGCCATCTTAAGTGTGGGTTTCAGGATATTATGATTGCCCATATTTACTTTATACTGAGTTCATAATGCCCATTTTCGCAAAAAGCTTATTGCCCTTACTTACAGTATGTTGCGATGTCTAGCACTGCGATATTCAGTCCGCTTTTATTCTTTCATGTTTTTATAGAAGTGGAAGGGAGGTTGATTGTACTATCATGATCTAAGCATCGGGCTCTATTGTGTCATCTTAATATGTAAAGATAATAATGAGTGTTGTGTAATTTCAAAATTATGTAGATTATGGGATCATTGCTGTCTAAATTAAGGTGTTGGTTATACAGGGGGCTTATTGTTGTCAGTTGCTGTTGTGTGTACACACAGTATAAATGTACAGAAAATTGTAACTCATTTTACTTGTGGGCACAGTTTGCATTTAAATCTGCAATTGAAGTGTTGCCCCTATTTGTAGTTTATGCTGATGTGTTGCCCTGTTTGTTGTCCCTATTTGCCCACTTCATTTTGTGTATAGCTTGATCAGGTAACATATTGCACTCTGATGTTGTGGTTATAGGGACAAAGTACACCTATTGGGCCAAATGTAATAGGGTGAGAGTTTCAGAAAGTGAGAGATTTTGGGAGAGTTTTCCCATGTTTTTTAAAGCAGCAATCAATTACATAGCAAAATCAACCTGGTTTTGCCGTGTAATTGATTGCTGCTTTATGGGAAAACTCTCCCAAAATCTCTCACTTTCTGAAACTCTCACGCTATTACATTTGGCCCATTGATTGTGCCTGGTCTCAATTCTGTGGTCTTGTTTCTGCAGTATTTTTTTTAAATGTTAATGATAAATTTGATTTTGTTATCTTTATTTAAACCCTTTAGTACAAAAGTTTTCAGGGTGATAATACATTTTAATTCTTCTTTATTAAATGTGTATGATATAGTCCTCTCCCCTTCATTGGTACCAATTTGATTCCTATCACTGTTAGTCCATTTAGGTTTTCATTATGTTGTTCTTTAACCCCTTCCCGACATTTGACGTATATATATGTCATGGCCGGGATGTACTTCCCGACACATGACGTATATATACGTCATGACTTTAAACTGTCCCCGCGTCTATAGACGCGGGGACAGAGGGACGATGTCTGCTGTCCCTGACAGCAGACATGTCCCTGCATGCCCAGGGGGGGCTGCGATGCCGCCCCCCCCGTCGGCGATCGCTGTGATTGGCTGTTCAGTGTGAACAGCCATTCACAGCGTTTTCCTGTGTTACCGGCGAATCAGACGCTCGGTAACACAGGTGTCAATCACCGCCGGGCGTCAGGGGGCATGAGGGGGTCATCGGTGACGACGACACCTCACCCCACCTGCCCCCGAGGCTGTGATTGGTCCGTGGGACCCACGGACCAATCACAGCCAAGGCGCGTGATTTAAACTAACGGTGACTGCACTGCAGACGCCATTCCGGTCTGGAATTGCGTGCAGAGCGGTCACCGTGCCAATCTGTCGTGATACATACCTGATCCTTGCCTGAAACTTACCTGATCACCGCTGATCACCGCTGGTAGCGTGCTGCCAGCAGCTGGATACTTCCTGGATCTTGTGACTTCTGTGTGTGCTGCTGCAGCAGTGTCATAGAGTCACAGATCGTGAGAGATAGGGACAGATAGTGACAGAGAGTGATAGAGAGTGATAGAGAGTGATAGAGAGTGCTATATTTTGTGTCTGCTGCACCCCCTTTTGTGCTGATCACTATATCTGAGGTGATCAGCAACTTTTTGGGGGTGCAGAGTTTTTTTTTTATATATATACCTGTCAGTTGCAGCAAAGGTTGTGCTGCCTGTGCAACTGACTGCTGCCCCCCCCCCCCCCCTGCTGCCCCCCCTTTTGTGCTGATTGTGCTGATTAATTAACTGATCAGCAACTTTTTGGGGGTCCAGGTTTTTTTTTTATATATATATACCTGTCAGTTGCACCAAAGGTTGTGCTGCGTGTGCAACTGACTGCTGCCCCCCCTGCTGCCCCCCCTTTTGTGCTGGTCAGTTTTAATTAATTAATCAGCAACTTTTTGGGGGTCCAGGGTTTTTTTTTATATATATACCCTGTCAGGTTGTGTGTCTGCTGCCCCTCACTGCTAATCAGTGGTGCATCACTGCATCACTGATCTGCAGTTTTTTTTTTTTTTGAGAGTGCAGTGGGGTTTTGTTTTTACACCCACGTTGCTTGTGTGGGTGTCCTGTGGCCGCTGAGCGCTGATCAGTGACGTACAATCACTGAACAGCATTTTTGGCACAGGGTTGATATCATTTTTTTTTCTGCAGTTTTTTTAAATTGTTTTTTTTTTTTTGGAGAGTGCTGTGGAAATTTTTTTTTTTATTGTTTTTACACCCACGTTGCTTTTGTGGGTGTCCTGTGGCCGCTGATCAGTGACGTACAATCACTGAACAGCATTTTTGGCACAGGTTGATATCATTTTTTTTCTGCAGTTTTTTTTAAATTGTTTTTATTTTTTTTTACACCCACGAAGTTTTTGTGGGTGTCCTGTTGCCTTTGAGCGCTGTTCAGTGACGGACGTTACTGACCAACATCTGTGCTCAATTTTTGGCGCAGGACCTTTTTTTTTTTTTTTTAACCCCTTCAATTTTTTTTTTTTTTTATTAGGATCAAATTCCTGTATAAAGTATTTTTTTTTTCTGCACTACATACACACTACACACTACATACCCCCCGTGTTGAAATAAAGTTTGTACCCCCCCTACACTATACACGTGTTGAAACATTACACTTACAGAAACACAAAAATAAAAATGGCATCCCAAATGTCA
This sequence comes from Crinia signifera, assembly GCF_055691185.1. Lineage (NCBI taxonomy): Eukaryota > Metazoa > Chordata > Amphibia > Anura > Myobatrachidae > Crinia > Crinia signifera. The sequence goes on along the minus strand of NC_139221.1, from coordinate 210,831,360 downwards.
TCCCAAATGTCATCCCAAATGTCATCCCAGTCATCCAGTAGAATGTATTCAGCGGAGGAGGCATATGCCATGCTTGCCTCTGACTTTGACACAGCCAGTGATGCAAGCGGGGAATTTGAAGGATTCGCCTTAAGCTCCTCTTCCTCCTCTGCTGATGAGGGACCCCCTCAAAGACGCCCCCGTAGAGCAGCTGAGACCCCCCCCCAAATGATTGATCCCGTATGGACCCCACCACCAGACAATTTTGAGCCCCAGGTTCCTGAGTTTTTGGCCATCCCAGGAATCCAATTTGATTCAGCAGGTCTCAGAGAAATTGACTTTTTCAAATTATTTTTCTCTGATGATTTTATAAATTTAATGGTGGACCAAAGTAATTTATATGCCCAGCAGTTTATTGCTCAAAACCCCACGTCATCATTTGCTAGGTGGACCCCTGTAGATGCAGTAGAGATGATGACGTTTTGGGGTCTGGTGTTACATATGGGCGTAAAAAAGCCAGAAATTAGGCAATATTGGAGTACAGATGTTCTGTACAGCACCCCATTTTACCGTATGGCCATGACTCGGACTCGTTTTGAGATAATCCTTAAATTTTTACATTACACCGATAATACCCTGTGCCCACCCAGAGATGATCCCACCTTTGACCGGCTATTCAAAGTCAGGCCGGTCATTGATCATTTCAGTGCCAAATTTGCAGAGATGTACATCCCTGAAAAGTTTATTTGTATTGACGAGTCCCTTATACATTTTAAAGGAAGGGTTAAATTACGCCTGTACCTTCCCAGTAAGAGGGCAAGGTATGGCATAAAAATGTATAAGCTGTGTGAAAGCACCTCAGGGTACACCCACAGGTTTAGGGTATATGAAGGGAAGGATTCAAGAATTGAACCACCAGAATGCCCCCCCTCCCTCGTAGGTGTTAGTGGAAAAATTGTCTGGGATTTAGTGCACCCCTTCCTGGATAAAGGTTATCACCTCTATGTGGATAACTTTTACACTAGCATCCCCCTGTTTAAGGCCCTTGGTTCAAGAGGTACAGCAGCTTGCGGTACTGTGCGTAAGAACCAAAGAGGCCTCCCAAAAACGCACATTGCCCAAGTAATGAGAAGGGGTGAAAGCAGGGGAATATGCACCGAAAATATGTTGTTGGTCAAATATAAGGACAAGAGGGATGTCCTTATACTGACAACAATTCATGGAGACAGTACCACCTCCATCCCTGTACAAGGTACCAGTACCCACACCTCAAAACCTAATTGTATCCTAGATTACAATAGGTACATGGGCGGAGTGGATCTTTCAGATCAGGTACTGAAGCCGTACAGTGCCCTGCGGAAAACAAAAATCTGGTACAAGAAGCTGGCCGTGTATATCATCCAGATGGCACTGTATAACGCTTACGTGCTATTCCGTTCTACCAGCCAGAGGGGGACATTTATGCACTTTCAAGAGGAAGTCATAAAGGGCCTAATATTTGGGAACCAGCAGGCAGAGGGCCCCAGTACTTCTAGTACTGGCCCCCGTATTGTACCAGGGCAGCATTTTCCTAACGAAATCCCCTCCACTGCAAGAAAGGGCAGGACACAAAAAAGGTGCAAAGTTTGCTATAAAAAGGGAATAAGAAAGGAAACTATTTTCCACTGTGAAACTTGCCCCGACAAACCCGGCCTATGTATGTGTTTTAAAATATACCACACATCTATGGATTATTAGGTTCATCATTTCACCGTGCTTCGGGGGTCTTGCTAATGCCACATAGCACCCACCATTCATTCCACCAGAATCTGAGCTGCAAAATCCAAAAATCACTCCTTCCCTTCTGAGTCCTGCCATGCACCCAACTGGTATTTTTTGGTCACATATGAGGCATTGCCATACTCGGGAGAAATTGGGGCACAGATTTTGGGGTGCTTTGTCTCCTTCATACCTTCTGAAAATGAAAAATTTTGAGCCAGAACTGCATTTTTGTGTAAAAAAATGTAATTTTTCATTTTCACTGCCCAGTTGTATCAAAATTGGTGAAACCCCTGGGGGTTTGAAATGTACACTATACCCCTAGATGAATTCCCTGAGGGGTGTAGTTTGCAAAATGGGGTCACTTGTGGGGGGGTTCCACTGTATTGGTGCTTTGGGGGTCTTGCTAATGCGACATAGCACCCACCAACATTCCACCAGAATCTGTGCTGCAAAATCCAAATATCACTCCTTCCCTTCTGAGTCCTGCCACTTTTTGGTCACACATGAGGCATTGCCGTACTCGGGAGAAATTGGGGCACAGATTTTGGGGTGCTTTTTCTCCTTCATACCTTCTGAAAATGAAAAATTTTGAGCCAGAACTGCATTTTTGTGTAAAAAAATGTAATTTTTCATTTTCACTGCCCAGTTGTATCAAAATTGGTGAAACCCCTGGGGGTTTGAAATGTACACTATACCCCTAGATGAATTCCCTGAGGGGTGTAGTTTGCAAAATGGGGTCACTTGTGGGGGGGTTTCACTGTATTGGTGCTTGGGGGGTCTTGCTAATGCGACATAGCACCCACCAACATTCCACCAGAATCTGTGCTGCAAAATCCAAAAATCACTCCTTCCCTTCTGAGTCCTGCCATGCACCCAAATGGTATTTTTTGGTCACATGTGAGGCATTGCCGTACTTGGGAGAAATTTGGGAACAGATTTTGGGGTGCTTTGTCTCCTTCATTTCTTGTGAAAATGAAAAATTTTGAGCCAGAACTGCATTTTTGTGTAAAAAAATGTAATTTTTCATTTTCACTGCCCAGTTGTATCAAAATTGGTGAAACCCCTGGGGGTTTGAAATGTACACTATACCCCTAGATGAATTCCCTGAGGGGTGTAGTTTGCAAAATGTGGTCACTTGTGGGGGGCTTCCACTGTATTGGTGCTTTGGGGGTCTTGCTAATGCGACATAGCACCCACCAACATTCCACCAGAATCTGTGCTGCAAAATCCAAAAATCACTCCTTCCCTTCTGAGTCCTGCCATGCACCCAAATGGTATTTTTTGGTCACATGTGAGGCATTGCCGTACTCGGGAGAAATTGGGGCACAGATTTTGGGGTGCTTTGTCTCCTTCATTCCTTGTGAAAATGAAAAATTTTGAGCCAGAACTGCATTTTTGTGTAAAAAATGTAATTTTTCATTTGCACAGCCCAGTTGTATCAAAATTGGTGAAACCCCTGGGGGTTTGAAATGTACACTATACCCCTAGATGAATTCCCTGAGGGGTGTAGTTTGCAAAATGGGGTCACTTGTGGGGGGCTCCACTGTATTGGTGCTTGGGGGGTCTTGCTAATGCGACATAGCACCCACCAACATTCCACCAGAATCTGAGCTGCAAAATCCAAAAATCACTCCTTCCCTTCTGAGTCCTGCCATGCACCCAAATGGTATTTTTTGGTCACATGTGAGGCATTGCCGTACTCGGGAGAAATTGGGGCACAGATTTTGGGGTGCTTTGTCTGCTTCATTCCTTGTGAAAATGAAACATTTTGAGCCAGAACTGCATTTTTGTGTAAAAAATTTAATTTTTCATTTTCACTGCCCAGTTGTACCACAATTGGTGAAACCCCTGGGGGTTTGAAATGTACACTATACCCCTAGATGAATTCCCTGAGGGGTGTAGTTTGCAAAATGGGGTCACTTGTGGGGGGGTTCCTAAATTTTAGCATCTTATGGTGCCTAGAAACCTACATGGTGCCTAAAAAATAATCTCATAAAAAGGAGGCTCCAAAATCAAGTAGGTGCTCCTTCTATTATGAAGCCTGTGGTTTGGTCAACGTGCACACTAGGGCCACATATAGGATATTTATGAAAACAAAAGAATTGGGGGAATCAATTTTTAGTCACATTTCTCTAGTAAAATCTACTGTGTTCCTTAGAAAAATGTATTCAAATTGCAAATCTGCAAAAAAAATGAAATTTTGAAATTTCACCTACACTTTGTTTTAATTCCTGTGAAACACCTAAAGGGTTAACAAACTTCCAAAATGCTGTTTTGAATACTGTGAGGGGTGCAGTTTTTGAAATGGCATCATTTATGGGGGTGTCTCACATACAAGTCCCTCAAAGTCACATCAGAACTGAACTGGTCCCTAAAAAAATCAGTGTTTGAAATTTTCTTGAAAATTTGAGAATTTGCTATTCATATTGTAAGCCTCCTAGTGTCCAAAAAAATTAAAAGGAAGTTGAAATAATGATGGAAACATAAAGTAGACATATGGTCTATGTTAGTTATTAACTATTTTGAGTGGTATGATTATTTGTCTCACAAGCAGAAAATTTAACATTTTGCAAATTGCTAAATTTTCCATTTTTTTACAACATTTTGGTATTTTTCACAAAAAAACACAGACTGTATCGACCCAAATTTACCACTAATTTGAAGTACAATGTGTCACGAGAAAACAATCTCAAAATCACTGGGATAAGTAAAAGCAGAAAAAAGTTATCCCCACTTAAGTGATACATGTCAGATTTGAAAAAAAGGGCTCTGTCAGGAAGGCAAAAACTGGCTGTGTCAGGAAGGGGTTAAAGTGTCTCGTTAAATGGGTTGCCTCTAATAGTCCTGCCTATGTAGTGAAATACACGGGCAAGGGCATGTGTCTATGTATATTAATCCTATGCTATTGCATGTGATATGTTCTTTGATTTTGTATATTTATTTTAGAATTTGGGAGCAGTATGGTGTTATTTTCTTAGTTCTCTGGGGTTTTATTTCACAACAGCCGCATGCCCCAAAGTGGAAGAATCTGTTGCTGGGTCGGTTTGTGATTATGGGTTAATTTTTGCTTTAAATCAGATGCTTTTTTTGTATATGATCTTGGGGTTGGGGGAAGAAAATCCACCAAAGTCTCGTCTTCCATCAGCACATGCCAGTGTTTCTATAATATATTTTATAGATGTTTGATGTCTGTATTATATTGTGTTATGAACACTTTATTAATAGACTTCTTGATTTGTTTTAATTTTTGTTTTTTTATGTCAGTGGTGAGTTTCTTTCTTCTTTTGCTGCTTCTTGGTACGCTGTATTCAGATACCTTTCCTAGAGGGGCCCGGACCACACTCGCTGCACTGTTTTTATAATAGTTATCCTCTGGAGTCCAGTGACAGTGGTAGCATCCATGTGGAAATAACTTGAAAAATGCCTGGTGCGCCATTTAATAGAAAGTACATTGCACCGTGTGTACACTCCTTAAGGGTGGGAAACTTTCAGCATGGGTCTGTCAGCATGGGTTCCTCCAGTCTCAATGAAGCAATCTTTGGTAAATAGCAACAGAGGGGGCACTAACATCCGCTGCCACATACCACATTAATTAATAATTATATGCACTAACATAGGCGATTATTAACGCAAAGTACAGATCTTGCGATAAGAGCTGTCCTCAGTGATGCAGCTTAGTCGCTGGACTTCTGGGCCTGAGACCCAGGGCCGGATTAACAATGGGCCTGATGGAGCTACAGCTCCAGGCCCACTCTCCAAATAGGCCCATTCTATAGCTGAGGGTCAGGGCTTTCCAACGAGCCCAGCCCCATGTCGCTAGCCCCTCGGGAACCAGAGATACCGCCAGGCAAACCTGGAATGTTGTCCCCATAGGATAACATGGGACCCGCTAATTCCGACCTCCACCCGGTTCCAGCGGCTGCCAGTTCCCACTCCGGCATCACAGAAGTTCGAGGTTGATCTCAATCGAACCCAAATCGCTGGGCCTTCAATCTGATACCTGGTCCATATGGGTTCATTGGTTCTAGAGATATTGTGGGTAAACCAAATTTTTTTTTTTTTTCTGAAATGTAATTTCATGGCTGTTCATGTTGTTTGAGGACAGATTTCTCTGGAACCAAATGGCCCAGTTTCACGGGACCAAAATCATTTGAAGCCTACATGTAAATGGGTCAGTTGGTTCCGAAGATATAGCTGTTTATTTAAAGGGGGGCGGTGGTGGTTTTCTCTCCCCCTCACACCAGAAAATGCAGGGATTAGGCTGGTGTAAAAGGGGCCAGTCTGAGAATGTCCCTGCATGATACTGGGACCATATTCCTGGGTAAGTCCCTGCATTTTCTGGTGTAAAAGGGGTATTATTTCAAATAGCCGGGACATGCAGTGCTCTGAATACAGCCAGGCAGCCCCCTGCTCTCTGCCTGGCTGTCAATCAGTGCCAGATTAAGCCTTCGGGGGGGGCTGGGGCACTTTAGACAGGTGGAACCCCTTGCACTTGTCATTACTAGCCACAAACTGCATGAGAGAATATTATACTGTCAAAACACAGAGTAAAGACAGTATAAACTTGGTCAATGGGTAACTGCTTACTCTGTAGGACTGTAGGAGACCTCACAGTGTCAGTGCTGCCTCTGATTAAAACCCCTCCCATGACTAGGCTGCTGCTGCTTTCCTCCATAGGCCTGAGAAGCATGTAATGAGCTCCACCAATCAGAGCTCAGCATAAACCTCTCAGCCTCTGCCCTCTTGTGCAAAGTGTCATGGGACTTAGTCAACTCCCAGTAATGCACTGCACACTTGTGCAGTCAGTGTGCCTTGGCTCCTGATGCTCAGCACCATTAATCATTGTCACATTGGCAGATAGGTGAAGCTGCAGCACTATCCCACTCCCATGCACAAAACCATTAGCTAAAAAATAATAATAATGTTTTTGTTAAAAATACATGCCAACCACAGGGGGCCTCTAGCTAGAGGGGGCCCATGGGTACTGACCCCTTTTGCCCCTGCTTTAATCTGGCCCTGCTGTCAATGGCTGCCATTTCTGCCCGGCGGTGGCTGTCCCCCAGTTACCGCGAGCATGTATTCCCCCTTGGCAATAAGCAAGTAATCCCACATGGCAAAGACATTGGAACCCCTGGCAATGAGCATCGAACCCCCAGCATTGAACATGGAACCCCTGGCAATGAACATGTAGGTAAGCCAAACTTATGTAGCATCATTTTTAATAGGCATTATGGTGTTTGGCATAATACGTAATATACATTATGGTGTGTGGCTTAACAATTAATGGGCATTATGGTGTAAATTTTTAATGCTCGCCTTTGGCACGCAATGTCCCTATTTATGAAGCATATTGTGCATTATTGCTCAATCTGTTTGGTATAGTGCAGGCATGTCCAAACTATGGCCCTCCAGCTGTTGTGAAACTACAAGTCCCACCATGCATTGCCACAGTTTTGCTATTAGGGAATGCTAAAACTGTGTCAAGGCATGCTGGGATGTGTAGTTTCACAATAGCAGGAGGGCCATTGTTTGGACATGCCTGGTATAGTGTGCATTTTGGCTCAATCCATGTGGCAAAATGTGAATTTTGCCTTAATCTGTGTGGCATAACGTGAATTTTGACTCAATCTGTGTGCCATAGTGTGAATTTTGGCTCAATCGGTGTGAATTTTGGCTCATTCCATATGTCATAATATGTAAGAGGCAAGTACAGTATAAGGGGGTTACTATTGTGTTGCATGATTTGTATAAGGGGTATATGGTGTGGTAACTTTAGGTGACCACATAAAAGGTGCTGAAATGTTGTCTACCAAGTTTCAGCTTTCAGTATTGTTTTTATCACTGGAGTGCCGCCTCAACCCGCAAGTATCTTAGGACACCGGCATCCTGTGGGTGCACCTTTGGAGGGCACCAGCCAATATATCTCCATGCATTTTTCTTATGCCAGCCCCCTGCCTTTTCCAGGCATATATAACTAGTTGAAAGCATTTACACAAATACAGACACACCCATGAGCAGATCACCCAACCAGAACACTGATCACGCCCCCCACATTATTAGGTGCTGCCCACAACCCCTATTATTGTGCATAATAGGCCCTTGATCATTTCCAGCTCCAGGCCCATTTAGACCTTAATCTGGCTCTGCTGAGACCCGGGAGTCTCTCTGCGCATGCGCTAGGCATGCTGGGAGGGATCCGTGACAGATCCCTCACACAGCGCTGCAGAGAGAAGCCCTTAGAGATTAGTTTTCATCCTGCAGCATCAACTAGATTTGTCACCCTTGAGCACTGTTCACTCACCCCTGATTAAGGAGGGACACTTGAACGAATATTCACTGTCATAGGCATGCGCAGCCCATTTTATTAGTGGGTGCACAATTGGAGGGGCATGTCTATTACCACCTAATGGGCGTGTCCATCACTGGGCATCAATGACATTGCGGGGGTCCCGGACGGCGAATTTCCCAAAGCTTGGAGATGATGTCACCTCCAATTTGCCGGCTCAGGACCCTCCTCCACCAGGTGGGACACCAGGGGACAATTTAAAAACCATGGTGCAACCCGCCATTTTAGTGGTATCAGTGACAGTGACTGCTGCAGCAGTTCATGGCCACAGCACCACAGTAAAGAGCCATTTATTTTATTTTAATATTTTATTACAATTTTTTTGCTCACCAAGCAAAGCAATCTTTCTTGCTTTCTCCAGGCAGTAACACTGGCTGCAGCTCAGGCTGGCTCCTGCTTGGCATGGCGTAGTGGCTGGCTGCCTGTCACTCAGTGGCGCAGTGGCCGGTGTGCTGGCTCTGAAAGGCAGGTGGGAAGTAGGGATGGCCATCGACTATCGATGTTCCCAAAAGATCAATGGCCGGGACCTAGTGCCTAGGTTAAAATGACCGGGAAGTTTCCCAGGAGGCCGATTACATTGAGGCCGAATTGCGGCCGGGTCCCGGCCTCATTACATTTTGTATAGTGTGTGCAGGATTTTAGTGGCAGCCAGGCGGCAGCCCAAGCCTGAGTCCCTGGGCGGCCCCGCCTCCTCTGACTGCATAGAGCAGGGGTGGCCAACCTGCGGCTCTCTCCTTAATGAGGCTGAGCCGCAGGTTGGCCACCTCTGCTCTATCCAGTCAGAGGAGGCGGGGCCGCCCGGCTCTATGCAGCTCCCTCCCCCCGGCACACTGATCGGCTGCAGACTGCGGAGCACCTCCCCCCTCTCCATATAATTGGAGGACGCCCGGCAACCAGTCAGAGGGGGCTGGGCCGCCGGCTCTATGCAACTCCCCCCCCCCCTCGTCGCAGAAGCTGGGAGCACCCGGCACACCGATCTGCTGCGGTCCGCGGAGCACCTCCGCCCTCTCCATATAATTGGAGGACGCCCGGCATCATTCCCTTCCCTGCACAGCGTGTACCACTCACTGCACTCAACTCCCCAGTAAGTTACCCGGGGGCCGGGGAAGGAGAGGTGGTCTTGTTGGGTGGGGGGGGGGCGTTGTGTTAGGGAAGGAGAATATTAAACATCTATGGAGCTGGGGAGGGGGGGTTGTGAGAGGCTGCATATCTGTGTAGCTGCACTATGTTGTGTTTGTGGATGGATATATATGAGAGAGACTCGGAGACAGTGTATGTATGGATATATGTATGCATGTCTATATGAAGGAGGCAGTATATGGATGGATGAGAGGGGTGGTGTATAAATGTGTGCATGTATGAGGGTGGCGGTGTATACATGTATGTATGAGGGTGGCTGTGTATAAATGTATGTATGAGGGTGGCTGTGTATAAATGTATGTATGAGGTTTGCGATGTATAAATGTATCTATGTATGTATGTATGTATGAGGGTGGCGTAAATGTATGCATGTAGGATGTAGCAGTGAATAGATGTACAGTATGTATGAGGGTGGCGGTGTATAATTGCATGTATGAGGGTGGCGGTGTATAAATGTATGCATGTATGAGGGTGGCGGTGTATGTATGAGGGTGGTGCTGATAAAGGTGTGTATGAGGGTGGCATTGTAAATGTATGTCTGTATGAGGGGGGCGATGTTTAAATGTATGTCTGTATGAGGGTGGCAGTGTATACATGTATCTACGTATGTATGAGGGTGGCATAAATGTATGCATGTATGATGGTAGCAGTGTATAAATGTATGCATGAGGGTGGCGGTGTATAAATGTATGTATGTATGTATGTATGAGGGTGGCAGTGTATACATGTATCTATGTATGTATGAGGGTGGCGTAAATGTATGCGTGTAGGATGGTAGCAGTGTATAAATGTATGCATGAGGGTGGCGGTGTATAAATGTATGCATGTATGATGGTAGCAGTGTATAAATGTATGCATGAGGGTGGCGGTGTATAAATGTATGTATGTATGTATGTATGAGGGTGGCAGTGTATACATGTATCTATGTATGTATGAGGGTGGCGTAAATGTATGCGTGTAGGATGGTGGCGGTGTATAAATGTATGCATGTATGAGGGTGGCGGTGTATGTATGAGGGTGGCGCTGTATAAAGGTTTGTATGAGGGTGGCATTGTAAATGTATGTCTGTATGAGGGTGGCGGTGGTTAAATGTATGTCTGTATGAGGGTGGCAGTGTATACATGTATCTACGTATGTATGAGGGTGGCATAAATGTATGCATGTATGATGGTAGCAGTGTATAAATGTATGCATGAGGGTGGCGGTGTATAAATGTATGTATGTATGTATGTATGTATGTATGTATGAGGGTGGCATAAATGTATGCATGTAGGATGGTAGCGGTGTACAAATGTATGTATGAAGGTGGCAGTGTATAAATGTATGCATGTATGAGGGTGGCTGTGTATAAATGTATGAGGGTGGCAGTGTATACATGTATCTATGTATGTATGAGGGTGGCGTAAATGTATGCGTGTAGGATGGTAGCGGTGTATAAATGTATGTATGAGGGTGGCGGTGTATAAATGTATGCATGTATGAGGGTGGCGGTGTATGTATGAGGGTGGCGCTGTATAAAGGTATGTATGAGGGTGGCATTGTAAATGTATGTCTGTATGAGGGTGGCGGTGGTTAAATGTATGTCTGTATGAGGGTGGCGGTGTATACATGTATCTACGTATGTATGAGGGTGGCATAAATGTATGCATGTATGATGGTAGCGGTGTATAAATGTATGCATGAGGGTGGCTGTGTATAAATGTATGTATGTCTGTATGAGGGTGGCAGTGTATACATGTATCTATGTATGTATGAGGGTGGCGTAAATGTATGCGTGTAGGATGGTGGCGGTGTATAAATGTATGCATGTATGAGGGTGGCGGTGTATGTATGAGGGTGGCGCTGTATAAAGGTATGTATGAGGGTGGCATTGTAAATGTATGTCTGTATGAGGTTGGCGGTGTTTAAATGTATGTCTGTATGAGGGTGGCAGTGTATACATGTATCTACGTATGTATGAGGGTGGCATAAATGTATGCATGTATGATGGTAGCAGTGTATAAATGTATGCATGAGGGTGGCGGTGTATAAATGTATGTATGTATGTATGTATGTATGAGGGTGGCATAAATGTATGCATGTAGGATGGTAGCGGTGTATAAATGTATGTATGAGGGTGGCAGTGTATAAATGTATGCATGTATGAGGGTGGCGGTGTATAAATGTATGCATGTATGAGGGTGGCTGTGTATAAATGTATGAGGGTGGCAGTGTATACATGTATCTATGTATGTATGAGGGTGGCGTAAATGTATGCGTGTAGGATGGTAGCGGTGTATAAATGTATGTATGAGGGTGGCGGTGTATAAATGTATGCATGTATGAGGGTGGCGGTGTATGTATGAGGGTGGCGCTGTATAAAGGTATGTATGAGGGTGGCATTGTAAATGTATGTCTGTATGAGGGTGGCGGTGTATACATGTATCTACGTATGTATGAGGGTGGCATAAATGTATGCATGTATGATGGTAGCGGTGTATAAATGTATGCATGAGGGTGGCGGTGTATAAATGTATGTATGTATGTATGTATGAGGGTGGCATAAATGTATGCATTTATGATGGTAGCGGTGTATAAATGTATGTATGAGGGTGGCAGTGTATAAATGTATGCATGTATGAGGGTGGCGATATATAAATGTATGCATGTATGAGGGTGGCTGTGTATAAATGTATGAGGCTGGCGGTGTATAAATGTATGTATGAGGGTGGTGGTGTATAAATGTATATATGTATGAGGGTGGCGTAAATGTATGCATGTAGGATGGTAGCAGTGTATAAATGTATGTATGAGGGTGGCGGTGTATAAATGTATGTATGTATGTATGTATGTATGTATGAGGGTGGCATAAATGTATGCATGTAGGATGGTAGCGGTGTATAAATGTATGTATGAGGGTGGCAGTGTATAAATGTATGCATGTATGAGGGTGGCGGTGTATAAATGTATGCATGTATGAGAGTGGCGGTGTATAAATGTATGTATGTATGTATGTATGTATGAGGGTGGCGCTGTATAAATGTATGTATGAGGGTGGCATTGTAAATGTATGTCTGTATGAGGGTGGCGGTGTATACATGTATGTATGAGGGTGATGTAAGTGTATGCATGTAGGATGGTAGCGGTGTATAAATGTATGCATGAGGGTGGCAGTGTATAAATGTATGTATGAGGGTGGCGGTGTATAAATGTATGTATGAGGGTGGCGGTGTATAAATGTATGCAGGAATGAGGGTGGCGGTGTATAAATGTATGCATGTATGAGGGTGGCGGTGTATAAATGTATGCATGTATGAGGGTGGCGGTGTATAAATGTATGCATGTATGAGGGTGGCGGTGTATAAATGTATGTATGAGGGTGGTGGTGTATAAATGTATGCATGTATGTATGAGGGTGGCGGTGTATGTATGAGGGTGGCGTTGTATAAATGTATGTATGAGGGTGGCATTGTAAATGTATGTCTGTATGAGGGTGGTGGTGTTTAAATGTATGTCTGTATGAGGGTGGTGGTGTATAAAGGTCTGTATGAGGGTGGCGGTGTATGCATTTATGAGGGTGGTGGTGTATAAATGTATGGATCCACATGATGTTGGCTCTTCGGCGTCCCTAAACATATTTCTCTTTGTGTCTGACTGGTTCTGTCATGTGTGCCGTATCAGTCCAGGGGTGCGCCATTTGTGCCGTATCAGTCCAGGGGTGCCGCCATGCGTGCCATATCAGTCCAGGGGTGCCGCCATGCGTGCCGTATCAGTCCAGGGGTGCCGCCATGTGTGCCGTATCAGTCATGGGGTGCCGCCATGTATGCCGTATCAGTCCACGGGGGCCGTCATGTGTGCCGTATCAGTCCAGGGCTGCCGCCATTTGCGCTGTATCAGTCCAGGGGTGCCGCCATGTGTGTCATCTCAGTCCAGGGCAGCTCGCTTTTTTTTTTTTTTTTTTACTAAAATAGTGTATTTTATTTTTTTCTTACTGCAAGTTTGCTGTTAAGTGTGAAATATCAGTCAAGGGGTGCTACCATGTGTGCTGTACAATTTCAAGGGTGCTGCAAGGCGTGCTATATAATTCCAGGGGTGTTCCATGTACGCCGCATCAGTCCAGGGGCACTGCCATGTGTGCCGTCACAGTCCAGGGGAGCTGGCATATATATATATATATGTCCAGGAATCGGCACTCCCAGTAAATTGTAGAACTTGTGCCCGTGCCCTCACAAAGTAGGGTATGTAGGTAGGAATGGTGCGGCACTCTCGGCGTAATAAAGACACTCTTACAAGAGGTGTGATCAACGTTTCAAAAATTGTCATCAGGATAATTTTTCTAACAAATCAGGCCAACCTTATGTCACACCAGTGGTATCAGCAAGACCTATCTCTTTCGACCCTCCCTCTATTAACCCCAGTTTAAAAACTTTTATGAAAATTGTGGACAAAGAGGTAAAGGAGGATAGGGTGCAGGGCGATAAGAAATTTGATAATCTCACTAGGGCGGAGCGTTTAGCCTTGAAAGACCTTAAGAACAACAGGTCAATTGTGATCAGAAGTGCGGATAAGGGGGGTGCGGTGGTCCTGCAGAACTTTGCTGACTATGACTGTGAGGTCAGAAAACAGTTAAGTGATGCGGACACCTTCCTCCCGATATCTTCCAATCCAATGATGTTAATTAAAAAGCAGATGAATGTAATTTTGAGACAAGCTGTGAATATGGGATGGATTGATAATACTTTGTTTAAATTGTTACAAGTGGAACATCCCAAATGCCCCATATTCTACACTCTGCACAAGTCGCTCGAGGACCCTCCAGGCAGGCCTATTATATCCGCATGTGGCTCATTACTTCAACCCTTAGCAGAATTTGTAGATCATTACCTGCAGCCTTGTGTGCAGGCTAGCATGAGCTACATTAAGGATACAGGCAATTTCCTGGAGGGCCTCAGCGACTTGTGTGACTTATCTGATGACTGTATACTAGCATCTTTGGATGTTTCGTCCCTGTATACAGTAATTCCACACACAGGTGGGATCCAGGTTGTTCGTGAGGCCTTGACTAAAGGTCCTTACGATGGACCCCCTGTGGAGTTTATTTGTCAGCTGATTGAAGTGGTGTTGACTAAAAAACATTTTTTGTACCATTGCAGTTACTACATGCAGGTATCAGGGACCGCCATGGGTTTGAATTTGGCACCAGGGTTCGCCAATCTATATATGGCGGCCTATGAGGCGACTAACATCCTTGACAGATTTAATCACTTCTTTTAAAACAAAATTATTCATTTACCCCATTACACACACTATAATACTTTGAGCGATTCCAATTAATCCATATCTTATAATATTTTGGACATACCCCCCTGGATGCATATACATATTTCTCATGCCTATTGGTGGAATTAACCAGATTAATCCATTCGGCCACTGCCGGGCCTTTAGATGACAACCATTGGCGGGCAATTATTACTTTAGCAAGTGAGGTCAGGTTTTTAAACAGCTGCTTTATTTCTCTCGTTATCCCTACTTCTTTACATACCCCCATTATCATGTTCAGTCTATTCAAGATAGCTTTTGGTAGCCCAATCTGTTCCAGGATGCTGCCGACACCACCCCAAAAAAGATTTACGACCTTGCAGTCCCATAGCAAATGAATAAAGGACGCCGCCCCTGAACCACATTTAGGGCACTTATCTGATCTAGAATTTGTATATTTTTTCATCCGAATTGGAGTCAAGTAAATCCTATGCATGATATTAAATTGTATCTGTTGTACCCTCAAAGAGTTAGTGGCATCTTTAAGTCCATTCAAAGCTAACCCCCAGCTGGCCTCGTCTAACATAGGAATATCCTCCTTCCATTTGGACTCTAGATTCTCCAACTCTTCTGACTGGAGATATGAGTGAAGAAACCGATATATCTTGGAGAGACGTTTACCCCCCATCTTTTTAATAAAATTTTTACAAGGGGAATCTTCTAGCATTCGTCCATCTTTTTTTCCAAATTGGACCAAGGCACTCCTTACTTGAAGGTACCTATAAAAAGCTTCCTTCGGCAAGCCGAATTCCACCTGCATCTGGGTAAAAGACTTCAACCCCCCGTCAACATACCATTGCCCAATGGAACTAATCCCTTGATTATTCCACCATCCCAAACCCTGTTGTTCTCTTAGAAGATTCAACGTCTGCAAGTACATAAAGGGAGTGTCAGGATCCAATTTGTCAAATTTAGTTAACTTACACGACCACATCCATACTTTGACCGCCTGGATAACTATCGGGGGAAGGTTCCTCCCCAGTCCCCTCACCATTAGTCTCTGCATGGGGGTGATCCCTGGATTCACACTTCTTACTAAATTTGTTAGCTCTTCTGTCGCTTCGCCCGGATGAACCCATGAGCATAGGTGGACCATCTGGGCCGCCATATAATACAATTTGAATTCTGGTAGAGCCAGCCCTCCCTTTCTTCTATCGCGGCTCAGAACATCCAACCTTACCCTAGGTCGCTTGTCCCTCCACACAAAAGATGAAATAATACTTTTGATCTTCCTGAAGTATTGGTCTTTAATAAAGACTGGGGATTGTTGTACGATATATAAAAATTTTGGCAACGCTATCATTTTAAGTAAATTTACCCGTCCAATTTGGGATAGTGGTAATTTAGACCAACTCCGACATTTAGCCCTCAATTCATTTATAAAGGGAACAATATTATCTATAATAAAATCTGCTGAGTCTTTTGACATTACAATGCCCAGATATCGGAACCTTTCTACTCTATTTAATGGAGTATTACTTCTACAACTTACATCTATTTGTTTACTGATTTGTATATAGTTGGATTTTTTCCAGTTCATCTTCAATCCAGAATACTCTCCAAATTCCTGAATGTTTCCTATCACCACTGGCAGATCCCGCGGGTCCCCAAGCCCAACCAGCAGATCATCTGCATACAGTGAAATTAAATTTCTCCTAGAGTACCCACTCTCCCCCTCCCGCTTCAATACCGATCTTAACTGACAGGCCAACGGCTCCATTGCCACGGCGAATAGGAAAGGGGAGAGAGGGCACCCTTGCCGGGTACCTCTATAGAGATGGAAAGGAGGAGAGGTAAATCCGTTGATAGTCACCCTAGCCGACGGATTCTGATACAGCAACGATATTCGTCTAATAAACCCCTCCCCAAATCCAAACCCACAGAGCACCCGCCATAAAAAATTCCATTCGACCGAGTCGAACGCCTTGCAAGCATCGAAGAAGTGATTAAATGGTGCACTGGGTGTAAAGAAATGAATATTTTGACTTTAAGAGTAAGGGGTGATATGAAAAGGGAAGAAGAAAAATATTAAATAATTCACGATAGTGTAATGATGGTCAAATTGATGGTACCTTTTGAAGATTTTCCTTGTTGGGATAAAAGCACAAGTTACTTGTCAGTAGATAAATAGAGGGTAGTTAGAAGGTGTGAAAGGACACTAAATAGGATTGTATTTTGGTTTGAACACAAATAAAGTATAAATAGTAAAATATAGGTTGTATATTGCTCAAGTAGGAGTGCCTTAAAGACACACAGGGTGAATAGAAAAGAGTAATGGGATTACAAAGGATGGGGGGTAATACTATAGGTAGAAAAATTAAAATAAAATATTTAATTATAGAGAAAGGATGTTCAAAGGGCTAGTTCCTTTATTACATTTGTATGTTTGTATATTAGATTAACATGCGCGATTCTAAATAAGTAATAATTCTCAGTTTAGAGGGGAAGGACACAGTGGGTTCGGGTGCGGGTGGATAATATCTACATATAGGATGGCATGATAAGGTGGGAAATGGAAGTAGTGGGCAATGATCTGTAGAATCTAAAATATCCAGATAAATATAGATATGAATTCTCTTGTCCTAAAAGACTTAATCATTGTGATAGATATGCTATATAATGAAGAATGTACTCGCTGTTTCAGTTTTGTGTTATGTATTATTGTTTTTTTGTGTATATGTATACTTGTATATTTTTTATATTGAAAAAGAAATAAAATAAAGACTCAATTAAAAAAAAAAACATCCTTGACAGATACAATGCGAACATCATTCATTACAAACGTTTCATTGACGATTTGTTTATCGTATGGAGAGGCTCTGCACATGGTACATCTGCCCCACCTGCAGTCCAGCATTTTTTTGCCCATTTTGAGAACAAATTTGTACTGCGATCAGGTCTGATTAAGGGCCACTATGCAGTGTTATATTTCACACAGTGTCACTGAAATACATACAATTGGATTTATACTGCTCTCTTTGCAGTGCATATACAAAGATAGACAATCCTGTGTATATAAATAAGAAATAACTGTTGCAGTCTGTTATACCACTTTCACATCGCAGACCCGTTTTAAAAACCGGTATTTTAAACCGGTAATTAAAACGGGTCAGAGCCTTAATAGTGGCCAGATTACCGTTTTAAATGCAGGTTTCAGTGTCATTCACATTGCAGTTGAAACGTTTCATTCTGAACACGTTTCAAGGCAGTGTGTGACCATTGCCTGTCATTATTGCCTGTCGGCAGCAGCGCGGAGGGGAGGAAGAGTGTCACAGTCTGAGTGCTGTTGCTGCTGCTGTCAGACTATCCACTCGTCCCTTCTTATTTACATCAACTTGCTGCCGCCGCCCCCACCGTGCACTGTAATAGCATCACTGCCGCCGCTGCCTGTCAGGCTGGGCGGCTGGGGAAGAGCGACCTAGAGCCGGGCTGCTGCCTGTAATCCCCACCCTGCATGGATGCGCCGCCGCACGGTTAGCCCCTGTACCAATGCACAGCGTCCGTGCGGCCATGTAAGCGGCTCCTGTGCGGTACTCGCCGTGTGACAGTGCCTGACAGTCACGCAGCGGCCACTGCCTTCGTCCCCGCAGCGCTGCCCTTGTGTTCATCCCTGGTACATAGCCGCATTCCCCGCCGCACGCTTCCCGATGCCGAGGAGATGCAGAGCCGGAAGATGGTAGAGATGAAGCCGGGGGGCACCGTGCTGGGGAGCGGGGAGAGCGCACTGGCCCTGTCCGCCCGGCAGCACTGCGAGCTCATCCACTGCCGCCTCTAACGACCTCACGCAGCAGGAGATCCGGACCCTGGAGGTGGGTAATAATGGGCAGCAGCTGCCTCCCTGCCGCTCCCTGTCCTGTGACTATAGAGAGAGGGTGCAGCAGTAATGCCCCGCAGCGGGGCTAGTAGTGGGAACTGTACTGGGATGTGCTTGTGTTGTTTGCCTGAAATACCGTTTCAGACAAACTGTACACATTCACATTGCAGAAAAAACGGCAAGGAACCGTGTAGGACTCTGCTTTTTACACGGTTCGAAATGCCAGTTAACTTAAAACGGTAAATTGCCTGTGGTGCATTCACAGTGCACCCTTAAACGTTTTAAAAAGGGAAAAAAACGGCAATATACCGTTTTAAAAGTGCGATGTGAAAGGGGTATTATTGAATAAGTATTACAAGTAACAGTGTGAACTGTCTAATGTATCATTTTACATATCACTTCTGTTTATTGACAGCAAAACAGTGTTGCATCCCCTATGCTGGGAACATGAAAGGGCTGCATTACAGCATATAATTATGCCAAAAATAAGCCAATATATTAACTGTTAAATACGTTGAAGTGTATTATGATGTAATAAATGGTAAGCTTGCAGCAGGGCCCTCTAACCTCCAAGCCTGTCTGTCATTACCCAGTTTGTTTTATCACTGTCTACTATTGTAAAGCAAAACGGAATCTGCTGCGTTATATAAGAAACTGTAAATAAATAAATATACAAATACATCTAATGTTTAGGGGGAAAAAAAACAAGAACATTGATTCAAAAAATAACAGGTTAATCATTCTATGAGTGGTGTCCAGCAGTACATATATGCCAATCACTGTGTTCATTTCTAGGCAGCAGGGCCGTCTTAACAGCAGTGTGGGCACCTGGGCAAAGCAATGCACTGGGGCCCTTACCCATTCTCCCCTCCTAGGGGTGGGGGGTGGTATCAGCAGCAGCTTTGATGTCCCACGGGTGGCAGGGGGTGCTCTATCTTCCATTCAACATGTAGGACCTGGAGCAGTAACTTCTGCTAATTACTCCTTTACTGCACAGGTGGTGGGAGGGTGAACACTAACGTGTGGAAGGGGGCACTGAGCTGTATGAAGAGTCCCTTGTAAATTACTTCCAGGGAGGTAGGGGGTGTTTTATACACAGGGGACGGTTGGATAATGGAGTGGGCTTAATATTCGTCATTTTCCGGTGGAAGGGCAGCTTGTTTGACTGCAGATATCGCCATTATCTGGAAATAGATTTCTTAGCCTAGTATAAAAACCTAGAGTCCCAACTTTCAGGAGGTGCTGGGAACTTGGGGATCAGAGATCAGGACTGAGCCAGAGCAATCCATTGACAAAAATATAAAACTACACCAGACGTTTGGAGCTGGAGCAGGGACCGGCTGCTTGAAGGCTGATATCTCTGGTTCTGGGCATGATAGAGACAAGCCGCTAGTGTCAGAGAGAACCTGAGAAATATGACTGGAAATTGTAATTAACAGGTCGGATGTGGACTGCTGCTTTGAAGTTGGATATCTGCAGTTTCCCAGGGCCGATTTTCAAAATTCTGGTATCCCTGGAAAAAGGGGATTCTCAGCTATCAACATATATGCCTTATACGCCTGGGGCCCCTGGGCAAGTGCCCGTTAAGCCCATACAAAAAGACGGCCCTGCTAGGCAGGATTGATCAGCAATACTTATTACAGCATAATGCACTTTAATGTATTTAACTGTTAATATATTGGCTTATCTTTGGCATAATTATATGCTGTAATGCAGCTGCAGGTGGGGCAGATGTAACATGTGCAGAGGGAGTTAATGTGGCCAAACATCTACAGATTTATTGTCCGATCTGTCTGTTTGGAACAAAATACTGGTAATGGATGAGAGCACTTTGCTTTGAAATGTTGGAAAACTGCCAAAAACTGTCATTCAGATATTACCAGGTATTTGTTCCAACCAGCCAGATCTGACAATCGATCTGTAGATGTATGGCCACCTTTAGATTTGTGTTGAGTTATTTTCTTTCTGTGCAGGGTAAATATCTGCTGCATTATTTTTACACTGCAATTTAGATTTCAGTTTCAACACACCCCACCCAAATTTAACTCTCTCAGCACGTTACATCTGCCCCACCTGCAATGCAGCTTTTGTTTTGCCCATTTTGAGAACAAATTTGTACTGCGATCAGGTCTGATTAAGGGCTATTATGCAGTGTTATATTTCACACACTGTCAATTATAAACACGTTCAGGAGAAAACACACAATATTCACAATTGTGACCATGAAAATGGGTCAATTATTAGGGATTTTTTTTCCCGCCAGTCAGTCACTTTGCACTAGGACAAGCTCGTACTGTTTTTTACTGTGCTAAAGTATATTAATGAACCACTCTAAGACATCCTGACATTATTATAACTAGATTGGAGCATCTTCATAGGTTTCATTATTTTCACCTAAAAAGTGAAACGTTAGGCCTCTTGCCAGAACAGAAGATGTTGACTCAGATCAAAATGCTTTTGCACGTTTCTTATTCAGGTCAAGTCACAACTTTCCCACACTAGCCGATTTTGAATTTTTCAATTTCAGTTTTTTCACTCCGCCCTACTATACACTATTTCGGAAACCAACCGATAGAAATACATTGTTGTGGGCATCTAGCCACCACCCTGACAGGTTGAAATCTAGGCTACCAATTTCCCAAACACTAAGGGTATTCCGAAACAACTCTGTACCAGATGTAGCGGAGCAACAAGTACTGGACTGTTGTCGGAGATTTTGAACCCGAGGGTACAGGAAGAGAGATATACAACAGAGTCTGGCGAGGGCTAGACAAATTCATAATTCATCAGAACCAAGACCTAAGTGCAATGAGCAACGCATGACAGTGGTTATGAAATGTGATACAAAATTTAAGAGAGTGGAGAAGTCCATCAAAAGGAATTGGCGCATCCTGGGTACAGACCCAATCTTCAACACGATCACAAAAGCGCCACCACTGATTGCAGCCCGACGGGGACAGAACTTGAAGGACATTCTACTAAGACCAGACGTTACACCAAGTCCGACCATGGACAAGAGATGGTTGTTGGCGAAATCAGGGTGTTTTAAATGCCCGAGTTGTACCACCTGTCAAGGTCTCATATGTGGTCCCTCGTTCCATCATCCCCATACAGGTCGGAAGATCAAGATTGAGCATCATCTAACTTGCACATTAGATCATGTTGTGTACTTTCTGCAGTGCCCTTGCGGCCTATTATATGTGGGCAAGACGATACGCACCTTTCGTGAGAGAATGAACCAGCATAGGTAGTCCATCAGACTCGCGTATGCCCATCAGAAAACTGACAAACCTGTTGCCGCACATTTTTTAAAATTAAAGCACCACATTTCCACCCTGAGGTGCATGATTATAGACTGGGTGCCGCCGATGTTGAGGGGTGGTGATCGTGGCCTAGTCTTGTTGAGGAAGGAGGCTAGGTGGATCCACAAGTTGGATACAGTGGCCCCCGAAGGGTCTTAATGAAAATAACTCCTTGTCAGTTTATCTTTGAATTTAAAATAAGTATGATGATGTTCTGAGCAACCAATAGTAGCAGTTCCTATGTATATAAATTATTTATATATGCGTTTTTGTGGTTTTTGTAAAAATTTTTGTAAATTTCTTTGTGTTTTTTTTTTTAAGTAACTTTTTGTACTTGACACTTTACGTACACTAGGCGGCGGTAGTGCTGGCTATACCCAATATACCCAGTGAGCTTGTGGCCACATAATATTAATATAGATGATATAGATTTTTCAAAAGTAATATAAATGATGCTTGTCCGAATTGTTATTTATAAAGTTGCATAGTGAAGCGCCAGTTGTCCATCATATATGCCCCACTTGAAATATAGATATTTCTTACAGCCCAATCTAAGGTGCCTGGCTCTATGCGCGCTGTGGAACGCACACATCCGGGTTTTGCGTTCCACTGAGCGGCAGTGACATGTAGTGTATGACGCACTTCCGCCCTGTGACCCGCACGCCGGAATACAGGGCAGCATTGACACTTTTACCCAGCGTGGCAGGTGAGAAAATAAATATACGTTTTGTGAGACAGATAGACATTAATTTGTTCATGTGGATGTGCAATTATAGTTGTCTGTGGCTTTTGAGACACTGGCTGCACTATGCATATGCTGTGTAATTGGAGCTTAATTGATGTGAGTGTCCACAGGCTCAGTGTGGGTATATAGGTAGTATCTGGTCAGTTAGTGGTTATGCACTTTAGGAGGTGAGAGTAGGGGCCTTGAGAAAGGTCCAAAGGTGGACCGAAACGTTGACCCGTGGCCCACTGTCATGCACATTGCACTTTATACTTTGATGGATTGAGATGGATTAAAAAGACATCCAAATTGAAAGTCCGGTGAGTGTCCTCATTTTTTTCTGCAAGCTATATTGGACTATCAGAGTAATCTGGAGTTCCTGAGCTGACACCCTGGCAGCTGCTGGACTATTAGTGGAGAGTGTGATCCTTGTACATGGAACATATATATATATATATATATATATATATATATATATATATAAATATATATATATATATATATATATATATAAATAATGAAGAGTGGTAGATCCGGCACTCTGTCTTGTAAATAGATAAATGCCCAGGTGCCTTCCAGCAATTTGTAGAAAGGTAGAAAAAAGCGGCACTCAAAGGGTCTTTTGTAGATTTTTCTTATATTTTCATCAAGGTAACAATGGTAAAAACTTCAAATCGGTACTCTGTACATGGGTTAGTTACTCCAACGTTTCAATGCCACATGCATTTTTTTCAAGGAGCCATGTCGGTACATAGTATACACAAACATTGTTACAAAAGCAAGTGTGTTATTATACATACCACTCCTGGTCCAGAGCGGGAGTTTGCGGCAGCATGGAGACAGCCGGCGTCTCCGTCAGTCTGTCCCCCGCTGGTGACGTCACTACAGCTACGGCACCGGTTCCATGGTAACGCTCCTGTTACCAGACGCGTCTCCATGGTGACCGGTCCCCGCAAGCCGATGTGCGTCTTGCTTGCTCCAAGCTCTGAAGCAACGCGGATAACTCTATAAAAGAGAATAACAACGGTGAAACACGTTGGCAACGTGCGGTTTTTGTTGAGCAGCACTATGAATAGAAGTTTCATTATGATAAATCAAATATTCTCTATATAATACTTTGAACAGATATGATCTGCTCAGACAGATTTTGCCGAGGGATGATTGTCCACAGATCAGAGAAATGTATTCCAACTAAATCTTTCATTAAGTCCCAGTGGTGTGGCTGATCGCAGCCTATATATCCATTTAGTCTCTGATTGTAACAACAATTTGTCCCTATCTCCACCTCTCCTTAGCGGGGGGACATGGTCGATCAAAATAAACTGTAAGTCCGCTAGAGTGTGTCCAGCTTCAAGAAAGTGGCGGGCCACCGGTTGGTCCGCCTTGCCTGTGCGAATTGCTGTATTTATAGCAGATCTATGAAGACCCATCCTCTCCCTGATAGTACGGATGGTCTTCCCGACGTAGCTCAATTTGCAGGGACAAGTTATCATATATATAACGTGGGTGGTTGTACACGTGAGTATATGCTTAATCTGGTAGATGGTCTCCAGTTGCGGGTGCTGAAATTGAGACCCTGTCCTCATATTTTTACAGGTGGTGCATTTAATGCATCTATGACAACCTGGTTTCTTTGATAGAAATGATTGTGATTGGAGCTTTTTGTCGCTAAAACCAGTAATATCTGTATGGACCACCATGTCTTTTATATTTCTGCTCCGAGTGTAGCACGCCATTGGCTGTTTGTTTTTAAGGCATGGTAGCTGTTTATCAGAGGACACAATTGGCCACAATGCCCTGCTGGCTCTGTGGACAACTGGACTAGAGGTGGAGAACTGTTGTTTCCACGGAATCTTCTCCTGTTGGTTTCTTCTGTCTCTTGGACGCAGTAACTGTTCTCTAGGGATCTCTAACACCTCTTGTCTCTGTTGGTATAGGGTCTGTATTTCATATCCCCTACTAGCGAATCTGCTGATGATTTGATCCATTCCTTTGTTCAGCGCTTCAGGAGTGTTGCAGATACGGGCCACCCTCAACATCTGTGACTTTGGCAGTCCATTTTTAAGGGGTTTTGGGTGAAAGCTGGAAGCGTGCAGGAGGTTATTTCTGTCTGTCTGTTTAGAGAACAGACTAGTTTGAATGCGGCTTTCTACTAAAGATACTTCCACATCAAGGTAATGTATAACATCCTTGCTGATCACGTATGTCAATTTGATGGGCTAGTCTCTGTTGTTTATGGCTATGATTGTTTGTTCAAGTCTCTGTGCCCGTCCACAAAAGAAACAGATCATCTATGAATCTTGTAAACATTAATATTTTCGATGATATTTCTGTTTTACTGAAGAACATTTGTTTTTCCTCAGCAAACATGTATACATTGGCATTACTTGGAGCCACGTGACTGCCCATCGCACACCCCGTTTTTTGTTCATAAAATCTGCCGTCGAACATGAAATAATTGCGTTCCAGTGTTAGCTGGAGTAGATCTAGGAATAGGTTGTGGTCGAGATCTGTCACTTGATGGTCTTGTAGAAAAGTTCTCATCGTTGTTAAACCTGCTGTATGTGGAATCGACGTGTATAGGCTACTTATGTCCAATGTAGCCATTATTGTTTCAGGTGGTATTACTGCAATGTTGTTGAGACGGGTGAGGAAGTCCGTAGTATCTCGTATGTATGTGGGTTGTTGTTGGATGATGGGCTGAAGAATTGTGTCTAGGATTATAGGATTATATAAATAATTTTTTGGTACATATTACATGTATTATCAGGGCACCCATCGCATACCTTAATTAGTGGTATGCGATGGGACCCGATTTTGGGGTCCTAAGAGCCGCACTGTACAATTTTAATATTGCATCGCATGCCATTACAATGGCATGCGGTGCGATTTCTAATTGTACAGGCACCCTGATGGGTTATTACTATGTTAAATGCACCCCCAGCGTTAACGGCACCCCCACTATCAACGCCAACCTGAAGCGCGGTGAGCGCAGCGAGCCCACGAGGGGCGGTGGTACACGTCCTCCGTCCTTTTCATACCCCCACTATCCACGTCGAGTTGATTTTATATAGTGTGGCAAGCCCGAAGCGTAGCGAGCCTAGGGAGGGGACGTGGAATACATGTGAAGTTATCTGCGTGCGCTCGCCATGCTTCAGGCACGCTGGCTCGCTGCGCTCGCCACACTATGTAAAATCAACTCCATGTGGATAGTGGGGGTATGAAAAGGTCGGAGGACGCATACCGCCTCGCGGGCTCGCTGCACTCGCCACGCTTCGGGTTGGCGTTGATAGTGGGGGTGGCGTTAACAATGGGGGTGCATTTAAGAATGTACTCACCCATTAGGGTGCATGTACAATTAAATCATCGTTTTTATCGCATCGCATGCGATCTGGTCTCATGCGATGTGATCGATGCAATCAAAATGATGTCATAAGACTAAAATCGTGGTCGCCGTGCTAGGAAACAAGTACCAATTTTCTTTTTTTTTCTTACTGCAAGGGTGCTGTTAAGTGTGCCAAATCAGTCAACTGGTGCTGCCATGTGTGCTGAATAGTTTCAGATAATGCTTTAGTCTTGCCTGTCACCGAAGTATAGTGATGTAGTAATGCTGCCTACTGTTATACTGGCTCCACCTATTATTGATTTGTTGCCACCTACATGAGGCCACTTCCAGGAAATTTCCAGGGCCACTTTTAGTCCCCAATCCGCCCCTGTACCCACATTACCCCAAAACCCTGCAGCATGATTGACATGCAGCCGGCATCAGGGGTAGTGGCACATAGCATTCCAAAACAAATGGTAATAGGTCTCCCCATTTTTGGGAGTCACATCCTGCCTGCTTCCAAATCAAGATGAGGACATTATACAAGCAAATGCGATAGAGGTGGAGGGGATAAATGATGCGCATTTGCTACAATTTGCTACGCCCGCTACCGGCAGACCCGAGAATCATGGCATTTTGAGTGCATGGTGTAATGATGTAGAGTCTAGGCCTTGTTCACCGCAATGACAAGATGTGTCTCTTCTCTGGGCTTCTCCCAGACAGGAGATTTTAAATATCTGTAAATACAGTATATCTACCTATCACTATAAAGTAGCAAATGGGATTTATATAGACCAAGGGATGCCTTTCCTGTCACTTGGCGAGCTGTGTAATCTATCATGCATGTACTCACAAGGTTGTGTTATTCAGCTCTTAATTGACTTACTATGCAGTATATAGCCCTGCAGGCTGCAACCTATTCCATCGATAGTCTATTTGTGGATTGCTATTTGAGTTGATACACATGTGACATTGTTATCTGTGAACATCCACCAGCATAACTGATTTATTTGTCTGACTCATTCTCGTTTTAAATTGCACACAAATATAGGACCTTATTCAGGTCCGTTCGGCTGTGGGTATGCGTTCGCACGGGTCCAATGTTTTTGCATTGCGCATGCACCGGGTGCACCCAACATTGCGGGCTGTGGGCGGGGAGGGACGTGGGGTGGTGGGCCAGGGTATTCGCCCTTGGGAATGCCCATGAAAACTCTGGACGTTCCTATGGAGATCGCCAGGTGATGTGGGCACCAGTAGTGGGCAGCTGACATCATCAGATGTCAGCTGCCCGCCAAGTTCCTCCCGAATGTGCACGCATACAGCTATATAAGTGACCAGAGTCACTTTATATATGCATGCACGCACCACATCATTCGATGGTCGGCAACAATCGACAGATGTGGGAGTTTCCCCACGGCCTGTGAATGGATGTTTATGTAAAACATCCATTCGCAGTCTAAATGGGGGGCGGGTGGCCTGCCATTCGCAGGGCGGGTTCTGGTGGACTTGCAAGGGTGCGAATTTGCATCTGAGCGAGTCAACCAGAACAACCCCCATGGTTCATTGGGCTGTATTCAGACCTGTTAGTACAGCTGCAGATGGAGAAAGCCATGCTGCACTGCAGGTGAGGCAAATGTAACACAGGACTATTTTCTCCCCATTTCTAAGCGATCTGACTAGATTGCTTAGAAAAGGAGCACTGATCGCTCCATGTGTAAAGCCCCAGGAGACGGCGATGCATGGTCCCGCACGTTGCCATCACCGGCAGGGAAAGACAGTGCTGCACAGATCGCTCAACACACATCTCTGTGTACCGCAATGTGGGCTAAGCGATCATGCTTAAGCACATAGCTCAGACTCCCTACACCCATCGCCCCGTGTGTACAGGGCTTTAGATTTGGCAGTAGTGCAAAAATAAAGCAGTCAATATGTAACCTGCACAGAAACAAAATAACTCCCCCAAATGTAACTCTCTCTGCAGATGATACATCTGCCCCACCTGCAGTGCAGCATGGTTTTGTCCATCTGTATAGCCTTGCTACCCGATCTGAATCAGGCCCATTGTTACATACTTAAGAAATGTAACTGTAAACACATATAAAACTATCATTGTTTGAGACGTTAAATACATAAGAAAAGTTAGTCATCATAATAAACTGTCTAATCCCTTTATAATAAATAAAAAAAACAGATATCTGTGCTACAGAAAACACATGTTATATGTGCTTACATAACACTTTTGAGATCTTTATTTTGGCCATTTTCTTTTTTTAAGGTTTCATTTTGTTTTGATATTCTGCTACGCTCAATGTCGATACCATTAATTAACAACTCTACACTCAGCATATAAACTCGCTTTGTAATTCTCCATTTAATCAAGTCTGTGTGAAATTGTTTTGACTAGAAAGAACAGATGATTTGGCAAATACGTGCCGCTATCTTTTATTTAAGGCTTGACGAGATCAATCGGCCTTCAGATTCGTCAATGTTAATGTATCCCTATTACGTGATATCCTTTTTTGTCTCCATTTGTTCAAGGGTGAACTGACACCATTTGCGCCTTACAATTAATTCACTTAGATTCTACGGATTGGCAAGCCATATGAAATGGAACACTCTGGTAAGCCTTAAACAACCAGCTTCTAATCTGTATCCTAGGTTTGATTCAGAAAAGACTTTTAATTTAAAGCAAATGGTTGTATTATTTTTTGTCTTGTAATCTTGGCTGGGTCGGAAAAAGTCGATATTACACAAATGCCCATATTAAAAGTATTAGTATACAGTTACATAAGTAGATGTAATCTGCCATTTTCTCTGCCCACAAGAGATGGTGGGCACAGAAATTGGCACGTTACTTGTACTTATGGACCTGAAAAGTCTACAATTGTTTCACACCCCGGCTACACCATTTTAATCAATTCTTAAAGAATATAATTTACATTTGAAGTAAATATAAGCTTATAAATTAATTCTGCTATATCCAGTATGCTGCAGACATGACAGGGATCTATGCACATTTTAACAATCTGTATTGCTGTGGAGGCAAATGTTCACACTTATTTATAAAAGTTATTGGGTTTATATTTTAAAGATGCAAGACAGCACATACAAGCCAATGAATAAAATCATATGAAGGTGGAACCATTTTAAAAGGTGCATGAATACCTAGGGATAGATGCAATAAGCTTCAAAAGTGATAAAATTGACAGTGATAAACAACCAATCAGCTCCTACCTGACATTTTTCAAACACAGTCTGTGACATGGTACGCAGGAGCTGATTGGCTGGCTGTTTATCACTCTCCATTTGATCACTTTTGAAGCTTAGTGCATCTGGCCCATAGGGAGGAGCTACCCATGCAGAGTGTGGAGAAAAATAGCTTTGCAGGCTGAAAAGAAGGGATGCATAATGCATTGGGGAAGAGTGTGAGTATATGAGAACAATGCAGAAGATACAATCATACAGATGTAGCGGGATTCATCTTTGCAGGTGATGGCGATGGCGTCGCCATCCCCTGCCCCGCCGCCATCTGTATGCCGGAAGGGGATACGCGCGCACGAGGTGCGCGCACGTCCCCTTCCGACGGTGCTGCCCTCGGTCGCACGGTGCCCACACCGGGCGACCGCACCCCCTCCGCAGCCTCCTCGGGTCCCCCCCAGCACTATCGAGCGGGAGGCAGACAGTATTGCGTCCGCCCCGCCACCCGGATACTGAGACACGCGTGCGTGGGGGACGCACGCGCGTCTCAGTCAGATGGAGCGCCGTGTTGCTGGCCGATCGCCAGCAGCATGCTGCTGGCGGTTCGCCAGCAAAGATAAAACGGCCCCATCTGTAGTAAACGTATTATTGGTCGCAAATCTGCTTATTTTACAGTACTGTGGCTTGTGATTCGGCTCCATTTTCAGCCTCAGCCTGATTTATGGATGGTGCATCGCTGGGAAGAGGCGCTCGCTGTGTGCCAGAACCAGAACTGCCATGGGCGGGAGGCTCCGGATGCTCGCTGACGCCACTCTTCAGGTCTGTCCCCGCTGCTGCATAGGCGTCGGGTCTCTACTTCCGCCCCTGTTCTGCCCGCCTCTCCCTGCAAGCCTGTCACCTCCTCTGCGACACTGCATCCACAAGGGGGGGGGGGGGGGGCTGGGGGGCATAACAATAGCGCCCGCAGACCCCTCGGCGCCCACACTTAGTCAGTGCCTCCCGGGGGGGGGGGGGCTGCGACGCTATAGTTACGCCACTGTCAGGAGTGCCTTCAGCAACTTGTCTACGAGACCTGGTCTGGATGGTTGTCACTATTGTCATATAAAGGCCTGACTCAGACCTGGCGTACAGGTAAGCGCCGTTCGCCATACACATGTAGCCATGCTCATCGTTGATACAATATGACCACTTGTACCCCTTTGTCAGCAAAGTCTCGAATTGGATGCACGGGCTTGGTGACAGGAATGGGCCTCTATGTCAGGTGCATTTTCTCTGTTTCTTATGAGAAAATCTTTGTAAACATTCGCTTTCACTGACACACCTGCAACACTACCATAACATGTAACATCTCCAAGCTTCTGTACGTCACTCCCGAGACATCTCCCAGACATTGCTAGAACACCCCTTACATTTCTGATACTGTGCACCTAAATCTGTACTGCCACTCTGTATGTACAAAGTGCCTGATTCAGACCTTATCGCTTATCTGCAACCTTGCCAGAGGCAGAACTACCATTAGTGAGGACTAAGTGGCCCACTGCTACCACCAACTGCTGTGTGGCATATGGTGAACTTGGATTGGAGTGAAGGAGGGGGCCCAATTAATTTTTTTGCCCGTGGGTCAACCACTCGCAAGTTCCGCCATTGAACCTCACTATTCGCTATTCACTGCAAATTAATTTGCCATCACCATCACAAGGTTTTTGCAGTCTGTGCAAATGTAAGTCTGACTCTTCCACAACTCTTCAATGGATAATGGGCCAGATGTGCTAAGCTTCAAAAGTGATAAAATGGAGAGAGATAAACAGCCAGCCAATCTGCTCCTAACTGCCATGTCACAGACTGTGGGCCCGATTCATTAAGCTTCAAAAGTGATAAAATGGAGAGTGATAACCAACCAATCAGCTCCTGGCTCCAGCTCCAGATGTCAAAATCCTTAACTGTAGATGCTGGAATGGTCCATGCTGCTGACCGTTGACACATTGTCGACATGCTAACTGCTAGATAGCAGCACCAATAGTACTGAGCACAATCTTCCTCCTTCATACATGGGGAGTATCAGCGCACATAATCGTGATGATACTGCTTTTCCCCCAAAATAACCCTTCTTACATAGAACCCACTGTACCAGCAATGATCCCTCTGCACATTTCTAATGTCTTCTGTGAAATCACGCATAGGGGATGTCTATTCCTCCTTAACCATATCTCCCAACTTTGTTTCGGAACAAGAGGAACATCTGCAGCAAGTCCAAAATGAGGGGAATCGCACTAAAATGCAAAACCAAACCTTAGTAAATATACCCCTAAATGTTTCAAAAACAGTGTGGAATGGCATTGTTCTAAATGGGGAAGCAGAAGCACAAACAATTGTATGTCAGAATGTCACACAACTGTAAAATCACCTGTTCTTCCATGAGACAAAATTCATACACTGCTTGGTTCAAACCTCCCAACATAACCCATTCCAGGAGGGACAAAATGCTCTGTTTCTGGGGTTCCCTCTTAATTTATGAGTGCCATGTTGAACGATTTAAGTGATAAAAAGGGTGTTTCATCACAGTTAATGCAATCAAATTAAAAGGGAAGCATTTTTGGCCTTATTTTGGTTCACTTCTTCTGGCAATTTCCTTCTTAGATGGACAAAACCATGTGCACTGCGGGGGGGGGAGATGTAAAATGTGCAGAAAGAATTAGATTTGGGTGAGTTATTCTGTTTCTGTGTAGGGAAAGTACTGACTGCTTTATTTTTACAATGCAATATAGATCTCACTTTGAAGTAAAACCCCACCCAAATCTAACTGTCTATGCACAAGTAACACCTGCCCCACCTGCAGGGCACATGGTTTTGTCCAGCTAAGCAGGAATTTGCCAGGAGTGAACCAGAATAAGACCCCTTGTCCTCCCTGGAATGGGTCATGTTGGGAGGTATGCTTCATTGCTGCTTAGTAGTTTTCAAAAAAATAGGTAATTTGCATGTGTCATAGATACAGTACAAATCTTAAGCACTGTACACAATAGTTGATATCATGAGAGATATCGCTCAATTTGCCACTTCTAAAGGATATTGTTTATTATAGCACGCAATGTGTATCTCTACAATGACGCACAAAGCGCCCTTCTACATGCACAAGTGAGGGAGCGCATCATTAATGAGCCCCGCCCTGTGCTGTATTTGCCAATTTAGGTGCCCTGTCTGACAGTTGCCAATAGCTGCGACAGCTGGCATCGCATAGTGTGTATGGGACTTTAGAAAAATAATTGAATCTGTTTCATATGAAGATTCTTGACACTTCAATCACTCCTTGGTATGCTACAAACATCATCACATACAGCTTTCTTGGCTGTGGGGGTTGACAAGTGTTTACTTAAGTTCTCTTTAGATTATACCTAACCTTTGCAAAGGTTCCATATAAAACTTGTCAACATGATATTATCTGAAGCTTATGTATATATGTTTTCTTGATTGGATTTATTTTATGCAGTATTAGACTTTGAACTTTTAAATTGTCTTTCAGCATATTGCTATTAACAACCCCCAAATGGGAAGTGCCATTCCATCTGTTCTCGATCAGTCTAGGCTTGTGATCTGTATATAAAACAATCATTTTACTCAAGAAAATAGTTTGGGGTAGTAGTTTTGTATGATCAGTTGAAAATATAAAATAGTGGGGCAGATGTATCATAGCAGCGCTTATCGCGCCGCTATGATACTTCCTGCTTCGCCTCAATAGCGAGGCGAAGCAGGAGGGGAGACCGACAAGATGTATTAACATCTTGTCTGCCGAAGCGGGGGAGCGTTAACTCCCCCCTCCGGCGATGTCCCTTTCTGGAGATAGCGCATCAGTTAATACTGATGCGCTATCTCCTGTCCCCCGGCCGGCAGCACTGGGCATGCGCGGGATCTCGCTGTTCATGCGAGATCCCCAGCGCAGCCCACAGCTGACAGCAGGGACAGTGCTGTCCCTGCTGTTTAGATAGGGCTTCGCCACCCTGATGCTGGCGAAGCTAAACCTGGCTTCGTGCGGAACGGTCAGCGATGCTGACCGTTCATACATTCGGCCTGCTATCATTTTGATAGCAGCGCCGATATGGACAGGGGCGCATAGCGCCCCTGTCCATTACCGCGTCCCGGCCGCTTCATACATGGGGGAGAAGCGGTATCAGTGCACATAACGTGCGCTGATACCCTTCTCCCCCATATCGACCCTTCATACATCTGCCCCATGGTTGGTTAGAGGCTGTATTCACCTCATTTTATGTAATTGTTGGACTTTAATACAAGGGGCATATGCGTCAGTGTTTGGAGAGTGATAATTTGAAGAGAGATACAGTACCAACCAAACAACTCCTTACAGTCACTTCACAGGCTCTGAGGGGTGCTCTGAGACGTCATGGTATGGTAGTTTCATGTGCCACTTCGTCTATCCGCCTCTGCGCTCATCCCTCTTCTTGGTATCGTGCTGCGGCACCGCAGTTAGGAGATGGTTGGTTGGTAGTCTCTCCATTGTATCACTCTCTAAGCAATTAGCATCACATACACAATATGAATAATTACTAGGATGTAGTTGGCATGATTCCAACTGTCAGTATACTGGCTCCAAAATCCTGATACCTGTTAGAATTCCAACACCCAAATCCCAACAGCTAGGACAGCCGTATGCAAATCAATGTGTGGCATAACTCAAACAAAGGATAGTACTGTGTGGTGTAATGTCTATAAGAAGTCATAATGTGTGGCTTAATGAAAATAAGAGACACAATATAAATAAGGTGCTCTACATTGTGGGGTGTAATGTGAATAAAGTTGCATTACTAAGTAGAAAATGGATTTACACAGATTTAGATTATCACCAAAAAATCCTATGAACCAACATCTGTATTACATTTCCAATGGTCAGTATAGCGACATCGGTATCCTGACCGCCGGTACTCAGACAGGGGGTCGAGTGCAATTAAGCACCTTGTGGGCTCACTATGCTTGCCACAATGTGGGCTCGTGGCTCGCTGAGCTGGCCACAGGTTCTATTCTCCCTCTATGGTGGTCTTGAGCCCCCACAGGGGAGAATAGCTCCTGTCAGTTGGGATCCGGACTATCAAGCACTTAAACAGTTGGGATTCCGATGCCAGTGTAGTGACCATCAGAATCCCAACTGTTGGGATGTCATCCGGCTTCCGCTTTCAGATCCCCTGAGCAGAAAAGATACTAGTAGTAAAAGTACTTCTGCTTTCTAATATATCCTGTATGGTATATCATCAGAGCAGGGTTAAGGCTCTGGAGGGACTGGAGAACTTAAGACTGGTTTAAAATTAAATCATAATTAAAATAAAAATACATATTTAGTGTTCCTTCTAGGAACAGGGGGGTGCTGCAAAGGGGCAGCATAAATGGGGC
The DNA here is from genome assembly GCF_055691185.1 of Crinia signifera. Taxonomy (NCBI): domain Eukaryota; kingdom Metazoa; phylum Chordata; class Amphibia; order Anura; family Myobatrachidae; genus Crinia; species Crinia signifera. The sequence continues at coordinate 210,797,079 of NC_139221.1, read as the reverse complement.
AGACTGGGCCCAGCTGAAATCACCATTGAGAGTATGCCCATGCCGCCACCGTTACCAAAAGGGGGCAGGCTGGGCCGGCCCAGCTGCTGCCAAAGTCACTTGGCTTCCCTGTGCATGGGGAAAGGCAGCAGGCTGTTCAAGCAGGGTGCTGCTAGAGAGGCAGGGCGCATTTTGCCCTTTAAAAATCGAGCAGGGTTCAGCACCCCCCTAAAACAGCCTGGCGTGAACACTAACATATTATACACAAACACACATATATATGTGTGTGTGTGTGTGTATATATGTGCACCTCTTCATCCCCCATCATCCTCTCTGCCCCCCTATCATCCCTACATCTGTCCATCACCTCTACACCAACCCCCCCCCCCTCGTAGCTGTGGCCAGAGGTGCCAATTTATGTTTTTGCTGGTGGGTGCTCAACCCTGTCAAGCCAGGCTCAACAAGCAAATACAGTGGCCCAGCATCGGGACTCTGGAGTTACAGGCACGTGGGTGCTCATTAATTTCTGTGGGTGCTCGGGCCTTTGAGCACCCACAGAATCGGTGCCTATGGCTGTGGCACCTCTCCACCACCTCTACACCTTTCCCCCATAACTGCTGCACCTCTACCTCCCCACCCTTGCATCTCTCTGTCCCTACACCTGCACCTCTCCATCCCTCTAACAACTCTGCACCATTTTATACCTTCATCACCACTGCACCCCTTATCACTCTCCACCCCTGTCACCAATGCACCTTTTTGTCCACCCATCACAGCTGCACCTCTCCATCCCCTCATCACAGCTGCACATCTCACTATGCCCATCACCATTGCACCTCTCTTCCCTCTGTTGCCAATGCACTGTTCCATCCTCCAATCACTAATGCACCTACCCCTGCACTTCTCCGTCCCTCATCAATTCTACACCTCTCCATCCACTCTACACCCTTACTGTTCCATCCCCCAATCACTAATGCACCTACCCCTGCATTTCTCCGTCCCTCATCAATTCTACACCTCTCCATCCACTCTACACCCTTACACATCTCCATTCCCCTGTCACTGCTGCACCTCTCTGTCTCCCAGTCACCCCTGCACCTCTCTGTCTCCCAGTCACCCCTGCACCTCTCTGTCCCCCGTCATTCACTCCATCCCCCACAACTCTCTGTCCCCTCTAGTTTCCCTGTCACTGCTGCATCTCTCTGTCCCCACCCCTGCATTTCTCCATCCTCCCCCATCCTCTCCACCCCCCTACACCTCTCCATCTCCCCATCACTGCTGCACCCCTCCATCTCTCTATGGTACATAATATTTCAATATAAATCATTAAAAAAAAATCCCAAACCTGCCCAGGTGTGCGCGTAGGTGAAAGGGCGATGGGATGGCAGGGCTATGGCCAGGCAGCAGGTAATGGCCTGTTGGGCGGCAGAGCAAAGACGGCACGGGCAGCAGGACAGAAAGGCAGATGATGGCCGATGGGCGGCTGGGTCCTGTCCCCTTCTTTGCAGCCTGTGTGCCAGCCACTCCTGGTGCAGGCTGCAGCTTAAAATGTTACAGAAGCCAGCTGTCACAACCAGTGCTGGCTCTGCAGCGCTGGTGGCTGTCAGTGTGTGGGGGGGGGGGGGGGGCTGTGCTGCGGATCAGATCCGCAGCTGTTGGAGAGGGGCCCTTTCAGAAACGGTGGCCTAGGTGTACTGACCTCTAGAGCCCCCCTCTTAATCCAGCCCTGTGTATCTTACTTATTGCAGTGCAGAGATTTTAATTACCTACACGCTGGATGAGAGGGTGCTGAATTATTGACCAACCACTTTCTACAAGAACATTCTGCTGCCAAGAGCAGATAAGACTAGGCCTAACAGGTGGTGATATCATAAAGGCACTTCATAAGAATAAAAGCTTTCTAGACATTATTTATAATTAATTTATAATCTGATTGTCAATATCAATGTACATACCTATTATTTTGATTGGGAATCAGCCAGCTTAAAGCTAGTTGTTTATAGCTGGTTTTAGATAGTGCCAGGAAACCTTCCAAACATTGGCCCTTATTCTAGTTGAATCTGTCGGATGCGTATTTTCGGACAGGAACCGAGTGTTCTTAGCCCCGCCTTCCATACGGATCGCTCACACCGTCCGAATGCGGTAAGACGCCGACCGAACGGACTGCGAAGGGATTTTTCATGTGAACACCTCCTCCATCTGTGGGAACCTCCCCCATCATTCGATGGTCGCCGACCATCGAATGCTGGACCGAGTGGTCAGGCAGCACCGATTGCTCCAGATCACTTGGGCAGTTCTCCATGCAAAAGCAGGGATATGGGCGGGCAGCTGGCATCTGGCTATGTCATATGTCCGCCCCCCACACCTGCATCACGGCTGGATTACCATACGTACGCCCAGCGTTTTCATGGGAACGCCCATGAAACGCGGGGCGTACGCATATGGTAATGAGCCCAAACAGCCCTTCACGCCCCTCTCCTCCCCCTGTTCGGATTGTTCCAACCAATCGTTTTCTGTACAGAATTCATGCCGTATTCGGACGTGCGTATCGTTCACACATGCGCAGATACGCCTCTGCACATGTGCAAACACCAACCATCGTCCTTGCATTCGCATTCGGAGCCATCCGACTCAATCAGAATAAGGGCCATTGTGTCAGGGGAACAAGCTGTAACACAGAAAACATGCATAGAGGAATGCACGCATCAAACCTGACATCCGGTTTCAGTGGTAGCATCATCCTACCATGTCCATACACTCAATGGAGGCAGCCTATCCTGTCCAAAGACTCTGTGCAGCCTAGCCTGTCCATCCAGTGAAGGCAGCCTAGCTTATCCATAGATTCAGTCAAGAAAAGCCGGTATTCTTTACCTAGAACGGCGCCCATCGCGGGCATCGCATGTACATCGCATGCCATTATAATGGCATGCGATGCGACCGACGCGATTACCGCGATTTCACATAGAGAACAATGTTAAATGGCCCAATTGACCCGATTTTACATAGGGAACAATGTTAAATGGCCCACAGACCCCAAATAGCCACCCTCAAGTGTGAAATGGCCCCCCCAATTGTTAACGCCACCATAAGATCAACGTCAACCCGAAGCGTGGCGGGCGCAGCGGTACGTGTCCTCCGACCTTTTCATACCCCCACTATCCACGTCGGCGTGGAGTTGAGAACAGAAAGTGTGGCGAGCGCAGCGAGCCACCGATCCCGAAGCGTGGCGAGCATAGCGAGCCCCGCTCGGGGACGCGGATACCTGTGGAGCCCGCGAAGGGACGCGGATACCTGTGAAGGTATCCGCATCCCCTCGCGGGGCTCGCTGCGCTCGCCACGCTTCGGGCTCGGTGGCTCACTGCGCTCGCCACACTTTCTATTCTCAACTCCACGCCGACTTTTTTGAGGGTATGCAATCCCTGCTGGCTTTCTGGAATGTCATGGGACACCTTCCAGGATTGTAATTACAGTGTGCAGAAATACTTAATTTAAAATATTTGGCAATCCCGAAATTCTTCCTAGTCATGCACGGCTATGCATGTGATGTCATCCATAAGTAGGAATCAAAGGCTATTGTCCCATGCACTTTAGCTATTGATTCAGCGACATGAACTATTTATACTACATAAAGCTTTAAGTGCAAAGTGTTGTCTAGAACTCTTAGAAGACTCTCTCTCAATTTTAGGCTGATTTGTTCTTCTAATATTCATATTTATCTAGAAAATATTATACAAACCCAATATAATAAAAAGCTTTTCCTCACCACAGCGGTTCCTTTTCAACTTAACCCAATTTCCTTACTCACTTAGAGACCTTTAAACTTAATGAAATCCTAATGATGTAGATGCCATGCATAATTAATTGCACTTGTACAATCTTCCACATAAAATCCATGCTCATTAGATTTGAGGGGATTTTTTCCCACAAGTAGGAGCAGTTCACTAAAACATTTTGCTTCCTCACTTGCACTAGCAAAGCTGTGGCAGTGCATGATGAGATTTGTAGTTCTACAGCAGCTAGATGGCCGCAAATAAAATAACCCTGCTCTACACAAAGGATCATTTTATTTCGGAGGTATGGGACAAAATAGATATGAGGCGGAATGCAGCAAGCATGGCAATTTGCTTGTGATGCATTTCACCACTCTCTGCATGCATACTGGTGTCTAGGAACGCTGCATGCACGAAGATGGTTCTTACATGCGGTTCACCCGTTCCTGATGTAATGGGCTGAGAGATGGCCCCAAATCAGGTCAGTATGATGTCCCCACATGTCCAATGGGTGGTCCCGTGGGCGTTGGATCTGACTTGGAGGTCCGACTTCTGACCTCAGACCTCCCTCCCTCATGGATGATTGGATAGGCTTACACTACTGTGAGAATTTCCGGTAGTCTATGCCCAGCTTAAGAGCCCTCCTTTGCGATGATAGGACTTCTGGGTTTATGACCTTTGTCCTATCTGTGCATGTGTCGAGTAGGGGAGGGGGTGTTGGGAGGGATCTGGTTTGCCCCTTATAGCAGGAGCAATGCGATAGACGCCCATAGGTTTCTATGGGCAATGCTGATCTGAAGATGGTTTTTCTTACCGGGTCCAAGCTCTGAAATATATCAGATTCCAGGCTTGGTGCATATGCGGTAAGTGGCCAACCACCATACCATGTCATTTTGATGGTTTGGCTGCTTTCTGCATCTCCTATAATCTGTCTTATTCAGGCAATGTTAATTCAAGTTATTTCTAGCTGTGAAAAATAACTTTATTACATAGGTTAATAATAAGCAAAATAATTAATTTATGAAGCAGAAATGCAGCACATTACTACTGCAAAAGCTTTTCTGGCATCTTGAGTGCGGAGTAAGGAAATTGTCTATGAGCAGTGCATACACATCGCACAGTTGTGGAAGGGTCAGATATGCGATAACGCCATTTTGTTGCCTAATTATCGCCAAAAATCAAAAATCTCATTCTATTAAATGTCACCCTCTATGTGTGTAGGTCCTATTAGATGCTGCAATGTATTATAGGGTTCATTACTTACTGGACACTTGTACTAACAACCTGTAGTGACAGGCTTAGCCATATTCTGATAATAGATTTTCAGTGTTGACATGCATTGAGATTAGCATGTTATGGATATTTAGCCAATGACAATGTATGTTCAGCAAGGTCTCGGTGATGTCCCTTAACAATATAGAATAAAATTTATTGTAAAAAAAAAAAAAAAAGATATTGTTCAGTATGTACACCAACGCCAGTCCAACGGGTAGCCTGGTGGGTATGGGCTTTACTCTTGTGCATGCCCGGCTCATATGGGGCTTGATTCAGATACAGTTGCATTTTATTGAAATTTGCAAAGGACAAGGATGGGTGCTTCCCCGCATATTTGTGCAGGCACATTTCTAAACAGCGAAGTGCTTACACAGACATCACTAAGTGTTGGATAGAGATAGGGTGGGCGACCCGCACCATATATTATTGGCTCTTTATATAGATGTGAATGGAAAGCATATCCACCAATGGGGAATTTTATATATATAACTCTTCCCTCACTGGTTGAGGGTGCCGTCAACTGATTTAAACTGTATACAATATGCACAAAAAAAGAAAAGAAATCAGTTTCCTAGGACACACTCCTCATTCACAACGTTTTAAATGACCAAACCAAAGCAAACCATATAAGTGCAAAGATTTCCTTTGCGGTGTGTACAGACAGACACTACACTCAGCAGCAAGGTTACAGAATACCCACGTGCAACAAGTACAAATGTGTATCGAAATGTTGCAAATATCTTAAATACACACAAACACCAGAAATACATGATAAATACTGGTATTGAAACCAACTGTTTGAAAACTAACATTTGACTAGAGAATAATAATACTTACCTGCATCAAAAGCGGGAACCAAGAAATTTCATAAACAGCTAATAACAGCGGACAGCAGAGACTTATTTTAATCTTTCAAAATCTTTTTCTCTATACCTACTATCTCTTTTTTTAATATTTTCACCTCTGTAATCTCTAACACAGGGGAACAGCTCATCGGGTCCTATATAATTAATAACATTTCAAAAATATGATTGTGAAATGATGGCCTGTAAGTTAAATACATTTAAACACTTATACACATATTAAAGATTTGACACAATTTTATTTTTAAGTCATTTAAAACGTTGTGAATGAGGAGTGCATCCTAGGAAACTGATTTCTTTTCTTTTTTGTGCATATTACATCACTAAGTGTGCAGCCTAGTTGTGAGACCATGCAAAGGCCAGCCATGTTTTTGACCGAAGTGGCTGCGTGTGACATTACACAGCTGTCGCAGCCCTCCCCCTGAGCGGTCTGCTTCTGGATGTAGGCCCTATGATAGTTTCCCGGCAGAAAGTCTCTGTAATCATTCGTTAGAAGCCTATCATCAAATGATTTTTACATAGCCCAGGAATTACTTGACATCTGCATTGAAAACAGGCACATTCTGGCTGGTACTGACGTCACTAACTGTCCCCTAAAACTAAACGGCCGGTTACCACCCCTAGATGCAGAGAAAAAAGTAGCCATCTTCAATCTCTAGCCCTGGTCGCACATGCGCATTGAGGCCCTTATGCATACGCAGTCTACCAATAATCGGCCGCTGTGTGGATTCACAGCAGTGCGATCAGGTATGAATAAGGCCCATTTTCTGTAAGATAATACAATTTGAGCCATCAGTGTACTCTAGTGATTCCAACATGTGGTCCTCAAGGCACCCAAACAGTCCAGGATTTAGGTATAACCTGCTTGTGCATAGATGGTATAATCAAACTAAGGTGTTAATTAAGTTATCTGGGCCTAAGCATGGATATCCTTAAAACCTGGCCTGCTGGGGTACCTTGAGGTTCACATTTGGGAACCCGTGGTGTACACAGTGCATTGCCTACAGATCTCAGAAATCTTACTCTCCTAGATACTCATCCACTAGGCAGTAATTAGTTCCACTTTATTAACGGGAAAACATTTACATTGCATAATCCCTATTACTTAAGCTGGGTACACATTAGCCAATTATTGTTAATGATATGCACAATAACGATACGGTTAATGATATCTTTGTGCATAACGGCTATTGTATATGCAATGAATCATTAGCGATGTGCATTCCTGCAGGCCGTTATGGAATCCCTCTGTCATCTGTACATGCGTTAACATTCTGACTATATCGTCTATGACAGGGAAACTCCTGGATGTGGCCACTGAACGATATTGTTTGCAATATCATTTGATGTGTATGCAATATACCATTTGTCCAGGAGTTCCAAGTAGGTCAAAGGAAATCATTAGAGTTATTGTATAGTTTGCACTGTTGGCTAAAGTGTACCCAGCGTTGCACTACTGTATACACCTACACTGTTTATTATACCACTCACCCAGGCACAATCCTCTTTAAATGATCCACAACTGCGGGCCTGATTCAGGGTCAGGCGCAGATTCAGGGTCGCTATTCATTGATTTTTGGCAATCTGTGCATGTGCGCAAGTGTCAGTACTCGTGTGCGACCCTGTAAACATTTTTCAGAATGCAACCGCAGTATAAGGGCCACCGGGGAGCGGCAACAGGGCGGTGACCTGGTGTTTTCGGGGTAACATCTTAGACGTGTCTAGACCATTTGCAGGCCGGATACGGCAACTGCGTGACATCACACGCTGCCACTGTGACCAGAAGGATTTTTACTTTGGAAATACCTCCCAACATGGCCCATTACTGGAGAGACAAAATTCTATGTTCTATGTTCCTTTTATGATTGCCGTCAATTAACTAGTTCAACTCAGGGTGAATGGCCATGATTTATTCAAATGGAAGTCCAGGATTCTTTGAAAAAGCTCCCATGATGAAGCAAAAATGTCAGAGGCTTAACTGAGGACCCCCGTGTTGCACTGGCACCCCTGGAATCACAGAGCCAAGGACCTGCTCTTTACAGCGCCATTGGTTTTCCATTTGAGGAGTCAGATATTCACCAGCAGAATACACCACTTGCAGAGAGCTGTTGAACGGCAGCGGGCAGCACAGAGCTGAGGACTCTCTCATTGCTGTCATCGTCGTCATCCGTTTGGAGTTCATCACTTGCCAGCCGTGCATGCCACTGGCCGAAGGTCATTGGATGGCAGCGACACACATTTACCACCCTCCGTCTATAGGAGAAGTAATGGTACTTGTGTAGTTTCACGGCGCCGGAAGTGCAGAGGCTCGCATGCCGCTCTAGCTATGAAACTTGGCAGCCTGCCAGGTAGCGTAGCGCTGCGCATGCCAAATGTAATGAAGTGTATTGTGTAAAAAACGGGGCTTAAAAACAGACAAACGGGGCTTATAAATCGCACACCCCGGCACATCGCACACCTAACCTGGTGTTCCCAATGTAGACGCTAACTTATTTAGCGTCTCAATTCACACTCCCGGCACTTCGGCTTAGACGCGTGCGGACAGCGTTACGTAGTTAATCAGGGAGCTACGCAGTTTGCGTAGTCAGTCAGTCAGTCAGCAGTAGCCCTGTATGAGACACTGAGGTGAATGTGTTCCTGAATCAGCCTCACTATCCACGCCCACCCGAAGCGTGGCGAGCCCCGCGAGGGTCGGCGGTACGCGTCCTACGACCTTTTCATACCCCCACTATCCACGTCGGCGTGGAGTTGAGAATAGATTAGTGTGGCGAGCGCAGCGAGCCACGGAGCCGGAAGCGTGGCGAGCGCAGCGAGCCCCGCGAGGGGACGCGGATACCTTCACAGCTATCCGCGTCCCCTCGCGGGCTTCACAGGTGTCAGCGTCCGCTCGCCACGCACCGAGCCCGAAGCGTGGCGAGCGGACGCTGACACCTGTGAAGCCCGCGAGGGGACGCGGATAGCTGTGAAGGTATCCGCGTCCCCTCGCGGGGCTCGTTGCGCTCGCCACGCTTAGGGCTCGGTGGCTCGCTGCGCTCGCCACACTAATCTATTCTCAACTCCACACCGACGTGGATAGTGGGGGTATGAAAAGGTCGTAGGGCGCGTACCGCTGCGCTCGCCACGCTTCGGGTGGGCGTGGATAGTGGGATTTAAGCAGTCCACAGCTGTGGCGTCCACTAGTGGCACTGAGGGTGGGTTTCAATAGTGTTCCCCTAGGGCCACCTAAATTTAGATGCTTTTGCGTCTAAATTTAGATGTACCCCTTCACCTAAGTAAATCCAGACGCATTTGCGTCTGGGTTTACAAGCCCCAACACCTTTGCGGCTTGCAAGGCGCCTGTATTCTAACGCTTTAGCGTCTGAATCCAGGCTTTCTGGCTTCTTAGCCATCTATGTGACTCGAGATTCAGACGCAGTTGCGTCTGAATCTCGCGTACAGTTTAGAAGCCCCAGCATCGCTGTGCCGGGGTGTCCACTTTAACATACCCCCGTTGTCAGCGGTGCCCAGGCGCTGCCTATTTCACTGTGGAACTACAAGTGCCACAGTGACATTGACCTGTCAGCGCCTGGGCAGCGCTGCTGCTGCTGCTGGCCGGCCGCTACGCTGTTTACGTACAGCTAGAGCGGCACAAGCTCAGTCAGACAGGGCTAGAGCGGCGCGAGCACACTCTGTCTGAGCTAGAGCGTCACGTGCACGGTTAATCAGAGCCTCTTGCAGGCTGCCAAGTTTCTGAGCCAGAGTGTGCGCGCGGCGGCGCCGTGAAACTACACAAGTACCAAAGTAATTATATACAGCTTTCTGCTCCGATATGAAACCTGCAACTCCCTATATATTCACAGTGGACATACTGCCACACATAAGTCAAGCTCCTTTGGCTCCTTTGGTGCTGATGTGCATGTTATAAATTATTCATATTGATATGGAAGCTTCCTCTATTATATGACATTACCAGATTTTCACAATAATTTCCCCATGTTGGGATATATTCATATTTTTTCATTTTTATTGTTTTTAATTTTTGATCAACCTCATATTCAAAGATACAATCATATATATATAGAGAGAGAGAGAGAGAGAGAGAGAGAGAGAATGGATGAAGCGGCACTCCGCTGTCTTTGCAAGGAGCTGTATTCACAACACGGTGCCCCCCGTGTAAGTACCCGGTAGGTTCCCGGGATAGGTAGATGCTGGGTGAAGGCGGCACTCGAAGAAATAAGGTAACCAGACAACTGGATAGTGACCCTATATATATATATATAAATATATATATATATATATATATGATTTGATGATCTGATTTACTCTGATTTCAAAGCAGAATCTTATTGGCTATTAACTGTCAACAACTGTCATGTGATTCGGTATAGCCAATAAGATCCTGCTTTGAAATCAGAGTAAATCAGAGCCTGTACATCTCTAATATATATATATATATATATATATATATATATATATATATATATATATATATAGATACGGGGGGACCCCTTCCTGCGCTATAGGAATGGAAGCAGCACCTCTGAAGGGTCTTCTGTTAGACAAGACCCAGATAATAGAAATGGAAAAAACAGGGGGGTATCAGAGTGCGCTAAGATACAACAGATGATGATTCAAACATTCAGTATTTAATATAAAATATAAAATGAAAATGCACAAGTACAAGAATAAAAATGAGCCCTTTTGTTTAGGGTATCTCAAGTATACAATTGATGAACAAGAATGATTGTTGTTCAATTCAGGAGATCTTGATCACAGTTATCCCAACGCGTTTCGTCATAACATGACTTCATCAGGGGCGGGTATTGTAATCAGCAATGACTGTAAAATTGTAATACATAACATCAGTAATACATTCATGGACAATTCCATAAAAAAGAGAGAAGGAGAACAAGTGGAGGAGATAGAGGTGGAAAAGAAAGGACCAAAAATGGACAACCCAAGAGTTTCTGGGTATAACTACCCGTAAACACCACATGGTGATAATTAGTAGTACACATACCCATATGTGTCTTAAAAACAATAATTTGCCGCTCGGTATTCCAGAGTCTATCCGGTGTAATTTCAGCAATCTATATAATTTTTCAAGAAATCGTATCAAAAACTCACCAATAAATTTAGTGGTGGAACAAACTTCAAGAGTGAAGATGTTTTACATACCGTAAAGGAACAAGTAGAATCTATGCAAGTCCTATATACAATTTTCAGCGTGATGTCTCAGAAACATTCCAATGTGATTTCAGCAATCTACACAGATTTTACAAAAGAATCATATTTTGACCCATATATTTGATGATAAAATAAAATATAAAAATGTTTTACATACCATAAAGTTAGGATGATTCCAATAGAAATGCCAAAAAATTGCCAGATATGCAAAAATCTAAATGATAGAATCATCTCAATTTTAGTAACAGTCCAGAATAAATATGCAAATTCATTTCTTTGGTCATGCCCAAAAATAGAATGGTACTTACTATTAGAGAGCTCAGGATACAACAACCAGTCAGCAGGGGTTCACCAATGCAAGTGAAAGCCCTGTGTAACCAGTGGGTTTATATTGCAAACGGAGTGTGACATCACTTCCGGTATAGAAAAAATGCTGGGGACATTAGGAGTAAAAAAAAGGACAAAAAAGACCTTTATCTTAATTATTTAGCGGTGGAGCATCTTCTAAACTCCAAACCGCATAGATGACCACTACTTAGAAGTTTGTGCAGTGTAAGAAACTGCCTATTAGCGTGTATGTGAGCCGGTGGAACGCATAATACATCGCATGCGTTCCATTCGGCGGCCATTTTGGGAATATCAGGAAGTGGTGTTGAATGGAACGCAAATGTGTTCCTATGTGCGGGAGTGGTGTCCCATAAGAGAGGACACACTGAATAAACTCCATAAAGTGGATTAGAGTGTATTTAGAAATATTTACAGTGCTTATGTGCCTGAAAAGTATATATGATAAGGCGCATCTAAATGCGCTCCATCTGGTGGGCGTTATGATATATGTGTGAAACGCATATGCGTTTCATAGCCCGGAAGTGACAACTATATTAACCATTTGTTAGGTTAATAATATTTAAGTGCCTAGTGTAGGGAAAAAACGGGGAAAAAGAAGGGGAATTATGTGCCAGATACAATCTGCAGTATATCCAATACACAATAAGGCACAATTAAAGTATGTTCTATTCCATATCATAGCCCGGAAGTGACAATTATATTAACCATTTGTTAGGTTTATGATATTTAAGTACCTAGTGCAGGGAAAAAAAGGGGAAAAAGAAGGAGAATTATGTGCCAGATACAATCTGCAGTATATATAATGCACAATAAGGCACAGTTGAAGTGTGTTCTATTTAGGATATAAGTGCTAGGCGTTTCTAGATGCGGTTAATTTTGGCCTAATGAGGGAAGAATTTTTATAATATAATATAGTATAATATAATGCGCTCCACCCCGTGAACATTGAAATACGAGAGAGATGCTTGTGCCTTTCATAACCAAAAAGATGGTGGCCTATTTACCAAAAATGAGGGAAGAAAAAGAGGGAGGGGAACCGATATCATATATCATATAAGATGTTATCCGTTAGGAAAAGAAATTAGACTGGTCTGGTTCTATTATAGAAGACCATTTGCATAAAAAAGGGTATGTATATATAAGAGAGCAAATTATATATAAGAGAAAAAAATTATATATAAGAGAAAAAAATTATATATAAGAGAAAAAAATTAATTATATATAAGAGAAAAAAAATTATTAAAAGAGAAAAAAATATATATATAAGCCATGTGGCAATGTTCCAAATGGTTTAAATTTAAATATGACCGTCCAGAAAAGAACTTGCATTTACATATCGTTTCATAACAGACAGGCTGTAAATATGGTACAACAATATAACCGTAATAGAATGCACTCAACGCAAAGTAGAAGAATAGAAGGGGGAAAGGGGGGAGTGGGCCAACAATCAGAGAAATGCCACTACATCAATGCCCTCATTGAGGCCTTTGGGTTTTAAAGTGTCGAGAGTATAAATCCAGTAACTCTCTCTTTTTATTAGCTGTTGTCCTCTATTACCCCCTCTTGGGTTCAGGGGAATCTTCTCCAAGATGGTGAAAGCGAAATTTTCTTTTGTGACTGTCGAATTGTGTCTTTCTAAATAATGTCTCGGCAGACTATGTATTTTGACTTTATTCTTAATGTTCCGCATATGTTCTTGGATGCGGATTTTTGTTTGTCTGATAGTTTTTCCGATGTATTTCAAGCCACAATCGCAGGTAATCATGTAGACTGTGTAATCCGAATTGCATGTGACTGCATCTTTGATGGAATACACTCGTCCATTTTCGAGGGTGTGATTGAAGGGTACTCTATCTAAGAATTTGCAGCAGATGCATTTGTTGCATAATGTTACTCCTGCCTTTTTAATCAGGAAATTGTTCTGAGTGCTGGTCTTCTCTTTAATGGTCGGTTTCAGCCTACTAGGCGCCAGTATTGATTTTAAATTTTGGGCTCTTCGATAGATCACATTAGGTTTTGGTGGGAGATGTTGGCCCAAAATTGGGTCTCTTAGAAGTGTGCTCCAGTGCCGTTCTAGAACTTTCTTGATGGTTTTGTTATCACAATTAAATTGCGTAATGAAAGGTCTAGTGTTCATTGGTTTTTTGATCTTGGAGTTTTGTTCCAGCAACTGATTTCTTTCTTTGATGGCAGCATTAGATCTAGCCGTATCCAAGAACTCTTTTTTATATCCTCTCTCCAGAAATCTGCCATAGAGGAGTTCTGATTGTAACCAGTAGTCGTCTAAAGTGCTGCAGTTCCGTCTGATCCTCAAAAACTGAGCGTAAGGAACGCTATTTTTCCATGTCGGATGGTGGCAACTTTCGGCAGGGATAAAACTGTTAGCGTCCACAGTTTTGAAAAAAGTTCTCGTCAGTATCTCTTTCTCGGGGATACCTTCTAATTCAAGGTCTAGGAATTCAATTTTGTTCCGATCAGCTTTGTGAGTGAATTTTAAATTGAAGTTATTCTCTTAAATACATGAGATGAAATTGATGATACTTGTTTCATCACCCTGCCATATGAGAAGGAGATCATCAATGTATCTCCCGTAAAAAATGGTGTGATCTTTAAACGGAGAATCAAAGACATGAATATCTTCCCACGCTCTCATGTGCAGATTGGCATAGGCCGGGGCAAATTTGGTCCCCATTGCCGTGCCCTGTTGTTGAAGGAAGTATTCCCCATTGAACTCAAAAAAGTTATGGCTGAGTATGAACTCAATACTGCCAATTAAAAAAGAGATTTCAGCACAGCTCATGTTAGGGTCTGTTTTTAGGATGTTCCCTACTGATTCAAGGCCCTTAGAATGGGGAATAGAAGAATAGAGGCCTTGAACATCGATAGTGAGCCAACTATAATTTGAAGACCAGATTTTTCCTTTTAGAAGTTGAAGGACCGCAGTGCTATCCTTTAGATGTGAACGGTTCTGTAATACAAAGGGTTGTAAGCGTAAATCCAAATAATGAGAGAGATTGGCTGTTAGGGAGTTGACTCCAGCGATTATTGGTCGTCCGGGAGGGTGCTCTTGGTTTTTATGCACCTTCGGAATGTGATAAAAAATTGGGACCGTTGGAAATCTCACCATCATATAATCATATTCATCTTTGCATATCACTCCCTTTTGTAAGCCTGTATGAAGATGACGATCAAGTTCCACTTGAAACTCTGTGGTAGGGTTATTGTCAAGTTTCATATATGTTGTATTGTCACCCAGAATTTTATTTGCTTCTGCTGAATATTTGGTTCTATCTTGTAGGACTACAGCCCCGCCTTTATCTGCACTTCTGATGACGGTATTTTCGTCTTTTTTCAGAGTCTTAATGGCTTTATTTTCTTGGGGGTTCAGATTTTTCAGGGAGAACTTGGATGGTTTAATTTTTCTGAAGTCTTCTCTTACGGCTTCATAAAACACATCAAGGTGACTTCCTCGTGATTCCACAGGATAAAAATGCGAGGGTAACGAAACACTTGGTTTATCCGTCGTCTCCTGATTGGAGCTGGTTTGATTCTTTAGAAAATGTCGCTGAACTGTTAAGTTTCTGATGTATTTGTTTAAATCGATGAATAAATCAAAAGCATTTCGATGATTATCGGGTGCAAATTTAAGCCCCTATTTAGTACCTCGATCTCGGCCGTAGATAATTTTTTGTTGGAAATATTGATGATGTCTGATCGAGAGGTAGTGACTGGGGTAATTTTAGTTTTTTTGGAGATCTGTTTCCCACCTCTTGTTCCTCTATTTCGCCATTGTATCTCCGTTTGAGGCCATGAGGAGAATCCAGACGGGTATGTAGTTCCTCTCTTGTAGACCGATGGGGGGGGGGTCTTGATAGCGTTTCTCGTCTAAAAAATGACGTGGTTGGTCCCTGTGTGGTGAGGGGGAGCGATAGGAATCAAATCTTTTGTTTTTATAATGTTGATCTCGATAGGAAGGTAATCTGTTTCTTTGGTTTCTCCACTCCTGTGGATGATAACTGTCCCTGCGTCCCCTTTGATCTTGTCTTCTATCTCTTAGGCCAAAATTAACCGCGTCTAGAAACGCCTAGCACTTATATCCTAAATAGAACACACTTCAACTGTGCCTTATTGTGTATTATATATACTGCAGATTGTATATGGCACATAATTTCCCTTCTTTTTTCCCTGCACTAGGTACTGAAATATCATAAACCTAACAAATGGTTAATATAATTGTCACTTCCGGGCTATGATATGGAATAGAACATACTTTAATTGTGCCTTATTGTGTATTGGATATACTGCAGATTGTATCTGGCACATAATTCCCCTTCTTTTTCCCCGTTTTTTCCCTACACTAGGCACTTAAATATTATTAACCTAACAAATGGTTAATATAGTTGTCACTTCCGGGCTATGAAACGCATATGCGTTTCACACATATATCATAACGCCCACCAGATGGAGCGCATTTAGATGCGCCTTATCATATATACTTTTCAGGCACATAAGCACTGTAAATATTTCTAAATACACTCTAATCCACTTTATGGAGTTTATTCAGTGTGTCCTCTCTTATGGGACACCACTCCCGCACATAGGAACACATTTGCGTTCCATTCAACACCACTTCCTGATATTCCCAAAATGGCCGCCGAATGGAACGCACGCGATGTATTATGCGTTCCACCGGCTCACATACACGCTAATAGGCAGTTTCTTACACTGCACAAACTTCTAAGTAGTGGTCATCTATGCGGTTTGGAGTTTAGAAGATGCTCCACCGCTAAATAATTAAGATAAAGGTCTTTTTTGTCCTTTTTTTCACTCCTAATGTCCCCAGCATTTTTTCTATACCGGAAGTGATGTCACACTCCGTTTGCAATATAAACCCACTGGTTACACAGGGCTTTCACTTGCATTGGTGAACCCCTGCTGACTGGTTGTTGTATCCTGAGCACTCTAATAGTAAGTACCATTCTATTTTTGGGTATGACCAAAGAAATGAATTTGCATATTTATTCTGGACTGTTACTAAAATTGAGATGATTCTATCATTTAGATTTTTGCATATCTGGCAATTTTTTGGCATTTCTATTGGAATCATCCTAACTTTATGGTATGTAAAACATTTTTATATTTTATTTCATCATCAAATATATGGGTCAAAATATGATTCTTTTGTAAAATCTATGTAGATTGCTGAACTCACATTGGAATGTTTCTGAGACATCACGCTGAAAATTGTATATAGGACTTGCATAGATTCTACTTGTTCCTTTACGGTATGTAAAACATCTTCACTCTTGAAGTTAGTTCCACCACTAAATTTATTGGTGAGTTTTTGATACGATTTCTTGAAAAATTATATAGATTGCTGAAATTACACCGGATAGACTCTGGAATACCGAGCGGCAAATTATTGTTTTTAAGACACATATGGGTATGTGTACTACTAATTATCACCATGTGGTGTTTACGGGTAGTTATACCCAGAAACTCTTGGGTTGTCCATTTTTGGTCCTTTCTTTTCCACCTCCATCTCCTCCACTTGTTCTCCTTCTCTCTTTTTTATGGAATTGTTCATGAATGTATTACTGATGTTATGTATTACAATTTTACAGTCATTGCTGATTACAATACCCGCCCCTGATGAAGTCATGTTATGATGAAACGCGTTGGGCTAACTGTGATCAAGATCTCCTGAATTGAACAACAATCATTCTTGTTCATCAATTGTATACTTGAGATACCCTAAACAAAAGGGCTCATTTTTATTCTTGTACTTGTGCATTTTATATTTTATATTAAATACTGAATGTTTGAATCATCATCTGTTGTATCTTAGCGCACTCTGATACCCCCCTGTTTTTTCCATATATATATATATATATATATATATATATATATATATATATATATGTCCAAATTAAGCAGCACTCTGTCAAAAACAAATAGTATTTAATAAGCAAACAGCAACGTTTCAATGCAACTGCATTGTCTTCAGGCTCGAAACATTGCTGTTTGCCTATCAAACACTATTTGTTTTTGACGGAGTGCTGCTTAATTTGGACTTTTATATGCTTTTTATAGCAAGCGGGCACCCTCGTCTATACTTTACTTTTAAGTGATGCTGCCAGACCTATTTGGAATATATATATATATATATCACCGGATTCAGTATTGAATCCCGGCGGTCGGGATCCCGGCGTTCAGAATCCCGACGACGGAATCCCGACAGCCGAAATGCCGACAAGGGGGGAAGTGGATCGCCCCCCCTTGCGGGCTCGCTGCGCTCGCCGCGCAGCGGGCCCGGTGCCTCGCTACGCTCGGCACACTAATTTATTCTCCCTCCAGGGGTGTCGTGGACACCCCAGGAGGAAGAATGTGTCGGCATTTCGGCGGTCGGGATTTCGGCGTTGGGATTCTGAACGCCGGGATCCCGACCGCCGGGATTTTAACTGCATCCCATATCACCACCACCACCACCTTAAATTATTAGGTGTACAATTGACACTTTGCTCAATTTCAAAAGATATTTATACAATTTATTAAAAATCAATAAAACATGCAAATTTCCAGCATTGTTTCATTCATATGGAGTCATATTTTCCATCATCCCAATAACCCGACGCGTTTCGTCACTTGGACTTCATCAGGGGTATAACAAAAATTAGGGGGGTATACACTGCGCTGTCACTGACTGGAATAAATTTGTAATGATATCTAATAGATGGGTTTTAATCACGTTGTGCACAATGATGGAGGACAGGCTGTAAGTAGCAAAAATATTTTATATATATGAAGACAAAAATAATAATAACAGGTAGGTAGGTAATAAACAGAGATTGGATGGTAAAAATACACAAAACATTAATATTATACTGATATCAGTGTTAAAAATATATATCACAGTGGATAAAAAGCAGACTTGTGGAGATTCCTTAATTGCTGGCGTCCCAGCTAAAAGTAGATAATGCAATGATGTTAATTCAGAGATGGCCGCTTAGCACACATATTGGATTAGTATTCTGTGGCAGCAATAGAAAAGTTAGTAAGCCGAACAACCTGGTTTTAGCAAGTGGGCTAACAAGCAACAATTCATGCAGGTGTTTGGCACTGGTGCCTGCAAGTTAGTATCAGCAGGAAAAAGCACGGTTAGTGATATGCTTACTCAAACGGAGTTCCAGAATGTCGCTTATGTGGAGAGATGTTAGTAGCGTCCACTGAAGGAATAAGCATGGGGATGGTACCTCCGTGATGGTTGGAAAGTCCGTGCGGCTGAGAATTGGCTCTGCTGTATGCGGCTTCTGAGTAGAGATGCAGCGCTCAGCTCCACGGCGCCTGTGGAGACGGAGCTGCTGGCCGGATGTAGATGTGGCTTGATGCGGCCAGTCTCTGAGTGAGGGCGGAAGTGAGAATCTCGTCTGCTGGTAGCACTGGCGGAAGTGGGGCAACGCGTTTCGTCTCTTGCAAACTGGAGACTTTTTCAAGCAGTAATGAGCCATTCCTAGTGCTGGGTATTTATGGGGTATTTATGGGCCAAACTTGATGTAATAATTGATTAATTGCCAACACCATTTGGTAGATCCTTATTTAGAAATACAAGTGAATAACATACAATGAAAGTGATTCAGCACGTCCTGCGTTAACCAGCACTAGGAATGGCTCATTACTGCTTGAAAAAGTCTCCAGTTTGCAAGAGATGAAACGCGTTGCCCCACTTCCGCCAGTGCTACCAGCAGATGAGATTCTCACTTCCGCCCTCACTCAGAGACTGGCCGCATCAAGCCGCATCTACATCCGGCCAGCAGCTCCTTCTCCACAGGCGCCGTGGAGCTGAGCGCTGCATCTCTACTCAGAAGCCGCATACAGCAGAGCCAATTCTCAGCCGCACGGACTTTCCAACCATCACGGAGGTACCATCCCCACGCTTATTCCTTCAGTGGACGCTACTAACATCTCTCCACATAAGCGACATTCTGGGACTCCATTTGAGTAAGCATATCACTAACCGTGCTTTTTCCTGCTGATACTAACTCGCAGGCACCAGTGCCAAACACCTGCATGAATTGTTGCTTGTTAGCCCACTTGCTAAAATCAGGTTGTTCGGCTTACTAACTTTTCTATTGCTGCCACAGAATACTAATCCAATATGTGTGCTAAGCGGCCATCTCTGAATTAACATCATTGCATTATCTACTTTTAGCTGGGACGCCAGTAATTAAGGAATCTCCACAAATCTTCTTTTTATCCACTGTGATATATATTTTTAACACTGATATCAGTATAATATTAATGTTTTGTGTATTTTTACCATCCAATTTATTACCTACCTACCTGTTATTATTATTTTTGTCTTCATATATATATAAAATATTTTTGCTACTTACAGCGTGTCCTCCATCATTGTGCACAACGTGATTAAAACCCATCTATTAGATATCATTACAAATTTATTCCAGTCAGTGACAGCGCAGTGTATACCCCCCTATTTTTTTCACTTCTGTATAAGAGAGAAATCTCTTTGAGTCTGGCAGACTCACTACACGTGCAGCAGTCATAGAGGTTCTTTTCAATACTATTCATATATATTTTTATACATTTAGCGCCGGGGTCCCTGAGATACCGGCTAACCCCCAGTCTCCCAGTATAACAAAAATTACTCAATGGAAAAAAGCTTCAGCTTTAAAGAAATGACTAGGCTGGTTCTTCTTTGATTCTTGAACCGACTAGAATTAAAATTCAGTAGCTATGTAGGATGGGGCAAAAAATAGGGTGATGTGTGGAGAGGTATATCCGTCAGTCCTCTCACAGCAGAGAAATACTCCTATCATGCCACTCCAATAGCTGCATATAGAATATGTGCAGCTATTGGAGTGGCATGATAGGAGTATTTCTCTGCTGTGAGAGGACTGACGGATATACCTCTCCACACATCACCCTATTTTTTGACACAGCAAAGTGTCAATTGTACACCTAATAATTTAAGGTGGTGGTGGTGGTGGTGACACATGAGAAGGCACACTCTATATCTTTGCTGTGTGTACTGTTCTCCTTCCCCCACTAACAGGAGGGGCTTATAGAGGTGCCGCCTAGGAATATTATTCTAGCGCAGTGAAAGGGTTATCTTTCTATCTATCTATCTATCTATCTATCTATCTATATATATATATATATATATATATATATATATATATACTAGCTGACCCGCCCGGCGTTGCCCGGGAAAACCTTGGGGGTTTTTTATTTCCAAAATTGCTGAAAAATGTCATTTTACAGTATGCTGTGCCAAAGACCTAAGATTGTAATTTGTTATAGATTCCACCATAATGTTAGAATGTGTTTGCATTGATACTCAATGATGGCAATGAAATCAGGTGTGGTGTTGTTGTTTGAAACACAACGCTCCTGAGTTGATAACTTGTATGTGTTGATGAATTCCACATCCACTCCTGAGATTTAGCACCTATGACATACCTTCCAACATCTGAGGGTCAGAAATTGGTACAAAATCAGAAAGGGATGTGGCCACACCTCCATTTCTATACTTTCAATGGTACAGTTTCTAGGGTGTGTAATTACAGGCGCTGAGTGCGTGGAGACCGGGGTGGGCATTACTTACCGTGCCATAATTAATTAAAAATTCACCGCTCCCTGCCACTGCCACTCCCCTCACCGATCCTGCCTGCAACAGACTCTGAGGTCTGGAGATCTGTAAAGCACATGCACCGGGCATCTCTACCAAACAGTGGGATAGCCACTGAGTGTGGGAGCAGGTCCGCAGGCCTGGCAACACGACATCGTGACGCGATGCACCCTAACCGCACCACTGCAATGCACCACTGGGAACGGGTGCAATGGGCAAAATTCTTCCCTACACCCACCGGGCCAATACACCGATCCAGCCATCGCAATCATAAATGGGTGCATTGATAAGGTTTGGAGTGTAATAAGTTGAAGAATAAGTGTGGCAGTACACCCCAGAGGTGTCCCTGTGCCCTCAAAGAAGGTCAATTGCAGCTAATGCTGCTCAGAGAAAGAACTGCATTTTTATAGAAACAGCAGGGCTGTGAGGGGTTAACAGACAGCTAGTGTCCCAGCTCCCCTGCACATGTGACAGGAAGCTGAGAGGTGATCCCAGCAGCAGGGTGAGAGGGAGGAAGTGTGTAGAGAGTGAGAAGACCTGCTGGGAGCAGGGTGAGACTCAGGCAGAGAGAAGAGGAGTGAGACCCAGAGAGGAGTGAGACCCAGAGAGGAGTGAGACCCAGAGAGGAGTGAGAGACCCAGAGAGGAGTGAGAGACCCTGAAGAGTCATGACCAGCAGGAGCTGGCATCTGCAGCTGAGAGTTAAGGTACAGGAGCACCCCTACCCCCAGGCTGGCCTGCACCCCACATTGGCCCACTTTACCCAGCCATTGAAGTGGCTCTCCACTGCATAGGGGACAACTGTTATTGGGGTGCTGATCACCCTGCGACATTAGCAGCCCAGAGACACCTGCAACGCCCCTCTGGCTGCATGCCAGATTTGCCACCACCTCCAAGCCTATATCTACAGCCTGTGTTGTATGTCTAGCAGGGAGTTGCCCTAGGTAACGGGGACTCGCCTGTACCCCGTTATAGGGGACCATTAATATTTTCTGGCCTTTATATAGTAGTGTGCACACTAAGGTAGGGCCAACCCTTGTACTGGTGAGGATCTTCCTTCGTGGGACCGTTTCTTCATTGACTGTCTTCCTTGCACCAGGGACTACAGTTCAGTATATACAGGGTGCGGTATAGTGTTATATGTGCAGTATAGTATTCTAGTGATGTCATATTATTGTCTTTAATATTGCTCTCTTTGATGTCATTGTCTTTGTGTTTTTTTTATCTTTCTTATTGATGTTTGCATATGTGTACGAGTATATCACAGCGACTAGTCCAGTTGTTTTTCTTTAATAAATATTTGTCGCTGCTAACCGAAGTAGCGTTGTCTTTTGTGGGTCCCTTGGGTTGTGCCGTTCCCTGCCACAGGTTCTCCAGCAGAAGCCGCCACCGTCACCAGCTCCAGGCTTAAGGTACGCCATCTTGCACCACACCGTACAGGGGCACTGTCACACTTGGCGTCTACGAACAGGATTGCACAAGACCCCTGTGAACGACAAGATGTGGCGATCGCAGTACACAGAACCGCAGCAGATGCGAAGAACCGCCACTCCACCAGCCCAAGCCAATCAGAACTCGATTGGGGCCATCATCGGAGTGATGACCGAAATGACCAGGATGATCCGTGAGATGCGTCAGGAATGGGCGGAGGATGAAAAGGAAAGACAGCAACGTGAAGGTGGCAGAAGGCATAGATGGCAACAGAATCGCCAATGGAGGTCGGAACGACTACCCAGTGACCGAGCCAATGTATGCCCACAGACTGTGAGATGGCACGGGAGAAGAGGTCCACCGGCAGTGTTCCAGAACACGTCAAGAGCATCTGGTGTAACGCAGATGACTGATTGGCCGCGAACCGGCCCAAGAAGGATCACAGGTCGTGTCCTGTGGTTTGATGTGCCACGCGGATATGGATACATTAGACGTGCGGATACTGGGCGGAGCGTCTATGTCCATTACACCGCAATACAGAATGAAGACCCCCAGAATTGCTTTCGGAGCCTGAGCGATGGTGAAGCCGTCGAATTCGAATTAACAAGCGGGAAGAAAGGCACCAAGGCCGCAAAAGTGACGGGGCCGAATGGAACGCCGGTGCTATGCAACAGACATGCCCCAGAACAACAGTGGCACTACCCACACCGTAAAGAGCCTCCACCATACCACCAATACACCGGAAGTACAGCTGAACTGAGAGAGGTCAAGCTAGAAAAAGAAAGAGTGAACTGCAACCCTCCTCGACCAGGACAGATGCCCCGCGCACCAGAACCTGAGATCACGAGGGCAAGCGAGAAACCGGTCGTGTGGAGTGAGGTAGTCCACCAGAAGCAGCAAGCAGCGACTAGGCCTCAACTTGCAGAGCCAACCAGAGAGTACGTGCCTAGAATGGATGATGCCGATTATCGGGTGGCGAACCTAGGGCCAAGAATGGTAGACCAGCAGAGAAGCCCCGAGACCGTGGTTCAGATGGCTGTGACGCAGACAGTAGAGCCACCAGAAGCAGAACCAGTGGTGCCACTGCATGAATCCAAGGCCAAGGTAGAAGCACCAGAGAGAGAAGACAAGGCCAAGATCTGTTTCATCGGTGGGAAGCCGGTAACAAGTGGTGAATATACGACCATCTCAGGAGAGGAATTCGCCCTCAGAATCCAGCAGGCGATACAGAGGTCGAAGAGGCAAGATCGAGAGGCGAGACGTGCCTAAAGCTGAGTGCAAGTCGTGAGAGTGGGAGCCATCCGTTGACAGCAGTGGAGAAGCTGGACCGCAGAGGGATGGAGTCCTGTGGCGGAGGGATGGTTGACCCAGGGAGCCCACATTGGATAGTCAGGTTATAGGAAGGTATGTAATACTTGTGGTTATGTAATGTATAACTGTTTGCATTGTTTTGTTGCTGTAGAATGTTTATTGACAGGACTTTGTCAAGTACTTATTGGTCCGGGTAAGTTGCCTGCGGACAGGCAAATTCCAGCAGGGAGGTGTGTGGCAGTCCACCCCAAAGGTGTCCCTGTGCCCTCAAAGAAGGTCAATTGCAGCTAATGCTGCTCAGAGAAAGAACTGCATTTTTATAGAAACAGCAGGGCTGTGAGGGGTTAACAGACAGCTAGTGTCACAGCTCCCCTGCATGTGTGACAGGAAGCTGAGAGGTGATCCCAGCAGCAGGGTGAGAGGGAGGAAGTGTGCAGAGAGTGAGAAGACGTGCTGGGAGCAGGGTGAGACTCAGGCAGAGAGAAGAGGAGTGAGACCCAGAGAGGAGTGAGACCCAGAGAGGAGTGAGACCCAGAGCGGAGTGAGACCCAGAGCGGAGTGAGAGACCCAGAGAGGAGTGAGAGACCCTGAAGAGTCATGACCAGCAGGAGCTGGCATCTGCAGCTGAGAGTTAAGGTACAGGAGCACCCCTACCCCCAGGCTGGCCTGCACCCCACATTGGCCCACTTTACCCAGCCATTGAAGTGGCTCTCCACTGCATAGGGGACAACTGTTATTGGGGTGCTGATCACCCTGCGACATTAGCAGCCCAGAGACACCTGCAACGCCCCTCTGGCTGCATGCCAGATTTGCCACCACCGCCAAGCCTATATCTACAGCCTGTGTTGTATGTCTAGCAGGGAGTTGCCCTAGGTAACGGGGACTCGCCTGTACCCCGTTATAGGGGACCATTAATATTTTCTGGCCTTTATATAGTAGTGTGCACACTAAGGTAGGGCCTACCCTTGTACTGGTGAGGATCTTCCTTCGTGGGACCGTTTCTTCATTGACTGTCTTCCTTGCACCAGGGACTACAGTTCAGTATATACAGGGTGCAGTATAGTGTTATATGTGCAGTATAGTATTCTAGTGATGTCATATTATTGTCTTTAATATTGCTCTCTTTGATGTCATTGTCTTTGTGGTTTTTTTATCTTTCTTATTGATGTTTGCATATGTGTACGAGTATATCACAGCGACTAGTCCAGTTGTTTTTCTTCAATAAATATTTGTCGCTGCTAACCGAAGTAGCGTTGTCTTTTGTGGGTCCCTTGGGTTGTGCTGTTCCCTGCCACAGGTTCTCCAGCAGAAGCCGCCGCCGTCACCAGCTCCAGACTTAAGGTACGCCATCTTGCACCACACCGTACAGGGGCACTGTCACATAAGACTGAGATAAAGATTTGCCATGTAAAAGTGTACAAATTACTCGATAAATGGTGAAAAAATATATACGTGTACATAGAAGTACAATTAAAAAATGACAGTAGGATTATAAAATAAGTTCTGATTCAAACTGATAATTGTTTGGATGGGGGTGGGTTTCGAAACAAATCTATAGGTGGGGGGGTATGGATATTGTGGGCATAATTGGTGTTTGGTACACCTACAGGGGGTCCTCAATTGATGGGATTTTCAGTACAGTGTCACGGTCACAGTGTCACCATAGCGGGATTCCCAATTGGACTCCAGGTGGTCTCTTAGGGACCCTTTACAATCCCGTAGGTCTCTCCTCCTTGAGCCTACGGTCTCCCTTAATGATAGTCAATCACTGAGGGAGACCGTAGGCTCCAGGAGAAGAGACCAACGGGATTGTAAAGGGACCCCTAAAAGACCACCTGAACCCCAATTGGAAATACCCCTAGGGTGACACTGAAGTGAAAATTTATCATCAACTGGGGACCCCCTGTGGGTGTATAAAACACTAATTATGCCCACAATATCCATACCCCCTCCACCTATAGATTTGTTTCGCAACCCACCCCATCCAAACAATTATCAGTTTGAATCAGAATTTATTTTTTAATTCTACTTTCATTTCTTGATTGTACTTCTATGTACACATATTTATTTCATGATTTATTGAGTAAATTGTACACTATAACGTGACAAATCTTGTTCTAAGTCTTATTCTTCAACTTCTTACACTCATAACTTCAAACAAATACATGCAGTGCTCATGCCCATCGACCAAACATTATCTATGAACCAAAAGAGTCTGGGAAACCCTTAAGGCAGAGCAGTGCCTAACATCCAACTGACTAACAGGGTGAGTGCAGTGTACCCACTTTGTATTGATCAAGGGGTGCATTGGCCAGGACAAAGATTTCTCAGTGCAACTGGCCGGGGTGTGCAGAGATGGATATGGGGAAAAAAGAAAAGCTGGTACATTAGGTACAGTTTTTATTAGCCGGTACAGACTGTTAAATAAATGGCAAATTATTTTTTTATGTGTTTGTGTGTGTTACTGTTTTTGTGTGTGTGTTGTAGTGTATGTGGTTGTGTGTGTTGTGTTGTATGTATCTGTCCAATGCGTAAGTGTGTGAGGTGTGCTATGTATATACAGTATGTGTATGTGTGTATTGTGCATTTGTGTATCTGTGCAGTGTTTAAGTATGTGTTTTGTGTGTTGTACTGTTTTTTGGGTGTGTGTGTGTGTGTGGTGAATGTGGGTGTGTGTTGTGCTGTTAGAGGTATGTTATGTGTGTGTGTTGTGTGTATCTGCCCAATGTGTAAGTGCGTAAGGTGTGCTATGTATAAATGTGTGTGTGTGTGTGGTGTGCTGTGTGTATCTGTGCAATGTTTGTGTGTGTTCTTTGTATTGTACTGTTTTTGGGTGCGTGTTGTAGTGAATGTGGGTGTGTGTTGTACCAAGAGTGGTGTGTTATGTGTGTGTGTTGTGTTATGTGTATCTGCTGAATGTGAGGTGCGCTACATATATATGTGCATGTAGTGTGCTGTGCGTATCCTGACAATGCTTAAGTGTGTGTGTTCTGTGTGTTTCTGTATCTGCACAATGTTTAAGTGTGTGTGTTCTGTGTGTTTGTTGTACTGTTTTTGGGTGTGTGTTGTAGTGTATAGGGTTTTGTGTTGTACTGCATGTGGTGTGTTATGTGTGTGTTTTGTTGTGTGTATCTGTCCAATGTGTAAGTGTGTGAGGTGCGCTACCTATATATATATATATATATATATATATATATATATATAAATACAGTACTGTATAGGCGCTGAATGTCCAAAGTTTCTCAGAACCAGCAGTCCAAGGAACCACCTATTCAAAGTAACAGGGGTGTATTAGCACTTAGGCTGACATGTAGCCGCTGCTTCCTTCTCTTAAGCAACAAACTCCAGGATCCAAGGAGTTAAAAATCTGGACAAACAACAAGGGAGAGAAGGAGCGCTTGATAGTGCATTAAACGATTTATTCACAGGGTTAAAAAACATCTGTTCCAGGTACAGAAATAGATTGAACCCGTACCTAGACAAAAAACACTGTGGGCTGGTTACCACAAGGCATAAACACAAATACCACGGCAAATCAGCTGGGCACCCGGGGCTCCACGATCTCTCACACGCTACGTCCTTTCCCACACGCTGGCTTGCAGTGCAGCATAGGCGAGGATGTCAGAGAAGCAGGAGGGTTACCGGCATCAGCAGGTGAACAGCGTGAGCGTCAGCAGGCCACGCCCTAACGCGTTTCGTCAGTATGACTTCGTCAGAGGGCGTGGCTACTGCTTGACTCTCACTAGAATTTATACTCATGCCGCTGTCAATCAGCTTACAGAGGCCGGACTGATTCGTCCAATGGAAATAGAGTGGGATGCATCTCGCATACTCATTCACGTATTGCATGTTAAAATACTACGGAGTCCCCGCTGTATTACTCTCAGAGCGCATAAGTTCGTCCCATAGCATATTTATGAAAGTCGCTCATGGGTTTCTTGCACCTGAAAGATACACATATGTGTATAAACAATATAAATATAAATATGTAAATAATAAAACAACATCTAAATAGACAAAAAACATTTTCTTATATAAAAATATTTCTAAAAATATTTCTAAAAATATTTAACTGCGAGATATATATTTGATAAAATCACAGCATATATCGTGAAAATTGCAAGAGTAAATGAAAGATGCATCACACTGTACAATCAATATAAACAAGAGAGCACTAAAAAAAGGACACATTATTAAAAAACATTATGAAATAACAAATTAATACTAAAAGGTCAACTAGTTAATAAAAGGCGTAATTTCGTAGCCTTCATTAAGACCTGCTGGAATGAGGGTACCCAGCTGTAAGATCCAGTGTGTTTCCCTTCTAATAAGGAATTTATCCCAATCACCCCCTCTTTTATTTTTCTTAACTAATTCTATACCTTTAAAAGTCAGGCTAGATGGATCACAATTATGATGTTCTTTGAAGTGGCGTGGTACGCTATGATTGGTGACTCCATGCTTTATATTTCTTAGGTGTTCAAAAATCCTGATTTTAAGTGATCTCTTCGTCTTCCCAATATAGCGTAATCCACACGCACACTTCAACATGTAAACTACATGTGTCGAATTGCAGTTGATGAAGTCCCTCACTTTCAACTTGGAACCATCAATATCTGCACCTCTGCTGACATGTTGGCAGGCTTTGCAGCTATTACAAGGGAAACAACCCTTAATATCCAGAAAAGTGTTGGACATGGGTCTAACATCAAGATTTTGTAGCTGGCTTTTAGACACTAGAGATTTAACTGTATTGGCTCTTCTGTACACCATCCTAGGGGCATCAGAAAGATGTGTGCCCAGGATGGGGTCCAATTTCAGTAAATTCCAGTGTTTACGGAGGATTTTGTTCAACTCTTTCTCTCTGTTGTTGAATTGAGTTACGAACATTACCTCTCTCTGTCTATCAACGGTGTCAACTTGACTATTTGGATTTAGTTCTGCTCTCCTTTCTTCTTTAGTTTTAAGGAGGTCCTCACGAACCAGTTTACTGGCTCTGTCTAGTGAACCATTGATAAGACCAGTGGGATACCCCCTATCCTTGAACCTCTGAATATAGATCTTAGATTGTTCTTCAAACATCAATGGGTCAGAGCAGTTTCTTTTTAACCTAAGAAACTGGGAAAAGGGGATATTATTTTTCCAAGGGCCATAATGACAGCTGTCAAAATCCAAATAACTGTTTGAGTCCACACTTTTAAAGAATGTCGATGTTTCTATAAATGGTACAATAGGGAATCTTTCAACACTTAAAACGATATCCAAGAATTCGATCTTTTTTTCTTGGAAATTTGATGTAAATTTCAAATTATAGGTGTTAGTACCTAACAGGCTCATGAACTCGTCAAAAGAGGCACGATCACCACTCCAGACGATTATCACGTCATCGATATATCTTTTTATCATCACTATATTTTTACAGATGTTACCAATTAATGTGTTGGACTCCCAGTCACCCATATATATATTCGCGAGACTGGGGGCACAAATTGTCCCCATCGCAGTCCCACACACGTGATAATCGTCTGGAGTGGTGATCGTGCCTCTTTTGACGAATTTCCAAGAAAAAAAGATCGAATTCTTGGATATCGTTTTAAGTGTTGAAAGATTCCCTATTGTACCATTTATAGAAACATCGACATTCTTTAAATGTGGAGGTGTGGAGTTGTTCCTTCGACAACGGCTTCGAGGTGCACACCACCAGGTCCAGAGGTACCTTGTTGCCAAATTTGGCAGCTCTGAGTGCCACGGTGTGCCCGCAATGCAACGGACACGCACACACACACACACACGCACACAGACTCTTCAACTTATTATATAAGAAGATATATATATATAGGGGCTATCTTTTTTGATCAAGATTCTGAGCAGCATTTATTTATACTTGTTAACCAATTGTATATTTGTCATACCATGATATGGTTTTTTATTGCTGAATATTTTATATTAAACTGATAATTCCTATCTGAATTTGTTGTTTGAAAATAAGCACCCTCTGAAACCCCCCTCTTTTTCCATATATATATATATATATATATATATATATATATATATATATGTAAGGGGGAGGATCGGCACTCAATGAGGAGAAAGCCAGAAGTCTAGTAGAGTGCCCGGGTGCCTACCAAGGGCACAAAGATGCCGTATATAGGAGAGTGGGAACGGAGGCACTCCTGGGACCTTTTTCAAGCTTGAAAAAGGTCATTAAAGACCGAAACGTCGCACGGACCGTTGTGTCTGTCTCTTCTTTGCAAGTCCCAGGAGTGCCTCCATTCCCACTCTCCTATATATATATCTATATATATATAGATATAGATATATATATATATGTGTGTGTATATAAAAAACATGGGTTTATATATTGAGGCAACAAGAATATATGTGTTCTTTTATTATTGATTTTTATTAAAGAAATTAAAATTTGTCTGCAGGGTGTATGTTAGATTGAGGTAGTGAGGATGGAGGGTTAGGCACTTAGAGGGGGGGTAGGGTTATGCTGTGGGTGGGGCGGGTAGGTTTAGGCAGCAGTGTGCAGGAATTAGGCACTGGCGGGAAGGGATAGTGTCGGGTTTTGTGGAGGGAGAGTTAGGGTTAGGCTGTGGGAGGGTTAGGGTTTAGAGGGGGGCAGGGGAAGGAAAGTATATGAACCCAACATTTGTTGGGATTCTCTCCTTCGGGATGCTGGCATCGGTATTCTGAATACTGGCATCCCAAATGCCAGTCATCAGCATGTATCCTGAATATTCTAAGATACTATTGAACCTCAATATATATTCCCTGACTGTGGGAATGAAAACAACACTTTTACTACAATTTATTAACCATCAGGTGATCATAGTGGGAGTGGGTTGGGACCAGTGGGACTCATTCATGTTTCTAAGTAGAGTAAAAGGCAAACAACTGGGCAATACCATAATACCATGTTGCACTACAGATGTAACATACTGTATGTACAGATTTAGATTTGCTGGAGTTATTTTTGTTCAGCCATTGTTGAAAGTGTACCTTCTGTTTTTGCTATAACACAATATTACCAATTGTAAGAGTCAGATTTTGATCAAATCACTAGAAAAACTGTTAAAAACCATAAGAAGTATGTCACACTAAGCTTTTCTGTTGTGTATATTAATAATTTAATAATATATTGGCAAGATGTTGATTGCAATTGTAAAAAAGTAACACTGTGTCTGTTTTAATTACACATGTGTTTCTGATTCCATAGAGTTCACTTTTGGGACTTGGCTAGACATTGCCCTCCTGGGCCTGAGAGTCCCCTCCTGGGGCTGCAGCCCAATAGCCACCTCCTAGGACTGTGTCCTATGAACCTCTTACTGAAAAACCCTTTCTGTGGCTGTAGCTCAAGGATCCTCACCTGGGGATGTAGCCAAAAAGTCCTTTCCTGGGGCTGTTGCATAAATGTCTCCTCCAGGGGCTGTGGCCTTAAAGTCCCCTCTCTTGGCTGTGGCCCAAAAGTCACCTCCTGGGACTGTGGCCCAAAAGACCCCTATTGGGGTTGTAGTCATAAAGCCCTAACCTGGGGCTGTGGTGCAAGGATCCTCTCCAGGGGCTTTAGCCAAAAAGTCCTCTCCAGGGACTGTGGCAAAAAGTCCATTCCTGGGGCTGTGACCTAAATGTCTCCTTCAGGGGCTGTGGCTAAAAAGTCCCCTTTTGGGGCTGTAGCCAGAAAGTCCTTACCTGAAGACTGTGACCTAAATTTATCCTCCAGGGGCTGTGGCTAAAAAGTCCCCTTTTGGGGCTGTAGCCATAAAGTCCTATCCTGAAGGCTGTGGCTTCTGAACCCACTTATGGGACTGGGGCCCGAAAGATCCAGATGCAAGGCTCCTGAGTCTGGGGCCAAAAAGTCCCTTCCTGGGGCTGTGACCCAACTGTGCCATGCAAAGGCTGTGACCATAAAGTCCCCTTCTGTGCTTCTGGTCCAAATGTGCCTTCCACATTTTCCTGGTCTGCAATGTAGACCAACTGTAATCAGTATGTGGTTACTTTATAAGCTTCTTCAGCTTCTTATCTGTTAGGCCATTCACTTCCATGATGTTCTCCAGACGTTTTTTGTACGGTCCTTGATATTTGAGGAACTGCGGTACTCTAGCATCGGTAAAAACCGCAAGGTGTTTCAGACGATATATGTCTTCATATGACACCTTGAAAAAGAGTCAAAGTACTTGCATTAAATAAACATAAGACTACAAAGTATTCGCCTACTATATTTCATATATTGTTTTCTTACATAATGGAATTGATACCTCTTGGATTTTTCTAAGTAACATATTAATCTGTAATGTAAAGAAAAAACCTACCTCTAAAATAATTCAGTTACAGGTTAAACAGAAAATACATAAATGTTCACCTTCTACTTGATGCTGTTACCCATGGGTAAGCTTGGAGAGATTTAGGGAGTGAATTATAAACAATACTTGGTGCTTGTTTAGTTTCACAGCGGCAGCATGGCCGCCGTGAATTTCCGGGTACAGCGCTCACCAAACTATTTAAAATAAACTAAATTAACTCTATGCCAACGTAGATAGTTCATACCCCTACTATCCACGTTGGCATAGAGTTGATTTTAGATAGCGTGGCAAGCGCAGCGTGGGCGAGTGAAGCGTGCCCCGCAAGGGGACTCAGACGCACGGCCGCTGCCGCCGTGAAACTAAACAAGTACCCATTACTTTTAATTAAATAATATGAAAAGGGCGTTCTCACACATCTTCACATTATTTTCATTTCGCTTAAATGTATTAGATTTATATGTATTAAGGGGATTTTGGAGCAGTTGCTATGTGTTAATACAGATAGATAGATCTATCTATCTACCGTATCTATCTACTGTATCTATCTATCTATCTACCTACCATATCTATCTATCTACTGTATCTATCTACCGTATCTATCTATCTACTGTATGTATCTATCTACTGTATCTATCTATCTACCGTATCTACCTATCTACTGTATCTATCTATCTACCTACCGTATCTATCTACTGTATCTATCTACCGTATCTATCTATCTACTGTATGTATCTACCTACTGTATCTATCTATCTACCGTATCTACCTAGCAAAGAAAAATGTTTTTCACCTTAGGCGCTGCAAAATGGCTCAAGCAGCAAAGAGACTATATATGTGGTCACCGAACCACCCAATGGACAAATAGAAAAAGACAAGAATAGTCTCACTTGCGCTACGAGTAAAGTTCCAAATGAATTTTCATCCACGTAATAGAACACCTTCCTCTCCAATCCAGATGAAATGACATGTGGAGAAAATCAAAAAACCAACAAATGAAATGATGCACGAATTACGGAGAAAAGTCTATAATTTTCTTCTCAGTGTTGGGATGATATGGAAATAGTGCTCCCAAGATGTATCAGACGTCCAGGGTATATTAGGGGTCACCCAAACCGTGCACACGTGACAATCAGGCTTACATGTATGCTTACATGCCAATGCTGCGGAACCTCATATAAAGGTATCTTTTTTGGAAGGAGAGTCTCACCATCCGATCCAAAGGTTTATGAATTTTATTATAATATAATAAAATGACAGAATATATACCAGATACAACCAACAGTGTATGTACCACTCTAGATGTAACCCGGGTGTGAGTATGGCTACAAACTACTGTCAGATATCTGGACACTTTTCTGCCAATTAAAATATGCTTGATAATGATTCGACGCGTTTCGGCATACTGCGATGCCTTTTTCAAGAAATATCTATAATAAAAGTGGACATACTACTATGTAGTCACACATATTTTTTAAAATAAAAAATAAAAATTTTTTTTGCAAATATATATATATACAGTGAATAAATGGCAGCCATCTTTGTTCCTAGGGCTAATCAAATTAAAAACCCATATTCACCCAAAATCCACCCATATGGCAATACATGCCAATAGGTGACAACACCACAAAATGAATGAAAATGAATCCATATAAATGAATAAATAAAACATGGCTCACCAGAGTGAAGTCCTGAATATCACAGCATGGGGGACTGACACATACAGCTCCCTCCACGTGTATCCAGAGAGTCCAGCAGTCTGCCAGCGTCTGGAGACCGGAATTTAAACCCCCAGCGTTGCTGGGGACGCTGATGACGTCACATCCATCCAGACATCGCTGTGTGCAGCTCCCTGCAAACCCAGCTATACTTAGATGGTCGGCGGCCATCTTGATTGTGGGCAAATACGCCCTTACTATACCTATGACTCATTTCAATGTAACCAACGGTCATAGGGATTCGGGGACTACACATAGAGCTAGTGATACTGGGAGGTATTAAAAAATATGAGGTGAAACTTATTTAGACGTCCTAAAGTAAAGTGGAAAAAGTCCTATTTAATATACTACATGCGGCGGCCATCTTAGATTCTGTATATATATATTTTTGCAAAAAAAAAATTTATTTTTTTATTTTAAAAAATATGTGTGACTACATAGTAGTATGTCCACTTTTATTATAGATATTTCTTGAAAAAGGCATCGCAGTATGCCGAAACGCGTCGAATCATTATCAAGCATATTTTAATTGGCAGATAAGTGTCCAGATATCTGACAGTAGTTTGTAGCCATACTCACACCCGGGTTACATCTAGAGTGGTACATACACTGTTGGTTGTATCTGGTATATATTCTGTCATTTTATTATATTATAATAAAATTCATAAACCTTTGGATCGGATGGTGAGACTCTCCTTCCAAAAAAGATACCTTTATATGAGGTTCCGCAGCATTGGCATGTAAGCATACATGTAAGCCTGATTGTCACGTGTGCACGGTTTGGGTGACCCCTAATATACCCTGGACGTCTGATACATCTTGGGAGCACTATTTCCATATCATCCCAACACTGAGAAGAAAATTATAGACTTTTCTCCGTAATTCGTGCATCATTTCATTTGTTGGTTTTTTGATTTTCTCCACATGTCATTTCATCTGGATTGGAGAGGAAGGTGTTCTATTACGTGGATGAAAATTCATTTGGAACTTTACTCGTAGCGCAAGTGAGACTATTCTTGTCTTTTTCTACCGTATCTACCTATCTACCGTATCTATCTACCTATCTACTGTATCTATCTACTGTATCTATCTACAGATGGAGCGATACTGGCCTTTACGCAGCTTGCCATATCGCAAGAGCTGCTGAGCATGGGACACACAAGCGTCTTGTGCGTGTGCATCCCATTCTAGCGTCTGCCGCGATGGGAGCAGCTCTGATGAGAGTGTACATCTGTATCTATCAATTAATATATCTATATATAGCCTCTAATACAGGGTTTCGTATTTAAGGGATTTCAATGCATGAGTCCATATGGTTTAATATTTTGGGGTACTAAGTAATTCACCTGTGGTAAAGCATGGATACCCTTAAAATCTAGATTGTGCTCCAAATAATCTGTCCAGCCACAGGTAGGACTGCAGTGACACTGGAGTGTCAATGAGTGGAAGCAGAAGCAAGGAAGAGAGATAGTTGTGGTGTCCGGTAAGGAGTAATGTATATCATACTTTGGAATCGAGTATCCGCAGTGAAGGTAAGTAAGCCAAGGAGAGGCTCATGATCATGCGCTGGGATAGCATATGAGGGGGCTGCAAAACATTTTCAGCCATGCACACGGGGGGGAAATCGCTTATCATCGAATGGTTTCCCCCATGTGCAGCCACTGGGTAAGTCTAGACTTAGGGGCGAATCTAATCTCCTCAGAGTGGGGTGAATTTGTCCCAATTCTGATAGTTGGGGGACTGTGCATGCACATGATCCCTTAAGCCCCTTAATGGGCACTGCGATAGCCATGCGGAGAAGGAGACTGCCACTGACATCAGTGGCTCTCCCTTCCAACGGCCGGGCAACGCCTGAGTTTTTAGGCCACTCCCTGAAAACGCCCCCAAATGCTAAGCACCTGTAACACAACTTGTGAACAGTCAGCGATGGCTAGCCATGGCCGGCTTTGATCGCACAGTTGGCTTGTGCATGTGTACTGCAGACCGTGCACATGCGCAGTCATCCGATAATTACCATTGCTGTGAATTAGCAGCTCTGCGATCAGGGCTGAATCGGCATTATTTGGACACTCCTTCCTGATAACAGTGATTGTGCATTGTGTTATTATGTGAGGAGTGTTTGACAAAAGTTAAATACAATGATTATGATGGTATCCCTTTCCTATTATTGTATTACTGAAAGACATATTGATAATACCTTGCCCATGCACGTCAGAAGGCGGAAATCAATGGTGTCTCTGTGTCTGAGAAGATGCAAAATCCCATCAAGGTACACCTGGTCTTTGCTGCAACATCCTGTGAGGATGAAAAAAAACATTACTATAAAAAGAACCTCGGCACTAATACTATATACCTATAGACTAAAATCGCATTATAAAACACGTTGCTGACATTTATATGTTGCTTTCCCAACATTTATTATCTTTTTTTCCCTGTTCATTCCAAGACATACTCTTGTGATGGGGAGAAGCCATAGAGTCTCATGTGCTGGGAGAACCTTCAGCAGATCCCATAGTACAGGAAACCCCTAGTGTTGGGCAATTTGTATATTTTACAATGCAAATAAAGGGTCATATACACATAGCTATTTTGGCCACTTTAGTAAGTGATCCATCTAGATCGCTTAGAAAGTAAGCACAGATTGCTCCGCATGCACACCCTATAGCAATGGTCCTGTACATCATCGCCCACTCATATAGTCCGTGCATGCAGTCAAAATCTAGTCATATCGCTTAGCAAGTATCTGCAAATCGCTGTGTGTACAGAATGAGTGACAGCGATCGTGATCTACATCATCCTGAACCACTACCCGGCCTTCTTTTTTTTGCTTAACTAAAATCGTTCAGTAAAATTGCTTAGCACACATCGCTGCATGTGTATGGGGTCTTTATGGGCGATCTAGACTGGAAATCATATGATTTCCATTCCTCCGTTCACATTCACTAGATACCATTTTTCGTAAACCATGTGAAAAAACATAAATGTATATATTTAGACACTTATTAAAAAACTACATTATAATAAAAAAGTGGTTACCATATAAAAAATAGTACCATATGAAAAAATTATTTCAGGTGAACAGTGCCATCTTGTGACCAAAAATGATAATTGCACTCCTCATTATAAATATAGCATTAACAGTATTTAATGCTACCATTTCAGTGCTAAATTAGGTTGGTACTTGGTGTATCTAATTGTATGCAAATTGTATGCAAATCGATATGGCATGCGATCCACGGGTATGGGCGCCATGATAATACACAAGTACCCTAAATTATTTAAAACTATTAAGAATTTAGTGATATGTTCTTAACTATTTAAAATAATTTAGCACTGAAATGGTAGCAGTTTTTTAATAATGTGTCTAAATATATACATTTATGTTTTTTCACATGGTTCATGAAAAAATGGTATCTGAAAGTGAAAGGAGGAATGGAAATAATATGATGGATATCCCCGGTTACCCGCCCATCTATTAATAAGAGCATCTGAATAGGAGGCCGGTGTATAAAGAAAGGACATACTTCCGGCAGCTAAAGGATCCGTTTACCAACAAGGAGGACAGAAGAAATAAAGGGATGCTCCATCTGATCCGACATGCCTTCCAGCATGCGGGTCACAGTCCCGGAACATGATGTCAACATGCCGCTAGCACCCTTCCAGCACACAGAACGGACAGCGGGGATCGCGCTACACTGAAGCCTCATAGTGGGGCGGAAGTGAGCGCATTAACTTCCAACTAAAATACCTGAGCACGCTGTCATCAATAACAGCTGTGCAAGATTGATGTAAAACAGGAAATGGAGTTACCGGGGAATTATTATTATTATTATTTACAGTTTCTTATATAGCGCAGCAGATTCCGTTGCGCTTTACAATAGTAGACAGTGATAAAACAAACTGGGTAACAACAGACAGACTTGGGGGTTAGAGGGCCCTGCTTAAAATCTTAGTGCAATATGTTATGTTTGGCGAATTGTATTCCATAAAAGGTTGTACACACATATATATATTACAAGACGCTGTACAAGGACCAGTGTGGGTCAACGCTGCTTGTGTTTCAAATATCACAGCACACTTGCAAATATAAAGGTAATCATGCCTAATACATTTTAACTTTGCTAGTGGAGAGCACGATGATTTGGAGAGTTTCCTGCCTCAGTAAAAACATTAAAGGGATACAATCAGCAACTCAATATAAGGATATCCACATTCCTACTATCCTGAACTGCACTTTAAAGTGGATGAGAATTAGAGCGCATATGTGAAATTCTGCAGGCTCTGTTATTTTAGTAATTAATTGCAGACTCCATTCATTTCCTGAGAGAGTGCCTGCTATTCGGATGTGTGTATATATATATATATATATATATATATATATATATATATATATATATAGTAGACCTTGAGGACAGCACTCCGTTAAGTGCAATAAAAGGGTGCCTTCCGACCTAGAGATCCTGTGGGGACATCCAGCATACAAATGTTCCACCGGCGGCACTCCCAAATAATGGACACACGATTAAAAGCATAGCTTTGCTAACGTTTCGATGTCTCTTTATTCACATCGTCATCTGCCTGATGACGATGTGAATAAAGAGACATCGAAATGTTAGCAAAGCTATGCTTTTGATCGTGTGTCCATTATTTGGGAGTGCCGCCGGTGTAACATATATATATATATATATATATATATATATATATATATATAGATGTAATTTAAGTGCTTGCTGCAGCTTAGGCTGAGCAGTAGCAGGCAGGAGCTGACATGTCTCTTATTGCAGGTGTTAGCAGTACTTCTGAGACAGCTGATTAACCCCGCAACAGTAGCAGCGTGACCCAGATCCCGTTCTTTGCCGTGAAAATGCACCGCTGGGAGGTGCTGACACCTCCAAGCGCCGCCCCGGCCAAGCCTCCAGATGACGCCACCTGCCCGACTTCATTCCGGATCAGGTGGCCAGTGTGAAAGGGTACATTCCCGGATAGTGTCCCGGGAAGCATCCGGGAACACATTCCCGGTTATGACCCGGCTCTGTGAGTGTGAAAGGGGTATTACTCCCACAGCTATCAATGACACTGTGAATGCATCCTTCCTTCTGAGGTTTCACGGACACTATGCATGCACACAAGTGCGAAAATCATCTGATTGTGATTTTCAAACTTCTGCACCTAGTACTGAATCGGGCCCATAGTGTGCAAAATGGTGGAAAATACAGTATATTCTTCCTTTGCTCATATTTACTAAGTGGCGAGTTTTTAAAACTACTAAAAGGTTTTAGTCCACAAGATCAATAATATTAAATACTAAATATTATTTCTATTTTAAATCCTGCAACCAAACCACAGACATTCATCAGAATGATGAAATAGAAAGCTGTCACGTACCTGGCTTGGATGTGTCCGTGCAGCCTCGCTTTGCACGCATGCAGTAATGCCATCTCAAGTTAGGGTCTACCACAAATTGTGCCAGATCCCAGAAGAGGTCACAGAAGGACATACGGCTGGCCTGGTACACCGTGTAGTAAAGCAGTGCAGCTCTCCAAAGGAAGGGGTGTTTGTCAGTCAGTACACTGTTGATGCTTGCCAGGCCTTCTTCTGTGACATTGCTGGGTTTGAGGCCATATTTTTCACGTCCCTTGTTGTTACACCATGGCTGCTGCTTGTTGTTCATGAAACGGTAGTAATGGGTTCCTGCATTTTAACAACAAATACAGAAATAATCTGTAAAATCTCTAAAACACTAATATAGTAAAAATGGGACACCATGGAAAGTCAGGTAATGATTCTGTTCAAGATAAAGATATGTAACTGAGGACGTTTGTGCGTACGCTCTGTGTAACACCTGCGATGTAGGGGGTTTGGCCAAGGGCAGTTGCAAATCACTTTACTACTGAAACATCAGCATTTCTTGTGAATTGCAAGCGACGTGGCATCATGCCCTAAATGAGACTCAATGGGAGAAAAAAAGCCTTGGAAAGAAATTAAGTGGAGACAGTTCGCCCCTCACCCCCAGCACTGTGGTACCTGTGTAAAAAAACGTTCTATGCGCGCGGCGGCGGGAGAAGCGCTAGTTATTTCCTATTCACTGTAGTGACCCCGCCGGGCGCGACAAGCTTATACACAATAACAGCGCCGCAGGCTCCCCCGGCGGCACGGACACCCCTGCACGCACCAGCACTCAGCAGGGACGCCGGGGACGGAAGTTTTTTTACACAGGTACCAACCTCCCCCCCCCCCCGGCACCGGGGCGCCCCCACCCCGACTCGCCTGGGGCGCTCCGGTGCCTTGCACCGGCCCTGAGTGGAGACATTTTCCAAGGCAACCAGTCAGCTTCTAGCTGTCATTTCTGTGCTAGATAACTGATAGTTAGAAGCTGATTAGCTTGGAGAGAGATAAAGTGGACATTGGTAAAATACCAAGTAACCAGCCCCTAACTACCATTTTGTATTTTAAAATTGACAGGAGCTGGTTAGTTCAATCCAACAACAGAGCCCCCCCCCCCCTTCACCTCCAGTGAGCACAGTAAACGGCCCTCATGGAGGAATAGTAGGTGGAAACAGGTAACTAAGGGCCAGATATATTAAGTTTCAAGAAGTGATAAAGTGGAGGGCCCACTTTTCTTCTCACAGCATCCTGATTGTTGCTCAGACAGATGTTTGAGTTTCATAACTAGGAGTTTAGGTGGGTTTGACAGCTACTAAGCCCGGGTTATTTGGGTGTGATATGTATGATAATTCATAGGCACCCAGAACAATTGAATGGCACCACCCACTAACTATAGCAGCATTTAAAACTGTTGAACTGCCCCCAATGTGTCCAAATCTACATCTAGCAGGATCAGGGCCCGATTGGGATGGAAAACCAGCCTGTGAAATTTCTGCAAGCATCCCTAATGAGGTGGGCTCTGTTGTAAGGCTAACATCCCTCCTCATAGGGCCTTATTCTGAGTTGGAAACAGTTTCATCCTTTGTTAAGTCTTTTCCTGCAGGTGTGTCTGTGACTTTATGCTAATTCCACTACAATGCCCCTCCCTGGTGTCATGGGCATATTGGGATTTCAAAGTGGCCCTGGAAACATTTCCAAAAAGGGGCCCCTTACATTGCCAGCCTGCCACCTTCTATGCCCTAACACACCCACACCACCCTGTATCCTCTCCCAGCCAAAGGTACCGCCACGGTATCATAGTACAACAGGGAAAGTATAATAAAATATGTATTATATATGTATAAAGCAGCAGAGTACATACCTATTTCATGTCTAAGCGTCCCTTCCAGCCTCTTTTCTCGGGCAACCGAGACATTAATGGCCATTGTTGGCTGACCCTTTACCACAGACATACTGGCTTGGGAAATGAGGTCCTCTGAAAGGTGGACAGCAATCTGTAACATGGAGAAGAACACGGCCATGTTATATGGCAGAACATAATATGCTGGGAGCAGAACAAACATTTGAAAGCATAAAACAAGTTATAAGTTGAAACCTTTTAGTTACTGATTTTTACCATTTTGGGCAGACAATGGATAATTGAAATAAAAAAAATAAAACATGAACTTGTTCAATACACTGAAAGGCATCTATTTAGTTTCACAGTATAATAACACACACAAAAATATATAGATTGTGTTAGCTCGCACACCCAGATTTCATATATTGTATATAAAAAGCTTAAAATATCTCCCATAATTATTTAATTAGGTTTGGATGGCCAGCCATATTGGAAGCAAGAAGGCGTAGCTCATACATTCATTAGGCAAATCATTTATTAGTGTCATCAGGGTCACGTATGAAGTACTGGACTGTTCCGATTGCCTGCCCTTATGGCTGGCCCGGCTGCAAGAGGTGACCTCAGGGACTTTGGCTAAGAGATGATATTTTTTGGCATGTTTACTAAGACTTTCAGTGATCAGAACAGTTTACCTTGCCACCTTACACTAATGCCCCTTTCAGACCGCACAAATTAAACGGTATATTGCCGTTTCTTTTCCGTTTCATAATGGTAATATGTGCGGTCTGAAAGGTGCAGAGTGAATTTACCGTTTTAAAATAACCGGTATTTTAAAACGGTAAAAAAGCAGGGTCCTACACGTTTCAGACCCTTTTTTTTGCGGTCTGAAACGGTACCCAGGCAGCAGGGAGCAGTATTGGTGCCCAGTGCTTGCATATTTAATGAGTCGGCTGCTAATTACATATGCGCATATGTTACTAGCCGATAATGACATATGCACATATGTAATTGGCCGCTCATTACATATGCGCATATGTAATGCTCGGCCGGCTCGTTAAATATGCACTGCGCTGGCTCAGGGGGACCAGCGCAGAGGGGACCTGGCTCAGAGAGGACCCCCCCAATGTGTTTAAGAAAACCCCCATGCGCCGGAACATCATGCCTTTTGGAACATGGCTGCCCCATAGGAAAGACTGTTTGAAAAAAGTGTCTTTGGTATGGGGGTAGCCATTTTCCGAAAGTCACTTTTTTTATCAGCAGCAGGAGTCTGCACAGCCGGGATCCGCAAGGCATGAGGTACCAGCTGCACGGGGGGCTTTCTTAAACACATTGGGGGGTGGGGTTAGCCCTATTGGTTGGGGGGGGGGGTGTTAACTGTAATACGCTGCCACACAGCGTGTTAAAGGGGGGGGGTTGCTGAAGACCGCACTGGCTTTGATCCTGTCTTTGGGAAGTTTCCAAAAATGGGTCTGCCAGTGTAAAAAAACGGCACTTAAATGGTAATATCCCGTTTAAGAGATGCGGTGTGAACGGGGTTTTACCTGGCAGACCCGTTTTTAGAAACGTTTCAAAATACCTGGTCAAAGCCAGTTTTGTGGTCTGAAAGCAGCATAACTAGTGTTAAGCAGATCCACAAATGGGTAAGGGTAATTGGATCGACCAACCCAAGGTCAACCTGCATTGGGTCAAAAACTAAAGGGCGACATGCATTGGGTCGAAAACTGAAGGTCGACATGCATTGGGTCAAAAACTGAAGGTCAACATGGATAAAAGGTCGACAATGGCTTGGTTGACAGGTAAAAGGTTGACATGGGTTTTTCACTTTTCAATGATTCAAGAAAAATTATGTTGCAAAATGAATGTAACAATAGAGAAATGGTAATGTAACTATAATAAAGAATGAGGTAAGCGATTAACCCTGTTGGTCAGTGCTTCTTTCCATCTGATGGGCATGAGCTCTAGAACAGTGGTTCCTAACCCTGGTCCTCAAGTACCCCCAACAGTGCACGTTTTCCAGGTCACCCAGCAGGTGCACTCATTATTCCGACACATTTTAAAAGATCACAGGTGGAGCTAATTATAGCACTTGTGATTCTGTGTGGAGACCTGGAAAACGTGCACTGTTGGGGTAACTTGAGGACCAGGGTTGGGAACCACTGCTCTAGAACTATTCTCTGCATTTTTGGGATGGCAGCCACATGCTCTGTATCCTTAAACCAGTAGCCAAGTTGTAAATGATCATCTAGAATTCCAGCCACTTACCTCTCCCAGGCAGCCTTCTTTCTCCAGATAGTTTTTAATATGGAGCATAATTTCACCCTTTGACATGCTGTTACCTCCATTTGCTTTTTCAAAGTTTTCATAACTTCCATATTTCCTTATAACTCTCTTCATGATGTTTATGGCCTGTACAAGAAGGCAAAAAACAACATCAGAATATATTCATTATAGAGAGCTGACAAGTGAATGTAAATATGATGGTAGGTTCTTTTATCCTGATGACATCCTAGAGATGCCGGTGCTCGCCAGAATATCCCCGCTGGTGAGCGCTGGCGCAGAGGGACTCCATCAGACTGGGACGCGCGTGTGTGTGAGACCCAGTCTCTCGGCAGCGGGACCCTGCCCGTCTCTGCTTCGGGGAGACAGGCAGGGTTAGGTGTCGGCAACCGGCGGCAAGGACCCGGGGAGAGCTCCGTCAGAACAGAGCATGTGAGCATCTCATGCGCACGCGCCCCCTTCCGATGGCTGGCGGCTGATTGAGCCCCTGCAAAGATAACCCGGGCTCCATCTGATGTCTTACATTCAGGGGATACCAAATATTTGCGTTTACCCCCCTGAAAACAGGTGTTTATGGGGAATAAGCCAAAAATATTAAATGTTAAGTGAATTCCTGTAAGTGCTTTATCTTTATACTATTTTAAAGAGGAAAAAGAATGTATAATAAAAACAAATGCCATAAACTATACCTGTTCCAGGAATCTGTCAGAGGCAATGTTGTGCTTTGTTAGATCCTCAGGCAATGCAGGCTTTCCATAGACAAACTGAGGATTGCATGTTGAAGGGGATCTGAAAAACCGAGCTTTTTCTTGGGCCATGTTTAAGGGCCTCATGGGACTTGAGGGAAGTTTTGCTGCCTCTAAGATGTTTTCTGTCTTTTTTGCAGTTGAATTCTTCTGGTTGAATTCTGGCCCTTTCAGGTTGGCTTTTGGATGATGTGCCAATATTAATCTATTCCCAGTGGCTGAGATGCTCTGTGCTGTAGATGTCCTGATATAGGTAGGCCTGTTCCT
Organism: Crinia signifera; assembly: GCF_055691185.1. NCBI lineage: Eukaryota > Metazoa > Chordata > Amphibia > Anura > Myobatrachidae > Crinia > Crinia signifera. The sequence goes on along the minus strand of NC_139221.1, from coordinate 210,752,752 downwards.
GCTTGCACATAGCCCAGTGGTACCTGAGGTAGCTGGTATGGGTGGAAGATAGCTGCGGTGGAGATTTGGCATTTTTCCCAAGTCTTCTCTAAGCTGCTGAATACTTTCTATATCAAATAAAATCAAATTAACAATATTCATGTTTGGGTTAAAAAAAAGAGGCCATTTATCTTTGGATTTTCACTATGTAATTGAACAAATATAAATGTTCTCACCTACCTAGTCCTAGTGGCCAAAATATAAATAAATAGCACCAAATCTGGAGCACTGATTTCTATGTAGGTCATTCACATTAGAGCACTGATTTCTATGTGAGCATGGCGGCCATTTTCCTAGTGATTTGTGTATGCACAGTAGTGAGGTCCCAGGGAAAAGGTATGGGGGAAAATTTACTAAGATGTGAAATACACTTCACAGGTCATGTTGCTAAGGGCAACCAATCACATCCTGATTACTATCTTTTAGAGGGTGGTAAATAAATAAGAAGTAGCTTCTGATTGGTTGCCCATAGCAACATGACCTGTGAAGTGTATTTCCCATCTTAGTAAATTTCAACCATGGTGTCATGTTCCCAGAGGCTTGCATATGGGCAGTAGCACAAGGCCAGAGTCTACTGGCTGTCAAAGAAGAGGGAGCCACATGAGCCCTGAATGCAGACCTTATACTGTCTTATACTGATCCTGGTAAAACCATTAATGCAACATGATCTAAGCCATGAATATGTAATATACCAGTGATATTCACAATGTTTCCGAAACATTATTGCTGAGTATGCAGTTTATTCCTGTAGAAGAGGTAGCAAGCACACTTCTGTGCTATCTTCTGCACAATTATACTGTACTTCACAGTTACTGATCTTCCTGCAGGGCCGCCATCAGGGAGGTGCTGTGCCTACAGCTGTCCTGGGCTCGGCCTCTCAGACAGAGAGGGAAGGGCCTGGGCCACTCATTGTGCCCCCATACCCCCCAACCCCATATCATTGATTTAATTTTCTCTCAATGTATTAAATCAGATGAAGAATAGAACAAAAGAGTACATATGGATACCCCCACACTACAGGCAAACTTGTGTGGCCAACAATATGACAAAAATATAGGGATAATTATAAATAGCAAAACAATATAATTGGTTATCAAAATATAGAGCAAATATTTATTAAATAATCTAGGAGAGTATTTAACTATATAATACAAGGTGCACTATACAAAGATCTATAGGTGACCACTATAGCACTATTATATAAATAGTATGGGGGCAGCAATAATTATAGTACTATAATATCCTAACTTTCTTTACTCACTTTTTATGTACATGCACCCCATCATTTTGGCCTGGTACATGAAGATCACTGGTACTGTATATAGCCAAAAATCTGGACCAACTGACAGCTAGGCTGTCTCATGTCATATGGCCAGTGACAGTTGGAGCACATTTGTCTCCATGGCAACAGCTGGCAACAGCTGGTAGTGGTACTATGTCAGAGCAAAAACCTGTGACAATCCCAGCTGTTGTTGAACTACAGATCCCAGCATGCTCTGCTTCAGTTTTGCTATTTGGCCATGCTAAACCTGATGCAGAGCATGCTGGGATGCGTAGTTCAACAACAGCTGGAGTGTCAAGGTTAGTCATCAAGGGCAATGGTAGCATTGCCGACATCTTTACTCCTGGAGGCAACAGTAGCATATATGTGCCTAATTTATGCCAGGCTGTACAGTTATAGGAGCGCTATCAATGTGGACTGATTACTAATATCACTATAACCCTAATACTCAATATGAACATTACTATAGTTTTACAATAAATACATATTTGTATTGTATAAAGTTACACAATAAAATTGTTTTTGATTCCATCTATACATGTGCGCCATTGTATCCTCACTATTTCTCAATATATTCTGTTGAATAGAGGAGATATGGGTTCCAAGGGATCGCAAATCTTGCAAAATAAGACCAAAATATATTTATAATAGTATTCTAAATATGAAAATAAAGGAAAATTATCATTTGTATATAATATAGAGGGATAAACCTTTATATGGGACAAATATTACAATTTAAATAATAAAAGTGACAACAATAATTATTACAGATAGACCCGCGGTTCTCAAACTGTGGGTCCTGACCCCAAAGTGGGTCCCGACCTTCTGAGCATGGGGTCGCGACTCCATGTTGCCGACCATCAGGCTGATTACTTTTCTAATCTCTTTCAGTGATTCAAGGAGTCTGAAAATCTGTTGAATCATCTGGTATTTTAGACTCGTCATATAATTTTATGCCTCCATAATGCTGCAATGTATGCGCTGTCTGCTGCCTACACATGTGATGTGATGACCTTCTACAGTCACTTGCTGGGGTACCATATTTTTATTGTCTAATGGGGTCCCAGAGCAAAATAGTTTGAGGACCCCTGAGATAGATAGATAGATAGATAGATAGATAGATAGATAGATAGATAGATAGATAGATAGATACTTTTTTACTCACTTTTCATGGACATGTAATCCATCATTTTGGTGCTGTACATAAAACCAATGGAATTTTCCAGAAAATATGAACCAACTGACAGCTAGGCTCTCTTGACATCTGACCAGTGACATCAATTGCATCACAACCCAAGTAAGTAAGTGCCTGGTACTGTATCACCAGCCAATCAGCTCCTGACTGTTAAGTTACAGGCTGGGTTTAAAAAGGGGCAGTCAGGAGCTGATTGGCCGGTGATACAGTACCAGACACTTTATCACTTCTCCTCCCTTATCATTGCTTCATACATCTACCCCACAATACCAGCTTTTTGGGTACTGGTGTATTATCATGGCGCCCACTAAGCAAATAGCTTAGTGGGCTATTCTGCGTAGGAAAATCGCATCGCATCGTGTACCGTGTATAGTACTGTGCAATGTCCATATTAAGTGCACAGGAGTGCTTATACAAATGCAATGCGATATTGTTTTGTACAAGCACCCATGTGATGAGATGTGATGGGTGCTTACTATGAGATCACCTATGGCATGGGTCTTCAACCTGTGGCCCTCCAGATGTTGTGAAACTACATGTTCCAACATGCATTGCCACATTTTTTCCTGTCAGGGCATGCTGAAACATGTAGTTCCACAACATCTGGAGGGCATTATTTTGCGTCACCCCCAGTATCCACGCCACCCCGAAGCGTGGCGAGCGGAGACGGATCGCGTCCTCCGACCCTTTCATACCCCCACTATCCACGTCGGCGTGGAGTTGATTTTTCATACCCCCACTATCCACGTCGGCGTGGAGTTGATTTTTCATACCCCCACTATCCACGTAGGCGTGGAGTTGATTTTATACAGTGTGGCAAGCGCAGCGAGCCACTGAGCCCGAAGCGTGGCGAGTAAAATCAACTCCATGCCGACGTGGATAGTGGGGATATGCAAAGGTCGGAGGATGCGTTACGCCGCCGCTCGCCATGCTTCGGGGTGGCGTGGATAATGGGGGCATTTTCTGGACACATTCACACCTTTAATATCATACATCTGACACAGTAATGACCACATGTGTTAACGAATAACTGGTATAATTTAGTGAATAATGAATGATGAAGAGAATATTAAAAACAATAATGACAATAATCAGCAAAAAAAATTACAATGATAGCAGTCAATTAATAATAAGAACATTAACAATGAGAAAAATGAGAATTAATTAAACAAGATATCGCATCGCATGCTACTGTAACATAATGTGATGAGATGCCACTACATTAGCGTACGCAGCAAGAGTGGGCACTATGATAATACACAAGTACCGCTACTTGTGTGGCACTGCACTGAAAACAACTCGACTGCCCTTTTGTGTTAGGGTATTAGGGTTAGAGCAGTGGTTCCCAAACTGTGGGCCTTATTCGAGTTCACTCTTTCAGACAAAATCCTTCTTATGGTGCCCACACACGCACCGATTTCAGTGCTATGCGTTTTTGGCTGTACAATGGTTCTTTACAATTTTACTGCCAGAATTAAGCATGACCCGATGTGATGGTTATTTTGCTGTCTGCGATGCGATGCTGTGCGATTTAAGCACATTTTTTCACTGGCTTTTTCTGACCTTTATTTTGTTCGAGTTCACATGTTTTAAACCTGCAATAAAGTTGTTGATAACAATTTGTATGTAATTATTTCCCAAAAAAAAAAAAAAAAAACGTCGTATAGCATCGGCTCGTATGCCTGTATAATGCTGAGCCCGATGCTATGCGATAATGTCCAAAAAAGTACCTGCTGCACATACTTTTTTGGACATCTAAAATCGGCCCCCGGGAACGCGCATAGCACAGCATCGCGTCGCACACGCCGCACTAATACACCCCGATAATTGTACGCACGATGCGTTTTGTACTTTAAAAGTACAAAACGCATTCTAAAATCGATGCGTGTGTGGGCTGCATTAGATGGACAAAACCATGTGCACTGCAGGGGGGGGCAGATGTAACTTGTGCAGATCTAATTAGATTTGGGTGGGGTTTTACTTCAAAGTGAGATCTATATTGCAGTGTTAAAATAAAGCAGCCAGTATTTACCCTGCAAAGAATCACCAAAAAATCACCAATTCTATTTCGATCTGCACATGTTACATCTGCCCCCCTGCAGTGCACATGGTTTTGTCCATCTAAGAAGGATTTTGTCAGAAAGAGTGAACTCGAATAAGGCTCTGTGTGCCATGAAACCCAGGCTGCCTTGGATTGCAGGTCCAGGACCTATTCAAATTATTTATGGTCAATTTAATAGGCATATCCAGAAAAAGTGGCTGCCAATCTCATACCTCACCACATAAGTGAATCTAATGGTGTGTACACACGGTGAGATTCCCTTGCTATTCGTCTTAAGGGGTGTACACACGGCAGGATATGCCGTTAGATGCGAGTCCCGATACGATACGATCAGATCGCATGCAGAGGGACAATTTAACTATATAGTGCAGATCTGCACTATATATACTTGGCTGCCCTCTCTATTTCACTGCCGATTTGCGCTCTCACGGGAGCACGCATCGGCAGCGCATCGGGCTCGCAAGCCCTAAAAAAGCATGCGATCTGCATGCGATATGGCTTCTGATGTTCACTATATCGCCAACATCGGAAGCCATACCGCCCTGTGTGTACACACTATTTTATGGTGTGTACACAGGGTGAGATTCCCTTGCTATTCGACTTAAGATTCGAGTGCTAAACAATCTTTGCTATCTCTGTACTATTTACATACAATCTGCACTATATAGTCATTGCTGCCCTGTCTATCTGGGTTTCGATATGTGCTGTCACGGGAGCACGCATCGGGATTGCAAGGTAAAAAAACCTGTGCGATCTGCATGTGATTTTGACTATATAGTCAAAATCTCATGCTGGATTGTACCGTGTGTACACAGCATTAAAGGTGCGTACCCACGGTAAGATATAGTGCAAAATCTAGCACACTATCTAGCTGGTTTCGAATAGCATGCTAGATAGTGCACTATATCTTACCGTGTGTACGCACTATCCGACGTACGATGCGCGCTCCCGCCGGTCGTCTGGGAGGGAGCTGGTCGGGTGAACATGCAACTGAATTTTGGCTAGAAAGCATAAGATACAGTGCATATCGTACGGCACACTGTATCGTATGCTTTCTAGCAAACAATGCGCGTCATCAGCGGCACGCCCTGGCCACTTCCTGGACACTGCCCAGACACTCCCCATCAGCCATTCCGCGGCGCACACGCACCCAGAGGAGGCCCGAGGAGCTGGAGCAAGGGAAAAAAAGCACGACGCACGCACACACCCAGAGGAGGCACGAGGAGCTGGAGACAGGCACAAAAAGCAAGTACATTTTGTCATGGGTGTTTCAGCTGCGGTGTGGGTGCGTGCAAGAAAATGGTGCTCGTTTGGGAGGGGTCGCCTGCATACATCAAGGGGTAGGTGGGGGTGCCTGCATGAAAATGGTGCTTGGTTGGGAGGGGTCGCCTGCATACATCAAGGGGTAGGTGGGGGTGCCTGCATGAAAATGGTGCTTGGTTGGGAGGGGTCGCCTGCATACATCAAGGGGTAGGTGGGGGTGCCTGCATGAAAATGGTGCTTGGTTGGGAGGGGTCGCCTGCATACATCAAGGGGTAGGTGGGGGTGCCTGCATGAAAATGGTGCTTGGTTGGGAGGGGTCGCCTGCATACATCAAGGGGTAGGTGGGGGTGCCTGCATGAAAATGGTGCTTGGTTGGGAGGGGTCGCCTGCATACATCAAGGGGTAGGTGGGGGTGCCTGCATGAAAATGGTGCTTGGTTGGGAGGGGTCGCCTGCATACATCAAGGGGTAGGTGGGGGTGCCTGCATGAAAATGGTGCTTGGTTGGGGATGGGAGACCTGGCTGCATGAAGGGGATGGAGGGTGACGCTGCATTATCACAGGGGATGGAGGGGGAGGCTGCATTATCACAGGGGATGGAGGGTGAGGCTGCATTATCACAGGGGATGGAGAGCTGCGTGAAGAAAGTGCTTTATTGCAGTATATGTGATGTCAGTGTTGTGTTGATATTAAATTTTTTTTTTTTTTTTTTTTTTAAGAAATGGCAACCCCAAACCAGGAATTTTGGACAGGATTTCTGGACATGTATGAGTCGAATGAGTGTCTGTGGCGGGTCAAGGACAAAAATTATGCTAATAAGGAGAAACGCAACAAGGCACTGCAGGAAATGCTGACATACGTCAAAGGCATAAATGCTTCTGCCGACATAAAGTTTGTGAAAAAGAAGATTCAAAATTTCCGTACAGTATACTTAAAAGAACGCAAGAAATATGAGGATTCCAAACGCTCTGGAGCCGGGGTAGAGGAGATTGAAAAACCATCTTTATGGTACTATGATCAGCTCCATTTCCTACAGGATCAAGACCCCCTAAGTCAGTCACAGTGTTCTATGATGGAAGTCTCTCCAGGGCTATTGCCAGAGGAGGAAACAGATAATAGCAACGTGGTGAGTGTATACATAATATTATTTACTGTGTTATTTAGCTTCATGTAATTTGTTATTGACAGTTTATTTTTGTACACATTTAAGGTCACTCTTTCGGATGCGGAGACAGAGCCACCCAACACCCAACAAACCGAAGCCGAGCAGACTGCTGTGGTGGTGGAAAGCACACCTCCGTCAAGACCCAAGAGGACCCTCACCACAATCAAGTCTAGAGCTTCCTCAAGTTCAGCACCAAACCGTGCCGAGCGGTTTCTCCAAAGTGCAGAGGAGGTTCTGCATAAGTTACCCAATGAATTCAATGCTTTTGGTACACATGTTGCACAGGAATTGGAGGCAATGGTACCAGACCAGCGCATCCATTTCAAGAGGATTGTATATGATCTGATGATACGGGGTCGCAGTGGCGAATTAAGGCGTGATATTCACCTTGCATCATCTGCATCATATACAACGCAGCAAGGCCAACGTCCTCCCCCTAACCAATACCCATCTCGCACATCATACCCACCACAAAGTTTTACTGAACATACAAGCCCACCCTTGTATTGTAGCCCAAGTGCTACCTCATCACAGCCCCAATATCAAACTTCCACTCCCGGCCCGAGTGGTACCCCCTCTGTATGGGTGGGTGCACAGGCCACTCTTCTTTGTGAGCCTGATCTGTTCAAGTTGTAAATGTTATAATATATGCAGTCCCTTTGGGTAGTTAAGATATCTCTGTTCCTGATATCTAGAAGTTAATGCTGAGCCGTTAGGAAGTAGTGATATGTGGCTTGATGGAAAGTTTTTGTAACACATTACTTTGAAGTATAGTTTTTATGATCCGCAAACAAATCATACCTCATTTTTTTTGGTAAAGAAAAAATCTACATTGCCTGGTTGTAATTTTTTGTGGAAATGACCACATTTTATTTTGTAAAGAAAAAATCTACATTGCCTGGTTGCAATTTTTTGTGGAAAGGGCAATAAATATTGTTTACTGCAAAACTTTGTTGTTCTCATAAATTACTGCTTTCCCCAAAGGTATTGATAAGTACGTCACAATCTGTGTACACTACCATTCAGCTATCACAGTTGGGTTTTCAATAAAAACAATATACATTTGGGTAACATACAATAAACTTATTTAATACTTGAAACATAGCATTTGTTCCAAAAATACAACACATGCAAATCTTTTGGACATTGCAGTCAAAGTAACGTATCTTAAACAAATATGTACAAATAGCAGGTTCAGTATCAGGCAATTGCTTGAAGCTGCCAGTCCAATGCACCCTCTCCATTGAAGTAGGCCAGGTATTGGTCTCTGACCTGCTTTGCACGCTGTGATGACCCATGTGCCAGTGGGTTTGCATTAAGGGAGGTCCACCCATCGATGTCCTGAGACTGCTGTGCTGGTTCCGGTTCTGACACTACAGGTAATTCGTGTCTTGATTTGCGCCTCAAAAAATTATGCAGCGCACAACATGCAAGCACTATCCATTGGATTTTGTCGATGCGCATATTGATTGCACTGTGGAAAATCCTGAACTTGTTGCTCATTATGCCGAAGGCATTTTCCACAGTGCGTCGCGCCCTGCAAAGCCTGTAATTAAAAATACGACGCTCCTGATTAAGCACTCTCTGAGGATAGGGACGCATGATGTGCTCATGGAGTGCGAATGCCTCGTCAGCTAGGAAAACAAAATTTAGTCCATTTTGGCAATCATCACTAGAAGGGAGGTTGAGGCGCTTTGTGGCAAGGTGCTGGTAAAAAAGAGTGTCTTTCAGTGAACCTCCATCTGATGCCCTGCCATTTTTACCCACATCCACATAAACAAATTCATAATTGGCGTCCACTATCGCCAGCAGTACTACACTAAAAAACCCTTTATAGTTATAGTACAAGGAACCAGATTTGGGTGGCTGTGTAATGCGGACATGCTTCCCATCGATGGCCCCTCCGCAGTTTGGAAAGTTCCATCTGGTCTCAAAATCGGCCGCAATACCCTGCCATTCCTCACGGGTAGTAGGAAACTAGAAAAAAAGGTTGAAGAAAAATGATTTTCATTTGAGGTTTATATTTACATCACTTTATAGCATATTTCATTGTTGATGCTCACAATTGAGCCTTCCCAAGGAGGACAATTGATTGGCAGTACACACTTCTACACATAATTATACTTTGCAAACCATGTATGATATATATTACGGATGGACAGATGTTGCCAAACTAGAAATGCGACCATGCCTTGCCACAGTTTAAACACTACCTTTCTTTATTGCTGAACTGTGGCAAGGCATGATGTGATTTGTACTTGCACAACATCTTGAGAGGCAGCGGTTGGCCAGGCCTGTATTAAGCCCATGCTTGTTGTGTTTTACTGGGTTACAACAAACCAACCTGGCCAGATTTCTCCTGCCCCATAAAAAAGCCACCACACAGTTACGGGCCACCCCACCCCAACTCTCCCCCTCCTCGTCTCCGTAAGCCTTGCCGCTGGGGTGGTCAGCAATCTTAAGCGGTGTCTGGTTTAATTCAGATTTTACAACATTAAACAATGTATTTGGTGTGTGCTCATTTCACTAGGTATATGTCTGCTGCTGCTTTCAGAGCATGCGGGGAGCACACATAGAGAACAAAGGACACTTCAAATAAAGCAATTAAGTGGGAACACAATGGGACCATGTGCATTAGCATATATACTCTACGGAGGATGCTGTGAATACATATTTACAACTAATGTGACTTTTAAATTGTCCTTACCTTCAAGTATTGTGGCTTGAGGACAGCATATAGGGCCCTGCAGGTTTCAGGAATTATACGGCCCAAAGCCTGAGGTGAAATCAAGGACCCAAACTTCAGATCCGCTAGGGATCTAAGTGTTGCCAGGAAACGCAGAGTGACGATCAGCCTGTCCTCTGCAGGTATTGCCCTCCGCATGGTGGTATCCTGTCTTTGGATATAGGGCCTCACCAGTCCCAGCAGTTCCTGGAATGTACTGTCATCCATCCGCAGGTAGTTACGGTAGTCTACTGGGTTGTTTTCACGAATCTGGACAAGTAGTGGCATATGAGAGAGAGTTTCCCTCTGTAAAAGCCAATGCTTGGTCCAGCAGGATCGCCTTGCCCTATTGGGGCCTTTTCCTCTCTCATCATTACAGCTCTCCCTTTCTGCTATCACAGCAGCTCCTGCATATGCTGCCAGCATATTGCAATGGAAAGTATCCATTATTGACCTTGGAAAAGGTTGATTAGCACACTAGCTGCAATAACCTGATGAGGAAATACAAACTAGACACTCTGCACAAATGCAATAATTTTAAAATGGCTGCTGTGCCTTTATATAACCCTGCAAACACCCACTTCTACAGCCTGCCAATGAGGGGTTTGTTATTTTTTTGAAATCCCTGCCCATTATGCAAACACTGTGATCGTCCAGGATCTAGCCAAGTAGCTGTGACGTCAGATCGTATACCATATCGTTTGCAGATCGTACATTATTTTTAGTCCAAATCTGATGGTTTTTAGCCTATAGTGCGTTCCCGTGACATCGCATACGATATCGTACGAAACATGAATCGTACCGTGGGTACGCACCTTAAGATTCAACTGCTATACAATCTTTGCTAACTCTGTACTTGTTGCATACAATTCATGCTATCTACATTCTATTTGCACTATATAGTCATTGCTTCCCTGTCTATCTGGGTTTTAATTTGTGCTGTCACAGGAGCGCGCATCAGGATCGCAAGGTAAAAAACCTGTGCGATTTGCATACGATCTGCATGCGATTTTGACTATATACTCAAACTCTCATGCTGGATTGTACCGTGTGTACACAGAATAAGGATTTACAATTTAGTATTTTTTTTAATATACATTTCTCAATAATAAACTTTTGTCCTAGGGGTGCCAAGGCAAATATTTTGATACTATAAGGTGCCGTGCCTCAAAATAAAATTTGGGAACCACTGGGTTAGAGTATTAAGTTTAGTTTACTGGATTGAATCAGGGGTTAGGTTATTAATTATAGGGCACAGGGCTGTCTTTTCGTATGGGCTTAATGGGCACTTGCACATGGGCCCCAGGTGTATAAGGGCCCTATGCTGATAGCTGATGATCCCCTTTTTCCAGGGATACCAGCATTTAGAAAATTGGCCCTGGAGAACTGGAGATATCCAACTTCAAAAAAGCCATCCACATCTGACCTGTTAATTGCATTTCCCAGTCATATTTCTCAGGTTCTCTCTGACTTGCCCAGAACCAGAGATATCAGCCTTCCAGCAGCCGGTCCCTGCTCCAGCACCAAACGTCTGGTGTACAGTTTTATATTTTTGTCAATGGATTTGCTTTGGCTCCTGATCTCTGATCCCCAAGTTCCCAGCACCTCCTGAAAGATGGGACTCTAGATTTTTATACTATTGCAGGCTAAGAAATCTATTTCCAGATAATGGCGATATCTGCAGTCAAACAAGCTGCCCTTCCACCGGAACTTATAAATAAAATAATAATAATAATAATAATAATAATAATATCTGAAAAATGTGGCCACGTTCCCAACACTTCCATAGGTGACACCTTTCCAAAACAGGTGTTATTTATTGTGCTTGGAACTACTGATATGGGTAACTGCTTTCATCTACCAATAACAGACAACATACAGAAGCAACTTTGCAAAGTTTGGAGAACAGATTTATTTTCATTATAAAACATAATTACAGATATTTCTTACATGATTTCCATTTACATAAAACATACTGTGTGCATAAGATACGTATGCAATAGTTTTACACATACTTAAGTGTTCTTAAAAAAAAAAAAAACACTTCTGAGACATTAAATTCTCCTTTATATTTCAATCTCTCACACTAGAAAAGTCACCTCAGCTGAACAAGTCCAGTTCTGTACATTAATGTGACATATTACACAGAGATTTACATGTCAGAGTCTCCAAAACATTGCATTTAAAAGCCATGTGTTTTGTAGAAAATACACAGAATAGTTGTGTATTTTTGCCATGTTTTTATCCATCTTCAACTAGTTTGTGGGTATTTATATACAGTAGAAATGTTAAATTGTAAAGCAAAAACAAAGCAATAATATTACGTAATAAATATTAAAGAATTATACCGTTGCAGATACGGATATTTCCAAATAAAGTGTATTGACCATTTTTTATTGTATTCATTTTTTACAATATGCAAATAAGGGAACATTTCTATTCCTTCAGAAAATGTACTGTAAAACAAAGAGGAACTGCCAATTGCCATAAGAGGATTTAACGACACCACTGCAACGTGTCCAAAACGTACATTGTTCCTATACTAATGCACTGCTTCTCATACACTAATCTGCATCCTGTAATGATCTAATGGCTTATTTCAGCATGGATCACTAATAAGAGAATTTGTAAATGAAGCCTTTTCTTATTAAAGACTGAGAATGCGCGGACCCAAGTAGCAAAAAAATATTGTTACGCCTAGATGTCGCAGAGTAGACGCCGTTTGATTGACAGGAAGCTGGCGTTTAGGGGTTTAATGTTTTCTGGGTGTGTTTGAGAAAACGATCATACCCAGGCATTTTCCGGGTGGGTCTCTGACATCAGCGATTACCACCTCCAGCCTGATCCCTTAGCAGATTAGTGGAAGCCTTAGACGGACACAGATGTAAAAAAAAAAGTTTTGCTGGTTTGTATTTGCAAAAATATCACTATTTGTGATGCATTTGTGATTTTGCAAAGGGCATCTTTCTGTCTGGGCAGCGGCTTTCTGCTCGCAGTCCCCTGCAATTTCTCTGAGAGCCATGCTGAATTAGACCCTTAGATCACTACAGGATGCAGGAGACTAATGTTAGACAGTATCCTGAAAGGCATATAATGAATGCATTAAGCTAGCATATAATAAAAAGAAATGTGAAAAACAAAAATCAATGGCAAAGTAAGTTTGTTATAATGTATTATTTGAGCCCTTTAATATATACCCTTTAATATATATTTCAACTTTGTTATGGCTGTGTAATCAGTGAATGCATACTGCTAAATAAGTCTTCATCTTCCTTTACAGGTACATTTAACTTTACAAGCTAGTCTGTGTAGAATATAAACAAAACAGATGTATGTTCTTTATGTTCCATCCCATCTTCCTGTAGCCATGTTATAGGGCCCCTCATCACTACACTGGGCATATGGAGGAACTTGCTCTTTCCACCCTCTGGGTCACATCCTATGGCTTTTCACTGGTCTCCATTCCTCTCCTTTCACCACATCTCTGTCATATGCAGCACTGTACTAATTAGCCTACATCAAAACAGTGGAGAGTTATTACCTTCCACAGGAATGGCACGTTCCTCATAATATACATTGTGCTATTTTATTTTGATGTACGGATTGGTTACTGGTCATTTTCCCTCCGACCATTAAGAAAAAAAAAATACAACTCTAAAGCTGCGTCCACACTAGACGACAATATATACAATAACGATCAGTCATTACATTATTTCCTTGTTTTTGTCCAGAATATATGAGCGAATATATCAGTAACGATGCATGCTTCTGTGAGTTGCTAGTAATATCCTCAGTCGTCTGTACATGCAGGTCAATCTGAGGATATTGCCAACGACAGCACACTACTGCATGTGGCACTGATGATATCTTATGTAAAATCCCTCCACGTGTGAGCACTATATTATTTGCCCAGGAGTTCCAGAGAAATCATGAGCGACACAAACTGTTTCATGTCATCTAGTGTGCACCCAGCTTCAGGATTGCTTTGTTGTGGCCTAATCTGGATTCTGGTTCTTCAAATGAATTTCTAGCATGTGGGCTAAATATCATAGAAACCAATAAAATATTCCCAAATGCAATACATTTTTAGCTTATGCCTATCCCTACAGCAGACCTTCTGGAAATAATTGACTATAAGTTATATAAAAGTGAAATAATTGTTTGTACAAAATGACAGGATATTGTAGCATATAGCAACATACAGTATGCAAAACATTTGCAAAGAATGACAGACATATAACGCTGCTTATTCTGGGACCCTTTATAAGGGTTTCTCATATTACATGCCCAGGTGCCTATCATATAGAGTTATGTAGGGAAGTTACGGTTTTATTTTATTAACCTTTTGAATGCCAAGTGAATTTGCTTGCCAATTTTTCACAAACATTTTTATTCATCACAATAACCTGTAATGTTTACCTTATCTAGGAAATCTAATCTTTTTTTTTTTTTTTAGCATTTTTTATTTGAATTTATATAATAAATGTGAGCAATGCTGGCATTTTTAGAGGATATTTTGCACATCTCCAACAGGGAGGTTAAGGTAGACAACACCATATATTAATGTATTACTTTGGTGGGTAATAAGGAAGGCCACGCAACGTGCGCGCGCGGGGGGGGGGGGGGGTCTAAGAGTTCAGTAGTAACTGGAACTTTGTGCTAGATAGGTGGAAATGGATAAATAAATATAGAGTATTAATCTTTTTATTTATTTTTTAAGCAAAAGAGTTTGAGAAATGTAGTTTTAAATACTGTACTGCGTAGAAAGAGATGCATTTATTTCCCCCACATTATGGTTTCTCCTTATTGAGTGACAATGTAACACCAATATGGCAAGGCTTGGTAAAGGATCTTGAGAACCACTGTTATGCCCCATTAACAATTCTTACAAAAAGGCAACACACACACACACACACACACACACAAAGTGCTTTAAAAATCGACTTATTGGCAAATGTGCCACCATAATGTCAGTAAGTCCACATACATGGATAAGCTGCAGAATGGATGTCTGTATGTAGACAATGAGGAAACTAAAAAGTAAAATCAAAGGAATAATCGCCAAGGTAAATTACACAAACCATTTTATTTTATTTAACTGGATCTTGAAGAAAACAAAAAATACTGATGTACCATTAAACACAATTTGTTTAAATGAATCCAATATTGCGTTATACTAGGGCACTAATTCTCACACATACGAATGGCTAGCAGAAAGCCATAGCAACTGAGCACCTAGTTTGTATCTTTTACCGAATACTATGAATGTCCTTCAGATTTGCTTTGTAAAAACCATGGAGAAGATGTATTATAGCGGCACTTCCTGCTTAGCCTTATTACCGAGCTGAAGCAGGAAGGTACACAGACAAGATGTATTAACATCCTGTCTGACGGTGCAGGGGAGCAAACACTCTGGCGATCCCCAATGAGCACACAGTGCTTGGTGCTGATACGCTGTACCTCCGCTCTGTACCTCGCGCCATAGCTATCCCTGCTGTGGACATAGGGCAATGACAATGTCAAAAGCGACAGCTGCAGGTGTCAGAACAGTCAGCCTTACACACCGTTTGTGCATGACCCTGCATATCGGCATGCTATCATTTACCACAGCACATTGTTTTACCACCCTCCGGCACAGTAATACATGGGGAGAATTGGTATCCATGTGCTGAGAACACTTATTTCCCATAATGATATTAATACATTTACCACCATATGCTGTATTTCACCTGTATATAAGAACCAATTATGAATTCATCTGAAATTACAGAAATTATTTTGTGGTACTGCAGCTTTATTATGTTACTAATAAGTTCCAGCAGTACTCTAGGAAAATCAAATATCGGACCATTTAGATGCCCCCACCATATAACATATACTGACAAGGAATAACATTAAGCATGACTTATTTTATCTACTGTAGTGGCAGTTAGGAAATACTTCCTGTGATATTGGAGTAGACTAGTACACAAAACAATCTGTGTAAAGAAAAAATCCTTTACATTAACTTTAAATGTATACTATATAATGATGTTGAGATGCAGGGCACATACGATGGAGAAGGAAATAGGCTTCCAAACAGAGCTGCTAGATTTAAAAAAAAATAGCATTAATTTAAAAAGCAAAACCAACATGGCAGGTTATTATATTTACCCCATAGCTGGCATTAGCCATTAAACAATGGTCTTTTTAATTGCGTAACATTGAATAAAACAAAAATCTTCTTCACGTTCAATATTTTGCCCAAACCAAATTGTTTGGAGGATTACTGGTTATTTAAAGATGGCAAAAGCTAATTCACCAGGCCTTGCTCTAAAGGTCAGACATCACAAAGTGACTGATTTTAAGCTTGGTACACACTAGATCAGTGGTAGCCAACCCTAGCCCCCGAGAGCTACCAACAGTTCACATTTTCCAGACAACCTAGCTGCTGCACTCATTAATCACTGACACATTTTAAAAGATACACAGATGGAGCTAATTAGCTCACTTGTGATTCTGTGAGGAGACCTGCAAAACATGCACTGTTGGTACTAGCTCTCGAGGACTAGGGTTGGCTACCCCAGCACTAGATGATACAGTATGTCACCCAATGCCACAGATAGAAGAAACATATCAGGTACATTATCTAATACAAAGGTTCTTAAACTTTATCCTCAGCATCCCACACAGTTCATGTTTTTCAGATCACTGGTCGGTTTTTAACATGTGATTGTTGGCGATCACGGTGCACCGTGGACTGAGTTTGAGAAACAGTAGTCTGCTGTATACCCATTAGATGCACTCTCCCATGGTTCTCTATCGGCATCCTCCATCTTTCTGCAGCATTTCCGGCAGGTGATGTTGCTAGTGATTATAACATACAGGATGCAACAGGTCACGTATGACCCAATCAAAAGTGTATGCATTTGCCGCATGCTGGGTCCCGTTGGTATCAATGTTGGGCTAGGTACACAATGTCTAATGTGGTATTCAATGCAGAATGATATTTCTGATAGTTGGAAATATTATCTTTTTTTCAATAAGAATATTTCAAATTTATATTCAACCTATTCAATGTCTTTTTGCGATCTTCGACTTCCAGAAACATTCCAAAAGTCAGAAAAGATGTGGATCGGCGACTCTGCATGTTTTTGGTCAGAAACTGTCACTAATTCAACAGTTTAGCATCTGGTTCCATCAATGCAGATACGATTTTTAAGCCGGATCTTCAGTGACGATTGAATAGCCCCTGGCCAATATTTCCAACTATCGGAAATAACGACCAACATTGAATAATCCCCTTTGTAGGAAAAAAGCAGAATCAATAGAGGCAGAAAAGGCCAAGGAAACTGGAGGGGTGGAAACAATAAAATAAAAATTACTCTTAATACTGATCATGACACGTACCGAAGATGAAGTGTTACAGAATTATCTTTTTTGGGGTAACATTAACTACCTGCACATTAATAGTTACAGGAGCTGTGGTAATACAATGTAATTCTTAGGAATAGCAACTAAGTGTGGAAATCAGACCTCCATTGCCTATTCTTATTGTAAAAATGTGGTACTTATTTGTCCGCCCATGTGTCACATCCTATTTTACACTCATCAGTTCTGACGTTCTGATACTTTTGGTGCGCTTATTTACCTGCACCTTTTAATAAATAAATTCGGTACTTATGTAATATCTGGGCTCCCGTTTTTCTTATGAGGCCGCGTCCCCTCGCGGGGCTCGCTGCGCTCGCCACGCTTCGGGCACGGTGGCTCGCTGCGCTCGCCACACTATATAAAATCAACTCCATGCGTAATTGGATAGTAGGGGTATGAAAAAATGGGGTGCATTTAACATGGGAGCCCAGATAATACATAAGTACCATAAATTCTTTAAATTAAAATAGAAGTATGACTTTATAACAATATTGATCATTCAAAGGAAAAATGAAAATGATGGAAGACATCTACCTTCTTATCTCTCTTTTATAAAGAGAACAGATTATAAATAAAATAAAGAAAATAATATAAAAAATTGTGCTTAATTAGTAACAATGTACAATGGAAATGACTCGTACACATTTATAACAAAAGCCAAACTAAAATGGATTGAGAATGCACAATATATTGTTTTAAGTCATCAACTTTCCTGCATTTACATTCAGATGGCAGTTACTGTTGTCCGAGATCTAGTTAACAACTTGTGGAGGGCCCTCGGGTATTAGTGATGTGAAGAGTGTGGTTATGAATGACCAAGCTGATGCCACAATTCCAGGGTGTGGAATTGCTGGTGCCTCTTCCCCCCTCTCACCGCCTCTATTTTCATTCATGCCTTCATCCATATGACGCTCCTTGGAAGGAATAAAGACGGTTACTGCATGACACAGCTTGTGCAGCAAACATTAAACGTAATGGTCCTGTGCTGCAACTGAACAGCTGCAGAGAAAGATATGTTTTTTTCTAACTACACACTGGAAGGCAAATACTTGCCAGAGATTTCATATACATACACTAAAAGTGTAATGTGTATACCAGGCTAGGTCAAGGGACAATCCTTTCCTTTCCTACAGCTAAATATAAGGAAAAGCCTAGAACACTGGCTGTGACATTGGCCCTTATTCTAGTTGAATCGGACGGCTGCGTATTTCGGACAGGAACAGTGTTCTTAGCCCCGTCTATCGTATGGATCGCTCACACCGTCCGAATGCGGTAAAACGCAGACCGAACGGACGGCGAGTGGATGTTTCATGTGAACACCTCCTCCATCTGTGGGAAGCTCCCCCATCCTCCGATGGTCGCCGAACATCGAATGATGGACCGAGTGGTCAGACAGCACCGAGTGCTCCAGACCACTTGGACATTTCTCCGTATAAAAGCAGGGATATGGGCGGGCAGCTGACATCCGGCTATGTCAGCTGTCCGCCCCCATGGGAACGCCCATAAAATGCGGGGCGTATGCATATGGTAATGAGCCCAAACAGCCCTTCACGCCCCTCTACACCCCCTTCTCGAATAGTTCCGTACGATAATTTTCTGCACGGACCTCACATCGTGTTCAGGCGTTCGCAAATGCGCAGATACGCCTCTGCACATGCGCAAACACCAACCATCGGCTGTCCATCCGCACTCGGAGCCATCCGACTCAATCAGAATAATGGCAATTGTCACGGTTTGTTTAGCGAATAAATACCTTTCCTGTGACATTATTAGATTGTAGGGTGCAATGTCCTCTGGTTAGAGGCTTTATAGTGGGTGTAGCTGCTACTGAGCGATGAAGGGGAAAACAGAATCCCCTTTGTAAATGTAGAAGACAGATAATTCTTGGGTGTAGGTTCACTTTCTAGGGTACCTGTTTCCTAGCACGGGGCCCATCGTGGGTCATCGCATACCTTAAGTTAAGGTATGCGATGGACGCGACCGACGCGATTTTCGGGCTATTTTTAGCCTTTTTCCCAACAATTAAAAAATCGCGTCCATCGCATGCCTTAACTTAAGGTATGCGATGCGACCGACGCAATTTAACATTGAATGCATTTGTATTCAATGTTAAATTCCTATGTAAAATCGAGTCCATTGTATGCCATTATAATGGCATACAATGAGACCGATGCGACGGACCCGATTTTACATAGGGAACAATGTTAAATGGGCCAATGGACCCGATTTTTTATTGTATACCCACCCTGATGAGTAATTTGTATGTCAAATGCCCCCCCCCATTGTTAACGCCACCCCACGATGAACGCCAACCCGAAGCGTGGCAAGCGAAGCAAGCCCGCGAGGGGCGGCGGTATGCGTCCTCCGACCTTTTCATACCCCCATTATCCACTTTGGCGTGGAGTCGATTTTATATAGTGTGGCGAGCGCAGCGAGCCACCGAGCCCGAAGCGTGGCGAGCCCCGCGAGGGGACGCGTAATATCTGTGAAGTAATGCACGTGCGCTCGCCACGCTTCGGGCTCGGTGGCTCGCTGCACTCGCCACACTATATGAAATCAACTCCACGCCGACGTGGATAGTGGGGGTATGAAAAGGTCGGAGGACGCGTACCGCAGCCCCTCGCGGTCTCGCTGCGCTCGCCACGCTTCGGGTTGGCATTCATCGTGGGGTGGCATTAACAATGGGGGTGCATTTGACCCATCAGGGTGGGGATACAATGAAAATTGGGGTCTGGGGGGCATTTAACATTGGGGCCAATGTAAAATCGGGTCTCAGGGACCATTTTACATTGGTTCCAATGTAAAAATCGCGTCGATCGCATCGCATGCGATTTGGTTGCATGCGATGAACGCGATTTTGTAGGACCCGATGGATACAATTTTTTATCGCTGGCGCCGTGCTAGGAAACAAGTACCCTTTCTAGGGTCCTTAGTTGTGTACTAATCTTTTTAGTAGGACTTGTATGCACAAAATATAAGACCGAGTGGGATAATAGAAAGGTTATGAGTGGATAATAATTCATATTTCGCAGTTCACTGCTGACTGCCTCAGATCTGGAAGCCTAGTACTAATGTGAGAGGAAGTGGTCAAAACTTAAGCATTCCACCAACAATACAGTAGAGCTTCTTTCCATTTGACACTGCACAGAAGTCCACTGCTTAGAACCCTGAGCGGGATGGACCAGCTGCACAAACCAGCTGATGTGCTGCAGCATGAATACACTGAATGCTATACAACTGATGTACTCTTATGAGCAAGGTATACACCCAGTGGTTCCCAAACTGTGTGCCGTGCACCCTGGGGTACTTCAGAACACTTGCAAGGGTGACCTTAGATTGGTGGTTCAGGAACAATGCAAATAATTTGTGGCTAATGTAATAGGTACTGTAACTAGTGCTTGTGGCTTCCCATCATAAAATATGTGGATCTACAGAAGCGAATCCTGACCCCCACCACATAAGTGGCCCTAAGGAAGACATATAAACAAAATTTACCTCCTTTTATTGTTATTTTCCACATTTCTCAATAAGAATCTTTTGGCCTATGGGTGCTGTTAAATAAAATTTTTATACTCTAGGGTGCCGTGATTTAGACAAAGTTTGTGAACCACTGGTATACACCAGATTCCAATAACAGGAACTTTATCCAAAATAAGAAAGCTCTTCCTCCACAAGAATCCATGGAAGGGACATCTTTTAATCAAGTTAGTTCGCTAGTTCCATCAGCAACTTCTGCTGCTAAATAGCCTCTCTTGTTTTGTTTAAAAAAAAAAAAAGTTTATCTGCTTGATGGAAACTCACATATGCAACTGGTCCTGCAAACGATTGCTGGATGGCAAAGGTAAAAGGAGTGGTAAGCTGCTAGGGTTAGCAGGGGAAAGGTGTAGATGAAGCACAGTAATTTACCATTTCAAGGAGATCATTGTTGTTTGCTCTATCTCGGTTCACATCTGCTGCATCTTCCTGAGCATGTGCCTGGCCTTCCTCTTGTCTGAAAGGAAACCATCCAGCCTGGTGCCTGTGTATTGAAATCAACAAGTCATTTTGGAACTCGAGATAGAAATCATGTGTCAAAAAGCCTTTACTATGCATAATATTCACATACATGACTGAATGGACTTAGCAATAGTGGTGATTTGTGGTAATACGATATGTAGAAATGCAATTAAAACTCTGGATCATTTATTTATGCTCACAATAATGATTCCAAGTGTTTCTGGATTATACCTTACATTCTATGTATTCTCCTTACCCATGACACTTTTCTCTAAAGACAAGTCAGGATGTATGAGTAGCCTCCAGAGGTACAAGGGGGAAGCGCACACCCCTGGGGATCTGTATTATTAGTGTATAATGCTCTCCTCTATCATCATTTATCTTTGTGTAAGATGTGGGACTTGCCTTCAAAACACACTTTCAAGACCGCAACAAAATGATATCTAGTCAATAGGTCGAAAAGGACAAGGGGCCTTATTTTGGTTCATTCTTTCTGACAAAATTCTTCTTAGATGGACAAAACCATGTGCACTGCAGGGGGGGCAGATGTAACATGTGCAGAGAGAATTAGATTTGGGTGAGTAATTTTGTTTCTGTGCAGGGAAAATACTGACTGCTTTATTTTTACACTGCAATATAGATCTCACTTTGTAGTAAAACCCCACCCAAATCTAATTCTCTCTGCACAAGTAACACCTGCGCCCCTGCAGTGCACATGGTTTTGCCCATCTAAGAAGGATTTTGTCAGAAAGAATGAACCAAAATAAGGCCCTAGGTCTGGAACGTGGCACCGGTCAACACATGAAAAGATGGTCATGGACTCTGGGTGGAATTCTGAGTCAATGTCCAGCGGTATTACACCAAGGCACCTTGCCCGAAGCACTAATTTAGGGTCCAGTTCATCAGATCCACAAATTGACAACAAAAGAACACGAAAACCAAGAACCTGTAAAGCCTATAGAGATGGAGCCGGCTCCATTTTTGCAGGGGCTGGCGATAGTAATGCCAGCCCCCGGCCAGGGGCGCGCTCGCATGAGACGCCTGCGCACCCCATGACAACTGAGCTTGCCCCGGGTCCCCGTCGCCGGTCCCCCTCACTGCCCCGCCCCCCGAACCCTGCCCGACTCCCTGAACCGGAGACGGGCAGGGAGACGCTGCACGCGCGACCCAGTCCATATCGCCGGCGTTTGCCAGAGGAGAGGATCTGACGGACGCCGGCATTGAATGAGGGCTGCTACATCTGTATACCATAATTAATTAAATAATGAAGAATTAAGGAACGAAATGTATAAATAAACTAGAGATGTGCAGGTCCGGATTTACCCGGATCTGAATGGGATCTTATTGGCTATCCAGCTGTCACATGTTTTGGGGAAAACACATGTGACAGCATATAGCTGAGATCTGGGTAAATCCGGACCTGCACATCTCTAAAAAATAAACATGGCCGTAGTCTCAAAACAGCATGATATATCAAGTGACAAGTACAGATAACGGGGTCTGAGGCATGAGTGTTCACAAAACAATGTTCTAGGTCTGTTTCTCATACCAGTAACTATTAAACAAGAAATCTATTCTTCATCTATTTTAAACTACTATTTGTTGCTTTAAGTAACCTAGGGTGCAATATTTATGACTGTTCTTATGGAAGTAGCCTAAATGGATTGGAAATGTAGAAGCCATCTGCTTTTCACATGTACAAAATTAGCTGTAGAATGTGCAAATGCGTTATATGGATGACGAACAACATTTTCTATTTATGGATCTGTCACTTCTTCAACACAGTATATCCTATTTCCGATCTCTCCTGAGATTCTGTCATGAGGCAACAACCATACACTGCCCAATGTGTAAAGACCAGAGATCGTTGGCAGTGACCGGGAGATTCAAGCTGCTTTGTATGTACTATATATATATATATATATATATATATATATATAGACCACAGATGTGATCGCACAACGCTTATAATGTAAATTGGTTGACTGTGCCCGGTCAGGAATCAATATTCAACACATCTCAGATGAGAACACCAGCACCAGTCCATTTAAGAGTATCAAAACAGGTTTATTAGTCCTAGCCAGGACATCTCATTGCTCAAATGCAGATGGTATAAACATAACACCCAAACAGGCGAATACTCATCATTTTAAGCAGATTTCATAACGATCCTCCGACGGCCGTTTCGGTGCTCCAAGCACCTTTCTCAAGAAGGGTCATCCAATGATCCTTCTTGAGAAAGGTGCTTGGAGCACCGAAACGGCCGTCGGAGGATCGTTATGAAATCTGCTTAAAATGATGAGTATTCGCCTGTTTGGGTGTTATGTTTATACCATCTGCATTTGAGCAATGAGATGTCCTGGCTAGGACTAATAAACCTGTTTTGATACTCTTAAATGGACTGGTGCTGGTGTTCTCATCTGAGATGTGTTGAATATATATATATATATATATACACATACATACAGGAGAGTCCGCACTCAAGGTAGATTGTTGTCATAGGGGGTGCTCCAACAGATGAATGAACATCACAAGGATATAGAGATATGAAATGGGCACTCACCAAGGTCTTAAATTCAGCAAAAAGGTTTATTCACGAAATGAAAATACATCCGACGTGACGTTTCGATCAAAGGATCGTCATCAGGAAAATGTCAACATAGGTAACAGATATCATTCCCAACCATCAGGCAACCTGGTATCCATCCATGGAGGAGATACAACTGTAAAGCCTCGCCGGGCCAGTTTAAATACCATCATACAGGAAGTGATCATTGCACTTCCTGGTGCAACATCAAAATCGGTACAATCGTATGTTTAAGGCATATAAATAAAGTTCAGGCAGTCTGTAAACCTAGCCAATGCATACAAGAATAACGACTAGTACCAGACTGGAATAACTAACAGCATAAGTCAATAGAAGCGCTGTTTAGCGCTAAATGCTCTAATCCCGCTAGACCGGAAGAAGAATCTGCGTTCCACCCGCTCATATCGCGGGGAACTTCCGCGTGTCACAGCTCTCAATGTCAGCTGTGCTAGACAGGAAGTAGAGCTAGCGTCCCACCGGTGTTAGCTGAGGGGAGCTTCCGCGTGTCATACATAGCGTACCACGTTGTAGTAAACAATTCTTGTTGTCATGGCAGCGCAACTTGTGATCAAAAGAGCACCGATCAGCGGGGAGCAAGGGATATTTAAACAATGTGTAGGATGTTGTGGTATTCATAAACCAGCCCGGGTGGCCTCACTAGTACTGGCAAAATATAAAGAATACATAAGGTAAACAAAATATAAATAAACAAAATAAAAATAAACATCAAAGTAAATTATCCATGTGTCACCATTTGTTGACACATGGACCAACAATGCAAAATGACATAAAAAATCATTATAAAGTCCAAAAAATTTATAGAATATATAGAATGTGCAGTACTATGTTATTTTTGTAATTTTATACTGTTTAGATATTTTTATATAATTTTTGTTTTTATAGAAAAATTATTAATAAGAAAATTCATAGACAAAATACCCCAAGGGGGCAATAGAGAATATAATTCTTCAGTGGATATCATCTCACAATAATATGAATGTGAGACAAGCGTATCATCAACACCAGGTGTAGTAACACCACAAGATATTAAATATAATGTCAGAGGTTTTTGCGACAATCGCCGCCCTGATTGTGGTCCTATGATTAGCCATCCTCTCTCGAAAGTCTCGCTTGGTCAGGCCCACATAGTATAGCCCGCATGGGCAAATTAGGATATAGATTACATAATCCAATCTGCAGTGGAGCCGATGTCTAATGGTAATCTTTTTCCCACTGTGCGGGTGGGCAAAAGCTGGCCCTGTCATCATGGACCTGCAGGTAGTGCAATCACTGCACCTAAAACAACCGTTTTTAGGGCGAGGAAACCAGGTGCCTGTATCTGTTTTTGGTTGGCAGAGAGGTCTCATTAACAGATCCTTGAGGTTGCTTCCTCGTCTGTATGCACACATAGGAGGTGTTTTACTAACCCCAGTGAACGCCGGGTCAGTGGCGATAATTGGCCAATATTTAGCAATTTTCTGCTTCCTAGTGTGTGCCCCTGTATCAAATGTATTGGCATAAATCATTCTTGGTTTCTTGTCAGCTGTAGGAGGCACTAGCTGTTCTGCTGAATTTTTGGACCTTGCCTTGGTGAGGCATCTAGAGAGGGTGGTATCTGAGTAGCCACGTTGCTTGAATCTGGAGTACATCTCTCCAATTTGTTACTCCATTGTCACAATAGCTGTATTGTTCCTTAGAACTCTTAAAAATTGGGACACCGGTAAGTTCTCTTTCAAATGTGGAGGATGGTGGCTCGTTGCATGAAGAAGAGAATTTCTGTCCGTGTCCTTGCGATAAAGTCTGGATCCTAGGACACACCCATCCTTGAAGAGGGTTACATCAAGAAAATTAATTTCACAACAACTAAAAGAAAAGGTGAAGCGGATCGGTGTCTCCAGGCCATTCAAACAAAAAAGCATATCCCTCAGGTCACTCTCGCTCCCTAGCCAAATCAAAAAAACATCGTCTATGTAACGACGGTAGTAAAATATCTTCGTCCCATAGATGGGAAAGATATGCCGCTGTTCATAACAAGCCATGTATAAGTTGGCATACGCTGGTGCCAAATTCGACCCCATTGCGGTGCCGGTCTTTTGTACAAAGTACTTATCTTTGTATAAGAAATAGTTTTTTGTCAAAACCAGTGTGGTTAGTTCAACCAGAAACTCCGTGGGGGGACCTCCACGAAGCTCATCTTGCAGTGTGAATCTAATCACTTCCAAGCCCTCCCCGTGGGGAATCACAGTATACAAGGATGCGACGTCCATTGTCACTAAGATAGCTTCAGGGGGTATGGCTGGAATGCTCTTAATACTTTGTAATAAGTCACCAGTATCACGTAAGTAACTAGAAGTTTTCGTAACATAAGGTTGTAGGTGGTAATCTACATACCTTGCCAAAGGCTGCAGGACGGATCCCCGGGCCGAAATAATTGGTCGGCCAGGGGGATCCGTCATGCCCTTATGGATCTTCGGCATCGTATAAATTATTGGACAAATGGGATAGTCCACCTTCAGAAAGCCACACACGTGTTCATCAATCCACCCTGCAGACAAAGCTAGATCCAAAACGCTATCAATCTCTTTTTTAACCCGTATTCCAGGGTCCCCTGGGAGACACTGGTATACCAGGCTATCACTCAATTGCCTTAAGATCTCTTTGTCATAGTCTACCCAATCCTGGATGACCAACGCACCCCCCTTATCGGCCTGTCTAAAGACCAGGGAGTCGTTGGCCATCAAGGATTTCAAGGCTTCACGTTCAGGTGTCTGCAGATTATGGAATTGCGGGCGTAAAGAGGGCGGGTCCCTTGTACAGTCAGTAAGTCTCAAAAACGTTTTGATGCTGGGATTGGCACTGGAGGGGTCGAACAAACTTGGTTGTCTAAACAATGGTATCTCTGTGGTATTAGAACCACCTTTGAAAAATTCTCTGAGCCTAAGCTTACGCCCAAATTTATAATGATCTACAGTGGACTGAAAAGGTTTTTGGTCACAGGTAGGCACAAATGAAAAGCCAAAAAACAGCAGTTAAGTCTCACTCTCAGTGAGTTGATGGCTTGACAAATTAATTACTGAATCCATTATTTGGGATTCCTGCCTCGTCTTTTTCTTGTTGTACCCACCCCTTCTAGAGGGGTACCTTGATCGTCCCCCGGCCTCCCTCGGTTTTTTGCTCGGGTATCCCGGGAAAAAGACCCGGTGGGGGGTTTCTGAGATCTCTGGTCGTTATCCCCTCTCTCAGAATCGGAATTAGACGCAGAGGTTGATGAATAGTTTTGTCTAAATCGGTTCTGTCTATAGCGGTTCCTATTGGAGCCTGAGTCTCCTTTTAACCACCTATATACCTGATGGGAACTGTAATCACTATTGACAGTGGCCAATTTACGTCTTTTGAACGCCACTAGCTCTTGTTCAAAAGTGCCTATCTGTTCCTTGAGTTTCTCAGTCCACTTACTTTTTTTATCAGAAAGAAGTGTTGCCAAATATTTGGAATTGAATTCCTCTATGTCAGCTCTAATTTTGTTCAATTCCACCCCTACCTCTTCGATCACCAAAACCATGAGATCCAGGGCACACTTATCCAACACCCCACACCATCTAGCGCAAAACGCTAGGTTATTACGCCCGATGGTGGGGGTATTGGACACCCTGAAACCCCTCGGTATTTTTTTGCTTCTATAGTACTCGGAGAGGAATTGACCGTGAAGGGTCAATTCTACTTCACGTTTCTTAAGCCTGTGTAGTTTGAAATACAGATCATTAGGAGTATCATCAGGTAATTTAGCAAATTCTAGAGCATTAAACAACACTTTCTCCGCATCGTCATCTGTAAGAGATACTACATTATTTTCAACCTGGCGGTACAATGCTTCATCCAAAATATGGGTGGGTATGCCCTGAGACATACCAATACTGTATAAAAAGAAAAGTATACACTGTACAATAATAAAGCAATAGCCGGGTGAGAGAGTGACCCTAAGGATATGTGAAAAAAATTAATTAATAAAAAGAAAAAAAGAATGAAAAAAACCAAAATGGACCACTTGTTTAGGCTAATATTTTTCTTCAATGTGCAGTCATTGAAACTTTGAACAGATGGGTCGGTCTTTATTTGGTATGTTCCTGACTGCTGCCATAACTGCAGGTGTGACGGAATATTTGTTCTATTCTATGGAGTGCGGTGCACTAACATTCATTTTTCCATGAGTTTCAGATATATATATATATATATATATATAGATAGATAGATAGATAGATAGATAGATAGATAGATAGATAGATAGAGATATGAAATGGGCACTCACCAAGGTCTTAAATTCAGCAAAAAGGTTTATTCACGAAATGAAAATACATCCGACGTGACGTTTCGACGAAAGGATCGTCATCAGGAAAATGTCAACATAGGTAACAGATATCATTCCCAACCATCAGGCAACCTGGTATCCATCCATGGAGGAGATACAACTGTAAAGCCTCGCCGGGCCAGTTTAAATACCATCATACAGGAAGTGATCATTGCACTTCCTGGTGCAACATCAAAATCGGTACAATCGTATGTTTAAGGCATATAAATAAAGTTCAGGCAGTCTGTAAACCTAGCCAATGCATACAAGAATAACGAATAGTACCAGACTGGAATAACTAACAGCATAAGTCAATAGAAGCGCTGTTTAGCGCTAAATGCTCTAATCCCGCTAGACCGGAAGTAGAATCTGCGTTCCACCCGCTCATAGCGCGGGGAACTTCCGCGTGTCACAGCTCTCAATGTCAGCTGTGCTAGACAGGAAGTAGAGCTAGCGTCCCACCGGTGTTAGCTGAGGGGAGCTTCCGCGTGTCATACATAGCGTACCACGTTGTAGTAAACAATTCTTGTTGTCATGGCAGCGCAACTTGTGATCAAAATAGCACCGATCAGCGGGGAGCAAGGGATATTTAAACAATGTGTAGGATGTTGAACATGAAGCCTTGAAATCCTTGATGGCCAACGACTCCCTGGTCTTTAGACAGGCCGATAAGGGGGGTGCGTTGGTCATCCAGGATTGGGTAGACTATGACAAAGAGATCTTAAGGCAATTGAGTGATAGCCTGGTATACCAGTGTCTCCCAGGGGACCCTGGAATACGGGTTAAAAAAGAGATTGATAGCGTTTTGGATCTAGCTTTGTCTGCAGGGTGGATTGATGAACACGTGTGTGGCTTTCTGAAGGTGGACTATCCCATTTGTCCAATAATTTATACGATGCCGAAGATCCATAAGGGCATGACGGATCCCCCTGGCCGACCAATAATTTCGGCCTGGGGATCCGTCCTGCAGCCTTTGGCAAGGTATGTAGATTACCACCTACAACCTTATGTTACGAAAACTTCTAGTTACTTACGTGATACTGGTGACTTATTACAAAGTATTAAGAGCATTCCAGCCATACCCCCTGAAGCTATCTTAGTGACAATGGACGTCGCATCCTTGTATACTGTGATTCCCCACGGGGAGGGCTTGGAAGTGATTAGATTCACACTGCAAGATGAGCTTCGTGGAGGTCCCCCCACGGAGTTTCTGGTTGAACTAACCACACTGGTTTTGACAAAAAACTATTTCTTATACAAAGATAAGTACTTTGTACAAAAGACCGGCACCGCAATGGGGTCGAATTTGGCACCAGCGTATGCCAACTTATACATGGCTTGTTATGAACAGCGGCATATCTTTCCCATCTATGGGACGAAGATATTTTACTACCGTCGTTACATAGACGATGTTTTTTTGATTTGGCTAGGGAGCGAGAGTGACCTGAGGGATATGCTTTTTTGTTTGAATGGCCTGGAGACACCGATCCGCTTCACCTTTTCTTTTAGTTGTTGTGAAATTAATTTTCTTGATGTAACCCTCTTCAAGGATGGGTGTGGCCTAGGATCCAGACTTTATCGCAAGGACACGGACAGAAATTCTCTTCTTCATGCAACGAGCCACCATCCTCCACATTTGAAAGAGAACTTACCGGTGTCCCAATTTTTAAGAGTTCTAAGGAACAATACAGCTATTGTGACAATGGAGGAACAAATTGGAGAGATGTACTCCAGATTCAAGCAACGTGGCTACTCAGATACCACCCTCTCTAGATGCCTCACCAAGGCAAGGTCCAAAAATTCAGCAGAACAGCTAGTGCCTCCTACAGCTGACAAGAAACCAAGAATGATTTATGCCAATACAGACACACTAGGAAGCAGAAAATTGCTAAATATTGGCCAATTATCGCCACTGACCCGGCGTTCACTGGGGTTAGTAAAACACCTCCTATGTGTGCATACAGACGAGGAAGCAACCTCAAGGATCTGTTAATGAGACCTCTCTGCCAACCAAAAACAGATACAGGCACCTGGTTTCCTCGCCCTAAAAACGGTTGTTTTAGGTGCAGTGATTGCACTACCTGCAGGTCCATGATGACAGGGCCAGCTTTTGCCCACCCGCACAGTGGGAAAAAGATTACCATTAGACATCGGCTCCACTGCAGATTGGATTATGTAATCTATATCCTAATTTGCCCATGCGGGCTATACTATGTGGGCCTGACCAAGCGAGACTTTCGAGAGAGGATGGCTAATCATAGGACCACAATCAGGGCGGCGATTGTCGCAAAAACCTCTGACAAACCTGTCGCTAAACATTTTGCAAAAATGGGCCACAGTGTGGCCAGCCTTCGATGCATGTCGATAGACCATATCCCGAAACCCGTGAGAGGTGGTGATAGGGATACCTTGCTCAGGAAACGAGAAGCCAAATGGATCTTTGAGCTGGGCACTATTGCCCCTAAAGGCCTAAATGAGGCAAATCCATTGTCCATCTTTTTGCGTTAATAACCTCTGATGCCCTTTTCCCGTTTTTTCATTTTTATGGTTATGTTTCCAGTTGCCTTGGTTTGGATTTTTATATTTTTTTGAAGTTGGATTTGGTGTCTCCAGGTCATTCTTTATGTTTTGTTTATGTTTATTGATTTATTTATTTTTTCATTTATATTTAATATCTTGTGGTGTTACTACACCTGGTGTTGATGATACGCTTGTCTCACATTCATATTATTGTGAGATGATATCCACTGAAGAATTATATTCTCTATTGCCCCCTTGGGGTATTTTGTCTATGAATTTTCTTATTAATAATTTTTCTATAAAAACAAAAATTATATAAAAATATCTAAACAGTATAAAATTACAAAAATAACATAGTACTGCACATTCTATATATTCTATAAATTTTTTGGACTTTATAATGATTTTTTATGTCATTTTGCATTGTTGGTCCATGTGTCAACAAATGGTGACACATGGATAATTTACTTTGATGTTTATTTTTATTTTGTTTATTTATATTTTGTTTACCTTATGTATTCTTTATATTTTGCCAGTACTAGTGAGGCCACCCGGGCTGGTTTATGAATACCACAACATCCTACACATTGTTTAAATATCCCTTGCTCCCCGCTGATCGGTGCTCTTTTGATCACAAGTTGCGCTGCCATGACAACAAGAATTGTTTACTACAACGTGGTACGCTATGTATGACACGCGGAAGCTCCCCTCAGCTAACACCGGTGGGACGCTAGCTCTACTTCCTGTCTAGCACAGCTGACATTGAGAGCTGTGACACGCGGAAGTTCCCCGCGATATGAGCGGGTGGAACGCAGATTCTACTTCCGGTCTAGCGGGATTAGAGCATTTAGCGCTAAACAGCGCTTCTATTGACTTATGCTGTTAGTTATTCCAGTCTGGTACTATTCGTTATTCTTGTATGCATTGGCTAGGTTTACAGACTGCCTGAACTTTATTTATATGCCTTAAACATACGATTGTACCGATTTTGATGTTGCACCAGGAAGTGCAATGATCACTTCCTGTATGATGGTATTTAAACTGGCCCGGCGAGGCTTTACAGTTGTATCTCCTCCATGGATGGATACCAGGTTGCCTGATGGTTGGGAATGATATCTGTTACCTATGTTGACATTTTCCTGATGACGATCCTTTCGTCGAAACGTCACGTCGGATGTATTTTCATTTCGTGAATAAACCTTTTTGCTGAATTTAAGACCTTGGTGAGTGCCCATTTCATATCTCTATCTATCTATCTATCTATCTATCTATCTATCTATCTATCTATCTATCTATATATATATATATATATATATATCTGAAACTCATGGAAAAATGAATGTTAGTGCACCGCACTCCATAGAATAGAACAAATATTCCGTCACACCTGCAGTTATGGCAGCAGTCAGGAACATACCAAATAAAGACCGACCCATCTGTTCAAAGTTTCAATGACTGCACATTGAAGAAAAATATTAGCCTAAACAAGTGGTCCATTTTGGTTTATCACCAAGGGCAATATCTATATTAATTTTATGTTCTAAAGAAAGAAAACCACTATTCATTCAAGAGCATTTTATCAAACCCCTCCCTGTACACACTCCATAAGAGTTCACTGAGCACTTCCTGGCCCCAGTAGAGGAGTTCTGACAGCCAGTATGACTAAAGGCCCATATACACAGCGTGTACGCGGCAGCAATGAGTGGAAAGTGTTGATGTGCGCTCCTACATCATCGTTGCCCGGCCGCTCATCTGCCGGTATTACCAGCAGAGAGCGAGGGAGTGGACGGCTTTCCATAGCTTATAGAAAGTCGTCCACCAGTGGTAAAAAATCGTCGAAACAGGCAAAAAAACCCGCCTGGTGTGTACGCACTGAGCATTTTTTCAGCCCAGCGATTTTCCCTATAATCATTCTCCATACGCATTGGCAAAAATACCCAGTGTGTATGGACCTTAAATTGAGGCTTATGCTGATGGGCAAAGGTTACAGCCAACACGACTACTGGTTGTGATGGTGATTTGATGCTATATCTTCGGACACAACTCTCAGTTCGCAGCAGAATGCATGTTTTTCCTACCTGCAGCATCAGGATATTAGTTGTACAGAATTGCATAGACTCCTCCCTGCAGTTGTGCTATACCATACACATCTGAATCTGTCCCATTGTACGCTTATCTCTCTACTAATCAGTTATTAGTTTCTTGGCTTGTAAATATAAAACTTCATACACCTAAAAGATTTTCCCCTGCCAATTTGAACCCCCTGATCTATCTTAAGCTGGGCACACACTAGGACAACAGATTGATAATGCCATCCTATCTGACAATTAGTCACATACACATTTGCCAATTGTCAGCCCAATGTGTCGTGCAGGCCCACTTGAGATGTCAAGTCACTAGCAGCCTCTGCAGCATGCCAACTGCCCGTACACAGCAAGGTGCCCTGGATATGCAGGAAGGACGCAAAAGGTCACCCACAGATATATCACTAGTACATACTTGCGCACGCACCCCTTGATGTATCAATTGAACGGCCAATATACTGGCCAGTGCGTACCCAGCATTAGACAGTCGATACTGTCACATTAAAATCACAATCTAACACAAGATAACCTAGGGATTCTATTGTTAAAATATATTTATTATATATATATATATATATATATATATATATATATATATATATATATATATATATATATATATATATATATATATATATATATACACCCTGTTTTAGCTAAGACTCCATAGCTTATGTTAACCATTTCACTAGATGATTAGTGACAGGTGTGTTGGTAACTGCTCACATATAAAAGCAAAGTGTGCTGTGAGCCTTAGACCAGTTAGCATGTCTGGAATCAAACATTGATGTGATAGCTATGTGTATTGTAGCCATTTTCAGCGATAGTGTTAGGACCTGCAGAAAAGTGGGGTCCCGTGAAGGGGGCTGCAGGCTTAAATGCATTGATCAATTCATGAACCAAATCTCCACTATTTATTATAAGTTAATTTAGTGTTTGCAGAGCCCCTACAATGTCTGTTTAAACAATGTGGTCACAAGCCATAGGGCACCCCAAAACTAGGAAAGGTGAGTGCCGATGTTTAGTGTATATATTGTTTATTAGATTAATTTTTTTAATTAGTCTTATTGTGGTCACATTCTCTCATGCACCCTGTTTTAGCTAAGACTCCATAGCTTATGTTAACCATTTCCCTAGATCAGTGGTTCCCAACCTGTGGTACGCGTACCCCTGGGGGTACGCGTCCACACGCTCGGGGGTACGCGGCGGCCCGGCCTGTAATGGCGGCCGCGGCAGTCAGACAGGTTGCTGGAGGTTGAGGTATGCGGCGCCGGCTTCTGAGACTGATTGGAGGAGAGTGCATTGCGCATCTCTCCTTCCCCTCAGTGTGCTTCCCTGTGACTGGCCGCCCATCCGCCAATCAGAGCTTGCGGGCCGGCAGCCAATCAGGAGCTGGCCCGCAAACTTTGATTGGCAGGCAGCCCAGTTACAGTGAAGGGAAGGAGAGATTCGCAGTGGTGAGTGTGCTGCTTCTGGGAAATACTATGGGGGCATTGCTGGCACTGTGGGGGTATATTTATTGCTGGCACTGTGGGGGCATACTTGTTGCTGGCACTGTGGGGGCATACTTGTTGCTGGCACTGTGGGGGCATACTTGTTGCTGGCACTGTGGGGGCAAACTTGTTGCTGGCACTGTGGGGGTATTGTTGGCGCATACCCAGTACCATGGGGTCATATCTGGCACCGTGGTGGCATTCCCGTTTCTGGCACTATGGGGGCATACCTGGCACCATTGGAGCATATGTGTATCTGGCACTTTTGGGGGCATATGTGTATCTGGCACTATTGGAAGGCTAACGTGATCCGTTGGAATGTCTGTTGCTTCAGTAATAGAGATTTGACAGTGTTCTGTTATTTTATATGCTGTCCGCAGAATGGGCTGAGCTTATATTGTGGTCAAGTGGTTGCACTTTTTTTTTTCTCATCATTGCCAGTATGACTTGCCCCTGTTAAGCCACACCCTTCAAATGAGACCACACCCCTTTTAGGTCACGCCCCCTAAAATTTCACGAGGGGTACTCATAAATGAAAAGTCTAATCAAGGGGTAAGGGAGACAAAAAAGGTTGGGAACCACTGCCCTAGATGATTAGTGACAGGTGTGTTGGTAGCTGCTCACATATAAAAGCAAAGTGTGCTGTGAGCCTTAGACCAGATAGCATGCCTGGAATCAAACATTGATGTGATAGCTATGTGTATTGTTGCCATTTTCAGCGATAGCCAAATCTCCACTATTTATTATCAGTTAATTTAGTGTGTGCAGAGCCCCTACAATGTCTGTTTAAACAATGTGGTCACAAGCCATAGGGCACCCCAAAACTAGGAAAGGTGAGTGCCGATGTTTAGTGTATATATATATATATATATATATATATATATATATATATATATATATATATATATATATATATATATATATATATATATATATATATATATAATATATATAGATATATATATATATATATATATATATATATTTATTTAAAAAGCATCATCAGTACAGAGATCTATACTCACATGTACACAAGAATCATAGCTCCCATCACCATAACAAAGCGACTGAAGGACGAATAGAAGTACACTATGCTGAGGAGAATAGCTGCTCGGGACACGGTGTACATCCAGTCAAGCCAATCACGGTTAATGTCTTCTTCATTCATTACAGGACCTCCCTGAGCATTCATTTGGACGTTTTGATTTGCCTCTGGTACGATGTTTGGAGCTGCTCTTGGGGGGTTTGGAGGGGGATGATCAGAGTTTCTTGTGGCAGTTGCAGCTGGCTGTGCTGTTGCATTACCAAGTGCAGCCTGGCTGGAGGCCACTGCTTGACTACATGATCAAAAAAAAAAAAAAAAAAAGTTATGTTTCCACAGCACAATAACACATACACACACCAATAAAGGGATTTTTGTAAGAACTTACCGTTCGAATCCCTTTCTCTGATATGGTCCTGGTGACACAGCTTCACATTGGGATGTAGGAGGGTCCGCAGGAGCCAGGCACCTATCCTAAAGCTTTTGGAGGGTAGGCTCCTCCCCTACTGCATCCCAGATTCCTCAGTTCAATCTTTCAAAGCCACTGGAATACATTAACTCAGTACAAACAACTGCACATATTATATGCACAATTTTAAATTTAACTTTTCAACCAATTATAACATGAAACATCATGAACACTGGCATACTTACTGAGCGTAAGGGAGGGATCGCTGTGTCACCAGGACCATATCAGAGAAAGGGATTCGAACGGTAAGTTCTTACAAAAATCCCTTTTTCTCTTTCAATGGTCCTGGTGACACAGCTTCACATTGGGACGTTCCAGAGCCGGTCCTTTTGGGTGGGTACGCTCAGGTCTGCAGTATTCATCACTGCTCGCCCGAATGATGCGTCCACCGACGCGAACTCATGGAACCTATCGAATTTGGCAAAATTATGAACAGATGACCAAGTGGCAGCGCTGCAAACCTGCTCAGCTGTTGCCCCATGTCGAACCGCCCAAGAGGTGGCAACCGACCTGGTGGTATGCGCATTAATCCTGGCCGGTACAGGCCTACCAACTTTAGTATATGCAAACGCAATAACAGAGCGCAACCACCTAGCAATGGTCTGCTTAGAAGCAGGCCAACTAAGTTTGTGTAGGTCATACAAAACCAGTAAAGTATCAGTCTTTCTGACACTCTTAACTCTGTCCACATAAACGCGCAAGACGCGCACAACATCCAAATTCCTCAATTTGTCCCTTTTCCTAACAACCCTCTGGGGGTTGAAACACAGGCAGAACAATCTCCTGATTTAGAAGAAAAGCAGAGACTACTTTTGGTAAAAATCTAGGGGTACTGTCCGAAAGGCAGCCCTATCATCATGACATATAAGGGAGGAAGACTTGTAGAACAAAGCAATCAACTCCGATATTTTTTTTTTTTTTCTTCTGACGCCACCGCCAACAAAAATACCAGCTTCCCTGAAAGGAAACTAAGGTCATCCGACCTTAACGGCTCAAAAGGCGCCTCTTTAAGGTACTCCAGAGCCAGAGATAATTCCCCTGGCGCTACTGGTTGGTTGTAGGGAGGTTTCAATAGATAAACCCCCTGCAGGAAGGTCTGTACTTCTGGTTCTAACGCAATCCTTCTTTGGAAAGAAAAATTGACACGGTCGAGATATGTACTCTGAGTGACTGAAGGCCTAACCCCGAGGAAAGGCCCTCCTGTAAAAAACTCCAACAATTTAGCCATTTTAAATCTCGATGTGCGTGACCTCTGTCTTACACACCACCAAATATAGGTCTTCCAGGCCCCAAAATAATTTACAGAAGACACTGACTTTCTGGCTTTCCTCATTGCGTTAACCACCGCCTCTGAGAATCCTATATTCCTCAAAATGGCGTTTTCAACAGCCAGACCGTCAAAATTAATCAAGCTGAATCCAGCTGGTTGAACGGTCCTTGTTTTAGAAGGTCTGACCTCAGAGGTAGACGCCACGAGTCCACAGAGAATCTCTGAAGCCTCGAGTACCAGGATCTCCCTGGCCAATCTGGGGCCACTAAAATTACTGGAATTGTCTGGGCCTGTATTGTTTTCAACTCTCTTGCCAGCATTGGAACTGGCGGAAAATCATAAAGAAGATTCCCCTCCCAGGGGAAAGTCATGGCATCCACTGCTTCTGCCAGTGGATCCCACGTCCTGTCATACAACCTGGGTACCTGATGGATGAACCTGTATGCCTTCAGGTCCCTATCCGGGGTTTCCCCCTTATTGTAATCTAGTGGAATACTTGTGGATTCAGCCTCCATTTCCCTTCCATCAGTTTCTCCCTGCTCAGGAAGTCGGCCTCTATATTCTCCACTCCTGGTATGAAGATTGCTGATAATGCTAGAACATTCTGTTCCGCCCACAAGACGATTCGGGACACCTCCCACATGGCCAGATTGCTGTGTGTGCCTCCCTGGTGATTCAGATACGCCACAGCTGTGACGTTGTCGGTCTGAATGCCTAAAAGGGAGCTCTTGTAATCTTTTCTCCCGCCAGAGAAAACCTCTTCCACACAGCCCTCAGTTCCACGATGTTGATCAGTAAGGCAGACTGTAAAGTATCAGTCTTTCTGCTCTAAAGTCCACAAGCCCTGCAGACGCAGGTCCACGACTACTGCCCCTCAGCCTCTGAGACTGGCGTCGGTAGTGACTACCAACCAGCTCCAGGACTGCAGGGACCGACCCCCCCGAAGGGAATCCACCTCCATCCACCATTTTAGGAAGGATCGAGTTTCTGAAAACAACACCATTTGTTCTGACCTCATGGTCTGAGTGTTCCCTGTCCACTGGGACACTCTAGAGTGGAACCTGGCGAACTGTAACGTCTCGAAAGACGCCATCATCTTCCCCAGCAGTTTGAGGCACCTCCATACTGCTGTGCTCTGAGACCCTAGGATCTGCAAAACCTGATGGTTTCTGCCAAGTGACTCTTCACTTGTCTGCTGACTCCGCTTTAAACCGCAGGTCGTCCAAAAATGGAATAACCATGATTTCCCTCAGTCGAAGCACATCCGCCATTTCTGACATTATTTATTGAACACCCTTGACGCTGTGGCCAGACCGAAAGGCAACGCCTGTTATTACAGGAGAAGGTCTCCTATTGCACACCCCAATAGTGCCTGATGTTCCGAGTGAATAGGAACCTGCAAGTATGCGTCCTGGACCTTCATGGACGCTAAAAATTCTCCCTGGTCCCGGCTTAGCAGCACAGACCGTAGAGACTCTATTTTGAAATGGTCTACCCACAACTGGCTATTAATGCCTTTAAGTTTAGGATCAGCAGAAAGACCCGTCTGGTTTGGGCACCAAAAAACAGAGTGAAATAAAAGCCTTTTTTTTCCCTCCGCTCTGGGGACCGGGACTACCACACCCTTCTCTAAAAGAGAATGAGCCGCTCCCAAGAGAGCTGTACGGAGTCGAGCCTCCTTTGGTAGTGGTGTAGGAATGAACCTTCTCGGTGGAAGAACTTTGAAGGGAATCTTTTAACCCTGGGTTATATTTCTAACCCAAGCGTTCCGGTCTAACAGTGCCCCTGCATCTTTGAACAGTGACAGACGTCTCCCCTCCTTAAACACCGCCGGGCAAAACCCCTGGCAGTATGCGGAGGATTTTTCCTCTCCTTTGGTTTCTTATAAAAAGAACCCAATTTTTGACTGTGGGTCCTTGCCCCTGGAGGACTGAGACTATCCCTTAAAAGACTGTTCTCAAAAGGACGCACCTCCTCTAGGGGAGGGCCGAAAGGATGGCCTGAAAGCAGAAAACCTTGATGTCTGCTTGGCTGCAGGGGTAGGCAGGAAAGTGCTTTTTTCCACCTGTGGCCTGCTTATTAATCTCTTCCAGTTGTAAACCAATAACAGCTTTCCTTTAAAAGCTAATGCCTCTAAGCCTTTTTAGACTTGTTATCTGCCTTCCAAACTATAAGCCAGAGTACTCTCCTGGCATTCACAGACACTGAGGAAACTCTGGCAGCCATTTTGAGAGCTTCCTGCTCAGCCTGAATCACATTTCTGCAGCAGCATTAGACCTCTCTGCATAGTAACAACACACAAAAGACAGTATGTCAACTAGAGCAAAGGTCACTGACCCACCAATCCTGGCCTTAGAGACCCAGACTGAAGCCAATCAGAGGACTTGCTTGCTTGAAGGCTTGCACTGGTAGCACAGTTGGTTTTTGACAAGTAT
Source organism: Crinia signifera (assembly GCF_055691185.1). Classification (NCBI taxonomy): domain Eukaryota; kingdom Metazoa; phylum Chordata; class Amphibia; order Anura; family Myobatrachidae; genus Crinia; species Crinia signifera. Next base: position 210,713,372 of record NC_139221.1, on the reverse strand, counting down.
ACCACAGAAGCCTCTACCACTGGAACATTTTCCCAGAGGTCTGCATGATCCTCAGGCATGGGATACAGGCTTAACCATCTATTAGGCATCTAAAGCCTTTTGTCAGGGGTTTTCCAATAAATCTTGTAAACCCTTGTCTGCAGAGAGATATCATTTCCCTCACGCTGTCTCTTAAAAACAACCTTAGCAGGAGTTTTTACTTCACAGACAAATTCAATGTCTGTTTACAGCAGTAATCAAATCCTCCACCCCTGAGGGTGAGGACTCTTCAGAAACATCACCCTGAACCCAGGTTATGTCTGTGTACTCTCCCTCCTCACCAGCAGCTAATAATGGCACTGAATAAGACCTTTTAGGGGTCCCCCCAGAATAACCATAAAGTTTGTCAAACAAGTAATTAAACCTGCTGATTCCCATAGCAGTATCCTGCATGACTTGTATAAGTCAGGATCTGTCTGGGTCCGAGGCAAGGAGCTGGACGGACTGCTGAGAGAATGGCCATGGTCTAGGGAAATTACCAGCCATCACTCTGCCTGTCCAGTAATGCACCAAAGCATTTTCAGACCTGTCTCAGGGACTTAGCCCTCGCAAGGTCCGATGCACTACCCTCTGGGGTTCACTCCCCATGGGTTTCACAGCAGCGCAACAAATACAAAAGCCCCCCTTAGGGACAAATTTCAGTGTACAACCACTGCAAGCGCTCAATGCATTAAAGGCTCCCTCCCCCAAAACCACAGACTGTTGCTCAGACATGATGTTCTCAATAACACAGTCACAGCATTAAATGTACATACATTATATACAGTGTACTCAGTCACTTAGCTTTCTGTAGTCTTCAGAATGGGGAAAGCGAAGCCCAGGAAATCCAATCACTCTGTCAGGATCTGTAAGCCAGCTCAGCTCCGCTGCAAGCGTTCTGAATGGCGCCAAAACAGAGTGAGGGAAGGGACCAAGTCCCTGCTGCTGCGGGGTCTGTGACTTTTGGCGCCAACTACCCCCAGACAGCCGCTCCCATTGTAGGATCTCCTCGATCCAGTATCTCCCCCTCAGCTGGGGACCACTCGGAACATGCCTGTAACAACACTGCTGTCCTCTCATATCAGGAGCTCAGTGTGTAAGCTCCGCAGAAAATGGCCGCCGCCATCACGGAGCGCCTGTCCCCCATTATCCCCACCTAGCGTGAAGCCGGTTTCAGAGCGCTCCGGAGCCCAGGCAGCTTCTTAAAAGAAGCTGTAAGCGCTGCACAGGGAGGCCAGACAGCGTCTCCCTCGTGCACAGTGAGCTGACAGGACTCGTTTCTGTCAGCTCCTGCTGCGCTAGCAGTGTGAGGATTCACTAATGAGAATCCTCACACTGTGCCTACCTAGCTAGTGTAGAAGTTAATAAAATAATAAAAACCCTAACTAACTCTACTCCTTCGGCTGCTCCAGCAGCCCTTTAGAATAGCACCCACTCCAGTGGGCACCTAACACGAACTGAGGAATCTGGGATGCAGTAGGGGAGGAGCCTACCCTCCAAAAGCTTTAGGATAGGTGCCTGGCTCCTGCGGACCCTCCTACATCCCAATGTGAAGCTGTGTCACCAGGACCATTGAAAGAGAAATCTACAACCCCAGTGTGTCCCTGCTTTCCCTTCCCCAGCTAGCCCACTTCCTTTATCATCCACTCTCTGTTCCCCTGTGCCTCTTTGTCTTCAACTGCATCTACCTGTCACCCTCTTCCTGGGGTCACCCACTGCCTCTGCTCACCACCCTCTACTTCACCTAATGCCTCCTCCTGTCACCTATTCCCTGGGATCACTTACTGCTTTTATTTAACCCCTTATAACGAGGCCTCCTCCCACTTTTCGGGCACACGTAAAATAACTCCTCCCTCTCTTTCCCTGCCATGGGGTCCACCCTGTCATTTTTTCTGGATCCACCCATGTACATATATCATTTCTACTTTTCAGTATAATAAATAAGGTACAAAAGAAGGTACACACATGCTGTAGAAATACTCTCTTGGAAAGAGTGAAATTTTGTAATGTGAAAGAGAACACTGACCAATAAAAAAAAAAAATCAGATTGAATCCTGAGTGAACAAGTGTAATTGATTAAAACACACACACACACACACACACACACATTAAGCTTACGGGAAGCAAATGCTTAGAAAGCTTGTAGATGATGTTGTTTCACAGGATACGGTGATTGGATCTACAGCAAGTTGGTCGACAAGCATTGGGTCGACATGGGTCAAGGTATTTCATGCCCTACCATTCACTAGGGCATGGTGGGAGAATAAAATAGTGTGCCAAGCGCAGCAAGGCACCATGCCCGAAGCATCACAAGCGAAGCGAGGGGATGCGGTGCACTGGAAACTGTGTCCATGTCGACATTCGGGTCAAATAGCAGTGTTTCAGAGTCACACGGACACTAGACATATACATATATGTGCGGTATCATGAGGTGTATATATATGAATAGAATATACCAACACCTAGGCAGGTGACATGCCACAAAACCAGTTCCAAAATGGTTTAAAAAGTGTACTCGGCGCTGGCATTGGTGCATAGCTTCCCAATGGAAGTACTCTCAAGGCAACCACAGTGATATTGATCAATGAGGTATGTTGCACATTTACTGCGATAGGATCGCCAACTTAATGGTCAGACCTCATGGGAGATGGTTTCCCAAGCTCTCTATTAAAGAGTATTGTTGAGCTAGAACAAATTAACCCTTTCAGGTCCAACGTCTATTCAGGGTCAACAGCCCTAGCGCTAGTAGCAAATCCAATGGTGAGACACTTTAAAATAAGAAAATTAACATCGTTCAACATTCAATGTAGACCCTTTTTAAATTAAAAAGATAAAACATTACAATTAATTTAAAAACATTTAAACCAGACCATTTGAATTGCAAAGAAAATAAAAAATATGTGGACTGCAAAGGGTTAAAAGATTTGAAAAGTATTGTGAAGATCGGTCTTAAATTACATACAATATAACCCAATATAAAGATCCATGAGTTAAAAGGAAGAAACTCACTATTGCATGTAGTACTGTCTCACATACATCTGCTGCCACCACATCATTTGCAAAGGACTGAGCACTGAATAAACTGGAAACACAGCTGATACTCCCTGCCCGGAAAGAGGATGTCCCACATGTCTACAAGGGAAACCAAAGTTATGTTTCAGTAAACGCAGAACCAATTTTTAAATGGAAACGTTTAACTTAATGGCAGCCTATCATCAATACGTGCACAAGTATAAAAAAAATGCCCTAAATTAAATTGTCAACTGGAATAAAACAAAAAAAGCATTGAAAGCAGTAAATAATCTGACTTACTGCTGACTGTTGTAGGACAAGGCATGGCTGTACATGGCATCCATATATGAATGAGAGGTATGGCGATGTCTCAGGCTATCCTCTATTCTAGGATTGGATGAAGTGGCCGGAATATCCTGGCTGGTAGATGCAGGGGAAAATCCTGAGTGTTCTGAACTCTGGAATAAGTCACATTCAATTATTATTTCTCAGAAGTAGTAGGTGCAACAAAATGACAAAAATAAATAAAATCTTGCTCGCTGTAGAATGTTATAATAAATAGATATAGAAATATATATATAGGTCTAGGGTCCGTTTGTGTGTCTCCGAAACACTGCCATCTGTTGGCAGCGAGTGAAACTACATCTCTTTCTCTCTCATACATGCACAAACACAGAGGCAATCTCAAGGTAGCAGACTAGCTTTCAAAGCCTTTGCTTTGGGCGGGCTAATCAGCCCATATGCTCCTAATTGCCAAGTTACAGGCTGTTCTTGAAAAATGAAAAATGACAGGAACTGATTGGCTGGTGCTTTATCTCCATTCCCTTTATCTCTGTCAAAGGGAGTTCAAAGACCCAGGGTGGAATCAGAATCCGACCATAAAGTAGTCATCTATGCTACAAGTTATCTGTAATTAAACTGGACTCCAAAATAAAATGTATAATATGATCATCCAAATATACAAGGTACATGTACACAACTCTATATTAGATTTTCATCTACAATATAAATAAATACACACACAAAAAAATATGGAAACACAATAAGAGGTTTATTAATAATATTACTTAAATTGACTTTTCACAGGTCAGACTTTTATATGAAGAATTAATCCTTTCTTATAGATAAAGAAATACATAACAAAAGAGGAAAATCAGGCAGAATAAAACCAATGTTTACTGATTCACACAATAAGTATTTATACATAAAACATTTGAACAGTTCTGTATTGTCATCAGCGACATTGTTTATGTCTGTCAGACCTTGGCCCTTATTCTGATCGGTGCGGATTTTTCCGCATGCGGTCGGACCGCCGATGGTTTCCGACTGCGCATGTGCAGAGGTCACTCTGCGCATTTGCAGGCGGTTTCGCCGTACCTATTCTTTAGACGCTGCACAGGGGGCAGAGAGGGTCGTGAAGGGCTACTTAGCCTCATTACCCTATGCATACGCCCCGCGTTTCATGGGCGTTCCCATGCAAACGCAGGGCGTATGCATGGTAATGAAGCCGTGACGCATGTGTAGGGGGCGGGCATCTGCCATCGCCGGATGTCAGCTGCCCGCCCCCATACATGATTTCATACGGACAAGTGTCCGTGTGGTCTAGGGTGGCGGGCGCTGGTGGAGCGTGCGGCCCTGCATTCGATGTTCGGCGACCATCGAATGCAGGGGCTGCTCCCAAGATGGAGGAGGCGTATCCCCGTCCACATGCGGACCGCCACATATCCGCGTACGGACGGAGGTGGCGATCCGTATGGAAGGCGGGGATTCGCCTGCACGGTCCTGGCCGCATATTCTGATCTGGCCGCACAGATCAGAATAAGGGCCCTTATCTTTAGAAGGGGTGCCGGATCACTGCCCGGCAGTCGGGATTCAGTACTCTGACACTGCAATCCCAACTGTTTAAATGCCCGACAGTTGGTATCCCAACTGACAGGGGACCCCAACAGAGGGAGAATAGAACCTGTGGCAAGCCCACAAGGGGCTTCTTTGCGCTTACCTCCAGTCGGAATCCCGATTGTTGAACTGCCATATTAAACCCCTTTAGAAGACCAGAGAAGAAATAAGTGCAGACGTTTCTATAAATTATAACCAAATGCAACACTAGATGAGGTGCACATCCTAGTCTAGTGATAGGCAACCAGATTCATAACCTTCAGTAGGTGCCAAACATTACTCTTAAGGTTGGTTTCAACTACCGAGCTTCTATTTCCATGCTTTTACTCCTGAAGCTATTCAACTATAACAGTGATTCCCAACCTGGAGTACTAGTACCCCTAGAGGTACTCTGCAGACTATTTGGGAGTACTTGAAATTAATATTAGTAATGGTGGAAGAAGAAGTCTTCTAATACCATAGAGATGAACCATGCTGTGTCACTTCTGGTTCCAGCAGCGTCATCAGCATCTCCTCGTGCTTTTGCCTGACCAGCAATCCACTGGGAGCTACCAGCACTGCCCATAGACAGCAGCGTTCATCTGCCCGCATGGATATGAGTGGAGGAGTGGCGGCATTAATCATACAGGCATTAGCAGGAACCCTGAAGACATACACAGAGGGACCCTATTCCTGACCGCACACTACTCCTCCGCTACTCCTTAATATAAGGACACGCACACAGATCACTTCTACTACACTTGTTATTACTGTGGATATTTCACATTGAGAAGAGGGGGTACTCATAAAAGAAAGCCTAACCAAGGGGTACGGGAGAGAATAAAATGGAAACTGCAGAACTATAAGACTCTTTGCTTGTGTGTTAACCCACAGATTCAGTGTTAAGTGCCCAGAGCTATGTATTATCATGCTTGCGGAGACCACAGTAAGGGAGGAAGCTCCACTTACAAAACATTTCTGCTCGCTGCTCATGAGGGTGCAGCAGAAATCCACAGTAAATGCAGCCTGTTGGCTTACCTCAGGCTGCAACTTTAAAGCCCTGGGCAATAAACCAGAGAGTTACACGCCGCAATTAGCACTGCAGGTAATGGAATCTGTTCTTTAATCTCAGTACAAGTCAATTTAATACAACATTACTCAGCTAGTCAACCTCGTCTACCATCATTTTGGAGTCTTGAAATAAACTGTATCCGAACGAACAATCTGACCAAAGATACAGCATTTTATATTACAATACAGAGATTAACAGTAGATAATATATGAATGGATGGGCTGTGGTATAGGGGACCCAACAGTCTTTATCCCGACTGGCCGGACCCAGACAGCATGGCGAGCGCAACAAAGCCCCTTGCGGGCACGGTGGCTCGCTAGGCGAGCCACCTATTCTATTCTCCCTCTATGGGGGTCATAGACCCCCACGAGGAAAAATAGCCGACGGCCGTCGGGAACCCGGCTGTCTGTGTTTTGACAGTCGGGATCCTGACATCGGGTGAATGAATGCCTGTCGGGATCCCGACTGTCAGGACCCCATCCGGCACCCGAATGGATGGATGTCCAGTTTGTGTTTTCAGTTCCTGGTGAACAGTCTCTCAATGTGACTAACACTTTACTACATGATCATCTGCATGTCATACCACTTACTGCTCTATTGCTGGTGCTTGCAGTTCCAGTGCTCTCTCTTCTTGTACTTGGTTTGGGAGAGTTGGGAGGGCTCCTGGAGGCACATACTAAATGAACCATGTGATATTCATCTTGCTACAAAAGAAAGATCAGAAATGTCAAATTTGCATACAGAAAACATTGCTATGAGCTCTGAAAAAACTGCATATTTACAGCAGCATGGAATAGGCTATTACAATCAGCAAAATAAAACAAAAATACATGCTTCAATTACGGGTTTCTTCAAAAACAAATAAAAACCATCACATTTTAAAGATTGGACTCTAGTCATACATACATGAGTAACAACATGAAGTTTTCATAAAGGCAATACGTACTGGGCGAGCTCACTTTTACTGTTTAAGCTGCTTTCAGCTGAAAAAGCTGGCCAGTTTGTACGGCCGGGTGATGAGTGGTGAGCACTGCTGCACGCTCTGGCATCATCGCTGGCTGCCACTGCTCATCTTCTGGTATTACCAGCAGATGATCGGCAAGGTGGATGGCTTTCCATAGCATCCACGGTCCACCCCCACGAAAATCGCTTGGAAAGGCGACGCACTGTGTATGCACTGAGCAATTTTCAGCCCAGTGATCTTCTGCATTATCGCTGGTCATACATGCTGGGCAAAAACTCCAATTGTGTACGCACCTTAACTCTTATAGACATAACGCCTCTCTCACCTTCAAACCACACATTCAGTACCTCTCACAAATCTGGCATTTTCATCTAAAAAATATGTCCAGGATCAGACTCTCTCTTCTGTAAACGGTTCTCTGGCATCCATGAAAACCACCTAACAAAGTGTGTGTGTGTGGGGGGGGGACGACTACTTGTAGGCCCTTATTCAGATCTGTTCGCAGTACAAATTTGTTCTCAAAATGGGCAAAACCCTGTGCACCGCAGATGGGGCAGATGTAACATGTGCAGAGAGAGTTGAATTTTTACAATAGACTGTCAAACACACCAGGGAGCATTGCTGCAAACCTTACAAAAAATTTTTTTTTTTGTTTGATTGTTTTTTAACACCCCCCTCCTCCCACGCCACCGGAAAATCCTGCATCTGCCCGTTTACTGGCTCCCTTTCAGAATCCAATTTTCACAAAGCCCTCACCCACTCCTATTTACATCTCTGCCCTTATCACTTCCAACTGTCCTCGCTCTGCTACTGCATGCCGCATCTCCTGCCTACTGATTACCTTTTCTGACGCTTACCTCCAAGGCTTTGTACATGCTGCACCCTCTCTGGAATTTTCTACCTCTACCCAATCCTTCACCAAACACAGCCAACGCTCATCCTGACCCTCTGTCCACACTCACGGTCTATCGGACCAACAAATAACTGAAAGTGGCTTATCCTTATGTGAGCTATGTTAAGTGTGGCAGAAAATTGTAAAATTAGCCAATACCTCAAAAAAAAAAGTTAAAAGTATGGACGTCCTATCAGCAGTGAAAAGCAAAAAGTACACCTACCATACACCTTAACAAACATCATTTACAAATTAATCGCATTTTGAAGACTATCAGCACAAGAATGTCATGCAGTTATTGGATGTAAGTTAAATAAAATTGTTCCTGGGGTTAGGAATCAATCGCTGAAATTTTAACCTTAAAGTAGGTATTTTCCCAAGAAGAATTATTTCCAAATAAATAATCGGCATTACATCCTATGGAGGGATAACCCAGCTTAATTTTCCTGTACCCTGCTTCCTGGCATAGGGCAGTATTCAATGAAAAAAATTTGACGTGCATGGCGAGAGATTTTTTTCTCTCGCCATGCACTCGCCCTGTTCCGGAGGGCTCGCTGCCACTCCTGCTCCCTCTATTCAATGTGGTTAGACTCGCCGCCACTCGCGGCGAGTCTTAACCCCTGCAGCGGACGAGCGTCCGCGGCAGGGAGCTGGCAGGGAGCCGTGGGACGGTGGCAGCCAGGGAGATTAAAGTCTCCTTGGATGCCCCAGAACATATGTGGAGGGGAGGTGGGCTCCCCGGGACCCAGGCAGCACAAGCTGCCCCCCCCCTATAGCCAGCGGTGGACCCAGTATTCACTGCATCCGATCGTGCATATGTAATGATCGGATGCAGTGAATATATGAATATCTAATGAGCGGCTCGAGAGCTCCGGCCCCCTGCTGGCTGCTCTGTGTAAAAAAAAAAAAAAAAAATTTATAAAATATATATTTTTTTTATTAAATATATATTCATGTGCAATAAGCACATGAATAAAAATAACATGCCCCTTCACAGAAAAAAATCCTGATTTTTTGACACCAAAATAAAAAAAAAAAACTTTTAGTTTAAAAGTTCACATTCCAGCTCTCCATGAAAAGATGGAGAATTGCTACATGGAGAGAGACGGCGAAAATCACTTAGAAAGACGGCGAATATTTCACATTGAATAGGGTTGCTCGCTTTTGGAGAGCAAAATGCTCCCGTCCAAGGCGAAAAAAGCACAAATTCGCCATAAAACAGGGCAAATTTTTCCCATTGAATACTGCCCATAGAGAACATTCAGTTTTTCTGCCTCAACACGAAAGATCTTATACTATCGAACACACCCATCCATGCAGGATTCAAAGGTGTTCTTACAGGTCTTAGATGGAAATGTGGCAAGCACAGCCCGGCACATGTCTGCATGACTTGTTTCTCTGCTTTACTTCTCTTACAATGATGGATTTACAAGGCAAATTGAAACCACAGCAACTCCTATGAAAGCATTCTCTCAGAGAGTTTGTTCATATTTACATAGTGCTAGAGTATTCCACGGTGTTTTGTAAATAAGTACCATTCAGCCTGAAAAAAAATGGCAAATTAGGTTCAATGTGGACAAATGCAAGGTTATGCATCTCGGAAGACATAACAAAGATGCTGCATATAATTTAATCGGAGAAGAATTGGGTAAATCAGATTTGGAAAAGGACCTAGGATTTACCACATGTAAAAATGGCATATAAAAGGAGGGATTACAATTTGGGATCAAGTGCCAAGTGGATCAAGTGAGCCTCCAGGGGACCTGCCTGAGTAGCTCAAGAGGAATTTGGTGCGACTTATCCTTAGGAGAAGTTGGACTAATGTATGGGGCCTTTAGAAGGAAGGTATTTTTTATGGTCAGGGCAGTCAAATTATGGAACTCTCTTCCAGAGGTGGTGTCCTCAGATAACTACATTTAAACTAAGGCTAGAAAATAATTTATTACATAAAAACATTCAGGAATATGACTGGTAACAAAAGGTTACATTTGAATCACGCGAGTCTTTTTTCAACCTAAACTACTATGTAACCATGTAAATATGTAACTGCACTCAACCACAAAAACACAGCATCAACATCATGTACAATATTCAGCAATCACCCAAATAGAAAAGTTGTAATGCTCTCCACAGATCGGCCATAAAAGCAGCGCTGGCAGGCAACAAAATTTAAATCTTGTGGCCACCAACTGATAGCCCTCAAGTCCATTATGATTGACCACATTCCGACTAAGCCCAGAGGTGGTGATCCTGACAAAGCACTTATATTGGAGGCATCTTGGATTTTTTTGTCTTGATACAGTGGCCCTTAAAGGACTAAAATGAACATATAGCCTGGAACTCATGGACTTAAAGGATACATACGGCAATGTCCTTATTGTCTTGCCCTTTGGTCTACCTTTGTCATCAGGAGTACTATTACTCTGATGTCTTAGACCTGATTATCCTTAGCTTTAGGACTAGATCTTTTATTCCCTAATATGCTTAGCTACCTCCCTACCATGCTAAGCCCCTAAGTCCCTTTAATAACCCACAGGGCCTGGGATCAGTGATGCCATGTGTGTCAACATTGTAATACAGGTTGAGTATCCCTAATCTGAAAGGCACGGGACCAGAAGCATTTTGAATAACGGATTATTCCATATTTAAGAATATCACATGACAGGAGGATTTGCAGAGGACTCCAACCATCCATCAGCATCCATACATTTCCAGGGACGCCTGCATGTGTGCTACATCTTGCGCTTTTTTGTCTGCAGATTTTGTGGACATAAGTTAATGGTGAGAGTCCATTGTCATATACCTTCTTGTCAATATTTTTATCTTGATATTTTATTACATTTTACTGCACCATGATGGTCTCTTATTTCCCGTTTGAGTGCAAATCTCCGGAGTAGAGTAAAGTAGTCTGCTGAAATGAGTGCTCTCCCTCAACCTACGCATTTGTCTACCTTATCAGTACACATATATCTCTGGTACGAATTGTAACAATTCCATTGATTTAAATGCAAAGGAAGTTTTTGCGGTATTTCACTATTGCACTTCCTTTTTCCTTGTTTTTTGGGTACCACCATTCATAGGCCCTTATTTTGATCGGCACGGTACGGCCCGCGTGCGGCCGTACCGCCGATGTTTTTTGTCTGCACATGCGCAGAGGTCATTCTGCGCATGTGCAGCCCCCTTCGCCGCAGACGGATTTCGTCCGCCGCAAAGGGGGCGTATAGGGGCGTGAGGGGCTTCAGCCCCTCATTTCCCTATGTGTACGCCCCGCGTTTCATGGGCGTTCCCATGAAAACGCGGGGCGTATGCATGGTAATGAGGGCATGACGCCCTCATTACCATGACATGGGGGCGGAAAGCTGACGTCGCCGGATGTCAGCTTTCAGCCCCCTTACAAGCTCCCACACGGACGATTGTCCGTGTGGTCTGAGCTTGCGGGAGCTGCCGCGGCGTGCGGGCCTGCCTTCGATGGTCGTCGACCATCGAAGGCAGGGGGCAGCTCCCACCATGGTGGAGGCGTAGCCTCCACCATTTTTGTGCGGATCGCCAGCCGTCCGTGTATGGACGGCCGTGGCGATCCGTCCGGTGGGCGGCCCTTGGTTTGTGCGGTCGGAGCCCCGTGTGCGGCTCTGACCGCACCAACCAGAATAAGGGCCTGAATGAGGAAAAAATTATAACATCAAAAGCGCCCAAGGGACCTTTTGATAAGCATTGAATGGTCAATTAATTAGCTACAAATACTGAGTGAGGTTATATGCCATAAGTTACAGTACCTCTGGACACGCAGAATTTTGTTCACAGCCCCACAGAGCTGCATACAACATTCCATTAATCTGTGGTGACATAGCGACCCGAGGAAAGGCAAGATGAAGAGCAGTTGGCTGCGCTTCCAAGTACTTGCAACAACAGCTCGTTCCTATTGCAGCTAATTGAATCGACCCCTATGATAGGCAAATCATTTTTCTTTTACAAGTACAATTAGACATATAGTATTTTTTTTATCAACATTCATCCCATCGACATTGATAATGTCAACATGGTCATGCTGTCTGTCAACATCATAACTGTCAACCTTAATGATAACCTAATGACTACATCCCTACTGGAACAACAAAGCAGTCTATTCTAATATATAGGTTTTAAATACTTACTTTCCTGAGAATATCTTTCAACCGCAAGTGATCAAGGAGGAGTTTTCCAGAATATACAAGCCTCTGATCCTTGGTTAACTAAAGAGGAAATAGTTTAAAAACAACATGTGATTACTAATGTTCTAAGAAATAAAGCCCAGAATGATTAAAGGACATACAGTATAGGGTAGTAGCCAATTGTTATTGCAGCACCTTTTGCTGCCCCAGAGGTGCCTAGCTGAAATTCGGGAAAAGTGAACCGTTTGCATTTAGCTGCTGTGCGCAGCATTTACAGACGGGACATACGCAATAACAAAGTTCAATTGAATATCGCCCAGTGATCTCTTGTCACTTCTGAAGGGAAATGAGGTGAAATATTAATACCGTCCTTAAAATTACATACATTTTTGATTGCTGTACGTAAAAGAACAGAAATAAGTAGTGTAAACATTTATTGTGCCATGGAAGGTAAAAATTTTGATTTAACTAATATATATTTATATATCCTAAGAATATAGCAAAGCGCACTAAACCTTATTCTGAATTTTAAAGATGGAATATTAAAGTTTTGAATTTTATGGAATTGAAGAAAGTCTGGTGACGTTTCAGCACAGGTGCGTGTCAGCACAGGTGATTAGCAATATTCTTTTATTGGATATGAATTACACTTAGTGCAGTGGTTTTCAAACTGTGGGTCCTGACCCCAAAGTGGGTCCCGACTTTCTCAGTATGGGGTCGCGACTCCATGTTGCTAATGACTTTTCTAATCTCAGTCAGTGATTGAGGAGTCTGAAAAATCTGTTGAATTGTCTGTTATTTTAGACTCCTCCCATCATGTTGTGCCTCCACAATGCTGCCATGTATGTGCTGTCTGCTGACTACATGTGTGGTATGATGGGTTATGGTATATTAGACTCCTCCCATCACAATGTGCCTCCACAATTCTGCCATGTATGCGCTGTCTGCTGACTACACATGTGATGTGATGGGTTATGGTATATCAGACTCCTACCATCACTCTGTGCCTCCACAATGCTGCCATGTATGTGCTGTCTGCTGACTACACATGTGATGACCTTCTGCAGTTGATTGCTGGGGTCCTGTCATTATTTTTATTATCTGTTGGGGTCCTGTCATTATTCTTATTGTCTGTTGGGGTCCTAGAGAAAAATAGTTTCAGGACCCCTGCACTAGAGAGTGTGCTTCAGGGTATAAAGATTGGCAGATGGGAGTCTTGCTTTTACTGCCTTCTGGATACAGTCATATTACTGTATTATACCCTCCAACATGACCTGTTCCATTAGGTACAAAATGCACTGTTTCTGGACTTCCCTCTTAATTGATAATAGCAGTCACCTGTGTTGAACCCGTTCAGTGACGATAACGGTGTTCCAGCAAAGGTGAAGGCAATCCTAAATTAAGGAAGAAGTCCAGAAGCAGAGCATTTTGTACCTAATGGAATGGGTCATGGAGGGTATGCTGTATGTCTTCAAAAAGAGTCATGTCTGACTTGAAACATCGACCTTATCTCAAATGCTAATGTTTTGTCCTTGACCCGCAGTCAGAATTCGGGCTAAATATAAATATGTCCAAACGTTTTACATTTGCACTTGATTTATAATAGATAAACTTTACAATAATATCCACATTGAACATACATAGCTGCTTTTTTTCAATAGAAGAAACCTCCGAAGCCAAAAAATAAGCTTTTTAACCCCTTCCCGACATTGGCCCTTATTCTGATCGGGTCGGTAACGGCCGCATGCGGCCGTTCCGCCGATGTTTTCGCTCTGCGCATGTGCAGAGGGCACTCTGCGCATGTGCAGGCGAAATCGCCGCACACTTTTTTTGACCGCCGCAAAGGGGGCGGATAGGGGCGTGAGGGGCTACTTAGCCTCATTTCCCTATGCATACGCCCCGCGTTTCATGGGCGTTCCCATGCAAACGCGGGGCGTATGCATGGTAATGAGGCCATGACGCGCGTGTAGGGGGCGGGCAGCTGACATCGCCGGATGTCAGCTGCCCGCCCCAATACAAGATTTCACACGGACAAGTGTCCGTGTGGTCTTGTGTTGCGGGACCTGGTGGAGCGTGCGGCCCTGCATTCGATGTTCGGCGACCATCGAATGCAGGGGCTGCTCCCAAGGTGGAGGAGGCGTATCCCCGTCCACTTTCATACGGATCGCCACATATCCGCGTACGGACGGAGGTGGCGATCCGTACGCAAGGCGGGGATTCGTCTGTGCGGTCGGAGCCGCATATGCGGCTCCGGCCGCACCGATCAGAATAAGGGCCATTGCCTTTTATGGTAATTTTTTTTTTTTTTTTCCTCCTTGCGTTCAAATAAGCGTAACTTTTTTAATTTTCCGGCTATATAGACACATGAGGGCTTTTTTTTTGTGGGACAAGTTGTACTTTTTAATGGTACCATTTACTATACCGTATAATATTCTGGGGAATCAGGAAATAATTCAATGTGGGGTAAAAAGAAAAAAAAACGCAATTCCACAATTTTGCGCTGGTTACGGTTTTTTTGGAGTTCATAGTTCGTTTAAAATGATGGGTTATCTTTATTCTATGGGTCGTTACGATTCCGGTGATACCAAACTTATATAGTTTTCGTTACATTTTACCACTAAAAAAAAAAAATAGAAAATGTTACGGTTTTTCGAATTTGCGTCGCGTCGCCATGTTCTGCGGCTTATAACTTTTTTATTTTTCCACCTACGGACCTGGGTGAGGGCTCATTTTTTGCGGGCTGAAGTGTACTTTTTAATTAATACCATTATGGGATATGGGCGACTTTCTGATCTCTTTTAGCTATTTTTTTTTTGGGTAGGCGATGCGACCAAAAAACGTAGTTTTGGCGTTGGGGATTATTTTCCGTTTACGCCTTTAACCGTGCGGGATAACTAATGTTATATTTTAATAGATCGGACTTTTAGGAACGCGGCGATACCAAATATGTTTATTTTTTTTATTTTTTATTTATTTTTATTTGGGAAATGGGGAAAGGGGGGTGATTTGAACTTTTAATATTTTTTTATTTTTTTATTTTTTTTTTTTTTTAAACTTTATTTTTTTTTTTTTTTTACTTTTACTACAAGGCCCCCTAGTGTACTTGACCACTAGGGGGCGCGATCGCCTGTACTAGGTTCAGCCATAGAGCTCTATGGCTGAACGTAGTGATTTTATGCACTTCCTATTACATCCTGACTCAGGCAGGATATGATAGGTATGCAGACACGGCCAGCACAGGGGTCTACATTAGACCCCTGGCTACCATGGCAACCGATCGGCACCCTCCGATCTCGCTGCGGGGGGCCCCGATCGGCGCCGGAGGGGGGCGCCCCCCCTCCGATCAGCTATTTAAGCACTGCGGTCGCTTTGCCCGCGGTGCTTAAAGGGTTAAACGGCCACGATCGGCGAACTCGCCGCTCGTGGCCGTGAGAGCAGGGACCTGGCTGTAATATACAGCCATTACCTGCTCTCTTTCAAGCCAGCTCACTCCGTGAGCTGGCTTGATTCCCCCGCAACCGACATATGACGTAAATGTACGTCATATGTCGGGAAGGGGTTAAAGAAAATATATTACAATTAATAAAAATAAACAAACACATCTACCACATCTCTCTGCACGTTACATCTGTCCCACCTGCAGTTCACATGGTTTTGTCCATTAGCAAACCAACTGTGTTTTTAGAGTGAACCAGAATCAGGACCAAGATACGAATCAGGACAAATCAGACCTGTCCTTTTTAAACAATACCCAGATCGAACCGAATGGAGCTAATTTCATTACAGCCCACAGATTCTGCACAAACTAGTAAAAGGTCACAGGTATATAAAACTAGTACTAGAATTACTCACTGGTTTGCTGGGATAAACTTTTGAGAGGTGTGTCTTTAATTTTTCCACTGTCCAGTCTAGGAAGCAATTAATTGTTTGGTCATCATATTTCTGATTGGGAGCTTTAATGACCAGGGTCACTGGGTTGTCCACCATTGCTTGATCCATGGCAAGTTGAAAGAATTCCAGGCCAGGCCTATGGGTAAAACCCCAGCACTTCAAGAAAGTGGGAAGATCACATCACACCTGTGTTTTGGTCACATGGCTCTGGGTTTTCATGCACCCGACAATTAACGGCAAGCAGAGTAGAAGACTGTAGCACACACTGTGCAATAACGAGGCACTCGGGCAGTGTAGCGCTGCCCATTCAGAGAGCTTCCAAGGACAAACCTGTAAGGAAAGAAAATGTACTATCAGTACTGCAACTTTTGAGTGGATTATCATTTATGCAGAAATAAAATATTACCATGCTGGCTATTCATGGCCCAGCATCGTTTGTACCCAAACAAATATAGTAAATGTCCCAATCCTGGGAATCAGAAAGTCACAGGGTTACAGATAATCACTGCTACATTGTGAAACCAACATGGCTTTGCTTGCTATGCTTTGAGCTTGGCACCCAATTATATTCTACCTCAATACCAACATGAATGGTGAAAATCAGTTTACAAAAAAAATAAAATTGGAAAACTCATGCCGAGCTAGTCATGTGTATACATTTTCATGTCGACATTTTGACCCTGTTAACCTACTGCATTTCGATCTTTTGGGGTAGACCAATTGACTGTCTATCTAGACACTGTAGATCCATCAACCGGAACTACTAACACCAGAGTCATAGACATTATCTTGTCATTTCCCCTAAATTTGCACGTGAATATTAACTACAGATATAGAATTGCTTTCCATCTTGTGCCATCATATTGGTAATGGTAGTCTGAGTCCATGTAACAGGAGTAACCATTTGTTCACAAATGACAACCATTTTCAAAAGTTTGCGGTGAAAAAATAATGATTTTTTTTTAATAAGTCTGTCTGAGAGAACAGCTAGCTACTCATCTCAATTCATTTTACTTCCTTGCTGTCTCTAATCTGCCAGAATTTGTTTCAGAATGCCACTCACAGTAGCTAAGAAAATAAACCGAAGGAAGAATAATAATATACACATACATACATACATACATACATACATACATACACACACAATTACGAGACATTTTTTCAATCCCAAGATTCCTGAGATCCGGGAATTGGCATCCCTAAAAGAAAAACACCCCTTCCTCCACATTAACTTACTTGGGGGAGCGGGGCAGGCAGCAGCGGTGTAGCGGAGCCGCCAGGTCGGCAGCTTTGCGGAGGCGTGGGTGTGACACCGGGAGCTGTCGATCGGGCAGCAGCGGTGCGTTGCCTATGTTCAAGTCACACTATGCAGAGCCAGCAGTCAGGAACAGCAGGATAATGTCTGAGCGAGTACTCAGGTGCTGCCCGGCATCAGACTGCGCATGGAAGCTCCAATCTCGGGATTGAATTCCTGACCATTTTAAGGCCAAATCTCGTGATCCCAGCGATCCCAATCATGAGATTGCCCACTCTAGTACTGCCTCTCCACCATACAAAAAACAGGTCCACTATAGGAAAAGCCACAGTTAAAGCATGTGCTTCAAAACCCAAGAAAAAGAATGCGGTCAAGAAGTTGCATGATGCATTTGCTAAACGTTTATTGGCAGAATCTTTATCTAGGTCAACAGCAACAAGTAATAAAATAACTCATGCCATAATTACTGTAACTTTTATGAAAGGGATGACATTAATCGCCTGGCTCCTGGGCACAAAGACATTTTAACTATGAGAGATGGATATTTATTATTTATTTACAGTCTCTAATGTAGGGTACACACCAGGACGACCCGCTCATGATGCACATCGTGAGCGGGTCGTCAGTGTCTCGTCCAACCCGCTCACGGTGACGCGGGGGGGCACGACCCGCTCACGATGTGCACCGTGAGCGGGACCGATTCGATGGCGACCCGCACCCGGCTGTATGGTCATCATTGAGATCCTACCTGCAGCAGTCCCGCGCATCGGATCGGTATCAGTCCACACCAGGACAGAAAAGGGCCCAATCAGCACACAATCTACATCGAATTGGTCGGAATTGGATCTAGATTGAGGGGATCGGGCCCCAGTCGTCCTGGTGTGTACCCAGCATTATATAGCGCAGCAGATTCCGTTGTGCTTTACAATAGTAGACAGTGATAAAAATAAACTGGGTAGCAACA
Source organism: Crinia signifera (assembly GCF_055691185.1). Classification (NCBI taxonomy): domain Eukaryota; kingdom Metazoa; phylum Chordata; class Amphibia; order Anura; family Myobatrachidae; genus Crinia; species Crinia signifera. Next base: position 210,695,281 of record NC_139221.1, on the reverse strand, counting down.
GACAGACTTGGAGGTAGGAGGGCCCTGCTGCAAGCTTACAATACATATAAATTACCATTCCAAAACCACAGATATTAAATATGGAGTTGGACTCCCCTTTATTAGTACACCAGTCCCTACATACATGGTGCAATCATTACATGCGTTTTGGTCTAGATCGCATGGCATGCAATTTGCGTGGGATGTGATCGGGACCTAGAACGTTTTGAACTGTGCAATGGGCTGTGTGTGAGAGCGTGCATCACACCCACAAAACACACCATGTATGGGCACCTTAACTGTTCATTTTGAATGATTATTACTTGGCAAAGGCGCATGGACCAACAGTTGCACATTTATGTACATTTCGGAATAAAGCCAGTCTGTTTGGAACAATCTTATTGTACTTTTATAGTGGTACAAATAAAATTTCCATTTACCACACTTTTCTTCCTATGTTTTTAATCCAACATAGTAATATAGAAATGTAAAAGTATTTGTAGAATACAGATCAGACAGTATAGGAATGCAACAGTCACTAGTACAACACTTTAGAGTTCTCTTTGGTTTATACAAACTCCCATGCAGACAAAAATTGAAAGGCAAACATCATCATATTTTGTGTGATATTACATTTCAGTCCATTGCAGAGAAGAGTTCATTGTCTGGCCTTTCCTGGGCTGCAGGGAGAAATCATTTTGAAGCTGTTGACATACTTCTGTGTTCCAGCTCTAATCTCTGAACTACGGTATTGTTCTGCTGTACAGCAGACGGTTTCCCACATTTACATTTTACCCCTCAAGACAATCTGAACAAAAAACATATCCCTTTCTCTTTGCTATCACATACACTGCTGAATGTGGCCAGCCTAGGATACTACAAAGTGCCGAATACAGCAGGGAATAGAAAAGCAGCATTCACCCTGCACAATGGGAGCCTATGGCAGTTGTACATGATGGCTGTAAGCATATTCATACATATATAGGAAAGATGGCTATACAGAAAAACCCTTTTAATGATTCTTCATCAGCTGCCATATACAAAAATGTTATGGTCCTGTTTTATCATCTTCTACAGTTTTATATGAATGGTCACTTCATCTGGGTTGCACATCAGCTGTAATCTGGAACTACTGTATAATATGCACTAAATTGGTTTGTCAGTTCTGTTTTAATGAGGGAGACTGAAAAATAGGGTATAGTATCAATTACTGACAGTCAGGATGCCGGCGTTAGTTTCTCTGACATTGGGATCCCGACTGTCAGGAGCCCAACAGGGGGGCGAGCGCATTGAAGCCCCTTGCAGGCTCTGAGAGAGCTGTGCTCACCACCTATTCTATTCTCCCTCTATCATAGCTTCCAACATGACCCTCTCCAGGAGGGACACATTGCTCTGCTCCTGCACTTTCCTCTTAATGTATGATTGCCATCACCTGTGTTGAAGCACCTTTCTTATCTATTAACCTGTTCAACACAGATGAAGGCAATCATGCATTAAGAGGAAAGTCCAGGAGCGGAGCATGGTGTCCCTCCTGGAGAGGGTCATGTTGGAGGGTCGTGGACCACCACAAGGGAATTTAGCCCATGTAAGTCAAGATTACGACTGTCGGGATTCCGATGTCAGAGAAACTGGCGGTAAGTCAGAAATGTCAGAATCACAACTGTCGGTGAGTCATCCAGCATCCTGAAAAATAGTAGCAAGCAGCAACACTAGGCTTTATCTAGGGCAGGGGTGGACTATTATTTCTGCTGGGGGACCGTTTTTAGTGAACATTTGAAGGTTACATGCAAACTATCTTGTACCCACTTTACCCATCATAAAATGTATAATAATGATGACAGCTGTGCTTAGTTGCAAGTGGGTGGGATAAGAATCCACATGCAGTCACACAGATATTTAGTATTTCACATTACCTTACCATAATGTAGTAAGAAGGCAGTAGAAAGGCTTCACTTAAAAACATGAACAGAATACATCAAGCTGTGGAACTGCTGGAAGTCTGGGGGAGAGATAAAGTCATTTTACAGACTGAAAAATGACAGATAAGTACCGATCAATCAGCCCTATCTCATTTTTCAAACAGTCTAAAATGACAGAAGCTGATTTGTTGGTACTTTATCCCTCTCCAAGATTTGATAAATATCCCCAATAGTTACTTTTAAAGGGTGGATCTTTGGGTCAGAACTCTTACTGTTGCCTCTGATAGGGGAAGGAGCCAAAAATGTGCACATACTGTGGCTGACGGCAGTTAGTCAGTGACAGCCGCACTGTACCATGAGACCAGATCCATCTTAACAGCAGTGTAGGCCACAGGCAAAGCAACGCATTTGGGGATCCTCCACACCCATTCACTGGGAAAAAAATCTAGAACAAAAAATCATAACATGCTCCTCCGTTAGTCCTGTTCCATCTCACCACCACTGTCAGCACTCTGATTGGTGGATAGTTCCAGCCATTCACCAATCAGCATGCTGACAGCCATGCAATATCTGGCTGCAGGCTGGAAGGCAGGTAAAGAATGCTGGACTCATGATTGGTTGATAGCTTCAGCCATCCACAAGTCAGCATGCTTTCAGTCAATCACTGTTCGACTTCAGGCTGGGAAGCAGGAAGAGAATGCAAGACAATCACAGCTACCGGGCAGCATTCTCTACTGCCTCTCAAGAGCTCAGGAGACAGATGCCCACAACCCAATCCCTCCCCAGATCGAAGGCCTCTAAAATTATTTGGGGGGCCTTCGGGTATCTGCTAATTGAGCCCATATGTTGAGATGGCCCTACATGAGACTGCTTGGGTAACAGCAGAGAACATACAAGTGCACCCGGCTGTTCTCCACCCTTCCCGAAATTGGTGCAATGATATGTGACTGGTTGGGTCACTTGCCATCGAGTGAGGCCTGCAAGACACATTTTTCCCACACCTAACCTATTGACCTAGTTATATTTGTAATGTAGGTGGTATCTTTAAGAATGATCATACCACTAAAAAAAAATGCTATTCAGAGTCCAAATGAAATCATTGTAGTACAGCCATAAAGAGAAATCAAAACCGATATAGTTTTCAAAAGTCTAGCCCAACAGTCAAGTAGCGACAAATCATTTATTAGTAGACTTACCTCAACACTTCCCATTGCCATAATCTGCTTATTACATTTGCTATCTGATATTGTACTTTAGACCATTCCACAAAGACATTTTGCTGCTTGTTTAGTAAACATAGACAAAAATTATAATGTGGATACTACTACCTTTTAGTGGCATATTAGAGAATACAGGGAGTGATTCAATCATAATTTTGCAACTGATCTCCATCTAAAGTGACGGGAGATCTTAAGGTGACATGCACTTTGCACCAAGCAGACCTGGTTTAGCTACGTAAAGAGCATAAACCCATCTAACTAATGGGCACGACGTGAAAGGTGATTTTCACACATTTCAGCTCACCACCACTGGAGGCTGCAAGCTGAAACGTGTACATCCATAGCTATTCACAACCGAACAGAGCATTGCCATTGGAAGTACTACAACCCCCCACCCACACATCCCAAACAATTTTATAGTAAGTGCATTATGTTAAAGAATCAGGGGGGGGGGGGGGGGGGACTCTCTTAGCAATTAAGCTTCTAAAAATTAAAAAAGCTAACCCTTCTTTCCTTCACTCAGGGGAAGGTGAAGTACTATGGTATATGGGGGTGTTAAGTACATTTGTGTTACCGGACTCCAAGAACGGGGCTGCTTTCAAGGATTCTGCCTCGGCTGTGACACATGCCAGCTTATTGGTGCAAATTGGATAGCCATGGGCAAGACAAATACCTACAACCAATGATTACGAATAATGTGATACCGCCCATACAAAGCATTCCATGCCACCTCGAAGGAAGCCAAGGCAGCCCGGTTCTTCAAAAAGTGTAAAGTTAATCTGCTAGAGCAGGCCTGGCCAACCTGTGGGTCCCCCGCTGTTGTAAAACTACATGTCGGAGAATACCATGCCATAGTTTTGCTATAAGGGAATGTTAAAACTGTGGCAAGACATGATATGATTTGTAGTTTCAAACCATCTGAAGAGTCACAGGTTGGCCAGGACTGTGCTAGAGCATAATAGACTGAAACCAAGAACCTTCACAGGGATGGTCTATTTAAACCATGAGTAATTTATTAACACACTAACACACACACACACCCCCCATGCATAATAATTTCTAGTTGCCATGCGATGCAGGAATAATAAAGTTAAACTTTTGGGAGTAAAATGCAAGACACAATAAATATGTCCCATAGACACATGAACAGTGGTGTAATGAGGGCGAGGCAAGTGGGGCTCATATCCTGGGTGCTGTTGCAGACTCTATAATGGGTGACGCATCTGTCCAGTTCATTGTACACCTGATGGAGTGTATGCAGCTGCCACCCGCCAGTACTGTAGAGCAGCAAATGCTGAGCTGGCAGCTGGTGTCTGTGCGGCCTGGCCAAAGGAGGGAAGAGAGGCCTTGATCCCCCTTTCCCCTTCCAGTTGCTTAGAGTCCAATCCTGGTGGGGATTAATCATCATCTCATTCCATCTGTGCGCTGATGCAGTTCTTGTGCGCTGATGCAGTTCTTTGACCAGGTAAGAGCATTGTAATACTGTATATTTGTCATCCACTGATACCACCCTCTCCTTTGTATCGCCCTCAGCCTGTCACCTTCTCTCTGGCATCACTCACTAATAGGTGTGCAACTGAGTTCCACCAACTGTAATGGTGAGGTGGAACTAGTTCAACCTCCACTTTGGCCCTGCACAGTAATTCTAACACAAAATCATTATAGTTTGCAGGAGGTGCCAAAAACTCAACCACTAGCTTGGTCTCTGCCTAATGGTGGTGGTGAGGGGGGTGATCAGGTGGCAGGGGGAAAGGAGTGCTCCCACCTATCCAGGGTCATTTTAAGCCCTGCTCACTACTTGTAACCACTCTCTCTGTTATTAACTACTTGTTTGCAGTCACTCTCTCCATGGCATCACCCACTATTTGTCACAGTCACTCTCCCTGGCATCACCCACTATTTGTCACAGTCACTCTCTCTGGCATCACCCACTACTTGTCGCAGTCACTCTCTCCCCGGTGTCACCCGCTACTTGTCGCAGTCACTCTCTCCCTGGTGTCACCGGCTACTTGTCGCAGTCACTCTCTCCCTGGTGTCACCGGCTACTTGTCGCAGTCACTCTCTCCATGCGTCACCCGCTACTTGTCGCAGTCACTCTCTCCATGCGTCACCCGCTACTTGTCGCAGTCACTCTCTCCATGCGTCACCCGCTACTTGTCGCAGTCACTCTCTCCATGCGTCACCCGCTACTTGTCGCAGTCACTCTCTCCATGCGTCACACGCTACTTGTCGCAGTCACTCTCTCCATGCGTCACCCGCTACTCGTTGCAGTCACTCTCTCCATGGTGTCACCCGCTACTCGTTGCAGTCACTCTCTCCATGGTGTCACCCGCTACTTGTTGCAGTCACTCTCTCCATGGTGTCACCCGCTACTCGTTACAGTCACTCTCTCCAAGGTGTCACCCGCTACTCGTTGCAGTCACTCTCTCCATGGTGTCACCCGCTACTCATTGCAGTTACTCTCTCCATGGTGTCACCCGCTACTCATTGCAGTCACTCTCTCCATGGTGTCACCCGCTACTTGTTGCAGTCACTCTCTCCATGGTGTCACCCGCTACTTGTTGCAGTCACTCTCCCCATGTGTCACCCACTACTTCTTGCAGTCAATCTCTCCCTGGCACCCCACATTACTTGTTGCAGTTACTCTCCCCCTGTTTTCACAAACTGCTTCTCTCAGTACTCTCTCCATGGCATGAGATCAAGTCCCCTCTTCAGGTGCACTCAAGCAGGGCATTTGAGATTTTTCCCTGGGTGCCAAAAACCCCACTTATGCCTATCCACAAATACGCCCGCATTTTTAGTTATACAATAATATGCTGTATTATTGTGATTGCAGTGCAAATGATGTAGACACAGGGAGACATTATTTTAGTCATGTACTACATTACAGCATACCACTTTTATGCAGCCAATACATATTACAAATGGGGATGTCAACACAATGCTCAGGCTGACAGATAATGCAGTGTGAGGAACATGCACATAAATGTTATGGTATGTTCATGTTTACTAATAGTTAATAGGGGTGCCTCTGAAGGTATGCTCTTGTTATTGTTAGTACAGTAATGCAGCTATTTCTATTAAACGCTGCTGCCTATTGTTATGTTGTGACTGGCTATTTTTATTAACCGTGCTGCAATGCCTTCTGTAGTAATCACATTATTTATGTACTGTGTGCTATAGTGTCTTGCTGTGTTTGTTATTAGTAGCGTTACACGCTGCTGTCAGTGCTGTTTTTATTACCTTAAGGTGGTAGTGGAGGTGTGCTGACACACAGAGCGCCCCCTCCCCCTGCTGCTGTTGTCCCCGCTGTCAGCAGCTCAGGGTCTCTGCCCCGGACACAGCTGTACAAACTGGGAGGACCTGTGGACGAGCGCCGGATAACGGAATGACGTCACCAGTCCACGCCCCCGGCACGGCTGTCTGTGCCGGACATGAAGCGTACGCACGCAGACAAGTCACCTCCTCCCGGATCACTGTCTGTCACACACAGGCAGGCGGCGCCCGTGCAGGGTTTCTCAACGTGGCTGTGCCTGGCCTCAGAGTCAGTGGTGATTATACAGGAAACCGCAAGGAGGCAGCAGCAACTCGCTAACAGTGTGAGCGTCTGAGCGAGTTATCACGAGTTTGGAATTGCGGGAGGAGGCGTCAACGGAGAAATAAAAAAAAATTATAAAAAGGTGTTAACAAAGCCAAAGTAGAAACTCCCGGTGGGACCCACTACCTGTGGGCCCAATCTGACCTATTCCTCCTCCATTTATCAGGATCCATAATCTATCCCATGGTTTTCAACCTCGGTCCTCACGTACCTACCCCCAACAGTTCACTTTTTTCAGGTCTCCACAAAGAATCACAGGTGAAATAATTAGATCCACCTGTGATCTTTTAAAATGTGTCAGTGAATAATGAGTGCATCTGTACACCTGCCGGGGGGGAGGAGGGGGTTTGAGAAGCACTGCATACCTTCCTTGAGGACCGAGGTTGAGAAGCACTGCATACAGGGGCTGTCTGGCAACTTTCAGCCTGGGGGGCAACACAAGCAAGTGGCCCATCGCCATCGTTTCACCACCCTATCCTCTCCCGTCTAGTATGCAGCAAGGATTAAACAATCCTTCCCCACACACACACATACAACAGAAACGGGGAAAGTGTGCGCCGAATGCGCGTTACAAAAATTTACACTGTGATGCCCATTACACCTAAAGCCAACACTGTAATGCTAATTACACATAATGCCACACACCGTAATGCCCATTACACATAATGTCACACACACCGTAATGCCCATTACACCTAAAGCCATCACTGTAATGCTAATTACACATAATGCCCCACACCGTAATGCCCATTACACATAAAGCCATCACAGACGTAATGCCAATTAAAGATAACGCCACACCGTAATGCCCAAACATAATGCCACACACCGTAATGCCCATTACACATAATGCCAACACCGTAATGCCCATTACACATAAAGCCAACACTGTAATGCCCATTATACATAAAGCCATCACCGTAATGCCAATTAAACATAATGCCACACACCGTAATGCCCATCAAACATAATGCCACACCGTAATGCCCATTACACATAATGCCACACCTTAATGCCAATTACATATAATGCCACACACCGAAATGCCCATTACACATAATGCCAACACCATAATGCCCATTACACATAAAGCCATCACCGTAATGCCCATTAAACATAATGCCACACACCGTAATGGCCATTACACATAATGCCACACCTTAATGCCAATTACATATAATGCCACACACCGAAATGCCCATTACACATAATGCCAACACCGTAATGCCCATTACACATAATGCCATCACTATAATACCCATTACACATAATACCAGCAACGTAATGCCCATAAAACATAATGGCAATACCATAATGCCCATTAAACTAAATAATTATACCATATAAATGCTGCTTACCTATATCGCTTGGTGCCAGGGGTTACCTGCTTCTTGCCAGGTGTTTCATTCTTGCCATGGGGATTTTTTGCAGGGGGGAGCCAGGGTACATGCTCGTTGCCAAGGGGATCCATTTAAATCATACTTGCCTAGTTTTGAAAACTAGTTTCAGGGAGATTTTAGCTGCTAGTGGAATGCTCCATGCCGCTGAGAGCGTGAGTCATGATCCGCCCAGGGGGTGTGTCTAACTCCACCTATAGACGTACCTATTGCCACTAGGGGGTGTGCCCTACAGTAGCAGAAGAAAACTCAAAAACTCTGGGCCTGATTCAGATGTCGATGCTGCTGTATGCAACACTGCATTATATGTTTTAAAGAAAATATTTCTGCCTCTCTTGCTGCCTATCCTGAGACAAAGGGCCTTATTTTGGTTCATTCTTTCTGACAAAATCCTTCTTAGATGGACAAAACCATGTGCACTGCAGGGGGGGGCAGATGTAACTTGTGCAGAGAGAATTAGATTTGGGTGAGTAATTTTGTTTCTGTGCAGGGAAAATACTGACTGCTTTATTTTTACACTGCAATATAGATCTCACTTTGAAGTAAAACCCCACCCAAATCTAATTCTCTCTGCACATGTTACATCTGCCCCACCTGCAGTGCACATGGTTTTGCCCATCTAAGAAGGATTTTGTCAGAAAGAATGAACCAAAATAAGGCCCAAAGAGAGAAGTAAAGAGAGACCGAGAATGCATGTGTAATGCTCAGTGTCCTGTTTTCAAGCAATATATTGCTCAATGTCTCCTTTTCATCAGCGACCAGAGATGATCGCTGATGAGAAGGAGAAACTGGGGGAAACTGGGGGGAAACAGCTGACTGCCGGGGAAAGCGCTGGTGGCAGGAGCATGCTCCTGCGACAAGCGACCATTGCAGGGCTGGCCACGGGAGCGCGTTCCCGGCAATTTATCGCCCATAGCACATGAAATCACTGGCAATATGGTCGCTCAGCGACCATATTGCCAGCGGTATGTGCGAAATATCGCCCCCTGTGTACACAGCTTAAGAGACAGAGGGGCGGAGTGTGTGAGACAGAGGTGGGAGAGAGAGTGGGAATGTGTGTGAGAGGGAGAGTGTAAGGAATGAAAAGAGAGAGTTTGTGAGAGAGTGTGAGGGAGAAAGGGCGACCATTTGCATGCGCCATCAGTGGCGTAAGGTCCTTGACCGGAGGCAAGATAAATGTTGGTCTACCACAGTCCCCTCACCAATGTATACAGTATCTATATACACACATAGACACCTCTGTCATTCAATAAAAACACACACCTCTGTCCCACTGATGTGTCACAGCTCCCGATGTGTGTCCCATCAAGAGGGGGCTTGTGGGTCGTCTGGCTACTGTGAGAGGTGGCTTGCGGGTCGTCTGGCTCCTGTTAGAGGTGGTATGTGGGTCGGCTGTTAAAAAATGTAAAACTAAAATCACCTAAAAGACAGAGGGGCACATTCATTAGTGATCACTCTAAATCCGCCACTGCCACTCAACACAAACACATGCACCTTTTTCACTCAGACACATGCACACCTCTTTCAGTTAACATGTCCATGCACACACACACATCATTCTATCACTTAAAAACTCTCAAAACCCCTCACTTAAAAACACCACATACCTGTTTCACTAAAAACACACATGCACATACACCTTTCACTGCACACACACAGGGTAGTATTCAATGCGGCCGGCGAGGGGGTTAAACAGTGAGGATCGCAGAAAACCAGCGATCATCCCTGTTTAAATCCCTCACCAGCCGCTTGCCCTATTCAATGTTCTGGGGGAATCCTCACCATCACAGGACGGGGAGGATTCCCCCAAACAGCGAGACCCGCGGCTAATGCAGTGAACCCGCTGTATATAGCCGTGAGTCTCGCTGCTTCTGCAGCCACATACGCCAATTCCCCCTCACTCAAAAAACGGAGCGAGGGGGAATTGGCGTATGAGGGGGGTGAGTTTAATACTGACAGGGTGAGTGGTGACAGCGAGCAGGAAGCCCTGCTCGCTGTCGCCGCTTGCCCACAGCATTGAATACATCCCACACACCTCTGTCACTTTAAAAAACATACATACACCTCAATCACTTATAAACATCAATCACAGGCCTCTTAAAAAAACAAAAAAAACGTGCAGAACATATATAGTACCATTATATTACACACATCCCCCATATTACAGCCAATACATTATGCACACCAGCCCCCCCATATTACAGCCTGTCCACATAACCATAACATTATATTACATTATCAGAATCAGAATCAGAATCAGAATCAACTTTATTGGCCATGTGTGCTTGCGCACACTAGGAATTTTTTGTGGATTACAGTGCAGCATCAGCAGGGATGAAATGGGGGGGGGGGGGGGGGGGGAACGACGACACGTTACATGCATACCATTGAGACATTTTACACATTCCATTGAGACATTAAACGCATTACATTGAGAGCATTAAGACATCACTTGCGGGGATCACATGCCTGCCACGCCGCACAGCGCCTATGCAGCCCCCTGCCCCCCCCACACACACACACTGATATATTATACACCCTCCCCCCCACACTGTGATGCATCATACACCCTCCCCCCCAAACACTGTGATACATTATACACTCCCCCCCTAAACACTGTGATACATTATACACCCCCCCACACACACACACACTGTGATACATTATACACCCTTCCCCTCCCCCTTTGCATTAAATTATACACACACACACATTATACACAGCCTCCCTCTCCCCAGTACACACTCACATGTCTGTGTTGCTCCTTCCTGGGAGGAGCAGGGACTTCCTGGTGAAGGTCTGAGGGAGGCAGCATAGGAGCAGGGACAGAGAGCAGGGCTGGCCTGATGGATGGAGCCTGAGCCTCCTGCCGTGCTCAGTGTTTGTGGAGGGCGGGGCCAGCCTCCGGGAAGTAGCAGAGGCAAGCCCTGGCTGTCAGCTCTCTGCTCCTCCCGAGAGTCCCGCTCCCGATGCACAGCCCATACTTGCCGCGGATTGCGTCATTTAGCCCCGCCCCCTCCCCGCGGACCCGCGAAAGTCATAGTTTTTAGACCGCGGGGAGAGGGGGAGCCGGGGCTGTAGGGAAATGTGGGAGACTTGCCCCCCTTCCCGGGGGACCGGGAGGGGGACCCGATTTGCGGGACCCTCCCGGCCATTCCGGGAGGGTAGGCAAGTATGGCACAGCCTCAGCTCAGAGTGACATCCTGCACTGTCTGCAGCTCGGCCACCCAACCCCGCGGTGGCCTGCTGCGATGTGCTGAGCTCTCTGCTAGCCCCGCCCACCACCATTTCCGGACGCGCAACTGTAAAAATCGGGAGAGTAGGCAAGCCTGATTTAAATAGCGCGCCAGCGCTACCCGAATCCGCAGTTCCGGGTAGAGCTGGCCGCACTGTTCTCTTCAGTTCTGACAGTCACTAGAGGTATAGCAGTACCTCTAGTGACTATCTCCTATAAGGTGGCGGCCATTTTTGGAGAGGCCGTCACCTTACATTCGTGCGGCCAGGAACAGCTTGTGCTGAACACACGGAGGTGGCCGGCGGCTGCGGCGGTGATGGCTGGGCTGCGGCGGCGTGTGCAAGATGCACACAGCGGCCCAGCCAGTAGATAGTCATGCCAGCCTGGGGGGCATGTGGCACTCTGCCCCCCGGCCCAGCCCGCCTCTGACTGCATACCTTCCAACTTGTGAAACTAGCACTTCGGATGGTACTTGTGTAGTTTCACGGCGGCAGGGAAATTGCATTGCATTGCATGTGATCACGTGCGATGGTACTCTTGTAGTTTCAAGTTTCCCCTGCCCACGCATCGCACCGCATGTGATCTGATTGCATGCAATGTGATTTAGCACACCCCCACTATCCACGCCACCCGAAAGCATGGCTAGCATAGTGAGCCCTGCGAGGGGACGCGGTACGTGTCCTCCCGACCTGTTCATACCCCAACTATCCACGTCGGCGTGGAGTTGATTTTATAAAGTGTGGTGAGCCACCGAGTCTGAAGCATGGAGAGCAGGCGATGAAAACGAGACCACGCTTTGGGCGCGGAGGCTCGCTGCACTCGCCACACTTTATAAAATCAACTCCACGCCGACGTGGATAGTGGGGGTATGAACAGGTCGGGAGGACGTGTACCGCGTCCCCTCGCAGGGCACACTATGCTTGCCACGCTTCAGGGTCGCATGGATAGTGGGGGTGTGCTAAATCGCATGCGGTCCGATCGCATGCGATGCAGGCAGGGGAAACTTGAAACTACAAAAGTACCATCACATGCGATGCGAATTCCCTGCCGCAACAAGTCGGACCGGTTTATGGGGGCCTTTACCATTAGCAATCTTAATAGCATTGGTTATACTTTGTGGTAACATTATCTTGGAATCCCTAACAGCCATCAATTCATGTATTTTGGGAGTGATATATTCCCAATGTTCTTGATTCAGAGGACATTCTCATGTGAGATAAAAGAAGATCACAAGCTCTGTATTACATCTCACACAGGAAATCATCTCAAATAAAAATGTACAAAATGTATCCAATTTGATGTATTATGTGATTATTGTTATTTGGGTATTTATGTAACAAATTGGTCCATTGGACAAGATTAGCCCACCAAGCTATTGGTTTTAAGACATAATGGGTGAACTGTAATAGGGTGAGATAATCAGAAGTTAGATATTTGGTAAGAAATCTTCAGTTTACAGCGGCAATCATTTACGCTGCAAAATCAATCTCTCACTTTCTGATTCTCTCCCCTATTACATTTCACCCAATGTATCCAGTATCTTAAGGCTCTACCCATACCACCCAAGTTTCATTTTAGTTTTGTGATCCCAATAGGCAAGATATCTCATGGGGATTTAGCAGCCATTTTTCTAATTAATGCAAAATAATTACAATTGAGAAATACGTTGAAGCGCAATATTGGTATAATGTTTTGTGTGTGCATGTGTGTGTGTATATATATATATATATATATATATATATATATATATATATATAGACACTATACAAAATGTAATGAGGCTGGGACCCGGCCGCAATTCGGCCTCAATGTAATCGGCCTCCCGGGAAACTTCCCGGTCATTTTAATGGCAAATCCGCCCCTGTATAATATATATATATATATATATATATATATATATATATATATATATATATATATATATATATATATACATATATATACAGTATATCCACACATGCATCATATTTGTTTTACCTGCAACTTGCCTGCAGACAACTAGGATGAACTTACACCCCTGACCCCTCACATATATTTTGTTTTACCCACAGCCTTGATTCTCAGTGGATAGAAAAATACTAGGGGGCATATTTATTGACATGTGTTTTCAATGGTAAAAGCAGCCCCTGTTATACTACTTTCAGACCGCAAATGCCGTGTCGCACACGGGATTAGGACACAGGTCCCATCCCCAGAGCAACACGGCATATGCGGTCTGAAAGTTCCGACATGGCATATTGCTGAGTCGGTGACGTCACATGGGGTGGAGCTGGGCGGCGGCGCGTCATCGGGGGCTTAGGAGGAGGCAATACTTGGAGCTGACAGTGCTGCCTCCTCCATACTGTGAATGGGACACGGGTCGCTCGACCCAGGCTTCACACTGCACTTGACACGGGTCATAGCCGTGTTCAACCCTGGTCATTATCAGGGTTGAACACCTGTGTTACCCGACCCGTGGTGGCCTTTTCAGACCGCACCTTGACCCATGTTGGGGCCGCAAGAACCCGGCAATAACCCGGGTCTAGAGTGCAGTCTGAAAGCGGTATTATTAAATACACTTTCCTGAGCATGGCCGCGATCGCTCTTTACATAGCATTAGTCACTGTAACCCATGGGATACATTTTGCATCATTGATCAGGAGAGGGATCAGACGATTGCCTCCTCAACATTAGCGGCCACATGGTCAGAATTCTATGTCCGAATCTTAAAAGAAAAGTGATTGCATAAGCAATCAGCTTCTTTTCTACACTTTGCAGCACAGGGACAGACTCTTATTGAAGCACATATCCCTGCTGGTGTTTTTGAACACATTGCCCCTATAATTTATTTCTTCTTTCTTGTTGCAGCATTATGTATTGAGAAGAAATGATAATTATTGGGATTGGTATGAGATTATAAATATGCCCCTAACCCAATCCCAATTTTATAATAAATGCTGTTCAGAAGCTAATTAAATATGCATAAACCTGCATTGGTCCCAGCAAAGCTCTGAAAAATTCTTGTATGTATCTATTTATGCACAAATCCTCCCCATGAGATACATGTTTAATTTGATCTGCTAATGATTTGCATTTTTGCTGCATCATAAAACAAGTAGTGATCAGTTATTCTTCTGTATTTGCAATACCAAAGTTAAAATGACCCTACATTATCTTTCACTTGCTATAAAATGCCATGAAAAATTAATATAGAAATATGCATTTTGTTTAAGTGTCTCTGTTCATAGTGCTGCTTTTGTCTAAAGCCATCATAACATTTTTTTCTATGTGTTTAAGTGACTCTTTTTGGTTTGCACATGAGTACATCAAAAGCTTGTCAGCAATGTGGCAAATTGTATTACTTAAAGATTTTTCTCCCCAGATCAGGACTGGTTTAAACATGATGGAATCCAAAATTAGAGTCTGATTCTGGAACAAATATTTGCTCAAATTTGCTCAAAAAAAGTTTTTAAAACTGCGCCTGAATCTAAGTCGCTAAAAAGTAACACATTGGATGTGCCTCGTATTGTGGGGCTAATTCAGATCTGTTTTCACAGCTGTGAATTTGCACGGCGGCTGATTATCAATAAACTGCACATTTGTAAGGCCCATTTTACGCATGCCGTCCTGCTATGAAATCCTGCTTTTTCGATTCGCACACTGGTCGCAAGGTGATTGATAGGAAGAAAGCCTCTGGGGGCTCGAAAGCGGCTGTTTAGTGAGAGTGATAAGAGAAATGCAGGCATGACTATGAAAACGCTGGGAGTGTTGCAGTGGCGTAAGTTCGTCCCAGTTGCCCGGAGGCAAGATAAATATTGGTGCCCCCCCAAACACACACACCATCTTATATAAATATATGTATGCATGTGTGTATGTTATGGATTATTATGTTAAGAATAAAGAGTGTGACCTCTATGGTCCTGCTAGGAGGAGGAGTCAGCCACAGAAGCAATATCAATGGCTTTCAATTAACTGATTCAAACTCCCAGGGGAGGAGAGGTGCCCCCTTGGGAGCAGGAGCCCGGTGGCAGATGACTCCATTGCCTCCCAGAGTTCTGCCTCTGAGTGTTCGGGAAAACACTAGGCGTGCCTGAGCATTTTAGGGGAGGGTCATGTCAGCTCCAGGCCGGAAATGCCTTTTTTCATCTCACCACCGAGTAAGTCTCTGCTTAGTCCGAGCCTGCTATTAGTTGTGGCCAGTGTAAAAACCAGTCAGTGGTGAGTCTGTACAATGGTTTATGGCAGTGGTTCCCAAACTTCTTTGGTTTAAGGCACCCTTTGGGTCTCCATGATTTCATCAAGGCACCCTTAAGCCAAAATAATAACCGAACGGTCCATAGGTATTTCTGAGAGTAGCCCTATTTCCTATGACCGATCCGCGAGTCTAATACCGTGATGTAGTATTCAGAGCTGCCGATAAAGGCTATGGCCTCGTTGTCCAAGACGTAACTACATATATAAAGGAGTGCGACAGGCAACTAACAGATAGCAGTGTATATGAATTGCTGAACAGTGACCTGACTGATGTGTACAAAAAGGAACTTGATCTCCTCCTGTCAGCCGCGTTAAGAAAGGGATTCATCACTGAGCAACTTCAGCGTGCCCTTACACAAGACCATCCCTCTGTACCAATCTTTTTCACCCTCCCGAAAATACACAAGAACATGATAGACCCTCCTGGGTTTCCTATCATTTCAGCACAGAATTCAATCTTTCAACCGATCTCCCAGTTTCTAGACAGCATCTTGCAGCCAATGATCCGTGATCAACCAACTTATATCAAAGATACGACAGACTTTTTAAACATCTTAAAACAAACTCCTCAAGTACCATCTGACACCTTGTTATGTGTCATGGATGTAAATATCTTGTACACAAGCATACCCCACGAAGACGGTTTGCAAGACTTTTTAACCAATAACAACATGCAATCGCTAGATATAGAGCTGTTCCTGAATTTACTGAATTTACTTCGAATGACACTCACCAAAAATGATTTCCTTTTTAATGGAAATTTTTTTAAACAGCTGTCCGGGTGCTCCATTAAAGTCAATTATAAGGCGAACCATCTTAAACACCTTCATACTGTACATGAGGCTTAGGGCAGACCCGTCGTAACGGGCATTCCATCTTTCACACCTTACCACACTACCCCTAAACATGCCTTGTAGCACATGATATGATCTGTTGAGATACCTGTGTGTAAAACTAGAGGGTACCTCACTGAAGAGGGTCCAACAGGATGACAGCACCTTCCCATTCCCCATACGCTGATTTCTAATATGCTGCTTTCTTATATTTCTTATATGCTGAGCTCCGCCATCTCTAGATGCTAACCCCTATTTAATACTGGGCCATAACATTATGCACTGTAACATTATGTACTAGATACAGCCTACAACATTATAGGAACCCCCTTCTCTTTAACTGACATCTTAATATCACTCACACTGGAACATATATGCTCACAATCACGTAGAACAGTATATCTGACACAATACACCTAACACATTGTACATGTCTTGTAATTTATGATGAGTGATTTTTAATCTTCTATGTTCACATTTATTCTTTCATAACTGTATATGGCGTGCTCCTGCGGCCGCCGGCATTGGCGGATTCAGGGGGGCACCCGGGCACGTGCCCCCCTGACATTTTTTTGTAGATGAGGAACAGGGCTTTCCAACGAGCCCAGCCCCATGTCTTTAGCCCCCTGGGAACCGGCGATATCTCTCCTTGAGAAAGACCTCAGCAGATGTAGAAAGGCGTCAGGGGGGCCCGGGAACTTTGAGTGGACAGCAACGTGGATATCTATTGCTCCTTGGCTCTCAAAGAAGGTGTACTAGTGTGTCACAAACTTGGGGTGCACTACCACTCGGGGATTGGCTAGACCTGACACAGGGGCGCGGAGTCTAACCGTGCCAGGGGTTTTCTGCCAGTGACCCCTCCAAGCGGGATATGGGCTTCTGCGGCACCCGACACGTCGGTCGCGGCCCCCTGGTCAGGTTCCCCGTATGAGTGGTGGTAGCTTGTGGAATATGGAGCGTGGTCGTCAAGCCGGGTCAGTAACAGGTGGACAGAAACGATACCAATGGATGCAGCAATGATTAGTCAGAGTCAGGCCGGGTCATACACAGGAAGGCACAGGATGCGGTACACAGGGAGCAGGCAGGAGGATGGTCACAGAACAAGCCAAGGTCATACACAGGAATCACTGGACACGGTACCAAAGGATCAGGCAGGAGAATAGTCAGGAAACAAGCCGGGGTCAAATACAATAATCAGAAGTCTGGAATAGTACAAGGCACTGGAACGCTGGAGCTGGTGTGAACCTATACTCTGGCAGCTTCTTTCTGCCAGAGGCTGCCTTTTATAGGAAGCACAGGGAACTCACAGGTGAACTAATCAACGGGCTGAGCATGCTTAGTTTACACTGAACTCTCCTGCAGGAGAGAGTTACCAGGTGTTACTAATTAGCTGAGCTCAGATCTCACAGCACAGTTCAACTATACAGAGCTTGTCAGCAACAAGGACTCCTCCAGGTGCTGTAATTAGCAAAGCTCAGGCCACACAGAACTTCCTTGCAGCATGGAGCAGGCTGAACAGACAGGAGAAGCCACAAACCAGGTAAGAAACAAACAATAACTGAATGTTGTGACATTACCTCCCCCTCTAGGGGTGGGCTCCGAACACCCCATAAGGAAATTTTTAGGGTCGTCTGCGGTGCTTCGTCTTTTTGGAAGATCGCTTGGATTTGGTCGATTGATGTGCGACCTTTGGGTCTACAAAACGGGCTCTGGCCAACACTAGACCCCCCAGAAAGGGAGCGGCATCGTGTTCAGAATCATAATCTGAGTTGGAGTCTAGTTCTGGGGTGCAGATCAAAGACTTTTTGGCTGATGATTCACTGAGACCATGAAGTGCTAGAGAGCCGACACGAATGCCCCTAACTGTTGAGTTCTTTGACTCAGATCTTGGTAAAAAAAAATTCCCAGAAGCACTAGTAGTCTCCGCATGCCGTCTAGATGACCCATGGTTTTGAAGAGGCATGGACAGATTTTCAACCAAGGAAGATGAAGGAGTCTTTGATCCAAATTTGTCAATCACGGCCCTGGAGAATAATATCAGATCTCGCAGTCGAGGATCATTGGCTTCCACAAGTGGATTGACCCATTCTAGTGCTTCTCCTCGGAAGGATAAGATCATATATTTTACAATATTTGCCAGATTAACCCCGGAGGATGGATCAAAGTTCATGGCATCTAAGTAGTAATCAGCTAAAGCCTGGTAATGGGCAATGTTCCCATCAAAGCAAATGACTTCAGAAGATTCTTCAACTGGCTTTTGTGTACTAGCCAACCCTGGTGGGACCTTAGACACAACGGATGTCTCTTGGACTTGAGGCACTGCTGAAGCCTCATGGATGTTCAGTACAGTAGGCATTGGTACTTTAGAAATTTTTCCTTGGCTGACACGTTTAGGCCCAGAGATCATGGAGGAAGGCCCAAAGGCCAAGGAACTATACCTGGAGACCATGGAGGCAGGCCCGGAGGCCACGAAAACTGGCCCGGAGGCCACGGAGACAGGCCCGGAGGCCACGGAGGAAGGCCCAAAGGCCAAGGAACCATACCTGGAGACCATGGAGGCAGGCCCGGAGGCCACGGAAACTGGCCCGGAGGCCACGGAGACAGGCCCGGAGGCCACGGAGGCCGTGGCACATAGGTCCTCATGCCCGGAGGCAAGGGCAGATGGGTCCTCATGCCCGAAGGCAAGGGCAGATGGGACCTCATGCCCGAAGGCAAGGGCAGATGGATCTCTATTGGGAGTGACAGACTTGGAACCCCCACCAGGGGTGACACACTCGGAACTCCCATCTGGAGTGAAGGACTTGGAACCCCCTTCTGAGGTGATTAACTCGGAACCCCCACTTGGGGTGACGGACTCGGAACCCCCACTTGGGGTGACTGACTCGGAACCCCCACTTGGGATGACTGACTCGGAACCCCCACTTGGGGTGACGGACTCGGAACCCCCACTTGGGGTGACAGACTCGGAACCCCCACTTGGGGTGACGGACTCGGAACCCCCACTTGGGGTGACTGACTCGGAACCCCCACTTGGGGTGACGGACTCGGAACCCCCACTTGGGGCGATTGACTCTGAACCCCCTTCTGGGGCGATTGACTCGGAACCCCCTTCTGGGGTGATATATAGAGCCCCTTCTTGAGGCAAAGTGCTCAGTGGCCTAACCTGGGAAGCCACACTCAGAGACCCTTCCTGGGGTGTGGCGACCAGAGGATCCTTTTGGGGTGCAACTCTCGGAGATTCCTCTTGGGGTAGTGTACTCAGAGGCCCTTTTTGGGGTACCACTTTCAGAGACCCCTCTTGGGGTGCAGTGCTCGGGAAACCCTCCTGGGGCGCAATGCTCAGAGACCCTGTTTGGGGTGTGGTACTCTGAGACCCTGCTTGGAGTCTGACAGTCTGAGACTCCTCCTGGTGCACGACACTCTGAACCCCGTTCTGCGGCTTGAGAATTTGAGAACCCTCCTGGGAAATTACCCTCCGAGACCCCTTCGGAGGAAAAAGACTCAGTACCCCTTCTTGGGGCTCGCCATTCTTAGACCCCTCTCGGAACTCGACACTGTGAGAGTCCACTTGGGGTGAAACACTTTGATGCCCCTCTTTGGGCAAGACACTAGGAAGCCCTTCCTTGGGCAAGACACTAGGAAGCTCCTCCTAGAGCACAATAATCGGAAGCCCCTCCTTGGGCAGGACACTAGGAAGCTCCTCCTGGAGCACAATAATTGGAAGCCCCTCCTTGGGCAGGACACTAGGAAGCTCCTCCTGGAGCACAATACTCGGAAGCCCCTCCTTGGGCTGGACTAACAGAACCCCCTTCTGAGGCTGGCTGGACAGAACCCCATCTTTGGGTTTGATACTCGGACTCCCCTCCTGGGGCTTGTGACCATGAACTCCCTCCTGGGGCTGAATGGACAGGACTCCCTTCTGGGGTTGGACTGATGGGGCCCCCTCTCGGAACTTGACACTCGGGTTCGCTTCTTGCGGCTTGACCGAAAATTTACTGCTTTTAGGTAAAAAGATTTTAGTTCTTGGACCACAGTGATAGCCATGAAACTCTTCCTGAGTGGGCACAGAAGCAATAACCTTATTCCTGGCCTCTCGGAGGGAGCAATCCCCAATCAAATGGTCCTGGCCTCCACAATAAAAACATAAATTTAAGGACCTGCGTCGCTGGCGTTCCTCATCTGACAACTGGGGACAAGGCCGACTCACGTACTTGTCCTTAAAGGGCACAGATGTATTTGCCAATGGGGTACCCGGAGTGGAATCTGAGGGTCTTGCAGGCACCAAGCCCACAGTAGACTCGCCGAGCAGTTTGGTGACAAGGGTGAGGACGTTAGACAGCAGCTCCTGTAACTGCTGTACTAGCAGGCGAGGCACCCTAATGGACTCCGGATCAGAAATCACTGGTGTTGGAGAGGGTGGAGCGAGGTCCAATTGCTGCTGCAGAGTTTGCAAGCTTTGCATAATCAGAGCTTGGTACTGTCCTTGCTTGTCAACCCGGACCAGCAGGTGTTCCAGGAGTTCTTTATGAGACATGCCACTAACAGCATCCATATTCCAGTTGGGCCAGAGTATTCTGTCACAAACTTGGGGTGCACTACCACTCGGGGATTGGCTAGACCTGACACAGGGGCGCGGAGTCTAACCGTGCCGGGGGTTTTCTGCCAGTGACCCCTCCAAGCGGGATATGGGCTTCTGCGGCACCCGACACGTCGGTCGCGGCCCCCTGGTCAGGTTCCCCGTATGAGTGGTGGTAGCTTGTGGAATATGGAGCGTGGTCGTCAAGCCGGGTCAGTAACAGGTGGACAGAAACGATACCAATGGATGCAGCAATGATTAGTCAGAGTCAGGCCGGGTCATACACAGGAAGGCACAGGATGCGGTACACAGGGAGCAGGCAGGAGGATGGTCACAGAACAAGCCAAGGTCATACACAGGAATCACTGGACACGGTACCAAAGGATCAGGCAGGAGAATAGTCAGGAAACAAGCCGGGGTCAAATACAATAATCAGAAGTCTGGAATAGTACAAGGCACTGGAACGCTGGAGCTGGTGTGAACCTATACTCTGGCAGCTTCTTTCTGCCAGAGGCTGCCTTTTATAGGAAGCACAGGGAACTCACAGGTGAACTAATTAACGGGCTGAGCATGCTTAGTTTACACTGAACTCTCCTGCAGGAGAGAGTTACCAGGTGTTACTAATTAGCTGAGCTCAGATCTCACAGCACAGTTCAACTATACAGAGCTTGTCAGCAACAAGGACTCCTCCAGGTGCTGTAATTAGCAAAGCTCAGGCCACACAGAACTTCCTTGCAGCATGGAGCAGGCTGAACAGACAGGAGAAGCCACAAACCAGGTAAGAAACAAACAATAACTGAATGTTGTGACACAGTGCCAACTAAGAGACCCTTGATACCCATATGCGATCTAAGAGAACTGCCCAAACCCAGTTCTCCACTATACAGGGTAATTATCCACTTGCTTTCCTCCAATTACCTGTCCTATTATTTGTGTGTTATATGCATTTTACAATTTTATATGTTTGAAGATTCATTTTAACAATTAAAAATACTACACTATATTTTGGAATTTTTGTGTCCTGTTTGCTACCTACGGTTTAAATACCGAGGAAGTGAGCCCAGCAAAGGGAGAAGAAAAAAGGACGCAATATCCAAAGCTAAGGGGAAAATTTTGAGAAGTATATCCCTGATTCGGAGGCGGAGAAGAGGAACGCCACTTTTCCAGTAGCGATGTATTATTTCTCTACTTGGTGTGTGCTGGTGAAGGGACCACTTCATTTGTGTATTTATACACTGAATCTTTGAACCGGAGATATCGCCTGGCAACGCTGTAACGTTTTTCCCCATAGGATAATATGGGACCCATTAATTCCGACCCCCACCCGGTTCCAATGGCTGCCAGTTCCTCTCCTGGCATCAAAGAAGCTTGTGGTTGATCTCATTCAATTCCAAATCGCTGGGCCTTCAATATGATGCACTTATGTAGCATAATTTTTAATAGGCATTATGGTGTTTGGCATAATACATAATGGGCATAATGGTGTGTAACTTAACGTGTAATGGACATTATGGTGTAAATGTTTAATGTGCGCCTTTGGCAGACAATGTCCCTGTTTATGAAGCGTATTGTCTGGCTTAATCTGTGTGACATTATGTGCATTTTGGCTCAATCCGTGTGGCATTATGTGAATTTTGTCTCAATCCGTGTGGCATTTTATGAGTTTTGTCTCAATCCGTGTGGAATTATGTGATTTTTGGCTCAATCCATGTGGCATTATGTACATTTTGACACAATCCATGTGGCATTATGTGAATTTTGGCTCAATCCATTTGGCATTATGTGAATTTTGGCTCAATCCGTGTGGCATTATGTGAATTTTGACACAATCCATGTGGCATTATTTGAATTTTGGCTCATTAAATGTGGCATTATGTGAATTTTGGCTCATTCCATTTGGCATCATGTGTAAGGGGCAAGTATAATGGTGTCTAGTATTTTGTTGAATAATGTGTAGAAGTTATATATGGTGTGGTACACTACACTCAAGGACACGCCCCCTGTTGAGTGGCCACACACCCTTTTCCGGAGTGCGCACAACGACATCCTTCACTTTTGTCACCATGGTGGGCCTGCATACTTTCAATGCCAGGGCCTACTTTTAATCCCATTCCCACACTCTCTCTGCCGCTCTCTTAGCATGTACACTGGCACCACTAACACCGCCCCTCCCCCACCTTAACCCTCTTTTATCATGGTGCCCACCCTGTGATTTTATCCTGGATCCGCCCCTGGCCGCCGGAGACTCGCGGATCGGTCACCATAGAGCTGAAACGCAGCTTGCGTTCCAAGCAATCCACTGACGCACATCCGCCTCAGGGACCGACGCGTCATTTCCGGTTGCCCCAAGCAACCAATCAGCTTCTGTCACAACATAGATTGTGTAGGATAAATGACAAATGCTGACTAGTTACTTTGAAACATCTAGACTTTGAGAGGTATTCAATGCTCTGACGGCGAGCTATATGGCGAGCAGTGCCGATAGCTCAATGTCACAGTATGGAACTGCCATGTCAGAGAGGTGAAAACGGCGAATGTGACCATCAAAAATGGCAGGGCTCACTGCATTTGCAGCGAACCTCGCCATTTGAGGACAGTGATGATTTCTCCCTAACATTGAATATGTTTGACGGTGAGGATGGCTTTTCCTCGCCGAAAAAAAGCCATCCTCGCCATAGAAAACCCTCTCGCCGTGGCAGTGAATACTGCCCTTGATCTCTCTTTAAATTATTTTAGATTGGGGCAAAGGACCTTTTTTTTTTAATTTTTCTAATTACTGTATTTTAAAAGCAGGAAAAAAGTTATGTATTATATTACTCTGAATTCGGGTCTTTAATTGTATATTATGAAAGTAAACATTAGTAACAAAAATGGGATTAATATTGCAGTGCTACACATGTCACCATAAGATTGCTATAGAAATTATTGCTTTTCTAAAATATCAAATAATCTGACATATTAAACATGTCTGATAATTCTTATGGTGCCCATACAAGGTGCGACGGACATTGCACAGTACATAAAGCATACTGTATGCTGCCCGTACTTTTTGAACTAGATTGTATCGTATCTATAGATTGTACGCTTGCGAGCAGGGCCCTCCTACGTTTTGACTGTCTGTAAATACCCTGTTTTGTTGTATCACTGTCCCCTATGTAAAGCGCAACGGAATATGCTGCGCTATATAAGAAACTGTTAATAAATAAATAATAAATCTAGTTCACAATGCACAATGTTTTATCACATTGCATGTGCTTTGAAGTAGATGCAATGCCATCTAGTTTAAAATGCACAGAGCTTATCGCTCCATGTATGGGCACCCTTACCAACTATAACTCATACAATGAGCTAGTTTTAGAAATACCTACTCTACGAGTAATAGTTTCATATTCCGCTTTTCCGCATATTCCGCTTTACAATTAGGAGCAACCGTGATAAAACAAACTAGGTAGAAACAAACCGACATAGAGGTAGAAGGGCACTGCTCGCAAGCTTACAATCTATAGGGATGTTGATTTCCGATCACTACTGCCCAACACCTCCGGAAGCATTGGGCACACCTCTAAATTGATGAAAATGGGGGTCACGGAAGCCCTGCCTACCGGCCTCAAAGCCCTATTTTGGGTCAGCTGGTCCTGATTTACAATCTACTAAAGTGGGGAGGTAACGCCTGGCTAGGTAAATATGTGTGTGTGTGTGTGTGTGTGTGTGTGGTCTGCATTGCACTCCATTGTCAGCAAATAACACACGCAGACACAAGTGGAGATGTAACTGTGAGTTGTGAGTATAACTAGCCATCTATACAGTATGTTTGTGCTCATCTATAGAGCATGCCATGCACAGTGCTATAAACAGCAAAATCCATTTGCAAAAACAGACTTTACTTCAAAACTGCATCGGCCTCATAATATTTAACAATTACATTGTATATTCATTGTATATTCCCTGAGTAGTACTGCTATAAATATGTATTAGTGTAACCAAAGGCTGACAGAGGAGCCCCTGCATAACTTGTTTAGTAAAGCTAAATATACTTAATAGTATTATGTGAATAAAATAATGACTGTAACAAGGGCAATTGTTTTCCTTCCCATATTTCAAGTAATGCAGATCTACTTGGTCTCATTTCTCTGATGCGGTTATATTTCTGCCTCCTCCCTGTAGCTATAGTCAACAGTGTGGTATTTATATGCCCTGATTAAAAGCAGGTATGCTCAGCTGTTGTGAAATGCTAGTTCTGCTAAACATCAAGGAGAATGTATGGTAGAAGCTGGTGATAAGAGGAACAGATGTTTTGGCTACAATTGGAAAGAATGCATTGTACAGTATATTTTATCTCTATCTAAAATTTAGAAGGAAAATGTACCAGTTAAGATGGTTACATAATTATTTATATTAGAATTATGGTATATTGTATACAGGTTGAGTATCCCTTACCTGAAATGCTCGGGACCATGAGCATTTCTGGGTACATGTGTACTATCACGGCGTCCACGATATTTGGTCGCACAACTACAATGTTAAATGCACCCCCACGCCACCCCCACTTTGAACGTGAATCCAAAGCGCGGCGAGCGCAGTGAGCCCGCGAGGGGCGGCAGTACACGTCCTCCGACCTTTTCATACCCCCACTATCCACGTCGGCGTGGAGTTGATATTATATAGTGTGGTGAGCACAGCGAGCCACCAAGCCTGAAGCGTGTTACCTGTGAAGTAATGCGCGTCCCCTCGCGGGGCTCGCTGCGCTTCTAAATTGTATACCATCGGGTGCCAATCGCGTCGCATCGCATACCATCGCATGCCCTATGGTCTGCGATGCGATGGGCGCTGTGATAGTACACAAGTACCCATTTCGGATAAGGGATTTTTCTGGTTTTGGGAATATTTTTTTAAACATACTTACCTGGTCCCCTGGTGGTGCTACGATGGTCCCCCGGCATCCATGGTGTCCCCAGAGGCCTTTAGGATCCTCTGCAGTGGTCCCAGGGGTGCATTGCGCGAGTTTGCAGGCGCGCCAATGATGTAACCGGCGCGCCCGCTCACTTGCACAATGTACCCCTGGGAGCGGAGATGCCGCTGAAGAGGATCCTGAAGCCCCCCATGGACGCCGGGGGACATGGTAAGTAAGAGAACTATTAGAACACAAGGACATGCACTGAAACTTGAGGGAGGTAGGTGGTTCAGGGGAAATCTGAGGAAAATGACTTTACAGAAAGAGTAGTGGACAAGTGGAATAGCCTCCAATCAGGTGGTAGCTACAAACCCCCCCCCCCGGATCAATGGGTGTCCCCTCGTTTTTTTTTCTAGTGAAAATGCAAAGACCGGGGTCGACTGACCAGGGAATACAACCCGGGTAAACAGGGCAATGTAAACAGGTAACCCAGGTCGATGCGACCCAGGTCTCATTCACTGCAATTCAGAAGCTGCCACTGGGAAATGCTCTCTTCTCCCAGCGCCAGCGCCGCCTCCCAATGACATCACATGCCCGGCTTTATGGATGTGCAAGCTGGGTCGCACTAGGTACAAAATCCCCGGTGCAACCCATCTTGCAAGTGGAAAAGGGGTATAAGTCAGTAGAGCAATTTAAACATGCATGGGATAAACATACGGATATCCTTACAAAGAAATAGGGTTCAAATAGGGTTTAAGGATAACAATATGGTTATAAAAGGGGCAAACTAGATGGGGCGAATGGTACTTATCTGCAGTCAAATTCGCTGGGGGGAATTTACGAAGATGGGAGTTCTAATTCACATGGGATGTTGCTATGGGCAACCAATCAGATACTATCTATTATCTTCTAGAAGGTGAAAAATAAATAAGTAGAATCTGATTGGTTGCCCATAGCAACATCCCTTGTGAAATAGAACTTGAATCTTAGTACATTTCCCCATGTGTCTATTTTTCCTACTGAAACGGTTCAAGTAGTTGAACCAGTTGGGAGTATGCCCATACTTGCTTACCTTTCAACAAGCATATCGGAGATTGTGAGAGTGGCACCTTGAAGCACGGACATGTACTGCTACATCTGAGAGGTGTCATAGAATGACTTATTTACAAATGTAGGCAGGGCCGGTGCTAGGGTGTCCGGCGCCCTCCTGCAATCCATACATTTTGCGCCCTTTGACATTGCCATTGCAACTAGCTGCAGCCCGATTGTGGGAGTGTATGCAACATGCGATCCTATGGAGGATCTCGGGTGCATGTACATGTATGCATACACCATCTCAGTGCTGTGTCCGCAAAATGTTGCAGGCACTAAAGGTGCCCATACACGCTGCGAGAATCGTATACATTATGGGCTAGATCTGGGCTAGTTATCACACGTCATGAATGCAATGTGTGTGCGATGTGATCCGAAAGCAGTACAAAAAGTATGTGCAGCACTTGTGACTGAGGGGCAAAGGAGGGGAGAGAAGGAGGAGATGGAAGAAGAGGGGAGGAGATAGAGGGGGCGGAGTGTTGAGGACTGGCAGTGGCACTGGCACAGCACACTGAGAAGAGGGAAGGAAGGGGAGGCGGCGCTGCCGATTTGATTGATAGCTGACAGGCGCAGGGAGCTATGGTTAGGGGGCGGCAGTGGCAAACGCAGAATTTTCAGAAGGGGGTTTCCAGAGAGGGGCGGAGCAAAGCACGGAGATGGACACTTAGGTGACCCAGTATAGCTCGGGTCAGTTAAAGTATTATAGATAGACCAAATGTATATAAATAATAATTATATATATATACATATATATATATATACACACACACACACACACACACACATACAGGGGCGTCAACAGCAGTGCCCCAGCAATGTATTGGGGCACCTACCGATCCTCCAGCGTTAGGGGTGGGGGGAGCTTTGATGTCCCCCAGGTGGTAGGGGGTATTATATCAACCGCTCAGCATGTAGGGCCTGGATCAGTAATTTCCACTAATTACCCCTTTACTGCACAGATGGTGGGAGATGAGGTGGGAGAAGGGGGTATTGGGCTGAATGAAGGGGCCCTGATACATAACTTCCAGGGTAGTAGAGGATGTTTAATACGCAGAGGAGGGGTGTATAGTGGAGTGGGCTTATTATTCATAATTGTCTGGTTGGAGGACAGCTTGCTTGACTGCAGATATCTCCAGTTCCCAGAAATAGATTTCTTATATTTTAATGGAATTAAAAACTAGAGAATCCCACCTACCAAATGGTCTGTCTAAAGCTGGGTACACATATGTACAATCGTCGGGCCGTTCTTCCGATCTGCGGACGAACGGCCGTTCGATTGTATATATGTGTACGCTGTCCCGATCCCTTCGTTGCGATCGATAAACGGCCAAAAACGCTCTTGGCCGTCCACGGTCGGTCGGTCGCAGGTTCTTTGCTGCTTAATATTCTTCCGACAGGACGGCTCCATATCGAAAGAAAAGTGACATGTGTACGCACGTTCGATCGATATGCAGCCCGTTCCTGCGATCATTCCTCCCAAAAGCAGCACGCCCATGTGGGTGTTGACTAGCTGCGTCATCCCTCCATCAGCGCAGCATGTAAACAACAGGAAGTCTTCTCCCCCGTACTTTCCGCGCCATGCTGTTAAAGAATATTCGTTGTATGTGCATTCCTTTTGAAATAAATAATCGTTGTGTGTGCATTCCTGACAGATATAGTTTGTTGTGTGTGCATTCCTGACAGATATAGTTTTTAGAAGATAGATAGATAGATAGATATGTGATGTTCATTGTTCTGCATAAACACTTAACATTTATTAAGAAATACTGACAAAAAATACTGTGAACACTTTGTTTATTTGGGTGGTCGGACCTGAACAGAGTATCACATACAGGTGCTTGCGTGAAGGTTTAGCAGGAAAGCCCACCCACCCAAAAAACATAAAAACACATTTGAACATGGTGGTGTATGTAGTGGAAAGCGGTCCCACGGCAGCAACGCATCACATGGGAACATCCCGGCCTGCTCACATGTGATGCGTTGCTGCCGTGGGACTGCTTGCCATGACATAAGTGCCACGTGTGAAGGTTTAGCAGGAAAGCCCACCCACCCAAAAAACATAAAAACACATTTGAACATGGTGGTGTATGTAGTGGAAAGCGGTCCCACGGCAGCAACGCATCACATGGGAACATCCCGGCCTGCTCACATGTGATGCGTTGCTGCCGTGGGACTGCTTGCCATGACATAAGTGCCACGTGTGAAGGTTTAGCAGGAAAGGCCACCCACCCAAAAAACATAAAAACACATTTGAACATGGTGGTGTATGTAGTGGAAAGCGGTCCCACGGCAGCAACGCATCACATGGGAACATCCCGGCCTGCTCACATGTGATGCATTGCTGCCGTGGGACTGCTTGCCATTAAATAAGTGCCACGTGTGAAGGTTTAGCAGGAAAGCCCACCCACCCAAAAAACATAAAAACACATTTGAACATGGTGGTGTATGTAGTGGAAAGCGGTCCCACGGCAGCAACGCATCACATGGGAACATCCCGGCCTGCTCACATGGGATGCGTTGCTGCCGTGAGACTGCTTGCCACGACATGCACCATGCTTCTGGCCTCCAAATAAACAAGAAGGAGAAAAAAAGTTAAATAAAGTACACAAACTATTTTTTGACTTTACAATGCAAACCGTTGTAAATTTTCTCATATAAAGAGTGTACTACTGCTACGCCTTTTTGGATTTTTGAAATTTTTTGGGCTACGGTATGGACTTTTCCGCTTAGTTCTTGTAGACATTTATGGACTTGTGTCATGTTTTCTTGCATTGTGCTTTCGTCGCTGGACGTGTCAGGTGATGGTGTGTTCTTCTCCCCCTCTGCACTGACATCTGAAATCTCGATGATATCTATAATAAGTACAGATAAAGAAAGGTTTACCTTTCCACAAATGATACGTCACTATCCCATAAAGATGATTTGCAGTATACACTCACCATCTACACTGCTGGTGATCGCAATCACTTGGTGGCCCTCTGCGGTCCCTTCCATCGGCTGCGCAGCCTGGATATCATCTATAGTGACAAGGTAAAGTGACATATTACTACCCCTTGTTGTGTGTATAAAACATGTGTTGTTCTGTTGGTGTGCTGGTACAAAACCTTACCTGTTGTACTCTCCTTCTTTATTTTTAGGTTGGAGGCCCTGTCTCTGCCTTCCTCATGTCTTCTCCTGGGATGGATTTCCTCTGAGTAAAAACAAGCAACATGTCAGCAAAACACACAAAATGTAATGGATCATGACAGTATATTAATAAAGCTACCTAGGGCATTGGACTCACTTCTTTTAATAATTCCACGAATTTTCTTGAGCTTGGCCTGCTCCTTGTGCTTCAGGTCCGACCACCGTTTTTGGAGCTGGTATTTGGACCTTCTTTTCCCAAACTTCTCCTTTATCTCCTTGCATACACGCTGCATAATAATTTCTTTTCTATAATTTGTCTTGGGGTATGTTTTTCTCGAACAATCGTAGTCCCTTCTATCCAGCATTTTGACCATCAGTTCCACCTCTGCAGATGACATGGCGGATGCGCGCGTCACTTTTTTCTCCTTGTTGTCAGCGATTTCTTTATCTGTTGTTATCAGTGCTGAATTGGAAAACAAAGGTTCTGTAGGTTCTGTACTGGCCTCCCCCATATGCGGTGGCGCCAGACCCTCCGACATGGCTCCTCGATGTCCCGTGTCTGTGTGACGCGAAGCACGTGAGTGGGGCGGAGATTCGTGTGCTCATCCAATCACTGTGTTTCAAGCCACGTTCAGCACGAAAGAATATTCCGTCGTTGCTGTTGGATTGATCGGAGCAGCGCAGCGAATTTTCCGGACTGTATCGACATTTATTTCGGTGAGTATTAAAACAAAATGTGTAGTTTTCTATGACAGGGACTTCAATCTGTGGGCCATGGGTATGCTGGGGCTTGTAGTGACCGTGTATCCTATGTCCCACAGAGTTTCAACTCCTGTACTATAGCTACAGTATATCTAGTGGCCCACAGACTGAACACCTGTACATTAAATGGTTTATGGTGTGCTTTGTGTATCAAGAAAATAATATGCCTTTTTATTTAATTTTTTGGAACAGAAATTCAACCATGGCAGAAAAAAATGTCGAGTTCATGAAGGACTTCATTGAGGCCTACAGGGATCAAAATTGTCTCTGGAACACAAAATCCAGAGACCATTCCAATCGGCAGAAGAGGCTATCTGCTCTGGAGGAGCTGGTGAGGGTGAGCCAGACCTACTACCCCACAGCCAATGTAGAGTGGGTCCGGACTCGGATTGCCAATATGAGGACCGTCTTTAAAAAAGAACTGAATAAGGTTGAGTCCTCAAAGCGGTCTGGGGCAGGGGCAGACCAAGTCTATGTGCCCAGGCTGTGGTACTACGACCTGCTGGCCTTCACGGTGGACCAGGAGCTGCCCAGGGATTCGGTGGGCAACACTTCAAGGAACCAGCCTGCCCCCTCCACCTCCGCGTGCAACCAAGAGGTTTCTGATGACACCCTTTGCGGCACAGTAAGTAGACGGATTTTTTTTAAAAAAAATTTTTCAAACCAGATAAATATAACAGCAAGTACAGTATAAAAATTGTGAACATGTAAAATTAAAAGGGGGGGTATCGCCCCCTGCAGCTGACCTCTCTGTTGGGCACAACAGAGAGGTCAGTTGCAGGGGGCGATACCCCACCCTTTTGGTTATACATCGTCAATTTGACCTTCTCTGTGGCCCTAATTCTGGTTCTTCTCAGTGGTGGAGCTATACTCTTATCCGCCTGAGAACACAGTGATCAATATTCAGTATTTGGAATATTTTTGTATTTGGAACTTTTGGTTGCCATTGGTAATCCCTGGTATCTACACTGTTGTAGTCTTTCTGGCGCGGATTATTGTAATATTTTTTTGTTGTCTAAAATTAACGAAATAATATCATTCTGCCAATCCACAGCGCCAACACCAATAAAATACTGCATGTATTCATCCCTGTTAATTTAGCTCGCATAGATGCATTTCTGGTGTTTAAATTAGTATTTGGTATGTCTGGTATCTAAATAATTAGTTTCCAGAGATGCCAGTCATAACGCCTCTTCAACTAGCTCACTTTCATCCATGGCAGCAACATGGTGGTGTGTGGGCTGCGTTCTTCTGCGTAGATATAAAAATATATGGAAGTGTTAAAAATCGATAGTGATACATCATCTTGTTTTGTTACAGCCATCGCTATTTGAGGAGGAATCTTCGGCATCGCTGGAGGTGGCATCACAGCTGCCTTCACCGACCCTCTGCTCCACCCCCACACCAACCGCCACGACCAGCGCTGCTGAACCTCAAACAAGCGCTCAACCTCCAGCAGAAGCGCCATCACGAAGAGGACGCAAAAGGCCGAGGCAGACTCCAGATGCTGCGGACGTGGCAACCACCAAGATCCTGGAGTCTGCCAACAGATTGATGAGCATGGATGAGGATGATGCGGACCGGGTGGGGAGTGTATTAGCTGACAATTTGCGAAAGTTGGACCCGGCTACAAGGGTGGAGGTAGAGCGCATATTTTATGAGACGCTGTACCGGGCCCGTGTGGGGACTCTGTCCCGGCACACACGTCTCACCGATGAGACCCCTCTGCCTAGGGTTGAATTTCAACCCATCAGCCCAGCTCCTATACCCCAACAAGCGGTATTTCACCCGGTGCAATATCCCCAGTATCAACATTTACAGCCACCAACTGGGCAAAGGCAGCACCAACCGGCAACGTTGGCTAATACGCTCCCACCAGGTCCACCTGGTGGCCCCTTCCAGAGTTTATTGGAAAGTCCATCTCCCTCCCAACCACCGATGGATACAGGGGATTATGGGGTGGGACAAGTTTACCACCATATGTAAATATTTTATATAGTTTATTTAAGTGCATTATTGTTTTAAATATTTTTATGTTTAAGTATTTCTTTATTATTTATTTACTTGTTATTTATGTTATATTTTTTATAAGTTTATAAGTTAATAATTTATATAAAAATTAAAAATTCTGTAATCTAGTTGGTGTCCGTGTGAAAATATCATTTACCATGCAGGGTGACTATAGGGCACAGATATACATATGGGGTACATGCATGTTGTTTCAATATTTACCTTCATGTATTGCTCCTGGAGACTGTACAAAAGTACCAGGAGAAATTGGCATAGAAATAGGTGTGGTGGAGCAACTACTTGCTAGTACATAAACACCAGTACTGGGTACAGTCTGCACTCCAGGTGCCGTGGCATTGTGCCCTCCAGGAATGCCTGGCACCTGAGTACTACCACTCACTTGCCGTGATTCGGCCTCCACCTCCCCCTCCTTGCTGCAATAAGACGCAGAGGACAACTTGTGCGGAACTGTGAGTATACAAATTTTATTGGCAAAATATTGATTAGTACACACCAAAAAACAATATATTTACAATGACAAAAACGTACATTTTTAAGCAATCATGTCATTCTGCCACTCCACAGCCCCAACACCATTGAAATAATCCAAGTACTCGTCTCTTGACAACTTTGCTTGCGTTGATGCATTTCTGGTGTTTAAATTATTTGCCAAAGCTGTCAGACCAATAGGCTCGTCAACAACTTGGCTGTCGTCCACTGTAGCCCCCAGTTGTTGTGTGTGCACCGCTTTTCTGCGCATGTAGTTGTGCAGCACACAGCAGGCCAGCACCACTTTGTCAATCTTATCTAGGCGCAGATTGATGGCACTGTGAAAAATTCTGAATTTATT
Source organism: Crinia signifera (assembly GCF_055691185.1). NCBI lineage: Eukaryota > Metazoa > Chordata > Amphibia > Anura > Myobatrachidae > Crinia > Crinia signifera. The sequence continues at coordinate 210,661,560 of NC_139221.1, read as the reverse complement.
ACTCAGAATCCCAAACGCATTTTCAACCACTCGCCTGGCACGTGACAGGCGATAGTTAAAAATGCGCCGTTCCCTGTTCAGTGCCCTTTGTGGGTAGGGTTTAAGGACATTAGGGTGCAATGCAAAGGCCTCATCCGCCACAAAAACAAAGTTCAAACCGTGCTCATTTTTAGTCCGCTCTGGCAGATTCAGTTCATTTTTTTTCAGTTGGTCGTGGAAAAAGGTATACTCCAGGGCTCCTCCATCTGAAACTCTACCATTTTTCCCAATGTCCACAAATACAAACTCGTATCGAGCATTAGCGATGGCCATTAGAACAATGCTGAAGAACCCCTTATAGTTATAATAAAAAGAGCCACTCTTTGCAGGGGGCATGATTCTGACGTGTTTGCCATCGATAGCTCCACCACAATTAGGGAAATTCCAAAGATCACGGAAATCACGTGCAATATTTTGCCACTCCTCCTTGGTCGATGGAAACTGCAATATAAAAGTATATGCGTATTAATAATCTGTTGGGTTGATTTTAGACCCATCAGCCCTCCCCCATTGCAGCCTCAAAGCTATTACCCGCCTTATCAAAATGACCCCCCACCCACTGGTGTAAAAGATTACATTAACAGGCATTGTAAAGATATACATATAGGGTACAGGTATGTGCACAGCTATACATATGGGGGACATGTATGTAATTTCCATATTTACCTTCATGTATTTGTCCTGTAGAACTTGGACGATGGCATCACAGGTGTCTGGTATTATCAACCCCAGCGCTTGAGATGATATTGCGGTGGTGAATCTCAGGTCGGCAAGGGTCCTGCCTGTTGCCAGGTAACGCAGCGTTGCCACCAGTCTCTGCTCTGCAGAAATAGGCCTCCTGAAATAGGTGTCCTCTCTCTCTATTAAAGGGGTAACCAGTGTCAGCAGCTCCATGAAGGTAGCGTCATCCATACGGAGATAATTCCTGAAATCATCAGGATTGTTCTCCCGTATCTCCTGTAGCAATGGCATGTGGGAGAAGGTGTCTCTCCTCAGAAGCCAGTCTCTGGTCCAGCAGCTCCGATTCTTGGTCCTTTTTCTTTTTTTAATAGCCCGCAATCTAATGGCCATAGCAGCCAAAATGCACGCACGAGCCTTCCTTCTCCTCAATAATTAAAATAATTAAAAAGGCCCAAATGCACCGATAGACGAACGAACGTACGTACGTATATCCAGTACAGCTAGCAATGCTCTGAATAGTCACGGCTCTATTCACTGTACTACACGAACGATTCTTTGTTCCGTGATCACGCCTCGTTTTGGTATGCTCTTTTAATCCAGCCCATTATGATAATGTTGTGTACATTTTTATCGTGCGAATAGCCAGAACGGGAGAGTGTGTACGGTGGTACAATCTTTTTCTTGCGATTGTTTGGACGGGAGTACATCGGACGTCGCCAGTAAAATTGTACATATGTGTACGCGCAGATCGGTCGTATGTTTCGGACGGCCGAACGTGTATTCGGTCGATCGAACGGTCGCAAGAAAAATGAAATTGTACATATGTGTACCCAGCTTTAGTCAGACAGAACCTGAAATATCTGACTGGAAAGAGAAATTAACAAGCTTGGATGGGGACCACTGCTTTGAAGTCAGATATCTCCGGTTCCCAAGGGCCGATTTTTAAAATTCTTGTACCCATGGAAAGAGGGGACCCTCAGCTTTCAGCCTAGGCCCCTTAGACTCCTGGGGGGGTTTCTGGGTACTCAGAAACCCCCCCCCTGCGTGCGCTACTGGGCGGATCCGGACATGACATGTCATCCAGGCATTCACAGACAGCGCTACATGCCTCAGCGCAAGTGTCCGTGAGGAAGAGGGGGCAGGTCGCAGGAGGAGGACAGTGTGTGCGCGGTGCAGGGAGCAGCTCAGCCTCTCCATACTGCTACCCACTGTCAAGACAGGTGCTGCGGGCGGCGTGCAGGAGGCAGTGACAGTGAGGGCTGAGGCAGCTTTAGCAGAGCAGGGAGGGAGACAGCGCCTTTTCAGCATGGCGCCTCCCTGCTTTGCAGGAGCTGCTGAGTGGGTAGCGCCGGCCCTGAATGTAGGTAAGCACCAAAGCAGTTTGTTAGATTTACTGCACTTTTTGAAGAATAGGGATCATAGGGGCAGATGTATTAAGCCTTAATAAGAGATAAATGCAAGGGTGATAAAGAGAGATAAACATCCAGCCAATCACATCCTAACTGCCATGTTACAGGCTGTGTTTGAAAAAAAGTCAGCAAGGAGCTGATTGGCTGGATGTTTATCTCTCTTTATCACCCTTGAATTTATCTCTTGTTAAGGCTTAATACATCTGCCCCACTGTGGCTTATAACCAATGTAGAGGAATTGTCATGATGAATCTATTTGAATGTATATACATAGGTGTGTGCACATTGAGTGTTAGGGGTGCACAGGCACTCCCTAATGCTTCTGACAAAGAGCAGATTGTTCGAAATGCGTTAAGTGTATCTAATCTGCCCATCTGAATTGCACCTGTACTTGGACGATCCACTTGATCATCATCTTCTGACCGGACGACCTGCAGGAGTTCCGAGGGAGATTGAGGTCCACCAGTATAGCAGCTTGCCAGTGGGACAACCTTTCATGCTTTTATATCTGTCATTAAATTGTAAGAGCAAGGATGTATTAAACCTTTTTGTTTTATCAAAGGTGCTGCACAATAATATTTTTTTTGTCGTCTATTTCCCTGTGGAGGGACAAAGACCTATTTTTTCATTTCAGGAAGGATCACTGATCTGCTAATGTAGTAAGAGCACCCTGTTACACAGGTCTATGTATTTTTTTATTCTGTCACGTGGTGGTTATATTAACTTTTAAGGGAACAAAAGGGAAAGCGCCATCTGTTTCACATACACCTTCCCTTTCTACCGCGTAATGCTGTGCCCGCCCTTATGAACATCTCTCTGATGCTAGCAATACCATTTACCAAAGACTTTTTTTCTTTTTAGAACTGTATTCCATTAAAATAATCACCCATCAATCAATTATATCTGTTTTGCATTGTTAATTGTAATAGACCATTGTCATATCACTACATACCTGCGTCATCCATATATGTTTATGACTTTATTTGCATGTACTGTTACACAGAGTAATTAGAAGATTCAAACTGAAATAGGCAGGAGATTATGGTGTGGCTGAGAGACGTTTTATATTGTTGGGAATGCCAATAGATGATGGTAGACACACCTGATTGGTTGTTAGACACACCCAATGGGCACCCCTTTGACAGACAATGGGAACCCCTTTGACACGCTCAATAGGTGGTGTTAGACACACCCCTTTGACAGTGCACCCCCTAATAACATGTGCTGTGCACGCCTATGTGTACAGTATATATATCTCTTTTGCTTCTTACTTCATGGAGTCTCCTGCACAATAGAGGATAGGCTACTATGAATATGCCAGATCTTGAATTGTGTATATATGTCTTTTGCTGTTATTTCATGGAGTCTCCTGCAGAATAGAGGATAGGCTACTATGCATATGCCAGATCTTGAATTGTGAAATTATCTTTGTATATACTGTATGTTTTTATTAAAATGTTTTATAGGGTTTTGTATTATAATTTTATAGGTAAAATCAGGGTTGCCGACTTTTTCTGTCTCCTCTCCGGGAGAAGCCCGGAGAGGAGACTTCCAGCTGCAGTTCGGGGCGGGGCCTGAGCGTTACATCATTAAGCCCCGCCCCCATTATGTAATAAACCACAATTCCCAGATCTCCGTTGAGGGGGCGGGGCTAAAATGACGCGATTCTGGACATTTTAGCTCCGCCCCCTCTGAGAACACCCGACCCGCGGATTGCCGCATTTAAAGCCAAATGGTATGGGGGAAGATGGCGCAATCGGGGGGTGGCGTGGGGGTCCCCCGGAATCTGGGAGGGTTGCCCACCTTTCCGGGGGCCCGGGAGGAGGACCCAATTTTCGGGATCCTCCCAGCCATTTCGGGAGGGTCGGCAACCCTGGGTAAAATCTATATTATTATTATTATTATTATTATTATTATTATTATTATTGAAAGATGTAGCCAGCAGAGGGCACAATTCTGCATTCAGAATCCAGCATCCTTGAAGACCATCTGCTGTACAAATGTCAAGTACAAAATATGTGGTTTATACTGGTTACAGTTCACAACTTACAAAACATCAACCATGTCTTTACAATTGTTTAAAGATATGATACAATTTGTGTGTGTGTGTGTGTGTGTGTGTGTGTGTGTGTGTGTGTGTGTGTGTGTGTGTGTGTGTGTGTGTGTGTGTGTGTGTGTGTGTGATAAATGAACATTTGTACACATAAAAATGAAGTCCTCGTGGTACTATTCTGCAGACACCGATAGGCCACCAAGGTGGGATATCTTTAAAAAATGTTACGAGAAGATTGATCTGCAGGGTGTGATTCCCAATCCATATAGACAAAGCAATATATCAGCTGGAGTGATTATTTCCGAGCAATGCAGAAAGAGGTACAGAGAATGAAGGAAGAACATGTGCTGTATGTGGGCATGCTGTGACATATTCACTTGCCTTATGCTGCTGTAATGTCACTAATGCAAAGTATGCTTTACCCAAGTAATGGGGCAGCTGTGACGGATGCCAGATATAATGGCAAATGCATATATCAGTAAGTATCGGACATGTTGAATGACAAAATCTGATTTCAATGCTGATTTCAACAGGATGACTAAATATTAAACTTATCCAGAGGATTGCCCCCTGCCTAGTTGTGACAGAGAACCAATGAGTATGTAAATACATTAAACTAATACATTGTAATATGTTTGGCACTACACAAAGAATATGTGCAGCATCTCACCATACTGTGACTTTGGTAAGGTATTTGAGAGACAACGGGACACATTTAATTTGAGTTTGGAAAGTGGCATGATTCTGGCATGTTTCCAGCAACTTTTAAGTTGCTGTATGTAATAGACTGTGACTACAACCAAACATGAAAGAATCATGACTCATTCATGTCGCAACACAACTCGCAATCCAGATGTTTTTTATATTAAACGTGCAGCTTGCCATATGTAACAGAAATAAATACAATTTTGCTTGGTAGGGCTTGCTGAGATTTATAGTGCACTTGTAAAAGGCAGTATTATTATTATATATTACCTCTGTACCCAAAGCCCCAGGAGTACAGAGAGAAGCCATAGGGCATCGGTGGCCAACCCGCGGCTCTCGAGCCGCATGCGGCTCTCCCCCTTCTAAAGTGCGGCTCCTGCTGGCACTGCTGCCCGATGCGGCGCCCACCGTCCGTCCCCCATCACCCGCTGCCGGTTCCCGAGGGTAGGAGAGCGCGCATCGCACATCTCTCCTATCCCTCACTGTGCATCCCTGTGACTTGGCCGCCCGCCAATCACAGCTTGCGGGCCGGCAGCCAACCAGGAGCCGGCCCACGAGATTTGATTGGTGGACGGCCCAGTCACAGGGAAGTGAGAGGGGAAGGAGACGCGTGGTGTGCTCTCCTCCCCTCGGCGACGTGACATGACTGCTGGGGGATGCCAGACTGTGCTCTCCCCGCCCGGCAGCAGCAGCAACAATTGTGAGTGCTGCTGCTGGGAAATTATCACTGGGGGCATAACTAGCACTGTGGGGGGGCATATGTGGCATTGTGGTAACATATCTGGCACTGGGCACATAACTAGCACTGTGGGGGCATATTTGTGGAATTGTGGGGACATACCTGGCACTGGGCACATAACTAGCACTGTGGGGGCATATGTGTGGCACTGTGGGGGCATATCTGGCACCGAGGGGCATATCTGTGTGGCACTGTGGGGGCATATCTGGCACCGTGGGGCATATATGTGTGGCACTGTGGGGGCATATCTGGCACCGAGGTCATATATAAACAAATAAGTCACCAGGGCCAGATGGGATTCATCCGAGGGTATTAATGGAATTAAGGGATGAACTAGCTACCCCCCTACATTATATCTTTAGCAAGTCACTATCGTCAGGTATAGTACCAAAAGATTGGAGAATAGCAGAGGTAGTGCCAATATTCAAAAAAGGAAAAAAGGCAGATCCCGCTAATTACAGACCCGTTAGTTTAACATCAATTGTGGGTAAACTATTTGAAGGATTTTTAAGGGATGGTATCCAGGAATATTTAGATCATCACCGTCTACTCAGTACTAACCAACATGGGTTCGTGAAAAATCGTTCATGCCAAACTAATCTACTAGGGTTCTATGAAGAGGTTAGCAAAAACCTCGATAATGGAAATGCTGTAGATGTGATTTTCCTAGATTTCGCTAAAGCATTTGATACTGTCCCACACAAGAGATTGATTAATAAAATGGAGAACCTAGGATTGGGTGAAAATATCTGCAGATGGGTAGGGAATTGGCTATGTAATAGAGAACAAAGAGTGGTGGTGAATGGTGCCGTATCAGATATGATACCGGTACTAAGTGGAGTGCCCCAGGGTTCGGTTTTGGGGCCCATTTTGTTTAACATTTTTATTAACGATATTGGGATAGGGTTACTCAGCAATGTATCCATCTTTGCGGACGATACAAAACTTAGCAAAGTCATCAAATCACCAGAAGATGTCACCATGCTTCAAAATGATCTTGCAATTCTAGATGAGTGGGCAAAAAAATGGAAGATGAGGTTCAATGTAGATAAATGTAAGGTTATGCACCTTGGGAGACACAACCAGTGTGCAAGTTACAACCTTAGCGGAGAGGAACTGGGTAATTCCATACTTGAAAAGGATCTAGGAGTCCAAATAGACAGCAATCTAGGATGTAGTGCCCATTGTAATGTAGCTACAAAAAAGGCCAACAAAATTCTGGCATGTATTAAGAGGGGAATGGAAACTAGGGACTCAAGGGTAATTATGCCACTATATAAAGCATTGGTGAGACCTCACCTAGAGTACGGAGTACAGTTCTGGGCCCCACACTATAAAAAGGACATCATAGAATTAGAAAAAGTCCAAAGGCGAGCAACAAAGCTTATTAGGGGAATGGAGAATTTAAGCTACGGGGAGAGATTAAGCAATTTGGGACTATTTACATTAGAAAAGAGACGTTTAAGGGGGGACATGCTCAACATGTACAAGTATATCAAGGGCCAATATAAGGAACTGTCACACACCCTATTTTCTACTAGAAAGGAATCTAGGACGCGAGGGCATGAGTATAGATTAGAAGAAAAAAGATTTCATTCAGCTAGTAGAAAGAATTTCTTTACGGTCAGAACTCCCAGAGAGGTGGTAACGGCTGGCTCATTAAATGCGTTCAAGGCAAAGTTGGACAAACATTTACTGGAGAAAAACATCCATGGGTACAAATAAGAAATATAATTTCTCTGTAAAATACCAGAACCTACCAAATCAGCAAAGGATATCTATACCAGGTTGAACTAGATGGACGCAAGTCTTTTTTCAGCCTTACCTACTATGTGTTACGAACAGGGAGATCTCGCCTACCCTAACTCCGTTGTCACCCCTAGGAGTTGGCGGATGCGTGCTAAGCTAACCTTCACCAATAATAGCCGCGTTCGTGGGAGCCCGTTAGTCAGGCTCCCACCCCGATGCCACCTGGTCTTACTAGTGACAACGCAGCCACCAAGGCCGGAGGTAAACAAGGGGAAATCTACCTAACAACCAACGAGGCGAGAACTACCCTGCCCCACGGAGGGGGGTGTCAGTGGATAGCGGACTGGGCTGGGACCCGCGGTGCTAATGCTGTGGGCAATAGGCAAGACAATGTACCGTGGCCAAACTGACTGGTATCACAATACACGAGGTGTACCCCGATGCTGAGCAAGAGTAACAATACACGGTATGCTGACACAATCCGACCTGCTGACGGGTGTAACAATACACAATATGCTGACACAATAAGAACTGCTGACGGGTGTAACAATACACAATATGCTGACACAATAAGAACTGCTGACGGGTGTAACAATACACAATATGCTGACACAATAAGAACTGCTGACGGGTGTAACAATACACAATATGCTGACACAATAAGAACTGCTGACGGGTGTAACAATACACAATATGATGATACAAAAGATAAATGACAATAAGGGAGGCAAGGAGTGAGAATCTCCCAACTTATCTGAACACCAAGAGATCGGCAGGCAGACACAAGCAAGGATTCTGGAGGCAGCCAGGAACAGGGACTGGAAAACAGGAACCACGGGTGAGCAGGAGCCTGGAACCGGAAACACTCAGGACGCCAAATCAAGAGCTATAGCCGGCGCCTGAGTGTTCCAGCAACCAGGTTTAAATAGCGCGCCAAGCGCTACCCTTATGCTGCGTGCGGCGTCATGCACACCCCTTCCTCCCTGCGGCCGCCAGGCGTCCTCCGTCGCCTTGGCAACCGCTGCGGCAGGGGAGGAAGGGGTTGTACGCCGGCAGCCTGACTGCCTGCCGGAAGCTCCCGGCTGATGACGCGACGGCGTCGTCGTGGTAACCCGGCAACCGCCGGAAGAACAGAGGAGACTGCCGGGCGAGCGGAGGCGCTGCCCGTGCAGCTCCTAACAGTACCCCCCCCTTGAGGAGGGGTCACCGAACCCTTAGAACCAGGTTTGAACGGGAAGGTCTTAAAGAACTCTGCTTTGAGCCTGGGCGCATGTAACAATCGCTCAGGCACCCAAGACCTCTCCTCTTCTCCGAACCCCTTCCAATGGACCAAAAATTTCAGTTGACCCCGAACAACCTTGGAATCCAATATCTGTTCTACTATGAATTCTTTGTGCCCTTGAATGAGGACTGGTTCGCGGTTGGAAGCAGGCCCTGATTGGGAAGCCATCGAGGCTGGTTTAAGAAGAGAGCAATGAAAGACATTATTGATCCGCAGTGCTCTGGGGAGCTGCAACCTAAAAGCCACCGGATTGACTTGAGCAGTGATCAAAAATGGACCGATGAACCTGGGCCCTAATTTAGGACATCTCTGGCGAAGCTTAATGTGGCGAGTAGACAACCACACCTTTTGCCCCACTCGGAAAAAACATGGTCTCCTATGTTTGTCAAAAAAAAATTTTGAACGTGCTGAAGATTGCCTCAGAGCCAAATGAACCTTTTGCCACGACTTCCTAAGGAAGGACACTGTGGAGAAGGGCGGCCGAGAGGAATCCCTAGGAACAAAGAAGGAGTTGCACTTGGGATGGAACCCGAAATTACACAAAAAAGGCGAGCTCTTGGAGGCCGCATGATACGAGTTGTTATAAGCAAATTCTGCCAAAGGTACCAGTTCGGCCCAATTGCTCTGACATTTGGAGACGAAGCAGCGTAAATATTGCTCCAATGCTTGATTGACCCTTTCGGTCTGCCCGTTGGACTGTGGGTGATGCCCGGAGGAAAGACTGACCTGTATTCCTAAACCGGAACAAAAACTTCTCCAGAACCTGGCCACAAACTGAGATCCCCTGTCAGAAACTATATCCAAGGGAAGGCCATGGAGTCTGAAAATCTGCGAGATAAAGAGCTGTGCCAACTCTTTAGCAGTGGGAAGTTTACGCAAGGGAATAAAATGTGCCATCTTGCTAAAGCGGTCGACCGTGACCCAAATGGTGGTAAAACGAGAAGAAGGAGGAAGGTCGACAATGAAGTCCATAGAAATATGGGACCATGGCCTTTCTGGAATGAACAACGGCAGGAGAGTACCCACTGGTGATGACCTGGGAGATTTATGTCGAGCACATACCGGACAAGAGGAGACAAACAGAGCAACATCCTGTTTTATGGTGGGCCACCAAACCGCCCTAGACAAGTGCTCAAGGGTCTTGGTAACGCCAGGGTGTCCAGTGACCCTACTGGAATGAAAATCTTTGAGGACCAAATTTCTGAGGTGTTTAGGAATAAACAGTCTATTATGTGGAGTCCCCTGAGGAGCAGAAGGCTGGGAAGCCAGGACACGGGAGGCCAAGTCCTGAGTCAGACCCGCAAAAATGACAGAAGACGGGACAATGGGTGTATCTTTGAGTCCAGTGCTCTGACAAGTCTGGAAACTACGAGATAATGCATCAGCTTTGACATTTTTGGGGCCGGGTCTGAATGTAATGATGAATTGAAACCTGGTAAAGAACAACGCCCACCGGGCTTGTCGTGGGTTTAATCGTTTAGCAGACTCGATGTAGGCTAAGTTTTTATGGTCGGTAATCACAGTGATGATGTGTTTGGCCCCTTCTAACCAATGACGCCACTCCTCAAAGGCCCACTTAATGGCCAACAATTCACGATTCCCGACATCATAGTTCCTTTCGGCCGAGGAGAACTTACGGGAGAAGAAGGCGCAAGGATGAATTTTCTGATCATGAATGTCCTTCTGAGACAGGACAGCTCCAGCCCCTACATCCGAGGCGTCAACCTCCACAATGAAAGGAATTCTGGGATCAGGGTGATGTAAGACAGGAGCTGAGCAGAAGGCTTTTTTTAACTGATGAAAAGACTCAACGGCCTGTGGGGACCAAATCTCAGGATTGGCTCCCTTGCGAGTCAGTTCCACAATGGGGGCAACAATGTCAGAAAAGGACCGGATGAATCTCCGATAATAATTGGAGAATCCTAAGAATCTTTGGATGGCCTTGAGATTGTTTGGACGAGCCCAGGACATGATGGCTTGAACCTTGCTGGGGTCCATGGAAAAACCCTTTGGAGAGATGACATAACCCAGAAAAGAGACTTGAGCAATTTCGAATTCACACTTTTCGAGTTTGGCGTATAATTGATTTTCACGCAACTTTTGAAGGATCAGGCGGACGTGCTGCCGATGTTCAGAAAGTGACTTGGAAAAAAATCAAAATGTCGTCTAAGTAAACCACAGCAAATACCCCCAGGAACGGCCGGAGTACTTCATTGATGAAATCCTGAAAAACAGCAGGAGCGTTGGCCAGGCCGAACGGCATCACAAGATATTCGTAGTGACCTGAATGTGTGTTAAAGGCTGTCTTCCACTCATCTCCCTTTCTAATCCTGATGAGGTTATATGCTCCTCTAAGATCAATCTTGGAAAACACCACCGCTTCCCGGATTTGATCGAACAAAACAGAGATGAGTGGTAACGGATAGGAATTTTTTACAGTAATTTTGTTCAAGGCCCTATAGTCTATGCAGGGACGCAAAGATCCATCTTTTTTTTCAACAAAAAAAACCCCTGCACCTACCGGAGATTTAGAAGGACGAATGAATCCCTTTACGAGACTCTCTTTTATGTATGAATCCATGGCCTGGGATTCAGGTTCTGAGAGGGCATATAGACGTCCCTTGGGCAATCTGGCATTGGGAACTAAGTCTATAGCACAATCAAAGGGACGGTGAGGGGGTAACGTATCAGCTTCCTTCTTGGAAAACACATCGGCAAAGTCTCTGTAGGGTATGGGTAAAGAAGAAAAAACAGGAAGGACAAGACGAAGAGGAAGAGAGAGACAATGATCAGAACAGGAAGAGCCCCAACGTATGATTTCTCCTGTGGTCCAGTTGATACTGGGATTGTGCTTCCTAAGCCATGGTAACCCCAGGACGAGTGGCGTGAGTGGACAGTGAAACAACAGAAAAGAAATCTCTTCCGAATGAAGAGCCCCCACCGAAAGCTGGAGAGAAGGGGTGCACGCGGTAACACTGCCGTTGGCGAGTGGCTGACCATCCAGGCCACAAACCGACAAGGAATTGACCAGGGAGATGGGTTTGAGCCCCAACGAACAAACCAGCCCCCTGTCAATAAAATTGCCGGCTGCACCGCAATCAACAAAGGCAGTGGTAGCAACAGTGCAGTTATTACAGGTGACAGAAACCTGAATAATGATCGAGTCTAGGGGAGAAAAACAAGATAGGCCCAAGTGAGTTTCCCCAAACCCACCTAGGCCCTGTCTTTTCCCGCCTTCAACGGACAGACCACTGCACGGTGACCCTGACCTCCACAATACAGACAGAGACCCTTCAGCCTCCTACGATTCTTTTCTGCGGCAGATAAACGTGTAGCCCCAATTTGCATGGGTTCGTCACAGACAACCTCCGAGGTCTCCCCCGGTGATGTGGAAGGATATACCCCAGAGACCCTTTCCCTCTGGCGTTCCCGGAACCTCCGATCTACCTTGATGGCTAACTCCATAATTTCATCCAGGGAGGTCGGGGTAGGGTAGTGAACCAATGCATCTTTTAACATCTCAGATAAACCAATGCGAAACTGGCTACGGAGTGCTGGGTCATTCCAACCAGAGTCAATGGCCCACCTCCTGAATTGGGTACAATAAGCCTCTGCGTTACTCTGACCCTGCCGTAGTGCCCTCAGGTTGGCTTCGGCTGAGGCAGCACGGTCTGGGTCGTCGTAAAGCAACCCCATGGCAGAAAAAAAAGCATTCACAGAGGTAAGGGCCTCGGACCCTGCGGGAAGGCCAAACGCCCAGGTCTGAGGGTCTCCTTGTAACAGGGAGATGACCATTCCCACACGCTGGGATTCCACGCCAGAGGAGGCCGGGCGGAGTTTGAAATAAAGTTTACATGACTCTCTAAAGTTAAAAAACTGGGAACGTTCCCCGGAAAACCGGTCCGGGAGACTCAACTTGGGTTCGGGGTTTCTAGATGAGGATAAGACCCCCTGTACCCGTTCCTCTTGTAAGTTTACCCGGAGGGTCAACTTCTGAAGCTCTTGGGTAAGAGTATGCATCTGCCCCGCCAGAGCGTGATTAGCAGCCTGCTGGGCCGGATCCATAATAACTGACTGGAAGTTGGGTGAAGTATGGGCCGGCTATAATGTTACGAACAGGGAGATCTCGCCTACCCTAACTCCGTTGTCACCCCTAGGAGTTGGCGGATGCGTGCTAAGCTAACCTTCACCAATAATAGCCGCGTTCGTGGGAGCCCGTTAGTCAGGCTCCCACCCCGATGCCACCTGGTCTTACTAGTGACAACGCAGCCGCCAAGGCCGGAGGTAAACAAGGGGAAATCTACCTAACAACCAACGAGGCGAGAACTACCCTGCCCCACGGAGGGGGGTGTCAGTGGATAGCGGACTGGGCTGGGACCCGCGGTGCTAATGCTGTGGGCAATAGGCAAGACAATGTACCGTGGCCAAACTGACTGGTATCACAATACACGAGGTGTACCCCGATGCTGAGCAAGAGTAACAATACACGGTATGCTGACACAATCCGACCTGCTGACGGGTGTAACAATACACAATATGCTGACACAATAAGAACTGCTGACGGGTGTAACAATACACAATATGCTGACACAATAAGAACTGCTGACGGGTGTAACAATACACAATATGCTGACACAATAAGAACTGCTGACGGGTGTAACAATACACAATATGATGATACAAAAGATAAATGACAATAAGGGAGGCAAGGAGTGAGAATCTCCCAACTTATCTGAACACCAAGAGATCGGCAGGCAGACACAAGCAAGGATTCTGGAGGCAGCCAGGAACAGGGACTGGAAAACAGGAACCACGGGTGAGCAGGAGCCTGGAACCGGAAACACTCAGGACGCCAAATCAAGAGCTATAGCCGGCGCCTGAGTGTTCCAGCAACCAGGTTTAAATAGCGCGCCAAGCGCTACCCTTATGCTGCGTGCGGCGTCATGCACACCCCTTCCTCCCTGCGGCCGCCAGGCGTCCTCCGTCGCCTTGGCAACCGCTGCGGCAGGGGAGGAAGGGGTTGTACGCCGGCAGCCTGACTGCCTGCCGGAAGCTCCCGGCTGATGACGCGACGGCGTCGTCGTGGTAACCCGGCAACCGCCGGAAGAACAGAGGAGACTGCCGGGCGAGCGGAGGCGCTGCCCGTGCAGCTCCTAACACTATGTAACTATGTAATATATGTGCGGCACTGTGGGGGCATATCTGGCACCGTGGGGCATATATGTGTGGCACTGGGGGCATATCTGGCACCGTGGGGCATATATGTGTAGCACTGGGGGCATACCTAGCACTGTGGGGGGCATATCTGGCACTGGGGGCATAAAGTTTTGTCATGTAGCCACTCCCCCTTGTGTCATATGACCACTCCCCTGACCACGCCCCTGACCACACCCCTTTTGCCGCACGCGCCTTCGGCGTGCGCATGATGTCGGCTCTTTGGCTTGATTGACGATATTTTTCGGCTCTTTACCTCAGACCGTTTGGCCACCCCTGCCATAGGGCCAATAATACTGGTTGAACCTATGATGTGGTGACCCACACTTTCTTTTTTTTTTGCAGCCTATTCCCTTAGGGAACCCAGTAATAGTGCCAAATGGCATAGGTTAGGTTTATGCTTGCCTACTTTCCTAATCTTCTCTTCAGGAGAAGCCAGAGAGCATATACAGGTGGCTTGTGGTGGGAAGAGACCTACAGTATACTATGCACATTATTATTCCTTGCTTCATGTGCATTTTTTAATATAAGTGGTAGGGCCACAATTACATAGTAATCATTTAATTACATCACTTTTCACATCATCGCTGTCCAGACACACTGGGCAAATAATATAATATTTAAGTAAAAACTATAGATTGTAAGCTTGCAAGCAGGGTCCTCCTACCTCTATGTCGGTTTGTTTCTACCCAGTTTGCTTTATCACTGTTGTTTCCAATTGTAAAGCTCAACGGAATCTGCTGCGCTATATAAGAAACGGTACTTGTTTCCTAGCACGGCGCCACCAATTTTGATTGTATCCATCGGGTCGGAAAAATCGCGTCAATCGCATCGCATGCGCACCAAATCGCATGCAATGCGATCGACCCGATTTTTACATTGGAATCAATGTAAAATGGTCCCTGAGACCCGATTTTACATTGATTTCAATATAAAAAGCCCCAAAACCCCCCATTTTAACACCAAACCCCCCCACATGTTTGAAATGCCCCCCCCCCCCCCCATTGTTAACGCCACCCCAGTATTGACGCCAACCCAAAGCGTGGTGAGCGCAGCGAGTCCGCGAGGGGCGGCGGTACGCGTCCTCCGACCTTTTCATACCCCTACTATCCACGTCGGAGTGGAGTTGACTTTATAAAGAGTGGCAAGCCGGAAGCGTGGCGAGGGGACGCGGATACCTTCAACCTGATTTTCACTTTAAAAATAATTTAACATTGTTCCCTATGGGAAAATCGCGTTGATCGCGTCGGTCGCATCGCGGCCCCTTATTAGGGGCCGCGATGGACGCGATCAACCCGATTTTGTCTTTCACCGGCAAATTAGCTGGTGATTGACACAAAATCGGGTCCATCGCGTTGATTGTATGCCTTAAGTGCCTTAAACTTATGGCATATAATCAACGAGATAGCGCCGTGCTAGGAAACAAGTACCTAAGAAACTTTGGGCCTTATTCAGATTTCATCGGTACTGCGCGCATTCGCACGCAGTACCGATGTTGTGCGTCTGCGCATGCGCAGGCGTGTTTCTGCGCATGTGCAGGCGCATGGTGCGTGCACCCACGGCGACCTTTCGGGTCGCCGGGTGCACGCACCCATGGCAGCGAGGGGAGGGCGGAGATGGGCGGGGAGCGCCGGGCTGCCCCATTACCATATGGGAACGCCCAGCGTTCCATGGGCGTTTCCATGAGAACGCTGGGCGTTCTCATGGTAATGAGGCAGTGACGCGGGTGTGTGGGCCGGGTAGCTGACATCACCGGATGTCAGCTGCCCGCCCATATCACGCCAGCGTGCACGCTAAACTAAGTAACTCAAAAGTCACTTATATAAACGTGCACGCTAAACATCATTCGATGGTCACTGACCATCGAATGATGTGGGCGGACACCCCAGCAAAGCGAATGGATGTTTATGCAAAACATCCATTCGCTGCTGTGCGGGCGAAGCCGCACTTTGCTGGGGCGGCGGGGGGGGGGCGTGCGTTCGCTGGGCGCGGTTTGGTGGACTCGCAAGGCTGCGAATTCGCAGCCTTGCGAATCAACCTGAATAACCCCCTTTATATCAATAATAAAAAAAAACTATTGGTTCACCTTTTTTTTTTTGTTTTAGACTTCTCGTATGTCCTTTCTTTTAGTCTTGTTCTGTCCTAAGCTACCAAACTGCCTGATATCATCACTGCTTATTCCTGTAACCAATTCAGTGTCAAAGAGATGTGGTCTAGTCTGGACAGGTCATTTCCTTTTTAAAACATGTTCTATTTCCTTCTACACACTGACCCATTTCCTTTCTCTATGTTTACCTAATTAACTTTTACATGGTAATTACTCATGTATGTACAACTTCTTTATCTGCTTCCTGTTTAGGTCATTGATCTGTGTAGAATGCACAGAACTAGCGCAGTATTGACCTCTTAAAAGTTAAAACACAAATATGATTATCACAAAAACATAAAAAAATAAACTTGGTTGTAAGATAAGGCATCATTTTTTAAAGGTCAAATTGACTTAAGTTAAAATTGTACATTAATGATGGGTACACACCTAAAGATTTATCTGCCCAATCTGTCTCATAGGAACAGACTGGTCTTTCAGACAAATTGGTTAAATCTTTTTGATCTTATGCTGGGTACACACCAGGACGACAAGGGTCTGATCCCATCAATCTACATCCAATTCCGACCGATTGGATGTAGATTGTGCCCTTTTCTGTTCTGGTTTGGACCGATACCATTCTGATGCGCGGTCCCACGGGTCGGTCAGTCATTATTCAGATCCTACCTGCAGCATGTGTGGGTCGCCATCGGATCAGACGATGTGCATTGTGAGAAGGTTACCCGCATTACTGATTTGTCCAAATAATAGTTTTAGTCTATTTTCCAGCATTTACAAACAAAGTTTTGATTGTCCTATGCTTTCATTCAGTACAAGATTTTTGTTCTATAGTTGCTAAAGCTTATAAAAATGAAAATATGTGATATAGCCCATAGCAACTAATCAGATTCTGTCTTTCATTTTCTGGGATGGAAATAGGGAAAGATAGAATCTAAATGCTTGTTATGGGCAACATCATCTCTTTACATTTTTAGAAGCTTTAGTTCATTGATTTGAACATAAATTCAACTCTCAGATGAAAAATTCCACTTTGTTATATTGTGCAATATACCAACTCACGCTAGATCCCTCTTACCATACCCAGTGCTGTCCCTTCACTGGCCACAACAGTGACAATAACCATATTGGCCCTTATTCTGGTTCACCTGCGAAGGCTTCTCAAATGGACAGAACCATGTGCACTGCAGGTGGCAGGGCAGATGTAACTTGTGCAGAGAGAATTAGATTTGGGCGGGGTATTACTTCAATGTGAGATGTATATTGCAGTTTAAAAATAAAGCAGTCAGTATTTTCCCTGCACAGAAACAAAATAACTCACCAAAATCTCCCTGCAGTGCACATAGTTTTGTCCATTTGAGAAGGAATTTGCCTTTGCGAGTGAACCAGAATAACCCCCATTGAGCAGGGTTAGATGCTGGTGATTAGCACCTGTTCATGGGCTCTGCATTGCATGGTCCCCACTGTGTTGATTGATAGCTTCAACATGACCATAGGCACCAATGACCAACTTGCATCCACTTATTGCCGCTACAACTTGCAGTCCTGCTTCCTAGTTGGATTGTAGTCTGCAAGGATATGGGTCATTGGGTTGACCAAATTAAGGTCGACATACATTGGGTCGACCACTGAAGGTCAGCAGGCCTTAGGTCGGCAGGGTCAAAAGGTCGACACAATTATTAGGTCAACATTGTGAAGGTTAACAGTCAAAACATATCAGTGCACTGCGTTTCCTCCCATGACTCGCTGTGCGTCATGCTACGCTGGGCACGGGATGCAGTCAAAATCCCAACGGACAAAATCCCGACAGGGTCAAAATCCCGAATGGGTCATAATACCGACAAGGACAAAATCCCGACATTTAAAATCACGACAAGGACAAAATCACGACATTTAAAATCCCGAAAAGGTCAAAATACCAACATTTAGAATGTACAGGTGAAACTGTCAAAATGACTTTGGGTCTACAGGTCGCGAGGTCGACATAGGTTTTTTCACTGTTTTTTGACTCGACATGTGCCGACAGGCGGTATTTCATGCCCTACCATCCACTAGGGCTGGGCAACACCGGCCCTCCAGATGTTAATGAACTACACATCCCAGGACGCTTTGCATTAATTTTGCCATGTGGCCATGCTGAAACTGATGCAAGACATGCTGGGATGTGTAGTTCATCAACATCTGGAGGGCCGGTGTTGCGCAGCTCTGCACTAGGGCGTGGTGGGAGAATAAAATAGTGTGCCAAGCGCAGCGTGGAACCGTGCCCGAAGCATTGCGAGCGAAGCGAACGTTGCGAAGGGCTGCGGTTCACTTCCAACTGTGTACATGTCGACTGTGTCGACATTCGGGTAAAAAAACAGGGAAAAAACCCATGTCGACCTCGCGACCCAAAGTCATGTTGACAGTTTCATCTGTACATTCTATATGTCGGTATTTTGACCATGTCGGGATTTTGTCCTTGTCGGGATTTTCAATATCGGGATTTTCACCTTGTCGAGATTTTGTCCTTGTCGGTATTATGACCCTGTCGGGATTTAGACCGTCGGGATTTCATACCGAATCCCTGGGCATACTCTTATATTCTCCCTCCAAGCCCTAGTGGATGGTAGGGCATGAAAGACCACCTGTCGGCATATGTCTGCAAAAAAGGTAAAAACCTATGTCAACCTTTTGACTGTCGACCTTCCCAATGTCAACGTATGCTTATTTCGCCCTTTTGACCCTGTCAACCTTAAGCATCTCGACCTTTTGACTGTGTCGACGTAAGGCCTGTTGACCTGCAGTGGTTGACCCAATGTATGTCGATCTAATGACCGTACGACATCTGCCATTTGCTAAATTCAGGCTTTGATTTAATCAGTCCCAGTTTTAGCTTCTCCTAGGTTGTGTCCAGTGCTTAAAAGTGGTCCTGATGAGGTGGTGAAACTCACTTTCCTCACAAAATGTCCGCTGCGCTCACCACGTTTCGGGCTCGCCACACTATGTCAAATCAGCTCCACGCCGACGTGGATAGTGGGGGTATGAAAAGGTCGAAGGACGTGTACCGCCGCACCTCGCGGGCACGCTGCACTCGCCACGCTTCGGGTTGGCGTTGATACTGGGGTGGCGTTAACAATGGGGGGGGGGGGGGCATTTCACATAGTAATCACCCATCAGGGTGGGTGTACAATTAAGAATCGGGTCTGGGGGTGCATTTAACATTGGAATCAGGCATCAGGGTGTCTGTACAATATCGGGTATAATCGCGTTGCATCGCATTGCATGCCATTATAATGGCATGCGATGCGACGCGATATTAAAATTGTATACTCTGTACGGGAAAACATCAAATCGGGTACAATTGCAGCGCATGCCGTAATGAGTGGCATGCGATGCGATATATCGGGCGCCCAGATAATACACAAGTACCACTATTTTTTTTTTTAAATAGCAGGGAAGGACTCCCGGGGAGCAGCCAGGGGACTTTTGTGGGAAATTAGTTAGGCTGCTGAGCTGGCGGCATGTACATAAAGTAATGGTTCCATCAGTAAGTTAAATTGACACAGCCATTTGACAGTCACCTTCGCTTTACCATCCACAGTAAATCGGGAAGGGTGATAGCTAAGAAGCATGGAATAAATTAGGCCTTTCATCAGGAAAGATGCTAAGAAGTAACCAATGAATTTAGGAGTGAAATAAAGATGGTAAATTTGGATTTTGGGAGTGTTTATAATCAACTCTATGTTGTGTGGTCTTTTAGATCTACAGTGTCTGGGTCCAGTGGTCAGGGCCGGCGCTACCCACTCAGCAGCTCCTGCAAAGCAGGGAGGCGCCATGCTGAAAAGGCGCTGTCTCCCTCCCTGCTCTGCTAAAGCTTCCTCAGCCCTCACTGTCACTGCCTCCTGCACTCCTGCACACCGCCTGCAGCGCCTGTCTGACAGCGGGCGGCAGTATGGAGAGGCTGAGCAGCTCCCTGCACCGCGCACACACTGTCCTCCTCCTGCGACCTGCCCCCTCTTCCTCACGAACACTTGCACTGATGCATGTAGCGCTGTCTGTGAATGCCTGGATGATGTGTCATGTCCGGATCCGCCCACTACCCATCGCTCCCTGCGCTTGTAAGCTGTCAATCAAATGATGAACAGGCAGCAGCACCGCCTCCCCTTCCTTCCCTCTTCTCAGTGTGCTGTGCCAGTGCCGCTGCCAGTCCTCAACACTCCGCCACCTCTATCTCCTCCCCTCTTGCATGCCGTGCGATGCGATGCGATCTAGCCCATAACATATGCGATTCTCTTAGGGTGTATGGGCATCTTTAGTGCCTGCAACATTTTGTGGACACAGCACTGAGATGGTGTATGCATACATGTACATGCACCCGAGATCCTCCATAGGATCGCATGTTGCATACACTCCCACAATCGGGCTGCAGCTTGTTGCAATGGCAATGTAAAAGGGTGCAAAATGTATGGTTTGCAGGAGGGCGCCGGACACCCTAGCACTGGCCCTGCCAGTGGTGTAGCTAGGTTCCACGGTGCCCGGAGCAAGGGCATGTTTTGTGCCCCCCCCCCAAACACCCCCTCCCCCATTTGAAGTAGGTGGGACCCTTGCGCGGCGGAGGGGACTAACATTATACCACGCACCGTAATGCCCCCTACACATTAAGCCGCACACCGTAATGCACACTACACACTATGCCAGAAACTGTACTGCCCATTACATAAAATGCTGCACACTGTGATGCCCATTACACATTATGCCACACATTGTTGAATGTAATGCCCCCAGTGCTTATAAATGTAATGCCAACAGTAGTGCAGCTTTCACAATGCCCCTCAAAAGTGCCACTTACATTTTGTTCCCAGTCCAGCCAGGGCGCCCAACATTTGCTGACTTCACTGCTGCTGTGGTGATGGGAGGAGACCAGACCAGCTACACAGAGTAGAGATGTGCTGCAGCTGTCTCTTGTGCTCGGTGTGGGGGGGGGGGGGAGAAAAGAGGCAGCTTCCCTGCTGCGTGCTGCTGCCAGCAGGGGGGGGGGGGGGGACATCGCCAGAGGGACGGTGAAGGACGGCAGGAGCCGATGCTGCTCCCTGGTGGGATGGGAGGCAGCTTCTGTCTTTTTGGCAGCAGCAGGGGGCACAGTGCGGGACACGGGAGTCAAAGCTCCGGAGGTGGACTCCCGGCCGACGCATGTCCCAGGGGAGCAGGGGCAGCGCTCACAATTTGTGTACATCAAGTGTGTGCCGGGTCCGTCCGCCGCTGTCACTGTTGGGGGGGTGCCCCAACTGCGGAGAACCTTCCTTCCGTCCCCCGAAGTCTCCCTTGCATTCGCGCACACTGGCTGTTTTAGCAGGGCGGGTGAGCCGGTGGCAGAGCTCCGGCGCCAGGAGACATGTCTGCGCCCGGAGCTGGTGCTCCGCCGGCTCCACCCTAGCTACGCCTCTGTCTGGGTCTACAATCCATTGGTTGACAACCAATGGGTGACAGGGTGAAAAGGTGAACAGTCGAAAAGGTCTACATGGAAAAGGTTGACACAGGTAGACATGTATTTTCCATGATTTTTTTTGTGGGGGATTTGACAAAGGTTGAGTTCTTCATCGGCATGAACAATTTATAAGTGTACCGCGAACCCTTGCATGGCTCTCTGCGCTCGCCATGCTTCAGGTACGGTGCCTAGCTGTTCTCAGCACCCTATTATAATCTAACGCTATTCCCATGAAGATGGTAAAGTATGAACACGTCGGTTTTTACAAAAAGATCATGAAAAACTCATGTCAACCTTCTGACAGTTCACCTGTTGACTGTGACCTATTTGCAATGATGACACTTAATTTGACTGTCGACCTTTTGACAATGTGTACTTTTCAACTGTTGACCAATAGTTGTCAACCTTTTGATTTTCTACATAGACACTGTTGATCTAATGCCTTGATACCATTTTGTATGGCATCATGATTTCCAAAGTATACATTAATGTATTTGCTGTAGTGGGAAAAACATTATTATGGTTGTAAATCAATGCCCCCTACTGCAGGTGCACTTTCTGATTTGAATGTTGCCAGATGTTCTGAGAAAGGATATGTTACTTTTGTATTTTACGTCATTCCTTTCTCGATGAACTCTCGAGGGCCCGATTCAGACCTGCGTATATTCGCTGGCTAGCAAGCAGTTAAATGCACCCCCCACCAGGCCCTCTGCTAGAAATGTTGGGGCCCTGGAACTGATCTTCACTCTGGGCCCCCAGCGGCACGGCGCCACCCCTCGCCCGCACCCACGTGCACCCCGCCCTTCACGGACCGGAGCGCACAGTGCAGCCTGCAGAGCCCCAAGCCCCTCTATGTCGTAGGCTTGGCGCTCTGCAGGCTGCACTGTGTATTGTGCTTGCCTGGCTGGGGTCTGCTGGGTGAGGGAGGCCTGAAGGCAGGGTGCGGGGGGGGGGGGGGGGGGTGAGCCATGCCACTGTGTGCAGCTGCCCAGGCCCCTCCAGGGGCAGCTCTACCCACGACACCCCCTGTCAGAGGCCTTGCCCCCCACTGCCCAAACCCTCTCACTACCATGCGAGCAGCTGTGTACGCTTACACATCTGCTCGCATTCAGATGGGGTGGGTACCCGGCGTTTCATAGGCGTGTCCACAAAAATGGTGGGCGCGCCCATAGAAACGCAGGGCGGACCTCAGCAAACGCTGATGCGCCCCTGCCTGCTCCGGGCGGGTGGATGACTTTACATGACGTCAGTGCATGCTTACAATTCGGCCTCCCTGTTCAAATAAAAAGTACCGGTAAGTCCTGGCTTACTATTAATAGCGAACAGAGAAAAAATATATTTTTTAGTGAGTAACCATCGAATGATTTTTACTCTGTGCGTGGGAATGCGAGTGGATGTGTAAGCACAGGAGCGTGTCAAGTAGCTATCAATCAGGCCATATTGCAGAAGCCTGAATAGACATAGCCAGAAGTAAGCAGGCACTGGACGTAGTTAAAATCCTGACAGGGTCCAAATCCCGATCGGGTCAAAATACCGACAAGGACAAAATCCGGACATGGACAAAATCCCGACAGGGTCAAAATCCCAACATTTAAAATCCCGACAGGGTCAAAATCCTGACATATAGAATGTACAAGTGAAACAGTCTACATGCCTTTCGGTCGACAGGTGCGAGGTCGACATGGGTTTTTTCACTGTTTTTTGAACCGACGTGCCGACAGGCGGTATTTCATGCCCTACCATCCACTACGGTGTGGTGGGAGAATAAAATAGTGTGCCGAGTGCAGCGAGGCACCGTGCCCGAAGCATTGCGAGCGAAGCGAGGGGCTGCGGTTCACTTACAACTGTGTCCATGTCGACTGTGTTGGCATTCAGGTAAAAAAAAAACAGTGAAAAAACCCATGTCGACCTCGCACCTGTCGACCGAAAGACATGTAGACTGTTTCACCTGTACATTCTATATGTTGGGATTTTGACCCTGTCGGGATTTTAAATGTCGGGATTTTGACCCTGTCGGGATTTTGACCCTGTCGGGATTTTGTCCATGTCGGGATTTTGTCCTTGTCGCTATTTTGACCCATTCGGGATTTGGACCCTGACGGGATTTTGTCCGTCGGAATTTCATACCGAATCCCTAGGCACCAGTGTAGGGGGATGCAGTTATAATCCCGGTGGTCGGAATCCCGGCGTTCAAAATCCCGACCGCAGAAATACCAACACTTTCTTCCTCTATGGGTGTCCACCCATAGAGGGAGAATAAATTAGTGTGCCCGCAAGGGGGGGGGGGGGGGGGGGGCGGCGATCCACGTCCCTCCTTGTCGGGATTTCGGCGTCTGGATTTTGAACGCAGAGATTCCGTATCAAATCCAGTGTAGGAGCCTGTGTGGGACAAGTTGTTTCAAGTGCTAGTATCAGAGCCTGGAGGGTGTAGTAGCCCCTCACAACCCTGTGGGAGGAGTTACTAACAGGCAGTTACTGATGGTGAGATGGAATCCTAGGCAAGAGGAGGGAACCCACCTCTTCTCTTCTACTACAGTAAAACAAATCTGTGACTACAGTAGCTGGTGGAGTGAGGTTATCCGCCCACAAAAAAAAAAAAAAAATGAAATGTAATTCAGAAGAGCAGTGATAAAACCATTCCGTTTTGCTATCAACACATGTAAAATGTCAACATTTTTCTTGTTTATAAAAGTAAATTGAAAAAATCTGATTCCATCATATACTTTGATAAAGTTCTTTGTGTGCACTGCATATGAGTCTCTCAATTTAGAACTCAATGCCTGGATCCCGTACAAACATGTTAACTGAACAGACATCCTGGTTGTATATACAGTATGAGATTTTTACAGTACATGACTGAAAGCTGTTTCTAGTAACAGAGCCTGAGGTAAGGAGTTGACGATAAATACAGCGCTTGTATTATTTCCAGGTGTGTAAAGCACTATAGGGTCAGATGTCTGTAGGTGCTGGAACAGAATTCCTGTAATCTGCTGTCCCCGGGGGCATAGTTATGTTATTTAGGCATTTTATCTGACACGATTATGGCAGGAATGTTGGTGATTTTTTTTTTTTATTGCATATAATTTGGTAAAGTAAACTCATTTTAATTCCCTTTCAGATTTTTATGTAAACAATTATAACCAAGAAAAAAAAGTATTATAAGATAGAAGGTTAAATGTAATAGGGTTCGAGTTGCCGGGGGTGTGGTACTGTATACGGTCATTAGGTCGACCCTATTAAGGTCAACATGCATTGGGTTGACCACTAAAGGCCGACAAGCCTTAGGTTGACACCTGGGATAGGTCAACATGGGTAAGGTCAAAAGGTCCTGAACAGGAGCGGATCTAGGATAAAATGACAGGGGGGGGGGGGGGGCACCATGATAAAAGAGCGTTTAGGTGGGGGAGGGGCGGTGTTAGTAATGCCAGTGTACATGCTAAGAGAGCGGCAGAGAGAGGGTGGGAATGGGATTAAAAATAGGCATTTAAAGTGCGCAGGCCCACCATGGCCACAAACAATGGAGGATGTAGTTGTGCGCACGCCGAAGGCGCGCTCTGGAAAAGGGGGTGTGGCCACTCAACAGGGAGTGTGTCCTTGAGTGTAGTGTACAACACCATATACAACTTCTATACATTATGCAACAAATACTAGACCCCATTATACTTGCCCCTTAGACATGATGCCAAATGGAATGAGCCAAAATTCACATAATGCCACATGGATTGTGTCAAAATTCACATAATGCCACATGGATTGTGTCAAAATTCACATAATGCCACACGGATTGAGCCAAAATTTACATAATAACACACGGATTGAACCAAATTCATAAAATGCCAAATGGATTGAGCCAAAATTCAAATACTGCCACATGGATTGAGGCAAAATTCACATAATGCCACATGGATTGAGCCAAAATTCACATAATGCCACACGGATTGAGCCAAAATTCACATAATGCCACATGGATTGAGCCAAAATTCACATAATGCCACACGGATTGAGCCAAAATTCACATAATGCCACATGGATTGAGCCAAAATTCACATACTGCCACATGGATTAAGCCAAAATTCACATAATGCCACATGGATTGAGCCAGAATTCACATAATGCCACACAGATTAAGCCAAAATTCACCAAAGGCGCGCATTAAACATTTACAACATAATGTCCATTACATGTTAAATTACACGCCATTATGTCGTCCATAATGTATTATGCCAAACACCATAATGCCTATTAAAAATTATGCTACATAAGTGCTGCTTATCTACATGCTCATTGCTAAGGGTTCCATGCTCGTTGCCATGTGGGATTACATGCTCATTGCCAAGGGGGAATACATGCTCGCGGTAAATGGGGGACAGCCAGCGCCAGGCAGAAGTGATAGCCACTGACAGTGGCAGAGCCTGGCTGTATTCAGAGAACAACCACAAGCTTGTGATGCCAGGTGGGAACTGGTAGCCGTCGGAACTGGGTGGGGGTCGAAATGGACGGATCCCATATTATCCTATGGGGAAAAAACATTAGGGCTTTGCTAGGTGATATCTCCGGTTCCCGGGGGGGGGGGGGGGCTAGATACACGGGGCAGTACTTGTGGATTATCACGGCTCCCATTGCATGCCATATGTAGTGGCATGAGATGGCATGCGATGAGATGCGATTTTTACCGGGT
Source organism: Crinia signifera (assembly GCF_055691185.1). Taxonomy (NCBI): domain Eukaryota; kingdom Metazoa; phylum Chordata; class Amphibia; order Anura; family Myobatrachidae; genus Crinia; species Crinia signifera. The sequence goes on along the minus strand of NC_139221.1, from coordinate 210,635,443 downwards.
TTTAGCTATTTAGCGAGGGGACGCGGACACCTGTGAAGCCCGCGAGGGGACGCGGATACCTGTGAAGGTATCCGCGTCCCTACGCGGGGCGCGCTGCGCTCACCACGCTTCGGGCTCGGTGGCTCGCTGCGCTCGCCACATTTTCTATTCTCAACTCCACGCCGACGTGGATAGTGGGGGTATGAAAAGGTCGTAGGACGCGTACTGCCGCCCCTCGAGGGCTCGCTGCGCTCGCCACGCTTCGGGTTGGCGTTGATAGTGGGGGTGGTACACTCTGAAAAATGACATTTGGGGGCATTTAAGATATTTGCTACACATTTCAATGCATTTGGATGCATTTCAGTGCAAAATCGCATGCGATCGCATCGCATGCGATTTGTTTGCATGCGATGCGATTTTTTAGCATGCGATGGACATCGTGGGAGCTGTGATACTCCACAAGCACCCACGGGGCTGGGCTCGTTGGAAAGCCCTGGTTCCCAGGTGCCCCCCCCCCCCCCCTGAATCCGCCACTGGTCTTGAAGGTCGACACAAGCATTAGGTCGACAATGGAAAGGTTGATAGTCAAAAGCTCGACAAAGTTTTTCATGTTTTTTTTAGTAGACATGAGCCGACAGGCGGTATTTCATACCCTATCATCCACTGCGGTGTGGTGTGCCCAAAGCTCGGTGAGTGTAGCAAGCCGTGCGACGTCCGGTACACTTAGACCAGTGGTCAGGGAACTCGGTCCTCATTACCCACACGGTGCATGTTTTGCTGGTAACTCAGCAGATGCACAGGTGTACTAATTACTCACAGACACATTTTATAAGGTCCGCAGGTGGAGTTAATTATTTCACTTCTGAGAGGAGACCTGCATAACATGCACTGCGTGGGGTAATGAGGACCGAGTTCCCTGACCACTGACTTAGACGGCGTCCATGTCAACTGTGTCAATATTCTGGACAAAAGAACATGCTCTATATCCCGCACTGAATCCAACTGCACTGTATCTGACCCATAGTGTATCCATCTTGCACTGTACCCAACCTGTTCTATATCCCAGACTGTATCCATCTTGCACTGTATCCAACCTGCTCTATATCCTGGACTTTGCCCAAACCATACTTTATCCTGAACTATAGCTAATCTGCACTGTATCCAACCCCCACGGTTATACCACGCTGTATTCAACCTGCTCTGTATCCTGCATAGTATCCAACCTGCATTGTATCAAAACCACACTATATACTGCATTGTGGGGGTGATTCTGATTCATTTGTGGTTCTGCGCATGGTATATTATGTGCATGTGCAGCTCCCCTTTGTGAATGGATCGGCGACTTGCATAGTCACCGAGCCGTTTGCAAGAATCAGGGTGGGCAGAGGACAGCGATTACGGGGTCACCCATGGGAAGACCCAGCATTTATGGGTACTCAGATGGGATGATGTGTGATGGGAGCGGGCGACTGACGTCACAGGACTTCAGCTGTCTGCCCTGTCTTCGTCTTGGTGTAATATGAATAACAGAGACTACTATGTGGTGTAAGGTGTATTAGTACTCCTCCATCTCCTTGAACAGTCTAGCAATCTCCCTGTTTTCACCTAACCCATATAAAGCAGCTGTTACAATTTTTTTGGGGATAAAATAAATCAGAGATACACTACTACCCTTTAAATATTTGGGGGTCCTAATTTTTTTAAAGAAAAGCACTGTTTTTTTTTCCTTTCAAAGAAGATAACAATAAATAAATTAATCAGAAATACACTCTATACATTGTTAATGTGGTAAATGACTACACTAGCTGCAAATGTCTGTTTTTAAAAGGAATATCTACCATCACTCCAGTGTTGGTACATTGTGTTTGCTAATCGTGTCAAAAAACAAATGAATGATTAGAAAACTCTTGTGCAACTATGTTAGCACAGTTGAAAATGGGTTTGCTCATTAGAAAAGCTATAATACTGGCCTTCCTTTGAGCTAGTTGAGTATCTGGAGCATCTCATTTGTGGGTTCAGTTGTGCTCTCATAATGGCCGGAAAAAGAGAACTTTCATGTGAAACTCGACAGCCTAATTTTTTTTTTAAAATTAAGGCTATTCCATGAGACAAATTGTTAAGAAACTGAACATTTCCTACAACAGTGTATAGTACTCCCTTCAGAGAACAGGCTCTGACCAGCGTAGAAAGAGAAGTGGGAAGCCCTGATGCTCAACTGAGCAGGAATGCAAGTACATTAGAATCTGTAGTGTGAGGTATAATCCTCACAGGTCCTCAACTGGCAGGTTCATTATATAGTTCCCACAAAATGACAGTGTCAACATCTACAGCACAGAGGTGGCTTCAGGATGCTGGCCTTCTATGCAGAGTGGCAAAGAAAAAGCCATATGTGAGAATGGCCAATAAAAGATTACTATGGGCAAAAGAACACAGACATTGAACAGAGGAAAATTGGAAAAAAAGTGCTATGGACAGACAAATCGACGTTTGAGGTGTTTGGATCACACAGAAGAACATTTGTGAGAGACAGAACAAATTAAAAGATGCTTAAAGAGTTCCTGACACCATCTGTCAAGCATAGGGACGGTAATGTGATGGTCTGGGGCTGCTTTGTGCTGGTAAAGTGGGAGATTTGATCAAGGTAAAAGGGATTTTGAATAAGGAAGGATATCACTCCATTTTGTAACGCCATGCCATACCCTACCCTCCTCCAACAGGACAATGACCCAAAGCAAACCTACTAATTATGCAAGAACTATTCATGGAAGAAGCAGGCAGCTGGTATTCTGTCTGTAATGGAGTGGGCAGCGCAGTCACTAGATCTCAACCCCATTGAGCTGTTGTGGTAGCAGGTATGCAAGAAGTGTCCCTAAAGCCAATCCAACCTGTGGGAGGTGCTTCAGGAAGCGTGGGGTGAAATTTCTTCAGATTACCTCTACAAATGAACAGCTGGAATGCCAAAGGTCTGCAATGCTGTAATTGCTGCAAAAGGAACATCCTTTGCCAAAAGCAACGTTTTTACAAAATCATTATTTATAACCTTATCAATGTCTTCACTATATGTAAGATTAATTTTGCAACACATTTGATAAATAAAAAGTCATTTTTCATGTAAAATACTAAATTGTCTGCGTGACCTCAAACTTTTGAATGGTAGTGTATATACATTCAAATGGGATCATCATTGCCATTTCCATGCATTGGTTAAAAGGCATAATGGGGCAGATGTATTCACCCTGGTGTAGTGATAAAGTGGGCATAAAAAGGAAGATGATAACATGCCAGCCAGTCAGCTCCTGTACCCTCAGAGCAATCCGCTCTTGAGCCACCTGGCAGGATCACATGCAAGATATCTCATAGTCCTTTTTCATTCGATATATCACATGTAATCCCAGCCAAGCCTACTCGGTTTAGAAGCGTGGCCACTTACATTGATTCAATTCTAAAACATAATACAAGAACAAGCCCTGACATGTATGAGTGTAGATCTTGCTAATTGCTTTGGGGCTTATCTACATTTGTAGGTAAGTATTTTTAGAACATGCAGCTCAGATGTAGCAGTACATGTCCATGCTTCTAGGTGCCAACTTTATCATCTTCCTGATGTGCTTTTTAAAAGTAGGTACAGTAAGTGGTCCTGGTATTGTGCAGTGTTTTGGGTATAGAAAGGCCAGTTATGTATGTAGTGTATAGAGGCATCAGTGATGTAGATCAGGGTATAGAGGGGTCAGTGACATAGTGTAGGGTATAGAGGGGTCAGTGATGTAGTGGAGGGTATAGAGGGATCAGTAATGTAGTGGAGGGTATAGAGGAGTCAGTAATGTAGTGGAGGGTACAGAGGGGTCAGTGATGTAATGGAGGGTATACAGGGGTCAGTAATGTAGTGGAGGGTACAGAAGGGTCAGTGACATAGTGGAGGGTACAGAGGGGTCAGTAATGTACTGGTGGGTATAGAAGAGGAGTCAGTAATGTAGTGGAGGGTATAGAGGAGTCAGTAATGTAGTGGAGGGTATAGAGGAGTCAGTAATGTAGTGGAGGGTATAGAGAGGCCAGTTATGTATCATAGTGTATAGAGGCATTAAGGCCCATACACACTTGTAGACTTTCATTTCAAAAGACTTTGCCAAAATCTCTGATAGATTTATCTTTCACCAAAGTAGTGCGTACACACTGAACTATTTTCCCCAAAGAGCAAAAGATTTTCAGGAGGCAAAAGACTTTGCTGAAAATCTTTCATATAAAAGGCTATTTACATAATGGGCGGGGTTAGAATTCCAAGGGTGGGAGCAGGGGCCATTTTATTCAGTGCATGTCTGCTCTTGGGGCCTGATTCAGAACTGATCACTGGGCTGTGTATATTCGGAGCCCAGTGATCAGGTAAAATCCCGAAACGCCATTGGAAGCGCATTAAAAAGTACTATATTTTCAAGAGCCTTGAGTGACTTTATTTCTTCCATACAGATGGAGCCCGGCTCCCTCTTTCTGGCGAATCGCCAGAACGTCACCACTGGCGATCCGCCAGCAGCCCGGCTCTCCATCTGACTGAGACGTGCACGCGCGTCTCAGTTTCCGGGGCGGCAGGGCAACGGGAACCCTGTCCGTCTCCACTTCAGGGAGACGGACAGGGTTGGGGGGGGGGGGGTGCAGGGAGGTGGTGAGGACCCCGGGTTGACCGCCGACAAGCAAGCGGGGACCCGGCGGAAGAAGCGCCGTCGGAAGGGGACGCGCGCGCATCTCATGCGCGCACGTCCCCTTTCGCAGATACAGGTGGCGGGGGATGGCGTCGCCAACGCCATCCCCTGCAAAGAAGAGACCCGCTCCATCTGTAATTTTGTGTGTGTGTGTGTGTGTGTGTGTGTGTGTGTATGTATGTATGTATGTATGTATGTATATATATATATATATATATATATATATATATATATATATATTCATTGGTGGGTAGTGGAGCCATTAATATATACATTGCTGGCATGTGCCAGCAATGTATATATTATTACTGGCCAATACATAAATATTCATTGGTGGGTAGTGGTGCCAGTAATATATACATTGCTGGCATGTGCCAGCAATGTATATATTATTACTGGCCAATACATAAATATTCATTGGTGGGTAGTGGTGCCAGTAATATATACATTGCTGGCATGTGCCAGCAATGTATATATTATTACTGGCCAATACATACATTTTCATTGGTGGGTAGTGGAGCCATTAATATATGCATTGCTGGCATGTGCCAGCAATATATATATTATACTGGCCAATACATAAATATTCATTGGTGGGTAGTGGTGCCAGTAATATATACATTGCTGGCATGTGCCAGCAATGTATATATTACTGGCTAATAACATTGGTGGCCAGTGTACAGTATGCTGTGCTCCGTGTGGAGCAAGTCGGAGGGAGCAGGGCGGATAGAAGCCGGGAGGGGTGGGGCGTCAGCTGACAGTCTGTGCTGTGGCCGGACGGGAGCAGCTGCAGCCTGGAGAAGTTCTATGGAGCCGGGCAGACGAGCGGGCGGTTCTTTAGCGGCGGTGAGTATGATCTGCAGCCGGCGGGGGAGCAGGGGGAGGGAGCGGGGCGGTCAGCCGGGCTGAAAGTGTATCATCTTTCAGTCCGCGCTGTGTACACACCTGGCGATGATGGCTGAAAAACCAGCCATCATCGCTAGATGTGCTGGTAAAACCAGCAGACTGCCCACCTCGTTGGCGATGATGCGGGAGCGCGCATCATCGCCAGTCGGCAGTCGGGGGGGCATACACACCAGGCGACTTTCAGGTGAAAATCGCTCAAAACGGCTGTTTTGACCGATTTTCAGCTGAAAGTCGTCTAGTGTGTATGGGCCTTAAGTGTTGTATTGGAGGGTATAGCGGGGTCAGTAATGTAGTGGTGGGTAAAGAGGGCTTAGTAATGTAGTGGTGGGTTTAGACTGCTCAGTAATGTAGTGCAGGGTATAGAGCAGGCATGTCCAAACTATGGCCCTCCAGCTGTTGTGAAACTACAAGTCCCATCATGCCTTGCCACAGTTTTGCTATTAGGGAATGCTAAAACTATGGCAAAGCATGCTGGGATGTGTAGTTTCACAACAGCTGGAGGGCCACAGTTTGGACATGCCTGGTATAGAGGGATCAGTAATGTAGTGGAGGGTATAGAGGGATCAGTAATGTAGTGGAGGGTACAGAGGGACCAGTAATGTAGTGGAGGGTATAGAGGGCTCAGTAATGTAGTGGAGGGTATAGAGGGGTCAGTGATGTAGTGGAGGGTATAGAGGGGTCAGTGATGTAGTGGAGGGTATAGAGCAGTGGTAGCCAACCCTAGCCCTCGAGAGCTACCAACAGTGCACATTTTCCAGACAACCTAGCTGCTGCAATCATTAATCACTGACACATTTTAAAAGATCCACAGATGGAGCTAATTAGCTCACTTGTGATTCTGTGAGGAGACCTGCAAAATATGCACTGTTGGTAGCTCTCGAGGACTAGGGTTGGTTACCCCAGGTATAGAGGGATCAGTAATGTAGTGGAGAGTATAGAGGGGTCAGTGATGTAGTGAAGGGTATAGAGGGGTCAGTGATGTAGTGGAGGGTATAGAGGGGTCAGTGATGTAGTGGAGGGTATAGAGGAATCAGTAATGTAGTGGAGGGTATAGAGGGGTCAGTGATGTAGTGGAGGGTATAGAGGGATCAGTAATGTAGTGGAAGGTATAGAGGGATCAGTGATGTAGAGGAGGGTATAGATGGGTCAGTGATGTAGTGGAGGGTATAGAGGGATCAGCAATGTAGTGGAGGGTATAGATGGGTCAGTGATGTAGTGGAGTGTATAGAGGGGTCAGTGATGTAGTGAAGGGTATAGAGGGGTCAGTGATGTAGTGGAGGGTATAGAGGGGTCAGTGATGTAGTGGAGGGTATAGAGGGATCAGTAATGTAGTGGAGGGTATAGAGGGGTCAGTGATGTAGTGGAGGGTATAGAGGGATCAGTAATGTAGTGGAAGGTATAGAGGGATCAGTGATGTAGAGGAGGGTATAGATGGGTCAGTGATGTAGTGGAGGGTATAGAGGGATCAGCAATGTAGTGGAGGGTATAGAGGGGTCAGTGATGTAGTGGAGGTTATAGAGGGATCAGTAATGTAGTGGAGGGTATAGAGGGATCAGTAATGTAGTGGAGGGTATAGAGGGGTCAGTGATGTAGTGGAGGGTATAGAGGGATCAGTAATGTAGTGGAGGGTATAGATGGGTCAGTGATGTAGTGTAGGGTATAGAGGGGTCAGTGATGTAGTAGATTGTATAGAGGGGTCAGTGATATAGTGTAGGGTATAGAGGGATCAGTAATGTAGTGGAGGGTATAGAGGGGTCAGTGATGTAGTGGAGGGTAAAGAGGGGTCAGTGATATAGTGTAGGGTATAGAGTGATCAGTAATGTAGTGGAGGGTATAGATGGGTCAGTGATGTAGTGGAGGGTATAGAGGGGTCAGTAATGTAGCGGAGGGTATAGAGGGATCAGTAATGTAGTGGAGGGTATAGAGGGGTCAGTGATGTAGTGGAGGGTATAGAGGGGTCAGTGATGTAGTGGAGGGTATAGAGGGGTCAGTGATGTAGTGGAGGGTATAGAGCAGTGGTAGCCAACCCTAGCCCTCGAGAGCTACCAACAGTGCACATTTTCCAGACAACCTAGCTGCTGCAATCATTAATCACTGACACATTTTAAAAGATCCACAGATGGAGCTAATTAGCTCACTTGTGATTCTGTGAGGAGACCTGCAAAATATGCACTGTTGGTAGCTCTCGAGGACTAGGGTTGGCTACCCCAGGTATAGAGGGATCAGTAATGTAGTGGAGAGTATAGAGGGGTCAGTGATGTAGTGGAAGGTATAGAGGGGTCAGTGATGTAGTGGAGGGTATAGAGGGGTCAGTGATGTAGTGGAGGGTATAGAGGGGTCAGTAATGTACTGGAGGGTATAGAGGGGTCAGTGATGTAGTGGAGGGTATAGAGGGATCAGTAATGTAGTGGAGGGTATAGAGGGATCAGTAATGTAGTGGAGGGTATAGATGGGTCAGTGATGTAGTGGAGTGTATAGAGGGGTCAGTGATGTAGTGAAGGGTATAGAGGGGTCAGTGATGTAGTGGAGGGTATAGAGGGGTCAGTGATGTAGTGGAGGGTATAGAGGAATCAGTAATGTAGTGGAGGGTATAGAGGGGTCAGTGATGTAGTGGAGGGTATAGAGGGATCAGTAATGTAGTGGAAGGTATAGAGGGATCAGTGATGTAGAGGAGGGTATAGATGGGTCAGTGATGTAGTGGAGGGTATAGAGGGATCAGCAATGTAGTGGAGGGTATAGAGGGGTCAGTGATGTAGTGGAGGTTATAGAGGGATCAGTAATGTAGTGGAGGGTATAGAGGGATCAGTAATGTAGTGGAGGGTATAGAGGGGTCAGTGATGTAGTGGAGGGTATAGAGGGATCAGTAATGTAGTGGAGGGTATAGATGGGTCAGTGATGTAGTGGAGGGTATAGAGGGGTCAGTGATGTAGTAGAGGGTATAGAGGGGTCAGTGATATAGTGTAGGGTATAGAGGGATCAGTAATGTAGTGGAGGGTATAGATGGGTCAGTGATGTAGTGGAGGGTAAAGAGGGGTCAGTGATATAGTGTAGGGTATAGAGTGATCAGTAATGTAGTGGAGGGTATAGATGGGTCAGTGATGTAGTGGAGGGTATAGAGGGGTCAGTAATGTAGCGGAGGGTATAGAGGGATCAGTAATGTAGTGGAGGGTATAGAGGGGTCAGTGATGTAGTGGAGGGTATAGAGGGGTCAGTGATGTAGTGGAGGGTATAGAGCAGTGGTAGCCAACCCTAGCCCTCGAGAGCTACCAACAGTGCACATTTTCCAGACAACCTAGCTGCTGCAATCATTAATCACTGACACATTTTAAAAGATCCACAGATGGAGCTAATTAGCTCACTTGTGATTCTGTGAGGAGACCTGCAAAATATGCACTGTTGGTAGCTCTCGAGGACTAGGGTTGGCTACCCCAGGTATAGAGGGATCAGTAATGTAGTGGAGAGTATAGAGGGGTCAGTGATGTAGTGGAAGGTATAGAGGGGTCAGTGATGTAGTGGAGGGTATAGAGGGGTCAGTGATGTAGTGGAGGGTATAGAGGGGTCAGTAATGTAGTGGAGGGTATAGAGGGGTCAGTAATGTACTGGAGGGTATAGAGGGGTCAGTGATGTAGCGGAGGGTATAGAGGGGTCAGTGATGTAGTGGAGGGTATAGAGGGGTCAGTAATGTACTGGAGGGTATAGAGGGGTCAGTGATGTAGTGGAGGGTATAGAGGGATCAGTAATGTAGTGGAGGGTATAGAGGGATCAGTAATGTAGTGGAGGGTATAGATGGGTCAGTGATGTAGTGGAGTGTATAGAGGGATCAGTAATGTAGTGGAGGGTATAGAGGGGTCAGTGATGTAGTGGAGGGTATAGAGGGGTCAGTAATGTAGTAGAGGGTATAGAGGGGTCAGTGATGTAGTGGAGGGTATAGAGGGATCAGTAATGTAGTGGAGGGTATAGAGGGATCAGTAATGTAGTGGAGGGTATAGATGGGTCAGTGATGTAGTGGAGGGTATAGAGGAATCAGTAATGTAGTGGAGGGTATAGAGGGGTCAGTGATGTAGTGGAGGGTATAGAGGGATCAGTGATGTAGTGGAGGGTATAGAGGGATCAGTAATGTAGTGGAGGGTATAGATGGGTCAGTGATGTAGTGGAGGGTATAGAGGGATCAGTAATGTAGTGGAGGGTATAGAGGGGTCAGTGATGTAGTGGAGGGTATAGAGGGGTCAGTGATGTAGTGGAGGGTATAGAGGGATCAGTAATGTAGTAGAGGGTATAGAGGGGTCAGTGATGTAGTGGAGGGTATAGAGGGATCAGTGATGTAGTGGAGGGTATAGATGGGTCAGTGATGTAGTGGAGGGTATAGAGGGGTCAGTGATGTAGTGGAGGGTATAGAGGGGTCAGTGATATAGTGTAGGGTATAGAGGGGTCAGTGATGTAGTGGAGGGTATAGAGGGATCAGTGATGTAGTGGAGGGTATAGATGGGTCAGTGATGTAGTGGAGGGTATAGAGGGGTCAGTGATGTAGTGGAGGGTATAGAGGGGTCAGTGATATAGTGTAGGGTATAGAGTGATCAGTAATGTAGTGGAGAGTATAGAGGGGTCAGTGATGTAGAGGAGGGTATAGAGGGGTCAGTGATGTAGCGGAGGGTATAGAGGGATCAGTAATGTAGCGGAGGGTATAGAGGGGTCAGTGATGTAGTGGAGGGTATAGAGGGGTCAGTGATGTAGTGGAGGGTATAGATGGGTCAGTAATGTAGTGTAGGGTATAGAGGGGTCAGTGATGTAGTGTAGGGTATAGAGGTGGCAGTGATGTAGCATAAGTATAGAGGGGTCAGTAGTAGTGTAGGGGGGTTAGTGATGGGTATATGGGGGTTAGTCATTTAGTGTAGAGGGGTCAGTGATATAGTGGAGGGTATATGGGGGGTCAGTGATGAATTGTAGGGTGTAGAGGGGTAAGAAAAATACGAATCCCAAGTACTTAGTGCACTATTATTGAATTAAGACACATAATGCAGGACAAGGTTTGCAATCTGGGTAAAAAGACAAAGGTCAGAGGTCCAATACTAATGGCTTGAGCCACGTAGCACTATACTTAAACTAATGTGTTTTAATGTTGGTATTGGGGAGCACTCTGTATTCGGTTGATGGATCGACGATGTCTAGATCAACAATGACTTGGTCCACGCTCTTTAGGGGAGGGTGTGCAACATCAGCTCCAGCCTCCACGTATGCTCTGGGCTACTGCGAACAGTAGTGACCAGTGGGGAAATGATTTTTTTGATGAGCGGCTTATGAATGGTTTTTGAAATGCAAAGTCTTCACAAGCCGTGCACAGCTATTTTCATGGTGTACACATTGATTCTCAGGGCAGTGTTTACCACTGCAAATTAGCAGCCCTGTGAACAGGTCTGAATCATGCCCATTGTTTTGATGTTATATTTGACATTTTTATTGCAGTCGTGTCACAGGGAGTGACAGCCTCTCTTGTCTGCACATGCAAGGGGACGGATTACATTGTGAGGGCCCCTCATTTGTGTATGCACTTGCTGATGCTGACTCTCTCTCGACCCCCCGGCGATGTTGCTGGGTACACACATCAAATAAAATGAACCACGATCAAGTTTTCTTATGTATAAACGTTTTTAATAAACACAAATAAATACTTTCTGGTTCTTGTTTCAGCTTCAATTCATCTATCCAATATTGCAAAACGTGCATAATGTAGCCCTCCAGATGTTGTGAAACTACAAATCCCAGCATGCCTTGCCACACTTTTGCTAAAAGGGAGTGTTAAAACTGTGGCAAGGCATGATGGGATTTGTAGTTTCACAACATCTGGAGGGCCGCAGTTTGAGGACCCATGGGTTAAAGGATGCCTGCTGCAGGGAAAATGTCTAGGCCAGGGGTTCCCAATCTTTTTTGAATCAAGGCACCCCAAAGCACCAGAATTTTTTTCGTGGCACCCCTAGGATAAAGGCTTATCATTAAGAAAGTAAGAAACACATATTAAGTTAAATAAATTGTGTTTATAACTCATCCTTAGGATCAGTTATGTGGTAATGGATAGGATTCTCTACTGTCTGTACCCAATTTGACTATTATATTGGATATAAATAACTTGAATTGGTCCTGAACCACCAACCCAAGGCACCCCTGCAAGTCCCACAAAGGCACACCAGGGTGCCACGGCACACAGTTTGGGAACCACTGGTCTAGGCAATAATTGAGCAACCTGTTTAAATAGTATCTGAAAGTGTGACAGATAATAGGAACACTTCACCTCTACTTAAGCTTATACCCCTTTCACATCGCCGACACGTTTTAAAAACCGGTATTTTAAAACGGTAATTAAAACGGGTCAGAGCCTTAACATTGCCGCAGATTACCGTTTTAAATACCGGTTAAGTCTCATTCAACATAGCAGTCAAACCGTTTCAACCCGAACACGTTTCAAGCCAGAGTGTCAACATTGCCTGTCATTTTAAAGGGGACAGCCTATCACTGCTCTGTAGCTTGTGTTGTTTGCCTGAAATACCGTTTCAGACATTGTACACATTCACATTGCTCAAAAAACCGCAAGGAACCGTGTAGGACTCTGCTTTTTACACGGTTCGAAATACCAGTTAACTTTAAACGGTAAATCGGCTCTGGTGCATTCACAGTGCAGGCTTAAACGTTTTAAAATGAAAAAAAAAAATCGGCAATTTACCGTTTTAAAAGTGCGATGTGAAAGGGGTATTAAGGGACATCCAACCAATGTACCTGATTCACAGCCATGTGCAGTCCCAAGTATTGGATCACAAGTATCTGATGGTTTCTGGACTGCAAACATGACAAGGCACCAGAACAGATGTTCCTGGTCACCACAGATTAAAATTGACATGCTGCAGACATTTTGGGCAAGGAAATGGGGAGTGTACCCCAAAATAGAGGCACACTGTCTCTGTTTTGGGGCATGATGAAGCCAGTGGGACAATTCAGACCTGATCGCTGGGCTACTAATTTTCCAAGCCAGCCCTGCAATCAGGTATAGACTGCCCCACCACAGTGAAATTCCACCACTTGCAAGCTTACCATTGAACTGTGTTTTATTTTCAGTAGGTTCTGGTTTATGCACAGACTGGGAAAATAATTTGATGTTGAGTTAGATGTGTATGGATTTGCAGCTATACGCCAATCGCATGATTTTCAAAAACCATTCGCAGCCTTGCACAGGGTGGGATTTCACTCTGGCAGGGCGGTGGCTATCTGGTCACAGAACAAATCATCCATTCGCAGCCCTATGGGGGAATGCGGAGTGCGAGGTGGGGAGGGGTTGGCATCTGGGGAACTCCCAAGGCTGTGAAATTCACAGCCTTGCGAGTCAACCAGAATAAGGTCCTAAACCCAGGTTGCCTGTTATTCACAGTAAGCCTCTAGTTCTACAGCTGCCTTCTACCCACCACACCCCAGTCTTCCAGCACACTGGTGCTATGTGAGATATTACTACTATTGCTACTACTATCCACTTGTACTTCCATAGTAATATGTGGCAATCAAAGTGAGCCACCTTACCCAAAGCTTGGTGATCAAAGTGAACTCGGAAGGGTACATATAATGTTCTAAGGCCATTATTCTGGATCATTCGCAAAGGCAAATTCCTTCTCAAATTGACAAAACCATGTGCACTGCAGGGGGTTGCAGACATTACATGTGCAGAGAGTTAGATTTGGGTGAGTTATTTTGTTTCTGTGCAGGGAAAATACTGACTGCTTTATTTTTACACTGCAATATAGATCTTATGGTGCCCACACACGCACCGATTTCAGTGCTATGCGTTTTTGGCTGTACAATGGTTCTTTACAATTTTTCTGCCAGAATTAAGCATGACCCGATGTGATGGTTATTTTGCTGTCTGCGATGCAATGCTGTGCGATTTAAGCACATTTTTTCACTGGCATTTTCTGACCTTTATTTTGTTCGAGTTCACGTTTTAAACCTGCAATATTTGTATGTAATTATTTCCCCCCTCCCCCAAAAAAAACCGTCGTATAGCATCGGCTCGTATGCCTGTAGAATGCTGAGCCCGATGCTATGCGATAATGTCCAAAAAAGTACCTGCTGCACATACTTTTTTGGACATCTAAAATCGGCCCCCGGGAACGCGCATAGCACAGCATCGCGTCGCACACGCCACACGAATACACCCCGATAATTGTACGCACGATGCGTTTTGTACTTTAAAAGTACAAAACGCGTTCTAAAATCGATGCGTGTGTGGGCTGCATTACTTTGATGTAAAACCCCACTCAAATCGAATTCTCTCTGCACAAGTTACATCTGCCCCACCTGCGGTGCACATGGTTTTTTTTCCATTTGAGAATTAATTTGCCTTTGCGAGTGAACCAGAATATGGGCCTAAGTTTAATGATGGTCTGAAGCAGTTTTGTTACACTAACCCAGGGGGTCAATGGGCCTAAATTCTGCTTCGGTTTTGCAAAATTGCAACTACTGGTGACAAGCTGTGGGCAGAGGACAGCAAGCCTGCCCTGATCGCCAGTTCCCTCCCTGTGATATGACTGCACAAGTGGGAGCGCTTTGCTACATAGCGATGTGCGAGAAAAGTGCCGGCTTCCCACTGACTGCCAGCTTAACTCTCTCTGCACGTTACATCAGCCTCACCTGCAGGGCATATGGTTTTGTCCATTAGAGCGTGATTGTGCCTTTGCGAGTGAACCAGAATAACCCCCTCTGTAGTTAAACAGTCTTGCGAAGCCACACTTATACAGCGTAATGTGCAACAGGAACCACCACAGACGACTTTAAACTACCAAGTGTGCAACTGTACATTTGCTGGCTGGGAGCGCCCTTGTCCTTCGCGCTAGGGATGGGTAATCATATGATGTTTCATCGGTAACATCGGATTTATGGTTCCAATGTTCGATGTTTAACCCTGCTATGTTGAGGATCCAATGTTTCATCAACATCGCTAGATTTCTCCCCCGATGTTTTTCTCAATCTTCCAATGTTTTTTCTTTTGTGTGTCAATGTGTGCTGCTTTCAGTGCTTTGCAGCCAGCTCTCTCTCTCCTTGATTTATATTCATTAAAAACTTAAGAGACTGATAAAAAAACATTAACAAACATGACAGTATCACTGCTGGCTGGGCTTTCATATGTGTGTGTGGCTGTGTGCTGCTGCTGTGACTGGTAGCTGACAGTGAAAGACAGTCTGGCCAGCCATTCAGCAGCAGCACACAGGACAGCCCCACCCCTGCCTCACTGCAACTGGTGCTGTTAGTGAGTCACTGTCGTACAGGTCTGGTTTGCATATCAGTGTTGATATACAGACCACACTGTGCTAGAAGCACTACAGCAGACATTGACTCTCCAGGCAGGGAAGAGGAACTGCATGGGTTTTCAAAGATAGCGGGTGCTAGAATGAACAGTATAATACGATAGTCACTAGTAGTGACATTGTGGTGGACTCCCTTCATATTTATTTATTTATTAATAGTTTCTTATATAGCGCAGCATATTCACTTGTGCTTTACAAAGGAGACAGTGATACAACAAACTGGGTATTTACAGTCAGTCAAAGGTATGAGGGCCCTGCTCGCAAGCTTACAATCTATCAATTGATTTATTATTATGCAGCAAGCATATCACAACACCTTACAAAGGGCCTGATTCAGTTGTGGACGCAGACATTTGCACAGTTTATTTCTTTGAAATGCAATGTCAGTCACACTGCACACGTGCAGTGACTTACAGCGGACGCAGATACTGAGTGACAGGTACAGTAGTTTCTATTTGAGGGAGGGGATGGGAGCTGGTTTGTCAAATGCAGACGTGTTTCAAACCTTAATTTGCAGTTGCACTGGCTCCAGCGTCTTTGTTCTGATGGTTACACTAAGCAACAATGTAGTATGTTCTATGTTGCACTGTGTGTACAGTTTTTTTGCTCTTTTCGGTACTTATGTAATATCTGGGCTCCCGTTTTTCTTATGAGACCGCGTCCCCTCGCGGGGCTCGCTGCGCTCACCACGCTTCGGGCACGGTGGCTCGCTGCGCTCGCCACACTATATAAAATCAACTCCATGCGTAGTTGGATAGTAGGGGTATGAAAAAATGGGGTGCATTTAACATGGGAGCCCAGATAATACATAAGTACCGTTGTTGCAATAAAGGTTTGATAGTTAACGCTTCATGTTTTTTTCCTTCCGTAACAAATTTGATTTACCCCAAAACACGAATCATATATCCATTGTGTGTGTATAAACTGTAAGCCTCCAACAAGATAAACTTAATAGAGGGATTATTTATCATTTCAGAAGCTTATTAGTGTATTATATGCTTTGGTAACCAGTTTATTTAAAAAAATATCGAAACATCGGTTAACATCGGTTAACATCGGGTTCACAGTACCAATGTTTAGGTCTAAATGATGTTTTGCAACCAATGTTGAAAAACATCATTTGACCGATGTTTTCTTTCGATGTCCCATCCCTACTTCGCGCTGGCCTGCCTGCCTGGCGGCTGGCGCTGGGCGCTGGCCCCTGTGTGGACGCAGCGCACAGCAAGATGTGTCCACGTCACACGGCGCAGCCTCCATTTTGTTAGAGTCTGGATGTCACTGCGTGTCGAGTGATGCTGCAGTGTGGGCGGAATAACCACGCCCATTAACCTCCCACTCTGGAAGCGAGGCGCCGAACGCCTCAGGCCGGAGCGCCCCTCCCATACCGTGACGTCAGAGTGTGGGCAGAAGTCGCCGCTTCCTTCTGGCTGTCCGTAGACGTAGCGCGTACGGCAGCGTCCCGGGGCTGTGTCAGTGAGACAGAGGGAGAACACGGAGACGCGCACACAGCGAGTAACGGCTGCACAGCACCGCAGGCAACATGGGTGAGTCTCACATCCAGCCCGGGCGGCGGCTGTGCGCTGTGTGTACGGGGGGGTGGTGGACGGAGGAAGAGGCCCCGCGCAGAGAGGAGGCTGGGCACCAGCAATGATGAGAGAGGACTGCTGGGTGTGAGGGAGGCCGCACTGTATTATGAATGAGCGCTACAGGCTGGGCGCGGGATAGCCCGGTAGGGGGACAGCCATGGGCTTTGAAGGGGAGTTATCATAGTACTTCATGTGTCATTCCATATGGGGAGGCGGAGGTGTAATGGGGCTATGACAGGCCTTGGACTAATGTGGTCTACGTAATGGTGCTATGGGAGACCGTAGGGTAATGTGCCCTGTTTAATGGGACTATGGCAAATCGCAGGCTAAAGTGGGCTGTGAGCTGGGGCTATGGCAGACCCGGGGTACCTTGTGATGTGTAGTGGGGCTATGACATACCACAGGGTAATGAGGGCTGTGTAATGGGGCTATGGAATACTGCAGGGTAACATGGGCAGTCTAATGAAGCTATGGCAGAATGAAAGGTAACGTGGGCGATATAATGGCGCTATGGCAGAATGATGGGTAATGTGGGCAATGTAATGGAGGCAGCTATGGCAGACCTCAGGGTAATTTGGGCTGTGTAATGGGGCTATGGCAGACCTAAGGTATCTGGTGCTCTGTAGTAGGGTTATGACATACCACAGGGTAATGAGTGCTGTGTAATGGGGCTATGGAAGACTGCAGATTAACATGGGCAGTCTTATGAGGCTATGGCAGAATATAGGGTAACTTGGGCAGTGTAATGGGGCTATGGTAGAACTCAGGGTAATGTGGGCTGCGTTAAGGGGCTATGGCAGACCTTGTACCAATGTGGGCTACTTAATGGGGCTATGGCAGACCAGTCCTCAGGGTAATGTGGGGTGTGTAGTAGGACTGTGGCAGACCACGGGGTACTGTATTCTGTTTAGTGGGGCTATGACATAGCACAGGGTAATGAGTACTGTGTAATGAGGCTATGGAAGACTGCATGGTAACATGGGCTGTATAATGGGGCTATGGAAGACCGCAGGGTAACATGGGCTGTATAATGGGGCTATGGAAGACCGTAGGGTAACATGGGCTGTATAATGGGGCTATGGAAGACCGCAGGGTAACATGGGCTGTGTAATGGGGCTATGGAAGACCGTAGGGTAACATGGGCTGTGTAATGGGGCTATGGAAGACCGTAGGGTAACATGGGCTGTGTAATGGTGCTATGGAAGACCGTAGGGTAACATGGGCTGTGTAATGGGGCTATGGAAGACCGTAGGGTAACATGGGCTGTGTAATGGGGCTATGGAAGACCGTAGGGTAACATGGGCTGTGTAATGGGGCTATGGAAGACCGTAGGGTAACATGGGCTGTGTAATGGGGCTATGGAAGACCGTAGGGTAACGTGGGCTGTGTAATGGGGCTATGGAAGACCGTAGGGTAACGTGGGCTTTGTAATGGGGCTATGGAAGACCACAGAGTAATTTGGGCTGTGTAATGGGGCTATGGAAGACCACGGAGTAATTTGGGCTGTGTAATGGAGCTATGTCAGACCTCAGGGTATTGTGGGCTATGTAATGGGGCTATGGCAGACCTCAGGCTAAAATGGGCTGTGCAGTGGAACTATGGCAGACCGCAGGGTATTGTTTGTGTGTGTGTGTATATGGAAGACTGCAGGGTAATGGGGCTATGGCAGACAGTTGGGCAATGTGGGCTGTATGTATAAATGGCACATATATGCTGGAAGTGTGAGGGCTGGTATTTTAAGCTTGTCCTAGTGTATGTAACATGCTATGTGCTTATGCTTTTCCCAGTACTTTCGTGTTGTGAGAGAATTGAAGGTGTGTAATGAAGCTTTCTGTACTACAGCTGTGTGGATTGATATGGACATTATTTATTTCATTTTTTTTCTGTGTTGTAGATGCAGGTGGTATGGTGTGTGCTTGTGACTTGTTTAGTTTTCATGTGCAGTCTTATTTTGTGTTTAGATAAAGTTTTCAGTAGATGATATTTTCATATTGTACGTATGTCTGCAGTGTATTAAATAACTTACAATTCTATCAACAAGTTTTGGGTAGAAAGGAGGGAGTTCCACAATAAAACTAAATTGTTTTGGACTTAACATACTGTAGGTAGACCGAAGTCTGGACCTAAAAGGGTTCTTGCTAGTATTCTAATGACTAGTAGTGACTTTGACTGCCAGACAAGTCTCTTTATCAGGGTACTGAGGATTGGGAAGTTCCGTAACATGACCATGATGGGCACTTGTAATACACTTTGGTGTCTAACTCTCTTGTAGATATGTTTTTAGGCTTTTGGTTGACTCAGGGGATGTCTCAATTGTTGGGCGCCCTGACTGCCACTAGGTGGGGTGCCCAGCGGAATAATTCAATTGATGCTTCATTCAGGTGTGCATGTAGCCGAGGGGTACTGTATTTTGGGCGCTTTAATCGGGATGGGTTTAAATGGGCATGCACATTACGTTTGGGTGATTTTTTTAGACTGCATGTTATATAGTTAAATATAATGATGTGTACTGTTTAGCCTCATAGTGTGGCAGAATAATTGGACTTTATAGATTATTGCATACACTGAAGTTGGATTAAAGATAGATCAAGGGTTTACAATATTGTGTTAACAGACAATTATTATGCGGGTGGCAAGCAAAGTGAGATGAAGCCAGTGTTTTTGGCCTCATGCATATTAGGTAAAATACCTCTTATGGTATCATCCGCAGCATGGTGGATGCAACTAGAATGTCTTCTGAGTAAGTATATGAATATTTACGACTTGATAGTAAATTTGATGTATAGTGTATGTTGGTTCCGAATGTGTGTAGAAAAAATGCATACAGCTGCTCATATGCAGGGTTGTGTGCATCTTGCTGTGCTCTTGCCCTTCATGTTTTCAGTTGGAAACAGGCATTTTGCATGCACCCAAGGCAGCATAGCCCAGCATTTCACTGTACTTTCATTGTAAGATGCAGTTGTCATGCTTACTAATAGACATTGGCTGTATTTTTATGAGCTCAGTGTTGGTGCTTGCACAGTGCTAAAATATGCATGATAACCTGAGTATACAGTCAAACGTTCAGGTCTGCCTCGTGTTCTATGTGGGTGAATCAATTGTTTGTGAGAATTTGGCTTTCTGGCTAAGTTCCCGGAGGCTATTCTTTTGTTTTGTACAACCATACCTGAGGCTGCAGTTAACATGGATTTATGCTGGCACCCTCTTGAAATCCTCATGAAGTAGGCTTTTGGGGTGGGTTGTGAGTGCCGGATGCATGCCATAACTGCAGTGTGTCTGGCACTTAACACATGAGAAGCTGCTGAACACAGCTTATATTGTACTTCATTGCTTGTGAATGGGCAGATACAGGAATTAATTGAGAAGCTCCTGAGCATGGGAGCTAAATTCCTGACCAACAATTGAATTACACATTTTGGAAAATGCCTATGGATGAATGAACATTTAAGGGAAATGCAATGCACAAGAGTTTGAGAAAGGAAGTTTTTTTTTCGCCTCTCTCTATACGGGGCAGGATCCAGGGAAGAGGCTCCTCCTTGTCATTGTCAGGGATGTCTGCTTCTGCAAAGGCTTCCAGAGACAGGCATTTATCTAATTTATGTCCGGGGGGCCGGATAGCTGGTCTTCTGCCGGAAAGGCAGAAGAGACCTTCATGTGGGAGGAAATGGAAGAACAGGGTTTAGAAGGTGAACTTTTATTTTTTTTTCTCATTGAAATGTGATCACCGTTGACGTTGTTTGTTCTTATTTTGTCTGCATTTGCCATTTATTAATACTTTTTTAATAAAGTTACATGTAATATAAATTTGGTGATCTCTTTTCTTAGAGATTTTTATTATGCTTTGCAGTGATTTAGAAGTATCGTCGTTCACACTATATATATATATATATATATATATATATATATATATATATTTTTTTTTGCATTATTGGCTTTTGAAAGCTGTTTAAGTTCTTTCACTTCAAATACGATGAAACTATGGCAACAATTTTCTGCAATAACCAAACTACTGCAAGAGACAAATTCTGAAAGTGATGTAAACTAGGAGATGGCAATACAGTAGATCATACCTTTTTATGATCATTTACTTCTTGGTTTATCTTTGATGACTTATAAGTGTGTTTTTGCACATTGTTCCTGCTATTAAAGCAATTTGTCTAAACCAGTAGTTCTCAAACTCAGTCCTCAGGACCCCACACATTTCACGTTTTCCAGATCACCCGACAGGTGCACTCATTACTGACTGACACATTTTGAAAGATCCACAGGTGGAACTAATTATTTTACTTGATTTCATGAGGAGACCTGCAAAACATGTGCTTTGTGGGGTCCCGAGGACCAACTTCGAGAGCCCGTGGTCCAAACCATAAAAAATTGAATGGAGGGTAACTTTTATTTGAATGAGCTTTAGAGATTAATATCATGAGATGTGTTTTGTAATGAATTAGTAGTCCACCTAATTCCTATTGTGCTGTGCCGCAGTTTCATCACTTGCTTTGATCTTTAGACAGTTGTTCTCCATTGTATGGTGAGGTGAAAGTTTTTTTTTTTTTTTTTTTTTTTTAAACACTCATTTGGTGATTTACTTCAGGTGATACTCACTTTAAAAATATCTATCAGGAAAGATATTTTCCCCATTTGGTTGATAAATGTCTTAAAATAATTTTAAGGTGGCATTGTGTCTTATTAAAAAGTTATTTCTTGAGCTTCCGTTGCACAGACTCAAAAATGCCTATATTGCAAAGCACACTCTTTAAATGATTTTGAAGATTACCTTTATGGAGGACTTTGCCCCTGATGCTATTTAAGAATTTAGTCTCTTCCGATGTTGGTCTTGTCTACAATATTGCAAAATGTATGTCACGCTCAAGTGCAGATAATGTTATGTTGCACAGGCAAAATATTGCATAGGTATAGAAGAAGCATAAAGATGAAAAATGTTATGTAGCCAGTTGCACAAGCTGAAATACTCATTGATAAATATCACTACAGTATTTTTGGTTCATAATAGTAAAACAGGCGACATCTCCCCCTAATGTAAATGGAAACAGCTAGATGTGTGATATTTTACAGCAAGACTTTCTGCCTCCTTCATTCACACTAGTGTGACCCACAGAGCTACCTTGTTCTAAGAGTACATGCATTTGTTTAACATGGAGCATTACAAGCCGGTCTGTTTTGAGCATGCTTATTACCTTCCTTTGTATAAACGTCTCCTGTGATTGCATCTCTTTGTAGTTAACCATTAGAGGTCGAGTATCTCACATCTCTCCTACATGGACCATGACTTGCAAATGGACCTCATAATCTATAATACAGTAATTAGCACTTCCACATTTTCTTAAATGCAATAAATCTTTCAGAAACCGAAGCATTTGTGTTCAGCAGATTCTTCCATAAATGTATTGTGGGTAGTTTGCAGGACAGAAATGTCCTGGAGTTGATACTAGGTTTATGTATGTCCCCATGTGCAGAACAGCAGTATTTGTTTTCACTTTTCCTGGAGGAAATGGCTTTTTGTTACATGGGATCTTACTATGAGTGGAGGAGGGAGCTCTTGTGCAGAGATAGCAGAAGCCTGTTTCTCTTCATGACTGCCCAGCCCTGAAACTTGAGTTGTTACTGATAGATGGGTTCCAGTGATTCTCATGAATTCTTCCTCTCATCTTGGTCTGAAATGAAGGAGGCGGTCCCATTGCATAGGCTGATTGTTCACACATCTGGGATAAATGAAAGCACCAGTATACGTTATGTTTGCGTTTAACCATGTAATACTACTCTTTCCTACTCTGCTTGTTACCTGTGAAACTGCTCTGCTGTTACTATGTTACCATATTAGGCATTTATCACATAGCAGGAAGTCAGCTTATCAACCACTGTAGTTTTCCTTCCACTAGTGTTTAGTTATTAAGCAGCAGCTTTTTTTTTTAAATCTGCAATTCTTGTATAGAATGTCATACTGTTTCAAATGTATTAAAGACAATACAGTATATCTTCTTATGAGAATTCATTTAAGCTCCCACCTTTACTCATAGGGGTTGATCTTATTAGCTGCGAAGGGTGCAAGGTGCTATTCAGGTGCAGTTTAAACGCTGGCAACGGCACCTGATTTAACCGGATCTCTCATCCTTCTCTGGCCCGAATTCGCTTAAAATTTCTTGCAACTCTATGGAGCTGCGAGCGCTTTTAGGCAAATTCCGTCTGCTGTAAAGTGTGCCTGCTGCCGTGACGATATGCACTCCAAAGTCATAGGATGAGGTCTGCAGTGCTATTTTATTAGGATAGCACAGTAATAGTCCTTTTTTTTGCGAACATTATTTGGTTTATTTTAGGACTGTTACAGCATTTTACTATGCTTGATTCTGTTCGCCACCCCCTCTGTCCCCTGTATGTTAGGAGTGTGTCCTGTCATGTTTCTGGCATTTCCTATTTTGGTTTTCCTGTTTAACTATGCATTTCTAGTCTGCACAGTGTGTCACTTACCACATATTTACATAGCATCCAGGACAAAAATTAGTTTATGCTTTACATCCCTTAAATCACATGTACAGAAATAGCCTTCAGCAGTGTGGTCGACCAGCCCACAAATATGCTCTTAACTAGTTCCTTGCCAAGTTAGATTCAAGTGTTTCCTGTCTAACCTATTGGGCATAAAGTGTATGTGTGTATGACTAGGTTTATCTATCGCTTTATCGTATGTGTATAAACTGGTATAAAACTGATAAATATACAATTTACTATTTTCTTTTTAGTAGCTAGAATTTCTTGTTTTAGGCTCTTATTTATTTATTTTTCTACTTCTAACTACAGAAATTGTGCGCTTTGTAAATATAGTTAAATCTGGATTTTCAAACCACTCTTTGTGCTGGAGAAACAATCAGAGCTTGTTTTGCCAGATGTCCACATGTAGAGGCACCAGTGCAGAGCTCGTTGGAGCTGTGTGACAAGCTAGTAACAGTGAGGGTGGGGGGAAAAGGCTTGCATTCCTGAAATTTTATGGTGTCCTGCTTCTATTAAAGAATGTATATGTCTTGTAACACATGATTGTGAATGCTCTCACTGTGACATGGCTTGGTGCAATTAGGTTGGGTTAGCCTCCTGGTTCTGGCTTGAAGGCGGCTTTTTATTTTTTTCTGTCTTGCATGTACATTCAGTTATTGTGACTTAAGGCCCCCATACACTATGCGATTTTGGTCCGATTTCATCCGATTTCGGCACTTTGTGCCGATAATCGGATGAAATCGGCCCAAAATCGTATGCGTGTGATATCTGATCCGATCCGATGCGCGGTCCCGTGCGCATCGGACCGGATCAGGGAGGTCGGACGGTCTGTACATACGATCACGTCCGACCTCCCTGTATGCATATGCCTGCCACCTGACAGGCATATGCATGCAGACACCGGGCGGGCAGCGGCCAGCGGTGGTGGGGGCGGGCGGCGGGTGCGGTGAGCGCTTCTGACCTGGCCGGGCAGTGTACTTACTTACACATAGCAGCAGCGGGGACGGGCAGCGCAGTGGCGGCTATTATATTTTTAAAATACTTGTCAAATGACCAGCCGCTCTCTGATTGGCTGAGAGCTCTCCGGCCAATCAGAGAGCGGCCGTCATTTGACAAGTATTTTAAAAATCTAATCGCCGCCACTGCGCTGCCCGTCCCCGCTGCTGCTATGTGTAAGTAAGTACACTGCCCGGCCAGGTCAGCAGCGCTCACCGCGCCCGCCCCCACCACCGCTGGCCGCCCACCACCGCTGGCCGCCCCCAACACCACCGCTGCCCGCCCCCACTACTCCTCACCGCCCTGCAGCTCCCCGTTTTTTTTTTAACATGGGATAAATCGCATGCGATTTATCCCATGTAAAAAATGGCACATCAAGTGCCAAATTGTATGTGAGCCTCCCGGGGAGCTGCCGGGCGGCTCGCAGGTAAATTGGGTCCGACTTGTCCCTAGGACAAGTTGGCCTAATGTATGGGGGCCTTTAGGAGCTGATTTACAGATGGACACAAAGCCAAAGTTCCACAACACTGATACTGCTTTCACATTGCAGAAATGGGTAATGACACGGTATTCTTAAATGGGACTTTAAAACGGGTCTGAGCCTTGAGACCTTTCACATTGCAGGTGAAAACCGTTTTAAAAATCATTTAATACCATTCAAACATTCAACCCGTTTAACCCCCAAGGGATACGTTTCAAGCCATTGAAATAGAGCTGTTCAAACTGACAAAAAAATGTCTTTAAAACGTGTAGGACTCTGCTTTTTAACCGTGTTGAAATACCGGTTAACTTTAACCGGTAAATCAACTCTGGCACTTTCACATTGCAGCCGTTTGCAATGTTTTAAAATGGAAAAAGAGGATTTTGGGTACTTACCGATAAATCCATTTCTCTGAATCAGCAGGTGACACTGGAACTCACATTGGGGTTTAGAGCTGGGACAGCTGGGAGCTAGGCACTACTGATTTGATTAGGGAAGGCTACTCCTCCCCTCTAAGCCCCATCAGCCCCCAGTTAGGAAATTGTCCTACTAGAGGAGATGGTAATAGTAAATCGTTCATTGAGACAACAACATTCATCAAATCATACTATAAAAGCAACCGAACTTGCACGAAAAACTCCAGAGCTGGATCCTCTTTTCTCTATCATGCAGCAGGTGACACTGGAACTCACATTGGGGAACTTCCAAAGACCATGCCCCGGGTGGGAGAGCTCTGTGGATCCTGCAACACCAGACGACCAAAAGTCGTAGATGAAGAGGCAAACGTATCAAACTGGTAAAAGCGAACAAACGTGTTCACTGACGACCACGTGGCCGCCCTACAGAGCTGAGAAGCCGTGGCTCCCCTCTGAGCGGCCCAGGATGTACTCACCGATCTCGTGGAATGTGCCTTCACCGTAGAAGGCGGCGACGTCCCTGCCTGCACATACGCCTGTGCAATGGTCAGACGTATCCACCTGGCCAAAGTCTGTTTCGACGCCGGCCATCCTCTGCGGAAAGCGTCATATAGAACAAAAAGACAATCAGACTTTCTGATAGATGAAGTCCTTGCCACGTAAATCCTCAGAGCCCGAACAACATCCAATGTAGACTGAGAAGAAGAATCACTCCTAAAGGCAGGAACCACGATAGGCTGATTCACGTGGTATTTTGACACTACCTTCGGAAGAAAAGACGGATGTGTAGGCAACTCCGCTCTATCCTCATGGAATATAAGATACGGAGCCTTACAAGATAAAGCGCTCAGCTCAGACACTCGGCGGGCTGAAGCTAGAGCCAGTAGTAGAACTGTCTTCCAAATGAGGAACTTTAAAGGTACCTCCTCTAAAGGCTCAAAAGTCCTGGACTGGAGGAAAGAAAGGACCAAGGCTAAGTCCCAAGGAGGTGTTGGTGGGACAAACGGAGGCTGGACCCATACAACTCCTTGAAGGAAAGTCTGGATCTCAGGAATGAGTGCTACCTTCCTCTGAAAAAGAATGGATAGCGCCGAGATCTGCACCTTCAGAGATCCCAAACGCAGACCAGCGTCCAAGCCCCTCTGGAGGAACAACAACATCCTGGACAACTTAAAAGTTCTGAAAGGCCTACCCTGAGATCTGCACCAGTCCGCATAGGCACGCCAGATGCGATGATAGTGAGCCGCCGAGGATGGCTTACGAGCCCTCAACATAGTCGGAATGACTGAACTTGGAATTCCCTTCGCCCTTAACACTTCGGTCTCAAGAGCCACGCCGTCAAATAGAGGGACGACAACTTCTGATGGTGGAACGGACCCTGTTGAAGAAGGTCGTGCCGCTGGGGAAGAGGAAATGGTTCGTCCGCCAAAAGCTGCTGAATGTCGGAGAACCAACTTCTGCGCGGCCAACATGGGGCAATGAGAATTGCCTGGACGGATTCTCTTTTCAACCTCTTTAGAACCTGACCCAGAAGTGGAAGAGGAGGAAACAGGTACACGAACCTGAATGTCCACGGCATTGCTAGGGCGTCGGTCCCTATGGCGTAAGGATCTCTTGTCCTTGCCACATATCTTGGAAGCTGATGGTTTTTTCGGGATGCCATCAGATCCACCTCGGGAGTCCCCCAACGATCCGTGAGCTCCCGAAACACCTCAGGATGTAGAGTCCACTCTCCTGGATGGAGATCCTCTCTGCTGAGAGAGTCTGCCTCCACGTTCTCTACTCCCGGAATGAACACGGCAGTAAGAATCACCTGCCTGCTTTCTGCCCATTGCAGAATCTTGGATACCTCTGCCATGGCCATCCTGCTTCTCGTGCCCCCCTGTCGGTTCACATAGGCAACCGCTGTGGCGTTGTCTGCTTGAATCTTTATTGGTCTTCCCTGAAAATAATCCTGTGCTGCTAGCAAGGCGTTGTAAATTGCCCTTAGCTCCAACACGTTGATGGATAACTGACTCTCTCTGAAGTCCCATCTCCCCTGCAGACGAAGACCGAGCACCACTGCTCCCCAACCCCTCAGACTTGCGTCTGAGGTTAGGAGAATCCAGTCCCAGATGGCAAATCTTCGCCCCTGTCTGAGGTGCTCTGAGTGAAGCCACCAGAGTAAGGCCTGACGAGCCCGGGCTGAAAGCCGAACCAGTCTGTGTAGAGACAGATGCGACCCCGCTCCCTTCCTTAGGAGATCCAGCTGGAAAGGTCTGGAATGGAACCTTCCCCACATTACCGCTGGGAAGGAAGCCACCATCTTTCCCAAGAGCTGACTTTAGGGTGGCCTCTAGCTTGCGGTCCGATGGATCCTTCAAAGAAGAAGCTCCCGGAACCGGCAATGTCGTCTTCTTGGATAACCTGGACACAGACGCGTCCACTGGAGGCGGAGTCTCCCACTTGCCTAAAGCAGCTGGATCAAAGGGATATAACGATGGAAAACGTCTAGGCATCTGAAAACGCTTATCCGGGTTCCTCCAGGCTGCTAAAAGTTGATCCTGGTTTGGACAAGGAAAAACAATAGCAGACCTCTTTGTCAGACCAAACAGGTCCAATTCCTGCGGTTGAGGAGCAGGGTCCTCAGGTAAATTAAGAACCTGCTTCACTGCAATAATAAGGGCCTCAACGCCCCCAGGGGTAGGCTCCGGTTCAACAGGATCATCCTGCACCTCCTCCCACTCTCCTTCCTCCATTTCTTTAAACGGAGGCTCCTCGTCAGAATCATCCGACTGAAACGCAGCCTGTAAAGGCCGCTTCTGGCTAACAGAAGCCTTTTTCTGGGTCCTATTCATTGAAGAAGCTAAGGACTCCACAGACTTAGCCAGGGTTGAGGCCCACGCTGGTTCAGCCCTGCGTGACTCTGCCAATTCCGCCGATAATTTGGACATATTCCCTGCTAGCAGGGAAGCCCACTTAGGAGCAGTGGGCTCGTCTATCAAAGACCCCGTAGGGGAGGCAGAACAGACCTGACAAAGCGTTGGTTTGCCATCTGCAGAGTATTGAGCAAATTTGATGTTACAAAAAGTGCAAATGAATGCCTTCTTGGAAGCCTTGGTGCCCCCGCGCAAGTCCGGTCCACACAACCTCTTGCGTCCTCCACACACCCACACACACACACACACACACACACACACACACACACACACACACACACACACACACACACACACACACACACACACACACACCACACTAAAGACACCAGGGGCTGCCAAATGGGAACATGAAGGTAGGCATCCTTGATGTCCAATGATAGCATGAACTCGTTTGGTTCCAAGGATGCAATGACATAGTGAATCGACTCCATCTTGAAAGGTTGGTATGATACCAATAGATTCAGGGACTTGAGATTTAGGACGGGTCTGACTGACCCGTCTGGCTTGGGCACTGCAAAAAGATTTGAGTAGTACCCCTTGCCTCTCTGTGTAGACGGAACCGGGATGATAACCTGAGACTTCAGCAAGATATCTATCGCCCCCTGAAGAGCCGACCTCTTGTCCTGAGACACGGGAAGAGCCGTGGTGAAGAAACGTGTGGGGGGAGGAAGGTCGAACTGGATTTGATAACCGTCCGAAATGAGCCTGCGAACCCAAGGGTCCTCCGAAAGGGAGAACCACTGGGTTCTGAAGTCCAACAGGCGAGCTCCCACCACCGGATCCCCCACAAAAGCTAGCAAACCGTCATGCCACCGGCTTCTGAGGTGGCTTAGGCTCCTGTGGTCGAGCGTTGGATTGAGGGCGGGCTCTAGCCCGAGAGCCTCTGGAGGCCTGAAATCCACATCCTCTACCACGAAAGGACTGAAAAGACGGTCCCGTATAGTGACGCCGTGCAGGTGGAGCTGCTGAGGGAAGGAATGCTGACTTCCCCCCCAGTGGCCTGCCCAAAAAGGCTGCAGACTCCTTTATGTGCTCTGCTAATTGACCAATCTCATCCCGAGACATACCTGAATCCAAACCCTCTAGGATCATTTCTGCCCATCTAGCATTTGCCTTGTTTACCCAGGCCGATACTATGGCAGGTCTAAGCTGGGCACCCGCCGCTTCCCTATGGCAAACCTTAGGTAAGCCTAGAAAAACGAACAACCTGCAGGAGCAGGTAGAATGGTGACCAGCTCCCTGAGCACAATTTTCTAACTGGGGGCTGATGGGGCTTAGAGGGGAGGAGTAGCCTTCCCTAATCAAATTAGTAGTGCCTAGCTCCCAGCTGTCCCAGCTCTAAACCCCAATGTGAGTTCCAGTGTCACCTGCTGCATGATAGAGAAAACGGCAATATACTGTTTTAAAAGTGCGATGTGAAAGGGGTATAAGTGGTTATAGTCAGATTGCCCATTCTTTATTATTGTTTATTACCAGTTATTTATATAGCGCACACATATATTCTGCAGCGCTTTATAGAGAATATTTGAACATTCACATCTGTCCCTGCCCCAGTGGAGCTTCACCTATACATTCCCTACCACACGGTTATGCATGCACATTCATTCTAGAGTTATTTTTTGTTGGGAGCCAATTAACCTACCAAAATGGTTTTTTTTTTTTTTTGGATTGTGGGTGGAAACCAGAGCACCCGAAGGAAACCCATGCAAGCATGGGGAGAATATACAAACTCTGCACAGTTAGGGCCATGTTGGGATTTGAACCCATGACCTCAGCGATGTGAGGCAGTAATACTAACCATTGCAATGTCCATGCTGCCCTGCGCATGTGTCAAGGTTCCTCTGTGCTGGCAGTGAGGATATAACTCAGAATTATTGACAGGAAAACAGTTTGGGGAAGGTAACGGGGTGGCTAGAGAAACACAGGTGTCTCATGGATGTTTTTGGGGAGTGTATCTGTGGCAAGCTGCTATCATGTGCGCAAACAAGGCACCTGCGTTGGTACTGCTGTGGACTGTCTGCGTTTTATATAGGTTTATCCTGTTCCTTATTCTTGCATAGAGGTTGTGGATTTGTATGCATTTGCGGTTAGCTTGCGTTTGCTACCCAGAAATGGAGGCATGTCCATCTGGAGCGGATTCACTGATATCTACAATAGCGTCTAGGAGAAAATCAAATCTCTATCTGCATTAGCATCCATCTCTGAATCAGACCCTTAGGCCTCATACTACCTGGCGCACATTTCATGCATTATACATGGCTGAAAGTGGTCTGAAAATTAAAGCAATATTTCCAATTCATAATAATGTGTTCAATGATACTTGTGAAGTTTGCGACAGTCCTTGTGTTAACAATAAGTAAATGCACTGTCAAGCCTCCCGGGCATGTATAAAACTATAAAGGATCACTGCATGCCAGGGACATTTTTTTGGTACTTGTGTAGTTTCACGGCGCCCAATATATCAGATGCGATATCGTCCGATATATCGATGCAATTTTTGACCTGTTCATAACCCCACTATCCACTACGCATGGAGTTGATTGTATATAGTGTGGCTAGTGCAGTAATCCACCTCCCCTCACGGGGCTCGCCGCACTATATAAAATCAACTCCATGCGTAGTGGATAGTGGGGTTATGAACAGGTCAAAAATTGCATCGATTATATTGGCTGATATCGCATCCGATATCCACGTTTTATAGCACTTATGGAAAAGGCCACCTGTTCAAAATTCATGTTCACAAACCAAATCACATTAACAAGGTTTCAGCTGCCTGTGGAGGTTCTAACATAACCCTTGTGTATATCAGATCTCTAGTTAAACCGTAGCTCCTCAATCTCCATCCTGACATAAGGGGATCATTAATGATAACTGGTGCACAGGGTGAAGGCGCATGAAGCCACCAGTGACCTTAGCTTTCATATTGTGAAGTGATGTAGACAGAGAGCAGAGTTTGGTTGTTTACAGCTCTTTATTGGGCTCCATTTTCCAGTTATGTTGTAGAACTCCGAACAGCGTAAATCATGACCAGGACCCTGAACCTGAAAAGGAGTCTGTACTGTTTGTGCTTGCTCTTAATAGCCTACAGTTACAGACTAAAATACAACAGGCTATCACAGGGGTTCCCAATCTTTTTCTAATCACGGCACCCTAGAGTATCAGAATTTTTCCAAGGCACCCCTAGGCCCCAAAAAATATATATCATATTAAGTAGATTGTGTTTACATGTGCTTCTTAAGTTCAGTTATGTGGTAAAGGGCAGGACTTGGTTCTGATTGTACATATTGTATGATTGCCAGCCACCAGCACTGGTTTTGTCCAGAAATAATTGACCATAAATAATTTGAATTGGTCCTGGATGACCAACCCGAGGCACCCCTGCAAGTGTCCCGAGGCACCCCAGGGAGCCACTAAAAAGGAAAAAGAGGGGGAGTGGTGTGCAATGCGCTGCTAGCCACAAATATATCTAGGGGGATATATAATCCACAGTTAAATAAAATCAATACGGACCAATGTGCAAAGATGAAGCGGACACACTGCTTTAAAAAGGTATAAATTTTATATAATTAAATGCATTAAATATACAATAAACACATGAATAAAAGACAAAAAATTGGAAAAAATAATAATAAAGAGCACAGAAAAATATACACTAAAGGTCTATTAAACAGGGTAATAGATATCACTCCTAAATAGGATAAAATGGACGTTATTGGCTTGAGAATGCACCGCTGTAGGTGGATAACATAAGTAGTTGGGATTCAGATGATAAATGCTGTTATAAGGTTATTGAGATGGTGATGATTAGTAATGTGAGTATTTATAAAGATGAAGTTAGTAATGAGTAACAGTCATTTATACAACTTGAATGGATGCAGTAGAAGTCAAATGCAATTAAGCTCCACGTCAGTGTAAATAAGTATAAGCGGCAATAGAATAAGCGGCAATAGGACGCAGGGGTTTTTTGGTAGTATATCTCACCCTGTGTCCGTAGCGGCTGAGCGCGGTCTGATGGTTGCTCCGTTTATCGGGGTATGGATAGCCGCCGGTGATTCTCCTCTGTGGGTCACCTTAGGATAGGTGCCGGCGGGTAAAGGCTTCTCCTCCCGTTGTATGGAGCGTCCGAGAGTACAGACTGCGGTGATATTGAAAAGGCGCTTGTAGCTGGTGGAGACGCTGGGGAGCTGTAGACAGCGTGATTACTCCTGGGTCAGCGGACAGCCTCTAACGTCTCAAATGCAATGACGTCAACGCGTTTCGTCTCCTACGTTGTATGGAGACTTTTTCAAGACGGATACTAGCATTGGTGTCTGTATCCTATTTATACGTTTAAGTGTGTATTGAAGAGCTCAATTAAGCCAATTATCCTATTTCATAGGTGGATAAGTAAAAAACATAATTATAATGTACATAAAAAAATATATAAAATAACAAATTAAATTAGAATTTAAAAAAGCAGTGTGTCCGAATATTCACTTATAATATGGAATGCTATAATAGCATCAGAGAGGAAAGCAACAGTATAATCAATTTAAATCAAGTTGATAATTAGTATAATCAGAACGTTAGGAGAACCAAACAGATTATATATTTCATTTTAGTTCATTCACGTTTTAATTAAGTAGTACTACGCAATTAGGATTTTATGAAAAAGACTAGTCGGAGTATTTGCTTGATATCAGACAATAAGGAGTACATATTTATTATTGTATATCCAATGATTGTATACATAGTATATAAGTCCGGTGGCTTTAGCCTTATAAGAGGCTGTTTGAACCTTATGCTCATAGTGAGCATCCATTAATCCAATAATAATTCAACAACATGATAGAGCAGAAAAGAATATATATCTAATAATCATAATCAGAGATATATAATATATACAAATGTATATATCCACACAGGTAAATAATAAAAAATAATAAATAAAATGACACTATAAGGATAAATAATAATAGAAAAAATAAGATAAATAAATAAAATATAAGATGTATATAAAATAATAATAATAACAATAATAATGATATATTGACTATACATATATATAGAATGCTGAGAGCAATAGAATACATAAACAGTGATTAGGCAGAAAAAAATGAATGAAATGATTGTATATAAATAAATATACATATACCTATTTTGCCCACTAATTCCCCAAAATACTTGTTCTCTTTATTCAAATGGTTTTAATTTATTTTATTTTATCCGATTCATTCAGCAGCATAGACTTGCTTTTCATAGAGGACCCGCAGTAGATTCCACAATAAGAAGGGTAAACGTCTGTGGCACCGCAGAATGGGAAGAGGGAGGTCTGCAAACCCACAGCGTTATTAAAGCGCTGCGGGTAGATCTCCTTCGTTCCACCCCGACCACAAGCCACAGGTGTCCACAGCTATCTTATAATAAATTAGTCCCTTATAGTGTAACCAGGTCACAATATTGGGTATATTTTATCTCAAGTAATTCAATCAAGACACGTGAAGTCCAGGGCCTCGTTTAGGGAGCCACGGCACACAGTTTGGGAACCACTGGGCTATCATTATTGAGATTCCACAGCCCTTCTATATTTTGACAATATTGTGTGGTATCCTTGCTGATACTGACTATCTATGTTGATGTAGCAAACTCTAAACAATGTGCTCTACCACCGTAATAATTTATAGATGAGGTAAGAACGTGAAAATTATATTGTGTGTACACACTAAACGCTATATGCAATATAGACAGTGATGTCACCTGCTGCATTTCTTCTACACAAAGTCAACATTGAGCATGCAGCACAGATGACGGGAGAGGGGTCATTAATGATGCATGGGAGTGCACATCGTTAACATTGAGCATACACACTAAATCATCTTTAAAACGTATAACTCAGAAGGACTAAAATGAGCTTGAATGACTTATTGTCTATTATAAGCATGTTTGCAGTGATGAAATAGCTCTAATGCAGGGGTTCTC
Source organism: Crinia signifera (assembly GCF_055691185.1). Taxonomy (NCBI): domain Eukaryota; kingdom Metazoa; phylum Chordata; class Amphibia; order Anura; family Myobatrachidae; genus Crinia; species Crinia signifera. Next base: position 210,601,670 of record NC_139221.1, on the reverse strand, counting down.
AAACTTTTTTGCTCGGGGCCCCCTTCAGACAATAAAAATTATTACAGGACCCCAGCAAGTTACCACAGACTGGCCGCCACATGTGTGGTCAGTGGATTGAAGTACCTGCTATTGTGACAGGGAGGCAGTTGGTAATGAGGGGATGGAAGGGGGAAGCCGAGGGTGTTTACTTAATGAGTTATCCCCTGTTCCCCCTTCCATAGACACATTAATCTGATGGTCAGCAACATGGAGATGTGACCCCATTCTGAGGTGGTCGGGACCCACTTTGGGGTCAGGACCCACAGTTTGAGAACCGCTGCTCTAATGCATCAGTAGTGTTAAGGCCCCCATACACTAAAGCGATTTCACTTGTTTCCAATGGATCAGGCAGGGAAATAGTCCCAAATTGGATGTGTGTGACATGCTATCGGGTCCTATGCGTGGTCCAGTGCGCATCACACATGCGTGCAGGTCTGAACTCCGACTGCTCCTCCCTCCATCGCAGTAGTATATGGGCCAGCTTTACAGTTTGTAAATGCGATGTCATAGGGCAGAAGACTGCCATATAAAATGATCACGTATGGCATAGTTATCATAGTATTTGTATTAACAGATTTACAAAAGTTTTATTTTCTCTACCGTCCAATGGGATACTGGGCTTCACTACTATGGGGATTGAGACCTCCGCAGGAGAGACAGGCACATAAAAGAACTTTCCGTGTGGGTGCACTGGCTCCTCCCCTCAATCTCCCTCCACTAGTCAGTTTTGAAAAATGTGCCTCAGGAGAGGCAGTGCTTCTGGATGCTCCAGAGTTTTTCTACATTTATTTTTAAAGTTTGTTATTTTGGGGCGCTGTGGTGACCACACAGCTGTCCTGCTTCGTGGGTGTCAGGGGAAGGGTCAGTCCCCGACCTCTTCAGGTGCAGAGCTGACCCTGCTACAGGACAATTCGGTCCTGCGTGGGACTTGTCACCGCACAGCATTGCGCTGTGGCGAGCAAGTCTCCTAGCCGCCGCACACCCCTGACAGGTCTGAAGACTTCAGTGGTGAGTACAGGCTGGGGGTCCCACAAGGGGTCCCCGCAGCCATTTCTGGTGCGGCAAGACGACGGCTAGTAATGGCGGCTCTCCAGCAGGGACCGCGTGAACACCGCGTCTGGTAACTGGCATAGGGGTGCTGCCGCTGGACCACCAGGGACACCCCTCAGGTTATAATGTGTATATATATATATATGTTTTACACCTTTATTAATGTCAGTATAAATATATAGAAGCGCCAGCTCCGTGTACAGGGGGCGGGGCTTCACTCAGAGCGGGACCAAGCTCTGCTGGGCGCGCGCTGTCACTTCCTGCTTCTTCACACGCTGCCAGACTCCATTACAGAGGGCTCCTCACTGGCGTGGTGGATCCGGGTACTTGCAGCACGGCAGAGACAGCAGGTTTTTTCATAGCGATTTAGCACTGCTGCGCTATCTGGCTTATTAGACACTGTGTTGTTCATATCACTGTGTAAGCGTTACCAGCTCACCCAGATCTGTGAGTTCAGGTTAAGGGTGTACTTGGCTCCCCAATTGCTCTGTTTTTTCCCCACTGATTAGTTACAGAACACAGCATAAAACAAGCACATAGTCTGTTTTTCATATCCAGTGGTGCGGTGTGTGCACGTGTGTGACTGCGTGGGGGTTGTGTTGTACTGCAGATTGTACAGCAGACATTGTTAGTACTGTCTCATCATGGTGAAAAAGTTCACTTGCATGGTGTGTAGCACCAAGTTTGTGCCCAAGTCACAGTCACAGGTTACTTGTGAGGCTTGTATATCACCTCAGCCCAGCAGTGCTGACACCCAGATCAGTGGGGTGCCCCCACAGCTTGTGGGGCCGTCGCAGGCAGACGAGCAGGAGCCTGCTTGGGCCTCCAACATAAAGACCTTGTTGGATTCTGTGGCTTCACAGCTTTCCACTAACACTCAGCAAACACAGAGGGTTCAGAGGGAATTGTCCATGTTAGCTGCCAGGGTGGATATTCTTCATACCCTTAATGTACCTCCTCCTCCCGCACAGCCTCAAGAGGCAGGCTACTGCAATGGATCCTGACACAGATGATGACGATGAGGACATATTGGAGGAGGGTGAGGAGCAGGGTCTGCAGGAACCAGCTCCTGAGGCGGCAGTGCATGGTCCAGAGCCACTTATCAGGGCCATTAGGGAGGTTTTAGATCTCCCAGTGGAGGCATCCGCAGAAGGAGATCCTTTCTTCATGACTCAGAGGAAACAGCCAGTATACTTCCCTGAGCAGGCGGAGTTAGAGACTGTGTTCAGGGCTGCATGGCAAAACCCTGATAAGAGGTTTACCCTTTCAAAGCGGTTCACAAATGCTTATCCTTTTGAACCTTTGGGCAGAAAGAAGTGGGAGGAGCCACCGGTAGTGGACTCCTCTGTCTCCCGCCTTTCTAAAAAGGTGTTGTTACCAGTCCCAGGGGTATCCACCCTTAAGGACGGGGCGGACAGAAGGCTGGAAGCTACCCTCAAGTCCATATATACGGCTAGTGGGGCATCCCAGCGTCCAGTTTTAGCCAGCTGCTGGATGGCCAAGGCTATTCATACCTGGTCAACCCAGATTCAGGAAGGGTTATTGGGTGACATGACTGTGGCCCAGATAGGGGACAGCCTGCGTCACATTCAGGATACCGCAAAAATCCTGTGCGAGGCACAAAAGGAATTGGGCGCAATAAACGCGCGCAATTCAGCCATGGCGGTTTCAGCCAGACGGGCCCTGTGGCTGCGTCAGTGGTCTGCAGATGTAGACTCAAAGAAGAGTGTGGAGGGTATTCCCTTTACAGGAGAATGGCTGTTTGGCAGTGAATTAGACGGTTGGATTTCCAAGGCAACGGCAGGAAAATCTACCTTCCTTCCATCAGCCCCCACGGTTGCAAAGCGTACCTTCACAGGTGCTTCCTAGCAGTCCTTTCGTGGGAACAGGTTTCGCCCCAAGGCTAGGGGCGCCTCCAATGCCAGCAGGGGCACGAGAGGCAAGTTTAGGAAGCCTAACACCTCCAACACCCAGGACCGTCCAAATGCCGCGACTTCCTCTAAGCCTGCAGCATGACGGGGTTTTCCCGCCACGAGACTCTCTCGCGGTGGGAGCGCGATTGTTGCATTTCAGCCATGTGTGGGACGCCTCGGGTCTGGATTCCTGGGCCAGGGGTCTCATTTCTCTAGGTTACAGGCTGGAATTCGACAAACCCCCTCCCAGACGATACTTCAGGTCGGCACTTCCAGCATCCCAGGAAGATCAGGTGCTCCTTCAGGGGGCCATTACCAGGCTGCTTCAGTCTCAGGTAATTGTACCGGTGCCAGACACGGAGCAGGGCCAGGGATATTATTCCAACTTATTCCTGGTACCGAAGCCAGACGGCTCAGTAAGACCCATCCTGAATCTAAAGTCACTGAACCCCTTCCTGCGCGTGTTCAAGTTCAGGATGGAGTCCTTGCGCTCTGTGATCGCCAGCCTAGAAAGAGGGGAGTTCCTGGCCTCTATAGACGTCAAAGACGCCTATCTACACATTCCTATCTGGCCCCCACACCAAATCTATCTAAGGTTTGCCTTGGGAAACGACCATTACCAATTCCGGGCGTTACCTTTCGGCCTGTCGACAGCCCCGCGGGTTTTCACAAAGGTAATGGCGGAAATGATGTCACTACTCAGGCTCCGAAGGGTGAATGTAGTGCCATACCTGGACGACCTGCTAATAAAAGCAGGGTCGGCGGAGGCTTTAAGCAGTGCTCTCAATCTGTCCATACAGGTTCTAAGAGACCACGGGTGGATCCTGAACATGCCCAAATCATCGCTGGTTCCGACCCAGAGGATGGTTTTCTTGGGCATGATCCTGGATACATCGGAACAAAAAGTCTTTCTGCCGATGGAAAAGGTCACTGCAATACAACAGCTGGTCAGGGAGGTCCTACAGTCACCTCTGGTACAGATCCATCTTTGCCTCCGGCTTCTAGGCAAGATGGTGGCTTCATTCGAAGCAATACAATTTGGCCGCTTCCATTCCAGGACTTTTCAATTGGATATTCTGACAAAATGGTCCGGCTCCCCCCTGCAGATGCGCAGAAGGATTGGCCTTGCAACAAGAACCAGGATCTCGCTACAGTGGTGGCTAGATTCATCCAATTTGTTGGCAGGCAGACGGTTCCAGATCCAGGACTGGATTCTGGTAACCACGGACGCCAGCCTGAGGGGCTGGGGAGCTGTGACACAGGGAGTCCGCCTACAGGGTCGATGGTCTCCACTGGAGTCGGGCCTTCATATAAACAAGCTGGAGCTGAGGGCGGTCTACTATGCCCTGTTACAGGCAGCTCCATTGTTACAGGGCAAGGCGATCCAGGTCCAGTCGGACAATGCCACCACTGTGGCCTATATAAATCGGCAGGGTGGTACCAAGAGCATGCCTTGCATGAGAGAAGCGTCAAAAATCCTGTCCTGGGCGGAACAGAATGTCCAGGCCCTGTCTGCCATTTTTATCCCGGGGGTCGACAATTGGGAGGCGGACTTCCTGAGTCGTCACGATCTTCACCCGGGAGAGTGGGGCCTTCACACTCAAGTGTTCGATGCCATAGTGGATCTGTGGGGGCTCCCTCAGATCGACCTGATGGCTTCACTATTGAACCACAAGGTAGCAATGTACTGTGCACGGACCAGAGACCCAGGGGCGATAGCGGTGGACGCTCTCACCTGGACCTGGGATTTCAAATTGGTGTACCTCTTCCCACCTCTCCCATTGTTGGCTCGGGTGCTAAAGCGGCTCCGGCATCAGGGGACGGAGGCCATACTGGTGGCACCAGACTGGCCAAGAAGGGCCTGGTAGGGGGACATTCAGGCCATGCTAGTGAAAGACCCGTGGCGTCTGCCCCTAAGAGAAGACCTGCTCCTCCAGGGCCCGTTCGTCTTCCAGGACTTACAGCGTCTACGTTTAACGGCCTGGAGGTTGAGCGGCAGATCTTAGTCCACAAGGGTCTCCATCCCTCTGTCGTCACTACAATGATAAAAGCCAGGAAGCCGGTGACGGCGTCTCATTATCATGTAATATGGCGCAGATATATTGCCTGGTGTGAGAAGAATGACTTGCCTCCGGCCAGTTTTCGATTAAACAGTCTGCTATGTTTCCTTCAGGCTGGCTTGGATAAGGGACTCAGATTGGGTTCCTTAAAGGTCCAAATCTCCGCACTATCTGTGTTTTTCCAGAAAAAGATTGCGGCCTTGCCGGAGGTGCAAACCTTCTTACAGGGGGTGCTGAGGATTCAGCCCCCCTTTGTGCCTCCCACTGCACCATGGGATTTGGAGGTAGTTCTTACTTTCTTAAAATCAGCCCGGTTTGTTCCACTGGAGGAGTCTGAGCTACGACACCTCACTTGGAAGACTGTTGTTCTGCTGGCTCTAGCTTCGGCCAGGAGGGTGTCCGAGCTCGGGGCCTTATCTTGTCGGAGCCCTTACCTTGTGTTCCACAACGATAGGGCGGAACTCAGGACTAGACCACATTTCCTTCCAAAGGTGGTGTCAGGGTTCCACCTAAACCAACCTATTGTGGTTCCTTCTAGTGCGACACACCCAGATATACCAGATACCTTGGATGTGGTCCTCACCCTTAAGGGGTATGTCAAGCGCACAGCTAGGATCCGTAAGACGGACAGCCTGTTTGTGCTTTATGATGCGCAGAAGAAGGGTTTACCTGCTTCAACGCGTACCATTGCCAGGTGGATAAGATGTACTATCCAGCAGGCTTATGCATCAGCTGGTTTGTCGCTTCCTTTTTCAGTAAAGGCTCATTCAACCAGGTCTGTAGGTACCTCTTGGGCGGCTGCTCGAGGGGTGTCGGCAATGCAGCTCTGCAGGGCCGCAACTTGGTCAGGGCAACACACATTTGTGAAGTTCTACAAGTTTGACACCCTGGCCAGGGAGGATTCCCAGTTCGGGAATGCGGTTCTACAGCAGGATCCGCACGTTCCCACCCGTTCTGGTAGCTTTGGGACCTCCCCATAGTAGTGAAGCCCAGTATCCCATTGGACGGTAGAGAAAATAGGATTTTGGGTACCTACCGGTAAATCCTTTTCTCGTAGTCCATATGGGATACTGGGAGCCCGCCTCAGTGTGGCTTTTTCTGCTGTCAGATCCTACTTCATTGTTAGGCTTATTGCCTTGTTTTCTATAGGATAAATATGACTATAGATTTGTTCTAGTTACAGGTGTCCTCTTAAGTTGTTAGGATTCACCTCTTTTATATGTTTTTTGTTCGTTTGGGTGTGCTGGATGAATCTCACCACAATACATTTTCACATACTCCTCACATGCTCTCCTTCGGCACAGTTTTGCATTAACTGACTAGTGGAGGGAGATTGAGGGGAGGAGCCAGTGCACCCACACGGAAAGTTCTTTTATGTGCCTGTCTCTCCTGCGGAGGTCTCAATCCCCATAGTAGTGAAGCCCAGTATCCCATATGGACTACGAGAAAAGGATTTACCGGTAGGTACCCAAAATCCTATTTTTATAGCCAGCATAATCCTTGGTGATTTACAATTAGGATGCAGCAGGTAGATTTTTTTTTTTATATTCTCAGTAATATTGTTAATGTGGTTGCTGGTCAGCTTACTGCCATTATTAATAGACTGGGGAATAAACCCAAAATGAAAATATACACTTTAGCGGAATTCAATTATTTTAACTGCCACGTTAATGTAGGGGTGTTACGGAGCAAGTCAGCTGTTTCAGGTGCACATTATTACGCTTTTCATGCACATGGGTTTAGCTTTGTTCAATGGTTAAACTCAAAGAATTATATTTTTTCTATGTACTAGTAACGGCGCAAAAACTTATTGTTTGTTTGTGTTCATTCTATCACCCTGCAGCCTTCAAAACATATCCAGTTTCTCTTCCCTGCTTTGGGTGCCGCTGTCTTCTGTAATGCTTCTAGCATACAGTGGTCTGTATTTCAGAGCTGATATGCAGACTAGAACTGTGCTAGAAGCACCACATCAGATAGTGACTCCCCAGGCAGGGAAGAGGAAGTGCATGGATTTTGGAAGATGCAGGGTTCTTGAATGAACACTATTGTGTCTATTAACGTGTACTTATGTTAGAAAGATCTTATTTATGTAGATAGTGATTGGAAGACATTCAAATGTAGATAGTTTTAATGTCAGATGTGAAGATTAATTGGATTCTATAGAAGTTGGGTAATGTGCTCTACAGAAATCTGCAGAATTTATTACATACAAAAACATGGCCTTCAAATGGCTACGTGTAGGTTCCCAAGAATGAGAGGGACACAGAGCATTTGATTTCCCCTGCTAGAGTAGGAACCAGCTCAAGTAAGACAGTCTGGTCTGGTTCTACCTGTATAGGGAAATAGGGAAACTCCCAGCGGCCCCACTGGGCTGTCTCTCTGACTTAAGCCTTTTGCTGAGGCTTTGCTTTCACACCCCTGCTAGGCTTTACAGTATTGAGCGCATTCAGAATTCTGAAATGGAAATTGAAATTAAAACCTATTTGTTAAATAAACTTTTTCTGTCTGCTTCATTCATGTCAATTGCTAATGCATACTGTCATGAATGGGGGATTTTTCCCATGTATTACAGGAACATACTGGTAGGTTTATTGCGTTCTGGCAAAATTAACCCTAGTCTGTATGTTTTACAGTCTAAATTCTGAAATATGTAAGCGCCAATGGGACAGGGAGTTTTATAGATGACTGATATTCTCTGTACAGTGGTGCTGACTAATATATAGCATTACACTGTTGAAACTGATTGTGTTAAATCCTACAGTGTGTACCCCATGTGCTCCCTTGTGCAGTAACATGCTAAACTGCACTGAAATGAATGGGGTATCACTACCTGATTCAGAAGTGAATTCACTGCTGATATCCGATGTAGTGCAGGAAGTTTCCTTATGCTACTGTGCAAGAATATAAGTTACACCTTGCTTGCATCTTGATGGTGTCTGTACATAAGTCCTTTATAACTTCAAGTGCATCGAAGGCAAAGTGCATTGCAAATGTAGTGGGCATTCCTGGGAGATGACATGCATGGATATTATCTGTCTTTATAATCATTAGTTTTCATTCTAGCACCCACTATCTTTGAAAACCCATGCAGTTCCTCTTCCCTGCCTGGGGTGTCGCTAGAATGAACACTAATCATGTTGTGAAAGTGTCAAGGGTGTGTTGATGGACATGGCTGCATTTACAGAAGCTTGACCGCTCATATATAAGGCCATACATGGATGGAGAAAATCTTGCTATAGGACAGGGGCAAGTTTTGATGTTTCGACCAAGAATGACATCAATGGATGCATGAACGCTGACAGTATGCTTCCATACTTGCACATTTTTTAAAGAATTGATTATTTATAAATAAAGTTGCAGACAGATGACCACCAATAGATGCAGCTGTTGGTGCTGCAGTGTCTACCTCTGATTAAGGCCCTCAATGGAATTGGCTGGTCCTTGACCCGCTTATGCATTATTTGAACTTAAGTAGTAAACTTGAGTTGGGTGCACAGCAGCATTGTTTTACCTTTTTGTTGTGATCATTGATGGTGCTGACATTTTCTCACAGCCTCCTGAGGATGTGAATAGAAATTTGTGTAGTGCTCTTTTTGGGTTTCCAAACTTTTGCATTGCAGGTGCTATTGTAGTCCGCTGTAACTGCTTTGTGCAGCTAAACCTGGTGCTGATCCCGGTGTGGAAGCTGCATTATGGCATTCCTAATGGTCACATTGCTGACATTTGATTAATGTAATTTCTAAACAACTACCGTTTTATTTGTATCCAAACATATCACTTCACTGTAAACACAGTATTGTGTGTGTGTTAATAGTATAGATGGAACTGTAATGGGGCAATATGAGGGCTATTTCTAAGCAATCTGACTACGGCGATGTGCGGTCCCAGATGTCGCCATCGACCGGACTAGATTTATACTGCTTGCATATACACAAAATCTATTTGGGTTGATGGCGACATCTGGGACCGTGCATCGCCATTGTTCTCATCAGCTGGCTGTGCTGAGCGATCTGTGCATAACTACATGGCTAAGCATAGAAGCTCACTCGCCTTATGTGTATGGGGCTTAAATCTGCATACTAATATCATTATTACCACTAGTCTTTATTTGTTGCTTATATTTTGTAACTTGTCTCTTTTTTTTTTTTTTTGTGCTAGCTTCATGACATCCTTATCTAATTTCACCCAATTAACTACCCAAGTACCTCCCTATAACCACCCTTTTATCCAAAGAGAAGTTAGTTTTACGTACACTAGTTAATCACAAACTATTTTCTTAGATCACAGTATTATTAGGCTTGGAGTCTTCTCTTCATCCAGTCTTGCTTTTGCCATGAATTTTTAAATATCATTGGAAACAATCCTGTCCTCTATTTAATTGATATTAGTACCTTCATGTCTTATTTAAGTAAGTTTTTTGGCGGCTAAGGCAACAAGGGGCATAGTCAGTTGTGCGTGGGGTTTCTCCTATTCAATTGCTCTCTCACCCCCGTTGCACATCCACTAATGTTAAGCAGTTGGAAGTATTCAATTAACTTAATTATTCCTTAATTACACAGCTTTTGAAGCAGCGTCTTCTTCCTCAAGCCTCCAGGTTTCTGCAGCAGTGTGTGTGTGTGTGTGTGTGTGTGTGTGTGTGTGTGTGTGTGTGTGTGAACCCACTCTCCTCTCCAGTGTGTATATGGAGGCAGTGGTGGGGAGAACTACAACTCTCAGCAGCCACCTCCCCTCCCAATATCCACCCAAGAGGTGACAATATGTAGGACATGTGCCACAGGGGCCCTGCTTATTATAATAATACTGTAAAACATTGCTCATGTATTCGAATACTTGATCAACAATTTTTTCATGCTTTCTAACATTAACCGTTTATTTTTACATCTTTCAATAAACCCAATGTTTGTACTGCTTATAATTCCTATTACACCTGAATATATGTAGATAGACTAAACTTTTTAAAACCTACAAAGTACACTCAGCTATAGATAAAAATAAAACTAACAATTTAATGTAAACCACTTGCCTGGCATGATCGCATCAGCTGCGACCACACCATGCTGGGCTTTTCCTGACATGGTCGCATCTGATGTAAACTTGTCAGCAAGCTCACTGTGGGTACTCCAGTCCCTCTGCTTCCCAGTTCCCTTAGTTACTGTGTGTCTTTTCACTGGGAATGGTGTGTAAGTATTTTGCTAGATATGAACCTGTGTACAGAATTGACCATATTCACTGCATCACAGTTCAAAAGAATAGCATGAAACCCAATATGGCTGTGGTGGATGTTCCTTGCTGCAAGAAAAGACATTTACTACTTTCAGCTGCTACTTATGGAATTATTTTGGTTCCCTATTTATTTCCTGTCACTTGATTAAAAGTCCTTGTATCCCGAAGCTTCCCATGTGCAGTAGAGGCTTCCCTCTTATTGGAGGGGCTTAGGCATGTATTCAATGCCGGTGCGAGCGGCCGGCGAGGGGGTTAAACTGCGAGGATCGCAGAAAACCAGTTTAACCCCCGCGCCGGCCACTCGCACTATGCAACGTTCCGGGGGAATCCTCGCAGTCACAGAACTGCGAGGATTCCCCTAAACTGCGAGAGCCGAGGCTATTGCAGCAAACTCTCTGTAATTAGCCTTGATTCTCACAGCTTTTGGAGGCACATACGCCAATTCTCCCTCGCTCAAAAAACAGAGCGAGGGGGAATTGGCGTATGAGGGGGGTCAGTTGAATACTGACAGGGTGAGCGGTGACTGCGAGCAAAAAGTCCTGCTCGCAGTCACCGCTCGCCCACGGCATTGAATATATGCCAGTATCTCCAGACCGAATAGTGCCCATACACGCACCGATCCCGGCGGTGCGATCTGCGCTTTGAGGTGCGCGCTCCTGCCGCACCTCATCGCACAGTACAAAAAGTATGTGCTGCACATACTTTTTGTACTTGCTTTTCATCGCATCGCATGCACAAGGCATGCGATGCAATGCTATGCTATTTTAGCCCAGAACGCACGCCGGGATCGGTGTGTGTATGGGCACCTTAAAGCTGTAATGTAATGGGTATGGATCATTTGGTCGACACCACTAGGTTGACATGGGACAAGGTCGAAAGGGCATTAGGTCAACACAATCATTAGGTCGACATTCAAAATGTCGACATGGTGGGTTTCAGCTGAGCACACTATTTTACTCACCCACCACGCCCTAGTGGATGGTAGGGCATGAAATACAGCTTGTCTGGGTAAAAAAAAAAAACAGTGACAAACCCCATGTCGACCTAATCACCTGTCGACCTTGTCCCATGTCAACCTAGACCGTATGTCGGCATGTCGACCTAGTGGTGTCGAATGTCATCCTTTATGCTTGTCGACCAAACAACCGTATCCTAACGTAATATAGCTTGCATGTTTGAAACAAGCCATTTGTAGTAACAGATGGGGACAGAACAGTTGGCTTATTTGAGGGTATTCACCAGATCTGATGAACATTACATCCTATAAAAGTATCGTATTTAATACTTTATTTTTTCTTCCCTTGGATTACTTCTATGCTTCTTATATCTGTATCCCCTTTTAACCCAGGTCTCAGGCACACAAAGCTAAATCCTCAAAAGCAGCCCTGTCTACCAGTGAAAACATACAGATTTCACTAAACCAGGAAAACTTGTGCTTTTTATCATGCAATCTAAATGGGATAGCCTGGTTTAAAAACATTTATAAAACATCGGGAGAAATTGTGAAAGCCGTTTATTATAGTCTGTATCTACTGTATCTACTTTTTCACTATCATCCATATGGGATACTGGGTAGTAGTTGTTGGTCAACGTTTCGGGCACGTAGCCCTTTATCAAGATAAAGCTATGTGCCCGAAATGTTGATTCGCAACTACTTGTGTCTTCTATTTTGATTACCAACATCTGCCGCCGTGCAGATTAAAAAAATCTTACGAGTGCCCTCTACCTATTTGCTTACATTTTCCTTTAGGATTGTGTGGCACTGAGTTGTTGCATCCTCAATCTAAGGAGCTCAGGTTAAGCGGGTGTGCTGGTCCCCTCATTTACCTCTGAGTCCTTTCCCACTGCTATTTAAGCATTGTGCACACTATACCTGTGATAGAACCTTACACATACGTTTCTATCCATTCTGACACTGACTTGGTTGCTGTACTAAGAGTGTTTGGTGGGGTGGTTACATTCTCCGTAATGGTGTGAAAATTAACCTGTATGAGATGCCATAACAAATTTACTCCAAATTCAACGTCACAAGTAACTTGTGAGCAATATGTCACCACAGCTCAGTAGTGCTTCTCCACAGCTTAGAGGGGCCTCACAGGGTAAAACCCAGGAGCCTGCTTGGGCCAGCAGCATGAAGGCTATGCTGGAAAATGTATCCTCACAGCTGGCAGCAAACATTTTGCAAACTACGCAAGTACATCATGATTTGTTTGTGTTTACTGCTAGGGTGGATATTCTTCTCCTCTATGCCAGGGCAGTCCTATACATGGGCACTAGCTGCCATTGCACCTGACTCTGATGCAGAGGAAGGTGAGGATGAGAGTGATGAGGAGGAGGCTGCAAATGACTCTCAGGGGTCACAGCCCCTGCTTCAGGGAACAGAGGAGTTCTTGCGAGATTCCTCTTAATCTGCAGCAGCCGGAGACTGAGAGTCCCATTCAGCTGCAGCCGCCGGTGTGTGGGACGGCTGCAGCAGGACAATTAGTGACATTTTTACATATGGCCCCCGAATGACTTTATCCCCATGCAAATGGCCCTTGGCACAAAAAAGTTTCCCCACCCCTGGTTTACACCAATGGGGGGAGCCCATGCCTCCCTATCGGTGTCCTGCGGTCAGTCCGGAGGGTGGACAGGGGGCTCATACAGCTCAGACAGACAGCATCGGAGCCGGGGAGGAGATGAATGTATGCCTGTGTGCGACATCCATTAATTTCATGGACAGAGGCTTGGGGCAGATGAGTAGCTTTCCCATGTGCTGGGCTTGCCCACAGTGTCGATGTTGCGGGGTACTGGCTTGTGTATGTCCCGGCGCTTGAAGATGTTTGCTTCATGCCTTGGCCCACCATTGTACCGGGGGGGGGGGGGGTGGACGCTGATGTAATACCCTTTTAAGACTGCACTCTGCATCTGGGTTTTTGCCTGGTTTGAGGTGCTGTGTGAAAGTGCCCCCTTGGTTCGCACAACCTTGGGAGTTCAAGCCTGGTCATGACCCAGGGTTGAACACTGCTCTGACCCAGGTCGAGGTGCTGTGTGAACGGGTAACCCGGGTCGAGTGACCCAGGACCTGTTCACCGCATGGAGGAGGCAGCGTTGTCCGCTCCCCTGCCCCCCAATGATGTGCCGCTGCTCAGCCTAGCCCAGCCCCTGTCTGTTGTCTCCGACCCAGCAATAAGCCCTATCGGACACAGAGCTTCCAGACAGCAAATGTCGTGTCACTCCTGGGATGGACTCTTGTCCTAATCCCAAATGCGACCCAGCATTTGCGGTCGTCTAAAAGGGTAATAAAAGGGAACAAATGCCATGTTAAGGGGGACCTTTTTTTTTAAGGCTTCACTTTAAAAAAAAAAAATTGTTTCCCTGTGTAGTAGTAATGTTATTTCTGCGCTTTTTTGTTTATATTCAGTTCAGGGGTTTGCCTATCGGTATATTGTATAAGTTAACTGCTCGTCCAAGTCATCAACTCCAGTTAGTGCTTGATATATTTCTACTGTCAATTGGTGTGACACGTGACAGGAAGGATTACTGTAGAATAGGGCTTACAGGCTTTCTCAGAGGATACTGCATGAAAGTAAAATAGCTTTCAGTGTCTTTATATCTGTTCTATGTACTTTAGGTGCTAGAAGTTACTTCATACAATGCTGGTTTCGTATGACTCTGTATTACTTCACCTCCAGTGTATGGTATTCTAGTCAGTGGTAGGCTAACAATGGGAGCATACCTCAAAAAGGGATAGTCCTTTTCAATGCTCAGCCTTTTCAGAAATGCCTTTTTGTTATAGGGTTAGCAGCACTGTAATGGACATAACCATATAAAATGCTCATTAAATGTTTTATGTCCAGAAATCTTTTAAAAGTCACTATGTATTATTGGTGACTGAGCATAATTCTTACATTGCAAATAGATATGTACACACACAAAGGGCCGGATTCTGATTGACTCAGTAAGCTGCAAACATCACACAGTTTACAGAGTCCCAGAGTGCCCTCCCTGCCGAAACAAACCCCATACCGTATCCCCCGCAACCATACGAGGGGATGTGTCATGAAAACATTTCCCCTCAAATTATTTCTCCTTGGCTAGCAAATATGTCAGTGGAGACTAACTTATATTTGCGAGTGCCGGGATGAAGACCGGGTGAGCGGCTGACGTCATGTGATGTCAGCTGCCCACCCCGGCACACTGCGTCCCACCCGCATCCACATGGGAACGTCCAGCTGCAAGAAAATTAGTTGCATAATGAAAAGCTTTTGACTCCAGCTAGTTGAGGAAACGTTGGTACCCTAATAAGTTTGCTAGTTTGTAATCTGAGAGATTTATTTGTGCATAGAAATTCATATTTAGCAATCCCTTCCTATACTGATATTAAACTAACGAGGTGTGTGGTGATTGTAGAATAGGATACGAAGAGGAAAAGTTCAATAGTGTCAATTAGAATTTTCAAAATGCAATTGGATTGGCTTTCTAAAATCTGTTCATCTATTGAAGAATAAAATCATTACGCTAGCCTTGTCTCTAAAGGTTAGTGATAGCCTTTAGCAAAAATCTATACAAGGACAGTTCTTTGCAGGCCTTATGTAATGGTAAAGTCCATTACTTCTGGGGGTGGGGGTTGTGACAGTACTATTTGGGCACAGCTGGCCATACATTTTTTGGCCAGTTTATTTCTGGTTTTCTCTAGGATTGTTGTTATTAAAGCAGCTCTTCTAATTAGGGTGATGTAAACCACTCAGGGCAGCATTTCCCAGACCCCTGAAGGTTGCCCCATCTTATTAGTAGCACTTAGTAGTAGCACAGCTTATAAGTTCAGCACATGAAGGTGAAGTTATTAAAAGGCTAGAAAAAGCGGCATATATTTGTATGTATATTTATTTTTTTGTAATGTTGATATAGCTGTTATGGTAGACTGTACTCGAAAATATGAAAAAGGGGCGTACCGTAAAGGATAAAAATCTTCCAGACCTGACTTAAGGCCCATACACACTAGAAGATTTTGGTTTCCAAAGACTTTACCAAAATCTATGAAAGATATATCTGTCACCAAAGTAGTGCGTACACACTGAGCTTTTTTCCCCAAAGAGCAAAAGATTTTCAGGAGGTGAAAGACTTTGCTGAAAATCTTTCATATAAAAGGATATTTACATAATGGGCGGGGTTAGAATTCCAAGGGTGGGAGCAGGGGCCATTTTATTCAATGCATTTCTGTTTTTGGGGCCTGATTCCGAACTGATCGCTGGGCTGTGTATATTAGGAGCCAAGCGATCAGGTAAATGCCGCCCTGCCCAAGGAAATCCCACCCATGTGCAAGACTTTCATCTTTCAGCCCGGCTGCTGTACACACTTGGCGATGATGGCTGAAAAACCAGCCATTATCGCTAGGTGTGCTGATAAAACCAGCAGATTGCCCACCTCGTTAGCGATGATGCGGGAGCGCGCATCATCGCTAGTCGGCAATCTGGCGGGCATACACACCAGGCGATTTTCAGCTGAAAATCGTCAAGTATGTATGGGCCTTAAAAAATGTAGCTGTGTGTCTTTTGAGTTTTCAACTTAGGCTGACAGGTTAAGTTACAGCTCTTTATCATAGTTATTCAGAAAACAAAAATACAGAAGTGGAGGGAAAATATTAAGAGAAGTTTCCTTTTGTGGACTTGGCTACTCACATAGGTGACAACTACGTTTTATGATATTGTTTTGAATATAGTGGAGATTTATTGTCTGTATAAAAAGTAAGGCAATCAGAAAATATGATCATGTTTGGGGAAACCACAACGGTTTTTGACTTTTTTGCCACGGAAACAGATTTGTAAAAGGTAGAATCTGTATCTAAGGAAAAGCTGTCTGAAAACGGCTGCATTGACTATAGATGTCCAGAGATTTTGGCTCAGATCATTGGTTCCTGGTCTCCGCACCTTGTAAAAGAGACTGACTAATCCTGGAAAGCAAATTTGCTTTGTACTAGATTTGAGACCTGTAACCCAAACCTAGACCAACGCTCAAGCAGGTGACCTTTAGTTTGTGCAAAGAAAAAACACATGGTGCAGATGCACACTCTACATTATTAATCAATATTAGAGGTTCTTGGTATATTAATTGGCCAAGAAATATTTGCCCACCAACCAGCTTCATGGTGACCTCGTATCTCTGGGTCCCTAATACTAAGTTTGAATCTGGGTCGCGGAACCCCAAAAAGCCGGCATAAATCAGTCATCGCAGGGCAGTGCACAGGAGAAAAACTAAGCTATAAGTGTCTTCATAAGAAAGAAGAAATAAACTTTTAGTTTATTTCAGCTTGCCACCCCCTGTTATAGCAATCTGAAATGATAGTGCATACGCCGGCAAAAACATTTGAATATCACCTGTGGGTGTGGGCAAGCGCTGTAACATCCCTGAGCCTGCCACCTATTATGATCTGCGACTGGGGCAGCGACGGGGCACAGGAGGTCCGGCATAAGATCGACAGAGCAGAGATGAGGGGGAGCAACAGTAGGTTTGTCCTGCCCTAGCAAAACCCACCACTCAAGGGGTTATTCAAAGTATTGCCTTATGATGTGCCATTGTAAATAGAGCTGTGCTTATGCATCCAGCTGTGCTAGAATATATTGTGTATCCCAAATATGTGACCTGATTATGTGGTAACAGTAGACGCATAACTAACTTTTTTTTCTTTCTCTCCCCCCCTCCTTCTCCTCCTACATGGTCCTATTTCTTACAACCTGTATCGGTTACCTGCACCTTCTGGATATCCACTAATCCCTGGAAACGTTTGATGCCGGACATGTATTATATACAAAGTAGCTGTAAGTAGTCTGTATTGATAAATATTGTATTTTTAAATGTTTTTTTTTATCGAAAATTCTACTTTATCTTCATAAGTATCATGATCACAGTATGCAGGTGTTATAGTACTTTGTAAATACTTTGTAAATTGATTATAATTGGTATTATTTATTAATAATAATAATAATAATAATATAATAATATATATTTTATATAGAGGTGTATGTATGTCAGGGCTCGACAAATACCGGGGGCCAGGCCATGGCGACCAGATTCTGCTTCCTGGTGACCAAATTGTTTTTGCAGGAAGGAAGCAGAATCTGGTCATGTGCAGATCAGCAGCAGTGGTGCCTGACCCCCGGCACCATTCCCGCTAGGTTGATTTTGCAGGGTGATAGGCTGATCGATGGAGGGGGTGGGCTGCGGTTGTCCGAGCTGTGCTGACAGCTGCTCTCATTAGGGGAGGTCAGCGCGGGATGGGACACTGCTGGTAGCACTGACACGCTGCCAAACACCCCCCGGACTGCTCACCACCTCTTAACGAGATTGGTAATCAGCTGTTCCGGGCAGGCCTGGCGATGGGGAGGGCAAGGGGGACAGCCGCAATCCAGAGGTCTGCATCCATAGCTGCCTGCTGTGATTCATGATGCGCTGGCGGTGCGCCTGGATCTGGCTGACCCCGGCTCCCTGTTTTTCACATGGATGGTGACTGTCCCCCGGCTCAGCTTCTCCTTCTACACTATGTGTTTACACAGTGAGCCTTAGCCAACCTATGGCCAAGCAAGATATAATGTACTCGTGTGTGTGTGTGTGTGTGTGTGTGTGTGTGTGTGTGTGTGTGTGTGTGTGTGTGTGTGTGAAAAAAAAGGGGAGCAGATAGTGATATCCTTAAAAACCTAAAACTTCTTAAAATGTTCATACATACTTATGGCATATCACAGAGAAATAATTAATTTAATTATATACTTTATATTTGTGTGTGTGTGTGAGCGCTCTATAGTGCATGAATCGGTTTTAAAAAGTTTATCAAAGGTACACACATAAAGTTTTAACAGCGGGAATCACGTACCAGACAAGGCGGTACTAAACCCTGCAGATGAATCGTATGTGTATGCTGCCTGTGCAGCAGGATGTTGGAGTGGTTACACTCTGCATAAAATCCACAGCGGTGGCGGCAGTGTTTTCCACAAAGGTCACTCAGTTCAGAGACGACGCTAGGCCTAGCGTAGTCTTTAACCTGAGTTACCTTTGGGGAACAGACCACCGCTGTCACTGTGGATTTTATGCAGAGTGTAGCCTCGTTGAGGCTGAGAGGTTGGAGCTGCCGGGTACATTTAAACCTGAGTGCTCTGAAGGATTCCATTCAGCCAATCAGCATCCGGCAAGTCTTTTCAAAATCTGCTTCCCGCCCGGAAGAGCTAGGAGCCGGAGTTAACCTGCCCGTCCCCGGACCCACGCTGCCCGTCCCCGGACCGCCGCTGCCTTCCCCCACAGCCCCCCCTAGTTACAGCCCTGGTAATATTCACACGGGTACATGTCCAGAAAGAATACACCTATCCTGTATAATATAGACACACATGACGGACAGATTTTTATTATTGTCACATTTTTACTTTATTTGCACATACATCACTGTTCACATTAATAATTTTTCATATTTCTGTTTTATATTGTTAACCAATAAAAGTTTTTTATTTATATTCTGTCTTTTTTTTCTTTGGATCACTCTGTAATTGTAAAAGTATATATAGATACAATTAGATGCCAACCTGGAGTGCCCCTTATAGGAATACCTTCCTTCCTTCTTTTTTAAATTCGGCTTAAACCCACCTCACAAAAGCCCTGAAAGTAGATATAGAACCAAATAAAAAAAACTTAGACCATAAAATTAGACCTACACATTTTTTTAGTAATGTTTTCAGCATGCTGGCGGCCAGGATGCCAGAGTTTACAGTACCAATGCCGGCATCCCGACTACAGCCAGGAGACTGGCGCCAGAATCCAGACATCAAGAAGGACGGTGGTGCCAGAATCTTGACTGACTAAAGTATGTAGTGAAAGAATAGGGTTGGGGGAGGACAGCAGGTTAGGTTTAAGTACTAACATTGGACTTAGTAGTAGGCTGCAGTGGGGAGGGGGGTGTTGAAGATTAGGAACATAGTAAAATAATGTTTCTCTTACATTCTTATGGGATACAGGGAAGTCGTTCATAACGATGGGGAAAAGAGGGTTTCCGTAGGAGACGGGCACATATAAACTTTTATACAGGGTGTACTGGCTCCTCCCCTCTGCTCCCCTCCCATCTAGCCAGTTCAGAAAATGTGCCTCAGGAGAAGCATGCATCAGGAAGAGCTCCAGAGAGTTTTGTCTTCTGTTTAATTTCTTTATTATTTTGGGACTGCTGTTTGGACTCAACAGCAGTCCTGCGTCGTGGGAGACTGGGGGAAGGGTGCAGCTGCAGGCCACTTCATGGTACCGAGCTGCCCCTGCCACAGGACCACTGTCCTGCGTGGGTGATGTTACCGTGGGCATTGCGCTGCAGTGCGCACACCCATGGCATGCCGCACACCCCTAGTCCAGTCTGAAGACGTCGTGTGGTGAGTACTACCCCGGGGTCCCCCGCCGTGGGGCACCCTGGGTTACTGTGCGGCAAGATGGCGGCGGTGCCCTGCACAGGGACCGCGCAACCCCCCGCTTACACTGGGACAGGGTACTGCCTCCTGTACTGTCCAGGGCAGTCTACCACAGGTTGGACATCTTTCAGATGTCAGTTTCAGTATAAAAATGCAGGTAAGCTCCGGCGCCATTACGCTGGGCGGAGCTTACCCAGAGCGGGACCATAGCTCTGTGAGGGCACCAAAACCTGCTTCCTGCTTCTTTCCTGGCTGCTGGAATCACCATTGTACTGCTCCAGACACTCCTCAGCGGTGTGGAACAGAAGGGAATCTGCTAGCAGAGACAGCATCAGGTTTTCAGCGCTTGTGTACTTGTGCACTTGCCTGCATACACTGAAAGTACTGTTATATTGTACTGTATACCAGCTCTTACAATTGGAGAGCTCAGGTTGTTTGGTGTATTGGTCCCCTCCATTACACTCTGTACACTACCCCACTAGCTTGTTAAGCTATAGACTGGACAGATAGTACTACACATAGTAATTATCTGTGTCTGAATCACACTGGATAACCACTGTGTTTGCTTTGTGTGTGAGGGGAGATTGTTTGTCACACTGGTGAGGAAACTTACATGTATGGTGTGCAGTGATAAGTTTGTGCCAGCTTCTTCCTCACAAGTTACTTGTGGGCCATGCATGTCCCCTCAAAGTAGTGGGGTTCCCCCACAGCTTACTGGTCAGCAAAGTAGCTCACAGGACAGCTCACAGGAGCCTGCCTGGGCAGCAGGGATGAAATCCATGCTAGAAACTGTAACATCACAGTTAGCTGCTACAGCAGCACAGACCCAGAGAGTGCAGAGGGAGCTTGCTATCCTCTCTGCTAGAGTTGATATAATGACTCCTACTCCTGGGGTATCTCGTAAGAGAAGTGCACCCTCCCAAACCCCTGAGTCTGGTGCAGAGGACGGGGGGGGAGGATTTGGATGACGAAGCAGACATGGGGGGTGAGGAGCCTGATGCTTCACAGTCACTGCTCAGGGGCACAGAGCCATTAATTATGGCAATCAGGGAGGTGCTTGTCCTTCCCTTAGCTGAGTCCTCTGAAGGGGATTCATTCTTTGCCACTCAGAAAAAACAGCAGGTTGTTTTCCCTGAGCAGACTGACTTGGAGACTACGTTTAAGTCAGCGTGGAAAAACCCAGAAATGAGGTTTAAAGTTGCTAAGAAATTTACAACCACGTTTCCATTTGATCCTGCGGGACGGAAAGTGTGGGAGGAGCCACCTGAGGTGGATTCCTCTGTGTCTCGTTCACCAAAAAAGATGGTGCTTCCAGTAAAGACACCTCTGAAAGACACCACGGACAGAAAGGTTGAAAATACCCTTAAGTCCATTTTCACTGCTAGTGGCGCGTGCCAGCGTCCAGTTTTAGCAAGCTGTTATATGGCAAAGTCTATATATACATGGGCCTCCCAGATTCAGCAAGGCCTTCTGGGTGACATGACAGTGGCGCAGGTGTCTGAAAGATTACACCATATTCAGGACACAGCTAAAGTTCTGTGTGAGGCGCAGAAAGAGTTAGGAGCCATTAACGGCCGTAACTCAGCCATGGCGGTATCGGGTCGCAGATCCCTCTGGCTCCGGCAGTGGGTGGCTGACGCTGACTCCAAACGGAGCGTTTAAAACCTTCCCTTCACAGGCGAACTGTTTGGCAGCGATGAGTTAATCTCTAAAGCCACAGCAGGGAAGTCCACCTTCCTGCCATCAACCCCACAGGCGCCCAAGCGTCTTTTTCCCTTCTCACACCCAGCAGTCCTTTCGGACCGCCAAATTCTGCCCAAAAGCCAGGGGTGGTTCAAATGCATTCAAAGGCTCCCGAGGTAAATTCAGGAAGCCTGCTGCTTCAGCCAACACAGAGCGGCCATCCGGGGCAGCTGCAAGTAAACTTGCAGCATGACGGTGGGGCTCCACCAATTGCTCCGGTCGAGGTGGGAGCCAGACTGGCGTTCTTCGGCCATGTTTGGGAAGCCTCGTGCCTCAATTCTTGGGTACGGGGTCTTATTTTGCACGGCTACAAGCTGGAGTTTGCAAAACAACCACCTCACAGGTTTTTCAAATCAGGCCTTCCAGTGTCCCCGGTCGACCAGATGGTATTGCAGCACGCAATCCAAAAACTGGTGCAGGCCAGATTAATAACCCCGGTCCCTCCCCTAGAAAGGGGGCAGGGTTATTATTCAAACTTGTTTGTTGTCCCAAAACCGGACGGGTCGGTTCGCCTAATACGGAACCTAAAATCCCTAAACCCATTCTTGATTGTGACCAAGTTCAAGATGGAGTCCTTGCGGGCTGTGATAGCTGCACTGGTGGAGGGGGAGTTCTTGACATCCTTGGATGTGAAGGACGCCTACCTCCACATCCCAATTTGGCCACCTCATCAAAAGTACCTGAGGTTTGCGCTGTTGAACGATCACTATCAGTTCCGCCCACTGCCGTTCGGCCTGTCCTCAGCCCTGTGCATATTCACCAAGGTGATGGCGGAGATGATGGTGGTCCTCAGGAAACAAGAGATCTGCGTAACACCATACTTGGACGACCTGCTTGTAAAGGCTCGGTCATTGGAGGAATTACAGGCGGCCTTACAGATTACCATGCAGACCCTGTTGGGTCACGGTTGGCTGCTAAACTTAGCAAAGTCCTCTCTGATCCCTTCTCAGAGACTCCTGTTCTTGGGGATGGTGTTGGACACGGCTCTCATGAGAGTGTTCCTGCCACAAGAGAAGATTGTGGCCATTCAACAGCTGGTCACAGACTTGTTGAAAACACCTCAGGTGTCAGTGCATCGTCCTTTTAGGAAAGATGGTGGCCTCTTTCGAGGCCCTCCAATTCGGGAGGTTCCACAGCAGGATCTTCCAGCTCGATCTACTGAGCAAATGGTCCGGTTCAAATCTTCAGATGCAGCAGAAGATTGTGTTGTCGTCTCGGACGAGACTGTCATTCCAGTAGTGGCTCTACACGCCCAACCTGCTGGTGGGGGCGAAGGATTGGCATCCAAGATTGGGTCTTAGTCACCACGGATGTGAGCCTCCTGGGATGGGGTGCTGTGACCTTGGGTCAGTACTTTCAGGGCAAATGGACCCTCTTGGAAACACGTCTCCATATCAACAACTTGGAGTTACGTGCAGTGTATTATGCACTCCTGGAGGCGGTCCGCATCCAATCAGACAATGCCACTACTGTGGCGTTTCTGAACAGGCAGGGCGGGACCAAAAGCAGGTATTGCATGCGGGAAGCAACAAAAATCCTGTCGTGGGCAGAGAGTCACTGTCAGGCTCTGTCGGCCATCTTCATACCCGGGGTGGACAACTGGGAAGCCGACTTCCTCAGTCGCCACGAGCTTCACCCCGGGGAATGGAGCCTACACCACCAGGTGTTCAGTGCTCTGGTGGCTCGGTGGGGGAACCCACTAGTAGACCTGATGGAATCAAGACACATTTGGAAAGTGTCCAGGTACTTATCCAGGGGCGAGAGACCCTCAGGCAGAGGGAGTGGACGCCCTTTCCATACCGTGGGTGTTCCACGGCCTGATTTTATGTCTTCCCACCGATTCCCCTGGTGGCTCGGGTGCTAAGGAAGGTGAGGAGAGACGGAGCCGAGGTCATCCTAGTGGCTCCAGACTGGCCACGGAGAACGTGGTATCCAGATCTTCTAAATCTTCAAAGGGACTCGTGGCGTCTACCTCTGCAAAGAGACCTGCTCATGCAAGGTCCGTGCGTCTTCCAGGCCTTAGAGCAGCTTCGTTTGACGGCCTGGAGGTTGAGCGGCAGATCCTAACAGAGATAGGATTTCACACATCAGTCATCAAGACCATGACTAGTGCTAGGAAGTCAGTAACGGCTGCATATTACCACCATATCTGGAAGATATATGTAGGATGGTGTGAACAAGGGAAGTTTGCTCCGGCGGAGTTTAAACTTGATAGATTTCTCAGATTCCTTCAATCTGGCTTGGATCTGGGCCTACGTTTAGGCTCCTTGAAAGTGCAGGTATCTGCACTGTCTGTCTTTTTCCAAAAGAAGCTTGCTAATATACCTGAAGTGCAGACGTTTCTACAAGGCGTCTTGCACATACATACTCCTTTTGTGGCCCCAACTCCACCATGGGACTTGGATGTAGTTCTGACGTTCCTTCGATCCTCCTGGTTCGAACCTCTGGAGGAGATAGATTTAAAATATCTTACATGGAAGACGGTGGTCTTATTAGCCTTAGCCTCGGCTAGGCGGGTCTCTGAGCTGGGGGCGTTAACCTGCAAGAGCCCTTATTTGATCTTCTATGAAGACAGGGCAGAATTACGCACTAATCCGCGTTTTCTTCCCAAGGTGGTGTCAGCATTCCACGTGAATCAACCAATTGTGGTTCCTGCTAGTAGCCCTCAGTCTGAGGTGCCGACTGCTTTGGATGTGGTTCTGGTTCTCCGGGTGTATGTCCAGAGAACGGCTAGGATTCGTAAGACTGAAGGACTTTTTGTCTTATATGATGCCCAAAAGATCGGGCGCCCTGCTTCCAAGCAGTCTATTGCACGCTGGATCTGTGCAACCATCAAACAGGCTTATGTGGTAGCAAAGCTTCCTATGCCTGCTGGGCTGAAAGCCCACTCAACTCGTTCAGTGGGGACTTCCTGGGTGGCTGCCCGAGGAGTGTCGGCCTTACAATTATGTAGAGCCGCTACATGGTCAGGCCAACACACTTTTGTCAAGTTTTACAAATTTGATGCTTTGGCCACTGAAGATACTCAGTTTGGACAAGCGGTGCTGCGGCATTCTCCACACAATCCCGCCCGTTCTGATGTCTTTGGTATATCCCCATCGTTATGAACGACTTCCTATTTTCTCTTAGATTCTTATGGGATACAGGGATTTTAATACCTACCGGTAAATCCTTTTCTCTGAGTTCTTATGGGATACAGGGCGCCCGCCTCTGTGCGGAGTTCTGCCTTACTCGCTCTGGTAAGCTGTGGACCACTACTGGGTCCTTTCATTACCCTGTTTCCTTGACGGTTACCAAGGGTGAAGGTTATTAGTATAACCTTATCATTTTACGTCATGCAACTCAGCTGTTCATGAGTGTTTTGTCACTTAGGTGACATTGTTTATAACGTTATCCCAGTTGGGGCACAGTATTACAACTGTTGTCAATAGTTGACATTCTATGGAAGTACATTTATTTATATATGCAAAGTCTATCTAATTTATTCATTTCGCACGCAACCAATAATTGAATGTCCAGATTTATAATCAATGAATATTATTTATAAGTGTAAACTGATGAAACTGTATCATGGATTACAAAATATAACAATACAGGTATTATACATAATAACGAGTATTGCTCCAGCATCCTTAAATAAAGCTAACCTCAGTGATGTATAATGTGTATGTGAATTACAGCGCGGGAGGGGGCGTGGCTTATGAAGAAGCAGCCATTTTGTGATACCGCCGCATGGCATTCAAACATCTTATGGTAACTGTCGGCCATCTTAGATTCCACTACATGGCACACATAGGAAACCTTAACAAAAGACTAATAACTTCCGCCTGGCAATCACACATACTGACTGTATGTTCATAATTCCTTTCCACAACATTTATTCCAAATTACCTCTAGCTTGCATCATACGATACGCTCAATCCTTACAATAACTCGCACATTCAGCAAACACACTTTACCTGCAGCATACACAATTGAATATCATTTAAGCTACAATGTACTTCTCTGTACAGAACACCTAACTGGCACATACAATCTATGGCCTTGTTATATCATACTCACATCACATGCCGATACACACACACCATCCGAGCATCATGCTATCAACATTTGTATCATATAAGTTGGATTTATCCGATAGTTTATCTAGATATTCTCACATGATATCACACAAAGCATTCACACTCTGTTCTTGCATAGCCTTACACATGCATTCAAATACCAAGAATCCCTTTGAGAACAACACACTCTCTTTCATACAAAGAGTCCATACCATATACTACAGAACTCCTTTGCAACCAATCCCTTGGACACACACAGTGGCTAGTTTAACTATCCAGACACATAGCAGAGAAAAGCAAGCTATTTACACTCCTTGCATACAAACGATCCAGGAACTAGGCCTCTGCTTTTCCACATGGCAGCAGCAGGCTTAGACTTCACTTTATCCACATGTAAACGTACACGGCTATATCTACCAATTTAAGCATATCCTTACTCACATTCATAACATCTACACATACCTATATATATATATATATATATATATCTATCAGATTCCAATCATTACTTTATCTCTTACAGTCACGTTTCACATACCTTCCAATCATTTGACCTTCTCAGACCTTCAACACTCTATACCTGAATCATACTCTCATGAATAAGCTCTATCCATTATCAATATTCCGAGCCAAGCCTGATACACAGTAATATAAACATTTGATACTTATCCCTCACTCATGTCCTGGCGAGTCCAGTCCCATAACTCCTTCCGTCTCCTGCTAAAATCACACACTAACCTATTTGATTTTCTCTGGCTTTCAAGAGAACTCTCGGGGGAGGAGTTGATCCTATTGTCTTCCCCTGGTATCACTTAGCTTATGTTTACAGTATCCGATGACTGGCTTAGCTGGATCCTTTTGCACATTCTATCCATTAGCTTATAGACACGCCCCTCTGATTGCTGTATCCTAATCTTATGTGAACTTATGATTCGTAATAACATGTGAGTGCAATATGATATGGAATTCTAATAACTGTCATCTGACAGTTATTATAATTTCGCACATTTTGAGTCCAAACATGACAGTTATTATAATTTCGCACATTTTGAGTCCAAACATGACATTATGTTATATCTAAAAATATATAAATTAATATTCGATCTTTTCCTTACTTATGAGATATGAATAATATTTATCTCAGACTATATTAATTTAGTGGGCATGATTATAATTATGATTATGGAAATTATATGCTGGGAAAAATTAGGCATTGACAGTCGCCCATTTGACAGATTATAATAACTGTCACATTAATAATGCATAATTTCCGCATTAATTTTCATAATTCATAAAATTTCAATATTTTTCATAAAAATATTTTTCATTGATAAAAAAAAAGATTTTTAAAGGGTGGAACTTATGTGTATGTATAAAGAAAGAAGGGGATGTATCATTTTTGCGCAATGGCTTAATCCGAGATTAATAATAAATGGGGGAGAGCATTTACTTAACGCCGGCATGTCCAGACTATGACCTCACAATAGTTGCAGGGCCATCGCCCAGACACACACGACTGAATGATACATTTGGGGAGTGTATGTGTAGCTGTTTAGGTGGGTGTAGTGTTCCTGCATAGGTGTTGTGTAACCTACCGCAGGGTGTACAGGGTTGTACAACCTTCATATGTCCTACAAAGGATGCTGGGTAAACATGGATGAACAACATAACAACAAAAAAAAAACAATTTAACAGAGTATTATAAAGATTTCCTGAAAGAGTGGAGAACAGTCATTTCTCCTTGGGCAGTAGGGGATTAAAAAACCTGAATAGGGTCCCAGGGTAAAAAACCTTCTACGCCCTTTTGGGTCATTCCTAGTGTCTCTTGACATTAAAACTAAGGGCCAAAGAAAGTCTCTAGTGGGTCTTCTGCTCATCACGACGTGGGGTCGTCTGGGGTTCATCATTCTCTTGGTCGGCTTGTGTATTTCGTCGGCTCTTGGGGCTTTCTAGCTGGGTTCCTGTCTAGTCATCTGTCGGTATCCAAGTCGTCATCTCGAGGACCATCATCTGTCTACGGCTGGGCTCATCTCTCCTTCTCCATTGCATCTGTAGGAAAAAGAAGTATCAATACTTTTGCATTTCCACCTATTTTCCCTACCATCCTTGGCTTCTTGTATTTCATCCGATCCACTTGTAGACTTCCGATAGTTCTGTCGTCGACTTGTTTCCCTGCAGAGACATAAACAGAAAGAACTTCCCAAGCGTTAAAAAAAATCCCGCCTCCCACATCTGTGAAGCTTCTACACTCTTGAGTGCTATAGTTTAACCCTCGCCTTACTGTCTTTTGACACTAGGTGGCGTTCTAATTTATTTAAGGGTATTTCTACCCTGTACTACCAAACCTCTTTCAATTTAACCTCTATACCACTCCATATATTACAAATACAGTTGTCTGAGCCAAATAATCTGTGTTCTTCTTCGGAAAAATGTGACTAGAGGAAATCTGAGATATTCAGAATATTCAATCTCTCATTTTCCTCTTCTCTGTCTAATCACTAGGGACTATCAGTTACTTGACATCTGGACCTAACACTATCAATATCTTGAGATTTTTAAATCTCATTTAAAAACACTAATATATATATATATATATCTCGTTGTCTAGGGGATGAAACTTTTTCAATGTTAGGTCCATACGCTCTCCATGCAGTTAGGAGCAATAGGGGTTTCCAAATTCAATGCGTCACATTTGACCGGGTCCAATCACAGCTCTTTCTGGCTTAGCTAAACAACACAAAGAAAAACAAGTCGTTAGACATCTTACACGACACATGTCTGATTCTGTGAACCATCAAAACAAACAATAACAATCAAACAAACAAAAGAGAGTACGTATAAACTAACTTCCATTTCTCCTTATCTCCTTACCTGATTCCTAAGAACCTGGACTGACAATTACACCACATACAAGTCACCACTAGGTGGCTATTAACTTTTTTAACCACTTCCCTATGCCTATGTGTTCACATACATATGTGTCATGGGAACTATATGTCATGTAATGAACAAGCATGTTTCAAAAACAAATTTCCCAATACGTCATTACCCTGGTACCGAGGGCGGATCGTATGCAGTACTCCTTTGAGTAGAACATGTTATCTTGTTCTCTACCTTTCCTCGTGTTCTATACCTGTATGTCTTACCATAGTCTAAACCTTCATGTGTTTGCTGTAATATTGTGTTCTACGTTTAAATCTTTAATCTATTTGTTAAAAAGGGGAGAAAGAAAGTTTAGGAGTCTTGTTTGCTTCAGTTCTTCATTTGGGTGACATCTCTGCTTCTCTATACCTACAGCAGTTATTAACCTGGGGATGTAATTAATTTCAAATACAATTTGGCATTCTCAATTTATCTTGTTACCTTAATACTTATTACCTGAGTCAATGTGAAACCAGTATACCTACTTCTCCAGCTGTCAATTTGGCGTCAACTGTACCTTCTCTTACCACTTGGGAAAAAACAAACAGCATCCTCTCTGGCTGTTTGACTCCGCCTTACATTTGACTTCTCTCGTCTCGGAGATGACAGCTGTCTTGAATATTGCGTCAACACTTACTAATCCTTAACAAGGAGTTGACACAGGGTATAGGTTAGTCAGTTTCACAATTACATCAGACACTTTAGAATAACTGGTCCCATTATATACGAATGGGAGGGGTATTGCTATTCCGCATTAACAGTCTAATTGCATCTGTGTCATCACTTTTCCTATTGCCTCTTCCTATACCACAGTTTTAAACAAACACTATGCCTCCTCTTACCTCGCGTTGATGAGAGCAGACATTATTTTTCAATTCTTATTGTGTAATTCATCCGGTTCGAAGCTATCAACACTGGGAAATTCTAAACTTGCTGCCTGTGTATTCCTTTTTCATTTGGCAAACAACTGCTCGTTCACCGTGCCCACAGCACTTCATAAAAGCAGCCATTCCTTTTGGCTGGCTTGCTTCCTCCCTAACATGCACGTTATCACAGCGTGACCCGTTATTACCCATAATTACAGGAATAAACGTTCACAGCTTAATAGATAATCGGTGGGTTATTACTTATCTGAGAGCTCCCCAACCACTCACTTCTCCACACAGCGACACTACAACGCAATCAAGCGAAGAGCCCACAATGCGAGGCAACGTTACTCAATCACCAAGTCTTTCAACTAGCAGCGAACTTCTAGCCAACTTGCTTGGCGCGGCACAATTTTTCCAGGGTATAACAAACTTGTTTTCCTATACCCCCAAAAATCGGATTTCTAAAGTAGCTAATCGGAAACAAGTGCGTTCCGATATATCTTCTTGTACCCTCCTAGCGGAATTAATTCCACTGAAGGGGCAGTTCCTATGGGCACGTCGTCACGTGAACCCTAACCTTGTCCTACCTGGACTGTCCTACACTGGACTACACTGCGCTTGGGTCGTGTCCGTCCCACACCCGTTCGCCTCAGTTATTTTTCACACTGGGCGCTATACACCTTACGGTCTTATGCTTAAACTTGAAATATTTCTGTACAGAAAATCTTCCTAGGCTGTTAGCTTTCTTACTGGATGTCACACGAGTGTTCCCTTGACTATCAATGGGAATTTAATCAATACTATTTGAATTTCTTGAATTTTGAACAATAATAAAAGAATCCTGTTTGTAACTCAACAGGAGTCTTACTCAATGTGTATGAATGTATAATTATCACTCAATTAAGTATCACTACCCATCCTTGGGCATTTACCTGTACAGCGTACCTAGGCAATCACATGTGCCCGCACATGTGTCCGTCACGCAACCAGTGTCTCACTGAGCGGCAGACGTTGACACCCATGTGTCCGAGTCCCGCCTTCTTTTGTATACTTTGCAAACCTATTTGCACTTGTATTTAACTTAATTCTTCAAGAAATCCCAATAGCACACTCTTTCTATAACATTTGTGGTTAGCACGGATATGGCACTATGAATTTAACACCTCTTACAATACTGTAGATATCTCATATTCACATGGGAAAACAAATGCAATTTTACTCTTAACAGGTACAAACTCCACACAGTGCAATACCTCTTACAGTTTTTCCTGCACCTATACATTTGGGGTAAAGATCACAATAGTTACAAAAAGATATATTCTGTCTATTGAGCCTATTCAATACTACAGTTGCTGCTGAGAGAAAAAAAACAAATAAATCAATCCTATTCAAATGCCCCCTTTCTAAAAGAAGTTCTTTGTCTAAGTTTCCAGGTTCAATCTATTGTCTCAACACCTTAATTTACATCTAAATACCCACTGGCTGGCCCTTTTAGAAATAAAAAAAATCTTTTTTTTCTGTCTTTTTGGCCTGGAATAAAAAAAAGAAAAAAAATGTTATATATCATGTTTGCTAACAATTACTTTCAGTTTCAAATGTAACACTTTAGAGTAACATTCAAATTTCATACTGCTTGGAATTTGTTGATTTTAACTGTACTTGATTTTTTTTTTTTTCTCAACTGGTATTTTATCTCTCTCTGCTTTTATCTTTCTAAAGTTAAAATACTTATGACTCAATCCGATCAATTATGGGAATGAAAGCTTACCATTAAACACTCTTAGCCACCTTGCCTACTATTCTAATTACCATATGTTGAAAGGTATACTAAAAATAAAATAAATTTATTTAGTAGACATAGCATTTTTACCCAGAATTCTTTGCAACATACAATTATACAATGGCCCTCTTAGGTTGAGATGGTCTGCAGTAAAATACCTGCAATTTATGGCTATACATTATTCCCTTATAATCCGCTTCTGCTGCAATTATAAAAGATGTGCATTTATTTAAAATTTGCACTGCTTATAAAACAATTCAAATTTAAAAAAAAAAACAATTCAACCTGAAACAGCCCTTGCCAATCATATCTGGCTATTATTTCAAAGATAAACATCAAAAGGAGATACCATCACATGAGAAAAAAACAAATTATTAAAACATATTTACTTATAGAATCGCATCTTGGTATTTTTTTTTTTTTTTTTTTTTTTTAAATTATGTTTATTGGTATTTACGATGTACACAAGAATGTGCAGACAGAAACCTAAATAAAATATTAGTACCAAGAACATGCGTAATAAGACTCATTTCAATGTAATAACGCTACATGAAGCTCCGCTCAAGGAGATCTCATATATAGAGAGAGGAGGTTTACTATAGGTAAAAGATCACCCTAAGCAGTCACAATATGGGCCCTGTCAGACCAAATCAAGGTTAGGTTAACCCATCCATAGCTCAAGGTAGTACCCTTCACCTCCAATATCAGGATATACCTGTAAATTTAGAATTGGATCCATGAGCAAAGCTGCATGTTTACAGCAATCTTGGAAGCATGCTAATCCAGAATAAAACACACATAATGCCAAAATAGAAGACAAGTAAAAGACAAATAAAAGACAAAGGAAAGTTGGGGAAGGGAAGGGAGGGACATAGTATATAGAGGTCAACAAGTGGTTAGTTCTTCCTATCAGCATTTTTAATTTTTTCAGTTGTTTGAGTCAAGGCTCCTTAGGAGGGCCCAGGATGTAGAATCAAACATGGCCATAATACTTCTCTGTTGGATTGCATCTAAAGTATCTATCAACGGACCCCACTTTCTATAGAAGCGGGGAACATTAGTTTCAACCTCTGGCAATGTGGACTGACGTTCTAAATATAGAGTATAAAGTAGTCGAGATTTCAAAACTTCCAACCTAGGAGGACGCCTAGAAGTCCAATTAAGTAAAATCAATTTTTTCCCTAGAGTAAGAATGACATACAGCAAAGGGTACAGATATCTTTTGTCACTCGGAACCCCCCAATTTCGAAATTGTAGAAGGAGCATGGCCGATATATTCAATTTCAGAGTCATACCAAATGTTAGGTTAATATATGCCAACACTTTATACCAAAACTTTTTAATTTTTGGGCATTCCCAAAAACAATGTAGGTAGAGAGCATTTGGAGCTCTACACTTCAGACAGTTTCCCGTCTCTTCCAACACCAAATGTCTTCTCTGACCAGGCGATATAAAAATTCTATTTATAAATTTATAATGTGTCTCCTGTAGCTGAATAGACGGTAAAGCTTTTCTAATATAAGGAAGATGTTTATTTAGCATATGCAAGTCAAAGTTTTCCCCTAAATCAACTTCCCACTTCTTAACAACCGAGGCCCATATTCTTTCCTCATGTCCAGAAAATATATTCCAATACAGGTATCTTGTTCTATATGGGGCAGACGCTGTCAAACACATCAGAGACATGATAGGGTCAGTTATTGTATCAGCGGTCCGAGGAAACTTCAAAGAAGAAATATAATGTCTCATTTGCAAATACATAAAAAAATCAGATCTAGGAATTTGGTATTGCTCCGACAGGGACTCAAAGGACTTCAATTGGCCTCCCGGGTCAAAAACATCACGAATACTAGCAATGCCTCTCTGCGCCCACAGCCCAAATCTCGGATTTTCCAGTGCAACGGGAAAAGCCGGATTACCCACGAAAGGGATATACTTGGAACGCTCTGGGTTTTGTTTCAGAGATTTGTTCACAGACCACCACGCAAGATAGGCGTCTCAAAACAACGGGTTGAGTTTAATTTCCTGAGGTAAGTCCTTTTTTGGTATATGCAATAAAGCTTTCAAATCCAAAGGCCTCACCATGTCCTGTTCCAAGGCATAATTAGTGTAGGTAGAGCGAGAGTGTAGCCAGTCCAATATATAACGAAATGCTACCGCTCTCGAAAAAGACTGGATATCAGGGACTGCCAAGCCACCCTTATCCCTACTACATTTTAATTTACTAAGAGCCATGCGTGGTTTCTTATTTTTCCACAAAAATTTAGAGAATAACTTATTACACCTACACACATCTGCCTTAGATAAGGCCAGAGGCAGCATCTGAATAATGTATGAGATTTTAGGGAATATTATACTTTTCAAAACAGCAACTCTACCCATAAGTGAGAGAGGCGCCGACATCCACGCATCCAATAATGATGCTATTTTATTAATAGCCGGAGTAAAGTTCGCTGCATATAAGTTAGACAAAGACGAAGGTATATGAATCCCTAAGTATTTTAATGTGGTTATATTCGACTTTAAAAAAGAAAGAGACGACGCTTCGGGGGATTTAAGGAACTTAGCTGCCTTCGGAGATATGGGGAGTAGTTCTGATTTATCCTTGTTGGCTCTATAGCCAGAAAAAGACCCGTAAGCATTGATTAATTGGAAGATTGCTGGGATAGAATTCAATGGGTCAGAGACAAACAAAAGCGTGTCATCAGCAAATAAAGCCAACTTCAGATCTTGTTGAGCCACCCTCAAACCCTTGAAATCAGAGAGTTGTCTCAAAGCAATTGCTAGTGGCTCAATAGCAATGGCAAATAGCAATGGGGACATGGGGCATCCCTGTCGTGTACCTCGTGCCAAATTTATTGGGGGGGAAAGATAACCGTTACAAATAATTCTAGAAGTGGACTGGGCATATAACATTCTAATCAGTGAAATTAATTTTTGAGGAAAGCCAAATCTCTCCATAGCAAAGAATAAATGATTCCATGATACCACATCAAAAGCTTTTTCTGCATCAATAGCTAGAAGAAAAGGGAGAGAACCATCATCCTGCTGTTGACACCAATGAGAGGCAGATATTACTTTGCGAATATTAGCTGAGGAATGTCTGCCAGCCATAAAACCGGTTTGATCATGATGTATAATTTTCGGGACTAGAAATTTGAGTCTATCGGCAATTAATTTTGTCAGTAATTTATAATCGACGTTTAGGAGGGATATCGGTCTAAAAGATCCGGGAAGGTGGGGGTCCCTACCTGGTTTAGGAATCAATTTTATTACTGCATCTGTGAAATATTGGGGAGTTGTATTCTGTTTTAAAATAATATTAAAGAGTTCAGTCAGGGGGTTTAGAATACGAGGGAGAAGGATTTTATAGAATTCACCTGTAAACCCGTCTGGGCCTGGGGATTTTAAATTTTTTAATTGTTTAATTGCTAATTCAACTTCTTGAGTAGTAAACGGAGTCATTAAATCTAAAGTGGCTTCAGGTGGAAGAGCTGGGCAGTCAATTGTATTCCAAAATTCCTCCTCCTTCTTTTCATCGCGAGATGGTTGGGAGTAAATCTCAGCGTAGAACTCATGAAAAGTCTTCGCTATATCTCTGCCACCACTGACAAAGGTCCCATCTGATCGTTTAATAGCTCCCATCAGGGGGGTAGGAGAGGAGGATTTCAGAAGATTGGAAAGCAATTTCCCGGTTTTATTCCCAAACCTATAAAATCTATGGTCCTTATGAAAAGTATGCCTTTTTTCCATTACATTTAAAATATTGTCAAATTCCTGCTTAGCCTGGGAGAATGCTATTTTGTTAGAAGAGGAAGGGGATGTTTTAAATGTTTGATAGCTATCTGTCAGACGCTGTTGCGCTGTTTTGTATATCAAATGTAATTCTTTTTTCTTCTGTGATGTATACTGAATAATCTGGCCTCTAAGCACAGCTTTAGCCGTTTGCCAGAAAAGAATAGGGTTATCCTGAAGGGTTTCAGCATTATTAATTTTATATTCTTCCCAGAATGTTTCTAGCTTGCTACGAAATTCTAAGGACGAAGCAAAATGGGATGGGAATCGCCATAATTTAAAGGCACCTACATCCAGCGTAGTGGTAAATGAAATCGAGATTAATGAATGGTCTGAAAGACTCATGGGTTCTATGGAAGCATCCAAGATATTCATAAAAATTGGGTCCGACACTAAGAGATAGTCAATCCTTGACATTGAGCCGTGAGCAGCAGAGAGGCATGTGAAATCAATTTCCAGAGGGTTTAGTGCCCTCCACGCATCTGTGAGATTTAATTGCTGTGTAAGATAGGTCATACCAAATGATCTAGGCGGCTTCCTAATCGAAGAGGAGTTAGAATCGAGGGTTTGTGAGGTAATTAAATTAAAATCTCCTCCCAGGATGATCCGATCTGTCATATATGGGACCAGTTTTGTTTGGATCATTTTAATAAATGATGGGCTATGAGTGTTAGGGGCATAAACATTACAAAAAACATACTTCTGTGAACAAAGCTCTAAAACCACTAACAAAAAACGGCCCTCTGGGTCCACATCAACCTGAGTAACTGTTATTGGGAGAGCAGCTCGTGCCATAAGTATAACTCCTCTCGCTTTAGATGAATAAGGAGCTGACGCCAAGACCTTCCAGCCCAGAGTATTTAATTTACTTATTTCTGGTTGCAATAGATGTACCTCCTGTAGGAGAACCACATCCACCGCAAGCTTGTTGAGATACAAAAGGAGTTTTTTCCTCTTAATAGGGGAGTGGATACCACCAACATTCCAAGACGCAACCTTAATTACTGACATAAAATTCTATAGTTAGAGACATTGCCTAAGCACCGTAATCCAAGAGGTCTACAATAAGAAATAACCAGGGTTATGGAGGGGGGAGGGGAAGAGGGGGGACACAAATAAACTTGGAGGACAAAAAGTACTCCAATTGGAATAAACTCTAATACTTCACGGTTCTCCTTATTCATCCTATACCATATAGTGCCAAATAGGCTCCTAGCCATATCACCGCAACCCCAGAAACAGCCCTATTCGGGCAATCAAATGAACAGCAAGAGACTTATGTAAACACTTAAATCTTAAATAACAGTCAATACATCCTGAACGTGTATGGGTCCATTAGCAACAAGTCAAACCATAATAGTTAAGAAGTAAGGTCATACTACATATGAAACTTTCTTGTAAGAAAGGACCCCACTTTCTTAAAATGGCTATTTCCATAAACAGAGCCGTCCGTAAGGGAGAAAGGGACCACAACTTTAATAACATGGATTAATGCGTCAGCAGGAAACCACGGAGGCAGTATGGTCCAGTCAAGCAGGACGACATGTCCGCAGAGTAAACTATCTCAGCACCCCACATTGAGATGATGCCATATTGAGTGTCATTCCAGCTCCAAGGGGCCTCCCTCCCGCAAGTACATTTCAGCATCCGAAGCTGAGTCAAAGTCCGTGAAAGACGCTCCATCAAAAATGCGCAGCCGCGCTGGGTATAATAAAGCGAACTTCTTCCCCTCCTTAGCCAAGGCCGAGCAGATTGGATTAAATTGCTTCCTCAGTCTGGTTAGTTCCGGGGAAAAATCTTGAAAGATCAAGATCTTTGAGCCTTCCCAGGAGAGATCCCGCTTCCTTCTAGACGCAGCCCAAATAGCTTCCTTGTGCAGGTAATTAAGAAAGCGGCAGAGTACAGGTCTAGGTCTTGGAGCAGGGCCTTCTCTCAACTGGCCTGTCCTATGAGCACGCTCAACAATCATATCGCTGCAGGATTCCTGAACCCCCAATAATTCTGGGAGAGTCTGCTTGAGGAAGTGTATCAACGCTTGATTTTTCACAGATTCAGGGAGCCCTATGATTCTTAAATTATTTCGACGTGATCTATTTTCAAGATCGTCGAGTTTTGCCCATACCTGGGTGTCAGATTTTTGCAAGCGTAAGGTTAAGTCCTGCATGTCCGAAATGGCTTTAAAGTTCTCTCCCACTGTGTGCTCGACTGTATGGAGCCGTTTTGAAAGCTGCTTGTACTGACTTTTTATGTCAGCTACTGCTTGTTGCAGCGCAGCAGCATTAGCAGCTGCCTGTTCTTGCAGAAGAGGGTGCACAGTCTCTCTTATCGCCTGCACAATGTCAGCATAAGTAAGCTGGGAGGCAGGCACATCCAGGGACTGTGTGGAGAGAGGGGCTAGTGTGTGGGGTGCTGCGCTCATCTGTACCTGCGTCCGAGCAGCCGCCTGGGAGATGCCGTCCTGATCAGGGCACTGAGAGGATGCGGGCGCCATCTTGGACACCGCCGAGCGCTCTCCGTCGGGTTTCTGTTTGGAGTGCTTCCCCGTCATCTTCCCGGACAGAAACCTGTCCATACAGGAGCCAGAAGTTGCAGAGTGGGCAGCGGATGCAATTAGAAGTCTCCACGCTGGGTTCAGGTATGTCAGCTAGGTATGTTGCGGGGATTGGCAGCGGAGCAGCAAAGAAAGCTGCCTCACATCAGGCGCTCCGGAACCGGAAACCTCGCATCTTGGTATTTAAATATAAATAAATGTTTTTCCTTTTGTCCCAAAGTTCAAATTAGAGCTTTGTAATACTACAGATCCAACACAGGCCCCTAACCGGCAGTAATATGGAAACACACACAAAATGCACCTTTCTGGTAGATGATCCCACACCTGCCGATATTCGCAACCCTGCGCATATCTGCACATCGTCAAATGCTTAATCCCCGGACTGAGGCCCCATCTATGGAAGTACATTTATTTATATATGCAAAGTCTATCTAATTTATTCATTTCGCACGCAACCAATAATTGAATGTCCAGATTTATAATCAATGAATATTATTTATAAGTGTAAACTGATGAAACTGTATCATGGATTACAAAATATAACAATACAGGTATTATACATAATAACGAGTATTGCTCCAGCATCCTTAAATAAAGCTAACCTCAGTGATGTATAATGTGTATGTGAATTACAGCGCGGGAGGGGGCGTGGCTTATGAAGAAGCAGCCATTTTGTGATACCGCCGCATGGCATTCAAACATCTTATGGTAACTGTCGGCCATCTTAGATTCCACTACATGGCACACAAAGGAAACCTTAACAAAAGACTAATAACTTCCGCCTGGCAATCACACATACTGACTGTATGTTCATAATTCCTTTCCACAACATTTATTCCAAATTACCTCTAGCTTGCATCATACGATACGCTCAATCCTTACAATAACTCGCACATTCAGCAAACACACTTTACCTGCAGCATACACAATTGAATATCATTTAAGCTACAATGTACTTCTCTGTACAGAACACCTAACTGGCACATACAATCTATGGCCTTGTTATATCATACTCACATCACATGCCGATACACACACACCATCCGAGCATCATGCTATCAACATTTGTATCATATAAGTTGGATTTATCCGATAGTTTATCTAGATATTCTCACATGATATCACACAAAGCATTCACACTCTGTTCTTGCATAGCCTTACACATGCATTCAAATACCAAGAATCCCTTTGAGAACAACACACTCTCTTTCATACAAAGAGTCCATACCATATACTACAGAACTCCTTTGCAACCAATCCCTTGGACACACACAGTGGCTAGTTTAACTATCCAGACACATAGCAGAGAAAAGCAAGCTATTTACACTCCTTGCATACAAACGATCCAGGAACTAGGCCTCTGCTTTTCCACATGGCAGCAGCAGGCTTAGACTTCACTTTATCCACATGTAAACGTACACGGCTATATCTACCAATTTAAGCATATCCTTACTCACATTCATAACATCTACACATACCTATATATATATATATATATATATATATATATATATATCAGATTCCAATCATTACTTTATCTCTTACAGTCACGTTTCACATACCTTCCAATCATTTGACCTTCTCAGACCTTCAACACTCTATACCTGAATCATACTCTCATGAATAAGCTCTATCCATTATCAATATTCCGAGCCAAGCCTGATACACAGTAATATAAACATTTGATACTTATCCCTCACTCATGTCCTGGCGAGTCCAGTCCCATAACTCCTTCCGTCTCCTGCTAAAATCACACACTAACCTATTTGATTTTCTCTGGCTTTCAAGAGAACTCTCGGGGGAGGAGTTGATCCTATTGTCTTCCCCTGGTATCACTTAGCTTATGTTTACAGTATCCGATGACTGGCTTAGCTGGATCCTTTTGCACATTCTATCCATTAGCTTATAGACACGCCCCTCTGATTGCTGTATCCTAATCTTATGTGAACTTATGATTCGTAATAACATGTGAGTGCAATATGATATGGAATTCTAATAACTGTCATCTGACAGTTATTATAATTTCGCACATTTTGAGTCCAAACATGACATTATGTTATATCTAAAAATATATAAATTAATATTCGATCTTTTCCTTACTTATGAGATATGAATAATATTTATCTCAGACTATATTAATTTAGTGGGCATGATTATAATTATGATTATGGAAATTATATGCTGGGAAAAATTAGGCATTGACAATACTATAGGGCCCTGAAACTTCCACGTGTTTGTGGTCGCTACAAGGGTATCGGTTTGTTGAAAGTTATGTTTGGGTGTGCTGGATGAATCTCACCACATTAAATATTACACATATTCCATATTGTTCTTCTCCTTCGGCACAGTTTTCTATTAACTGGCTAGATGGGAGGGGAGCAGAGGGGAGGAGCCAGTACACCTTGTATAAAAGTTTATATGTGCCTGTCTCCTACGGAAACCCTGTTTCCCCATCGTTATGAAAGACTTCCCTGTATCCCATAAGAACTCAGAGAAAAGGATTTACCGGTAGGTATTAAAATCCTATTTTTTTTTATCCCAGCTTTCTATGACTTCTCAGCGAGGATACTGCATTTACCCCAAATGAAAAGTGTCATAAGCCATGATATAAAAAGTCAGGTCAATGTCAGAGTTTTTTATGCTGAAATGCAGTATTCTCTTTACTCCAAACAGAATGCTTCTCATTTAAACCAAAAAGTTCTATTTTGGTCTCATCGGTCTACAAATCATTGCTCAATTATTCTGCTGGCTTGTCCAGATGATCTTTAGCAAACTGGAGATGGGCAACAATGTTCTCTTTGGAGAGCATTAGCTTTCTCCTTGCAGTCCTGCCATGTACACCATTGTTCAATAGAGCTGTGAACATTAAAGGTGCGTAAATGGGATGCGGTCATCTATTAGAATGAACTTAGGTCTACAGTCATTAGGTCGACCCCACTAGGTCAACTGGCAGGAAGGTCGACCTGACTTAAGGTCGACATGGGCCAAGGTCGACATGACTTAAGGTCGAATTTGCATAAAGGTCGACATGATGAAGGTCGACTGGTCATAAGGCCGACATGGGTTTTTCACTGTTTTTTTAACCGACATGTGCCGACAGGCGGTATTTCATGCCCTACCATCCACTAGGGCGTAGTGGGAGAATAAAATAGTGTGCCGAGCGCAGCGAGGCACCGTGCCCGAAGCATAGCGAGGGTCCGATTCTCATTGCCAACTGTGTCCATGTCGACTGTGTCGACATTCGGATAAAAAAACAGTGAAAAACCCATGTCGACCTTATGACCAGTCGACCTTCCTCATGTCGACCTTTATGCAAATTCGACCTTAAGTCATGTCGACCTTGGCCCATGTCGACCTTCCTGCCAGTCGACCTAGTGGGGTCGACCTAATGACTGTAGACCTAAATGCAGTCTGACGAATGATCCCATTCCGCGTAAATACGGTAAGATAGTGCACACTATCTAGCCAGTTTTGAATAGCATGCTATATAGTGCACTATATCTTACCGTGTGTACGCACTATCCGACGTATGATGTGCGCTCCCGCTGATCATCTGGCAGGGAGCTGCTCGGGTGAGCATGCAACCCAATTCTGGCTAGAAAGCATAAGATATAATGTAGTACAGCTGTGATGTCATATCGTATATGATATCTTATGCACATTGTACGTTATTTTAAGCCTAAATCTTATGCTTTTGACCACTGGGACTTTCCTGGGAAATCGTATACAATATCATACGGAACATAAATCGTACCGTGTGTAATCACCTTAACATTGGCTAATGTGAAAAAGGCCTTCAGTTGCTTATGTTACTGTGGGTTTCATTGTGACCTTGAAAACTATTAGACATCCTGATCTTGGTATAATATTTGTTGGTTGACCGCTTATGGGGAGGGTAATAATGGTATGGCAGTTCCTCCATTTGTGTACAATCTGACGACTGATTTGATGGAGACCAAACTCTGTAGAGATGGTTTTTAACCTTTTCCCAGTGTGATAAGCATCAAAAACTATTATGAGGTGCTTACAAATCTCCCTTGTTCGTAGCATGATACACTTCCACAAACCTGTTCTTTGAACATCAGACGTTGGTAGATCATTTGAAAAGAGGGGACGCCCACTCACTTCCAAATCCCATAGATTGAAACACCGGATTTTAATATTGCCTTTAATATACCGTATATACTTGAGTATAAGTCAATCCGATTATAAGCCGAGGCACCTAATTTTACAACAAAAAACTGGGAAAACTTATTGACTCAAGTGGGACCCTCACTCGAGTATAAGCAGAGGGGGGCTTTTTCAGCATAAAAAATGTGCTGAAAAAGTAGGCTTATACTCGAGTATATATGGTATCTGCTAAGCCTAAAGGTTGACATACTTTTGACACTCACAGATGTGATATTGGATAATTTTCCTCAATAACATAATGAGCACGTATCCTTTATTTGTCTTGTTTGATTTGGATCTGTCTAATTATTGGAGGTGTGTGAAAATTTTAAGTAATTTTAGGACAAAGTTCTGCAGAAACAGAAAATTCTGAAGGATTCACAAACAGGCATACATGTCCAGCGCTACGTTAGATAACAGTGATAGGATAATTTCCCGATCTCAATTTTCTTTATCTTTTTTTTATGCTACTATGTTATATTGGTCTAGTCATATATTGGTGGTGACATAACGTTGCCTTTTTACAGTTTTTGTAAATACATCAAGCCTCCTTGCGCATTCAACAGCCTTTCTAGTGCCATGTCAAAATAAGATGCTTGGCTCTATCCACGCTCTTTTTTTTTTTGGTGTGTTTTTGTAACGTGACTTGTAGTACACATTTTGTGTATCATATGCACCATAATTTGTCATATGCATTTTTTTTTTTTAGTACCTACCAAACATAGTTCAAGGAATGACAATTGTTGACAAAACCATGGGCCCTTATATGCAAGGGGAGAGAAGGCCAACCCACCTAGTCCTATCTAACTGAAATCTACTGTAGCACAGCTTGCCGAACATGTTAATGATAGAAATGTGTCTGAGAACGCAGTGGGTTGAAGCTTGCTGTTTAGCAGCAGATCAGTCAGTATGCCCATACTGATCCATCTCCACTGTGAAAAGTGATTAGTGACAGTCAGAACTTGGTCATGGAGCAATGAAACAAGGGGGCATGGTCTAATGATAAATATTTTCTTCACATCATATGTAGGCCAGGTGGATGTACACTGTTTACATGAAATTTGGGAAGAAGACAAGCCAACAGTGACATTGTTATGCTTTGTGCAAAGTTCTTCTGGGAAACTAAGTCCTGGCATTCATTTGGATGTTACTTTGACACCTGACACCTACCTAGTATACCCTTGTATGGAAATATTACCTGATGGCAATGGCCTATTTAAGCAGGATAATGTGCCTTTCAAAACTGCAATAATTGTTCAGAAATGGCTTGAGCTACATGACAAACCAACAAACTTTAGATCCAATTCAACACCTAGGTCATGTGCTAAGGCCTCACCTCACAATTTAAAGGACTTAAAGAATCTGCTGCCAATGTATTGGTGCAAGATACCATAAGACCCCTTCAGAGGTCTTGTGGAGTGCATGCCTTGAATAGTCAGAGCTGTCAGGCAGACCTACACAGAATTAGGCAGGTGGTTTAAATGTCATGGCTGATAAGTGTTTTATATTCTGGCAGACATTATTCTATCTAGAAGTCCTGTTGTGGTTGTCAGAGCTCATTTAAAGAAATGCTAACGGGATTTGATTTCCTGAACAAGGTTCATACGGACTGAAGGGAAACTCCTATTATGCCTATTACACACACTATTACTCTCACTGAGTGTTTTTTTTTTCTTTCTTTAGACTCCGTTCTAACCAACCAGATCTGGCAGAGTATCTGCCAGATAATTATATAGTGTATGCCCAGTTTTAATTTGAGTACTAATCCATTAGTAAGTTATTTATCCCCCCACAAAAAAAACCACTTCAGTGTTTGTCTTCTACTCCTTGATGTAAAAGTGGGTGCATTCTGTGAAAGGTGCAAGTGTAGACTAGATCAAATTCTCATTCGGTCTATTCAATGTTCTTTTTTTTTTTCTTTCAACTTCTTGAATCGTTTGAACTCTCTGCGGAAATGGACCCTAATTCACAAATTTAGCATCGGTTTCCACAAATGCAGATTCAACTTTTCGAAGAGCTGAGTCTGCAACAGTAAGTCTTGGACAAAAGTGGATGGGATTGAATAGTTCCTGGCCGATATTTCCGAGTATAGGAATTATTGTTCGGGATGGAATACCCCACATAGAGAACCAGTAATCCCCAAAATGTGTATTATAACACGAATTCCTGCTGCAGCTCTATTACTTAGTAACATTCTATCTCCCCATGTGGTTAAAAGCTGCTGCAAATCTTCTCATATCTTTGCAAAAGTGTCCTGGTGGTATATGCTACAAGCGTAAAAGCAATAAGGTATCATTGAAGCCCAATCAGCAGCAAGGAAAATGTGTGAATCACACTATCAGGGAAAATTTGTCCTGCAAAGAAATAACCTGCCATCAGTTTTAAAAGGATCATGAAATCGCCACCCCATAATACCCAACTTAATCCAACAAGTAGCAAAAAACACTGTGCCACCATAAAAAGTCTCATGACTACAAAACTAGAGGTAACAAAATAAATGTGAAATAAAAGTCCACACACCTTATATACCAGGATCCCCAAGTAACGGCTACAGTAATGGCTGGACTGAAGGCTCAGAAGGCCACCACACACAAAGATGTGAGCCGTCTGAGTGAGTATAACAAGCGTGACCCCCACTCTACATCGTGGTCCTACAGGACTGCACATTCCTGTCGCTGTGTGGGGTACACACATAGCGATAGTCAGCCACTTTCTGGGAGGTTTATGTAAAATCGCTCAAAGTGGTTGATGATTGCTCTGTGTAGGGACAATTAGTTGTATTGTACATGGAAGTCCGTATCTAGTGTGTATACACTTGCATAGATCTATGATAAATGGTATGTCTAATTGCAGTCTGATTTAGAAAGAGCATCAGATTTAATTAATATATTTTTGATCGCCTTATTCAGAGACTTTGAGGTAGGTATTAAATGGATCAGTGGAAGTCCACCTCTACCCTTTTTTCTCTTCAAAGTTTTGGCATAAAGATGTGGATATTTTGTCTCAGTATAAAATATTCAACCATCCAACTTATTTACTAAACTATGCACTCGGGATATTGTTTAGTATTTATTTGTATCTTTTAGGTACAACTTTTTAGTACTTTGTTCCTGAACTTTTTTCTTTTCACTCTCCAACTTTCCAGTTTTTATCACATTTGCACTGTAGCATCTATTTAAAGTTCTGAGACCAGAAATGGAGCTGGATAAGATTTTATACTGCTGTATCATACAAATTCAATATGCAGCGTATTCAGATATATTCTTCTGCA
The DNA here is from genome assembly GCF_055691185.1 of Crinia signifera. Classification (NCBI taxonomy): domain Eukaryota; kingdom Metazoa; phylum Chordata; class Amphibia; order Anura; family Myobatrachidae; genus Crinia; species Crinia signifera. The sequence goes on along the minus strand of NC_139221.1, from coordinate 210,556,831 downwards.
TATCACTGCTCTAACACATATCTGATCCTGACTCCTTTCCATCAGCTTGCGTGAGTGTCTGTTCTCTGCCCTTTCTCATTAACCAGATATTTAAACACAGAACTATTACTCTCTGTGAATTCGAATTGTGCAAGAATATTTGAAGGGGAGATTACAAATTTCTAATATAATCCATCCCCACCCAATCTGTTACTGATTGAAGAAAAAAAAATGCTACCTGTCCACATAATTCAGATATTCGAAACAATGGGTCAGAGGTTTTTAACAGAGGATCTTTGATATATTGAACAGATGTTTTCATTTTTTATAAATTTTACCGACTGATGAGAAGCCAAGGAATATTGCTGCATTTCTGTGCTAAACAATAGAAATCTAGCTTGCAGCACATATCATTTGGGTAGGTATTGATGTGGAGATGCCTACATAGAATAATGGTATAATATACTATAGGGAAATATACGGGCTGGTATAAGTTTGGAATTGCTTCAATGCTCTGTTCTATATTAATAAATGGTTAATGTCTTTAAAACATTATAGAGAAGAATTTAATATAACAATTCTAGGTTATAGATACTTGCTTACAACTACACAGTTCTTTGAATGGAGACTTTGGAAATGACTTTATATTTAGTCCCCTATTTGAGATGACTTTTCTCTGTTATTTCAATACTATATGCATATGTTTAGCTGCAAGCTATGTAGGAAGATTGAGAGTAAATTGCTGATTGCCGTTTGCTCCCATCCAGTACCTGATTTTCAGTCCAACCAAGTTGTTGGATAAAGTTGGTCTAGTGCAGAGGCTCCCTTGGATTGCCTTGGAGTACTTGCAGGGGTGCCCTGGGTTGGTAGTCCAGAACAGATTAAATTTATTTATGGTCAATGTAATAGGCAAAATCAGTGCCTGTGGATAAACATAAGTGAATCCTGTCCCTCACCATATAACTAGAACTAAGCATGACCTAAGCACAACTTAATATATTCAATAAAAAAATTTCTGAAATTCTTGGTAATAAACTTTGCATTTAGGGGTGCCTTGTAAAATATTCTGATACTCTAGGGTGCCATGATCCAAAAAAAGTTTTGTATCCCCCGGTCTACTTTTGGCCAGCATAAGGCTAGATAGGGCAATAACTTTGATTTGAGGTAGAGCATTGCATAATATGACAAATCTCAAACCTAATCATGGCCTGCAATTAACAAGATGTCTCTGTTACGGTTATTTTCATATTGGATCAATTTGTAACTTCGGTTTGTGCTCTTTCCAAAGGGAAATAATGCATAACCTGGTTACACATTTTTTAGACAAATGTTAATGTATGTAAAGTGCTGCTTGTATCTGGTGCATAGATTGTTAAATCTATTTTTGAATAGAATATATCCACCTATAGTTAAACGGCTTACACAGAGCTGTCTTGAAGAATTATAATTTAATTTCATGCACCAGACCTGAGAGGAGCAGCATGAGCTGGTGGTCAGATATTGCTGTGCATTAAAACATTATCCCTAAATACTGTTTTTTGTTTCTATGGGGCAATGTATTAACCCTTAACAAGAGATTAAATCCAAGGGTGATAGAGATAAATGTCCAATCAGCTCCTTACTGACTTTTTTCAAACACAGCCTTTAACATGGCAGTTAGCAGGTGATTGGCTGGATGTTTATATCTTTTTATCACCCTTGCATTCATCTCTTGTTAAGGCTTAATATATATGCCCCACTGATTGGAATTTATATGAGGTTATTAAAGGGCATGTTCACTAACTAGTGCGTTGTTAAAGCAGTCCGTTATTAACTGCTTTGACCAATGGATTTAATACTACAAGCCATATTTTTAAAATCGGTTTCTGTTGCCATTTAAAATCTGTTTAAAAGGACGCGCCACTTGTTGTATTAACCCTTATACTGTAGGGCAGTCCTATTTCCTGCAAAGATATTGTGGATACCAGTAAGTGGGCTGCCATGCTCCACTTACATTAAGACAGCCACAGATTTTTCTCTGCAGTACTCATAGGACTGTGATCAAAAATGTGTGGGTAGGCTGTAAAAGAGGCCACATGGGGTGCAAGACCGGGTGTCACTGCATATGTTTACACGCTGTGGCACTTTGCACCCTTTGCGGGGAATAGGATTGACCCTTTAGAGTTGAGAGCAGAATTGTAATGCTCATCACTTTGAAAACTGCATTATCTGCTGTATGAGCTTCATACCAAAGATGTGTATCCCAAATAATTGGTCACCAGGAGTTGTACTTCACTTTTTCTCACCATTACTACTTTGTTTTCCCCGCCCTGTGGCCCGTGTACTTGGTCATTTTGGGCTTCCATACACAGCAATTTATAGACCCATCGGTCTTTAGTGAGCAGAATAGCAGTCTGTTTATGGGGTAGCTTTGGGTTGCTGCATTAGTAATGGTGTAAGCACACTGGTACTGCACATAGTTGCTCCAAGTTTGTGAAACTGACATCAACTTGACATTTTTGAATCCTGTAGAACATAGGCGTTCCTTTTGAGTTACTGTGCATACATTGTATGTTAAAGTTCAATAAAAAATTTTGCTAATAGTTTATCCTCTGTGTTGATTATAGCAACAGAAGAACCTTGAAGGATATGTGGGATTTGCCAATCTGCCAAATCAAGTATACCGAAAGTCTGTGAAGAGAGGCTTTGAGTTCACACTTATGGTAGTAGGTGAGAAATCTTTAATATATAAATGTATCTATAGAAAAGTTAGGCACATATAGGATGTGCTTTGCTTAGTCTGTGTATTCTGAATATCATTGCCGTTGTGATTTTACACCTAAGAAAGCTCACATGATAACTTGGTAGGTTGGTTCCTCTTTATACTCATGTTTTCCACATATTTGCTGGCATTACACATGTGCTTCTCTATGGTAATTATGCTTGGCAGGGAAGCACCTTAATACATGTCTCCATAATCACACAAAATGTTTAGTATGTCTTGTGGCAAATCGAGCAGCAAAGAAAATGCCAGCAAACCTTTTCCTTGTAAATTGTCTTTGTAATGACTCTATTTAAAGCTATACAAGTATAATCTAAACACTGATGGTGTGTGTTTTTATATAATTCGCAGTCGGAGAACCGGTCACCAGGTGCCCTGATCGTTTTCTCTCCCATCACCTCATAACGGTAGTGCTGTGCTGGAACTGTCTCAGCATGTTTCCATACGTATAGCTTGCGATAGAACTTCATGGGGTAAATTTAATAGGATCCGAGTTTGTGGGACAAACTTGCACATTTGAAGGTGTTTTTGTCCCACAACTCACATTGTGCAAATATATAAGCTTAAGCTGGCCATATACACTACTGCGACTTCTCCCCAGATCCCATTCCCTATTGCAGAGTTTGAAGTTGAACGTGCAAGCAAATTTGATCTCTGACTCTGATCCAATGAGCGTGGGCCTGTGGATTGGATGTCCAAGGATATTTTGGCTCTTTTCACCTGATTTCTCGGTCTGATCCCTCAGAATCGGGTGAAAAGTGGCCAAATCAGACAAGTTTATGGCCAGCTTAACCGCTTGTAGTGCGAGTGTCAATACAAGGTGCAAATTATACAGAAGCATGCCCAGATCAGTGAGATTCATGCATGCTTCTGTAAAAGTGAAGAACGTTAACATGAACCCATTGGATGCCTAATTTGACTGAAGAGGACTTGAGCTACAATAGGGGGGGTATTGACCCTGTCCCGTTCCCGGTCAGCTCGACCGAGATCATGCAGGCGGGATTCAATGTCCCGCCTGCCGGGGAGCGAGAAGGGGACGTGGCCATGAGTTGCGGCCGGGAAGAGGTGAGCTGCAGCCGGCAGCTTGTCACTTCCCGACCATTCTTGGCAGCTTGTGAAGTCGGGCTCGTTCTGCCAAGAGACCCCGCTCAATGCTGTCGGGGAAGACCGCATTGAATAGTGCACGGCGGGAATCTCCTGGTAATGACTACAGGGAGTGTAGCGAATTGTGTGCGAGAGTGCTTATAAAACTACATTTTCACTTTAAAAAAATAAATATATATATATATTTTAAGGGGGTCTTTAATACTTGCATGCTGGTATTTGAGGTATTAGCATTTAAGGGACGCTTGTTTGGACCTGTAGTCCATCCCTATAAAAATATTTATTGTATTACAACTCCAAACTAATGTTCTATGAATTCTGCATACACAGCGAAGGGGTGACTGTGGATAATCCCAGGCTTTGTTCCAGGCTTTTGGTGCCTACAGGGGGGTGCACCCCTTTAGTGGGTTGTTCCCAGGAAACCACGATTAGGGCTGTCTAGTTAACCAACTAGTAATGCTGAAGCCACAGGGACCAATATAAGCATGTCCCTGACTGTGACCTTACCTCCCTGGAGAGTGAAGTCTGGTGCTGATTTAAAAATACAGGGGGACCCCTACATCTCCCCTGTATTTCAAAAACCGGGACCAGTCTAAGAGCCCAGTGCTGGTTCTTTAAATAGTGACCCCATTTACACATTTTGTTCCAGTTTTGTTTTTTAATTTTTTTTACCAGGACCGACACCAAGAGTATGGGGCTCATTATGCTTTTGTTTCAGTTTTTAACTATTTTTAAGCTTTTACAGACAGATACATGCACAGTTCTCACTGATCTGTCTGTCGATGCTTCTGCCAAAACTGCCTATAAAAATCTGGTCTGTGTAAAGGAAGAGTTTTTAATGTGCGTAAAATAAACATTTGCACCCCTTTACATTTGGCCAATATTTTCCATAGCAAAACATGTGGCTGTGAATCTAGTCTGTGCAAGTTTCTAAATTGCAGGAAACATGCAAAAGTGCAGTTATCTCTCCTTAATACAAGGCAGAAAGGAAGTATTTTTCACCGTATTTCTAGGCATCTTTATTTTAAGGCTTCAGCTATTAAATGTGATGCTTGTGCTTTGCTTTCTCCTCAGTAATTAATTTCACACTGGATAATAGCAGACCATACAGGGCTTGCTTGTTGACTTAAAGGAATTCATTTACCTGAGAAAGATGTATAAAACTTGCCTTTTCTTTTACAAGACCTTAACATGCCAACCTGCTACAGCTCTGGCGTTGAGAGGTCTAAAGCTGCAATGCATGCTGGGAACCGAATCTACTGTGAACATGATTATAAAGTATTTACCACCTTTCCACTGTGCAATAAAACTAATCATCATCCGAGGTGTTACATTAAGGACTTGTTTGGTGGGTCTATAAGTGGTGCCTATGAGGTGCCTGCATTTCTGTAACTTGGAAATTAGCCAACAAATACTTGGCTCCAGTTTCATATTCACTGACTAGATCATCTTCTAGAAATGAAGAATGTAACTTATTAAAGCAATGTAATAAAAAAAAATTGTGTGTGAAAAAAGTGGTGTTTCAGAGCAATAAAACTATGTTCAAAAATAATATTTAATACATAAAATAGATAAAAAATGACATAAAAATTGCCCTTTGGGCAAACAAATGTACACAGTTTACAAGTACTTATTGATAATAAGTCAATACAGTAACATTTCTGGTGTATTGCTAGATTCGGTCAATATAGAAAGACTGACGAGTTTCGTCATAACCATGACTTCGTCAGGGGCAACAGTGCAACCGATATAACCCTGAAGTGATTCTCTTCAGAGAATATAGTGTGAGCTCAGCTGAGTTAATGATCAGCAAGAAATGACCATCGTCACTTAATAGTGAAATATGGTTGAGGGTGTGCATACAGCATGGATTCCCTCCTATATAGAAAATGTTTTCTTGGACTATTACAGTTTTCTATCCTTTGTATATCTTTTATTTATTTTATGTTTGCTAAATATTATGTAATATAAAAGTTGTTCTAGACAATTTGTGGACTGACGGGAAACTCAATGCAAATTCATATTCCAGTTTTTTTAATGTATTTGTTTCATGTAAGTAAAACATGATAGTGATTATTGGCTTTCTTTTTAGATTATTTTGTTTAATTTGGTGTGATTTCAAACTGATCTGTTTGACTGTAAGAAAAAAAAAATCAGGGTAAATGTGCCTTTCTTAAGGCCTCCATACACTATAAAATTTGGGCCCAATTCCACCAGATTCTAGTGAATCGCGTCGAGAAATCGGATGAAATTGGCCGAAATTGTATGTGTAAGACATCTGATCTGATGCGTGGTCCCATGAGCATTGGCCCAGATTCAGAGGTTGGACATGCTGCACGTCCAACCTCCGAGTCGCAACCCCTCCCAGCGGTGGGGAGCGGGATCTCATGCGATATTTTGCATGCAGTCCTTCTGCATGTGATATATCGCAAGGGGATCGGGTTGCAATGTCTGTATGGGGGCCTCTGTAACTAGGGTGCACAAGCCTCTGATATAAAACCATTTACCTGTGTGATATTAATCCAGAGACTGGGACAGATGTATTAAGCCTTTAACAAGAGATAAATGCAAGGGTGATAAGGAGAGATAAACGTCCAGCCAATCAGCTCCTTACTAACTTTTTTCAAACACAGCCTGTAACATGGCAGTTAGCAGGTGATTGGCTGGACGTTTATCTCTCCTTATCACACTTGCATTTTTCTCTTGTTAAGGCACATCTGCCCCACAGTCGGGAGCTTATTTAGCATCTACTTTTCTCAATGGGAAATTTTGCATTGTCCTTGAGAGATGAGTCCTTAAGTAAAAATAGTCAGACTGTCAGTTTATTTTTAAGTTCTTAAACTGACCCAGTTTTCAGCTAATGAATTGGTTCAGTAGTTTTATTTCCTCCCGCTTTTTTTTTTTTTTAATAGAATGTGTCATTATGGTAACTTTCCTTTTTTGTAGTCTAAAAAAGTGGTAACAAGGGTTCATTGTTTTTTTAACATGGGAACATTAAAACGAGATGTTCAAAGGTGTTTTTTTTTTTTTTGGAGCCTGAGTGTACATAGCAATAGCAGATTCTGTACACCAACCACAGGTCATGTGCTCTTTGAACTCCCCAAAAAAGCTTTTTTTTAATTTAAAAAGACACGTGTAACCTATTTGTTTTTCTAGGAGGGAATATTGTGTGTGTGTGTGTGTGTGTGTGTGTGTGTTTATGTATGTGTGTGTAATCGAAACACTTATCTGCTGGCAGCGAGTGAAACTCCATCTTATACACATACAGAAACACAGAGGCAATCACAAGGTAGCAGACTAGCTTTAGAAGCTATTGCTTTGAGCGGGCTTAGCTACTACACTATATGGACAAATGTATTTATCCTCGCCTGTTAATTGTTGAATTCAGGTGGTTTTAATCAGACCTGTTACCACAGGTGTATAAAAGCAAGCACCTAGCCATGCAGTCTCCATTTGCAAGCATTTACTGTAGGTTACAAAATGGGTCGTTCTGAACAGCTTAGTGGCTTCAATTGTGGTACTGTGACAAGGTGCCACCTTTGCAATGAGGCGGTTGATGAAATGAGATCCTGCAGAATATTCTATGGTCAACTCTAAGTAATATTAGAGAGTGGGAGAGTTTATGAACAGCAGCAACTTGGCCATGAAGCAGAAGACCACATAAAACCACAGTGTAGGGTCAATGACTGCTAAGGCGTATAGTGCATAAAAGTTGCCAACGCTCTGCTGATTCTATAACTGAATAGTTTGGAAATTTCACTAGCATGAATTTAAGATCAAAAACTGGGCAGCAGGAGGTTAATGGAATGTGGTTCCATGGCAGAGCAGCTGCATGCAAGCCTCGCATCACCAAGTCCAATGCCAAACGTCTGGAGTGATATGAAGCATACGAATACTGGACTGTGAAGCAGTGGAAATGTGTTCTGTGGAGTGACAACCCATTCTTCTGTTTGGCAGTCAGTAGGGAGAGTCTGGGTTTGGAGGATGCTGGGAGAACTGTGCCTATCTGACGTCATTATACCAACTGCGAAGTTTAGAAGTAGGATAATGGTATATGTGTTTTTTTTTTTTTTTTTTAGGGTTTCTCTCCAGTGAATGCAGTCTTAAGGCCCATACACACTGGGCGGCTTTGAGCTGAAAGTCTCTCAAAAAAGCAGGTTTGAGCGGCTTTCAGCTCAAAACCGCCCAGTGTGTATGGCCCGGCGATGAGCGCTGCTGCGCGCTCCCACAAATGCCGCCGGGAAAGCCGCTCATCTGGTTATACCACCAGATGAGCGGCTTTGCAACGCCCCCCCCCCCCCCCCCCCCCCACTCCGCCGGGCAGGGGGAAAGCAGTTTAGTGTGTATGCACACAGTGCACTGCACTGGGGGGGGCCTTTCCCCGCAGCGATGCCAGCGGTCATTGCTGTCCATACATGCTGGCCGTAGTCGCCCAGTGTGTATCGAGATTTAATGCTTCAGCATGCAAAGACATTTTGAACAATGCTAGGTTTCCAACTTTGGGGAAGGCACTTTCACTTTTCTATTCTAACAAAAATGTGCCCCATTGCACAAGCAAGGACTATAAATAGGTGCTTTGATTCCATTGTGGAAGAACTTTACTGGCCCACACAAAGTCCTGTCCTTAACCTTATCGAGCACCTTTGGGATGAACTGGAACAGAGATTGCGAGCCAGACCTTCTTTACCAACATAAGTCTTACCCTCATAAGGGCAGGATGAATGGGCACAAATTTCCACAGAATCTCTCCAAAATCTTGTGGAAAGCCTTCCAAGAAGAGTGGAAGCTGTTATAGCTGCAAAAGGGCGACCCACTCCATATTCAAGCATATGTATTTGAATACCGTACAATATGTGAATACAATGTTATTAGTCTGTTTTGGTGCAATGGTCCGTATAGTGTAATTTAAGAAGGAAAAGATAATCTTAGCAATAGTAGCTGAGCCCAGCAATAAGTTCTTTCCTTTGCTTATACGGTAATATAAGGTTTTGTGACTTCAAATGTAAGCTGCTGTATTACAGTATATAGTATTTTTCCCCCCAGACAGACAGTGTTTTTCTAAAAGACTATGGTACCTCCCCCCTTCGTACCATGTCTGTAAAAATAAAAAATAAAAAAGTCGAATTTTAAATGACGTTGGCAAACAGAGACCCATATGGTTCTGGTTCAGCTTGTAGAACCCCCTCCTTCCCCACATCCGTTTAGAAACTGTAGTGCATTACAAACATGAGTTCTTTTCCTCTCTCCATAGTCATGTTGTCTCTTAATAGAAATAAACTTTACTGGATATTCTGCTCAGTGAGTTGCTTTGATTTTTATTTTTTTTAAAGTGTTTTGCCAGTACCATAACCAAAGCTCTATTAGGCAGGATATGGGTATTGGCAAGCTGAGTAACATACTGAACATCAAATATTATGAATCCTAGCCGATATTCTTGGTCATGCCGTTTCACTGTAAATAAACAAACATGTGGTTCCTCTCTAGCTAAAGTAATGATGACATCTAGCCATACAGGCTTTATAGATGCAGGATGGATTTGTTGATTTATTCGTCTAATACGCTAATAACTCCATTTAGACTATTTGGACTATTATGTTGGATGCCAACCAAGGCACTGTCCTAAAGATGTACGGAGAATTCCAGCTGTTTGCAAGAGAATTATGCTGGCTATACTTTTAACAGAACTACAGTAATACCCAGGGCGGTGGAGTCGGTAGATAAATGGTCCGACTCCTTGTATATCTGCCCCCGACTCTGACTCCTCTGTATTAATATGCAAATGTATTTGATACATTCCTTGAAGGAAAGAAAGGCAACATACATATTTTTACTACAGAAACTAGAGGCTGGGAAGCCAACAGTCTACTGTATTAAACAGTTTAAGCAAAGGACAAACACAATATTTGTCTGCTGGTTTGCTTGCTCGTCACCGTTCAATTCACAGACACAAGGAACGATTTCTTTACCGAATCGTTACTGGGGACGAAAAATGGTGCCTGCACATCAATATGAACCAGCGTAAGGAATGGCTTAGCCAAGGTAAACAACCCCGCGCATGAAACAAGATCTTCATCCGCGTAAAAAGATGTTGTGCGTATGGTGGGAGAGCTTGGTTGAATGAATTTTTCGAGTCTACACCAGGTGATTTCTACCAACGAGGTATTGAAAACCTTATTGAACGTTGGAAATAAGTTGTAAATTACAAGGGAGAATACATTTATAAGTATTGGTGCTCCGAATTGTGTGTTGCGTGCCATATAGTGAAGCGCATGAAGAGCATGCTTTTTCACGGTCCCTTAACGTGTTCGTTTTGCAGTTACGTGAGGCACTGCATGCATTGGTCTTTATTCTTACAGTAGAGAAGTCATTAATTATAATTTTCGGAGTTGGAGTCGGTGCATTGTTTGCCGACTCTGACCCCAGGTACGCAAAATTTGCTCCGACTACACAGCCCTGGTAATACCACCACGTGACCACTGAACAATGTATTTTACATTCATGGTCCATGTATTATATTAGGTATTTGGTATTGCCTGTATGACTTTTAATTATTTAAAAAAATAAAAATAATCAATCATGCCTTTAGGTTGGACAAATCCGATGAGCTTCGTTTGTTCAGTACTCATGAGATAGTAAAATTTGCTGGTCTGTCCTCTTTCCTTTATACATCTGCTGGTTTACCAATGTGAGCTTTACATCTGTCCCTGAATGCAGATACAGCATTGTCAATGAGTGATGTAATAAAAATTATCGCAAAGCTTAACAAACCATAAAACCAATCCGCACCTTGCTTTTTTGTTTGTTTGTTTTAAGCATTCCCTTCTAAGATTCATAACACTTAAAATGTAGTTTCTGATTAGGAAGTAATTAGAAGAAAGTTACCTTGTTCTGATGCTCCCCTTAACCAACAATAATCTACAATCCTCTCTTTAGCTTGTCTGTGTCACATGAATGGAAACCTCATGGTAGAGGGCCACTGGCAATGCTGCTTTGGAGAGGTGATTTTAGCATTGGACTGTTACAGTTTTTTTTTTTTTTACAAACCTTGCAGATGGCTTTAGCCTGGCATTATCCCAGAGTAGAATTTTATATTTCATCTGCATTCGCTTAATCTATTTATCAGTGCTTTCTAGTTGTTTGGATTGCATCTGCACTTATATCGTGCTACGTAATTGGCTTTTACATGTGTAAGTTAGCCAGCTTGTGGGGATATATTGTCTGTGGGCCACTCCAGTCTCCATGGAAGCAGTTTGTGTTCATGCAGACATTAGAATAACATTGCATTAATGTACAGTTGTGACCTTTTTCTACAAGGGCAGCAGTCATGCCCGGTAGCCCCTATCTCTGGGGTAGCCAACCCTAGTCCTCGAGAGCTACCAACAGTGCATGTTTTGCAGGTCTCCTCACAGAACCAAAAGTGAGCTAATTAGCTCCATCTGTGGATCTTTTAAAATCTGTCAGTGATTAATGAGTGCAGCTGTGCAGCAACTAGGTTGTCTGGAAAATGTGAACTGTTGGTAGCTCTCGAAGGGCTAGGGTTGGCTACCACTGCCCTATCTACTTCATTGCAAGTCTGAATGTGCACAAAGAGCTCCAATGTAGTTTTAAGTTTCTCACATGAAGGTCCATTGTGCGCCATCTGTGCATTTGTTCATGTGTCTCTGGTATGCTATGAGCAGTCTTGCTGTGCCTGTGATATGTCAAAGATATAGAATGCAAAGAAAAAGATGTTACCTACTTTTCTTGGAGCACCGCAGTCGCACTGTATGATTATAAGCACAGTGTATGAGGTCACAGCTGTATGGTTGTTATCTCTGCTGGAAATTAAAACATTTACTACTAAAGATTTGAGGGATAGATTTATGAAGCCATGATCAGGGAGGAGAAGTGATAAAGTGCCTGGTACTTTGTTACCGACCAATCAGCTCCTAACTTAAGTTACAGGCTGGGTTTTAAAATGCACAGTCAGGAGCTGATTGGCCAGTGATAAAGTACCGGGCACTTTATCACTTCTTCTCCCTCATCACTTCATAAATCTACCCCTGAGTCCCTTTTGAATCCTCTTCCTGTCTTCTGAATGAGCCGTTGACCTGTTTGCTTAACTTTGGGAACTTTAGGTTGGGAGAATGGTGGTGATTAGACGAGAGTGCCGCTTTGGGGATTTCAGTATCTCCACTGTACTACTGCTATATAAAGTGGTCCTAATGTTGTACCCCCTGGTTAATGGTATAAATATTTGACACAAAAAGGTCAACAAGGGCAAAAGGTTGACATGAATTGTCCAATATTTGGTGTAAATGTCGACACCTGAGCCCGTGAACCCCATTTAGTGTTAAGCATCCCCTTACATGCTTTGCACCACTTTACCTTTCCAATTCGGGGGATTTGAGGATGGTAAAGTATGAAAGTCCAAAAACTCATGTCGATACTTTTTCAACATAATGACTGTCAACATAAGCACTGCTGTCCTATTGACTGGATGCTTCCTTCCTGGTTTCCCCCTATGTGCTAGTTATCTTAAGGATTGCTAATAGAGTAACTCATTTCTGTAAATTATTTGGCACGTAATTTGTTCTTTATTTAAAAAAAAAAAGAATACTGCAACATCAGTAATTTGGGATTTGCTAGATTTGAAATAAAGTAGTTGTAGCACAATTAAAGCGTGATCCACCAAGCAAAGGTTAAAATCGACTTGTTTCTTGGCATTACTCGCTCACCCTCCCCCATCCTCCTTTAGTTTGGTCTGCAAAGCTTCCTGTGTTTTTTATTCAAGCAGCTCCAGCTTGGAGCCAAGACGTTTTGTGATTGAGTTGCTTTAAGTATCGGAATCCTAATTTCGTGGGCTTTCTGCATAGAAGCTCCTAAACCATGCCAAGCTGGGCACATTACCTGTGTGGGTTAGGTCATCTTTAGAAATGGAGCAGCAATATAATACTTTTTTATTAGTTTACTTGAATTAGCACATTGATACAGATATTTTTAGGATTGGTCGAGGTGCATTATGGTTATTTGTTCCCTGCTAGTTCAGTAAGACTTTCGCCCACTTCCTAATGCCACATGTGACCAGTGTCTTATTTTTTTTGCTCAGATTACTTTTATGAGTAAGTCTGACTGTTACATAAATGTGGAACTGAAGTGCCAAAATAAACCACTGCCTGCTATGTAGTAGTCTGGGAGGAACTGTGCTTTTTATTTGGTCCCTGCAGTAGATCATACTTTATGGGTGAAGTTTCAGTAATCAACACAAGTTACAATATTTCAGTGATGGAACTATAAATTTACTTGTGATTTTTATTAAGCACACTATTAATAACATGTGACCTTGTAAGAAATATGTAATTTGCGCTGACTGACACACATTTATTGGGATAATTTAATATATCTCGTAACATTTGCATCAAAATATTTATACTACTAGCATTTAGTATGCCAAATAGTGTATGTAATCAATAATTGATCAGATAATGGAAGGTATTAAATCCCGGCCACTATTTCCGACAGGGGATATAGCCCCCCACCCCTGACAAAACAGATCAGACTTGTTGAATTCACAGCCTTTTCTCGACAGTCCGCATCGGTTTTTGCCGACACACACTCTTTCCGACACTCGACTACCGGAACATTGAATTCTGAATATTGAGTTTCAGTCGAACGCTGTGAAAACGGCCTAGGATTGTAACTGTCTGGACGTTCCGACAGTCAGAATCCCAGATTGAGTACTCCCACAGCATTGACTGTTGTAAGTCTAAAATGTCAGGGTAGAATAATTCATTTATCTCAGTCTGTGGAGACACTAGAACAGTGGTGGCCAACCTGTGGCTCTTGAGCCTCATGCGGCTCTCCCCCTTGTAAAGTGCGGCTCCTGCTGCCCGCCGCCCACCGTCTGTCCCAGTCCCCCCTGCTGCCAGTTCCCTGAATCCCTTCTCCTTCGCGCATCTCTCCTACCCCTTACTGTGCATCCTTGTGACTGGGCCATCCGCCAATCAGGAGCCAGCCAGCGAGCTTCGATTGGTGGGCGGCCTAGTCACAGGGAAGTGAGGGGGAAGGAGACGCGCAGTGTGCTGTGCTCTCCTCCCATCGGTGACATGACAGGAGGACTGAAGGGGGACACCAGACTGTCCTCTCCTCGCCTGGCAGCAGCAGCAACAACAACGGTGAGTGCTGCTGCTGGGAAATTTGCACTGTGGGGGCATAGCAGTTTGTGGCACTGTGGGGGCATAGCAGTTTGTGGCACTGTGGGGGCATAGCAGTTTGTGGCACTGTGGGGGCATAGCAGTTTGTGGCACTGTGGGGGCATAGCAGTTTGTGGCACTGTGGGGGCATAGCAGTTTGTGGCACTGTGGGGGCATAGCAGTTTGTGGCACTGTGGGGGCATAGCAGTTTGTGGCACTGTGGGGGCATAGCAGTTTGTGGCACTGTGGGGGCATAGCAGTTTGTGGCACTGTGGGGGCATAGCAGTTTGTGGCACTGTGGGGGCATAGCAGTTTGTGGCACTGTGGGGGCATAGCAGTTTGTGGCACTGTGGGGGCATAGCAGTTTGTGGCACTGTGGGGGCATAGCAGTTTGTGGCACTGTGGGGGCATAGCAGTTTGTGGCACTGTGGGGGCATAGCAGTTTGTGGCACTGTGGGGGCATACCAGCTTTTTGGCACTGTGGGGGCATACCTGGCACCGTGGGGGGCATGTGTATCACACCTACCCAAGGTGTCATTATAGACTACGCCCCTTTTTTTGGCGCATGCGCCTTTGGCGCGCATGATGTCGGCTCTTTAGCTTGACTACAGATATTTTTCGGCTCTTTGCCTCTGACCGGTTGGCCACCCCTGCACTAGACAATGTTTGCATTGAATGCACTTTTTTTTATAATCTTTTCATTGGTTGATGCATCTAGCAATGAAGTGGGTGGAGACGTTGTCCATGGCAAACAAATCGGCATCTACCCAACAATTTATAGACCATGCTTCATAAACTGCTTCCTCACAGATAATTGGTTGCTATGGTCAACTTCTCCTCTGGTCTACTCCACTGTTTTCACTGAAGCAGACCAGAGAAGAAGTTTAGCTAGTTTTAGGTGGATAGAACAATTTTATTCTAAGTACCCCCTGCTAGCTGATAATTAGCGACTCAAAGCCCAGAAAAACAGTGTGTTGAAACCGATCGATCAATGAGCATACCTATAGATTGTGCTAAATACAGTACCATGGGTCAGTATAATGATCACCACTGCCCTTTGTCATCAGCAACTGTTTATGTTCCTGCATTAATGTAATAGTTTTGTGTTTAGCTCTCTGCTTTTGCTTCCATGTTATGACTGGCATTCCCTAAGCATTGCCTGAATGAGCCGCGCCTAAAATTGAAATGAAAGTAATCCTTAATTATGTGCCAAGGAAATATTCTCCCTTTGGAAATATTTCCATTTTTCTAATCTCTGATGAAACTGAAACCAGTTGTTTGAACTTTTGGGAATCAACATGTGGTTTATATTAAGTTGAGAACATTCCAAAAGAATAACTAGCACATATCATTTATTTGGGTTTACGCTCACAGTGTATTCTAGTAATCCATATGTATATTCACACTTCTTTCTGTATGCATGTATTTGTAAAATGTCAATGTTTTTATGTTGCTTGAAATTAAAATACCTGGTATGGATCATAATTGGAAGATCCTGGTATGGATCATAGGGTTGACAGTGTCTTGATCAACACTAACAATGTCGACACATGGTATGAATATGAACTTTCCCCTTTTTTTGTGCTGTCAATGTCGACATTTGCGCACATAGACACCCAAATAGGGCGTTACAGTGTAGTGGGTCAATGCATTATTAAGGCCACTAATGGTCAACAGTCACTAGGTTGACACCTATAAATGGTCAACATACTATAGGTAAGCATTGCCAGAAGGTTCACACTGCGTTCGGTACACTAGCAGCGAGCTATGCGAGGGGACGTGGTACACTTATATGGTAGCTATGCGAGGGGACGTGGTACACTTATATGGTAGCTATGCGAGGGGACGTGGTACACTTATATGGTAGCTATGCGAGGGGACGTGGTACACTTATATGGTAGCTATGCGAGGGGACGTGGTACACTTATATGGTAGCTATGCGAGGGGACGTGGTACACTTATATGGTAGCTATGCGAGGGGACGTGGTACACTTATATGGTAGCTATGCGAGGGGACGTGGTACACTTATATGGTAGCTATGCGAGGGGACGTGGTACACTTATATGGTAGCTATGCGAGGGGACGTGGTACACTTATATGGTAGCTATGCGAGGGGATGTGGTACACTTATATGGTAGCTATGCGAGGGGACGTGGTACACTTATATGGTAGCTATGCGAGGGGACGTGGTACACTTATATGGTAGCTATGCGAGGGGATGTGGTACACTTATATGGTAGCTATGCGAGGGGACGTGGTACACTTATATGGTAGCTATGCGAGGGGACGTGGTACACTTATATGGTAGCTATGCGAGGGGGACGTGGTACACTTATATGGTAGCTATGCGAGGGGACGTGGTACACTTATATGGTAGCTATGCGAGGGGACGTGGTACACTTATATGGTAGCTATGCGAGGGGACGTGGTACACTTATATGGTAGCTATGCGAGGGGACATGGTACACTTATATGGTAGCTATGCGAGGGGACGTGGTACACTTATATGGTAGCTATGCGAGGGGACGTGGTACACTTATATGGTAGCTATGCGAGGGGACGTGGTACACTTATATGGTGTCCGCATCTACATATGTCTATATAGAAACAATACGTAAACATACTCGTGTTGACCATGTTAATGATTCCCTTAAGCTTGTGTGACCCTTCTGGCAATGTTGACCTATAGTGTGTCGACCGGTACACAGCGTTGCTTCGAGATCCACAAAATATCTGCAGATAATGGGGTACTTGTTTGATAGCACGGCCACAATCGCGGGTAATTTTTAATGGTCTGCGATGCGACCGACGCGATGCCCGCGATTTCCCATTGAAATGCATTGAAAAAGTCAAAATCGCGTCGGTCGCATCGCATGCGGCCAAAAAAAGCATGCGATGGTACCGACGCGATGCCCGTGATTTCCCATAGGGAACAATGTAAAATGCCTCAATTTAACCAAATCAACATAGGGAACAATGTTAAATGGGCCAGAGACCCCCCAAAAAACCCCTGAACAGTGAAATGGCCTCACCAAAAATAGTTAACGCCACCCCATGATAAACGTGAGCCTGCGAGGGACGGCGGTAAGCGTCCTCCGACCTTTTCATACCCCCACTATCCACGTCGGCGTGGAGTTGAGAATAGATAGTGTGGCGAGCGCAGCGAGCTACCGAGCCCGAAGCGTGGCGAGCGCACGCGGATACCTGTGAAGCCCGCAAAGGGACGCGTTTACCTGTGAAGTTATCCGCGTCCCCTCGCGGGGCTCGCTGCGCTCGCCACACTATCTATTCTCAACTCCACGCCGACGTGGATGGTGGAGGGATGAAAAGGTCGGAGGACGCGTACCGCCGCCCCTCGCGGGCTCGCTGCGCTCGCCACGCTTCGGGTTCACGTTTATCGTGGGGTGGCGTTAACTATTTTTGGGGGGCCATTTCACTGTTCAGGGGTTTTTTTTGGGTGTTTCTGGCCCATTTAACATTGTTCCCTATGTTGATTTGGGTAAATTGAGGCATATTACATTTTTCCCTATGGGAAATCGCGGGCATCGCGTCGGTCGCATCGCATGCGATTTTTTAGCCCGCATGCGATGCGACCGACGCGATTTTTTTTTTTACCTGCGATGCCCGAGATCCAAATCGTTGTGGCCGTGCTAGGAAACAAGTACCGAAAATGATGACAATGTCTATCACAGCAACTGTCATTTTTTTGGGTGCAATAGTTAACTAAACTTTAATTGACTTAACTGTATTTATTTACACTAAACACAGGTATTTTAGCAGGTATTTTGAGGCTCTCACAACGGCACTCAACTCTGGGTAGACTTTTTCTGCACTGAAAATTACTATGAAAATATAGTTAATGCATTCAGAATATTTGGGGGCTTTGGGTTATTGCATGGGTCTTCAAACTGTGGCCCTCCAGATGTTGTGGAACTACATGTCCCAGCATGCCCTGACAGTTTTGGCATGCTTATAGGAAAACATGTGGCAATGCATGTTGGAACATGTAGTTTCACAACATCTGGAGGGCCACAGTTTGAAGACCCATGGGTTATTGCTTCGAGCAAATATCTTAAATAGCATTTGAATTAGTGTGAAGTGAAATTTGAAGGCAGCATTTAATGTGTTTCTAATGCATTAATAGCTATTCCCAATAAAGTAGACTGTATCGGTTAAAGTGGAAGTGTGGCAATAACACACTTTTAAGGCATACATTAGACTTAACACGGTCTTCCTTTCTCCCAGTGGTTTTGTGGAAAGGTACCTCCTACAGTGTATCTTTTTATTTTTTTTCAATGTTAAGTGGTGGAGGGGGACGCCTTTTTTTTCTTTCCTTTCATACCTGTCTACATGTACTAAGATTGAGAATAGTAACCTGCAATGAGCGCAGCGAGGAACCTGTCCAAAGCATGGTGAGCAAATTACTATGCTAATTGGGGGTCACGTGGTTAATCATACAGAATGACAACCAAAATGCCAACGCTTTTCAGGCGGCAACCTTTTGCCCTTGTCGACCATGTGCATGTGGACATAATACTCCACACCCCTAGGAAGCATTTAGTTTTGTTTAGGTTTACATACTGATCGGTACTTGTTTCCTATCTGGGCGCCCAGGTTTTCTACGTACGGCACCGTAATGAAATCGGATCGCATCGGATTCGGTACTCGATGATGTACGATGGTATACGATGCGATGCGATCCGATTCGATTTCCCATAGGAAACAATGTGAAATGGCTCAATTTAGCCAAATTATCATAGGAACAATAGTAAATGGGCCAAAAACACCCCTGAACATTACTATCCACTAGGGCGTGGAGTGAGAATAGAATAGTGTGGCAAGCGCAGCGAGCCACCGAGCCCGAAGCGTGGCGAGCGCAGCGGATACCTTCACAGGTAAACGCGTCCCTTCGCGGGCTTCCCAGGTGTCCATGGCGACGCGGACACCTGGGAGGCCCGCGAAGGGACGCGTTTACCTGTGAAGGTATCCGCGTCCCCTCGCGGCGCTCGCCACGCTTCGGGCTCGGTGGCTCGCTGCGCTCGCCACACTATTCTATTCTCACTCCACGCCCTAGTGGATAGTAGGGCATGAAAAGGTCGGAGGACGCCTACCGCCGCCCCTCGCGGGCTCGCTGCGCTCGCCACGCTTCGGGTTCACGTTGATGGCGGGTTGGCGTCAACTATTTTTGGGGGGACATTCCACTGCTCTGTGGTTTTTTTGGGGGTTTCTGGCCCATTTACCATTCTTCCCTATGCTGATTTGGGTAAATTGATCCATTTAACATTGTTTCCTATGGGGAATCGGATCGCATCGCATCGCTCAATATCGTGTATGTGTATTTGTGGTATCCGATGCGATCCGATTTTTATACGGAGAATAGCATGGTGCGCAATTAACTTAGCGGGCGCCCAGATAGGAAACAAGTACCTACTGATCTTAAGGTTGCAACAGTATTCTTCTACTGCATAGGAAATCATGATGTTTTCCTTAGTACATGGTTAGATTTTCTATACTTCTAACATTTTATGAATGCAAGGACAAATCAGTTATACTATTCAACTACTGCATACAAGCCTTTGGTGAGCTTTTAATTTTTTTTTTTTTCGTTTTATTACTTAAAGCCTTTCTTTCCCTTTAGTCCAGATTTTCAGTTTTCCCTACATTAAAGGATTATTCTGTAGCGGAAGGAAGGGAAAGGCATTCAGAGGAAAGGAATGTGAAACAAATGTTAACCCTTTCTATCCTGGCAGATATAAGTGTATTACTTTTAGAAGGTGCTTTTTTTAAATATATATATTAATCCTTTACTGCTCATATAACAAAAAGTGCCTTCTTACATAGCAACATATTTTACATTTACCTGAATGGTAGCATCCATTTGACCATCTTGTGACATTAGATTTTTGTTTTCACAGCTGCTTGGGGAGCTATTGGCAATCCTTGGCAGCTGCTTTGAAATATGTGTCTAGCATGCTCAGCATGACTTAACCGAAAGAAGGTAAAATAGATGGAAGTCTTTAAGTGCCTGTGAGTTTTTGAATCCTTCTCTGAGTGACCTCACCATAATGCATCTCTCCTTGCATAGTTTATTCGTGGACCATAGATCTAATTGATATCAACTCTTTGATTAATAGCATTGTGTTTATACATTGGTTAGCAGAAGGGGAAAGTCAGACCGATGAGGGTGATGCAGATGGTGAACATGGAACAGAGGCATAGTAATGATAGACAGTTGGGTTTGATAAAGGGCAGTATTCAATGTACATAATCGAGGCGTGCAGCGAATCCCGTTTAGGATTCGCTGCACTGTCGCCGTGTTCCGGAGCCTCGCTATCCCCCTATTCAACGTTGCAGGGGCTCGCTGCCCCTGACGGCGAATCTTAACCCCTGCGGCATCCCGCAGGGAGCCAGGGGACAGCGGCAGGCAGGGAGATGGAAGTCTCTCTGCCTGCCCCAGAATGTATGTGGAGGGGAGGATGGCTCCCCGGGACCCAGGCAGCACAAGCTCCCCCCCCCCCCCCCCCCCCTATAAGCACATGAATAAAAATAGCATGCCCCTTCACAGAATAAAATTCCTGATTTTTTTACACCAAATGTAAAACAAACACAACTTTATTTTAAAAGTTCAATTTCCACTTCACCATGAAAAGATGGCGATTTGCTACACGGCGACACACGGCGAAAATCACTTAGAAAGACGGCGAGAAGTGCATGTTCAATAGGGTGATTCACTTTCTGACCCAAAAAATCACCTTCCAACGAAAAAATAGCACAAATTCGCCGTGAATTATCCTCATTGAATACTGCCCAAAGTGTC
Organism: Crinia signifera; assembly: GCF_055691185.1. NCBI lineage: Eukaryota > Metazoa > Chordata > Amphibia > Anura > Myobatrachidae > Crinia > Crinia signifera. The sequence continues at coordinate 210,535,997 of NC_139221.1, read as the reverse complement.
TTGAGACCCTATTTAAACTTTTGGGGAGAATTTTCAGAGATTGGGAGCAGCATGTACAAAAACGTGGAGGCAGGAATAGGAGAAAGTAATCAGTTGGCAGGAGAGGTGGCGTGCATTTGTGGAGCCAAAAGGATGAGCAACAATGTAAAGGGCAAATATGTAATTGGGAGAGGAATGTTTGCAGGCCTTCATAAGCGAGTATGAGAAGCTTTAATTGGATTCTGAAGATGAGCCTATTTAGGGCTTGTAACTGTGGGGAAGTGGAAGTAGTATGATTTGGAGAGCAAGTTTAGCCATGCTGCTGCTTTGAAGATAGTACAGTGTGAATAGAGGCAAGATAGGAGATTAAACTCTTACAAAAAGGTTTTACTTGTGGGCTGCAGGCAGATGATAAGTCTACCTGCTGCTAACAAGTGCCCCCGCGCTTGTAAAAATGGAGGTGATTAAGACCTAGTAATGGTTAAATCAAGTATAAGTCAGCTGCAGCAAATAACACCTATGGGTTTGCCTTGACCCACAAGTATAAGCACAAAGGAGAAAAAGGGGGAGGTTGGTGTACTTGCGCTGCTGAGTATACGGTTTGCAAGATTATACTCCGAACAACCAATCAGTGTGCAGAAATGAATGAAACGAACTCACTGCTTTAAACAGTACAAATTTTATATTTTTTTAAAAAAGCATCAGATGCTACACAAATACATTATAGATAAAAAAACGACAAAATTACAAAAAAATATATATAAAAAATACACAAGAACAATACAAATAATGGTAATAATATCTGTAATGATTTTTGTACTGTAGGTACAGAGCTCAGGTTCTATATAGAACAATAGTAGGACAGGTATTTGGGACACTCCGCTGTAAATTAGCACTGATATTAGAAGCCAGATGGTTATTAGGCATTTAATAGGAGATTCTGATGTCCATACTTAAACAGTAGATTTCATGAATCAGTTGGTAATTAGTGCATTAATATAATGAACAGTCCACAGTCTTTTAGCATGTAAAGTAACACGCCTATGGAATAAAGCTTAAGACCGGACTCCAAATGTATGCTGGTTAATAATTAGAGAGCTTGCATAGGGTAATATAAAGAATTGATCTCACCCCGCTTGTAATAGTGCACTGATACACTCACTCCATTTGTAGAGAGGAGAAGGGATAAAGCCGGTAGCTTTCCTCTGTGGGTCACCTCCTCGGTGCCGGCGATAAGTAGGTCCTTCTCCGAAGTAATGCAGGCTTTCAGCGATGTGAGTATACTGACAATGGAATCAGCTGCTGGGCGCCTGGATCTAGTAGCGCGCCGGGACACTGTGGATTCAGCGTGTCAGTGTATACCGGCGTTAAGCTTTCGGCAATCAGCGGTCGGCGGTCAGCTGTAGGAAATCAGCTGGAGGCAATTAGCGGTCAGTCCCAACGTCCTATTGTGACGTCAACGCGTTTCGTCTCCTTTCGTAGCGTGGAGACTTTCTCAAGACGGAGAGTCTTGAGAGAGTCTCCACGCTACGAAAGGAGACGAAACGCGTTGACGTCACAATAGGACTGAAACCAGTTGTTTGATGAACTTTTGGGAATCAACATGTGGTTTATATTAAGTTGAGAACATTCCAAAAGAATAACTAGCACATATCCTTTATTTGGGTTTACGCTCACAGTGTATTCTAGTAATCCATATGTATATTCACACTTCTTTCTGTATGCATGTATTTGTAAAATGTCAATGTTTTTATGTTGCTTGAAATTAAAATACCTGGTATGGATCATAATTGGAAGATCCTGGTATGGATCATAGGGTTGACAGTGTCTTGATCAACACTAACAATGTCGACACATGGTATGAATATGAACTTTCCCCTTTTTTTGTGCTGTCAATGTCGACATTTGCGCACATAGACACCCAAATAGGGCGTTACAGTGTAGTGGGTCAATGCATTATTAAGGCCACTAATGGTCAACAGTCACTAGGTTGACACCTATAAATGGTCAACATACTATAGGTAAGCATTGCCAGAAGGTTCACACTGCGTTCGGTACACTAGCAGCGAGCTATGCGAGGGGACGTGGTACACTTATATGGTAGCTATGCGAGGGGACGTGGTACACTTATATGGTAGCTATGCGAGGGGACGTGGTACACTTATATGGTAGCTATGCGAGGGGACGTGGTACACTTATATGGTAGCTATGCGAGGGGACGTGGTACACTTATATGGTAGCTATGCGAGGGGACGTGGTACACTTATATGGTAGCTATGCGAGGGGACGTGGTACACTTATATGGTAGCTATGCGAGGGGACGTGGTACACTTATATGGTAGCTATGCGAGGGGACGTGGTACACTTATATGGTGTCCGCGTCTACATATGTCTATATAGAAACAATACGTAAACATACTCGTGTTGACCATGTTTATGATTCCCTTAAGCTTGTGTGACCCTTCTGGCAATGTTGACCTATAGTGTGTCGACCGGTACACAGCGTTGCTTCGAGATCCACAAAATATCTGCAGATAATGGGGTACTTGTTTGATAGCACGGCCACAATCGCGGGTAATTTTTAATGGTCTGCGATGTGACCGACGCGATGCCCGCGATTTCCCATTGAAATGCATTGAAAAAGTCTTGAGAAAGTCTCCACGCTACGAAAGGAGACGAAACGCGTTGACGTCACAATAGGACGTTGGGACTGACCGCTAATTGCCTCCAGCTGATTTCCTACAGCTGACCGCCGACCGCTGACTGCCGAAAGCTTAACGCCGGTATACACTGACACGCTGAATCCACAGTGTCCCGGCGCGCTACTAGATCCAGGCGCCCAGCAGCTGATTCCATTGTCAGTATACTCACATCGCTGAAAGCCTGCATTACTTCGGAGAAGGACCTACTTATCGCCGGCACCGAGGAGGTGACCCACAGAGGAAAGCTACCGGCTTTGGCCCTTATTCTGATTGACGCGTACTTTACCGCATACTTTCGGATCGCGTCTTTACGGCGTCTGCGCATGCGTGGAGAACGCAACGCGCATGTGCCACGCCTTGACTCCGTACCTGTTCGGCCAAATCCCGTCCAAAACTGTTCCCCGCAATCAGTCGGGAAATATGGGCGTATTATGGGCGTCATGCGGAATGACACATGGGCGTAGTTTCAAAGTGGGCAAAACGGGGCGGAAACATGGGCGGACACGGGGGAGTACACTTATGTTGGGGGGCGTACATTCGGATACCACTCCGAATGCACGCGATCAAAAAGGGAAGAAATGTGCGGTGTCCACAAGTGTACTATTGCTTTGCGGACACCACTCGTTCATGCGGTAGGCGAACGTACGCCTAATGACTACAAGCATTAACACCTGAACCCAATAGAATCGACTCCTTTACTCATTACTCACTAATAGGACGCTTGTCAGTGCTTTAATTGAAACCATTGCACTTCAATTGCTGTAAGGGTTAATGTGTGCAATGCATGTGTTAGGCATGCTTGTAAGGATATATTGGCATCTAATTGATTCCAATTCCAAATAAGAAGTTTTTTATGAGGATAGGTAATTGAATAAGTGGGTCATGTGATGTATTGCAGAAGATACTTAATAGTGGGTTGTTTGGCGTAAATACTCCGCTTACGGGCGGTAGCACCGCTTGGCTCCCGGTCGGATGCGGTATTTCCGAGCATACTCTGTAATACCGTGCAGAATCGGAGTGTTTCTCCCGCACACGCTTGGTTTGTATGTCGTCCGTAAACACGCCCTGTTCTTAAAGAGTGAGTCCGTCCGAATGCGGAGGACACGTGGGCGTTTCTACGGACGATGGCCGCATGCGGCAAAACACCGTGGCGTGCGGACCGCTCCGTAAGAATGCGGGAATATCCGCACCGATCAGAATAAGGGCCTTTATCCCTTCTCCTCTCTACAAATGGAGTGAGTGTATCAGTGCACTATTACAAGCGGGGTGAGATCAATTCTTTATATTACCCTATGCAAGCTCTCTAATTATTAACCAGCATACATTTGGAGTCCGGTCTTAAGCTTTATTCCATAGGCGTGTTACTTTACATGCTAAAAGACTGTGGACTGTTCATTATATTAATGCACTAATTACCAACTGATTCATGAAATCTACTGTTTAAGTATGGACATCAGAATCTCCTATTAAATGCCTAATAACCATCTGGCTTCTAATATCAGTGCTAATTTACAGCGGAGTGTCCCAAATACCTGTCCTACTATTGTTCTATATAGAACCTGAGCTCTGTACCTACAGTACAAAAATCATTACAGATATTATTACCATTATTTGTATTGTTATTGTGTATTTTTTATATATATTTTTTTGTAATTTTGTTGTTTTTTTATCTATAATGTATTTGTGTAGCATCTGATGCTTTTTTTAAAAAATATAAAATTTGTACTGTTTAAAGCAGTGAGTTCGTTTCATTCATTTCTGCACACTGATTGGTTGTTCGGAGTATAATCTTGCAAACCGTATACTCAGCAGCGCAAGTACACCAACCTCCCCCTTTTTCTCCTTTGTGAAGATAGGAGATTAAATTAGTCCAATTTGGAGATGGCCAGTGAGTGTAGGACCCCGGTTCTCCTTAGCATCCATGGGGGGAAAAAAAAGATTTAATCCTGTAAATGAAAGGACTGCGAGAGGTACTGAATGGGGTTTAATGGTGAGGGAGTGTAGAGCAGGATAACTCAAAGCCAGTGTACTTGGGAGTTATTGAAGATAGTTGTGCGATCGATTAATGGAACATGAAATTGTGAAAAGTAAGGTTATGCGAGAGTGTGGGAAGATGATCAGCTCTGTTTTCAACAAGTTTTAGTTTAAGAAGTGCTGGGAAGCAGAGAGAGACAGTCGGTGATACAAGCGAGGAGAGGCCAGGAGGGAAAAACTTTGGAATTGAGTATTATCAGCATAGGTATGAAAATCAACACCCAAAGAGCAATGAACTTTAAGATGTATACAGAGAACACGAGAGTTCCAAGTACAGCACCTAGGGGGGCACCTACTAATTCTCCTGCCAACTTCCAAAAACCTATTTATTTTTGGAAGTTGACAGGAGATGGAGTCATCGGTTGAAACAGAAAAAAATGGTCAGGGAGGTAGCACAGTCATAAGGGCAGTATCATACAGACAAAGGTATAGAAGTATTTTAGGATGAGAGGCTGGTCCATAGTGTCAAAAGTAGATCCGGGGGAGACTAGGGGGCCCTTGATTTTGCAGCAAGAAGGTCATTGCATATTTGTGTAAGGACACTTTCAGTGGAGTTGAGAGGATGGAAGCCAATTTGAATTGGATCTAGAAGGGAGTGGGAGGAAAGAAAAGGCCATAAGATGGTTGAAGACCATTTGCTTGAAGAATTTGGAGGCAAAAGGGAGGAGAGCGATGGGCTGGTAGTTGGAGAAAGTTTTAAGAATAAGGAGATTATGGCATGCTTGAAAGTAGAGGGGAGATATTAAGGAGTTGGGCTAGATTGGAACAGGCAGAAAGAGGTAGCGGAAGAGGTGTAAAGGGATAGTGTCGTGATGTGACGGTGGGGAAAGCAGGTGAGGCCATGACTTCCTCTTCATATACCAGGGAAAGGGAAGTGAGGGTCTGCAGTAAGGAGGGGGTGGTCAGAAAGGCAGAAGGTTGATGAGTGGGGTGGGATGTGCTGATGTATAGAGCCATTTTTGGATGACTATATAGTCAAAATCGATAGCCAGAATGGTACCGTGTGTCCACAGCTTAAGAGTTGAAATCTGAAGCTGCCCAGTGCTACAAGGTAAGGCACTCAACAAAAATGCACGAGTATCCTTATGGGATTGAAATGGAATATTTCATACAACTACAGTCATAGTTGTTGCATTTTACAGGATCATCAGGATAGGCCAGCAAGTTTGAATTTTTTTTTTTCTATTCATAAAATACCACTCCTCTTTTTTGAAGGTGATACTTCTGGTTCAGCTTGTGTTTGCCACATTTATATTTAACCTTAAATTCTAGATGCTAAATGGCAATGGAATTTTCCAAACCTCCTTTAGTACTATTCAAGTTTATACAGGTGATGTATACTTTTTTTTTAGTATTTTATATTAGAAGTATTTTCATATCATTTCTGCATTTTTTTTTTTTAAAACTTGTGTGAAGTACTGCTTTAAAACTATTAAATGTACTGCCATTAAATTGGTGCAATACTTTTTTTATCTAAGTTTTTGTAAAATGTTGGGCCAATAATGTGTATCAGTCCCCATGCAGTGGTAGAACGTGTTTTAGGCCCAGATGCAAATATATAATTGGCGCATCCCTCATCCACACCAACCCAAATTCACAATATGCCACATAGCCATGGGTAGCAGCAAGTGGGCCCTTAGTCCTCATGGGCCCCGGTGCAGTGCTATGTCCTATGTCTTTACCGAACAGCATTAGATTTGTTATTTGAATGTCTTGGACATTGCATCCTATTCTTAAGAGTAAAAAATAGTTGCAAGCTTCCTCTGTAAATGTTAAATAGAAAGAAGAAAACATTTTAACACCTTAAGATCTTAAATACCTAAAAGTGGAAAAATGAATCAGTTTGTAGAAAAAAATAACCAGTAGACACACGAATGCCTAATAGAATGATAGAATTACACACTAAAGCCAGAAAGACTTCCCATGAACCCAGCAGCAGGCCCAGTAGAAGATTGGTTGCAGTCATAGTTGTGCAGAGCTAAGTGCAAAACACAAGCATGCTTGGCATTCCTTCTAAACCACAGGACCTTCTCTGCAGAGAATGTGAGAAGAGTGCTTGGACGGACGCACGCACCTTTCTAGCCTTTTCTGTCAAGCCAATCATTTTACGTTTTTTATTGTATCAAAGTAATGCCAGTCATACACCCCGCTGCACAATATGATCAATGTCCAATCTGATGACACAAGTAGGTGGCAAGAGTTGATGATTCGACTTAACCTGATCTCAGTTGACATCCTATGGTAGCACTATAGTCCAGAGTTTTCCGAGCATATGCGGTAATGATTCAATCCATTTTAATCAGATTATTGTGATTTCTTTGGGGCTACACACTCAGCAGTATTAAAGTTTGTGTGGTTGCTTAACCCTTAAGCTACTGTATCAGTAATTTGAAGTGTTTAACTTTTGTGTTCCTTTTTTTTAATGTAAGCACATCTTGAATGGTTTCAGATCGTTTTGAGGGAACACTTTTTTTTTTTACTCCGGAAACAGGAGTATGTTAAACTGTGCGTGTCCCATCTGCCAAAATTCTGCATGCTCCCATACAAATTCTGCCATATTCTGCACATTTTTATCACATCTACACTACACAATACTAAAGTGGCAAAGCTGTTCTGAAGCAGGGTATAGGCCAGTGGTTCCCAATCAGTGCTCCCAGGCACCCTGGGGGTGTCATGAGACACTTGCATGGGTGCCTCCAGAATGGTTGTCCAGGACCAAAACAAATGAATTATGATCAAAGTTATAATCCATCATAAAATGTTGACCATTTAGAGCAGGGCTGGGCAACACCGACCCTCCATGTTAATGAACTACACATCCCAGGATGCTTTGCATTAGTTTTGCTATGTGGCCTTGCTGAAACTGATGCAAGGCATGCTGGGATGTGTAGTTCATCAACATCTGGAGGGCCGGTGTTGCCCAGCCCTGATTTAGAGCCACAACTATGCCCACTACTTTCCTAGTTAGTATTGATGTATGTATATGCACAACATTAGGCTACTTCTGTAGGGATGTTTTTACTTTCCGCTCCAGCCATATCCAGAATAGTAGACACATCTGTTCCAGGTAGTTTCAAAATAATGCAATTGTATTTTTCCCCATTGGCTAGTGTTGCTGCTGTGGCAAGCAGTTCAACTCCACTGAGTTTGGCAAATTATGCATTTATTTGCATTTTGTTACATATATACGATTGTTTATTTTAGAAGATGACATCTCGCTGGAAAAGAAGTTCAGCTACATACAATGAGAATGTTCATTCTGTACGACTAATTTAGGTGGTGATTCAGGTTGGTTTGCAAAGCACATTTTTATTTGCTAATGGACCAAACCATGTACAGTACATTGCAGGTGGGGCGGATGTAACGTGCAGTTTTGGGTGGGTTGTGTACTTCAAACTGATATTTATTTTGCAATGTAAAAATAAAGCAGACAGTATTTACCCTGCACAGAAACAAGAGCTCGCCCAAATCAAACTTTCTGTAATGTGCTTTGCAAACCAACCTGAATCACCCCGGCGACTTTCACATTTATCACTCTGCATACACACTGGGTAAAAACGCATAGTGTGTATACACCTTTAGTATATCAAAGTAACTCTAAAAGTGTGCTATGTGAAAGTATGAAACTCCTAGTATTCCTTTTGCCAGAGGCCTGTTATCCCAACTGTGTGGGTTTTTTTTTTTTTTTAAATTAAGACAGCAATTTGTGCACCCCAAAGAATACTCATTAATGCCACTATATCACTCTACTGCCCATAGACTAGATGTCACCCCTTTCTTCAATGCTCTTTTCCTTCGTTGACAGAAGCGTTAAAAATTTCACACTCCATTATTTGTGGCTGGATAGTTGCAATTGATTCCAAGGCTGTATTAGCATGATATTGTTTTATGCAGGCAAATGCCTAGTATTCCATTACAGTACAATAAAACCAATCTAATGTAATTTACAACTCCTATGATGTGGATATGGGAACAAGCTTAATTATTGTTTGCATTATTCGATTGCCTTTCCTCTTTGTACAACAGTACCTGCATGTCCATCTTCTAGGGACCTTCTCTTATTTCTTCAGGTACAGTAGTTTGTGTCACCTATTGTTTCCTCTATCTTGTATCACCTATTGTTTCCTCTATCTTGTATCATACAGCCCTGACCGTGCAGATTCACAAAAGGAGTCAGTACTTCCTCTGAAGGTCCAGAGTCCTTGCACCTGGAAATACTGTTAACATTCCTGTTCCCATACTACTGTAGTTGTACATGGGAAAGAAAAAGATTCAGAGCACCCTGCCTACAGCACTAATCATCTGCTGGGTTAGATAGCTGCATTTGATATGACTGGTAGGCTTTTATCATAGGGTTATGTGAATGTGAATGCTGCTCCTCTATCATGGCACCCGCCAGAGCTCTGTTTGGACACATACAAACCCTCCCTACACCTACTCACCTCACCATGACTGAGTCCCAGCAGCTCTGACAGACTGCTGACTAGTTGGTTAATACTTACACTGCAGTATGTTTCAATCTGGTGTTCTGTATATTTTTGAGCTTGTATTTTTACTGGTCTAGTTTTTACGTGGAATGAGTAACCACAACATACCTCAGGCAGCAGAGGAATGGAAGGATATATTGTGCTTTCAGGCACAAAAATGCTAAACACAGCTATTTTGCAATTACCAAACTATTCCTCATAATAATTCCTGAACATGTGGTTTTCCACAGGAGTTTCACAACTGAATGTTCTTTTTACCATAACCTGCATGTATGAGTGAGAAGAATACTAGGTGATGAATCTTATATAGGGAATATTTTGTACCACCAACATTATGTATTCTTTTTCAAAGAATTTATTATATGTATTCTTTTTCAAAGAATTTATTATAAATGTATATTTTTAACACTGCTGTGCGTCATGACTGTGAATGGCCATGTGGCTGTCAGCAGTAGATATTCTCTAGGTGCGAAACCATATGTGCACATTGGAGTTGTTATGCCAGTACCTTTCCAAAGTGATGAACACGCTGCCTTAATACCAGAATAGTCTATAAAATGCCTAACATGCAATAAGGTATACAGAGGTGTTATGGGAACATTACTGTGCAATGACATTCACTGAGTAGATGCAATAACTCTGAAGCTCAAAGCTCGATAGTTAGTATCTGGGTACACACATGCCCATAGATCATAAGTACAAACAGGTGGAAAATGCACAAAGTACACTGTTGTAGCATAAAGCCGTGTACACATGGGGCGATTCATCTAAAGTGATTTTTGTCTAAATCATCAAAATCTCTTTGAATGTTTCCCTGAATCGCCCCGTGTGTGCATAGCGGGTGATTGCGATGCGCGGCGTCGCTTTTGCATGACCAAATACACTGCAGCCAAGAATATTTTGTCTAGACCTGCAGGGTCTATTCGGCTGCACACACAGGCTCCTGCCGAGTATGGCTGCCGACTTATCTCCAGCAGCGACTGGGAGATTCTGCAAAATCGCTGAGTCAAAATCTCCCATCCTGCAGCCTGTGTGCGCACCCCTTAAAGGGGCCTACACAAGGGGAGATGTTGCTGAGCAATGTAGATCGCTCAGCACACAGCTATGGGTGATAGCGACATGCAATGGCGCTTAGAAAATGCGCTGAAATCTCCCACTATGTAGGCCCAGGACCCCCATCACCACCAGTCTTCACTAGGAAAACCTGCAAGATGATATGGACTTTATTCGGTAAGACCCAAGTCGCAGCCCGGTGTAGTTTGTTCCCACTGTGCCAGTATGAGAACTCACCGGCAATATGGATGTTATGCTGCTAAAGAGTCTGAACACCAGATTTGAATGAACATTGACAGCAAAGTATAATGGAGAGTATAGTTCTTTAACCCCTTCCTGACAGAGCCTGTTTTTGCTTTCCTGACAGAGCCCTTTTTTTCAATTCTGACATGTCTCACTTAAGTGGGGATAACTTTTTTTTGCTTTTACTTATCCCAGTGATTTTGAGATTGTTTTTTCGTGACACATTGTACTTCAAGTTAGTGGTAAATTTTCGTCGATACAGTCTGTGTTTTTTTGTGAAAAATACCAAAATATCGTGAAAAAATGGAAAATTTAGCGATTTGCAAAATGTTAAATTTTCTGCTTGTGAGACAAATAATCTTACCACTCAAAATAGTGAATAACTAACATAGACCATATGTCTACTTTATGTTGACATCATTATTTCAACTTCCTTTTAATTTTTTGGGACACTAGGAGGCTTACAATATGAATAGCAAATTCTCAAATTTTCAAGAAAATTTCAAACACTGATTTTTTTAGGGACCAGTTCAGTTCTGATGTGACTTTGAGGGACTTGTATGTGAGACACCCCCATAAATGATGCCATTTCAAAAACTGCACCCCTCACAGTATTCAAAACGGCATTTTGGAAGTTTGTTAACCCTTTAGGTGTTTCACAGGAATTAAAACAAAGTGTAGGTGAAATTCCAAATTTTCTTTTTTTTTGCAGATTTGCAATTTTAATACATTTTTCTAAGGAACACAGTACATTTTACTAGAGAAATGTGACTAAAAATTGATTCCCCCAATTCTTTTGTTTTCATAAATATCCTATATGTGGCCCTAGTGTGCACGGTGACCAAACCACAGGCTTCATAATAGAAGGAGCACCTACTTGATTTTGGAGCCTCCTTTTTATGAGATTATTTTTTAGGCACCATGTAGGTTTCTAGGCACCATAACATGCTAAAAGTTAGGAACCCCCCCACAAGTGACCCCATTTTGCAAACTACACCCCTCAGGGAATTCAGCTAGGGGTATAGTGTACATTTCAAACCCGCAGGGGTTTCACCAATTGTGGTACAACTGGGCAGTGAAAATGAAAAATTATTTTTTTTACACAAAAATGCAGTTCTGGCTCCAAATTTGTCATTTTCAGAAGGTATGAAGGAGACAAAGCACCCCAAAATCTGTGCCCCAATTTCTCCCGAGTACAGCAATGCCTCACATGTGACCAAAAAATACCAGTTGGGTGCATGGCAGGACTCAAAAGGGAAGGAGTGATTTTTGGATTTTGCAGCTCAGATTCTGGTGGAATTTTGGTGGGTGCTATGTCGCATTAGCAAGACCCCCCAAGCACCAATACAGTGGAACCCCCCCACAAGTCACCCCATTTTGCAAACTACACCCCTCAGGGAATTCATCTAGGGGTATAGTGTACATTTCAAACCCCCAGGGGTTTCACCAATTTTGATACAAGTGGGCAGTGAAAATGAAAAATTACATTTTTTTACACAAAAATGCAGTTCTGGCTCAAAATTTTTCATTTTCAGAAGGTATGAAGGAGAAAAAGCACCCCAAAATCTGTGCCCCAATTTCTCCCGAGTACGGCAATGCCTCACATGTGACCAAAAAATACCAGTTGGGTGCATGGCAGGACTCAGAAGGGAAGGAGTGATTTTTGGATTTTGCAGCACAGATTCTGGTGGAATGAATGGTGGGTGCTATGTTGCACCAATACAGTGGAACCCCCCCACAAGTCACCCCATTTTGCAAAGTACACCCCTCAGGGAATTCATCTAGGGGTATAGTGTACATTTCAAACCCCCAGGGGTTTCACCAATTTTGATACAAGTGGGCAGTGAAAATGAAAAATTACATTTTTTTACACAAAAATGCAGTTCTGGCTCACAATTTTTCATTTTCAGAAGGTATGAAGGAGAAAAAGCACCCCAAAATATCTGCCCCAATTTCTTCCGAGTACGGCAATGCCTCACATGTGACCAAAAAATACCAGTTGGGTGCATGGCAGGACTCAGAACGGAAGGAGTGATTTTTGGATTTTGCGGCTCAGATTCTGGTGGAATTTTGGTGGGTGCTATGTCGCATTAGCAAGACCCCCCAAGCACCAATACAGTGGAACCCCCCCACAAGTCACCCCATTTTGAAAACTACACCCCTCAGGGAATTCATCTAGGGGTATAGTGTACATTTAAAACCCCCAGGGGTTTCACCAATTTTGATACAAGTGGGCAGTGAAAAAGAAAAATTACATTTTTTACACAAAAATGCAGTTCTGGCTCAAAATTTTTCATTTTCAGAAGGTATGAAGGAGAAAAAGCACCCCAAAATCTGTGCCCCAATTTCTCCCGAGTACGGCAATGCCTCACATGTGACCAAAAAATACCAGTTGGGTGCATGGCAGGACTCAGAAGGGAAGGAGTGACTTTTGGATTTTGCAGCTCAGATTCTGGTGGAATTTTGGTGGGTGCTATGTCGCATTAGCAAGACCCCCCAAGCACCAATACAGTGGAACCCCCCCACAAGTCACCCCATTTTGAAAACTACACCCCTCAGGGAATTCATCTAGGGGTATAGTGTACATTTCAAACCCCCAGGGGTTTCACCAATTTTGATACAAGTGGGCAGTGAAAATGAAAAATTACATTTTTTTACACAAAAATGCAGTTCTGGCTCAAAATTTTTCATTTTCAGAAGGTATGAAGGAGAAAAAGCACCCCAAAATCTGTGCCCCAATATCTCCCGAGTACGGCAATGCCTCACATGTGACCAAAAAATACCAGTTGGGTGCATGGCAGGACTCAGAACGGAAGGAGTGATTTTTGGATTTTGCAGCACACATTCTGGTGGAATGAATGGTGGGTGCTATGTTGCACCAATACAGTGGAACCCCCCCACAAGTCACCCCATTTTGCAAAGTACACCCCTCAGGGAATTCATCTAGGGGTATAGTGTACATTTCAAACCCCCAGGGGTTTCACCAATTTTGATACAAGTGGGCAGTGAACATGAAAAATTACATTTTTTTACACAAAAATGCAGTTCTGGCTCACAATTTTTCATTTTCAGAAGGTATGAAGGAGAAAAAGCACCCCAAAATATGTGCCCCAATTTCTTCCGAGTACGGCAATGCCTCACATGTGACCAAAAAATACCAGTTGGGTGCATGGCAGGACTCAGAACGGAAGGAGTGATTTTTGGATTTTGTGGCTCAGATTCTGGTGGAATTTTGGTGGGTGCTATGTCGCATTAGCAAGACCCCCCAAGCACCAATACAGTGGAACCCCCCCACAAGTCACCCCATTTTGCAAACTACACCCCTCAGGGAATTCATCTAGGGGTATAGTGTACATTTCAAACCCCCAGGGGTTTCACCAATTTTGATACAAGTGGGCAGTGAACATGAAAAATTACATTTTTTACACAAAAATGCAGTTCTGGCTCAAAATTTTTCATTTTCAGAAGATATGAAGGAGAAAAAGCACCCCAAAATCTGTGCCCCAATTTCTCCCGAGTACGGCAATGCCTCACATGTGACCAAAAAATACCAGTTGGGTGCATGGCAGGACTCAAAAGGGAAGGAGTGATTTTTGGATTTTGCAGCTCAGATTCTGGTGGAATTTTGGTGGGTGCTATGTCGCATTAGCAAGACCCCCCAAGCACCAATACAGTAGAACCCCCCCACAAGTGACCCCATTTTGCAAACTACACCCCTCAGGGAATTCATCTAGGGGTATAGTGTACATTTAAAACCCCCAGGGGTTTCACCAATTTTGATACAAGTGGGCAGTGAAAAAGAAAAATTACATTTTTTACACAAAAATGCAGTTCTGGCTCAAAATTTTTCATTTTCAGAAGGTATGAAGGAGAAAAAGCACCCCAAAATCTGTGCCCCAATTTCTCCCGAGTACGGCAATGCCTCACATGTGACCAAAAAATACCAGTTGGGTGCATGGCAGGACTCAAAAGGGAAGGAGTGATTTTTGGATTTTGCAGCTCAGATTCTGGTGGAATTTTGGTGGGTGCTATGTCGCATTAGCAAGACCCCCCAAGCACCAATACAGTAGAACCCCCCCACAAGTGACCCCATTTTGCAAACTACACCCCTCAGGGAATTCATCTAGGGGTATAGTGTACATTTAAAACCCCCAGGGGTTTCACCAATTTTGATACAAGTGGGCAGTGAAAAAGAAAAATTACATTTTTTACACAAAAATGCAGTTCTGGCTCAAAATTTTTCATTTTCAGAAGGTATGAAGGAGAAAAAGCACCCCAAAATCTGTGCCCCAATTTCTCCCGAGTACGGCAATGCCTCACATGTGACCAAAAAATACCAGTTGGGTGCATGGCAGGACTCAAAAGGGAAGGAGTGATTTTTGGATTTTGCAGCTCAGATTCTGGTGGAATTTTGGTGGGTGCTATGTCGCATTAGCAAGACCCCCCAAGCACCAATACAGTAGAACCCCCCCACAAGTGACCCCATTTTGCAAACTACACCCCTCAGGGAATTCATCTAGGGGTATAGTGTACATTTAAAACCCCCAGGGGTTTCACCAATTTTGATACAAGTGGGCAGTGAAAAAGAAAAATTACATTTTTTACACAAAAATGCAGTTCTGGCTCAAAATTTTTCATTTTCAGAAGGTATGAAGGAGAAAAAGCACCCCAAAATCTGTGCCCCAATTTCTCCCGAGTACGGCAATGCCTCACATGTGACCAAAAAATACCAGTTGGGTGCATGGCAGGACTCAAAAGGGAAGGAGTGATTTTTGGATTTTGCAGCTCAGATTCTGGTGGAATTTTGGTGGGTGCTATGTCGCATTAGCAAGACCCCCCAAGCACCAATACAGTAGAACCCCCCCACAAGTGACCCCATTTTGCAAACTACACCCCTCAGGGAATTCATCTAGGGGTATAGTGTACATTTAAAACCCCCAGGGGTTTCACCAATTTTGATACAAGTGGGCAGTGAAAAAGAAAAATTACATTTTTTACACAAAAATGCAGTTCTGGCTCAAAATTTTTCATTTTCAGAAGGTATGAAGGAGAAAAAGCACCCCAAAATCTGTGCCCCAATTTCTCCCGAGTACGGCAATGCCTCACATGTGACCAAAAAATACCAGTTGGGTGCATGGCAGGACTCAGAAGGGAAGGAGTGATTTTTGGATTTTGCAGCACAGATTCTGGTGGAATGAATGGTGGGTGCTATGTTGCACCAATACAGTGGAACCCCCCCACAAGTCACCCCATTTTGCAAACTACACCCCTCAGGGAATTCATCTAGGGGTATAGTGTACATTTCAAACCCCCAGGGGTTTCACCAATTTTGATACAAGTGGGCAGTGAAAATGAAAAATTACATTTTTTTACACAAAAATGCAGTTCTGGCTCAAAATATTTCATTTTCACAAGGAATGAAGGAGACAAAGCACCCCAAAATCTGTGCCCCAATTTCTCCCGAGTACGGCAATGCCTCATGTGTGACCAAAAAGTGGCAGGACTCAGAAGGGAAGGAGTGATATTTGGAGTTTGCAGCACAAATTCTGGTGGAATTTTGGTGGGTGCTATGTCGCATTAGCAAGACCCCCCAAGCACCAATACAGTGGAACCCCCCCACAAGTCACCCCATTTTGAAAACTACACCCCTCAGGGAATTCATCTAGGGGTATAGTGTACATTTAAAACCCCCAGGGGTTTCACCAATTTTGATACAAGTGGGCAGTGAAAAAGAAAAATTACATTTTTTACACAAAAATGCAGTTCTGGCTCAAAATTTTTCATTTTCAGAAGGTATGAAGGAGAAAAAGCACCCCAAAATCTGTGCCCCAATATCTCCCGAGTACGGCAATGCCTCACATGTGACCAAAAAATACCAGTTGGGTGCATGGCAGGACTCAGAAGGGAAGGAGTGATTTTTGGATTTTGCGGCTCAGATTCTGGTGGAATGAATGGTGGGTGCTATGTGGCATTAGCAAGACCCCCGAAGCACGGTGAAATTATGAACCTAATATTCCATAGATGTGTGGTATAATTTAAAACACTCCTTTATACATAGGCCGGGTTTGTCGGGGCAAGTGTCACACTGGAAAATAGTTTGCTTTCTTATTCCCTTTTTATAGCAAACTTTGCACCTTTTTTGTGTCCTGCCCTTTTTTCCAGTGGAGGGGATTTCATCAGGAAAATGCTGCCCTGGTACAATACGGGGGCCAGTACTAGAAGTACTGGGGCCCTCTGCCTGCTGGTTCCCAAATATTAGGCCCTTTATGACTTCCTCTTGAAAGTGCATAAATGTCCCCCTCTGGCCGGTAGAACGGAATAGCACGTAAGCGTTATACAGTGCCATCTGGATGATATACACGGCCACCTTCTTGTACCAGATTTTTGTTTTCCGCAGGGCACTGTACGGCTTCAGTACCTGATCTGAAAGATCCACTCCGCCCATGTACCTATTGTAATCCAGGATACAATTAGGTTTTGAGGTGTGGGTACTGGTACCTCGTACAGGGACGGAGGTGGTACTGTCTCCGTGAATTGTTGTCAGTATAAGGACATCCCTCTTGTCCTTATATTTGACCAACAACATATTTTCGGTGCATATTCCCCTGCTTTCACCCCTTCTCATTACTTGGGCAATGTGCGTTTTTGGGAGGCCTCTTTGGTTCTTGCGCACAGTACCGCAAGCTGCTGTACCTCTTGAACCAAGGGCCTTAAACAGGGGGATGCTAGTGTAAAAGTTATCCACATAGAGGTGATAACCTTTATCCAGGAAGGGGTGCACTAAATCCCAGACAATTTTCCCACTAACACCTACGAGGGAGGGGGGGCATTCTGGCGGTTGAATTCTTGAATCCTTCCCTTCATAAACCCTAAACCTGTGGGTGTACCCTGAGGTGCTTTCACACAGTTTATACATTTTTATGCCATACCTTGCCCTCTTACTGGGAAGGTACTGGCGGAATTTAACCCTTCCTTTAAAATGTATAAGGGACTCGTCGATACAAATAAATTTTTCAGGGATGTACACCTCTTCAAATTTGGCACTGAAATGATCAATGACCGGCCTGACTTTGAATAGCCGGTCAAAGGTGGGATCATCTCTGGGTGGGCACTGTGCATTATCGGTGTAATGTATGAATTTAAGAATTGTCTCAAATCGAGTCCGGGGCATGGCCATACGGTAAAATGGAGTACTGTACAGAACATCTGTACTCCAATATTGCCTAATTTCTGGCTTTTTTACTATGCCCATATGAAACACCAGACCCCAAAACGTCATCATCTCTACTGCATCTACAGGGGTCCACCTAGCAAATGATGACGTGGGGTTTTGAGCAATAAACTGCTGGGCATATAAATTAGTTTGGTCCACCATTAAATTTATAAAATCATCAGAGAAAAATAATTTGAAAAAGTCAATTTCTCTGAGACCTGTGGAATCAAATTGGATTCCTGGCATGGCCAAAAACTCAGGAACCTGGGGCTCAAAATTGTCTGGTGGTGGGGTCCATACTAGATCAATTATTGGGGGGGGAATCTCAGCTGATCTACGGGGGCGTCTTTGAGGGGGTCCCTCATCAGCAGAGGAGGAAGAGGAGCTTAAGGCAAATCCTTCAAATTCCCCGCTTGCATCACTGGCTGTGTCAGAGTCAGAAGCAAGCATGGCATATGCCTCCTCCACTGAATACATTCTCCTGGATGATTGGGAGGACATTTGGGAGGACATTTGGGAGGACATTTGGGATGCCATTTTTATTTTTGTGTTACCGGTAGTGAAATGTTTCAACACGTGTATAGTGTAGGGGGGGGCACAAACTTTATTTCAATCCGGGGGGTATGTAGTGTGTAGTGTGTATGTAGTGCAGAAAAAAAAAAAAATACTTTATACCAATAAAAAAAAAAAAAAATGAAGGTGTTAAAAAAAAAAAAAATGAAGGGGTTAAAAAAAAAAAAAAGGAAGGGGTTAAAAAAAAAAAGGTCCTGCGCCAAAAATTGAGCACAGATGTTGGTCAGTAACGTCTGTCACTGAACAGCGCTCAAAGGCAACAGGAATTTGATCAAAAAAAAAAAAAAAATAGATCAACCCTGTGCCGAAAGAGATGATCAGTGATGTACGTCACTGATCAGCGCACAGCGGCCACAGGACACCCACAAAATCACAGTGTGTGTAAAAAAAAAAATTAAAAAAATACCCCACAGCACACACACAAAAAAAAAAGGTGATCAGTGATGCGACACTGATTACCAGTGAGGTGCAGCAGGTGCACAACCTTTGGTGCAACTGACAGGTATATATAAAAAAAAAAAAAACCTCTGTACCCCCAAAAAAGTTGCTGATCACCTCAGATATAGTGATCAGCACAAAAGGCGGGGACAGCAGACACAAAATTTAGCACTCTCTATCACTATCTCTCTCTATCTCTCTATCTCTCACTATCTATCACTCTATGACACTGCAGCAGCAGCACTGACAGGTATATCTATATATTAAAAAAAAACCTGCGCCCCCAAAAAGTTGCTGATCAGTTAATTTATACTGATCAGCACAAAAGGAGGGGGCAGCAGTCAGTTATATAAAAAATATATAGCACAATCTGTCACTATCTCTCTCTATCTCTCTCTATCTCTCTCTCTCTATCTCTCTCTATCTCTCTCTCTCTATCTCTCTCTATCTCTCTATAACTATCACACTGCAGCAGCACAAAATATAGCACTCTGTCAGTAGGCCTCTCTCTCTATCTCTCTCTCTCTCTCTCTATCTATAACTATATCACACTGCAGCAGCACAAAATATAGCACTCTCTGACACTATCTCTCTCTCTATCTCTCTCTATCTCTCTCTCTCTATCTCTCTCTATCTCTCTCTATCTATCTCTCTATCTCTCTATCTATCTAGCTAGTACACTGCAGCAGCACAATTTCACAGGAAGGCACAATTATTGAACAGGATCCAGGAAGCAATCAGCAGCGATCAGGTAAGTATTGCAGCAAGTATTCTGGTCAGTATGGCGGCAGGGGGGTACGGTGACCGCACTGCACGCTTTCCAGACCGGAATGGCGTCTGCAGTGCAGTCACCGTTAGTTTAAATCCCCCTCCTTGGCTGTGATTGGTCCGTCGGACCGACGGACCAATCACGGCCTTTGGGGGCGGGCGGGGTGAGGTGGGGTGACACCAGTGTCACCCTTACACCCCGCGGTGATTGGTGCTGTACTTTACAGCACCAATCACCTCTGATCCCGTGTCACCGGCGAACGTTATTCGCCGGTGACACAGGAAAACGCTGTGAATGGCTGTTCACACTGAACAGCCAATCACAGCGATCGCCGACGGGGGGGCGGCATCGCAGCCCCCCCGGGGCATGCACGGACATGTCTGCTGTCAGGGACAGCAGACATGTTGAAACTGTCACCGCGTCTATAGACGCGGTGACAGTTTAAATCCATGACGTACATTTACGCCATGTGTCGGGAAGTGCTTCCCGACCATGACGTAAATGTACGTCAAATGTCGGGAAGGGGTTAAGCAGGAGCATCTATGCAGACACAATCAATACTCAGGCAATGTAGAAGTGCATGGAGCAGGTTTTTATATTTATAAATTGGTTGGCTGATGGGTAATTGCCTGCATGAGTCATTAGTGACCAGTTTGTCCCCTGAGCTCCACAGCAGGGCTCACTAATGATTTTGCACTTGATGTGCTGTTTTTACATGCGATTTATTGCATGTAAAAAAAAAAAAAAACACCAAAAAAATCCCGGGAACCTGGCAGGGGTCGGAGTGGCGGCTGAGAGCTAGTAGCGCATTTGCCAGGAGGCATGGCTGGAAGCAGGAGGTGAATTTGAAAATACATTTTGAAAAGTCTGGCTGGCCGGTTATTGACTGAGAATTCTCTCAGCCAATTGGCATCCGGCCAGTCTTTTCAAAATCTTTTTCAAATTCACCAGCCACTGCCCGGCAACTGCTGCTGCTAGCTCCTTGCCGCCGCACGGACACCGCTGCCAGTCCCACACAGCACAGACCCTGTCGCTGCACATAGGGGTGTGCCTGTGGTGCTTAACCACTGGCCACACCTAGGATCGAACCCAACACATCATGGGTGCTAAAAAGCACCTGTGATGTGCCACTGATGGGTCTGATCCGATAAATTTAATGTACAGCCTGTCTGCCCTTCCCACTCCAATCCGATGTGCACGGGACCACGCACGAATCGGAGGGGATGTTAAACTCATCCGATTTGGGGCAATCTCTCGGCCCAATCTGCCGGAAATGGGCAAAATCGCCCGAATTGCGTAAGTATATGGGCACATTAAGGTTGCACTCGGCTGAGTTCTGTTGAGAATGTACAGCTTCTCTTTACTGGTTCAATTCACACCTACAGCTGTGCAGTACATAGACTGAACTGTGTATTTTGTATATCTTTTTTTTTTTTTACTTGAGCTTCGGATCTCTCTGATGCAAACTGTCAGATTGTGCTAAATGCTGTTTTTTTTTTTTTTTATGACATTGGTTATTGGCCTGGAACATGTATTGTATGTATGTCTTTAATTGTGGCAAGTGTGCATTATATTTTAAATGAGCTATTCTGGGTCACATGTGAATGCCTACACAACTGACAGCACTACTGATCTCCCTATTAACTGTTGGTAGTCTGAGTCACGCATGTTCGTTGAAGTTAGTATACTGGAACCTCTAAAAAAAAGAGTGGGAGCTATGGGAAAACACAAAAACTATGGTCTAATCTGGCTTGTTTTCCATCTTAAGCGCAAAAATCCCATAGACATGGTGAGATATTGGCTAATGCCAAATTTTTACTAAGCTAAAAGAAAAATTACTAGATGCGCTGGAGATTTTGAGTATGTGATTATATCTAACTAAAGATAGTCTCTATGATCTAGTCCAGGGGTTCTCATAGTCCGTCCTCAGGACCCCACACAGTTCATGTTTTCCAGGTCACCCAGCAGGTGCACAGGTGCACTCATTACTCATTGACACAGTTTAAAAGATCCACAGGTGGAGCTAATTACTTCACTTGTGATTCTGTGAGGAGACCTGCAAAACATGCACTGTGTGGGGTCCTGAAGACCGAGTTTGAGAACCTGTGATCTAGTCAAAATTGATAGTGGTGGTAGTGGCTACTGTTTGGCATTTTGTAGACATATTCAGACTCATTCACACAATGAAGTTTTGATGCTTCAAATTTTGTATGTGAATAAGATACACATTTTGAGTGAAATAATTTTGCTGCGGCGACCTGGCATGCAAGAAAGGGTCTTTCTGCCATGATGAAAGACAGTCGGATCACATATCCGTACTGTAGGTTTTTTTCTCTTCTTTAAATAGACCAAAAAAACCTCCAGTCAGGAATTCTTAACTAAAATAAACTGCCCCAATTATAGCATAACATCACTTCTGCTATCCAGTTCTGTTTTATCATACATATCTTCAGATATTCAAAGCTGTTATTTGTGGTCACAGCTTGTGTATGTGTGGATTTTTATTTTTCGTTTCTTTAAAATAAATGTTTGCCCATTCATCATCCGTTTCTGGTACATTATACCGGGTGATTCAGAAGTTGCAGTACTCCCTTTTTAATTAAAAAAACTGGAGGAAATGGGAATACTGAATACACCAGTAAGGTATGGGTGAGGTGGGCTGACTTTTTTTGTTGTTGATGTTTTAGGGTATGTACGGAACATACTGTACCTTACAGTTTCCCCATTTCCTGCACAGTTTTTAAAACAAAAGGGTGAACTTTTGTATCGTGTGTGTGTGTGTGTGTGTGTGTGTGTGTGTGTGTATGTATGTATGTGTATATGTATACACGCACGCATGCTTACTGGTTTTATTTTTATAATTCAGTGATGTGGTTCTCTTGCTAGTGTTGTGTGTAAAGGCTTTTGCACATACTGTACTTTTTTATGAGTGTCACAAGATTGTTCATTTGGGCATGTGACTGGATTTTTCCACTTTTAATTTCCAATGCTAGTTATTAAATTCATTCAGCAATTTAGTAACACAAAATAGTCTTTATAAGTTGTCCAAGAGCATCTTCTATACTTGAAATGTAAGAGGATTATCTTACGATTTGCTGGAAATGTGTATATTTTGTCATTTTAAAATGATGTAGCTCTTGTAATTCAAGTCACTTTATAGAACATTGAATGTTGTCTTGAATTGTAATCCTAAACAGGAATGAGAGAGATTGTTCTCCCTAACTAGCTGCAATGTGTTTGGCTGGCAGGAAGGACATTCCCAGGGATTCCCTGCTTTGATCACGCATCAGTAGTAATTAATTAAATCTTTATTGCAGTGGAGGCAGGAAAAATTAAGTCCTGCGGCGCTTTGTCACGTCAAACACTTTTTTCAGGTCAGCGTAGTTTTTACAGTTCTATTTGTATCTGAATGGCTTACATGTTTGTCGTCAAGGTCAACACCGATTGCTATACAATCTTTGCTAACTCTATGTACTTTTTACATACAATTCATAAAATCTGCACTATATAGTCATTACTGCCCTGTCTATCTGGGTTTCGATTTGTGCTGTCACAGAAGCGCGCATCGGGATCACAAGGTAAAAAAACCTGTGCGATCTGCATACGATTTTGACTATATAGTCAAAATCTCTTGCTGGATTGTACCGTGTGTACACAGCATTAGGCTCTAATTTGAGCTTAAGTACAAAAAATTAAGAAATGCCGTAACCTGAGATTTATGGTTGAGTGATTAAAGCTGTCTAATAGTTGTGCGTTTATCATTTTATTACAAATCTCTGATGTAATGGAAGATCATTTGTGATTTTATTTTTAACTTCTCTTCTCATCAGTGGGAGGCACATATAGACACTGTTGTAATTCTTACACTGTTCATCTCATTAGGATGTAAATACCATCAAATTAAAGCCGGAAGTCTGTAGTTAAAGCACGTCGTCTTTGGTTAATATCAAAGCCTTTGTGGTAGTACAAAGTATGAGAATCCCCATATTTATGGACATGACTGTATATTCTATCTGCTTGGATGATATATTTATGCCCTTTGACACTTACAGCAGGTAGCATGTGATAAATCTGTATATACATTATCTTTTTAGGAAGCATTTTTTCTGCATTTGGACATTCTTGATTTGCTTTTCATGTGCAATAAAATAAAAACCATCTGTCTGCTGGGATAGCTTTGCTTACATAACCTTTAACCGTAAGTAGAGGCTTTTCTCTGTGTTATCCTGAAATATCAGTTCTTATCAGGGAATTTGCTTTGTAGCTGTCTGTAATCAGAAGTTTAGTTGACAAATCCATCACCAAATGAGAGGGAGGCAGGGAATGCACTAACCTTTTGAGCTGAGTAATTGGTGCTGTGATTGAAATTGATTTACACTAGGAAGAGCACACTGTAGTGTTTGTACAGTATAGTATATGTTGCGGTAGTAATGTAAGCTAGATTGTAAAATCGCAAATATTAACGGCCATGTTTATTATGGACTAGTTTATTGCTACCTTGTAGGTACCGTCAAGTTTGTTTTGAATTTACATAACTAATATCTTCCTTATTTGCTTTTCACGACTATTGGCAAATTAACTTTTTCTTAGAATTTTCCCAGTTGAACAATTGTTTACAGAATTTAATAATTTCCCTTGTATAAATAAAACATTGGTTTGAATAACGTAAACTTAAGACTTTCAATTCTGCTAACTTACAGGGTGCATGTAATGTGAGAAATAATCTGTTAGTATACAATGTGGTTTCAGTCCTCTTTCACATTCGCTGGACACTATCCTTTCCCTTCTTGGAGCCTTTTGATGTGTCTTGGCTGCTAGGCACATTTCCTTATGCTTGGCATTCCGTCTTTGTCCCCACCTTAGCAACCAAGCACAAGCAGTCCTCAACATTGGCTTCAAAAATGCGTTATTCAGCTTTGTCCTTAGCGGATGTGGCTGAATAGTTCTTATGGAGACAAATATTTTAAGGATGCATTTTCTAAGCTTCTTGCCAATGACCTGTCATGCAACCATTTAATAAAAGTGAGCTTTTGACTTCCGAATAAAATGTTTTTTAAAGTTTTTTTTATTTCTTAAGGAGAGCTTGTTTGGCACAGACTATGAGTGTTCCACGGAGTCTAATTTCCCCTGTTTTTTGGCTATTCAGTAAGCACAGTTGTGCTGTAATTGCCATCACTATTCCAACTACATTTTACTGGATTTGGAATTGAATAATACTTAGCTTAGTAATGAGAGAAAACAATGTTAAGTTATCCAGACGCAGTGGTCATGAGTTATGCATTAAGCATGATTATATCATGAAGGCTGTTGCTTTTGATGCTTACACCAGTGGTTCCCAAACTGTGTGCCGTGGCTCCCTGGGGTGCCCCGGGACACATGCAGGGGTGCCATGGGTTGGTGGTCCAGGACCAACTCAAATTATTAATGGTTCATTATTTATGAGCAAAACCAGTGCTAGTGACTGCCAATCATAAAATGTGTACAAACAGAAGCAAATCCTGTCCTTTACCACATAACTGACCTTAATAATCACATATAAACCCAGTCTAATTATTTTATTTTTGGCTTAGGGGTGCCGTGAAAAAATTCTGATACTCTAGGGTGCCGTGATTCAAAAAAGATTGGGAACCCCTGGCTTACACTATGTTGAGAACTTTTTTTAATATAAAAGTTGCTGGACTATTAGTATTTTGTATGGCTACATTCTATTCAGATGTCGGTATATTGGAGACATTGTGGGTAATTGACCCCCTGAGCTATTCTATTAGCCCAGTTAGGCCAGCGCCTCAGCAAATTCTCAGAAAGCAGTCCAGTTTTAAGCAAATAACACCTGTAAGCAGTCGAAAACCAACTGGTTTAACTTAACCTGTGTATTTTTGTGGAAAGATGTCTCTTACCGGATGATCTAAAAAACATAACCAATGGTTTATCAGCGGTAATTGGATAACCACTAAATGTTTGCTTCCCCAAAGACAATATTGAAAGTAATGGGACATCTTCTGTTCTACCAAATATTCGGGGGTGTTCAATATGTACCAATATTTCCGAGGGTCAGAAACATTGGCACACATCTTTTAACCCTTTCCCGACGGGGCGTTTTTTGTTAACTTTTTTTTTTTTTTTTTTCGCGTTCAAATAAGCGTAACTTTTTTTCAATTTTCCGGCTATATAGACACATGAGGGCTTTTTTTTGCGGGACAAGTTGTACTTTTTAATGGTACCATTTACTATACCGTATAATATTCTGGGGAATCAGGAAATGATTCAATGTGGGGTAAAAAGGAAAAAAAACGCAATTCCACAATTTTGCGCTGGTTACAGTTTTTTTGGAGTTCATAGTTCGTTTAAAATGATGGGTTATCTTTATTCTATGGGTCGTTACGATTCCGGTGATACCAAACTTATATAGTTTTCGTTACGTTTTACCAAAAAAAAAAAAATAGAAAATTTTACGTTTTTTCTAATTTGCGTCGCGTCGCCATGTTCTGCGGCTTATAACTTTTTTATTTTTCCACCTACGGACCTGGGTGAGGGCTCATTTTTTGCGGGCTGAAGTGTACTTTTTAATTAATACCATTATGGGATATGTGCGACTTTCTGATCTCTTTTAGTTACATTTTTTTGGGTAGGCGATGCGACCAAAAAACGTAGTTTTGGCGTTGGGAATTTTTTTTCCGTTTAAGCCTTTAACCATGCGGGACAACTAATGTTATATTTTAATAGATCGGACTTTTAGGAACGCGGCGATACCAAATATGTTTATTTTTTTTATTTTTATTTGTGAAATGGGGAAAGGGGGGTGATTTGAACTTTTTTTTTTTTTTTTACTTTTACTACAAGGCCCCCTAGTGTACTTGACCACTAGGGGGCGCGATCGCCTGTACTAGGTTCAGCCATAGAGCTCTATGGCTGAACATAGTGATTTTCAGCACTTCCTATTACATCCTGCCTCAGGCAGGATGTAATAGGAATGCTGACATGGCCAGCACAGGGGTCTACATTAGACCCCTGGCTGCCATGGCAACCGATTGGCACCCTCCGATCTCGCCGCGGGGGGCCCCGATCGGCGCCGGAGGGGGGCGCCCCCCCTCCGATCAGCTATTTAAGCACTGCGGGCGCATTGCCCGCGGTGCTTAAAGGGTTAAACGGCCACGATCGGCGAACTCGCCGCTCGTGGCCGTGAGAGCAGGTACCTGGCTGTAATATACAGCCATTACCTGCTCTCTTTCAAGCCAGCTCACTCCGTGAGCTGGCTTGATTCCCCCGCAACCGACATATGACGTACATGTACGTCATATGTCGGGAAGGGGTCAAATCTCAAACTTCTTCCCTGTTCAGATCTGAGTTTTTGAAAGTCGAATCTGCATTGTCGAAAATTAACACTAAATTGTCAAATCTGCGGCCATTTAAAAAAAAAAAAAAAATACATGTGGGCTATGAGGTTTTTTTTTTTTTTTTTTTTAATGCACATTTTTTCCAACTGAATGACAATGACTTTGGTTGATATTTCCGGCTGTCAGAAATGTTCCAACAGCTGGAAAAAGATTGAATACTGTTCATTGTAAGCAAAAAAAAAAAAAAAAGATATGGTACTTGTGTACTTTCACGGCTCCCATCGCATGCCATATGTAGTGGCATGCGATGGGATGCGATTTTCCCGTGTTTTTGTGCATTTTTTATAAAATCGCATGCGATCTGATGCGATGCGATGTCATTTTTCACAGAAATAATGGACATGAGTTGACATCATGTAAAATGCACCCCAAATGTAATTTTTCACACTGTACCACCCCCACTATCAACGCCAACCCAAAGCGTGGCCGGCGGCGGTACGCGTCCTACGACCTTTTCATATCCCCACTATCCACGTCGGCGTGGAGTTAAGAATAGAAAGTGTGGCGAGCGCAGCGAGCCACCGAGCCCAAAGTGGGGCGAGCCCCGCGAGGGGACGCGGATACCTTCACAGGTATCCGTGTCCCCTTGCGGGCTTCACAGGTATCAGTGTCCCCTCGCTGCGCTCGCCACGCTTCGGGCTCGGTGGCTCGCTGCGCTCGCCACACTTTCTATTCTCGACTCCACACCGACGTGGATAGTGGGGGTATGAAAAGGTCGTAGGACGCGTACCATCGCCCCTCGCGGGCTCGCTGCGCTCGCCACGCTTTGGGTTGGCGTTGATAGTGGGGGTGGTACAGTGTGAAAAATGACATTTGGGGTGCATTTTACATGATTGTCCATAATTTCTGTGAAAAATGACATCGCATCACATCAGATCGCATGCGATGCGATTTTTCCCTGTACGATGCACATCGTGGGAGCCGTGAAAGTACACAAGTACCAAATATATTTTATATTCTATATTTTCATTGGTTGTAGTAACATTGATGCTACATGCAAAGCACCGCTAATATTTCAGAGCTGCTTGTTTCAAGCATTGATGATTTTGCAGGGATTTGTCATGTTGTTGCTGCAGCTTTAGAAGACATTTCAGGTAGATGCCAAACTACCCTCACAAATAGTTGCTTGTATAGGGTCGCCATGTGTTAAGCTGGGTACACATCTATACGATCCCTATTTCTGGCAACCGGTCGGCCGACCGTACTCCCGTCGGACCGTCCACAAACAACCGACACGCGCGTACACACCTGTACAATTTTACTTGACGTCTGATGTACTCCCGTCCAAACAGTCGCAAGAAAAAGATTGTACCACCGTACACACTGTCTCGATTTGGGCTATTGACACGTCACATGTGACCAAAATTATCATAATGGGCTGGGTTAGGGCATAATAAAAAAAAAAAAATCGGCATGTGGGGTCCCCCCCACAGCCGTAACCAGCACCAGGCTGAAAGAGCCGGGGCTGGTATTAAAAAATCAGGAAACCAACCAGATAGGGCTGATTTTTTTTAAACCAGCCCCAGGCTCCAGGTTCGGGGCTGGTTCCCAAAATACGGGGGACAAAATGACTAGGGGTCCCCCGTATTTTAAGAACCAGCCCCAGGCCAAACCAGCCAGCAGGGTAATGCCACAGCCAGGGGACACTTACTATATAAGGTCCCACGGCCAAAGGATTCAGCCCTCTGACCGGTCAGCCTGGCCAGGGGTCCTGGGGGAGTGGGGGACCCCCCCCCCCCCAATAAAGGGGTCCCCCCCCTCCAGGACTTACCTGACCAGGCTGAAGCCTGGTGCTGTCCCCGGTGGCCACCGGGCTGATCATTTTGTCCCCCGTTTGGGAACCAGCCCCGGACCTGGAGCCTGGGGCTGGTTTTAAAAAATCAGCGAAGCCCTCTTTGTCGGGTTTCCTGATTTTTTAATACCAGCCCCGGCTCTTTCAGCCTGGTGCTGGTTACGGCTGTGGGGGGGACCCCACGCCGTTTTTTTTATTTTTTTTTAGTCACCCTGCCGGAGATGCTGCAGCTATGGAACGCCCACATGGGCGTTTCAGCTTTGGCAGTATAGTCGCAAGGACGGCAGCATATCAGTCGAACGTGCGTACACACTGCACTTTTGTACCAATATGAGGCCGTCCTGTCGGATGAAAATTAAACAGCAAAGAACCGTCGACCGACCGAGTATGGGACAGTTTTTTGCCGTTTATCGCTCGTACGGGACAGCGTACACACATATACAATTGAACGGCTGTCCGACCCTGAACGAAAGAACGGCCCGACAATTGTATATATGTTTACTCAGCTTTAGTCATTAGTGTCATATTTGTAAAAGACTTCACACCCCTGGCTAAAGTAGATGCTTATGGCTTTTAAGAAGCAGATAGGATGATGTCTACATAACTCTAGCCGCATGCAGCTAAAGAGAAATACTTCAACAATGATTTAATTTAATGTAATGTAGTTTCATTCAATAAAAGAAAAAAGAATGGTAGGTTAGACGTTATTGCTAACTGTGATATTATACGTGACGTACTTTGACATTTGACTTTGGTAACTATAACTCTGCTTCGTTGTGTGCGGTTACATTTTTTTAAAACCCCACCCATGCAAAGGTCTGAGAGACTGATACATATGAAGAACTTGAATACATCCACAAAAAACTTGTATTACTGTATTAATAAAAATGTGTCTTATATTTTAATAGGTGAATCTGGCCTTGGAAAGTCAACACTCATCAACTCACTCTTCTTAACGGATTTATATGCCCCAGATTACCCTGGTCCATCTCACAGAATTAAGAAAACTGTTCAGGTATGTTAGTAAAAGTAGAAGAAAATAAACTACATTCCAATGTTTGAAGACCAGTGTATGAATGTATCTTTTCTTCCCATTTCCATTGGCAATTTTTATTTTATTTAACAGTTTGTTATATAGCACATACATATTCCGCAGCGCTTTACAGAGTATATTTAAACATTCACTTCAGTCCCTGCCCCAGTTCTATATTCCCTACCACATGTGTGTACACACACACATTCTAGGTTTAATTTCGGTACTTGTTTCCTAGCACGGCCACAACGATCATAATCGCGGTCATCGGGGGTAAAATCGGGGCCATCGCGGGCATCGCATGCGCAAAAAAAATCGGGTGCGATGGGCCAGACGCGATGCCCGCGATTTCCCCATAGAGAACAATGTTAAATGCCTCAATTTACCCGCGATGACCACGATTTCCCATAGGAAACAATGTTAAATGGCTCAATTTACCCAATTGTCATAGGAACAATGGTAAATGGGCCAAAAACACCTCGGAACATTGAAATGTCCCCCCAAAAGTATTTTACGCCACCACGTGATCAACGTTAACCCGAAGCGTGGCGAGCGGCGGCGGTACGCGTCCTCCGACCTTTTCATACCCCCACTGCGCTCGCCACACTATTCTATTCTCACTCCACGCCCTAGTGGATAGTGGGGGTATGAAAAGGTCGGAGGACGCGTACCGCCGCCCCTCGCGGACTCGCTGCGCTCGCCACGCTTTGGGTTCACGTTCATCGCGGGGTGGCGTGAACTACTTTTGGGGGGACATTTCACTGGTCAGGGGGGTTTTTTGGGCTTTCTGGCCCATTTACCATTGTTCCCTATGATGATTTGGGTAAATTGACCCATTTAACATTGTTTCCTATGGGAAATCGGGGTCATCGCGGGTAAATTGAGGCATTTAACATTGTTCCCTATGGGGAAATCGCGGCCATCGCGGGTGGACCATTTAAGCATTTTTAAGCGCACACGACGCGACCGACCCGATTTTTCAATGCATTTCAATGGAAAAATCGGGGGCATCGCGTCGGTCGCGTCGCAGGCCACTCAAATTACCCCCGATGGCCAAGATTTGTGGCCGTGCTAGGAAACAAGTACCTTAATTTCTGTTAGAAAGTTGACCTACCAGTATATTTTTGGACTGTGGGAGGACCCGGAGTAAACCCTCGCAAACATTTTTGTGAGGGTTTTTGTGTTTTTGAGTATGTGATTCTGTGTGGAGACCTGGAAAACATGCACTGTTGGGGGTCCCTGAGGACCGAGGTTGAGAACCACTGGTTTACATGATCCACCATTTTTTTTCTGAAGTTTTGGGACTGTTCCTCAGGTTTTCGTCAGTGGCAGATACTCCTCTCATTCTAAAAGTGTTTAAGTGAGCACCCATGCTTAGTATTCCTAGCAAATTAAAAATAACAGTTGCTTGTAATATGTTTGCAAATATTGGTTTCAGATGTTAAAACATGGCTATTTCAGGTAAGTGCAGGTATTCATTGCGTTGTCAGCAGTCCTGTATATCGTCTCTAACTTTGTATTCTGAGACCACTGACTACATGCTGAGAATAGAACACAGGGGGTGATGTATCAAGCAGTGAAAACGGTGAAGTGGAGAAGCTTCCCATCTCAACCAATCAGCTTTTAGGTAACATAAATCAAGTTAATTTAATAATGTCTAAAAATGATGCTGATAGGCGGCTATGGGCAACTTCTCCACTGGTCTAGGTCTTCACTGCTTGATATATAAGCCCCATAGTCTACTGAAACCATATCTAAATACCACAGGTTATGTATTGTTTAGAACAGGGGTGCTCAAACTATTTTGCTCTGGGACCCCGTCAGACAATAAAAAATATTACAGGACCCCAGCAAGTTACCACTGAATGGCCGCCACAGGTGTGGTCAGTGAAGTGACTGCTATTGTGACAGGGAGGAAGTGGGTAATGGGGGGGGGGATGGAAAAGGGTGACAGGGGGATGGAAGAGGGAAGCAGTGGGTGTGTACTTAATGAGTTATACCCTGTCCACAGACACATTTGCCTGATGGTCAGCAACATAGTCGTGACCCCATGCTAATGTGGTTGGGACCCACTTTGGGGTCAGTACCCACAGTTTTAGAACCACAGGTTTAGAAGATCCTAAGTATTTATATGTTTGTGTGTATGTATAGCTCCCTTGGGTCCGGCACACCCAATAACAAAGTCAGGGGCCCTCACTGTAATATATACAAGAAACCAATTATGCGGCACTCTAGCTTATTGAAAAAAACACAGCAGCTGGATAGCTTTAGCAACATTTCAGTACATATTGCCAGACTGAGGAAGCCGCCGACCCCAGTGACAGGCGGAGAAACGCGTTTTTGAGCCCATACCCACCGCTGGTCTTATTGTGCAGTGTTCCTGTTCAGCGCAAGTACACGTGGATTACAAAAATCTTTAACCACCCAGCTGGCTGGTCCAGCAGGAAAGGTCCCCATTGCAGCAAGTTCCGGATTACATCTCTGGTAAAAATATGGAGTGACTGACCTGAGGGTTAATTACCACTATTATCAGCGCATTGCCTTGGAACCAAATGTACAGGACTGGTAACTATACCCAAGTTCTAATTTTGCCTCTAGATACATTCTGCACAAAGCCTCATTCATCTAGTGACTGAACCAATCGGCCAATCCTAGCTAATATCTAGCTTTTATATTATATGTTGTGTGTTGTATGTTTTTTCTTTCCGTCTGTTTTTTGTGATTGCAATCCATGAATTGTTATTGGGGGAAAATATTATTATATATTGTTTTAATAAAATGATTTATATTTTTCATTACAAACGTATGGACATTTGATTACTGAGCAGGACCGCGCTTCTTAAAGTGACAGATACCTGTGGTGTCTGCCACTTAACTTGTACACTTTAGGTTAAAAGATACAACAGAAATGAAAATACCTTTTTACATTACACCATGCATGCTGGCTCTCCCCGTACTGGATCTGCACATCTGCCTGAAGGCACCTAATGATGATGTCATTCCACGATCAAGTGTATACAACCAGCATAGTAACACTGCACATCTATGTAACAAGACATCAATGCAAAAAGCCAGTTCTAACTGTAATGCTGGGTACACACCAAAACGATTTGGATTGGATGCAAATCGTATGTAAATCGGATTGTACGATTTGCATAAAATTTGCATATGATTTACATACGATTTGCATACAATCCGATCCCCTCTGTATTCAGATGAATGGATCTTTTACAGATGCTACCTGCAGCAGGTAGGATCGGATTCAGATCCAATTCAGATCCAACCAAACGATTTTGACCAAATCTGCATCCAATCTGCATCCAATCAGTCTGAATTGGATCCAGATTGATGGGATTGTGCCAAAATCGTTTTGGTGTGTACCCAGCATAAGGGTCACAAAGGATAAAGCAGCAGGATGCGTGTAATGGGGAACACTTACAATAATGAGTATCCCTAACTGTAGTTATAAAGCACAAAACAAGATCTCAAATACAATTAGAAGAGCTTAAACTAAACAGATAACTGTTTCGTTAAGACTCCTCACACCACATCTAAACTTGCAGTCCGCCTAGTATTTTTCTGCAAATTTTTATAAAATATTTATATAATTTTACTCCTAATATATTGTCATCATAAAAAGGGTAGTTAGACCTACATTTTCCTTTAACAATATTGATCAAGTGATTTTAGTTGGTGGTGCACAACCAGACACTGTTCAATTGCGAACAAGTTTGCTAAGAGTAATTCTATTTTTTATTAAGTTATGGAAACCTGAACTTGAGTCTGATCAACTTGTTAATGAGGTTGCCTAATAAGAGCTCAATTCATTATTACTGTCCAGCTTCTGAGGATCTGCAATTAATTGTAAAAAGCTCATCTAATTACATTGTAAGAAAAAAAATACATTAAAATAATTTTGTTTATTCTTAGCAGTTTCTTATATAGCGCACACATATTCCGCAGCGCTTTACAGAGTATTTGAACATTCACATCAGTCTCTGCCCCAGTGGAGCTTACATTCTATATTCCCTACCCCATGTACACGCATGCACAGACATTCTAGGGTTAATTTTGTTGGAAGCCAATTAACCTACTAGTATATTTTTTTATTGTGGGAGGAAACCGGAGTGCCCGGAGTAAACCCACAAAAGCACAGGGAGAATATACAAACTCCGCACAGTTTGGGTCATGGTGGGGATTGAACCCATGACCTAGACCCTGTGAGGCAGTAATACTACCATTACACCGTCCATGCTTTATTTTGAATTGTACAAGGAAAATAGTATTTTTGTCTGTAGTCCCTAAGGGGCAGCAATGAGATGGTTGTATTTGCAATAGAATGGTTGTGTTTTTTTTTTCACAAGCATACCCAGGAAGTTTGGTTTGACCCCACCCTCTGCTGTTTGGTTTAGGCACTTAGTACTCATTCATTGTCCCATACTGTATAAAACATACATGTGCTGTAACTACTTACATTCTCCATCCTTAAGACCTTTCAAATGGGGTTTGCTAGTGGC
Source organism: Crinia signifera (assembly GCF_055691185.1). Classification (NCBI taxonomy): domain Eukaryota; kingdom Metazoa; phylum Chordata; class Amphibia; order Anura; family Myobatrachidae; genus Crinia; species Crinia signifera. Next base: position 210,501,770 of record NC_139221.1, on the reverse strand, counting down.
CGCAAATAGATCTGTGAAATGGATGGAAGTGACCTGCTTTAGAAGTGCATGGGAAAGCAGCCATTTGGAGTGGATCTGCTGAGAAAAGTTTGAAATTCCAGGACTCAAGCTAATTTGTTTTCCATGAGCCTCTTGGGAATTCAGGCTAAAGCAGATGATGGGATACAGTTGAATGTTTAACCATGAATGACCCTGTTTTACAGTTATGTTTTCTTGGATTATTTCCAGATGTTTTTACTGCATGCATTTGACCATGTATGGACACAAAATGCTATAGGCCACAATAGTCAAATAGATTTTGATAGAGCTTGTGAAAGCCCTCCCTTATTCTCCTTCTACCCTCCACATTCTGTAAGTTAGCCTGATGGTTTACATGTGTCTCTAGCTTAGTATACAGTAATGGATACCAATGCTTCTTCCTTGATGTAATGTCCACCAAAAAGACTGAACAGAAGAGTAAATTTAAAGTTTTTTTGATTCAGAATGTTTTCTGATGTTTCCAAGAAACATTGTAATTTTCCGTAGATTAGCTTTCATGTGTAATAGGGGTGGCTTCAACATACAGCTCATAACTACTGCTGTTTTCTTACTAGAAATGTAAAGGGGGGGGGGGTTCTTCAACAACTGAAATGTTTTAAAGTCTGTAAAACATGTTAAACAATTGATTTTGACCCACTTCTTGCATTGTTATATCGCTGTTGCCCTTCCTTTTTGTTGTGTGGATTCCAACCTGCAGTGTCGGGAACTGCATGAAATGGTAACCAGAGAGCTGGGTATGATGCAAAAAGTGCTGCATTTGTGCTTTCCTGTAAGCAGAAATGCCTGTATGGCAGTTGTTTGGGCCCAAATGAGGCAAAAATGTAATTTCTGTGTTGCGCGCTCGACTCGGACAGCCACCAGCTAAAACAATTGAATTCCCCTCTTAATGCTTCCACAGTGCCTAAACATAATCCTGCGGCCTAACCTGCCCCGGCACGCTTATGATCGATATGCCTGCTATTGGGATTCCAGCACCCACATCTCCAGCGATGATGGGACTCTGGTGCTGGTATTTTGAACGTCAGCATCTCGATCATTGGCAGGATAACTGCTCACGTTTTTCACGAAGTAGAACAGCTTGCTTAAAAATGCATGAAAAATTATATTGAAAAAACAGTACCTTGACAACTCCCAGTTATAAAATGAATGCAAACTTATCAGTCCTTATTCTAAGAACCCTCTTGCTTTTGTTTTGTTGCTGTTGCCCATCCTCTTAAATGCCTGAGTAACATCATATGGATGATAATAGTCATGTGTAGCCACCTGGCTTTCATGGATGTTCCTATATGGGTCAGCTGAGTCCTTTAAACTTCATACACAAACTAGTATTTTGGATCTGTCATTTGCTGAGTTCCTAGCTTATAGTGGAAGGTGTAAAATGAATGCAAACTTTACAGTCTTTATTCTAAGAGCCGTCTTGTAACTGTAATAAGAATAGCATACAGATGTGTCCGCATATATCTATCCTCCATGCATTATAAGTCACATTATAAGTAATGTTTAAGCTCCAATTTTCTATGTTTAATTTGCAAAATAGGATACATATACAGCATGCCTATATTCAGTGTGTGACTGGGGCTGTATCTGCATAAGCAATGTACTGTAATGCTACTTTTTTCATGGAAAACACAATGAGAATAATTTGAATGGAAAAAGTATCAAAATAGACATCCAGTGCTACATGGCTTCGCGCGACAAGGGCTGCATAATGCGAAAGGATGCTAGATGTACGTAGACACATTTGTAGCTGGTAAATCAATTCATAGCATTTTATAGAGATCAATGATAAAATAAATCCTTTAAAACGTGCTGGGGATAGTCCTAACCTATAGACTATTTGCAATGTGTCTGTTAAGCTGCGTACATTTAGCTTTGTAGAGATATGAGCTAACATACTTTTAAATAGATAACGAAGCATCATTTTTACAAACATTAGAAATGTGAGTGTGGCCGTATTGGTGTCTTGCCTCCAGTATGCAGGCGGAAGTTGTGTACAGGAATAAGTCACTTAAAACCTCTTTCCTTTCCAAAAGCAGCAAATGACCTATAATATTAAGCAACATTTTTAGTCCTCTTTTTATGTGCATAGTCTATATGGTAGCATAATTAGGGAAATTTTTTTGAGTAGACTGTCACAGTAGAGGTCTCCATACACTAGGATTTTTTCTTCAAAGTGAGAAGTCACCTGTGATCCCCCTTGACAGGACTGGACACGATACATTGTATGCCTTCTATTTGCATATGATGCATCGTATGCGAACCCAGGACCCCCATCCAGCAGCATTATCAAAGGTAAAAACTTTGATTATGCTGATGGATGCAGCTAAAACACATCACTGACACTTCAGTTTTACCCCCATCACTTCCACATCTTGGTTCCTATGTCTGAACCAGCCTTTGATTTACTATCCAACACCAGATATTTGGTATTTGGAGGCTTCTACACACTGCACGTACCCATATCGCCTATGAACTGAGGAAAGACCCTGCCAGAACACAGACACTCTACTGGTGAACTGGACATTAATCCGTCGTACCAGTAGCACTACACCACAGTCTGAGGCATCATTCAGTTGGGTTTTTTATGATTTTATTATGCAATTGCATGTATTTTATGTTTTTAAATGGGATATTGTATTAAATCATCGCAAAGCCAATCCCATTTTTTTCAAACCTATATGTTTGTGCAATAGTACTCCTTATGTGTTGTATATGATGTAAAATCGCAGGAGAATCACCTTTTTGTATAGGCACCTTAACCCCTTCCCGACATTTGACGTACATTTACGTCATGGCCGGGATGTACTTCCCGACACATGGCGTAAATGTACGTCATGGCTTTAAACTGTCACCGCGTCTATAGACGCGGTGACAGTTTAAACATGTCTGCTGTCCCTGACAGCAGACATGTCCCTGCATGCCCAGGGGGGGCTGCGATGCCGCTCCCCCGTCGGCGATCGCTGTGATTGGCTGTTCAGTGTGAACAGCCAATTACAGCGTTTTCTGTGTCACCGGCGAATAACGTTCGCCGGTGACACAGGGATCGGTGGTGATTGGTGCTGTAAAGTACAGCACCAATCACCACGGGGTGTAAGGGTGACACTGGTGTCACCCCACCTCACCCAACCCGCCCCCAAAGGCCGTGATTGGTTCGTCGGACCGACGAACCAATCACAGCCATGGAGGGTGATTTAAACTAACGGTGACTGCACTGCAGACGCCATTCCGGTCTGGAATTGCGTGCAGTGCGGTCACCGTGCCTATCTGCCGCGATATACTGACCTGATCCTTGCAAACACTTACCTGATCACTGCTTGTAGCGTTCCTGGATCTTGTGACTTCCTGTGTTGTGCTGTGCTGTGTTGTGCTGCTGCAGTGTGTTCGAGTTATAGAGAGAGAGAGAGAGAGATAGAGAGGGCTAGTGACAGAGAGTGCTATATTTTGTGCTGCTGCAGTGTGTTCGAGTTATAGATAGAGAGAGATATAGAGAGATAGTGACAGATTGTGCTATATATTTTTTATATATATACAGCTGTACTGCGTGTGCAACTGACTGCTGCCCCCCCCCCCCTTTTGTGCTGATCAGTATAAATTAACTGATCAGCAACTTTTTGGGGGCGCAGGGTTTTTTTTTATATATATACCTGTCAGTGCTGCTGCTGCAGTGTCATAGAGTGATAGATAGTGAGAGATAGAGAGATAGAGAGAGATAGTGATAGAAAGTGCTATATTTTGTGTCTGTTCCCCCCCTTTTGTGCACCCCCAGCAACTTTTTGGGGGTGCAGGGGTTATTTTTTATATATATAACTGTCAGTGCTGCTGCTGCAGTGTCATAGAGTGATAGATAGAGAGAGATAGTGACAGAGAGTGATAGAGAGTGCTATATTTTGTGTCTGCTGCCCCCCCCTTTTGTGCTGATCACTATATCTGAGGTGATCAGCAACTTTTTGGGGGTGCAGAGTTTTTTTTTTTTATATATACCTGCCAGTTGCACTGTCAGTTGCACCAAAGGTTGTGCACCTGCTGCCCCTCACTGGTAATCAGTGTCGCATCACTGATCACCTTTTTTTTTTTTGAGGGTGCTGTGGGGTCTTTTTTTTATTTTTTTTGATCAAATTTTTTTGATCAAATTCCTGTTGCCTTTGAGCGCTGTTCAGTGACGGACGTTACTGACCAACATCTGTGCTCAATTTTTGGCGCAGGACCTTTTTTTTTTTTTTTTCTGCACTACATACACACTACATACTACATTGAAATAAAGTTTGTACCCCCCCTACACTATACACGTGTTGAAACATTTCACTACCAGAAACACAAAAATAAAAATGTCATCCCAAATGTCATCCCAAATGTCATCCCAAATGTCATCCCAAATGTCATCCCAGTCATCCAGAAGAATGTATTCAGCGGAGGAGGCATATGCCATGCTTGCCTCTGACTCTGACACAGCCAGTGAGGCAAGCGGGGAATTTGAAGGATTCATCTTAAGCTCCTCTTCCTCCTCTAGTGATGAGGGACCCCCTCAAAGACGCCCCCGTAGAGCAGCTGAGACCCCCCCCCCCCCCCCCCAATAATTGATCTCGTATGGACCCCACCACCAGACAATTTTGAGCCCCAGGTTCCTGAGTTTTTGGCCATCCCAGGAATCCAATTTGATTCCACAGGTCTCAGAGAAATTGACTTTTTCAAATTATTTTTCTCTGATGATTTTATAAATTTAATGGTGGACCAAACTAATTTATATGCCCAGCAGTTTATTGCTCAAAACCCCACGTCATCATTTGCTAGGTGGACCCCTGTAGATGCAGTAGAGATGATGACGTTTTGGGGTCTGGTGTTTCATATGGGCATAGTAAAAAAGCCAGAAATTAGGCAATATTGGAGTACAGATGTTCTGTACAGCACCCCACTTTACCGTATGGCCATGACCCGGACTCGTTTTGAGTTAATCCTTAAATTTTTGCATTACAACGATAATGCACAGTGCCCACCCAGAGATGATCCCACCTTTGACCGGCTATTCAAAGTCAGGCCGGTCATTGATCACTTCAGTGCCAAATTTGAAGAGATGTACATCCCAGATAAATTCATTTGCATAGACGAGTCCCTTATACATTTTAAAGGAAGGGTTTAATTCCGCCAGTACCTTCCCAGTAAGAGGGCAAGGTATGGCATAAAAATGTATAAGCTGTGTGAAAGCACCTCAGGGTACACCCACAGGTTTAGGGTATAAAGGGAAGGATTCAAGAATTGAACCGCCAGAATGCCCCCCCTCCCTCGTAGGTGTTAGTGGAAAAATTGTCTGGGATTTAGTGCACCCCTTCCTGGATAAAGGTTATCACCTCTATGTGGATAACTTTTACACTAGCATCCCCCTGTTTAAGGCCCTTGGTTCAAGAGGTACAGCAGCTTGCGGTACTGTGCGCAAGAACCAAAGAGGCCTCCCAAAAACGCACATTGCCCAAGTAATGAGAAGGGGTGAAAGCAGGGGAATATGCACCGAAAATATGTTGTTGGTCAAATATAAGGACAAGAGGGATGTCCTTATACTGACAACAATTCACGGAGACAGTACCACCTCCGTCCCTGTACGAGGTACCAGTACCCACACCTCAAAACCTAATTGTATCCTGGATTACAATAGGTACATGGGCGGAGTGGATCTTTCAGATCAGGTACTGAAGCCGTACAGTGCCCTGCGGAAAACAAAAATCTGGTACAAGAAGCTGGCCGTGTATATCATCCAGATGGCACTGTATAACGCTTACGTGCTATTCCGTTCTACCAGCCAGAGGGGGACATTTATGCACTTTCAAGAGGAAGTCATAAAGGGCCTAATATTTGGGAACCAGCAGGCAGAGGGCCCCAGTACTTCTAGTACTGGCCCCCGTATTGTACCAGGGCAGCATTTTCCTGATGAAATCCCCTCCACTGGAAAAAAGGGCAGGACACAAAAAAGGTGCAAAGTTTGCTATAAAAAGGGAATAAGAAAGCAAACTATTTTCCAGTGTGACACTTGCCCCGACAAACCCGGCCTATGTATAAAGGAGTGTTTTAAAATATACCACACATCTATGGATTATTAGGTTCATAATTTCACCGTGCTTCGGGGGTCTTGCTAATGCCACATAGCACCCACCATTCATTCCACCAGAATCTGAGCCGCAAAATCCAAAAATCACTCCTTCCCTTCTGAGTCCTGCCATGCACCCAACTGGTATTTTTTGGTCACATGTGAGGCATTGCCGTACTCGGGAGAAATTGGGGCGCAGATTTTGGGGTGCTTTTTCTCCTTCATACCTTCTGAAAATGAAAAATTTTGAGCCAGAACTGCATTTTTGTGTAAAAAAATTTAATTTTTCATTTTCACTGCCCAGTTGTATCAAAATTGGTGAAACCCCTGGGGGTTTGAAATGTACACTATACCCCTAGATGAATTCCCTGAGGGGTGTAGTTTGCAAAATGGGGTCACTTGTGGGGGGGTTCCACTGTATTGGTGCTTTGGGGGGTCTTGCTAATGCGACATAGCACCCACCAACATTCCAACAGAATCTGTGCTGCAAAATCCAAATATCACTCCTTCCCTTCTGAGTCCTGCCATTTTTTGGTCACACATGAAGCATTGCCGTACTCGGGAGAAATTGGGGCACAGATTTTGGGGTGCTTTGTCTCCTTCATTCCTTGTGAAAATGAAAAATTTTGAGCCAGAACTGCATTTTTGTGTAAAACATGTAATTTTTCATTTGCACAGCCCAGTTGTATCAAAATTGGTGAAACCCCTGGGGGTTTGAAATGTACACTATACCCCTAGATGAATTCCCTGAGGGGTGTAGTTTGCAAAATGGGGTCAATTGTGGGGGGGTTCCACTGTATTGGTGCTTCGGGGGTCTTGCTAATGCAACATAGCACCCACCAACATTCCACCAGAATCTGAGCTGCAAAATCCAAAAATCACTCCTTCCCTTCTGAGTACTGCCATGCACCCAAATGGTATTTTTTTGTCACATGTGAGGCATTGCCATACTCGGGAGAAATTAGGGCACAGATTTTGGGGTGCTTTGTCTCCTTCATTCCTTGTGAAAATGAAAAATTTTGAGCCAGAACTGCATTTTTGTGTAAAAAAATTAATTTTTCATTTTCACTGCCCAGTTGTACCACAATTGGTGATTTGAAATGTACACTATACCCCTAGATGAATTCCCTGAGGGGTGTAGATTGCAAAATGGGGTCACTTGTGGGGGGGTTCCTAACTTTTAGCATCTTATGGTGCCTAGAAACCTTACATGGTGCCTAAAAAATAATCTCATAAAAAGGAGGCTCCAAAATCAAGTAGGTGCTCCTTCTATTATGAAGCCTGTGGTTTGGTCAACGTGCACACTAGGGCCACATATAGGATATTTATGAAAACAAAAGAATTGGGGGAATCAATTTTTAGTCACATTTCTCTAGTAAAATCTACTGTGTTCCTTAGAAAAATTTATTAAAATTGCAAATCTGCAAAAAAATGAAATTTTGAAATTTCACCTACACTTTGTTTTAATTCCTGTGAAACACCTAAAGGGTTAACAAACTTCCAAAATGCGGTTTTGAATACTGTGAGGGGTGCAGTTTTTGAAATGGCATCATTTATGGGGGTGTCTCACATACAAGTCCCTTAAAGTCACATCAGAACTGAACTGGTCCCTAAAAAAATCAGTGTTTGAAATTTTCTTGAAAATTTGAGAATTTGCTATTCATATTGTAAGCCTCCTAGTGTCCAAAAAAAATAAAAGGAAGTTGAAATAAAGATGGAAACATAAAGTAGACATATGGTCTATGTTAGTTATTAACTATTTTGAGTGGTATGATTATTTGTCTCACAAGCAGAAAATTTAACATTTTGCAAATTGCTAAATTTTTCATTTTTTTACGACATTTTGGTATTTTTCACAAAAAAACACAGACTGTATCGACCCAAATTTACCACTAATTTGAAGTACAATGTGTCACGAGAAAACAATCTCAAAATCACTGGGATAAGTAAAAGCAAAAAAAAGTTATCCCCACTTAAGTGATACATGTCAGATTTGAAAAAAAGGGCTCTGTCAGGAAGGCAAAAACTGGCTGTGTCAGGAAGGGGTTAAGAGGGAAGGGTAATGGTCATGGAATAGGCATAGCTTAAGATTTTGTTAAATCTGTTCTATATTTTATGAGGATATTTTGAGCGTACTTAGCATGTACAGAGAATGAAGTGTCATGGGAGTGGTCCACAGCCATCAGCGGACTGCTGTAAAAGGTAGTTTTCTGAACCTCTTCCAGTTGCAGTTTTCCATCTATCAATAACTGTTCATGGATCAGCATGAGACATTGGGGCAGATGTATTAAGCTTTAACGAGATAAATGCAAGGTTGATTAAAGAGAGATCAACATCCAGTCAATCACATCCTATCTGCCATGTTACAGGCTGTGTTTGAAAAAGTCAGCAAGGAGATGATTGGCTGGACGCTTATCTCTCCGTATCACCCTTGCATTCATCTCTTGTTAAGGCTTAATACTCAAATCCTAATTATACAAACTTTGGGGCAGATATATTAGGAGTGCGTGCTATAATACAATTTTAATCTGAGACGCATGAATTACACTGGTTTTGTGCTGGTCTAATTTCAAGCCTGAATTTACCTGGGTTTTAATCAGCAATTGAATAGGTGTCCCAGATTAAAGGGATGTTATGGAAAGTGTATGAATATTGAAGCCAGCTAGACTAACTATAAAGTCCAATTTGGATCCAACAATGAATAAACTAGAACTTGCCATGTGATGCTGGGGATCAGCAGTAGAAAAGGGGGTTTTGGATGGTTTTTATTGTATTTAAGTTCCTCAGGTATGCATAATATCAGTTTGTGAGATATCCCCATACTTATGATTTTTAGAAGTATATTTTTATTTGTCTTTTTAGGTTGAGCAGTCAAAGGTTCTAATTAAAGAAGGTGGCGTGCAGCTGCTCCTCACGATAGTAGACACGCCTGGGTTTGGCGATGCAGTGGATAATAGCAACTGGTAAGGTTTCACGTTTTTATTTCAGAAAAAGAGTTAATTGGCTATTTTGTGAATATACCGTATAAGATAACACAAATAAAAGTAATACAATCTTAATGTGTATGTAACAAAATGCGGGAGATGTATCAAACAGTCTAAAGTGTGGACTAGTTGAGAAGTTGTCTGTAGCAACCAGCTAGCAGTTATTGAGTACATTCTATAAAATGATTGGTAGAAACAGATTGGTAAGACTTTATATATTTCCAGCAATTTTACTTGCCTAAAAGGCTGACATACAGAATTATTGTATTTGTACATTTTAGCAAACCTTTTATATTCTGATGTCTATGAATACGCTCATAATTAACTATTATCTTGTGGTTTTTGGAACTCACATACTGACATATGCTTAATATTATTCATTCCTCAGTTGGCAGCCAGTTATTGACTACATTGACAGTAAATTTGAAGACTACCTTAATGCAGAATCACGTGTGAACAGACGCCAGATGCCAGACAACCGTGTGCAATGCTGCTTATACTTCATTGCACCTTCAGGCCACGGGTTAGTGCTTGCAATGGATTTTCTTAACTAGCTCTTCTATATCAGTCTAATAGTGCTTATGTACTGATAAGTTTATTTTTTTGATTGGAAAGAAGTTGCCCACGTCCTAACCATAAGTATGTTGTTCACTTACATTCCTAAGTGTGTTTTAACAATCAGATCATCAATGTTTACAGCAGCAAAAAGTGTGTCAGTCGATGCGTGTGCTGAACTTGAGGAAGCCATGCCAGTTCCATGGCCCCTTGTGGTGTTATAGTTTTGGGGTTGGACTGCATTGGATCATAATAGTAATTTATTGCTCCTGAAACTAGAAGCTAATGGTAATAGATGGCTATTATTAGCTTTCCATTTTTAGCCTGTTTTTGGGGGTGATAACACATGGGATCCAGGATAAATTCCCGCATCCATGTATTGTGCTGGCTCTGAGGGTTGCTTATAGGGGATTATGCTTTTGCATGCCTGAGCCACAGGAAGCATAATCCCCGCTAAATGTCGGCATCAGGGCATAAGCTTGCCAGCATATGGGCTAATATGATGGTCCCCGGTGAATCTATTGGAACCAGTAAATTACCACCACTGCTAATTGGTATCACCCTTACCGTGCACATTGTTGGAATAAAATATGTAGTATCTTTTTGTAAAACTATTTTTTATTGTATCTTAAAAAAAAAAAGTAATGGTGTAGTACTGTTTTGCCTAGTTGTCAGAGCAATCTTGTAAATAGGTTCATATTGTGTCTACTTCACTGTGGGAACATCTATAGAGACAGACATGTAAAGGATGCCTGCTGACCTTCGAGTTTTATAATACAATTACATTACAATGACTTTGTACAGATTATGATAATGCTACAATCTACTAAATTTACTGTGATCTATTTTCTAGCTGGTCGCCTCATGGGAAAGAGCTCCTAAATGTATCTTACACAGATATAATGTCTAGAAGCAATATACTGTTAATGATGCTTAGCTGGTTAACTAGATTGGCAAATACTGCATGTTTAGCATGGGGCCGGGTGACAACACTGAACGATGTGTATGTGCCAGGGCTATTTTTCAGCAGGCTCCAGCAGGAACTGAGGCCCTTATTCTAGTTCACTCTTTCTGACAAAATATTTCTTAGATGGTCAAAACCATGTGCACTGCAGGTGAGGCAGGTGTAAAACCCCACCCAAATCTAATTATATCTGCACAAGTAACACCTGCCTCACCTGCAGTGCACATGGTTTTGTCCATCTAAGAAATATTTTGTCAGAGTGAACTAGAATAAGGGCCTCCGTTCCTGCTGGAGCCTGCTGAAAAATAGCCCTGGTATGCGCTATATCGTTTGCCTGGGATTTCATCAATATAGTTAGCGATCTTACTTAGTGAGTGAATCGTGCAGAGTATATGCTCTGTTAAAGTACCTTGAGACATGCATTTATTCAGTTGGGTGTGTTATCGGGTTCCTACAGTCGGGATCCCGACAGTCATTAGCCCGACGTCGAGATCCCAACTGGCCGAACTCAAACAGCATGGCGAGCGCAACAAAGCCCCTTACGGGCTCGCTGTGCCTGCCACGCACGCCACCTATTCTATTCTCCCTCGTGACAGTCGTGGACCCCCACGAGGGAGAATAGCCGGTGGCCGTCGGGAACCCCTCTGTGTTTTAACAGTCGGGATACCGACGTCTGGCAAATGACTGTCGGGATTCCATCCGGCACCCATTCAGTTGTGTTGTTCATTAGTCCGATTGCAGTCCTCTGTGTAAGTGTGCTATAATTGCTCAGGACTGTAGAGCATAAATATGAGTCTGCGATCTTCAGAAAAATACACGATTTTCAAATGTAATGTATTAGCACTGCTGTTCTTGTAGTAGTAGCAGCTGTGCCTATTCTATACATTATTTTACACATTTCTTGCAGCAATATTCGTCAGTATTGCTCAAATAGTGATTGCTGTAAATGTTCAGATTCACTGTAATCCAAACTTGTTACTACTTACTCCTTTTATTTAGACAACAATATATCTTGGTAAATGGGTTGACACCAGTGGTCAGGGAACTCGGTCCTCATTACCCCACGCAAGACTCACAAGTGAAATAATTAAATCCACCTGCATACCTTATAATATGTGTCTGCGAGTAATTAGTACACCTGTGCACATGCTGGGTTACCAGCAAAACATGCATTGTGTGGGGTAATGAGGACCGAGTTCCCTGACCACTGGTTTACACCGTCCCAAAACACAGGATTGAGTACATTAGATTGCCTCATATTGGGGTAGATTTATTAAGCTCGGTGAAGTGATAGTCTGGTTTTTATCACCGGCCAATCGGCTCCTACCTGTCATTTTTCAAACCAAGCCTGTATATACACAGTTGAGAGCTGATTGGCTGGTGATAAAAACCAGACACTTTATCCCTACTCCGAGCTTAATAAATCTACCCTCAGTATGCTGGTACTTGTTTTTGGATTTTAATTACTATCAGCATCCCCTTATTACAATGCCCATGACTGGGGGCCAGATGCACTAATCTTTAAAAGTGATCAAATGGAGAGTAATCAACAGCCAGCCAATCAGCGCCATACCTGCCATGTCACAGACTGTTTGAAAAATGTCAGGCAGGAGCTGGTTGTTTTTCACTCTCCGTTTTATCACTTTTGAAGCTTAGAGAATCTGTCCCCCGTTTGTCCCAGTAATGCATACACACTGGTTAACATTTTATATGCTGTCTGTTGTGACTGGATGAACCTTGCTGATTTGTTTAGTTCCACTTGATTGGGCTTTTAAGCCAGCTAAACAACATAACAATGTGTAACTGGCTGATCTTGTGCAACCGGGACCTAGCATTGTGAAGTGCATGGAAAACTGAGTGATGGACTCTGCCATGCAGCATGTCTCCTGGTTGGCCCTATGCCAGAAAAAGTGAAGCCGCTGCTTCCATTCCCAGTTCTTGCCACCACATCTCTGCATTAGTTTTTTCTACAATAAAAGTACGAATATGTCATGCAACTCGCCTCAATACGCCATGTGTTGCAAGATACCTGGGCCAAGTGAGCCATCAGGTCCTGTGTACTATGTTACCCAAAAATGTGTGTGTGTTGTCCACAATGCAACTAGAATGCCCCAGGAGATTGTTGCATAGACCTGTTTGGCCCAGCTGAAGCATTAATGTATGAGGCCACATCTTTATTAGGTCCAGGCAGATATCTCTGCAATGAATTGGCATCTAATACAAAGTCAGTCTGTCAGCTTATACGGGTTTATGCAACTTGAAATAAAGCTGGATAGTTACCAGAGTGGTCGGTTGGTCCTTCCATCGTTGAATTCAGCATGAAATATGGATTTTAAGTCTGTCCTACAGATCATCTAGGAAGACATCCAGAGTGTAACAATGCTGTGGCCAAAAGAAGAATTCTGTACAACAGATGAAAAGTGCTACTTTCCTCTATGGGGCACAGGACCACTCTGGTAACATTGCTAACCCCACGGCACAAGGCTTTGTGCATCATGTGAGCTCATATCACAGTCCAGCTTGTGAAATCCATGTCCCTGCTTTAATACCATCAACAAGAGGGTGTATAGGTTACTAAACTGGTGTATCTGTTTTTCTGTTGCCAGCCAATACTAATGAATTCTACATTTTGTGAGGAGCTCTTGTTTATCATTGGGTGTTTGAGTCCCACTTGTCCACCACTGCTGACTTAACTGCAGTACTCTTCCTTACACTAACTAAATGCCATTAGCATACCTCCCAACATGTCCCTCTCCAGGAGGGACACATTGCTCTGTTTCTGGACTTTCCTCTTAATTTATGGATTACCATCACCTGTGCTGAAACGCCCTTTTTTTTTATCAATTACCCTGTTTAAAACAGGTGATGGCAATCATAAATTAAGATGGAAGTCCAGAAACGGAGCATTCTGTCCCTCCTCGAGAGGGTCATGTTGGGAGGTATGCATTAGTCTTCCTGATTGAGGCCTTCTGTAATAGGATTGGTTTGCTCTATTAAGCTCTGCTTTGGTTACAGTATATAATGGAATTTGTAGCAGCATTTAACATGAATCTGTTCTATTTATAGTGGATAACTGCAGACCGTGCTTTTGGTTCACTTGTCAGATTAGAATAATGCCTGTTTATAGAAAATCTGGAGTTGTAACATCTTAAACATGTTGGTGGTAAAGAATCTCAAAGATTAACCCTAAAAAAAAATTAACTTTTTTATTTTATTTTGTTACTATTGTCAGTCATTGGGTAGATATTGAGAAGCCTATTAACAAATAATGTGTGAATGAGCCCTAAAAGTCAGTGCCACTTAAATGTCTCTTATTACAGCACAGCTCTGGAATGCCAGCTATTATGAATGTATTGTTTACCACAGGAAACTGAAGGAAAGAAAAGTAGATTACGGTTTGCCTGGTGCTGTAAGCCAAGGGAGTGTGTAGTGCTTCCTGTGTACTCTGCTACCAATATCCTGTTTTGTGTGCGCTATTGTCATGACGTTTTCTTCCTTTAGAAAGTGTTTGGCAATTTTTCCATGAACTGCTTGATTTTTGTGTGGGCTAAATTGAAAATGTACTTGATTACCAAATGTTGAAACAGACTCGGTAGTACTAGTATATATGTGTGTGTGAATATGTTCCAAATGCACAGTGCTAAAATGTAGAAGCCACGGCTTTATTCCATTACAAGACTGTCCTGTCACACGCAGTATACATGTTTCATATAGAAGATTATTTAGCACAGTCTATAAGAGTTCCACAATCCCCCCCCCCTTTTTTTTTATTTAATTTTTATTATATAAATAGCCACTAGAAGGGGAACTGCATTTATGTTTATCAATCTTCCTTTGCCAAGCGTGCACATTTCTATGAGGGTCCACATTTACTCAATGTATTCTGTACTCAGGGGTAGATTTATTAAGCTCGGTGAAGTGATAAACGGTCTGGTTTTTATCACCGGCCAATCAGCTCCTACCCGTGAAGTTACAGGTTTGGTTTGAAGAATGATAGGTAGGAGCTGATTGGCCGGTGATAAAAACCAGACAGTTTATCACTTCACTGAGCTTAATAAATCTAGACCCCAATGTGGCAATCTTTCACCAGTGTTTAAGCAGTAGGGAACTGTGGGGTAGATTTATTAAGCTCGGTGAAGTGATAAACGGTCTGGTTTTTATCACCAGCCAATCAGTTCCTACCTGTGAAGTTACAGGCTTGATTTGAAATATGACAGGTAGGAGCTGATTGGCCAGTGATAAAAACCAGACAGTTTATCACTTCACCAAGCTTGATAAATCTACCCCTGTGAGACATATGTTGCTGACTTTTACTATTAACACTGCGTTACAAGAAAAAATGATTTTGTCCATCTCTGCCTTAAGTGCTACAAACTCGATTGTACACTATGATTTTGAAAGTGCTACATAATAATTATATCACTACACGCCATCTATTTGTATGCAGAAATAGAAAATGATACAGGCTGGCCTTAGACCTAATAAAAACATGCAAATCACCCATAGAACATTAATCTGCATTATGCACCTGTAAAATAAAAAAAAGTATGTTATCCGTGTTAGGGATTTGTATTGCAGACTGGGAATGTCGTCATAAATCCGTTGAAAACAAGAACTCTGTGTGTTCAACCCAAAAACGTATTTCCAAATACTTTGATATTTAGTTTGTTACATTGGCTTGGTATAGCACAAACACTTTTTAATATGGCTGCCTAAACAGGATCGCAACAATTGGTAGTCTCCTTGGTAATATTTGCTATGTTTGTCCTTTTTCTTAATTTAGAAATAAAATAAGCAGTTTGCTTGAGACACGGTTCAGGCAGCCATTTGGCCACCAGAAGATCTGGTTGAATGTAGCCTTTTGTGCAATGAACATTCATTGTTAATGATAGTAATCAGACATATGACTTGAATGTATTTCTGTGGAGGAGTGTTTGTGATGTTCTGAATGCCTCTGTAACAGCTATATCAAAGAGCCTCAGGCAGGAAGCCCTTGTCCAGTAAATGAACATTGATCGATTCAGACAAGTTTGAGTAATTTCCTGTCATGTCATCTCTGATGTAGCAGTGTCCCAAATTGGAGCACCCTAGGATCTTTGTTAGTGTTCCCTTCATTTACATGGTTTTTGTTCCATTTAGACTGAAACCTTTGGATATTGAGTTTATGAAGCGCCTGCATGAAAAAGTCAATATCATTCCACTCATTGCAAAAGCTGATACCCTCACGCCAGAAGAATGCCAGCAGTTTAAAAAGCAGGTGAGATTTAATCAGCCTAATATTTTATTTCAGGGAAATAATCTGTGTTTCCATTTGTCATTGGGTTTTATTCTGGTTTAAGAGAACAGTGCTTTACATTTCCAGCATAAATGTTTATGTACAACGTTCCTTTCACGTAGAGGTTCAGCATCACTGCGAGAAACCCTAAAATACCCTCTCAAAATACAAACGTTTAGTCTATTTTCTGTACCATTATCATTAACTTTAATTTGTATAGAACCATATTATGCAGCAGTTTGCAATCAATCCATGTTTGATGGACTGTGGGTAAAAACCTTTTAAAAATGCTGCTCCTTTCTAGTGCCCTAGTTGAGATCTTACTTGTGCTGGGTAGACACTAGGATGACAGATGAGCCGTCCAGCTGATCCTCGGATATCTGACATTTGGAAAGTATGCACACTTCCCACTTTTCTTATGACAGGTGTGTCATGCCTGACATCACAACTGGGCAGTATTTACATGTATCCACCCATTTGTGATGTCCGTCACTGGCCGTCTCCGCAGCAAAGATAGCAAAAGATAATTCAGACAAGGTGCATGATTAAATTAAAGTGCAGCTGAGGTAAAGTGCATACCAAGATTAACCACTTGAGTGGTATGCCCGGAGATTTTCCGGGCTCAGCTGCGCTGCCGCAGCGGGCTGTCCCGGAAAATCTCCGGGCATACCACTATTATACAATAGGTGCGCGCCAGTGGTGTCCAGGTGTGCACCACTGGCGCAGCACCTCTACACTGCACCCCCGACCAGCTCCAGCCCCCCAGTCCCCCACTGTTCCCCCCCTTGTACCTCTGCTCCGGCGATCGGAGCTTCCCCGACCCGCCCGCCCACCTGCCTGTCACTTTACAGTGACGTCGGCGGCAGGCTCGGGTATCGGAGCGGCTCGGGGGGACTCGGAAGCGCTCAGGCACCCGACTCCTCCCGAGCCGCGAACATCCCCCAGCCTGCCGCCGACGTCACTGCTAAATGTGACAGGCGGCATAGGGCTGGGGAGAGAGACAGCAGGGAAGCGAGGGGGGGGCTGGCTGCTTCTAGCCTTCTGTGGTGGGTTTTGCTGGGGCAGGATAAACCTGCCCTGGTAGGTTTGTCCTGCCCCAGCAAAACCCACCACTCAAGGGGTTAACCATCTACAAATACTTGAATGGATAACCGTAAGACAAATGGTGGAAACGTACAAAGCGCTCGGTAATAACCAATAGTAATTTAGGTGATAGATATATCACCATATATGACTGTCCATTCCCGATCCTCTGGCAGGAGAATCCAATAGCTGTGGGGATGATTTGAATCAGATCTACAAAAGATAACCTCCCTTATCTCATGGTATTCGCCATGTGTTAGGGGAGGTTTAGAAAAACACAATATAGTGCAGATGACCTTATGGTATAAGGTCATTTTAATAGACCATTACACTTACAGGAAGACAAAAAGGATAGTGTAAAACAGTCCCACTGGCAATGCAGCTACTAGTCTGATCATGCAGTCCCCACTCCGGAATGGGTAAATGGTCTGTGCAGGCAAATCCAGGGCTCACCGCAGCAGTCCTTTTCAGATGGTAAGAGTAGAGCGTCCATCACACGCTAACGCGTATCGGACCAAGTCCTTCATCAGAAGTGTGTCAGCAGCAAGTCTCTGGGTGATCGGCAGAGTGCCTGTACACTGTGCTGCACAGCGAGTGCAATCTGTAAACAACACTTTTCAGACATATGTTTGGTACACATCTCACGTGCCTGCTATATGTTGGATAGTGTGTACCTATCTCTTAGAGCAGTGGTTCCCAGCCTTTTTTGTCTCCCGTACCCCTTGATTAGGCTTTTCGTTTGAGTACCCCCTCGTGAAATTTTTAAGGGCCGTGGCCTAAAAAGGGGTGTGGCCTCATTTGAAGGGTGTGGCTTAACAGGGGCAAGTCATACTGGCAATGACGAGAAAAAAAAAAGTGCAACCACTTGACCACAATATAAGCTCAGCCCATTGTGCGGACAGCATATAAAATAACAGAACACTGTCAAAACTCTATTACTGAAGCAACAGACATTCCAACGGATCACGTTAGCCTTCCAATAGTGCCAGATACACATATGCTCCAATGGTGCCAGGTATGCCCCCACAGTGCCAGAAACAGGAATGCCACCACGGTGCCAGGTATGACCCCATGGTACTGTGTATGCGCCAACAATGCCCCTACAGTGCCAGCAACAAGTATGCCTCCATAGTGCCAGCAACAAGTATGCCCCACAGTGCCAGCAACAAGTATGCCCCACAGTCCCAGCAATGCCCCACAGTGCCAGTAACAAGTATGCCCCACAGTGCTAGCAAGAAATATGCCCCCACAGTGCCAGCAAGAAATATGCCCCCACAGTGCCAGCAAGAAATATGCCCCCACAGTGCCAGCAATAAATATGCCCCCACAGTGCCAGCAATAAATATGCCCCCACAGTGCCAGCAATAAATATGCCCCCACAGTGCCAGCAATAAATATGCCCCCACAGTGCCAGCAATAAATATGCCCCCACAGTGCCAGCAATAAATATGCCCCCACAGTGCCAGCAATATGGTATGCCCACACAGTGCCAGCAATGCCCCCATAGTATTTCCCAGCAGCAGCACACTCACCATTGATGTTGCTGCTGAGGAGAGGACAGTCCAGTGTCCCCCTGCCGTGTAGCTGCCGCCGCTGCTTCTCTCAGGGAAGGATCTCTCCTTCCCTTCACTGTGACTGGGTTGTCCGCCAATCAAAGTTCGCTGGCCGGCTCCTGATTGGCTGCCGGCCCGCAAGCTCTGATTGGCGGACGGGTGGCCAGTCACACGGAAGTACACTGAGGATTAGGAGAGATATGCAATGCACTCTCCTCCCCTCAGTCTCAGAAGCCGGCGCCGCATACCTCAACCTCCAGCAACTTGTCTGACTGCCGCGGCCGCCATTACAGGCCGGGGCCGCCGCGTACCTCCGAGCGGGTGGATGCGTACCCATGGGTACGCATACCACAGGTTGGGAACCACTGTCTTAGAGGTAGCCACTGTGCTCCCCAAGATCAATCATATTAATGCATTAGATCGAAGGGAAATTGGCTGTTACATGTTGTTCCCATAGTATCTGATCTCCCACTTTTTGATGGATGATGTTTCAGAATGGGCGCCAGTGCGATTGAAATGTATATTCCTGGCTTTAAAAGTTTTGGGATTAAAAATTTGTGTTCTAATGATCTTCTTCCGACCAGCAGAACATGCATCATTGTCTCATTAGTACAGCCCTGTGCATTGTGCTGTCTGATCAATAACTGACCGCTCAGTGTATTTTGAGCAGACACTGTTTACTAAGAAGTGACACTAGCGATTATGTATTCAGTAATCAATTTCTCTTTTCCCCTTTTAATCCCCATAATTAATACACCTGATTTTACACTCTAGCAGATACAAGCAATTAAAATGTAAATGAATCCCTTTTTTTATACTCTAAAGGTGTCCATACACATGTCCAATCTAACCTGTTTTCATCCAATTCCAATGGGTTGCGCTAATATATCAAACAAAAATTGTCCAAATGAGTTGTTTGACATCAGATCGAATCTAATGCATGGTCTTGTGCGCATCGGATCCTGACATCCTACCATGTTTCCCCGATGATAAGAATTAGAATACATTTATTTTATTTTTTTCGGTCCAAAAAACACCATATGGCTTCTTTTCGGGGTAGGTCTTTAACTAACATTGACAGTAATTTCAATAAACAATTGTGAACAAAAAATCTACCTTTTTCCAGAAAAGCTCATGTCATCTTTTTTTAAACATCATCATAAATGTAACTGTACTCTCCTCCGCTCCTCTGCTGTAAATGATGCCGGCACACATGCCAGCGTACAACAGCTGCAGATTGACTATCCTGTGCCCAATGTATTTTTTTTTTTTTTTTTTAGATACTTACAGATCTGTAGGGCACAATTTCCCTCTGACCCCCCTACTATTCAAGATTCACCAATTAAACGTTTGCTATTGTCATTTGGTGACCTAAGATAATACTATTAATTTACCCAGATTTGTTAGCTTAGTTCCATGACAATAATCTCTCTCACCTTAGAAAACTTTTGGAGGGAGACCTGGGACCTTTGTCTCGGGTAACCTGGGATACAGCCTTGGCTAGTCCTCACATATCTCCAATTTTGTCTAGGTTTCAACAAATCCAATTATTTATACTGCATAGAGTATATCGAACTCCCATAAGATTACTTAAAATGGGAGGCAGAACTGACGCTAGCTGTCACAAATGCGTCTCACTGGATGGTTCATTCTGACATCTAATGTTGTCATGCCTGGTGATATGCAAGTTCTGGCAGGAGACTACTCTAATTATAGCAGCATCTGGTATCCCATCCGACATTTTTACCCCGTTGGTATGCATTTTAGCATCATTTGAAGAAGATATTTTAGATAAAACCCACTCAACGATATGTTATTAACTTATTTACTTTGGTAAAAGTGTGTATTGCACAATCGTGACACTGTGCGGCATGAAAAATGTGCTTATATTTCCAGACAATCAGATATAAAATATCATAATATATGGAACAAATGGTTGGTTGGACTCTCCCCGCATCTAGATGTTGACAATGGTTAAACACCATTTTGTTTTCATGTTGTTGAGCGCTCCTTCGTCAGGCTTGTGCCTAGCAAATCTAATTCGCCACTAAGACCACCTAGCTTATTAATGATAAGCTATAATATACCATGTCAATATATTCACCTCACTCTTTCAAGGTCAGATGGGTCGTGCGTCCTTGTGTGTGACAGGAATTTTATATACACCAACTCTACCAAATACGTCGTACCAGACACCAATGTAAACGTTTATTACTTTGGTATTTATGCATGTTCTTACAGTAATTGTACATGAATACAGCTGTGTATGTACTAAATGTCTTTGTTTACAAGCAAAAATATCAATAAAAATGATTTAGTAAACATTTTAAGTCATAAATGTATTTTCTTGAAATTAGTATTTCCTGTGTTTTAATTCACTTTTTTTTTTTTTTTACAGATAATGAAAGAAATCCAGGAACACAAAATTAAGATCTATGAATTTCCAGAAACAGATGATGAAGAAGAAAATAAGTTGGTGAAAAAAATAAAGGTTTGCGTTACAATAAATGACACCTTTATTTTACCGACTTAGAGTAAATAAAGGGTCTCTGAAGGTTAAACAAGTGTCTAATGAATCAGATTTGTTTTTTCCTTCTATTTTTACAGTAAAAATATAACCATTTTTCCTCCTCAATTTCTCTAAGCTACCTTAGTCCTGTCATAATTAGTATGGATTGTGGTGGAAGAAGTGGTGATAGTGGTTATGTGAGTTTAGGAAAGCTCTAAGGGGCATACACACAGGTGTGTGTGTCCACTATCAGGGGTGTATGCCCCTTACAAACAATTTTCATCCATTTCTAAGTGATCTGGCTTGTTCTAGCTTAGCTCTAGGCTTTACGCTGTCGCTCAGCACAGGCTCCCCTTTCACCCAGTGTGTACAGGGCTTAAGCTTGGTACACTCAATGAGCGATCTTAGTGGTGGTGGTTACCCATGGGTTGTTGGCATCAGAAAGCAGCATGGCCCTCCTTAGCAATGCCTTCCCATGTCTGTATATGCAGTATGACATTTGTTAACTAACTGCAGGAGCGAATGTTGGTAACGCTATAGTGCGCACACACTAGACTATATTGTGAACTATTATCCTCCAGTGTGCATGCACCTTTAGTCACTGCATCAGGACCTAGATACTTTAATCTTCAGACCAGAATAAAAATAAATAAAAGGCAGATTAATCAGCTTAGAGTATAGATGATGTGATTGTCTTGTAATCATGTAGTAAGTCTTTTTTTTCTTTTTTGTTTGTTTATTAGGACCGTTTACCACTTGCTGTGGTGGGTAGTAACACGATCATAGAGGTGAATGGCAAACGAGTCAGAGGAAGACAGTATCCATGGGGTGTTGCAGAAGGTAATAATACAATATACAGCAGTGATTCTTCCACTATTTTTACTCCTTTGTTATTCACTTACTGTGCATACATCTTCACACAACGTTTCCCTTTTGTTGTTGAACTGGAGGTTTGAGTCTGTCTTTCTTTCCAATGATATTCACATCCAAAATATTTATTGTAATGTCCAACACAGAGAACAGAGCAAAGTTGAAATTCCTTGTGGGTGATCTTGGTTTTATCATACTTAGTTTTATCTTATTGCGTTTTGGTTGCTGGCTTGTAGCACAGTTTCTGGAGTAGCGTTTATACAGGGAGGACGTGTTTTATTATTACGGCTATTTTCATCTTGATTATCTCTTAAGGTTGTCATTCTTGCTTTTCTCTGCATAAAATACTTTTATCCGCCTTCCTCTTGGCGACACAGGAGGGTGCCTATGGAGCTTGGAACTTAAACGCAACTTCTGCACACATGGCTAGAAGGGGAGGTGTTAATCCTTGACTAAACCTCCTTCTGATTGTCACTCACCACAGGCTTTAGGGGAACAAAAAAAATGTATTTTTAAGTACTGTTAATGCATATTTTATACTATATTAACTTATATTGTGAGGGGTTAACCATTACTCTGTATTTAGTTAGGATGTATTATTGGTTCATTTATTGAAATCTTGTGTAGGTTTTATCGCTACTGCTTTATAATGTGAAACAGGTTTCAAAATTACTGCCCCACCCCCCCTCTACCTCACTAAGTGGGGGCAGGGGTAATCATCATCTGAGTGTAAAACGTCCATTTTTATCTGTTCTTCCAAAGTTTTTTTTTTTTTTTTTTTAAATCAGTGTATCTTTTTGCACTACGAAAACACACATGATACAGACCCATTTTTGATGAAAACTTAGCTGATTATTCAGGCTAATTAAATATGCCACAGTGAGCCAATTACCCCCAATCAGCTTTATGTAGAGATTAGTCTTCACCCTGGAAAAGGATGTACAAAGTGGCACCTGTGGTTAAGTCTCAGAAATGCTGACTACCCTGTGTACTTCATGCCTTAGAAGGATACATAAAAAAGATGGATCGCCATTTTGACTTAATAAAGGGTTAAATTTATAACAAATAATTGTTACCTGTTTAGGACAACTCTGTATCTACAATTACCAATATTAGACACATTAAAATATACTTCAAAGAACGCTTAACACATGAACACTGTGAGGAAACCACCCTTGGCTGGGAAGGTGGTTACCTTTGGTGGGATTCAAATCACTTGGGCAGACAAGACTATATTAAAAATTAAGTCTTTATTCTGACCGCACAACAGAAAAAGATGCTCACATGGTACAGGATAATTGGTAGCATAGATCCTCCAGCAGCCTCTGGCAGTCAGCACCATGAAATATGCAATCTGCAGCCTTACCACTACCGTTAGCTAGACAGTCCTGTGTCCTGCTAGGGTTTCCTCTGATAAACAGGATCCACCAGGATAGAATGACCTCCGTTGAGAAACTGTTCTCTTTGTATACCTGGCTGGCAGATCCCCTCTGGTGTCACAAAGTCTACTAGGGGTTAGGTCAGATATACCAATGCTAGGTCAGCCAGTATAGTGCAGCAGAGACCCATTGTACAACCCCTGGGAGGTCTTAATTTTTTTTTAATTATTTATTTCAAGCAATTAGTTATAATTGATGCAGTTAGTAAGCTGAAAATATAGCAGATGTTATTGCTGACTTTAGAGGCATCGAAAAAGGTAGGACTCCAACTGATCCCTTAATACAAGGCATTGTTGCAGATCTTAATATACACACCTGGCAATTCGCTTTTTAGAAAGCAGATTGGTTGATATCATCATAGTTACCAGTCACTGGTGTTATACGCCTGATGATTCCAAATTACGTGGCTATTAATGATCGGTCCCGATGCTCCCTTGCTTGTATAAAAAGTGCCCGAGGTCTCAGTGGACGTAAAGGACTATGCCGGCCTGCAATGATGGTGCCGCATCCAGCGGCTAAGTTCCCGGTCCTGTTGGGTTGGATGCTAGTAATGAGTGCAGCCGCTGATTTAGTAGCAGCAGACTCTCTCCACAACTCGACTCTGCTTGGTCGGGGTGCTTGTTGCCCAGCTTGTAGTTTAGTATAACCGCCCGATGCTGGGCAATTTGGGGCTGCTGTTCCAGGTTGATGCGGGCTAGGGGTTTCCGTAGTGGCAGACTTTTTGCACAGCTCAACCCTGCTCAGACAGGGTGTTTGCTGCCTGGCTTGTAGATAGCTGTACTCGCCCTATGCTGGGCTGTTTGTGGCCGCAGTTTCAAAGTTGCTTCTGGTTAGGGGAAACTTTTGCACGCACCGGTGTTCTGCTAACTGGAGTTGGAGATTATTCTAAGTGTTCAGGTGTCAGACTGGTTGTGGACTGATGCGTTTCTCAGCCTACCACAATACTTGGCAGTTTCCTCCTTAGACGACTCTGATTCCCAGAAGCAGAAGACTGAGCTTCTGCTTCTCAGTCGGCAGAATAATAATAGGATGAATCTAGTATTTAGCAGTTTTGAATTGTAGAATATGATGCAGGTAATATTTAAGAGGCTGTGTAGTAGTTAAGCAGGTTTTGGATATTCAGGGTTCTGAAGGAAGCTGAGCTTGCAGATTGCATTATGTAAGAGGCACAAAAAGAAGTCTGGACTCTTTTGAACTTCAGGTACTCGTCACTGATGCATGGCAACATCTGGATAATAAAATTCTGTCCGTCTATTTTATGTCCCTTTATCCCTTAGCCCGTTCAGATAGAGAAAAATGGGAAAATCCACCTATTGTAGACACTAACATTTATATAATAAAGCAACTATTTCTGGTGCGGTCATCCTTACGGATAGTTAAGATTGGAAAATTTAATTCAATGCACGCTCAAGTCTATTTATATAGCTGCTGGTGCATCCTTAGGCCAATATTAATTTTATAAAGTGGTTGAAAAATAGGCTGGGATGTTATAGGCTGGGATGTTGCACTCTGAGATCAAACCCACTACAACTTGTAGAGTATTTCAAGGAGTCTTCTAATTACCTTGGTGAGGTGGTTTGATGCCACCACACCAGGCAAATGCTTAAAGCAGTGGTTCCCAAACTGTGTGCCGTGGCTCCCTGGGGTGCCTCGGGACACATGCAGGGGTGCCGCGGCTTGGTGGTCCAGGACAAAGTCAAATTATTAATGGTAATTATTTAGGAGCAAAACCAGTGCTGGGGGCTGCCAATCATAGAATGTGTACAAACAGAAGCAAATCCTGCCCTTTACCACATAACTGACCCTAAGAATCGCATATAAACCCAATCTAATTAATTTTTTTGGACCTGGGGGTGCCGTGAAAAAAATTCTGATTTTCTAGGGTGCCGTGAATCAAAAAAGATTGGGAACCCCTGGCTTAAAGAATAAAAGCTGCCCCAGCTGTCATACACACCAGGAAATATAGGATTTCCAAATTATATCAAAGGGTTTTCCTATGTCCCCTTTTAATCTTGCTTGATCACACAGGTGAATTAATTAGTACCCGAGTTATTTTCATTAAACCATCTGTGCTGAAGCCTGGATATAAATAAAACCTGTTTTAGAAATAGTTATACATATCTCAGTATCAGGCGCTGAAGGGGTTCAACAACAGATATCCACTTCCCTTTCTTGTGGGTATGGTACATACGAAAAAATAAATAGGTGGATATAGTGAAGTACAGTTTAGATACATATACTTTAATTGACACTAATATGACAAACAGTGCTTAGACAGGTCACAATCTGATCCTGCTCGCACATCCACAGTAACAATACAATGGTTTAAAATAAATCCATAAAGAGCCTTTCTGTCCGGCTCGGAAGGAGTAACAATTACCGAATGATGAGAACTGAGTGCCAGTTCAAAATAAGCTCAGGTGAATATGTCCCGGGGCAAACTCACGAGTCTCAGCTCCCCATCAATTCAGCGTGTCTCCTCCGGGTCAGGCAGGCAGTGCTCCAATAAGGTGACCAACGCGTTTCAACTCCCTCTGGAGTCTTTTTCAAGGTCCAAGTCAGTGTATGAATTAATGTGGCTCCTGTCCGGTTTAAATATCCTTCCTACTCACGTATTAGTGAGTGCAGGTGCCGCTGACCGGAAGTGACGAACGGCGATTCCCGTCACGTCACCTCCGTCTCTGATTCGCGTCATCTGTTGCCATGGTATCCAAGACGCGTAGGAACTTCTGTACGGAGGTGATGCGCGGCCGCCCCCGTCACGTCACTGCCGCGTCAGCGTCTAATCCCGTTGCCATGGTGCTGATCGGCGTCTGCCGTATCAGCGTCTGGTTCTGTTACCATGGTAGTTTATTGCGGGGATGCCGGAAATGAATGTCTTCTCCGTAACATTGCCCCGGCTTTCAATTCCTATGGAATTAATAACACTGTCAATACATAAACTCGTAGATAGATGCAGTATTCATATCTGAGTGTATATTATTGGTATTCATACACCCAAAGATTAGAAAGTGCACGTGCATAATCATTATTCATACAGACAAAGTGCTAGTGCATGCTGCTCTTTAAAGTGACAGTGCATAAAAACACAAATTATATCACAATAATATATACGATAAAAGCGAAGTATTTCATTTTCAAAAATAATCTAAAAACATTATAAAAACCACTTAATTTCATAATCCGCATTCAAGCCTTTCGGTATTAAAGTGCCTAGTTCGTAAATTAATTTCATTTCTGCTTTGGCTAGTTGGGTGGCGAGATCTCTTTGTCGCCAATGCCCCTTTATCCATTTTAGACCACAGAATCTAGTGATATGATCAACATTTTTTTGATGGCATTTACTAAAGTGAGTCGATAAAGCATGGGTTTCGAGGCCCTTCTTTATGTTACGAATATGTTCACTAAGTCTCACTTTGAAGGGCCTTGATGTTCTCCCAATGTACCATAAATTACAGGAGCATTGTATTCCGTATACCAAATTTTTTGTATTACATGTCATGAAATCATTGATTTTAAAAACATCTGCATTTATTTTTATTTCACTCAGTCTCTGCCCGGTTCCTTGTATGTGCCTACAGCCGATGCATGTTCCACATCTAAAAAAACCTTTCGATTTTACAGTAGAAATGGTTTTAGTGGGTGGTATTGCACTATGTACCAATTTGGAACTCAGATTAGCTGCTCGACGGTATATACATTTTGGCTTAGGGGGTAATAGTGGCCCTATAACCGGGTCCTTCTGGATGATGTTCCAATGTTTGTTTAGTGTTTTTTCTATGGACTTATATTGATTATTAAATGATGTAATAAAAGCGAAGTCTAGATTATTATCATTGGTTTTCTTCTCTTTAGGTCTAAGAAGTGTTTCTTGTGTAATCTTTGTAACTTCTTGCTTCACTTTTTCTACCTGCATCTCATTATAATTAGAGGCTAAAAACTTATTTTGCAAGCCTTCTGCTTGTTGGTTGAAAATTTCTTGTTCAGAGCAGTTTCTTTTTATCCTCCTGAACTGTCCCCCCGGAATTGCTTGTAGCCAATTGGGGTGGTGACAGCTTGACGCCGGGATAAAAGCCCCTGAGTCTGTTGGCTTGGTAAAGTTTTTTGTGTGTATTGTATTGTTAGCAATATAAACTGTTAAGTCTAAAAAGTTCACCTCAGTATTGCTACAGGAGAAAGTGAATTCAATATTTAAATGGTTACTATTTAAAAAGGTATAAAATTCTTTTAAAATGGGTTCCTCCCCCTTCCAAATAAAAAATACATCGTCTATGTATCTCCGCCACGACACCAGGTTCGCTCCGAATGGGTTGTGGGTCCATATGTTGTTTTGCTCCCACTGGCCCATAAAAATGTTGGCATAACTCGGAGCGAACCTGGTGCCCATGGCGGTCCCTCTCTGTTGGAGATAAAATTGTTCTTTGTATAAAAAGTAATTATTATATAAAATCAGTTTAACACCCTCTAAAATGAAATCTTGTAATGAACGAGGTAGGTCACTTTTTCTCAGGTAGGTTTCTGTGGCTTTAATACCTTCTTCATGGGCAATTATAGTATATAGTGCCCGTACATCTGCTGTGACCAGTAACATGTCGGGGGTCCATTCGATAGTTTTTAAGTAAGAAATAAATTCTTTTGTATCCTTTAGGTGGGAGATGTTAGTCCCTACCAGTGGCTGTAGATGATGGTCTATAAAGGCCGACAGGTTAGCTGTCACAGAATCAATCCCGGCCACAATCGGCCTTCCTGGGGGATTTTGACTGTCCTTGTGGACCTTCGGCAAGATATATATTACTGGTGTTACAGGTTCTTTGTTTATCAAGAAGGTCGCCTCTTTATCTGTTATGGTGTTATTAACCTCAAATTTATTAACCAATGTTATGAGTTCTTTTAATATCCTTTCTGTTGGGTCTTTTTTAAGAAGACTGTACGTGCTTGAATCATCCAATTGGCGTTGGATTTCTGCCTCGTACATCTCTTTAGACATGATGACCACCCCCCCGCCTTTGTCGGCGGGTTTAATCACTATGGTGCTATCGTCTTGTAACTCTTTGAGGGCTTTTCTTTCTTTTGCGGTAAGGTTCTTTTTAGGGATTTTTTGGTCTATTTTTTCTAGATCTTCTATCACTAGTTTCATGAATGTTTCTATAAAATTCCCTCTTACATGGGTGGGATTGAAAATGGATTTGGGTCTGAAGCCCGATTGGACCATCGGTTCTTCTGACCCTTCCTCCCCCTCTTTCATCAAAAAGAATTTTTTCAAACTCAGTTTTCTTATATATTTGTTAACGTCAATGAAGACGTTGAATCGGTTAATAGATGTGGACGGTGCGTATTTTAGGCCCTTTTCTAATAAGGATCTTTCTGCTTCCAGCAGAATATGGTTGCTTAAATTAAATATTTTTGTGGTGCCAGGCTTTGGTATGTCTACGTCTATTCCATTATTTTCTTCCCTTATTTCTATAGTGTTGGGATTTTTATTACGTGACTTTTTGTTTTTTCGTTTATGTTGGCCGTTTAATTTCCTCCTAATTAGTCTATTCTTTTTATTGCCTGCTCTGCACCCTCGTTTTTTTCGAATTATTTTATCCTGCTGTGCTCTCTCCTGTGAAAAGGGGTATCCACGTTTTCCAATGGACCATATTTGTTGTATGTTCTTATCGGTGATCTCTCTCTATCGTTCCTATATCTATATTTGGGTATAGGCCTATAATTTTGTGGGCTATTTCTATCTCTGTTGTAAGTGATTTTTCTCTCCCTGTCTCCGGTTGGTTCATAGTTACCGTAGTATGTATTTTCTATTTCTCTATGGTCATATCTTGGTCTATTAGGATAAACTCTCCTTTGTACTCTATCTCTAGATTGTTCCAAGTTATATGTGGGTCTCTCATAGTGGTCTCTCCTTGTTTGCTGCCTCCGGTGTGGTGGGATCCATTTCCTTTTAGGGGTGTGTCTCCTAATCACTTCTGGTTCAATTATTATCCCCCCATTTATAACGTCTTGGATACCATGGCAACAGATGACGCGAATCAGAGACGGAGGTGACGTGACGGGAATCGCCGTTCGTCACTTCCGGTCAGCGGCACCTGCACTCACTAATACGTGAGTAGGAAGGATATTTAAACCGGACAGGAGCCACATTAATTCATACACTGACTTGGACCTTGAAAAAGACTCCAGAGGGAGTTGAAACGCGTTGGTCACCTTATTGGAGCACTGCCTGCCTGACCCGGAGGAGACACGCTGAATTGATGGGGAGCTGAGACTCGTGAGTTTGCCCCGGGACATATTCACCTGAGCTTATTTTGAACTGGCACTCAGTTCTCATCATTCGAAAACCTGCACTGTTGGTGTGCCTTGAGGACCATGGTTGGGAATGCCTGTGCTAGACTTTTAAGACAATGGCCTAGAAGTGGATCTTTGGCTTAGTTATAAAGCTCAGGTTTATGCACTCTATTTACAGAGAACGTTAGTGTTCATTCCTGATGATCACACTTTTTTGCAGGTAGAGCTTGTTCTTATACTGGAAGACTCAAAGCCTTGCTTTCCAGTTCTCCTTCCTTAAGCCCTATACGCACTGGATGGTATGAGTGATATCACTCATTTTGGTTTTGTTTTTAAAGTTCTGCTCGATGGAAGAAGCGCGCTCCTGCTAGTCGTCAAAAATCCCCACCATGATCTCTGTATGTAGAAATGAGGGAGCGCATCACTAATGAGGGCCATGCTGCACAACGTGTTCTCCGCTCCCCCTCTTTACTGGTGACCAGTGTGGATCATTCAGGTTCATCTAGAGCAGACATGTCCAAACTATGGCCCTCCAGCTGTTGTGAAACTACAAGTCCCATCATGCCTTGCCATCGTTTTAGCATTGACGATGTGTAACCTGGTTGTCTAGATGTACCTTTGCAAGGTTTTCTAAATTTGATACATGTGTAAACATTTTACACAGTACAACACTGCTTATTAGACCATAAGCCTTTTCAAAAACCTTGCTAGTCATATTGTCAATTTTGATTGGAGTTGTATTCACAAGTTAATTTCCCCGGGGGCCCCCATAACCCTTGATCCAGCCTTTCAATTTAGTTTCTGTCTGATAGGACTAGACAGAGTAACAGTCACAACAGGATGCGAGGCGAAGCAGGGAATCCTGTAATAGCGGATGGTATTTACCTTTGCCACTTCCCACATGTTGGTCATGGAACTTTCAGAGCGTTCCAAGATATCACACCTCTACGGTCTACAAACACTTCTGCTATTCACATACTTACTCCTCACATACCAGCTCATGATAAAAGCAGAAACCCTTTATAGGAGAATGAAAAGGCAATATTGGCCACATAACAAAAGAAAACACTCTAGAAAAGGAAAAAGTGAAGGCTTCCTAAACCGTTCAGAAGAGAAGAAGAAATGTAATGCTAAGGATAATCTATATCAGTGGTTCCCAACCCTGGTCCTCAAGTACCCCCAACAGTGCACGTTTTCCAGGTCACCCAGCAGGTGCACTCATTATTCAGACACATTTTAAAAGATCCACAGGTGGAGCTAATTATGTCACTTGTGATTCTGTGTGGGGACCTGGAAAACGTGCGCTGTTGGGGGTACTTGAGGACCAGGGTTGGGAACCACTGATCTATATCATGAGCATGCTAGGTGATGGGGAAGAGTAAGTGACAGGAGGAAAGGGAGAAAAACCCAGGCAGCACTGTTGACAGTATCTAGGGGGTGTATGTTATGGCAGGAACTACAGTAGTGCCAATGTCCATGTGCTTTTAGTTGTCTGCATTTCTGCAAATCGATCATGGGAATATTTTGTGTTACTGTATTCCATCCCCCACATCTGAAAAAGGAACCTGCCAACACAATATCAAACACCATGAATTGGCAACAAAAGTAGAGTATCAGAAGCATATGCTGATTTGCAATATCAGTGTGCATGCAAGATGTTTGCCTCTACATAGTAGACATTATAAGCCCCAAGTCCCTGTTACAGGACAACTGCTATGTTCTGTTAATGCATCAAGCAGCAGTGGTAGAAAATATTGATGACAGGACATTGCCTTATGAGTAGGCAATCCGAGTCCAGTTCAGAAGGCTAAATTGCAGAATACAAAGCTCTAGTTACAGTAGCCGATCAGTAAGAGCATTGTATCTGAATGTAATCTCTACTACAAAAGTACAGTGCGTGTGTGAATAATTTATTACCATATTATACATTTCCACTTCAATGTAGTCTACTATTTTTTTCCATTTACACTAAAAATGTGGGTAGAGTGCCAGTTTAAAGTAAGGAAATGCTTTGGCTTGCATGTGTTTAGCTGGCAGGATACAGAGTTTTGGCATCGAAATCCAACAGCTGCACTAGAAGTAAAAGTGTCTTTCATCCTTTTTTTTTCCCCCCCAGAAAGTAGTAATCTGATGCACAGAGTCTTTCTCAGGTGGAAGCTGGTTTAGGGTCTTGTGGTGGTCTGCTCTACCCGCTCAGTTCTTCATAATGAATTATGCCAGTCTTACATATTAGTAAGGACTTCTAATGTATTGTACAAATACGCAAATCCCCTCCCCACCAACTAGGATTTCAAGGTCATAGCAATTTATCATTTGTATTATACAGTTTTTGCATGTTAACAGCCTGCATCTAGCTGATGTGCTTAAGCTGGGTACACACATATTCAAATGTCGGGCCGTTCTTCCGTTCTGGGACGAACGGCTGTTCGATTGTATAGGTGTGTACGCTGGCCCGAATCCCTCTGTACGATCGATTAACGGCCAAAAACTGTCTTGTCCGTCCATACTCGGTCGGTCGAAGGTTCAGTGCTGTTTAATATTCATCCGACAGGACGGGCCCATATCGGAACAAAAGTGCAGTGTGTACACACGTTCGATCGATATGCTGGTCGTTCTTGCGATTATACTGCCATGTGGGCATTCCATAGCTGCAGGATCTCTCCTACAGCACAAGAAGCGTTCGCCTCTCACCATGTATATATAAATAATCATAATATAAATGCACCCCATCTTTATAGCGGGTCGCCGTATCTGTCCCTAGTCACCCTGCCGGCTGCTATAAAGACGGGGTACACGACTACAGTCAGCCGGCAGGGTGACTATGGACAGCGCAAGGAAATAAAAGATTTGTAATGGGATAATTAATTTGTGTTTATTGGACAAATATAGGACCAGGCTCCCATATACCAGGCTTGACACTCAGGGTGAGATTTAATAGGATGAGAGATTCAGAAAGTCAGAGATTTGGTGAGAAATCTCCAGGTTTTTTTAAAGCGGCAATCCTTTACACTGCAAAATAAACTGGTTTGGCCATGTAAATGATTGCCGCTTTAAAAAACCTGGAGATTTATCTCCAAATCTCTCACTTTCTGAATCTCTCATCCTATTAAATCTCACCCTCAGTGTAGTACTATTATTTATGCAATAAACTGCTTTAAACTAATGTGTCAAGTTATTGTATCACTATTTGTTCAGGATATAACTTTGTATATTTATTAGAATGCACGTATATCAAGCTCCTCCAAGAGTCTTCTAGATGTAGTATTAATTAAATGTTAGCTTAAAAAATCTATACACACAAGGGGAACCAAGACTTTATGGTGTACTTTTATCTCTCCCAGCGTTGCTCTCAATCAGCAACCCGGTGCACCTTATCTCGGTATTGAGCCTTTTGGATCAAAGTTCCTACAAAAGGACACTTACTACAAAGAGTTATGATGTCCTGCAGTGAATGGAGTGCTGATTATATATGATTCCTGCAGTTAGGATGAGCTAAAGAGATGTCGGGGAACAGTGGCTTGTAAATCATTAATTGTCGGCAGATTTGGTCAGCGTCCCCGCACACTCTATTAAAGCTTCAATATTGATTAATGTCTTAAAGTGATGCCTCTAATGTGTTGGGCAGTGAGGCATTAAATACATTAACAGCAGGCAAATGGTTACAGGGTCTCTCATACACCGTGCTTCCTTGACAAACTGCTATAAAGATGGGGGGAAATGTCTACAGTCAGCAGGCAGGTTGACTATGGACAGATACGGCAAACTGCTATAAAGAAGGGGGAAAGCGTCTACAGTCAGCCAGCAGGGTGACTATTTACAGATACCACAAACTGACTGTAGTCGCGTACCCCGTGTCTTTATAGCAGTTTGCCGTATCTGTCCATAGTCACCCTGCCGGCTGACTATGGACAGATACGGCAAACTGCTATAAAGATGGGGGAAAGCGTCTACAGTCAGCCGGCAGGCTGCCCCGACTTTTGTTTAGGATCTGTACTCACGCCTCTTTGTTTTGGCATGCCCTTAACCCAGCCCATTATGATAATTTTGTATAGATAGATAGATAGTAAAGTAAGTATATAAGTAAAATGGTACAGGTGTGTACGCGCGTATTGGCTGCTGTTTGTGGACGGTCCGTCGTGTCTATGGTCGGTCGAACGGTCGCAAGAAAACAGGGATTGTATATATGTGTACCCAGCTTAAGTCTGTAGCTGGAGAGGCACTGGTTACCCCTGCCCGATGTGTCTAGGAGTAAGAGGTTATGTACTAAAGGCCAGTTTGCAATGTGTCCTGGTGATATAGCCCTGGACATGTTAGATTACTATAAAGAACATACCTTTGGCTGCTGATGCGTTTCTCCTTATACTGCTTTTCCACTGACCCCCCAAAAAAATGAGCTTTTGCACATGAACGCTTACCTACCTGGGATTTTTATCGGTGGAAACCACCACAAATCAAAAATCCCCCGTAAAGTGACCCAAGGTTTTTAGCGGGTCTTTCCCAGGTAGGCTGAAGTGGAAACAGCTCTTACCTGAAGATTTAGACCTGGGATTTGCAGAAAGCCACGGATTGGTCTGTCCTGGGCATTTTCTGCTGATGTTATCACCCAAGGACCAGAGCCCAAGCAGGAGAGGAGGACTGTTCACTGTTTCAGCTGGCACAGAGGTGGGCAGAACTAGGCACACACAGCCTGCTGGGCAAGAAGAACATGCTGTAATGTGTGATGTAATCAGGGCTCTCCTCCTGCGCAAATACTGACTGAGAGAATGAGCCCTCTCTGCCAAGAACTGCACTCTCCTCCTCCAAATATGACACTGTACTAGGAAGCAGGGAAGCGGTACATCTGTCAGAACAGACTTAGGTCTACAGTCATTAGGTCTACCCCGGAAGGTCGACTTGCCCCAAGGTCGACAGGGTTAAAGGTAGACATGGGTCAAGGTCAACATGACTTAAGGTCGACATGGTTCTAGGTCGACAGTCATTAGGTCGACGTGAGTTTTTTTTTTTTTACAGTTGGAGTTGAAGCGCAGCCCCTCGCATCGCTCGCTTCGCTCGCAATGCTTCGGGCACGGTGCCTCGCTACGCTCGGCACACTATTTTATTCTCCCACCGTGCCCTAGTGGATGGTAGGGCATGAAATACCGCCTGTCGGCACGTTGGCTCAAAAAAGTGAAAAACTCATGTCGACCTAATGACTGTTAACCTTGGCCCATGTCGACCTTTAACCCTGTCGACCTTGGGGCCAGTCGACCTAATGACTGTCGACATTGGCCCATGTCGACCATGGGGCCAGTCGACCTTCCATGGTCGACCTAATGACTGTAGACCTAAATCTGTTCTGACAGATGTACCGCTTCCCTGCTTCCTAGTGACTGTCGACCTAAGTGTGATCTGACAGATGACCGTTTCCCGGATGCAGTGTCTGAAGCTGTATCCTGCTCTTTATTACTGTGTAAAACAGCAGAAAGTTGCAAGCATTAAGCTTGCAGCAGGGCCCTCTAACCCCCAAGTCTGTCTGTTACCCAGTTTGTTATATCACTGTCTACTATTGTAAAGCGCAACGGAATCTGTTGCGCTATATAAGAAACTATAAATAAATAAACTCAGAGCAGCACACGGTTATCACATTGGCCGTCACGGCTGCTATGCTTTGAGCACTCTCTCCCTCCCTTTTGCCCACTTTCATTGACCTCATCTTTTGGAGCCAGAATCAAGGCCATTTATTATGACAACCCATGTTTTGTTGATCTTTTCATTTATTCAGTGGAAAGAGTAACGACCCCGGGTATACAGTGCGGTTGAAGCGGGGGGGGGGGGAGGCATTGGAGAGTGAGCCTCTGCAAAATACTGGGTAAAATAGACCTGGGATTTTGGTGGGAAAGTGGTATTAGCGCTAGTAAGATACAGAACACCGATATGGTTTCTGCATGTGCGGATAGACCATGTTTTTATCCAATAAATCACTATTTTGAGGTCACTTAAGTTGAATGCCCAAAGCATCAATGTTAAACCTCCCGCTGGTGCAACTTTGTATAAAAAGTATACATTATATTTTTACAGCAG
Source organism: Crinia signifera (assembly GCF_055691185.1). Classification (NCBI taxonomy): domain Eukaryota; kingdom Metazoa; phylum Chordata; class Amphibia; order Anura; family Myobatrachidae; genus Crinia; species Crinia signifera. Next base: position 210,466,081 of record NC_139221.1, on the reverse strand, counting down.
CAGAAGGGGATCATGTAATGTAAGTATAGCCTTTAGTAAAAACACAGTAGGATTCCAGCATAGGTCATACCTCAGAGTTCATCTCCCGATACCTCACCCCTTGTCCCTAGCTTGTTGGCAGCAGAGACCCTTATCTGTATAAATGATGGATACGATATTATCACTTGATCTCTGATTCAGTAGTATGTAATCATCTTCGACAGAAGTCCGAAAAATTGTGGCTTGTGTTTATCATCATGTCCCAGCTTCCACTGATTGAGTGTAATAGATGGTGTGTTAAATGTGTGTTTAAAATTGTATTTCCATTTCATAATTTACACTATTTCATTTTGTATTAGAAGCTTTTATTGGTACTTTGCTTGTAGAAGTGTATGGCAATGCAAAACTGTTAATGTCAAAACAAAGTTTCATATTTCTTCTGATCATCCGTTTCATTTAGTTCCCAAAGTCTTCACCACATAATAAGTCTTTCTTATCTAACTTTAGCAATGATTCTTCTAAAGCCGCATAATCTGGAAAATGCACAGCTGATGCTTAGAAATTGGATCCATCTTTAGTATTCATCATGCAAAACAATAGCCACAAGTCCTAATACTACACATACAGTAGTGCCTGGTTTTACCAGTTCAAATGCCTACTGATCATGAATGCTGGTGCATTTCTAGCACATAGCTGCAAGTAAAGCTACCCAGCAGCCTGAATTGGCCTCAGGGAGAGCATATGCACACATTTATTCTCTGTCCCAGGGACGATACAGTGAGAGAGAAAGATGGATAAATAGTTTTTTGCATATGTATACAGACATTGATACTGTAAGTGACTTCACTGCTTACAATGTAAATTGTCTGTGCAATAGAACACCATTATTAGAATATGAACATGGTTTATTAATGATTTGTCATAAGTTTGAATACTACTCTAAATCCTTATGCTTTGGAAACTATCATTGAGCTAATCATTTGTGAATGCCAGACATGGCTGTTATGTGTAAGAAACCTTATTGGCATTGTTAGGGTTCCATATATAGCAATGCCTGTATAGTGTGGGGATAGTAAATGACTGTCACCTCTGATGTCGGACCAGACAAGCCTGAATTGTCCACACTAGTACAATGCGTCCCTTTCAGAGACGCATCCATCTCTGATGGTGCAAGGCTAATGTCTGACCCATAGAATGACTTTCTTTTGATGAGTAGGCTACAGTGTTGTTTTGTATCGCCCATCAATATGCAGTAGAACAAGCAAGTTGCCAATGTTTATTTGTATTGTATCTTACAAATTCATTAAAGATTTACAAATATAAGATTTTCCTTTCTGGTGTGATTCTAGGAATCTGACTACATGTATAAGCAATGCTCTTGTTACGGTTGAACTGTTGTGCACTGGTATATGAGTAAGGCATGTGAATTCCATTTGGATTTTGCTGCTGCTTTTTCACATTCTTTTATTTCTGGTCTAATGTATTTTCCCCCGTTTTCTTTGAACAGTTGAAAACAGCGAGCACTGTGATTTCACTATTCTGCGGAACATGTTGATAAGGTAAACAGGCCAGGCATGGCTTACTGCTGATTGTAGGATTGTTTGGAACTGTATTAAGCTTTGTAAGGTTGTCATCCTAACTTACTGTTATTATACATGTATGTGTTTTACATATCTACTGTATGTAATACCCCTTTCACACAGCACCTATAATCTGGGTTACTGCAAGGTCAACCTGGGTGGTGGTGCAGTGTTAAAGCACCAGACTGAATAACCCCAGTCGACCAATGCAGCAATTCAACTTTTTGATGTAAACCCGCTTTCCCTGTGTATAATGGCCGGCCTGGGATCAAAATCCTGCGTGCACCCTGGCTTTAGTGATACAAAAGTGGTACAAGTTGGCTGTTCTTTATTTACTATGTATTTTTGTTGTTGATGAGTGTCACAAGTACAGAAACCCCTTCAGAAGAAAAAGAATCCTAATGGTTACCTGATGATGAATTCCCGGTACCAGTCCCATCAGTAATGCTATTTTCTAATTACACCATACTGAGAACTGGTGATTGTGGCATGTTAAGGTGCTATATATGTGGTTTGCAATGACCAATAAAGGGGCATGTGTTAATGGTTGACGGTCTGTAGTTGTGTCCTCAAATGCTATTGTTGCAGTCGCCACAAACAACCCTTCTCGGCACCAAACGTGTGCATCCAGAGTATGTGTAACAGTGCTGGGATAAATATCCCTGCATAGTACATGTAAGGCGTTGCTGCATACTTAGTCATTTTGTGCTGCACATTTGCCACACTAACACACATTGTACTGAATTTTCTGCAGTTAAAAATGTATGATGATTTTTGGGGTCCATGTACTTAGGGGAGATAGTGGGGGCAAAAACGGAAAATAATGAAATTCCTGTACAGGTCACTTTTCAACATGTTCTATGTATTTTTCTCTGCCAGCTAACTCTAAGTGCAGGCAGCCACAGATTGTGTTGTGTGACAGAATTTGATTGATTGCAATGGGCAACAACACCTCTTAATTTTTTGAAGCTTTAGTAAATTTACCCCTAAGTATATGGACCCCTTTGTCTTCAATTGAAAACTCTCTTACTCTTGCTGTACATACAACCATTTATAATGTATTACATGGTCAGTTATTGGCATTCGCTGCACAGATGATTGTGTGATATTTGGTGCTTTCTATTTAGACAGAATATTGTATAATGCAAAGGACCATTTTAACCATGATAAAATAAACTAAAAGTTTGTGATGTGTAAATGTTTTTATTAATCCACAAAGTAACACTAGAGGCTAATGGTTCTGTTCACATCATGTCTCCATTTGCTCAGAACTCACATGCAGGATCTGAAGGACGTCACCAATAATGTACATTATGAGAACTACAGGAGCAGAAAGCTGGCGGCTGTGACTTACAATGGTGTGGATAACAACAAAAACAAAGGACAGCTAACAAAGTAAGTGCCAGCCACAAGGTACAGTCACATCGGTCTCTTCTGTCCTGTTATCATCTATCCATTTTTTTCTTACCATTCCATTTCTGTCTCCACTTGTGCCATCATGTTTCATACCCGTCATACAACAATTTTATTTATTTTTTTTGTATCCTCCCTGTCTCATTCCACCCGTTGTGGCATTATTTTAAAACAGACATATGTTGTGTTCTGTAGAGAAGTGTTGCTTTTATAGCCTAGTAGGATTTGTAGTGAGCCCGGTTACTGTCCGTTATGCTGCTATGTATTTATTTTTGCTGTGCAATTATTTTGTTTGTACCTAAGAGCAACAATATGCAAGAGAAGTTGGGGTGCATCAAGAAATGTACTGTTCTCAGTAGTTATTGCAGTTAAAACGAGTTTACGTCAATTATGGGTGATCTAGTAACCACTGTGCAGAATTCCTATTCGTGCTGATGAATGTGTATTGGTAGGCCTGCAAAGAAAAGGAATGTGCAACATAGGCGATGATTTGCTTTTTGTAGTACACTATCTGTTTTTCATTTTGTACGAGGCCAATTAAAGTTCAGGATCCTGTTGGAATGGTTTAGTTGATCTGATTTTGAGCATAGTATGCCACCCAGTGGCTGATTGTAAGAAGCTACAACAGTAATGGTTCTGGGAGAAGTTACTGAATCATAACCCTCTGCTCAGTCTTTTGCAGAGATTACGTATTCTATAGCAATTGTAGTTGAGGTTTAGTGTATATGACATATAAGGCATACTTTAATGATTTGACCATTCTCAAAGTACTTTATATAATAAGGGACATTTATTATCAAACATTCATAAAGTAGTCAGTGAACAAGTACTGTAGTTTGTAGTTTTCTCCCTCCCTTTTTTATGTAACATATGCCGTTAAACTGACCGACCAAAACTACCACGTGCAGCCAGCTGGAGACTTACATAAATTTATTTTGGAAGCCCAGAAATAATTTGAAGTTCAGGAAATTATGAATGACAATATGAAGAGGAATGTTTTCCAAACCCGTTAATTTAAAGTAAAAAACAATAAAGCAATTAGTTACACAGTAGCCGTACCTCAGCTGGTATGGAAGATGGTGTATTTGATATTAAGGCTCATTTTGGGTACACTAAACCTATGTTTTTGTACATATTTAACAATCATTTTGAACAGTTGCTTATGACATTACTCTAATGTTTAGGGAAGTGAGATAACAAATACATCACAACACAATGATGTACAAGGTGCCAAAGGAATCAGGTTATGTATTGTCTATTTGTCTAAAATTATGAATCTGATATGAGGTTGTCCCAAACATAAGTCATTAAAGGACATCATCTGTTTTAGCAGTATTTTGGTTCAAAATATTTGAAGTACCTCCAATAACCGTTAATTAGTGGCTGGAAATTAGTGTTTTTATGCTCTGTACACACTACACTACACTATGTCATCCAATCTGCCGGATCGGGACAACATTTCGGGCACATTGTAAAGTATACCCGCTATGTCACTGTCTATGCGCATTCCCGCATATACTTCGCGACACCTTGCATGTAGGCCCGCCGAAGTTACGGTCTGTAAATGGCCGATACAATTCCCCCTGCTGCTGAGGTCGCAGTTTACACACTTCGCCTAGTGTGTACTCCGCTTCAGGGGGCGTGCCGGATTAAGCTTTTGGGGGGCACTTTTGACAGGGAGGCCCGATCCCCTTATGTCAGCAGCTCAAGTCCTACCATGAGGCAGCAGCGCAAGTCTTACTTGAGCTCCAGAGCCTTCTATTGAGCTGTGTGGGGGAACTGATTCTGTTCATCCCCAGCCTCCGTCACCAGGAGCAGCGCAACAACTGTTGCAGCCATGGGATAGCCTTTTGACCTATAGGGCAAATGCAAGTAAGATGGCCCTGACTTTACTATCCATGTATTACATTGGAAAATGGTCTCTAATGTGCATAATGGATTCAACAGTATATAAAATTTATTGAAAATTGACTGGTATGCAACACATTGACTATATTCTAAAAAGTATGACTACCCTGCACGCTTGACATGCTTCAGCACTACTTCTTCCTGGTAGTGTAGCAGCTCCAGTTCAGTCTGCCAGGATGTCTTAGGGATGGCCATTGACCATCAATGATTCAAGATCATTGATGGTCACATTCAGATGCCAAGCAGTTTTACCATCAATGGCATGCTGGCATAGCATCGCAGAATTATTATTACCAGTTTTTTATTTCATACACATATTCTGCAGCGATTTATGGAGAATACTTGGCTATTCACATCAGTCCCTGCTCCAGTGAAGCTTACATTTTATACACACAGACACACATTCATACTAGGGTTAATTTTGTTTGGGGTCCATTAACTTACCCGTATATTGTTGGATTGTTGGAGGAAACCCATGCAAGCACGGGGAGAATATACAAACTCCACACAATTATTGCCATGGTGCGAATCAAACCCATAACTTCAGTGCACTGAGGCAGTAATGCTAACCATTACACCGTCTGTGCTGCTAGGCTGTCATCCTGTAAATCTGCACCACCACTGGCTCCAAGTTCGGCAGCATTACAGATTTATTAAGTTTGAAAATGAATTATCAAGATTTATTAAGTTTGAAAGTGCAAATTAAGTCTCAGTAGTGGTGACAGTCACTGTATGTATTCCAGGGTTGGGCTGTGTCTGGCCTCACTGATGTGTCATTCAGCCTGCTGCTGCAGCCTATCCCATGACCTCTCCCTGCTTTTTGTTTTTTTTTACCACAGCCGCAGAGCAGTTTCCATTTTTTATTTTAATTGTTAAATGCCAACTTACTGCTGGTCCCCTGGGAATTCCCTCGCAACCATGATTAAGTAGTCAATTACAAGATTTTTATAATCCTACATAAGAAAGTCTAATTTTTTCACTTTTGCAAAAATTGGAGAAATCAGCCATTTGAAACATTTTAAAAGCCTCAATTATTTTGCTATTGACCAGTCATAAAATATTTTGCCATTTTTTAGTGTACAGGCTTATTTCCCAATTTTTCAACATAATGTGGTTACTATCCACAATAAGGAATGCAAAGTTGTTGTTGTTTTTTTCAGTTGGTTGGTGTGTAAATCAGGATCACACAGCCACATAAGTCCTGCAGCTATTCATATATTCCCCATAATAATGGTTATGGTATGAAAATGCTTATTTATAACCTGAGGCTGTATTGCTTTTCAGATCCTGGCTCACAGATTGATGTTTGTTTCCCTGACAGAATAGCCATCTTTTCCTAAATTTACATTAAAGCATTTGGAGGGTTTACTGCTTAAATAAAGCAGATACACCATTTGTGTGTATGTGTATATATATTTTTTTTCTGAAATCTTAATCCTTTAGAATTTTGGTATGGTGACTAAGGTGTGGGTTGCCAATGATTGCTTTGATGGTGTGAGTGGAAGTCTGGAAGTGTGATTGGCTGTTTCTGTTTTTATTTTATTTGTATGGCCAAAAATATTTTTTTTTTTTGTTCTGCTATTTATTTAATTATTTTCTGGGTGGGTTAACCAGGGATTGCTTAGTCAATGTTTGCGTGCTTGGCCCTAGTATGTGTCTGCGTGTACAGAATTTAATTTACAATCTGTTGTTTGTTTGTTTGTTTGTTTTTCAATAGAGTTTTTGGAGTGCTCATTTTCTAAACTATTTTGTATACCTGGATCCCAGACCCAAAATAGCTGTGACTTGTCCAAAGTTACCTGAAGCTAGATTCCCACCGAACCTTTTTGGTACATCATATTCTAACCCGGTGGTCCTCAACCTCGGTCATCAAGCCCCTACCCCTAACAGTGCATGTTTTCCATGTCTCCACGCAGAATCACATGTGAAATAATTAGCTCCTCCTGTGGATCTTTTAAAATGCATCAATGATTGAGACACACACTGTGGCTGGAGGTGGAGAACACACTGGTAACTGGGGGGAGGGGGTATTGGAGACATACACACTGTGGTTGGAGGAGAGGGGTGCATTCACATTGGTGACTGGGGGCATGGAGACAGTTGGGGGCACACACTTGTGACTGGGGGAGGGTGACATGGAGACAAGACAATGCAGACATAAGGGGAAATCATAAATGCTGGTGATTGGGGGAGAAAGGACATGGCAGTACACACATTAGTGCCTGTTGGGACAATACTTTACATACTGGTGACTGGGGGGACGGACTGTGGAGACATTCACACTGAGGACAAAGAGACAAATGGGGACATGGAGAGACAGCCAGCTATACAGTGCATAGGAGCAAATGTATTAAGAAGAAAAGATAAAGCACCAGCCAATGAACTGCGTTTGAAAATTACAGTTGTGAGTTGATTGGCTGGTGCTTTAGCTCTTTTCACTTTATCTCCAGTTTATCTCTTCTCCAGACTTAATACATACCCCCCCCCCCCCCCCCCACACACACACACTCTGCTCAGTAGTACAGCACACTCTACAGCATGTGCTGTGCTGTTGACGGGCACAGCATAAGCTCTCACACTGTAAAACACGCACAGCATGAGCGCTTATGCTGCTACTGCCCGGGAGGGGGGCTGATCAGGACCCCCTCCAGCAAGCCTGGTCCTGGGTATTTAGCACCCGTCCTTCCTCTTGACGGCCTTGGGCACAGGGGGAATCACTGTCTAAAGTCAGTTAAGTCAATTTGCTGCTCTCTTCGGTGGCGTTGCTGTCCTTTCAACATTTCGGCTGTCAAACATGCAACGAAACCGCAGCAGCAGTGACAGGCACTACTCCACACTTGCGCTGTCCTGCAATGCATAAACACAACAAGCGCATCGCACCAAAGTGCTGCCATGCGGGATCACAAGGTTGCTGTGCGCTGCAGCCAGCGGGTGGGGAGGGGGAATCCGCAGGCTGCAAGATCACTGCTGGGCAGTGTTCGGGAAGCGGCTACGTTGAATTAAAAAAAAAAAAAAATTGGTGCTTGAAGTGAAATGCTGGTATGCCATACTCTTGAATACTGGCCCACATCAAGCACTGCCCATACTTGTATACCAACATCAAGATTAGCCCATGCTTAGCTAGGCTAGTTCTACTCTCCCCCCCCCCCATCACACAGATGTAATTGCTAATAACTTGTGAATGCTAAGTAAATTATTAAATTTAAAAGCATGTGTACTGATACAGCTATGACCAATATTAATTGCACATATTAATTCACCAGGTAATTTTATTTGCAACTCTCAAACTAATCAATCTTTACACCCTGTATTTGGCTGTTCTCTTATCACTTTAATCTGTTGCTAAGACAAACTTTCCTGTCTTTACCTGCTTTATGCATTCCTACATGCTCCAATAAAGATCTTCTCTAATTTGATTAATTTTGGCTTAATTTTCCTTCAGTGTAAGCATGCTAAGTCCTTGTATTTTTTGTTTGTTTTTGTTTTTTAGACTTGACACAGTTGAAGGCATGTAAGTGGTCTTTTTAAACTTATGTATACATTTTGCCCATTTAATTGTTTTATGTTACTATGTAGGCAAAAGGCAAGAATATTAAAAACTTTTAATCATTTAAAATAATTGATACCTTGGAGTAAAATATCAGTCGCACATGTTTTTATGAACGTTCAGATAAATACTTTTGGTTGTGGGAATTTTTATTTATTTTTAATAAAAAATGTAATAGTGCTGTGAATTGAAAAGACAAATTAGGGGGGTATGTAGTCCTGGATTCCGACTGGCGGAACGTCCCTACGGTTGAAATCCCATCCTTTTTCGCTGGCTTCCGACACTAATTCGACTGTTGGTATTCAATGTACCTATAGTCGAATTTCGGAATGTCCTGAAATCTGCAAAAACGGGTGTGAATTTGACAATCCACACCCGTTTCAGACAAAACAGATCTGACTTTAAAAAAAAGTCAGGTCTGACAGCCTTCAATGCTATCGGTAACTACAGCATTAAATAGGCGAGTGCGGCACAGGTTGAATACTCCTACAAATTAGATTGGGTTTTGTTCTGGGAATACAACGTTATCTCTAGATGGGCAAGGAATTTATTTTTTGTATCCCCATGTAGTGTAATCATATCCTGTGTTGCTCTTACTGAGTATCAGGCTATTAATCCTACTTAGTGTTCACTCTAGGTGCAGAGTACTGACCAGTTGGGGGGGGGGGGTGCATATTTACATTTTAGATGACAACGTTATAGACACAGTTAATGCAGATACCCCGCACCTAGAGTTGATACTAGGGTTCAAGTCAATTGGGTGCAACTACACAACCGTAGTAAGTGCAGCTGTATGCTGCACATATGTTGCTGCTAAACTCATACCTTTGGTTTAGTCCCGTTGGAAAGCATACATAGATATGAGTCCGGGATGAGATTGGTACGTGAGGGTGGTGAATTCCCATGCTGTTGGCATTTCTACGCCATTATGGTGTTAACTTGCTACTAATGGAATTCCATCCATCTCTGAATTGGGCCCTTAGTCCCAAACTCATAAACAGCAATTTACATCCGTTGTATTAGATTAGATCTCTACTATGTAACTCTCTGTACTATGTGCAGTTTCAGCTTCCATGTATATTCACTTACAAATGGGGCCATTCTCTGCGTGTCCACCGGCGTGCAATACGCTGGTATCTGGTGGATGGCAATCCGGCTCCATCTGTACTAGAGCAACATAATCTGACCATATAGGAAATGGAATACTACTTGAAGCATAAGATAGAAATACATCTGAAAAATAATCCTGCATTTTCGAAAGGAATAGGCTTATAATGGCAGATATTTTCTACATGGTGGGTGTTGCAAAAGGATCATCAAGACATTGTTTAGATTGACAAGAAATGGTCATCAAGGAAAAGGTCAACAGGAGTTACACCTTTTTTTATTTTGGTATCCATGTTGACACCTGAGCAGGTGGTCCCACATTTAGTGTACCACGTTCCCTTGCAAGCTTTGGGCCAGGTGCCTTGCTCTGCTACTGATGCACTTGGAACACTTTACAATTTCCAATCAGAGTCCACGTGAATGGTTATGTATGAAAACGTCAATAAATGGAGAAAAAAGAATCCTAAAAATGTCATGTGGACCTAGCAGACTGTCATTCATCCAGACACTGTACAGTACTAGTAATGTGTCCTCCATCTAGCCTCAATATGCTATGCAGTGTGAAACACCTGGTGCAAATGATCAGCCAGGTTCTGTGCAGCTCTGCTGACATTGTTATTATTTTTTTCGAAAATGCGTCTTAATAGCGCCGCAATGTAGGGTGCACGAGCAGTGTGTACGGATTTGTTTGATATGAGATTTGTATGTGGTCTGTGACGTAGTCTGCAAACAGAGCAGAAAATAACGTATTGGTAACAAAAGCTGCTGCTATTGTATATGTATTGATTCAATTGTTTTTTAAAGCCACAATAATTAGCTGGTACCCATTGTTGCAATTCAATATTGCACCTACTGAGCCCGATTAAAGTGCAAAACCCTACTAAACTAATGGTTTGTGGAAAAAAAGTGCTTTTTGAGTCTCAGCCAACTTTTTCTCAGATTTCAGCCAGTCACTTCTACAGAAAGCGAGCTGCAGTGTCTGCCGCAGGGCTTCCGATCAGAGCAACAATTGAAAAGCTATGATAGGTGACCATAACTTAAGAAGTCCGTAAAAACAATTAAATAGCCCCCATAGATCAATAACAAGTGCCATGTATCAAATTAATCAGCACAGTCTCCATAGTCACATTATGTTGCGATGTAAGATGCATTTTCAGCAAAAAGATGCCCTATGCTAGAAGATGCTAAAGCGACGTGTCATGTCAAGGATCGGTTTGGGATTACTGCAGCTAAAGTGTAAGAAGACACATCTTGTATGCAGTCTATTCTCGAAATGCTTGGGGATTCTGTTTTCAACCCCATTGTGTAACAAGCCTCAGACATACTACACGGTTATGTCAGGATATGTCAGGAGGGCTCTTGTGAGCAGTAGCGTTTAAAAAAATGTGTATTGTGTATGCATCAGGCAGGGCCTCAGACAGGGCCTCCTGCACCCAGGCAGGGCCTCCTGCACCCAGGCAGGGCCTCAGGCAGGGCCTCCTGCACCCAGGCAGGGCCTCAGGCAGGGCCTCCTGCACCCAGGCAGGGCCTCAGGCAGGGCCTCCTGCACCCAGGCAGGGCCTCCTGCACCCAGGCAGGGCCTCAGGCAGGGCCTCCTGCACCCAGGCAGGGCCTCAGGCAGGCCTCCTGCACCCAGGCAGGCCAGAATTGACTAAGTTATGACATGTTGCCCATAGCAGCAAAACAGATTCTATCATTTATCTTCTATAAGGTGCCAAATAGATATTAGAATCTGGTTGCATTATGTAACATCCCATGTTTAATAGAACACATCTAAGTAAATATACACCACAGAGCCTCAAGCAGAAATTCCTACTCCTCAGGTTTCTATATTTCCAATCTTGAAATGTTTCCACTTCCTAGTTCTTTACATGGCTGAGTATTAGTTTAATGGAATTTCTGCATTCACTTTAGATTTTTCATGTTTATTGAATCGGTGTGCCGTGTTTACTTATATGGGTATTAAAATATATTAATTGTGTTTAAAAACATTTTGAACCAACCTCAGATATTTTAATGCAGAATATTACTTTAAGAAGAATACTTTTTCATAGGGGCTTACTGTCACTATGTACAGAGTTCTAATAAGACTAACCCCATTGCCATGTTGTGTCCTCATTGGATCCCAAACTACCAGTTCTGTGAGCTAATCTTTATTTATTGAGTACTATGCAATGAGTACCATATGCAATTGCTGATCGTAAGTGTACTTCTATTTAATATATATTGTTTGTTGTTGGTTATTGATTAAACAAATCGGCTACAAATACATTGTCATTCCATTCGCCATCATCATTCCTTTCTGTATTATGCAGCTATTATTTTTGTGTTATCTGTTACTTGATTCTTGATGGTGATATACGTTAATGCTACTCTCATTAAATTGGATTCTATACATTTTAGGAGCCCCCTTGCTCAGATGGAAGAAGAGAGAAGGGAACACGTGGCTAAGATGAAGAAAATGGAGATGGAAATGGAGCAAGTGTTTGAGATGAAAGTCAAAGAAAAAGTCCAGAAACTGAAGGATTCTGAAGCAGAAGTAATGACCGTTTCCTGTTTTGTTCTCTTGTTTCATAAGTTAGACCTGCATTATCAGTTTATCAGCTATTTTAGATTTGGTCCCTTGTTAACTTTTATCCACAATAGTATATTTTATGCTGTGTACACACTGTGAGATTTACCATTTGATTTTGACTATATAGTCAAAATCGAATCGTTCTCATAGACATCGAATAACGTTGAACATGAGTTTAAAGCTGCTAATGTGCACTCCCGTTCAGCTGAAATAGAATAGCCAAATAGACAGTGCAGCAATGACTATATAGTACAGATCTGTACTATATAGGCAGAATCGAATGCGTGAGTTTTACCTGCCCTGTGATTTGATCCGGATCAAATAGCAAGGCTACTGCACAGTGTGTACACAACATAAGTTTACTGAGGACTGTTTATACAGAAATGTAGCTGCTTTTTATAGCATTGCACACCATAAAACCAAGCCTATCCCAGCTTTCCTGGCTGTAGACCAATAGTTTTAATTTTATGTGGTCTTTCAAAGTTGCTATATATGTCTCTTCGAGCAAGATAAGTATTACTGATACACTACTGTTCATGCGCTCACAGCTCCAGCGACGTCACGAGCAGATGAAAAAGAACCTTGATGCTCAGCACAAAGAGTTGGAAGAAAAGCGGCGTCAGTTTGAAGAAGAGAAGTTGAACTGGGAAGCTCAGCAGCGCATTCTGGAACAGCAGAACTCTACCAGGTATGAAGCTTCCATGCTTCACACTAACAATGCTGGGAATGGGTATGCTGTGATTGACTTTATTTAGGATATGAGGGCCACAAAGTGATTGGATTGAGGACCTGTTCTCATCATTATTTGATTGTGCCTACTGAAAACGTGTTTTTATTTTTTTTCTGGAACACGTTGGCATTAAATTGAAAAAAAAAAAAAAAAAAAACACATCCCCGGCACATGTATTAAGGAAGGGTTATCGGAATTCACATATTAGATCTGTTGGATTTGAAGAAGAGATCAAACATCTGAGAAACTCTGCAATGCTTTATTTGACAGCGCATGTTTAATGTTGTCATAACGATGTAGCTATAAATGGAACCCATAGCTTTCAAAAATTGAAATCCGTCACCATAGCAACAAATGGAACAATTTTACATAGAGTAAATAGCTCCCCCTGAAAATAGGCTTATACGTCAATGTAAGGATCCCTTACATGTTTTACATTATTCTACAATTTTACTTTGTTTTATGTTTTATCTAAAGTTAAAAAATCCATCACCAGATAGATAAAAAATGTTTTTAAAAACTTACCGTATATACTCAAGTATAAGTCGACCTGAATATAAGCCGAGGCACCGAATTTTACCCCAAAATCCTGGGATAAATCATGGACTTGAGTATAAGCCATGGGGAGGAAAGGAGAGCAGGGGTTTGAATTAGTTGTGACAACAGGTGTCCCTCCTAATCTGCTCCATCTCCCCACCGTACCTCCTCCCATCGGCGCTGCACTCTCCCCAGGCCGGATCTCCTCTTTGTCCCCAGCACGTATATCCGCAGCGCAGGGTCCCAGCTCTCCAGCGCTGGGTGTGGTCCTCTCTCTCCCAGGGTCTCTGCAGCAGCGCAGGGTCCCCAGCGCCGGAGTTCCTCACTCCGTGTCCCACAACCCTGCCCTGGGCTTCCGGCAGTGGCAGCTCCATGCTCCCTTCTCCCCGTGTTCCTGCAATGTGGCCCTCATTCGAATGTAAGCCGAAAGGATTTTTCTGCACAAAAAATGTGCTGCAAAACTCGGCCATTCTCTAGTATGTACGATATTCTAAAATAAGTTATATACAGCATATTGTAAGTGAATGTTGCAGTTTTTTTTATTTTTTTTATAAATATGTATAATATTTAAATGCATAGAGTGCATCCGGAAAGTATTCACAGCGCTTCATTTTTTCAACATTTTATGTTACAACATCAGTCCAATAAAAATGTCCTCATTTCTACACACAATACCCATAATGACCACATGAGAAGTGTTTGTGATTTTTTTATTTTTAATAAATTTGCAAAAAATCTCCCAAACACTTCTCATGTTGTCATTATGTGGTATTGTGTGTAGAATTTTAGGGGGAAAAGTTGAATTTATTCCATTTTGCAGTAAGGGTGTAACATAATAAAATGTGGAAAAAGTGAAGCGCTGTAAATATTTTCCAGATGCACTGTCCTTGCCCCTCTGCATTCATTCTCATTCTCTCTCTCTTATACGTGCATGCCCTCTAAAGGGGCATGCACACACAGATGTCTCTCTCTCTCTATTCTCTCTCTCTCTCTAAACAATTCCAAGCTGCCTACAGGTGTAGTTCTACACTGTGATTTCAGGCTCACCAAATAGCTCCTCTAAAGGGGCATACACACACAGATGTCTGCTAAGCAATTTTGCTAAGCTATTTAGGGTTGGTGATTTCCTGGTGTCCAGATCTCCCATGGGTACAACATACACATACAGAGATTTTGCTTAAGCAAAAAAAGGCCGGGTAGTGGTTCAGAATGAGAGATTGCGATCAGTATCTCTCATTCTGTACACACAGATTTGCAGTCACATGCTAAGCAATTTGACTAGATTTGGACTACCTGCACTGATTTAAGGGGCACACACACGTAAAGATCTGTGCTTACTTTCTAAGCAATCAAGTCAGATTGCTTAGAACATAGCACAAATTTGCTCCATGTGTACACCCCTTTAGTTAGAAGGAGATAAATAATCTATCGGGGCATACACACACAGATCTGTGCTTACTTTCTAGGCAATCTAGTCTAGTCGCTCTTTGTGTATGCCCCTTAAGCATGCCAGATCCCATGTGACTCGGATTAAAATGTGCTGTCAGCAAACAAAGCTCTACTACTGGTGTACAGGCCACTAAGGTTAGCGACTATTGTGTGCTTTTGTGAGTGTGTGTAAAAAGGGTGGGTACAGGAAGTGATAAACTGTGCTTGGAATAGTAATATAACAGGTGTAGTCAATCAAAGGGATGTTTTAATGGACATAATAGAATATACACATAAAATACATATAAATTGCAATTGATAAAATAAGGTTAAAAAGTCACAGTGAATGAATTGTATTGGTATAGTAACCTGAGTACTTGGATGATCACCCTTTTTTTTGCCGCCAGTACTGGGGAAATCCTTCCAGATGGTAATGTGGGCATGTGTTGCTTGGTCCAATATTGTGCAGAGACCAGATTTTCCCACTGCTTTATGATAAGACCGGGTCCTTTAGGAGGTGGCTTTCCTCCAGAGGAAAAAAACCTCTGTGCCGCGGTGAGTGGATGCTGGATGAAGTCTCCAGTGCAATAAATGGGCTTATATTTGGAGCCCCTGGATTAGGGTGTTGAATTGATGCCTCAGTACTCTGGGTGTTATATCCAAGTATAGTATTGTGGAGTAGGTTGCAAGTACCAACGCGTTTTACCGCTAAAAGCAGCTTTTTCAAGGAAGTGTAAAAAGGCTCTGATGTGAATAGAAGCAGCTTTTCTCATGCCAAGTTCTGTTGTGCTTAACCTGCGACTTTGCATGTGTAAAAGCCATTCCGGCACAATTAAAGTCACTCTGAGTGTCTTTTTGCTGCGATGTGTCTAGGACACGAAATGTATGAAAACATGGTACACTACTGATGGGTATATCGCCATGTATGGCATATAGATGCTGTGTGTATGAGGAGCAATCTGTACTGTGAATGTTGTGATTCTCTTCAGTGCTCTGTGGGGACCAGAGCCTAGTGAAAAAATTAGGTGAGTGTCTGGTGCCACATTTTGTTTAATGTACACAGCAATGGGAGAACCAGCCATCACACGTATTGCATACATCAGAATATATGTTCTGAGCATACTAAATGATATTTGCATTTGATTAGTATCACAGCCCATGCTAGGGTGGTCTTCTACTGTCCCTCTGTTCTCACAGTGGTTGCATTTTGAAGTGTGTAGCAAATCAAATCCTCAGCATATTCACAGTGCCACCAATTGTGTCAGAAGAGGTGTATTCTGTTCCTGCTTTGTGTGTAAAAGGGCAGAGGTACTGATACATGATGCCAGGAGGGTGATGGAGGCAACGCTGGCAGCCTCATACTTAATAGATAGTGGAAATAAACCACTGGGTTCCCTAGCATATGGAATTAGCGTGATGTAAGATGCAGCCTGATTCTCAAATGTAACTTGCATATTTTATTTTTCCTTTTTTTCTTTTCATAGGACCTTGGAGAAAAATAAGAAGAAAGGGAAGATCTTTTAAGACATTTCTTGCCCACCGTACTCTATCAGTTGCCAACTTGCCAGCCCAGACATCAGTGTTTGTTGGAGCCATACAGCCACTTTTGAAACCAGTTGCATTCATTAATGTTGGATTAAACGGCATGACCCTTTTTTTTTTTTTAAATGAATCTTAATTAAGATTAAGATGCCTTGAATTGTTTGAGTATTTTTGCATACTTGGAGAACTATACACTGCAAGTACCTGCTCCCTTCTCTCATCTTTCTATTTTTAACTGATGTCTTCATTTTAAAATCAAGGAAATAAAAATCATTTTACTGTTGTATAACCGTGGTCTGGAGGCTGGTAGCAGGATATTCCACAATACGAGGACTCTGGCTTACAATGAAGATAAATCTGCCATACTTTTGTTGCATCTTCTAACGTGCGCACATGTAATACAAAACTTCCATGCATACGGTTTCTTTCATTTCCATATTTTTTCTCTATTTTGACACTTCCATTGTTTAAAGTACACATGGGAAACATAGGCTTACAGCACACAGATGGCTCCTTGGTTTATTTCCTCTTTATTTTTATTATGAACCAACCTCTTGTTTGGGCGATACCTAAAATATATGCTCTTTTCCATTTAGTACCTTCTTTATCCAACAGAATCTAATTACTGCTTCCTTTTATAATAACATAACTTTAGATATTGTTTTCCAAATATCAGTCTTAACTGATGTAAAGTATCTTATTTCTTTGCAGTAGGAACCAGTGAGTAAATGTTCTGTTTATTATTATTATTTTTTGCCTCTTTAAATACTTCCCTATGTTTTGTGGTAATGCAGCAGGAATGGTGCATTTATAGGTCACTTCTAGATACAAATGTAACAAACTCCTGTTCCTACCTTTATTGTGCAGTCTTTTTTATGTTTTGCTAGAAATGGGAATCATGGTCTCACAAGGAGAGGAACATCACAATTTTGCATTTAGCTGTATTCATATACTGCATTTCTGTATTTTTTTTGTTTTTATTGTACAAAGTCACATAATAAACAATGTTGTGATGTAATACTGCAAGTAATTTGTCTTTTACTTTCTTTTCTACATTATTCTACTAGAATTATGTACTGCTGTGTTAAGGAGAGCCTTGGTGTATCTGTGACATGTTACGTACAGTGTTGTACAAAAATATGGAGAGGCGATAATGGTACAAAAATAGCTCAACTATAGTGATCATTTTCTACATTTAAAGGCTGTAAAAAGAAAAACCTGTATATATCTAATCCATACTTAAGAAAAAAATTTCCAATTCAGAGTTTTTGGTAAAGTCCAATATGTGCAAATAAAGCTGCTCTTGTTGTTCCATATAGGCACTCGTGTCCAGTATAGATTTGGATTGTAGTTTTATGCAACTTCTAAGGGGTATAGGTCATTGGGGGGACATGGTTAAGGGTGACTAGGTTATAGGGTTGACACAAGCATTAGGCTTACAGTCAAAAGGTTGTCATGAGTGTTTACATTTTTTTGTCCCGAAAGTCGAAATGGGCACTGTCAAAGTGTACCACGTCCTTTCATGTGGCTCGCTGCAATCGCCATTCTTCAACAAAGTTCCTCCTATCAAAGTGCACACTATTCTATCCTCACTCCACGCCCTAGTGGATGGTAGGGCGTGAAATACCGCCTGTCGGCACATGTTGGCTCAAAAAAAACATGAAAAAGCTCATTTTGACTGTCGACCCCATTTTGAGATCTGTAGCTCTGCCCCTCACCCCCTTGGCCCCTGAGCTCAGTGAGGAGATTTAAACCCTTGGTGGGAAATCTGGGTCAGGATGCTGCCATCTTACTTTCAGTGACTTTTCAGTGTCTGGCTGCTCAGTGGACCAGATTGACCTCAACTGCCTCCTATATTCCTCCAGTGTCAAGTTAAACATACCCTCACCTCATTTGTTTGTGCTGGTGTTGGGTCCGTAGTGCCTTTTCTCTATTTGAAAGTACGGCTTTATTTTCCTTAGTTTATTATTTTTCATACAAATGCTGTTGGCTTTCTTGTGTACTGGCTTCCCTGTTTCTCTACAGCAGAAGCCAACTGAGCCGCTCAGAGTAGCAGTATCTGAACTATGCATTACAGTGCTTTCATTTCTACACTGTGACCACATTGTCTATTGCTGTATGAGTTTGTGTTTAGTTTATTACAGATAAGTGTATATCTATACATACATTTATATCTGGTGCAGACAACGACCACTTAAGGTTCATCTGGTAAATCCCATGGATGGGATTGGGGCTGCACACTTCTTTTTGCTCTGTTGCAATGAGAATTTCTCCTGTCTAGCACAGGAACATACAGGACTCTGAACACTGCTCGGGGGGACTCCTAGGGCATTGCCAATGGAGATGCCGGCCCTCCATGAAAAAGAGTGAGCTGTCTACTTAGCTTCAGCCATGAAGGAGCTAGCTGTTTCCCGCATCCCCATACCCCCTGGGAATTACTTCTTTCCTCCATAATCCGCTTAGACGGAAGTCTTCACTATCTTCCCAGGTGAGGAAACTTGGTCTGAAGCCCAGGAGGAAGATACTTAATCTGTTCTAGAGGCCTATGTGGCACAGCCCATAGTGGATGCTCTTGTTTAAATTTGCGTACAGATTAAGGATGCAGACGCTCTGCCAGCCTCTATGGTCCCTCTCTTTTAACTTATAAAGGAGGACCGTGCCAGTGTTCCCCTCTTTGGGTCAACTGGCCAATCTATTCAGGGAGGTCTGGGCACATCTTAATAGAAAATTTCTGATTACTTTGCGCATTACATACAAATCACTACATTGGTCAAATCTGCTACCCTGACTATTCCTGATGTAATGTCTCCCAAGGCCCTATAGAGAGAAAGCTTGAACAGTTTCTAAAAAAAAACATTTTTCTAGTGTGGAGTCTACCATCTGGCCGGCGTATGCGGTTGGTTCTTCAGCCGATTACCCAGCGGGAGGGCCTTCAATTAGGTTTGCTGCTCCGACCTATTGTCCTTGTTTGACAATAACGGGAAGCAGGCATGTACCTCTGTGAGGCTGCTTTTAGATGATGGCAACGTTGCTTCGAAGATTTCATCTTTTTTAGTGGAAGCTGCTAGGACCTTATGGTTGCACTCCTGGAAAGCTGATAAAGAGTCTTAGGGCCTGTGAGGCTCTACCGTTCTTTTAAACTTTACTCTTTAGCACAAAGCTTGAGAAAATAGTAGCCATCATTACGGCCTTTAAAGCTGGATACACTCTGTAAGATTCTATCCAATCGGACTGGTTGGAATATATATCTGGTCATTTCTGTCCTTTTTCCAGCTTTTGTGTGTGTGTAAAGTCCGTTTGTTGCTTGCCAGGTGGGTATGTGAATACTAAAACACTCTGCAACAATGATGGCACTCCTGACAGCATGAATTAAACTCTCATAGATGCCTTCTCTTTCAATGTTTCCGTGCTTGATATATTTCTCTATCCAACCTTAAATCCAGGAAGAAAGACAATAGGCAACTCTTCACGGTCTAAACAACTGTATTAATAGTGCATCATTAGGTTGCCATAGTTAGTCGATGTGACGTTTCAAAATCTTAAGGTTTTTTTTTCATCAAGACAAATTAGCACATAGTGGTTAAGTGCAAGTACATATGCAGCGAATTAATACAAATAAAGATTTGAGCTGTATGCACTTAACTATGTACTGCTATTTGTCTTGAAGAAAAAACGGTACTTGTTTCCTAGCACGGCACCCATCGCATAGCATACTTAGTGTTATGCGATGCAATATTCATGGTAAATTAACAGGAGTGCCTGTACAATGAAATATCGCATAGCATTGCATGCCAGCAAATGGCATGCGATGCAATGTGATTTTTAATTGTACAAGCACCCTGATGGGTGCTTACAATGTTAAATGCACCTCCATTGTCAACGCCACCCCCACTATCAACGCCAACCCAAAGCGTAGCGAGTGCAGTGGTACGCGTCCGCCAACCTTTTCATACCCCCATGTCGGCGTGGAGTTGATTTTTAGATAGTGTGGCGAGCGCAGCGGAATACGAGCCCGTGGCGAGCGAACGTGCAATACATGTAAAGTAATCAGTGTCTACCACTGATTACTGTGTGCTCGCCACGCTTCGGGCGATCTAAAATCAACTCCACGCCGCCGTGGATAGTGGGGGTATGAAAAGGTCGGCAGACGCGTACCGCCGCC
This sequence comes from Crinia signifera, assembly GCF_055691185.1. NCBI lineage: Eukaryota > Metazoa > Chordata > Amphibia > Anura > Myobatrachidae > Crinia > Crinia signifera. The sequence goes on along the minus strand of NC_139221.1, from coordinate 210,445,573 downwards.
CCTCGCGGGTTTGCCACACTTCGGGCTGGCGTTGATAGTGGGGGGTGGCGTTGCCAATGGGGGTGCATTTAACATTAAAAGCACCCATCAGGGTGCTTGTACAATTAAAAATCGCATTGCTTGCCGCTATATTGCATGCAATGCGATTGTATAAGATGTTATACAATCAAAATCGGGGGCGTACCCCCCCAGGCCTTGGCGCCTATTCCCTCACCTACTAAAAGACCCCTCAGCCAAAGACACCATATTAAAAACAATGGAAGCATATATGACAAACAACCAGACAACTGATACCTCGGTGATTAATCACTGGTGTGCCTTTAAGGCGGTCACCAGAGGAGCAGCCATTCAAGCCGGAGCCACATTGAAACGCAAAGCCGCTGCAACTCAAAAAGCCCTAGAGGCCAAACTAACAGAACTTGAAAACAGAAATAAAAAATCCCCCTCTGTCTCCCTAAAGACAGAGTTAGCCTCGGTGCGTAGTCAACTCCAGAAGCTTCTCCTTACACGTACCCAATCAGCTTTAAATAGGATGAGGCATAAATTCTACTTAGCCAGTAACAGATCAGGCAGGATGTTAGCCCGAAAACTACGTGCCCAACAGGCCAGAAATAGAATTAAATACATTATTTCTCCAAGTAAAGAGAAAGTACACAACCCTAAGGCCATCGCCAATCAGTTTGCTGACTACTATTCTAAGCTTTATAATCTTTTCTTAGATCCCTCCACGCCACAACCTACCATTGCTACTATTGGTGATTTTCTAGACAAATTACACTTCCCTTCCCTTTCCCCTGAACAACTAGACTCCTTAAACGCACCCTGGTCTCAGGCTGAAATCCAGTCAGCCATTAAATCACTCCCCTGCAACAAAGCCCCTGGGCCTGATGGCTTCATCACAGACTTCTATAAATCTTTCAGCGACCTACTGTCCCCCTACCTAAGAGACCTTTTCAATGAGCTCTCCTCTGAGGGGAAGGCCCCCCCAGAATTACTGGAGGCCCGAATAGTGACCATCCCGAAGCCCGGCAAAAATCCTGCATTGTGCCAAAACTACCGCCCGATAGCCCTACTGAACACTGATATAAAAATTTTTGCCAAATTAATGGCGTCCCGAATAAATCATTTCCTACCCTCCCTGGTCCACCCAGACCAGACAGGGTTCGTCCCTGGACGACAGGCCCCAGACAACACTAGAAGAGTGTTCAACCTAATTGACTCATTACCCACAGGACAGGACTTGCTTCTCCTCTCATTAGACGCCGAAAAGGCATTTGATCGCCTTAACTGGCAATATATGCAAGAGGTCCTGTCCCGTTTTGGCTTCAAAGACCGGATATTGCGGTCAATTATGTCTCTATATAGCTCCCCATCGGCTCGAGTGTTCAGTAACGGCTTCCTTTCCACCCCTTTCACAATTTCCAATGGCACAAGGCAGGGCTGCCCCCTCTCGCCCCTGATATTTGTCCTCTCCATTGAACCGCTAGCTATGTCCATCCGAGATAACCCCAACATCCCAGGCCTCCGAGTAGGCTCCATTAACCATAAGCTGAGTTTATTCGCAGATGACGTGCTACTTTTTGTGACAGATCCCCCCAAAACGCTCCCACATATCCACGCGACACTATCCTCCTACAGCGCTGCTTCTTATTATAAACTTAACACATCCAAGACTGACGCTCTCCCGATTAACCTTGCAGATTCCCTTCCCTTTCTGAAATCCAAATATAATTACAACTGGCAGCCCGACTCTATAAAATACTTAGGCATACATATCCCCCCAAACATGAAGTCTGTATTTGAGGTTAACCTATCTCCCCTTCTTATTTCCCTTGCGTCTCTCTCCAGATCGTGGCTTACATTCGAAATATCATGGATGGGTAGGATAGCGGCATTTAAGATGTCACTCCTACCCAAGCTTATGTACCTGTTCCGCACCATCCCTTATGTATTCCCGAAAAAATCTCTTCAATTGGCTACCTCTATTTTAACAAAATATGTTTGGTCAACAAAACCCCCAGCTATGGCCCGCTCCAAAATGTCCCTCCCGAGAGCATTCGGAGGACTGGACCTCCCCGATCTGTCCCTCTACCAGACAGCATGCCTCTTAGCCCCATCCAAACATTACTTTGAGAGTCCCTCTCCCAGAGCCTGGGTGGACGTCGAACAATCTCACTGCCCACACATCCCTCTCTCAGATTTACTAAAGATCCCAAAACATATAAGACCCCCCCTCCCAGCCCTTCTCCCGGCGTCATCTGCCACCCTTCATGTGTGGGACCAACTACTTTCCAATCTCCGTGCCCCTCCTGCCCTTATCACTACTCTCCCTATCATTACAGTGGCAAAACTTATACCCAATCTCAATCTGAACCTCTGGAAGCGCAATGGGATTAAAACCCTAGGAGATGTGTTAAACGCCAACACAATCCTACCCTTCGCTTCACTACAAGAAACATATTCCCTCCCCTCCCACGAGTACTATCACTACCTGCAGCTGACCCATTGGTGGAACTCAAACTTTGCCAAATGCTCTCCTCCAGAAGCTCTCCACCAGACGGTCCTCTCCCGCCCCTCTATGACGATCTCCACAGGTGACATTTCCTTTTGGTATAGGACCCTGATAACCCCCCCTGAGTTTACCAAGACGGCAGCTCATAAGAAATGGGAGACAGACTTAGGCATCCAGCTCTCCTCCCCCCAGTGGAGCAAGATTTTTCTATCCTCATATAAAATGTCCCGTTGCCTCAATCACTCGGAGATGCATATAAAACTGATCAACCGCCTTTACCTGACCCTCGACCGTCTACATACTTTCTGGCCAACCTGCTCTAATATGTGCTGGCGTCAATGTGGGAACGTGGGTAATATATTCCACATTTTTTGGTCTTGTCCCAAACTCAGGGAGTACTGGAGGGAGGTATTTGGTTTGATATCCATGGTAATTCAGATAACTCTCCTGCCTGACCCACTCACAGCCCTATTCCACGTATACCCCCGGGAACTCCCGGCAGGGAAAACATACGTCCTCGGACACATTCTTATCGCGGCACGTGCAAACCTTGCCCAACAGTGGAAGCAACCCTCTCCGCCTTCCTTTCTCCAGGTTATTTTAAAAACTAATCACCACTACCTCATGGAGACCGGTCACCAACCCCACTCGACTAACTCCCCCCCACCCCACCCTAGATGGGCCCTTTGGCATACCTACATAACAAAGGGAATGGGGACCGGGCATTTCCCTCCTGACCTCTCTGGGCAGTCAACTACGCTCAGTTTAAATGAAACCCCAGACCCTGAATCTCCCCCACCTTAGATACTAGATAACAACCTGATCAAGCCAATAGTGCCGGGACTATTAGGGACTGTTTATTTCATATTATTTCAATCTGCTGTACTGTCCTATTTGACCAGATTTGGCTAGTATATTATTTACCTTGTTTATAGCCCGCTCTGCGCAGCGGTGTACATGTGATATGTTCAATATATGTTTTGTTCTACCTATTTTACTCGCAAAATTGTACTGTTTTTAACCCAGAATGCTGTCCCCCCCTCCCCCCCCCAAGTACCCCCCTTTTTCTTTCTTCTGTACCCCATATAAAACTCTTCGTTAATAAAAATTTATTGATGGGAAAAAAAAATCGGGGGCGTACCGAAAAAAACTATAGATTTAATATAAAATGTATTATACACAATCAGCATATCCGTGTCTGCACCTGTCAGGAAGTTAAATTACATAAAAAGGGGGTTTAGAATGCAGTGTAGGCATGTTAGTCAGGCCCTAGTGGAGGGGGGGGGGGGGGTTACACACACATTCTTGCCCTCATTTCTAGTTCTTTCAATAAAGAACTCAAACATTATTTTTTCCTTACTCATTGTGTGCAATTCTATCAAGTATGCAATTTATCATGTATAAAACCAGTGTTTTGTGACATAACATACAAAAAATACCTTTTAGTGCTCGGTAACTAACGATTCCTCTCTAGAAGTATGCTAAAGATTCCTCTTTTCCCAAAGATACAGATATTGTAGCAGACATTAGTATTTGCTATTCTTCTGGGTACTTGTGTATTATCACGGCGCCCACTAAGCTATTTGCTTAGTGGGCTATTCTGCGTAGGAAAATCGCATTGCATCCCATGGGCCATTGTAAGTGCCGATGCGATTTTCTATGCAAATTATTCAGTGCTCTTTTATTTATATTGTATAGGGTGTACACTAATGACATACAATGAGGTTTTAGGCACCCCCCCTATCCACGCCACCCCGAAGAGTGGCGGCGGAATGCGTCCTCCGACCTTTTCATACCCCTACTATCCATGTCGGCATGGAGTTGATTTTATATAGTGTAGCGAGCCACCGAGCCCAAAGCGTGGCGAGTGGATGCGGAATACATGTAAAGTAATCAGCGTCCCCTCGCTGCGCTCGCCATGCTTCGGGCTCGCTCCGCTCGCCACACTTTATAGTCAAGTCAACTCCATGCCGACGTGGATAGTGGGGGTATGAAAAGGTCGGAGGATGTGTTCCGCTGCGCTCGCCATGCTTCGGGGTGGTGTGGATAGTGGGGGGTACCTAAAACCTCATTGTATGTCATTATTGTATACCTAATGGCATTGTACAGGTGTGATGTGATTCCCCGGGGCTAAGAGAGCAGTGAATAAATGACATAGGAAAATCGCATCGCACGGCCATTATAATGGCCCATGCGATGCGATTTACCTACGGTGCCATACGTAAGAAACTTGTGTATTATCAGGGCACCCAAGTACCTTCTTCTGTCCTAAACATTGGGATACAGGTATATCACAGTGAGATAGAAGAAGAAAACTCCTTGTGCTTCTGATCATTATTCCCAGCATACTGTATTGTCGAAAATTCAATGCTATGTTGCACTATGGTCGATATGTTAAATTTGAACAAACAGCATAATATCTAAAATATTGTTACCCAGATTAGGAGTTTAATATTAGCCTGTACAGTAATTAGATCCCTACATAAGAATGTTTCCTCAATCTGCAGATATCCATAAGGTTCTGGGAAGATGACTCTTTACTGTCAAGATGCAAGGGTCCGATTAGGAGCAATATAACTTGTTGCCACATAGAATACTAGACGTTTTAAACGGTAATCTTTCTCAAAAGCATGTACTGCGTTATTAATGGACTGATCTTTATGAAGCCAAATAAACACCACAGTACTGCTCACCAAAATAACAAACCTCACCACCCACATCACCTAAGGACCCACTAATATAACAAGGTGATTTCTAATGGAAACCTAGGTGTTAAAACCTAGAAACTTAGTAGGGGATCTAGCTTTGAACAATTTGTCTATCTTCCTTTTTTTTCCCACACCTCCCTGCCTGGAATTTTTGTCTCATATATGGTATCTTGGAATGCCGTGGATGTTTTTGTAAGCCACTTTTATTACCATTCATTGTATTAAGGGAGTTATGGATTGGATGAGTCCAATTAATGAGTTCACATGCATTCTTTCTGCATTGAAGACTCATTACATAGGCTTGAGCTGTTTAGGCTGTGAGCATGGTGTAGCTGTGAGCAGAATTTTTAAAGTGCGGCATAATTTAAACATAACTGCAGCGTTCTACCTGCATGCTACCGAAATGAAGCAAGGACAGAAAACAACAACTCAGAAAAACAAAGGACTGTTTTGAGTGAACTCACTTCATACTCACAAGTAGTACTGCTTAATCTGGCTATTCAGCCGTAATATCCCCATTTTTACATCTGCTAAAACTTTCAAAATGCACAGCTGTACCTCTAATGACTTCACCTCTCCTGCTATTCCATTGCTGGTCAGTGTCCCCCAACAATGTATTCTTGGGCCTCTTCTCTATCTTTACATTTCCTCTCTGGGTGAGCTCATTTGCTCATTCGACTTCCACTATCACATCTATTCTGATAATACTGAAATCTACCGCTCCTTTCCTGATCTCTCTCCCTCTATCCTCACTCATATCTCCAACTGTCTCTGCTATCTACTCTTGGATGACCCAGCACTTTTTTAGACTTAAAATATCAAAGACTAAACTATCTCTTCCCACCCTCCTGCATAAAACCCAACCAATGCTCACTTCTTCACCTTCTGTGTCACCCCTGTCTGTGTAACACTCCCCTTTAGAATGTAAGCTCTCACTAGCAGGGCCCTCTCTCCTCTTGTGCCTTTCTTAGAATATATATAAACCACTGCCACCCCGATGATTGCTTCAGTGTCCTGTCCCCTGATGCAACTATCCATATTTACCATGTACTTGTCCTAAATTGTCTTGTGCTGTAATTCATAATCTGTTTTTGTTTATTTGTGCATTGTTAGACGCTGCAGAACCTTTGTGGCATATATAAATAAACGATAATAATAATAATCTTTGTTGCCCAGAACATAAGACCAATAAATACATAGACCTAACAAAAATGTAGAAAATGAAATGCGTTGCTCGGTTTCTCCTTGGTAACTAGATGAACCACCTTTGGCAGCCAAAAGTTTTTTTTGGATAACTTTGTATCAACTTTGAATAGATGAAACAATATTTACCCATGAGCAAATCTATTGTAGCTAGTTAAGGTTGATAGAGGAGCTGCCATGTTCTACAAATTAGAGGCCTTTCCACAGGAATTAAAGTCATTCTGTTCAGGTTACCCAAGGACATCCATTGTCTTAATTTTAACTCACTCCAGAAATCACTTGCAGTGTGCTTGCATCGTTCACTTCGTTAAAAACTGTCTTTCTTCTCAGTCTCCGCTTTATGGCAATGAGTAACAGGGTTTTGTCTTAAAATGGCCCATTCATTTCCACATCAAGACTAGCAAGATTGCTATTGCCTTTTGGTGAGGGGTGCCGACAATCATTACTCCCCTCGTGGGGGTCCATGTCAACGTTTCAACCCCGGAGGGCTGTTTTCAAGACAGGTACAGGTTTACAGCACCCACATCCCAGGGTGGGGTGCGGTGGCCTGTGACCACACACTCTAGTAAATACAAGCACTCCCTACAACAAACTAACTTACCTTAACATTCAAATAATCACTAAATAAATAATGGGGTTTTAGTTCATGAATTGATCAATGCATTTAAGCTTGCAGCCCTTTGCTTTATTTGGTTATTTTGTTATTACAGCATATATACAAAGTATGGCCAGTTATTATTGCTTTAATTAAGTGTTTGTTATTTGTATATGGTTACATACAAAGTGTCGGTGAATCTTTGATAAACTGTATGTATTTGTATGTTACGGTGGCTGACTGTGTGTCAGATGATGTCACCAGGCATCCTGCCGCTCTGAGTGGCACCCCTCCCCTGTGATCAGTGGCGGGTGCGACTCTCTGCAGTCAGTGTGTCTCTGTATGCACATGGTGGTTACTTATTTAAGGTGAGTTGTTTTATGTATTTTCATATCCTGAAGACGGTATTAATAAATACCGAAGCGTTGAAATGATTATGGATCACTGTCGTCTGTAAAGCAAGTAGCGTGAGTGCCACTTACAAGTGTCGTATGGGGAAGCGGTCTGGGGTAACTTGGATAAACTCATGGGGGCACCTGCTAAAGTATCTGTATATCCTATATAATAGCCCAGATCTGTCACTCTGTGAGTGTGTGTATAATGCTGGGCGGAGTCATAGTGACAGATGGGGCTAACAGCGTATCACCATGGTTTGCAGTCCTACGTCCCTCACCCTGGACACTGCAGCCTTGTCACAGCCACAACACGTGTCCAGAGCCCCACCTCCTGTACCCTCTCGCGTCCTGCAGCCGGACAAAGTAATGTCTCTCTGGAGTCCCACTGTGCACCCCTTCCTCCCTGTCAATGGCAGTGGTGCAGTATGAATCACCATATAGCTCTGCTGGACAATAGAGGTCCCTTGGTTAGTACGCAGCACCTCGGCCTCCATGACATTTTCCATTATTTTCAACACTAAGACACTCTTAAACAGAGTGATAATTGGTAATGTCACCATTCACTTACATCAATCCACTTTTACAGCCAGAATGTCACATCTTTTTTTTAGATATTTCCATGACACTACATACAGACAGATTTTCAGTGCATCGGACACTGTGATACATCTGTCTCATACAAATGTTTACCATTACGATGTGTTTTCCCTGTCTGTAAAATCATAAGCTAGTTCACAAAGAATAAGTTTTTATGTGTGCATGGATTTTATTGCATCTTATTGTATTTTGTAGGGAGCCGCCACGATCAGCAGCTGATGACTGGCCGCCGCTGCCTGACAGCTCAGGGGTCACCATGGCGAAGAGGCAGCCTGCGTCTCACAGAGCGCCCCAAACACCAGAACTCAAGTACTCTGACCGGAGTTCCATGTCTGGCCTCCACACTTCCAGCGGGAGGGGGGGGGGAGGGTGCAGCGCAGCAGCAGATGATCGGTGCTGGACGGCACGGCTCTCCACCTTCTTCACTCCTTTTTTTTTGAACAAATACAGTGTACAAAGTGCCAGCCTTTTCCCTTATACTATATATATATATATATATATATATATATATATATATATATATATAGACAAGGGGGGGGTACCCCAATCTGCGCCTGGATGTCCTAGAGCAGCAACTCTGATGGATACCCTGTTAGGCGGGACCCAGAATTGTTAGAGATGAACAAAGGGGGAGTACAGAGTGCGCTTATGATAAACTGACATAAATATATTTTATTATATATATTTATAAAAGGTTTAACCTTTGTGGCATAATATTTTATATACAAAAGATAAAAACAAATAATCACAATTCAGTTCGGTTCTTGTATGTGGTTCATTCACAGCGTATGATCAAACATATATATTTATATGTGCAAATGGGGGGTTGACCCTGAAAGCGCTTCCAATTGTGTAAAGCGACTACCTCTACAAAATCTCCCCTGTTAGTGGGAGATGAAAACAGAAACCAAAAGAGATGTAGAGGGCGCTAAAGAGATTTCCACCACCTTGTCATGTGCTCAGATTTAGGCAAATAGACAATCGAACACTCTTAATGGCATTTATTTAAAAACATTTGTATAAAACATTAACAGATTAGGATCTTTGAAACCGCATGGATAATATATAGAAATATAAAAAAAAAAAGAAAAGATGGTGTGATCCTAATAATGCGCTTAAGGGCAAGTAGCACCTCCATAGTACCTTGCTGTTAAAGAAGGAGCTAAGGGATTAAATGGAAGGAACTAAGGGATAAAATGGAAAACAGAATAGAGGTGCGCTACTGTTATTTTTTACCAATATCCCCTATATGAGGTGGTAAATTAATTACAGATAGTCAATATGATAAAAACAAATACATATTCATTCAATATTAAAATGCATATATTATCTTCAGCATTTCCATTTTCTGAAGATGATTCATAAGACTGAGACAATTCGCAACCCAATGCGTTTCGTCCTTAGGACTTCATCAGGGGCAATAGATGTGTCTAATGGTGGTATATCCTTTGTTTAGAGGAGTAATAAACTGCTGTTTGTTCTCGGAATTTGCAATGGATTACCTCGTTCTCAAAGTAAAAAAAAAAGGCAATCTTAGATGTTTACAGAACAGATCGTAATCAGGTGCAGGTATTATTCCGTAATCAGAGAAATGCAGATTTTTCTCCTGAGGAGATATGCTGAGAATCACAAGCTTCCAAGCTGGCCAGTTACGATGTGAGCTGGCACCCCTTATGTTGATCTTTGCAATTAGACCAATAGAGCCTTATAATATCTTTTCTAAAGCATACAGAAATAAGTTTTAAATATTTATTGATTATTTTCATAATAGCCCTTTAAATAGAGACTGTATAGTGTGGTCAGTTGCTGTTTGGTGTTCTATGCCATGATTAAGGTTCGTGGGAGGACCAAAATGTCTGCTACAGATATTATGCTGTTTTTCTAAGGACTGAAAAGAATACTTATAACTGCTTGAAAATCTAATGAGTGCCCTGTGTTTTTTATATCTGATAGTGTGTATGTATATATATATATATTTGAACATTCACATCAGTCCCTGCCCCAGTGGAGCTTACAATCTATGTTCCCTACCACATGCACGCACAGACATTCTAGGGTTCATTTGTTGGGAGCCAATTAGCCTACCAGTATATTTTTGGATTGTGGGAGAAAACCAGAGGAAACCCACGCAAGTACAGGGAGAATATACAAACTCCACACAGTTAGGGCCATGGTGGGAATCAAACCCATGACCTCAGTGCTGTGAAGCAGTAATGCTAACCATTACATCGTCAATACTGTGTATATGTATATATATATATATATATATATATTGTTCATTTTAGCACCCGCCATCTTTGAAAACCCATGCAGTTCCTGTTCCCTGCCTGGGGTGTCGCTGTCTGCTGTAGTGTTTCTAGCACAGGTCTGGTTTGCATATCAGTACTGATATACAGACTAATTTGTGCTAGAAGCACTACAGCAGACAGAGACACCCCAGGCAGGGAAGAGGAACTGCATGGATTTTTAAAGATGGTGGGTGCTAGAATTAACACTATATATATATATATATATATATATATATATATATATATATATATATATATATATATATATATATATATGTGTGTGTTATATATTTAAAATGTTGAGAGTTATGCCTCATGCCCTTTACTTTGTCATTTACCATCTTGATACTTTGATAACAATATACAAATGGTACTTTTATGAATATATAAGGTATTTATACCTGTGCTATTTACAGACTGGCTGTATTGTATATTACAGTATATGACTCACCTGGTCAATACAAACTGTCCCACCTGTATCTTATTTGCTAAGTAGATGTTATCTCTTGAAAGCAAAGATACTATGTGAAACAAATGTGTATCTTTGATATACCATTACATGACAGCTTTAAGAATGAATGGAATATGTATTGCTGTTTCATCATTATTTACATTATATGTATATATTACATACATTGTGTCAATACATCATTAATCAAGGCTTATATGTGGAACTACAGTATACAATGCTGGTGTGGGAGGGAAATGGATAAACAGATCTCCACCTGGACTTTTTTTTATTTTCCAACCATTTTGTTAGGTTGGAATGTGCACAGATGCTGGCTCTGCTAACAAAAGACAGCCAAGTGGGCAATGTAGAGCAGTGGTTCTGATCCATGGTCCTCAAGTACCCCCAACAGTGCACATTTTCCAGTTCGCTTGGCAGGTGCACAGGTGCACTCATTATTTACCGACACATTTTCCAGGTCACTTGGCAGGTTCATTGACACATTTTAAAAGATCCACAGGTGGAACTAATTATTTAATTTTTTTATTCAGCGTGGAGACCTTTAAAATGTGCATTGTTTGGGGTACTTGAGGACCGAGGTTGAGAACCACTATGTTAGAGGATGGTGCTGTCTGCATGCTCCTACAGAAATACTGTGAATCCTCTAGTGATTGCAGCAACAATTTAGCATCCGTTTCCGACAATTCTGCTCAGACCAGGGCCAGTGCAAGGCACCGGAGCGCCCCAGGCGAGTCGGGGTGGGGGCGCCCCGGTGCCGGGGGGAGGGAGGGGGGGGGGTGGTACCTGTGTAAAAAAATTGCTGCCCCGGCGTCCCTGCAGTGCTGGGGCGGTCAGGGGTGTCCGTGCCGTAGGGGTACCTGCGGCGCCGTCATGTGTATAAAGCTGGCTGCGGCCAGCGGGGTCCCTGTAGTGAATAGCAAATAACTAGCGCTTCCCGCTCCGCCGCGCGCATAGCGCTAGTTATTTGCTATTCACTACAGGGACCCCGCCGGCCGCAGCCAGCTTTATTCACATGACGGCGCCGCAGGTACCCCTACGGCACGGACACCCCTGACCGCCCCAGCACTGCAGGGACGCCGGGGTAGCAATTTTTTTACACAGTTCGCTGGGGGTGAGGGGCGAACTGCGGCCCTCCAGGTGCCGGCGCCCTAGGCAAATGCCTAGAGCTGCCTAGTGGTGGCGCCGGCCCTGGCTCAGACTATGACAAATGTCGGCTCTGGGGAGCGGTGGGCATCTTGCTAGGATACCTTAGAGATTCTCCCCCCATATCTCAAATACAATACAATAGTAGACAAAGGGGGATGGGAAGATCATGATCAAGTGGCGCAAAAACAATTATATTCAACAAATATTGCACATCATTCTCCTATAATCCTCCAAGGCTCTATATACCCAGCACCTACTGCAAACAAGCGTGGATTGGTAATATATATATAATACCCAGTGGGAACTTGAATGTATTCCTTTCCTTTAGGTCTGACCAAGATCTCAGTCAGTACAGTACACTGTAGCACTCTTTTAGATTAATGTTTTTTATGCGTAGTTATTAAACTTGTATTTCATTGTAATACCGTCTTGCAAATTTATTTCAGCCAGCGCTGGCACAACATATCTTCTTTTTCATAGCATTTACTGGGGAGTAACTACCCCTGTGCCAGCTGCTGCTAATTGCGCAACACACAAAACTCCACACCTTTATATTCAACAAATATACATGTACACAAACCCAGGAAAAGGTGTAATACATCCCTTTAGTCCCGTGTGAAGAGCTGTTTGGTCGATGTGGAAATATCTGTGGTGAGTATATTCAGGAGGACGACTGATCCTTGTGTTCTCGTGAAGAAAAAGTTGCTTAATACATGTAAAAACATAAATGAAAACACTTGTGAAACTTCCAGTATGAATAATTCACATAAATCTGTGTATAAATGAGTGAACCAACTGAGATTGAATGGGTACTGCTAGATAAAAAAAAATGAAACAATACTATTACAATGGATATCTACAGACCAACCCACACTAATAGGGCATACACACTAGGCGACTGTGCTGAGTAAACTGCGCATCACTATCACTGCGGCCCCTCCACACGGTAGTGTGTAGGGACCATGTAGGGTAATTTTCTAAGCAATCTAGTCAGATTGTTTGAAAATGGGTTGAAATTGCCCTGTGTGTAGGCCCCATCACAATGTTACATCAGATATTGGGCCAAATGTAATTGGTTGTGAGAATCAGACAGTGAGAGATTTTGTGAGATTGTTCCCGTTTTTTTAAAGAGGCAATCATTTGCACTGCAAAACCAGGTTGGTTATGCCATGTACATGATTGCCACTTTAAAAATAAGGGAAACCCCTCACTTTCTGATTCTCGCACCCTATTATATTTGACACATTGAGGGAAATTTACTAAGATGGGAGTTCGATTTCACATGGAATGTTGCTATGAGCAACCAATCAGATCCTTTCTATTATCTTGTAGAGGGTGCAAAATAAGTAAGAAGTAGATTCTGATTGGTTGCCTATAGCAACATCCCATGTGAAATAGAACTCCCATCTTAGTAAATTTCCCCCATTGTCTTATGACTGACTTGACAGAAACTACACAGCACAAAGAGAAATTGCCAGAAAAGTTCTTAGGGTACGTACAGTATATGTACTATTGCTTGAACCACTGTTCTGGAAATAAAGGGGGTAATTCAGACCTGTTAACTAGGCTGCGTATATCTGCAGCCTAGCGAGCAGGTAAACACCGCCCGGACCCCGTGCTACAATGTGAGTGGATGTGTATGTTTCCATGTGCGCTCCCATCTTTTTTTGTGGGCATGCCCATGAAATGCTGGTGGTACCCTAGCGACTGCCTCCTGCAGGTCACTCATTTTGTAAAAGCCCCGGTTACTTTAAAACTTGCTGAAGGCGCTCGCTCCGGTTGTTTTCACACAAGGGATTACGCATGCGCACACCGCCCCTTTGTCCTGTACGAACAGGTCTGAATTGGCCCCAAAATTAGCTAGATCTGTGGTGTGCCACGTAAACAGGATGAGTTCTATTTTAATAATGTTTAAGGACAAAGGGATCGATTCTGGATCACACGTAGTGATCTGAATTCGGCCCCTACCCCAATGGGTGGGGTATGCGCATTTCTGCAGATGTGCAAACCCCGAAGGCGAATGACTGCACCGAGTTACTCACTCGTCGGTCGGTTTGCAGTAGGGAGGGAGGGTCAGGATGGTGGCGGCACTGGGCCATAGAGAAATCATTTGATGGTCGTCAATAATCGAATGAATTCTCCTGCAGCGATGGCAGGCGAGGGGATGTGTCTTCGTTACTCATCTCCTCGCATGGTTGCGAGGGGAAACTGCGGTTGGAGGGGGGATTCTTTGTCACACGATTGTCTAAACACTGTTGTATTTTCAAAAGTCTGTTATTTCTATTTTTCATTTTATACTGTACACATTGATGTAAAATGTTGTTCTAACGCATCAATAAAAAAATATATAATAAAAAAGGGGATTATTGAGCAACTACCCAGGGACCTGAGACCTATAGTTCCCAATTTAAGAAAAATACACCATTATTGTGATATACTGTATTCTTCACAGCTCTTCCCATTTCCCTTACTGTGTGGAGTATATTCTCTCTGTCCTTGGTTTACACCGCTTTAACCGCTCTTTCAGTGTTCGTTTCTTTGATTCCACCGCCTCTTCTTTACCTCTACGTCGGGTCCAGTCTTGGGTCGTTTGCTTTTCTCAATCTATATCACATCTCTAACCCAAATTTAATCTACAATTCTACCTCCCCCCTGACCTGTCCCCATCTGTATTGGGCCATGTCATCACAGAATGCCTTTCTGCTGTTTCATCATCGGTGTTATCCTGCCACATAAAACTGAATATTTCAAAAACCAAATTAATTATATTTACACCAACCAATAGTAGGTAACAATCTGATATCTATATCACTGTTGAGAACACGACAATTGTCCTTTGTTCCCCACATTCAGTCAGTCTCAAAATCATGTTACATCAGTGACGTGCGGTGAGGTTAGTGTCAGGTGAGGCATATGCTATTTGGGACAGTGACAGTGAGAAAGCGAGGACAGTGACAATGAGGAGAGTAACAGCAAGGGATGGGGAGAATCACAGCGGGGGATTGGGGACAGTGAGGAGAGTAACAGTGGGGGATGGGGGAGAGTGACAGCGGGGAGTGACAGTGGGGGATGGGGAAGAGTGATAGCGGGGAGGGTGACAGTGGGGGAAGGGGAGAGTGATATCGGGGAGAGTGACAGTGGGGGATGGGGGAGAGTGACAGTGAGGACAGTGATATCGGAGAGAGTGACCATGGGGGATGGGTTAGAGTAATAGCAGTGAGAGTGACAGTGAGGACAGTGATATCGGAGAGAGTGACCATGGGGGATGGGGGAGAGTGACAGCAGGGGATGGGGTAGAGTGATAGTGCTGAGAGTGACAGTGGGGGATGGGGGGAGTGACAGTGGGGACATAGGGCTGAAGTATTACTTACTTTTTAAGCCTACCAGCAGTATTGGCAGCCCAGTGACCCAGAGGAGGGGATACAGCTGGCCCAGGCTGCAGCGGAAGGTGGAGGAAAGCTAGGCCTCCGGCCGGGGTCCAGAAATACAGCTGCTGCACAGCACAGCACACTGAACTATAAACATACAGCGCTGAGCTGCCGCGCGCGCCCCCCCCCTACAGAGACCTGAGCTTAGATCTGTTGCAGAATATGTCCAAGAATCAAACATGCAGTTGCGCTATACTAATGGAGATGAACTCCCACAGTGACAACTAAGGACACATTGCCACCTACTATCCTTCTAAATTTTCCGCTGCACACTGAACTGTATCAACATACAGCGCTGAGCTGCGCGCAAGCGTGCAACACCCCCCCCCCTAAAGGAGCTGACACTGACAGCTCATCTGACCACGGGCAGCTGGAGAGGGGGAGTTCGGCGCCGGGCTGCGGGCGGCCAAGTCCGCGGCATGGTGAGCACTAACCGCCGCTACCACCCCCAGAATGATTACAGCTGCAGCCGCCCCTACTCCCACTGCTACTCCTGTCCGCCCCCTGCTTAAATTGAATTTGACATCAGTGTGAGTGTGTGGGGATACGGGAGCCCACACTGACACTACGTGTCGGGTACAGGCTGTCAGTGAATGACAGCCTGCTCCGCTGTCCTATCACATCTGTCTCAGTGACAGGGGCGTGCGTCCCTGTCACTGAGGCAGAGGAGTAGATGCCGCTTCCCCCTTCAATCTCAATGGGCTTCTCAGTCTATTTCCCCCATGTGGGTTATCCCCGCCCCCCGCTGCCCGACAGTCTTCAATTGTCAGCGGGAGACACAGCTCCCGCTGCCGCTCAGCCTCCCACAGTGTCCCACCTCATAACTATTTAAAAAAAAAAATCAAATAAGATATTTATAACACAGCATATGTGTTATAAGTATCATCTTTGTATTTAAAAAAAAATCAGTTATGACAGGGTAGGCTCTGCCCTGCCTCCCCTGACTGCACGTCCCTGTGTTACATACATCTAAAAAACATATCCCAAATGACCATACCTTACACAAGACACAGCTAAAACTCTAACCCATGCTCTCATCATCTCCTGCATTGATTAATGGTCTTGCCCAATACAGACATTCGCAATTACAATCTGCCGTGAATACACCTGCAAGGCTGATCATCCTCGTTAGATGTCTATGAAGAGACATGCTACCAGTGGAGTACCACAGGGATCTGTACTTGGACCAGTGCTCTTTAATAGCTTTGTTAGTGACATTTCAAATGGTATTGAAGGGAAAGTATGCCTTTTTGCAGATGACACAAAGATATGCAACAGAGTAGACACACCAGGAGGGGTAAACCAAATGACTGATGATCTAGGTAAACTTGAGAATTGGTTAAGAGCATGGCAACTACAGTTTAATGCAAAAAAATGCAAAATTATGCACTTGGGACTCAAAAAAAACCAAAAGCTCTATATAGTATCAATATAGTATCAAAGAGATCTAGGAGTCACTATTTCAAGTGACTTAAAGGCAGGAAAGCAATGTAGCAAAGCAATGAGGAAATGTTAGAAAAAATTACTTCACAGAAAGGGTAGTAGATAAGTGGAAAAGCCTCCTATCAGAGGTGGTAGAGACTTAGGGGCCCATTTATCATGATCGCATTTACAATGCGATCTGGGCGGAATATTACTGCCTAGGATCGCATTGCAAAATGCGATCATATCGGGGCAATGTATCAATATTAAGGGCGCAGGGACAGGGCTCCGATAGGAGCCCGTCCCTGCGAAGCCCTAACCCGTAAGATGGGAAAACGTGCGTTTTCGGGGATTTAGCCGCAAATATGGTTTGATAAATGGGCCCCTAAGACAGTAGAACAATTTAAACATGCTTGGGATAGGCATATGAATATCCTTACAAAGAAATAAGGATTAAAAAGGGTTGAGATTAACTGAAGGATAAAAAAGGGGCAGACTAGATGGGCCAAATGGTTCTTATCTGCAGTAAAATTCTATGTTTCTATGTTTATCATCTGCAAAATTGCTCTGTCAGTCACGTCATTGGTTACTTGCATTCTACCATATTCTATGTAAAATACTTTTATTTACACTTACACACAAGGCCATATACCAAACTACACCAACGTACATCTCTTATCTCAAAATATTTCTAACGCATCCTCTTCATTCTTCACAGGATCTATATCTCTCATACACACGCATTATCTGATCCCATTCACAATTGCAGGAATGCCCTCCTATGCACAGACTCTCCTCTATTTATTTATTTATTTATTAACAGTTTCTTATATAGCACAGCATATTACTCTAGTCTGCAAACCTTCAAGCATTCCCTGAAATCTCACCTTTTCAGGCAAGTTTATCAGATTCAGAACCGCCCACTTTATCATAAATATTTCCCATCCAATTACATTCATCATGGATCCCTGCCAGCATAGGTGCCGATTTATGTTTTGCTGGTGGGTGCTCAAGCCAAAAATATAGGAGAGTGGCTTCATGGGAAAGGGGTGTGGCCACAAAATAATACTGATTGATATTACGCAGCACAGTTGTCTCCAATATTCAAATTATGGCAACAGTGCCAAATACATAAATGCCCCCACAGTGCCAAACACATAAATGCCCACACAGTACCTGTGCCAGCGACGAGGGAGGGGGGAGTGCAGTGGGACACGGGCGGGTGGGCCGCTGCTGAGTGGGTGGGTGCTCATCAATTTCCGTGGGTGCTCGGGCCCTCAAGCACCCACAGAATCGGCACCTATGCCTCCCAGCATGCCCTGCGGCCAGACCCGGTGCTCTGTGTATGCGCAGTCTCGAGTCTCAGACCCGGAAGTCCAGCGCTGGAGCCGCATTGCAAGGGACAGCTCTTATCGCTGTCCCTTGCGTTAATGATCGCATGTGTTAGAGCAGTGGTTCTCAAACTGTGGGTCCCGACCTTCTCAGCATGGGGTCACGACTCCATGCTGCTGACCATCAGGCTGATGACTTCTCTAATCTCAGTCAGTGATACAAGGAGTCTGAAAGATCTGTTGAATTGTCTGTTATTTAGACTTCTCCCATCACTTTCTGCCTCCACAATGCTGCCATGTATGTGCGGTCTGCTGACTACACATGTGATGTGATGACCTTCTGCGGTAATGTGCTGGGGTCCTGTCATTATTTTTATTCTCTGATGGGGTCCCGGAGCAAATAGTTTGAGGACCCCTGTGTTAGAGCATATGCGATTATTAAGAATGCAGTGGCCGGGCTGCGGATGTTAGATCATCCCACCCAGAAATAGTGCAAATGTCATATTCAAAATGTTTTTACTTTCACATGATTGTATCTGAATACATAATAATAATAATAATAATAATAATAATAATAACAATAACAACAACATTCTCAGCATTTAGCTCCTACTATTTACTTTTTCTATCTTGGGGTAGGAAATTTGGAAAGAGAGAAAGTGGAGTGAGAGAAAGTATTACAAAATCAGCTCCTAACTGTCATTTTCCAACACAGCCTGTAATATGACAGTGAACTAATTGGCTGGTACTTTATCTCTCTCTCCAAGCTTTGATAAATCTCCTCCTGTGCTCTAACTTTAGACATTGGGAAATCCTTCCTAAAGCCTTAAAGTGGCCATACACTGCTGCGAATTCTCGCAGCAATGTAGAACCAAACCGATCCCCTTTGAGCCACCTGGGAACGTCATGCGGTCCTTTTGCATGTGATACATAGTTACATAGTTACATAGTAGGTAAGGTTGAAAAAAGACTTGCGTCCATCTAGTTCAACCTGGTATAGATATCCATTGCTGATTTGGTAGGTTCTGGTATTTTACAGACAAATTATATTTCTTATTTGTACCCATGGATGTTTTTCTCCAGTAAATGTTTGTCCAACTTTGCCTTGAACGCATTTAATGAGCCAGCCGTTACCACCTCTCTGGGAAGAGAGTTCCAGAGTTTGACTGTTCTGACCGTAAAGAAATTCTTTCTACTAGCTGAATGAAATCTTTTTTCGGTACTTATGTAGTATCTGGGCTGCCGATTTCTAAATCGGGTCGAATCGGGCACATCGCATCGCATCGCATGCGACCATCGATGCGATGCGATGCGATGCGATGCGATGACCCGATTTTTCCATAGGAATCAATGTTAAAATGGACTGAGTCCATTTTAACATGGAATTCAATGGGAAAAAGGGGTCCTTTTCATACCCCTACTATCCAAGTGGGCATGGAGTTGGATATAAACCTGTGGCGAGCGTAGCGAGCCACCGAGCCCGAAGCGTGGCGAGCG
The DNA here is from genome assembly GCF_055691185.1 of Crinia signifera. Classification (NCBI taxonomy): domain Eukaryota; kingdom Metazoa; phylum Chordata; class Amphibia; order Anura; family Myobatrachidae; genus Crinia; species Crinia signifera. The sequence goes on along the minus strand of NC_139221.1, from coordinate 210,425,982 downwards.
TAGCGAGCCCCGCGAGGGGACACAGAATACCGGCCCCTCGCGGGGCTCGCTTCGCTCGCCACGCTTCGGGCTCGGTGGCTCGCTACGCTCGCCACAGGTTTATATCCAACTCCATGCCCACTTGGATAGTAGGGGTATGAAAAGGACCCCTTTTTCCCATTGAATTCCATGTTAAAATGGACTCAGTCCATTTTAACATTGATTCCTATGGAAAAATCGGGTCATCGCATCCGATGGTCGCATGCGATGCGATGCGATGCGATATCGCATCGCATCGCATCTGATTGTATGCCTTAACTTAAGGCATACAATCAAAAAATCGGCAGCCCAGATACTACATAAGTACCCTTTTTTCTTCTAATCTATACTCTCGCGTCCTAGATTTCTTTCTAGTAGAAAATAGGGTGTGTGACAGTTCCTTATATTGGCCCTTGATATACTTGTACATGTTGAGCATGTCCCCCCTTAAACGTCTCTTTTCTAATGTAAATAGTCCCAAATTGCTTAATCTCTCCCCGTAGCTTAAATTCTCCATTCCCCTAATAAGCTTTGTTGCTCGCCTTTGGACTTTTTCTAATTCTATGATGTCCTTTTTATAGTGTGGGGCCTAGAACTGTACTCCGTACTCTAGGTGAGGTCTCACCAATGCTTTATATAGTGGCATAATTACCCTCGAGTTCCTAGTTTCCATTCCCCTCTTAATACATGTGAGAATTTTGTTGGCCTTTTTTGTAGCTACATTACAATGGGCACTACATCCTAGATTGCTGTCTATTTGGACTCCTAGATCCTTTTCAAGTATGGCATTACCCAGTTCCTCTCCGCTAAGGTTGTAACTTGCACACTGGTTGTGTCTCCCAAGGTGCATAACCTTACATTTATCTACATTGAACCTCATCTTCCATTTTTTTGCCCACTCATCTAGAATTGCAAGATCATTTTGAAGCATGGTGACATCTTCTGGTGATTTGATGACTTTGCTAAGTTTTGTATCGTCCGCAAAGATGGATACATTGCTGAGTAACCCTATCCCAATATCGTTAATAAAAATGTTAAACAAAATGGGCCCCAAAACCGAATCCTGGGGCACTCCACTTAGATACATTGCATGTGTTCCCACCAAATGCAGCCGGTGGCTGTCCGATCCAGCAGATCCATGCATCAGATCGGAGCAGATCTAAAACACACAAGAATTGCCTGATTTCGCCCAATTTCTCAGCCTTATCCGTCAGAATTGTCCCAAATCTCACTAGTGTATGGCGACCTTATCTCCCACTCTGCAGGTTTTAAATGATTCAACCCGGTGGCTGAACCAGTCTTTGAGATATATCAACAGTATCTGTAGAATGTGTTGGTTAGGAATGAAGGCAGCATATGTTTGAAAATGTGACTGTTAATAGTGACTACAACTGTGCACCAGCTAGGCGGTCTGGAAAACGTGACCTGTTGATCTGGAGGACCAGTTTGACAGCCCAGCTCTATTAGATTCTGAAGTTTCTAAGTGAATTATATTTTCCAAATCTTATTTTGCAGCTTAGCACAACCCTTTTCTGACTTCCAAGGTGCTCAGAATCTGAAGAACCACAATAAACCATAAGGGGGCAGCAAAGGAAAACACATTTATTTAATCTTCACATTTGCAACCTTATTAAGATATCTGGAGCTCCAAGTGAGGTTCTATTAGGTGTAGTGTTCGCTACTATAATAACTACAAAACATTATTAAGAGACTGTTTTACCATTTGCTGCGATTACAATATAATATGTTATGTTTAATAACATACCTTTTTTTTTAAACTGTATGGAGAATAGTTAGAAAAATAGGTACTTGTGTAGTATCACGGCTCCCATCGCATGCCACCAAATGTAGTGGCATGCGATGCGATGCGATTTTACCGTGTTTTTATGCATTTTTGTTAAAAATCGCATGCGATTGCATGAGATCGCATGCGATCTGATGCGATGCGATGTCATTTTTCACTGAAATTATGGACATGAGTTGAAATCATGTAAAATGCACCCCAAATGTCATTTTTCACACTGTACCACCCCCACTATCAACGCCAACCCGAAGCATGGCGAGCGCAGCGAGCCCTTGCGAGGGGCGGCGGTACGCGTCCTACAAACTTTTCATACCCCCACTATCCACGTCGGCTTGGAGGCGAGAATAGAAAGTGTGGCGAGCGCAGCGAGCCACCGAGCCCGAAGGGTGGCGAGCGGACGCGGATACCTTCACAGGTATCCGTGTCCCTTCACGGGTATCCGTGTCCGCTCGCCAAGCTTCGGGCTCGGTGGCTCGCTGCGCTCGCCACACTTTCTATTCTCAACTCCATGCCGACGTGGATAGTGGGGGTATAAAAAGGTCGTAGGATGCGTACCGCCGCCCCTCGCGGGCTCGCTGCGCTCGCCGCGCTTCGGGTTGGCGTTTATAGTGGGGGTGGTACAGTGTGAAAAATGACATTTGGGGTGCATTTTACATGATTTCAACTCATGTCCATAATTTCTTTGAAAAATGACATCGCATCACATCAGATCGCATGTGATCTCATGTGATTGCATGCAATGCGATGCGATTTTTCCCTGTACGATGCCCATCGTGGGAGCCGTGATTCTACACAAGTACCGAAAAATATGACAAACATTAAAGGAACAGTGGGCCAAATGTATTAAGCCTTGACAAGTGATAATGTGGAGAGTGATAAAGTACCTGCTAATCAGCTGTTAACTGCAATAATAACAATATATCAAAAAATATATATATGTAGACCTGGGGTAGCCAATCCTATTCCTTGAGAGCTACCAACAGTGCATGTTTTGCAGGTCTCCTCACAGAATCACAAGTGAGATAATTAGCTCCATCTGTGTATCTTTTAAAATGTGTCAGTGATTAATGAGTGCAGCTGTGCAGCAGCTAGGTTGCCTGGAAAATGTGAACTGTTGGTAGCTCTCGAGGGCTAGGGTTGGCTACCACTGATGTAGACCATAGGTATGAAAGGTAAGTTAATTTAAGAATTTAAATAAGAATTTGCCTGTGGTCTATAGAGCTATTTTTACTTGTTTTGAATGCAGTCACCTCGGCCCTCCCCCCTGAGTGGCCTGGACACACCTGCATTGTCCGCACTGCTCCCACAAAATAATCTGTCACTGCCCCACCAACAGTCTGTCCCCCCCGCCAGCTCTGAAACTTCGACCGCAAGTTCAGGGCTTGCGCATGTGCAGAAATTGCTGAATATTGATTTCTCTTCAGCAATAGCATCTGAATCAGGCACCATGTGGCAGTCAGTTGGGAGGTGTGCATGTGTGTGTGTGTCTGTAGACACACTATTGAAATTCAAAGCAAACCACATCATCAAGCATACAATTGCCTAAAGACACTGCATAAACCTCTTTAAAATAAAAAGTTGGGGATTTCTAATTTCATAAAGTAACAAAGAGGTGTCCATCTAACCCAGTCTGTTCTTATCACTCACCTATCTACCCAGCCTACCTGGATCGGACAAATCAACACGATTTTGTGCAGTTGAGTACCCAGCTTTCTCCTTCATTACTCTCTAGCACTACGTTAGTCCACAAACTGCAACATCACAAAACCAGTGCCGGACGGGGTCCCGACAGTCGGGATCCCAACAGGCATTCACCCGATGTCGGGATCCTGACAGGCATTCACCCAACGTCGGGATACCGACTGTCAAAACACTCACAGCCTGGTTCCCGACGGCCGTCGGCTATTTTCCTTCGTGGGGGTCCACGACCCCCATAGAGGGAGAATAGAATAGATGGCTCGCGTATCGAGCCACCGTGCCTGCAGTGTGGCGAGCAGAGCGAGCTTGCAAGGGGCTTTGTTGCGCTCGCCATGTTGTCTGGGTCCGGCCAGTCGGGATAATGACTGTCGGGGTCCCGACGTCGGGATAATGACTGTCGGGATCCCGACTGTTGGACCCCTATACCACACCCCACAAAACTACCTACCGACATTTAACCATTTCTGTATAAACCTCCACTCTCCATCTCTTAACCATATTTTTTAACCCCGTTAAGTATGTAGCAGATACTGTAAGAGCTTTACAAATGCCATCCTTTCCCTAAACTCATATCTTTCCCTTTTGACCACCTATGTGCTCTTCTATTCATTTACTGCAAATATTCTGTCACCATTTTCCAGAATGCATTATCCACCATTCATACCTTCTTTATAATTAGTTATTCTACTTACATACAAAGCCATTACTCTGACTATACCAACTTATAGCTCTTTGCTTATCTCAAAATATATCCCCACGACTTCTCCACTCTGCACAAGATCTGCGTCTTTCATCCACACTCATTACTCGCTCACACTTACACTTGCAGGATTTTTGTCGTGCAGCACCCAACTTCTGGAATGCCCTTCCACGCACATTAACACTCTCCTCTAGCCACCAAACTTTTAAGCGTTCCCTGAAAACTCTCCTCTTCAGGCAAGCTTATCATATTCAGGACCCCCCACACAACCTCCAGTAGCTTTCATATCTGATTACATCCCATCAGGAATGTCTTGTAATCTGGTGAGACTGCCATGCTATGGCATCCTGGTGAGACTGCCATGCTATGGAATCCTATCCTTATTTATCCCTCCTATTAGCCATATATATTGTAAGCTTGCAAGCAGGGCCCTCCTGCCTCTATGTCGGTTTGTTTCTACCCAGTTTGTTTTATCACTGTATTTTCCAATTGTAAAGTGCAACGGAATCTGCTGCGCTATATAAGTAACTGTAAATAAATAAATATGATTTCCCATTCTTGTATACTGTATTTCCCTCAAATTTGTTCTTTAGTTCACTTATAGCTCATACAGTATGTGAGGGACACTGTGCAATGTGGAACACGAACTGTATACAAACAGTTTCATCACTTTCCTGGAATATTAAAGATACCATCATCATGAAGCCACACAGGCAGTTTGGGATTACTCTGTACAAAGGATTCTGGGTCACTGAGGATAACAGCCAGACAGAGTATGCCCTCTGTGTACAAGAGCTGTACAGAGTTCAATCTATTGAAGAAATCTAGGATGCATTCAAGCTCTAGCTATGGCAGAACGTTTTATTTCATTCTAATTCTGCTACAACCCTACAGCTCAGCTGCGATACACTCCTGAATGTCTGAACTTGGACTTGAACGTATTCTCATTTGAATGAATGTTTGGTTCTGCAGCAAACACCCTGCCTGGTTGCCTGGAAGCTGGTTGGACAGTACTTCTCAAGGATAACAGCATACAATACACAGTGCTGTCATATTCATTTTACATAGCCTTGCAGTCTACAAAACAAGTACAAATAAATGAAAGTGCAGAACCAGTGGTTCTAGAGCTGGATTCCACAACATATGGCCCAAGAACAGATTTTATCTGTGCATATTACAGAACTGAAAGGGTTATTTCAGAGCAATAGCGCAATTAGTATGCAGTAAGCTGCTACAGAACTGCCACCACACAAGTAACAGTATGAATAAAGTCTGATAAGAAGAAAGGGAGAATTTCCATCTCAATGGCGAGCCCCTGCAACCTAGATCTAGAAGCCTTACATAAATGTGTGACTGCTTTGGTTGCACTTTAATGTTCAACAAGCTGAGTGAAAATAGGATCTGTTCTTATAGACATGGAACTACTACATATGGATGTAAGCATTACACAGTTGGTAGCCATTTTGATGCAGAAGTTAATTATGCAGGCCGCCAAGTTAATTACAAGATCTCCTGCTGCATATGGTACGGCAAGGTAAAATAGTACAGTAGTGATGTGGATCACCAAGCAAGACTGCTGAAATTGCTTAGGGCTTCTCCTTTATATAACTTTGTAGCACTCGCTGTGAGAAAAGTTTACTTTATGAAAAGTTACCAGGATGCTTATCTGGCTTCCAGATTTCCTCTGAAACAATATAAGTAATTTGGGGAGTTTTTTTAATCTCTAAGAGAGCCTGTATAATGACAGGTAGAAGCCAATTATATACAGTATAGATTAATTGGAATATAATGTAGAGCAGGGTTGCCGACTTGCATAAAATCCTCTCCGGGAGAAGCCCGGAGAGGAATCTTTCATGACGAGTTTGGGGGGCGGGGCTTAACAGTGACATCATTAAGCCCTGCCCCCATTATGGCAAATAGCCGAAATAACTGATCTCCATGGAGGGGGCGGGCCTAAAATGACACGATTGTGCCATTTTAGCTCCGCCCCCTCCTCTGAGACCCGCGGATTGCGGCATTTAAATGAGAAATTCCGGGAGGGTCGGCAACCCTGATGTAGTGCATAGTACCATGTGATAAGGTCCGCCAAACCACTTAAAGGGACAGACCCAGCAAAGTCCAGTGATGAATGTCTGAAAGGAGTTTTAGAGACAACAATGTAGCCTTAAATGTAAAAGTTATTAGAAACATGCCATATAAATTGACATGATTGTTTAATGGTATGTGATCTAAACTTTATAGTGCCATTTGATCAGTGTGTTTGTACCGTTTGCTATCTCTTGCATTTCTGTGCACACCAATGTGTACTACTTCCAGGCAGGACCACTTGTACCATACCATACCATACCATACCATACCAGGTGAGGTGAGCATCACATCTCATGCATCAACCATATACAAATATATATTGGTTCATGTGAGTTATACAGAGGACAGAGATAAACTACCAACCAATAATCTCAGAACTGTCATTTTGCAAACAGAGCCTGTAGCATGATAGTTAGGGGCTGATTTGCTGGTATTAGTATCTCTTCATTTTATCAGTCTCCAAGGCTTAGTGCGTAGACACCATTGTTCTCACCTCTTCTAATTGCTCTATTGTTCTCATGAGGAAACAATTGATTTCTACATGTGAAACTCAGCTCCCAGATGATTGATTTAGTAATAAATAAAATAAAAAGAAAACAGGCACTTTTATTAGACAACTTACAGTGTGGTGGGTATAGAACAGGCATTCCCAAACTGTGGCCCTCCAGCTGTTGTGAAACTACACATCCCAGCATGCCTTGCCCTAAACCCCCATCCCTGCCACTCTATAGCCTAAACATAACCCTCCCCTCACACAGCTCACCCTAAACCCCCATCCCTCACCACTCCGCAGCCTAAACTTAACCCTCCCCTCACACAACTGACCCTTAATCTTAATTTTCATCCGTCGGGATTCCACCGCTGATATTGTAATTATCAGGATACTGACCACATTCCCTTATGACAATGCTTGTTAATGTCTTACATTAGCAATGACAAATCATGTGACAATGATAATAAAATGTGATTTTAAAAGAAGAAAAAACTAAACATGACCAAGACCTATTCCTGGCGTATATAAGGGTTACCTGCAACATGGGCCTGGGTTGCCTGTGCACTATGCAATCATTACCGCTTACTGGTCACCATTGTCGAGCAAGTCCCTACCAATCTGGGGGCACCTCCAAACCAGTCCAGGAAAAAAAAAAAACAAAAAAAAACCATAAATAAAATATAGCAGTGAAGTGTACAGAGTGTAAGGTGTCATAGCATTAAGGTTATGTGAAAGCAACTACAAGAGTTAAGGGTTGTTCCAAAAGTAAAAAAAAAAAATATGAAAAAAATATATAGGTAAAAGGCACAGAAAGAAAAAAAATGTGTGAGGGGAACACACAGATTCAATGTCAGCCTATAATTGCAGCATGGTAGTTTTATTTCCAGCACACTGTGCTGCTATTCTACACCATGCTGGGCTTTGTTGGAGTATTGTGATGACTGGCTACCTCAGACTCAGCCAATGTGGGCCAGAGCTCTCATGTCAAACGACTGATATCTGAAGTTACATTTCTTCCAGCTGCATTTTGGGAGATGAATTCCATGGGCTAAATGTAATAGCCTCTATGTTCAGGGGGAGCAGGGTTTTTGCGTGAGTCTGTCTGTGTTTTTAAATCCGCAATTATTTACAAAGCTGGCACACAAACTCTTGAGTTCCAGATGTACAGGACCTATTACAATTCTCCCCATGTGTCCACTTATTAATGGGTCATAGGGTTGATAGTCCAAAGGTCGACAGGTAATAGGTCGACATGTGAAAAGGGTCGACATAACTTAGGTTGACATGGTCAAAAGGTCGATACAAGCAATAGGTCACCCTCCTACCTTTTGACTGTCTGTAAATACCCTGTTTGTTGTATCACTGTCTCCTTTTGTAAAGTGCATCGGAATCTGCTGCGCTATATAAGAAACTGTTAATAAATAAATAAATGAAAAAAGTTGATATGTCGGCATGGACAACAAAACATGTGGAAAAATCATGAGTGTACTGGGTCCCCTTGCATGGCGAGGGAACTGTGGTCACGGTGCCATGCTACACTTGGCAAACTATTAAAATCTAACTATGTCCACTTGGATAGTAAAGTATGAAGAAACTCCCTTTTTTTTTTAAATGTGAAAAACACGTCAACCCTTTTGATCTCGACCTATTGCTTGTGTCGATCTTTTCACAATGTTGACCTAAGGTCTGTTGAACTTTTTCACGTGTCAACCTATGGCCTGTCATCCAATAGTAGTCAACATATTGACTGTCAACCAGCGGAACGCATCCTGAGCCAGGTGAGGACAGGACACAGGCTCAGGAAGTACATCAATCTATGAACATTCTAGGTTTTACCCAACAAACATATTATTTAGGCATGCAAAATGGAGTTTCTAAGTGACCAGATTCCTTCGGGATGCGGTCATTCGTCAGACTGCATTTAGGTCTACAGTCATTAGGTCGACCCCACTAGGTCGACTGGCAGGAAGGTCGACCTGACTTAAGGTCGACATGGGCCAAGGTCGACATGACTTAAGGTCGAATTTGCATAAAGGTCGACATGAGGATGGTCGACTGGTCATAAGGTCGACATGGGTTTTTCACTGTTTTTTTGAGCCGACATGTGCCGACAGGCGGTATTTCATGCCCTACCATCCACTAGGGCGTGGTGGGAGAATAAAATAGTGTGCCGAGCGCAGCGAGGCACCGTGCCCGAAGCATTGCGAGCGAAGCGAGTGATGCGAGGGTCCGATTCTCATTGCCAACTGTGTCCATGTCGACTGTGTCGACATTCGGATCAAAAAACAGTGAAAACCCCATGTCGACCTTATGACCAGTCGACCTTCCTCATGTCGACCTTTATGCAAATTCGACCTTAAGTCATGTCGACCTTGGCCCATGTCGACCTTAAGTCAGGTCGACCTTCCTGCCAGTCGACCTAGTGGGGTCGACCTAATGACTGTAGACCTAATTGCAGTCTGACGAATGATCCCATTCCATTCCTTCTTAGTGTGCCTGTCCCTGTCTAGTCACTGTCTCCGATTTTATAATTATAAAGGGAAATTCAATGTGACCCCAAGAACTAGCACTTTCTCCCTGATGAATTGCATTACCAGCACTGTCACTAGGAACACTGGCAGTAATACAATAAAGAGCAATTACACTAGCAGGGAGCAAATGATCACTTCTTCTTCCGGTGAGTTTTGCCTTCAGTGTTCATGTGGCATTCACCTCATCATTTAGTTCAATACAGAATTGCAGCCCTAAAACAACCAGTCCAGCTATATATTTCACAACTTGCAAATTTACAAATGGTTGAAGGAAAAATGCAAATGGCTGCCCCACAGAATTATGAAGCAAAAAAAACATTAGGATCATATGACTGAAACCTCTGCATATCATCCAGTTGTGCAGCACAATTTGATTTATGTGAAATGTGCCAACTGCGCTCTTGTATAGTGTTGCTTATTGATATTGGTTCCCTTATCTAACAGAAGAAATTCTTAATACAGCTTAAGCATTTAACAATTAATCATTCATACTTCTGCCACCACCCTACAACCAAGTAATTAGTGATATATGCAAGCGAATAGTTAACAATGATGAAATAACAATGATGAAAGTGCTCTGATACAGTAATGTAATACATTGCTCTAGCAAATCAAAGGTTAAGTATTTTGTATACTTTGTTACCCAATATTTGCATACCGGTCAGTGACTGTGCTCTGCAAACAGCTGTGAAAGGTACATTAATAGTACTGGCTTCTGTTCCAGGTAGCCGTTCCCTCAGGGATATACAGCAGTATTGTCCACTGTGGGCTGTGGGATTACAATTACTGCTAAGAGTCACACGATAGATGTGTTCTTGTTTGCACATTATTTTTTTATTCACAGTTTCTTATATAGCGCACACATATTCCGCAGCGCTGTACAGAGAATATTTGAACATTCACATCAGTCCCTGCCCCAGTGGAGTTTACAATCTATATTCTCTACCACATGTCCACGCACACATTCATTCTAGGGTTAATTTTTGTAAGAAACCAATTAACCTACCAGTATATTCTTGGAATGGGGGAGGAAACCGGAGTACCTGGAGTAAATCCACGCACGCACGGGGAGAATATACAGACTCCGCACCGTTAGGGCTATGGTGGGAATCAAACCCATGACCTCATTGCTGTGAGGCAGTAATGCTAACCATTACTCCATCTGTGCTGCCCATCTGCACATCTGTTACTGTAATAAATAAATGCACTGTACATACATAATAGGACGTAGTTGAGTTAATTAAAAAAATAACATAAAATAATAATTGATCCCTTTCATTTTTTTAGCACAGAAGTAAAACAATGTCATTCCTTATTAGATAAAGAAGGATATTGAGCTTTTTTTAGTAAGTCAAAAGATTTGTTGTCTCAAGAATTATGATTTGTGACCCACAGGGCAGCTTTAAAAAGTTCTATCTCCTATCAGAAAGACAGATTTCATTTTTTTGCCAGTGAATATTGGCTATTTATAGATAAAAATAAATTAACCAAGTCTTTTATTCAATTATTATTTTTTCATTTATTTATATGGCAAAACAAATGACCTAAACAGAAATAAGAATAAAACAACAAATACAGTACAGAACATTGCAGGATAATGTTTATAAACATGTGTTTATAAAGACATGCAAGACATGGTTTATAAACATGAGCGTCCACAATACCCAGAGCCGGACTAGACTTTTTGGCACCCTGATACAGAAAATGCCACCCCCTCGTATTTTTTATACATGGACATAAGACAAGCCACTTGTACCCCTTTCACATTGCCAATATAACCTGGGTAGGACCTGGTTTGTCGCCGGGTTGACCCAGGCTGAAGTGCGGTTTGAAAGCACCAAACCTTATGTCCTAAGTCGAACAATTCAGCATTTCAACCCGAGTTACAGTATAAGAAAGTTTAACTTTAAACCCGAGTTTTATCACTTCACCGAGCTTAAAAAATCTGCCCCTGTAGGAGCAGCAGTGCCTGCTGGGATTGCCGGCATCATGGGAGGACATTTTTATTTGAAGATGAGTAAAAAAATTGGTGGTGGGGAAGGGGGGGGGGGGGGGGGGTTTGCACTACTGTAGTGGCCAAGCAGTGGCATACCAATACCCCTGGGGACCCCACAGTGGTGGGGAGGCACTGTGTAAGTGTGGGCGGTGGTCTGCGGGGCTATTGTTACACCGCTACCGCCTGCCGGGACCTGCCGCACCTGTGGCCGGGACCCGCAGATTACTTGTCTGCGCTCCTGGTTTTTCTCCTGGCTCCTGCTGCAGTGCTATGAAAACTGACCATCACAAAATGTCCACCCCCATACAGCAGACAGTTTTTTAGGATGCTAGAGGAGGCGGTGGCCTCCTCTAGAATTCTTACAAACGGTCTTCTATTAGGGGCAGCCATTTTGTGAGGGTCAGTTTTCATTAGTTGAAGACTGAGGAGACCAGATCTGCGGGTCCCTGCCAAGAACGAGGCGGCAGCGGCAAGCGGCATGCAGAGAGGTAAGGGGGGAAGACGGGGGTGTTCAGCGCCCACCCCCTCTTCCGCGGACATCAAAGGAAATTAGTCAGTTCAGACTGGCTTATTTCCGTAGGGAGAGAATTCATTTGATGGTCCGCTACATCAATTGATTTCTCTCCTCTTTTGGCCACATGCGAGTGGATGTGTTCAGCATACATCCCCTTGCATGTTAGTGTGGGGATTTGGTGGGGGCGGGCGGCGTTTCAGGGCTCGCTAAGCAGTGAACAACCACTGCTTAGTGAGCTTTGCTGAATCAGGCCCAAAGAACAGAGGAGAGAGTGATATCATTGAAGATGGAGGAGGGACCTTGGCTGGGGAAAAGTCAATGACTTTACCACGTTCTCCATTCTGCCATCTGGTCATTATTTACTATGGTAAGGTAATAAAGAAGATATCTGAGATAAATAGTGATTACAAATTTTACTGCGTAGATATTTAAATGCATTTATTATTTGTATTGTTATGTCTTTCTTCTTTATTGCTTTGGATTGTGTGTTGTCATACTGTAATCAGCACATGGCGGTATCGATCAGACTGAAACATAAACCACTCTGGAAATGACGAAACTAATGACAAGTATCTTGTGATTTAGACAATATCTATATATCTAATAAAAACATTATTTACGCAAATGATGGTTTTATAAGCAGATTACTAGGAACAGTCGGACATCTTGCCAGGACTCCTCCTCCTGTATTTACAGAGCCGGCCCTAGCCTAAATTATGCCCTAGGCAAGATTTTGACTGTTGCCCCCTAGCACCGCCACTAGTTCCGCCTCTGACCCTGCTCCCCTTTCCCAGCATCATCAACCCTCATCATTGCAGTCATCATTTTGGTGCTCCTACCCGCAATATTTTAAATAGAAACAGCGCACCCATTCGGTGCGGAGCCCATACAGGGGTGTGTTCTTGCTGGGAAGGGGCATGGCCACACAATAGTACCCCCAATTCAAATTATGCCACACAGTAGTGCATCTTTATTCACATTATATCATGCGATGGTGTCCCTTATTCACGTTACATCACACAGTAGTACCACTTTACCTTATGTACATTACTCCTCATATTATTCACATTAAACCCTTCGAAAAAAATCCTGAGAAAATATTGTATTTTAAGCACCTCCATGGCCACACTGAAACCCAGCACAAAGCAGTGTGTGCTGGATAGAGGAGAAGAGCTGCAGCTGCTGCTGTCACTTAAGGGGACGGGGCCCGGGGCCCCCACTGGGTAATTTGTACCCCCTACCCCATTCTCTAGGCACCCCTGATAATACCACACAGTAATGCCCCTTACACATGACACACATTTTTAATTTCCTTATAACCATAATGCCCCTTACACATTATGCCAACCTTTATTAATGCCCTTCATACACATAATGACACAAATAATGGCCCTTACACATATGTCACACATTATTAATGCCCTTATACACATGACACACATTATGCCCTTACACATGTCACACATTATTAATGCATTTATACATGACACACATAATGCCCCTTACACATATGCCGAACACTATTGCACAACCCACCCAACCGCAGACAGGACTCGCACAGCTGCTAACAGCCTCACTCACACACACAAAATAGGCATGCTGCATATCATTTTAATCAGCAGAAGCTGCTGATGCACCTAGGCATTCCAAATGCCCAAGGCAATTGCCTAGTTGGCCTATGCCTAAGGCCGGCTCTGTGTATTTACATGTAGTACAGATGGGTTGTAGAGATATTTGGTATCTGGTATCTGAAAGTTGGCCACAAAGCAAAAGAATAATGAGTTCTCGTCTCAGAGCCACCATGTAAATGCCTCTCAGTTTATGCCTCGAAGGCTTACTCTGCTTTTAAGATGAGAACATTACTGAATCAAGTGTTTATAGTCTCAGTGACAGCAATATCGATTGCACATTCTATGGCAAGTGTCTGAGTGTTATTTGTAGTTGTATTTCTAAACTACAATTTAAAGCCTGCCTAGATTATAATTCTATAATTATGTTTTATTTGCTGTCATCTGATATCCAGTACATGTATTAATTGACTGTTTTACAACTAGCGGGTACCTTGTGTTTCCTGGAACAAGTCACTGCAGCCAGATGCTACCCCCTGAATGAAAAATGACCAATGCTAGATTAGAAAACAAAGGTGCAGAACATATGATGGGGTTGGCAGTTCTTAGAGGGAGCAGTTTGCACCGGCGGATGGGAGGAGTTGGTGAGATGAAGGCTTTCCTTGCTAAGTACAGAGTAGGTGTGCTGTGCCAGTAATGCTAATAACAGTTGCATGTCATCATTACACTGCTTACATTTACAGTGAATGTACCTAATCATTTTGGCAATAACTATCTTTAAAGTTCTTATCCATATGTAAGGTGCATGTAGCACCCAGGCCTCGCAAAAAGAGCTTGAAGGACATACATAAACACTAACTGATGCATACCAGACTCCCATCAGTCCTGCCTGTCTTCTGCAGTGCTGACACACTCTGTTTGTGTCACAAATTCATTACATTATATCCATGTTGCTCTGGGGTTATGCAACTGGGCACCTCTGAAGGCGGGGGCGGGGTTTAAAAAAAAAATGAATAATTAAGCACATGTGGCTAAGCTGGCAAGGCGGCCCCAGGAGCGGATTTAGGGGTGAGGACACCCTTACAAAAACAGTAATACCCTCCCCCCAACTTGTATTTTTTTAATTGATTGGTTATTAACCCTCATTTGATGATAGACAATTTAACAGACTAATAAAAAAGCCACTAACTGCCATTTTTATATTTGTAATTATGTATACATATTTACTAAGTAGTATAGTTTACGACACTCCATTGAAGATGGCATATGGTACAGTACAGTGGGCAGTTACTGGTATATTTCAGGCTGACAGTACCAATTCAAACATCCAAGTGCCGCCTCCAAAATCATGGTGCTATAGCTATAATTCTTCCTACTACTCCATATATGCGATATTACTAGTAAGTTACTTTATGTGACCATTGCCTTACATGTGAGCAGCACAGAATATATTTTCTCATGAAATATGAATTTAAATCTCCAGATAATATTTGGTTGCAGTTAAAATGTATTTTCTAGGTAATGTAATTTAATTTTCCTACCAGAAGGTCCTGAGAGAAATACACCATTTTAGTTAATCCATAACTTCCAGTCTGAAGTTCCTTACATAGACGTCAGAAGTTATTCCCTACTTTGCTGTTATAGGGAACCTTGCATTCCATGCCGTGTGTATTGGGTGTCCTAACTGTTCCCAAATTAACTTGAAGGAACCATGAGGACATGGATATATTTACACAAAGTAGCTGACCGCATTATGTTGTCCTCCTTTACATCATCTAATGTCCATGGGGCTCTGCCACTCCTCAAGTTTGGTTTCATGCATCATTGACATGTTAAATGTAATGCCCTGGGAAGACACAATACAGAGCTGAAGCTAGTCTTAAACTGGGTACATATACCCTGGAACATATATCTGCAGATCAGAGGGCATGTGCATGCCTTCCAAATGTCCTAATATTTGCAGGATAGTCCCATTTTATTGGGACTGTCCCGCATTTCACCCACAACCAGCAGTGTCCCATGGTTGGGGTGCAGTTGGGAGTCCGCCTGCCCGTTGCTGATCTTCTGAGCATGTGCACAGCATCTACTCCGGGAGGCAGAGGGACAGGAGGCATGGCTAGCAAGTCTCAAAGCGATGGCCATGCCCCAACAGCGGCGAAACAGGGCATTGCCTTGTGATTGTGGACATTCCTGCAAAGCCACGCCCCCTTTTCAGGAGTCCCTACCCCTGCCAGGAGAAGCTTGGGAGGTATGAGTGTATTCTGTTATACACACTGCCAGATCAGTCTTGACTGTCCTCACAACTGGCCAGGTGCATTTACATGTGCCCGATCAGTTCCCTCCAGGTTGTGAAGCAGGTGAACAGACAGTTGGCCAATATATTGGTGAATCATGCTGTGTAGGTATGATCTGCCATCAGCTGTTACACAGTCAACGCAAAATCTATGTCTGTGAATGACATTATTCACAGACATATTGCTGTTATACACTGGCCGACGGAACCTGCGATATATCGGCCGTTCAGTTGAATGGCCACTATATTGGCCAGTGTATACTCATCATCCATTTCATCTTCTCATTTGGTCAACCATCTACTGTAATTTATCAAACAGTGAATTTGGTGGATTTAGCAATACTTTCTTTGTGTTGGTCGCTGTGATCAATTGTGTAACTAAAGTTTGGTCAATATAGTGTATGGTGCAGTGGTTCCAAAATGTTTTTGAGTCACAGTTATCAAGAGCATCACAAAAAAAAAATTCAAGGCACCCCTAGGCAAAATGTTTCCTATTGATAAATTCAGAAACAATATTAAATTAAGGGTACTTGTGAGTTATCCGGGCTGCCGATTTTTTGATTGTATGCCTTAAGTTAAGGCATACAATCAGATGCGATGCGATGCGATATCGCATCGCATCGCATCGCATGCGACCATCGGATGCGATGACCCGATTTTTCCATAGGAATCAATGTTAAAATTGACTGAGTCCATTTTAACATGGAATTCAATGGGAAAAAGGGGTCCTTTTCATACCCCTACTATCCAAGTGGGCATGGAGTTGGATATAAACCTGTGGCGAGCGTAGCGAGCCACCAAGCCCGAAGCGTGGCGAGCGAAGCGAGCCCCGCGAGGGGACGGTATTCTGTGTCCCCTCGCAGGGCTCGCTACGCTCCCCACGCTTCGGGCTACGTGGCTCGCTACGCTCGCCACAGGTTTATATCCAACTCCATGCCCACTTGGATAGTAGGGGTATGAAAAGGACCCCTTTTTCCCATTGAATTCCATGTTAAAATGGACTCAGTCCATTTTAACATTGATTCCTATGGAAAAATCGGGTCATCGCATCGCATCGCATCGCATCCAATGGTCGCATGCGATGCGATGCGATGTGCCCGATCCGACCCGATTTAGAAATCGGCAGCCCGGATAACTCACAAGTACCAAATTAAGTAATTTGTGTTTATATGTCATCCATAAGGTCAGTTATGTGACGAGGGACAAGATTTTTAAAATGGCAAGGGACACCATCAGTCCCCATGGGGAAAAACACACTAACTGGCCTACACATAAAAAACCCCCCATTGGTCCCCACATGAAAAAAAAAAAATCACATTAGCCCTTCATAAAAAACAAAATTAATTCACACTGTCCCTAGATGAATGCAATAAAAGTTGGGAGGTATGCTGTACTGAACTTTAAGTCCTGCAAGGAGGGACAAAGGCCCAAAATTAGGGAGCATGAGTTGCTGCAAAAGGGGGTGTGGCCTTTCATCACGGCACCCACGAGGCCACGCCCCTGTTTTGCTCTGTGAGCCTCTAGTCATGCCCCAGCCCCTCTGGCTGCGGGAATAGACATTGTGTCCCAACTGCCCACCCCACCGCCGCAGGACACTGCTGGCCACAGGAAGGACACGGGAACATCCCTGAAAACCGGGACGTTCCTGCGGTATTCGGGACAGTGGGGAGGTATGGTACAGTGCCAGGCTTATATGCTTGCAGAACAGATGAGACCTTATGCCAATGCAAACTGTTTTCAATATGGAGTGATCCAGGGTGTAGAGTTAAAAATGTATCTATTGTTCCATTGGCATTATTGAGAACTGCTCATGGCGCACTAGGACTGCAAAATAAATAACAGATTTCTCTGCAGTATCCCTGTTGCAAAATTGGAAGAAGCAGTGTTACCTCATTTAACAAAAGCCATGGAAAGGGGTCATCACTACTTCATAAATATACCCCACAGCCCCAGAACATTATACTGTACATGAGCAGCTGTGATGAATATTCAGAGGCAATATAATCTCTGATCAGTCTTGTGGCAAGAAAGAAATGCTGACCCATAGTTAGACAGGAATTTTTTTTTTAGCACAGTCTAGAAGGGTTCTGTACTGTGGTGATATGCATTTATATACAGTATATAGGAAAGCCTGAAGACACTGTCAGAT
The DNA here is from genome assembly GCF_055691185.1 of Crinia signifera. Classification (NCBI taxonomy): domain Eukaryota; kingdom Metazoa; phylum Chordata; class Amphibia; order Anura; family Myobatrachidae; genus Crinia; species Crinia signifera. Next base: position 210,408,130 of record NC_139221.1, on the reverse strand, counting down.
TAAAATGTATTAGCAATACATTCAATGATTAATATCAAGCAGTGATATACTTATTTTTAATACATGAAATTATAAAATGAGCTCTGGCACCTATCTGAAGATTAATGCATCTGGTTCAACTTTGATAATGATATCCACTGGTGTATATATAATTTATTGCTTCTGGCCTACACAACTGATCTGCCAATGAGCCAGCCAGGAGAACACTATCATTATTATCAGCAGCTGTAGAGATTGCTATCTGCAGTGCATTTATTGTACAGTGGTTAGAAGAGCAGATCAAAATGCATTGCATGCACATTTTTCATTTTTGTCTTTTATGCAGATATAATGTTGATTTTATTTTTGGGTAAAGTTTAGAATGAATGCTCGAGCAGAGAAAAAGGTATATGAGTGTCATTTATATTCCCTTTGAAACTACATTTCAACATAAGTTTTACGAATTCAACTGATTTGGAAATAATTCCTAAGACTTGACAGCTTTTCAAAATGTATTGCATTATTAAGCTTCCCAGCAGACAGCTTGCATAACATGTTTCCATAATTACATCCAGGGGATTTTACGGCTTAAAGTCACTTGTTATATACCATGTAGAATGTTCGGTACTTGTGTAGTTTCACGGCACCAGCATGGCGCTGTGCGTCTTAGTCCCCTTGCGGGGCTCGCTTCGCTCGCCCACGCTGCGGGCTCGGTGGCTCGCTACACTCACCACGCTATTTAAAATCAACTCCATGCCAACATGGATAGTGGAGGTATGAACTATCCATGATGGCATGGAGTTAAGTTACTTTTTTTAACATAGTTTGTGGCGAGCGTAGAACCCGGAAGTAGCACGCTGGTGCCGTGAAACTACACAAGTACCGAATGTTCTGTTTGACATTTAGCTATTGCAAACTATACTAACCATGATGTTCTTCTTGATTTTAAGAGTGGAATGTACAAACCACTTACGCAGTACATCTTGCCACTTACTAATTGCATATGTTGGTACAGTGCGAAGTATCTCAAAGGCCAGTGCTCCGATAACCTAAGATTATGGCCGGGAAATATCCGCTGGGCAGGTCGAAAGCAGTGGCCGCGTTTTACATGGGCTTCCTGGCTAATAACATCACCTGAAGACAATCTCTGCACCCCAAACCCAACAGTGGTGGCGGGGAACATTCAGAGATACTTCCAGGCTAGGCGGTTCTATCTTCCCCAGCTCCCTAGAGCTGTAAACCAGATGGCGACTTTCAGTGCAGGGATGCGGCAGTTATCTTCCTGTCAGCTCAGATGACTCCCACTGGACCAGGCAGCATCTGTACCATACCTTGGCTTGTTGCTGGCCACCTCCCAGGAAAATACTTATACCCAGCCATCCAGACACCAGGGCTCCCAGGGTGGGGTGAGTGGCCTCTGCACTGCACTCAGCAGCATAACAGGCCATCTGATTAACCCCACCTACTTCCATACCATGACACCTGAAGAATCATTGCACCTTTACTGTCTTAGTTTATGAAGCTGGAAGATATGTGAAGTATTACAACTAAAGTGGTGAAATAAATATAATACTGTACTTCATCTTTCTATAATTAAGAAATATGTAGCTACATCCCCAAGGGGCTCCAGAGGCTCCCAAGCTGCAAAAGTTCCCCAATTCCCGTACCACCGACTGCCGCTACCCTACAATGTCTCCAAAACTTGAAAATATATTCTATGTCTCACCTGACAATGGCCTCATGATTTCTCCTCTGCACAAAGGGAAAAATAAATATGTGACATCCTCTCACTGCTTTAAGACACCACATTGGTGCCATTTACAGAAGCAATTACTGCAGCCACTGCCTTGCTTTCACAACACACCAAGAGACTGACAGAAGCAGAAGAACGTATTTCTGCATTAGAGGATGCATTCATTGAAGTGAAATCCCAACTACAAGCACAGGAGGTTACTCTAGCAGCATTGACCGATAAATTTGAATATTTGGAAAATCGTAATAAGAGAAAAAATTTGAAACTTATAGGCCTCCCAAAATCTGTAAAACCTAAAGATCTTCTTTACTTGGTTAATACATGGTTGCCTGAAACCATAGGCATTTCCATGAATCTTTGTCACCTCAAGTAGAGAGAGCACATTGGATTGGTTTAGACCAACAATGCCCACTTCCATTTACTTTCAGACTTCTGAACTACATGGATAAGCTCAAAATACTTGAGGCACATTGTAAAGTTCCAAACCTACTTTATGAGAAATCTAAATTGCACTTGTTCCAAGATTTCTCCTTCAAAGTCTCCTCCAGAAGAAGGGAATTCTCCACCTGGCGAAGTTGAGGGTATTGCACCTAGGAAAAGCATACTTCTTTGATACTCTCACAGTGGCACAGAACTTTCTTTGTTCTCCAAGAACCGCCTCTCCACATTCCCATGTGAATGATAACGACTGACTTATACTAAATAAATATCGAATATCAGTGAATCTGGTTGATCACACAATATTCACTGTTGAGGGGGAAAGGGGCTGTCGACCAGTGCACAGGTTAATGACAAGGAAAAAAGGTGATAAACGTGGAGGTATATATCTGGTCCACAATAGCTATGTTGAGAGCATGCTCCCTCCATACATTTCGGAAGTGGAGGTGCACCTAGGAGAGTAACTATAGTTACAAAAAAGGAAGAAAAAGACTCTCTCTTTTTTGGGGGCACTCTATCGCTAAGATCACGCGTGGTAATCTATAGGTTTCAATGAATGAAATTTCAATTATCATAGTGGTGTGAGGTGAGGTACCCACAATCAAACTTGCCGCCCTGATGGCGTGTTATACAGGCTGAGGCCACTCTGTGAGAGCGGGCTCCTGGATTAAAAATCCAGGTTGTTTTACTGCACAGTAGCAGTAACTATGTAGAGGCTTTAAGTTATTAGCTAATACACAAGGTAACGGGGAAAAAAAAACGAAATGAAGTTTTTTGAAATTCCCCTTGGTTTCTGAAGCAGTTTAAGATTTAACTTTTAATTTATTCGTTTTTAAAATATTGGCTAGATAGACATTTTTCTAGACAGAGACACACATTCACATACAAACAAAAATGACAAGAAAACAGGTGTATACGATTGTCTCTCCGTGCACTGCGAGGAGATTGCCCTTATATGCAGATAATGATCCCTGTCCTGTACAATTCCCCTTTGGAGTCTCTCTGAGGATTTAATCAGAGAATATGCTCATTCTCCTACAGATATCTTGCAATCTAGGGAACAAGGCTCTAAATGATACTGTATCCTTAGGGTTTACAATCAGAGACTTAGTTGCAAATACCTCAGAACATTAGGGGCTGGATGTATTAATATACATCGCCACCCTTCGCCTGCCAGCCGCCGCGAGGCTAGCATCGGGTTGCGGTGACGGAGACCCCTGCGATACCTGTAATGTGGTGTGCGAGGGTCTCCGTCACATCCCGGCGGCTGGCAGTGTCCCCCTGCATCTCCTCCTCCCCCCTGCAGCCGGATGTCCTCCCGGCTGTGACACCTGCTGGGGGAGGAGACAATGGAGGATGGGATGGGGGGGGGGGTGCGCGGATGGCGGGCGGCGATAGAAGCCCATAGGCTTCTATAGGATATCGCCACCCAGAGGGTGAGGGTGGCGATACCCTGCCCAGCGGAGACAGGGCGGACGGCTAATGGTAAATAGGAAAATGTGGTAAAACACCCGTTTTACCGCATTTTCCCCTTTAGTACATCCCGCCCTAGCCACATACTAAATACGATAATTGAAATGTAATATTGAAACCTATAGATTACCACGCGTAATCTTAGCGAAAGAGTGCCCCAAAAAGGAGAGAGTCTTTTTCTTCCTTTTCTGATCACACAACATGCCTTCCATATTCCTGAATAACAGGCTGGTACAACTGCCATTACTTGTTTTTAGTATGTGGCTATGGTGAGTGGGCTTAACCCACTATTAACAAACCTTTTGATTATGTTTCCATATCTTTTAATTAGCCTTTTGGATATATTTGGTTTAGAAGATGATCTATAAGATTGTTTCTTTAGTTCATTGAAAAATACAAAATGACTGACAGTTCTGAGTTTATGATATGCTCATTATGTACTTACATTAGAGATTGAAATTATAAATGTTAATCGTACTCACACAGTCTTTCTATTATCCCCATTCTGCTCGCTGGGACCGCACTAGGAGTTTTTATTAGAGTGTAGTCAGCTCCGATTCCCGTAATCCCGGAACTGGTTGATGTCCCATCCTTCTAGTGTTCCAACTCCTGACACTATGATCATTCACACATTTAAATTAGTGTCATGGAATGTTGATGGCCTAAATATACCCCTTAAATGAAGAAATATATTAGACATTTGAAGAAGTTCTGTCCTGATATAGCATTTTACAAGATTGTCACTGCAAAATAACAGACCCTAAAACACTAAAAGACGCATGGGTCAAAGACGTTGGTAGTGCATTGTTCCCACAAAATGTAGAGGCGTTCTGATTCTATTTATTAAATCACTTAATTATACTATTCGTGATGAATGGGCAGATTCTAAGGACAGGTATTTCTTTTTAAAAGTTCTCATTGAAAACGACCCATTTACTGTTGACATGTATATATGCACCACCTGTCTCTAGCACACTGTTCTACTCAGGGGCGGATCCAGAAAAAAATTCCAGGGGGGGGGGGCACCTTGGCTGGGGAAAAGAGCGAGGAGCTATTTTGCATGTGCAGGGAAAAATGGGGATGCCCTTGCAATAGGAAATAAGTAATGGGTAGGCAGTGAATGACGTAAAGAGTGATGACGAGACAGGGGCATAACTAATGCTTTTTGGGCCCCATAGTAAAATCTTGAAAGGGCCTCCCTTCCCTCCGATACAATGCCCTTTAAGTTGGGGGGGGGGGGGGGGTGGGGGGTGGCAGAAGAAAGAGTGAGTGAGACAAGGAGGGTGATGGGGAAAGAGAGAGAGACAAAAAAGGAAGATTAAGTAATAGAGAGAGTGTCAAGGAAGGACAGGTACTGAGAGAGAGGGTGTCAGGTATAGAAAAGAGGAGAGAAAGAATTAGAGTGAAAGAGTATCGTAGGGAAAGATGGGAAGAAAGAGAGAGGGTGTCAGCGAGAGAAAGGAGGAGAGATAGTGGGAGAGAGAGGTGTGTCAGAGAGAAAGGGGAATGCCAGAGAGAAAATGGGGAAGAGAAATTTAGATAGAGAGGGTGTTAGCTAGAGAAGAGTGAGAGACATTACCATGTATCGACTGTCAGAGAACGATGTAAAGTGTGGAGATATAGGTGGAGAGGAGAGAAATAGAGAAGAAAGAGGGAGCAGGGGAGGGGAAAATAGAAAATGGAGGGAGGGAAGCAAAGAGGTTGGAGAGAGGATTCAGGGAGAGGAGGTGGAGGAGGGGGAGAGGAGGAGAGGAGAAGGAGGAGAGGAGGAAGGGAAGCAGAGGAGAGGAGGAAGGAGAGTGGAGGGGGAGGAGTAGAGGAGAGGGCAGCAGAGGAGAGGAGGAAGAGCAGAGAGGAGGGGAGAGCATGAGGGGGAGCAGATGAAAAGGGGAGAGAATGAGGGGGAGAAAAGGAGAGGATGCTGGGGAGAGGAGGTGAGATGGAGCGGAGGAAGGGAAGCAGAGGAAGGAGACTGAAAGAAGGGGAGCAGGGGAGGGGGACTGGAGGAGAAGTGAGGTGGAGCAGAGGAGAGGGGAGAGTGGAGGAGGAGAGCAGGAAGAGCAGAGAAGAGGGGGGAGGGAATGAGAAGGAGCAGAGAAGAGGGAGAGAGGATGAGGGGGAGCAAATGAGAGGTTGAGAGGATGAGGGGGAAGAAGAAGCTGCAGGGGAGAGGTGGTGAGGTGGAGCAGAGCAAGGTGAGTTGAGGAGCGGAGAAGGGAGAGCAGGGTCCCCAGCTCCCGCTCTCCAGTCTGCTCCTCAATCTCCCTGCGTGCAGAGTCTCCTCCACCTCCTTTTTACATGGCCCCTCATAGTCGCTCTCATGGTTCCCACAATGGCACACAATATTAACAATTAAAAAAAGATATTCTAAACGACCCCCCCCCCCCCCCTAAAATCAGCCACAGGCTCTGCTTATACCTCTGACCCTATGGAGACAGCAGGCCGGGGGCGAGATGCGGTGGCAGCGCACGGAATGGCCAGCCCCTCCACACCACCGCCTAGTGGCTGCATGACGTCATGCTCACTAAGCCTTAAGGGGCCCCGAGGCAGGGTAGTTATTGGCTGGCACAGGTGGGTACTGTGCTAAGTGCCGCTCCTGGGAAGCAGTGTGACCGCAGGTTCGAGGCCCACTGCCACGACTCATGCGGAAGGAAGCCAAACACCATCATTGCTGCTACACTGCGTGATGAGTCCTAGTGATGGGCCCTGAACCTCTGCCTCCCAGGTGCACTTTTTGTTACTATACTGATAGTAAAGGAATGATTGGGTTTAGTTCCTCCTTGCTGATAGGACTGCAGGTAAGGACAGAATTTGATGCCCTTACATTGTTTTTTATCTTGCCTCTAGTGTAGGCAATTTTCTTTCAGATTTTTCATGGTAATATGTGTCTGTCTGTTTTAATAAAGGTTGACACCTTCTTGTGTCTTATTCAAAATTACTGCATGTGTTTGCGTCTCTGTTTATGTATATATAATCTGTTTTGACAGTAATCTACAACAAAAATCTAGAGTGCAGAATACCATCACAAGTCTTACAGAAAAAAAGCCCTGTGCATACAATGCACTTCACTGGCTAACAGGTAACATTGTTGCATTTTAGTTATATAATACTTTCACTTCAGACCAATTTGTAGCATCTGTCTTATTGGGTTAGTAACAAGATCACCACTGTGTGGTAACTGTTAAATATGATAGTGTTGTGAAAACGCAACTGGTATATTATCAATTCATATAATTGGAAATAACGGATAGGTTATCCCTTTCTACTGGCCATCTTTCCCTCGCCGTTCAAACATTCTCTTGTCTCACCTATTCTTAGAAGAAGAAAAAAAAATCCAACCTGGACCCTTTATCACCCACGAGCTATCGCCCCCCCCCCCCCCCCCACCTATATTTAATACACCTTATTCTATTTGTGAGTCACTACTGTTCTCTTCAGGGGCGGATCCAGAAAAAAATGACAGGGGGGTAGCATCTTGGCAGGGAGAAGAGCGAGGAGCTATTTTGCATGTGCAGGAAAAATGGGGATGGCCTTGCAATAGGAAATAGGTGATGGGGAGGCAGTGAATGACGTAAAGAATGATGAAGAGACAGAGGCATTACTAATGCTTTTTGGGCCCCATAATAAAATCTTGAAAGGGCCTCCCTTCCCTCCCATTACAATGCCATTTGGTGGATGGGGTGGGGGGGGGAGGAGTGAATGAGACAAATAGGGTGTTGGGAAAAGAAAGAGAGACAAAAAGGAAGATAAAATGAGAGAGTGTCAAGGAAAGACAGGTAGTGAGAGAGAGAGGGTGTCAGGTAAAGAGAGAAAGAATCAGAGTGAAAGAGAGTATCATAGGGAGAGATAAGGGAGATAGAGAGAGGGTGTCAGGAAGTGAGATGGTGTTGGAGAGAAAGGGGGAGAGATGGAGAGAGAGAGTTAGAATGTCAGGGAGAGGTATTATGATAGAGAGAGAGTGTCAGGGAAGAGAAAGGGGGAGAGATAATGGGAGAGAGAGAGGTGTGTCAGAGAGAAAGGGGAATTTCAGGGAGAAAGTGGGGAAAAGAGAATGAGAGAGAGAGAGAGAGGGTGTTAGCTAGAGAAGAGTGAGAGACATTACCATGTATCGACTGTCAGAGAAAGATGGAAAGTGTGGAGATATAGGTGGAGAGGAGAGAAATAGAGAAGAAAGATGGAGCAGGGGAGATGAAAATAGGAAATGGAGAGGTTGGAGAGAGGACTCAGGGAGAGGAGGTTCGGTGAGGTGGAGAAGGGGGAGAGAGGGGAGAGGAAAGGTGGAGGAATAGAGAAGAGGGGGAGCAGAGGAGTGGAGGAAGAGCAGAGAGGAGGGTAGAGCATGAGGGGGGAGCAGAGGAAAAGGGGGGAGAATGAGGGGGAGAAAAGCTGAGGATGCTGAGGAGAGGAGGTGAGATGGAGCGGAGGAAGGAGGCTGAAAGAAGGGGAGCAGTGGAGGGGGCTGGAGGAGAGACTAAGGAGGAGAGGTGAGGTGGAGCAGAGGAGGGGAAGCTGAGGAGCAGAGGAGAGGGAAAGCAGAGAAGAGGGAGCAGAGGAGATGGGAGAGGAGAGGGGGAGCAGAGGAGAGCAGGAAGAGCAGAGAAAAGGGGGAGGAAATGATGAGAAGGAGCAGAGAAGAGGGAGAGAGGATGAGGGGAGCAAAAGGAGAGGTTAAGAGGATGAGGGGGAAGAAGAGGAGAGGCTGCAGGGGAGAGGCGGTGAGGTGGAGCAGAGGAGGGAGAGTGAAGGAGGAGCGGAGAAGGGAGAGCAGGGATTTTAAATAGTTGTGACAGCAGGTGTCCCTCCTAATCTGCTCTGTACCTCCCTTCCCTCCCATTACAATGCCATTTGGTGGATGGGGTGGGGGGGGGGGGCAGAATAAGGAGTGAGTGAGACAAAGAGGGTGTTGGGAAAGGAAAGAGAGAGAGACAAAAAGGAAGATAAAATGAGAGAGTGTCAAGGAAAGACAGGTAGTGAGAGAGAGAGAGAGAGAGAGAGAGAGAGAGAGAGAGGGTGTCAGGTAAAGAGAGAAAGAATCAGAGTGAAAGAGAGTATCATAGGAAGAGATAAGGGAGATAGAGAGAGGGTGTCAGGAAGTGAGATGGTGTTGGAGAGAAAGGGGGAGAGATGGAGAGAGAGAGATAGAGTGTCAGGGAGAGGTATTATGATAGAGAGAGAGTGTCGGGGAAGAGAAAGGGGAAGAGATAATGGGAGAGAGAGGTGTGTCAGAGAGAAAGGGGAATGTCAGGGAGAAAGTGGGGAAAAGAGAAATAGAGAGAGAGAGGGTGTTAGCTAGAGAAGAGTGAGAGACATTACCATGTATCGACTGTCAGAGAAAGATGGAAAGTGTGGAGATATAGGTGGAGAGGAGAGAAATAGAGAAGAAAGATGGAGCAGGGGAGAGGAAAATAGGAAATGCAGAGGTTTGAGAGAGGACTCAGGGAGAGGAGGTGCGGTGAGGTGGAAGAGGGGGAGAGGGGAAGAGGTAAGGAGGAGGAGAGGAGGAAGGGAAGCAGAGGAGGGGAGAAAGGAGAGTGGAGAAATAGAGGAGAGGGGGAGCAGAGGAGTGGAGGAAGAGCAGAAAGGAGGGTAGAGCATGAGGGGGAGCAGAGGAAAAGGGGAGAGAATGAGGGGGAGAAAAGGAGAGGATGCTGGGGAGAGGAGGTGAGATGGAGCGGAGGAAGGAGACTGAAAGAAGGGGAGCAGTGGAGGGGGCTGGAGGAGAGGCTATGGAGGAGAGGTGAGGTGGAGCAGAGGAGGGGAAGCTGAGGAGCAGAGGAGAGGGAAAGCAGAGAAGAGGGAGCAGAGGAGATGGGAGAGGAGAGGGGGAGCAGAGGAGAGCAGGAAGAGCAGAGAAAAGGGGGAGGAAATGATGAGAAGGAGCAGAGAAGAGGGAGAGAGAATGAGGGGAGCAAAAGGAGAGGTTGAGAGGATGAGGGGGAAGAAGAGGAGAGGATGCATGGGAGAGGCGGTGAGGTGGAGCAGAGGAGGGTGAGTGGAGGAGCGGAGAAGGGAGAGCAGGGCTTTTAAATAGTTGTGACAGCAGGTGTGGAAAGGGGGGGGGTTAGGAGTGAATTGCGCTGCTGTATATAGAAATTGTACCCTAGGTGACTGTACAAAGATAAATGCAGGACACACTGTAGCTTTTTTTTATATAAATTTTATATCTAGAAAAAACACATAAATTTACAACAAATAAAAACAATAATAAATATAAAATAAAACATATGAATGTACTGAGATTGGGATCCCAAAACAGCTATTTTAGTTTAAATAACTTCACAGCAGAATAGAATAATGAGCTCAATAAATGCAAAGTGGCTTGAAATTGGCAAAGATCTGCAGGTACTTGTTGCAGCGAAAGAATATACAATAGGAGATATCAAAATATGTCCGGATCGTTCGGGACTGGCCAGTCGAATAAATATGATTTTCAAGCAATTATTAGGCAGTCACAAATATTTAATGCTCACCAGATTAGTAGTAGGGGTTTAATGTTGGTAGACCCAGTTGGTGAGGTTAAAGAGCCCCTCGGATGGAAATGGCTGTTCTCCTCGGCAGCACGCCGGTGAGGTGGCCCCGCGGTGTGGGGTGCAGACACCGTTCGAACTACGGCAACACTGAGTAGTTTTGGAGAGTAGTATGCCGTCCTGCAATCTGGTAATCTCTGCGCAGTGTAGTTAGACCGTACACAGCTGATGGCCGGCGGCTCAGGGTGAGGTGAGCCGCACTTCAGCTGGGGGAGCACAGTCAGCGGTGAGCCCAGGGAAGGATGGCAGCGGAATGCACGCTCAAGTGAGACTGGATGAACGGAGCTTGAATCAGCTTGAGACGGCTAAGTGCCGTTTGATGTATGCACAAGATTTGTGCTGCTGGCTGGGGAGCACGCGAGGTGGCTGTTGCCGGTGATGTTATGCGGCTAGCGCTTCCTCCGTGAGGTTCTTGCTGTGATAAGGCTGGTTGAAACACCTTCTCAGGTACAGGATAATAGCTTGTCAACGCGTTTCGTCCCCTGTTGTATGTTGGGAACTTTTTCAAGACATCTGTCTTGAAAAAGTTCCCAACATACAACAGGGGACGAAACGCGTTGACAAGCTATTATCCTGTACCTGAGAAGGTGTTTCAACCAGCCTTATCACAGCAAGAACCTCACGGAGGAAGCGCTAGCCGCATAACATCACCGGCAACAGCCACCTCGCGTGCTCCCCAGCCAGCAGCACAAATCTTGTGCATACATCAAACGGCACTTAGCCGTCTCAAGCTGATTCAAGCTCCGTTCATCCAGTCTCACTTGAGCGTGCATTCCGCTGCCATCCTTCCCTGGGCTCACCGCTGACTGTGCTCCCCCAGCTGAAGTGCGGCTCACCTCACCCTGAGCCGCCGGCCATCAGCTGTGTACGGTCTAACTACACTGCGCAGAGATTACCAGATTGCAGGACGGCATACTACTCTCCAAAACTACTCAGTGTTGCCGTAGTTCGAACGGTGTCTGCACCCCACACCGCGGGGCCACCTCACCGGCGTGCTGCCGAGGAGAACAGCCATTTCCATCCGAGGGGCTCTTTAACCTCACCAACTGGGTCTACCAACATTAAACCCCTACTACTAATCTGGTGAGCATTAAATATTTGTGACTGCCTAATAATTGCTTGAAAATCATATTTATTCGACTGGCCAGTCCCGAACGATCCGGACATATTTTGATATCTCCTATTGTATATTCTTTCGCTGCAACAAGTACCTGCAGATCTTTGCCAATTTCAAGCCACTTTGCATTTATTGAGCTCATTATTCTATTCTGCTGTGAAGTTATTTAAACTAAAATAGCTGTTTTGGGATCCCAATCTCAGTACATTCATATGTTTTATTTTATATTTATTATTGTTTTTATTTGTTGTAAATTTATGTGTTTTTCTAGATATAAAATTTATATAAAAAAAAGCTACAGTGTGTCCTGCATTTATCTTTGTACAGTCACCTAGGGTACAATTTTCTATATACAGCAGCGCAATTCACTCCTAACCCCCCCCCCTTTCCATTTCTTTTTTCTCTGTGTGCCTGACGGGCTCACGGGAGTGTATGCTGCAGCTGAAGGTTTTCCCTATACAAACTTTTTTGATCTATTAGGATTACTAATTATTGTAATTGCCGAGCGCCAGGTAGTGTGTATATAGGTGCCTTCTTTAAGGCTACCCTATTTCACACAACACCCCCTATTTTTGTGACAGCAGGTGTCCCTCCTAATCTGCTCTGTACCTCCCTTCCCTCCCATTACAATGCCATTTTGTGGATGGGGTGGGGGGGGGGGGGGCAGAATAAGGAGTGAGTGAGACAAAGAGGGTGTTGGGAAAGGAAAGAGAGAGAGACAAAAAGGAAGATAAAGAGAGAGAGTGTCAAGGAAAGACAGGTAGTGAGAGAGAGAGACAGGGTGTCAGGTAAAGAGAGAAAGAATCAGAGTGAAAGAGAGTATCATAGGGAGAGATAAGGGAGATAGAGAGAGGGTGTCAGGAAGTGAGATGGTGTTGGAGAGAAAGGGGGAGAGATGGAGAGAGAGAGATAGAGTGTCAGGGAGAGGTATTATGATAGAGAGAGAGTGTCGGGGAAGAGAAAGGGGAAGAGATAATGGGAGAGAGAGGTGTGTCAGAGAGAAAGGGGAATGTCAGGGAGAAAGTGGGGAAAAGAGAAATAGAGAGAGAGAGGGTGTTAGCTAGAGAAGAGTGAGAGACATTACCATGTATCGACTGTCAGAGAAAGATGGAAAGTGTGGAGATATAGGTGGAGAGGAGAGAAATAGAGAAGAAAGATGGAGCAGGGGAGATGAAAATAGGAAATGGAGAGGTTGGAGAGAGGACTCAGGGAGAGGAGGTGCGGTGAGGTGGAAGAGGGGGAGAGGGGGAAGAGGTAAGGAGGAGGAGAGGAGGGAGGGAAGCAGAGGAGGGGAGAAAGGAGAGTGGAGGAATAGAGGAGAGGGGGAGCAGAGGAGTGGAGGAAGAGCAGAGAGGAGGGTAGAGCATGAGGGGGAGAAAAGGAGAGGATGCTGGGAGAGGGGTGAGATAGAGCGGAGGAAGGGGAGCAGAGGAAGGAGACTGAAAGAAGGGGAGCAGTGGAGGGGGCTGGAGGAGAGGCTATGGAGGAGAGGTGAGGTGGAGCAGAGGAGGGGAAGCTGAGGAGCAGAGGAGAGGGAAAGCAGAGAAGAGGGAGCAGATGAGATGGGAGAGGAGAGGGGGAGCAGAGGAGAGTAGGAAGAGCAGAGAAGAGGGGGGAGGGAATGATGAGAAGGAGCAGGGAAGAGAAAGAGAGGATGAGGGGAGCAAAAGGAGAGGTTGAGAGGATGAGAGGGAAGAAGAGGAGAGGCTGCAGGGGAGAGGAGGTGAGGTGGAGCAGAGGAGGGTGAGTGAAGGAGGAGCGGAGAAGGGAGAGCAGGGTTTTTAAATAGTTGTGACAGCAGGTGTCCCTCCTAATCTGCTTTGTATCACCCTCTCATCTCCGCTGCACTCTCCCCATGCAGGATCTCCTCCGCTCTGTCCCCAGCGTGGATCTCCTCACCATCAGTATAGGGTCCCCAGCTACCACTCCCCAATGCCGTGTCTGCTCCTCTCAGACCCCAGGCGCCTAGTCTCTTCCTCCAGCTCTTGGCGCCTGATATCTGCAGCAGCAACGCGGGCTCCCCAGCTCCCTCTCTCCAGCGCCGGGTCTGCCCCTCTTCCTCTGAGGGTACCTGGTCTCTTCCGCTTGCTCATGGCTCCGGATCTGTGCAGCAACGCAGGGTCCCCAGCTCCCACTCTCCAGCGCCAGGTCTGCTCCTCTCCCTCAGTCGGTGCCTGGCTTCTTACTCCTTCTCATAGCGCTAGATCTCTGCTGCTGCAACAGTGCAGGGTCCCCAGCTCCCGCTCTCCAGACTGCTCCTCGATCTCCCTGCGTGCCTGGTCTCCACCACCTCCAGTTTGCATGGCCCCTCACAGTCGCCCTCATGGTTCCCGCAATATGGCACACAATATTAACAATAAAAAAAATATATTCTAAACGACCCCCCCCCCTAAAACCAGCCACAGTCTCTGCTTATACCTCTAACCCTATGGAGACAGCAGGCTGGGGGCGAGATGCGGTGGCAGCGCACGGAACGGCCAGCCCCTGCACACCACCGCCTAGTGCAGGCCTGGCCAACCTGTGGCTCTCCAGATGTTGTCAAACTACAAATCCCAGCATGCCTTGCCACAGTTTTGCTATAAGGGAGTGTTAAAACTGTGGCAAGGCATGCTGGGATGTGTAGTTTCACAACATCTGGAGAGCCACAGGTTGGCCTGTCATGGCCTAGTGGCTCTCTGAGCCTTAAGAAGCCCCGAGGCAGGGTTATTATTGGCTGACACGGGTTGGCGCCGTGCTAAGTGCCGCGCTTGGGAAGCAGTGTGACCACGGGTTCGAGGCCCACCCCCACGCCTCATGCGACAGGAAGCCGCCATCATACCATCATCGCCGCTACACTGCGTAATGAGTCCTAGTGATGGGCCCTGAACCTCTGCCTCCCGGGTGCACTTTTTGTTACTGATACTGACTATAAAGGAAATGTTGGGTTTAGGGTTTAGTTCCTCCTTGCCGAAAGGACTGCAGGTTGATGCCCTTCATCGTTTTTTATTTTGTATCTTAATTTAGGTTTGGAGTAGGCTATTTTCTTTCATTTTTTTTCCATTGTAATATGTGTCTGTATGTTTTAATAAAGGTTGACACCTTCTTGCGTCTTATTCAAAATTACTGTGTGTGTTTGCGTCTCTGTTTATGTATATATAATCTGTTTTGACGGTATTCAGCACTCTAGATTTTTGTAGTAGATTACTATCACAAGTCTTACAGAAAAAAAGCCCTGTGCATACAATGCACTTTACTGGCTAACAGGTAACATTGTTGCATTTTAGTTATATAATACTTTCACTTCAGACCAATTTGTAGCATGTGTCTTATTGGGTTAGCAACAAGATCACCACTGTGTGGTAACTGTTAAACATGATAGTGTTGTGAAACCGCAACTGGTATATTATCAATTCATATAATTGGAAATAACGGATATGTATGTCTGTTCACCACCTATATTTAATACACCTTATTCTATTTGTGAGTCACTACTGTTCTCTTCAGGGGCAGATCCAGAAAAAAATGACAGGGGGGTGGGGGGGGGGGCATCTTGGCAGGGGAGAAGAGCGAGGAGCTATTTTGCATGTGCAGGAAAAATGGGGATGGCCTTGCAATAGGAAATAGGTGATGGGGAGGCAGTGAATGACGTAAAGAATGATGAAGATACAGAGGCATTACTAATGCTTTTTGGGCCCCATAATAAAATCTTGAAAGGGCCTCCCTTCCCTCCCATTACAATGCCATTTGGTGGATGGGGTGGGGGGGGGGGGGGAGCTGAAGGAGTGAATAGGACAAATAGGGTGTTGGGAAAGGAAAGAGAGAGAGACAAAAAGGAAGATAAAATGAGAGAGTGTCAAGGAAAGACAGGTAGTGAGAGAGAGAGAGAGAGAGAGAGAGAGAGAGAGAGAGAGAGGGTGTCAGGTAAAGAGAGAAAGAATCAGAGTGAAAGAGAGTATCATAGGGAGAGATAAGGGAGATAGAGAGAGGGTGTCAGGAAGTGAGATGGTGTTGGAGAGAAAGGGGGAGAGATGGAGAGAGAGAGATAGAGTGTCAGGGAGAGGTATTATGATAGAGAGAGAGAGAGTGTCAGGGAAGAGAAAGGGGGAGAGATAATGGGAAAGAGAGAGGTGTGTCAGAGAGAAAGGGGAATGTCAGGGAGAAAGTGGGGAAAAGAGAATTAGAGAGAGAGAGGGTGTTAGCTAGAGAAGAGTGAGAGACATTACCATGTATCGACTGTCAGAGAAAGATGGAAAGTGTGGAGATATAGGTTCAGAGGAGAGAAATAGAGAAGAAAGATGGAGCAGGGGAGATGAAAATCGGAAATGGAGAGGTTGGAGAGAGGACTCAGGGAGAAGAGGTCCGGTGAAGTGGAGGAGGGGGAGAGAGGGGAGAGGAAAGGAGGAGGAGAGGAGGGAGGGAAGCAGAGGAGGGGAGAAAGGAGAGTGGAGGAATAGAGAAGAGGGGGAGCAAAGGAGTGGAGGAAGAGCAGAGAGGAGGGTAGAGCATGAGGGGAAGCAGAGGAAAAGGGGAGAGAATGAGGGGGAGAAAAGGAGAGGATGCTGGGGAGAGGAGGTGAGATGGAGCGGAGGAAGGAGACTGAAAGAAGGGGAGCAGTGGAGGGGGCTGGAGGAGAGGCTATGGAGGAGAGGTGAGGTGGAGCAGAGGAGGGGAAGCTGAGGAGCAGAGGAGAGGGAAAGCAGGGAAGAGGGAGCAGAGGAGATGGGAGAGGAGAGGGGGAGCTGAGGAGAGCAGGAAGAGCAGAGAAAAGGGGGAGGAAATGATGAGAAGGAGCAGAGAAGAGGGAGAGAGGATGAGGGGAGCAAAAGGAGAGGTTAAGAGGATGAGGGGGAAGAAGAGGAGAGGTTGCAGGGGAGAGGCGGTGAGGTGGAGCAGAGGAGGGTGAGTGAAGGAGGAGCGGAGAAGGGAGAGCAGGGATTTTAAATAGTTGTGACAGCAGGTGTCCCTCCTAATCTGCTCTGTACCTCCCTTCCCTCCCATTACAATGCCATTTGGTGGATGGGGTGGGGCGGGGGGGGGGGCAGAAGGAGTGAATGAGACAAATAGGGTGTTGGGAAAGGAAAGAGAGAGAGAGAGAGAGACAAAAAGGAAGATAAAATGAGAGAGTGTCAAGGAAAGACAGGTAGTGAGAGAGAGAGAGAGAGAGAGAGAGAGAGAGAGAGAGAGAGAGAGAGAGGGTGTCAGGTAAAGAGAGAAAGAATCAGAGTGAAAGAGAGTATCATAGGGAAAGATAAGGGAGATAGAGAGAGGGTGTCAGGAAGTGAGATGGTGTTGGAGAGAAAGGGGAAGAGATGGAGAGAGAGAGATAGAGTGTCAGGGAGAGGTGTTATGATAGAGAGTGTCAGGTAAGAGAAAGGGGGAGAGATAATGGGAGAGAGAGAGGTGTGTCAGAGAGAAAGGGGAATGTCAGGGAGAAAGTGGGGAAAAGAGAATGAGAGAGAGAGAGAGAGAGAGAGAGAGGGTGTTAGCTAGAGAAGAGTGAGAGACATTACCATGTATCGACTGTCAGAGAAAGATGGAAAGTGAGGAGATATAGGTGGAGAGGAGAGAAATAGAGAAGAAAGATGGAGCAGGGGAGAGGAAAATAGGAAATGGAGAGGTTGGAGAGAGGACTCAGGGAGAGGAGGTGCGGTGAGGTGGAAGAGGGGGAAGAGGTAAGGAGGAGGAGAGGAGGGAGGGAAGCAGAGGAAGGAGACTGAAAGAAGGGGAGCTGTGGAGGGGGCTGGAGGAGAGGCTATGGAGGAGAGGTGAGGTGAAGCAGAGGAGGGGAAGCTGAGGAGCAGAGGAGAGGGAAAGCAGAGAAGAGGAAGCAGAGGAGATGGGAGAGGAGAGGGGGAGCAGAGGAGAGGGAAAGCAGAGAAGAGGAAGCAGAGGAGATGGGAGAGGAGAGGGGGAGCAGAGGAGAGCAGGAAGAGCAGAGAAAAGGGGGAGGAAATGATGAGAAGGAGCAGAGAAGAGGGAGAGAGGATGAGGGGAGCAAAAGGAGAGGTTGAGAGGATGAGGGGGAAGAAGAGGAGAGGCTTCAGGGGAGAGGCGGTGAGGTGGAGCAGAGGAGGGTGAGTGAAGAGCGGAGAAGGGAGAGCAGGGATTTTAAATAGTTGTGACAGCAGGTGTCCCTCCTAATCTGCTCTGTACCTCCCTTCCCTCCCATTACAATGCCATTTGGTGGATGGGGTGGGGGGGGCAGAATAAGGAGTGAGTGAGACAAAGAGGGTGTTGGGAAAGGAAAGAGAGAGAGACAAAAAGGAAGATAAAGTGAGAGAGTGTCAAGGAAAGACAGGTAGTGAGAGAGAGAGGGTGTCAGGTAAAGAGAGAAAGAATCAGAGTGAAAGAGAGTATCATAGGAAGAGATAAGGGAGATAGAGAGAGGGTGTCAGGAAGTGAGATGGTGTTGGAGAGAAAGGGGGAGAGATGGAGAGAGAGAGATAGAGTGTCAGGGAGAGGTATTATGATAGAGAGAGAGTGTCAGGGAAGAGAAAGGGGGAGAGATAATGGGAGAGAGAGGTGTGTCAGAGAGAAAGGGGAATGTCAGGGAGAAAGTGGGGAAAAGAGAATTAGAGAGAAAGAGGGTGTTAGCTAGAGAAGAGTGAGAGACATTACCATGTATCAACTGTCAGAGAAAGATGGAAAGTGTGGAGATATAGGTGGAGAGGAGAGAAATAGAGAAGAAAGATGGAGCAGGGGAGAGGAAAATAGGAAATGGAGAGGTTGGAGAGAGGACTCAGGGAGAGGAGGTGCGGTGAGGTGGAAGGGGGGAGAGGGGGAAGAGGTAAGGTGGAGGAGAGGAGGGAGGGAAGCAGAGGAGGGGAGAAAGGAGAGTGGAGGAATAGAGGAGAGGGGGAGCAGAGGAGTGGAGGAAGAGCAGGGAGGATGGTAGAGCATGAGGGGAAGAAAAGGATAGGATGCTGGGAGAGGAGGTGAGATGGAGCGGAGGAAGGGGAGCAGAGGAAGGAGACTGAAAGAAGGGGAGCAGTGGAGGGGGCTGGAGGAGAGGCTATGGAGGAGAGGTGAGGTGGAGCAGAGGAGGGGAAGCTGAGGAGCAGAGGAGAGGGAAAGCAGAGAAGAGGGAGCAGATGAGATGGGAGAGGAGAGGGGGAGCAGAGGAGAGTAGGAAGAGCAGACAAGAGGGGGGAGGGAATGATGAGAAGGAGCAGGGAAGAGAAAGAGAGGATGAGGGGAGCAAAAGGAGAGGTTGAGAGGATGAGAGGGAAGAAGAGGAGAGGCTGCAGGGGAGAGGAGGTGAGGTGGAGCAGAGGAGGGTGAGTGAAGGAGGAGCGGAGAAGGGAGAGCAGGGTTTTTAAATAGTTGTGACAGCAGGTGTCCCTCCTAATCTGCTCTGTATCACCCTCTCATCTCCGCTGCACTCTCCCCGTGCAGGATTTACTCCGCTCTGTCCCCAGCGTGGATCTCCTCACCATCAGTATAGGGTCCCCAGCTACCACTCCCCAATGCCGTGTCTGCTCCTCTCAGACCCCAGGCGCCTAGTCTCTTCCTCCAGCTCTTGGTGCCTGATATCTGCAGCAGCAACGCGGGGTCCCCAGCTCCCTCTCTGCAGCGCCGGTTCTGCCCCTCTTCCTCTGCGGGTACCTGGTCTCTTCCGCCTGCTCATGGCTCCGGATCTGTGCAGCAACGCAGGGTCCCCAGCTCCCACTCTCCAGCGCCAGGTCTGCTCCTCTCCCTCAGTCGGTACCTGGCTTCTTCCTCCTTCTCATAGCGCTAGATCCAGTGGCGTAGCTACAGGGGTCGCAGCGGTCGCACCTGCGACCGGGCCCCTGAGCCAGGGGGGCCCAGCCCCCGCCACTGTCCGGCCGTCCTGGATGAGGGTAGTGAACAGTAGCACCCGTTCCCAGTGGTGCTTTGCGGGCCCGGCCAGCGTGCGTCGCGCTGACGTCACGCGGCTCTGGCACGTACCCTCCCGTACTCCTCTGTTGGCGTATGGTCTGCTGAGGCGCCATGGATTAGGAGGACCTCCCACACTCCTCCGCGGGCGCATACTCTGCAGAGTATACAAAGCGCCGTGGAGCAGAAGGACTGTGGAGCACCTGCGGCGGCTGGCGGGAGTCTGGACACAGTGAGAGGGGAGCAGTGAGCAGAACACAGAGTGAGTGGGCAATTGCATACATATAAATGTTGGAGGCTTCACCTTAAACTATCATTTTATCTTGCCTGCACCTTTGTGAAGGATAACACATTAGTTACAGACAGTGTTATGGGGATCTCACATGGAACTTGGAAGAGACTAGTTAGTGGTAACAATGCATGCACTGGACATTCTAATGGGAGTAATTGCTTGTTGCCACTATCATTGCATGCAGTGCTGCGATGTCACTGCAGACTGTCCTTCCCCACTAGGATTGCATTTTGAAAAGATTGAAAGCCAGGAAACTGCTAACCTGGGCCTCTCCAGTTTTATCATCTTTGTTCTTTTAATATTTTATTTAAATAAACTACTATCCTATGTTTAAATGTTAGTTCTATTATTAACATAATATACTTGATGTATTAAAATATAAACAGACCAAGGTTTTAATTTTGTTGTATGTAGGGGGGCCCCAAGCTGACCTTTCGCACCAGGGCCCATGAACCCTTAGCTACGCCCCTGGCTAGATCTCTGCTGCTGCAGCAGCGCAGGGTCCCCAGCTCCCGCTCTTCAGTCTGCTCCTCGATCTCCCTGCGTGCCTGGTCTCCACCACCTCCAGTTTGCATGGCCCCTCACAGTCGCCCTCATGGTTCCCGCAATATGGCACACAATATTAACAATAAAAAAAATATATTCTAAACGACCCCCCCCCCCCCCCCCTAAAACCAGCCACAGGCTCTGCTCAGGGGCTGGCTGGCAACTTTTAGCCTAGGGGGCAAGTCCAGAGCACTGGCCCATAATCAGCCATGTCACCGCTGGAAGGAATGCTTTTGCGCGCCGTAGGCGCGCCGAAAAATTAGGGGCGTGGCCTATCATAAGGGGCGTTGCCTGTACCATGATTGTATTGTGTACCTGCAGATTGCACATTTTAGCGAACCTTGTAATACCCATTACACATAAAGCCACATGCCGTAATGCCAATTACACATTATGCTGAACACCATGATGCCAGTTACACATTACGCCCAACACTGCGATGCTAATTACTCAATACACCGCACACTGTGATGCTAATTACACATTATGCTGCACACCTTGATGCCCATTACACCCCATACTGTGATGGCAATTACCCAATGCTCCCCACACCGTAATGTCCATTACGCCCCATACCATGATGCCCATTACACCGCACAATGTGATGTCCACAGTGCCAGATATGCCCCCACAGTGCAAGATATTCCGCCACAGTACCAAATACACATATGCCCCCACAGTGCCAGACACAAATGCCGCCACAGTGCCAGATATTCTGCCACAGTGCCAAATACGCATATTCCTCCACAGTGCCAGATATGCCCCCAGAGTGCCAGAGACACATATGCCCCCACAGTGCCAGAGACACATATGCCCCCACAGTGCCAGAGACACATATGCCCCCACAGTGCCAAAGACACATATGCCCCCACAGTGCCAGATATGCCCCCACAGTGCCAGAGACACATATGCCCCCACAGTGCCAGAGACACATATGCCCCCTCAGTGCCAGAGACACATATTCCCCCACAGTGCCAAAGACACATATGCCCCCACAGTGCCAGATATGCCCCCAC
The DNA here is from genome assembly GCF_055691185.1 of Crinia signifera. Classification (NCBI taxonomy): domain Eukaryota; kingdom Metazoa; phylum Chordata; class Amphibia; order Anura; family Myobatrachidae; genus Crinia; species Crinia signifera. The sequence continues at coordinate 210,387,153 of NC_139221.1, read as the reverse complement.
AGTGCCAGAGACACATATGCCCCCACAGTGCCAGAGACACATATGCCCCCACAGTGCCAAATACACATATGCCCCCACAGTGCCAGACACATATGCCCCCACAGTGCCAGATACACATATGTCCCCACAGTGCCAGATACACATATGCCCCCACAGTGCCAGATACACATATGCCCCCACAGTGCCAGATATGCCCCCACAGTGCCAAATACACATATGCCCCACAGTGCCAGATACACATATGCCCCCACAGTGCCAAATACACATATGCCCCCACAGTGCCAGATACACATATGCCCCCACAGTGCCAAATACACATATGCCCCACTGTGCCAGATACACATATGCCCCCACAGTGCCAAATACATATATGCCCCCACAGTGCCAGATATGCCCCCCACAGTGCCAGATACACATATGCCCCCACACAGTGCCAGATATGCCCCCACACAGTGCCAGATATGCCCCCACACAGTGCCAGATATGCCCCCACACAGTGCCAGATATGCCCCCACAGTGACAGAAACACATATGCTGGGGTGAGGGAGGGGGGGGGGGGGGAGAGCGCTTACCCACTCGCTAGCTGCGGGCCGTGCTGCGGCTGGATCAGCTTCTCCAGCCCTCCTGCGCTGGCCGCGGCTTCCAGAACACGGCCGCGGCTACAGGAAAATGGCCGCCGGCCTCCTGCACTGAGAACATGTCCTCAGTGCAGGGGGCCGGCGGCCATTTTCCTGTAGCCGCGGCCGTGTTCTGTAAGCCGCGGCCAGTGCAGGAGGGCTGGAGAAGCTGATCCAGCCGCAGCACGGCCCGCAGCCAGTGGGTGGGTAAGCGGCCCGGGGGGCATATGGCACTCTGCCCCCCGGCCCAGCCCGCCCCTGGCTCTGCTTATACCTCTGACCCTATGGAGACAGCAGGCCGGGGGCGAGATGCGGTGGCAGCGCACGGAACGGCCAGCCCCTGCACACCACCGCCTAGTGGCTGCATGACGTCATGCTCTCTGAGCCTTAAGGGGCCCCGAGGCAGGGTTATTATTGGCTGACACGGGTTGGCGCCGTGCTAAGTGCCGCGCTTGGGAAGCAGTGTGACCACGGGTTCGAGGCCCACCCCCACGCCTCATGCGACAGGAAGCCGCCATCATACCATCATCGCCGCTACACTGCGTAATGAGTCCTAGTGATGGGCCCTGAACCTCTGCCTCACGGGTGCACTTTTTGTTACTGATACTGACTATTAAGGAAATGTTGGGTTTAGGGTTTAGTTCCTCCTTGCCGAAAGGACCGCATCGTTTTTTATTTTGTATCTTAATTTAGGTTTGGAGTAGGCTATTTTCTTTCATTTTTTTTTCCATTGTAATATGTGTCTGTATGTTTTAATAAAGGTTGCACCTTCTTGCGTCTTATTCAAAATTACTGCGTGTGTTTGCATCTCTGTTTATGTATATATAATCTGTTTTGACGGTATTCAGCACTCTAGATTTTTGTAGTAGATTACTATCACAAGTCTTACAGAAAAAAAGCCCTGTGCATACAATGCACTTCACTGGCTAACAGGTAACATTGTTGCATTTTAGTTATATAATACTTTCACTTCAGACCAATTTGTAGCATGTGTCTTATTGGGTTAGCAACAAGATCACCACTGTGTGGTAACTGTTAAACATGATAGTGTTGTGAAACCGCAACTGGTATATTATCAATTCATATAATTGGAAATAACGGATAGGTATTTTATGTATGTCTGTTCACCACCTATATTTAATACACCTTATTCTATTTGTGAGTCACTACTGTTTAACTTCTACTCAGACCTGAATAATTTACAAGGCTGGATGGGACGGCCACTGATCTTGGGTGGGGATTTAAATGTAACTTTACAGCCTTCTTTAGACATTTCCAGGGGTCACCGACAAATCACTGGGGTCGCAAAGCTTCCTCCACCTTAAATATGCTGGACCCATGTTGTTACATGAACTTCCCACCAATACACCTTTTTATTTTACATCCACACAATGGCCCTTATTCAGATCTGATTGCGGTACACATTTGTTTGGAAAATGGGCCATGTGCACTGCAGGTGAGGCAGATGTAACATGTGCAGAGAGAGTTAAATTTGGGTGGGGTGTGTTGAAACTGAAATCTAAATTGCAGTGTAAAAACAATCCAGTATTTACCCCCCACAGAAACAAAATAACTCACACAAATCTAACTCTATCTATACATGTTACATCTGCCCCACCTGCAGTGCACATGGTTTTGCCCGTTTCCTCCGATCAGATCTGAATAAAGGTCAATGTATTTCCCGGGTTAGATTACAGGTTATTGACTTGCTTTTTATTACATGAAGTTGAATCCACAGTGATTGATATCTTATATCTGATCATGCCCCCATATTAATCACAATTACTGTAGGTACTCAAAAAATCACCTCCATGGATGATTTAAAAAAGATTCTCTGACAAACTTTTCTTAATTATGTAAATGATAATTCTGGTCACCTTGATTGCATTAATTTATTTTGGCAGGAATTAAAACCGGCAATACCAGGCAATTTGAAAGCATATGTGAGATGCTACAAAAAACAACTTAAGATTCAAATCTTACAGGCATCTAGAGAGGCCACAAGCTTACTAACCCTTACTGACTTTCTTGGCAGAGACTAATACTACTTTCAGACCGCAAATGCCGTGTCGCACACGGGATTAGGACACGGGTCCCATCCCCAGAGCAACACGGCAATGCGGTCTGAAAGTTCCGACACCGACACGGCATATTGCCGAGTCGGTGACGTCACATGGGGCGGTGCTGGGCGGCGGCGCGTCATCGGGGGCTCGGGAGGAGGCAGTATTTGGAGCTGACAGTGCTGCCTCCTCCATACTGTTAACGGGACACGGGTCGCTCGACCCAGGCACCCGTTCACACTGCGCTTGACACGGGTCATAGCCGTGTTCAACCCTGGTCATTACCAGGGTTGAACACCCGTGTTGCTCGACCCGTGGTGGCCTTTTCAGACAGCACCGTGACCCGTGTTCAGGCCCCGCGAACACGGCAATAAGCCGTGTTCGGAGTGCGGTCTGAAAGCGGTATAACAGAACGCTATATAGACTACAAAATGGCTTATAATGCTATAATTACAAAACAGGCTCAACTTAATTTACCAAAAACAAAGATCTTTGGTTTGGGTAATAGCCTGGGGAAATTATTAACAAATTTGGTCAAACATTCCCGAACCAGCAATCATATATGTTCTATCCGAACTGCCCAAGGTACTGTCTCCACAAGACCTTATGATATTAGTGAGACCTTTCTTATTTTTAAAATTGATATAAAGCTCCTCCTGATGACCCCATACAAGGCCATGTCTGTTTAGATTAGGTGGACCTGCCCAAACTCTTGTCTGACGACAGAAATGCATTTTTGTCTATTATTACAGAAATTGAAATTGATATGATCATAAAAAAAATTGCCCTCTGGTAAAATGCCTGTCCCTGACAACTTCACAGCACACTAATATAAAATTATTCTTCTCCAACTGACCTCAAATTCCTCTTATAGACCAATTTCTCTTTTGAATCAAGAATTTAAAATATTCACAAAGCTGTTAACAACTCGACTCTAATCGATTTTGCCTAAACTTTTACACCCAGCACAAACCAGGTTCCTTTGAAATAAACATTCTGTTCCTAATGTTAGAACACTTTTAGCAGCCATGCGGATAAAGCGCTTGGAAGAGTCTCTTGGAACCATCTACTTGAGAAAAGGCCAAACCAAATTCTTGAAATTGAAATATCCTAAGGTTTTAGCACTATTTATCACTGTCACTTACCGAACAATAAATGCCCTAAATACTTGTAATTTTCAGCTATTTAGAGGAACCAGACAGGGATGCTCATTATCCCCACTTTTATTTAATTTAGCTCTGGATTCTCTGCTTCTCATTCTTTGTACTGTTGTGGGGTAACATCAATGGTAGGATGTAATATATGTGCAGTGTAGGAACACTGATGACATCCCAATATAGTAGAGCAAACAGCAGAAGACTCAATAGATGTTTTGCACTGTGCTACTGCCCACTGAAGACTGTGAAGATACTGGCAGTGATGAATATCGGTGAAGGAGCATCGATTGTGAGGTTTATCAATGGCAGAAGTTAAGGAGTATTGATGGCAGAACACCGATGGAGCAGAAGATTGATGGCGGAACACCGATAAGAGGAGTATCAATGGCAGAACACCAATGAAGCAGGAGTATCAATTATCAATGGCGGAACACCGATGGTCTTAGAGATGATGCTGGAACATTGCTGGAGTCAGGCGGCACCGTCAATCCTCTGGAGCTGGTTAGCCTGGAAGCTGAAAATAGAGCACAGCAACAGCAGAGAGACACTATCACAGGATAGACAACCATAGCACTGATAATCAGGAAGCATGGATCAGGGAACATAAACCTGCTGGAAAAGAGCTGTAGACATTTTGACACACATAACCAGCAAGCAGTTCCAATACCAATATTTTTCTGGTAGATGTGCACTGCTCAGACAATGCCAGCAAAGAAATATGTCACTCATAAAAGATGCATTTCTGATATTATTATAGACACTGGCCTTGGACCACAAACCCAGGGGACCTCTGCAAGCAGTGATGTAACAATGGCACTGCAGCCCAAGAGGTGGCTTGGGGGAGCCAGCACTGTGGTGGCACCTTGTCTCTGCAGATTCCAATGGATCTAGCATCCATATGGACTCTGCTGAATGTGTCCCTCCATAAATGTCTGCCCTAGAACCAAGCATGTATCTCCTGGCAATGAGCATAAAATCCCTGGCAACGGGCATGTAACTCCGGTCAATAAGCATGCAACCCTTGGCGCCAGATTTTTTTTGGGGGGGGGGGAATATATTTTAGTCTGTAAGAGCCATGGGACACCCTAGGTTTCCACTGCACACAGTTTGGGAACACTGTATAATGAGATTATTTCAGTGTAAAATTTATTGTGTCCGGTAATTGAATGGTACATTCACAATCCGGCAGTTTTTTACTTGCATTTAAAAACATATTGAGGGAAATTTACTAAGCCAAAATTGTGTAAAAAATAGGTGTATTTCTGTATACGAATACACCTATTTTTTTACTTTAGTATTTTCGGGATTTACTATCCCAAAAATAAGCCAATTTGTGTTCGTATTGATGGCACATTCGTATTTGTATTTACAAATATGAATGAATACACAATCGATAGAATACGAATAGAAATCACCATTCAAAAGAATGGTGATTCCTAATTTACTAAGCGGCCGTTTTAAATTACGGCCTCTGATTATCGGCAAACTGCAGATAATTGTCAGCCAAACAAGCCAGGAAAATACACTTAATTTTCCTGCCGTGTTTGGCAGAAGCGTGCATGGATCAGTCAGATCTGTGCAGGCTTCAGTGTACCTACGGGCTCAAGATAGGTAAGTATCAGAATGTATGGGCATTGTATGTATTAAAGTTTTATTTTTTGTGTGTCAGTGTGTTTACTTAACTATTTCTATTACTGTGGAACTACAAGTTCTAGCAGGCCCTTTAATGTCCCGCATGCTGGGACTTGTGGTTCACCAAGTCCCAGCATGCGGGGGAGGCTTGCTGGGACTCATAGTTCCACAGTATTAGACAATAGTTTTTCATTCTATTTTTTACCACTTCAATCAGACCGGTACCCAACGCACAGGGGTTCCGGGGACAGCACCAGGCTTCAGCCTGGGCAGGTAAGTTCTGGAGGGGGGGAGACCCCTTCATTGGGGGGGTCTCCACTCCCCCAGGACCCCTGCCCAGACTGGTCAGTAGGGTTAATGTTTTGGCCGAGGGACCTTATATAATAAATGTCCCCCGGCTGCGTGTGACATTACCCTGCTGGCTGGTTGGGCCTGGGGCTGGTTCTTAAAATACGGGGGACCCCTATTCATTTTGTCTCCCGTATTTTGGGAGCCAGACCCGGCTCTGGAGCCTGGGGCTGTTTTTTTAAAGTCAGCGGAATCCTATTTCATTGGTTTACTGATTTTTTAAACCAGCCCGACTCTTTGAGCCTGGTGCTGGTTACGGCCGTGGGGAGGGGGGGACCCCACGTCCATTTTTTTTATTTATACAGTATATTTTTTTTATTTATTTTTTACACACTGCAGCCTGCACGGATCTGACTGCCTATACGAAATGGCCACTAATACGAATCAATACAAATGAATACGACATCGGGGATTACAAAGCAGTCATATTTGACTGCTTTTTAAATTATCCCCCGGAACACGAATTTGCATAGGGCTAAAACAGCCAAATGCAGTCGTATTCATTCTTATTAATAATACGAAAATTTGTATTCGTATTCTTAGTAAATTTCCCCCATTATATGTACATTCTTGACTTGTATCATCATCCTGATACAAATATACCCCCTTTAGCTGTACACCCTAACACTTAATGGGGCCATTCTGTGGGGTAAATTTACTAAGATGGGCATTCTATTGAAGATGGGATGTTGGTAATTTTACCCCTGTATGTCTTGTTTGAATTTCCCTTAAACACAGCAAGCCGGCACTGCCAAAATTGTACAGTAAGGGGCAGTAGCTGAAAGTCAGATAATATTTTCATGGTAAATAGAAATCACCTCGGAAACACTCATCCAAATTTAGACGTCACTACGCATAGACCGACCCTGATATACAAAAGTCATTAATCAGTTAGACTGTGGATGTGCAAATTCTTTTAATTGTCTGCATACACGGGATGTCTCACTCCAACAACAAGCAGATGGTTCTATTAATACTATCCTATTTAGCAATGCCAAATGGACTTGTAAAACCCTGCAATTGAAATAATATTTATAGAATGGGAAATTCCCATGTTACCTTCAAGTACAGTACATATTTTCCAAAAATCGTTGTGGCCTGCTCCTTTATTCACTGTACAGCTATATTTACTATTTTTTATTAATTCTAGAATGCTCATTAACAAATATTGATTTTAGATCAGACACTTAAACAAGGCCATAAGAAGGAGTGAGCGGCTGCTGCATCAGCACAGGGTGGGATAGCCTAGGGTTGGTGGCATACCTATCCTCGGCTGCAGCCGTGCCTTGCTCTGGCTTACAGTTCCTGCACTGTGTGTGTATGGGTCAGTGGATCGACCAAATTAAGGTAGACATACATTGGGTCGACTACTGAAGGTAGGCCTTAGGTCAAAACACGGAAAAGGTCGACATGCCACATTGACAGGGTGAAAAGGTCGATACAATCATTAGATACAGAAACAGAAGGGCGATGTGACAATTTATTTAAAAAAACAATAATACACACAATAATTAGGCATAGTACCGTGTCTGGCCTTATCATCAAGGCTATTTATGTCGCTTAATAGACAGTCAGAGGAATGGTTCTCAGTGGGATCCCGGGCCTCCACCGAAAAATAGTCCTCCCACAATAGCCTCGGATGGTATAGCAATAAGTCCAGTCCAACGGCCTCTATGTCCTTTTAAAATCCTCCACCTCCATTCCTCTGACTGTCTATTAAGCGACATAAATAGCCTTGATGATAAGGCCAGACACGGTACTATGCCAAATTATTGTGAGTATTATTGTTTTTTTAAATAAATTGTTACAGTTTTACGCTATGTGCAATGTTGAATTTTAAACCGAGGTATACAAGTGAAGGAGAAAGGGAATCTTATTCGCAACATCAGACAACACTATACGAGATATCTTGTGGCCTAAGGAAAGGCTCATTTGCGGTACGGGGAATATTCTTTGACCAGAGAGATTTTTTATCATATGTTTATTTTAATATCTACACTATGAAGGTGGCGATTTGTCTTTTCTTCTTGTTTTGAGGTATCGCACTTCTACGAGACTTATCAACATCGAAACTCCTCATATCTCAAGTGGGAGCGCCCTATCAGACCCTTCTGTTTCTGTATCTACTATTGCCGGATAGTTGGGTGACTATCATTTTTGATAAGGCTGCACCCTTTGTTTAGGGCGCAGGTTCTTTTACCACTTTTTTGATACAATCATTAGGTTGACATTGGGTAGGTTGACATGGGTTTTTCAGGTTTCCCACTCAGTGCCTCGCTACCCTCCACACACTGTTTTATTCTCCCTCCATGCCCTAGTGGATGGTAGGGCATGAAATACCGCTTGTCGTCACATGTCAGCTCAAATAAACCCCTGAAAAACCCATGTCAACCTTTTGACTGTCGACCTTCCCAATGTCGACCTTTTGAGCCTGCCAACCTTAGGCATGTCAACCTTTTTCATGTGTCGACCTAAAGCCTGTCGGCCTTCAGTGGTCGACCCAATGTATGTTGACCTTAATAGTGTCCACCTAATGACTGTATATCCACTTTGCAGGGTCAGAGGTGTAGCGTGGAGCCATTTGCCGGAGCACACACCCCACTGCACATATATCGTACATAGATTCACACACACGCAGTGATGCAAGTAGAATTTTGACAAAAATGGGCATGGTAATGCTATACATGCAAGTGGCATAAGTGTACATTTCCGCCCCACCAAGTCATTTTAGTGCTGCATACCTGATGTGATCTGTAGTGCCACTTACACACAATGCCCCAGCTAACGCCACTTACACACGTAATGACCCCACTCATAATGCCCCTACTAATGCCACTTACACACATAATGCCTCCACTAGTGCCGCTTACACAAATACTGCCCCTAGTAGGTATTACTGCCCTACATGCTCCATGCAAGATGTTACATGCTCCTTGTCCAGGGGTTTCATGCTCCTTTCATAGGGGTTACATGTTCATTGCCCAGGGGTCACATGCTCCTTGCCAGAGGGTTACATGTTCATTGCCAGTGGGTTACATGCTCATTGTTTGGGGGTTACATGCCTGTTTCCATGGGGATTGCATGCTCATCGACAGGGGGTACATGCTAATTGGCAGGGGGTTACATGCTTGTTGCCCAGGGTTACATGTTACGTTACCATGGGGATTACATACTTCTTAGCCAGGTTGTTACTTGCTTGTTGCCATGGTGGATTACATGCTTGTTGCCAGTGAGAATTACATGCTCATTGCCAGGGGGATTACATGCTCTTTTCCCAGGTTACATGCTCATTGGCAGGGGGGGTTCATGCTCATTGCCCAGGCCTAGGGTTTACAAACTCTTTGGCAGGGGGGATTACATGCACATTGCAATGGGGGATTACATGCTCTTTCCCCAGAGGGTACATGCTCCTTGACAGGGGGTTATATGCTCATTGGCCTGGCCCCATGGTTTACATACTTGTTGGCAGGGTGGATTACATGCTCATTGCCGGGGCTTTACATGCTCATTGCATAGAGTTAGGCACACAGCCTGCAAGCGCTCCCAGAATCCTCAATTCCATCTATAAGGGAGCTCTATGGACTATTTTTGGAGAGGTGCAGGGTATCTGTCCATCCATGGTAAATGCAACATTATCTAAGGTTGTTGTGAGCATACTGTACATGGGTGTGTTATTTGTCAGTTGAGGTTTGAGGTGGTATTTTTTTATAGGTTAACAGTGAGTTATGGTTATTTTTCATTATGGAGCTTTGTTCCTTTCTTTAGGGATTTTTATGGTGGTGGGTTGGGTTTCTGTGCCTTTTAGGGTACAAGAATGTTTCAGTGGCATTTCCCCTCTGAGAAGGGTGAATTTGTCACTACCTCAGGGGAGGATCTGATTTGAGGTGGTACTGCCCAATCCAGTTCTCACTAGGGCATACAATAATAAGTAATTCATTCTTTAATCAAAATAACTGTGGTTGGCTAACCAGGCGCAGCTGTAACATTATTGGAGTGACACAGGCAGGTTGCTGATAGTGGTGGCCATACTTGAGGCAGATGATATACCCCTAGTGTAGAGATGGGGAAGTTTCAATGGTGCAATTGATTGTTATTTCTAAAGTCACCCAAGATTTATGGCTGTGTCTGTAGATACTGAAAGTGGACAGCTCAGTCTTTGCATAATCTAACCCACCAGAAAAAGTATTGTTTCACAGATTTGGCATAAAGGGGGTTATTGTAATTCACTTGGAAAGGCATAATCACTCTCTAATGGACAAAACCATGTGCACTGCAGGTGGGGCTGATGTAACGTGTAGAGAGAGTTAGATTTGGGTGTTTTATTGTTTCTGTGCAGGGTAAATACTGGCTGCTTTATTTTTACACTGCAATATAGATATCAGTTTGAAGTACACCCCCACCCAAATCTAGCTCCCCCTGCACATGTTACATCAGCCCCACCTGCAGTGCATATGGTTTTGTCCATTAGAGAGTGATTGTGCCTTTTCGAGTGAATCAGAATAACCCCTGTCGAAGTCGAGTTGCATATACACCACAATAGAATAGTATGGCCGGCATCTTGGTTCGAAGAGTTACGTAAATGGAGTATAGGAACCCGGTGGAATAATAATGCGAAACCCCGTGTGCAGCCATACTCATATATAGATAAAATATAGATAAATGGTCTTAATTTGCAACACATATCTTAAATGATAAAACACAACTTTTATTGATCATATTTCGCATCTGTGTGTTCCGTCTCTCATGCGCAGCGCTCCGGTTCTTGTATAAAGTACGCAACTTGTTACAGCCAAAAGTTACGGAACAATTACTTATTTAATGGTCATTTTGCCACAAGGACAGTGTAACTGGGAGATCCGGATGGAACACGTTTTCACAGCTTGAGTTATGACCCCTATGACGATGCCTTAAGACAAAGATACCGAGGTGCATTCCCCTGCACCAATCCAAGAGAAGCGACACCTGATCTTCTGACCAATGGAGACCCTCAATGCCCCCTCTACCTGGACACTATAAGCACAACATAAAAGTTCTCTCATTGTACTTTTTCTTCTTCCTGGACTGTGATCTGGATAGACTACAGGGAGCTCGGACCGAGTTTGCGCCTGCGTGCTGAGAGATGGTAACAGGTCATCTTTGTATGTGTAGTTTGTATTGTGGCTGATTGTATTTACATTTGTAATATATATATATATATATATATATATATATAGAAGAGTCTTGGTGGTCTGGCACTCACGCTTTGAAGTAGTTTTTAGGCCAGGTGCCTTCTGTTGCAAATGTGTAGATAGAAGAAGAAATGCAGCGGCACTCATGGACTTGTGAAAAAGAATTGCTTCTTTATTGTAGTATTTCTACGTTTCGGTTTGTCTCCAAACCTTCATCGGGAAGGATGAAGTTTTGGAGACAAACCGAAACGTAGAAATACTACAATAAAGAAGCAATTCTTTTTCACAAGTCCATGAGTGCCGCTGCATTTCTTCTTCTATCTATATATATATATATATATATATATATATATATATATATATATATATATATATATATTCATTTCTGTAATCCCCTGTTGTCTGCTAAGGACTAAAATATATGGTTAAGGATTTTATACCCTTATTCCGGAATTCATACCAAGTCTTGTCTAATATTCGCAAATATTGGAAAGGTTAACAGGAAATTATACCTGGTATTTTTACTCATAATTTAGTACTAAGTACTGTGAAAGGATACCGCTTTCAGGGCATCGGTTTAGCGTGTATTATGCACTGATAAGGTTCGCTATGCGGTGCTACGCCTTAGTTCACCTGTAGCTAGGAATAAAAGGTTATAAGTTTACGGACACAGTACGTAAACTGGTACTTCACTTATTATCCATCGGTTTAATCTTATATAGACATTTACACCCCTAAAGTCACAGATGCAATTGTGGCAAAAGACTCAAGGAAGGCTGCAACTATGTCCATCTCAGAATCAGGCCCTATGAGAAGTGATCTGATCCCCCCAACAATCCCCATCCTGTTAGGGTTGCTTCCATGAATTTTCCGGGCTGGTTTTTCCATCCCAGTCTCCTACTTTACATCTGCCATGGCGTGATTATTAATAGCAAATATTTCCTATACATTGGCAAACTGTAAATATGCCTCTGAAAGGGGATGCAATGTCAGTGATCAGACCGATGTCGGTGAACAGTTTCAAACCGGTGTTTGAAATACCAATGCCGTAATCCTGATCGGTGGCCACAACACTGGCACCAGAATCCCGCCATTAGTAGAGATAATGACGACAGAATCAGGACATCTGGCAACACTATCATAATTATACCAGGGTGTCATAGTGTTAGGCTGGGGTGGGTTAGGTTGAGGCACTAGGGGGAGGGGAGGGTAGGTAGTATGGGGAGAGGGTAAAATTATTTTCAACAGAATGCCACTGTCAGTTCTCAGGTCACGCATACTGAATCCTCTGTAAAGGTGCCCATACACTAGTAAGATTTATCTTCAGATCTGGCTGGTTGGAACAAAAACATGGTTATGGATGAGTGACAGTTTGTCAGTTTTCCAGCATTTCCAAGCAAATGGTCAACTGTCATTTGCTCTCATCCATAACCATGTTTTTGTTCCAACCAGACAGATCTGCAGATAAATCTGCGTGTGTATGGCCACCTTAAGTTGTGTAGCAGTGTGGCAAATGACCATGGATGGGATGCATTAACATCCGCCGCCCCCCTCCACCGGCTACTGCACTAAGGGGCCCATTTATCATTGTTCCCATTTACAATGCGATCTAGGCAGAATATTACCTTCCAGGATCGCATTGCAAAATGCGATCACTTTGTTGGGATGTATCATCCCTGACAGTGCAGGGACAGAGCTCTGAAAGGAGCCCGTCCCTGCGAAGCACTGACCCGGAAGCCATGGGACTGCGCATGCGCGATTATGCGCTGACCCCCCACCGACCCCGCTGACCATACTGCCGCCAGTGCAGTGTGTAGCCCATAGGCTACAATGGGCTATCGCCATCTCAGAATGGCGATAGCCCAGGAGTGCGAAGCCGGGCTGCCTGATGTTGATACATCGGGCAGCTTTGCATCCCCCATAGAAATCTATGGGGTATGTGGCCAGTGGCGATGCAGGGGGGATTTATTACTTGTTAAATGGGGCCCTAATACTAATCACATATGCTGTAACATATGCGATTAGTATAAAAAATGGCAGCTCTTGCGAATAGAGTTGCCCTTTGCAAAGCAGACAGCAGGGGTGAGCGGGACCCCAGCGGCTGTCCCCCTCTTGCTGTTGTCCAGCACCGTCTCCTCCTCCCTGCATCGGAAGGGGAAGTATGAGGCTTTGGAGGAGGAGATCACTGGTCCGGGCCGCACAACAGGAGTCTGCCCGGACACAGGTGAGGGCAGAGGGGATCGGCGGGGGTTCATGAAGGGTGGCGGGGATGTGGTAAGTAGCCCACAGGCTTCTATGTGGTATCGCCAGCGAAAATCATGCGTGCGGGTTTGTCTGCATACTAAAATGCGGTAAAAACAGAGATAACTGGGTTTTTACCGCATTTTTGTGATTGTGCATCCTGCCCTTTACCACTAACTGTATTGTATTTATGCATACATTTGTATGTTCTTAGGTGGGTTGCATTAATGATAACTGGGAGGAAACATCATTTGATTGAATCATTTGTCCTAAAAAGACATTGCGAATAAGCTAGAAGTGCAGTCAAAGGGCGGGATGTACTAAAGGGAAAATGCGGTAAAACGGGGGTTTTACTGCATTTTCCTATTTACCATTAGCCGTCCGCCCCGTCTCCGCTGGTCGCTGGTTTAGTACATCCCTCTGGGCGGGATGTACTGAAGGGAAAATGCGGTAAAACGGGGGTTTTACCGCATTTTCCTATGTACCAATACCCGTCCGCCCCGTCTTCCCCTGATACCCTATAGAAGCCTATGGGCTTCTATCGCCGCCGCTCGCCGTCCACGCGCCCCCCCTCCTGTCCTCCTTTGATCTCCTCCTCCCCCAGCAGGTGTCATAGCCGGCAGAACATCCGGCTGCAGGGGGGAGGAGGAGACGCAGGGGGACACTGGCAGCCGCCAGGATGTGATGGAGACCCCCGCAGACCACATCACAGGTGTCGCGGGGGTCCCCGTCACAGCAACCCGATGCTAGCTGCATATGTTAGTACATATGCGGTAGCATTGCGGCGGCTGGCAGGCGAAGGGCGGCGATGTATATTAATACATCCCGCCCAAATAGAGAAAGTGATCATTAGGATTTGTTGGTTACTTAGGGGATTTGCTAAGAGACTTTTGTTGGCAGTGTAACCTGGTCAAAGAAAGATGCAAAGTATGAGGCGTAACACCTTGAGATGCACTTGGATTATCAGGGGTGAAAGGGTCAAGGAAGATATCATGGAAAGTTGTAAAGGAAGAGCATCTGTACGGCGATGTCATGATGACATAACACAAATAGTGGAAAAAGGTACATTACTAGGATTATTCAGCCGTACAGCATTATTCACAATATATTGTCTACAAAATCCCTTTATCTTCTTATTCTATGGGTGAGATTTAATAGGATGAGAGATTCAGAAAGTGAGAGATTTGGGAAGAAATCTCCAGGTTTTTTTAAAGCGGCAATCATTTACACTGCAAAATCAAACTGGTTTTGCGGTGTAAATGATTGCCGCTTTAAAAAAACTGGAGATTTCTTCCCAAATCTCTCACTTTCTGAATATCTCATCCGATTAAATCTCACCCTATATCTTATTACAAAATCATCTGTATAATGAGTACAAGTGTTGCTTTAATACTCTGGAGTAAAATACACTGTCCTGGTTTACTATTAAAATTAATTAACCATCCCATTATTCACCCCACTCTAGAACTGGTTATACTAAAGGTGGCCATACATCAGAAAGATATTGTACCCAATCATACAATCTCAATTGATTGTAAGATGGATTGTATGCAGATTGTGTGCACATCTTGTGTACACAAATCATACAATCAATCATCAGATGGATTGTATGACTGATTGTATGATGGATTGTATGCAGATTGTGTGCACATCTTGTATACACAATCATACAGCAGATGGATTGTATGACTGATTGTAAGATGGATTGTGTGTAGATTGTGTGTCCAAAAACCACCAAGGACTGCCGGGGATTTCAAGGGAAATTGTACACAATCATGAGCGCAATCGATCTTAAGATCGATCTTTCTGATGTATGGCCAGCTTTAGGTGCATTTCTCGAATAACTGTGTATTTAATCCTGGCATTATGTGACCTGGCTGTTCATGGGCTTCTCAAGTAAAGTTAATTAATTAGAATGAATTAGACACATGTGGCTGGTAATCACGTGCTTGCATTTTTTCATCATTATTACATTGTGTAATGTTCCTCTGGACCGTTTTCATAATGTGATGAGCATCATAATAGATCTCATTATTAGGTGGACTCAGGGGCGCCGCTATAACAGTTCCTGCTTCCCCTCATTAGCGAGGTGAAGCAGGAGGGGACACCGACAAGATGTATCAACATCTTGCCGGCCGAAGCATGGGAGCGCTAACTCCCCCCTCCGGCGATGTCCCTCCTGGAGACATCGCATCAGTTAATACTGATGAGCCATCCCCCCCCCCCGGCCGGCTGACTGCGCATGCGCAGAATCTCGCTACTCTTACAAGATCCCCAGTGCAGCTCAGAGCCAGCAGCAGGGACAGCGCTGTCCCTGCTGTGGGCACAGGGCATCACCGCCGGCAGCTGTCAAAGTCGTTAGCTGCAGGCGGCAGAACGGTCAGCGATGCTGACCGTTCATAAATTAGGCAGGAGGCAGGCGCGCAGCACGAAATATCGTAGCTGCACTATGCCTCCGGCCAGCAGGTTTCATAGATATAGTGAAGCGCTATCCCCTGCTTTAGCGCTCGGGGATAGCGCATATGCCCCACACCGCCGGATCATAAATCTACCCCTTAGTGTGTGTGTGTGTGTGTGTGTGTGTGAGAAACATAATCCTTGTAAGCACTGTATAAACATGTTATACAAATAATTATATTTAGCATTCATACACATTACTGCCTTTACTACGAATAAGCTTTTATTAATAAATGGCCATGACATTTTCTGCTGCGTGGTTTACAGCCTGGTGTTGATCTGGTTGTTGCTCTTATTTTGAAGAGAAGGGTTTCTCAACCTCAGTCCCCAAGGAACACCTTATACCCACTTTAAAACAAAAAAAACGCCCAGGAATTCATATATGGGTCTGGAATATGGTCACTAGGTCTACAAGCATTAGGTCGACGTGCATGAAGGTCAATCACTGAAGGTCAACATGGGCTAGGATGACAGGGTCATTAGATCGACAAAAGAATTAGGTCGACATAGGGAAGGTCGACAGACAAAATGTCAACATGGGGTTTTTAAAAAAAATTTGAGCCAACATGTGCCTACAGGCGGTATTTTATGCTCTACCATTCACTAGGGCATGG
Source organism: Crinia signifera (assembly GCF_055691185.1). NCBI lineage: Eukaryota > Metazoa > Chordata > Amphibia > Anura > Myobatrachidae > Crinia > Crinia signifera. The sequence continues at coordinate 210,370,859 of NC_139221.1, read as the reverse complement.
TGGGAGAATAAAATAAAATAGTGCCCAAAGCATGGATGATATGTTAGAGCATATGTGGCTATTAATAATGCGATGCCCGGCGATAATGGGCAGCGGATGTTACAACATCCCGCCCTCAATGTCTGTCTATCCAAGGAGCTATACCCTCGGGTCCCTTTTAGACTGGCGGCATAAACCTGTTTATTGCAGGGTCAGTGACATCACCGTTCACAAGTGCAGCAAGGCCCTTGGATATGAGACCATCTCCTAGTGCCAGTTCTCCTTATGCTGTAGAAATGTAAATGGGTTGCAGGCTTACCTGTTTACACTGGCTTACCTGTTAACAGGGACCAACCCTGTAAGCTAGCCGGGATAGATTCCTGAGTCAATGGATTCCTGACTACCTATTTTACACTGAGGCTTTTATCAGCAGTGGAAAAGGGGTATAACAGTCCAAGTATTGATTATAATTGAGCTGACCTAACTAGAACCCCTCTTAATTTTGATTTAGCCGTCTCTGCTTAAGCCATCAAACCATCAGCACTGATGACTAAAGCCGGCAGGAAGGCCAGATTCACCACTATGCCAGGACTATCCAACAGACATGCCACCGGAGACATCACCACTTGGGACCCCTGCGAGGACTATGCGGTGCAGCATCGCAATGAGTACCCTTTTGCTGCAGAACATATCCTGACAATATCGTACAGTGCCTATAATGTCAGAACATGTGACTATGACTACACCAACTAGGTCGACAAGCATCGGGTCGACAGGCAGCAAGGTCGACATGGGTCTAGGTCAACATGGGTCAAGGACAACATGTGTCTAGGTCGACATGGGTGGACCCAAATGAATGGGTCTGAATTGGCTCCTTGGTCCAATATTTACCAGCAACTACAAACTATTTCTACTCCACCAAACCATACACCATCTTCAGTGGACAGGACATGTGCACACTGTCACTGCAAGCTGTCCTACCCAGTAAATGTATAAATGTAAAAGTCATAGTTCATTGCTTTATGTGCATCTAATATTATTATTTATACTTACCTAGTCTCCCAGAAGTTGCGTCAGACTCCCATTTTTTTGGGTAGCCCCCGCACATGCTTCAGCATTCCACCTGCTTCCTAGTGACACAGACAATTATTGAAATCACTGGTCCCAGTATAGGGAAAGGGCTAAAAGAGGCAAATTTGTAGCATTTAGCCCTGATGGGAACAGGGCTTAATTCATACTTGCTTATTCTCCCGGAACGGCCGGGAGACTCCCTGCAATCCCTCTACAGGGGGTTCCAAGGGGACCAGTTAATGCGATTCATGCTGAATTGTGTCATTGTGGCCCCGCCTCCACTGTACATTGCCTGTAATATCACTATTATGCAGTAGGAACGTGGCCACGATGATGAATTGCGAGTGCCATGCTCTCTGCACATCCTCCAGAAGTGGGCCCTGCCCCCTGCTTTGCAGAGCTGGCTGCCCACTCCCAGAGAGGATAGCAGTGGCGGTTTTTACCTATGGGCTGCAGGGCTGCAGCCCCCCCCAGGTAAAATCCGCCACTGTAGTGAAGCCAGATTCAGTCTGTGAGACTGCACTGGCTTCACTGTGACTGGTAGTGACTTCCTATTGGAAGTCCGAACTGCCAGTCACCAAGGCATTCACATTGGGAGGTGTTCCCTCCATCCAGGACGCCTTGCTGCGGGCTGCCAGGCAAAAATGGCAAATGCGTATTCATAGTACCTATATCGGTACTGTGCACGCGCTGGTCCCGGTGCCTGTAACTTATATTGTACAGGCGCCGGGACCAATGTTCCCTCTAATTTTACAAAGGCTGTGGGCGGCAAAAAATATTGGCTGTGCAACTTTGGAAGGAAATTTATATTTTCACTTATATATAGAACTGGAAACACTTATATATAGAACTGGAAAACAGCATTTGTGTCAACTTACCTCAAAATGATATTAAACATTCAAACAGAGCCAGCAATGTAGTTTATGGGTGAAACACACATTGAGTCCACAACTGCAAAAAGGGGACCATTGCTGCTTTGTGCGCACTGTTGTAATGTCTGTGCGCGCACTTGGCGAGTTGTGTGCGCGCGCACATGCGCACAGCTTATAGGGAACACTGGCCGGGACCATGATTACTTATATGGGCTGCTGCCGAAGCAGCCCATAGGAGCTGGCCATATGCGCAGCACATATATTTGTACTGCGCATGCGCCAGTCCCGGTGCCTGCAGTCATAGGAGGGCAGGCACCGGGGATGGGAAGAAAGTGGCGGCGGTGGTGGCGGTGACAGGGGGAGGGGGTACCTGCGGCCAGAGGTAGCCCCCCTCCCCGAAAGAGGTAGAAGTCGACACTGGAGGACAGTTAGAAAGTTGGCAACCCTGGCCTAATTATGTCACAGCTCAAGCTATACCACTCCAGAAGCACCCAGAATCTTCTAGTAGGTAAGTATGCTATTATTATTATTATTATTATTATTATTATTATGAATATTTAATGTCAATCATTAAATGAGGGCTTATAACTAAACCATTGAAAATAATAAAATTGGACAGAGGTTCGGCGCCATTGTTGTTGGTGCCCAGACTACTAAATCCATCCATGTCCACATTACAACATAGCCATATTAGAGCAATATCCATGGGCAAACATAGACCGCCCCTAGGCACAACATTAACGGTCACCCCCAACATGTTGAGGCCACCAACCACCACCACAATGTATTTACCATTGTCCCTTCCTCCCACAGTTACAAAATAAAAAATATGTCTTAATGACAATTTACAAAAAAAAAAAAGAGACTCATCTTGCCATTGGCCTAGCCGCCCTCCAATAGGTGCCACCCCTAGGCATGTGCTTACTGGGAAATCCACCACTGGCAGTATCCCCTCATACACTTTAATACAAGAACAGGCATATACAACCAATGTGCAGCAATGCCTTACCTTGCTATAGTCATGACAAATGAACATATTAAATCTTAAAAAGATTTAAGACACGCGCTCAAGTCTGACACAACAAGGTTATCTATATGCCAAGAAAGTTGTAATCTTAACCAGGGTTGTAGACAGTTGCAAAATGTGTTTCCAATTAAATTCTATTTTCAACTGCAGACAGATATATGTAGAGAGCTCTTCGTTTTAATAATTTGACCCTGAAAGTTTTTTATTCTAAAATTGATCAACCATTATTCATTGTGTGTATTTTTAGCTGCATGAGTATTCTGGATCACGAACCGTATTTTTATACCAGAGATAATCAAAACGTTTTGTCATGAACATTTATAACTTTTACGACTTTAAAAATATACTCACATTCGCAGTTGCATAAAACACGCTTTGCCTATTAATTAGAAGGCTTAGCTATAGTTAGAACTTCAATATTTATTGTAAGCACATTCCAGATCTGTTTATAAATAAATCTAAAAATAACAAAACGATAAAAAAAAATAGCAGTGTTTTTTTCCACTTAAAATGCAGTGGCTATAAAAATGATTAACACTTTTTGTCATGTTTAACATTTTCCTATTTACTCAGAAAATGTTACCACTATCAGCCTAATATACAGGGGGCATATGTAATAGAGTTTGAGTTTGCCAGAGGTGCAAGGTACCGGTCGATCTCGGAAGTGTTTTTAAAACTGCAATAATTTACAAATAAAAACAGGTTGTTTTTGCCTTGTAAACGATTGCCGCTTTAATAAAACATCTGTGATTGTCTGGTATACCGCTCCTTCAGCAAACTCAGACCCTATAAAATATGCCCTACTATGTTATATTTATTTATTTGCAGTTTCTTATATAGCGCAGCAGATTCTGTTGCGCTTTACAATAGTAGACAGTGATAAAACAAACTGGGTAACAGACAGACTTGGTGGTTAGAGGGCCCTGCTGCAAGCTTACAATCTATTAGGTATATAGGAGGGAAACACAAGGACAGGCATCAGTAATAGCATAGCAGTCCCAACAAGTTACAAGTCCAGAAGGGAAGCTATATAATACATAAGTGCCTCAGAGGGTTATGCGTGTAGAACTTAAATATGATAGGCTTGCCTGAAGAGGTGAGTTTTAAGGGAACGCTTGAAAGTTTGGAGGCTAGCGGAGAGTCTAATTGTGCATGGAAGGGCATTCCATAGGATGGGAGCAGCCCGATGAAAGTCCTGTAATAGTGAATGGGAGCTAGTGATCCGCTCAGATGAGAGACGCAAATCTTGTGCAGAGCGGAGTGGTCGAGATGGGAGATATTGTGTGATAAGTGCAGAGATATATGCTGGTGCAGTATGGTTAATAGCTTTATATGCAAGTAGAAGTGTTTTATATTGAATACGGTAATATACAGGCAACCAATGGAGGGACTGGAAGAGCGGATCAGCAGACGATGAGCGTCTTGCAAGGAAGATCAGCCTAGCAGCAGCATTTAAAATGGATTGCAGTGGCGAGAGTCTGTTCTTGGGAAGACCAGTTAGGAGACTATTGCAATAATCAATGCGGGATATAATGAGTGCATGGATAAGAGATTTAGTAGTGTCTTGTGTGAGATACGGTCGTATTTTGGATATGTTTTTTAGATGCATGTAACATGATTTGGAGACAGATTGAATGTGGGGAACAAAGGACAGGTCAGAGTCGAGGGTGACCCCTAAGCAACGAGCTTATATCAAACAGAAGTTTTATTTATAGAAAAGTACCAGTCCAAGAAACTAGGTACTTGTGTATTATCATGGCGCCCATCGCATTGCATCGCATACCACTAATTAAGGTATGCGATGGGACCGATTTGAGGCTTTTCCCAGGCACAGTGTACAATTTTAATATCGCGTCGCATCGCATGCCATTATAATGGCATGCGATGCGATGCGATGCAACGCTATTTCAATGTTAAATGCCCAGCCAGACCCGATTTTTAATTGTATCCCCACCCTGATGGGTAATAATAAGTATGTTAAATGCCCCCCCATTGTTAACACCACCCCACTATCAACGCCAACCCGAAGCGTGGCGAGCGCAGCGAGCCCGTGAGGGGCGGCGGTACCCGTCCTCCGACCTTTTCATACCCCCACTATCCACGTCGGCGTGGAGTTGATTTTATATAGTGTGGCGAGCGCAGTGAGTCACCGAGCCCGAAGCGTGGCGAGCGCAGCGAGCCCCACGAGGGGACGCGTATAACTTCACAAATATTATGCGGCCCCTCGCGGGCTTTGCTGCGCTCGCCACGCTTTGGGCTTGGAGGCACGCTGCGCTCGCCACTCTATATAAAATCAACTCCACGCCGACGTGGATAGTGGGGGTATGAAAAGGTCGGAGGACGCGTACCGCCGCCCCTCGCGGGCTTGCTGCGCTCGCCACGCTTCGGGTTGGCGTTGATAGTGGGGTGGTGTTAACAATGGGGGGGCATTTAACATAGTCTTTACCCATCAGGGTGGGTGTATAATCTAAAATCGGGTCTGGGGGGCACTTAACATAGGAATTAGGCATATGGGTGCACTTAAAATCGGACGCATTTGATTGTGTTGTTTTTTTTTTTCTTTTTTAAACAATTTTTTTGAGGGGTTATACAGACCGTTCTTTATATCTATATATTCAATATAACTAACTGTGGCCTTTTATGGTTTCTCAGGATAATTGATGTTTGCGGTGTTCTAAAAGTTAATACATGAATATGATTCTTTTAGGTTAAAGTAATTACAAGAGAAAATTTATATTATTCCCATAAATAAGATATTGTTAATGTAAGATATAATTGATTATCTTGTGATAGTCATATAAATGTTTGTAATTTTTATTTTTTTATTTTATTTTATATTTAATTTCTGTTTTTTTTTATTTATTTTTTTATTTTTTATTTTTTTCGCTAGTTTAAGTTGTAGTTATGTTTGATTTGTGGAAAAAATAATAAAAATTACTCAATTTAAATTTTTTTTTAAATCGGACGCATTGCATCGTATGCGATCATATCGCATGCGATGTGATGCAACATGATTTTTGGTTGTACAATGACCTGCAATGGAAATCGGGGGCGCCGTGATAATACACAAGTACCAGAAGCTATATTAGAAATATAATATTTCTTAATATGTCATGTACTGTATATTATCAAATAGAAATGGAGACAATAAAATAAATAATTAACTGTGTTAACAAAAAAGACAAATAGAGTTTTCATACAAGGGAGAACCTGTCCAATAGACAAATACCTTAGACGTGTATAAGGGTACATCTGTGCAGTGTAATGTGAATTGCTACTATTCTGTGGTCACTCTCCTCTATATGAAGCCACACCCCTATATTTTTCATACTCCATACAGATAAAGCCTGAGTGGCATCGACCCAAGATTGCTGTATTACAGCAAGACTACCATTTTGGAGGAGCCAACTCTATAGTGCTGGACTACCAGCATTACAAATCATACAACGAAAGATTAGACATTTACGCATAAGTAAGTAACATAATACAGACCAGGTAAGTACGATGTGAACAGACAAAATACAGTGAATATAAAGGGTCCTGCCTATGAGAGTTTACAGTAAAGAGATACAGGGTAAAGCATAGACAAAATGAGCTATAGGACACGACATGTAGAGTGTGTAGGAGCAGTATCAGGGAGCGTAGGAGAGGCTAATATGGGGGACAGACTAGCAGAGAATCCTAGATACAACAGAAGTGATGTTTGGTTGGAGAGTGGATGATGGTGGTTCAGGGGTGAAAAGATGTAAATTGAATACAAACCATGGGGGTTATTCACACCTGATAGCTTAGAGCCCTGCAATCAAATAGCCTCCGCCCGCCAGAGTAAAATCCCGCAATGTGCAAGGCTGCGAAAGGTTTGCAAAATTACAGAAGATCTACAATTAACTGCAAATCCATTCACAACTCACTCATCATCAAATGTGTGTGCAGTAACCCACAACCTACTTGGCTGATGCACTAGAAACAGGCTGATCGAGGCCAGACCCAACATCACACACCTTCCCTGAAAACGCCTGGACACACCTGCATTTTTTTGTTCACTCCCTGAAAATGTCAGGTTACCACCCCCTGTCAATCAACTTGCAAAGGCCTGCAATTAAAAAAGACGATGGATTTTATTGCTGGATGTCTTGTGCATGTGCACTGTGATCCGAACGCATACACAGTCAATCAATAATTGGCCAGCCAGCAAATTCACAGCTATGATGTCAGAGATCTATGGAGATAGTGGGTGGACTGGTGGTGAAAGCATTGTAGACGAAAGTCAGCAGAATTAATTGAATGCTGAAGGTAATGGGGAACCATTGGATTTAAGGATCTGCACTGTGTATAAGGAGCAGAGGGGGAAGATGATTAGTTTTGCCACTACATCTTGGAGTGATTGCAATGGGGTAAAGACCAGAGAAAAAGATGTTGCAGTAGGCATACACTGTGGGCAGTATTCAATGCCGGCCGGGAAGAGGGTTAAACAGCGGGGGTTGCCGAAAACAAGAGACCCTCGCCGTTTAACCCCCGCACTGGCTGCTTACCCTATGTTCCGGGGGAATACTCGCTGTCACAGGACGGCGAGGATTCCCCCAAACAGCAAAGCTTGCGGCTAATTCAGGGAGCCCCCTTCATTTAGCCGCGAGCCTCGCTGTTGTAGCGGCCGCACACACCGTTTCCATGTTGCTGCAAAAACCCAGCAAGGTGGAAACGGCGTGTGCAGGGGGTCAATTAAATATTGACCGTGCGAGCTGTGACAGGAAGCAGTCAGCACTGCTCACTGACACAGGGAGCAAAAGTCATTGAATATACCCCAGTATCTTCTCCCATATTTTCAACTACAGTATCTATTAATGGCGATGTTTAAGGAGTCTGCATTTTTAAGCTGTACTGCATCAATCATCAGAAATATATGATATTACTCAGGGTTTCATTAATCAATAGAACTAAGATTTATCTTCCTGTTCCAGACAAAACTGCACAAATTCATTTTCTTGTTTATCTTCAAACTATCTATAATAAATGTAATGTTTCCTGTGCAACATTTAATGCATAGGTCTCTGCATTCTGCCCTTAGCTGACCCTGAACATTGTACAACTGTTGCTGTCCATCATAAGTCTTGAAGTGCTGTGAGATCAGTAGAAGGTAACACTATAAGCTCTAGGCATAGGCGACATGGGAAGATGTGACCGGAATATATTAGATGATAAGCTTAACATGGGTCATGTGACTAGCAGTCCAATTTTCAGCTGCCTACACATGCAAAGTCCACTTAATGCCACTAGAGTTTGTTGCAGTCTTTTAACTGTGCTATATCAGTTTTGGAAACATTGACACATAGGTAGTGCTTATCCCTCTACTTAGTCGCCTTTCATAGCTATGTGAAGAATTTAGGTAAATTAATTGGAAACAACTGGCCAATAGATCTGTTAGATGAACCTGCCACATCTTCCAGCATCCCTTCTTACAACTGAGAAAAGAACAGCTATACAGATTGTATTGGGAAGGGCAATGTAATGCAAAAATGGACTTAAACCCCATACACACTAGACAATAATGTAAAAGATAAAACTTTTGATCAAAATCTTTTATAGTCACTTTTAGTGAGTAAACTCGTTTAACGATACGCACTTCCACTCAACGTAAATTACACCCCCTTCTGCTGAATATGCAGGTCAGTTTTGGCTATGCAGCCAATGACCCGCATGTTCAGTGGGTCCCAGTGACGTCACTCACCAATATCATTTACAAATATCGTTCAGTGTGTATACTGAATGTTTGCCATGGGGTTCTCTGGGGAAAAACTGCCGATATTGCTCATAGGGCATGTTGGCTAGTGTGTGTTGACTGTATGTGAGATAGGGATCTGCTCTTTTTTTGGTGTGAAATGTATCAGGGATGTCTTAGTCAAGCAACTTGCTATGAACATAATTTTGGAAACAACTCTTGTAGGAAATCTTCTATGAGTGCTCCAGTGCTGGAACATTAACAGTAGAGCCCTTGTATAACTGGCCCAGGGCAAATGCCCCTACAGTCCTTTTTATAGCTATAGATCTGCAATAGTGTGTGTACATGTTGCAAGACTATGTCCCTACTACATATACTATGAGAAGATCATTTGAGGTATCCAATACACCGTGGTAATTTACTGTGGGTAATTGTATCGCCGAGGGCTATCCTATTGACCCCGAAGAGCTGTCACGAGCCACAGCTTATCTGAGAATTTGTTTCAGCTGCCTCGGGCAGTTGAAACAAAATCCCAGATTAGCTGTGGCTTTTACGGGACACAAGAGCGAAAACACACAGGTTTCAATGAACCTGTGTTTTCGCTAAATATTTTTTTTGGGGGGGGTCGAGGTGCGATGACCTAATAGGATTACCTGAAGAAAAAAATTGTCACAACATTGTGAAGAATCTGATTTTATCTTTTTTTCTCACTGGATACATTTTCACTGATAATTGGATGCCGGCCTGTGTCTCTGACCCCTGGAATGTGTATGTCTCCATATATATTCTGAATCTGACCCTTGTGTGAGTATTGTGGCATGTGAATCTGCCCTTGTGAGTGTATTTTAAAGTGTGAATCTGCCCTTGTGGGTGCATTGTAAGGTTTGTATCTTCCCATTGTGTGCAGATTGTGAATAGTGCATCTGCTTTTGTGGGTGGATCATGGAGTGCGGATCTACCTTTATGTGCAGATTGTGAAGTGCCAAAATCAGGGCCAAAATTTCCATGCATACATGAAACGGGCCCACTGTGTTAAATATTACACAATTACACTGCAACTGTATGTTCTATTTAAAGCTGGGTACATACTAGGCAATATATCATCCAATCCAATATATCTCATCGACCAATGTGTAGGCACTGTTGCTCGCTCCCACGCACCATTCATTCCCTCTTCTGATCTGAATGCAATGCAGGCAGGCCTGATGATATCATTAGGGACACAATGCTCATGGATGTGGTCACTGAATGATATATGTTACATGGTAGCACAATATGTTTTATTGTGTTTGGCTGACTGACATTGTTTTGTCAGTCGTATCACCAGCCACAATCCTAGATTGTTTAAGCTGAGTACACACTAGATATAATTTCTAACAATATGCATGATAATGATAATGATAGAAATTATATCTGCCCTGCAGGAAAACATTCACCATAACACCACAGTGCAAGACGAAACTAAAAAACATGCTGTCTGTAAGTGCCTCCCTAACTACCTAGCTAGAGCTGGCCAGCTCACACACACCCCTGAATGTCACCATTAATGCCGTGTGCTAATGCCATCTCATGCGGGGAACTGGAGCGTTCCTCCAACTGCTGGTTATACTTGGGAAGGTGACAGCCGCACTGACCCTAGTGCTCAAGAACGCTCTTATCCCTCTATGGGGGATACAATACTGAGCCTAGTTACCTGCACGCCTAATGCCTGATTTGCAGCCTTAGGCCTGGTGCCCAACTTAAAATTGTCAAAGTGACTTTGGCCTAGCGTTTACAATCCTGTGTGCCCTGAACTGTTGGTCAGGCCCTTTTACTTCGGCTGGGGCTGAGAAAGTCCGACTGTGTTCTATGGATTTTATTCCTGAACACCCAAAGATCTAGGGAGGGGGTAGGTGGCCCATGGCTGCCTACCTGGAGTAGGCGCCGGGAGTCTTCTTTGTTGAACCTGGAGTCTTCGGTCCTTTTCCGTGACCGTCAAAGCCCTGGTCATGGCTTCCACTATCTTCTGGCTCAGCCGGCATCTTTTCCTGTCTTCAGCGCTCTCACTCCGCTACTGCACTTTTCTTGCGCCCCCGGCAGCGTATGATGTCAGGTGCCAAGTGTGCGGCAAGGTAGTGTGTGGCGAGTGCTGATTGGCTTGCCGCATCCGTTTCTGCCTGACTGACAATTTGGGAGCCCTAATTGCTTCCAATTGGTGCTAAAATGAAACCGCTGTGGGCTGTGTTTCTTAGTGGTAGACAGAACGCAACAATTAGCCAATAGACGCTTGCGGTCCAGCAGCCAATCAACTGGTGGCTGTTGGACCGCGAGCACCTATTGGCTAGCACGGTCCAGCGGGAGATGTGCATGTCTCCCAGGAACAGCGGGGAGCCGGGAGCGGGCGGGGGTGCCGGGCTCCACACTAATCCCTCTGTGTTCCACACTACTCCCTCCCTCCCACCCTCACTCCACACTCCCTCGCACCCTCTGTCCCTGCTCTGCACTATCACTCCCACCCTCCCTGATCTGCACTATTACTCCCACCTTTCCCCCCTGCTAGCAATTTCAGTCCCCCTTGGCAACAAGCAACAAGTCCACCTTGGCAACAATATAAGCCCCCCTTTGGTAACGAGCAATATTAATACCCCTAGGCGACAAGCAATTTTAGTCCCCCTTAGCAATGAGCAACTTTAGCCACCCTTGGCAACGAGCAATTTTATTCCCCCTAGGCAACAAGCAATTTTAGTCTCTTTTGGCAACAAGCAACTTTAGCCCCCCTTGGCAATGAGCAATTTTAGTCCCCCTTGGCAACGAGCAATTTTAGTCCCCCTTGGCAACGAGCAATTTTAGTCCCCCTTGGCAATGAGCATGAAGCTCCTTGGCATCGAGCATGAAGCCCCTAGCATTGAGCATGAAGTTCCTAGCAATGAGCATGTAGGTAAGTGGCACTTATGTGTCAGATGTGAAATAGGCATTACGGTTTGTTATATAGTATGTAATGGACATCATGTGTGACCTTATGTGTAATTGGCATTACCGCATGTGGCTTTATGGGCAATGGGCATTACGGTGTGTGGTGTAATGTTAGGCCGTGTACCATTTTCGCCACTACAAATCATGGGGGGGGGGGCAAACATGCCCTTGCTACACCGCTGGTAATGCCACAGCCAAGCAGAGACTTTATATACAAGTCCCCCCGGCCAAAGCATTCACCCCCTGACCGGTCAGCCTGTGCAGGGGTCCTGGGGGAGTGGGGACCCCCCCCCCCAATGAAGGGGTCCCCCCTCCAGAATGTACCTACCCTAGGGCTGTCCCCGGGCTGATAAAAGTGTAAAAAATAGATTAAAACTATTGTATATTGCTGTGAAACTATGAGTCCCAGCAAGCCTCTCCCGCATGCAGGGACTTGGAGATCCGCAAGTCCCAGCATGCGGGCCATTAAAGGGCCCGCTGGAACTTGTAGTTCCACAGCACTACAAATAGTTAAATAAACACACTGACACACAAGAAAAATAAAACTTTATTACATACATAGCCCACTCAAACAGATACTTACCTATGTTGAGCCCGTAGGTAGCCCACCTTCCATCCATCCGCATGTCCTGAACAAATCCTTTGGGTACCCGTGGAAGGAAATTATACTTACAAGGGTCCTCTGGCGTAGATCTGGTCCTCGTCAGTAGTACTAGGCATCCACGGTCTCTGCAAAAAAAAAACCCTGAACCAGCGAACTGTCAATAGGAGACGCAGGATGTTTGTTTACATCCTGCGGCTCCTCCTCTTGAATGCCGCTATTGGTGGCCTAGCAGCTCTTGATTGGAGCCAGTATGTTCTGGGCTCTGGTGAGTTAAATGGAAATCCCATAGTCAAATCATACACAGCCAATAACTTCCGGATATCCGGTGACATATTCTGGCCCTACCAAAGAATAAATCCGTTTTTTTAGGTATTTTTAATACTCATTGTAAGTATTTAATATGCTTATGTTTTACATTCTGTCTCCTGCTCATCTAGAATTTTTACTTCCGTTGAATTTAATTTACTTAAAAAATAATTGTACTGGGTGCGCAACATGAATTAATTAGCACAGGTATATAAACCTTCAAATATTTTAGCCAGTATTACTTGATAAAGCTGCTGACGCAGCGAAATGTGTTGGTGGACCAGAAGGGTGACTACCACAGGTCCATTTCTTCAAATAATTCCACTATTCACATTGAGAGACTGGACCAGCCCCATTACAGCTTGGGATAGCTTATTCCTCAAAGTGAACTCTGCATATACTGTACCTTCCACACTCTGCAGCAAGATTACTTATCTCCTCCAGCCTATAAAGGGACTCCACCAGTAAGATGAATTCCATTTGAGACCTTATTCCAGTGAGACAACAATAAGAACGGACACAAATAACCAAAAAGTCCAATAGGACTAGTGGGTTAATATTCCACGCTATAATGGACTGTAGTTTATGTCATTACCTTTTTTAAATTTATTTTAATGTATGTGATTTTATTTAATTTATTATTAAACTGTGATTTACATTATTATTTGTTAAAGTACTGATATTCCTAGCGCACGTCCCAATATATTTAACTGCAGCTTGGCTCAACAGCTCTGCACCAAGCGCCTCTGTTTGATAACTTGTTATCTACCCCTTAGCAGCCCAATACAAATGCCTTTGACATTGGAAAATATGAATCCTGAGAATTTGTTAGCTTAGTAAATTTGCCGAGTTCTCAGGCTGTGTTTTTGGCCCGATTATGACTGATCACCGCCGATCCCATTCCTACACGTTTGTACAGGGGATCGGCTGTGATTGGCCACCTTAGCAAATTTCCCTATTAGAATAGAAAAATTATCAAAATTCAGGTTGAATAGCCATAATATTTCCTGTTGTAGAAAAATAAATGACTGTGTTTAGTGTTGCAGCTTTACACACATAACATATAGAAATAGATGTTGAGCATTGACACTTATGGTTTGGTGACTGTCTAATTGTAGTTCTGTTTTCCTCAAAAATATTTTCAGATATTACAATCTTTGCACTGGCTAGATCAAAATGTATGGTCTATATTTGTTTAATTTTCTAGTATGGAAACATAACTTAGTACCTTTCTGGCTAACAGATAAGCACTGAATATTTTATGAGTAAATTCTTTTTATTATATTTTTAGCAACAGTAGACATCAAATATTAATCATTGATAATGTTGTTATGGTTTATAGTTGACATTAAAATACAGTGATGTCAAGACAAATAAAGAGATTTCATTTATTTAACCCTTAAAATGTACTAAGACAGTGACATGTTATTTTGGACTTTTTTGGACTTATAAATATACTTATAATCAGTGCTATTTTTGTAGGAATATAGGTTCAGGAACTTTGGGTGGGGCAGAACTTAAGTGGCGCATGTCAGCATCGTAAATGTAAGTATGCAGGGGGAGGGTTAGGATTAGGCACTAGCGGGGGACCTAAACTGGGTACACATTAGATGATATGTGTACCCAGCAAGCTTGTGCACGATGGAGGTGCTGGCATTGGCATGTGTTCATACACACTTGCCAATGCCATCTGCGAAGAGCAGCAGCAGCTTGGAGGGGGGAGGGGAGTGGGTGGCAATCTGCATCATGGATCTTGCTAATGACGACCTCAATTGGAGCTGCATGCAGGGCCGACAGAGGATGTAATTGACAACGCACTGGAGTTAGCGACATAGGGCCATATTTTGGTTCACTCTCAGAGGAAATTCCTTCTCAAATGGACAAAACCATGCACACTGCAGGGGGGGGGGGGGGGCAGATGTAACATGTGCAGAGAGAATTCGATTGGGGTGAGTTATTTTGTTTCTGTGCAGGGAAAATACTGACTGCTTTATTTGTACACTGCAATATAGATCTCACTTTGAAGAAAAACCCCACCCAAATCTAATTCTCTCTGCACATGTTATATCTGCCCCACCTGCAGTGCACATGGTTTTGTCCATGTGAGAAGGAATTTGCCTCTGAGAGTGAACCAGAATAAGGCCCATAGTGTGTACACCAGGCATTCCCAACCACTGTCCTCAAGGCACACCAACAGTGCAGGTTTTAGAGATATCCAGGCTTCAGCACAGGTGACTTAATTAGTACCTCAGTTATTTTGATTTAACCATCTGTGCTGACGCCTGGATATCACTAAAACCTGCGCTGTTGGTGTGCCTTGAGGACCATGGTTGTGAATACCTGGTGTACACAATATAGATGACATGCACAAAAATGTCATCATGGCTGGTCCCTCTCATGCATATGATCTAGCTTATCATTTAGTGTGTAAACACCTTTAAGGTTATGCTGTGGTGGTGGTGGTGGGGAAGGGGGGGGGCACAATGTATTTATTCCAACAGTACAGTATACCAAAATGTCTTTCTGGTACACTGTAACTATCTAGAAGTGTGCCCCGATAATAGGACAGCTTCTCTGCTCCCAGCACCTGAGCAGCAGCAGGACACAGCTCCAACCAGAGCAGGAATCAGCTGTCAGATCCCCACGCTGAACAGGCTGCTGTGTCGGATATTAGTTCCATTGGTTCACGGTGCCAGACTGGAATCAACGTACCAGTCCAGCGGAAGAAGCAAATTTTAAATAGCACCACGTCTCCCGTACACAGCGGGGAGACGGGAGCTAGCGGGGGAGATGGAGAGGGCGATGCTGCGCCAGCAAATACATATATGATTGTGCCATGAATACATATACGAATTAACGTATACGAATATTACGAATATGCCTAAAATAATTGCATTTTGCAGTACAAATACGATTTTTTATTTTTTAGCCGTATTTGGCTCAGCAAATTTCCCCCACTGTGTGTGTATGCACCTTAAAGTTTTTCGGCACCCTAGGCAAAAGTGTAACCTACTGCCCCCCCCTCCCCCCCAACCCTGCACTGCCACTGATATCCATTTTGCAGCCCCTCAGAGGAAAGTGTACATGTGACGTCTGCATTAAGTACTACAAGATCTCTTCCTCATAGTCATTCATAATTTTTTGATAGACAAACTCAGTGGTGACTCCATAGATCCCAGCACCCTAGGCAGCTGCCTAATGGTAGAGCTGACCCTGAATATACCTCCCTGAATGTACCTGATGGCAGGGGATGTAACGGGGCAGAAGCACTGTGCTGTGAATAAATATGATATGAAAACGATGTTCCCAAGCCTCTCTGCATATTGCGTCATAAATATTGTTTGACCGCAGTTGCCATGGTAGTAGTATTAAGTTCAGCAGAATTGATGTGAAAAAATCAATAAAAAATGTGACAAAACATTAACACAAGCAAAAGGTCAACATTCTACAATGTATTTTTTTTAGTGTGGTGTCCAGAACTGTACTCCAAATTCTAGATGAGGCTTAACCAATGCCTTATAGAGTGTAATAATTACAGTGTCGTCCCTTGTTTCCATGCCCCTTTATATACATGCCAGTTACCTATTTGCCTTGTTTGCTGCTCCTTGGCACTGAGCACTGCAACCAAGTTTATTATCAATTTGTACATCTAGGCCCTTTTCCAAATCCAATCTACCCCATTTTTGAATTAGATATTTTTTTTATTATTTCCATTGACATAACAACAACAATAAAAGATAAACAATAAAACATAGAAAAGAAAAACAAAATAAAAAAGAAAATTATACATATATATAGTATGGAGTATCTCTCCAGCATTGGCTTTAGGCTGTCCAAAGAAAGAGAGTCCTTTACACATAATAATCCCTTTACATCTATTTATCATATCCATACATTTCAATTAACCCAAACATGTGCGTGGTGTGTCCATGGAGAGAGGGACAGCGGAGGGTAGAAGAGAAAAAAATATATATATTTTTTTCTTCCTTTCCTTCTTCCGCTCCTCACTTCCTCACTTCCTCCCCTCCCTCCCCCCTCCCCCCCTCCCTTAAGTGTCTATATATTTGTAGATATAAACCTATCTATATTTTCAGAATGTATTTTTCCTAAGTTTTTTAGTGTACGTGATTTACTAAGTGTCCTAACTTTTCCTATTGTGCTAATGCAGCAATATATAAAATTGCTGTATAAGGGCAGTTTTCCCCCCCTTTTCCCTCCCCTCCTCCCCTCCACCCCCCCCCCCCCCTTAAACTGCCTTCGTGGGTTTTCGTGAATTTTCCTTTGTTATTTACATGTTGTGTTCCCTTTCATCCCCCCCTTTCCCTTTCTATTCCTTTGTGCGGTGTAACCTTATATTAAGTGTATGTGTTTGTGTTATCAGTCCCAAAAGGGGGAGAGGAACAGGAAGAAGAGAGAAGAAAAAAAAATATATATCTAAAAAAAAAAAAGGGGGGGGGGGATTTTCATCTCTCCCCTCCACCATCCCCCCACCGAGACACCCACACACACCTAGCCTATGTACTTAGGTTACTTATAGAAGTCCGTTCTAAAACCAAGAATTAACCGTCTAGTAAAGGGACATTTACAACCTTGTATCAAATTGTATGAATACATCGATACATAACCAAAATTAGATTGAAACAATAGTTTTCGCAATTAGTACATGCCTTATTTTATAACCCAATCAATAGGATTATCCTAATCATATCTATACAATGCAGCCTGTACATATTTTCCCTTCGGTTCTCCCCTCTCCTACTCCCAACCTCACGGTTTTTCCTTTCTGTTATTTTCCTAGATAACCTGGACCAGCTCCACACAGATCCATATATATATATATATATATATATATATATATATACACATAAAAAATATATATATATACATATATAAAATATATAGAAAAAATAATAATAATAATAGAAAAAAAATTAATAATTTATAAATAAATAAATAATAAATTCATTTATTTATCGTATCCATATACCAATATACAATCTACCTGTACTTCAAACAACTACATCTGTATTATGTCTTACCTAACAAATCTACCCTTTCATTTATTTTCAAGACACTATATATCCTACTTTATAATATTGGTCGGTTCTATGTCGGTTTATTTTTTTTCAATGTCACAGCAACCTTTCCTTCTGTTTCTTATACTATCTTCTATTCATTTCTACCTACTCCTGAATTACACCATCTGTCCCATTTTTCTGAGAATTTAATTGGTGTCCCTCGCATTTTAAACATATGTCGCTCATGGCGTGCCACTTCGTTAACCAGTGCTCTCCACTTATGTATATTTGGGGGATCCGGCGAAAGCCATACCCTTGCTATAATTACCATAGCCATTGTACTAAGGCATAGAGAATATCTATATATCTTATTTGAGTACTTTTCTCCCAAATCTATACCAAATAAGCATACCAGAGGGTCTATCATAGGCAACATTGGGGCCGTACTTCGTACATCCTTCCAAACCGCCCTCCAAAAATCATAGATAATTGGGCATTCCCATATCATATGCCAAAAATCCGCATTATCCTTCTGACATCTTGGGCATTCAGAGTTGCCTCTAAGCCCTGCCTTTTGAAGAGATGACGGGGTCCAATAAACTCTATGGAGAATATAAAAAAATATTTGCCTATAACGTATACATGGAGTAGTATCTTTCAAAGAGCCCATCATCTGGCTCCATTGCTCATCATTAAGATGCCCAAGATTCATTTCCCATTTTGCTCTTAGATTACTAATTTGGTCTGGAATACCTTTATCATTTATAACTGCGTATATAGCAGACATTTTCCCCTTCTGCCCCAAATTTAATAACATTTTTTTAACCGGTGAATCATACATTATCGGGGGACCTTTGGGGAACTGGGCTGTCACTGCATGGCATAGTTGGAGGTACCGAAAGAAAGCAGTATTCGAGATTCCTAAATTATTTTTTAATTGTTGGAACTCTACCCCATTTAATGTGTAGTTAGCACACTGGTTATGTCTCCCAAGATGCATTACCTTACATTTAGCAACATTGAAAAGCATCTTCCATTTATCTGCCCACTCTTCAAGTTTGTTTAAATCTCCCTGAAGCAAGGATACATCCAAACACGTTTTATTAACCATTTTACAAATTAATGTTATTTAATAACGGCCCTAGCACCGAACCCTGGGGTACACCACTCAGTGCTGGTATACAATTTGAATAAGCACCATTTATAACCACTCTCTGTTCTCTCTCTAGCAGCCTTTTTTTTACCCAGATGCACAAAATGGTACTTGTTTCCTAGCACGGCCACAATCTTGTCCATCGTGTACCTTAAAGTTAAGGTACACGATGGACGCGATGGACCCGATTTCCTTTGAAATCAGGTCCATTTTGCCGGCAAAATCGGGACCATCGCGTCGGTCGCGTGCATTTACATGGCCCGCGACGCGACCGACGCGATTTTGCCATAGGCTTCAATGTTAAAATATTTTTAACATTGAAATCGGGAGCATCGCGTCGGTCTTGTGCCATTATAATGGCACAAGATGAGATGGACTTGATTAAGTCCATTTTACATAGCAAACAATGTGAAATGGGCCAATATAACCCATTTCACATTGTATATGGCCCCGTCATCGTTAAAAAGTTAAGCAACCCCATTGTGAGCGTCACCCCATGATTGACGGCAACCCGAAGCGTGGCGACCGCAGCGAGCCCGCGATGCGTGTCCTCCGACCTTTTCATACCCCTACTATCCACGTCGGCGTGGAGTTGAGAATATAAAGTGTGGCGAGCGCAGCGAGCCCGAAGCGTGGCGAGCGCAGCGAGCCCCGCGAGGGGACGCGTATACCTGTGAAGTTATACGCGTCCGCTCGCCACGCTTCGGGCTCGGTGGCTCGCTGCGCTCGCCACACTTTATATTCTCAACTCCATGCCGACGTGGATAGTAGGGGTATGAAAAGGTCAGAGGACGCGTACCGCCGCCCCTCACGGACTCGCTACGCTCGCCACGCTTCTGGTTGGCGTCAATCGTGGGGTGCCGTTGAGGGGGTAAAATTTGGGGTGTCTGGGGACTACTTTACATTGAATCCAATGTAAAATAGGGTCCCAGGGGCCCTATTCACATTTGATTCAATGTAAAAACCGGGTCCATCGCGTCGGTCGCATCGCACGCGATTTGGTCGCATACAATGCGACCGACGCGATTTTTCCGACCCGATCACCCCGATACAAATCGGTGTGGCCGTGCTAGGAAACAAGTACCCACAAAATTTACTCCCTGGTCCCAATTCCCTCATTTTGTGGATTAGCCTCTTATGTGGTACCATATTGAAGGCCATTGCAAAATCCAGGTATATCACGACGACAGCATTGCCTATGTCTAGGCTTCCTCATAGAAACTAATCGGCTTGCTTGGCACAAGTGGTCATTTATGAACCCATGTTGTTTGCTGCTGATTATATTATTTAGCACTAAATATTCCTGGATACAATCTCACTGGTCTATAACTTGCTGGGTCTTTTCTATTACCTTTTTAAAATACTGGTACAACTTCTGATCATCTCCAGTCTCTTTAAACCAAACCTGAAGAAAATGATTTATCAAATACGGAATGCAATGGGTAAGCTTACTCTTGTCAGAAATCGCAGCGCACTTTCACATCTGCGACCGCGTTGGCATTCCTTACCCGCAGAATGGTGCGTCCTGCGGTGCAAGTCCCTGAACTGTCCCAAGTATTCTCCATGGCAAGATCTGCATGGCGTTTCCCTGGGGCCTAGTCAGCGTCCCACACTGATCCCAAGACAGTCCCACGCTGCATGGGCGCTGCCATGACACCTGCAGTAAAGTCAAATCACTGAATCTCCCAATAGGTTTCCTGTGACCTTGACACTCTGACCTGTGCACTTGACCATGTAATGAAGGTGTGCGCAGGTACTTCCTGGAGTTGATTGATGCTGTGACTTGCAGCCAATAACAGGTGGGCAGGGGGGGATATAGGTGAGGCCTCTTGCCCTTCCCTCTCGCCTTGAACAACTAGTCTGATCCCTGAGTACCTCCAGAAGTAAGCGTTCTAGGCTCCAGGTTCCCTGTTCCAGAGTTCCTGTGTTATACCTGAGTGAGCTCATTGTCTGCCCACGGTTCGCAGGCCATCAACATCCAATGTCAGATCCCAGGCCGTCGACCACCCTGTCAGCTCCCAGGCCGTTGACAACCATCTTGGCTCCCAGGCAGTCGACAACCCTCTCGGATCCCAGGCCGATGACATCCCTTTGGCTCCCAGGCCACCAACATCCCTCTGGCTTTCAGGCCATCTACAGTATATCCCTCCGGCTCCCAGGTCGTCAACCAGTATCTCCGGCTCCCAGCGCGTCTACACCTCTCTCAGGCTTCCAAGCCGAGGCAGTCCATATATTCAAATCATCAACAATTCCTAGTTCATCCAGTCCAAGCCCCAAAGTGCCACTGTCTCAAGTACACAAGCACTCATCACTTACCATCTCCCATATTTGGCCAGTTAGGTGTGGGAACTCAAGCAGATGGCTGCAACCTCGCCACCGAACACAGCGGAGTCCAAGCCTCATTGCGGGGTTCCCTGTTCGCAGTGCCATGCTATATGAACTACCCTTACCTGAGACCTCCTGTGCTCCTGTTCCATAATCTACCACTGGCTCACTGCTGCCACATCCGGGAACACCAAAGTCCCGAGCCCTGACAACTCTTCGGTGAATACTGTATTAAATCCTCAAGGACTAATCCCCACCTTTTATGGTGCCTGAAGTTTCCAACGTTTGGTCCTCTCTAGTAAAAACTGATGAGAAAATGTGTTTATCACCTCCTTGATTTTCCCTTTTGCAAGCATTATTTATCAGGTATACGCCAGCCAGCCAGATTGAAACTCCGCCCAGTGCAAGCCTGCAAATTGCTTAGCAAAAATTAGCAGGATCGGCGAATAGCTGCAAATTCTTTTGCAAGCTGCTCATCAACGAATCATTTTTCCAGTGTGTGCAGTCTGTGTGTAGACCAGGACTTACTCAGCAGCTGCAATAGAAACGGTCCGATTGGCACTTCTGACTTTTCCCTGACACACCCAGAAATGTCCGGTTACCAGCCACAAATGCTGGCTTTCTGTCAATCAACCTGCGTAGGGCCAGCAATAAAAAAAATGGCTGGATTATCTTGCAGGCCTCACGCTTGCACACTTTGATCCTTACACATGAGCAGTCTATCGATAATCGCTCAGCCTGCAAATTTGCAGTTGTGTGATTACGTCTACATAATGCCAATGAAACTGTGTGATATGAACTTTGTAAAACTGATCTTATTCCACCGGTCATTCGGTCCACTATAAACAGGTATCTCAATCCATACACATTTCTGACCTACAACCTACAACCCTCTAATACATCATCATATTAATTGTTATTTATATGTCACCGCAGATTCCTCAGCTCAGTACAGTCAATAGTACAGAAATTGCTGTCAATAATACATAACTACAGCTTAGGTTAAAGTTAAAATCAATCCAAGAATAATATTTGAACTAATATATGAACACTAGAATAATGCATGAGTACATTAAAGTTTAATAACTCATGTCTGTGTCCAGAGACATCTTAACATATGGGCTTAATGGGCAGCTACCCAAGGCTCCACCTTCAAGCAGGGGCAGATTGGGCTGTGAGTATTTGTCTCCTGAGCTGCTTGGAAGGCAGTAGAGAATATCTGAGTGACCAGGGAGTGTTCAGACAGGGAATGGCTGTCAGCATGCTGATTGGTGGATGGCTGAAACTATCTACCAATCAGAGTGCTGACAACCATTCATTCTATGGGAGCAAGTGGAGAGATGATGCAGGACTGCAGGAGGGGCACGCTATGATTTGTTTAAAAAAAAAAAAGTTAATGGGTGTGTAGGGGCCACGTTGCTTTGCCCAGGTCCTGCAATACTGCTAAGATGGCACTGTCTGCATCCCCAGCAGCAGTACCCTCATTTCTGCATTGCCAGTACCAGCACCTTCATTTCTGCATCCCCAGTCCGAGCACCCTCATGTCTGTATGCCCAGGACCATCACCCTCATGTTTGTATCGCCAGTACCAACAGCCTTGTGTCTGTATCCCAAGCAATACCTCCCTTGTGTCTGTATCCCCAGCACTTGCACCTGCACATCAACAACCCCAGCACCTGCACGTCTGCATCCCCAGCACCCGTACCCGCAGGTCTGCATCCTCAGCACCTGCACCCTCACGTCTGCATCCCGAGCACCTGAACTCACACGTCAACATCCCCAGCACCTGCACCCGCAGGTCTGCATACCCAGCACCTGCACCCTCACTTCTGCATCCCCAACACCTGCACCCTCACTTCTGCATCCCCAGCACCTGCACCCTCACTTCTGCATCCCCAGCACCTGCACCCTCACTTCTGCATCCCCAGCACCTGCACCCTCACTTCTGCATCCCCAGCACCTGCACCCTCACTTCTGCATCCCCAGCACCTGCACCCTCACTTCTGCATCCCGAGCACCTGCACCCTCACTTCTGTATCCCCCGCTCCTGCACCTGGGTGTCTCACCCATCATACATTGTCCAGCACAATAGGGGGCTATCTTAAAGATACCTGTCAGAAGATTTCCACTCTCCCTTTTGGTATCCAAATGGCTAAAAGACAATAAAAACATATAAACAATAAATTTGAAGGCAGATAAGAACCACTCGGCCCATCTAGTCTGACCCCCCCTCCCTTTTTTTCCACAAGATCTAAGTCTAAATGAAAAAGGTCAACATGCACAAGGTCTCTGGTGACAAAAAAGTTGACACAAACAAAAGTTCCACACATGAAAAAGGTTGGCATGAGTTTTTGGGGGATTATGTTAATTTTATTTTTATTTTACTTTTTCATACTATACCATCCACCTGGACTCAAATGGAAACAGAAAATGTGTGGAGTGAAAGCATGGCAAGTGAATCAAACCACGTGAGGGGACGTGGTATACTAATCGGGGGTCTAACTGCGCAGGTGTCAACAATTACATCTTTTCAGGTGTGTTCCTCTTCCAGGATACGGTTGGTTGGTCGACCTAAAGATGGTCGACAGTCATTAGGTCGACACCATTGGGTCGACATAGTGGAAGGTCAACAGGTGTCTAGGTCCACTTGAGACAAGGTCGACAGGTGTCTAGGTCGATATAGGAGAAGGTCAACATGTTCTAGGTCGACACAAGCATTAGGTTGACATGGGTTACGTCGATAGACAAAAGGTCGACATGGGGGTATCCACTAGGGCCTGGTGGGAGAATAAAATAGTGTGCCAAGAGCAGCAAGGCACCATGCCCGAAGCATGGCGAGCGGATGCAGTGTACTGTACTTAAAACTGTGTCCATGTCAACTGTGTCGACATTCGGATAAAAAAACCAGTAAAAAAACCCATGTTGACCTTCTAACTGTCGACCTATTGCTTGTCTCGACCTAAACACCCGTCGACCTTGTCCCATGTTGACCTAGACACCTGTCGTTCCAGTATGTCGACCAAACAGTGTTGAACTAATGACTGTCGACCATCTTTTTGTCGACCCAATGATCCCATTCCCCTTTTCCATGTTTATTTTTTTTTGTGTAGACATTTTGCCAATTTTGTCCTTGTAGTTACCAAATAATAGAATAATAGACTGATCAGGCAGCAGCCCTAGAGCAATGGGTACTGGTGGGGGGCGGCGCAATGCCAGCACAATCCTACTTGACCTCTTGCATCTGCAAAGGAAAGGCAGCGCACCTGTAAAGGGGGAGATATATTGCTCAGCAATATATTGCTAGCAATATATTGCTCAATGTCTCCTTTTCATCAGCGACCAGAGATGGTCGCTGATGAAAGGGAACCTCTGCCGGCGGTGCCGCAGAGGTAATCAGCTTGCTCCTGCGACCAGCGATTAGACCGGGGCTGAAAACGGGAGCGCGCACCTGGCGATTTATCGCCGGGGCACACTCCCATCACTGGCAATATGGTCACCAGCGACCATATTCCCAGCGATATCAGCCCCTATCGCAGCCATGTGTACACGGCTAAGTACATTCACTTGACATTACATCGCTGGGCACACACCGCCAGAGGCGTAGCTACGGTGGAGCCGGTGGAGCACAAGCTCCGGGTGGCGACATGTCACCTGGCGCCGGCTCCCCCGCCCTGCTCGCACGCTGTGCCCAGCATCAGTCTCAGTGGGGTAAAATCCGGCGAGCGCACTCACTGCGCATGCGCTGGAGGCAGGGATGCGGCGCCATGACGAACGCCTCTGAGTCATCTTATGCACCGACTGTAGGCACTCCCCTCAAGCTCAGAGACAGCCAGTCGCGTCCATCCCGGTCCCCAGCCCGCCCCCTGCCGACTGCTGCATATTAATGAACTGAGTGTCGGTGAGGAGGCCGGGTCCTAGTTCCGCATGCCCTGGATACACACCGCCCAGCCTCCGCCTAAATATACCGGAGACACCGCACTGCAGTAGCCTAATCACCGGGGATTCCAGCGGAGGAGCCCTCAGAACACCATTTCCTGTCATTGCCACCCCAAGGTACAAGCACCCCCGCCTGCTGCCATTCATCCATGACAGGTGCATCCCTGCCACAGCGCCCGGCCTTTCCCCGGTGCCAGGACCCGCAGAACTTGCACTCTATTCCCTGTGTCAGTGCAGTGACCTGCAGAGTTTACATTTTATTGCCTGTCAATGCTTTGACCTGAGGAACTTGCACTCTATTCCCTGTCAGTGCCGTGATCTGCAGAGCTTACGCTCTATTCCCTGCCATTGTGAGTGCTGTGGCCTGCAGAGCTTGCACTCTATTCCCTGTCAGTGCTGTGACCTGCAGAGCTTACGCTCTATTCCCTGTCATTGTGAGTGCTTTGGCCTGCAGAGATTGCACTCTATTCCCTGTCAGTGCCGTGACCTGCAGAGCTTACGCTCTATTCCCTGTCATTGTGAGTGCTGTGGCCTGCAGAGCTTACGCTCTATTCCCTGTCAGTGCTGTGACCTGCAGAGCATACGCTCTATTCCCTGTCATTGTGAGTGCTGTGGCCTGCAGAGCTTGCACTCTATTCCCTGTCAGTGCTGTGACCTGCAGAGTTTACGCTCTATTCCCTGTCATTGTGAGTGCTTTGGCCTGCAGAGATTGCACTCTATTCCCTGTCAGTGCCGTGACCTGCAGAGCTTACGCTCTATTCCCTGTCATTGTGAGTGCTTTGGCCTGCAGAGCTTGCACTCTATTCCCTGTCAGTGCTGTGACCTGCAGAGCTTACGCTCTATTCCCTGTCATTGTGAGTGCTGTGGCCTGCAGAGCTTACGCTCTATTCCCGGTCAGTGCTGTGACCTGCAGAAATATGCCCTTGCTCTGGGCACCGTGGAACCTAGCTACACCACTGCACACTGCACACATGCAGGTTACACAGTGCTCACAATTAACTATGTCTCTACAATATGCATTCTGTGCTAGGACAATATGCAGACAGGGGCATGGAGGAATATAATGCTCTGTACAGCAGCTGAGGCAGTAACTGAACACAGGGAGGCAAATGGTAAACAGAATGCAGAGTACACAGGAGCTGCTCATGAGCCCCCATCAGCAGAGAAGAGATCAGACACACGGGGCTGTCACTGTGCTCGTCAGGGCGCTGTAGGAGGAGAAGAGCCTGCAAGGATGAGAGCTGTAGTAACCAGGGTGACCAGCTCCGCTCGAAAAGCACTGCTCTCATTGGCCGGTGTTAGTCAGGATAATTTCCGCTCTAGCTCGGAGTGGGGCGTGTACAATGAGGAGCCGTGGTAAGTGCCGCACTTGGGAAGCAGTGTGATCGCGGGTTCCAGGCCCACCTCCATACGTGAGGAAGCAAACACCATCATCGCTACACTGCGGGTTGAGTCCTAGTGATGTGCCCTGAACCCAGGGCCGGCAACAGAAATCTTGGGGCCCTGTAAATTATATTTCTGGGGGCCCCATCTAATTCCAAATCCGCACAACGCTCTTCCGCATGAGCCTCATTTAAACTTTCGCTGCTCCAGATTCTGCTTTCAGGTGCAGACTTCTCTCGTTCTCAGTCCTGCTGGCCTGGCTCCTGGCTGCTGCTTCTTGCTGGCTCCGGCTGCTGTTGGCCTGTCACTTTCACAAAAAATGCTGAGCACTACGAGCAGGCTGTGCAGGTGCAGAACAGACTACCCGCGCATGCGCAGTAAAAGTACAGGAGCCAGAGACTGAGGCCACAGCACCAGCGGCGAGTACGGCTGTGCACCTGTGGCCCCAGGCCGTGCGCACACACAGAGTAGATGGCTCTGCACGCCGAGTGGCCAGTGAGTGAGTCAGTCAGACTCAGCCAAAAAAAGATGGTGCACAGTAGACGGCCGGGCCGCAAGGGTCACTGACAAGCCAGCTAGTACAGGCAGTGGCTGTGCCAGGGCATGGAAACTCTGGGGCCCTTCAGATCTATGGGGCCCGTCACACTTGTCCCCCTTGACCCCCCCTGTCGCCGGCCCTAGCTACAGGCTCGAATAAATATCCATGGCAGCCTGTAGAATCTGCGACTGCAATAAAAGGCACACAGGAATGCGCCTCACGTCACAATTGCAGGAAAATTACTTGCAATTACGCACTAGTGGATGACAGTGTACATGTGTACAGAGGCGTAGGGAGGGCGGAGCCACCGGAGCTCCTGCTCCGGGCGCCGATTGGTTGGCTGGCGCCGCCGGCCCGCCCCCCCTCCGCAAATGGTCCCTGACTCCCTGCTACTAGTGTGGCGGGCAGCGCCGGCGGCTGCCCTGCCCGGCGCCTGCCTCCCCTCCTGCCCAGGCTGCTCGCCCGGTCCCCGCCGCCAAGCGTCACGGGCGGTGAGGCCGGGCGGCGGGCTGACAGTCACCACGGCTGCCTGTGAATTGCTGCTGCTGCTGCTCGGTCTGGCTTCCGGGCAGCGCAGGCAGCCAGCGTATCAGCACTAGTGTGTGTGTGACAACAATGTCACACTCCTCCCAGCGACTCTGACCCCCTCCCTCCTCCCTGGCTACAGCAGCGCGTCATCACCAGCCTTCCCAAGCGCTGGCTGTAGCCTGGAGGAGAAGGTGTGTTGCTGGCTGCCGCCCGTGCGATATTCAATTATTCAAGGTGGATAGATTTTTTTTTTTACAGCTAAACGGGGGGGGGGGGGGTGTGTGTGTGGGGGGGGGGGGTGGTGGTGGTGGTGTGGGTGGGGTGGGTTAGTGAATCTCTGGCTTCTGCTGCTGCCCTGGCCTGCTGTGCTGTTTATATCTTTATTTCTGCTGTATATATATTTATCTATCTTTATTAATTTATCTTTATTTACAGCTGTCAGCATGTTATATATAGCGCAGCAGCTTCCTTTACAGTGTCTTAGCGCAGCAGATTCCGTTACAGTGTCTTATATAGCGCAGCAGATTCCATTACAGCGTCTTATACAGCGCAGCAGATTCCGTTAGAGTATCTTATATAGTGCAGCAGATTCCGTTACAGCGTCTTATATAGCGCAGCAGGTACCGTTACAGTGTCTTATATAGTGCAGCAGATTCCGTTACAGCGTCTTATACAGCGCAGCAGATTCCATTACAGCGTCTTATACAGCGCAGCAGATTCCGTTACAACGTCTTATACAGCGCAGCAGATTCCGTTACAGCGTCTTATATAGCGCAGCAGATTCCGTTACAGCGTCTTATATAGCGCAGCAGATTCCGTTACAGCGTCTTATATAGCGCAGCAGATTCTGTTACAGCGTCTTATATAGCGCAGCAGATTCCGTTACAGCGTCTTATATAGCGCAGCAGATTCCGTTACAGCGTCTTATATAGCGCAGCAGACTCCGTTACAGCGTCTTATACAGCGCAGCAGATTCCGTTACAGCGTCTTATATAGCGCAGCAGATTCCGTTACAGCGTCTTATATAGCGCAGCAGATTCCGTTACAGCGTCTTATATAGCGCAGCAGATTCCGTTACAGCGTCTTATATAGCGCAGCAGACTCCGTTACAGCGTCTTATACAGCGCAGCAGATTCCGTTACAGTGTCTTATACAGCGCAGCAGATTCCGTTACAGTGTCTTATACAGCGCAGCAGATTCCGTTACAGTGTATTATACAGCGCAGCAGATTCCGTTACAGCGTCTTATATAGCGCAGCAGATTCCGTTACAGCGTCTTATATAGCGCAGCAGACTCCGTTACAGCGTCTTATACAGCGCAGCAGATTCCGTTACAGTGTCTTATACAGCGCAGCAGATTCCGTTACAGTGTCTTATACAGCGCAGCAGATTCCGTTACAGTGTATTATACAGCGCAGCAGATTCCGTTACAGCGTCTTATATAGCGCAGCAGATTCTGTTACAGTGTCTTATATAGCGCAGCAGATTCCGTTACAGTCTGTCTTATATAGCGCAGCAGATTCCGTTACAGGGTCTTATATAGTGTCTTATTTTTTAAGTTTTTTTCTTTTCAAATGTAACATGCAAACACATGTTAGCCACGCCCCTAATTCATTACTGGGGTAGGGGGGGGGGGGCGCGAAATATGCCCTTGCTCCGGGCACCATGGCACCTAGCTACACCGCTGCATGTGTACTATGGTAAATGCTAGACCAAAAGTCCCCCATACATTTTCCCTCTGCGCAACTGTGTGTAATCAGCACATGTAATACAAATAACAGAAGTAAGTGCAGGTAATAAACAGCAGGTCTCTTGGAGCTAAGGGAGAGACAACTCCAGGGCCATCTTAACTCTTGGGCTTACTGGGCAGCTGCCCTAGGCCCCATAATTCCAGGTGCCTTTGGGCAGGGGTTTGCTGGTGACATTGGAGTTTGTTATGAGGCTAGTAGAGAATGCTCCCTGGCTGCTTTAATTATGAATTACACAAAATCAGAGCTGCTGGGAAACATTCTGTACCGGCCTGCAGCCAAACAGTTACTGGCTGTAAGCATGCTAATTACTGGATGGCTGATAGCAGGTGGAGAGACACCATGGGAAGTTGTGATTTTCTTTTACTTAAGTAGGGGCCCCAGTGCATTGCTTTGTCTAGGCCCACTATGCCTTTAAGACGGCCCTGGACAACTATCCATATGCATAGACGTTGCATACTAGTCGCAGTTTGATTGACAGCATTTAGGGGTGGAAACATGGCATTTTCTGGGTGTGTTTGTGAAAACGCAGACATGCCCAGGCATTTTATAGGTTGGACTCTGACATCTGCAATGAACACTTCCAACCTGGTTCTTAAGCAGATTAGTGGAAACCCTAGACTGGCGCAGATAGAAAAAAAACCTCTTCGATGGTTCACTTTTTGCAAATTTATCTGTGAATGAACTGCTATTTGCAAAACACTCCAAATTGTACAAGGGGCAGTTATTTTTTCTGTCTGGGTGGGACAATTTTGATTGCAGGCAACTGCTTCTTCTCTAACTAGCAATCCATGCTGATTAGGCCCGTAAAGCAGGGGATGACACATCTGTCACATTCACTGTTATGCTAGTTAGATTACACTGGTTTTATTATCAATCAGTCTCTAGGACTTGTGCTTACATAATACACTCAGAGTGTATAATGTAGAGTGACATTGCACAGGGTATGTCAGGCAGATTTGCGACTACCGAGAGTTGCATGGTTCTGACACTTATGACCACTTGCACCTGGAGGTACAGGACAATGTATGGTTGATTGTTTTTCTGAACACAGCAGTCAGTGTAAATTCTATATTCATGACACATAATCGCTGCTTTTCTTTTGGAACCCTGTCAAGAACAGTTACAGAAAGAATCAGTGTTTGTGCATCAGGAACTTAATGCTGACAACGTCATTGTACATAGAGAAGAGCAGTATATGCTAAAGCCCCGTACACACGGGGAGATATATTGCTCAGCAATATGTTGCTAGCAATATATTGATGAGCGATATATTGCTCTGTGTTTCTTGTTCATCAGCGACCAGAGATGGTCACTGATGAAAAAGAAACTGCCAGGGGAGCCCGGCAGTGGAAATCAGCTGGTCGCAGGAGCATGTTCCTGCGACCAGCGATCACTACAGGGGTAAAAACGGGAGCGCGCACCCGGCGATATATCGTTGGTGCACACTCCCATCGCAGGCAATATGGTCACTCAGCGACCATATTTCCCACGACATTACACAAAATCGCCCCCGTGTGTACGCACCTTTAGTACAGCGTTGCCTAGGCTTATAAACACACCTCTGCATACTCACAGAACTGTGTCTGTTGATGATTTGAAATAAGAATGGTTCTTTTTTTTTGTTTACACTTTATTATAAAAACATTTACATTTCTGATACTTTGTGTATACTTTTGGGTATTTAATAAACATTGATTGCAAATATTTTTAGTTTTACAAATAGTTCCCAAAGCACCACCTAAAGGTGCCCATACACGTTACAATTATTGCATACAATATTGTATACAATATCGCATTTCATCCGATCTCGGTTTTGCGATGACATCAGATGAGATGAGATCTAGTACAAAAAGTATGTGCAGCACATACTTTTTGTACTAGATCTCATCTCATCTGATGTTATCGCAAAACCGAGATCGGATGAGATGCGATATTGTATACAATATTGTATACAATAATTGTAACGTGTATGGGCACCATTAGGCTAGTTACCTGATTGACATGTCATAAGACCCACTGTCATGCCAACCAAGCAGCCAATCCAGGTAAGTGTACAGACTTACCAATTGGCTGCTTAATGTGTTGGAAAGAAAATCCAGCTAAGCAAGCATTTGATTTAAACCTGATCACTGATCTGCAAAGTTGCAGATGTTTGCCCCACCCAGAAAGAATATCCACCCCATCACCGGATGTCAGCTGCCCATTTCCTTCCCAGCGTGCACGAATATGTAAGGGTCTTGAAAGCAGAGCCGGCCCTAGCCTAAATGATGCCCTAGGCAAGATTTTGGCTGGTGCCCCCTAGCACCGCCACTAGTTCCGCCTCTGACACTGCTCCCCTTTCCCAGCACCATCAACCCTCATCATAGCAGTCATCATTTTGGTGCTCCTACCTGCAATATTTTAAATAGAAACAGTGCACACATTTGGTGCGCAGCCCAAATAGGGGTGCGTTCTTGCTGGGAAGGGGCATGGCCACACAATTTTACCCCAAATTCAAATTATGCCACACAGTAGTGCAACTTTATTCACATTATATCATGTGAGAGTGTCCCTTATTCATGTTACATCACATTGTAGTACCACTTTACCTTATATACATTACTCATCAAATTATACCCTTAGAAAAAAATCCTGAGAAAATATTGTATTTTAACCACCTCCATGGCCACACTGCAACCCAGCACAAAGCAGTGTGTGCTGGGCAGAGGAGAAGAGCTGCAGCTGCTGCTGTCACTTAAGGGGAGGGGGCCCAGGGCCCCCACTGGGCCCTCCCATCAGGCTTTGGCCTGGGTAATTTGTACCCCCTACCCCTTTCTCTCGGCACCCCTGATAATACCACACAGTAATGCCCCTTACACATGACACACATTATTTATGTCCTTATAACCGTAATGCCCCTTACACATTATGCCAACCTTTATTAATGCCCTTCATACACATGACACACATAATGCCCCTTACACATATGTTTCACATTATTAATGCCCTTATACACATGACACACAAAATGCCCATTACACATGTCGCACATTATTAATGCCCTTATACACATGACACACATAATGCTTGTTACACATATGTCGCACATTATTAATGCATTTATACATGACACACATAATGCCCCTTACACATATGCCGAACACTATTGCACAACCAACCCACCCGCAGACCGCACTCGCACAGCCGCTAATACTGTGACCTCTGCCTCTGCTTGGATTCAGATGTTTCCTCATACATCTTGTCTCAATAGGCCATGCAGCTCCTGGCCCTTCTGCTAACGTTGGGTGCCTTTTTTGCTGAAAATTCGTCTTATTTGCATTGTTATGACCAGCACACACAAGGAGCTTCCGATGATTAAAATGATATGCGGCATGCCTATATTTTGTGTGCGACTGTGGCTGTACCTGCATACGGAATGCTATGTTACAGTGATTTCCATGAATACACTATTTCATATGCAGATACAGCCTCACTCACACAGAATATAGGCATGCTGCATATCATTTTAATCAGCAGAAGCTGCTGATGCCCCTAGGAATTCCAAATGCCCTAGGCAATTGCCTAGTGTGCCTATGCCTAAGGCCGGCCCTGCTTGAAAGTCACTTTTATATGTGTGCACCTTCCACATCTTTCGATGGTCGGCGACCAAGATGTGGGAGGTTCCCCCTGCCCTGCAAATGGATGTTTATGTTAAACATCCATTCACAACCTGTGCGTGGCAAGGGAGGGTGGGCAGCCCTGCATTCATAGGCGGGGTTTGGTGGGCAGCCCTGCATTCATAGGCGGGGTTTGGTGGGCAGCCCTGCATTCATAGGCGGGGTTTGGTGGGCAGCCCTGCATTCATAGGCGGGGTTTGGTGCGCAGCCCTGCATTCATAGGCGGGGTTTGGTGGGCAGCCCTGCATTCATAGGCAGGGTTTGGTGGGCAGCCCTGCATTCATAGGCGGGGTTTGGTGGAGCCAAAACCAGAATAACCCCATTAGACTGATTGAGGCTGGCGATGATGTCACAGACCCTCCCTTAAAATGTTTGGGCTTGCCTGTGTTATTCAGGCACTCCTTGAAACTGGCCAGTTACCACCTCCAATCCACAAAAAAACAGGACTGTCCTGTGAAAATTGGGGCAGTTGGTAGGTATGTTAATACCTGAAAGTTAAATTTACAGAATATGTTATCTGTGATCTTATAGTTACAGCTTTTTGCTGGTATTGAGTCATAATTTCCTTTAGTTTCTCTGTCTTCCTGTTTCCTGTATCTGTTAAAACGCAGTACCTACCACTTTGTGTCATGCTTTTCACATTGTAATAAATTATTTATAGCAATGATAAATACATGTCTGGCTAGGGACAACTTTGCTGACAATAAAAAGTAAATTGAGTTCACTACAAATGAGCGGGAATGTACCATCATTATAACCTTTAAAGGTGGCCATGCACTGGTACAATTTGGCCTTTTCCTACACGATTTTGATGCATTGGGATAAATCATGTGAAAAGTGTCAAATCGTATGTACTTTAGTTACTATTCAGATCCGTTGTGCTGTCCCATACACAGCAGATCCGCAGAATGTCACTGCTGAACCAAGGATACACTGTATCTCGGGGCAGTGAATGGCATTGCATGTGATAAAGTCTATGCAAAATGACCGCATATGATTTATCGCATGCTATCTAGCCGCCAAGGAGTTGTCACATGCGATACCTCGGGGCCTTTACCGAACTGATCAACACTGCACATCACCAATCCATGGCTCCAGAAGCACAAATGAAAACTCTACAACTCTATGAGGGCTTTCTCTCCTACCTCCAATGAGTGTCAGTACAATGCTGGACTTTTTGTCTTCCGGGTTTCCATTGCCAAGTATGGGTTAATGCATTCAGAAATGGCATTACCAAGAGACAAAAAGTTTAGATTTAAAATATTGCATTAAACCTGAAATTGATAGAAGTCTATAGGTATGGGGGCAAGCTTGGCTACATATGTAAGTACCAGATATTTAATTTCTCTTATTTTAACATTTTGATCAATTAAGAAAAGTTTTAACAATAGACTCCCCACAGTCCACTTTTTTAATAAAAGGCACAATCAGTGGTGTAATAGTAACTCAAACAGCAGTGGTAAATGCACCACCATTGTTCGGGTTTGGTTGGGCAATTCGCATTACTTGAACTTTATCCTTCTCTTGTTTTAAGGCCCCCATACACTATGCGATTTTGGACTGATTCCCCGCGATTTAAGCACTTGGGCCGATAAATCGCGTGAAAATGGCCCAAATTCGCATGTGTTTCATACGATACGATGCGCGGTCCCGTGCGCATCGGACCGGATCAGGAGGTCGGACTTGCAGCATGTATGATCGCGTCCGCCCCAGCACTAATCTGATTAACGCTGCATCCCCACTGCTTCCTCCTCAGCCGGCCACTCATTTGAGAGCTGCCATCGCCATAGCCTGCCCCCACTGCTCCTCACCACCACCCAATGCCATACAATGTGATGGTATACGATTTTAAATTGTATAATGTTAAATGGTACCCCTATAAGATTACTAATTGTATAAGCACCGTAAGGGTTGCTTACAATGTTAAGAGCACCCCCACGACACCCCCACTATCAACGCCAACCCAAAGCGTGGCGAGCGCAGCGAGGCCGCAAGGGGCGGCGGTACACGTCCTCCGACCTTTTCATACCCCCAATATCCACGCTTCGGGCTTGATGGCTCGCTGCGCTCGCCACACTATATAAAATCAGCTCCACACCGACGTGGATAGTGGGGGTATGAAAAGGTCGGAGGACGCATACCGCCCCTATGCTGCTCCCTACTGCCATTTTCCCCTCCCCATGCTGCCATACAGCCCCCTCACTGCCAGCCCCCCTATGCTGCTCCATACTGCCATACTCCATCCTTCCTCCACCTGCCCCTACCTTAATAGACTTTAATTAAATAGGTGCATACACAAAGCTTTTGCTTGTTCTGGTCCTTCTTAACCATATAATTTATTATATCGCCCAGAGTGTACAAAAATGCCATGGGGGGGAGCAAAATTTCTAGTTACGCCACTGGCTTTGGGGCTGCAATTCTGCAAAGGGGACAGGATGTCTGATCCGTATTAAGGAGAGGATGAATGGGGCCAATTTTGTCCAAAAATCTCCTTCCCTCAAGTAAGAGCATTGAAGATGGAACGTGGCTGGGTCTTCCAGCATGACAATGACCCCAAACACACTGCCCGGGCAACTAAGGAGTGGCTCCGTAAGAAGCATTTCAAGGTCATGGAGTGGCCTAGCCAGTCTCCAGACCTCAAACCATTTGAAAATCTGTGGAGGGAGTTGAAAGTCCATTTTGCCCACGACAGCCCCAAAACATGACAGATCTAGAGAGGATATGCATGAAAGAGAGGGACAAAATACCTGCTACAGTGTGTAAACCGGATCGAGAACTACAGGAAACGTTTGACCTCTGTAATTGCCAACCGAAGTTATATTACAAAGTATTGAGTTTAACTTTTTGATTGTACAAATATTTATTTTCCTCAAGAATATACAAATAAAGTGTTCCAAAATCATACAATGTAATTTGCTGTATATTTTTTTCCACATTCTGTCTCTCACAGTTGAAGTGTACCTACTGTAGGATGGAAATTACAGACCTCTCTCATCTATTTAAGTGGGTCAACTTGAACAATCGGTGGCTGTCCAAATACTTTTTTGCCCCACTGTGTGTGTGTGTGTGTGTGTGTATGTATGTATGTATGTATGTATTTATGTATATATATATATATATATATATATAGGCTGTGGTGTGCGGTCCGGCACTCTCCCCTCCCGACAACAGCCCCGGTGCCTTCCAGGCATAAACGATAACGACACACTAGTAATAGGCGGCACTCCGAGGTCTTCTTAAATCAACTTTGTATTAGGTCAGGACACCAACGTTTCGAGGCTTACGCCTCTTTGTCAAGGTGATATAAAGCAGTGAACCTGCTTTATATCACCTTGACAAAGAGGCGTAAGCCTCGAAACGTTGGTGTCCTGACCTAATACAAAGTTGTTTTAAGAAGACCTCGGAGTGCCGCCTATTACTAGTGTGTCGTTATATATATATATATATATATATATATATATATATATATATATATATAGATCTATATCTATATCTATATATATACTGGACTATATATATATATATATATATATATACGCAAGTACACACACTCACCGGGCTTGCAGCTGCAGTCATGTTGTAGATAGGCAATATGGTCCCTCCTCATGCCACAAAATACAGTTTTAGGTTGATGATTTGTCTCATCCCCTCCCAACTGACCCCACAACTTGGACAAAAGATGCAGCAGGAGGCAGGGCTTAATAATATAGTAATAGGCAGGGCTTAATAAAATAGTACTAGCTCTCTTTTTCTGTCAGAACGTTTATCTCTCTAGCTCAGTCTCTTGTAGTCATTAGCATTTGGCACCACTTCAGCATCATCGCTTATCCAGTTTCTTTCCTCAGACCTGCAGCACCTCACTATGCTCTTCTGCTCTGCTCCTCAGCACATATGCAGCCAGTGAATTCTTTCCTTAATTGCCAGTTTGTCACTTTTTTGAGTGCTGAAGCGCAGCCTTGTGGCAGCTTCCTATATTGCATTGTCTATTGGCTCTAACAGAGACAAGGCATTATACTAATGCTGCACACAGGGATGCAGTTAAAATCCCGGCGGTCGGGATCCCGGCGTTCAGAATCCCGACGCCAGAATCCCGACCGCCGAAATGCCGACACATTCTCCCTCCTGGGGTGTCCACGACACCCCTTGAGGGAGAATAAATTAGTGTGCCGAGCGTAGCGAGGCACCGGGCCCGCTGCGTGGCGAGCGCAGCGAGCCCTCAAGGGGGGGCGATCCACGTCCCCCCCTTGTTGGCATTTGTTCCCGACCGCCGGGATTCAATACTGAATCCCTGCACACATAATGCACTTGTGCAACAATGAGCAACATGCAGGAAGAAGACTTGTGGGTGCATTATACACATGACACTATGGGGGAAATTTACTAAAGGAAATTTGTAAAAAATAGGTGTATTTGTATCCAGAAATACCGTTATTTTTGACATTTACTATCCCGAAAATACGGCACATCAATACGAATACGAATTGCCGTATATTCGGGATAGTAAATGTCAAAAATAAGTGTATTTCTGGATACAAATACACCTATTTTTTTACAAATTACCTTTAGTAAATTTCCCCCTATGCCACATAGATCTATTGGAAAAAGAGTGCTTCATAAATAAAATTATTATTACCATTAATACAGACCCTTATTAATGTTATGCCACACATTAGAAGTAGCCCTTATACACATTATGCAACACAGTAGAAGCAGTCCTTACCTCTCTGTTACTAAAGAGGAATGCCCCTTATACATATTACATATTACCTCCTCTGTTTTGCTTATCGCATTGTGCCAACTCTGAATATTCTACATCATTTATGTAATGTTAGTATATTAGAATGCTTAATATTTGTAGACACTCCCTTACTAATATGTGTAAGCCTGAATCTTCGGTGATGGTCCCTAGGACCAGGGGAATGCTGGGAAGTGGGTGTTCCTTGGGCAGTGTGTCTGGAGTTGGATGGAATAAAACAGCACAGCAGTGAACTCACATGTCTCTGTGTCCTTATGACTGGATTTACAAACATATGAACAAACCAATTTACAACCCTCCAAGTGCATTACCATTTGATGGGAGGGGTGTACCAGAGGTACACAACAGTTTTACTTTAAAATAAAGAATTTCCTACCTTTCACCTGCTGAGGGTACTTTGCACAGAAAAAAACAGTAAATTTGCAGGGATAATGCAAAGAAGCTCGTAATTGAATAGAGGGTGCGGTGGTCTGTGAATCAGCACCATGTGAAAACTTTGGTTTTGTCTCTGTTACCTACCTGGCTGTTGCAGTGACCAGTCACGCCGCTGATGGCTGCCTACATGTAATGTCTTAATGTAATGTATGTAATGCCGGTACTTGTTTCCTAGCACGGCGCCCACGATATTACATTGTATGGCATCTCATCGCATCGCATGCGGGCATATGGCATGCGATGCAATGCGATAAAAAATTGTATAAGCCCCTATACGATTTTAAATTGTATAAGCACCCTAATGGGTGATTATGTCAAATACACCCCCACGCCACCCCCAATATCAACGCCAACCCGAAGCGTGGCGAGCACAGCGAGCCCGCGAGGGGCGGCGGTACGCGTCCTCCGACCTTTTCATACCCCCACTATCCACGTCGGTGTGGAGTTGATTTCATATAGTGTTGCGAGCGCAGTGAGCCACTGAGCCCGAAGCGTGGATATTGGGGGTATGAAAAGGTTGGAGGACGTGTACCGCCGCCCCTCGCGGGCTCGCTGCGCTCGCCACGCCTCGGGTTGGCGTTGATAGTGGGGGTGTCGTGGGGGTGCTCTGAACATTGTAAGCAACCATTACGGTGCTTATACAATTATTAATCTTATAGGGGTACCATATAACATTATACAATTTAAAATCGTATACCATCGCATTGTATGGCATTGTATGCCATATACAATGGTATACAATTTTAACATGACATAGGGGGCCATCGCGTCGCATCGTATTGTATACCATTGTATGCCTTATGGTATGTGATGCGATGGGCGCCATGCTAGGAAACAAGTTCCATAACGCCCCCCCCCCCCCCCCCCCCTTTCATCCCTGCTTGATGCTGCACTGTAAATCCACAAAAAAATCCTAGTGGCCAATAAAGTTGATTCTATTCTAAGATGGCATTATGTGAAATTCTGAAATTTGTATTTTTGGTGCTTAATGAATTTATGTTTCCATACCATTGGGGAGTCTAAGTGAATTTCTGTTGTCTTCTGTACATATTAAGGAAAGTGATTAGACAAAATGCTGATACACTAGGGCACAATGATACAAGAAACTTTGGAAATCCCTGGTGTAAGGGATAGGAGGCTGCTGCAAAACAAAGTAATGTGTGACTTCTCAGAAGCTGCAGCAGGGGGAGTCTGATGCTGAGTGTTAGGGGGAATTGCGGAACTCCTGCAAGTATAGCCAGTTCATCACTGAATAGCAAATTATGACAGCATGAACAGTGTAGTGAAAGCAAATAATAATAATAATAATAATAATAATAATAATAATAATAAAAAATTCTCACCCATGACAAATGCATGTCATATATATATATATATATATATATATATATTTTTTTTTTTTTTATAAAAAGATTAAAATAAATAAGTTGTCTATCGGTAAAGTCGGTAATTGGCGGCTGCAGAACCTCTTCTTCGTGACACAGTGCTTGGTTCTGGCTGGCAGCTGTCCCTCTCAGCAATATGCAGCACAAATGACCAAGATTATTGTTAGTGTGCCTGCTAGTCCGACTCCTGGGCACATAGGTGACAGTCCCGTACAGGGCAGTGCTAGGCAATGGCATAATGAGTAAGGAGGAAGAGGGTGAGGTGCGGGCAGCTTTGTGCAGTGGGGAGGTGCTAGCACTAGGGGAGTGTCTGTACTGTAGCACTGGCCGTACACTGGAGGAGACAGGGGAGTGAGACACAGAGCCGGCTGCGTGCTGGGACAATCTGCAGAGCAGCAGCAGCGCAGGTCGGCCAGGCGGGGGATGCTGCTCCGGGGATTTCTCTGCTGGATCTGCCAGGGTCAGCCAGTGCAGCCACACTGTTGACTTGCAGTGCCATCCTCGCCCCAGGAGAAAGTGCCCCCGCTTCTAGTAATGTAGCATTTCTCTGCACATGGATCCCGGTGCTGTATGTATAGTCACTCATACCCTGCATGCTCAGTGCTGCACAAGGTGTAGTAGTTACGTTGCTGCAAGCAGCGGGCAGTAGAGCGGTGTGCTCTTCTACATCATCCCTGCAGTGCCCGGATCCGTCTTGGTTGCAGGATGGGTGGAAATCTTGGCTGTCACCGGTCCATTCCCAAGGACCCGTCAGACCTGTGCCAGAAGAACCGCAAGTTCAGTGCAGCCTGTAACTTCAGCAACATCCTCGTGAGCCAGGAGAGGCTGAACATCAATGCTGCCACCGAGGAGGAGCTGATGACTCTGCCAGGGGTGACCAGGCAGGTTGCACAGAACATAGTAGAGTACAGAGAGTATATTGGGGGCTTTAAGAAGGTGGAGGACTTGGCTCTGGTTAGTGGGGTGGGGGCTGCTAAATTGGAACAGGTTAAGTTTGAGATTTGTGTCAGCAGTAAGAGTGGCTCTGTCCAGCACTCTCCTAACTCTCTAAGGAAGGACATGGAGCATGGGCACCATGGTCAGCACCTCTCTGCAACAAGGGTCAACATTAACACTGCAACAGCTTCCCAGTTCATGGGCCTCAGGGGGCTGACAGATGAAATGGCACAGGATATTATCCTCTACCGCACCCAGCATGGTCCTTTGAAGAGCATTGAGGACTTGGTCAAAGTGGACTCCATTAGTTCATCTTTCCTGGATAAAATCAGGCACCAAGTCTATGTACAAAGGTCACGGCCTCCATCCACACATACTAATGGGGGCTTACACTTCATGGCCAAACCTCATCCTAGTCCGACCTCCTTAAGCCTGCAGAGTGAGGACCTTGACTTTCCACCTGGAGGACCCACTCAGCTCATCTCCACTCGCCCAGCTGTAGAAGTCTTTGGAGGTGTGAGGGAGGGTAAACCTGTGCTAAGGTTGGCAACATGGAACCTACAAAACTGTAGCCTGGACAAGGCCAGCAACCCTGGGGTCAGGGAAGTGATATGTATGACCATACTGGAGAACTGGTAAGTAGAAATAAGAAAGACTGTTTTAATAAATTCATATGTACAATTGTATACAACTTGGACCTATTTCTAATATCTATATACATAAGGGACACATGCGCAATGTTTATACTTGTCAATATTTGGAGCCATTCAAAAGGAGCCAACCTACTTTGGATGTTCATGTGGTGATTGATTCTTGCTAACAGAATTTACTTAGGTACGGCAGCTCATTAACAAGAGCAAATTAATTAAGCGTGTGAAACTGCACTATATATATATATATATATATATATATATATATATATATATATATATATATATATATATATATAGCATGGACAAGAAAAAGGCGGCACTCCAAGGGTTTGGGATCAAAGTAGTGTATTCAGAGATGACACCAACGTTTCGGAGCGTGATATGCTCCTTTGTCAAGGCGGGTAAAACAGTGAATCATTCACTGTTTTACCCGCCTTGACAAAGGAGCATATCACGCTCCGAAACGTTGGTGTCATCTTTGAATACACTACTTTGATCCCAAACCCTTGGAGTGCCGCCTTTTTCTTGTCCATGCTGTTTATTTGTTTGGAGGGCACCAAAGGTAACTGACATCGGAGGGGAGAGTGCCGGACCGTCCTTTACCTGTATGTATGTATATATATAGATATATAGATAGACAGATAGATCTATCTGTCTGTGTGTGTGTATATATATATATATATATATATATATATATATATATATATATATATACGCATATATATATATATATATATTTTTATTAGTTGTTAACCATAGGCAATGCATATGCAGGATGCAATACACACATTTTACCAATAATGCCTATGTACTCATATGCAGTCATAGTAATAACATAATAATTAGACAATACATGTCCAATAAGTTACGATCATTAAAGCCATAGTAACACATGACAGCGCTACACCTGAAGTGTCATGTAATAAGTATGTGATAAAATTTTAGTTCCACCTGAACATTATAATTACATGAATAATTATCTATATGGATGGCATACATGGATGGATATAGAAGATGATTGTGTGTAGTTCATGTTCGTAAATGAGAATATAAATAAATATTGATGGAACACTTCTGGATCCTGGATCATTTAATTGTAAATTGTTTGGTTTTATTACATTAAAGACATGACTTAACTAAAACAAAAATATTTTACTACAGTATGTCCTAAGGCTTGCATATTGTAAAATGCTTTTAAACTCCATGGGGTGAACTCTATCAGCTGTGCGTTCTCCTGCAGTGCTAGAAAGTGTGGCTGTATGCCTCTCAGCACCTCCATCCTATCAGAATCTAGTTTACAGTCAGATATGGCTGCACAGAAAATTTGCAAGTCCAGGGCGAGATTGAACTGTGAGATGGGCTAATAGCATTGACCACATTGTGTCTCAAGGCATTTATGTCATTGTAATTATGTAGTTATTTGGCATTTTGTGGTAGGCATGTTGGACTCATAAGCATTCAACAACAAAATCAAGGTGTACAGTATCCATGTATGTACACAATGTCAGGTACTGTAGACACCAGATCAGGTCATAACAAAAACGCATTCATATTTGCTTTAGATAAATTTATAATAATACATCAGGCATACTCTTTCTTCTTATGTCCATGTTTCGACTTGGGGTATAATTGCATTTCTAGCATATGTGTTACATGACAGTTCGATG
Source organism: Crinia signifera (assembly GCF_055691185.1). Classification (NCBI taxonomy): domain Eukaryota; kingdom Metazoa; phylum Chordata; class Amphibia; order Anura; family Myobatrachidae; genus Crinia; species Crinia signifera. The sequence continues at coordinate 210,328,213 of NC_139221.1, read as the reverse complement.
AGTATCTGTGTACTTTTCCATAACTTAGTAATAAACATCAAACAGAACAATAGAAACTGTCTATTTTCACTACTTCCTATATGAAACTAATCTGATTTCATATGATTAACGCAGATCTAATTCAAATCTATGATGAAATACTGATGTGTAATAAATGTTTTAATATTACATACCATAACAGTCTTGTTACTGACTAAGTATTAACCCCTCCCTTTCATGCACCTGAAAAGTAGTACTGAACTAATTTGAGCATCTACCACTATCTGTATGTATACCATAACAGTACACTGCCATTTGTGTAACTGTAAATCAGACAGAAGAGACTGAAATATAGATCATTTATGCATTTGTTGGTTATAGCTTTCTGCATCTAGACAGATGGAAGTTTGGTTTAGAACTTGGGCTGACAGAAGAGGTATAAGTGTCCTGGGAGGCGTTCCTCCAATCAGAGATTGTGGTGCTGATCATTGACATCATAGACCAGGACCACTCTGCTACACCATCACTGACATCAATGAGCAGCAGCCAACAGCTTTCTATGTAAGAAGCTGGTAGATGTTTCTCTACTGTCATTGGTGGATATTCAGTGTGGGGGAACTACAGGGATATTGAACAGACTATACTAGTGGCATTATACCACTTTAGGTGCACACTAACCTATGTTCATGTAATGGTATCCCCCTAACCCTGGTTGGCACAGGCATTTGTTAGTGTGCAGATATTGTTACGCTAATATGTAGCAGTTTATTTAAAATGCTGTGTTTGCACTATGGCCTCTTACAGCCAAGCCCTCTATTCTGTAAACCCAGATCATTCAAGTGATCAGGCAGTGTTATGTTTACTCCTGCACCAGCTTCATGTGTACTTCCATTAAAAGTAAAGTGTTGGATTTCTCTCTCTCTGTATGTGTGTGTATATATATATATATATATATATATATATATATATATATATATATATATATGTATACTGTCTTATGTTTAATATGGTCAAGACAACATTAATTAGGACATTGCTTTAATTTATATATTGTACAAGTGTTTAATACCAAATCAAACTCTAGGGCGATTTTCATGCAATTTGTGCACTTTTTATGTGATCGCGGTGATCATTCATATGAAAAGTGCCCAAATTGCATTTGATTGACAACAGGTTTGAAGCTATGCGCGGTCCCATGCGGATCTCACTATAGCCTGCGAGTCGCGCCCGCTGCAGAAGCAACCTGCCAGATTGCTTCCGAGCCAGACAGGGTTGTTTGGGATGGTATGCAATATATAGCGTGCAAAAAGGTCCTGGGCGGCTCAAGAGCGGATCAAGGTTGACTTCTCCTAGGGGTGAAGTCACCTAGTATATGGACGGCTTTAGTTACAGTACTTTGGATGATTCTCTATAAACGCAGAAATGTTCTGTTTCACATACAACATTTGATTCATTCCAGATTGCTATATTAGATGACACAAGGTGATATTCTGTATGGGTATTGTTATGTATGATCTGTCATGGTTCTGAATATACGTCTTACTAATATTAACCGGGCTAGGCCACAACAGTCAAGCTGATATATTGATATGATCTATAGCATAAATATTGGGACATCGACACAATTCTCATATTTTAGGCTCTACCACCACAATGGGTTTTAAATGAACAAAACAAGTTGTGCTTTAACTGCAGACTTTCAGCTTTATTTGAGGGTATTTACATCCAAATCAGGTGAACGGTGTAGGAATTACCACAGTTTCTATATGATCCTCCCACTTTTTAAGGGACCAAAAGTAACGGGACAGTTGACGCAAAAGCTATTTCATGGACAGGTGCGGGCTATTCCCTCGCTATTTCATCATCAAATAAGCAGGTAAAAGGTCTGGTGTGACATTTGCATTTGGAATTTGTTGCTGTCAGCTCTCAATATGAGATCCACAGAGCTGTCACTATCAGTGAAGCCAGCCATCATTAAGCTGAAAAAGCAAAAGAAACCCATCAGAGAGATAGCAAAAACATTAGGGGTCACATTTATTAAACAATATTTGCAGCTAAATTCCTGAAAACACCCATTTTCGGGATTTAGTTACAAATATTAAATATCACACTGATGTATCAAAGGGTGACCGCAGCGGGATCTCCAATCCCTGCTGCAATCCCCCCTGCACCACCGCCGGCCGCATCCCCCAAAGGTTTCTTGCCGTTTCGCTTCCCTGGGCTATCGCCATTCTGACATGGCGATAGCCCATTCTAGCCTATGAGCTCCTGTTTACACTGCCGCCTTTTTAAGCCCTGTCCATGCGCCTCAGGGATGATACATCCCGTCGATGGGATCACATTTTGCAATGCGATCCTGGGCGTAATATTCTGCCAAAAATGATAAATGGGCCCCAAAGTGTCAACAGTTTGGAACATTCTGAAAAAGAAAGAATGCACCGGAGAGCTCAGCAACACCAAAAGACCTGGAAGACCACGGAAAACAACTGTGGTGGATGACTGAAGAATTGCTACCCTGGTGAAGAAAAACCCATTCACAACAATTGGCCAGATCAAGAACACTCTCCATGAGGTAGGTGTATATGTGTTAAAGTCAACAATCAAGAGAAGACTTCCCAAGAGTGAAGGAAACAGGAAGACCAGATTCGAGTTTTCCAAACAACATCTAAAAAATCTAAACATCTAAAAATTCCTAGACAGAATTGCCCCTCCCTTTTGGCACCTGAGTGACACACCTTTGATTGAGCAGCTTACCAACAAAAGTGTTGAACATCTAAAAAAAGCTTTTACAGTTCTGGAACAACATCCTTTGGTACAAGTTGATCTTTGTCTCATCTGTCCAGAGAGATGGTAAGAGAAGAGTATGGAGAAGGAAAGGAACTGCTCATGATCCAAAACATACCACCTCATCAGTGAACCATGGTGGTGGTAGTGTCATGGCGTGGGCATGTATGGCTGCCAATGGAACTGGTTCACTTCTATTTATTGATAATGTGACTGCTGACGAAAGCAGCAGGATGAATTCTGAAGTGTTTCGGGCAATATTTTCTGCTCATATTCAGTCAAATGCTTTAGAACTCAATGGACGGCGCTTCACAGTGCAGATAGACAATGACCCAACAAAGTATTAAAAAGTGAAAGTTTAATTTAGGTTTTTTAAATTTGTCCAATTAATTTAAGTCCCTTAAAAAGTGGAGGCACATATAGAAACCGTTGTAATTTCTTCACCGTTCTCCTGATTTGGATGTAAATACCCTCAAATTAACGCTAAAAGTCTGCACTTAAAGGGCATCTTGTTAGGTTCATTTCAAATCCATTGTGGTGATTTATATAGCAAAATATGAAATTTGTGTCAGTGTCCCAAAATTCATGGACCTTTCTGTATGTAAAAAACATTTTGTCTTTATGTGTTTAGTAATGGGATACGAAGTATGTAGAGTTTAACGTACATTTTAATCTACACCAATTACTTTAGATGCACTAAAATGTATAGCACAATGCAAATAAAATCTATTTGATTGTCTTATTTTTATATTCATATTAACTCACATTCAATTAAAGTGTTAAAAATGTATGTTACTCACCTAGAGGTTGAATGCAGAGTTGCACACATTCCTGTTTGCGTAGCTTATCTTGTGTGAATTTGCAGTGTGCATACTCAGAAAGGAAGCCCATGTGTATGCAGGTATGCAGAGGCAGACGGAGAAAGGGACAGGTGGGGTTCACATGGAAACAAAATGAAGCAAATATAGATATATACGCTTGTTAGGAGGCATATACATTGCACCTAGTGTACAGCAGGTCCAAGTACACACTGATGAGGATTTGTACACAGGGCCAGATTACAGACCTAATTGGCCTGGAGCTGAAGATGTTCAAGGACCTATTAGGAGAAGTGGAGGCGGTGAGGCCAATTTGATGTAGGCATGTAGAACCTGTACACTACTGTATATGCCCCGGTGTCTCCCTAAATCTATAAAAGTGCAAAAATAGCATAAATGTGTACAGTAGAAATGCCACTTTGATACTTATGATTTATGACCAACCATGTGGCATAGTGGTGTCTGTCTGCTGATCTTCAAGCTGCCATGATGATGGGCCTATTTTTATGTGGAAGCCCAGAGCTGCAGCTGTAGATCGCTGCTTAGCGAGCCTTCTAATGTCGCCCGCTGGTCATGCGAATGCTCGCCCCTCCCCCCAGAGAATATCGCCGCCACACTGCGAATGGATGTTTTGCATAAACATCCGTTTGCAGGGTAGTGTGCAGGTCCAAAATCATTTGATGGTTGCCGACCATTGAATGATTTCTACAGTGCTCGCAAATCTAAGTCAATTTGGGCAGTCAGTCTAGGAAACACAGCTTCCCGCCTCCATCATGCGCCCCCCCCCGTGCGAGCGCCACGGTGACTATACAAGTCTCTGAAGGCACCCGCACATAAGCCCTCCACATGCGCATAAGCGAATATGGGCAGTGCTTTACCATTGGTCCCCTGTGCGAACACACGGGGCAGGGGCGCGGACTAACAACAATCAGGGTCCCTATGTCTTCACATGCAAACTCATGAGAGTGCATATCGCTGAGCGATGTTGGCGATATACCGGTCTGATCCGCTGCATATCGTTCAGAGTGTACCCAGCTTATGCCTGCCTGGCATTGATCATATCCCACCGAGAAAAATGCTCTCTACTGAGTGAGCAGGTTCCACTCTTATTTTTTCCCTCTAGCTAGATTGTGCACAATGAGGTATGTATTAAAGTACAAAAAATAGTATCACAGAGGTTTAAACTTATGTGAGACGTTTAAACTTTTACAGTCCAGAGTTTGTAGGACATATTTTCCTAAATCACTTGTACTACTGTATATTCTAGTAGGCTGTAATATAAGACCTGCAACCTATGAGTGACCTGAAAGTTAACACTCAGTCTAATTCAGTAAACAAGGCAGTGTGCCATTCATCCTTTAAGCTTTCTCTTTGCTTGCATTGGTTCTGAGGTCTAATATCTCTAAATATGGAGACTGTTTGCTGTAACTAATATTACATTTATGACCATGGGTGTATATTCACAATGTAACATGTAACTCCTGACTCTATCCTTCTCTGTCCATCCTACATTAGGTATTTTCCCCTTAGTAACTGTGGGGAGTGTATAACCCCAAAGTTCTACTATATCACCACCACATAAAATTGACCAGATGCACTAAGCTTTAAAAAGTAAAGAGTGATAAACTACCAGCCAATCAGCACCTAACTCTCATTCTATCGGCTGTGTTTAAGAAATGACAGTTAGAAGGAGCTGGTTGGCTCTCCACTTTATCTCTTTTTTGAACATTGGTGCACCTGGCCCACTATATTAGAGATTCCACTGCCGGTATTGTGCATAAGACAGCATGCAATGTGCATAATCCTGGAGCAACACAATGTCCAGCTTTAACCATAAAGATCCTGGCTTGATCCTCGACCTGTACCTGCTGTTAACCGTTTGTTATACTGCCGCTGATTCTACCTCTTAAATAAACCATATCTGCCATATTGCCATCTGCCATATTGACTAAGCCCTATTTGCACAAAACTGCCACATAGTACGGAGTGTATACCAAAATGGCTACCTTGTCTCCCTCCTGGCTCCTCCTCCCGCCCTCTGTGGGATGAGATATACTGACATGTCATGTGATGTCTGCAAGGAGCCACGGGTGTATGAACAAGATGTGCGTGTAACACCGCACCTCAACCAGCTGTTTACCCCATTAGGAACTACTGGCCACACCCAGCTCCATTTTAAAAAGTAGCACTTGAAGTAAGTGACATAGGGAGTGATGGACATGGGCATAAATATATACAGTAAGTGAGGGGATGGGCAAGGATGGCAAACCTCCCAACATCTTGATTTTAACTGGATAGTCCCACTTTTTGGGCACAGGCATGTGGCATGCGCAAAGCCCCTCTCTGCTCTTCTGAAAAGTTGTGAGGTAAGCGGTTTGCAAAATATAAGGGGGTGATGGGCATAAAAATATATAAGGTAGATGGCGGGTATCAATTATAAGTGTGATGATGGACAAAAAATATAGACGATGTGATGGGCATAAAATATATAAATAGGGCCTTATTCTAGTTCACTCTTAGAGGCAAATTCCTTCTCAAATGGACAAAACCATGTGCACTGCAAGTGGGGCAGATATAACATGTGCAGAGAGAGTTAGATTTGGGAGGGGTTTTTCTTCAAAGTGTGATCTACATTGCAGTGTGAAAATAAAGCAGTCAGTATTTTACCTGCACAGAAACAAAATAACTCACCCAAATCTAATTCTGTCTGCACCTGTTACATCTACCCCCCTGCAGTGCACATGGTTTTGTCCATCTGAGAAGGAATTTGCCTCTAAGAGTGAACTAGAATAAGGCCCATAGTATCTAATGTAATAATGCATCCATTTATTATATTACGTAGCTCGCGTATGGACAAAGCATTGACCAATTTATGTGTTTTTTTTCAGGCATCATTACCAGTTACACAAAGAATAATGTCTATAAATATTATTCAAAAGATGTTTCAAACTCAAAACCCTTTCTTTACAAGCCATTGACTTCCACACGGCCTCGTATAAATCCCTAGGTTTCTTTGGTTAAATGATTTTGATTGGTTGTTAAAAATGTCCTTTCTTTGCATCCAAACCATCATAGACACTTAATTGCAGCAACATAAAGTGTTAACAGTTATTTATATTAAACTATAATTCATTTAATTACAATAAAACTTTCCTAGCACTGCCCCTGACATTTCCCGCATTGATCCAGTATTTTTACTTTGTGGTTTTCATAAATATTTAGCTTAATAGGGTTTAATTGGGTTTGCACATACAAGAACGCATATCTGAGTGAAAATTCTAATTTTTAATTACTACTGTAGTTCGCTTGTGGTTCAAGTAATAGTGAAGATTAATTAATAGTTTACATTTAAAATACAGATTTCAAACAATTTAGCTGTCAACCTGCTCTATCAAAATAAAATGAACTCATCTCAACTGTCAAGAACATTTTATCTGAGTGTTTGCTAATACTAAATTTGTTTACTGTCATAACGCAGTGTACGATTTGCAGCATTGTTAATGCATTATGACTGCAAGAGGCTTTAGCAGGATAACATGACTGACAGTTTCTCTTCTGCATGGAATCTGTGGAATCAGGGTATAGAACAATGACTAGCTTTGTTTATCTTGCAGAGGAGGAGAAAAGCGTCCTATAATCTGCAGGGCTGCTCTAGAAACTCTTTGAGGACAGTGCTGTTAGATAAATGTACAATGGAAAGTCTCAGGCTGATTAAATATACCGCCAGTCTTTAAATAATGTATTGATTTTTTTATTTGCGCTTTTAGAAATATATAAATGAGAACGTTAAATAGAAACTGGGACCTGACTGGAAATGTTATTGCAGTATTTTCGTATTCCACAGAATGATCTGTAAGTGGCAAGCACACAATTGTTGGCAATGTACAGTATGAGAGTAGTTCTGAATAGATTTCTATAGCTTCTCCTACACTTTAGAACTAAATGCAATTATGGTGAGTTGCAGGTGGCTGCAATACAAAAATGATTTATTCAACAAGTTTGAATAGAGAAAACATTTCATTCTCCCATTCTTGTCACTTTGTGCACTGTATGTGGAAGTCAGACAGAAGATTGTAGCCAAACATGTACAAGTTCAGGACTACAAATCAACCTACTCAGAACTTTCTTTTTCTGTTTCCAAAACATACAGTTATCAGGAAGTTTAAGTACCATGGCACTGTAGTCAACCTCCCATTACATGGGCGCAAGTAAAAACTTAGTTGAAAGGGATACATATGGATGATCGTTGGTCAGGATGCTGGTAGTTAGAATACCAACAAGCATCAGATAAGTATACTTACCCTCCCCCTGCCCACTCTTACCCTCTCATTCAGCAGCCTAAACCCCCTCCGCAGCCTGACCCTAACCCTCCCCACTAGTGCCTAAACATAACCCCCTCTACCCCAACACCTAAACCAAACCCTCCCTCCCACTGCCTAACTCTAACCTTCCCTCCCATGCAGCCTAACCTGAAGTCTTCCCACTAGTGCCTAAACCTAACCCCCCATTCCCTAGGCTGCCACAAGCACTCCCATTAGGCATCTCAGCAGTCGGGATTCCGGCATCGGCAACCTAATTGAGGTCGGAATTCTGGCACTGGGCTCCAGGCGGTAGTAGGCATGCTGACGTTGGTATTCTGAATGCCGGCATCCTGTCCACCTCTATGTGGTCGGAGTTAACAACTCCCAAAAGATTGGAACTGGCACTAAAGGGGCCAGTACATCTGTGACTGTTGCTATTCACCGTTCTGCTAATTCCTGGCTCAGGATTGGCAAGTCAAATTTTTCATATATAAAATTTCCAAAATGGATGGCCAATCATTGATGCCCGCTGTGGCTTTGCACACTGAGGGGCAGATTTATTAAGCTTGGAGAAGAGATAAACTGAAGATAAAGCGGAGAAAAGGTAAAAGGAGATAAAGCACCAGCCAATCAGCTGTGTTTGAAAAAGACAGTTGGGAGTTGATTGGCTGGTGCTTTATCTCCTTTTACCTTTTCTCCGCTTTATCTCCAGTTTATCTCTTCTCCAAGCTTAATAAATCTGCCCCTGATTGTCAAATTGGACATATGGGACATATGGCAGTACCTAGACTGTATCATATGTCTAGTCTTATTTGAGCTTTGTCCATTTGTATTTCTACAAGTGACAGTGAGTTTGAAAGTGCTGACATGATAAAAAATAGTACATAAAAAAATTCATGAGTTCTTAGAAATAATATTTCAGTCTAAGGGCAGTATTCAATGAAAAAGTTCTCCGTGCATGGAGAGCGTTTTATTTAGCTCTCCATGCACTCTCCGTGTTCCGGAGGGCTCGCTGCCACTCCTGCTCCCTCTATTCAATGTGGTTAAGACTCGCCGCCACTCGCGGTGAGTCTTAACCCCTGCAGGGAGCAGGGAGCTTTCAGGGAGCCGGAAGCAGCCAGAGAGATTAAAGTCTCCCTGGCTGCTCCAGAGGACTGTGGAGGGGAGGGGGGCTCTCCAGGACCCAGGCTGCACCCCCCTATAGCCAGCGGGGGACCCAGTATTCACTGCACCATTCGTGCATAGTTACGTTCGGCTGCAGTGAATATATGAATATCTAATGAGCGGCTCGAGCGCTCCGGCCCCCTGCTGGCTGCACTGTGTAAAAAAAAAAAAAAAAAAATTTAAAAAAATATTTTTTTTTATTAAATATATATTCATGTGCTATAAGCACATGAATAAAAATAACATGCCCTTCACAGAAAAAAAAACCTGATTTTTTTACACCAAAATTAAAAAAAAAAACCTTTTAGAATAAAAGTTCACATTCCAGCTCTCCATCAAAAGATGGAGAATTTCTACACCGAGAGAGACGGCGAAAATTACTTAAAAAGACGGCGAATATTTCACATTGAATAGGGTTGCTCGCTTTTGGAGAGCAAAATGCTCCGTCCAAGGCGAACAAAGCACAAGTTCTCCACAAAACACGGAGAACTTTTCTCATTGAATACTGCCCTAAGCCAGAAAATTGTTAGTTTCTATATAGATAAACAGTATGTACTGTAGGTGCTGAGTCAAAATGTAAATGAATGTTTTCTTGTTCTTGAGTGCTGAGTTGTGGAATATTACTGTATGTGAAATTCTGCCTTCCCCAGAGTGATATATTGTGTTATGAACGTGAAATTATTAGAATAGTGAAAAACAGCAGAGATGCACAGATTCTATGGGAATTTAAAAATATGTTTTGCAGCAAAGAGCATTTTCCCTGAGCTAGACTAGCTAATACAATATGTTCTTAAATAATGTGGAGATTACTGATGTCTCTGGCCAGTGTTTTGGTAGTGTAGACCCCAGCAGATGTAATTAATGGGGTACATTCTGCTTTTCATAGCAGAAGAATAACAATGTCCACAGTCCATGTATTGCATATATTACTTTTAAGGCCCCCACACACTAGAACGATTTTTTGGCCGATTGTCCGATTTCCGACCACCAATTTTTATCGATAATCATCCGGTTATTGCGGATTATTGGTAAAAATCGTATTTACATCTCCAGGGTTGAGGGCCATTTGGTCTTTCAACTACTTTTAGCTCAACTTAATTCTACCCCATATTATTTCAATGCAATTGTCTTCTTTATCCCAAAAGTCACAACTGATTAAAACAGATTATATACAAGGTGAGGTTGTAGAGTACAACAAAGGTGAATTACGTATTTAGTACTCCCAGGAGTCAGGAATTCCATTGACCTACTAACAAAAATGACCATTCACCTTGTCACATAGAACTGTTGCGCTATTATACTATTAAGCTGAGGATTTAATAACTATATATTTTTTCTGATACTAAAACCAATGACTTACAATAAGTTTTTTAGATAGTGGTTTAAGTGATTTACGTATGTGATTATGTTTGTGAACTGCCAGGATGCTGAAATACACCTGGGATTCTGGGCACTGTAAATTACCCATTGTTAATGTCATTTCATAAATGAGTTAAACTAACAATACCACAGTGACTTTACTTCATGTTAATGATTAATAGTAGCCTACAGTATGTAAACAGTCAAGGAATTTGTGTATCTTGTAGTTCTGAAACACCCAGATTAGCATTAAATAGGACACTTCTATTTGCATCATCATGGACATTATGGGCGGGATGTTATAACATCCGCGGCCCCCCTTCGCCGGACATCGCATTTTTAATAACGGCATATGCTATAACATATGCCGTTATTCATGCAAGGGACAGCTCTTGCGGTAAGAGCTGTCCCTTGCGATGCGGTGCCGGCGCTGGACTTCCGGGTCTGTGACCCGGGAGTCCATCTGCGCATGCGCAGACCCCGGCGCCGGCCACAGGGCACGCTGGGAGGGATCCGTGACGGATCCCTCAAACAGCGCTGCGGTAAGAAGCCCATAGGCTTCTGCAGGGATTCGCCAGCTTTAGCTGGCGATTCCCTCCGCAGCGCTGACACTGCGGAGGCGCCATATAGCATATAGAAATGCGGTAGAAACCCCGAAAACGGGGTTTTTACCGCATTTCTGCTATATAGCATCCCGCCCTATGTATTATGGTTCTGATTCAGGCCTGATCACAAGCAGTTAGCCTCCGCCCAGACAGAGTGAAAACCCACCATGTTTAAATATGCAAGAGAACTGCAACAATTTTACAATCCACATCCATAAGCAATTCGCTCACCAGCTAATGAGTTTCCCAGTCTGAGCAATTGTTAGTATGATTGGGAGCAAATTGCATGTGCTTTTAAGCACATACAATCTGTCATTAGATGGCTCATACAACCAAGGTTAGTTAACACTCTCTCCCTGACTAGCAGAGAAGAGAGGTGCCGATTCTGTTCGGCCCATGGCAGTGAAGATGGTGGGAGCCGCAGATGTATCCAAGCAGCAGACGGGCGGGCGGCTGAAGAGAGCGGTGGATGTCCTTTTGCTCAATTCTGTCACTACTCTGAAAACAGCTTTCAGAGGATTGCTGCATTCAGGCTATTTAATAATGGCATAACACAGCAGATGTGAGCAGATTGATAGTTGCTTGTAACCTGTAAATAAAAAAATAAAAAAAACTGGGTTTTTTGGTACTCCTATCCTTTTGATCCTAGTAGGCTAGTCCCCTATTTAAATGGAGCTTCAATCATACAATCATGCAGCAGCCGGATTGTATGACGGATTGTGAGTACATTGTGTATCCAAAAACCACCAAGGACTGCCGGGGAGTTGAATGGAATGTTGGACACAAACACAACTAATATTGTAAGCAGGTCTTTCTGATGTATGGCCACGTTGAGCCTTCCACAACTCTGACAAAGACAGACTGATCAAGGCCGGAGCTGACGTCACACACACCCTCCCTTAAAATTCCTGGGCATGCCTGCATTTTTTTGACACACCCATTTGGGCTTGCGCATATATGCAAGGATCCTTACGAATGCAATGTCAATTGATAATCAAATGGATTGCAAATTTGCATAATGGCGATCAACTGAATCAATCAGTATGTTTGAAATAGTAATCTCATTAGGTAGCTGAGAAAGATAGATATAGTTAGCTCTTACTTGACATTTGTGTTATAGTTTACCAATCTTTGTTTTAAACCCAGTTACATTTCCTTCATTCCAGTGGTGGATTTTACCTATTGGCTGCTGCCACCCCAGTGAAATTTGCCACCTCAGTCAGCCATTTGTAGTCTGTGGCTGGCTACACTGGGACTGGTAGTGACCGCCCTTTTGAAGCACTACCTGTCAATTGCACACATGACAGGCAGCCACATGGAGAGGTGACCTCTCCCTCTACAGCTGCCAGTCCGGGCTGCGATTATCAGAGTGCTTTCTTTTGGGCAGCATTATCTGCTTCTTTGCGCTGTACCTGATGCAGTCTGCAGAAGCCAGCGTTATGCGCAATCCCACCACTGCTTGTGTGCATGTCACGGCACCTATCAGGTCACTAGCCCAGGTGCTGGGACCCGGCCAACAAGAGGTGTAACCCTGGGAGGCAATAAAATCATCTGTCGCCGGCTTTATGTTCCCAAGGGGGCACCACTTCTGCCCTGCGACTTTAAATCAGTTAATTAAAAGCTATGGATATCATTTCTGTGGCTGACTCCCCCTCTAAGCAGGACCATAGTTGTCACACTCTCTTTATTCTAAACATTATTTTTGCAAGTGTCACGCCCTGTCTTCTTCTAGTTCTTAAAATTTATCTTATACTATTAAACCGTAAGGGGGGAATTCAATTAGCAGCGGGGTTTAACTCCAATTTCCCTGCAGCACAGGGAAAGGCTAATCAATTTAATAAAGTTTTTCCCATGCCAATAACAAAATTGCGATTCAAGCAGAGAAACCACTGCTTCTGCGTAAAATGTGGAATCAATGGGTTTTTTTTGCCACGTGTGAACTAATTTTGTAGGGTGTTTTATGCAGACTTAACCTTGCAGCTCAATGAGCTGTGAAGTTCAGTCCGAGTGCACATGCCCAGACTAATAATATTTGCTAATTGAATACCTCCTGCAATTAGCTGCGCCTTTACTCCCCATATAGTATAAAACAGAAACTGTATTGATCTACTGAAACCATTGGGTAAATATATGAAGGTTCATTATTATGGAGAAATGGTATGAACAGTGTTATGTGTGCTGATACCACTACTCCCCATATATAAAAGAGGAGGTGCAATATGGGAACGGGAGCACTATGTCATCATTATCAACGCTGCTACTTTTAAGGTAGCATGCTAAGATGCGGGGGCATTGTATGAAAACCTGCAGCTATCAAATTTGACAGCTGCAGGTGTCACTGTCCCATTGACACTGTAGCAGCTTCTGCCGCTCACTGTTCCAGGTCACGCATGGGAGATCTTGCGATAATAGCGAGATCCCATGTATGCGCACTGGAGGCGGCGGGAGGAGAACCCCAGCACATCAGTAGTAGGTTTTAACTTTTCGGCTCCGGCAGACAAGAAGTTAATCCATCTTGTCATTGTGGCTTCCTGCTTCTTTTCGATAAAGAGGTAACAACATAGGTGCAAGGGGTGCAGCTGCTATGGGGCCCAGAGCTGAAGGGGGCCCATCTTTACTGTCTAAGTAGTATGTTTTACATACAATGATCACCATCAGTTGCTAAATAGAAGGCCCATTCAAACTTTTGCTATGGGGTCTACAAATAACTGGTTACGCCCCTGCGTAGTGGGGCAGGGGCGTAACTGATATCTGGCTGTACGAATTCACGGCCGTGCGAACAGGTCTGAATGAGGCCAAAGGTACTGATTTAGTCGGCACAGTTCTGATCATAGCGCACGTGGATGGAAAGTGCGAAAAAGTAAAAAAAATAAAATATATATAGAAAAATTGGGGAAAACTAATTTCGACCAGTGTCATGTTGACCTTTTAACCATGTCGACCTTTTGGTTATGTCGACCTAATGCATGATGACCAATAGTGTTGTCAGCATATTCACTGTTGACCTTATTACTGTCGACCTAAAGTCTGGCTACCCCCTAGTATAACACCTTTTTATTTTAACCTGTGAACTGGCGTGTAAGAAGATATGATATAAAGCTAGAGCAATGGGTTTGACAAAACAAAGGAAGCTAGCTATACCCACTTACAGAGCAATTACACTCAGCTTTCAGGTTGCAAAATGATTATATGGTACCTTTACTGAAGCCGTGATTGCCGTTTCTCCCTGCTGTGGTGTGTGTTTGAGTGAACTGGATGTCTTCCTGAGATCTAATGATTGGGCTCTGGCCAGACCTGGAACCCAGCTTACAATGTTAGGAATTTTTTTAAAAACAGCATTTAGTTCCCAAATGGGTACTGGCTGATATTTTACTGTATTAACATACAGATATATACCGTATGTGGTCCACTATATAAATATACTGTACGTGTGTTCATTTCTTGTATTGTTGCATTGTAACTTCAGAAAGCGCAGTGTTTTTACGCTATGTTTTATTGTATATTCTAGTATTGATCATCCAATGTATTGCTAATCCTGGGGCATTTTTTTGCAATCTCGGGATTCAGGACTGAAAAAATGCCTCCATATACATAGTGGATCTAATACGAGCTGCAAGAGGTTCTATGAACATGGCAAAAATGAAACATGACAGTCGGCAGCCCTGGCGGGTACCATTGTTCCACGTAAAGTGGGAGGAGACAATACCACTTGTCATAACCATAGAAGAGCAGCTTTAATAGCCATTACAAAATGACCGTAAAAACCCAAAAAGGAAAGGGTAGAAAATAAAGAAAGGCCAAGAGATGCGATCAAATGCCTTCTCTGCATCCAGCGCAAGAACAACTAATTGTGAATTAGAAGCATTAATATGATGGATCAAATGAAAAGATACATCTGATGTTTTCTGAGGCTTGCTGACATTGGATAAATCCCACCTGCTCAGTGTCAACCAAATAGAATCAGAATCAGAGTCAGAACAGAATTTCACTGAGTGGCCAAGATTTTAGCAAATATCTTAAGGTCTGCATTCACAAAGAGAGGGGTTCTTTCCTTTAAGAAATAACAATAATAGGGGGATTATTGTGGGAAATTTGCTAAAATTGGAGTTCTATTTCACATGGGATGTTGCTATAGGCAACCAATCTACTAATTTATTTAGCACATTCTAGAAGATAATAGGTAGTATCTGATGGTTGCCCATAGCAGCATTCCATCTGAAATAGGATTCCCATCTTAGTAAATTGGTTGGCAGGTCTGATAATAAAGTTGGTTAGGTGGGTGGGCCAGTGTTTTAGTGGACAGACAAGTTGGATAGTTGGTTGGTTTGATGGTTGGAGGAAAGATGGTCGGATGTATGACCAGCAAACTGTGTATGCTTAACGATTTGACTGCCGTGTCAGCAGTCCATCAGTACAGTGTGTACCCAGACTAACTCTGCTGTAAATTGTCTGGTCTAATAGGGTGTACACACAGGCCGACTCGGCAGCCATTGATTCCAATTTGTTATTGACAGCAGGCTGCTGGCATCGGCCAGGAGCAAGGGATGGCGGGACACACGGTGCATGGGGGGAGGATGCTGCATTGAGCAGCATGGCACTGCTTTTGATCTAGCAGTTCGAAGCAACGAAAAAGGGCTGAAGCTTGAGCCCGAAACGCGTTGGTGAAGGAGGGGACACATCTAATGGTGAGACCTTTTTGCTATTTACCATCTGGCAACTTCACCTCAACCTGTTCCGGATGCAGGGAGAGAGTGAATTTTTTTGGTCTCACATTATTTGTGTTTGTTTTTTAACACATTTTTTATTGTCTGTTTTTATCTGTATACCATATGGAATACATTTTTTACGGAGTTCACTGGTTGTGGAGAATATCCTTACTTGGAAAAGACCAAAGAAACCGCTTTGTGCACATAGGGCCTCATATAGAGGTGAGTGTCTGTCTATCAGACGTCTTGATGTGTTATTGGGGATTGAATCTAAAGTGTCGAGTGATATACCTGAGGATTGTGACCCTGCTCTAAAGATACCCTTATATGAAAATAGGGCCTTTTCATCAGGTCAGTAACATCCATATTGGGCATACGAAAAAGAGCGTGAGGTCAGAGGAGGAGTGGAGGGGAGACCGTCCTTGGAACCACATAAAGATACCTTTATGTGCATATAGGGACCCCCACGGAGGTCAGTAGAAGGCCCCGTCCTGTCCAGACAGTGTCTAACAGACATCAGTCAAACCAGGAAATCTTCCAGCAAGTTCTATCCAAAATAACCTTTAAGGGACAGCGCTGAAGTGTTTTTTCATTTTTTAGTATCGAAGCAGAAATAGACTTGCCTGCCATTGTGCGGTTCAGGGTCACTTTCGATTCGATTTGGACCATATAGTCCAAATTGAATTGAAAATGTTTACACAGCATAACTCCCCATTCAAAGCAGTTTTTGGAAAATCCCTTCAGAAGGAAGTGACAAATAGCATGCAGAGCAGGAGCTACATACATATAAACAATTCCGGGTACTTATGTATTATCTGGACTCCCATGTTAAATGCACCCCATTTTTTCATACCCCTACTATCCAACTACGCATGGAGTTGATTTTATATAGTGTGGCGAGCGCAGCAAGCCACCGTGCCTGGAGCGTGGTGAGCGCAGCGAGCCCCGCGAGGGGACGCGGTCTCATAAGAAAAACGGGAGTCCACATATTACATAAGTACCCAATTCCGTTATGCCTGGGGCTATTCAATTAAAGTCTCTTTTTCTTGCATGTCAAATTCATATTTTTTTAGGTGGTGAATTTACTAAGATGGAAGTTCTATTAAAGATGGGATGTTGCCCATCGCAACCAATCAAATTGTATCTATTATCTTATTAATTAAGTAGAATCTGATTGGTTGCGATGAGAAACATCCCATCTTCAATAGAACTCTCCTTTATGCCATGGAATCCGGATGAAGTTTTCAGACCTACTGTATGTCAGCCTGTGGGCTGACTTTGAAGACTATGTAAATAGCCCAAGGGATCAATTAGCCCACAGTAAATTACTGCAGCTAATAGAACCCCCCCCCCCCCCTCAGTAATGCTCAGGCTTTTAATAATGTAACTTACTAATCATCCATGTCCAAATGTAAAAGTACAGCGACAATAACCTAGCTGCTCTGCAAACACAGTGAATTAGAAGCTCAAGCTAATGAGCTTTCACAAGTATTTCCTTGGTAGTTAATTTTCTCATTGCCTGTTATTATTACCTAACTTCCCATATGTTGTAACCTTATTGCCACTACATATATACAAATTAATACTCAGCACCAATCTTTCTGCTGGGAATAACATTAACATGCCTCACCAATTCTGAATAATTGGGGCTTTCATATGCAGGCTTTGTGGGAATTCGGCTTAGTATGCCCATATTCCACCGACCGCCAACACAGCTGTGCCGGGAACCGCCGGTGATTGACAACCCAGTGCGCCCATTTGTGATGTCAGTCCCAACGGATCAGGCAGTGTGTATGGGAAAGACGCTGCCTGATCTGTCTGTAGATATATCTGCAGATCAACTGATTTGCAGATATATCTAATAGTGTGTACCGAGCTTAAATTACAGTGGCTAATTGATTTTCCCCCTATATCTCATCTCTCTTTACAAAAACCACTAGCAGACCTGGGGTGAACTACATATTAAATTGTATATATTTGAATACAATGTAATTACAGTCCCTGTTGGTTTAATGGTCAGAATACTTTTGTCCAAATAGTGTTTATATTAACTATACAGAGCCTGTGTGATTTTGCCCTGCACGTTTGCAGAACAGATCTATTGGCCCATTTATCATTTAATATTTGCAGCTAAATCCCCAGAAACACACGTTTTTGGCAGTTAGCCGCAATACTATGTATCAACTGGATGTATCAGGAGGGATCCCTCCTGCACCGCCGCTGCTCTCCATATGAAACTCTGTATCAGACCCTTCTAATGATTCTAAATCATTAACTTATGTTTTACCTGAACAGATGGGCCTTACAGGTCTGATATTTGCCTAGGAGATGTAAAAGATATGCATGGTACAGGTATCATGCTTCCTTGGGCAATATATGTGAATAAGCAAATTGTCCTTATCTCCCTGATCCGTACAGTGCTATTTCATGTGCTGATAAGCAAGTGTTGTGTAGCATCATAAGTTTACTATAACATAAAAAATACACTGAAATAAAAACATTTGCAGTAATGCTAATAGGGTATGGTCTAAAGTTGAGATTCTACTTTTGAAAAATAGTTCAGCTATTACTATAATAGTTCAGCTATTATTTTTTTTGTTGACTTGGTGGTGGTGGTGTCATTATAGATCATTACCAGACAGAAGCGAGTTCTACTTCTCTACTGAAAGTTGCTTTTTAAAACCCTTTAATTTCTCTTATTCCATGTGATACCACAGTCCTGTTGTTTGTAAAAGGGAACAGAAGGAATCTAGATATTGTTCATCGTTTTTCTCACATCCTCATTGCACTAGGTTTGGCCTGGACAGCCTTGCGTTTTGACATATCTAAAACTACAGCAACATCGACTGCAACGGAACCCAGCAGGGAGCCGGCATCAGCAAAGAGCATACACACTTGCCTATACAAATAGTTATTTTGTAATATGCTGGGACCATAGGTATGATGATTTCTTTAGCACTACTACTTTATCACTACTGCTCCTTTTCCACCAAAGTACTGGGTCTGACCCAGGTCTAATCCTCCTTGCTAGCCAGGCAGTGGTGGATTTAAGGACCAGGCCACCTCTAGACACCCCCCCCCCCCCACTTCAGTGCCAGCTCCCACCACTATACTGTATATTGGAGACTGACCCGCTGCCTGCTGACAGCCAAGGCAGCCCCCATACCCACAAGCACACATAAACAGACCTAGCACCACAATGCACCATGCAGTATGTAGCATCAAAGCATCCTTTCTGCCTGGATGAGTCAACTACAGTGCATCCGGAAAGTATTCAGTGCTTCACTTTTTCCACATTTTGTTATGTTACAGCCTTATTCCAAAATGGGAAAAATATTTTTTTTCCCCTCAAAATTCTATACACAATACCCCATAATAACAACTTGAAAAAAGTTTTTGGAGAGATTTTTGATCATTTATAACAAAAAAAAAAAGAAGAAATCACATGTACATAAGTATTCACAGCCTTGGCTCAATACTTTGTTGATGCACCTTTGTCAGCAATTACAGCCTCAAGTGTTTTTGAATATGATGCCACAAGCTTGGCACCCCTATGTTTGGGCATTTTCGCCCATTCCTTTTTTTGCAGCACCTCTCAAGCTCCATCAGGTTAGATGGGAAGTTTCAGTGCACAGCCATTTCAAGATCTCCCCGTTGATGCTAAAGCAGATTCAAGTCTGGGCTCTGGCTGAGCCACTTAAGAACATTCACAGAGTTGTCCTGAAGCCACTCCTTTGATGTCTTGGTTGTATGCTTGCGGTCTTTGTCCTACTGAAAGATGAACCGTTGCCCCAGATCAAGAGCGCTCTAGGTTGTCTCTGTACATTGCTGCATTCATCTTTTCCTCTATTCAGACTAGTCACCCAGTAACTGCCACTGAAAAACTTCCCCACAGCATGATTCTGCCACCGCCGTGCTTCACTGTAGGGTTAATTCTGGCCTGGTGATGAGCAGTGCCTGGTTTTCCCCAAACTTGATGCCCGGCATTCAGGACAAATAGCTCAATCTTTGTCTCATCGGACCAGTAAATTTTATTTCTCATGGTCTAAGAGTCCATGTGCATTTTAGATGGCCAGCCACCTCTAGGAAGAGTCCTGGTGGTTCTGAACCTCTTCCATTTATGGATGATTGAGGCCACTTTGCCCATTGGGACCTTCAAAGCAGCAAATATTTTTCTGTACTCAGATTTGTGCCTTAAGACAATCCTGTCTCAGACTACAGACAATTCCTTTGTGCTTTAACATCCACTGTCAAGTGCGGGACCTTATATAGACAGGTGTGTGCTTTTCCAAACCATGTTCATTCAACCATTGAATTTACCAAAGGTGGACTCCAATTAAGATGTAGGAACATCTCAAGGATGATCAGTGGAATCAGGATGAACCTGAAGGCTGTGAATACTTATGTACATGTGATTTCTTAGTTTTGTTATTTTTTATAAATTTGCAAAAATCCCCCCTTTTTCACGTTGTCATTATGGGGTATTGTGTGTGGAATTTTTAATGGGGAAAAAATCAATTTATTCCATTGTGGAGGCTGTAACATACCAAAATGTGGAAAAGTGAAGCGATGTGAATACTTTCCGGATGCACTTTACTTGAATCCTGCAGTTACAGCACAGTTAGCTAGTGGCCCTAAACAGGAACTGTGCTCCTGGCTGACAGAAAGCAGCATTGGTAATGTAGGAGACAGGTGTCCTGAACAGAGCTCACCTGAAGCAGATCCCAGGGTTGGGGAAGTCTCCACACACTACCTCCTTCTCCTGTTTGGTTATGTGTTATGCCTAGTGCACATGCACTGACTTTCTGCTGCCTCATCCCCCAGGTCTACTGAGCAAAAACCCTAGTGAATGTGCATTCACATGCAGAAATGGGCAGTGGAGAAAAGGTATTAGTAATGTTCGGTTGCGAGTTTTAAAATCGGGTAAAATCGGTCACTGTGCTCAGCCTTAGGGAAGCCAGATGAAGTCATTGAGGGGTAGATGTATGAAGCAGTGATAAGGGAGAAGAAGTGATAAAGTGCCTGGTAAATTAGCACCGGCCAATCAGCTCCTGAATGTTAAGTTACAGGCTGGGTTTAAAAAGGGTCAGTTAGTAGCTGATTGGCCGGTGATAAAGTACCAGGCACTTTATCACTTCTCCTCCCATATCACTGCTTCATACATCTACCCCTGTCTGTCCTAGCTTCACGGTCACTGGCAGTGATTTCCTATTGGAAGTCCTACCTGTCGGTTACCCACATAACATGCAGTCCCATCGGGAGGTGTTCCCTACCTTTGGGATTGCTATAGTTAGAGAGCTGGCTTCCTGTAGGAAGTTGCTCCATGACTTGCTGTGCAACCTAATTTGGCTTCTATGGGCTGCAGTTGGGGGTATCTGCATTGTACAGACGCTGGGATCATGATCACAGGCGGGGACTGGGAGCAGCGTTAAACAGGGGTGAGCGGTAAGTAGCTGCGGCAGTGTGGGTGGGTGCTGGCAGCACGGCAGCGTCAGCCCTCCTCCTTCAATGAGATAATGTGTGTTTCTCAAGTCATATATCAGGGCTTATATAATTTGTAAACAAATGATGACTGATAATAATCATCCCTATTCAAAATGAACTTAAAAGAGGTCAGAACAGGTCATTGTTGTGTGTCAAAACAGCTCCATGTAGCCATACAGTTTTTATCCAACCCCTCTATATAGAGGTTTATTTTAATCTCCCATGTCCTAATAAGGATATTTCTTGAAGACTATAGATCCTTAGTACAGTAGTATAGTAGAGTCAAATTTAATTATCCTGACCCAGGCAAAATGCAGGTCTGGGCCCCTCTCTTCTGAGCAGCCCTGCCAAAATGCCTTTCTCCAAGAATTCCCCCTACACATTCACTCCATACCATGCTGTTTACTCATCCTTGTTGCTTCTCATATTCCCAAAGAGAACTCTCCTCTCAACATATCCAGCAATTCCAGATGTTATATAACTACAAGCCCCAGCATACCAGACAAGATGGCGTTCTAGTTCCACATCAAACTATAGGGCATCTGGTAGTATAATACTAGTGCATTTCAAGGCTTTACTACCTAAATTGGTCCTAAATTATATTAAAAGTTCTGTACTCACACCCTGTCTTGTAACTGTGGTCAGAGCTCCCAGTGGTGATCAGATGCTGATGCCCACTTATCTTGTGCTCAGTATACACTTGGCGATATATCATTAACTATATGCACGATATTGACATTTTTAACAATATGTTATGAACATCGGTCAGTGTGTATGCTCAATGTCTTTAACGATGCACACTCCCGCACATCGTTAATGACCCTGTCTCTGACTTCAGTTCAATCTGTCAGTGACTGCATATACAGAGCTGGTGGCAGGTGACATCACTAACCAATATTGTGAACGATGTATCGCATGTGATCCGGCCTCCAGGAAGCTGTCCGTTCAGTTGATGGGGTATCGCATGTGAGGCTAGCATGTGATACCTCGGTGTAGTGTATGACCACCTCCAAATGACCCGGAAACTCCTCACCGGCTAGATCTCATGCCATATATTATGTGGTAATTTTGCATATGATACATCATACGATGTGTGGGAGTGTGAATCGCTAACAATATTATTAAGCATACGCATGTG
Organism: Crinia signifera; assembly: GCF_055691185.1. Classification (NCBI taxonomy): domain Eukaryota; kingdom Metazoa; phylum Chordata; class Amphibia; order Anura; family Myobatrachidae; genus Crinia; species Crinia signifera. The sequence goes on along the minus strand of NC_139221.1, from coordinate 210,305,875 downwards.
TGTACATATGAACATATGTGTGCACATATGTTCATAACATATTGTTAACAATATCAATATTATACATAGCATTAACGATATATCGCCAAGTGTGTACCGAGCACAAGATGAGTGGGCATGCGATCCCAATCACCACTCCGATGTATCGTTGGTGCAGCAATGACAAAATCGTTGTAGTGTATTTGGGCCTTTAGTTTTATATGCAATAATTCTTTCCATACTATCAATGATTTGAAAACTCACAAGGAGACAAAAAGCCAAATTGGCATCCGATATCTGTAATAATGCCTGGTTATGGTTAATGTGCATTATTTCTTAAAATTTTCACTATGACCACTGTCAGAACTTCGAAAATAAAGAAGGAAAAGTACTCTCTTTTGTTTGGGGGCACTCTTTTAATTGTCAAATTATATGTCAAGGTTTTTTTTTGAATAAAATGTAACTTTTAATGTTTTTTTTTTAAATAATTTAGTCAGATAGACAGACAGACAAACAACATTAAACATTGAGAGTGAACAGTTGAGTAATAATAATTTTATAGAATAAATTTGCATTCAACTGTTTGTATAGACCACACTGGTTGTCTGATAGGAAAACACCTTGATCGGACAGTAACGGCTTTTATTTGAATGCCAGCCTGTGTCGGAATCAAGGTTTACTGTGCCTATCTTTGTGGTAGGGAAGTCGGATAGCGAAATATAATTCACAGTTTATAAGACCAGGAAGAAATTGTTCTACACTGGTGCAGTCCGGATATTTTCAAATAGGACATAGGCAGTATTGCTGAATATATGTATTATAAATCTGTAATTTTTGCAATTGCTGCTTTCATGACAATTTAAAGATACAGAACCGTGGTTTGGTATTTTGTTGCGCAGGTAACCGCTAAGAGAGAGGGTGTCAGATACAGATAATTTACTGAACTTAATTAGAGACAAAACCTTATCCAAAACCTTCCAGTGTCGCTCGTGCTCAGGTACTATCCCCTCCCAGATCCCCTTTTCCTACCCTTCTCCCATTTAAACACTGTCAGAACTTATCAATTAAGCAATGACATAAGAACTCAGTTTACACAGATATTACATAGTTGAGTCTTGTGTATTGTATATTTTGGTTTAGAAAGTGGCAAATGTACACTACAAATATTCACAAGTGAAACTTTACAAACTGTCAGCAATTCAGACAAACATATACGCACATGTGCAGATCCCCCACCATCGAAAAAGGGGCCAAATCCATTGTGAGAACAAAATGATCATTGAGAACGCTGCAGTATGAAGGCTGATGATAATGCTAGGGAGATATTTGTTTCCATATAGGACTTTTGCAGAGTACAATTTCGAGAGGATTTAAATACCCTTGCCAGCCTGACGCTTGCTAAACCCTCTCTGCTTCTTTGATCCGTAATTAAATGTTTGTCCAATAAAAGCTGTAATCTGCTCTTTGTTACAATCCTCTACTTATTTGCACAAAAACGAAAAATATATTTTTATATGTTTGCAAAGAGCAATAATAAATAATACTGAATATCTATTAGAAAATGTCCTCTAAAGGGTACAGTTTAATATACTGTATCAATATGAATTAGAAGAGTACAATTAAATATATTGCAATAAATTTGACATGCATTAAAAAAACTCTTATTTATATTTTGTAATATTGTAATTGAGAACTTTCACATAGATAAGTGTTGTCAATATATTTCTATAATATGTGCCACACATATACATCTGATATGCTACCAGGCCAATTCCTATTCAATAAATACTGTAATACATTCTATGGAGGATTTTCATACCTTGCAGAACATTGTGTCCCTCCTGGAGAGGGTCATCTCTCCAGGAGGGACACATAAATGTTCTGCTCCTGGACTTCCCTTAATGTACGATTGCCATCACCTGTGTTTAAAACACATTTATTTTCAATGAACCTGTTCAACACAGGTGACAGCAATCATACATTAAGAGGAAAGTCTAGAAGCAAAGCATTGTTTCTCTCCTGGAGAGGGTCATGTTGGGAGGTATGGATTTTATGCTTTAAGCAGCCCGTACACGTCCCGATGCGGGCGTGCGTTGTGGGCTGCAATAGCAGGGATCACATTGCATTGCATTGCATGTGCATGCGTTGTGCATGCAATGCGATGCAATTTGATGAAACCTAAGTACAAAAAGAATGTGCAAGCACATACTTTTTGTACTGTGCGATGAGGTGCGCGGGAGCGCCCACCTCAAAGCACACATCGGCTCAGCATGCTTAGCAGCGTGTATGGGCAGCTTAAGTCCTAGCTGTATACCAAGTGCCAGTACTATGCTAATTACAATACATTATGAGGGCCATAGGAACAATAAACAGGACAATCACCAAATAAAACACAGACATTTAATGTTCACACATCTTCCAGTTCAGGGTCATAGCGACTCTGATTATTTACAAATATAATACCCATATGTCCTCCACAGCTAAACCAGTGGTAACATACAGATCTAGAACTGGTGAGGTCCGAGCGGTGGTGGCTGGGAGCTTAAAGCAGCATGTGCCGGCCGACGATGCAGGAGGTTACTACTGAATTTGAAAAAATATTTTGAAAAGACTGGCCAGACGCAGATTGGCTGAAAGAAGAATTTCAGCCGATCCCTGAGAGTATTTTGCATGCAATAAATTACATGCGATTTATTGCATGTAAAAATGGCACATCAAGTGTCAAATCGTAAGTGAGCCTCCCGTGGAGCAGCAAGCAGGGGCGGATCTAGGGAGGAGGGCGCCCCTAGGCACAACAATATTGTTTACTAAGTAGGGCAGTTTATAGGGGCAGTATCTGCATGTCCTATCCATTTACACTCTATTTAAGATGGAATATAGTACAGTACAGTGGATATTTTGCAGTTATTGGTACATTTTGGGCTGACAGTACTATCACAGGCATCCATGTGCCGCCCCTAGGCACGTGCCTCACGTGCCTAATGGGAAATTCGGCTCTGGCAGCAAGGGCAAACCTGTCTGATTTGTCCTTAGGACAAATTGTCCCAGTGTATGGGGGCCTTAATACCCCATTCATACCACAAATGATGGGGTCACACCCAGATTTAGGACACAGGTGCATTCCAGGTATCGACCTGGCATTTGCATTATGCTTATTGCCGGGTCGGTGACGTCACACAGGGGCGGGGCGTAGTGAGGGACGGGGAGGAGGCAGGTCACACCGCACCATACCCCATACCCCTGGTGGCTAGCAATGTTGTAATGCCGGGGCATTGCTCTTGGGATTTTGATAAGGGACCCATTCACACCAGCACTACACCCAGGTAGTTCCCGGGGCTAACCCAGGAAATAAGGCTGGTGTGAATGGGTTATTATGGAATCCCATTGAGGACTGCTTGTCATTTTGATGATGGTGGGGGAAGCATTGTCAATGTTGCTTCTAGAAAGAGCAATCTCTAAAAGGCTCTATTGAATTCTGTGTTATGTGAAGGATCACACAATGCGACTATGACACCTACTCTTGCCTTGCACCTTCATTTGAGTGTGCAGAAAAATTAGCAACATTTCACAAATCGCATTGTATTGAATTGATTTGGGGGCACAATTTTTAAAAATCCCTCTTCTTAGAACTCATACAAAAAATTGCATTGAAAAACTACTGTTCAGCACTGGGCCTGTACTGCACGTTCTTTAATATGTGCATGCTTTAAAGCTTCCTTACACAAACTAATGACTGTACCTGTGTCCGACTAGGTGATATGCATGGGTAAAGGCATTACACAGACACGTTCATGGGCCAAAAGATTCCAATTAGCAAGTTCAGCCAGTAACTCTCCAGGCAAATATGGCTTTATCTGCAATTGTTATTAGAATCTCATCCAACACATTTGAATCTAAATTGAAATTGCTAAAAAGAAAGTTTTATAATATCACACTTACATATCAGCTTAGATTATTATTTAGTGTACTTAGCGTCCATTGCTGGCAGTCATTGAGAACAATATGCGAGTCACAGAAAAGACAGCCGAGTCTTGCTTGTGGGATCCAGAGGTAAATCCATTATTTAGAGAAGCCTGCTTGTGACGCTTGTGCTTTGCCTGTGTGTTTTTTCTGCCGGCTAAGCCCTGAGGCTTTTCTGCATGCAGCAGGCCACATGTCTCTGGCAGTCACAGGCTGCACGCACAGAAGCTGCAGTGGGAGCTGCTGCTGTTCTCTCCTCTGACTGATTGCAGTCATTGCCGGTCAATGAACTCTCTAAGGCGGGGAGGTCAATGAAAGCTTGTGGTGATTACCATGTATAATCTTACGCACTTTCCGTGTCAGGAAACGTTAGCACAATAAAGCTGCATTATTTCAAATCAGCTCCTACCTGTCATGACACAGGCTGGGTTTGAAAAATGTCAAGCAGGAGCTGATTGGCTGGCTGTTTATCACTCTCCATTTTATCACTTTTGCAGCTTAGTGCATCTGCCCCTATGGGAGAGATGTATGAACCCTTGAAGACAGAAAAAGTAGCAACCAATCAGCTTCTAACGCTAATGTTTCAAACAAATCTTATAAAATAGCACCTAGCTGATTGGCTGGTACTTTTACTTATCCCTACTTTAGCACACCCCAAGGTTTGATAAATCATACTCATATGCTATGCAGAGATAATTTTACTGGAAGTAGCAGGGGGGTACGATATTTGCTTAGTCTTCTAGCTCCTGCACAATTTTTGGCTAGTTCCCCGCATCCCAGAAGACTAGGCAAACCTTCCACATCCTGCGCACTTCCTAGTAATCCTGCCTCATGGTGTCTAATATACAGTAATGTCCCTGAACAATTGTGATAGGTAGATGTATAGGCCACTTATTATTTGATGATATTAGTGCAATACGTTTAGAACAGAAATTGATATGTCATTACATACATGTGTTCAATGCTTCATATTAATTATGTTAAATACAAAAAATTGAAGTACATAAATCAAATGAATGTGGTGAAATTATAATGTGTCGCCAATTACCTCACAAAGTGTAACTGATACCCCATTCACATCTCACAAACAACCCGGGTTACTGACGGGTCGAGGTGTGGTAAGAAAGAACCAAACCTAATAATTCGGGTCCACCAACTCGGTAATTCAACCCGGGTTATAAAAAGGGTTAATCCCGGGTCGCCATGAGTATAATGGGCGATCCGTGTTTAGTCTGAAAAGATCGGACCCGGAATCAAGATCCCTGGTCCCACCAGTTGGAATGGCCATCGTTGCCGTTGCCATCGATGGCAATTCTGCAACTGGCCATCGATAGTGCTTAACTATGCAATTGATGACCATCAATATTTTTACATATATATGGTCATCCAGCCTGTGGGCCAATCAAAACATGGGGGCGGGGCTTCGCAGGTGTTGGGGGTGCTCCATGTCCCAGCACTTTGGGGAAAAAAAGCAAAACATCGTTTTGCTATTCCTTCGATGGGGGAAACCATCAGGTTCTCCCCCATCGATGGCAAAAGTATTCGACATCGGCCATGAACCATAGATGATTTCGAATCATTGTTAGTCGATGGTCATCCCTACCCACCAGGCTTTGTAATGTGAAAGCGGCATAAGCAATCATCTATATATGTGTATAGATCTATATATATATGTATAGTGTCCGTGTGTCACCGAAACACTGCCTTCTGTTGGCAGCATTTGAAACTACATCTAGCTTTCAAAGCATTTGCTTTGGGCGGGCTTACTAGTGTACATATATATGAACTAGATAGACATATAAATCTCTGGCCCTTATGGCATCAAGCATCCTGTTCAAAGCGAGTCTAGTTCCGTAATAGATATATTAATGTATTATTTCTGTCTACAGCACATGACTGGCTTAAGGTGGATGTGGAACCATTATTTATATTACAAAGAAGACTATTTTTGTAATAGAATAATACCCCTTTCACATCGCACTTTTAAAACGGTATATTGCCGTTTTTTTTCCATTTTACAACGTTTAAGGCTGCAATGTGAAAGTGCCAGAGTTGATTTACCGGTTAAAGTTAACCGGTATTTCAACACGGTTAAAAAGCAGAGTCCTACACGTTTTAAAGCCGTTTTTTAGGCAGTGTGAATGGCTCTATTTCAATGGCTTGAAACGTGTCCCTTGGGGGTTAAATGGGTTGAATGTTTGAATGGTATTAAATGATTTTTAAAACTGTTTTCACCTGCAATGTGAAAGGTCTCAAGGCTCAGACCCGTTTTAAAGTCCCATTTAAGAATACCGTGTCATTACCCATTTCTGCAATGTGAAAGCAGTATAAGAGATAAATAATGTAACCGTGTGTCTAATATTTATTGTGGGTTAAACATATTAATCCATTTTAAAGGATATTATCCAACAGTATAATAAATCTTCCTCTTGCACACTAATGCCAGGTACACACGGTCCAGTTGTCGCCTTATGTGTTTGCAGGAACGTTGAAGTATTTTTAGCTGATGAATGGTGAAAACACTGATAGGGAGCATCATATAGCACATGCTGCAGTGCAAACACTATATTGTTCCTGACCTTCTGATCCCATATTACAGATAAAAATAAATTATACAGTGAGTAAGATTTATCTTATGTACAGCCTGTTCGACCACTGACTCCAATCCGATGTGCACAGCACCATGCATCAGGTCGGCTGGGATGTCATACAAATGAGATTTGGTCAGATTATCGTCCTGATTCGTCGAACTGTTGGATTTCATAACTGGCATGATTGATCTAGTACTTTGGCATCAATGATCTAGTACTTGGCATCAATGTGGCCCAGAAGGATTTATTCCCCCAACTAAGTTCAGTGTGATCGATCTTCTGTTCACCCTTTCAAACTATGGAGCTGATTTTGAATTATGTGCATCTACAGCACTTTTCTGTACAGCGCGGCAGATGTAATAACAATCTGGTTAGTAGTCCATCCGGAAAACTTTTGCAGGGTGCAAAAGATCTGACAGAGAAAGGCCTCCCATCTGAGCCCACATGCTGCAAGTAAGTGCTGTAGTCGGCTTACACGGCCATAATGCTCCCATGGCGCTACAACACGACAGGTCAGTTAGTTACATTAGGCCTGATTCTGAGGCATGGAACCATCTAACAATAATCATACAACATGGGATTAGGATCCTTAAATTCAATACAAATCTGCTCGAACAATTAAGCTTTACTGACAGGCATTTCATAAGCCCTTTACTGATATGATAGAACATAGATATTATGTAATATTATAAATGGAAAAATGCTATATTTGTGCCCAAGTAATTTGAACATTCTCCTATTGTAACTCAGCAACAAATGGACTTCATTGTAATATTCCGATCAAAATAAAGGGTGTTTTTTCTTTTGTTATGAAGGATTATAAAATGGTGAGTAACAAGGCCAGATCAAAACTTTTTCTTGTCTCCCAATCGCAACTGAAACCAGAACAACCAGTTCAGGATTATGTGTCCAGGCATCAACACAATTGGATTAACAATTATATTGTATGACTCACACATTTGTTTGAATATAACCATGTGCTCACTGTGATATTTGCTAATTTAGGAAAAGTGCACATTCACTCTCGTCTGTTGTCCTTTATTGTACCTTGACCCAGAGGCATACAAGGCACAGTATATAAACCATCTGCTAGCTAAAATTGTACTCCAGAACGTATCAGTAATAAAGATATAGAAATACTTGTTGTTACACCAGTGCTGTCTGCATCTTGCTTTTGCCTAGTTGTTTAGCAACCAATGTCAAGTATGTGTGACAATTTCCAATGTACAATGAGGATTTTATCTTTTTATGTGAGAGAACATTTTACACATGAAGGTGTATGATGGGCCTAAAGTAAAGAAAAAAGAAACCGTCAAAAGGGTGTTTAGTGGATAAAGGGGCAGATGCACTAACCCATGGAAAGTGATATCGTACCAACCAGTCAGCTCCTGTGAGACTCTGCTAGCATTTGGTGCCTTTTTTCTTGAAAATGCATCTAAACCTGGGTACACACCATACTATTTACCACCACTGGTATCGGGAGCTGATATAGTGGGTACACTCTAGGCCAGTGGTTCGCAAACTTTTTAAAATCACGGCACCCTAGAACATCAGAATTTTTTTAAGGCACCCCTAGTCCAAAAGTTTCTTATTCTGTAAATTGATTTGTATGTCATACATGGGTTTATTTATGGGTGAGGGACAGGATTAGCTTCCACTTGCCTACTTGACCCTCTCCATGAGGGAGAAAATGCTCTGTTTCTGGACTTCCCTGGTAATGTATGATTGCCATCACCTGTGGTGAAACACCTTTACCTAGCTCCCCACAGTTGATGGCAATCATACATTACCAGGGAAGTCCCGAAACAGAGTATTTTCTCCCGCATGGAGAGGGTCAGGTAGGCAAGTATGGATTAGCTTCTGTTTGTCCACATACTTTATTATTGGTAGCCCACCAGCAATGTTTTTGCCTTTTACAATGACCGTAAATAATTTAAATTGCCTCTAGACCGCTAATCCAAGGCACCCCTGCAAGTGTCCCGAGGCACCCCACGTAGCCACGGCACACAATTTGGGAACCACTGCTCTAGACAATACCAATAATATCGTTAACAATATAATTATTAGGCATATTGCTTAAAAAAAAAAAAAACACAGTGTGTACCCAGCTTTAGTCAGCTAGAGTGTGCCTGGAGACTGTGCTGAATAATTTGACATGCAATAATATTATATCTGTGCAACTGAGTCTCTGAATCTGTACATAAAGTGCTACAATGCATCAGACGCAGCTATTTTCCATAAGTTATGCTCTGCTTAATATATACAGACTCAGTCAAACACACAGATAATGAAGTGTCATATATCAAATTAATCAGTCTCCTGATGCATACTAGTTGCATTGTGTTGTGATTTAAGGGGACAGTGTTCTTACCGGAGAACACTGGCCCTGACAGATCGCTCAGCACACAGCGCTGACACATCACTGTGCAGCGCTGTGTGCTGAGTGAGCTACATGGCTCAGCAGTGTCGCCCCATGTGTAGGCTCCATTAGACACATTTTCATCAAATAAAAGTCCGCTGTTAGGAGAGCTGCATGGGGCCCCTGGCAGCTAACTGGCAATAAGCACTCACACTGCGTGATATATTAAGGCTAGATATATGAGATGGCATCTGTATGACAACATGTTTTTCATTTCCTAGTCCAAGTGTATTATCTCCTTACTATCCACAAACAGGGATGAAATCTGACCATAGAGATAAATGCAAGCTGGGCTCTTTTCAAGTAGTACAGTCCCCTCCTGAGCAATAAGATCGGGGCTTGCCTCAGTCAGTAACTGATACATGCAAGTATTACTGGCATGTTTCGCTTGGTCTCCACTTGTCTCAGGTATCATTTCTGTAGGGATGTATCATTTCTGTAGCATTTTGTGTATAAATCATGTACAGGTTGCGTATCCCTTATCCAAAATGCTCAGGACCAGAATCGTTTTGTATAAAGTATTATTCCGTAATTCTGAATATTTTTATATTTGAAATCATGCATTTATGTTGTATAAACACATCAAGCACATGACATGCACACAAATATATTTTATTTGTACAGGTTTTAAAACATAAAGCAAAGTTTGTGTACAATCTCAGGCACTGACGTTGAATGCCATGCAATCATTTTTTGCACATATTTTGTGCCAGTTACATATAATTTCCCCAGTAGTGCCAGTTACAGATGTACCCAGTATTTTACTTTCTGGGATCTATGGTTTTCAGAATAATTTGGATAACAGATATTTGGATAAGGGATACTCAATATGATCAGGGCCGTCTTTCCCATTGGGCTTAATAAGCAGTTGCCCAGGGGCCCAAGGATTGTAAGGGCCCACCACGATGGGGAAGGCGACTCTGCCCTGGGGAACGGCGGCGGGGATCCGGGCAGCAGGGGGGCTGGGAGCGATCTGGGCGGAGGCAGGTCCCGGGTGGCGTGTTGAGGTAGGCGTGGAGACAGGTCCCGGACCGTGTGTGGAGGCAGGTCCCGGCGGCGTGTGTAGACAGGTCCCGAGCGGCATGTGGAGGCACGTCCCGGGTGGCGTGTGGAGGTCCGGGCGGTGGCTGCCAGCAGCGTCCGTGCAGGCAGTGGCGACTCAGACCTTGATGTAGCGCTATTTGTCCGGCAACAGGAAGCGCTGCTGATTTTGAAAAGACTGCAATGCTTCCCGCCCAGTAGCAAATAGCACTACATCAAGGTCTCTGAGTTGCCGCTGCCTTAACTGACCCTGCCACCCGCCGATGCCCGCATTGCTATATCAAGCTCCCAGCCCCCCGCTGCTGCAGCACAGGTGGGTGGAGGGGGGTCGTGAGGGGGGGCCCTCAAATTATTTTGCCCAGGGGCCCACTGTATTGTTAAGACGGCCCTGAATATGATAAGTTAATTAAACATATTCCTGTTTGTTGAAGGACAAACAGGAACAAATTCCTTCATTCAGTATTTACTTTCGGACTTTCAGATACTAAAGCCCCATACACACTGGTCGACTTTCATGTGAAAGCCACTCAGTTTAATCATCTTAGTGTTAAAGTTGCCCAGTGTGTACGGGGCAGCAATTAGTGGTGAGCGCTGCTGCACACTCCCTCTTCATTGCTGCTGCCACTTATCTGCTGCTATTATCAGCAGATGAGCGACAGAGTGGACAGCTTTCTATACCAGTCTGCTATGGAAAGCCGTCCACCCCCAGGGAAAGTTGCTGGCCAGAAGGAAAAATGCTCAGTGTGTATGTACTGAGCGTTTTTCAGCCCAGCGACTTTCCCCATCATCGTTATCCATACACGCTGTTCAATATCATCCAGTGCGTATGGACCTTAGCAATGAGGCTCGCCGGTATTTGACACTTTTTTTAAAAGACCATTTCACAAATGTTAAGAAAGTTAGTTCTGAAAATAAGTTTGAAAGTGTACGTGATATTTGACACCATATACCCGACAAAAATAATAACAATTTCATAATTATTGCACAAACAATATGAGATAAAATGTAGTTAGCGTTCCCTTACAGTAGAAGCTAGAGGTGTTACAGTGAGTGGAAGATAGGAGCACCGGAGGAGGATTTCAGAGCTGTGCCTATGTTATGTAAGGCGATGTCACTGTTCATTTAAGATAAGCTGTTTTCTGCAGTTACACATATATGCTTTTTACGCCTCTTAAAAAAATCATTTTGACATGGTCATGTTCTAAAGTAGAACTGCTAAGCGTTATCTGCTGCTGATGCAGTTTTTGAACTGCTTACGCATTGGAATACAATCATCAGGATATACTGTATTGTTATTATGATCTGTCCAATAAATATAATGAAAGTTGCAGTTTATTTAGCAATATAAATTTGTTGTGCTTTGTTTTGTCATCGTAACCCAGTTGTAATTTGCAGGTGTTAGGTAGCACTTTGCCTGCTCAGTGCTTTTGGAAATACTTTCAGGTTTTCATGACTATGGGCAGTATTCAATGAAAAAAATTTGCCGTGCATGGCGAGAGATTTTTTCTCTCGCCATGCACTCGCCCTGTTCCGGAGGGCTCGCTGCCACTCCTGCTCCCTCTATTCAATGTGGTTAAGACTCGCCGCCACTCGCGGCGAGTCTTAACCCCGCAGCGGACGAGCGTCCGCGGCAGGGAGCTGGCAGGGAGCCGTGGGACGGTGGCAGCCAGGGAGATTAAAGTCTCCCTGGCTGCCCCAGAACATATGTGGAGGGGAGGTGGGCTCCCCGGGACCCAGGCAGCACAAGCTGCTCCCCCTCCCTAGTATTCACTGCACCCGATCGTGCATATGTAATGATCGGATGCAGTGAATATATGAATATCTAATGAGTGTCTCGAGAGCTCCGGCCCCCTGCTAGCTGCTCTGTGTAAAAAATTTTTTTTTTTTTTTTAAATATATATTTTTTTTAATTAAATATATATTCATGTGCTATAAGCACATGGATAAAAATAACATGCCCCTTCACAGAAAAAAAATCCTGATTTTTTTTACACCAAAATTAAAAAAAAAAAACTTTCAGTTTAAAAGTTCACATTCCAGCTCTCCATGAAAAGATGGAGAATTGCTACACAGAGAGAGACGGCGAAAATCAGTTAGAAAGACGGCGAATATTTCACATTGAATAGGGTGGTTCACTTTTAGAGAGCAAAATGCTCCTTCTAACGCAAAAATAGCACAAATTCGCCATAAAACAGGGCGAATTTTTGTCATTGAATACTGCCCTATGTATGTACAGGCAGCATGTACATACATCATTATCAGTCTGATTCCGAGCTGCACAACAGTCAGGCTGCGTTGCTGGCTTGTAGATAAATGCAGATAGCCACATGTGTGCAGTGTTGGCTGAATATGCGGCTAAGATATATTTGAAGCTTGGTTTGGACGCATGCACATTGCGATTAATTGTAAGATACATTCGCAGACTGTACATCTCTAAATTAGCCTCTTTAAGGGCCAGATGCACTAAGCTTCAAAAAGTGATAAAATGGGGAGTGATAATCAACCAGTCAATCAGCTCCTACCTGCCATGTCACAGACTGTGTTTGAAAAATGTCAGACAGGAGCTGATTGGTTGGTTGTTTATCAATCTCCATTTTATCACTTTTTGAAGCTTAGTGGATCTGGCCCCCAGTCATTAAGTAAAGAAGTTAGTATTGAGCGCTCTGTCACTATCAACATATTTCTGTACCTGGTGTGAGTCCTATTGGACCCACACCCTGCACTCATTATAAACACACCCATGGCTGGTGATGCAGAAAGAGTAGGTACATAGTTCAATGCAGATAATGGGTCTTGGCATCATTTAGGCTTAAGACTAAAAAAAAGTTTAATTAAACATGTCTAGAAGTACTACAGAGAAAGTATCCATGTGGAAATATTTCATGAAGACATTCCCATGCAGGCAGGGACAGAGATAAACTTGTGCACTATGAATGGCCCTCATTCAAGTGTGGAAGGAGTAGCGATGGACCTGTACTATGCATGTGTAGTACAGGTCTGAGACATGGGTCGCACTTAGGCATCAGACTGTCAGTGATCAGACGTGTCACCGTAGGGACCAGGGGCTAGATTCTCTAAGCTTCAAAAGTGATAAAATGGAGAGTGTAAACAGTCAGCCAATCAGCTCCTACCTGCCATGTCACAGACTGTGTTTGAAAAATGTCAGGTAGGAACTGATTGGCTGACTGTTTATCACTCTTGAAGCTTAGAGAATCTGGCCCTGTGTCTGGATCTCTGCCATGGGTCACGCAGCCGGGAAGATCCGATATTGTGTCCTTGGATTCAGTTCAGATCAGCAATGCATGCAGGAAGTGTGATCTTCCTGCTGCATTACCATGTTAGAGCTATCACTGCTCCATCTCTGTGTGCATCAGCAATAGTCCCTCCATAGACATCTGAATGTGGGCCAATGTGGCCTCAAACTAGCTGGAATACAGTAGCAGTACCACCTGCTTTGTGCACATTAAACTAAATGCAGGAATGTATGCATCTATGCAACCTCACTGCTCCTAGCCATACACTTGGATTTATTATCAGTGTGTACTTGCCACCACTATGGCTGGTGGAGGAGATCCATCTGAAAGCAGGCATATCTTTGTACGTAGCACACAAGTTTGGTGCCATGGCCTTGCTAAACATATCACATATGTCTGTTTTCTGTTACTTCCTAAGTACATCCTTTCAGCCACAAACACTTACAGTATGTAATTAAGGGGTAGACGTATGAAGCAGTGATAAGGGAGGAGAATTGAGCCAGAGGAGAAGTGGCTCATGACAACCAATCAGCATGAAGTAACATCAATAATTTGCATAATATAAAATTATACATGGCTCACTTCTCCTCCCTTATCACTGCTTCATACATCTACCCCTAGGTTCTTGTGATCACGTTCCTATGGAGCATCCATACTGTAGATCCAGGACTGTTATGCTTTCTGCATCATCAGCGGGTGTGGATTATTTGAAAGTCATTGTGTAGATAAAAAGTCAAAAGGCCAACATGCAGTAGGTTGATAGGGTCAAAAGGTCGACATGGGAACATAGACACATGAAAAGGTGGACATTATTTATTCAAATATTTTTGGTGTAAATGTCGACAACATGGACCCCGAATTTGTGTAACCTATACCCTCGCATGGCTTCGCTTGCCATACTTCAGACTTGCTGCATCACTGCGATTATCACACTATTAGATTCTGCCACTATGCCAACATGTATGGCGAAAAAATAAAAAAACAAGCCCGTTGAAATATTTTGAATGAAAAACTTATGTCGATCTTGTTATGTGTCTAACAGTTTGAACCTGTTGACATTTTGACCCTGTCTACCTATTGCCTGTTGACCTATCGTATGTTGACCCTGTTGACCTTTTGACCCTGTTGGCCTATTATACATCAACTTTTTGGGGTAGACCTATTGACTGTACATCTAGACACTATAGATCTAGCAATCGGAGCAGCTTCCGCTGTAATATGCTTTATTTGAAAGCTTCCTAAAAGTGCAGTAATCACATGTATTTGGGAACACAGCGACACAGTGCCACCTTTGCTTAGTAAGAGCTTACTGAAGAATATAGCATACTTTACTACTTGATCATAGCAATTATAATAATATATGTCTGAAACACTACATGCAGATCTACACTCAAAAGGAACAAGCATAATATTTATATAAAAAAATGTCCAATTTGTTAAGGCCCTATCTCACCCGATTGTGGAGGATCGAGCCAAGTGATCGGGTGAAATAGACCCAAATTGCGTAGTGTATGATATCAGATCTGATCCGATGTGCGGCACCATGCGCATTGGATTAGATATGGAGGTTGGACAGTCTGCACATAAGATAAATCTTATGTGCAGCCGTCAGTGCGGCAGGGAGCGAGGTTTGGGGCAGCGGGTCTCTGGTGCAGCGGGTGGGGACCAGAGAGCATGGTCCGAGGGACCGGACAGCAGGGTCTGAGGTTGCAGCGGGAGAATAGAAAAAATTCTATTCAAAAGACTGGGCTCTCAGCCAATCAGCGGCCACCCAGTCTTTTGAATAGGACTTTTTTCTATTCTCTCGATGCTACCCTGGTCCCTGCTCTCTGGTCCCCGCTCCCTGCCTACCGCTACCCCGGACCCTGCTCTCATGCCGCTACCCCACCTGCAGCTCCGATTTATCACATATAAAAAATGTTCCAAATCTTATCAAGCTCTCCTGGGGAGCTGCCGGGGGAGCTCAGGGAAAGTCGTCGGCCTAATGTATGAGGGGCATTATTTATTTATTTATTTTGTCTCTTTCTCTATTCATGGTAAAATATTGCTTTAAGTATTTTAAAAGAGAATATATCATAATATACAATAATACTGTGCCATCATTTTTTAAATCTCTAGAATTACATTTCTGCTCACTGTATCACTGCTGTAGCAATTGCATTGTGTTCCCCAGTGATCTGTAATTGCATTAAACCAGGGGTTCCCAATCTTTTTAGAATCACGGCACCCTATAGTAGCAGAATTTTTCCACGGCACCCCTAGGCCCCCCCAAAAATATATAAAATGAAGTAGATTGTGTTAATATGTGTTTCTTAGGTTCAGTTATGTGGTAAAGGGCAGGATTTGCTACTGATAGTACACATTTTATGATTGGCAGCCACCAGCACTGGTTTTGTCCACAAATAATTGATCATAAATAATTTGAATTGGTCCTGGACCACCAACCCGTGGCACCCCTGCAAGTGTCCCGAGGCACCCCAGGGAGCCACGGCACACAGTTTGGGAACCACTGCATTAAACTATTATTTTGTGAACAAGTATTAGCTGTGCTTGATTGAGAATGATAAGCATCACTGCAAAGAAACATCATTAGATCAGATATATTTATGAGCCAATTATAAGAGTAAATGGGGAAAAAAGTGTTTGTTTTTTTAAATTGCATTTATTTTAGGAAATTTAGAGTTATATCCATAACAACAGAATTATCATGAGGCATAACAAACAAAACAAATAACGGTACTCTTTACCTAGCACGGCGCCCATCGCGGTCATCGCGGGCATTGAATGCACTAAAAAATCGGGTGCGACGCGACCGACGCGATGCCCGCGATTTCCCATAGGGAACAATGTTAATTTTCTCAATTGACCCGATTTTACTGTTCAATGCCTCAATTGACACGATTTTTCCATAGGAAACAATGTTAAATGGCCCAAAGAGGCCAAATAGCCACCCTGAAGTGTGAAATGGCCCCCACAATTGTTAACGCCACCCCACGATCAACGTGAACCTGAAGCGTGGCGAGCGCAGCGAGCCCGCGAGGGGCGGCGGTACGCGTCCTACGACCTTTTCATACCCCCACTATCCACGTCGGCGTGGAGTTGAGAATAGAATAGTGTGGCGAGCCACCGAGCCCGAAGCGTGGCGAGCGGACGCGGATACCTGTGAAGCCCGCGAAGGGACGCGTTTACCTGTGAAGGTATCCGCGTCCCCTCGCGGGGCACGCTGCGCTCGCCACGCTTCGGGCTCGGTGGCTCGCTACACTCGCCACACTATTCTATTCTCAACTCCACGCCAACGTGGATAGTGGGGGTATGAAAAGGTCGTAGGACGCGTACCGCCGCCCATCGCGGGCTCGCTGCGCTCGCCACGCTTCGGGTTGACGTTGATCGTGGGGTGGCGTTACCAATTGTGGGGGCCATTTCACACTTCAGGGTGGCTATTTGGCCTCTGTGGGCCATTTAACATTGTTTCCTATGGAAAAATCGTGTCAATTGAAGCATTGAACAGTAAAATCGGGTCAATTGAGAAATTTAACATTGTTCCCTATAGGAAATCGCGGGCATCGCGTCGGCCGCGTCGCACCCGATTTTTAGTGCATTCAATGGCCGTGATGCCCACGATTTTTTTACCTGCGATGCCCACGATCAAAATCGTGGGCGCCGTGTTAGGTAAAGAGTACCCAAATAACAATAGAGAACAGACTGAGGCAACCATATACAAATAGCCCACAGGTTTATAAACGCTATATGATATGGCATAGTAGCGACAAAATGCGTGCCTGAAAGCGCCATTCAGATCACCGCAATAGACAATCGAAAAACAGTAGAGGCGAATGCTTACAGGAAGCAAACAAGTTCGAGCCCTCCCAAGAGGATCAATGAAACTCTGTATTAAATTATAAACAATTTTAAAAGGAAATACCTCTGCTATCATATAATAAACCAGGCCACACAAACAGCAACCTGTCTCATTTAAGTGTACATATAGCATATAAGTATCAATATATATATATATATATATATATATATATATATATATATAAATTATAAAATAACCGTAATCAAGTCAGCCAATGGCTCTGAAGGATGGGCAAAAAAACCTTAAGAACTCCCACCCCCCTAAATTCTGCCCCAACTTGTATAACCACACCTCAACTCATGTCATCCCTGGAACCAGTGTTCCCTCTAAGCTGTGCGCACGTGCGCGAGCACATAACTCGACGAGCGTGCGCACAGACATTACTACAGAGCGCACAAAGCAGCAGTGGTCCCTTTTTGCAGTTGTGGACTCAATTAATGTGTGTTTCACCCATTAACTACATTGTGTGCTGTGTTTTGAATGTTTAAATGTTTAATATAATTTTGAAGTAAAGTTAACACAAATGCTGAACGTCATTTTCCAGTTATATATAAGTGACCCCCCCCCCCCCCCCAAATTTTTATTTCCTTCCAAAGTTGCACAACCAAAATCTTTTGCCGCACACAGCCTTCATAAAATTAGAGGGAACATTGTCTGGAACCCCTAAATATCCTACCCCAGCTTGACAAAGCTACCTAACCCCCAACCACCAAACCCAAAGAAGTATATGAGGCCATTTAAACCCATTTGCCCTTGGGCAAGTAAAAAACTAATACAGGATTCATGGGCCACAATGAAATCCCAAAAGTAAAGCCCCGTACACACGGAGGGATCATACTGAGCGAGGTTTTGCCTATTATTTATAGGCAAAACCGCATGTTCTTGCAGGAAAGATAGTGCAAGCATTGGCATGTGGGAGCGAGCTCGCCATCGTTGCAGGGGATACACACAGAGCGTTCCGTGCTCCATTTCTGAGCGATCTAGTCAGATCGCCCCGTGTGTATGCCCCTTAAGAAACAAGACTGAAGGATAAAGGAACAGCGCAATCCATGGAGACATTAGAATAATAACAAATACATATATATATAGAATATATTAACAAAATCATCAGGCAGAATATAAAAAAAATTAAAACATAGCAATATGTTAATAAAAACAGATTAAACAGAAAATAAAAATAATAAATCAAATACAGTAAAATGAATAAATGAGGGCAAGCTGCACACACTTAGCAATGGTACTAACAGTGATGGACACTTGCCAGGATGAGGAAAAGGCCTGTAGACAACTCCAGGATCTGAGAAGCCAGAGCCAGACAATGAGGCAAGGCAGCATCCCAGAACTCCCCTGGACCTCCACAGAAGCAGAAAGGCCAGAGGAGATATAACTGGGTAAATCAGTGTGTGATAGGTTATATAAACATGAGCGTCAAGTTGGAGTGTGCCAATATCAGCGCTTTATTCCCTGCCTGTCCATGCCACACCCCCAGGGGAAAAAAAGTATTTTACTGGTTTGGCCTGCATTATGTATCAGTGTGCAGAATATTCTTTATTGTGATGGCCAAAAACTACCCAGCAGTGCCCAGAATTTCATCCACAGTACTGTATACCAATATTTTTTTGAGGTTACCCTGCTGATTCGGGCACTATTTAGAATTATTTGTTTTATAGATCACTAAATTGTTGAACGATTTTTACCATAAAAGTTAAATCTCTTCAGCAGCAGAAATGGTGGTGTGACTGTGTAATCACACCTAATTAGGTGGTGATCCTACAATACGTAGGTCTCCAACTACAGAGATAAAGAACTATATCCAATATTCTGCGCTAATTTTAACAAGGTGCATAATGGTCTGAATTAATACTATACACCAGGGGTTCCCAATCTTTTTCTCATCACGGCACCCGAGTATCAGAATTTTTCCAAGGCACCCCTAGGCCCCCAAAAATATATATAAAATTAAATAGATTGTGTTTATATGTGCTTCTTAGGTTCGGTTATGTGGTAAAGGGCAGGATTTGGTTCTGATTGTACACATTTTATGATTGGCAGCAACCAGCACTGGTTTTTTCCTGAAATAATTGATCATAAATAATTTGAATTGGTCTTGGACAATCAACCCGAGGCACCCCTGCAAGTGTCCCGAGGCACCCCAGGGAGCCTAGGCGCACAGTTTGGGAACCACTGCTATACACAATCAAATAGTTTTTTATTTATAAAAAAATAATAAATATAACAATGCAAATAAAAAATGAAAAATGTATAAAAAAAAATGAATATACAATAGAAATGTAATGCTCATATGTTTCTTAAGGTGGCCACCTATCATTCACAGTTAGACATAATTGGTTGTCAATGCAATCATATAAGCATATGTGCACAAATAATATATTAAAACTGCATAAAATTGACCCCGTTTTTTGATTGGTAATAATCTCCCCTCTATGGGGTGTATTCAATGCCGCGGCGAGCGGCCAGCGAGGGGGTTAAACAGCGAGGATTGCAGAAAACCAGCGATCCTCGCTGTTTAACCCCCGCGCCGGCCGCTCGCACTATTCAATGTTCTGGGGAAATCCTCGCCGTCACAGGACGGCGAGAATTCCCCAAAACAGCGAGACCCGCGGCTAATGCAGGAAACTCACTGTATTTAGCCGCGAGTCTCGCTGGTTCAGGAGCCACATACGCTAATTCCCCCTCGCTCAAAAAATGGAGCGAGGGGAAACTGGCGTATGAGGGGGCTGCGTTGAATACTGTCAGGGTGAGTGGTGACAGCGAGCAGGAAGCTATGCTCGCTGTCACCACTCGCCCACAGCTTTTGAATACCTGCCTATGTATATGGAGAAGAATGTCCCAATCGATGAGCCAGATCTAATGAAGCAAAAAGTCCAGTACTTATAAGTAACCAGTCTGTGTGTATTTATATCTCCACTAATTAGCGCAATACTCACAAGTTCCAAAATAGACAAATAGCTTGAGTAATGTTGACGCAGGGAGGCAAGAAGGCTATTCCATGCAAAGTTCACTGCCCTCTGTTCTACTACCTGCTAATAGAAGGTGATGGGGGTGAGATGCCAGGAAAGAAGACTAGCACACCGGCAGTTGTCGTCAGTCCAGTTTGCCGCATCTCTCACACCTGTACACCTGCCTTTTTTTATTATCACCTCCCTTTTTTATTTTTATTTTGGAAGTGGTAACTATACCTCCCCTGTGTTACAGGAGGAGTAATAAATTACCATCACTACTCCAAACTATTGGATTCTGTTACTAACATACTGTATTTAACATAATCATTGCTGGATGCCTATTCACTAACCAGTATGAGGTCCGCCATAAGATTTCTGTATTTATATTTAAAATCATACAGTTCTTGTTATTATTATCATTTTATACAGCACCCATAGCGCTGTCTTAATTCGGTTTTATACAGCACCCTTTAGCGCTTAGTTTTTCAGTTTTTTTCTTTCGTTTCAATTCTGATCAGGCGAGCTATGATGGCAAGCAGTGCCTATTGCTTACCGTCATAACCCATCCTCAGTATTCAACTGACCCCCTGCACTCGTGGTTTCCACCTCGCTATTTCTGCATTAGCCGCGAACCTTACTGCTTGGGGGAATCCTTGCCTTCCTCTGATGGCGAGGATTCCCCCGGAATGTAGAAAAGGGCGAGTACCCGGCGAGGGGGTTAAACGGTGCGGATGGCTTGTTTTCGATGATCATCGCTGAAAATAGGCCATCCTCGCCATAAATACCCCATCGCCCACTCTATGATAGTAAAGTATGAAACTCCACCATTTTTTTTTAAGTGAAAAACTCACCTTTTTCATGTCGACCTTTTCCCATGTTGACCTGATGCATGTCAACCTTTTCCATGTGTCGTCATTTTGACTAATAGTGGTCAACCTATTGACTGTCAACATAATTACTGTTGATTTATCGATTGCATCCCAATCTTTATACTGTGTCTATAAGGTGTATTTGGAGCTTGCATTCTGTGTTTATACTTATGGTCCCATGCCCAAAATATCATTATGGTGCTTGACACGGATTTCTTCTTTGTCAGTATAGACGCCTTGGTGTACCATCCAAGTATGGGAATAATCTTTACCAAGGCATTGAGGTATTGTTGCCTTATTGCAGTATACTAGTAACAGCCCTCAAATCCTCTGACTGCCTTTGTACTATACAGTAGCAAACTACAGCCCTTTGATGAAATCCAACATGTTGAGGAACCTGAATCCCAGTGCTAGAATTGGCAATCACTGAACCCCACAAATTGCAGATTTAGTAACACCATCATCAGTGAACAGCACAATTTCCACCATTGATTCCTTATGTATACTGTACGTCCCATTAATTACATTGAATTGCTTAGTGCAGGATATCTCCCTCATATCCTAGTAGTCCAGTTTTATTCGGGTATTGGTCAACAGTTTAGGTCAACAGTCAATAAGTCGACCACTATTAGTCGACAGGCAAAATGTGGACACATGGAAATAGTCGACATTGTCAAAAGGGCGACATTAAAAAGGTCAGAATGAAAAGGGTCAACATGGGTTTATTAAGGTTTTTTTTATTTTCTATGTCAACATGGACAGTGTACTGCGTCTCCTCGCAGGGTGCGCTGTGCTCGCCATGCTTCGGGCACGGTGCTTTTCTGCCCTCATCTCACTAATATGTTCCCCCACCAAATTTTCTTTAAATGTAATAAATTGTCAAAAAGACTCAATTAAAAGGCAGTAACAATAGCTATAAAATAGTATAAAGCATAAGAATAAAGCTCTCTGTAATTTATGTAAGTGCATTGGTCTTTACATGGAACCGAAGCATTCGTATACTATGAAATACCAGTAGCGCATTAGAAAGTCAGCTGATCGATACAATTTCTGACATGTTACGCCATAGTCTAGAGGGGAAGGATTGTTTTCTATTACACAGTAAATCTTGTGACCTTCTGAGTTCAAGGAACCTTAGTAACTCACATTATCTGCTGAAAAATAACCTTATTTAAATTGTGTAGACTACACATTATTCATTTGTTGCCTGTTCCCAACTTTCCTTGTTCCTCTTACATAACCAACTTGGGTCATCAGTCTTGCCAGTTTATTAGAGTTCAACATTTAACTGTGTACAAAGGTTACTATAGAGCATTCCGTTTTATCTCCAACTCCAGCTGAGCTGAGAAGGAAATAGAGACAAAACAAACCTGTATGCTTCAAATTCAGCCACAGTTCTTTAAGGGTAATTTGGTATAGGTCACATGTTTCCCACTGAGTACTCTGGAAAACACATTTTAGTCACCGAAATTTATTTTCTTGAACCCAACATACTAAAATGACAGCTTATAGTATGCTTGACTTACATGTGGACAATTATCAGGCAGCCATCTTGCTGCAGATACTGTTCATCATTATACAAACAACATGCTGTAGCTAATGGATTTTTAATATGTTTCTATTTTATGTAAGTTTGTGAATAGATGTTACATTTGTTTTTTTTATCAAATAATAAAGAAAGCATCCAACCTCACACACTTTTTTCCATTTGCTAGATATTCTCTGTAGCAAAAATGGAACAAACTAACATGTTCTTAATGGAGCCACACTCAAAATGTAAGGAGTGAGCATATTTAGACCTGATATTTAGAGGGGTCATACATGGATGGCAACCCAGAGGTGTAACCCAGAGATGTAACCCACTGTCTGAGAGTGTGAGACCTGGGTTTTGGGGATTACTACACAGGGAAAGGCACTGATTGGCTCTCCTGGTGGGGTGTTGGCTGATTGGCTGGGAGGGTGTGGCACTGGTGCTGGCCTCTGAGGTCATTAGGGAGCTGGAAGGAGCAAGAGGAGAGAGCTGCTGGCAGTGAGAGGGGCGGAGAAATTCTGGAAACAGGTATCATGTACCTAACATTATATGAAAATAATAAAACAAAACTTGTTTACAACATATCCTTGTGTCATACCATGGTTAATGCAATGCAGTGAGCTGTCACCACCCACTTTTCCTGACATGATCTCTGTGTGCCTTTAACCACTTGAGTGGTATGCCTGGAAATTTTCCGGGCTCAGCTGTGCTGCCGCAGTGGGCTGTCCCGGAACATTTCCGGGCATACCACTAACATCAAGGTGTGCGCCAGTGGTGTCCACTGGCGCATCACCTGTCCAGGCACCCCCCAACGATTCTTCCGTCGCTGCCCATTACCTCTCTGCTCCAGGCTACCTCATACCCCGGAGGTTCCCTGCCGCTGCCCCCGCCGCCATTATTTGCAGGAGGCAGGTTCGGGGTGGCTCGGGGGGACTCGGGAGCACTCAGAAAATCAGGCGCCCGAGTCCTCGTGAGCCACCCTGAACAACCCCGAGCCTGCCGCCTGCGGTCACTGCAGTGATTGACAGCTGGGGTAGTGGCAGAGGAGCTCCGGAGCGGAGGTGAGTGGGGTGCCCGAGTAAGTGGGTGGGAGGGAGCCTATGCTCTGTGGTGGGTTTTGCTGGGGCATCCTGCCCTGGTAGGTTTGCCCTGCCCCAGCAAAACCCACCACTCAAGGGGTTAAAACTGTCTTTTTCTTATGACACACAGTATGTTGAGGGAAAAATCATGCTTCTGTGTGAAAGGCGTTGACACAGGAAATACCCCGTTTTTTTGTGCTGTGTGAAAGGGGTTCAGAGCTTTTTAGCTGAGTCTTTCGGGTTTTTGGGGTTTTTCTGTTTTAAAGTGTTATAAAGGGTGTATTCAATACACCTATGCAATACTTCCACTTTCAATAGCATTAAAAGCAGTTTCTGGCAAAACAAGTCTGACTTTTTTAAAGTCGGATCTGTTGAGAAAGATAGCCTAGCGTCAGTAGCAGTTTCTTGGAATGGGCCGCGGATTGTTGAATTCTCATCCATTTTCTACAATTTGCAACCCTTTTCACCAATCTTCAGACTTTCTGACAGTCGGATCATTGAATTTTGCCATCGAAAGGAACAAAAATTACCTGGGATTCCAACTGTGAGAATCCCAGATTGAATACCCCCATAAACTTCTAAACCTTTAATGCATAAATGCCCATTAATCCATTTAAAAAAGTTTTGGGGTCATCTATTGTAAATTAACACATCACCATTAAGAAATTCATCCCTGTATAGTAATAGGTTACGGGATATTACATGTGACTACCTGTTTGCAGTGGTACCTATGAAAATGAGGTGTTTTACCTTGTTTTGTGCAGATTCATTTACATTAACAGATAATGTATGAAGTGCTCTATTCTAACAATACACCAAATGTATAGATTACAGTCATTTTAATATTATTTGATTTGCTGAGTCATATTATAGCAATCACAGAGCTATGGTAATATATTCCCTCTCTAACATGAATACTGTAGCTGCCCCGTAAGCTATTTACATCTCAGTCCACATGGCTTTATGCAATTAATGACACAACAAGCGGAACTGATCCTATGTTTAATCCTCACCATTGTGATGAGTAAGATATAATTATCTATAATTATTTTGATACTAAATTTGCGTTGCTTGACTAGTGGCCCATCTGTTCATTCAAATTATTGTTATTTATAGAAATTCATTTTAGTTGCCTAATGGAACGTTCAACACTCACTGTGTCTTTACAGAACACACAGATAGTAAATTGTGCTATTGTGTATTGAAGTATTTAGTAACATATCTTTCAGTAACCTACAATTGCAATGTTTAGTCTATTGGCATTAAGGATATGCTGTGAAAGGTTATGCATGAGTCTCCAGGTCCGGCAATAGAGGCGTACAGATGTACCAGGCTCTGACACTGTGAGATGCTACAACCACTGAGGAGACCACAGAGACCAGTGTACTGTAGCACTGCACGGTACAGGCAAGAGGAGGAACTGGGAGTGAAACAGCTGGAGGAGGGACTGGGAGCCTCATAGTCACGGCAGCCAGGGACTGGGAGTTTTTGCAGCCAGACTAGGAGCCACGGAAATATATATATATATATATATATATATATATATATATATATATATAGCAGGAAGGGGATGGTCCGGCACTCCGCTCTTTGCAGGGTATATGTGCCTTCAGCCAGTATTAGGTAATGGCTGTGTGGGGTTTGCTGCGGCACAAACAGAGTTGAGACAGCTATGCAAAAAAGATTAGGTTTAATGTGTAACAACACATGTCTCTGTGCCCGACGTTTCGGGGTCCCGTGTGCCCCGTTTTCAAGGAGCACACGGGACCCCGAAACGTCGGGCACAGAGACATGTGTTGTTACACATTAAACCTAATCTTTTTTGCATAGCTGTCTCAACTCTGTTTGTGCCGCAGCAAACCCCACACAGCCATTATATATATATATATATATAGAGAGAGAGAGAGAGAATCAAGAAAAAGGCTGGCACTCCGGGGTCTTTTGAAAACGTGCTGTATTAATGGCAAAAACGACCAACGTTTCGGGGGGGTCCCCCTTTGTCAAGGTGCGTGGTTATCACTTGCATACTTGTGTACAGAGGTGCAAACATTGGATGCACAGTGGGCTAATCTACCATCTGAGAAACCAACCCTATGATTTCACAGCATGGTTGTTGGAAGTAATGTGCCGAAGTTGTAACCAGTGGAGGCTCCAGGGGTGGGGCCACAGCTCAGTCCAAATTTCAAATTGTACTCACTGGCAAGTGGAGTGCTTCTTTGAATTTTGGACTGTGCTACAGATCTACCTCTGCACCTACGGCTGGTTGCAACTGCATATAGGATCACATACACAAGCTGTGACACGTTCCAGAAACAGTTATGAGACACCTGTGTTTGAGTCACTACTCCCCAATTACCTGCCATAAACAGACCCTTAATGTCAATCACTTTGTGAATTAATCCTATGCGCCTGCCCATTGCAGTAAATGAGCAGGGCAGCATATATGCAGTCGCTCCACAGCATAACAAACCAACATTGCACCCATCTCTGGATCAGGCCTATGATATCTTATCCCAACCTATGACAGAGTGTTGGACTCAGGGGAGCAGGGGACTCAATGTAATGATTCATATGGGCTGTTAATAAGGTGGCTAAAAATAGCAGGATCATAAGAGAAAATGGCAAAGTTCAATTCAATGTAATGATTGACTTGAAATTTGGTTGAGGCTTTGCTCAATGCACATTTCCATATTGTTCGACCTCTTTTCACAGCTAGATGCACTTCTATTGAGATGACCTTGGTGTATATTTAGTAAAGTGAGGGTTTTTTAAACGTAGAGATGTTGCAATAACAACCAATCAGATACTGGGCAGTATTCAATGAGAATTTTGACGATGTGCAGCGAATCCTGTTTAGGATTCGCTGCACATTCGCCACTGCCCGCCGCGTTCCGGAGCCTCGCCGGCTCCAGTATTCAACGAGTCGGGCTCACTGCCCCTGACCGGCGAATTTTAACTCCTGCGGCGATGCCGCAGGGAGCCTTAGGACGGCGGCAGGCAGGGAGATGGAAGTCTCCCTGCCTGCCCCAGAACGTTTGTGGGGGGGAGGTGGGCTCCCCGGGAGCCAGGCAGCACAGGCTGCCCCCCGGAATAGCCAACAGGGGACCGGGTATTCACTACACCCAATCGTGCATATGTAATGATCGGGTGCAGTGAATATATGAATATCTAATGAGCGGCTCGGCTCCCGGCCCCCTGCTGGCTGCTCTGTGTAAAAAAAATAATATATATATATATTTTAAATTAAATATATATTCATGTGCTTACAGCACATGAATAAAAATAGCATGCCCCTCCTCAGAATACAATTCCTGATTTTTTGACACCAAATGTAAAAAACAAAACACTTTATTTTAAAAGTTCACATTCCACTTCACCATAAAAAGATAGCGATTGCTACTCGGTGAATCATGGCGATAAAAACCTTGAAATGTATTTGCCATCTGGTCATTGAATAGGGTGATTTACCGTTTTAGTCAAAAAAATCGCCGTACAGCACGAAAATAGCACAAAAGCGCCATAAAACATTGAATACTGCCCTATATCTATTACTAGTAAGCCCACTCAAAGCAAATACTTTGAAAGCTAGTCTGCTACCTTGTGATTGCCTCTGTGTTTGTGCATGTGTGAGAGAAAGAAATGTAGTTTAACTCGATGCCAACAGATGGCAGTGTTTCAGAGACACACAATCAGACACTAGATTCTCTAGAAGATTAGTAAAAATTGGATTGGTTGCTGTGGGCAACATCTACACTTCTAGAAACTGTACTTTGGAAATGTATAGTATACATTGATGAGGTAATCCATTCATTTTAATTTGGAACACTGTTATATATCTTTAGATGTTTCTTAAAAAAATATTCTTCCTCATTTGTCTTATTTTTTTACACCAGTAGTAGTTTTTACAAAGTAGTAATTTTGTTGTTTATATTCCCAGTTATCCACCAGTTTATCCAGAGCATTTCTCCTATCATCCTTATATTGCCTCCAAACACCTACAATTCAATCCTGATCTCTGCAGATTAATGTTAATCCTAGTATTCAAAATCCTCACCTAAAGTATTAATATGAACTTAAATAGCACTGGCAAAAAAAAGCTGAGATCAACAGGATGACAGATTAATGATTCCAAAATCTATTTTGTGAACGACAGTGACCTCTTATACGCCATAGTATCAGGCTCTCATTAATGCCCTACATGCATAAAGAAACCAGTAGTAATTTAATTTGTTATATTTACATAGCAAAAGAGAAATGGGTGAGCAAAAAAACAAAATATGGATATTACCAAACATCAACCTGAGCTCAAATTGGCAACAGATAAAGGGCGAGATGTAGTAAACTTCAAAAGCGATAAGAGGGAGAGTGATAAACAGCCAGCCAATCAGCTCCTGCCTGACATTTTTCAAACCCAGCCTGTAACATAGCATGTAGGAGCTGATTGCTTGGCTATTTATCACTCTCCATTTTATCACTTCTGAAGCTTAGTGCATCTGGCCCAAACACTGTTAAAAATATGTGGTATTCCTGGGGTATTATAAAAAACACACCCATTTGCAAGTTTAGGGCCAGATGCACTAAGCTTCAAAAGTGATAAAAAGGAGAGTGATAAACAACCAACCAACACAGTCTGCGACATGGCAGGTAGAAGCTGATTGGCTGACTGTGACTCTCCATTTTATCACTTTTGAAGCTTAGTGCATCTGGCCTTAGGTGTTAAAAACTGAGTTCTTGTTGGTAAGGGATATACTGTAAGTGTTGCCAGTATTAGAATAAGTTCCAGTGTAATACCCAGCTTGGGGTGAGATAATTACCCTGTTGGGTGGCTCAGATGCCTCTGTATTTGTCCGTGTATTTTTGCAAGTCTTCCTCGCAGAGGTGAACCTCAGAAATTTGGCGCTGGTTCGGAACTAAAACAGAAAGCTCAGACCTGTGTCACAAGGAATACATGTAATCATGACATTTATAAAACTAATAAAAAAATTATTTAGAGCTGTATATTGGGGTTTATGTACTGTATGATGAAACATTTAAACAAATTCCATTACAGTGTATTACAAAACGACTATATTTCTCTTAATAGAAAGAGGGGGGGAGACACCGTTATCTTCTGCTTCAGAGTCCAATTGATTCCATAGCACCGCTATGGTATAAAGCAGCGGTTCTCAAACTGTGGGTCCTGACCCCAAAGTGGGTCCCGACCTTCTCAGCACCCCAAAGTGGATCCCGACCTTCTCAGGAGGGGGGGGGGGGGGGGGTGTTTATAAATATTAAATATCCAGAACCGGCCTCCAGGCAAAATAAAACCTTTTTGTATAGTTTACTAGGTATTAAATACTCATTTTTACCAACAAATATTTAGAAATTAGTAGGTCTGCCTCCTACACTCTTATGAAATGTTTACTTCTTAGTTTTGAATAATGTGAAAGTTAATGATGTACATGCTAATTGAGGACAGATGAATTCACCTCCCCGATTACTATAGATATATAAACCCATAAACTGGGCCATGAACACACACCCTGAAAAAGCTGTTTGCTATGCAGCGAAACGCGTCAGGTGGACATGTGCCATTCTACATACTACCCAGTCACCCAGACACCGTTGTCTTCTGCTACAGAGTCCATTGAATCCATAGCACCACCGTGACTGTGCACCAGGAACCTGCCCTCATTCATTGGTATAAAGCAGCAGTTCTCAAACTGTGGCTACTGACCCCAAAGTGGGTCCCGACCTTCTCAGCATGGGGTCGCGACTCCATGTTGCTGACCATTAGGCTGATGACTTTTGTAATCTCATTCAGTGATTCAAGGAGTCTGAAACATCTGTTGAACTGTCTGTTATTTTAGACACCTCCCATCATTTTGTGCCACCACAATGCTGCCGTGTATGTGCTGTTACCTTCTGCAGTAACTTGCTGGGGTCCTGTAATTATTTTTATTGTCTAATGGGGTCCCATAGCAAAATAGTTTGAGGACCCCAGGTATAAAGGGAGACCGGCATATTCAGCTTGCTGCAACCATACAGCCTCTGCCATCTCACCGGAGGAACGCCACCTCGACACTCATTGGAGGCATTTGCATCCCGTTGGTACCAACAGACTTTTGCACCCCCAAAAATATCCCCACTTTGGATTCCATTCATTGCATACAATTCAGGATCAGAGGTCACGGGTGACTACTACACTCTTAATATGTGCCTTCCTATTATTATGTTTTATTTTTAATTACTCAAGCATGCTATGTTTATCTTTTTTTATATATGTTTATAAAATGTTTATATATTTTTAACTACCATCCATAGTTAATATAGCATACCACCTTCTTTCCTTGTTTTGCATTTCTGTTTAAGGGTTTGACACCCCTGATAAATTGCTGCTGCTTAGGTTAAACCGCTCACTCCCAAAAGCGCCCTATCGATATCTTGATATCTAACCCCTGCTACCACAGTGGAGAAATGGGCTGTATTTCTAATACCCCTTTTAGACATACTACCCGGGATTTTAGACCCGATTTTTAAAAATCCCGGGTCCATTGCAGGTGCGCAGGACCCGGGATTTTAGAGGACTAAAATCCCAGGTAGAGCCTTTCAGACATACTTTAGTCCTGGGATTGTGCGCGTGCATGTGAAAAATCCCAGAATTTTGCCGTATTTCTGAAAGGGGTATAAGCTGGCTGTGTAAAAAAACTCACATGAATTCAGTCATTCTTAATGCTTGGAAAAGAAAAAGTGCATTATATATCTCCATTTTATTGGACATTATTGATACTTATATGGATGTTAACCATGCTATTAGGCACATTACTGGCCATTATTTTTTAACTTATGAATATCTTATTTGGAATTACTGCCAATGGGCATCTTGCTGGGCACTACTGCTCACATAAATTCCATTGCATGTTGACAATTTGAAAAAATATAATGATCTATATGATCATTGTATTAATCACACATTTATATTTAAATGTCAGCAAATAAAGGGCCCGTTTCAGAATGGATCACTGCTCAAAGCTCAAATGCAATTTCTTAAGCATTGCATACCACCTTGCCTGCATTTGCAATTGCATCAAACTGCGATGTGATTGGAGCGGTCGGCTGCCTGTTGCAAGGTGGCTTGCAAGCCCTAAGAAATTGCGCATTGCGGTGTAGTCCTTGGCCTGGAAAACAGGGGTGAGACTTCCTTATTTTCTTAAACGCCAGCCACCCCCGGATTTACCTTTAATCGTATTCGCTATTTTGCACTGTGGAACCCACCCTTTGCATGCGCAGATTGCAATGCAGGTTTTATTGCCCAAAATCAGCCCCATACAAAAGGGAAGCGGTCATCTATTAGAATGAACTTAGGTCTACAGTCATTAGGTCGACCCCACTAGGTCGACTGGCAGGAAGGTCGACCTGACTTAATGTCGACATGGGCCAAGGTCGACATGACTTAAGGTCGAATTTGCATAAAGGTCGACATGAGGAAGGTCGACTGGTCATAAGGTGGACATGGGGTTTTTCACAGTTTTTTGAGCCGACATGTGCCGACAGGCGGTATTTCATGCCCTACCATCCACTAGGGCGTGGAGGAGGTTATTAAAGCTGTGGCGAGCGAAGCGAGCCACCGTGCCCGAAGCATTGCGAGCGATGCGAGGGTCCGATTCTCATTGCCAACTGTGTCCATGTCGACTGTGTCGACATTCGGATAAAAAAAACCATTGAAAAACCCACGTCGACCTTATGACCAGTCGACCTTCCTCATGTCGACCTTTATGCAAATTCGACCTTAAGTCATGTCGACCTTGGCCCATGTCGACCTTAAATCAGTTCGACCTTCCTGCCAGTCGACCTAGTGGGGTCGACCTAATGACTGTAGACCTAAGTTCATTCTGACAGATGTACCGATTCCATACAAAAGGAACCATAAAATGTGCTTTGTTTTCTTTATATTGTTAATAATTTCCTGTAAACAATCATTACCACACAGTAAACAATTGTACTAATTTGCCCCTGCATCACCTCCCCACATGCACACTCTCTCCACTTCCCCCACAGTTTAATTGGGTCAGAAATTGGGTGCTACATGTAGACATTTCCCCAGAGCCCAAGCTCTACTGTGGGCACTATAGTAAATATTTTAAAGCCTGTATAACAGGCCCAGCATAGGCCAAACCATAGTAGTTTTACCCCTGATTGGCCTCTCCCCCACTGTGGCTGGCCCCTCCCTCTCTGCTGTTCCCTCTACTCCATTCCATCCCCTGTTGCTCAATCCCCAACAACGCTTGTCTATCTCTCTCCTGCTCCCATACTTTCTCCGGCAGCCGATCCCTAACTGTCCTGTCTCTATTGTGCGTCCAGGCTTCCACACTGTGGCCCGTATTTAGATCTGATTGCAGTACAAATTTGTTTGGAAAATGGGCAAAACCATGTGCACTGCAGGTGGGGCAGATGCAACATGTTAGAGAGAGTTACATTTGGGTGGGGTGTGTTGAAACTGAAATCTTAATTGCAGTGTAAAAATAATGCAGCCAGTATTTATCCTGCACGAAAACAAAACAACCCACACCCACACAAATCTAACTCTCTCTATACATGATTGTTGGATTTGAAGGGTTTCGGTTTCGGTTCTGCGCTCCTATCCCGGCTGCCTTTCCCTTGTCAATAAGGTCACCATCTGGTTAGTGGAATGTATACAAAGTACTACTACACACCTACTTTGTATACATCTCTCTATACATGTTACATCTGCCCCACTTGCAGTAGTGCACATGGTTTTGCCAATTTTCCAAACAAATTTAAATAAAGGCCTGTGTGCATTGAGTAGTTGGGATAAGTTAGTGTAAGACAGTGGTCGCTAACCCATCGCTCGCGAGCTACCGGTAGCTCGCGGAAGCGAATTGGGTGGCTCGACCACTGCCGCCCGCCTGCCCGTTCGCCACCTTTTCTAACTCCCTCCCGTGTAATCCACCGCCGCCGCTAGGGTAGGAGAGCGCATTGCGCGTCTCTCCTTCCCCTCAGTGTGTAGCCCTGTGACTGGGCTGCCATCAGCCAATCAGAGCTCGCGGGCCGGCAGCCAATCAGGAGCCGGCCCGCGAGCTTTGATTTACTGACGAACGGCCCAGTCACAGGGAACGGAAGCGGCACTGAGCACTGCAGCAAGCCAGCAACCGGGACCTAGTCCTCCGTGAACCACATCCCCCTCTGTGCTCCTGCAGCCCGGCCACCGCGCAGTCGGTTCTGGAACCCCGGCCTATGCCAGCAGCGTCTCACTGTCTGCTGCTGCTAATCTACAAGAGCTGCTACTGCTGCGGTCACGGCTCTGCCTCCAATGCGCTGACCCACGGTGCGGCTCGAGTAGCAGCAGCCAGTACTGCGAGACCGAGCCAGCCGGGCACCACTATCTCATCCTGTACCCCTGTATAACGCCGCCCTACTGCACACACGTCACTTGTGTGCCATGTTATCATACCACAGTATCCTCCTATCACCCTCTCTATAACACCATCCTCACATCACATCACCCTCTCTATAACACCATCCTCCTATCACCCTCTCTATAACACCATCCTCACATCACATCACCCTCTCTATAACACCATCCTCCTATCACCCTCTCTATAACACCATCCTCCTATCACCCTCTCTATAACACCATCCTCCTATCACCCTCTCTATAACACCATCCTCACATCACATCACCCTCTCTATAACACCATCCTCCTATCACCCTCTCTATAACACCATCCTCACATCACCCTCTCTATAACACCATCCT
The DNA here is from genome assembly GCF_055691185.1 of Crinia signifera. Taxonomy (NCBI): domain Eukaryota; kingdom Metazoa; phylum Chordata; class Amphibia; order Anura; family Myobatrachidae; genus Crinia; species Crinia signifera. The sequence goes on along the minus strand of NC_139221.1, from coordinate 210,272,573 downwards.
CCTATCACCCTCTCTATAACACCATCCTCACATCACATCACCCTCTCTATAACACCATCCTCCTATCACCCTCTCTATAACACCATCCTCCTATCACCCTCTCTATAACACCATCCTCCTATCACCCTCTCTATAACACCATCCTCACATCACATCACCCTCTCTATAACACCATCCTCACATCACCCTCTCTATAACACCATCCTCCTCTCTCTATAACACCATCCTCCTATCACCCTCTCTATAACACCATCCTCCTATCACCCTCTCTATAACACCATCCTCCTATCACCCTCTCTATAACACCATCCTCCTCTCAACCCCTCTATAACACCTTCCTCACATCACCCCCTCTATAACACCATCCTCACATCACCCTCTCTATAACACCATCCTCACGTCAACCCCTCTACAACACCATCCTCACGTCAACCCCTCTATAACACCACCCTCACATCACCAGTCACAGGGTAGGGAAGCGGCAGCACTGCAGCAAGCAATGGAGGACGGAGGAGCCAGCCAAGCACCGGACTCTCCTATCCCCGGCAGAAGAAGGAACAACAACAGTGAGTTCTGCTGCTGCTGGCACAGTGGGGGACATACCTGGCACAGTGGGGGGCATATCTGTTTCTGGCACAGTGGGGGACATACCTGGCACAGTGGGGGGCATATCTGTTTTTGGCACAGTGGGGGCATATCTGGCACATAGGAGCATATGTGTATCTGGCACTATTGGGGACATATGTGTATCTGGTACTATTTGGGCATATGTATATCTGGAACAGCACTATTGGGGGCATATGTATATCACACACCCATTTCCCATGTGGCTACACCCATTTTTTGGCGCACGCCTACGGCGCGCCCAACACAGTGCAGCTTGTGGCATGAGTAATGTGCCAGGGGCATTAAAGTGTTTGTCATAATGTGTAAAGGGCATTATTTGGTTATTAGGCAGATTTTTTTTTTTTTTAAATGTTAGTAGCTCTTCGGGTGGTTTATTTTGCCACGAGTAGCTCACATACCAAAAAAGGTTGGAGACCACTGGTGTAAGACATAGATAGATAGATAGATAGATAGATAGATAGATAGATAGATAGATAGATAGATAGATAGATAGATAGATACTGTAGATAAGCAAATAATATTTTTAGTGAAAACGGTGTAAATGTACATTACAATACAGTACAGAGTAATGGGTAGACATAGAAATGGGGCAGGCGTAATGCAAATACACTTTGCTTTACATAGTTAACATTTGCCATAAATACAAAATGTCAGCTTGTTTGATGATATATCATTTATTAAGTCATAATCTATATACATATATATGTTTTATGTTCTTGTTATGACAGAATATAATATAAACAAACTGCTGTACATCATGCCTTACACATTTGTCAAACCTAGTCTGTAATGCTCTACATCTTGTGCTATGACGTATAATGTTCTAAACACATCTAGATGTTCAGAACACATCTAGGCACCACTCATTTATGAATTCACTATCTCTTGGCCTAATGTGGGGTTTCGTAAGAAGCCATAGACAATAATTTAGAGTAACAAGCTATGAAGCGTTCACCCCCATAGTTCTCAGCGTGTTTATGTTGTGCTATGTGTGATGACTCCCCACAATGTCAGTAAAGTACTGGTATTTATGATGTTATTATACAAATGAATGTGTGGCAATGTATGCTCCCATAGCTGAGACACGTGATAACATTCAGAATTTATTTCTAACAAAATTATTTCAGTGATTCATTCTACATTCCAAAGCATGGTATGTTATTAGATTTATGCATTCAAATACACAACAAATCCATTATACAGTATATAGAATTGGTAGCCACCTCGATAAGGAGACCTAAACATGGTGCAGTCCAGTGATGGATTGATTTACCCTGCATTCACCTGTGTAGGGCTGGCATCAGAAATTGTGGGTCCAGGGACTGGTAAAATGGGCATGACCCTCCTACAGCAACTCCTGATTGCCAAAGGAACACATACACAGTACATTGCCAGAATTGTACTTTTAATTTCAAATGACTAGCAGTATAACCTGGCACTTACCTGCCGAATTGCTGCACCCTCCCAAGTCGCACAGGAGGGGATTTCATCATTGTAAGCTCACCCCTCACTTTACAATGCCTACACTTGGGTGAAACATGTTGTACTGCAGGTGGGGCAGATGTAACATGTGCGGAGAAAGCTAGATTGCATGGGGTGTGTTCAATCTGAAATATAAATTGCAGTGTAAAAATAAAGCAGCTATGTGTGAGTACATGCAAAAGCAGTCAGTATTCACCCTGCAGGGGAACAATATCAATGTATTTGCTTCTTTTGCATAGGACATTACTTGCTTTTTTGCTTTACTGAATCTGACCCATTGTGTGGTATTGAATGGTCAGTTGTATATGCTAAAGTTTGTAACACTATTAACACACCAGATTGGTGTGTATTATTTTGATTTATTTATAAGATCTTGGATAATTTTTTTATAAGTTAGACTATAAACAAATTTGAAGTTAGTCAAGTGACCATTACTACTTACTGAAGTAAATAGAAAGAGCAAATATCCACATATTTACAAACTAGTAAGCCTGCTCAAAAGCTAGTCTGCTACCTTGTGATTGCCTCTGTGTTTGTGCATGAGTGAGGGAGAAAGAGATGTAGTTTAACTCATTGCCAACAGATGGCAGTGTTTTGGAGACACACAAACAGACACTAGACATATATATATATATATATATATATATATATATATATATATATATATCATTAACTTCTTTATTTCTGTTTAGAGTTGTAGCATATTCTAAGTATTCTTTATAAGACCAGTTACTGGAAAAAATAAAAAGATTGGGGACTCGCACTAGTGTAGACACGTGTTTATTATATTGATTATGTCATATATGAGGGGAGTCAAAACTGGCCTTTGGAGACTTGCTCATTGTTAATCACTTGTTTCACATGTGGGTCAATCACCCTGTATGTGTTTTTTATGTGACGGACAGTGGTCACTATTGGAGTAAGGGCCAATTACAGCATTTGTTTGACTAAAAAAGAATATATAGCTACTTTATAAAATCTGTATTCCTGCACCGAACTGTGAGAGGCAACATTGTACAACAATAGCAATTCTCTGGTAAAGTGTTGGTCAAAAGTAGCAAATTCTGCTGCTAAACACTCACTGTGAGAGGCAACATTGTATAACAGACATTTGGCAACAGAGTCAGTGTGTGTAGCCATGTTTGGAAATTAATGTGTGGGAATTTCTGTCCCCTTATCACACGCAAAACTGTTTGTTAAGACAATGAGTGGTATTTCATTAATACAGATGTATAGGAGATACAGCCAATTGTATTGATAATTGCAGTTAAAATACTGAGAACCATATATTTGCAATATATGACCGCATGAGTAAATGTGCAATAATCAAACACACTTTCTCAGGATAAAAACTCTTAAACTGCATAAATCCACCCCCTATGAATACTGCACCCCTAATGGACCTGTATTTATAAGGCGAGTCCATGTCGGATGTATCGGGTTTGCCTACCCTGCAATGCAAAAGTAACAGGGGGGCACCCCGATTTCCCGTCTTAGGGGCCACCTTTCTCTTCTATCATTCTGGAACCATAAATGGACACAGGACTCTCTCACTCCTCGTTCTATGCAAATAAGTAAGACGAGTGAGCAGCAGAAGTACAGTGTACCACAGAGGTTCCAATACTTGTATTTCAATCTACACTAAATTTGATACTATCCCTTTACCTATATTCAAGGAGGGTCAGGGCAGATATACCTGGACTGCCTACCCTGCAATGCCACCAAGCAACAGGGGGACACCCAGGAGATCTGTCTAAAGGGATGATCCTTCTATACTATCCCTCTGGGACCCTATATGGGCACAGGGCTCTCTCACCCCTCGTCCTATACATTAAGCAAGACGAGTGGGCAGCAGAAGTTCTGTGGACATAGAAATCCCAACCTTTTTAAAGAAAATAAGAATAAAAACAGCGGAGACATTATGGTGACCCATGATTAAATCCTTAACACTAATCGATAAGTGAAAGAAACCAACACTGGTACACGACCGAGTGTAAGGAAATATGAAGGTCACATCTCTCTCAGAATTTTTCTGATCACCATGAGCCTGAATATCTATACCTAACCCAGCAGGTTATTGATAAATATTCGCAACTAAGGCATACATACGGAAATATCTATATTTCTTTGCCCTGTCTTTCCCTTTTTCCCTTTATTCCCCCCCCCCCCCCCCCCCCCCGTCGGCAACAATGTGTGGGACTATAGACAATTAATCAATTAACTTATTATGTTTTTGCAGTAAGGCATACTATTTTGAGGGAGTCTAGCGTGCACCCCACCCGAGTTTCTTTTTTCTCTTTTTTTTGGTTAAATAAGACCAGTTACTGTAAGTTATGTCCATTCTCACGTTGGTTTAGGGTTTAGCCTTCATGCAAAGTATTGTGTTGTGTGGTTGGAATGTATAACTGGATAGAATGGATTAAGGCACTTTTTAATGCCTGGCTGAATGGGGTTGGATTATGCATTTCCCATTATATTTGTTGTGGGAAATATCCTGTGATATTTCTGACTGGTGAAAGTATCATACTGTATAAATAGTCTATTGATTTTTTTTTCATGCATTTTACTTCATGTTAAATATATGGTTTATTTACTGGACTATTTACGTCAAAGATTTTTGTGTTGCTCTGACTGATGTAAGAATGAGTCATTGTGAAAATATTTATTGACATCAATTGTGTTGTCAGGGAAGTTTGTTTTGCAGAAGTTACATTATCAAACAAAACAATAATTGTTGGAATGTACATAACAGTTGAATGACAAAAAAAATGTTTTTATTGATCATCAAGAAAATATTCTGAGTTGTATGCCATGGCAATGGTTAGAGCAGTGGGCCAATGGTTTATGTATGCAAATGCATCATTTTGAGATGCACCCTGCTTTGAATTATATATCTCTTATATACATAGATCATACTTACCTATACTGCAGGAAGGTCTGATAGATCTCCTTGTGAACTGGAGAGTATAGGGAGATAATACTGGGAATCACAGGTCAGAAGGGAGGAGGCGGGGCCAATATAAACATAATTTGCATCATCATAGCTCCGCCTCCTCAACTGACCCACAGTTTGCTGCTTGGTGCGGTGCCTAATGACACACCCTTAGTGGTCATCTGCATCTAAAAGTTGGCAAGTATGAGTGGGTGCAAGTTGATGATGATGTTGGTTGTTGTTTTTTTATCACTCTTCATTTTATCACTTTGTGAAGCTCTCAATAAATTGATTTCAAGTGTTTTTTGGCCATTTGATGTAGACACAATAATGCGATAAATCGAATGCCCTTGCAACCTGAAATCAGGTGATGGACCGACGGCTGGGCTAAATAAACTATCAGATCGCACATCGCATTGCGCTAAATGGCATGTGTTAAAAAAAATAACATGCGATTCGATAGATGTTATGTGCAGCACATACTGTAATATCTTGAGATGTGAGATTCGACAAACGACCCCGTGCATCGCGTCGGGTGACACATACGATTGGCATGAGATCCATGCAGTTTGTCAGTGCGATTTATCAAACTCGCACAATTGTACCTGAGATCTCACAAGTGTATGGGCACCATAAGTCCCGTTTCTCCCCAATGCCTAGTTTGTTGATCAACCTTCTGTGTGCTGTAAAGAGAGATTGCTTTTCCTGTATTCACTAATACTGGAACATATAAAAAAACAGAGTTACTGTTTCTGCCCCGACTACCTGTTTTTCGAGACCCCAAGCTTCTGTCTTGACCATGATTATCGTCCAGTTCAACTACTTTGAGCACTATATTACTGATATTTTACTGAGAGACATTTATGGTGGCAATATCCAATCACTAACTTCATTGAGCACAATTATATATAATCTACAAAGTGTTCTTACATCAGTTAGTGAGGCCTTTCTGTGTTGGTGAACCAGCCACTGGCACCTATTGCCCAAGGCATTATCTGCACAGGTCACCTGGAGTGTGCATTACACTAATACAGCACTTGGGATAATACTTTAGTTTCCACATAGCTCATCCTGTAGATACCAATCTAACAAACTGGCTAACTGAGATGGCATTAGTTAATTGTCTATGAAACATTAATTGGCTAGACACACTCTATATGGCAAGGACTTTTTCAATTAAATGAAAACATTCAAAGCCCCCAAATGTTATACTACTTGTAATCCAGAAAGCCTGGCCTGCACATTTCATTCTACAATGCGTACATAGGAAAGTGATGATTGGTCTTTACAGTTAGGTTAGGTAGCCACTAGCATTGTGGTATCTTTGTCTTAACTCTAGAAACAAATGCAAGTGAAAAATACAAACAGTGGCAAATCCAAGCACATTTTACATTTGGTTATTAGCCATACATAGCAATGTTACCTGAATGTATGTGAGAGTCTTGAGGTTCTGTCAGCTCTCCTGGACTCAGGGCCATAACTAGGGTTGTGCAAGAGTTCATGGCCCTGGGAGTGGCCTTCGCTCTCTCACAGTACCTGCATGTGGCATTCTGGGTACATGGAATGGCACTCTGCAGCCAGTAGCTCTGCTGTCCAAAGCGTCCGGGGGCCATTCAGCTTGTGCAGCTGCCCAGTCCTTATGGTGCTCCAGGCAGAGCTCTGTTTCCCAGAGCCAGTGGCCCCACCCCCTAGGAAGCATGTTGTCATGATGTCACAGATTTAGGGGAATTGCACCATGTAGTATGATGATGTGAATCACTAGGATATGGTTGTATGTTACTTGCACTTTTGGCCTCCACAGCACATATAACTGCAATAAGCTCATCTGTATATAACAAAAACGCAGAAGATGCAGTTAAAGGTTGCAGCGGGTGCAGTGATGCAGGAGCAATTATTCTACCGTTATATCCATTTGCTGTGTTTTATTAGTATTAGAAAACACTAGTAAATGGTATAATAAGCCAGTGGTATGAAGCTTAGATGCTACAAAATTATATAATAATAATATTTATGAAGCATAAATGGTTCAAATGCTGCCTTGAACCTTTTACTGCCACTCCATTGCAATGTCCTTGGACTAGAGAGGAGGTGAATCATGGGGGGTAATTTACTAAGATGGGAGTTCTACTACTGAAGATGGGATGTTCCCCATAGCAACCAATCAGATTCTACTTCTTATTTATTTAGCACCTTCTGAAGATCATATAATCTGATTGGTTGCCCATAGCAACATGCCATCTTTAATGGAACTCCCATATTAGTAACTAAACCGCATGGTGTCTCTAGATGTATTTATCAGAGGGAGCTCTCAGTTGTACATTTATGTAGGGAGATGACAGTATTTTGTGTTCTTGATTTGGTTATTTTCAAACGTGGTTATCTCACACGTATTACAAAACATGTTACTAATAGAGTAGTACTGTATGTTGTTCATGGCATTATCAAAGTGTACAAGAAGTGGAAACATGTAACAGCTAACAAATGTGTTACAGCCAGGGAGGTTTGTGTAGAGCATTGCGTGGATATTGTTTTGTCCTGTGTTCAGTTCCAGACACATATCATATTCTAGTCAAAACATCAGCAGGTTGAGAAATACTGGTCCCTGAAAATGTGGAAAACACTTCCCAACAAACACAAGGTCACATGAGCCTGCAATTCAGGGGCAGGGCCCCCTTCCCTATCTTGACCACCTGGAATACCTGGTAAGACCTCCGGTGTTTGCAAAACTGCCCACACTACTCACCCTCTACATCCCCCTTTCTCTCTGGGCCTGAGACTGAAGTGCATACAGCCCCCCCCCCCCCTTTATGGCTGCAAGCAGTAATTTCCTGTGTCCTGTCTCAGTGTGAAATTCCCAGATGTTATGCCCTGGGAATTAGACACAGGTTTTTTGCAGGGTTTTTCCTGGGTAATACACGAGTGTATGGCAGTGTGAACAGCACAGACCCGGGTTTTTCTCACAAAATGCAAAAAAGCTAGTTCATTGGGGGATGTAATCATGTGATATGTGACAGCCAGCCAATAAAAGCTGGTTTTAAACAGCCAATCACAGCAATTTGTACAAATTTCCCAACACCCAATCAAATTCCACACACTTGTTGTAAGGCAGACCATGGAAAGCAGTGTGGAAGGGGCAGACACAGGAAATTCCCAGGTCTGAGGTGCAGTATGAAGGGAGTCTGTTGAGCTGAGAAGCTCTGTCCCCCGCCAAAAATCCAGCAAGAAAAACCCGGGATTTTGCAGGGGCAGCAATGAGAACGCAGCATTAGAAAAAGTGGGTAAGCATGTAGCCTTGATGTTATCTCTTTCCTGTTTCTTCAACAAAAAAACTTATATATTATTAGGATAATGCACATGAGAGTGACCACATCTCCAAGAGCCCTGAAATTATATAGGTTTTGAGGCGACTAGTGAATCATAGGCAGGAATTTATCATAAAGATAATCAAACAAAAGCAGATCATACATTGATAGCCCTGTAAAGCCTGCGTTATCGGGGATCCGCTGGGGATCTGATGTCCAGCCGCCAGAGACCTGTTTTTCATCCAATAACACATATGTAAGGGAACTTATCCCGGATGCTATATGTTGTTGCTTGATAATGGGTCATTTACTGCATGGTAAAATTGGGCTGTAATTGGAATAGGATATCCCCCATATCTACCGTATTTTCCGGCGTATAAGATGACTCCCCAACATTTCCACTCAAAATATAGAGTTTGTTATGTAAGTGCGCCCGGCGTATAAGACGACCCTCCCACTTGGAGGCATGTTTTTCAGGGGAAAAAAGTAGTCTTATACGCCAGCAAATACAGTAACTTTTTTTAATGTTTGTCATTAATCAGAATCACTTGTTATGTAAATAAGTCTGCCTCTAATTGTGTCAGAAAGAGAACGCATTGAACACTGCGGAGGTGTGTTCTGATTGGTAAGCGTCACAGTCCATGATATGTGTTGCGCACATCTTGGCAGGTATTTATAGTTTGTGCCACCGATTTTATCATTTAGCTGGTAGATATAGCTCTCAGCTGTTTGTCTGCCCAACTAACCTGTCTGTGAGCGGAACTCTGCCGTTTAGCACTTATATAACGAGAACTCACCTAGGAGTCAGTGTAAGGTGATTGTCCTGCACTGGTTGCCTTGGTTACAGTATAGATGATAGACAATGTCTAGGTTGCCAATCACTAGGTCGACAACTAATGGTCAACAGTGTTAGGTCGACACTGGAAAAATATCAACATACCTTAGTTTGACACTGCCAAAAGGTTGACAGAAGCTTATGGTCAACATTGGCAAGGTCGACCGTCAAAAGGTCAGCATTTTTTCTTGATTTTTTTGGTGTCTATGTAATGGTATGTCGACATGGACACCGTATATTTGTACCGCGTCCCCTTGCATGGCTCGCTTAGCTCGCCATGCTTCGGGACAATATTGTAATCCAACTCTGGGCCTGATTCAGACCTGTTCGCTAGGCTGTGTATATACACACAGCCTATCGAACAATTCGCTCCCAGGGTTTGAACATGCGCATTCGTGTGACCATCGTAACATTTCAGGAAATCGTTTCACGATCGGCCCAAGATCATGGTCGTTCTGGTGTGTAGCCTACATCAGATTTCTTATTTATATAACAAATGATGTGACAATGCCCTCTCACTTCAGGAGACAGGTTTCCCAAATGTACAGACTGCCAGGAAAGAAGATTGGGCAATGTAACGGACAGGAAGATCCTTCAGGGGCTTAATATAGAAGCCTGTAATATATTCATCTACTGGAATGACAAGAGGATATGCATTCCCTGCTCATGTGTCAGCTCACAGTAAAAGAAAGAAAGGAAATATGCAATAAAGACATTAAGTATTACATAATTATTTATGGTAAAAGCCATGTCATTGGGATGGAATCTACTCACATAACTGATGTTTTTATACTGTATTATAGCCTCAGTTGGTAAAGTGCCCTTAATGTAATCTGAGTATGCTGAGTGTATTAAATGCTGAGCAGGTGCTGGAAACTGCACCTACTGTAGCACAGATATATAATTAGTTTGTGCAAATTAGTTTTATTATGTAAATATGGACCTGCCCATCTTTGTGTACAAATCATACAGTACATTGTGTATATGTTATGTACACTTGTCACCTGCTTCATGTCAGTACACCATTTAAGGTGTTATGTCACATTACCATGTTACTTATACTTGTATGTTGTCAGGGTTGTTCAACTACTAGCACTTTCTGGGGAATTTTTTTTTGTATTCATCAATAGTTAATAAAATTATCTGCAAGCCTATTATACCGCTTTCAGACCGCACTCCGAACACGGCTTATTGCCGTGTTCGCGGGGCCTAAACACGGGTCACGGTGCGGTCTAAAAAGGCCACCACGGGTCGAGCAACACGGGTGTTCAACCCTGGTAATGACCAGGGTTGAACACGGCTATGACCCGTGTCAAGTGCAGTGTGAACGGGTGCCTGGGTCGACCGACCCGTGTCCCGTTCACAGTATGGAGGAGGCAGCACTGTCAGCTCCAAGTACTGCCTCCTCCCGAGCCCCCGATGACGCGCCGCCGCCCAGCACTGCCCCATGTGACGTCACTGACTCGGCAATATGCCGTGTCGGTGTCAGAACTTTCAGACCGCATTGCCGTGTTGCTCTGGGGATGGGACCCGTGTCCTAATCCCATGTGCGACACGGCATTTGCGGTCTGAAAGTAGTATTATTTTGTCTACTGCCTTTAAGGGTTTAGTGGGTCAGGCGTTAGGGCATTACGACCCAACAGCGATTTCCTCTGTGCCCCTATGGGCCTGTCCAACTCTGAACTTATGTCATATATTTTTGCTGGTACTCCAGCAGACGAGCGCAAAGAAGCCCCTTTCGGGCCACGAGGGAGAATAGCCCCTGTCAGTTGGGATCCCAACTGTCCGGTTTTTAAATGGTTGGGACTCCGATGTTGGTATACTGACTGTCGGGATCCCAACTGTCAGGCCATCATCCGGCACCCCTGTGTCCTCAGCTTGACCCCCTGTAAGCTGCTTGTGAGCCCCATACACACTGTGCTAGAAATAGCTCAGTTTTTACTGGCTTCTATTGGATTGTAAATTGAGGCCGATAAATATTAAACAAAACATAACGTGAAAGCCTGATGCTTGTAGCAGCATTTTTACCCCTTGCAGTCCAAATTAGTTTTTGCAATTCAAACAGTCTGGTTTAAATGTTTAAATTAACTGTAATGGTCTACATTGAATCTTGAACAATGCTAATGTTTTTATTTTAAAGTGGTCACCATTGGATCTGCTACTAGCGCTAGGGATGTTGAGCCTGACTAGACGTTGGATCTGAAGGGGTTAAGCCATACAGCACAGAACCCTATGATTTAAGCCCTTTTTCTAAGCGACCTGACTGAAAAAAAAAATATCAAAACTGCGCTAGGCAAATTTATCTCAGCAATTTTATTTATATATATTTAAGTTTTGACTGGCCAGTGACAATAAATAAATACAAAATACCTTATGGTGTGTACACATGGGTAGATATGCCTTGCTATGCGAGTCCAGATGTGATCAGATCGTATTGGGACTCGCATCACATGGCATGCATGCAGTAGCACAATTTAGATTATATAGTGCAGATCTGCACTATATAGTCTTGCCTGCCCTCTCTATCTGACCACCGACTTGCACTCACATGGGAGCGCGCATCAGCAGCACATCGGGCTCGCAAGCCCTAAAAAAGCATGCGATCTGCATGCGATATGGCTTCCGATGTTCACTATATCGGCAACATTGGAAGACATATCGCCCCGTGTGTACACACTAATAGAAAAACAGTAGGGAGTTAACTTACTGTATGGTGAGACATTGTAAAAAGTACTCGCTCACTTAGCCGCCTCTCTAAGCTACTGGTGCTTATCCAGTATAAACGCAGCTTTTTCCAGAGTGGCTGAGTGTCAACGATGGCTGTCTGTGCTGTTGAACAAGGAGATAGTACAAGGCAAGATGGTGCAGTGGTTGATTTCGGTTGATGCCTTTCCCTGCCTGTGTTAGCTTTCAGTGGCTTCCTCAGAACCAGTAGAATACCGCACTGCTGTCCCTATACCCTTTATAAAGGAATGTACCCATTTACTTCTGGGTTCACCCCGCCGCTCTGACTTCCTGTGTGAGGTCAGAGCAGGACTTGAATCAATCACCAGTCCCGTATGTTTAGTTGCCTGCATGCTGCGTGTTTAGATGGTTTCAAGCCTCGTTTCCATGCCCCCAGCCTCTCGTTCTGAGCATCTACGTTGCTCAGAATGCTCAGCACAGTCGCCCCATGTGTAGGCACCAACAGTGGCAAGTTTCTTACACACATAAATTTAGTTTCAGTGGAATAATTGCTCTGCTAACCTCATTTGTTAGATTTACTGTATGTGCCATTTTACTTACTTAACCTAATTCGCTCAAAGGACTCTATCCCTTTACTTGCAAATTATTTATACCGCTTTCACATTGCAAAATGCAGGGTCGCATTGGGACTTTGAAACGGTTCAGTCCCGGAGCGACCCTTCATTTTGCTCTCTCGATCACTCCAGCAATTTTTCCGGGTCACTGACATTATGCTGGGGCGGAGCGGCAGAGAGTCACCAGGGGTGGGGGATGAAGCAGCGCTTGGAATGCACATCAGATCAGATGTCAAACACCTGCGATTTGGCCACTTTTCATCTGATTTCTCGGTCCGATCTTTCGATTGGATAAAAACAGGCCTAATCGCACTACTGTATGGGGGCCTTTACACTAGCAACAGAATTTTTAGGCCCACTCCTGCTTATAGCACTCTCCATCCGGGTGTGTTTTGTTATTTTATACACAGTATATTACTTGTAAATAGTGCTGGCTAGAAATGCTCAGATAATAGTATAATAGTACTTAACTATCTCAGCCCTATAACACCCACATGGAAACATCATAAGCTAAGCTTTCCTTTTTTTCCACTGTAATAGGGCCCTCATTTATCCCTGTTTCTCCATTTTATTTCATCCACCTCAGATCTCTAAATCATAATGCTTATTTTCCCATCATTTGGATAGCTGAAACATTCAGATTAAGGCCCTTATTCAGATCTGATCGCAGTACAAATTTGTTCTCAAAATGGGCAAAACCATGTTCACTGCAGGTGGGGCAGATGTAACATGTATAGAGAGAGTTAGATGTGTGTGAGTTATTTTGTTTCTGTGCAGGGTAAATACTGGCTGCAATATTTTTACACTAAAATTTAGATTTCAGTTTCAACACACCCCACCTAAATTTAACTCTCTCTGCACATGTTACATCTGCCCCACCTGCAGTGCACATGGTTTTGCCCATTTTGGGAACAAATTTGTACTGCGATCAGATCTGAATAATGGCCTAATAGTAGTGGAAATATGTTCACCTATACTTTGCCTTTTTTTGGACTTAAAAGCCGAATGTACTAGATTTTTTTTTGCAGAACTAAGGTTTTCCTGATACATGGTTTAATGATTTAGCTGCTAGCTACACTTTAAGGTAGGAATCCAAATACCTGTGATGTATTGGCAAGTGCAAGTAAGGCATACTTGCCTAGCCTGATGCTGTTGGTCCCGAATTTTGGGGTAGTCCACCAAAGTATGTGGCTCTTTTGCATCCTGGTTGCTTCCTAGTGATAGTTAATAGCTGAGTAGCATAACTGTCGTGCTCAATAGCAGGTTTTTGCATAGAGAAAAATCTTGTTACAGTGATTAATCGCTTCTATTGAGTATAGTGTAGATTAGGTGCTGTAACAAGAGGTTTTCATGTCAGATTGTGCTCTGTTAGCCTTTGTAGTGTGGCATGCTGGGATGCGAAGAGTGCTCTGTGGAAGACACTTAAAGGATAAAGGACTTTTCTCTTTTTGGGGTCAGATAATCTCAGAGGCGAATAATCTCCATTGTAGCTAAAGTATTCCTAGTCACTGTGTCTTAGCTGTTACTTACATACGTTTCCTTTTATCTTCAGCATCAAGCTCGTAGCTGTTCAGGAGCTGTCAGATAAAGATGCACTGGAAAAGGTAACTTCTTTTTATATTTCATTTTGCAACAACTGTTCACCTGGTATTTAAACATAGGCTTGAAGCATGCCTATTTCACCCACAAGGCAAGGTGAGACTCATTGTCAATCTCAAAAGAGGCAGCAGAGATCAGAGATCTCACCTTTGTCGGTTGGCCCTTAACATGTACTACCCCACTATAGTTTATTACATTGCCATGCTCTCTTCCGCAGGGAGCTGCTGGTGTGACCACAGTGAGGGGAGAGTTGAGGAATGGAATGTTGAGGTGAAACATTGAGGTGAAACACCTCAGTGGTGAGGTGAAAACCTCATTTGTGCTGCCTTCCTCTAGGTTGGCATTGTCTGTCACGCAGCTCATCAATTATGTCAGTCACATCTGACCCAGCTGCACATCAGGTTTCTTACTATTAAGTGCTGTTATTGGCTGCAACTGCTTATGTTCCAGCATGCTCCTTTGTATATTTTAGGTATCTACAGTGATTGTGTTTAGGGGAAATAGTTTTGGAATTAGAACTCAGATTTGTAGAAAAAACATCAGAATACTGGAAATAACGTCTGCAGCAACATAAAGTAGGGAATGTATCAAAAATGGAATTTGCAGCATTAGCCAAATCATAATGCTTCCTGATTACTGATGACAAATCTAATATTATACAGCTGTGGCATATGGGAATTTTACTGAATAACAAATCCTGCACTGAAATATTATTCTCGTTTACAGTTTTTTATAGTTTTATTTTAAAACACAAACGTAATTTTTTTTAAGCGTGATAGTACATTATTTTACATTTCAAAATATTTCTTACGTTTGAAATTCCTTGATGTTTACATAAGTGTGCAACACACTTTAAGGTTTTGTAGAGCCACTGTTTGCAGCAATTACTGCACTAAAGGCCCATATACACTGGGTGACTTTTAGCTAAAAGCAGCTTAGTTTACTGGTCAGCATGAAAGCCACCCAGTGTGTACGGTATTACCAGCAGATGAGCGGCGGAGTGGACGGCTTTCCAGAGCATCCCATCATCTTTCACCATACAAGCTGGGCAAAATGCCCAGTGTGTATGGACCTTAAGTTTTTGGGGTTAAGAGTAATGCTGAATGCTGTGTGTGGAGAGAGGGACTGAGGGTATGTCAGTATCTCCCAGATCTCTTGGCATGCCCTCACAGCAGGGCCGGACTGGCCATCTGGCACTTCTGGCAAATGCCAGAAGGGCCAATTGCTGCATGGGCTGGTTCGTCCATTCATATAAGAATTCGGCAGCAATGCCTCCTGCACGCACTGTGCATAGGGGATGATGCACTGCCCCATCACCGATGTTTGAAGTAATTGCATAATGACATCACAACGCGATCACGTAATGACGCAGGGACGTGGTTGCATTCCACCTGCTATGCACAGTGCTGCCCAGGAGGCCCTGCTGCCGGATTATTACATGGATGGACAAATCAACGTGGCTGTCCTGGTATGAACAGTGTGGGAATAGGGGTGGCAACCAGGAGCTGCTGTAGACAGGAACAATTTTATTTCCTGTTACTGCAGCATGTCAGTCACCATCTGATTGAGGCCATGCCCACTGATCTTTCCACCCTCCCTTGATTCTAAACACGGGGCATAGGGGCTAAGATCACACGTGACTCCCTTTCCTTCAGCTCTTCTGCCTTTTTTTTTTTAACAGACCCTCCCCTCATGGTTACAAAGGAGTCCCCCCCCCCCCCTCTCTTGTGCGGCAAAGCTATCCACATTGCTGCACCCACACCCCCCTGTGTTAGTAGTGCCAGTGTGCATTCTCAGAGAGTGAAGCGAGATAGAGAGGAGGAGAGCAGAGAGAGAGGGAAGGAATGGGATTAGAAATAGGCCCTGACATTTTAAGTCCACAGGCCCACTGTGGAGTGAAAAAGTGAAGGATGGAGTTGTGTGCGCACCTTCGGCACGCATTTTTTTAAAGGGGGCGTGGCCATTCCAAAGGGGGCGTGTCCTTTAGTGTAGTGTACCACACCATATACCACTTTTACACATTATGCAACAAAATAGTGGACCCTATTATACTTGCCGCTTACACATGATGCCAAAAAGAATCCAAGTGCTTGTGCACGTTGAACTACCGCACACCCCGCAACGCTGACAGGGTAAGAAGCAGGCCAGCGGGACGCCGCTCCCTGCTTATCCCCAGCACGCACCCAGACTGTAACCAAGCCCCGTTTAAGGTTACACCTGCTGAGAGACATAAGCCCTTTTTGGGCTTATGGTACAAAGGGATCTGTTGATACCCCGATACCCTTAGGGGCTCTCAGTAGTGGTACTCAACGGGCCACCTGACCCATTATCCCCACAAAAACATCATTGCACCCCATGCACCAGTTTGTATTATATTTATTATTTATTATTATTTTGCACTATTTGTTATTTACTGGAATAAACATTTTATGCACCAAATACACCCTTTCTCTTTTTTCTATTCACTGTATCTAGTATACCCAGGCAGCGCTTCAGCCCAACCCAATTTCTCTTGTATAGCAGTACCTCTAGTGTCTGTCTCCTATAAGGCGGCGGCAGTGGTGTAGCTAGGTGCCACGGTGCCCGGAGCAAGGGCATGTTTTGCGCCCCCCCCCCCCCCTCCCTCTCAATTTGTAGTAGGTGAGGCTCCTGCTCAGTTAAAAGTGGGCATGGACCAACATTATACCACACACCGTAATGCCCATTGCACATTTTAGTGAACTTTGTAATTCCAATTACACATAAGCCCACACATGATGCCCATTACATACTATATAACACACAGCAATGCCCATGACATACTATATAACACCGTAATCCCCATAACATACTATATAACACACCATAATGCCCGTCACATACAATATAACACACCGCAATTCCCATTACATACTTTATAACACACCGTAATGTCCATTACATACTATATAACACACCGTACTGCTCATTACATACTATATAACACACCGTAATGCCCGTCACATACTATATAACACACCGTAATGCCCATGACATACTATATAACACACCGTAATGCCCATTACATACTATATATCACACCATAATGCCCATTACACATTTGACACATAAGTGCCACTTACCTACATGCTCGATGCCAAGGGGCTTCATGCTCAACTGAATCTTCTTGGGTGCAGCAGGGTGGGAGGGTGCTTGCAGCAGGGTGAGTGCAGTAGGGTGGGAGGATTGTGTGTGCACCCCCGCCTGTGCTGACAGCCAGCCAGAACGCCCCCCCACCCCGCCGCGCTCCGCTCGCCCGCATCTCCCCGCTCGCCCGCTCCACAGTGTGCCTGGCCGGGAGAGAAATGTGCTCCTATCCTATGTAAAATTCATATCTCCCGCTGGACCGCTAGCTAATAGGCGCTCGTGGTCCAGCAGCCGCCAGTTGATGGCTGCTGGACCGCAAGCGCCCATTGGCTAGCGGTCCAGCAGGAGAAGTGAATTTTATACAGTAGCACATCTCTCTCCCGGCCGGGCACAGCGGGGGAGCGGGCACAGCGGGGGAGCGGGCAGCAAAAAAAAAAACGTCTGAAATGACAGGGGGGCACGTTCCCGGGTGCCCCCCCCCCCCTGAATCCGCCAGTGGTCCCCGCTGTCACTACATCCCCGCCGTAAATGTCCCTGCCCTCCCTATTTGTGAATTTTGGCTCAAACTGTGTAGCATAATGTGAATTTCAGCTAAGTCTATGTGGCATACTGTGAATTTTGGCTCATTTCATGTGGCATAATGTGTAATTGGCAAATATAAGGGGGTCTACTATTTTGTTGCATAATGGGTATATGGTGTGGTACACTATACTCAAGGACATGCCCCCTTTTTCATGACCACACCCCCTTTTCTGCAGCTAAGGTGGGCCTGTGTACTTTAAATACCAGGGCCTATTTTTAGTCCCAGTCCGGCCCTGCCTCACGGTAATGGCATACAGGAGGCATGGCCCGTGATTGTGTCATTCTAGCAAAGCCATGCCCACTTTTCCGAGGCCATACCCCTTCACTGTGCATGCGTACCATACACATTGCAAATTTACGAAGGGAAATAGTAACAATTTTGCCCAGGGCATTTTTTCTTTCAGACTGGGCAGCGGCTTTCACCACACAGTCCACTGCGAATTCTCTAATTAGCAATCTATGCTGAACTAGGCCCTGAGTTAGGAGTAAAATAAAATACTTAGCTTTCTGTAAGATCTGCAAGTGTTCATAGAATACAAAAGTGAAATATTGAGAAAGTGTACATGTAACTGATCCAGTAGTAGTAGATTTGAAAAATGTTACATTTATTTATTTATTTGAAATCTCTTTGTGCCTAAAAAAAAAACCACAAATCATCAGAACATCGTTATACTGAATTATAATTTTTTTTCTTTATTAAAATACTCATGCTGTACATTACTTGTTTTCAGAAAGATAAAGGAAACATTTACATCTCATTCTCGCCTCCCAGTACTTATTATTCTCCAGAATCTTACTGTATTGGAAAATGATTATTAAATATGTGCACATCCCTCATTTGTAGATGCAATTCTAAGCACATACATTTTATTTTGCTGCACAAAACATTCTATTTTAAAATTATGGAAATACAATATATGATATATTTAAGTATTACGTTTATTTTATCATTTATACAGCTCTGTGCATATGTAATATGTTTTATATGTGTCTTTTTTTAATCACACATAACGATTTAATGCTGCATTCAATAAAATGATCATAAAAGTCAACATCAAAATAAACGAACAATCCAGTGTTTTTTGTTATTAAGGTTAAATCTGTCAGTGCCCCTTTAATCTGTTGTCGGGCTTGGTGGTGGTTTGGATTTCACAGCTGCTCAGGGTGAAAACTAAACATACCTTTTGGCAGAGACCCCAGTGAAACAAAGCTTGCCAAGAGAGGGTGACCTCCGTACCTCCAGCCAACCATTGTTTGCATGTTCACAAGGAGCTGTTCTCAAGGCTCTGTTTCAGGAGGGAAAATAGGATCTTGTTGAGTCACTTGAATATGTAATAAGATTTACCTTCCTAATCGTCTATTTTAAAGATTAAGTGGCAGGTCGGATGGGTTACTTGCATTTTACATGAGCTTACTGTATGTTTTCATAATCGCAATGACATCTCAGTTTAAAGTTATGTAATATTTACAATACAAGTGCTATGGCCTTGTCTTTCTGCCAATAACAGCTTATTTTTGAAGGAATGCTTTTATATATTTTTTTCAGTCATAGCTTTACATTTAAAAAAAAAAAATTCATACTTTATGAAAATGTATAGGCAATAAAAGAATATAATTCTTTCAAATAGAATGTCTAAGGCAGAGGTTTGTCAAACTTTTTTTAATTCGTTTTTTTAAATTGACTCAGACCCCCTCTCGGCAGCAAGGAACGCGATCCTGGGCTGCTAATAGAGCATTAGAGAGGTCGCATAGAGTATGGCGGCCTTTAGGCACTAGGGGGAGGGTTATGGCTAGTGGGTGGTTAGGGTTAAGCTGCAGAAGGGGATGGATAGGTTTTAAACACTCACTGGTCGGGTTGTGACCATCAGGGTTCCACTGTTGAGATTTTACCATTGAGTCCTGTCCGCCAGGATATTGTACCCAAATGTAACAAACAATAAAAAGTGGGGATCAGTGGAGACGTTATCCTTAGCAACCAATCAGCATCTACCTATCATTTTATATAATTTCTTAATAAGTACTACCTCAAGCAACTTATTTACTGATGTACATCACTCTTTTCACTTCTTTATAATCAACCCCTATATCCGAGCTTGTGACCACCCTTTCAGTGTATGGGAAAATACATGGAAGGTTATAATAAAGTTTTATCTGTTTCAGTCAAGTCTAAGCCGAA
Organism: Crinia signifera; assembly: GCF_055691185.1. Taxonomy (NCBI): domain Eukaryota; kingdom Metazoa; phylum Chordata; class Amphibia; order Anura; family Myobatrachidae; genus Crinia; species Crinia signifera. The sequence goes on along the minus strand of NC_139221.1, from coordinate 210,252,634 downwards.
TCTTTCTAATACATATCAGGTTAATAAATTGACAGTAAACATGAAGATAATCATAATGATAAATATAATAATTGACACCACAGTATTGTCATCAGAACATCAGCATGGCTCCAATTGTCGAAAGGCACCAGGTTTGCATCCTTAAATTGCCAATAGGTTCACATCTGCAATGTCTCCAAGTGAAACTGGAGGATGCACACAGTAATTGATAGGCACAGACGGGAGGGCTGCTGGCGGAGGTTAGACTTAAGGTGTGAGGGAGTGTGTTTGGGTGTAGTTAAGGTTTAGTGTTAAGGATAGGGGGAGAAGTACAGAACACTGATCCTCAGATGCCTGATCCTCATGTGACCATTTGGAGCCAGAAGAAGACGCTGGAGCTACCTTGGCAGCTGCTGGGAGAAAATAAGAACCCAATAGACCGGTGGTTGGCAACTTTAATTGGGGTGTTAACTACTCAGAATTTTTTTTTATCTCTTGAAAAGCTACTTGATAAACAACCAGATTTTTTTTTTTTTAAGTGGTCTGCATATCTATCTGACCCACTTCTAGTCCTTGGCCCTCCACGTTGATCTGTTCACCGCCTGCAGCACGGATGCTCTTCAGTGGATCCCCTCTTCATCCCGCAGTGACTCCCATTGACTTTTCCACTGTGGAGTGTTAGCTGTCATTCTGTCTCCCACTATCGATGTTGTTATTTGAGGGTCTCTGATACAGACGCAGCCACCACCTGTCTGTTCTGGACACTGCCACTGGATCACTTCCTCCTAACTGTCTCAGCAGTACTGCAGCTAGGTGAGCTACCTAAATTATGACCATAAGCTACCGATAGCTTGGGAGCTACAGGTGGGAGCAGGGCCGGCGCTACCATTAGGCAGCTGCCTAGAGCGCCAGCCACTAGAGGGTGCTCTTTTGTTCAGCGGGCACCTCCAACAGCAGCCGCCTGTCAGACCTCATGCCTGCCACAAGCACAGAGTATAGGCTGGTGAAGGATGTGGTAGAGGCGCGGGCGCTATGCAATTATTTCTATTAATTGTGTGCTGTACGTACACAGTATGCTTCAAGTAACAAGCTGCAGGCCTGCCTTGCAGCTCCTCGTCTCCTACTTCTGACACCCTCCATGTGCTCCCTGGCTGGCAGCTGTACCTGTCCCAGAGACACGGTATTGTAGTTATGTTTCATTTATTGTGCACTGCATACTTATATATCACATATTATGCTATTTGTAATATATATATATATATATATGTATCTGTAGGAAAATGTAGAAGGAAGCGCTTCTTAGTGTATTAACGTTTTATTAAAAGGCAATCTGCCACTTTGTAAAAGTTTAAAAGAATTACAAAGACTCATACCACACAATACATCAGTGTGGGCTTAGATACCACATGATATAAAAACACAATTTCCAAACGACACACGTCACCGTCAAAGATGTGGGGCTGGGGAACTCTCGCTGGTCACAGCGCGCTGGATCTGTAGGCTGGCTGCCACGATTTTTTCCAGGTCACAGCAGCTCTCCCTCTCCCGTGCAGTGATCAATGTGCAGGTAAGCGTCTGGTGAGGCACGCCCATGGGAGGGAGAGCTGCTGTGACCTGGAAAAAATCGTGGCAGCCAGCCTACAGATCCAGCGCGCTGTGACCAGCGAGAGTTCCCCAGCCCCACATCTTTGACGGTGACGTGTGTCGTTTGGAAATTGTGTTTTTATATCATGTGGTATCTAAGCCCACACTGATGTATTGTGTGGTACGAGTCTTTGTAATTCTTTTAAACTTTTACAAAGTGGCAGATTGCCTTTTAATAAAACGTTAATACACTAAGAAGCGCTTCCTTCTACATTTTCCTACAGATTGTCTTAATCCCTACGGATCCAGGGATTCCCATACTAGTTGGAAAGCAGCGGTCCTAAAGATTGTAAGGATCTAGTGTGCCCCACGGAGCAGATACCTGAAAAGGACTGTGACCTCTATCTTCTCCCTAACACTCAGGTGTAGTGGTACAAAAACATTTACAAGCTAAAAAGACTAGCGCATCTCCAGCCTTTTCCATATATATATATACAGGGGGGGTAGACGGGCGGCACTCTCTCGGATTTGCAATAAAGCGACACCAACAAGCAGGTGGGATAGTCGACGTTTCGGAAGTCACTCCTTTATCAAGACAAGAACAAAAAACAACAGAAATGTACATACCTATGTACCCCATGTCAGCGTGCATCATCCAATCCAGGCTCCACCGGAGATTGGTGTCCGCATCCCTCACTCTTCCGGGTTACCCCGTACTTCCGGCTTCAGCGTGTTGCGTGATGACGCACCACCGCGTCTCCAGTGTGTATCAGGGTTGCTAAGAAACCATCTCCAGGGCGCTCTGAAAGAAACAAACACACGCTTATAGTAGGACACCAGAACATATTAAACACAGTGTGAAAAAACAAGCAACAGTTATACAAATGGCAATCATCAAAGGGGCCAGCGGTACTGAAAGTTGGATTAAAGAAAAATATTAAATGAAAACTGTTCATTAAGACCTTGCGGTCTCATCGTGTCCAATTTATAAATCCAATACATTTCCAGTTGCAGCAACTTCTTAGCCCGATCACCGCCTCTCGGATCCAGGGGGACATGGTCGATAATGACATATCGTAAGCTAGCCAGGCTATGTTTTTCTTGGACAAAGTGCCTGGCTACAGGCTGGTCATTGTCTTTTTTATTAATCGCGGCTCTGATGGCCGAGCGATGGAGAGCGATTCTTTCTCGGAAAGTTCTTACAGTCTTGCCTATATAGCATTTACCACAGGGACATTTAATCATATACACCACGTGGGTGCTGGTACAGGTGACGGGATGCCTGATCTTAAATTTGGTGCCAGAAAGGGGGTGAAAGAAGAACTTGGTGTTTGTCATCCCACTACAGGTGGTACACCCTGTGCAGGTATAGCAACCACCTTCCTTAACACGAGTATGAGCAGGAATTCTCTTGGCGATGTCAGTACGGACCACCCAGTCACGTACATTGCGGCCTCGTTTATAGCATGGCATGATGGTGGTATTTCTCAGTTTCACCAGGTCACGATCTTGTTGAATCACAGGCCACAATTTTTTAGATGCAGATGTAATCATATTATCTGCATCATTGTAATCCCTAACCCATCCAATCCGATCCAATCCGATCTTTTAGATGGTCAGGATCCTTGCTTTTCCTTTTCAAGAGATCATCTCTGGAAAGCAGATCAACTTTTCTGCGTGCATTCACCAATGTGGTATCATCATAACCACGTTGTTTAAATCTGTCCATCATATTAGACAGTTGTGTAGGTAAAGTCGCAGTATTATTGGTGATGCGTTTGACACGGATGAGTTGGGATAGTGGCAATCCCCTAATCAGGGCTGGAGGGTGGTGACTCTGGGCACACAGCAGTGTGTTTCTGTCTGTGGTCTTAGAAAAAATAGATGTCATGACTTGTTGGTTTTCAATAGATATCTGGACATCCAAATATTGGATGGATGTCTGGCTCATACTGAAAGTGAATTTGATGGGACAATCTTGATTGTTGATATCACCCATCAATTCTCTGAACTCTGTTTCGGTTCCCAGCCAAAACAGTAAGACGTCATCTATATACCTCGTATATAGTGCAATCTTGGGGGCAACCTGCTGATTAAAAAACAACATTTGCTCAACCACAGACATATAGGCGTTCGCGAACGAGGGTGCCACGGGAGATCCCATGGCACACCCCGTTCGCTGTAAGAAGAATTCCTTATTGAACCAGAAGAAATTCCTGGTCAATGTAAGTTCAAGAAGCTGGACGAAAAGTTCAACGGGTGGACCCGCATACTCAGGATCTGACTCGAGGACTTGTTTGGTGGCTAGCAGCCCCCCTATGTGGGGTATTGTTCTTGTCTTGATAAAGGAGTGACTTCCGAAACGTCGACTATCCCACCTGCTTGTTGGTGTCGCTTTATTGCAAATCCGAGAGAGTGCCGCCCGTCTACCCCCCCTGTACTTGTTTCTTGGTGTCTGCACCCCGGTCCGTTTATTGTTATTATCTGCTGGAGTGCCGGTCTATCCCCCGCTATATATATATATATATATATATATATATATATATATATATATATATTAGCGGGTATATATCAGAAAGCACTCACCAGGACTTCTTTAGATTATGCTTAAAAGAGTTTAATTTCTCACATGGGTTACAGCGACAGTTGTCAGGTCAAGCAAGCCCTGGTGGCGATATTGGTGGTGTCTTGAGGAAGGCCGCCGGAGTGCGGTCGAAACGTCGACACATGACCTGACAACTGTCGCTGTAACCCATGTGAGAAATTAAACTCTTTTAAGCATAATCTAAAGATGTCCTTGTGAGTGCATTCTGATATATACCCGCTGTTTATGATTGGCTTTTCAAGCCATTGGATGGACACCCCAGGCACTGGATGAGTTAAAGGAGTGTGCCGACCCCTGTAACTGGAATATATATATATATATATATATATATATATATATACACACACGTTTTAAAGAGTATTTTATTAATCCAGAGTGCATGTAAGTGACAGGGGGGGGGGAGGGGATTCAGAGGTTTTGCATAGGGTGCCAAGAAACCTAGCACCAGCCCTGGGTTGTAGACCACTACAATAGACCATCATGGATGGTTTGTCAATAGTTCATTACATACATACATACATACATCCGACATATTCACTGACAAGCTGGTGTCGACATTCTGATGTTGACATGATTATTGTCCACCCGATGACTGCCCAAAAGTCATACCATACCACACCTCAGTAATACACAAATACCATGGAAAAAGTTTCTCCCTCTGTGCAGGTACACCACAGCTTTATAGCTGCCATTCACATGAGGGATTTAATAATTTGTGAATAGTCTCCTGAGGTTTTTGCCTGTTGTTCTGACTGACATAAAGCCAGATTTGTCACTTTTGGTGGTCCAGTGACACATTGCATATATATGAAACCTGTAAGCTATTTGTGAGGAGACAATGTACTCTTTGTTCTGGTTTTTAGAGGCCTGCTTTGACTGAGGTTGGGTTGATATTTATAGAGAAGAGTCATGTATTTTTCATAGTGTTCTTGATTTTTTGATATTGTTCCACATTTTAATGACACCACAGAGGTGACATCACATACTGTTTTGAAGAAAAATAGGGAGTCTTGCCTAACCTTCCAGAGGGCTAGGAGGTCACCCATTTTTTGGCCTAGAGAGTAGCAGGGCAGCACTTTCCCACTCGATAGGCAGCAAAAGAATGCTGCTTAGCGATCGGGCCTGAATAAAGCCCATACTGCAGCTCTCTTGTACTGCCAGGGGCCAACTGTGTGGCCACAAATATCTTGTGTTAGAGTTATGGTTGGGAGAAGATTAATTTACTTACTCACCAGGTGTCCGGATTCAAGGTGTCATGATGCCGTTGTTGGTCATGTGACTGCCGGCATTCTAATTGCTAGTGTCCCATACCCAACCCATTCTGGTAGTGTTGTAAATTCTGAACACACATGTTGGCCCAAGTTGCTGCTTTTAAAAATGTTATAGTCATTGATGCAATGAAAGACGTAGTGATTATGCACCAGTGTTTCACAGTGCTCAGTTTGTGGGGACCCATCTGCTAGAGATCTCTCCTACCCTCTCACTATTTAGTTACGTGTTTCACCTTAAACCTACTTTTTTTTCTAACCGCACTGCTGCAATGTAGCACAATAGAACCCCCCGCTGAAGGAAACTGACTCGAGAACATGTTCCTATGTCTAAAAGTAATATTTAGTCTAATTTTAGTTTTAGATTTTTTTGGCAGGCATTTTATTATTGGCTAAGCTCATTTTTTCATAAGTGCAAAGTTGATCCCTGAGAGGTACTTCAGATGGCACACAGACAGGTCTTCCTGACATTAGGGAGACATCATAGATGTATTGTAGTACACATTGATTGTGACGGGAAGGTAATCTAAGTGTTGCCCTTGAAACAAATGCATGTGGTTTTCTGGCATATAATCACAATTCTTTTATTAGAAGCTGGGATGTGTTTTTATTACTAAGAGAAAATTCAAGGTAATTTTGTTTTTAATGGTGCTAGAGAAATAAAGTATTGATGTGTTTTATTTTAGGGGCTTACCATGTAATAGAAACAAACAGTTTGTGGCTGATCTGTTTTATTACATCAGAACTATAGCTACATCATTGCTACACTCATACCAAACAGCCCCTCTCGGGTGCTAGGTCTTGTGAGCCTTCTGCTTGCATTACACGGCTTTTTTGCCGTAAATGTGTCTTGTCGCAATGTGATGCAACTAGGACGCATCAGGAGACTGTGATTAATTTGATATGCAACAGTTGTATATCTTTGTGGGACTTAGTTTTTGAATCTGTACATAAAGGGGTAAATTAATACCCCTTTGACACCAGCTCTAATAACTCGGTAAACCCACGTTTGCAGGTGGTGTAAACACTCCGACTGGGGTCTTGTGACCCAGGATTTTAACCCGGCAAACGTTCCACTGATCCGTGTTCAACCCGGATCACGGTGCAGTGTAAATGGGTAACCGACCTAGGACCCATTCACTGCAATGGGTAAAGCCCGCGTTTAGAGATGCTGTCATCTCCCAGAGCTGGCTCAGGCCACGCCTCCAGTGTCGGCATTATACCGGGTGAGAATACCATGTAAAAGGGGTCAAAAGCCGGGTGCGACTCGGCTTTCAGGCATAAAAGGGGAATGGGGGTTTTATTGAAGATGGTAATTTACCCATAGCAAACAAATCAGATTCTACTTCTTATTTATACCGCTTTCAGACCGCACTCTAGACCCGGGTTATTGCCGTGTTCTTGCGGCCCCAACACGGGTCAAGGTGCGGTCTGAAAAGGCCACCATGGGTCGAGCAACACGGGTGTTCAACCCTGGTATTGACCAGGGTTGAACACGGCTATGACCCGTGCAAGTGCAGTGTGAACGGGTGCCTGGGTCGAGCGACCCGTGTCCCGTTCACAGTATGGAGGAGGCAGCACTGTCAGCTCCAAGTACTGCCTCCTCCCGAGCCCCCGATGACGCGCCGCCGCCCAGCTCCGCCCCATGTGACGTCACCGACTCGGCAATATGCCGTGTCGGTGTCGGAACTTTCAGACCGCAATGCCGTGTTGCTCTGGGGATGGGACCCGTGTCCTAATCCCGTGTGCGACACGGCATTTGCTATGGGCAACATACCATCTTCAATAGAACTCCCATCTTAGTAAATTTACCCCAAAGCGCTAAAAAGTAGCGGCTGTGGCTTTTTCCATGCCAAGTTCCATTGTGCATTGTATACAGACTCAGTCACACACAGATATGCAAGTGAAACAAGTGTGAAATTAAACATCACAGTCTCCTGGTGTGACCTAGTAGCATCACAATGCATTTTCAGCAAAAAGAGATGCCAGGCATCTCACGCTGTGTGGCGTATTGAGGATAGATGTACAAGGCCACATCTGTAGACAAAGCAAGCAGGACCACACACTTCAGTACAGTTTTGGATGTTATTATGAAATATGTGATAATGTACTGTATGTTTGTGTGTGTTATAAATAGCAAGGCCACATAGGACTGAAACACTTTTATCGCTTGTTTCTAAATGTTTTTCAAGAAGAGACAGATGAATCCAGTTTAAAATCTGGGTTCATTGACTTCACAAAGTCACCTTCTAGTGGATATGTAAAGTAGGATTTATGCTGCAAGTTACCATTACTGTAAATCTTATATGGCATATCAGTGGGCCGCAAGGTGACTTCAGGTACTAAACATTATAACAGCCATAAAATATAAAAGCGAGGGGCTGCACCCATGGAACGCCCAGTGTTTCGTGGGTGTCCCCATTAAAACGCTGAGCATTCCCTGGGTAGTTTGGTGAAGACGTGATTGCTGAGGGTGGGCAGCTGACGTCGGCTAAACATCCATTTGCATCCAACTTGGCGTGTGAGGTGGGCGCGGTGTTCTTGCGGGTAGTGGCCGGCGTTTAAAGCACACACAAAGCTGCAAATTTCTCAGCTTTGCGTGTGAACCAGAATGAGGGCCAAAATCCACACCAGCTTTTCTTAATCTGATATTTCCAGTAATGTGAAATAGGGAAGGAGATTATTGTAGGGTTTATTATTTATTTTGGACTATAAATACATTGGTACTTGTTCCTAGCAGGGCGCCCAGATTTCCTACATACGCTAACGTAGTGAAATCGCATCGCATAAGATGTGAGATGCGATCTCAGTAGTTAATATGGTAAAACACCTAAAACACCACCACTCTCCACGTCACTCCGAAGCGTGTCGGGCGCAGCGAGCCCCGTGAGGGGCGGCAGAACGCGTCCTCCGACCTTTTCATACCCCCACTATCCACGTCGGCGTGGAGTGGACTTTATATAGTGTGGCCAGCGCAGCGAGCCACCGAGCCCAAAGCGTGGTGAGCAGACTCGGAATACATGTAAAGTAATTACACGCTTCGGGGGTGACGTTTAGAGTGGTGGTGTTTTAGGAGTTTTACCATATGAACTACTGAGATCAAATCTCACTTCTCTCACCACAAAAAAGGGCCATGCGATGCAATGTGCGGTTTCACTCAGGGTGCAGTGAATAAATTAACTAAATTAACTACTGAGATCGCATTGCACATTGCATCGCACGCATCGCAAGGCACAAAAAGCCATGCGATGCGATGTGCGATGCAATTTCACTACGCAGAATAGCCCACTAAGCAAATAGCTTAGTGGGCGCCCTGCTAGGACCAATACTACACTTCTATGCAATTGTAAATTTAAATACTTCAAGACTCCCTTGTAAAAGATAAACTAACAATGAAATATGTTGCATGTGTTTTTTTTTAGGTAACATGGTTACTGTGTAATATAAAACTTTCAATTATCCAAATAATTTAAATTATACATATTATTGAATATTTCATGATACAATGGTGGAAATTTACTAAGGCAAATATGCCTAAAAAATTTGTATTTGCATAGTGAAATACAATTTTGTTTTAGGCGTATTCGTATTTTTGGCATTTACCATGCCAAAAATACACATTCGTATTCGTATTTTTGACACATTCGTATTTGTATTTACAAATACAAATGTTTACGCCATCGGAAAATACGAATAGGAATCACCATTCAAAAGAAAAAACAATAGTTTATTATTCTATTTTTTACACTCCAATCAGCTCGATGCCCACCGCCCAGCGGCATCAAGGACAGAACCAGGCTTCAGCCTGGTCAGGTAAGTCCTGGAGGGGGGACCCCTTTATTGGGGGGGTCCCCACTTCCCCAGGACCCCTGGCCAGGCTGACTGGTCGGTAGGGTAATGCTTTGGCCGGGGGAACTTGTATAAAAAGTCTCCCCCCTGGCTGTGGCATTACCCTGCTGGTTGGGTCTGGGGCTGGTTCTTAAAATACTATTTAAAATTAAAAGTAATTTTGTCCCCCGTATTTTGGCAACCAGCCCTGGCCCTGGAGCCTGGGGCTGGTTTTAAAAAATCGGGGAAACCCTATCTGGTTGGTTTCATGATTTTTAATACCAGCCCCGGCTCTTTCAGCCTGGTGCTGGTGACCCCACGCCGTAATTTATTTATTTTTCTATTTTTTTTTTACACATTGCAGCCTGCACGGATCTGACTGATCTGTGCAGACTGCCTGTACGAATTCGTATTAGCGGCAATATATACGGCCGCTAATACGAATCAATACGAATGAATACGACATTGGGCATTACAAAAGCAGTCATATTTGACTGCTTTGTAAATTCCCATCGGAACACGAATTTGAATACGGCTAAAACAGCTGCATGCAGTCGTATTCATTCATATTAAGAATACGAATACAAACAATCGTATTCGTATTCTTAGTAAATTTCCCCCCATGTGTTTTCAGCATATACAGTAAAACAAGGCATCCCACTCAGCAAGGCACATAACCTTAGGTTGCTTTGTTTAGCTGGGTTTTAAATTGCATTTAATTCGCAATTTGTAAGTATCATCTAATTCCACTGTGTTACACTGTACAATCAATAGCTAAATATACAAGCACGGAAGAACATCCAAGTTACACTGTTATTGAGCCCATTAATATTTAATCCCTATTGTCTTCCAGGACTAAAGATAAGAGAAAATATATGTAATGACAAACATTGTTTGGTGTATATAAAGGTGTGTTTATGTTACAATACACGCTCAATATGTACTTTAATATTCCTTTCTTCTCACCGGAACACTGTAATGACCTGCCACGAAAGTGCATGTTTGACGCCATGTAAAAATCTTTAGAGGCCACTGGGCAAAAGTGTAAATATCCAACATTTCTACACTTAATAATAATGTATTTCCATAAATAATTCTTTATGTGTTACATGGCCCCGAGGCTAAAAATGTTCAAGGGCCTATTGTGAGAAGGGAAGGAGCTGAGATCAGTGGGTGTGGCCAACAACATGCGGGTGTGTATACCTTCTACAAACTATCAGCCCCACTGTCTCTCTAAGGGGGAAATTTATCAAAGCTTGGAGGGAGAGAACATTTAGAGATAAAGGGGGTTACTCGGACCTGATCACTGCTCTGCTTAATTGCAGAACCCTGCGATCAGTTGAATGCAGCGCCGCCAGATTGCTTAGCGTAGCCTGCGAAAAAAATCTGGAGTGGCGATTAGCGTAGCTTGGCAGCAGCAATAGAACAGTTGGATCGGGGCCGGAGCTAACATAACACACCTGACCCTAAAGAGCCTGGGCACACCTGCATTTCCCTGACAATCTCAGAAAATGGCTGGTTATTACCCAGCTTTCTGTAAATCAACATGCCTGCACGCTACTATCCGTATGCCTGTGCAGTCTATCAATAAATGCCCGGCCTGGGAATTCGCAGTCAAGCAATCAGGTACGCCAGCACGTAGTATATACCAACCAATCCTTTTATTTTATAAACACAGCCTGTAAAGTGTAAGGCAGAAGCTGATTGGCTGGCACTTTATCACTCACAATTTTATTTCTCTACAAGCTTTGATAAATACCCATAAATATGTAAATGTATAAAAAAAACTAGAAGTATGACCTCAAGCAATTTTAATACTTTAATGATTTATGTTTGACTGCATGGGCAGTTGGTGGTTAGTCATCATCATGCTGTCAAGATGAATGGCATGCTGTTATGTGGAGGTCTGAAATTGAAGTTTCATGTGCCTCATTGTTAATCTGGCCCTGCTTTCCTCATATTTCTTGTAAAATATTGTGTGATGTTATGACAATGGCATTTGTACAGATTTAGATTACATGTGTTTTAGATTACATTCATCAGAGAACCGCCAAAGTGTAGAGTAGATCCCCTTAAAACATACGGGATGAGATCTGAAGCTCTTAGATGATGCACCTGTTTAGATCTCGAACAGAAAATACTAACTAGTGGTATGTCACAGTGGCGGATACACCACCGGGCGACAGAGGCACACATCAGGGCCCCCACATTCCAAACTTTACTCTCTCCCCAACCTCTCTGTGATCACTTGTCCGTGGTAGCACACCCCTGATTCCTGATTGACATCCAATCAAAACTATCTGTACTTACAGGGGGCCTGACACATATATCTACACCTCAACTCTTAAGGCTTAGTGCGACTGAACCCCAAAAAACCCCATTTGCCCCCACACTCCAGTCTGCGGTGGTGGCGGGTAGTCGGTGGGTGGGTGGGTGGACGGCAGCTGGGTCTGGGTAGTCTGGGGCAGGCAGGGGGTCCCTGCGGCGGGTGGACAGTCAGCGGCGGGGTCCCTGTGGTGGATGGAAACTAGTTAGCATCCACTAGTTCCCATCCGCCACAGGGACCCCGCCACTGCTAATCCGCTGCAGTGAACGCAGTGCAGGTAGCATTAAACAGTTACACAGCGACAGCGAAGGGAGAGAGAGACTGGTACATACACCTCTGGAGGGAGCGGAGCGACTGGTGCCATGAGGAGAAGTTGAGCTGTATTGGCGTTAGCAACCTGGCAGCTCTGCTATAACCCGTTATGCGCGGGGGTGACCGGCAGCGACCGGCAGGCATGCTGGACCGGCCATTAGGAAGTGGCACCAATCCTAGTCCAGGTGATGTGCTATGTGGCACATGCAGTTATTGGCTGCTGACAGGGGTCCAAGGCACTGGCAGCCAGAGGTTTACTTTATATATTATTGTGTGTGTGTGTCACCCATACTATGTGTGCTTGGCATGTAATGACCACATATTACGCTGCTGAATAGATCAGTCTGGTGGTGAGGAGGACCCCCACAATTTTTGTTGTCCAGGGCCCCCACAGACCTTAATCCGGCCCTGCTGAAGTATAATGGGTCATTTACCAAAGCAAAAACTAGTAGATCCGTAATTTAAAGACTATAATAATTGCATCTACTTGTTTCTGTTTGCATTTCATTGTGCACCTCCATGTCACGTTCTTTGTAAACACAACCACAAAATAATCTGCCCATAATTTTGCAGTTTAAGATCTAAACAATGAAAACATCACATGAAAATGCAACTAACTTGGGTACTTGTGTAATATCTGGGCGCCGATTTTTTCATTGTATTGCATCACATCACATGCAATATAGTGGCATACAATTCATGCGATGCGATTTTTCATTGTAAAGACCCGATTTTTAATTGTATAGTCACCCATGGGTGTTTTTATACCCCCACTATCCAACTACGCATGGAGTTGATTTTATATAGTGTGGCGAGCGCAGTGAGCCACCGAGCCCGAAGCGTGGCGAGCGGACACAGTATACATGTAAAGTAATCCGCGTCCGCTCGCCACGCTTCGGGCTCGCCACACTATATTAAATCAACACCATGCGTAGTTGGATAGTGGGGGTATGAAATCACCCATGGGTGACTATACAATTAAAAATCGGGTCTTTACAATGAAGCATCCCATCGCATGCCTTAAGTAGTGGCATGCAATGAAAAAATCGGGCGCCCAGATAATACACAAGTACCCTAACTTGCACTGTATTCATGTATCCTTAAATGTATGCTTTATAAGGCATTTATGTATTAAATTAACCATGAGAGAAAGGACTTCAGTTCTGTCTCATGTGCTTTTGTGTCTTCAAAGCTTTATATACAGTGGTCAGTGCTCCTACTAATGTGCTTTAGTAGGAGCCGGCACTTAAACTTTTAGAAGTGTGCCTGGCTCCTTCTTCTCTATGCCCAGGCATCCTCAGTTTTAGAAATGTGCCCAAGTGAGCTGGTCACCCTGGGCTATTCTCTTTAGTTTTTATTTAATTTTATTTTTTCATATATTAAGAGGACAGGCAGCCATTTCACTGCCCCCATCTGCCTTCCTAGTGGGAGCCACCACAGGGACCCACCACTGCTTCCTGAGGCTGGTGTCCGGTTCCCTGGCCACCTAGTCATACAAATCCTATGGAATTTACAGCAGCTGCATGCAGCTTGTGTCCGAGTCTCCATGGCCCTCTGCATGACTGGCAAGCACATGGCAGTGGTACATAGAACCGCTTCCCCTACTCTGTTCAGAAGATAGTTATCCCCACATGCTTTGAGTACAAACAAAGGGTTATCCATTATAACAGTATATGGAAGTTTTATGTGGAATAGTGTTAACGGTGTGGATTCCCTACTGTACTTTGTATTTCTATCTTTCCCACCTCCTCCTGTTCTTACAGGTGGATTTGGATGCGGGTACCCGTTTTCGGCTTGTTGAAAGTTCATAGCTCCGTTTGGGCTTGTTGAAAGTTCAGATCTCTGTCTTATTTTATATCAACATCACTTGATCCTGTTAGGAGTCCCAGTGGACTGCAAGACTAATTGAAATATACTTGCTGGAGTAAAGCTGGGTACACATATATACAATCCTCGGGCCGTTCTGGGTCGGACAGACGTTCAGTTGTATAGGTGTGTAGGGTATCCCGACTCCCACTGTACGAGCGATAAACGGGCAAAAACGGTCTTGTCCGTCCATACTCGGTCGGTCGAAGGTTCAGTGTTTCATTTTCATCCGACAGGCCGGGCCCATTTCGGAACAAAAGTGCAGTGTGTACGCACGGTCGAACGATATGCTGGCCGTTCTTGCGACTATACTGCCAAAGCTGGAAGGCCCACGTGGGCTTTCCATAGCTGCATGATCTCTCCTACAGCACAGCATGTAGTCACTCTCTCGATTGTCATTGTCATTGCATGATGGTTAACACCCCTGCTGCACAGGTACTTGTAGTGCCACGTAATAAGTTAAGTCCGGCAAACCGTTCTGAAGAACAGTGTATCTGGCCGTCTAGATGTAGTCAGCCGGCAGGGTGACTAGAGACAGACATATGGCAAATAGCCGGCTGACTACATCTAGACGGGCACCCAAGCTATTTGCCGTATGTCTGTCTCTAGTCACCCTGCCGGCTGACTACATCTAGACGCGCAACCCGGCTATTTGCTGTATGTCTGTCTCTAGTCACCCTGCCGGCTGACTACATCTTTTTACGTGGCACTACAAGTACCTGTGTAACAGGGGTGTTAACCATCATGCAATGACAATCGAGAGAGTGTGTACAGTGTTACAATCTTTTTCTTGCGACTGTTTGGACGGGAGTACATTGGACGTCGCAAGTAAAATTGTACAGGTGTGTACGCGCGTATCGGCTGTTGCTTGTAGATGGTCCGATGCGTCTACGGTCGGTCGAACGGATGCAAGAAAACAGGGATTGTATAGAGGTGTACCCAGCTTCAGAGTCAATGGAGGCAGGATGGCTGTTGAAACACTGTATTAAACAGGATCAGGAACAGGTATCAGGTTACAGATACAGGAATCAAGTACAGGTACAGGTAACAGGTCACGGGTCACAGGTACAGGAATCAGGTCACAGGCAAGGTACAGCACATCAGGCAAGGTTGAGGAAACTGGCCCTGAGCTCAGGGCAAATGCAGCTTTTGAAAACCAGAACCAGCCAATCCCTGCAGCACACAGAGACAGGCCCCTCAATTATCAGTATGTGTTGCAGCTGGGAATGGCATTCTGAGAATAGCCCAGTCCAGCTGATTACACCAGCTGGAAATGCTCCCAGAAACCACAATTCTGCAGGCAGAACCCAACAGCAGCACCTCTGTCCAACCCCTTGAGGTGGTGAACTTCAAGTTTTTATCATGAAAGACAGTGCTCTTAATGGCCTTGCAATTGGCCAATAGGGTATGTGAGTTTGAGGCACATCCCATAGATTGGCTTACCTGGTTTTTCTCGAAGATCGTGTTGAACTTCATATTATGAAAGCTGTCTTGCTCAAGGTGATTTCTTCTTGCCATGTCAAACAACATTTTGTAGTACCTCTATTGTCATATGATTCCCTGTCTTCTCATTCCTCAAGCTCTTCACATCTACCAAGACAGGATAGATTTGCTGTGCAAGACTGGCTCTTTAATTGTGCTTAATGATGCTGTTAATCGTGGCTGGTGGGGTCCAGGGGTTAAAGTGAGGGGGAACGGGGTGGAACTGAGTTTCACCACCTCTAATAGTGAGGTGGAACATTTTAACCTCCACATTTGCCCTTCACAGTAATTCTCACAGAAAAACATTCTAGTTTGCAGGGGATTCCTAAAACCCTACCACTGGCCCTGTCTCTGCCTAATAGGGGGAGGGTAGGGGGGGTAATTAGGCAGCATAGAGAAATGAGTTCCCCCACCTCTGCATGACCAATTTAAGCCCTGGTGGGGTCTAAAAGCCGGCGCATTTAATGTGACAGGCATGCTCAGCTGATTCTCAGATGCCAGCTTCCATATCACTGCATTCTATGAACTCTGTTGGACCTATCTGATCAGCTGCCCAAGAGGCATTGCAAACTGCATCAGTGCACATATTTTTGTTAATTTTTACAGTTTTGCAGGTTACCCAGTGCCCAGATATGGGGGCAGATTTATTAAGCTCGGTGAAGTGATAAACGGTCTGGTTTTTATCACCGGCCAATCAGCTCGTACCTGTGAAGTTGCAGGCTTGGTTTGAAAAATGACAGGTAGGAGCTGATTGGCCGGTGATAAAAAAACAGACAGTTTATCACTTCACAGAGCTTAATAAATCTACCCCATGGACTCTTAGTACCAGAGCATTGGTAAACCTGCTAATGCCTGCACATATCTGCAAAGACTCACCGGCGAAAGCTGTAAAGACATTATCACCCAGGATCATTGACTATTTCGTTGTTAAATTATCACAACTGATCTTCGCTGATTTAACCTTGTTATTAAAAAAATGTACATTATTGTCATGATTGGGCTCTATTGGTTGGCAGATATCCCAGGCAAAAGGTACTGGAGGCATCAACATGTTGCAAATATATGACAAAACAATTGTTTCATTGTTCTTGTTACAAAAGATCTCATGGTTTCTGTGTGAAAATTGTAAAAATAATTAAAACTGGATTGTTTGCCTATTTATAGTATTCGTCACACCGTACTAGTTTATCACATCCTTGTTAGTGAACTAGAAATTTACAATTATAGCTGGCTCCTCAGGCAACTGAATATTCATAGTCCCATTCCTGTGGTCAGAAATATTGCCACTGAAGCTGTCAGACAAATCCATGTAGGGTTTTCTTTAAATTGAACAGATTTGTTTGTATCCATGTCCGTAAATAATCCATGGTTTCAGTTTGATTTGTTCTTGTGTATGGTCACATACAGTATGTCATGCTATCAGTCCCAACTTGCTATGGATGATGACCTATACAGTAAATACATACAGATGATTACGCAACACTAAACACTTGAAGTTATATTGTCATAGGATACACCCTGTTCTGATACAATTCAGATTTAGCAGATTTATGGACAGATTTAACAACAAATGATATACTTGTTACCACTGGTTACCAATGATAAATGGTATTCCAGACAATTAGCTGTCATGTGTTTAAAAAAAGGACACACACTGATTGGTTGGAGCACCATTTATCAATCGTAACTAGTGATAACAAGAATATCACTGGTTGTTAAATCTGCCCCTTAAATTGTGAGAGATGAAGTAGCAACTAACCTGCAAATAACAGTCATTTTAAATATCTCCCTTTGGGCCAGATGTATCAAGTTTCAAAAAGTGATAACATGGAGAGAGATAAACAACCAGCCAATCAGCTCCTAATGGTGCGTACACACGGGGGGCGATTTTGTGCAAAATCGCGGGAAATATGGTCGCTGAGCGACCATATTGCCCGCAATGGGAGTGTGCACCGGCGATATATCGCCGGGTGCGCGCTCCCGTTTTTGCCCCTGTGGTGATCGCTGGTCGCAGGAACATGCTCCTGCGACTAGCTGATTACCACTGCCGGGCTCCCCCGGCAGTTTCTTTTTCATCAGCGACCATCTCTGGTCGCTGATGAAAAGGAGAAACTGAGCGATATATTGCTCAGCAATATATGGCTGAGCAATATATCTCCCCTGTGTGTACAAGGCTTAACATTTATGTTACAGGCTGGGTTTGATAAATGACACTAAGGAGCTGATTGGCTGGTTGTTTATCACTCTCCATTTTATCACTGAAGCTTGATATATCTGGCCCTTAACATTGTATTAGGATTCAAAATAATCTAATGTCTAGTAAGGGTGAGGAAACCATAACAGGATCTTTGTTTATATTTACAGTTTTGCTCAGAATTAAACCAGCCTTCTCTGCCTAACATTCGTAAGTGGAAAGGAGTGAAAGGATCATGGAAGTGCATTGTTTCTGAAAAGCCATCGTCCAGCCCAAGTGAGGTATGTGACATTCCCATTGCTGCTGTTTTCTAGTTCAAGGAAATTTTCCCAGCTGTATGGGAGTCGGTTTTCATTTGTTTTGGCAATCATCACACCAGTGTTATTATTCTGATCAGTTTTTGGCAAAGCTTAGTTATCCGGCTGTTCTTTTCAGAGTCATGTGCAGCTGAGCCACCTTAGGTTGGAAGTGGTGAAATTAATTTTGTGTCCATTTGGAATCAATTTTTTTCCATATAAGATCTCTACCAAAGTTTTATTACATACTATAGGGTAGGCATTCCCAACCACAGTCCTCAAGGCACACCAACAGTGCAGGTTTTAGTGATATCCAGGCTTCAGCACAGATGGTTTAATCAGAATCTCTCAGATACTAATTAAGTCACCTGTGCTCAAGCCTGGATATCTACAAACCCTGCACTGTTGGTGTGCCTTGAGGACCGTTGTTAGGAATGCCTGCTATAGGGAATAGCACAGCGTGACTACTACTAAGTCAATTAGCATTGTGTATGTTGTGTGGCAGTACAGTGTCTGTATGCATATGTAACCAGGGCTTAAAGTGGTCCTGCAGAGGTAGGGGAACTCATTTCCCTCTGCCACCTAATCTCCTCCCCCCTCCCCCCATTAGGCAGAGCCAGGGCCAGTGGTAGGGTTTTTGGCACCCCCTGCAAACTATAGTGTTTTTCTGTTAGAATGTCTGTCCAGGGCCACGGTGGAGGTTGAAGACACCTCACCATTGCAGGTGGTGGTACTCAGTTCAACCCCCCGCCCCACCCCCACACACACTTTTGCCCCTTTATGTACATATTCAAACATGTGTGATCCTGGCACTTACACCTGTATCTAGAGATAAGGGATAGGGCAGGAAAATGTGCTTTTAACAAAAGGCAAATATATTCTATAAACCCAATTTCACCCAATTTACAATCAATATTTGTAAACATGTTTTTCTATCGTGTGATTGGGGAAAGGGGGAAGAAAGTGAGATATACTGTAATTTCATTTCGCCACTCCTAAATTACTGAATGTTTCTCACCTACCTAATAACAGCGAAAGATATAGTCAGTCAGTCTGTCTGTCTGTCTTTGCATTTAGAAATAGAGAAAGCACATCAGGTATCAAAGATATCTTCTGCAGAACCTCTAATATTCTTAGGGTATCCCCTTGAAAAAAAAGTTTTGGGGAGTTTTGCCCACACAACCTTTATAATAAATATACTTCTACCACATACTTAACATGTGAGTGACTTAGCTTCTTGCAAAATAGGAAGGTACAGGATCCACTCATGGCTCACACCATGGGTGAGGCTGTGCATGGAGGCTAATGAGACTTTACAGGGTACATTTTCAACTGAAACCAGTGTGAATGGGGAGGTTGCCACGAGATGGGTGCTAGAGTGACTCAATGTGGGGGATAAATATATATAAAGTGGGAGGTGAGAAGGGTGCAGGGCTGGTCCCACAGTCGGGTCCAACTCATATTAACTGGCCACACACTGTAGGGTCTGGAGCTAGCGTCAAAGGCAGGGTAGGTGGGCAGAGCAGGGCAGTGAGGAAGAAAGAGCAGCCAGAAAGGAAATCACCTGAGCCATGCATCCCACTACATTGACTGGCTACTCACAAAACCTTTATTTTTTCAGAAATCCGTGAAGCCTTCTGTATTAATAAAAATGATCTTTTTATTGTTTACTTTTTTCTTCCGCCATTACTATACAGACAGTGGCGACCAGTAAGCAGCCCTCCATCTACTATTTCGCATCCGTCACCGTATAGGTGCACCACCTCACTGACTTGTCACCAATCCGTGTCACCGCTCATCGCTCGGCCATACATACTAGGCGGTTTTGAGCTCAAATGTCCAAATTCTGCAATCCCTCTGTTGACACCGCCAGCTGCATCCCCCATAGGTTTCTATGGGGAATGCTATGCTGCCCGATGTATTAGTGCCTTATTCATGTTTGTAGGCAGTGACCGATGTTCATGCAATGTAATCCCTAGATCACTACTATTGGTGAATATTGCAGATGCCACCTTTACCACAAGATAATGCACCATATACAGGTATGCAACCGCCCATGAGTATATACAGTACTCTATTACAGAAATGATTTTAGAATTGTAAAGTACAGTGTAATGTAGTATTATTTTACTGTATGTTATTTTTGAAACAGCCAAGACTCAAGATCTGTTATGTTTTCTTGGCATGCACACATAAATAATTCCTATTCTTCAAATGAGCTAAATAAAGGATGACTCTCCCCCTTAGCCTTAAAATAGAGTAAAGGAAAAAGCACTGTGATGACAATAATAATGCTAACGGATTGAAGCAGATAAAAAAAGTTTTTTTTATATAATGCATTATATTATAATTACAGCAGAACTACAAAACAAAATATTTTATATTAAATGTTATGTAAGGAACATAAACTAAATAAGGTAATATACTGTACCGTGCCTAATTCAGCACGGATCGCTAAATTGAGAATATACAATCCGGTCGCTTATGAAACAAATGCGTGTGTGCAGTATTTGCATTGTGCATGGGTGCCTCCGATTTGCAATTAATTATGCGTACACATTCTGCTTCAATACAATCGCATTTTGATTGACAGGAAGCCAGCATTTAAGGGGAGGAAACATGGCATTTTGCAGGTGTGTTTGTTAAAACGCAGGTGTGGCAAAGTGTTTTTTTGGGTGAGCCTTAGCTCCATATATTGGAAAAATTGAAATCATAGGGATCTCTGTGTACACTAACTCAGCTTAGCCTGATATTACATATACATGCCCTTACTATGCTTAGGCTTATAGCCTGATTTTTTGGGGAAGAAAGTAGGAGAGAGCTAGTAATAGTGTACCTGCAGCCTGATTTGGGGCCAGATACACTAAGCTTCAAAAGTGATAAAATGAAAAGTGATAAACAGACAGCCAATCAGCTCCTACCTGCCATATCACAGACTGTGATATGTCTGAAAAATGCCAGGCAAGTGCTAATTGGTTGGTTGTTTATCACTCTATTTCATCACTTTTGATGCTTAGTGCATCTGGCCCTTGGTTGGAGTAAAGGCCCCCATACGCTACTGTGACTCCTCCAAGGGAGAAGTTGCAGCTGATCCCCCTTAAACTGTCCAGGAAGGGAATACTTTTGTGCTGCTGAGCTGATTCGGCCGGATATCATTCGCTAGCAATCTAATTCCCCCCATTATTTAAAAAATGTTGCTCTGTCATAACTTGGTCCTTATCTAAGAATGTCTTTATATCATTACAATATCCTTCAGCCGGGGGACAGAGTGGGCATAGAGATGAAAGCATGTCATCATGGCCCCACCCCCCGCTTGTAATGCCCACATTACCAACATCATTGTTCTGCTGTGACAGGAGATACACTGATGCAATTCAGTGCAGATCGCTTCAGCGTCAGTTGGGGGGGGGGGGGGACTCTTGGAAATTGCCCTACCTTTTTGTGTGTTGAAGCCATTTGTTTACATTGGGTATTTGGCCCCTTTCCATAACATTTTCATAATACACACCTCCAACTTGCTATAACATGCCATGGTTACATCATACAAACTCCAGTACAATATATTAGGCTGCAATATAGTGAAACCTTATTTGTCTTTCTAACTTAGGGGGAGATTCTCTAAGCTAAAAATGCGGTAAAAAACCAGTTATCGGGTTGTTACCGCATTTTGGGATGCACTAAGCATCTCCCGCCGGGTTACCGCGGGGGGGGGGGCATCGCCAGAAAAATCTGGCGATGCCCCATAGAAGCCTATGGGCTTCTACCGCAACCCTCTGCTGCACCGACCCACCGCCGCCCTGCACCGACCTCCGCCGCCCCGCATCGCCCCCCCTCTCACCTGTGTCCGGGCAGCACAGAGCTGTGCTGCCTGGACCTGTGACCTCCTCCTCCCTGCACTGATCCTCTTCCGGGTGCAGGGAGGAGGAGAGCCCGGCGCAGCAGCAGCGCCGGGTAAGGGAGGGAGGGGGAGAGCCGCCGGGTCCCCATGGGACCCGCTGACTCTCACCGCAAAGGACAGCTCTTAAAGCAAGAGCTGTCCTTTGCCATAATTATTGCATATGTTAGTGCATATGCGATAATTATGAATGCGATGTGCGGAGATAGGGGGCGGAGCTGGGGTGCGGATGTTAGGAACCCCCCCCCCCCCATAAATTGGGCCGCTGTCTGAGGCATAATCAACTCATATTAACCCTTTGAGTGCTAAGGGAATTTGTGATAATTGTCAAGCAAACATTTTTTATTCATCATAATGACCTGTACTGATTACCTTTATAAAAGAAATATCTTTTTTGACACATTTTTTATTTTAATTTATATAACAAATGTGAGCGACGCTGGCGTGTTTTTTTTTTTTGCTGATATTCTGAACATCTCTCAGAGATGTTGGCACTCAAAGGGTTAAGCAACATTTATCATGAATATAGATTATAACTGGGACATGGCAGAATGAAAGTCGTGTTTAGTTTTACTATTTATTATGGTTGTGCTCGAACTAACAGTAGTGTGTGATGGACAATAATTGGTAGCTAATCCAAAATTCCTAATGAAGAGGGTCTGGAGTATAAACAATAATCACACCAATTATCACACCATAATAATGCAAAAAAAAAGGCTTGCAGAAAAATTGTGGTAAATAATATTAGTTTTGTTGGAATTGGAGTGCACTACTATGCAGACTCCATGTTGCTACACTTCTAGGAAATTCCTGTACCAAGATGGTTGCCAAGGCTACAGTACTACTGAGCATGACTGGAGCCATATAGCTACCAGGCATCATTAACCAGTTACTAAAGGCCCCCATACACTAGGGCGACTTGTCCTTAGGACAAGTCGCCCCCGACTTCCCCCTGAGCTTCCCCAGCTGCTCCCCGGGGGAGCTTGATTAGATTGGCACTTGATGTGCCATTTTTTACATGTGATAAATCGTGTCGATTTATCACATGTAAAAAACCCGGGGAGCAGGGGGGGGGGGGGCTACAGAGGTGGGAGCTGGTGGGAGCAGGGGACGCTGCGGGGGACACGTCTGTGTCCCCCGCTGCTGGGGACGCTGCGGGGGACAGCGTCTGTGCGGCGAGGCGGTAGAGGGAGCAGGGGGGGCTGGGGACGCTGCGGGGGACACGTCTGTGTCCCCCGCTGCTGGGGACAGCGTCTGTGCGGCGAGGCGGTAGAGGGAGCAGGGGGGGCTGGGGACGCTGCGGGGGACACAGGCGGCATAGAGCCGGCGGGAGCTGTCAGTGCTAGAAAAAAAAAGCCTATACAATGAATGGGCAGCCTGTGATTGGCTGAGTGCTCTCTCAGCCAATTGCTGACTGGCTGAGAGAGCGCTCAGCCAATCACAGGCCGCCCATGCATTGTATGTTTTTTTTTTTTTTTATTCAATACTGACAGCTCCCGCCGGCTCCCCCTGCCCGGCTCTATGCTGCCTGTGTCTCCCGCAGCGTCCCCAGCCCCCCCTGCTCCCTCTACCGCCTCGCCGCCCCACTAGGTCCCAAGTCGGGTGGTCGGACGTGCAGCAGGTCCGACCACCCGACGCAGATCCGATGCGCACGGGACCGCGCATCGGATCTGAGGGGACACCAAAACTAGCCGATTTTGGTCCGATTTCGGCCAGATCCGACTGATCTGGCTGAAATCTGACCAAAATCGGCTAGTGTATGGGGGCCTTAACAGTAAGTACGGTAGGACATGACTTTTCTTCAGTAAATCTACTTAACTGGTGAAGTAACTCAGCTGTTCATAATTGTAAGGAATTAGCTCATACTGTATGTTCAAAAACTCTGCTACATCCTCAACCCTGTACCCAGTTACATACCTCCCAACTTCTGTGTTGGGGAAATAGGGCGCGAGTTACGCCACTGATTGCAAAGCTAATTTTTTTTCTCTAATGGACAAAACCATGCTGCCCTGCAGGTGGGACTGAAGTTACGGGCCAGTTAATTTACTCGAGCTGGCAGTTTTTGAACCATATTTGTGTGCGCTGGGCATCGCTGTACTTTGCTGGGCTTTTTACATAATTTTGCACAATCACAGCTGCAATTGCCATTGCCAGATATTAATAGTAATGTATTGTAAACATGTAAAAATGACAGTCAGATGCCGGTCCCGCTCCTGCCAGCCTACTCTCCTTCGCTTGTTGGGGTGAGCAAGCTGCCTCCTTGCACTGTGCTGCAGCAGCTGCCCCAGGCTGAGATGGATGCCGACGGTGTGCGATCACGCAGGGGAGGGAGGTTGACGCTGGCATCCGGCGGCTGTGCGTGAGGTCACGTAAGAGTGTACGGGGTGTGGTGGGGACCGGGTGGCTATGCTTATCGGAGGGCAGGACCGAAGGGTGCTATATAATATAGCGGGTATGAGTATTAAAACTGCGGCCCAGCAGCATGACTCGGGCCGCCGTGGGTGCTCATCAATTTCCGTGCGTGCTCAAGCCCTTGAGCACCCACAGAATCGGTGCCTATGCAGGTGCCCCAGCATCAAAGATGTACACAAACCATTGCTGATACCTCAGCATAGGAGATCTACACAAATCACCACACGCTCCCTACTATCGGAGATGTAGACAAACAAACTCCCCATCAGAGATTTACAGATGCCCCACCAGCAGTCCTCACAGAATCACAAGTGAAATAATTAGCTCCATCTGTGGATCTTTTAAAATGTGTCAATAAGTAATGAGTGCACATGTGCACCTGCCGGGTGACCTGGAAAACTTGAACTGTGTGGGGTCCTGAGGACCGAGTTTGAGAACCCCTGGTCTATGTTGATTGGTTTTAGAGAGGGAAAGCCTATGCTTTTTTTTTTTTTAAATCAGACATGTACACAAACATAATGGTATACATACATCTCTTATTCGTACAGTCCAGAGGCAGAATGGGTCCTGTGCAGCCATAAACAGTGCCTCCTAAGCAAGACAATACATGCCGCGGTGTGCCACAGCGAAGTCTGTACCGCAGGGTCACTCAGATAGCCAATGTTCACGCAGAGTGAGACAATGCCACATTTTCGGACAAAGCAGCAGATCACAAAAGCTGCCAGGAGTCTATTTAGAGAAGATGCTTTCCCTGCCAAGAAAACATAATTTGAAATGAATTATCTTTTCAGCCTTTAAAAATACAGTGACTTATGGAAATCAAGATCGGGAACTTGTGTAGTGTTCATTTTCTTAGTACAACTTACAAGCAACAATTTTCTA
This sequence comes from Crinia signifera, assembly GCF_055691185.1. Classification (NCBI taxonomy): domain Eukaryota; kingdom Metazoa; phylum Chordata; class Amphibia; order Anura; family Myobatrachidae; genus Crinia; species Crinia signifera. The sequence continues at coordinate 210,227,705 of NC_139221.1, read as the reverse complement.
TTATTTTTTGATAACACTCTGTTAATTTAACCCATGCTAGTTACTGCTCTGCATCACAGGAGATGGGACTTACCAATAGCTGGATTACTAAGGGCTGCGCAGTCTTCTTCTAAAGGCCCATACACACTGGGCAACTTTGAGCTGAAAGCAACTCAGTTTACTTGTCTGAGCTGCTTTCAGCTCGAATGCCGCCCAGTGTGTACGGGGCAGTGATGAGCAGTAATGCGCACTCCCGCATCATAGCTGGCCACTGCCGCTCATCTGCTGGTATGAGCAGCCGAGAGGGCAGCTTTCCATAGCGTTCTGCTATGAAAAGTTGTCCACCCTGGGGAAAATTGCTAAAATGGGCAAAAACCGCTCAGTGTGTATGCAATGAGCCAGTAGCGTAAGTTCGTCCCAGTTGCCCGGACGCAAGATAAATATTGGTGCCCCCCACCTTATGTAAATATATATAAATGTATGTATGTATGTATGTTATGGAAATTATGTTTAAAATAAAGAATGTGTGACATCTATGGTTCGGCTAGGAGGGGGAGTCAGCCACAGAAGCGTTGTTAATGGCTTGCACTTAACTGATTGAAACTTGCAGGCGAGAGGTGCCCCCTTGGGAGCAGTAGCCCAGCGGCAGATGACTCCATTGCCTCCCAGAGGGAGAGCGTTTTTCTGCCCAGTGATTTTCCCCATCATCTGTCAGCATAAATGTCTATTGTGTATGGACCTTAATTAGACCTGCTGCTTGTGTCTCGTAGGCACTGTCTGGTCAGTTGGAATAATGTTTTATATTCTATTGAGGTTATGGTGAATTAGTTAATTCAATATCTTCTCAGTTGTATTTGCATGTTGGCTATCAAATGTCAATATAAATATTACATTATCCAGTAAGTGCATTGCTCCCATTAATAACTCCCACTGGACAATCTCATATCTCAGAGATCACTGTGACTGTATGATTTATCATTTCTTTCTACCGGGCACATTAAATCTGTCTCACTTCCTCCTTTCATCAGCACTGCAGCACAGGAATACCAGCCAATGGGATGATCAGATAAAAGCTTTTCCTTACAATGCATTGCATATAACCTGCATGGTAATAGAAAGGCTAAGCAATTCCATTCCACAGACCAATCATTTATGAGCTAAAGATGGGATTTGTGCATTGCTGATGAGTGTGCTGACTTGGCAGGAAGTTTACTGGTTATTAATACCACTTTAATGGTATCTTATTGATCAAGCAAGTGTATTATGTCAGCATTTGACTTTTGCATAATGTCTATATAGTTTACAAGGTGCTAGAGATCACCAACACAGGGACAATGCTGCACATCTCTCTTATCTGCGTTATGCTATTATAAATTGTTGGTGATAGTACTATAGGATGTAAGGGTCATGTCTGACCTTGTATCCACATACCTCTATGGCCTCCCCTGGACTTAGGTCAAGGGTGGTTTAACAGTTCAATCAGAATGGTGGGACTGCTCATTTAAATAGAAGTGTTCTCTTCCCCAGCTGGGAAGCAGCAGTAGGTGACTGATCAATGCTGACACTACAACTAGCAGCTGCAGCCGGCAATTATCGCCCAGACCCGGGGATGTCAACTACTCACCGTAATATCTAATTACCCATACCCAGGCTTGCTGCCCCCTCTCTCATACTCCTGAGTATACTTTCCTCTATTCGGCACAGTGACATCTTCTGGAAGATGGTGCAGCACAGAGAAAGCATAGACTCCGGCACTGTGCTCCCTAGTGCCCATGTACCATCTTCCGAAATATAACTAGAGGAGGAGGGACCAGCTTCCCAGAGCAAGCAAGATAAGGGGCCAAATGTAATAGGGTGAGAGTTTCAGAAAGTGAGAGATTTTGGGAGAGTTTTCCCTTTTTTTTTTTTGCAGCAATCAATTACATGGTAAAATCATCCTGTTTTTGCAGTGTAAATGATTGCCGCTTTAAAAAAAAGGGGGAAACTCTCCCAAAATCTCTCACTTTCTGAAACTCTCACCCTATTACATTTGGCCCAAGATGTTGTTGCATGAAGAAAATGTGACTGACTATGGACAGTGTATGTGGAACCAGCTATTTGCTGTATTCATTGGCAAGTTTAGTATATCTATCATTAAGGGAAGTGGAACATATCATGTCAGTGGTGACTTGTTCCAAAGGGTGCACAGTCCTTGGATGTAATCAGATGTTATTGACTTAACCTGACACATGGACAATATATCAGTTCATCTGCATGAAAGTTGGTGAATAAAGAAATATTTAACAGTGTATCTTTCTTTTCCACACTATATAAGCCATCCCCTTATCAAACCTGTTGGCCTGTTTGTTAGGTTTTCCCTTTGTGCAATAACAAGTCTGTGTCTCTCTGCAAAAACCCTAATTTTAAGCAGTAGTGCAGGGGTTCCCAATCTTTTTTTAATCACGGCACCCTAGAGTATAAGAATTTTTTTCGCGGCACCCCTAGGCCAAATTTATTTTAATTAGATTGGGTTTATATGCGATTCTTAGGGTCAGTTATGTGGAAAAGGGCAGGAATTGCTTCTGTTTGTACACATTTTATGATTGGCAGCTACCAGCACTGGTTTTGCTTATATATAATTAACCTTTAATAATTTTAGTTGGTCCTGGACCACCAACCCAGGGCACCCCTGCATGTGTCCCGAGGCACCCCAGGGAGCCACGGCGCACAGTTTGGGAACCACTGCAGTAGTGTAATCTACTCATAAACCTGAGTGTGAGGCTGCTGGTAAGCCCTTTCTCTATGCCGATTCCCTCTTCCTATAGTATCCATCAGAGGAGTTGTGCCACCAGCAGTCTTCATCACTGATACCCCACTTCTTGTCTGCAGAGGCTTCTCAGTGATGTCCTGCACAGTCAGTCTGAAGAACAGTAATGAATAGGGGAGGGCACTGGGCTGAGGTATTAGAAGGAGTTATTTGTTTTTAGATTTAGTGGACTGTTAAATTCAGGATACCAAGAAATATAATTAAACATTCGGCATTTTTTCCTGATAGGTTCATATAGCTTTAATTCTACCTAATATCTGACATAATTTCCAGTCAAGGGACATTGATATTCCAATATATTGTGGTCTGGGAGCTCCTGTAGTGGGTTTTGTTTGTATTGGGGGTACAGGGGGGTGTGGTATAACACACCGACAGTTGGGATTCCGACAGCGGGGTTAGCACAAAGAAGCCCCTTGCGGGCTCACTGCGGGCACAGTGGCTCACTCTGCTTGCCACCTATTCTATTCTCCCTCTATGGGGGTCATGGATCCCCATGAGGGAGAATAGCCCCTGTCCGTCGGGGTTTTAATAGTCGGGATTCTGACATTGGTGTAATGAATGTCGGCATCCCAACTGTCGGTCAGTCATCTGGCACCCGTATTTCAGTGGTTGCAAAACTTTTTTAAATCACAGCACCCTGGAGTATCACAATCTTCTTCTTGGCACCCGAGAGCAAGTTTCTTGTTGATAAATTTAGAAAAAAATATAAAACTAAGTAAATTGTGTTTCGTTATATGTTGGGTTTGTAGGATTTGCCTCTGTTTGTCCACCTATATTACTATTGGCAGCCACCAGCACTGGTTTTGTCTATTACACTGACCTGAATGATTTTAATTAGTCCTGTACCACCAACCTGAGGCACCTTTGCAAGCGTCCCTTGCAAAGTGTCCTGAGGCACCCCTTGGGAACCACAGACCTATTTATATAGATGGAGTTTCCTGACTGAAGATAAGATGGATCTGCTAAGCAGACAGTTATATAAGAACTTTAATGCTGGGTACACACCAAAACGATTTGGATTGGATGCAAATCGTATGCAAATCGTATGCAAATGAGATAGTACGATTTGCATACGATTTACATACGATTTGAATACGATTTGCATACAATCCGATCCCCTCTGTATTCAGATGAATGGATCTTTTACAGATCCTACCTGCAGCAGGTAGGATCGGATTCGGATCCAATTCAGATCCAACCAAACGATTTTGACCAAATCTGCATCCAATCTGCATCCAATCAGTCTGAATTGGATCCAGATTGATGGGATTGTGCCAAAATCGTTTTGGTGTGTACCCAGCATTAGACTCAATGCTATTTAGTATAAAAAACATACTAATGGATCTCATTTACATTCAATGTATTATACCTAAAGGCACTAATTAGTTCCCCTTGGCTAATGAACATGTACTGTACAGTGATTTGTGTAGGATAAATATACCACAGGTTGGGATACACTACTTAGTATATCTTTCATTTCTCCACCTATTCCGTCCATACACCCATCTTTAGCTGCACAGAAATGCTAGTTACCAATGGCTTCCTTATTGGTGGCTTATAATGCTTCTGCCTTACTGCAGTCTCTTGCACTTTCCTCACCAATAGTTGTTCTATTTCCTGTCAGTGTACAGTATGTTATTTGTTTGTAGCATGATCACCTCTATGTACAGCATTACCATAGTATGTTAAAGTTTATAAATCAATTATATTGATACAGTAGTACAGTCCTCAGTCTGGGAGTGTTATGCTCACACCAGCACAACAAATATATTTGGGATTAAAGGAGCACAAACGCTAAAATCTTTGCTCATGTAATAGATGAATAATTTAAGTGTAAGTGTGTTTTGTTTTCTCTCTCTCCTGCAGAAAGCAGCATATTCTGGATTTCTATGGGACACAACAGCTGGAATTGAGCTAAAGAATGTTATTTTGCTGGAAAACTCTCAGAACAATGGAAATGGCAAGCACACTTACTCACAGCCCTATATTGCACATTTTAAGGTAATGAGTCACCAGCATTAATAGTATACTACAGTCAATGCAGTCCTCATGATTGAAGAATAGTTCACCAAAATGCAGCAATAAGTGTAAACAACATAAGCATAATACAGAGGAATAAAGCTGAGGATAATTTGGAAAATGAAGAATCGATAAATAAAAGCTTTGTGTATAAATTTGTACCACTGTCTCTTTTACATGTTGCCTCATTGGGACTGTAAAATGTTACAGTATGTTAGAGTATTCTTAGGTGTCTATACCAAAGTATAGGGATGGCCACTGACCATCTACAGACGGTTTTGCCATTGATTCTGGAGATCCAATGGTTCTCCACCATCGATGGCACATACTCCACCAATGGTTCTCCCCCTCAGCAGCCAGGACACAGAGACTATCTCTGTCCCCAATGTCGTCCCTGAAGCTCCACCTTCATATCTAATTGGCCCGCTGCCTTGTAATTAATAGAGCAGGAATGACTATTGGTAGGCAAAACCATGAATGGTTTATCCTCCCCCCCCCCACCAGTGGCTTCATACTATTAAGACAAACCACTAATGGTACCATCAATGGTTTTCCCACTGATGGCCACCCCTACTGCAGGATAGAAGAGAAAAGACAGCAACCAGGAGATACTGGTCCTGATTCAGAGGTGGGTGCATTTGCATTTGCTATCATTTCATTTTTGGATTAGCACCTTCTGTAATATGCAAACGTTATTTTCTGCCTTCCACTTGTCCCCCGGCATACCACAAACTGTACAAGGGATGAAACGGACACTTTCAGTGTCCATGTACAGTGCAACCATCGCACACACCATGACATGCACCGTTGGTACGCATGCGGCATGGGGCGTTTCTGGACTTTTCATTCATGAGCAGAAGCAAATATTCACATAACTGCACAAATATGGCATCCACCTCAGAATCAGGCCCACTGTATGTGCATAAGAATTTAAACTTCCAGTAATCATTGTCATTAATAGGAATAAATCATTATTATGTATAATTCCATGACTTGCCATTATATAAACCGGGTTCCTTGTTCTCTTTGTTTCTGTACACAAACAATATGTTTGAGCAGATGATAAGTAAGCAGCAGCGTCACCTGTGTGAAAAGGCCAGGGTATCTGTAATGTGCACACAATGGCATGACTGTGAAAAGGTCAATAACATGGCTGCAAAATGCGCTCCCAGTCCTCAGCTGCATAAGATATAAGGCCAACTTAACCAGAAACAAAACTCTTTCCATTATGTAAACAGGCAAAGCTCCCATATATTAGGAGAGCCTTGTATATTTTTAGTTTTAGTGTTATTTGCCTGAAAATGCAATTATTTTATATGAAGACATAAGGGTTGTGTGTCAATATGTAATGAAATCCTCAGAGCCAGGTTGTATATATCACACACAACACTTTTATGTAACAGTCACGTGTATATAGCTAGTGTGCATACCTCCCAATATGACCCTCTCAGAATGTTCTGTTCCTGGACTTGCCATCACCTGTGTTGAAACAACTTGCTAATCAAATGACCTGTTCAAAAAAGGTCTTGGCAAGCATTTATTAATAAGGAAGTCCAGGAACTGAGCATTGTGTCCCTCCCCAAACAGAAGGTATGTAATGGGGTGTTTGGAGAGGAATATGCTCTTGGGAGCTTGACCACACCACCATCAGAACAAAGGCACGACTCCTGTCCCAATCTGTGGATTGGAAATATTTAGAATTATGTCTGTGATGGCACAAGTACTGTAGAATAGCAGCTGCAGTTTGTCCTTTTTGTAAATGATCTTTATATTTGCTAAAATTAAGGCAAAATGGAGCAGTAGTGTTTTGCTTCAATGCAGAAGGCTGCTGGAAACAATTTTCTATAATGATATGTTTGCGATATTATTCCCCAGAGAGGCTAGCCTGTCTAGAGATATTTTCTTTTTCAGTGGTATTCAATTACCCCAGATCATTGGTTGAGGGTATTCAATTAGCCCTCATAAGCTAGCACGTACCATGGTTTATTGGGATTTTTTTTCTTTGTCCAATAACGGCTTTTCTTTCAGACGTCCAAAATGGATAGCCTGCAAAAAATCAGGAAACATGGTGGAAAGGCCCACTGCACTAAATTATGTAAATGTCCCAGCCTAGAGATTTTTATTGAGATGCCCACTGTAGGTGTCTTTGAATCACTACATAAAAACACACAGGTTGTTGGGTGCAAATCGATCAAACATTGACCTTCTGTATAACCATATGGTCTTGCAGCATGGCCACTAGAAGTAAGGTGCCAATGCTACTGTAAAGGCCCATACACACTGGGTGAGTTTGAGCTGAAAACAGCCTGTTTGAGCGGCTTTCAGCTCAAAGCCGCCCAGTGTGTATGCCCCAGCGATGAGCGCTGCTGCGCTCCCGCATCATCGCTGGGAAAGCCACTCATCTGCTGGTTATACCAGCAGATGAGCGGTGTTCAGGATGGCTTTGCATAGCTCTGCGCTATGCAACGCAGTCCTCCCTCCTCCATCGGCGCCGGGCAGGGGGAAAGCCACTCAGTGTGTATGCACTGAGCGGCTTTCCCCGCAGCGATGATTGACATGATCGCTGTCCATACATGCTGGGCATAGTCGCTCAGTGTGTATGGATCTTTACTGTGTACAGGATCGCAGTCGTAAGCTGTGACCAGTGAAATAACTCCTGGAGGCAGCTGTCAGGGGGGATACTAAAGGGTTAGAAAGTAGCAGTCGTAGACCTTTAAGTGGGCTGATCAGCAATAATAGATCTCTCTCCAAGGGCCAGGTAATAGCATCTGAGTTTTTTTTAAGGGGCAATCATTTACAATGCAAAACCAAGGCTAAAGTCCAAGTTCAGCCAGCAGCTTGCATGGATGCTGAACTCGGACGCTCTTTCAACATAACTCATTTGCTGCATCACCTATGACTTTGATCAGTGTAAAGGGCCCCATACATCAGCAATTAATTGTGACAATTTTCAGATATGGAGATGATTGCCACAATTAATTTTAGATGTGTGGGCTCCCCCTTTTGGCAATCCCAATCAAATTCGCCAATCGATTGCTTAATCAGGTTTTTAAACATGTTTAATAATCTGGTATTATCTTTAGATCTTTTTTATATGTGTGGGCATTCCCAATTCGTTGTCTTCATGTATTTACATTATGAACAGCTGAAATGACAATCGATTGGGGCAATTTCCAGATATGAAGATGCAATCTTTAGATGGAAAAATCTGCAGATCACTGAAATAAATCTGTAATGTGTGGGCAAAGTCAGATAGATTGTAAAATCCATTTATCTGGCCAAAATATCCCTAAATCTGAAAATCCATAAATTGTGATTGCTGATGTATGGGGCCCATAACCCCTTAGTACCCCCCTGGTAAAGCCGTTAGCTGAAGAGTCCTGGAATATGTAACAGGCAGCAGGGCACATCAGGGTTTACATTTGCTTCTTGAACGCAGTGTAAAAGTGAAGAATAGGATGTTCTGTGAATATCATTTTTCCTAACGGGGAATCAAATTAAGGATTTCATTTCTGTAGCCAGTTTCCTGTTGTGAAACAACTGCATCCTGTCCATGACCCGTTGATAAGAAAGCTATTAGATGTACTTATATGGAATGAATAGATGCACATGATGTGATTACCTGGATTGTGTGCCTCTATTTATTGGAGTTCTACGTATTGTGATTTGGAGTGCACCTATCAAGTTGCCTAAAAATTATTGGAGTGCCGGCATAAAAGGAATGCTATATGGAATGAATGGGATATATTTCTAGATTTTATAAATATTTTATAAAATTGCACACAAATATATTTGTGTATGTAAAACAGATGAAAATTAAATGTAATGCACAGATATCATGCACTTTTACATTTTTGGAACTAGTTTTCATCCCAGCCATGGTAGGACTATCAGAGCGATCCAGGGTTGGAAAGTGAGTGACATGTAGTAACCATGAAGTACACAAAGCAGCAGCTGAGCCATAAGCATACTTTCACAAGTGCATTGCGTCCAAAATGACAGTTGCCTGCGCATCCAAATCACTCTATTATAAGCTTTTCATGAAGGACATAGGGGATCATTCCGGTTTGCTTCAGCGACTTGCATAGTTGCGGAGCCCTTCGCAAATGTGGGCGTGGCGGTGACAGGGATCGCCCAGCATTTTATACGTGTCCCCAAGAAAATGCTGGACGTTCCCATGGCTACGCGGATGGGACGATGTCTGCCGGGGGCTGGCGACTGTCGTCACAGGACATCAGCCGCCCGCCTGCCCCATCTTCGTCCTGGTGCTCACAAATAACAGTTTGTTCTCGCTGCCGAGTATTCGTTGGGGGGAGGGGGGGGGCTGCTGGTGTCTCTGGTGCTCAGTAAGCTCTTCGCAGCTTACAGAGCAAACCAGAATCACCCACTTAGGGCCTAATTCAGACCTCTTTGCAAGGTTGCAATTTTTGCAGATGGATAAAACCATGCTGCACTGCAGGTGAGGAATATCGAACATGTGCAGAGAGTTAGATTTGGGTGAGGTGCGTTCAAACTGAAATCTAAATTGCAGTGTAGAAATAAAGCAGCCAGTATTTACCCTGCACAGAAACAAAATAACTCTGTCAAATGTAACTCTCTCTGCACTGGGGCATAAAGGGCCCACCAGGGGAATGCAGTGGTGGGGACCCATGTTAAGAGGTGTAGTCTTTCTTCTCCAGAAAGGGTGTGGCCAGCCACCAAAGGGGCTTGGCTAAGCAGTAAGGAGTGTGCAGCCTTGTTATTTGATACTGTAGTAAATACTGCTAATTAATGCAATATATCATAATAACTGCAACGATGCACAGTATAAAATACACCATAATCCTGTACACTATTGGGTAACATGTGTAAAGTCAGTATAAGTACACATATATGTAATGTCAAATTCAGTCTGGAACCAGGTTCCTAGAAAAGAAGGTGGGGGCCCTTCATCTGAACATGCAGTCAAATCTACCTATATCATCAACGGCCGCATGTTCAGCGGGGGGGCGTGGATGACGTCACTGAACAATATTGTGGTTTATGATGCAGTTACAGTGTATAAGTATTTCAGGTGCAGTTTCTACACACAGAGAAATATAATCTTTCTTTACACAACATTTGTTATTTGACTTTATATAACAAATGTGAGCAATGCTGGCATTTTTAGCGGATCTTTTGCACAGAGATGTTGGCGCTCAAAGGGTTAATATTTAAAAAATCTAATTTACGATTGAATGGGTTTATATTTGAGATCTTTTGTGTATTATACTGTATCTGAAAACTATAATATGTTTTTTACATTGCTTTTATTGCATGTAATAATTTCCTCTACCTGAAGCTTTCACCTTGGACTCTCATTGATATTTGTCGCTTGCTGTTTAGGTTGGAATGTATGACGTCACCCTGGTAAACATTCATCTACGACCTCCTCCAAGTGAAGTCGGAAAGCAGCAAAGTGACAGCCACAAATCTTCCACCTTTGGGCAAACACTGCAGGAGACCCTGAAAGGTATGCACAGCAACAGAGCCCAGTCTACCTGAGCATGACGCAGCCTGCCACTTACAGTCATTCCAGGAATGCTGGAAGGTTATCTGCCTGCCTTCTTCACTGGCTGTCGGGTTATCAATCACAGGGACGCTTACAGGAGAGAAATCTAGACTACAAAGCCAAGTTTGTATTCGTCTACCAACAGGAAAACTCACACGAACACTGTGTCATTGTATTTGTAATCAGAGGCGTAACTAAAACTCTGAGGGCCCCATAGCAAGATTTTGGAAGGGGCCCCCCACCCCCACCATTGTCACGAGAGAGAGGGTGTCATGGACAGACAGGGAGTGAAGGGAGGGTGTAAGGGAGAGAAATGAGGAGAGACTCCCTGTCTCTCCTCATTATGTAATGGAGAGGAAGGAGAGACAAATTGAGAGGGTGTTAAGAAGAGGAAGGGAAGAAAGAGATAGGGGAAGGGTGGGGAAAGAGAGAGACTAGGGCAGAGAGAGAGATAAGGATAGAGGTGAGATGGAGGGGGTGTTAGAAAGTGAGAGAAGAAGAGGGTCAGGGGAGTAAGAAAGAAAGGAAAGAGAGGGGGTGTGGGGAGAGAAAGATAAGAGCAGGGGGAGAGAAAAGGGGTGGAGGAAAGAGAACAAGAGAGAAAGAAGAGGTAGGGGAGAGAAAGCAGGAGAAAGAGGGAGGGAGTGGTGGAAAGAACAGGGGAGATAGAGGAGGTGGGAACAGGGTGGGGAGGACTCGGAGGAGTGAATGTTGGGGGTAGAAGGGGTGAGCGAGTAGAGGGGAGGCAAGGCCGCAGGAATGTGGAAAGGATGGAGATGAGGGGCTTGAAAGGGGTGTGACAGGCGTATTTCCCCGATGCTCCCCACTCACCAGCCATCAGCGGAGCTACCCTTTCAGCTGCACTTCTGAACAGCGCCAGCCCCGTCTGTCCCATGCGCGCAGAGTCCCCAGCTAGAGGCACGGGCTCTCCTGTGCATTGCTAAACTGTGTGTGCTGCCTCCAGCTCTCCGTCCCGTTCTCCGTCCCGTACGCAGCGCTTCCTGTCAGAGCCACATGCAGCCCCAGCTCTTCCTTGTGCAGCTTCTCCTGCCAGAAGCACAGACAAACACAGCTTCGGCGTTTCTGTGCGCCGATCTGCTGTGTGCAGGGGATCCTGCTATCAGCTCAGCGACGTGCCGCGCTCCTGTGCCCCAGGTCTGCAATGCTGAAAGGGGGACACGGGACAGCAGCGCATCCACTGCCCGCATACAGTACAGTATGTTAAAAAAAGGGGGGAAAAACAAAAGGGTGCAGGGGAAAACCTGCTGGTCCTTCGGGCCCCCCAAAGGCCCGGGCCCCATAGCAGCTGCATCCCCTGCACCCACTGTAGTTACGCCACTGTTTGTAATTATATTCAGGCTTATCATGGCCAGGTTAATTGCTAAAAGAGAACAAAGTGCACCCAAAAAGCTTTTTCCTCACTAGCTTTTGCAGTGTCACAAAACAGACTTTCCCAGCCATTTTCTCACTCACCTGTAATGCACTCTGGGATGCAGTCCATAAGTTGCTGGCATCCTGCAGACGATGTGCTGTGATTCCCTCACTAGTGCTCTCTGGCTTGGCGACCATTGTCAGTCACTGCCACATTCACTACGCCAGCAGTTCCCTCCAAAAACAGCCATGGACGGTCAGCTGCCGCCAATAGACCAGTCTGAAATCAGTTCACAGTCATGTGATTCTCACCACCAATCAGCAGCAAGCCCCCCCCTTCCCCCAATAGATAATCCATGGTTCTTTCTCTCCTTGGACAAATATAAGGACAAATGGACTCAGTAAATCCTTAATGCTGACAGGCGTCTTGTATCCTCCCTATGGAAAACCATGCTCCTCCTTCTCTCTGCATTTTTTACTTACTCCACCTCCTAGTCACTGTAATTCCTTTTGGGGCCCATGGTGTGCAGATGTTAGACCATTCTTTAGAAATCTCTCTACACACAGTATGGCCACTAAAGATATTGTTAGCGATATTGCTATGCACTATATCTTTTTCCCAGCGGTACAGTGGAAATCGATAACATCATTACTCATGGAACAATTAGACTAGTGTGTATCCAGCTCAAGTCCTGCATTTTACCCCCAGTACAATAAGGAAATGTAAAGAAGCAGATAAGTAGAAGAAAATAAACCCACAAAGGCAACCGAGTTAGGAAAATCACTACTTGGATACGGAAAAGCTAATACAACTCAATGACACTCACACAACACACCTAAGTCAGTTCTTGTCCATGTGCCTTAATAATCACCTCCCGGGTACCCCCCCACTCCCACCTGGATCGTCCCTGCAAGCGTCTAAAATCGCAACTACGTATCTGTATGAACACAATCAGTACACCTGTGTGGTGCCAAAGTGCAGTTAAGGTCCATACACATTGGGCGACTATGGAAGGAAATAATCAACTCTTCCCTAAAGAATAGGGGAGGATGGGCACCTACAATAGGGGTGCTGGGCCAGCTGCTCACACAAAGGGAATCTCAGTTCCCAAATAATTTCTAGATCAAAAGAAAAATGGGGGTTGTGTATCGCTAGTACAGTGTCAATATAATAAACAGTATTCAATATATTTGAATAAATTAATAATGAGTGATCAATTGGGTTAACAGTAGTATAACAATATTTATTTATTCAATTAAAAAAGATAAAAAGTGTCACTGTTTTGCTATCGAAACATTAAAGGTAATGCACCATAAAATAGATTCAATGAAATAATTGTAAAAATCAATGGATGGCAGTGGGAAGAACCATATAATAAAAATATGGAAATAAATATAATATACTTAATGCAGTCCCGCTTGTTCCTATTCTGGCTCCTTTGATGGTTAGTAGTCCACAAATAAATGATCCACAGCACTGTTGTTACTGGAATTGGTGGGTGTCCATAATCCTGACAGGGTCTTTATTAAGCTTTTAATTCAAAGTCAAATAAAGGATAACGCCACAGGACTGGACCAAAAAGATTGAGCAGGTGGTGGTGTCCCAATGTGGTAGAATCCAGATTTTGCTTGGAAATATTCAAGTGGAAAGATAGGCAGTTGGTTCAAAGCGGGGTGCTATATGTAGAGTCCACGGTTCATCCAATATAATGTGTGGACTGACGCGTTTCCTCATCTGCTGACAACTTTTTCAAAGGTACCTCACTGCTCATCGCTGGGGCATACACACTGGGCAGCTTTGAGCTGAAAGCTGCTCACACATGCTGTTTTGAGCGACTTTCAGCTCAAAGTCGCCCAGTGTGTATGGGCCTTAAGAAACATTATTCATCATGGGGAGAAATTTAGGTACTCTTTCTCTAGAAGGGCGCCCATCGCGGGCATCGCATGCACTAAAAAAACGCATGCGATGCGACCGACGCGATGACCGCGATTTCCCATAGGGAACAATGTTAAATGTCCCAATTGACCCGATTTTCCATAGGGAACAATGTTAAATGGCCCACAGAGGCCAAATAGGCACCCTGAAGTGTGAAATGGCCCCCCCAATTGTTAACGCAACCCCACGATCAACGTCAACCCCACGTCGGCGTGGAGTTTAGAATAGAAAGTGTGGCGAGCGCAGCGAGCCACCGAGCCCGAAGCGTGGCGAAGGGACGCGGACACCTTCACAGGTATACGCGTCCCCTCGCGGGCTTCACAGGTGTCCGCGTCCCCTCGCTGCGCTCGCCACACTTTCTATTCTCAACTCCACGCCAACGTGGATAGTGGGGGTATGAAAAGGTCGTAGGACGCGACCTGCCCCCCCTCACGGGCTCGCTGCGCTCGCCACGCTTTGGGTTGACGTTGATCGTGGGGTGGCGTTAACAATTGGGGGGGCCATTTCACACTTCAGGGTGCCTATTTGGCCTCTGTGGGCCATTTAACATTGTTCCCTATGGAAAATCGGGTTAATTGGGACATTTAACATTGTTCCCTATGGGAAATCGGGTCAATTGGGAAATTTAACATTGTTCCCTATGGGAAATCGCGGTCATCGCGTCGCATGCGATTTTTTGGTCGCATGCGATCGACGCAATTTTTTTCCCTTACGATGCCCAAGATCAAAATCGTGGGCGCCCTTCTAGGTAAAGAGTACCGAAATTTAATAAGATATAATTTATATTTCATATGGGATGTTGCTATAGGCATCTAATCTAATCAGAATCTATTTATTTTTTAATTAGCACCTTCTAGAAGATACTAGATAATATCTGATTGGTTGCCCATAGCAACATCTCATCTGAAATAGAATTCCCGACTTAGTAAATTTCTCCCATAGTGTTGCATTCCAAGCAGTGGAATTAGCATGGGTGTACTGTAGCATAATTTTTTTTATCGGTATAAACATAAATGTGTCTTAGCATCTGGTGTACTTCACTACTTCTTTTTTTCGGTATTTCAGGAGAAAAGGATATAATCATTTTAGGAGGGTTCAGCCAACCTCCAGATAGCAGCAACTTTGATTCTCTGAGAAAAGAAAAGTTCCAGAACTTGCTTCCAGCAAACACATTTACAAATATCAGCACAAAGGCACCTCAAGGAAACAAGTCTCTAGACAATATCTGGATCAGTAAGAGCCTAAAGAAAGTGTTCACAGGTCAGCAATGTGTATACTGTAGTTACTGAGGTGCATGTGTTGCGAATATCATTTGTGCATGTTGGTTTAGGGCTTTTCTTCCATCTACACAGTGATACCTCATGGTAGGATAATACTCCTTTCACATGGATTTGGTAAAAACCCAGGTTGTCTATAGGTGGGAATGGGTCAACTCAGGATTTGTTGCATAATGGTGAATCCCCACTTTTTGGATATAAATGTTCTTGCACTGTCCTGTGTCAGGTCTCAAATACACTCCCCTTCGTTCTTTGGGGTGGCAGCACCTCTCCTATGGGTTCTTGTTCCCAGGAACCCTGTGTATGGAAGGTCTGAAAAAAAGGGTGAGATAAGCGCCTCTAGTGTAGTATTTTAGTAATCAATGTGTCTCCCTTCACCACATGAAGACAGACCAACACCCCAATTTTAAAGGTGTACCGTATGAAGTGGTACTGTTTAGTGAGCGTCTTCCAAAGATAGTTCCATAGGCTAATCAGCAAACTTCAAGGAATACCAAAGCCTCCTTCCTTGGTCCTCTCCCCAATGTGAATTACTCTAGTCTCCGGAAGGTGACACTCTCAGTCCCCCACCTCTTCCCCCGGGAGTGACGTGCGGGTCGTCCTGTCAATCAATCAGCTGATTCGTTCTCCTAAGTAAACTTTCACCTAATTGGTAACCAAGATGGCGGGGGCTGTGTTTGTGCTGTGACTGTGGGCTAGGCCGTAGAGCGCCGCCGTGCGGTTCTGTCGTGCTCCGCTTCCTCCGCTCCCACAGGTCGGGCATGTGAGCTCATGGTTACATGCCCGACCTGTGGCAGCGGAGGAAACAGAGCACGACAGAACCACAGGGTGGTGCTCTATGGCCTAGCTCACAGTCACAGCACAAACACAGCCCCCGCCATCTTGGTTTCCAATTAGGGGACAGTTTACTTAGGAGAACCAATGAAATCCCACCCCATACAAGTCTGCAAATGACTTGCGAATTGATTTCTGACCTGCAAATCCATTCGCAACTCACTCACCATTGAATGATTTTCCTAGTCTGGGCAAGTGTGCGTAACTCTGACCCTTCCACAACTCTGCGACAGAGGCAGGGTGATTGAGGCTGAGGCTGACATCAAACAACCTCCCTGAAAATGCCTGGGCGCGTCTGCATTTTATCTGACACTCCCAGAGAACGGCCGGTTACCACCCACAAATGGTAGCTTCCTGTTAGACGAGTTGCAAAGGAATTGTGATAAAAGTAATGACTTATTTTTGTTATTGTTTGGCCTCATGTATAAGTGCTATACCCATATGCATGTGCAGTCATTCCATAATTGATCAGCATGAAAATTTGCACAACAGCGATCAGGTCTGAGTAACCCCTTTTAGACCAATGCAATTGAGTGCTTGCCAGCAAGGAGGTAGGAAGCTGCCCTCGGGGAAGGGTTACATACTTTACTTTCTACCCAAATTGGACAGACCCCTACAAGGAGTGACTTCAGATATGTTTGTTTGTTACAGTCCTCAATTGATCAATGCATACCGTACTGTAGATCTGGACTGACTGCAGCACTATCAGTGCAGTATCCTTGACATCGATCCATTTTCTCTCAGCAGCAAGTGTAAAAGAAAGATGTATTGAGGCTAAATGAGCACATGGTGGAAAATCTGCTTCTTGGATTTATTCAAGTGGTGCAAGAGATTGTTTTATATTTCCTTTAGAGCTAAATTTTGACTTTGGCACTGCTGGTACCAGAGGCAGATTTGGACCTCATGGGGCTCTAGGGAAGATACCAGTTTCGGGCTGTCCTCCCTCATACAATCCATTTCACTGTATTGTTGCTGCTGATTGCAGGTGTACGAATAGAGTATTGTCACATACAGTCTACTGATACAGTAAATGCTCAGTTGCGTAAATATCAGCATTACATACGAGTCAGACTCTGGGTCTTTAGGAAGTAGGCTGAATACCACTATCACATTGTAAGTAAGCTGACTGCCCACATACAGTGGATGAAACCATTTTGTGTGTCCAAACTATTTTTTTCTCTTATCAAAGAACATCAAAGGGACTTTGGGAGTGCGTGCGGGCAGGTCCATGTGATGTCAAGACACCACACAGTAGTCACGCAATGTTCCTCTGGAAACATTTTGGATGATGAGGATATCTTTATGGGGCTCCTTGGGAGCTGCTGAGCCCCAAGTGGGTGCCTAGTTTGCCCTGTGGAAGACTTGCCTCTGGCTGGCACTGTCCATCTGGATCACACAATCATAATATACAGGATAACAAAAGAGTTTACTGTGTTTTCCAATATAATTCTGAGACGGAGTAGTCTTCATCTCTATGATGTATTTGGGGTGGGGCAGTCAGACAGGCTCTCCCAGATGATTGGCTCCTGCAACAAACCCAGGAAATACAGTATGTTCACCTTTAGTTATATTTCACATGTATTTTAAATAAACATTTTCTGTGCACTTCAGATGTTCTTTTCTATTAATGTATTTAATCAAAACATCATGCACATAGCAGTATTGTCCACCCATCTGCCAATTGGATTTTTGGACATCCATGAAAATTATCTATTTCTCAGGTAGGCCAACACCACCTTCAGGTAAGCAGGGAGCTTTTCAGACATTGAGCCTTATTCTAGTTCACTCTTTCTGACAAAATCCTACTTAGATGGACAAAACCATGTGCACTGCAGGTGGAGCAGATGTTACTTGTGCAGAGAGAATTAGATTTGGGTGGGGTTTTACTTCAATGTGAGATCTATATTGCAGTGTAAAAATAAAGCAGCCAGTATTTGCACAGAAACAAAATAACTCACCCAAATCTAATTCTCTCTGCACATTTTACATCTGCCCCCCTGCAGTGCACATGGCTTTGTCCATCTAAGAAGGATTTTGTCAGAAAGAGTGAACTAGAATAAGGCCCATTGTGAAGAAGAGAGATTGGCAAATACATAATTGGCAAATACATACAAATCAAGCATTTTTTTATATGTATATTGGCTACTTTATTTATTGAAACAATTTCAGCTGTATTTTGGGATTTATAATATTTGTGGCATCAGATGAGGCATGGTCAAAATGTGAATGACCCTTCCAGCTACTAAACTTCTTTATTTCCATGTAGGTTACTCACTGGTGGTGAGAGAAGGACTTACTAATCCATGGATTCCGGACAACTGGTCATGGGGTGGAGTGGCTTCAGAGTACTGCCCTATATTAGCGGAATTTTACATGGAGAAAGACTGCAATAAGAAGGAGGTGGCTCCTAAAGCCAATGGAGTTACTTTGGAGCGCAACGAGGCAAACGTAAAACATGAAAGATGAGAAAATCAGTGTAGCACTCTAATCTGAACAAGACATGCCAGGGACATCTCTCCTGCTTTCTGACTATACTGTGAACAAGGACTGCTATGCTTTGAATAGTCCCAATATTAATGATTGGTCTCATATTTTAACACCTGGATCATGTAGAATACAATCTGTCATAGGTTAGCTGCTGCCTCTAGTCATCTGCCACAGCCTTCTATGGATGCTTGCGTACCGCACACAGATAACGCAGATGAATGACATAGAAGATGCAAGAAGGAAAATATACAGTGAAACCACCTTTATTTCCCTGTATTTTTTACCGAATTTGGAAGTGATGCAATAATACAACCCAAGACTGTAAGAAAGAGACCTTTAACACTGTTAGTGATTTTCTGCATTCAATTAATGAAATTACCTGCAGATTGCATGCTTTTATATGTGTTAAGGCCATTTTCAACATTTAACTATGCACTTTTAATCCCTTTAATGCTACTGGATACAGATGGCTAAAGAATGTGATTGGACGATGCTTAAATAAAATACACCCAGAAAATATGTTTACGTAACTTGAAATTGATCGCATCTTTATTCAAAGTTTACTTTTATCAGTTTATTTTGTGTACTGAATGATACTCCTTAATTTTTATAAATGTACTAAAATAAATCAGAGCGTCTGAGAATTGCATTATTGCCCATAGAAATGACAGAAAATACAAATAAAAAAACTGTATATTGCTGATGCTATTTATTGTATGTCAATATTAACTACTCTAGAAAAGGAAATGGAATATATAATGTACTAGAATAATGATTGCATTTGTACTGAAGATATGTTGTGCAGCCACTGCCTCTCATATGACACTTGCATTCTATGGGGGTTATTCTGGTTCACTCCTTCTGGCAAATTCCTTCTTAGATGGACAAAACCATGTGCACTGCAGGTGGGGTAGATGTTACTTGTGCAGAGAGAGTTAGATTTGGGTCGGGTTTTACTTCAAAGTGAGATCTATATTGCAGTGTAAAAATACAGCAGCCAGTATTTTCCCTGCACAGAAACAAAATAACTCACCCAAATCGAATTCTCTCTGCGCATGTTACATCTGCCCCCCTGCAGTGCACATGGTTTTGTCCATCTAAGAAGGAATTTGCCGGAAGGAGTGAACCAGAATAACCCCCAATGTTCATTGCAAATAGCTTTACTTTTGTGGCTAGATGATTCAAGGAGCACATACACTATACTGTCCAATCTCAGGAAACAGTTCTCAAAGTACTAGTACAGTGGTTCCCAACCCTGGTCCTCAAGTACCCCCAGCAGTGCACGTTTTCCAGGTCACCCAGCAGGTGCACTCATTATTCGATTTTGCTTCTATAAACCTGTCAAAATCGAAGCGTATGTACACCCCTTTAGTGTAATTATGTCAATTTCAGCCTTTCATAAATTATAATTTTGTTTATTAAAGTGAAGGGAATTACCAATCAGGCTGGCTGGCAACTTTTAGCCTGGGGAGCAAATGCAATCAAGTGGCCCGGCTTTTATATCAGTGCAAGGGCAACGGCAAAGTGGATAGATTAATGCCCATGGTACTAGCACCCCTTACTAACCCTGTCCGTCTCCCTGAAGCGGAGACGGACAGGGTTCCCGTCACCCGCCGATGGGAAACGGAGACGCGCGTGAGATGCACGGGCGTCTCAGTCAGATGGACGCCGGGCTGCTGGCGGATCGCCAGCAGTGATGTTCTGGCGATTCGCCAGCAAAAGGGAGTCCGGCTCCATCTGTACATACACATACAGGGGGGGGGGGGGATCAGAGGACATGTCCTGGGTCCACTAATATAAGCACACTCTCCTCTAACCCCACTGTCTTGTTATTACCAGAGCAGCAGCAATTAGGAGGGACTCAGGAGTCTGTGCTGCTGCGTGTAGTGCTGTACTCCTCTGAGGGAAGAGACCTGGCTAGCCCTGCTAACAACAACCCATCCATCCAGCCAGGGGCGGATTTAGGGATGAGGGCGCCCCTAGGCACAACAATAATGTTTACTAAGTAGGACAGTTGGTACTTGTGAGTTATCTGGGCTGCCGATTTTTTGATTGTATGCCTTAAGTTAAGGCATACAATCAGATGCGATGCGATATCGCATCGCATCGCATGCGACCATCGGATGCGATGACCCGATTTTTCCATAGGAATCAATGTTAAAATGGACTGAGTCCATTTTAACATGGAATTTAATGGGAAAAAGGGTTCTTTTTCATACCCCTAATATCCAAGCGGGCATGGAGTTGGATATAAACCTGTGGCGAGCGTAGCGAGCCACCGAGCCCGAAGCGTGGCGAGCGAAGCGAGCCCCGCGAGGGGACGGTATTCTGTGTCCCCTACGCTCGCCACGCTTCGGGCTCGGTGGCTCGCTACGCTCGCCACAGGTTTATATCCAACTCCATGCCCACTTGGATAGTAGGGGTATGAAAAGGACCCCTTTTTCCCATTGAATTCCATGTTAAAATGGACTCAGTCCATTTTAACATTGATTCCTATGGAAAAATCGGGGCATCGCATCGCATCGCATCGCATCCGATGGTCGCATGCGATGCGATGTGCCCGATCCGACCCGATTTAGAAATCGGCAGCCCGGATAACTCACAAGTACCGGACAGTTTATATGGGCAGTATCTGCATGTCCTATCCATTTAGACTCTATTTAAGATGGAATATAGTACAGTACAGTGGATATTTTGCAGTTATTGGTACATTTTGGGCTGACTACTATCACAGGCATCCAAGTGCTGCCCCCAAACATGTGCCGCCCCTAGGCACGTGCCTCACGTGCCTAATGGGAAATTCGGCTCTGCATCCAGCCACCAGCAATCACACTTTTACTGCGGACAGCCTCACAGCAGCAGCCTTCTCTTCAGCAGCAGCAGTGCGGCAGTTCAGCTGCATATCCTGCTATTACATAGTGTAGATTTATCTGTGTGAGGGAGAAGCTCTGGGAGGCGGAGCTACAAGCTGCAGCCTCCTTTTTATTACAGCACAGACTGAGCTGCCGGCACTGTATCTTCCATCACTGTCTGCCTCTTATATATGGCTGTGGCCCTGGAGAGCTAAACATTGAGTGGTCCAGTGGGAGGTGGCACCCTAAACCTGCCCCCCCCCCCCTTTCCCCTGGCCAGTCCGCCTCTGTTACCAATTAACTTCACACAGGAAATAAAGCTTTCATGTTGCCAGTCCATAAATACCCTCTAAGCATAGCTACAAAAGCAGTTTTTGGGAAGATTGCCGGCCCATTTATTTTTGAAAATGTTTAGTGAATTGTTTGAAGCCACTTTCTGTATTTAGGAATTCCACACATTAATCACCCTACCTGTGAATTTCTATTGCAATGTTTATAGTGAAGCCATCTTGTTCTCGCCATTGATGTCTGCCCATTGTTCTTATATGGATGATTTCAGGTACCAGGGGTTTATTCTCAAAACTTTTATATTTTCCTTTAATAGATTTATGCATATTAATTATGGCGATAGATAATACAACAGAAAGACCTATGCACACATATTTGATAGTAACAAGTGGGGGACAGATACTTGCGTATCTGAAAGGGGCGCCTGTGTGAGTCTGTTATGACAAGCTGCAACAAGAAAAAGGGGTGTCACTCCCTCAAAGGTAAAATAAATAACAAAAGGGTAGTTGCGCTACACACTAGATACAGGTATGCAATTTAAAAAAAACATTTATTTGACAATAATACATTTAAAAGTTATATTGGATAGCTTAATAAAGCCTTTTATAAAAAGTGATGAGAAAAAATTGCTGCAGTTATTCATGCATGTATTTGTAAAAAAATTTTGAAAAATCACCTTACATTCAGGTGTGTCCCGTTCCTTTTTGGGCCCAAATAAGGTACGGCCTTTTGGATCTCCAGCATGTACCTCTGTAAAGTGTCTTGATACACCATGGGTGGCTACCTGTTTGCAACTGTTCCTACGATGCTCTTAAAAGCATGTTTTGGTTTTCCTGGTAGTCCTACCGATGTACCTGAGGTTGCATGGGCAGCATAGCATATAAATTACATATTTCGTATAGCAATTTATGAATGCATTGATTTTTTGTTGTTTACCCTCATTATTACAGATTTGATACGTGGATTTATTTTTAATAAAACTGCATGCTATGCATCTGCTCCCTCCACACCTAAAAAAACTTGAGGTTTAGATCCTAACCACATATCAGTGGAGACTGTTGTGGTATTTTCTTTTATTGGTTTTAGGAAACTCAGAGCCAACACATTTCTCAGTGTTTTATTGCGTTTAAACACAAAGCGGGGGTTGAGCGGTAGTACATCAGTTAAGAGTGAGTCTTGTTTCAGGATGTTACAATTTTTTCCTACCATCTCCCGTATTTGATTTGAATGAGTGTTGTAAGTATGTTCGAAACTTCTTCTCCCACTTTGATCTTCTTATCATTGGTATTATTAAGTAATTTTTTCCTATCCATTGTAATGATTTCCTGATATGCTTGGTCCATTAGGTATTTGGGATACCCCTTTGGTTTGAAAGACTGCATCATATCTATGGCCTGTTTCTCAAAAGTTTCAAAATCTGAGCAGTTTCTATATAGTCTTTGTAACTGACCCTTCGGAATTCCCTTTTTCCAATTGGGATAGTGGGCACTATTATAATGTAGGTAGGCGTTAGAGCCTACTTCTTTGATGCAATTTGAAGTGATGATCCGATCTCCTACTGCTTCTAGGGTCACATCCAAAAAGGTAGTGCGGATTAAATTGATATTGTGTGTGAAACTCAAATTATATGTGTTAGTGTTTAAGTGGTTAACAAAATCTAGTGCTCGAAGGGGGTCCCCATCCCAAATTATAAACAAATCATCTATGTAATGGCCATAGAGGACCAGGTTCACCCCAAAGTCACTATCCCAGATGTATTTTTGTTCTACCTCCCCCATATAGAGGTTGGCGTAACTCGGGGCAAACTTGGACCCCATGACCACCTGTAGAAAAAATGTGTCTTGAAACAAAAAATAATTGTGCTCCAGGATATAGTAAATAGAGTCAGTGATGAAGCGTTGGTGTCTCTCCCCCAGGTCCCCATCTAATTCTAGTCTTCTCCAAATGACATCCTTACCCATTTTATGGGAGATGTTTGAATAGAGGCTTGTAACGTCCAGGGTAAGGAATGCATAGGTGTCTTTCCATACTATGTTTTGGATTAGTTGTACAAAGTGCATAGTATACCAATATACCTTTTAAATGTATTATTGTCAAATAAATGTTTTTTTTTTAAATTGCATACCTGTATCTAGTGTGTAGCGCAACTACCCTTTTGATATGTGTTTTACATATTTGATAGTTGCTGGATGAAGAAATGAGCTACAACAGGCAGTAAAGGTAAATACATATGGCCCCAAGCTATTAGATTTAGGTAGCCATTTTTTTTAAAAGGAGGTTTTTTGGGGGAAACTATTTTATTTTAGCTAATGTCACCTACATTAATAAAACTGAGTGCTCTATTTTAAGATGGCCACACGATGACTGATCCTTTGTTATTTGCTTTGTTTTTTGAGTTTTTAGCATACTTCCCAACTGTCCCACTTTCAGAGTAACAGACCTCTTTTCAGGACCTGGCCTGCTGTCATAACCATGGGCTGCAGTGTCCTATTGGCAGTCAGGAGATTTGGAGACACTACTCTGCTCAATCTACAGATCAGTGAGAGTGAATGAATGTCATATGTATGCGCACAGAATCCATTTAATGCTTGCAGATGCTGGGTGCCCTAAGTGTGAAAAATAAGCCATGCACCTAAAATGGAAAACAACAGGGAGCATGGCCTTGTGATTACTATGCGATGCTGCCCTTCATGCAAGTAGGGATGTCAATCCCGGGCCATTTATTCAAACCAGGGATTCTAGATTAAAAACCGCTCAATTCCAGGATTTCCAGCCAGGGTTTCCAGGATCACAGGATTGGAATATGTGAGGCTGAGTGTAGGGAACAGTGAGAGAAGTTCAGTGTATAGAGCAGTAAGGATGGATGGGAGAATAGAGCTGTGAAGGAGAGTGGGTGGGTGTAGGGAACAGTAAGAGAAGATGGGAGTAGGTAGCAGTGAGGAAGGGTGCGCATAAATGCATTGATAGGCTCCAATCCCAGGATTCAAATATCTAAATCTTTAGGCTGAGATCCCGACAGTCCCAAGATTGGCTTCCCATCATGCGGGTATGGATCATTGGGTCAACTCGAATATAGGTTGACAATCAATAGGTCAACTGGGTCAAAAGATAGACAAGGGCATTAGGTCAACATGGAAATGGTAGACATTTAAAAGACTGGCACTTGAAAAGAGTGGTCAGAAAAGCTTTTTAAAGGTTTTATGCATCATTTTATTTGTTAAACCACATGTGATCACAATTAGTGTACTACGTCCCCTTGCATGACTTCCTTGGCTTGCCCTGCTTCTGCCAAGACTGCTATTCCCAATCGTAGTCCACATGAATAAGAACATTGGGGAAAAAACTTCGACCTTAAGCAGTAAACCTTTTCCATGTTGACCTGTTGACCATATTGCATACTTGCTGACTTAATGGCTGCTCTCTCTATGTGTGGGTGGTGAGGGGGTGAGTCAATGGGGGCGGAGGTGGAGGCAAGGGGGCAGAATAGGGGCATTGGGGCAGATGTATTAAGCTTTAACAAGAGATAAATGCAGGGGTGATATTGAGAGATAAACGTCCAGCCAATCACCTCCTAACTGCCATGTTACAGGCTGTGTTTTAAAAAAGTCAGTAAGGAGCTGATTGGCTGGATGTTTATCTCTCCTTATCACCCTTGCATTTATCTCTTGTTAAGTCTTAATACATCTGCCCCATTGTGAGACATGTCTCCATCATCATGTCCCCTAAATGGATACTGTAGCCTTTGCTGGGTTTGCATATGATACATTGTATGCAAAAGCACGCATACAATGTATCATATGCGATCCTGCCACCAGGGAAACTGTCAGCCAGTTCAAGGGAAATCTTATATAACTTCTACGTCTGAGAAGTCTTATACTGTATGTATAGGGGTCTTAAGGTATCAGCAGGGGTGCCTGACAGGTACAGCAGTCAGTCCTATGAATGCAATTTGTCTGTGGTAGCACTCCCCTGGAATTGCAACGTGTAATGCACACAATAAATGAACTATTAAAGGGGGTCATGGGCGGGATGTAGTAAGACAAAAATGCGGTAAAACCCACGTTTTACCGCATTTTCAAATACCTGGCCACTGCATCATCGCTGGTGACGATACCCTATAGAAGCCTATGTGCTTCTATCACCGCCTGCCATCCGCCACAGACTCCTACCCCCCTTCCCCATCTTCCGTGCTGCTCCTCCTCCCCCAGCAGCATGTCACAGCCAGGGATATCCTTCTGGCTGCAGGGGAGGAGACGCCGGGTACCGCTGCAGAGCCCAGGAGGTGACGGAGACCCCCCACATACCACATCACACGTATCGCAGGGGGCCTCCATCACCGCACCGCGATGCTAGCCGCATATGTTAGTACATATGCACTAGCATCATGGCGGGGGTGTGGCGAGGGGTGGAGATGTATGTTAATACATCCCAACCCATAGCTGAACATTAAGATATCTAGTAATTGCAGTCTTGTGCGATTGGCCATCACACAACCACATAGCTTTTGCAGAGATCCAGTGGAGGAGTCACCTGAGCTCACTTGGTGTAGCTGCCTGTGGGGGGAGCAGCAGTACGCCTACTAGATGACAGGCAGCTGAAGATGAATGGGTGGGTGGGTGCTGGAACAATGGTGACCTGTGATGTGTGGTAACTGACACACCATACCAAATAAATGCAGGCCAAGTACAGCCAGGAGGTCATTCTGAGTTGTGCAAAATGCATCTGCATATGCGTGAACCCAGATACATGACAGGTGTTAATAATACTGGGGCTACTTTAAGGTCCATGGGAAGTGGGGTAACTATCGCCAAGATTCCAAACAGAGCAGCATTGTAAATACAGCCACTGTGACTGGCTGTTTGAATGTAGACCCATGTGTTACTATGTGCCCCATGGTTTGAGCTTTTGCAAGACACTGTGACAGACAGTAATATCTGTAGATGAAACCTTCTTAGAATAGGCAGTATCTTCAGGGGGTATGTCATACAAAACGTGTGCATACCCTTTCTGCATTTAAGTTGCACTAACACAGATATTGGGTGCAAGGTGTGTGGTGTACATGGGCCCTGGGTCCAGTGGGGCCCACTCTGCATCCATAAAATTATACTTAGCGCTTTTGATTCCCACGGTGATTGGTGATGCAGACAGAAATCATTTGGAATGAAGGAGCAGCAGTCATTTTCCAGAGAATTGCACACACACACATATACAGTATGTGTATGTATATATAGGGAATGGGGTGGGGTGGACTTGTCTGCGTATCAGGCACAATAATTCTGTTGCTGGCCCTGATGAGTAGACTGTGACACAAAGTCAGAATATATTTTGCTTTTAGAGAGGAGGGGGCCACACTGATCCTGCAAATGGGCCCTCTTTGCTCTTAAAATGCCCGCCTATGCTAGAACATTGTGTTTGGACTGTCTGGGTAGTAGCAAGTGCAATTTACTGTACATCAGGGCTGCCGACTTTAAGATTCTCCTCTCTCCGGGAAAAGCCCAGAGAGGAGAGTTTCAGCAGCCGCTCAGGGGGCGGGGCTTACGAGTGACATCACTAAGCCCCGCCCCCATGCCGTTAAAGCATCAAATTCACGGATCTCTGTGGAGGGGGCGGGGCTAAAATGACGCGATTGTGCTGTTTTAGCTCCGCCCCCTCCTCTGAGACCCGAGGATTGCGGCATTTTAATGCCGCGATCCGGGGGTCAGCGGGGGTCCCCCCTGAATCCGGGAGGGTTGCCCACCCTTCCGGGGGCCGGGAGGGGGTACCCGATTTTCGGGAGACTCCCGGAAATTCCGGGAGCAACCCTGCTGTACATACATTTCTAAATGTCACATGGTTTCACTAGGCACATGCTTATTACAAAGCAGAGTTTCTGGGTGTATCCATCTGCACAGAAAAGGGTGAAAAACAAACAAATATTAACTACTAAATAAGTAATATAAGATACTAGTAAGCCCGCTCAAAGCAAATGCTTTGAAAGCTAGTAAGGCAGCGAATGCAGCAGGTTACAGAGAAAATACATACCTCCTAACAGTCCCGCTTTTCAGGGGGACCATCCCATCCGACCCGGGTCCGGCAGTGTCCTGCAGTCAATTCAGAGATGCAGAGGAGCTGTGGGTCAACAGCTTTCACAGCACTGTCTAAAGCAGTGGTCAGGGAACTCGGTCCTCATTACCCCACGCAGTGCATGTTTTGCAGGTCTCCTCACAGAATCACAAGTGAAATAATTAACTCCACCTGCGGACCCTATAAAATGTGTCTGTGAGTAATTAGTACACCTGTGCACATGCTGGGTTACCAGCAAAACATGCACTGTGTGGGGTAAAGAGTACCGAGTTCCCTGACCACTGGTCTAAAAAATGTGTATACGGGTTGACTGCTGCCCTGGATATATATGTAAATAGGGTGGCCAATCCCGGGATCGGGAGCCGCGGGATCCCAGGATTTGGCCCCCAAAACACCGGGATTTCAATCCCGGGATTGGAGTTTCCAATCCCGGGATTTCGGGATTAGACTGCGCATGCGCAGTCTAATGCCGGGCAGCGTCTGAGCGGGTGCTCAGCAGCTGCCCGGCTTCTCCCGTCCCAGGCAGTGCGGCTCTGCGCAGCGTGACGACGTCAGAGGTCACGCTGCTCAGGCCGCACAGGCTGTCTGCCTCCATCCTGTCCCCGGATCAGCCCGCCCAGCCGTCCTGTCCCCGGACCAGCCCGCCCAGCAGCGGACCTGCCGACACACCGGGCCACCAGCGGACCAGCCCGGGCTCCATCACCCCATCTCGCCCACCCACCCGGCCGCTCCACGCATCTGTAAGTAAATATGCGGGGCGGCCGAGGTGGGTTTTTAATAATAGGGAAGCCAATCCCGGGATTGGGCATTTTTCAATCCCGAATTCCGGGATTGAAAAAATGCCCCGGGATTGGCTTCCCTATATGTAAAGGATTTCTTGTAATATATGCAGAAAAAAATCCTCCCAATATGGACCTTTGGAATATAGGGGTGCCAGACAGGGTCCCAACAGGCATTTACCCGACGCCGGGATCCCGAGTGTCAAAACACCAACAGCCGGGTTCCCGATGGCCACCTGCTATTTTCCCTTGTGGGGGTCCACGACCCCCATAGAGGGAGAATAGAATAGGTGGCGAGCGTAGCGAGCCACCGTGCCCGCAGTGTGGCGAGTATAAACGAGCCCGCAAGGGGCTTTGTTGCACTAACCATGCTGTCTGAGTCCGGACAGTCGGGATCCCGACTGTCGGACCCCTATACCACACCCGAATATACAGTCTCCACAATTTTCTTTAAAAGTAACACAATCTCTTTATTTCTTCACAAACCAACAGATCAGAAAAAAATATAAAAATAATGTAAAATATATTAGGTACTTGTGTAGTTTCACTCGCCCAAGCTGCGGGCTCGGTGGCTCGCTACGCTCGCCACGCTCGCCACGCTATTTAAAATCAACTCCATGCCAACATGGATAGTGGGGGTATGAACTATCCATGTTGGCATGGAGTTAACTTACTTTTTTTTACTTATTTCGTGGCGAGCCATGCTGGCGCCGTGAAACTACGCAAGTACCATATATTATATATATATATATATATATATATATATATATATATATATGAGAGAGAGAGAGAGAGAGAGAGAGAGAGAGAGAGAAAGAAAGTGTAGAGGTGCGCTGATGGCAGTTTCACCAAAACTGTATATATGCACACATATAAAGCAGTAAAAAGTTTTTATTTCATACAATAAAAAGTATATAAAATATGTATTTCATACAGATGTTCGCATCATAAATTTGATGTGAGATACCACTTCCGAGAGACCCTACGCGTTTCGTCCCATAGGGACTTCCTCAGGGGTAACAAGGTATCAAAACATGTATTCTATAACGAATGGTATGAGTACCAGAGTTGGATCAAACACCCTAGAAACGGGTGTAGGCTGGCAGGATATCAAAAATTCAGGATGGATATATAAACTATCCGACTGATGTCTTCACCAGATTTAAATTCAAGGGGAGTACTGTGTATCTCATCAGTCAGATGCTCTCTGACTGATGAGATACACAGTACTCCCCTTGAATTTGAATCTGGTGAAGACATCAGTCGGATAGTTTATATATCCATCCTGAATTTTGCTGCTAACCCCACAGGGTCACAACCCCCCATCCTTTTGTGTATATATATATATATATATATATATATATATATATATATCTTATCTGTTGGTTTGTGGAGAAATAAAGAGATTGTGTTACTTTTAAAGAAAATTGTGGAGACTGTATATTCCAAAGGTCCATATTGGGAGGATTTTTTTCTGCATATCCTACAAGAAATCCTTTACACATATATATATATATATATATATATATATATATATATATATATATATATATATATGCGAAAAAGCAAGGCGTCACTCGGAGACAGGTGAATTCAAATCTTCACTGCTTTATTAAGCACAAGGTAATAACCTTGGTTATTACCTTGTGCTTAATAAAGCAGTGAAGATTTGAATTCACCTGTCTCCGAGTGACGCCTTGCTTTTTCGCATATATTTGGACCTCGTTGTCTGAGGAGGGCACCGGAGCAAAAAACCAGTATTATAACCAGTGGAGTGCCGGACCCCGCATCTCTCTCTCTCTATATATATATATATATATATATTCAGCGCTGCAGACAACCCTTATACACATTTTTTAGACTATGTTCCACGATAGGATTGATTTCTCCTATTAGCATACCTCCCAACTTTTGCAGTTGGGAGGTCGGGATGTTCGCGCGACAAAGCCGCGTGCGCTCCCGAAAAGTGGGTGTGGCCTCAATAAAAGGGGGTGTGGCCTCACTGGGTGCCGTGAACTCCAGCCACGCCCCGTTTTCGCCGCTCGTCGGCGCTGAATAGACGCTGTGCGCATGCGCACAACGTCTATTCTTGGCAGGCTGGGGGGCTCCCAACTGTCTCACCCCACCGCTGGACAATGGCGGCCCCGGGCAGGATGCAGGAACGTCCCCGAATATCGGGACGTTCCCGCGGTAAGCGGGACAGTTGGGAGGTATGTATTAGGGTTCAGCAGCAGCAAGATAATAGAGCGCTCGAGACTGTGTGGACTGAATTTGTTTAAAAAAATTTTTTTCACAGCACTGGCCATGCCCCCGTAGTGATGGAAAATGGGGGCGTGTCCTGCAGACGTGGCATCTCTGAGAGGCCCTTTCCATAGTCCACAACCCTTTTCGGGCATGCGTGCGGTGGAACTGCTCAAGTGTCCCTCTTTCAAGACAACAAATGCTGGGAGGTATAAAAATATTGCAGCATCTAAATTTCAAGAATTGTTTACATGAAGTGTGTGGCATAAATACATTCATACTTTTTCATATATTTTTCAAACAACCTGGTGAGTGCTGCTACCTTGTGATTGCCTCTGTGTGAGAAAGAAAGAGATCGGGGGGGGGGGGGGGATTTTATAGAATGAGAGATTCAGAAAGTGAGAGATTTGGTAAGAAATCTCCTGTTTTTTTAAAGCGGCAATCATAGGCGTGCGCACAGGGGGTGCCAGGGGTGCCCTGGCACCCCCTAATGATCATCACCTCGCCAGCTAAATCCTCAATTCCTCCCCAGACTGCGGCACTGGCAGCAGTGGTGAGCCGGCGCCGCAGTCTCTGCTGGTCTCTGCCTGTCTCTGCCTGCGGTGCAGTGGCCACTCCAAAGATGGCTGCCACCTTGGAGGAGACAGACACTAGAGGTCAACATGACCTCTAGTGTCTGTCAGTGGAGCTCAGCGCGCCCAGCGCTACTCAGCTGGAGCGCTGTTTAAATTAATTTATTAATCTTCGCTCGCACTATGGGGAAAGCGGCAACTCCATCCTTAGCAGCCGCACAATGAAGGAAGCAGTTCCTCAAAAGTCCTATTCCTGCGCAGGGGCCAGGTCTCACTGGTATGTTTTCTGAAGCCGGGCAGCGCTGTGATGCAGAGATGGAGCCTCTCGGGGAGCCCTTCGCCCTGTCTCTGGATTCTCAAGCCTTCCTGACACCCTGCAACTCCCCCACACAGAATGGTAAGTACCCCAGGATCACTGTACCCACCAACCCCTCTGTGTGTGCCCCCCTTCCTTTGTATGTGACCTCCTGTACACTACTATCTGTGTGTGCCCCCCTCTACCCCACCTCATTCCTGGTGTTTGACCCCCTTGTACCCCCTTCACCTGTGTGACACCTTGTCCCCTGCTACACCCTTCATCTGTGTCTGTGACCCCATCTACCCCAATTTCCCTGGTGTCTGATCCCATCTTACCACCCTCCTCTATGTTTGTGGCCCTGCTCAACCCCCTATCCATGTGTGTATGAGACACCATTCCCCCATCCTTGTCCCTCTACCCCCCTTATGCCCAGGGTGTGACCCCTGTACCTCTACCCAAATGTCTGTGGCACCCTCTACCCCCATCCTGTGTATAACATATGGTACATGCCCTACTTCTGTGTTTGTGTGTGTGTGTGTGTGTGTGTGTGTAACACTACCCCGGTATTTTTGAGGCACCTTTTATCCGCACACTTCCCCTATCTGTGTCATAACTTTTAATTATGCCCCTGAAGGAACCCCCTGGGTAATGAGCATGTAGGTCTCCTTGGCAACAAACATATAACTGCCCCCTAGGCAAAAAACATGTAAGCCCCTTGGCAACGAGCATGAAACTACCCATTGCAATGGGTATTTAACTTCCCTCATGGCACATAGCAACCAGAATGAAACCCCTGGCAAGAAGCATATAATCCCCTGGCATTGAGCAAGAAACTTCTGGCAATGAGCATGTAACCCCTGGTATTGAGCAAGAAACTCTGGCACTGAGCATGTAACCCCTGACAATAAGCATGTAGGTAAGCTGAACTTATGTGACATAATATATGATAGGCATTACGGTATGTTATTTGATGTGTAATGGGCATTATGGTGTTTGGTATAATGTGTAATGGGCGTTACGTTGTAAATTTTTGCTGCGCAACTTCGGCGCACACTATCCCTATTTCTAGTGTGTGTGTATGTGGGGGAAATGATTCATTCATTGATGCCCAGTAGACGGTGATAGACATGCACTTCCAATGGTGCACCCCCTATTAAAATGGGCTGCGCACACCTATGGCGGCAATCATTTACACTGCAAAACCATTTAGAAGTGTAGATGATTGCCACTTTAAAAAAACTGGAGCTTTCTAAACAAATCTCTCACTTTCTGAATATCTGATCTTATTAAATTTCACTCGTAGTTTCACTTGCCTCTGTGAGAGAAAGAGATGTAGTTTCACTCACTGCCAACAGATGGAGACACACTAGACATATACAGGTTGAGTATCCTTTATCCAAAATGCTTGAGACCAGGAGAATTTTGGATAAGGGATTATTCCGTATTTCAGAATATTTTTTATTTCAATGAGTTATCATTTATGTTGTACAAATACATCAAACACGTAAAATAAACAAAAATATATTTTATTTTTGCATAAAACAAGGTTCCAAAACATGAATCAAAGTTTGTGTACTATCTCAGGAACTGAATGTGAATGCCAAGCAATCATTTTCTTGCACATATGTAGTGCCAGTTACATATCATTTCCTCAGTTACAGATGTTGCCAGTAGTGCTTTTAGCAAGAACATTTTTTTTTTCTTCACTTTCTGGAATGTATGGTTTTCGGAATAATTTGGATAACGGATATTTGGATAAGGGATACTCAACATGCATAGTTTATTAGAAGCAGTGGTAACTGGAATATTGAAAGTTACAGCAGTCTCTTGAATGTTTGTCTTAAGTAATCTTTGCAGTTAAAGATCGCCATCTTGAGGCAATATTAGTACTGCATCTACTTGTCTATTGTGTAATGTTTTGTTATTATTATCCTTTTTTATATGGTGTCACAAGACTACAACACCTTACAATGTAAATAAACAGAACAGTAAGAACAAAACAAGAAGAAAGTGACTTAAGGTATAAAACATTACAGGACATGGACGAGGTTTATAAAAATTGCATTACCAGCAGTCATAATATTCAAAGTAAGCATTAAAGAGGAAGAACCCACAGACTTGGTGCCATTGTAGACAGTGGACAGCAGATGATGGTATAAGTGAGGGAAGAAAAGGCACATGAGGGAAAAAGGCCTTGATTGTTACATAGTTACATAGTTACATAGTAGGTAAGGCTGAAAAAAGACTTGCGTCCATCTAGTTCAACCTGGTATAGATATCCATTGCTGATTTGGTAGGTTCTGGTATTTTACAGACAAATTATATTTCTTATTTGTACCCATGGATGTTTTTCTCCAGTAAATGTTTGTCCAACTTTGCCTTGAACGCATTTAATGAGCCAGCCGTTACCACCTCTCTGGGAAGAGAGTTCCAGAGTTTGACTGTTCTGACCGTAAAGAAATTCTTTCTACTAGCTGAATGAAATCTTTTTTCTTCTAATCTATACTCATGCCCTCGCGTCCTAGATTCCTTTCTAGTAGAAAATAGGGTGTGTGACAGTTCCTTATATTGGCCCTTGATATACTTGTACATGTTGAGCATGTCCCCCCTTAAACGTCTCTTTTCTAATGTAAATAGTCCCAAATTGCTTAATCTCTCCCCGTAGCTTAAATTCTCCATTCCCCTAATAAGCTTTGTTGCTCGCCTTTGGACTTTTTCTAATTCTATGATGTCCTTTTTATAGTGTGGGGCCCAGAACTGTACTCCGTACTCTAGGTGAGGTCTCACCAATGCTTTATATAGTGGCATAATTACCCTTGAGTCCCTAGTTTCCATTCCCCTCTTAATACATGCCAGAATTTTGTTGGCCTTTTTTGTAGCTACATTACAATGGGCACTACATCCTAGATTGCTGTCTATTTGGACTCCTAGATCCTTTTCAAGTATGGAATTACCCAGTTCCTCTCCGCTAAGGTTGTAACTTGCACACTGGTTGTGTCTCCCAAGGTGCATAACCTTACATTTATCTACATTGAACCTCATCTTCCATTTTTTTTGCCCACTCATCTAGAATTGCAAGATCATTTTGAAGCATGGTGACATCTTCTGGTGATTTGATGACTTTGCTAAGTTTTGTATCGTCCGCAAAGATGGATACATTGCTGAGTAACCCTATCCCAATATCGTTAATAAAAATGTTAAACAAAATGGGCCCCAAAACCGAACCCTGGGGCACTCCACTTAGTACCGGTATCATATCTGATACGGCACCATTCACAACCACTCTTTGTTCTCTATTACATAGCCAATTCCCTACCCATCTGCAGATATTTTCACCCAATCCTAGGTTCTCCATTTTATTAATCAATCTCTTGTGTGGGACAGTATCAAATGCTTTAGCGAAATCTAGGAAAATCACATCTACAGAATTTCCATTATCGAGGTTTTTGCTAACCTCTTCATAGAACCCTAGTAGATTAGTTTGGCATGAACAATTTTTCACGAACCCATGTTGGTTAGTACTGAGTAGACGGTGATGATCTAAATATTCCTGGATACCATCCCTTAAAAATCCTTCAAATAGTTTACCCACAATTGATGTTAAACTAACGGGTCTGTAATTAGCGGGATCTTCCTTTTTTCCTTTTTTGAATATTGGCACTACCTCTGCTATTCTCCAATCTTTTGGTACTATACCTGACGATAGTGACTTGCTAAAGATATAATGTAGGGGGGTAGCTAGTTCATCCCTTAATTCCATTAATACCCTCGGATGATCCCATCTGGCCCTGGTGACTTATTTGTTTTGAGTTTGCTTAGCCCCAGTATTATTTCCTTCGGCGTGAAATCCACAATGAGATCTGGCTTATTTGTCCCGTTTGTGGTAAATGTTCGTTCCACAGTCTGCTCTCCCTTAGTAAATACTGATGAGAAGAACTCATTTAACAGTTTTGCTTTTCCCTTGTCCTCAGTAACACTTTTTCCACTAGTATCAGTTAGTGGGCCTATGTTTTCCTTAATTAAACGTTTACTATTTATGTATTTAAAAAACTTCTTTGGGTTGGTTTTGCTTTCAGTGGCTATGCACTCTTCATATAATATTTTAGCTGCTTTGATTACCCCTTTACAAGTTTTGTTTGATTCTTTGTATTTTGCGAATGCCTCCTCATTCAAGTTATTTTTATAGAATTTAAAGGCTCTGGTTTTATTGTTGATAGCTGACCTTACTTCTTTGTCCAACCATGGTGGCTTTTTTTTGTTGAATTTACCTTTAGTTACTTTAGGAATGTATTCCATAGTTAGTGAATCAAGCACCTTTTTTAGAGTATCCCACATTTCCTCTGCATTTTTTCCCTCCATAACTGTTTCCCACCCAATTCCTGTTAGGGCTTCCCTGAATAATTCAAAGTTCGCTTTTCTGAAGTTTAGTATTTTTGCAGATCCTTTTTGATGTAATTTACTGAAGTTGATTTCCAGTGAAACCATATTGTGATCACTATTCCCTAATTGTTCAATTACTTTTGTGTTTGAAACTAAGTCTGTGTTATTTGTTAATACTAAGTCCAAGAGCGCCTCATCACGAGTTGGAGTTTCTACCGTTTGTGTAATAAACTGGTCTTTAAGTAAGCTTAAGAACCCATTGCTTCTTGCTGATTTACCTGTTTCGTTTTCCCAATCAATGTCGGGTAAATTAAAATCCCCCATAATTAATACCTGACCCTGATTTGATGCTTGTTTGATTTGGTTTAAAAGAAGAGACTCTTCCCTTTCATTTATATTTGGTGGTCTATAGCATACCCCTATTATAAATTTGTTTTTTGGTTTCTTATTATTGTCGGTTATCTCTGCCCACACTGTCTCCGAGTTGTCGTCTTCCAGGTCTGTGCTCATATTTTTCTCACATGATGTTAAGTTATTATTTACATATAGGCACACACCACCGCCCCTTCTATTTTCCCTGTCTTTCCTGTAGAGTGTATATCCCTCCATGTTTAATGCCCAGTCATGCGACTCATTACACCATGTTTCTGTAATACCAATGATGTCGTAGTCATCCCTACTGATCACCGTTTCAAGCTCCCCGATTTTACTCACTAAGCTTCTTGCATTAGCTAGTAAGCATTTTAATTTATGTTTATTTTTAGATATGGCTCTAATATTGTGATTAGTTTCACCCCAGGACATATTTGAATTCTTTACTAGCTTCCTCTTTCCCCTCTCCCCTTCAATAGACTCTCTACAGGCCTCCCCACCATGCACACTGCCTGCCCTCTCCATAGTTCCGGGAATTCTTCCTCTGTCATTCCCTCCTTCCCGTATACTAAGATCATCTGTACCTAAGAACTGTAATGGGGTAACGTGACTGTTACAACATAACATTTTATTACATGACATTCCTGATGCACCCTGAGAGTTACCCCCGATTATACCCTTGTTATGTCCCAGGACTTTGTCTATGTCTCCGTCCCCCCCCCCCCCCCATCTCCTTCCCCCATATGATTCCTGATCCCAGTCCGGCTTCTCTCCCTGATGGTCCCATAATGTCTTGCTGCCCCCACCCCCCCGTCGCCTAGTTTAAAATCTCCTCCAACCCTCTAACCATCCTTCCCCCCAGCACCGCAGCCCCCTCCTCGTTCAGGTGCAATCCATCACGGCAAAAAAGATGGCGCCTGACCGAGAAGTCCGCCCAGTGTTCCATGAACACGAATCCCTCTTTCCTACACCAATCCTTGAGCCACACATTTACCTCCCTGATCTCCCTCTGCCTCCCTGAGCTAGCACGTGGCACTGGTAATATTTCCGAGAAAATTACCCTAGATGTCCTCGCCTTTAATTTCTTACCTAATTCCCTATACTCTTTCTTGAGGACATCCCACCTACCATTGACTTTGTCGTTGGTGCCGATGTGCACCAAGACCGCCGGGTTGCTTCTAGCCCCTCCCAACAATCTGTCGACTCGGTCCGCGATGTGCCGTACCCGAGCACCCGGTAGGCAACAGACCGTGCGGCGATCGCGGTCCCGATAGCAGATTGCCCTGTCTGTTCTCCTAATGATGGAATCCCCTACCACCACTATCTGCCTTGGTACCTCACTAACTGTCATCCCGTTTGAGCTAGAGGGACCGCTCCTCTGGTTGCTAGAGGGAGCCGTCTCCTCCAGCTCCGTCATTTCGTCTCTATCCTCCCCCGAAACTTCGTCCAACCGGGCAAATTTGTTCGGGTGTGATAGATCCGAGATGTCGTTCCTGTCCCTCCTGTCCCTCTTGTTTCCCCTTCTAACCGTGACCCAGCTGGCTACCTGATCCTCCTCCTCTACCAGTGACCCCATCTGCAACTCCTCCACCGTTCTATTTAGGCTTTGCTCAAGATTGGAAATATCCCTCAGGTGGGTACAATCTGACCTATATATCGGCCGTTCGATTGAACAGCTGATCTATCGATAGAACATCGGCCAGTGGGTACGAGCGATATATTGTAAACGGCGTCATTCACAGATATATTACGTCGGCTCTGCAACACAGCCGAGTGGGACAGCAGAGCAGTCCCCCCAAAAAATGGGTTTGTCCCAGGAAAATTTAGGGCATGGCTTTGTGAGACAGGGGATTGTGCACACTGTTATGCCCATTACACAATATGCCACATACGGTAATTTCCATTACATATTATGCCACATTTCTGTGCCACTTGCCTACATGCTTATTGCTAGGGTTTCTTGCTCGATGCCAGGGGTTTCATGCACAGTGCCAGGGGTTACATGCTCAGTGGCAGGGTCTTTCATGCACAATGCCAGGGGTTACATGCACTGTGCCCAGGGTTACATTTATTTATTATTTATTTATTAACAGTTTCGGTACTTATGTAATATCTGGACTCCCGTTTTTCTTATGAGACCGCGTCCCCTCGCGGGGCTCACTGCGCTCACCAGGTTCGAGCACGGTGGCTCGCTGCGCTCGCCACACTATATAAAATCAACTCCGTGCGTAGTTGGATAGTAGGGGTGTGAAAAAATGGGGTGCATTTAACATGGGAGTCCAGATAATACATAAGTACCACAGTTTCTTATATAGCGCAGCATATTCCGTTGCGCTTTACAAAGGAGACAGTGATACAACAAACAGGGTATTTACAGACAGTCAAAAGGTAGGAGGGCCCTGCTCGCAAGCGTACAATCTATAGGGAAATAGGCATTGATACATAAGGATAGATACTGTATTCTTTATTGCATCGATTCCACCAGAATGCAAGTTTCTGTGACTGGTTCGGGAATTTGATAAGCTTGCCTGAAGAGATGAGTTTTTAGGGAACGCTTAAAGGTTTGGAGAATGGAGGAGAGTCTTATTGCTTACATGCTCAGTGCCAGGGGTTACATGCTCAGTGCCAGGGGTGCACATATTTTATTCATACTGTATGTACAATAAAGTGCTTTTCTTTTGAACACGTAGTGCACTGTGTGACATATATATGCATTTTGTAAAAAAACATAAGAATATAAAACTTCTCTAGCATTATAAAAAAAATCTATACATGCCGGACAGACAGGCAAAAACCCCACCTTTACATTTTGTAGACAGATCTACAAATGTTGGTAATGGGATGCTCAAGGGTTTGTGCAGCGGCAGTTTGCTCACAATTATGTTGAGCAGCAGCATACTCAGGGAAATGTGGAGGAATTGGTTAAGGGTGATGTGTGCTGTGTGGCGCCATGTTTCCTGGGTTTGGGGGACAACATTTTGTTGCCCTCTGTTATACATGGGGTAACTACCCTCAAAGAGATTGTATGGCACCTGTGGTGGAGCTTGTGGCTGTGCATGGCCTTGTACCCTGAAAGGTAAGAGTTCTGTAGCTCACACTCATTTAGCGCTGTAGGCGTGCATCTTCCTGCGCTTAAATTGAAAGATCCATTTCCTTCAGGTGTTCCAGCATTATGGTGTTATGGCTTTTGTGGCTTGCTCAATCTTTGTGGACTTCTTCTTACATTTTGGAACATCGTAAACTAATGGGAAGAACAAACACAACACTATGTCCACCAAGCTACAGGGTTGCCTACCTGACCCTCTCCTTCAGGGAGAAAATGCTCTGTTCCTGGACTTCCCTGGTAATGTATGATTGCCAGCACCTGTGGTGAGACACCTTTCTTATCAGTTACCTAGCTCCCCACAGGTGATGACAATCATACATTACCAGGGAAGTCCAGGTACAGAGCACTTTCTTCCTGAAGGAGAGGGACAGGTAGGCAGCCTTGAGCTACAATACGGTTTCTATAATACATTGTTGGTACCCCTACACTAGAAACCCACCATAAGGACTGCATACGGCGTAAGTTAGGTTAACGGGCTGGTCAGGGGACATTGCAGACCACTTCACCCCTTATTCAGACCTGTTAGCAAGGCTGCACTGCAGGTGGGGCACATGTAACACGTGCATGTCCATCTACAAAAATTGCAACATTGCTGACAGGCCTGAATCAGGTCCATAGTACACATGCATCTTGGTGAAAAATAGAAAAAGCAATGTTGACCGATACGTGTTTGAGGCCTGTTCCCTCCTGCTCACTAGCTACACGCTGCGACAAATGTCTATTATAAAAAAAAAAGAATATTTTACTGTATAACATTGGTTTGAGCCAAAGTATTAAATAAACTTACTGTTGGAACGTAACTCTGGAGTCTCGGTTTGTTGCGTCGATCGAGGGGCTGCACTAGCTTCAGGTGCAGATGACACTGATGGCGATCACTGCACTGGCATCGGTGAAGGCGCTGGTGACGCTGGACCCGCTGAAGAAGGTTGCAACTGAAGTGATGTATTCAGGATGTCATCTTGCGCTGTGCAGGAATCCATGTCACAACTGTCTGAGGCCTCAATATCAATGGGTGATGCTGCAGCATTTGAACCCAATTATGCTTTTGTTTTATGTATATTGGAGTACCCATCAATAAACCACTCCTATTATGAATACTGTGTATGGAGTAAAGATACCTTGATGCGCTACCAAGCATCTATATACCAGTAAGTTGGGGTACGCACTATTCTCTACCTCAAAGGGAAAAAGATACCTTTACATATGGGGTACTACAAGCCGCACTGTGAGTTGTGGTACAATTTCTTCCCCGTGCCCGAAGCTCGCCACGCTTCGGGCACGGTGTCTCGCTGCGCTCGCCAAACTATATAAAATCAACTCCATGCGTAGTTGGATAGTAGGGATATGAAAAAATGGGGTGCATTTAACATGGGAGTCCAGATAATACATAAGTACCCAGTAGGCAATATGCGTCTTAATGTTTCAATTCATTGTGCAGAATTTGTGCAGTTTTTCCCTCCAAGGCCTGTCATAAACTATAGCCTCAATCTTGTATGACGAATCCAAGTATCTGGATGCCTACCTACAGCCGTTCATACAAGCCGGCAAAGCGTATCTGAAGGACAATGCCATGTTCCTTAATGAACTGTCTAAGGTTGATTTTACAACACAAAATCTCCTACTTTGCACTGTCGACATTGTCAACTTGTATACCAGCATACCTCATTCAAGAAGTTTGGCAGCAGTGCGAAGGCTAATCACGAACAATCCTAAATATACAGGTCCAGACCTAGACTTATTCTTAAAACTACTCAATCTTGTGTTAACACACAATTACTTTGTCTTTAACAACGAGATCTATATCCAACTACAGGGATGTGCGATGGGGCATGTGTGGCCCCCATGTACGCAAATGCCATTATTGTAAGCATCAAAAACAATTTATTTTTCTCTAACCCTGATTACATCAATAATATCGCATTCTTTAAGCAATTCATCGATGATGTGTTCATAGCCTGGAGAGGAACCCCACATCAATTTACAACAATGATGGAGAGTGTAAACAGACTTGATGAGAATATAAAATTCACATATACATTCATTGAAACAGAAATCTCATTCCTGGATGCCAACATCCAACTACATGAAGGATCAATCACTACCACCATATACAACATAAAAATCCTTACTGTTATCATCAAGTTACCATCCAGCCCCATTGAAAAAGGGATTACCTTTCTCACAATTTGGCTGAGTGAGAAGAATCTCATGAGATAAATGAGGAACAACAACAACAACTAACATTGATGAAGAATAAATTCTTGGAGAGGGGCTATAGTCCCCAGGACTTACAATTAGCTTACAACAAAGTGATGGCACAATTCCATGAACCATCACCACAAGCAGAATCCAAAAATAAAATAATCTTTATATCAGAGTACACACCTTCAAGTAACACAATAATTAAGAAGGTCAAAAATGATTGCCCATTAAACAACATGGACTCTGAATTACCACTGCTTAACGACACAGTATTGACCCCCTGTTACAGGAGGGGCCGCAAAATCAAGATTTGGGTGATGAAATCTAATGCAGTGGAGCCCAGCACACAATCCATCCAGCATTTTTTAACAACAAAAAAATGGGCAATTATCACTGCCTGGGCTGCACAAAGTGCAGTTTCTTGGAGCCTGGAAGCACTTTCTCTCATCCAGTGGAAAAATCTGTAGAATCAACCAAATCTACACATGCAATTCCTCATACAGTATGTGGTGTACCTCCTTAGGTGCACATGCTGTCTTGCCTATGTAAGCAAGACCACTTGTAAATGTAAGGAATGTACTGTATGGCAGCCCACCGCAGCACCATATGACAAGCCTTAGAGGCAAAATCCTCAGAACAACCGGTGTCATGGCACTTTGTACAGAGGCGCCACAACCTGTCATCATTAAGATATGAAATAATAGATGGAGTTCCATTAACTATCAGAGGAGGAAACCGAAGGATTTGTGGATGAAGCCCTTCATTTGCTTTGCCGGGATCTGAGGATGGTCAATCTGTTGAAATCGGACCACTACATTTTGGCCATAGTGCTCGACAATAGGTTTAAAGCATGGGTCCTCAAACTGCGGCCCTCCAGATGTTGTGAAACTACAAATCCCAGCATGCCTTGCCACAGTTTTAACACTCCCTTATAGCAAAACTGAGGACCCATGGTTTAAAGCCTACATTGTATCTCTGTTTCCAGTGGACACAAGTCTGCAGAGCCTGGTTGTGAAAAAATTGTCAGCTCAAGCAGAACGTGACACGCTAACAACTCCTCCTTCATTCTCTACCGCAACTGGGGCTGCGAGGAAGCAACTTCGATTTCCTAACCAACCCACTGGCAGTGGTGCAGGGCAGGAAGAAGCAAGTTTGGACATCTGGTCCGGACTGAAGGACCTGCCAACGATTCCTGACATGTCCACTGTCACTGCATATGATGCTGTCACCATTGAAGGAATGGTACAGGACTACATTTATGACAGCAACCAAGCAGGCAATTCAGATAATTGGCTTTTTTTTCCTGCCAGTGCAAATACAGACTGTTTTGTGATGGCTCAAACAAACCAATAATTTCAGCCATAGTCGTGTGGCAAACTTTGGCGCTGAAATGATTGGTTTGTTAAAGTGTGCATGGCTTGTGTTATTGTGAACACTGATTCTACTAGTGGCAAGCAGACTGCTTTTAACTGCTATGTATGTTAAAAGTTTGTTTACCTGCACATGAAGCGCTTCTTATTCCACTGGTTTTTATAGATTTGTTCATTCTGACCCTGGATATGGTATCCAACAAAGGGAGCAGTGATGAATATATTTTTCCTTTAACATATAACATCATTATCAAGTAATGTGCTAGAGGGGTAGTTTAATAAAGAGAACATATTTGGAATAGAGATGGCCTGGCACCCAACTTATTGCACAAGAAAACACCTTGATGTAAATCCTGCATGAGCTTGCCCTCCATTGTCTGTATTTGCCAACTTCCATTGAAAAGCGAAGACAGAGATGTGCATCAGTGAGGAGGTGGGCTGTCTACTCCTGCACCTCATAACACCTACACCGGGAGTGATATGAAGGAGTAGATGTGATGGGACGACAGAGATAGTTGCAACTCTCTGCCATATCTTTCACGCAGTTAAATCATTAGAAATACAAAACAGCTAATACTTTTGGATGCAGTGGTGACAAAGTAATGTCTTCAAGTCAGATGCACAAAGGGGGGTTTCCAGTTTCCCAGAACTACACCTAATTTGGACATAGGAAGTGGAAAACAATCAGAATAAGGTCTTGAGTGTCTGGAAGAGCCAGTGAGTCACTATTGAAGTTTGCTTGTTTAACACACTGTTGCTCTCAGTGCATGCTCATGGTGCCAGCTTCTGTCAGAGACTAGCAGCGACCCATCTCATTACAGCTGATTATTTAATGTGCCCACTGCTATTATTTTTCATTCCTGCTGCCATCTTTGTTCAGCTGCCCAAACCACTAATTCAATTGCGACAACCCTTTCCAAGTGTCAGAGGTTACCTTAAGGTGCCCATACACTGCTGCGACGTCTCCCAGCAGTGTTCGGACACCCGATACCCTGCAAGCTGCCGGGACCTTTCCGGCGGCAGGGACGCATGTGATCCGTTGTGATGGATTGCATGAGTCCCTGCTACCCGCCCACCTCGCCGCCTGGAGGGAGGTCCCAGAATGGGTGGTCGGACGGCCAGCCGGTCCGACCACCTGGTCGGGTCTGATGCGCACGGGACCGCGCATCAGACCTGACTGCATGTCAGAGAGAGGCGATTTGGTCCGATTTAACAGGCCGATTGGTCGCAATCGGCCGAAATCGGACCAAATCGCCCCTGTGTATGGGCACCTTTACTGTTGCCTTCCTGCTATTCCAGCCGACAGCAGCAAACAATATTCCCTAACCCCTGCTACTCTACCTGGGCCAAACTATCTCCCATATTCTCAAAGTCTACCCCACCTAATCCACATTCATCCATATACCTAACATCCCTCCACAAACTTCATTCACCTCAGCTTTCTCTATTTCTCATATTTGATCTCTTCTAACCCTTCCTCTGTTGTCAGCATCCTATTCCTAGCTCCCCTCTTAGGATTTAGAACTAGACTACTTCCCTCCTCACCATTAATATTTTTACATGTACACATGCAGAAAGGAAAC
This sequence comes from Crinia signifera, assembly GCF_055691185.1. Taxonomy (NCBI): domain Eukaryota; kingdom Metazoa; phylum Chordata; class Amphibia; order Anura; family Myobatrachidae; genus Crinia; species Crinia signifera. The sequence goes on along the minus strand of NC_139221.1, from coordinate 210,183,360 downwards.
TCACAGGGGGTGATTCAGGTCCGTTCGCTAAGCAGCGGTTGTTCGATGCTTATTGAGCGGGTTAACGCTGCCGCCATGTGAATGAACCCCTGCCCCCGCAACCCCACGAATATACTCCGCAGCATTCATATGGCTGTGTACGCTCACACATCCATTCACATGTGAGTGTATGGCCGAAAAACCATTTGATGATCTCCGACCATTGAATGATTTTTTTAGCTGTTTGCAAATAAAAGTCAGTCTAGACTGACTTACTTGCTTCGTAAAAGGCTGAGAATGGGGCGGGTGCTGCTGTTATTTGACGTCAGGCAACCCCGTGCAGGCTTTGATGCCCAGCATTTTTCTGGGCGCACCCACCATTTTTCTGGGCACAACACCCCCTGTCTGCCCCCCGCCCGCCTCTACTGAACTCTTATGTGCAGTCAGTTTATGCAAACTGATGCCCATCCATAACCTCATGTCAGTGTCTTTCAAAATGTGTCACAAAATGTGCCACATTGATATAGCAACACGACGAAGCATGGCAATCTAATCAATGTACGTACGATAAATGAGGCAATCCCAGCCCTATATAAATGTACCAGCCGTCGAGTCTGAACAAATTGGACTATACAAGACACGGAGCTCCAGCAAAAGCCCACATAGGGGTATGCTCCGATTTCTGTCGGCAGTCTACTTCAGTTAAACAATATAAATCCAAATCCGCGCTATTAACGGGAATTATACCCCATATGGACGGTTACTCAAAATCAGTCCTCAGTGCCACCATATGGTGACACAATATTTGTATGCCGAATAGCCCAAATATAAATATACACAATGCTGTCTTGCCACATGAATACATACTCCTAAAATAGAAGTAGGAGAGATTTGTGCTACTCCTTCCCAGGTATGACCAACCAGGAAATTTAACGAGACTATACTAAGACTATTTATCTGCAAATAGAGCAGCGCATAAATATGCGTGCTGCCAAAGCAGTTCTTCTGGGCAAACAATTTGCTTGTAGATCAAATTAAAAACCAACTTGGTTCTGACACACAGCTTGATTCAAAGGGTATGATAGAGTACCAAATATCGCCCAACTGCAAATAGAGCAGCAAATAAATATACTGAAGGTGCTGCCAAAGCAGTTTATCTGAATAAACCACCCTTTTGCCAAGCAACAAAACTGTGTGTCAATAAAATCTTGTGTCTAAAAATCATCCAACTGTTAATATCGATACATCTTATCATTCCAAAGCAGCCCATCTGCAAATAGCGCAGCATAACACTTGGTAATATCGACACATCTCATCACTTAGCTGCCAAAGCAGTTTATCTGCAAATAGTGCAGTCTAACAAAGTAAGTCTCAAACAACAAGATCATACTGGTTGTCATAGACCTTCTTAACCAATTATACTTTGCCAGTCCTTTTCTTCTGCCATACCAAGAGTGTACTCTTATAAAATAACTGTCCGGACAGCATTTGCAATATCTTTGCCAAAATAATATTAGGGCACCGAACATTAAAAATAATCACTCACACAACACGGGCTTCCTATTTTTATTATACTGTCCAATGTTTGTAAAAGTTTAATTGTGTGCTCAAAAATTTCACCTGAACGGTTTTAACTATAATAAATAAAAGGTAAATTTTAAGTATTTTTCTTTCTTCTTTAAAAGTGCGCCAGCAAAAAGACAATCCTTTTCCTGTCTTTCTTCCTTGTAAGTCCATGAAAGATCCTGGTCAGATAGATTGCAGAGAATCCCCAGCGAGTAGAGGGAGAACGCACTGAAAAAAATTCCCAGTTTGTGGCCACCACACTATTGGTTTCCCAGAGAATGCACGAGTATGTAATGTACTGTTATCCCATCATTGTTATGCTGCTGCTGCCAAGTAAGCAAATTAAAGGAAATGTAACCTATACGAATATTGTGCTGGAGAGAAAAGAGCAAGGAAAAAGGTGTGATTGCCGTGATAACCCTTTCTGAACTTTGAATAAACTACTTGCTGTTTGTGATGAGACAGCCTGGTCCACCATCTTCCTCTACTCCCTTACCTGGCACTGGCGCGGATTTTACACTTACTGTACCTTAACACAGTGCAATTAACGTACAGTTTGTTGGCATTAATGGCTTAGAGGTTGCAAAAACGCAGGCAAGACAAAACCATTTTTTGGGTGTGTCACTTACCAAATCCATACTCAAGCAACATGCAACTGGCACTGTCTAACTACCTTGGCCATCACCACCCTGATCTAGAACCACTGCTGGTGGGCACCCTCTAACCAAAATCAGCTCCACACGAGTCCTCAGTGCCCACAGTAGCAGTGCTATTTACACACATAATGCCCACAGGAATAGTGATGCTTACACATATAATGCCCACAGGAGTAGCACACATTATGCCCACAGGAGTAGCAGAGCTTATGCACATAATGCCCACAAGAGAAGGTCCGATTATGCACATAATTCCCACAGGAGTAGCACCATTTATACAGACAGTGTCCACAGGAGTTGCGCTGCTTATGCACATAATGCCCACAGGAGTAGCACCATAGCGATCACGTGGATGCATTCTGCTTAGCCCCTTTCTGTGAAGGCAATGTGTAAGTGGCACTACAGGGGGAATTAAGTGTGTCACTAAAATGCCATGAGGGGGCCATAAAATTTATAATTACGCAATTGCATTTATAGCATTACCTGGAAGTGCCAGAAATGTTATCGCCACCATTATTTGCTATTAAACCCCTTTCAATGACTAATTAGAAGCCTTACTGTGGGGCATAATTTGTAAAAAGCATTTTTATATGTGGGACATGAACCAAGGGCATAACTGTGTGTGGCATGATATGTAATAGGCATTATGAGATATGGCATATTGCGTACTGGGCATTATGGTATGTGACATATTGTGTAATGGGCATTTTAGTGAGTTATAGAATGTGTAATGGGCATTATGTTGTGTGACTCAAAGTGAAATAAGCCTACCAGTTTGTGGCAAAATATGTAATGTCCATTATGTTGTGTGTTGCATATTGTGTAATGGGGCATTACTATAAGATGGAAAAATAACAAAAGGGGTGCCGAAATATACCCTTGTTTCAGAAACACAATGTCACCTGGCTACACACATGGTAATGCAGTGCGTCTTTAACACTCTACATGAAAATCAGATCCGAATTCTCCCCGTTTTTATAGACCAGGAAGTGTCTGACTTTTTCAGACCATCCGTAATGAGTTGTATAGTATAACATTTGCAGGCTGGAATGTAATAGGAGGCACGTTCGAAAGTCACACAAAACAGTTCTATAAAATTGGACATAATTAGAGCTGAATTGTTATGAGTGAGTTGTATTATGTAATGTTGGTAAATCAATAACAAGTACACAATTACTTCACATTTACAAAAATCTACTTTTTTTTGTTATTTCTAACTGTAAAAGTCTAAAATATACTTTGATCTCTCAGTATAGGTCATGAGCTGTACATGTAATTGATAGGACAAACAAGCAGTTTGTGCTGATTAAAATGACATGCAGCATGCCTATATTGAGTGTAATTGCAACTGTACCGGCATATACAATTTTATGGCATGCAGATACAGTCGTGGCTTGTCTACAGCCATGGCCAAAAGTTTTGAGAATGACACAAGTATTGGTTTTCACAAAGTTTGCTGCTTCATTGTTTTTAGACCTTTTCGTCGGATGTTAAGTTTTAAAGGATTTTATTGACAATTACACTAAGTTTATGCACAAAGTTAATATATGCAGTGTTCACCCTTCTTTTTTTAAGATCTCTGCAATTCGCTCTAGCAAGCTGTCAATCAATTTCTGGGCTTTATTCTGACTGATGGCCGTCCATTCTTGCCTAATCAATACTTGGATTTTGTCAGAATTTGTGGGTCTTTATTTGTCCACCCGCCTCTTGAGGATTGACCACAAGTTCTCAATGGGATTAAGGTTTGGGTTAGTTTCCTGTCCATGGACCCAAATGTCGATGTTTTTTTTCCCTCCTACTCTCTAAAAGCGCCTCTGTTTTATGGCAAAGATCTTTATAGGGGAAATTTCAGGGTTTCTTTTTCACAGGGGCCGGTGCTAGGCATCTAGATGCCCCAGGCACTGATAGTTTTTCAGGGGTTGTCCACCGTTATCAAGCTCCAGAGGGGGGATATTCACTAACATGCTCCAGGAGGGGCGGCTGCCGCTGACCTCAACCACAGGGGAGGGTGGGGTTTTTTGCTGACCTGCTCCACGCGGTGGGTGGGAGGGTGGTTTGACTGTGGTCACAGCTAACCTGTTGCAGGGGGGTGCAGGTGCCTTCTCCATGGGTGGGTGAGTGACTGGACGGCCGGGTGCTGGTAGTGTGAGGGACTTCGGAAACCTTACCACCTTTCCCTGGTCCACACGCGCCGGGTACCAGTGCTTTCCTGTATCTTTAGAACTCTGTACCGCCCTCCAGTGGCCAGCGCCCACAGGCAAATGCCTAAAGCTGCCTAGTGGTGGCGCCGGCCCTGTGTATACATGTATATTACATTACTAATATTGCACTCAACCTATGGACCTATGAGTCAGAGTGAAAAAAATTCAAGACAGAATATAATCAGGCGCTTGGCAAGGGCTGAATTTCTAGAAAAGCAGCTGCTTGGTGTGGGGGTAGTCAGTCCCCACTAGAAGGAAAAATGATGTGCAATCATGCAAAAGGCATGTACTGTAAGCAGCGCTTAGACAAAATTAACCACAATAAAAAAGCAGGTGTATAATATTGAAATTTGGTACTTGTTGTGTAAGAAAATCGCATCGCATGCCATTTTTGCGAGCGATGCGATTTTCCTATGTGATTTATTCACTGCTATTTTTACCCCCGGGCGGTGCGATCGCATCGCATCACATGCGATCGCATTGCACTGCAAAATCGCATGCGATTGTATAGGGTGCGATGCCATTTACTTTACTATACAGTTGTATGAGATGCAATGAGATTGAGGCACCCCCCCAGTATCCACGCCACACCGAAGCGTGGCGAGCGGCGGCGGAATGCGTCCTACCGACCTTTTCATACCCCCACTATCCACGTCAAAGTGGAGCTGATTTTCCTCTACCTCCCCCATGGCAGCCCTCACTCATGGGTTTCTCCCTTCTGGGTAGTGCATTTGGAAAGGAAAGAAAGACACCAGTCCCAGCCCCCATAAAAGGGCTCCTCCTCCTTCCTCCTGTGTCTTTTTTTCCTTTCCGGGTAAGTGCAGGTGTAGGAGGTGGACACTGGCTACCTAAGAAAGGCTTCCTGGAGGTCTCTGCGGCGGTTCTTACCCCCTGCAGATGACCAGGTCTCCCTGTCTGTTTGGGAGACGGAATTCGTGGCCGCATGCGGTCCCCCCCGGGGGCAGCTACAGGCGGTGGCGTCCGCAGGAGTGACGCTTAGGGCGGCGCGGGATAGCGTTGCCGCGTCACTGCCTGGCCCGCGTGCGTAGCACAGAGCGGGCGGACGTCGGCGGCAGCGCGTGGCGCGGCGCCGGCGAGTGACGCATTTCCGCTGTGAGCGGATGCGTACATTAGCCGGCGCCTGCAGCGGGACCCAGAGAGAACGCGGGTATCGCCACAGGATCTGAGGTCTCACAACAACCGGGTAAGGCGCCGGTGGCGCACGCTGCTGCACAGTTTGCCTCGATATTGGGAATAAGTGTTTTTCAATGGCTGGAAGTTTACTACTTCTGTTTCTTCCTGTCAGATTGTTAGTGGGTTTATTTCAGTGACTGTGCGCTGCTGCCATGGAGGAAGAGCGTAATATAAGGAAGTCAGGGTAAGCTATTAGTGCTGTATGTGTCCACCTGGTTAGAGTTAGTTTGGCTAGCTTATTTAGTGAAATGTTTTGTGTTTTTTTTAGGTCAGAGACCAGCAAGGATAAAGAGAGCAGATCTAAGCATAAAAAGCCACATTTGGATAAATGTGCAGCATGTGAAAAGGGGTTACCTCAAAAGCATGTCGGCATACTGTGTGACAGTTGTAAGGCCCCCCAACAACTGCAGCCAGCTCAAATGGCAGGCTTGGTGGAGATGTTAACTGCTGCATTAGCTGAGAAGTTTGTGGCTAAAGCAGATGTGGAGAAAAAATCATCCAAAAGAAAGCATATTATTGCTAGTGAGGACTCTGATGATTCAGTCCGGCAATCTACCAGTGCAGTTATACCAGAATTTGATCTGGATCAAGGGGATGAGGGGCCTAGCCAGGATAAAATGGAGGCTGAGGTTAACCCCGACGTGATCGATAATCTGATAAATTTGATATATAAATCATTAAATATCGATGATCCACAAGAGGATCTCAGTCTGCAGGAAATGTTGTTTAAAGACAAAAAGCGCAAAGGGAAAGTGTTTCCCCTGTCCAACACACTGAAAGAAGTGATTTCAGAGGAGTGGAAACACCCTGATAGACGGGTGGTGACATCAAGCAGAGTTAGCAAGATGTACCCATTTGATAAGCAGCAGGTGGCTTCTTGGGAGGTACCACCGAAGGTGGACGCAGCAGTGGCGAGGTTGTCCAGAAAAACCACATTGCCTCTTGAAGAGGCCAATATTTTCAAAGACCCAATGGAAAGAAAGATTGAGTTGGGTCTTAGGAAACAACAGTTGGTGGCAGGCACCGCTTTAAAGCCAGCAGCGGCTATGGCCGTGACATCCAGAGTGCTGAGAGGATGGTGCCAGCAACTTGAAAGTGACATGCTGGATGGCCTCAAGAGATCTGAGTTGCTCAGAATGGTGCAGGATGTACAACTTGCGGTTGAATTCCTATGCGAAGCATCATTAGATTCTGTGCGCCTGGCGGCAAGGGCCGGAGCTACAGCGGCTGCCACTAGAAGAGCCCTCTGGCTAAAGCCCTGGGCGGCGGACGTACAGTCTAAGAATAGACTATTATCAATGCCTTTTCAAGGGGACTATCTTTTTGGAAAACAATTAGATGATTTAGTGTCCAAAATTTCAGGGGGAAAATCAGTATGGTTACCCCAAGACAAGGCGGCTAAGAAGACACCGCCACCGAGGTTCAATAGATATCAGCAGGAGTTCAGAGAGTCACGGGCTTATAGGCCAGGAAGGCCGTACAGAAGGGGATCTTGGGTTTCCAGGGCCAATTTTCGAGGCCAAGGGAACAAAGAGAGCAGGTTCGCCTCCAAAAAAGACCCCCAATGACGCCAATCCACAAAAAGTGGGAGCCAGGTTGCTGAAGTTCCAAAGCGCCTGGCAGGAATCCACATCGGACGAGTGGGTTCTAGAGGTAGTCCGTTCAGGCTACAAGATAGACTTTTTAAGGAAACCAGGCGACTTCCTGGTTCAGTCTCCCATTCCAGAGGATTTGGAAGAGAGGAGAGCGCTGTTATCCAGCTTGAAGGAAATGCTGGACCAAGAGGTAGTCAGCATAGTGGCAAAACTGCAACAGTTTCAGGGATGGTTCTCCCGATTCTTTGTGGTGAGGAAGGCCACAGGAGGATTCCGGACAATTCTAGATTTACGCAGACTGAACAAATTCATAAGAATAAAGTCGTTCAGGATGGAGTCAATAAAATCAGTTATGCTGGATCTCAATCAAAACGACTTCATGTCCTCAATAGACCTCAAGGACGCCTATCTTCACGTCCCGATCTTCGAAGGGCATCGGAAGTTTCTGAGGTTCAGGGTACAAGGGGTCACCTATCAGTTCAATGCGCTTCCCTTCGGACTGGCAACGTCACCCAGAACGTTTACCAAGGTGCTGGTGGTCATAATAGCGTGGCTAAGAAGAAAGGGGATAAGGTTGTACCCTTATCTGGACGACATCCTGATTGTGGCAGAATCAGAGGACCTTCTAATACAGCACACGGCGGAAGTGGTAAACTGCCTAAAATACCATGGGTGGCTCATAAACGAGAAAAAAAGTCATCTCGCCCCGACTCAGAAAATTCAGTATTTGGGAGTAATCTTAAATACTCGAGACATGAAGGTATCTCTGACAGAAGTCAGGAGAAACAAGCTGTTGAAAAAAGTAGAATGGATGAGAAAGAGGACAGTGGTCTCATCTCGGGACTGCATGGAAACCTTGGGGCTCATGTCAGCAGCCCTAGAAACAATACCATGGTCCCGGTTTCACATGCGAAAGCTACAGGCGTGCTTCCTGTTACAATGGGACAAAGACAGCAAGGAATTGAGCCAGCGGATAACACTGTCAAAGGCCGCCAAGAAAGATTTGGATTGGTGGTCCGATACGGAACGTCTAGTACAAGGAAGAAGCTTCGCCACCAGAGAGCAGGTGGTGATCACGACAGACGCCAGCCAGTATGGCTGGGGGGCAACCTGTGCCGGCCAGATAGCTCAAGGCCACTGGTCGAGAGAATGGCAAGCATCCCACTCCAACCTGAGAGAGATGGAGGCGGTGTATCGGGCATGCGCTCACTTTCAGGATCAAGCGCAGGACAGAGAACTGGTTGTAAGATCGGACAATCAGGCGGTGGTGTCCTATATAAATCATCAAGGGGGCACGAAAAGCAGGGCACTATTAGAACAGCTCTCCAAAATCCTCGAGTGGGCAGAAACCAGGGTGGTAGGCATCTCGGCAGTATTTCTTGCAGGCAAGGACAATGTGATAGCAGACCGGCTGAGCAGAGAGAAATGCTTGCCAGGCGAGTGGGCCCTCAACAGCACAATCTTCGACAGTTTAGTGAGAAAGTGGGGCAGGCCACAAGTAGATTTGATGGCAACAAAAGTGAACAGGAAAGTACCAGTCTACTTTTCAAGATTCCGGGAGCCCCAGGCCGCTCAAGTCGACGCCCTGACGGCAGTCTGGGACATGGACACGGCATATGTCTTTCCTCCAATACCGGTAATCCCAAGACTGCTAAAGAAAATTCAAAGGGAGAATGTACAAGTCATAACGATTCTTCCCTACTGGCCCAGGAGGCCATGGTTCAGCACGGTGTGCAGACTGGCAGTAGACGGCCCATGGAAATTGCCAGCAATTCCAGACTTGCTATCGCAGGGACAAGTAACGAGGGCACAACCCCCGTCTTGGAACCTGACGGCCTGGTTACTGAGACCAAGGCATTAGAGGCAAAAGGATTTGACAAGGAAGTTATCGGGACACTACTTCAAGCCAGAAGAAGTTCCACAATGAAGACATACTATCGAATGTGGAAAAGGTATATGTACTGGGCAAGAAGCGAGCAGAAAGACCCAAAGTTAGTGGCGACAATATTGAGCTTCCTACAGAAAGGCCTACAGATGGGCCTCTCAGCTAGTACCCTGAAGGTGCAAATATCAGCACTAGCCTCTATGCTAGACTGGGACGTGGCAAACAACAGGGATGTGCGCCGGTTCATGCAAGCGGTGAAAAGACTGAAACTAAGGGTCAGAAATCCGTTGCCACCGTGGGATTTAAACCTGGTACTGGGTGTTCTCATGGAGGACCCTTTTGAACCAATACACGAAATACCACTCAAATTACTATCTTGGAAAGTACTATTTCTGGTGGCCATAACTTCAGCCCGCAGGGTCTCGGAGTTGCAGGCACTATGGATAGATGAACCTTATCTGAATTTCTATGAAGATAAAGTAACTCTAAGAACAAATCCACAGTTTGTGCCGAAAGTCGCATCAGAATTCCATGTAAATCAGGAAATTGTGCTCCCATCCTTTTGTTCCAACCCGTCGAACAGCAAGGAGGAGCGTCTTCATATGTTGGACGTTGTCAGGGCCCTGACAGTGTACAAACAGAGGTCAGCAGAAGTGCGACAAGCAAGGAATCTGTTTATACTGATGGAAGGGCACAGAAAAGGTCAGGCGGCGTCCAAGCAAACGCTATCAAGGTGGATCAGGGAATGCATCTTAAAGGCGTATCAAATAAGAGGCGCGGTACCGCCTGAAGGACTTAAAGCTCACTCCACAAGGTCGGTCGCCTCATCCTGGGCAGAGAAAGAATCCGCTTCAGTTTTAGAACTATGCAAAGCGGCAGGGTGGTCGTCGGTGCATACCTTCACAAGGCATTACAGAGTCGATGTGATGTCATCAGCAGATGCCAAGTTTGGGAGAAGAATCCTGAGCGCGGCAGTCTTGTGAAGAAGTTGAAGAAAAATTATTATTATTTGATTATTATAGCCGAAGTAGGCTCATGTTTCAGTTACGTGAGTATTAACCCCCCCTGTGTTGGCATACTGCTTGGGTATGACCCATGAGTGAGGGCTGCCATGGGGGAGGTAGAGGAAACACCAAGTTATTACCTGGTAATGGGTTTTCCTCTACTCCACCATGGCAGCATATATTCCCGACCCTCACTGGTTGTTATTTATGTGGTGTGTACTAACCTGTTATGTTTTTTAGCTGGAGAATTTAAAGACACAGGAGGAAGGAGGAGGAGCCCTTTTATGGGGGCTGGGACTGGTGTCTTTCTTTCCTTTCCAAATGCACTATCCAGAAGGGAGAAACCCATGAGTGAGGGCTGCCATGGTGGAGTAGAGGAAAACCCATTACCAGGTAATAACTTGGTGTTTATATAGTGTGGCGAGCGCAGCGAGCCACTGAGTCCAAAGCGTGGCAAGCGCAGCGAGCCCTGCGAGAGGATGCAGATTACTGCTTGGATACTGGTGGAACTGTATAGTAAAGTAAATGGCATTGCACCCTATACAATCGCATGCGATTTTGCGGTGCGATGCGATGCGATCGCACCTCCCGGGGGGGGGGGGGGGTGAATAATAGCAGGGAATACATTACATAGTAAAATCGCATCGCTTCGCATGCGAAAACACGCATGCGATGCAAAGTGATTTCACTACGGTACCGTACGTAGTGAAACTGGGCGCCATGCTAGGAAACAAGTACCTGACACTTTACTCAAACACAATTAATGCACATAAAAAATTATACACATAATAGGAACAATTAAAATAACATTTTTTTTTGGAGGGGGGGGATAAAACACTTCACCCATTGTGTGAGCCCACCAGCTATCGGTGGCTCACACAATGGGTAAAGTACACTTACCTTTGTGACTTATCCACATTTGGGCCACTAATTAATCCCTCCACTTACTTCCTGAGAACGTGAAGTGTTTTATTCTCCCCCAAAAAAATTATTGGTACTCTTTACCTAGAAGGGCGCCCATCGCGGGCATTGCATGTACCAAAAAATCGCATGCGATGCGACCGTCGCGATTACCCATAGGGAACAATGTCCCAATTGACCCGATTTTCCATAGGGAACAATGTTAAAAGGCCCACAGAGGCCAAATAGGCACCCTGAAGTGTGAAATGGCCCCCCCAATTGTTAACACCACCCCACGATCAACGTCAACCCGAAGCGTGGCGAGCGCAAAATCATGGGCGCCCTTCTAGGTAAAGAGTACCAAATTATTTTAATTGTTCCTATTATATAGTATGTGTATAATTTTTTTGTGTGCATTAATTGTGTTTTAGTAGAGTTTCAATATTCTACACCTGCTTTTTTATTGTGGTTAATTTTGTCTAAGCGCTGCTTACATGCCTTTTGCATAATTGCACATCCTATGAGTCTGAGTACATTCATTCAGATGTAAGTGCTACAATATCCTCAAGAGGTCCTCAGCACACCAAAGATACTTTGCTAAAAACACAATCTGGTACTGCCGCCCATACACGTCCCGATGCGGGCGTGTGTTCTGTGCTTAACTAGCACGCATCGCATCCCTTGTGCATGCATTGTACATGCAATGCGATGCGATGAAAACTAAGTACAAAAAGTATGTGCAGCACACATCGCACAGCCCGCATCGGGACGTGTATGGGCACCTTAAGTGTGATCATACTGTCAATCTATATGGCTTCATCATGTGTTACATAGGTTATGATTTAATTGTAAATAAATGTCACATTTTACCCACACAGTTCCTCATTGAACAATTTAGTATAAAGAAATTCACACTGCAAAAGCAGTTTTACATGAGAAATGACTCAACATTTAAGGGATAAGAAAAGGGGTTTTCTTCTCCTCAGGGCTATGGAACATCTGCTAATGATAAACCAGGTTTCATTTATATAATCAAGCTCCAAATCCCTTCAAAGATGTTTGGCCTTCAACACCCTGCATGACTGTAGCTGGCCATACATCAGAATGATTTCAGGAACGAATACATGATTTTGACGACTAGTGCAATGCATCATGTATGGTTTTTTGTGCATATCACATACCTCCCAACTTCTGGAACCTAGGAAGCGGGACACTCGCGTGGCTTAGCCACGCTGCGCTGAAAAGGGGTTGTGGCCTGTGCAAATGAGGGGTGTGTCATATGCAAATGACGCCGTCGTTGGGCATGCCCCCTTTTTACCCTCTGTATCGCTGAATAGACGCTGCGAACATTATCTATTCCTTCAGGCTTGAAGGACTCCCAACTGCCCCCCTTGCCAACCAGTCCAAAAAACCAGGACAGTCCCGTGAAAAATGAGATTTTTGGGAGGTATGACATCATGAGTGGTTTTGGTAAGAGTATGGCAGTTGCAGATCTTACAATAGATCTTATGTGAAATTACACACATAAGATCTATCATGTGTCTGGGAAGCTGCTGGGGAAATTGAGACATGATCTGGTACAGATGCTGGTCGTTCTGATGTATGGCCAGCTTATTTCTTCTACTCATGACCCCCACTATTAATACTTATGTATAAACATGGTTACAGGATGGAGTCACTGAATATACTGGGCCTGATTCAGAGGTGGGCGCTAATCACAAGCAGGTGGCACATGTTATAATTAATGCGCATGTTTCCCGATGGATGCAGAATGAATCTGGATTCAGGGAGTTAGGATGTTAATGTGCAATGTCACGAGCCAGGCCCCTGTCAACATGTCTAGTCCCGGATCATTAGTACCAGGTCTCCCCACCTCTCAATGATGCTGCTCCCATGTATATCAGCACTTACTCCTAGTTGCGCAGTTACAACAAAAATAAGAATCAACAAAGTGTGAATCTTTACCAACAGCATACAGTTTATTATTTTTAAAGTTTAGTATATTTAGCACGGCATGGTTCCACAGCAGAGAACACACAAATATTCTTTGATTTGTGTTTAATAATGTCTGTTTTTTTCATATGTAATATACAGTTTCTCTTCTGTTATTGAATTTGACAATATTTATGTGCACGTGCTACCTAAAATAAAGAAGAAAAAACAAGATTGCAATGTGTCCGCTCTTTCTTGGTTTGCAGTGTAGAGGCCTGGTGACACTGTGCAGGTCACACTATTAGCATTCTCAGCTGGTCATCTGTCAGTCCATTCACCTCCATGATCTTTTTCAGATAATCCATGTACCGGCCTCTATCTTTGAGGAACTGAGGAATTCGGGAGTTATGAAGAACAGCAATGTCTTTCAAGCGATCAATATCCTCATATGAAACCTTCCAGAATAACCACAGAATTTAGTATTAGTTAAACACAAGCCATCAGGTGAAGTACAGTAGATTTACTCTACCAATAACTTAATCTTACCAATAACCAACACTAAATACTCTGAGGCAGATGTGGCCATGATAACACACCAGCCCATAATCTCCTAACTGTAATTTTCCAAACCCAGCCTGTTTATTTACAGTTAGGAGCTGATTGGCTGGTGCATTATCACCGGCCATATTATCACTTCACCAGGCTTAGTACTGCCGCTCCTCTGTCATTTACAAAAACACCTTTAAAACATTTTATTACTTAGAAATGAAAAAAAAAAAAACATTATACAAAAATGTATATTATGAGATGTCTCCATTACCACTAATATTTATCTTCCTTATTAATATATTTTATTGTATATTTAAACATATATTTGACTGTACAACAAAGGGCAAATAAAATGGTGCATGGCCTGCATCACAAAACGTACCAGGAAAGACTAAAAGATCTTAATATGTATACTTTGGAGCAGAGAAGGGAAAGGGGGGACATGATAGAAACTTTCAAATATATCAAGGGCTTTAACAAGGTACAGGTGGGAGACATTCTTCACAGGAAGAGGAGCAACAGAACACGAGGACATGCACTGAAACTAGAGGGAGGAAGATTCAGGGGAAATGTGAGGAAGAATTACTTCACAGAAAGAGTAGTAGATAAGTGGAATAGCCTCCCATCAGAGGTGGTAGACGCAAATACAGTAGTACAATTTAAACATGCTTGGGATAGGCATATTGATATCCTTACAAAAGAATAAGGATCAAATATGGTTTGAGGTAACATGTTTAAAAAAGGGGCAGACTAGATGGGCCAAGTGGTTCTTATCTGCCGTCAAATTCTATGTTTTTATTGGTGACAAACAGCAGATTGTAGCACAACTTTTGCAACATTAAGTAGAAGTACAAAATTTCATGCATAATATTATCAGCAAACAATAGATAAAGTACAGTATATGCCCATCAGAAGTTACGTTCTACAGCAAGTATGTAGGTCTATACTGCAGCCATTTACTTGGTAACTTCCATGGGCCGATCTATAATGGGTGCAGACTGAAGACGTGTATCTACAGACAGTACTTACCTGTTGGTCCATGCTGCAGAAATCAATGGATAAATGGCATGGCTGCTATGTGTCTCAAAGAACTGCAAATGTGCAGTGCTCTCGGAGATCAGCACATGTGTGATGGACTCCCAACGTCAGGGTCTACTTGGCACTGTGCTCCATTGAGAGGGAATGCACAAAGGGCCAGATGTAATTACAAATGTATAAAATGGAGAGTAAAAAGCCAACCAAGCATCTCCTAACTGTGATGTTATAGGCTGTGATTGAAAAATGACAGCAATTGGTTGGTAGTTTACCACTCTCCATTTTATCACTTTTCAAGGCTTAGTACATCTCGCCCAACTATTGCACCCAGGCCTCACCTATATTAATCCATCTCCTCACGTCCAATACAATGTGGTAAGACAATAACACTCCCTTTACAGTATGGGACCATCCTTTAGAAATAGCTGCCTTCCTCAGTACAGCACGGGAGCATTGTGTTACTCTTTAAAAAGATGTTTGAATTTAGATTGAGCATAATGATCATAAAAGAGTATTTTTCCTATAATTGCATTATTTCATCATAAAATATACCTTTCCCATGCATGTTAGCAGTCGGAAATCTATGGTTTCTCTGTGTCTAAGAATACGTAGAATCCCATCAAGGTATACTTGATCCTTACTGAAGCAACCTGGGAAAGTGAAAATAAACATCACCATAAAATGACATATATGCCATTATAAAACATTTTAGCACTTGTATATTTATACGAAAGGCAGATTTACATGTATACTGTGGGGTTTATTCAGACCAAATTGCTGCTCATGGCTTCAGCCTGTGATCAGTCAGCCACCACCCCATCAGATTGAAATCCCGCCCCATGCACGTCTGCGAATGGATTGCGAAAATACCGCCGATTGTCGTCCAGCTGCAAATCCATTCACCACTCAATCCCCATTTAATGATTTTTCCAGTCTGTGAAAGTGTGCGTAACTCTGACCGTTCCACAACTTTGCTGTAGATACAGGTTGACTGAGGCTGGAGCTGACGTCATGCACCCTCCCTCAAAACGCTTGGACACGTCTGGGATTTTCCTGATAGTCCCCGAAAATGGATGTTTACCATCCACAAACGTTATTTTCTGTCAGTCAAAATCCAGGTTACGAATAAAAAAAAAATGCTGATTTTTGTTGCTCTGTGCCATTAAGCATGCAGTGACCCAGACACATGCACAGTTGTTCAATAACCGATCGGCTTCCAAATTTGCACAACAGTGATCAGGTTTGAATAACCCCAGTATATGGCACAGGATCACACCTATGAAACATACAACATGTAATAAATACTGTAAATATTGGGAATCAGAACGACAGCCCACCAGCTACACATTATAGCAGACAGCACATATGCATTTGAGTTCAATGTATCACTTTACTGAACAGTTTTAGACCTCACCAACTTGTAAAACCTCATTTGTCCAGTAGATGCCGCAGTACAGAATATATTGATGCACTAATTGACACAAATTACATCAGACAAGTAATCATTCTAAAGTATTATCTACAAATTTCTCAAGTAAACTCAATCAATGTATTGGAAATAAAGAGTGGGTTGTTACATTGAGCATAGAAAAGTAACTGATTACAAAAGAATAAGGCCACATACTGTAGCTGTAGAGAATATGTCCTCCATAGCTATGTAAAATGCAATTTCAAGATAATAGGAGGTTTAGGGCATTTTCATTTAAGGGGAACAACCATCTTAGCAGCATTCTTCAAATATTTCATAATGAGCAAAAAAACAATGGTTCTCCTAGCGAGAACCATCTCCTAGCATGCGCAGTAACTTCATACATTCTGCGCATGCGCTGGCCCAAGCCTCGGGGGCTGCCTTTGCAGCAGCCCCTGGAGGCTTGATCAGGTCCCCGGGTTTCGGCGCATGCGCAGTATGGTCCACAGTACTGCGCATGTGCAGAACCCGTTTTGGGGGCTGCTGCGCATTTGCACATAGAGAGGCATCCTGGAGGGAGGGAACACCTCCCAATGGGATGCCTTGAGTGACTGGCAGGTCGGACTTCCAATAGGAAGTCACTGCCAGTCACAATGATGCCAGAGCAGTCTCACAGACCGCATCTGGCTTCACTTTAGACAGAAAGAGTGGTGGATTTTACCTGGGGGGGCTGCAGCCCTGCAGCCCATAGGTAAAAACCGCCACTGGACCTAGATCTCTAACCCATGCTACTATATACATCTATAAAATACATTTCTATAATTTCATTGTTTTCTAGTGAGATTTCAAAACATCTACAGTATGCAGCCACCCTGTCCCCATGTAGACATTATCACCATCAGCCTGCATTTTTCCAAGCCCTATCCCTGGTGCAAGAGATTATAGAGATCTCTGCATATAATTATCGTATTTATTCTTCAATCCACAGAACTCTCAGCCTCCACACAAATGCCTCATTACGCCCAGTCGCACTGAGTCACCTACAGTTGCTCATTGTTGTGTACACCCGGCCTCGGAGCCTGCACAGTATGAAAAATTGCAAAGGTTTATTGGCAAAGTGAAGGTTTAACAAATCCCTTCTTCAAATCCTCATTTAAACAGCTCCTGACCTATTACTATATTTTTACAGCATTCTATAGAATATAGCTTTTTGATCATATATTGTGATGATATGATTAATCACCTTGTAATTAATGGTTTTATCAGGTGACCTGTATGTATGTATAGCAGAGGTTCTCAAACTGTGGGTCCTAACCCCAAAGTGGGTCCCGACCATCTCAGCATGGGGTCGTGACTTCATATTGCTGACATATTTTATGACAAATAAAGATTCTGATTCTGACACTCAGGCTGATGACTATCTCTCAGTCAGCCATCCAAGGAGTCTGAAAACCAGTTACATTATCTGCTACTTCCAACTCCTCTCATCATTTTGTCCCTTTACAATGCTGCCATACATGTACAGTCTGCTGATCTACAATGTGGTGGCCTTTCTGCAGTAACTTACTGGGGTCCTGTAATAATTTGAATTGTCTGGCAAAAAAGTTTGAGAATCCCTGATGGACATAATATAAAGATTCAACTGTATAATCCATTTGCTGTAAGTGACAATTTCCACTTTTAAGTATGTTCAAAAAGTAGTGTGGTTCTATTACACCGAATGCGGGTCTAAGGATAATGGGTTATAAATAACTTCAGACACTGATGAAACATATTTCCTTCTATGCTCATAATGCATTTATAGATTCCAATGTAGCATGTTTGCATTTACCTGGCTGGGATGTGTCAGTACAGCCCCTCTTTGCTCGTACACAGTAATCCCACCTTGTATTAGGGTCTTTGACAAACTGACCCACATTCTGGAACAGCTCACTGAATGACATGTTACTGGCTTGGTATACAGTGTAGTATAGAAGTGCAGCTCTCCACAACAAAGGATCTTTGCGAAACAAGACACTGTGTATGCTGGCCAGTCCTTCTTCTGTTGGGTTAACTGGTTTTAGGCCATATTTCTTACGCCCATTGCTGGTATTCCATGGCTGCTGGTTATTGTTCATGCCGCGATAATAATGAGTTCCTGCATTCATACAAGAAATACTGCTTTATTAAGCTCTAAAATGGAGATGAAGCGTGGTAAAAAATATAATTTATAAGTATACTGTTTGCACATGCTCTTATATCTCATTCAAATACTATGGAACACATGAATAGTATATACAATCAAGGATTTTTACAACATTCATGAAAAACAAATGGTTTGGGGTGGTAATAATTGACTAAATAAAAGTATACATAAATAAATAAAATAAAACAATATGAGGTGGCAACTCCCACAATCCTTATTGACAACACCCTGATACTATGATCTAAGTCAGGCATGTCCAACGTTGGTCCTCCAGATGTTGTGAAACTACACATTCCAGCATGCTTTGCAATAGTTTTAGCATTCTCTAATAGCAAAACTGTGGCAAAGAATGCTGGGATGTGTAGTTTCACAACATCTGGAGGGCCAACGTTGGACATGCCTGATCTAGGTGGTGTTGATTGTATTCATGAAAATAAAAATCTGTAACGATAGTCAAAATTGAATAGAGAGTTCGTCAAACTCACACCGTGTGTACACAGCCTAACAATGGAGGCTTAGAAATGGCAGCAGCAATGATGATTATTGATTATTTGGGTCCAGAAGTTGTGAACTCATATGGTAATCCAGTCGCTCTTCAAAGCAGTGATTTCCTTTGTATGATTACACTTCCTCAGACTGCCTTGTAATTTTCCACAGTCTTCACAAACTGTTTTTTATTTGTTCTTGTAAAAGTTACCAAAATAGACCTGGACACAGATAAACATGGGACTGTACTTGTGCCTGTCGAGAGCCTGGAGTAAACCAATCAAATGTGCTTCATTTTACATAAGTAAAATATATCCAACTATACATGAGTCCCATATTGGGAAATACAACAGGAAAAACATTATTAGAACATAGTAATTGTGCTTGCCCCTTGTCAAAAAAATCAAAAGGAATTATTTTTTAAAGGAGGTATGCTGGAAATTAGACACCAGGGAATGTAAATTAGTAGAGTACCATACCTATTTCATGTCTAAGCATCCCTTCGAGCCACTGTTCTCGTGCAGTGGAAATGTTGATGGTCATTGTCGGTCGGCCATTCACCACTGTCATAGAGGCCCGGGAAAGTAAATCATCTGTAAGGTGAACAACAATCTGAAACATGGAAACAAACATTGTCATCTTATGTGTCACACATAAAAAGCTGCCAGCAGATCCAACAAAAATAAAATCATAAATAATAAATTGAATTCTTTTTGTTTTAATAGTTCGGGGAACACAAGCCATTGATAGCTAATGGGAAATAACTTCTAAAAAATTAGACACAAACATTTAAAAATAATGGATAGAAATTCACACTGTTTTTTAAGTACATCAGATGCTCCATAGGGTCAAGATCCAACAGTAGCAATTCCAAATGTAGGCACTTACAAAATAGCAGGAATGGAACAGGTACTTTAATGATCACTCGCGACAAAAAAAATCTTAAAAAGCAGTAAACGATTTGGACCTCAAGGGACCTGTGTTACGCAGGATGGGCGCTACTGACCCCGAGTGTGGGTCTTCCGGCGGACAGAATGTTTATTTGCTTCTTGGTTTGGGGTATTGTTGCACAAAATTCTGCTTTTATGGGCAATTATTCTGAGAATGGGGCTGTAACGCTGAAAGGAACTCGATTTAAGCTTGAGTGCCCTCTTTCATTGGACATTTATTTTATGCTTTGAAGTACAGGGACTATGTTGGATGGAAGCGCCATATTGTAGATGTATGTATATACCTGTGTGTATATGTATATATATATATATATATATTGACAAGACCTATTTTGTGAATTAACAATTTGAGATTTTATAGTCTCGTCATCAGGATGATAAAGTCTTGAAAAGTTGATATACAAAACAGGTCTCTGTCATTTCTTCAAGTCACCTGAGTGCCTCCCCCAAATGATTGGAGGGTGTGGAATCCCATCACCCCGTTGCGCTTCCCTCTTACTAGTTAATAGGGTAATATAGTGTGTTTTCCAATTTGAACACTATACCTGGGAATGTACAGTGGCTACCGTTACTAATATGCATATAACAATGTCAGCCTGACACTAATTACCATCATCAGGACAAAAATATAATATAAATACAACCGGTTGTATATTCCCCATTTTTACATTTGTGTTTTTTTATTTTTATTGATTTTTAATGTATTTTTATCTGTGTATTTTATTTGTGTGTTATTAAAACTATATTCATAACTCCAGTTGGGTGCGCAGCTCTATTTGTCCATCCTCTTACTAGTTGTTTGATGTCATGATCACATGTGTGAGTGGAGTGTGTTGGCACAGCGTGTCATTGAGCTCTTCATTGGGTATAGTCCTAATAAATGCTGAATTGCCTTATCCTACCTGTGACTCACCTCTGTTTGCCTGTCAAGATAAAGTAAGTTACCCTACCTAGAATTTGTTTTATATGTGATAATGTAGTTGGTAGTCACGATTGAAATACATAACACATTCATATCTCCTCACTAATGCTGGGAGGAGGCATGATAGTGCAATGCTGAGCCTGCTGGAACTTCCTTATGCTGGCCACACATCAGACAGATATCGTTCCAACCAGCCAACTTTTGGCTGGTTGGAATGATAATCTTTCTAGTGTGTGGGAGCAAACGATTATCAGACGTTTGCTCCCACACGGCCAAGAACGCTGCTAAACGGCCCTGAACGGTCGTTCCAACTTGCTGGGAAAAATCAAACCTGTTTGATTTTTCCCAGCTGATCGTGCATATGTGTGGGGAAAGTTCCCCCAACTGCCCGATAATGAGGCGGACACTGACCAGCAGTGTCCGCCTACTTTTCCAGGTACCTTCTCTGCCGCCACTGGTCCAGATGCTCCCCGCCGCCAATCCAGCTGTCGCTAGTCCCTCCAGCAGCCGGCACCGTCTCTGCAGCCGCCCGGTCCCGGAGAGCCTGCACCGCATAGCGCAGGGGTAAGTTTCCTCCTCCGGCAGCTATCCCCGTCCCCCGGCAGCTTTCTGCGTGTCTGTGGCCGCCAATCCAGCTGTCGCCAGTCCCTCCAGCAGCCTGCACCGTCTCTGCGGCCGCACGGTCCGGAGAGCCTGCACCGCATAGCGCAGGGGTAAGTTTCCTCCTCCGGCAGCTATCCCCGTCCCCCGGCAGCTTTCTGCGTGTCTGCGGCTCCGGTATATAGTTCGGCGAGAGGACGGAAAAGCAGCCACCCCCCGCTCCGGCTCCGGCTCATACACCTGGGCATGGGAGAAGGCAGCCCGGCTCCTCTTCTTCCCTCCAGCTCCTTCTCAACCACAGGCTGCTGTCCCAGGGCCAGTTTCGGGCATTCCCCAGCAGGGTGACTTGGTACAGGGGGGGGGGGGGTCACTGCCATGGCTGCATATATATATATATATATATCGCTGTGTGTATATATATTATATATATCTATATATGTCTATATATATATATATATATATGTCTATATATATATATATATATATATGTCTATATATATATATATATGTCTATATATATATATATATATATATATATGTCTATATATATATATATATATATATGTCTATATATATGTACAGTATATATATATATATATGTATGTATGTATGTATGTTCAAGCCTATATCATCCCCTGTCATATGTGCAGTATAGACAGGGAAAGCAGCAGGTACCAGATTGGGTTCCTTGCATTGCAGTGTAATTAGCATGTGTCTGTGACAGGCATGTGGTGAGTTAAATACACCAGCACCCCTGGGCATCAGTGCATGTTATGTTCTTCATTATGTCATATATATTATATGTTTGATCATACGTTTATATCTATTATATGCTATATCACATCCTTGTATCATCCGGACACATCATCCCCTTCTGTCACATATATTTATAATGTTCTGTATTTTATTTGGATTTAAAAATAAAATATATATATATCTCAGCTTGCATTAGGCATTTCCTAGTAATACTGCATAGGAAAACCCGTCTTTATCCTGGGAAACATCTATTGGCAAGTTCGACCATTTTTAACCACCTGAAGTCACTGTAAAGTTCGACAAATATTCATAGTCCTCCCATAGCAAATGTCTGTATAAGATAAAGGAAAATATAACAGGCGTCAGCGTGGCACTCCGAGTAGTAGTAGAAGAAATCAGACGGACACAATGGAATGTCAACGTTTCATTTCTATTATCAGTAATTTCGTCAGGATACAAATAACAGTGTAATACATACCTTATATGCCCCACGCAATCAATGCTGAGTGGACCTCACGCCTCATGGCACCACATCTGCGTATGGGCGGCAGGTTGCTATGGTGACGCGTCTCCTCTGGGCCGTGTGTGTGGACGCGGTGCTGATGACGTCACAGACACCGGCGGCGCGGCGTGGTTCCCGGAGGCATGGGGTCCACTCAGCATTGATTGCGCGGGGGATATAAGGTATGTACACTGTTATTTGTATCCTGACGACATTTTTGATAATAGAAATGAAACGTTGACATTCCATTGTGTCCATCTGATTTCTTCTACTACTATCCGGAGTGCCACGCTGATGCCTGTTATATTTATTTATATATAGACCACAGCCATGCCCCCTCCCAGGATACAGAGAGGAGAAACAGAGAGGACTCAAGTGACATAGATAGTACACCCCCTGTTCCTTTTTTCGGCCCTCTCTATGTCCCACCCCAGCCAATTTCCCTCCAGTTGTGCTTGTTTTGTTCAATACATCCTAGGCTTTTGTTGGAAGTTAGCACTGAACGTGTGGGGAAAAAAAACATTTTCGCTAAGGAATGAGTTCTTCTTGGAGATGGTGCAAATATAGTGTTGCAAAAGAAATACAAAATATAATTATATTCATAAAACAAACATATTAGGCTTATTTTGAACATCACATAATATATCAAGACAAGAATTGTGCGCCTCAAAGTTTGTAACACCTTCATTAAATCACACTGCAATAGGACTAAAGGTGATCGAAAAGGACTTGATTTTGGCATACCAAAATGTTATGTGGTGTGAGCCAAAAGATCACTTGAGTGACCGCTATTTTTGTGCTGTAAATGTGATGGTATGAATCAATTTAAGAAATGCAAATGGGAATATCCAAGTATGATTTCTGCAACTGATACCACATAGCGAAGATTTACCTGTACCATCATTCAAAATTAAATGGGAATATGTAAAAATGTTAATTTTATTCAGTGCAAGTGACAACGGAGCTGAGTTTTTAACATACAGACCAAAAAGTCTTGAGATTTAAATGAAGAACAGGATGAACGATTCCACCAGAATATTCAGGTAATAGAAGAATGATATTAAAGAAGGTGGGATGGTCACATGATGGCCAATTACCGTTTCTGCAGATTACAAATTACAAATTCTGCAGAAGGATTACTCGCAACAAAAATACAAATAAATCCTACAACGGTTCTCATAGCTTCCTAACACTTATGTATGTAATTATCCTGTGTCTTTTTATAACATTTTATGAATCAAATTTAATAAGAATAAAATATTTTTAACTATTTTTAACATTCTTTAATTACATTTTTTATAAATATTAAAGACATGCATATCTCAAAAACTAAAGCCAATTGAAAAATAAGCATGGTATATTCGTGGTTAGGAGAACAAAATTAATTGAAATCGACTCAAACAGATTTGGCAACATATTGAGTGTTCCCCAGTGTAATGTATAATTAGTGCACAGTCTGGAACCTAATTCCTAGAGGAACAGATGGTCTAAAGGCAGTGGGGCCCACCTGGGGTTCCCCTATGCCCCGTGGGCCTGTCCAGCCCTGGATATGACTGATGCATTCATTAATCAGAAAATATCCCAGTGCCATCAATGTCACATAACAAATGCCATCTTTTCTGGGAGCCTAAAAGTATGGCTAGAATTTCTGCATGAGGACACCTCAGAGGATTAACATATGGAGCATGTTTGAAGGAGTGTCATTGATCAGAACAGTGTAACTTATATTTCACAGGGATGCGATAAGAATATGGACAATCACTTTATAGACAATGTACAGTTTATGTCGGCAGCATGTACCTGGCAACACTAATACCCCTTTTACACCAAAAACCCTGGTCGGACCCTGGTCTTTGAATGCTGGAGTATCCAGGGTCTGACCCTGCTTTATACCCCATTTACACAGCACTTTGACCTGGGTCGGACCTGGGTCTGCACCATTTACACTGAACCTGGGTCAGCCCTGCCTTAAATAATATTTTATATATATATTTATAGAAAAATATATATATATATATATATATATAGAAATATATATATATATAGAAATATATAATATATAGAAATATAATATATATATATATATATATATATATATATATATCAGGGCTGACCCAGGTTAAGTGTTTTTTTTTTTTTTTTTTTAAGGTGCTGGGGGTGCCGGAGGGTACCTGTCCTGCCTGCTGTGCTTGGTGTACCTGGGGGTACCGGGGTGCTGGGGGGTGCAAGGGGTGCTGAAGGTACCTGTCCTGTCTGCGGTCGGATCTCAGCGGAGAAGATGATGTGCGCCGTTGCTGTACCACCCCCCCCCCCCCCCTCCCCGGCAGACGGTCCCTGCGGCGTGCGGCGTATGGAGTGTCAGTGGCGGGGGTCCCTCTGGCGCATGGGAACTAGTACTAGTTCCTATGCGCTGGAGGGACCGCCGATACTGACACTCCATACGCCGCAGGGACCGGCTGCCGGATGCGGGGGGGGGTGGTACAGCAACGGCGCACATCATCTTCTCCGCTGAGATCCGACCGCAGGCAGGACAGGTACCCCCAGCACCCCTAGCACCCCCGTACCCCCAGCACAGCAGGCTGACAGGTACCCCCCTCTCCTCAGCAGCCGCAGGGACCCCCCTCCTCCCGCAGCAGCTGGGAACATCTTCCCCAGCGCTGCACGCTGTGGACCCGCTGCGGGTGCCTGCACCCGCAGCGGGACCATTTACACCGACATTTACACGGGTCCTATCCGTGTTCTACCCAGGTCAGGACCTGGGTAGAGGACCCGTGTAAATGGAAACGGATACCCCCCATTTACACCGCCGCGGATCCGGGTCTGACCCGCCGCTGACCCGGATTTTTCGGCGGTGTAAAAGGGGTTTGTTAAAAGGATAATTCAAGCATTTTAATGCTGTTCACAGTATAATTGTAAACATGCTGTTAAGTAGCAAATATATATAGTTAAAATCTTTCGACAATAAAATGCTTTCACTCGCATTTTAACAAGTTTAACATAGTGATGCCAGATTTACACTGCAGATAAGTACATTGTCTTCATGTGCAAGTCGACATTCCACACCCAACCCACTTCACAACTGTTTCAAAGGTGATGTTAACATGGCACTCCAAGGAAAAAGATCATCAGCAAAGGTGAATAGTGGGCAGAAATGCAAAGTTTAACCTGTGGCGCAAGTAGCCATGACCAAATGTGCCAATCTACAAATGTACTCTGGAAAAACGCTAGAAACTGCTTTTTTTCACCAATGTGTCAGTTGACAGACTTTCTTTTATTTTTCCTTCACGATTATGGACTTGTGTAGACTCAATCACATGGTGCATAAAAGCTGTACTGATCATAAGTGATGGCCCAAAGCATTAGTAACTCTATAATAATGTTTACATTTTTGACACATACAATATACAAAACCTATCATATGGAATATACTACAGGTTGGGTATCCCTTATCCAAATATCCGTTATCCAAATCCGGAATGTCATTTTTTTTTATTTGTTGCTAAAACATCTGTAGGTACTTGTGGAGTATCACGGCTCCCATCGTATGGCATCGTATGCCATATGTAGTGGCATACGATGGCATACGATGCGATACGATTTTTACCGATTTTTGAGCATTTTTGCTCAAAAATCGTATGCCATCGCATCCCCATCGTATGGCATCGTATGCCATATGTAGTGGCATACGATGCGATACGATTTTTACCGATTTTTGAGCATTTTTGCTCAAAAATCGTATGTGATCGCATCGGATGCCATACGATGGCATCCGATGCGAAGCGTGGCGAGCGCAGCGAGCCCGCGAGGGGCGGCGGTACGCGTCCTACGACCTTTTCATACCCCCACTATCCACGTCGGCGTGGAGTTGAGAATAGAATAGTGTGGCGAGCGCAGCGAGCCCCGCGAGGGGACGCGTAAACCTGTGAAGCCCGCGAGGGGACGCGTATAGCTGTGAAGGAATCCGCGTGCGCTCGCCACGCTTCGGGCTTGGTGGCTCGCGGCGCTCGCCACACTATTCTATTCTCAACTCCACGCCGACGTGGATAGTGGGGGTATGAAAAGGTCGTAGGACGCGTACCGCTGCGCTCGCCACGCTTCGGGTTGACGTAGATAGTGGGGCTGGTGCACTATGAAAAATGGCATTTGGGGGCATTTCACAAGTTTAATACACATTTCAATGCATTCTGATGCATTTCAGTGCAAAATCGGGTGCGATCGCATCGCATCGCATGCGATTTGATCTCGTAACTGGCATGACTGGGGACATTATATGTAACTGGCAGTACTGGGGACATCTGTAACTGGCAGTACTGGGGACATTATATGTAACTGGCAATACTGGGGACATTATATGTAACTGGCATGACTGGGGACATTATATGTAACTGGCATGACTGGGGACATTATATGTAACTGGCAGTACTGGGGACATTATATGTAACTGGCAGTACTGGGGACATCTGTAACTGGCAGTACTGGGGACATTATATGTAACTGGCAGTACTGGGGACATCTGTAACTGGCAGTACTGGTGACATTATATGTAACTGGCACTACTGGGGACATTTTATGTAATTGGCATTACTGGGAACATTATATGTAACTGGAACTACTGGGGACATTATATGTAACAGCACTACTGGGGACATTATATGTAACGGACACTACTGGGGACATTATATGTAACTGGCACTAAATATGTGCAAGAAAATGATTGCTTGGAATTCAAATTCAGTGCCTGAGCTAGTGCAAAAACTTTGTTTCATGCTTTGAAACCTTGTTGATTCATGCGCAAATAAAATATATTTGTGTGTATTTCATGTGTTTGATGTGTTTATACAAAATAAATGCAAGATACCTCATTAAAATATAAAAATATTCCGAATACAGAATATTCCAATATGCTTGTGGTCCGGAGCATTTTGGAAAAGGGATACTCAACCTGTACAATAGCCACCTCTTCAGTGAGAGACAGGTAAAAATATATTGTACACATTTTTTTTCTCTGATGGACCAGACTTGCCTGCCTGTTCCTCTCCATGCATGATTGCTATCACCTGTGGTAATACACTTTTTTTAAAAACATTTACAATTAGCTCATCGCAGGTGATTGCAATCTTGCAAGGACAGGCTCAGGTGTGATGGGCCCATGTTTTTTATTCTACTGTGGTTTAGACGTGTAATATTTCTTTATAGTAACTATACACTTAAGGCTGCTTTGTATAAATAGTGACAATCGCTATTTTTTTTTTTTATAGAAATCTATTTTCATAGATGAAGTAGAGATCCCGGTCCACATAATTGGGGATGCTGCTTACCCTCTACTACATTGGCTCATGAAGGGATATACACAAAATGTTGAGTTGTCCACGGAAAAGATAACCTACACCCACACCCTAAGTTCTGCTCGTATGGTAGTGGAAAATGCCTTTGGCCGATTAAAAGGATGTTGGCGCTGCCTGATGAAGAGGAACGATGTGGACCTACAGTTGATGCCCCACGTAGTTGCAACCTGCTGTATTCTACATAACATTTGTGAAATACAAAAGGACCACTTTCTTCCAGAGTGGAATGTGCAGGACACAGGGGGCAATCCTGAAGCAGCAGATTATGAGGGGGAGCATGTTGACAGTGCAGAAAGAATCAGGGCCACCATTGCAGCAAACCTTCCTTTAATGATTTAAAATAAAAATCAGTCAGAAATCTTCCAGTTGTTTGCTTTATAATGAAAATATGCATCAAACCGTACATACATTTCAAATCTTGTTTATAGATGTTATTCATAATGAAAGACAAAGATATGAGAGTCCAACTGGGAATAGAGAACAATTGTAAAACTTTGTGCCCATACAGTTTAACGTCATAGGACACATTATAAAATAGAACTGTATAAAATGGTGACTGCTCCTATAGAGAATCACACAAATATTAAGCAATAAAGTGCAACCTTTCTAAAGACTATAAAAACATGAGTGCAACCTTTCGAAAGATTTGAAAAAGAAGTAAAGTGCAACATTTTTAAACAATATTTTAAGACTAAAAGTTGAAACCTTAGCTCAAATTCCGGTACACAGAAAATTCTGGGGACTCTAGGATTGGCGGGTCACCACTAGCAGCACTATTGCCAAAGTTATAATTGGGCCCTCTGTATTCTGGTGTCAGCTGGTTTGGTTGGGTGTTAGTAGATGTGGCAGGATTGAAACTGACACCTCTATTGTAATGATCATATGGGTTGGGTGGGTAGTTAGGTGGGTGGTGGGGATGTGGTGCAGGTTGTGTGAAAAAACCGCCAAATGTACGTTCTAAAAAGGACATTTGCCTATCTTGCATAGCCAGCAATTGAGACATAAATGCCTGCTGGTTCTGTCTCTCAGCTTCCAAATATTTGTCCATGCGAGCATCCTCCTTTGCTTGGACATCAGTATCCAATTGGCGTAGATGGTCCACTATCACCGATGTCATCGCTTTAGCCGCTAGTTCAGACCGATTAAGCTTTTTATTTTTGGCAGGAACGCTGTACACTGTAATTTAAAAAAAACAATAACATTATACTTCCATGTTAAGTGTTATATAATAAACAGCAGTATTGTTTGCCAAAATGTGCTAGTGGCCTTCTTCCACCTGCATGCTAGCAACATACTGCAACAGATACTGGGCCTCATCCCGCCCTAACCCCACGTTGGGTGTTTTTACTATGTGAAATGGGTGTAAATATATAGAATGTCTACTTACAATTAGAACGTAATGGAGTGCTTCGATTGGGGAGCGTCGTCTGACTGTTTTCTTCCACAACATCATCTGTGGCTGCTTGGACGCTGTCAGAATGCATGGAAGCATCCAACATATTCTCTGCTGCACCATCATCACCAAACAGCAGCGGTGAAGCCGGGCTCATGTGTGCTGACATCTGCGTGGCTTCAGAAGGCGTTGAGACTGGCGGGGACAGCTGGGAAGCCTGGGTAGTTGGTACATCATGGCTGTCCTGGCTGTTGTGCGTCTGGCTGAAATGGGGTGCTATGGAGGAGGACAGGGCTACAGGGTTGCAGAGTGCCGTGTTTCCAAAAGCACTGTAGCACAGGTCATAGTGCACCCAATCGGGCCTAGCTGCACCACTTTTCTTGCGCTTCTGGTCATTCACTTTGCAGAACTGCTTCCGCAGAGATTTTAATTTATTTACAACCTGCTGTTGCGTGCGATGAATACCTCTGGATGCCAGCAATTCGGCAATATTGCGATACACCACTGCATCCCGAACGGTGCCGGTCATTTGCCGCCGAATCTCCTCATCTGCCCTGATTTGCAGGAGCTCACGTACCTCCTTGTCAGACCAGTTGGATGTATTGGACATGATGGTTCAGATCAGGTTTGGGGTCAGCCAAAGTGGAACACACTGCACAGGCAGTGTGTGCTGCAGCAGATGAGGCTGTGGAGTGTGCTTGTAGCGTGGTAGCGTGGTAACGCTGCTGCTGCGCTGCTACATGCGCCCTGTGCGGGTCTCCAGCAGATGACATCATCTGCCAGAGCCACAGAAGCTCCAATCAGCTCTTCGCGCCCCTCTACCCACCAAATAACCCGGATAATGGCCATTTACACTACCCTGAGCCCCGGATAAGCCCCGTGTCCGACCCTGAACATTTGCCGGGTCAGATTCCCGGGGAACAGTACCCGTGTTATTTTTTTTTAAGCCCATTTACACCATGCCCTGCCCCGGACTGGAGCGGCAATATCCCGGGTCCAAACTCTGGTGTAAAAGGGGTATTATTAACAAAAACAGCAATAAAGGTCAAAGTCTGCCAAAGACATTATGGACGCTTGTGCAAATTGAATTCCTGCGGAAAGTGTTTACATTAGGGAGAATACATCCTTAGCAGTAATAATTAGGTGCAATCTGGGCTGTCAAAAATACTGACACACCAAAATGTGACTTATGTATATGTAGCCTCATACTTGAAGCCAAGCTATTAATAAATCCAGTATTCCAGAGAGATGACCAGTCAATATAAGCTATGTCTGTCATAAATTTCTCATTACACAGATGCTGTATAATGTGTACAGGAAGGATACCGGGTAGCATACCAATGTTTGGAATGCTGTCAGTTGGAACCCTGACACTGGTTAGAAGCCCAGTGCCGGAACTCAACACCGCTCACAATGGCATAACCGAAATCCTGACATGCCCTGGTATGCCAGGGCAGGTAAAGACAGGGGGGTTAGGTTTAGGATGTATAGGGGAGGTTAAGGTTAAGTTTTTGGAGATAGGTCAGGTTTAGGGTATGGGGCCAAGAGGGTTTAGATTAGGCACTAAGAAGTGTGGGTTAGGCACTAAGGGGGAAGGTTAGACTGCAGGGAGGGATGGGCTAGGCTGCAGGAAGAAAGGGATAGGATTAGAGGGGGATAGGAGGGTTAGCATACTTAACACCCGGTTGTTAGGATTCTGTGCATCGGGATGCCGCTGAGGGTCTCCTGACCGGTGCCGGCATGCCAATGCAATCCTGTACAGGATGCAGCACAAAGGATGCCGGATCTTCATAACATGAGCAGGAATAATATATAATCTCCAATTATAACACACACTGGGCCAGATTCTCTAAGCTTCAAAAGTGATAAAATGGAGAGTGACAAACTGCCAGCCAATTAGCTCCTACCAGTCATGTCACAGGCTGGGTTTGAAAAATAACAGGCAGGAGCTGATTGGTTGGTTGTTTATCACTCTCCATTTTATCACGTTTGAAGCTTAGAGAATCTGGCCCACTGGCTCTAAAAATGTATCTAGTAAACCCATTGTCTATTCTGATCCTATTCTGGGTCATTAATATAAGTTTAAAATAAAAAAAAACTATATATATATATATTTTTTTAAAATACACAGCACACTACTTTGTAGTTACTAAACATAAGAGTTCGTAAGTAAGAAGAAACATTTAGGAACAAATTGTTAGGAGTGCAATAGCTGTTAATAATTATGAACATAATCATGGAAATTGTAATATATTTTATTTTTTACCATCTAATGTTTACAATATAATTTAGCTTTTCAAATCCTAAAAATATAATATAAAGCTGTATCACAAAACCAATATAAAATTCAGTCTCATACCCAAACAAATAAAAATGTACTTATAGCAAAAAGCTAATATAGGGCCTTTTTTTGGTTCATTCTTTCTGACAAAATCCTTCTTAGATGGGCAAAACCATGTGCACTGCAGGTGCAGAGAGAAATAGATTTGGGTGGGGTTTTACTTCAAAGTGAGATCTATATTGCAGTGTAAAAATAAAGCAGTCAGTATTTTCCCTGCACAGAAACAAAATTACTCACCCAAATCTAATTCTCTCTGCACATGTTACACCTGCCCCCCCTGCAGTGCACATGGTTTTGTCCATCTAAGAAGGATTTTGTCAGAAAGAATGAACCAAAATAAGGCCCATAGTTCTGCTGAGGATGATACAGATAGCCAGACCTTTAAGGGAACGGCTGTGTTATGGCACTCACCTCACCCACACAACCTTCTTTCTCCATGTATTTTCGAACCTGGTGCCATATTCGACTTTTTGGGAGCAGACTACCTCCTGTTGCTTGCTCAAATTTCTCATAGTTTCCATATTTCTCAAGTGTCCTCACCATAATACCAATCGCCTGTACACGAAGATGAAAGAATCTATTAAATAATGTATTTTTAAGAAGCTTAAAAAGCAAATGTGTTGAAAGAGAGGTAAATCAATTGAATGAGGTATTGAGAAAATCTAACATAAAAGAACTACTAGTAACAGTATATGTGCCTGAAACTTTAGAAGCTCAATATTCTATTTATATTTCTTGTGCAGATGAATGCACCACATATGCAATCCATGGTTATTGAACATGGTTAGAATATTGGGATTGTTCAATTGCACATTCCTATGGGTCAAGTACAATACATTCCAGTTTTTATATATGGATTTTATATACAGTATTGCACAAAATAGTGTTTGTGCAAGGGATATATAATTTATCAAAGAAGCTTGAAAAAGTTCAGTTGCTGATCGTAGACTTCCCTCTTGTTGCTTTTATTTGACTCTTAGCTGTAAACACTATATATATTTCTCTTGGAAAGTAAATCAAATGTTTCCAAATAATATAAATTTATGACATCAAATTGTTGACATTATTTTGTGAGAACTTTAAAAAAAAAAATCCATAATACAGAAATGACTTTCATTGCATGAACACAATGACAAAATTAGTGCAAAATTTGTATTTTATATGCCATTGTCTCAGCCATTTTTAAACAAATGTGGCAGTTTAAAATGTATTTTGTTACAAAATATAAAAATAAAATTATCTTGACATAAGTGACAATTATAGTACATTTTGTAGCTTACATATGCTTAGTTTATATTTTATTGCATATGCTTGATAACATTTTGTTCGATTGCATATATGCGGGACTTATAGTTCCATAGCAGAACCCAATGTTAGTTTATTTTTTTTTTACACAAAATATCAACCTGGCATCCACCGCCCAGGAGTGATGGGATTAGCCACAGACGTCAGCCCTGGGTGGGGGGAAGCCTGGGAGGACAACACTTCTTTATTCGGGGAGTCCACACTCCACAAGGTACCCCGACCAGGGTTGACCAGACAGGGGATGCTGTTTTGGGTGGGAGGGCTTATATAAAAAGTCTATGCCATCACCCTGCTGGCTGTTGGAGCCCAGTGCTGGTTCCAAAATACATGGAACCCCTAATTTTTTTGTCTGCTGTATTTTTGGATTTTTGGAACCAAGACTGGTCCAGCAGCCCGGTGCTGGTTTTTTAAACACAGGGGGACCCCAGTACTCACCTCCCCCCTGTTACACTCCTGTTACTAAAAAAATCGCACATTTATTTACAATTTGCAAATTCCAGTTACTAAAAAATCTCCAGGAATCGCAAGTGATTTATGGCTTGTTCTAAAAAAATAAATCACATTCCATACACATTATACTGTATATTTCGGCCAAAGAATCGCACATATGACATGTGGGATTTGGTGGTATTTTTTAGGTGACTATAAAATTGCAACCTCAATACAACCCCCTCCCCCAATATGTTTGTTTCAGGTACTACACAAACCAGTGATGTTATTATACAGAAATATAATGGCGAAAGACCATAGATTTTACCTGTTTTAGAAATCTGTCGGAGGCAACGCTGTGCTTTGCAAGGACATTTGGCAGTGCAGGATTGGCATATTCAAATTGTGGATTGTACCTAAATGCTGACTTAAAAAACTTAACTTTTTCTTTCTCAACATTTATGGGCTTTACAGCATTTAAAATACAATTTTTTTTCCCTGAGGCATCTTCTTTTACTTGTGCTTTTGAGATATCAGTCTCCTTTCCTGTAACCTGATTAGGCAAGTCATGTTTTCTTATGACCTTGATTTTAGGCTTGTGTGTGAAACCTATACTGTTTCCTGCCACAGATATACACTGAGGATAATTAGCATGAGTATCTCTAGTTTGGGAGTTAAAACTTGATATGCTCCTTTTTGCACAAAATGAGGTGTTCCTGCGTGATGTGCATAACATATTGCTCCTCTCTTTCTGCTCCTTATTTTTATCCAAAAATGACTCTTTTTGCGACTGTTGTTGCTCTTCTTTACTTTGAAGCAAAATGTTGTAGCTGCTGGTTCCTGTTCTAAATGTGTCTCGCAAAATACTCCTAGACCGCTCTTGGATACTCTTGGTGGTTGCTGGGGTGCGTGTTTTCTTCACATTTAGAACCGATTTCTTTGAGATATCTTCTTTAGGCAAATGAAGTGTTTCTGTATTAAATACAAACACATCAATTATGATGATGTATGGATTACATAGGAGATCAGTTTACTTTTGGCATTTTATTGTGCGATTTAAACAATTAAAACATTCTGGAGATATATGAACATCACCTAAAGATGCTCTTACACATTACAATTATTGTATACAATATCGCAACTCATCGCATCTCGGTATTGCGATGAGATCTAGTACAAAAAGTACTAGATCTTTAGTGACCAACATGAAAATAAACAAAACCAATTCTATAAAACAGATATCTGTGTAGTCCATAAACATTGAAATAATATCCTAACTACAACCAAGAACTAATTTTCTCTCAAGCAAACTCATCATTTTAGGACAATAATTAAGGGCCTTATTCTGATCGGTGCGGCCCGATCAGAATATGCGGCCACGAATCCCCGCCTTCCATACGGATCGCCACCTCCGTCCGTACGCGGATATGTGGCGATCCGCATGAAATTGGACGGGGATACGCCTCCTCCGTCTTGGGAGCAGCCCCTGCATTCGATGGTCGCCGAACATCGAATGCAGGGCCGCACGCTCCACCAGGTCCCGCCACACAAGACCACACGGACACTTGTCCGTGTGAAATCATGTATGGGGGCGGGCAGCTGACATCCGGCAATGTCAGATGCCCGCCCCCTACACACGCGTCACGGCCTCATTACCATGCATATGCCCCACGTTTGCATGGGAACGCCCATGAAACGCGGGGCGTATGCATAGGGTAATGAGGCTAAGTAGCCCCTCACGCCCCTCTACGCCCCCTGTGCGGCGTGTCAAGAATACGTGCGGCGAAATCGCCTGCACATGCGCAGAGTGACCTCTGCACATGCGCAGACGATCACCATCGGCGGGACGACCGCATGCGGAGAAATCCGCACCGATCAGAATAAGGCCCTAAGTTATCTCTGTTCTAAGTATACTACTTTACTGCTAAACGCTTTGGTACTTACGCTGACAACATAGCTTAGGCCTGAAGCGTGGCGAGCCCCGCGAGGATAATGGGGGTATGACGTTGATAGTGGGTACATGATCCATTATGTGTTAGCACAGCTCCAGTTACGTAAATTACGTAGTTTACGTAGCCAGCATAGTGGTGTATTGGTATTCTCAATACACCACTACGCAAACTACATAATATGCGCCCTGCTAATACATAAGTACCAGCTCTTTTTCTTACCTTGCTTCTACAATGGGGTGCCAAATCGCCCACTTCTGTCTGACCTATAGATTTAACATCTAGCACAGTGGTCCTCAAACTATTTTGCTCTGGGACTCAACAAACAATAAAAATAATTACATGACCCCAGCAAGTTACCACAGATGGTCATTGTGTCACATGTGTAGTCAGCAGCACATATATGGCAGCATTGTGGAGGCACAACATGATGGGAGTCTAAAATAACAGGAATCACTGACTGAGATTAGAAAAGTCATCAGCCTGATGGTCAGTAACATGGAGTCGCGACCCCATACTGAGAACTTCAGGACCCACTTTGGGGTCAGGACCCACTTTGGGGTCAGGACCCACAGTTTGAGAACCGCTGATCAAGCATATAAGTAAAACTGAATTTGTTCTGTTTACAATTACTGATCCAGCCACTACTTGAGTCATTTTTGTTTTACTAATTAGTCATACCCAGTAAGTCTAAAATATTGATCGATGTAATAATACAATTTAGTTTGTCTAAAAAGATCCAAACTTTTTCACATATATACTGTAGTACTTATAAATGTTGCTAGCAATGAATCTCTGTCATACCTTTCATTTTTTTGAAATAACAACCACTGCATTTAACAGGGTTCAGCATCAGAACATGAAAAACAGTGTCAGTCTTCGTTACATAGAGTGCAGCACTCTTATACCCCTTTCAGACTGCAAATGCTGGGTCGCACCTGTTATCGGGACATGGGTCCATCCTGTGAGCGACCCAGCATTTGCAGTGTGAAAGCTCCCCACAGTAACACGTCAGTAGCTGATGTCAGATGGGGCAGGCGGAGTGGTGGCACATCATCATGGTGAGGGAAGAGGCAGTGCTTGGAGCTGACACTGTCTTCAAGCACTGCCAACTCCATAGTGTGAACAGGACCTGGGACGCTCAACTCGGGATACCCATTCACACTGCACAGCAACGTGGATCACAAATTTATTCAAGTTGATATGCCGGGTTGCTCGACCCGGGAAATGTGGCTGCTTTGACACCGCAGTAACCCAGGTTGAGTTGGGGGTCTGAAGGGTATTATAGAGTTGGCTAAGAGCTGTAAATGACTATAACAATTCTGTTGCTGTTCCTAAGCTCCCTTGTCAAAGCAAAAGGTTGACACCAGGAGAAAATAATACTATAGAAGATGTGGATTGGCTTGTTTGTCATTCATGCTAAAGTTTCAGTAGACAATTTGTACACAATGTACAGTAGTTGACAATTTGTACATAATGTACAGTAGTTCTTTGAAGAAGCCTCATTTACATAAGGCTGTCTTGGGTTTATTTACTAAGATTGGAGTTCTATTTCAGCTGCTATGGGTAAACAAGCAGAATCTTGGTTGCCCATAGCAACATTGGAAATTTCTTATTTATTTAGCACATTCTATAAGATAATAGCTAGAATCTTATTGGTTTCTCATAGCAACATCTCAACTGAAATAGAACTCCAACCTCAGCAAATAAACCCCTCTGTGTCTGGAAAATGTTATTAGTAATAATAAAGTTGAATTGACCTAAAATACAATTAAACACAGATGCAAAAACAAAATAAAAATACTGACTAAGTTGAATTATATGACCTGCTTTAAATAGGGCAAAATTACAATCCCCTTGCAAATATCAAAGAATAATGTGAACAGATGACTGCAGCAACACTACTTATAGTAATGATATCATTTAGATGGATCAAGACCCACTCACCCAAACTGAAGGGCATCAGCATAATCAGTGCCATACCTCCCAACTTCTGTCCGTATGAAATAGCGCCCGAAAAGGGGGTGGGGCGTATGCAAATGAGGGCGTGGTTTATGCTAATTAGCCGCTATCTCATTTTCATACGAGAATAGACGCTGTGCGCATGCGCACAGCGTCTATTCTACTAGATTGGGGGTCTCCCAACTGCCACCCCCCGCAGCGGGACAATGCCTGCCGCGGGTGGGACAGCGGGACAGGACCCGAAAATCGGGACTGTCCCTCTAAAATCGTGACAGTTGGGAGGTATGATCAGTGCACATTTTGCCCAGTAGTTATACACTGCAAGCTATCTGCATCATTATGTCTGTGATGGTCTGCTCAAGCTGTATTTGTAAAAACACACTCGGATTGCAGTCAGCTGATGTCTATACATCTCTTACACCCACTCTAGGCATATGAAGGTGAGAGTGCAAAATAATTATCTGTTTGGGCCAGATGTACTAAGCTTGAAAAGTGATAAAGTGGAGTGTGATAAACAACCAGCTCCTATCTGCGTTGCTACAGGCTGTGTATGAAAAAAATGACAGGTAGGAGCTGATTGGTTGTTGGTTTAACACTCTCCATTTTATCACTTTTCAAGCTTAAGGCTTACAGATGTCCTAAGCCTTGAAAAGTGATAAAAAGAAAAGTTATAAACCACCAGCCAATCAGCACCTACCTGACATTTTTCAAACATAGCCTGTGACATGGCAGGTAAGAGCTGATTGGCTGGCTGTTTATCACTCTCCATTTTATCACTTTTCAAGCTTAGTTCATCTAGCCCATACACACTGGGTAACTTTGAGCTGAAAGCCGCTCAAAACAGCTAGTTTTAACGGCTTTCAGCTCAAAGCCGCTCAGTGTGTATTGCCTGACGATGAGCGGTGAGCGCTGCTGTGCATTCCTGCATCATCGCCGGGAAAGCTGCTCATTTGCTGGTATTACAGCAGATGAGCAGCTTTGAGCACGGCTTTGCATATCGCTGCACTATGCAAAGCCGTCCGCCATCCGCTGTCTGCTCCAGGCAGGGGGAAAGCGGCTCAGTGTGTATGCAATGAGCGGCTTTCCCCCCAGCGATGATAGCGATCATCGCTGTCCATACACGCTTGGCAAAATCGCCCAGTGTGTATGGACCTTAAGTATATCTGGCCCTTTATGTGTTATACTTGCCAACTTTCATCAAGCTACCTCTGAAAGAGTCCCGAAGGAGGCAACCAATCAAATGGGCGGGGACATGTGGGCCTACACTCATGTCATTGTGGCCCCACCCATGACTGTTCCTAGTCACTATTCACAGCATTTGCAACAGAGGGGTTGGATGAAGAACTTCAATGTGAACTCGGTCATCCAAACTCTGAGTTGCCCACATAAGTCAGCAAGTAGGTAGCACTCTTTCGACAGCCCAGGAAAGTCAGTAAGACTCTTCCTACCTTCTGGGAGAGTTGCCAAGAATGATTTGTACCCAGACAGAAGTAGATGGGGATTAAACAAACTGCAAACATTCAGGTTAAAGGATTGAACCAGGATGCGGTCACTAGGTCTACAAGCATTCGGTCGACAGTTATTAGGTCGACACATGAAATAGGTTCTGTCACCCCTATAACCAATTGAAATAGCACAGACTATTTCAGTCATTAGTGTGGGACGGAGCAACATGAATATGTATGTGAGAATGTAAGTGTGGGGATGTGGTCGCCAGGGTGACACCACTATTGCACCACATCAGTCAACAAATGAAAAGGTTGACCGATGACACAATACGTCAACAGGGAAAAGGTTGACATGAAAATGGTCGACATGAGATTTTCATTGAGATTTTTTAAAAGTTGTTTTTTCATACTTCCATCCAAGTGGACATGTAGTTATATTAGAATAGTGTTCCGAGCGAGCCATGCAAGGGAACATGGTACATTTATACAGTGTCCATTTACACCTATTGCTTGTGTCAACATTTTGACCATATCGATCTATGGTATGTCAACCTTTTTCATGTGTCTATTGCCCAATTGCCTGTCGACTAATAGCGGTTGGTCCTATTGCCTGTCGACCAATAGCGGTTGACCTATTGGCTGTCAACCTTAATTGGTTCAACCCTATGACCCATACCCATAAGTGTGACCCTCGATGAATGTGATGGAACAGTGTCATTATGAGGGGAAGATGGAGGTAAACAGGAAGCAATGAGCCTGATACTGGAAGTTCAGACTGGGGCAATGTGAGACTCCGCTCAATCTAATACTAGGAGTTTGTCGTATCATGTGCACCTCCATATTTACAGATAGGAACTTCCAACGTTGTGAGAGAGCACACACACACACACACACACACACACATCACTAGTATATGCATTAGAGATATTTATCATCAATTTAGAAATATGTATCAAATTACAAACAGATGGGTGTACTACAGTATGCAGTTAATGCTGCAACATTGCAATGTATATAATACGTAAAGCAGATATTACCGCACTACAGTGCTATCACAGATGGTAAAACAAACCCACGACTCAAACATTCACATACTGCAGTGTATCCCTAACATAACTGCAAAATGTACTACACAACCCACCCCTAGTTTATATGACTCAATGATGAAATAAACCAGAACAAACACAAAAGAAGCTACAACAAACTCTGTTTTGCTACAACAAACCTATCACATTTACAATGGGAAAACATACACTGTATGATGCTTTGCTATACTGCACTGCGTCAGAGCTCTGCACATTATCAGAAATTCTGAAAACAAAAAAATCAAAATGGAGTAAAAAAGGAAAATTTTCTATCCCAGCAATAACATTTGTAGAATATCACTCTGCATTTTACTTACCAGTCACACAGATAGATTCCAACATTTTGGTACAGTGCATGAATATAACTGGTATATTTCCAAAGGTACAGGCAAATTAAAAGCTATCCTCTCTCCTGACATTTAGCCTGTGGCTTTTGTTCCTCTCCCTGTGACAACAGTTGCAGCGTTATGCTGGAGAGTGCTTTACAGCTCTACCTTAATCCCCATGGCAACAGCTGGGAGTGCGTCACAGAGCAAATGAATAGGAATTAATTCTAGAACTGACACCACTCTCACCCTGCTCAGATAGCACTGCTCTGAATAATAACGTATGCAACTAGTGGCCAAAAAGTACATACAGAATAACATAGTAAACATAGCTATACTGTGATATTAAAAGTGTGTGCGACTACATAGTGTGTGTGTGCATTTAGGGAAGACTAGATAGGCCAAGTAAAAAATCTTTGTAACTGTAGTATGCCGGCATGTAAGATTATTTTGCTTCTCATCACCATCAGTGTGAACTTGCAGATCAGCATGTATTTGGATAATGATAATAAAATACAATATGTATTTTGGTTAACATCCAATTGTACATTGCATGCAGCTGCATTAGAACACCATCACTGAACATTGGCATTTAAACTAGAGATGAGCGATGGGGCCGAAGATTTGGATTTGGATTCATCACTAGATTTGGCTTTGTCGAATGGCGGTGAAAAGCTTTGGATTTGGTTTTGTTTTTAGAAAAATGGTAAAAAAATGCCCAAGTCACGTAATTTTTGCATTTTTCTTTGTCCCTAGAGTAATATTAACCTCAATAACATTAATTTCCAGCCCTTTCCAGACAATTTTGACCACTTTACACCTCGCAATATTGTTTTAGGGCAAAAGGTTGCACCGAGGTAGCTGGATAACTATGCTAAGCCACACAAGTGTGTGGCACAAAAACGTGGCTCATCTAGGAGTGGCACTGCAGCGGCAGACAAGATGGAAGTTTGAAAAACTAGGCCCCAATAAGACCCCTATCTGGCTTGATCGTGTTTATGATGTGCAGCCGAGGAGCAGTGGGTGTTTCGTGCAGCACTGACTTGTTCTGCATGTGTGTATCTGTTTTTATCAGTTTAATACCCAATAAGCCAGCTAAAAGAAAACAAAAAGGGGGGTTTAGGGTAAGGCGCTAGGATCACTATGTGTGTGGGAGCTGCTCAACTCGAGTGGTCTAGGCTCATTCAAGTGCAGTACAGAGGAAGGATAGTTAAGTGCTCACCTAGTGTGTGTTAGTAGTTATATATATAAGATGCATATGCAGTATGTAGAGAAAATATGTTTATTGTAACAACAATTGGTATTTACAGTAAGTAGGGGTAAACAAGTGGGGTGTGGGTGCCCTGGGCACAAATGGTACTCTACCATTTGTGCCCAGGGCACCCACACCCCACTTGTTTTACCCCTACTTACTGTAAATACCAATTGTTGTTACAATAAACATATTTTCTCTACATACTGCATATGCATCTTATATATATAACTACTAACACACACTAGGTGAGCGCTTAACTATCCTTAATCTGTACTAAAAGAAAACAAAACTATGCCCCAAAAAGCACATAATGGCAAAAGAGGTGCAAGATGGAATTGCCACTGGGCCCACCCACAATAAAAGAAGCAATGATCTATGGGATTCCTATATACCCACTCTCCTTCTCAATACAAGGAAAATGATACATGCTTGCTTAAGGACGACTACTTGGTACCTCACTAGAATGGCTGCTCAGGACCCTCCTGTCCCTCTAGACCAGGGGGGTCAAACTCAAATTCATCGGGGGCCGCATCAGCAGTTTGGTCACCCTCAAAGGGCCAGTTGTATCTGTAGGACTATGTGTCCACTCTTTATTATCATAATAGTGTCCTTCATACAAGTATGTCCCAAATAATACCACTGTAACTCAACAGTAGCATTTCCCTCCTGCTATTGCTGTGAACTGCAGTGCATTAGGGCACACGCTGCCTGCACAGGGGGGCAGCACTCAGTCTTAGGGCATATGTCCTGCTTATTATCATGGGACACAGCAATTAATGATGGGCTGCAATGTGCCAGTGCACACACACACACACACACACATAGGCAGAGAGTTTGACACTTACCCGCTCTGATGCGTCCACTCCAGTCTGAGCTGCTCCACCACCAAGGACACAGCTGCGCTCTCACACAGGCGCATTTCCCCCTCCCTCCTGTGAGTAGCGCTCCTCGCACTATCTATCCAGGAGTCAGGGCAGGCGACAGGGGGGGGGGTCAAAGGGGACACCTGTACCGGGCCCCAAGCTTGTGAGGATCTCAGGGGCTGTTAGCATGGCTGTGGCAGTGCAGTAACTAGCAATGGTTTATAAAGGCACCCGCCTGAAATCCGTAAGGGTACTTTCCTGGAACCCCCCTCCGGTATTAGTGAATATGAATTGTTTCTTTTGTAACAAAAAAAACACGTTCAGTATGCAGTGTTCTAAAATATTCTGCACAAGGGGACGGGGTATTGGGCCCCCAGATATATCAGTGTACCGGGCCCCAAGATTTCTGTTGCCAGCCCTGCCAGGAGTGGGGGGCAGCGTGCTCCCGGTCACTGTGCAGTGCACACTCAGCAGTAAGTGACCTGGAGCGCACAGCAGCAGCAGCACCATTCACCACGACTGACCTGCTCTTTCCTCTCTCTGGCTCCTATACAGCAGGTGGGAGCGGAGGAGGAGTTGAAGACCGGCGGCACTGCGCTAGAGGGCAGACGTTCTCTGGCTTGTAGGCTGCCGCGTATGTGCTGAAGAGGCGGCTTTCTTGTTTAATAAAAAAATTATAAAAATCGAGAATAAAAGGTGAAGGCTGGCGGCGGCTGCGCGGGCCACATGAAGAGGTCTGGCGGGCTGGATTTGGCCCGCGGGCTTTGTGTTTGACACCCCTGCTCTAGACTAAGGGGGATATTCAATCTCCGTCGAGCATCTCCCGTGGGGGAGATGCTCGACGGGCCCTATTCAATGCTGTCTTCCCCGACAGCATTGAACAGGGTTTCCTGTCAGAACGAGCCCGACATCTCTAGCTGTCGGGCTCGTTCTGCCGAGAACAGCCGGGAAGTGACGAGCTGCCGGCTGCAGCTCGTCACTTCCCAGCCGCAACTCGCGGCCACGCCCCCTTCTCGCCGCTCGGCGGCCGGGACATTGAATCCCGACTGCCGAGCTCCAGGCGAGCTCACCGAGAACGGGACAGGGGCACGGCTGTCGCGCTAGCTCGACAGCCGTGCCCCTGACATTGAATACCCCCTAAATATTTAAATGCTTCATAATGGATCTCTCGTTGATGTTCTTTAATAAAAATGTAACATTTTGTACGACGGTTTGACACACCACATTGGACTATTGTAATCTGTCATGATATGTTTATTGAATGTCATGCTGTATACAACAAACTGTATGTTCAATGATATACATGCAATGTCTCAATAAAAAAAAAAAAAAAAGAAATGATAAAAAAAAAAATAGTGCATCATTCTTATAATAACAAAAAGCGATCCATATAATAATCTCATTGCTCAACTCTGTGATTATTACCAGTCATCTCTCAATACATTGCCTAATGGGTGGAGGGGAGGGGGGTAATTAGGTGGCAGATGAAAGAGTTTACCCACCTCTCTAGGACCACTTTTACATCCTGGGTTGGAGCTGTATACCTGTTCAGAAACCGGGGGCTTCCTTCCTAATCGTACGTGTCAGTTTAACACCCACTAAGACCCCTATCTGGATTGATCGTATTTATGATGTGCAGCCGAGGAGCAGTGGGCGTTTCATGCAGCACTGACTTGTTCTGCAAGCATTTAATGGTTTTTATCAGTTTAATACCCAATAAGCCAGCTAAAAAAAAAAATAAACTAGGCCCCCAAAAAGTACATACTGGCAAAAGAGGTGCAAGATGCAATTGCCCATCCACAATAAAAGAAGCAATGATCCAAAAACAATAGTGCATCATTCATATAATAACAAAAAGCGATCCATATAATAATCTCATTGCTCAACTGTGTGATTATCACATGCATGATCCGGGCGGCAGCTGCAGCAGGCAGGCGGAAGAGGCAGGAACTGCACCGGAAGCTGAGGGATAGCGAGATAGTCTGGGCGATTTGCCTATGGGGAGCAGCACTATGCAGCCTGGCGGCCGCAGGTGCTAGGAGGGTGGCACGGTCAATGAGTGATACATTGTTGCTTGACAAATATTTCCCAATGTGCCTAATTTCATTGTAAAAGACTGGCCCAGAGAGAACGCAGGACATGTAGATTATGCGATTCTGGTTGCTGGTGACTACTCTAGGCTCATGGCTTCACACACCAGCAATAAGCGCTAATTCAGAGAACAAAATTAAGCGAAGGGCTAAAATAAGTATTTGGAATTGTTCTTCATTTGTGGTTTGCAAAAGGCAAACCCTACAATAGATTATTTTTGATGTCTCAGCAGGAACGTCTGGAATCATGGCGTTTACTATTTATAGCAGTTTAAATCGTGCACAATTGACCTTTGAATATCTACATACTAATCCACAGCACATGAGTTCCTGTTTGGGGCTTTGGCTGAATTAGTTGACAATGCAAGAGATGCTGATGCCACAAGGATTGATATCTTCACAGTGCCAAAGGAAGACTTGAGGTGGTTTTATACTTTGCTTTCTTGATTATGGAGCAGGAATGGATCCAAGTGAAGCTGCAAGTTTGGACATTCTGCTAAAAGAACTCTTGAAGAACTCTTGAGTCTATTCAAATTGGGCAGTATGTGGTTTAAAATCTGGTTCTATGAGA
This sequence comes from Crinia signifera, assembly GCF_055691185.1. Lineage (NCBI taxonomy): Eukaryota > Metazoa > Chordata > Amphibia > Anura > Myobatrachidae > Crinia > Crinia signifera. The sequence continues at coordinate 210,138,693 of NC_139221.1, read as the reverse complement.
ATTGGAAAACAGGAGAGATAAACAGGAGAGGACAGGAGGACACCCATCGACCAAAAGTGATTTTAAATTAATGCACAGCTTGGACAATGCTGCTTGGGTGCAGAACAATCACACACCAACCTTCTGACAGTATATATGCTATGGGTGCACCACACACAAATAATTGATTAGGAGAAAAATCGATTTTAATTTAATGCACAGCTTGGACATCTCTAATTTAAACAGTTGGTATTATACATGTGTCGGGATATTGAACATACTGTAGGTATTTACATCCTGGAAGCATAACAGTGTTGGTTAAGTAATTGTCAGTAATTCAGTTGTAGTAGGTAAATCATACCCTTTTGTAGTTCTATGCTACACCTCTGGACAGCAGTGCTGCAATAATTATCACAAGCTACATCTGCCAGGCTGTGGAAGACCGTACAAATGATCTCCTGGGCCTGCAAGATCTCACAGACACTGAGAGCAAGGGACAGTCTGCAAACTACTTGCCACTGTGCAAGTAGAATGTTCACTGTGCTCAGCATGAGGGAGTCAGTGACCTTACAGAGAGAAAAACCAGTATGGTAAGTATTATAGGTGTAATGGGCAGTACTAAACCCTAGGTGTCCCTACTATGACCCCTACCCAGTGTCTCCTACTATTTTACATGTTTAAGGGCACCAGGGCTCTATACACACATCAGAGTGGATATGGGTAAAAACTGGACCCCGGACCGCCAGACCAAACATCAAAATCTGCAGTCCGAAGCTTGTTGTGTCCAGTCTGGGGGTGTCCCGTCATAGGGGTGTCCTGTCCGGGGAGCTTCTCATGACAGCTGTCACCAGGGAGAGATGGAGGGGGAGAATAAAGCCTCCCTGTATGGTCCGGGCATGTAGCAAAAACCAGAACGGTCCGGAGCACACGGAGAGGATGTAATCTCCCCTTTCCGATGTCCCTGGTGAACTCAGGGCTGTCTCTACCATTAGTCAAGTCTGGCCTAAGTCCAAAGATCCCACAGGTAGATATAGGGCCACTTACAGCAGAAACATAGAACGGCGTATTAGGGTCTATAAAATATGCAACATACAGCATTAGATACCAAAAAATTCGGGGGGAGTGGCCGGAAGAGGAAGCCGCACGGACGCGTACTGGAGTGTCTCGTGCATGATCCTCTAACCGGAGACAAGTGCTGCAGAACACGGTACCGGTGGAAGCTAGACCCCAGACCCGATTCCTCAAACCTCTCGAGCGGTCACTACCTCGGAGCCGGGCCCGGCACGGAGCTGCAGGTTGAGGTACTGTAGACCGGAGAGGACCAGGACCAGTGACGTGACGAACGCAGGTGCCGGCAGAGTGGAAGCCGGAAGGGCGTAGCGGCGCGTCAGAAGATTGGCAGAAAGCCCGCAGAGGGAAAGTGCTCACGGCGGCCGAAGTCTCTAGGAGCATCAAACCCCTCGAGCGGTCTCTGCCTCGGAGCCGGGCTCAGGACGGAGCTGCAGGCTGAGGCACTGTAGACCGGTGAGGAGAAGCGGCGAACGCAGGCGCCGGCAGAGTGGAGCCTGGAAAGCTGCAGTGCCGCGTCAGAGACCTGACAGAGAGATCACCGAGGAGAGGACCGCGCTCACCGTGGCCGCAGACTCCAGGAACCCCGCTGTGGTGTGAAGCACTCACAGTCCCTCACCCAGGTGCCGGGTGCCCGGCCTGGTCCTGACGCTGCAGGCACAGCCAGAAAAAGCGGTAAACAGCAGGAAGAGTACCCGCCTGATGCCAGTGCAAGCAGAGTGAGCCAGACAAGCCAGCTGGGCCCGCAGGTGACCACACCACAGCAGACCCCGGAGAGGGAGACCGGACAGATTCACGAGCAGTTTGCAGGGAGGGAAAGACTGAGCAAGGAAAAAAAGAAAAAAAAGAAAAAAATATATACATCAAAATAGATCAGAGATATAAATAAAGATGACCAGTAAAGGCCGCAAGGGCAATGCCCAGGAACCAGCGGCCATTTTCGGCACCAAAAAGAACAAACAAGCTAATCAACAGGCCATGTCAACACCTACCATGAGCCCCTCAAGCTCAATTTCCAGATCTGACTCATCCCAGTTAGTAGATCCAGATCCCTATGATGTATTGATTCAAAGAATCACTAATTCTTTTAAGACAGAATTAAAAGCTGCAGTGACAGAACTAAAATCGGAGATATCATCTCTAGGTGCTCGGATAGATACTTTGGAGCACAAATCCGACGAAATATGTCACTTTCAGACAGACCTCTGCCGGGACGTCACAGAGATGAAAACAGAAATCTGTCTTTTAAAAGAACAAGTAGAAGATCTTGAAAATAGGTCTAGAAGGCAGAATTTACGTATACGAAACGTGCCTGAATCCATCGATAATCAAACCCTGCCTATATACCTAAAGGGGCTCTTGCAACACATGCTGCCGGACTGTAAAGAAGATCTGCTTATTTTGGACAGAGCACACAGAGCATTAAGAGCGAAACCCACAGCAGATCAACCCCCCAGAGACATTATCATTCGAGTCCATTACGATCTCATAAAAACAAAAATCCTGGACTATAGCAGAGCAAGTCCGACTATTCAATATAAAGACTCTTCCCTGTTGATCTTTCAAGATCTCGCCCCATCCACACTGAGGAAGAGAAGAGAGATGGGAGCAATTACTAAAGCCCTACGAGATCAGAAGATAGCGTACAGATGGGGGTTCCCCTTTTCTCTTAACTTCTCCTATGACGGAAAGAAATATATGATTAAAGAACCTGCCTCCGGTACAACAATATTAAAAGGTATCGGCATAGCCCCCGACCCCCGAAACACCCCAATGGATGCCCCAGGGACTCTTGAACTAAGGAAGCCGCCGAGTGCGGTATGGTCGCAGAAATAAAGCCGATGTATGATGAACATTCTATTTTTATATTTTTTTAAATTTTTCTTCTTTTTTTTTTTTTTTTTTTTCTTTTTATTCTATATATACAGTAATTAAGTCTGAAGCGCAAAGGACTTGATATAAAGGCATATTAGAGGCAGTAGAGAAATGTTCATAAAATAACTGAGATATTTAAGACACGCACTAACCATTTTTTGGAACCACGATTTGAGGTCCCAGAAAGACACTTAGAAATGGCACATTATGATAAGTAGTCACATATATTTAGAGATGTTTAGTTCAATAGCATTATGTTATAAGACATGAAACACAGTGGCACAGATTACACAAAGGGGGGAGGGGGTGGGGGGAAGGGGCGGGGGAAAAAGGGGAGTAGGGGGGGGGAAGGGGGAGGGGAGGGTTAAAAGGGGAGAAGGGGCGGTGCGTGGGGAAAAGGGAAAGAAAAAGGGGTAAGGTTCACACACTTCACACCCCACATAAATCCCCAATATGGGGTCTTAGATATGGGTACATTAATCAATATAGAAATTTCACTGCACTCTTTACTTTATTTTTTTATTATTTTCTCCTATATATACATAATAATTGATTTATTCCTCTCCTGCTTCTATTTATCTCAGATCTCTAGCTCTCCTCGCGCCTAGGCAATACGCTGTAGTCACCCCCCAACTTCTGGGGACCCTAGCGCTTTGATAAATGTGGGCTATGTCCCTTTAGAAAGCATATTAATCAATTCCAATTATAAGATGGAAAAGTGTGCATGAAATTAACTAGGTCTTACCTAAGAGTCAGGGAGGGCACACTGTAATATTATAAAAAACTGTGATTAGGGACCTTAATCTTGCTAATGTACAAATTGCTCAAATCATACTTAGGGTGGGTGGAGGAGTTGCTTGTATTACAGCACATAATTACCGGCTAATATATTAACTCTTATAGAGGTAAAGCAACCCGAACGGGGCAAATGAACGATAGAAATAGCCTCTTCTATAGAACTCCCTACCTCCCCACCCACCCCATTACATACGTCGTTGTAGAGAAGGGGGAAAAAGGGAAGGAAAGAGAAAAATTGTACTTTGTCCTCCTTTTTTTTTTTTTCTTCTTCTCTCTTGATTACGTGTGTGTTTGTGTGTGCGAAGTTCATCAGGAGAACATCGGGATAAATTCCCGCGCAGGACAGCCTTGAGAGGACAGTCCAAAACAGAAACTAATGGCATCTTAAATAATGGAGGGCCCGGGCTTAGGCGTGGGACTTGAAAGGTTCTAGAACAGCCGATTAAAAGGAGAGAGGGAGGGGAAGGGGATAGGAGGGCAGACGGAAGGCAAGGAGAGAAGGAAAGAGAAGAAAGGGAAATAAAAGGAAAGAAAAGGAATGGGACAGAAAAGAAAAGAGACCAGGGATTAACATAATAACCGGTCCCTCCCCCCCCCCCCTCCAGACCTATTCCCCCATACACCCATAATTCCCCACCCCCTAGAGCTGTTCACCAGCAGGTGACAAAAAAGAGAGGTAGCTTAACCTTACCGCTTATCAACCTTTCCCCTTCCTTCGGTGGGTTGTTCTAGTGGCCCTTTCCCCTCCCCTATTGAGATACTCCACCCCGAGAGGAATCCCCCCAACAAGGGACCCCTAAAGGGTGGTGTCACCGTTTACTAAAATTTAACGGTTTTTTCCTAGATGCGCATAGACGCATCAAAACATTTTTGTTTTATATGTTACGTGTTGTTAGTTCCAGTATATGTTGTGTTATGTCCAGTATGTCTTTCCCAAGGGTGCAGCCAGACGGTATACCGAAATAGCAATACGCAGTTCTCGATAAAAAAAAAAAAACTTACTTTAAAACTCCCATGTCAATAAGTATAATGTCGTTGAATGTCAACGGTCTAAATTCACCGCGAAAAAGGACTATGGCGCTTCAGTTTTTCAAAAAACAAAAGGTAAAAATTTTATTACTTCAAGAAACACATTTCAAAACTGAACACCCCTCCCTGGAGTCACGAGCATTTCCAGACGTATATTACTCTACCTTTGTTAAGAAAAAAAAAGGGACGGCAATTTTAATACATAACTCTTTGGCGCATAAAATAATCAAACAATACTCAGATCCATATGGCCGATTTAACATCATAACTATTTATATTGCAAACAACCAATTTACAATAGCCTCAGTATATATCCCAAATTTAGAACAAAATAAGTTTTACGCAGATTTCTTTAAACAACTAGACAAGATATCACAGGGCAAAATAATCATAGGAGGGGATTTCAACGCCGTAGTCAACCCAGACATGGACAGGAAAGCTGAAACCCCCCCGAGCCAGGCAGTTAGAAAAGAAACAAAAAGACTATATGAAAATATAACGTCAAATAACCTCTATGACGCCTGGCGGGTTCTTTATCCCAGGGAATGTATATTTACGCATTTCTCTATTCCGCATAAAGTGCATTCCCGATTAGATTATTTTTTTGTAAATGCACAATTAACTAGGGACCTGACTAAGGCTGGGGTTACCCCAGTGGTGTGGTCGGATCATTTAGCGATTACAATAAGTATCCAACTTAATAACTTGGACCCAACAGGATATAGATGGAGACTAAACTCCTCAATTCTGTCTAGACAGAAGGACAGGAAGGAGATAGAAAATTCGTTAATAGAATTTTTTGAGCTAAATAGCACGGAGGAAGTCAAGCCCGCCACAATTTGGGAAGCCCACAAAGCGGTAATCAGAGGCCTAATCATAAAACGAACAAAGATTCAAAAAATAAAAGATGAAAAATTAATAAAAGAACTAGAACAACAGATTAGTATGCTTACATTTAGTCATCAAAAAAAACCTAATCGGACTGTTTATAGCAAACTCCTAGCTTTAAAAAGCCAACTATTTCAATTACACTCAAAAAAAGCTGCAAATACGATGAAATGGCTTCAATACAAATTTTATTCCAAAGGGGACAAGGCGGACGCTCTATTAGCCCATCGAATCCGAAAAAAAAGACAGAGAGATCGAATCTTTTCGATTAGGGACAAAAATAATAATCTAATATATGACCCAAGGGCAATGTCACAACAGTTCAGAGAGTTCTACAATGCATTATATAATCTCCCAAATGAAATGATAGAGGATGAACGTAAAACTAAAACTGAAGAGTTTATTAAAACATGTAACCTTCCGAGGTTATCAGCTTTACAAATTCTAACATTGGAAGCTCCCATTTCAGTGGAAGAGATAGAGCTCACTATCAAATCTTTAAAAAATTCATCAGCACCTGGCCCGGACGGCTTTTCGGCCATATATTATAAAACGTTTAGCAAGATTTTGGCCCCTAATCTAAAAATCCTGTTCGATTCCATCGGGGACGGACAACCCTTAGACCAGGCCACAACTGCTGCCGAGATAATAGTGATCCCAAAACCAAACAGAGACCATACCCTCTGTAGTAACTACCGGCCAATATCATTATTAAACTCGGATCTTAAACTATATGCGAAAATTTTGGCAAATCGCCTGTCTAAGGTCGCACCCTTCATGGTCCATCCGGACCAGGTCGGGTTCATTCCAGCGAGACAGGCCTTTGAAAATATTAGGAGAGTTATTGATACAATACAGATCATCCATAATTCCAAGACCCCGGCCCTATTGATGAGCCTTGATGCAGAAAAGGCCTTTGATAGGGTCTCATGGCCTTATATGTATCAGATCCTCCAGAAATACGGTATTGGCGGAAGATTTTTGACAGGCATCCAGGCTCTATACAAAACACCATCGGCAGTAGTTAGTCTCAACGGGACCAAATCAACCCCAATAATGATAAATAATGGGACTAGACAGGGATGCCCGCTCTCGCCCCTTGTTTTCGCCCTCATGGTGGAGCCCCTGGCGGCCAGGATAAGGAACGAGAGCGAAATAAGAGGAATCACAATTGGGAAGGATACATATAAAACAGCTATGTACGCCGATGATATTCTCCTTACGATATCTGATCCGGTAGTCTCGACGCGAAGGCTGTTCGAGATAATTCAAGAATTTAGTAGAATATCAAATTTCAAAATAAATGCAGAAAAAACGGAGGTCCTAGACTTTTACCTCTCACCGGACGAGAAAGGGAGCATATCACTGGCGCATCCATTAAAATGGAAGAAAGCACAGCTTAAATATCTAGGAATAAATATCACCAAAAATTATAATCAACTATATAATGCAAACTTCCCAAAAATAATAAATGAGATCACAAATGATATTAAGGGGTGGTCAAAGCTTTTCATTTCTTGGACGGGAAGAGCTAATGCACTAAAAATGAATATACTACCGAGAATGCTCTATCTATTTCAAGCACTGGCCATAAGAATCCCAGCGGGGATATTTAAAAATTTGCACAGTATCTTCACCCGATTCTTATGGGCAGGGAAAAAAGCCAGGGTGCGCCTCAAAACCTTACAATTCGGCACAAAAGAGGGGGGACTTGGGGTCCCAAATTTAAAAAATTATTATTATGCGGCACAATGTGCGCAAATGATCATGTGGCACTCGGATCCCGATACTCGGAGATGGGTGCAGCTGGAGTCGGAATCACTCCAGCTGTATTCCATCTCAACACTCCTATGGCAGACCAAAAAGGAGAGACCAGAGGAAGTTAAAAATTTTCCAATTATTAGGCATACATTGTCAATATGGGATAAATTAAACAAGGACTATAACCTGACCCCCCGCCCATCTACTTTGATCCCAATGTGGGACAATCCAAAACTACCAGTTAGCAAAGAAAGAAATTTTAAAAAAAATTGGGCGAAAACAGGAATATTATTTATCAACGAATTAAACACTGCGGGGGGTTTCCCCTCCTTCGTGGACCTCAAAATAAAATATGATATAATACCTAAAGCCTACTTTCAATACTTACAAATTCGTAGCTTTTTCGGGAAAACCAGAAAGGAACAGAGTAAAAACATAATAGAAGGTCTTTGTCAGAAGAGGGCAACATCTAGAGGCTTAATCTCAATTATTTACAAACTACTATTGAACTATAAGAAACAGAGTAAATTATCGCATGAAATTGCCTGGGAAGAAGAATTGGGGAAACAACAGACCCCTGAGACATGGAATAAAATTAAACAAAATTTAATATCAGTCTCCCAATCAATAAGATATAGAGAAAATACCTATAAGATATATACACGATGGTACCTGACTCCCAGCCGACTGAAACATATATTCCCAGACGCCAGCGATCGATGCTGGAGAGAATGCGGGGGACAGGGTACACTTAGCCATATCTTCTGGGGATGTCCCAATATACAGGAGATTTGGAAGAAAGTTGGGAAATTAATTCACCAGATAACTGGAGTAGATATTCCTATGTCCCCGGAGTACATACTGTTCCCCCTAAAAACACCAGGTATAGAAAATGCTGCACAAAAATTTATTTGGTTTGTGGTGGGGGCAGTCAAGGCAAAAATAGCTAGTAATTGGAAAACTAAGATAACCCCCTCCATCAACGCTATAAAAGAAGCCATCTGGTATATTTACCAGATGGAACTTCTGGCAAGCATAGTAGACGAAAAAACAGCTAAATTCAATGAAATCTGGAATCCATGGGTAGAATATCATAATATATCGAACGAGTAAAAAAAAAAAAAAAAAAGAAAGGGGAGATCTATGGTTACCCTAACCTACAACAAGGCAGGGAGACTAACATACAGAGAATATTAAGATAAAAGGTATACAATAGTTTGACAAGCACCCTTACCTTCCCCGTATCCCCTCTCCCTAAACTCTCTCCCTTGTCTCCCCCTGTTTGTCCTGTATGTCATATGTAAAACAGCAGAAAAAGAAAAAATAAAGGATCTAGGGGACTAATAAATAGTCACCTAGAACCCTTAAATAAAATAAAATACTAAAATATACAGTAAGACTAAATATCGAGGTAAGAAAACTGTGGCACAATGGTTCTTAAAATGTATAGAGAGGGATTAAAGAAAAAAGCGACAGTACTCACCATAACCTTGGTGTAATACTTAGCTCATACTATATGAGTACTTATCTAGCGATCACAGTGTGCTTTTGTTTCCTCTTGATCTTGTCTTTCTATCCTTTACCCATTCTCTTTAATTAAGTTGTCCCGCCTTATGGAAAATTAGTTACCCTTTTCAGATGAATGTGAAAGGTTGATGCAACTCAGCAGGCCCCCCTTAGAGCGGTATTAGACAACCTTACAGAGAGAGACCTAGGTTATACGATGGGAACACAGTTTTAAAGACTAATGTGTGCTTTTTCTTCTTCTTAACCTTATCTCGCTATCCTTTACCCATTCTCTTTAATTTTGTTGTCCCCCCTTATTGAAACATTTAGTTACCCGTTTTATATGAACCGGAGAGGTTGACGCGACCCAGTAGACACCCAGCTATGGGTTACTAGATAACTCAACATCGAGATACTTAGATCAGGCCATGGGAAGGCGGACTCAAAGTCTAAAGTGTACTTTTGTTTATTTTTGGTCTGATCTCGTTATCCTTTACTTATCCTATTTATTTGGCTATTAGCCTTACTTGGAGAGGAGAGGGCGACGCAAACTGGGCCATGCTCAGGTGTACACTATTAGACAACTCTACATAGAGATATCTAGATTAGGCTATGCGAACGGAGATCTAACGTTTATAGCGCGCATTGGTGCTGCATTCATTCTCAACTTGTCATCCTTCCCCCACTTTCGGCACCTTTACTGCCCCCCCTTACTTATACACGAGGATATCAACCCTACATGAACTCTAGAGGCCGAAATAAACAAATGGCTGCTGACCAGATTCAGTTGTACAGTTCTAGAGAACATAGTATAAACATACCAAAGGAAGGAGGATTGCTGACTGGGACGGTGTAACGAGGGAAAAAAAAAAAAAAAAAAAAAAAAAAACATGCAGACGAAAGAACTCAGGGAAAGAGATGAAAAAGGCGGAGGGCCGAAAAAGGGTAGATAGGGAGCCAAAGAAGAGGGAAAAGGGAAGTGAAAGCAAGGGAAGGGATTGGAAAAGGGAAGTACCTAGCTACACCAGGATAATGTAATGTACTTGTATTAGAACTTAATGTATTGTTATGCCCGATTGCATGTATTACTGTATGACAAGTATGTTAATCTGTAAAAGCAAATAAAAACGATAATAAAAAAAAAAAAAAAAATAGATACCAAAAAATTCACTATTTCATACTTAATAGGGTATACCGTACCCCAAGCCAGCTGCATAGAGCTGGCCTGGGGGGAGATACAAGATGCCCAAAATGTTCAGAGGCTGAGGCAGGGTATATGCAGTGGGAATGCCCTGGGGTCTATACATTCTGGGAAGAAGTATGGAAAGATCCTATGGTCCTGTCATTAGCCCAATTCGGATCTAGAGTATGTATATTTGGTATATAGGGGGGATCAAATGCCACTATTATGGCAATATGTTATCAGTTTGGTAACTAAGGCAAAGGTGGTGATAGCCCGCTTATGGTTTCCCCTCGAATCACCAGAAATTACTAAATGGAGAGTACTTGTAAGAGAAGTGATCAGGCATGAGAGATACATGCACAACTCAAGAAATACAATAAATAAGTTCCATGCCAAATGGGATAGATGGTGTAATTCTCCTGTCGCCAGGCTAAGTGATGAGGATTTAAAGATATGAATTGATGTAAAGGTATTAAGAGAATGTAGAAAAAGAAAAAAAGGTAGCGCTACTATACCAACGAGCCTTCAATTATAGGACATTTATTGTGCACTTCAAAAATAAAAATTTAATAAAATATGCATGATACAGTGAATTAACACAATAGGGGGCCACTGACATCTGAGATCAATTGCTATAGGTCATCCGTTCCTAGTTTAGGAAAGTTCCTAAAAATGTCACAGTCATTGGTGGGTTTCTCTGGTATACAGGTATAATTTCCAAACAATGTCCTCCGGGGGAATTGATCCACTTCAGGATAGCATAGCAGCTGTATCCTCTTGGGCGATGTTGAAAGAAAACAGAGTACCACTTGGTGATAAGGATGGCTGTAGCTGGTCCGGATGATAAAGTGCAAGTGCTGTGCAGAGATGGCAATGGCAAAGTGGCTGGCCTGCAGCTCCTGAAGTTAAAGAAATAGGTAAAATTTAGGTACTTGTTTCCTAGCACGGCGCCCGTCGGGGTTGATCGCATGCCTTAAGTTAAGGTACTTAAGGCATGGGATCGACGCGATGGACCCGGTTTTCTGTCAATTACCAGCTTTATTTGCCGGTAAAGACAAAATCACGTTAATCGCGTCCATTGCGGCCCATTATAATGGGCCGCGATGCGACCGACGCGATCAACGCGATTTTCCCATAGAGAACAATGTTAAAACAGTTTTAAAGATAAAATCTCATTGACCGCGTCAGGCGCATGCCATTATAATGGCTTCCGATGCGATCTACGCGATCAACCCGATTTTACATAGGGAACAATGGGAAAAGTGCCAATATGGCCAATTTCTCATTGTATATGCCCCCTCATGGGTATTAAGTATGGTTAATGGCCCCCCATTGTTAACGCCACCCCACTATTGACGCCAACCCAAAGCGCGGCGAGCGCAGTGAGCCCGCGAGGGGCGGCGGAACGCGTCCTCCGACCTTTTCATACCCCAACTATCCACGTCGGCGTGGAGTTGATGTTATATAGTGTGGCGAGCGCAGGGAGCCCGAAGCGTGGCGAGCACAGCGAGCCCCACGAGGGGACGCATATACCTGTGAAGTAATGCGCGTCCCCACGCGGGGCTCGCCACGCTTCGGGCTCGGTGGCTTGCTGTGCTCGCCACACTATATAAAATCAACTCCACGCCGACGTGGATAGTGGGGGTATGAAAAGGTCGGAGGACACGTACCGCTGCGCTCGCCACGCTTCGGGTTGGCGTCAATAGTGGGGTGGCGTTAACAATGGAGGGCCATTTCACCCATCAGGGGGGGGGGGGGGGTTGCTATCTAAATGGGGGGTTTTGGGGCTTTTTACATAGAAATCAATATAAAATTGGGGTCTCAGGGAACATTTTACATTGATTCCAATGTAAAAATCGGCTCGATCGCATCGCATGCGATTTGGTTGGCATGCGATGCGATCGACGCGATTTTTGCGGCCCCGATCAATACAATTAAAATCTGTGGCGCTGTGCTAGGAAACAAGTACCAACATTTATATATAAAAAAGGAAGCAACACTGATTGACAATCAATTTTGCATGCTGTTGTGCAAATGGAATAGACAACAGGTAGGAATTTTCAGCAATTAGCAAGACACCCCCAATAAAGAAGTTGTTCTGCAGGTGGTGACCACAGACCACTTCTCAGCTCCTATGCTTTCTGGCTGAAGTTTTGGTCACTTTTGAGAGCTGGTGGTGCTTTCACTCTATTGGTAGCATGAGACGGAGTTTACAACCCACACAAGTGGCTCAGGTAGTGCAGCTCATCCAGGATGGCACATCAATGCGAGGTGTGGCAAGAAGGTTTGCTGTGTCTGTTAACGTAGTGTCCAGAGCATGGAGGTGCTACCAGGAGACAGGCCAGTACATCAGGAGATGTGGGGGAGGCCATAGGAGGGCAACAACCCAGCAGCAGGACCGCTGCCTCCACCTTTGTGCAAGTAGGAACAGGAGGCCACAAATGTGCATGTGTCTACTCAAACAGTCAGAAATAGACTCTATGAGGGTGGTATGAGGGCCCGACTTCCACAGGTGGGGGTAGTGCTTACAGCAGAACACCGTGCAGGACGTTGACATTTGCCAGAGAACACCAACATTGGCAAATTCACCACTGGCACATGTGGCTGGAGTGTGTCAGCAGTTCCTGCAAGATGAAGGCACTGATGCTATGGACTGGCCTGCCCAGTACCCAGACCTGAATCCAATTGAGCACATCTGGGACATCATGTCTCGCTCCATCCACCAGTTGCACCACAGACTGTTGAGGAGTTGGCGGATGCTTTAGTCCAGGTCTGGGAGGAGATCCCTCAGGAGACCATCCACCACCTCATCAGAAGCATTTCCCAGGCATTGTAGGGAGGTCATACAGGCACGTGGAGGCCACACACACTACTGACTTGTTGACTTGTTTTAAGAACATTACATCAAACTTGGATCAGCCTGTAGTGTGTTTTTCCAATTTTTAGTGTGACTCCAAATCCAGACCTCCATGGGTTAATAAATTTGATTTCCATTGATAATTTTTGTGCGATTGTGTTGTCAGCACATTCAACTATGAACAGAACAAAGTATTTAAGGTACTTGTTTCCTAGCAGGGCGCCTAGTTTTCTTACGTACGTGAACGTAGTGAAATCGCATCGCATTACCTTATAGTAGCATGCGATGCAATGCGATGCAATTTTCCCATTCCTGCTCCCTGTCATTCCCGCCCCCTGTCAGATCCTCTCAGAAATCACTCTGAGGTGATATTCTGACAGGAGTAGAAAGAAGCATACCTCAGAGCTGCTGGTGATTTATTGAAAGTTATTGAGATGGCTGCATCGATGTACATGTTTACGCTGCCTCAGACGGAGGAGGAGGCTATCGCATTTTTTCAAGGACACGATCTCCTTCTGGTGGCACAGAATTGCGCAAATGGCCACGTAATGCGCCTTTCTGTGAAGGAATGCATGTGGCGCTGCCATGTAAAAGCGTGCCGGCTGAAGGTGAGCCTGAGACTGGCCCACTGGTTTCCTGGGTGCCGCTTGTCCTTTATTACCCTGGTGCGCGTTATATACTCATGGGCCCAGGAGCTGACATCCATTGAGTTCTAGTTGAGTTGCCCTAATTACTAACAGTGCCTGCTTCGAGACATAAGAACATATGCTATTTAAAGCTACTCAATTGCAGACACCCAGAACTGGCTATATCAGTACAAATCAATGTTTTGAAGCTGTGTCTTATTGAGTAGCCTAATACTTAAAACATGCATGTATAGTGGCGAGACCGCCTGCAGTATTAATAACGGAAGTCCCTCTGCATATTACAGTAAAAAACTCCACCCGTCATAGCGGTAATTATATACACAGAGAAAGCCAGCACTAATTAACCACAGCTCGCTTCTGTGGCCGCAATACCCCGGACGGGATAGGAGACATCATTATCCTAATAAATACTGTGACTGAGCGATATGCAGGATACACACGCAGATATATGCAGTTAATACTACGGGAGCACTCCCAGACGGTGGTACTATTGTATCATACCCACTACTTTATCTGTCTTATCAGCCAGCCCGAATGTGCGCATACAATCTATGACTTATTGTGAATGTGTATAATAAAGCACCCTATATTATCGATATATGTACTAAAGCTTAACCACTAAACAGTGCTTGCTACAAGTTGCAACAATATATGTGGACTAAAGCTACACAAGCGCAACATTTAAAACCAGCTATACCAGCACAATCAGCGTTTTAAAGTTGCATAAATATTAAGCACACTTAATGGCCTGATACAGACACCCTGCATGTACATTGGCAACGCTATTCAAATATCAGTAGCGGAAGCCATAAGACAAAACCGTCCTGGCGGTAATTATATACTTATACAGATTCAGCTGGCACATATTTACTGTAGCCCGCTTCTGTAGCCGCAATATCCCTGACGGGAAAGGAGATAGCAGTGTTCTAGCTAATTATACAGCAGCAACTATTACAAGCATAAAATAAATGCTTCTGACGGCAACAGTGTCTATCAGCAACAATAATAGTTGTGACTATATATAACACCACACTTCTAGTGGCTCTATACCCCTGACCATATAAGTACTCACTGGTACAATACCACTGATAGTTACTACCAAACTATCAGAGCAAACCTGATTAAAACAACAGTTTACAGATTTTAATCTTCTTATTTTCTTTTCTAATCTATATTCATTACTTTATTTTAATACTTCGCCATCAATATCCCTGTCACAGGGACTCACTATACCAGGTCACTAGACAATTAATACAATTGACTTACTGGAATAATAAATGATGGCCTTTTACCTTTAATTGCATATTAATAAAGAACGTGAACTAATTTTTATGTCCCATGGGACAATGTGGATGAGGTGTGCATCCTAGTGAAAACTGATTTCTTTCTTCCTTTTTCTGAACAATCCATTGAGTTCTGTCAGCAACAGCTGGACATTTCCAAAAAGAGGGCTGTTTTATACAATAGATGGATGCCGGAGGCGTGTACGATGGACCTCATGGCGCAGCCACAGCATCGTATCGGTGGTCCAGGCCACATCGTGGAGGTCGATGAGAGCATGTTCGTCAGGAGGAAGAGCAACGTTGGCCGTATGTTCCCACAGCAGTGAGTTTTTGGGGGAATTTGTAGAGAAACGGGACAGTGCTTCCTCACAATGGTGCCAAGATGTGATGCAAGCACTTAAATGGCGGCTATTCTGGAGAATGTAGAGCGAGGCACCACAATTTACAGTGACTGCTGGAGGGCGTACAGCACTGAACAGCTGGAACTTGCAGGGTATGAGCACGCCCAAGTCAATCACAGGTTTAATTTTATAGACCCATCCACAGGGGTGCATACCCAAAATATGGAAAGAATGTGGGGCGCATGCAAATGGCGCAATAAGCACCAAAGAGGTACAGCATGCCACATGCTCCATTCCTATCTCCAGGAGTTTATGTGGAGAAAAACATTGGGTGGGGATAATCCATTTAATCGAATCCTGGGAGCACTTACTGTTTTTAATTGATTAACTGTTGTTATTATCTTTATCGTTCTGCTTTTTCATATATTTAAGTAAATTTACAGTTCTTAGTTAATACATGTCGTCATTACGGTGTCAGCTGTATGATTTTGCAAGTGTGAATGTGTTTCTAATAACCACCACTATTCACGCCACCCCAAAGCGTGGCGAGCGCAGCGAGGCCCACGAGGGGCGGCGGAAAGCGTCCTCCGACCTTTTCATACCCCCACTATCCACTTCGGTGTGGAGTTCATTTTATATAGTGTGGCGAGCGCAGCGAGCCGCTGAGCCCGAAGCGTGGGACGCGGATCGCCACGTTTCGGGCTCGGTGACTCGCACACTATATAAAATCAACTCCACGCCTATGTGGATAATGGGGGTATGAAAAGATAGGAGTACGCTTTCTGCCGCCCTTCGCTGCGCTCGCCATGCTTCGGGGTGGCGTTGATACTGGAGGTGACGCTAAACAATGACATAGGTGCTTTCAATTGTAAGCACCCATCACATGTCATACTAAGCACACATCTCATAGTAAGCACCCATCACATCTCATCGCATGGGTGCTTCTACTATAAAATATCGCATTGCATCGCACCTGGTGCCCTGCGAATCCATGCAATATTTCATTGTATAAGCACTCCTGTGCACTTCATATGGACATCGCATCGCACAGCACTATACACGCTGCGCAATGCAATTTCACTACGGAGAATAGCCCAGTACGTAAAATGCGTACTGGGGGCTCCTGCCAGGAAACAAGTACCGTATTTAATAAGAATATTTAATTCATTCAGATCTAGGATGTGTTAGGTTATTGTTCCCTTTACTTTTTTGAGCAGTGTATATATTATTATTATTATTTTTATTATTATAATTTTATTTATAAGGCGCCACAAGTGTTTCGCAGCGCCGTTCAAAGGAACAATACAGGGAGACAAAGCTTGGCATAACATTGAATAAATAACAAAAATACAGTACAAATAAAGAGCGCCACAGTTCAATACACATTACAGCTTGGATATAAGTAGTGAGGACTCAATCAACATACAATAGAGGCTAGATGCCAATGATGGAGATGAGTATGCGGACAAAGATGGTCACTGAATGTTGGAGTATAGGAGAGTTGTGAGTGAAATGTGAAGAGAAGTGGGCTTTGACAACAGGAGGGAAGAGGGCCCTACTCGGAGGAGCTTACAATCTAGTAGGAAGGGGAGACAGACAGATTACAAGAGGTGCAAGCAAGTGGGTGGTGGTTAGATAGCAGGATGTAAACAGGCAAGGGGTCGCAGAACCATCTGGTTTATGCAGTGGAAGGGTATGCTTTGATGAATAGGTGAGTTTTCAGTGCCCGTTTGAAGTTTTGCAAGGTCGGGGAGAGTCTAATGGAGCGAGGTAGTGCGTTCCATTGAAGGGGTGCAGCACGGGCAAAGTCCTGTACTCTAGCATGGGAAGCAGTGATCAGGGTGGAGGAGAGACGACAGCATGAGATGCCCTGCACTCTACGCCAATGTCAGGCAACAGGTCCTGGTGTAGGAAATGGTAGCAGCAAATAATAGCATGCACTCAGACACACTGTACAGCATAACCCATGGTTGTGTCTTTTCTTCACTGTTGACTATTGCTGAATGTTGAGAGCACGATGCACTTTTTATGACAGAATAAATAGATAAATATGGCATAGTAAATAAGTAGTTTGAATAAAAGCACTATTGTGGATAAAATGAGTATCTGTATATGGAACATAAGGATTGTCATAAATGAATGCCTAGCTCTAGTCTGTATAACATAGTGTAATGCATTGAAAGCTAAAACATCATACAGATGACCTATGTAACTGTGTGTTTGTGTTAAATGTGATGTCTACCATTTTTTTTTTATATTTGAAAAATAAAATAAAGAATAATGAATTCTAAAATTGCTAGACAAATTTAAAAAAGTGCTTGAGCAGGGTAAGCCTAGATCATGATTATACTTGTATGTCATTGATGTGTGTATGCTGATGCATATATTCCAGTTAATTTATTGTTTTTTTCGTTTGCAAACTAAAATATTGAACTGGATAGGGGGTGGGTGTGTATTAGGGAGACCCAAACTGGGATCACTCTAAGGCACCCTTCCCGGCGCTAGGCAATATCAGAAAAATTCTAATTTATAATTATTCTGTATGTACAGATTTATACAGCTGCAGCATGCACTCCTGTGGGTCTGTCTTGACCCACACAGAAAAAAAAGATTTAGGAAGGGGGTGTTGGAGTGAATTGCGCTGCTGATATAACAATTAGATAAAATAATGGACACACTTAATGGCTGTATAAGATAAATGAGTGATGGACACACTGTTTGTAAATTGAATTATTTTATATGAAAAAATAGAAAAATAGCATTACATTTATGAACAATGGATTAAAACATGTTAAAAAATTAGGTACAATTAAATTATAAACAATACATATAACTGTGGAGTTGATATACGATTAAATGGAGATATCTTTAAATCGATGGCAGCAGACTTTCAGTAATTCGTTATACTACAGTCAATTTGTAGAGAAATCACTTTTTACGAAAGTGAGAAACAGAATGTCCAGAAATTAAATGGACTTGGTTTTGCTTAGACAGTAGTAGCAATTTATGAATATGACATCATAGACACAGGTAATCTTTTATATGCTCACCCTTGGTGTTGGATGGAATTGGAGTGGAAATTCTCCAGCGCTCGGTTGCCAGGTGATAGGATGGGAGGGTAGTGTCTCCACTAGTGAATAGCTCTGGTGCTCCTCTCGGCAAATGCCGGTGTAGCCAGCCTGTGGTTCGGTTTAGACTTACCGCACTGACCACGGCGGAAAAGGAGAAGTTTGAAGATGTTTACAATCGCCAGATGCTTTGTTCGATGGAAGTACAGTTCACCTGGTGTATAACATAGGTGTTTGGTCGAGCAGCTGATGGCCGGCAGCGGGGGGGGAGTGCGCTGCACTTTAGCTGACTTGGTGGATACAGATAGCGGCGGTGAGCCTGTAGGTTTACCTGTGCTGTTGTCGCGTAAAGAGTAATTTAGCAGGGGTAGCTTTCAGCGCTGAATACCTGCGGTTGAAAGGTGAAGTCAGCGTGGAGCCGCAATCAGCCCGTGATGTGTGAGGGCTGCGCTGTTTGTGAGAGCGGTCAGTGACCGGCGGCGAGCGGGGATGCCGCACCTCAGCCGGCTTGATGTTGTAAGCACTCGGCGGTGACCAGCTCTGGGAGGATGCGGCTGAGAGGTTGAAGTCAGCGTGTAGCGGCAGGTGATCAGCAGCGTGTGGAGAGCTGCGTCGCTGCTGTGGAACTACTGGTGTCTGCTTGCATGGATCTCCAGGTGAAGGTGAAGTGTGACGTCAACGCGTTTCGTCCCCTTCAGTCAAATGGGAACTTTTTCAAGACGGATAGCGTGGTTGTCTTTGGAGGCTTTATTTAAAGGGAGGTGATTAGCCTTAAGTGGTCATTGTAAACATTCAATGCAGGTGATAATGCACCTAATCGGATAGCTGTTACATACTTAGTATTTAACGCAACCATACTTTCAGTAATGTAACGATTTAGGAAAATATATATACAATAAACAGTGTGTCCAATATCTTCAACAAATTACCTAATATAATAGATTCGAAATAAAATAAAATAAAATACTGTTGATGAATTGCTATTCACTAGTGGAGAC
The DNA here is from genome assembly GCF_055691185.1 of Crinia signifera. Taxonomy (NCBI): domain Eukaryota; kingdom Metazoa; phylum Chordata; class Amphibia; order Anura; family Myobatrachidae; genus Crinia; species Crinia signifera. Next base: position 210,119,412 of record NC_139221.1, on the reverse strand, counting down.
ACTACCCTCCCATCCTATCACCTGGCAACCGAGCGCTGGAGAATTTCCACTCCACTTCCATCAAACACCAAGGGTGAGCATATAAAAGATTACCTGTGTCTATAATGTCATATTCATAAATTGCTACTACTGTCTAAGCAAAACCAAGTCCATTTAATTTCTGGACATTCTGTTTCTCACTTTATTCGTAAAAACTGATTTCTCTACAAATTGACTGTAGTATAATGAATTACTGAAAGTCTGCTGCTATCGATTTAAAGATATCTCCATTTAATCGGATATCAACTCCACAGTTATATGTATTGTTTATAATTTAATTGTACCTAATTTTTTAACATGTTTTAATCCATTGTTCATAAATGTAATGCTATTTTTCTATTTTTTCATATAAAATAATTCAATTTACAAACAGTGTGTCCATCACTCATTTATCTTATACAGCCATTAAGTGTGTCCATTATTTTATCTAATTGTTATATCAGCAGCGCAATTCACTCCAACACCCCCTTCCGAAAATATTGTACTGTTTACATATTATTTATCTCTTCTTCATATTTATAAACAGATATATACCGCCTAAAAAAAAAATATCATAGAACTGGGACCAGCCCACTGCATGGTTGTTCAAACACTCAGAGCCAGATTAAGGTCTAAATGGGCCTGGAGCTGAAAATGATCAAGGGCCTATTATAATACAATAATAGGGGTTGTGGCCAGCACCTAATAATGTGGGGGGCGTGACCAGTGTTCTGTTCGGGTGGTCTGCTCATGGGTGTGTCTGTATTTGTGTAAATACTTTCAACTAATTATATATGCCTGGAAAAGGCAGGGGGCTGGCATAGGAAAAATGCAGGGAGATATATTGGCGGGTGCCCTCCAAAAGTGCACCCGCAGGATGCCGATGTCCTAAGATACTTGCGGGGTGAGGCGGCACTCGTCATAAAAAAATACTGAAAACCGAAACTTGGTAGACAATATGTCAGCACCTTTTATGTGGTAACCTAAGTTTACCACACCATATACCCCTTATACAAATCATGCAACACAATAGTAACCCCTTATACTGTACTTGCTTCTTACATATTATGCCACATGGAATGAGACAAAATTCACACCGATTGAGCAAAAATTCACACTATGGCACACAGATTGAGTCAAAATTCACGTTATGCCACACAGATTAAGGCAAAATTCACATTTTGCCACATGGATTGAGCCAAAATACACACTAAACCAGGCATGTCCAAACAGTGGCCCTCCAGCTGTTGTGAAACTACACGTCCCAGCAAGCCTTGACATAGTTTTAGCATTCCCTAATTGCAAAACTGTGGCAATGCATGATGGGACTTGTAGTTTCACAGCTGGAGGGCCATAGTTTGGACATGCCTGCACTATACCAAACAGATTGAGCAATAATGCACAATATGGCGCACATTAAAAATTTACACCATAATGCCCATTACATGTTAAGCCTCACACCATAATCTCCATTACGTATTATGCCAAACACCATAATGCCTATTAAAAATTATGCTACATAAGTGTTGCCAGGGGTTCCATGCTCATTACCAGGGGTTCCATGCTCATTGCCAGGGGTTCCATGCTCGTTGCCATGTGTGATTACATGCTCATTGCCAAGGGGGAATACATGCTCGCGGTAACTGGGGGACAGTCGCCGCCGGGCAGAAATGACAGCCATTAACAGCCGGGCAGAGAGCAGGGGGCTGCCTGGCTGTATTCAGAGCACTGCATGTTCCGGCTATTTGAAATAATACCCCTTTCATACTAGAAAATGCAGGCAATATGGTCCCAGGATCATGCAGGGACATTCTCGGACTGGCCCCTTTTACAACAGCCTAGTCCCTGCATTTTCTGGTGTGAGGGGGAGAGAAAACTAGAGATGTGCGGGCTCGGATTCCTCAGATCCGAGCCAGCACGGACGTCATCAATCCGGGCCCGGATACGAGCAGCGCTCGGCGCTTCCCGCCTTACTCGAATCCGGGCGCACGGGCAAAACGTCATCGCCCGGCGTCGGATTCTCGCGAGATCACGGAACCCTTAAATTCCGCAACCTCGCGCCGCCATCTTCACTCCAATCTCGGAGAAGGGAAGGGAAGGGTGTGCTGCTGCTGTGAGTGGTCTCTGCTGGGGCCTGTGCTGCTGTGTACTGTGTCTCTGCTCAGTGATCAAGACATCACCATTGCAAGGATGACTGGTGCTGTGTTCTGTCTCTCCTTTGTGCTGGGGCCTGCCTCTGCTGAGTCTGCTCCTGTATAGTCAGTCACAGTGTGATAGTCCACTGGTGCTGCTAGTGCCACTGCCTGCCCTGCACTGTCTAGTGTCTGCTGCAGTCTGCTCTCTGCTGTTGCCACTGGCTAGTGCCTACCAGTACCTATTGCAGTATATAATTCCAGTGTGATGTTGCCCCTGGCTATCAGTACCTATCACAGTATATAATTCCAGTTTGCTGTTGCCACTGGCAGTGGCTACCAGTATTTTATTTATTGCAGTATATAATTCTAGTCTGCTGTTGCCACTGGCTACCAGTATTTATCGCAGTATATAATTCCAGTCTGCTGTTGCCGCTGGCTACCAGTATTATTTATCACAGTATATAAATCCAGTCTGCAGTTTCCACTGGCTACCAGTATTTATCGCAGTATATAATTCCAGTCTGCTGTGTCCGCTGGCTACCAGTATTATTTATCACAGTATATAAAAATCCAGTCTGCTGTTTCCACTGGCTACCAGTATTTATCGCAGTATATAATTCCAGTCTGTTGCCACTGGCTACCAGTATTTATTGCAGTATATAATTCCAATCTGCTGTTTCCACTGGCTACCAGTACTATCAGTCCAGGGGTGCCCACATGTGTGCTGTATCCATCCAGGGGTGCCCACATGTGTGCTGTATTTGTCCAGGGGTGCCCCCATGTGTCCTGTATCAGTCCTGGGGTGCCCGCATTTGTGCCGTATAATTCCAGGGGTGCCCCATGTGTCCCATATCAGACCAGGGGAGCTGCCCTTTTTTTTATGAAAATAAAATTAAGGTGTTTTTTTTTTTTTTTACTGCAAGGGCTGTTAAATGCGCTGTAGTCCAGGGGTGAGCCAAGAGTTCTGTATAATTCATGGGGTGTTGCTAAGTAAGGTGTGCTGCTCTTTTTTATAATTAAAAGAATACACATTTTTATTTTTACTGCAGGAATTTGTCTGCCGTATAATTCCATGCCTGCCGCCATGTGTGCCGTAACAGTCCAGGGGTGCCGCCATCTGTGCCGTATAATTCCATGTGTGCTGTATCAGGTCAGGGGTGCCACCATCTGTGCCGTATAATTCCTGGGGTAAGCCAAGTCTGCCGTATAATTCATGGGGTGCTGCCAAGTGTGGTGTATTAGTCCAGGGGTGATGCTAAGCGTGCCATATCAGTCCAGGGGTGATGCTAGGTGTGCCGTATCAGACTAGGGGGGATGCTAAGTGTGCCATATCAGTCCAGGGGTGATGCTAAATGTGCCGTATCAGTCCAGGAGTGATGCTACCTGTGCCATATCAGTCCAGGGGTGATGCTAGGTGTGCCGTATCAGACTAGGGGGGATGCTAAGTGTGCCATATCCGTCCAGGGGTGATGCTAAATGTGCCGTATCAGTCCAGGGGTGATGCTACCTGTGCCATATCAGTCCAGGGGTAATTCTAGGTGTGCAGTATCAGCCTAGAGGGTATGCTAAGTGTGCCATATCAGTCTAGTGTTTGTGCCGCACACTTGTGTGGCTTATCATAGTTATCCAGCTACCTTGGTGCAACCTTTTGCCCTAAAAACAATATTGTAAGGTGTGAGCTGTTCAGAATAGACTGTAAATGAGTGGAAATGAATGTTATTGAGGTTAATATAGCGTAGGAGCAAAAAAAAAAAAAAAATTCTGCGATTTTAGCAGTTTTTATGCTTTTTTAACAAAAAAATCAGAACCCAAAACCCAAGAAATCCAAACACAAAACACTTAGGAGGTGTTTTGGCAAAACCCATTAGAACCCAAAACCTCAAGGTAATCAGAACCCAAAACACGAAAACTGGTCGGTGCACATCTCTAGAGAAAACCACCCCCGCCCCCCTTTAAACAACCAGTTATATCTTCAGAACCAACTGTCCCATTTACATGTAGCCTTCGAATGATTTTGGTCCCATGAAACTGGGCCGTTTGGTTCTAGAGAAATCTGTCCTCAAACAACATGAACAGCCATGAAATTACATTTCAGAAATGAAAAAAAAAAAATGTTTTACCTGCAATATCTCTAGAACCAAAGAACCCATATGGGCCAGGTATCAGATTGAAGGCTCAGCGATTTGGGTTCGACTGAGATCAACCCCGAGTTTCTGTGATGCTGTAGGGGGAACTGGCAGCCGTTGGAACCGGGAGGAGGTCGGAATTAGCGGGTCCCATGTTATCCTATGGGGAAAACGTTCCAGGTTTGCCTGGCGGTATCTCCGGTTCCCGGGGGGCTAGTGACGCAGGCCTGGCCTCGTTGGAAAGCCCTGACCCTCAGCTACAAAATGGGCCTATTTGGAGAGTGGGCCTGGAGCTATAGCTCCATCAGGCCCATTGTTAATCCGGCTCTGCAAACACTATACAAACAAACAATTAAAACGGTCTCCTAAAGCTGCCAATACCAGATATCACCACAGGATGGCACTGCCACACAAATAAAAGCACCAAGACTAGAGTTTGGAGAACTGTGAATTATATTGTTATATTTGTATCCATCCCAGCCTGGGCAGCAGGCCAAGATCATAAATGGATAATTAAACCGTTTTCAGACCGCAAATACCAGGTCGCACCCGGGATTAGGACACGGGTCCCATCCCTGGAGCGACACAGCATTTGCGGTCTGAAAGCTCCGCGTCCGACCAGGCTTATTGCCGGGTCGGTGACGTCACATAGGGTGCAGCTGAGCGGCGGTGCATCACCGGGGGCTTGGGAGGAGGCAGCACTTGGAGTTGACAGCGCTGCCTCCTCCATACTGTGAACAGGACCCGGGTCGCTTGATCCAGGTACCTGTTCACACTGCACTTGACACGGGTCAGAGCCGTGTTCAACCCTGGTCATTACCAGGGTTGAACTCGCGTGTTGCTCGACCCAAGGTGGCCCCTTCAGACCGCACCTAGACCCGTGTTGGGGCCGCAAGGACACGGCAATAACCCGGGTCTAGAGTGCGATCTGAAAGCAGTATAAGTCACAGGTAGTGACAACCACATGTGAGATCCATTTAAAGTATTAAACACAGAATACTATACACCTATTCAGAGTTCTGAGGATCATGCAGTAATAACCCAGTGATTTTTCTGATCATTTTTTCACTATTGGTAAGAACCAATATAATCTTCATCCTTACACCTCCAAGTCCACGGAGATAATATTATATTGTGTGCAACAGGGGATGAATTAAGGGTCATACTGTCCAAATAAATCTTTGGACCAAGATACCATATCTCTTGTCCACATCCCAATTGGGCCATCCCTGTAATCTAACGCAACACATTACACGGCTCTGCTTCTCTATATTGTAAATCTTTTTCACATATTTCTATAACTAATATAAAAAACAATGGTTTTTTGTCTTTTACGATATATATATCACACATATATATATATATATATATATATATATATATATGATATATATGTCTTGATTTTAATCTCTTTATTTTGCATGAAGACAGCTACATCCAATCAGGGCTGAGCTCGGCCCTGCTTGGTTGAGGCTGAACTCTTCAAGTGCGGGGTTTGGGAACAGCGGTTTTTTTTGTTGTTTTTTTTTTTTTTTTTTTATAACCTTGGCCGATTACTGGACAAGGGGACCGACCTGCAAGGGAGCATCTAGCAGGGTGAGTTTGTATGTTTGCGTGTGTGAGTGTGTGTACGCATGTATGTTATTAAAGTTGTACTGCTCTGGGTATGTGTTTTTTTTTTAACATTGGTCATGCTGTGGAACTGTGTGTTCGCAGCCATGGACAGGGGGAGTGGGGGGCCTGCATTTGGCGGGGTGGCAGCTACCTGGTTGCTGGGCTCTGAGCACCCGCAACCCAGCGAGCAGATCTGAATTAGGCCCAATGAACTACGAAGACAAAAAGGTGTCTTACCATGGCACTCTTGTTTGAAAATATGAATTAGTTATATTTAAAAAAGTTACTTTTATTGAATATACTGAAAAGAAAGATATAGCACTAACCAGACATGCCCAACTGAGTCATGATCTTCACACAAATAAGATACATTGAGATGAAAAGATGTTTAAGGAGAAAGAATCCTTGCTAATCCCTTATGGCAGTGGTTCCCAAACTGTGTGCCGTGGCTCCCTGGGGTGCCTCGGGACACATGCAGGGGTGCCGCGGCTTGGTGGTCTAGGACCAACTCAAATTATTAATGGTTAATTATTTATGAGCAAAACCAGTGCTGGTAGCTAGCAATCATAGAATGTGTACCAACAGAAGCAAATCCTGTCCTTTACCACATAACTGCCACTAAGAATCGCATATAAACCCAATCTAAATAAAAAAAAAATTGACCTAGGGGTGCCGTGAAAAAAAGTCTGATTCTCTAGGGTGCCGTGAATCAAAAAAGATTGGGAACCCCTGCCTTATGGGAAATGTCAGAGTTAAATTTTCCTGCAAGGATATGTTCAGACATGGCAGTGAATCAGAATCTGCTTTATTGGCCAGGTATACTCGCGCATACTAGGAATTGGTTTTCTGTCTGCTGTGCAACAGCCTGGAAGGTAACAAGTAACCGGTAAATGATTATTAAATAAGCACTTGTGGTTGCTATAATAATTTGTTCACAGATGTATCATAAACAGGGCCGGCGCCACCACTAGGCAGCCTTAGGCATTTGCCTAGGGCGCCGGCCACAGGGGGGCGGTGCAGAGCTGCAGATTAAAAGCAGAAAACCAGGTACCTGACTGACGCGCGAGGAGCAGGAGGAACAGGAAGAAAGCAGTCACCAACCCAGCCTTCTGGGGAAACAGCAGGTGAGTCCGCAGCACCCCCACACCTGGAGGCTGGTCAGTGTCATCAGCGGGAGGCAGCGCCTGCATCGCCCGCCCCCTGAAGCTGTTCAATTTCATCGGCGGCACCCCCCCCCCCCCTGGAGATGATCAATGACATTGGTGGGTGGCAGCGCCGGCATAACACCCCCACTGCCCCGTCCGTGTATCTGAATCTGCGGGTGGCAGCGCCCGCCGCCCGCATAACTCCCCCACCCCCTGTCCATGGATCTGGATCAGTGGGTGACAGCGGCAAATATCTCAGCACCATTTAAAAAAAATTGCTGGCTGCCTTAGCCTGCGCCTGTCATCATCATAACTGTATGACAGGGCAGGCTGCAGCAGCGCTGGCAGCAGGATCCCCTCACCACTCGTTCCCTCTCTCATGCACAGTATACATGCTGCCCACCTGTCAGTGTCAGCTAGCTATAGGCAGGCAGCGTCCCTCACTCCCCGTGTGTCTCCGGCTTCCTGATCTAAACAGGAAGTCACATGATGCACACGATGTAACTGTGCACTGGAGGAGCCCTGCTGCTCAGCCAGCCTCAGCCCAGCAGTAAGGAGAAGAGCTGCAGCAGCCACCCATAAGAGCAGAGACCAGGCAAGTTCTGCTAAATATAATAGGGGGTGGGGGGTGCCACATTAAGGATTGGGGAGGGCTGAGAGTGACATATTAAGCTTTTTTTTTTGGGGGGGGGGGGGTGTCACATTAAGGTTTAGAGTGGGGGGGGGTGTGTCACATTAAGGTTTAGGGGGAGGGAGGGGGGAGAGGGGTGTATGTATGTATGAGAGCGGCAGGGTGTATGTATGTATGTATGTATGAGAGCGGCAGGGTGTATGTATGTAATGCCCCTTTCAGACCGCACTTTTAAAACGGTAAATTGCCGTTTTTTTACCGTTTTAAAACGGTAATGTGTGCGGTCTGAAAGGTCCAGTCCCACTTAACCGGTTAGAAAATGCCGTTTTTTCTAACCGGTTAAAATGCAGGGTCCTACCCGTTTCTGAACCGGTATTTTAGCGCAAAAATCGGCTCAGAAACGGTATTTAGGACCCAGCCAATGAGCTGGGTCCTAAATTCAGCACAGTGAATACTTAATGAGCGCTCATTAAGTATTCACAGCACTGGAGACCCCCCGCGCGTGTCGACACCCCCCGCGCGCGTGTCGACGGCCCCCCCGCGTGTCGACCCCCCCGCGCGTGTCGGCGCCCCCCCCGTGTCGACTTACCCCGTGCCGGTATCTCCGTTGTGGTTCCCGGCACTGCAGCTCAGTATGCTCGGAAAGCACTTATGAAAAAAGTGTCTTTCAGAAAATGGCTGCCCCCCATACGGAAGACAGTTTTTTTAAACAGGGTTTCCTATGGGGCAGCCATTTTCTGGAAGACACTTTTTTCATAAGTGCTTTCCGAGCATACTGAGCTGCAGTCCACAACGGAGGTACCGGCACGGGGTAAGTCGACACGGGGGGGGGGCGCCGACACGCGGGGTGGGGTGGGGGGGGGCGTCGACACGCGCGGGGGGCGTCGACATGCGCGGGGGGCGTCGACATGCGCGGGGGGCGTCGACATGCTCTCGGTCGACACGCGAGGGGGGGGGGGAGCTGCACGGAGGGGAGGGCTGAAGGCTGCACTGGCTTTGACCCTGTATTTGGAAAGTTTCCAAAAACGGGTCTGCCAGTGTCAAAAAATCGGCACTTAAACGGTAATATACCGTTTAAGTGCTGCGGTGTGAAAGGGGTTTTATCTGGCAGACCCGTTTTTGGAAACGTTTCCAAATACAGGGTCAAAGCCAGTTATGCGGTCTGAAAGCAGCATATGAGAGCGGCAGGGTGTATTTATGTATGTGAGCGGCAGGGTGTATGTATGGAGCTGCAGGGTGTATGTATGTATGAGAGCTGCAGGGTGTATGTATGTATGTATGTGAGCGTTGGGTGTATGTATGTATGTATGTATGTATGTATGGAGCTGCAGGATGTATGTATGTATGAGAGCTGCAGGGTGTATGTATGTATGTATGTATGTGAGCGTTGGGTGTATGTATGTATGTATGGAGCTGCAGGGTGTATGTATGTATGAGAGCGGCAGGGTGTATGTATGTATGAGAGCGGCAGGGACCATGTATGTATGAGAGCGGCAGGGTGTATGTATGTATGAGAGCGGCAGGGTGTATGTATGTATGAGAGCGGCAGGGTGTATGTATGTATGAGAGCGGCAGGGTGTATGTATCTATGTATGAGAGCGGCAGGGTGTATGTATGTATGAGAGCGGCAGGGTGTATGTATCTATGTATGAGAGCGGCAGGGTGTATGTATCTATGTATGAGAGCGGCAGGGTGTATGTATGTATGAGAGCGGCAGGGTGTATGTATGTATGAGAGCGGCAGGGTGTATGTATGTATGAGAGCGGCAGGGTGTATGTATCTATGTATGGGAGCGGCAGGGTGTATGTATGTATGAGAGCGGCAGGGTGTATGTATCTATGTATGAGAGCGGCAGGGTGTATGTATGTATGAGAGCGGCAGGGTGTATGTATGTATGAGAGCGGCAGGGTGTATGTATGAAAGCGACAGGGTGTATGTATGTATGAGAGCGGCAGGGACTGGGTGTGTGCATGTATGTATATGTGAGAGTGGCAGGGTGTATGTATGAGAATGGCAGGGACCATGTATGTATGTATGTATGTATGAGAGCGACAGTGACCGGGTGTAAGTATGTATGTATGTATGTATGTATGTATAAGAGCGACCGGGTGTATGTATGTATGTATGTATGAGAGCGACAGGGTGTATGTATGAGAGCGGCAGGGAACAGGTGTATGTATGTATGAGTGGCAGGGTGTATGTATGAGAGCGGCAGGGTGTATGTATGTATGAGAGCGGCAGGGAACAGGTGCATGTATGAGAGCGGCAGGGTGTATGTATGTATGTATGTATGTATGTATGAGAGCGGCCATAATTGAATGGTTGCCGCTCACATGAAGCCACTGCCAGAAATTTTCCAGGGCCACTTTTAGTCTCCAATCCGCCCCTGGCTGTAACAGTACTGGGGCATCAATCAAAGAGCAGCCTTCCCCCCCACCAATGTTCAGCTTCTTCTTGTTAAGGTATGGCACATTGGCACTTGCAGTAGTGGCTGCCTGGGGGAGGGGATTATAATATATTTGTGTATGATATATATATATATATATATATATATATATATATATATATACACACACATGTATATGTATATACACACATGTCTAAAATATCTATCATCTGAAATATACACACAGAAGATTTGGAATGTTTCCTGTTTGCAGCAGGGCCCTCCTTCCTCCATGAATGTCTGTTTTACCCAGTTTGTTCTTGCAGAGTTCTCAACATTTGTAAAACGCAACGGAATCTGCTGCGCTATATAAGAAACTTTAAATAAATAAATAATGCCTCTTTCTTAAGGGTTAATGGGGGGGGGGGGGAGTCAGAAGAGGTTTTGCCTAGGGTGCCAAAAACTCTTGCACCGGCCCTGATCATAAAATTAAATAAAGATGTATACCAAAACATTTCTTACAGTACATCAGTAACTATAAGGTATTTGTATGCCTAGGCTGATGGAATAGACAATTTGATATGTTCCAGGCTGCATTTATAAACTGCCTATTATCCCCACCCAGCTTGTCAAACAGCAAACATGGAAAGCTGAGTCACAGGATTTTTTAGCTGCGATGACTGTAAAGTAAGGAATTTTCAGCCGTTGCAAGCTAAAACAATATCAGCATTGATGGAAAAGAAAAGGGGAGAAAGAGACACAACATTATGGAATGTAGCACTATCATGGCACAAATGACTTAGATGAATACGCCTTTCTGTGCCCTAGCCTAGCTTAAACGTTTAAAACCCATAATACTGTGGTTCCCAAACTGTGTGCTGTGGCACCCTAGGGTGCCTCAGGACAAGTGCAGGGTTGCCCTGGTTTGGTGGTCCAGGACCAATGCAATGTTTGAGGCTGCCAGTAATAACATATGTGGACAAACAAAGGTGGATCCTGTTCCTCACCACAGGGGTTCAGGCAGTTGCACGTATCGTCAGTGTCTTCAAGCGTACACACTGGAGGATATTTAGATTTTGCTGCTCCGACCAATCGGAATTGTGAAAAACAGAAATGTCATCTAATGTGTTAACATTAGTTAGGCACTTTTTTTTTAGACTATAACCCTGTTCATAGCTTAGGGTTAGCACGTGTTGTCATTTGCTTTGTGGCCTCTTCAACAATGTAACTGGTGGGAAATAAACAAGCAAACATTTATATTTTTGTTTGGGTTTGTTCATAAAAGATTAGTGATACATGTGGATTCTTTGACAATTTGGCACTGACTCAGGTTGGTCTACAAAGCACATTTAGGGCCTGATTCTGGTTCAATTTCAAAAGCAAATTTTCTCTCTAATAAGTAGGGCTGATGTAACATGTGCAGAGAGAGTTAGATTTGGGTGAGTTATATTGTCCAAGATATCAATTTGAAGTACACACCCCACCCAAATCTAACTCTCTCTGCACATGTTACATCTACCCCCTCTGCAGTGCACATGGTTTTGTTCATTAACAAACCAAGGGGACGATTCTGGATCACATGCAGTGATATAAATTGGGTCATGGCCCTCTGTACATGTGCAAACCCCAACATCAAAGTTACACATTCAGCAGGCGATTCCAATTCAGAGGAGGAAGGCCTGGGAGCAGTCCGCGGCATAGACGGGGAGTGCGTTTTATGGGTGTTCTCATGACTACACAGATGGGCCGATGCACGCAAATAAAAGTAAACTCTAATGCTTTTTCCTGCCACAGCATGCGAGCGGATGTCTTCATTACATATCCCCTTGCATGGCTACACGGGGAAACAGTGGTGGCGGCCTCTCTGGCCCTCGGTAAGCTGCGATCTTTGCAGCTTACCAAGCCAACCAGAATCAGATCCCAAATGTGCTTTGCAAACCAACCTGAATCACCCACTTTATACAAAGAGCACAAAATAAGACACTTTAAATTTTGCACACATGTATCTAATATTAATTGGACAATGGGTCTTAATAGGTTAAAGACAATTAGATAATTGTGTTCTATTAGTATATATAATACTTGCATTTGCCGGTGACTTTGCTCATTTGGATGTTTGTTATTGCTCAGTGGAACTTAAAGCTGGGAGAACAACTAAAGATGTATCTGTCCAAACTGCCTGGTGGAAACTAAAATCTGGTAATGTATGGGAGCAAATCAATCAATCATTTGCTCCCTAATGCGGGAAAATGGTCAAAACAATTGTTCACATAACTTTGTATTAAATTAATGCACAGGTTCTCAAACTCGGTCCTCAGGACCCCACACAGTGCATGTTTTGCAGGTCACCTGACAAAGGGCCTGATTTTGATCCGCTCGATCCCCAGCACGTTCGCACGAGGAGTCATGTTTTCCTAATAAGCATTTCTGCGCATGTGCATATGCCGGGTCTGAACGGGCATGTGTAAACTGCTATTTCACTGTCCCAGTCACACCTACAAGTGTGGGCAGTGGCGTAGCTACGTTTTGGGCGCCCCCCCGCCGTTAGGGGGGGGGGCGCCCATACCCACCCCCCGCCGCCACCGCCCCGTCAAGCCCCCCCCCCCCCCCCCGGCCGCCCCGCCGCCTATGCTAACCCCCTCCCCCGCAGTCTTACCTATCGCGCTGCGCTGGTCCCGGCGGCTCCGTTCTTCTGCTGAGGACCACCACAAAATGGCCGCCCCCATACAGCAGACAGTTTCAGAGAACAGTGTGCTATATGGGGGCGGCCATTTTGTGGTGGTCCTCATCAGAAGAACGGAGCCGCCGGGACCAGCGTGATACGTAAGTCTGCGGGGATTAGGGGGGGGGGGGGTAACTATAGCACCGCAGACCCCGGCGCCCCCACATGCACAGCGCCCCCCGCGGTGGCGGGGGCTGCGGTGCTATAGTTACTTTCCTGAGTGTGGGCATAAGCCCATGGGAACGTCCAGCCTTTCATGGGTGTTCCCATGAAAACGCTGGGCATTCCCATGGAAATAAGGCAGTGACACGGCTGCCGAGGGGCAGGAAGCTGACATCACCAGGTGTCAGCTGCCCGCCCTCTTCCCGCACAGGGAACACGCAAAGCTACGACACCAGAGAGTGTCTTTGTTTTGCATGTACCTTCCAAATCAGCCGTGCATTCAAATTCGCCAAACGAGGGGGGGGAGATGTCTGTGTGAGTGGCGGGCGGCGTTTAATCCACACGCAACGCTGAGAATTTCACAGCGTTGTGTGTGGACCAGAATAATGCTGGCCACACATCAGATAAACTTTCATTGAACCATCCAACTAGTTGGTTAAATGGAATAAAAAGGGGATTTTTGTAAGAACTTACCGTTCGAATCCCTTTCTCTGAATCCATCCTGGTGACACAGCTCAACCATGGGATGTAGGAGGGTCCAAAGGAGCCAGGCACCTATGCTAAAGCTTTCAGAGAGGCAGGCTCCTCCCTTCTCCATCCCAGCACTCCTCAGTTCAACTTCCAGAGCTCACTAGGATACATTAACTCAATACAATGCCTGAACATATTAATATGCACAATCACATAATAAGAACCATATAACATGACAACAAATGAAACGGCATAACTTACTGAGCTTAAGGGAGGGATCGCTGTGTCACCAGGATGGATTCAGAGAAAGGGATTTGAACGGTAAGTTGTTCCAAAAATCACCTTTTCTCTTTCATCCATCCTGGTGACGCAGCTCAACCATGGGACGATCAAGAGCCAGTCCTTTGGGAGGGTATGCTCAGGCCGCAGTTCTCATCACTGCTCACCCAAATGAAGCGTCCTCCGACACAAACTCATGAAACCTGGTGAAAGTGTGAACAGAGGTAGCCCTGCATACTTGCTCCGCCGTAGCTCTGTGGTGAACAGCCCAAGAGGCAGCAACCGACCTCGTGGTATGAGCATTAATTCTGGAGGGCACTGGTCTGCCCACTTTAGTGTAGGCAAGATAAATAACCAACCTTAACCATCTAGCAATTGTCTGCTTAGAAGCTGGCCAGCCTCCTTTATGTACATCATACAAAACCAATAACTCCTTCACTCTGTCCACATAAATGCGCAAAGCGCGAACAACATCCAATTTTTCTAGTTGGTCCCTACTCCTGGCCTCCTCTGGAGGACTAAACACCAGAATCACAATTTCCTGGTTTAAATGAAAGGTGGATACCACCTTAGGCAAAAACTTCGGAACTGTTCTCAACACTATCATCATGGAAAACCAGAAACGGAGACTAGCAAGACAAGGCCCCCAATTCAGATACACGTCTTGCAGACACGATCGCCAACAAAAACATCAGTTTCCAAGTCAGAAACGTAACGGTTCAAAAGGTGGTTTCTGCAGAACAGATAACACCAGAGATAAATACCAAGGTGCCACAGGTTGTCTATAGGGAGGCTTAAGATGGGTAACCCCCTGGAGGAAGGTTTGTACCTCTGATAACAAGGCCACCTTTTTTTGAAAGAATATAGACAAGGCCGACAACTGCACCTTCAACGATTGAAGGCTTAAGCCCTTGGAAAATCCATCCTGGAGAAACTCCAGAAGTCTTGAAACTTTAAATCTAGATGTGTGAACTCTTTGTCTTTCACACCACCTAATGTAAGTCTTCCAAACTCAATAATAATTAGCTGCAGAAACTGGTTTCCTTGCACTAATCATGGTTTGCTTTACTGCGTCCGAGAATCCCTTATTTTTTAAGATGGAGGTTTCAAGAGCCAGGCCGTCAAATTGAGTCGAGCTAGGTCCTGATGAAGGAAGGGAACTTGCTTGAGTAGGTCTGGTCGAAGTGGAAGATGCCACAATGCTGTCAATAAGCTCAGAATGTTGAAGGTACCAAGATCTACTGGGCCAATCCGGAGGTATTAGAATGACGGCTGCTCCTTGCGTCCTCACTCTCTTGAGGACCCGTGCTAGCATGTGGAATGGTGGGAAGACATATGCGATGTTGAAGATCCAGGGCACTGTCATGGCATCCACCGCCCATGCCAACGGATCCCTGGTTTTCGCACAGAACCTGAAGACCTGACAATTGTGTCTGGAGGCCATTAAATCCACCTCCGGGAGCCACAATTTCTTGGAACACCTCCGGATGTAATGCCCAAATCTGCTTCCACATTCCGGATCCCCAGAATGAATCCAGCTGATAAAGCCAGAATATTGGTCTCTGCCCACTTAAATATCCGAGACACTTCCTGCATCACCATCCTGCTGCGAGTGCCTCCCTGGCGGTTCAGATAAGTCACAACCGTGGCATTGTCTGATAGGATTTAAATAGGAGATCCTTTCAGAAACTCCTCCACCTGCCGAAGCATCTCCCAGACTGCACGTAGCTCCAGGACATTGATCATCATAGACGACTCCACACTGGACCATAGGCCCTGCAACCTCAGGTTCAGGGTTACTGCGCCCCAGCCCCTGAGACTGGCGTCTGTTGTGACCACCAACCAGTCCCATGACTGAAGGGAGCACCCTAATTGGAGGGATTTTACACCAGTCTACCACAGTAAAGAATTCCGAGTTTGTTGAGTCAAGAGAACCCTTTCTTGTTTCATGGACTTCAGATTCCCTGACCAACATGCCAAGATGTTACATTGGAACGGTCTCGAATGAAACCTTGCGTACTAAAGGGTCTCGAAGGTCGCCACATCTTGCCCAACAGTTTCAAACAATGCCATACTGGAGGACCGGGCGACTGCAGAATGATCAATACCAACTGACAAATGTCTCTGGCCTTCGATTCTGGAAGAAATACACGTTGAAGATGTGTATCCAAAATGACTCCCAAAAACTGAAGCCTCTGAGTGGGACACAGCTAGGACTTTGGCAGATTTAATATCCACCCATAGCTCTGCTGAAAATGAATTGCAGCTGACAGGTTCTCCTGTAGCTTCTCTGCTGACTCCTCTTTGAACAAAAGATCATCCAAATACGGAATGATTACAATACCCCGGAGTCTGAGCGCTGCTGCCATGACCGCCATTATCTTCGCGAACACCCTTGGGGCTGTCGCCAGCCCAAAGGGGAGGGCACAAAATTGCAGAGGTAAATCGTTTATCACGAAACATAGCAAAGACTGATTTTCTTTGCATATAGGTATGTACAAATAGGCATCTTGAATGTCCACAGACGCTAGGAGTTCTCCTGGTTCCAAACTCAGAAGAACTGTTCTCAGAGATTCCATTCTGAAGTGGTTCACCCACAAGTGAAGATTCAGTGACTTCATGTTCAGGATTGGCCTGAACGAGCCATCTGGTTTGGGCACCCCCTCTAAGGGAGGGACGAAAGCATGAGCGAAAGGCAGCAAACCTAGACGTTCCTCGTTTGGCTGCTGATGTGGGAAGAAAGGTACTCTTCCCCCTGTGGCCTGCTTGATGAGGGATTCTAATTCTAAGCCAAAAAGCAATTCCCCTTTAAAAGCTAGTGTTTCAAGAGACTTCTTGGACTCGTTATCGGCATCCCATGCCTTAAGCCATAAGGCCCTCCTGGCCGTCACAGAAATGGCCGACACCTTAAAGGCCATCTTAACTCCTTCTTCTCCAGCCTCACAAGTGTATTCAGCTGCCACGTTTAACTTATCTGCCAAGGCAAATGCTTCTGAATCCAGCTGAAGCAGTGAACACAGGTTATTTGCCCAAGCCATCATGGCCTTGGAGACCCAGGCTGAAGCAATAATGGGTCTCAGAGTGAAACCAACACCAACTGCCTTTAAAAAACCCTCTAATTTTTTATCCACAAGGTCCTTAAATGCAGCACCCCCTTGCACAGGCAAAGCAGTTGCTTTAGACAGCCACAATTTAACATGCTCTTCTGTGATGGGGTACAGGTTTAAAAACCTTGGGCGAAATGTAATAGGGTGTGATTTTTTAGACATGTGCGATTTTTGGTCAAAAACGGCCGAAATCGCACATTTTCCGAAAATCGCACATTTAATAGGTTGAAAATCGCGGTAAAAAATCGCACTTTTTACCGCGAAATCGCACTTTTAGAAGTGCGATTTTTAGTCACATTTCAATTCGCATCCAGATGTTTTCCCATTATAAAGTATACAACTCGCAAATGTAATAGGGTGCGATTTTTGGTCAATGTTACCAAAAATCGCAAAAAAAATAGACCAGGTTCTGACAGGCGAATTTGACAGAACCATGCACAGATCATTGAGATCTGTGCATGGTTCTGTAAATAAAAATGTGTAAAAGTGTTTTTATAAAAAAAAAAACGGCGTGGGGTCCCCCCTCCTAAGCATAACCAGCCCCGGGCTCATTGAGCCGGACCTGGTTCCAAAAATACGGGGGGACAAAAAGCATAGGGGTCCCCCGTATTTCTGAAACCAGCCCCGGACTCTTGGACCGGTCCTGGTTCCAAAAATACGGGGGACAAAAAATCTGGGGGTCCCCCGTATTTTGAAACCAGCACCGGGCTCCAACAGCCCGCGGTGTCATGCCACAGCCGGGGGACACTTTTTATACAAGGTCCCCCGGCCAAAACATGAGCACCGTGGCTGGTCAGCCTTGGACGGGGTACCTGGAGGAGTGGGGACCCCCCCAATAAAGGGGTCCCCCCCCCCCAGGCTTCACCCGTCCAGGGCTGAAGCCCGGGGCTGTCACCGGCGTCCGTGGCCAGTGGACGCCGGCCTGATAGGGTTAAATCCATCATACATATCATTACATTGCTTTTTACCGGCGAACTACAAGTGCCAGCAGACCTCCCCCGCATGCTGGGACTTGGAGAACCACAAGTCCCAGCATGCAGGGCATTAATGGGCCCGCTGGGACTTGTAGTCCACCTGTAAAAAGAATGTTTATAAAAAACACACACACAGAGAAGTACAAGTTTATTACACACACACACCTCAATTTTACACCAGCATACTTACCATTCCTGGATCCAGCGCTGGTCTGGCTGCTTTACAGCCGGCTCCCCCCGCACTGACAGGCAGCGGGTTAGAACCGGCTTTCTCCGTTGCCTGTCACCGGCTTTCTCCGTAGCTTCTGTAGCTCTGTCCCAGTGCTACAGAGGCTGAGAGCGCGATTGGCTGAGCTACAGTATGCGTCTCCATGGAGACGCATAGCTCAGCCAATCAGGACTGAGCTATGCGTCTCCATGGAGACGCATACTGTAGCTCAGCCAATCACGCTCTCAGCCTCTGTAGCACTGGGACAGAGCTACAGAAGCTACGGAGAAAGCCGGTGACAGGCAACGGAGAAAGCCGGTTCTAACCCGCTGCCTGTCAGTGCGGGGGGAGCCGGCTGTAAAGCAGCCAGACCAGCGCTGGATCCAGGAATGGTAAGTATGCTGGTGTAAAATTGAGGTGTGTGTGTGTAATAAACTTGTACTTCTCTGTGTGTGTGTTTTTTATAAACATTCTTTTTACAGGTGGACTACAAGTCCCAGCGGGCCCATTAATGCCCTGCATGCTGGGACTTGTGGTTCTCCAAGTCCCAGCATGCGGGGGAGGTCTGCTGGCACTTGTAGTTCGCCGGTAAAAAGCAATGTAATGATATGTATGATGGATTTAACCCTATCAGGCCGGCGTCCACTGGCCACGGACGCCGGTGACAGCCCCGGGCTTCAGCCCTGGACGGGTGAAGCCTGGGGGGGGGGGACCCCTTTATTGGGGGGGTCCCCACTCCTCCAGGTACCCCGTCCAAGGCTGACCAGCCACGGTGCTCATGTTTTGGCCGGGGGACCTTGTATAAAAAGTGTCCCCCGGCTGTGGCATGACACCGCGGGCTGTTGGAGCCCGGTGCTGGTTTCAAAATAGGGGGGACCCCCAGATTTTTTGTCCCCCGTATTTTTGGAACCAGGACCGGCTCAATGAGCCCGGGGCTGGTTATGCTTAGGAGGGGGGACCCCACGCCGTTTTTTTTTTAACTTTTTTTTTTTTGCACAAAAGCGCATTTATAAAAATGCGCACATTTTCATGACTGAAAATGCGCACATTTTCATGACTAAAAATCGCGGCAAATCGCGGCAAATCGCATTTTTTTGCCGCTAATTCGCATCTCATTACATATGCGAATTCGCGGCAAAAAATGCGATTTTTAAAGGTGCGATTTGGTGCGATTTTTTTTTAGTCTAAAAATCGCACCCTATTACATTTCGCCCCTTGTCTCTATTACCAGGCATTTTCCACGCCCCTCCCAGCAATTCTTGCATGCTTTCATCTGAAGGAAAAGTAACTGGGTCTCTTAGACACTCCTTGTTGGGGAGCCTTATCCACCTCAGATTCAATGCCTGCTTAACAGCCAAAATCAAATCATCAATACCAGGGACAGAGGATTCAGGCTCTTCCCTCTGTTCCCAAAACATCTCTTCAACACACTCTCCTTCTTCTTCAGAGTCTACAGGAAGGGGTGGTGTGGATAAGGGGTGTCTGGGAGAAACCTCAGACTCCTTGTTAAACGGGTGATTATCCATGCTAATACAATTTTTCTTGGTACCAGCTGTTTTTAATATTGCTATTCAGTAAATCCATTTGATTGCTTTTTAACATTTATTGTATTTATTTTACTTTATTAAATCTGAGCAATACTTTTACACCTGTTGCATGTTCTTGGTCGAATAGCTGCAGCTAAAATGGTACTCTTACCCAAGCTAATGTATCTTTTTCATACTATACCTCAGTCCTTCCCATCTGTGATTTGTAACAAATTCAATAAGTTGCTGTCATCTTATATTTGAAGAGGTGCTAAATCCAAAATAGCGAAAACCACTTTATCATATAATAAAAATGACGGCGGCCTAGCATACCTAAACTCAGGGCCGATGCTAGGGTTTCCGGCGCCCTCCTGCAAACCATACATTTTGCACCCTTTCACATTGCCATTGCAACAAGCTGCAGCCCGATTGTGGGAGCATATGCAACATGCGATCCTATGGAGGATCTCGGGTGCATGTACATGTATGCATACACCATCTCAGTGCTGTGTCCACAAAATGTTGCAGGCACTAAAGGTGCCCATACAGACTGCAAGAATCGCATACGTTATGGGCAGTGGCGTAGCTACGTTTTGGGCGCCCCCCGCCGTTAGGGGTGGCACCCACCCCCCCCGCCAAGCACCCCTACCCCGCTGCCCATGCAAACCCCCCCTTAATCCCCCACAGCCTTACCTATTGCGCTGGTCCCGGCGGCTCCGTTCTTCTGCTGAAGACCACCAGAAAATGGCTGCCCCCATACAACAGACAGTTTCAGAGAACTGTGTGCTATATGGGGGCGGACATTTTGTGGTGGTCCTCAGCAGAAGAACGGAGCCGCCGGGACCAGCGCAATAGGTAAGTCTGCGGGGGATTGAGGGGGGGTTTAACTATAGCACCGCAGCCCCCGGCGCCCCCACATGCACAGCGCCCCCCCCCCCCCCCGCGGTGGCGGGGGTTGCGGTGCTATAGTTACGCCGCTGGTTATGGGCTAGATCGCATCGCACAGCATGCATGCAATGTGTGTGTGATGCAATCCGAAAGCAGTACAAAAAGTATGTGCAGCACATACTTTTTGTACTGTGCGATGCCTGCAGGAGTGCACATCGCACCGCACGCTGCTATTTCAGCGTGTATGGCCACCTTTAGGCACATAACCCAGCCCATTATTTAAAAGGTTTCTAAATTAATATAAAAAAAATCTACAATTATAAAAAAAATTGTTATAAACATGTATAATAAAAGACTCACTGTTGTTTTGCTGTTTAACTCTTGTGCAGTCCCTCCTCTATCTGCGTAGGCAGGACGCTGAGGACACCATTACACCCCTCTTGTGACTGAGGGGGAAAGGAGGGGAGAGAAGGAGGAGATGGGAGAAGAGGGGAGGAGATAGAGGGGGCGGAGTGTTGAGGACTGGCAGTGGCACAGCACACTGAGAAGAGGGAAGGAAGGGTGGCGCTGCTGCCTGTTCATCATTTGTTTGACAGCGGACAGGCGCAAGGAGCAATGGGTGGGGTTGGATCCGGACATGACATGTCATCCAGGCATTCACAGACAGCGCTACATGCCTCAGCGCAAGTGTCCGTGGGGAAGAGGGGGCAGGTCGCAGGAGGACAGTGTGTGCGCGGTGCAGGGAGCAGCTATTTATACTGCCGCCCGCCAGCTGTCAGACAGGCACTGCAGGAGGCAGTGACAGTGAGGGCTGAGGCAGCTTTAGCAGAGCAGGGAGGGAGACAGCGCCTTTTCAGCATGGCGCCTCCCTGCTTTGCAGGAGCTGCTGAGTGGGTAGCGCCGGCCCTGCCTAAACTTAGAAAAATATCACTCAGCTTGTATTGTTAATGGGTGGCGATTGAAACAGCTATTCTGTATCCTTTTGATCTCCCCAAATTACTTAGATTTCCCCCGGCTTCTACCACATCTAAAATGAATACCTGTAAAGCTGTCCACATGACACTTCTTGTGTGGCGCAGGTTAGTCTCCTCTAGTAAGTAACAAGACATTGGTTCCTCCAGCACACTGAATAATATTAGTAACCAATCTTGAACACTACATGATAATAGAATTCAGAGATATTGGTTACATATACCTGCGCAGGTGTATGACATGCCCCCACGCCGCGTCAAGGCTTCTCTGTATATTGGGGGTCCCTAGCGCTATATCTAGGTGCAGGGTGTGGCACCCCATCTACCACTATCTGTATGTATGTTGTGAGAGGCAGAGAGGAGCGTGGCGAGCGCAGCGAGCCCCGCGAGGGGACGTGGATACCTGTGAAGCCCGCGTAGGGCCACGTTTACCTGTGAAGGTATCCGCGTCCGCTCGCCACGCTTCGGGCTCGGTGGCTCGCTGCGCTCGCCACACTATTCTATTCTCAACTCCACGCCGACGTGGATAGTGGGGGTATGAAAAGGTCGGAGGACGCGTACCGCCGCCCCTCGCGGGCTCGCTGCGCTCGCCACGCTTCGGGTTGGCGTGGATCGTGGGGTGGCGTAACAAATTTGGGGGGACATTTAAGTTTTAATTGTGCCTATTTGGGCTCTGTAGCCCATTTAACATTGATTCCTATGGCCAAATCGCGGCCATTGAAGCATTGAATGTAAAATTGCGGGCAGCACTAAATTTAACATTGAATCCTATGGGAAATCGCGGTGATCGCGGGCATCGCGTCGCGGCCGTTAATGTACTGGCCGCGATGCCCGCGATCACCGCGATTTCTTTACCCACGACGCCCGCGATGGAGATCGTGGGCGCCCAACTAAGTAAAGAGTACCGAACTAATGACTGTATCCCGGTATTAAGGGTATCCACCACGTGGGTAGGGGTAGGGCTAGAATACCGTACGTCCCAATCAGGGAAAGAGCGTCTCCTCCTCTCTGTTATAATAGATGGCTTAGGAAGAATGACCAAGGGTACAATTATGTAGTCCCAACGTCATCCATACATCCGTGTTCATATATGTGAATGGAAATAAAACATATGTGGTGTAATACTGATAAAATAATATTTGCATAGTTCTCCACCTTTTCCGGTAACTCTTCTTTCCCACTGAGGATTTCCAGCATTACTTACCTTTGTTTTTACTTATACTTGTCATCTTTTTATATGCAAATAAATGTTATCAGTATTACACCACATATGTTTTATTTCCATTCACATATATGAACACGGATGTATGGATGACGTTGGGACTACATAATTGTACCCTTGGTTATTCTTCCTAAGCCATCTATTATAACGGAGAAGAGGAGACGCCTTTTCCCTGATACGGATTTACGGTATTCTAGGGGTATCCTACCCCTACCCACTTGGTGGATACCCTTAATATCTATGAATGAGATTATGCATGTTCTGATCCATTTAGAAATGGAGAAGAGGAGACGATAATCCCATATCAAGGATGTTCATTTTCTATTTTCCCTGTTCCCTGTTAGCGCCTTTTGTGTTTTCCAATAGCACAAACTTTCTTGTTGATACCTTCCTACTTCTTGTTTTCTCCTTTCCATAACTTACTATTGTCAAAACAAACACCTAGCTTAGGAGAAAACAGTAGTTCACATACCCATTGCAGCTCCACGCCAGTCTGTCTTCTCTTTGCAGACTGGACCCTTTTTCTTGTTTGGCTTGGCGATTCTTCAGTGCTGCAGTCTTCTGTTCCAGAGTTTTAATGCTAAATGTATTCTAAAAAATACCACAAGAAGTCAGTTATTGACACATTCCTTAAGTATCCTAACTGTCCCTTCCTACTTCTTGTATTCTCCTTTCCCTAACTTACTGTTGTCAAAACAAAGACCTAGCTTAGGAGGAAACAGTAGTTCACATACCCATTGCAGCATGAGTACTATGAAACCTATTAAATAAAAATGACAGTTCTAAAACAAATCAAGATTTTACCTTTATGTTATGCTTGGTCCTCCTTTTGTACTTTCTCTAGCTTCGTTGGGGCTCTGCCTGCGTGGTCCTCCTTTTGGGCTCTGCCCGCCTGGTCCACTTTTGAGCTCTGCCCGCCTGGTCCGCCTTTTGGGCTCTGCCCGCCTGGTCCCCCTTTTGGGCTCTGCCCGTCTGGTCCCCCTTTTGAGCTCTGCCCGCCTGGTCCGCCTTTTGGGCTCTGCCCGCCTGGTCCGCCTTTTGGGCTCTGCCCGTCTGGTCCCCCTTTTGGGCTCTGCCTGCCTGGTCTGCCTTTTGGGCTCTAACCACCTTGACCTTGAGAGCATTGCCCATCTGGTCCGCCTTTTTGGGCTCTGACCACCTTGACCTTTGGAGCTTTGCCTGCCTGGTCCTTCTGCTGGGTTGTGTCCGACATCTCTTTTACAACTCTCCAGGCATGCTCCTATTGGGCTCTTCCCGGCTTGTCCTTTGGGCCTCTGGCCACCTGCTGATAATGTTTAGGTCTGACCACCTGCTCCTTCTGCTGTGCTGTGTCCGAGTTCTTGTGCATGACTCTCAAAGCATGCTGTAGCTGTGATCCGTCCTCCTTTTCCTTTGTTGCTCTGACCACATTAAACTCCTTTGTGGTTCCTGGTTTCCTGCAGCTGCCTGCTCCTCCTGTCGTGCTCTGGCCTGCTTCTGCTGTGCTGTCTCCCACATCTTTATCAGAACATGCTCACCTGCATCTCCTATTGGGCTCTCTTGTCCGCTTGCTCCTTCTGGTGGGCTATGGCCACTTGGTTCTCCTTCTGTGCTATGTTCCACATTTTATTGCTTTCTCTCTCCCACCTCAATTTCTCTGCTCTGGCCAGCTCCTGGGCTCTTTTACAATTCTCCTCCTCCTGTGCTTCTTGCCGTATCTGGTGCTGTGCGGTGTCCCACCTCAGCTCATCATGGGCTCTGGCCTGCATAAAATGGTACTGCTCTCTTGACTGCTCCATTTGATCCGGTCTTTGATGCATGCTTTGTGAAATTGCTAATCTTCTTTGATATTCCATTTTAGCTGACTCTTGTCGAGCATACCATTCAGGATCAATGGGTGATGTTGATTGTGCACTTTGTTCTGTTCTCTCAACTTGTGTGCCTGAAGATATTCTTTCTCCCTTCAGCAGCTGAAGGTTTGTACAGATCATGCTGGTATTGGCATTGCACTGCTGTTGCCACCTTAGCATGCTGTGAAGAGTCTGCTGCATCTGCTGCCATTGGACCGGGATTCATTCAGCTGTGTACTCAATTGTTGCAGATTCAACTGTTCTTCCCTCGGTTGATTCTGTGTTGTGGTCATCGGATCAATCTTCTGCTGCATGGTCTGGCAATGTCCCACCACAGACAAATTTGCGGCTGCAAGTTCATCGTAGTATCGACCAATTGATACCATTGCTTCTGTTTATTGTGTTCATCTGGCTGATGTTATGATGGGTGCAGAGTGATGAATTACCTAATTAATGAGTGTGTAGGTTTCTTTATCTGTGAGGTTTGGTCCCCTGTGGCAGGAGTCTTCTCTGGAGTCAGCTTTGTGGTCTGTCTGTGATGGTTGTTGGACATCTTCAGTCTGTCTCTGCGCTGATTGTTCTTCCTGTGAAGAGAGAGAAAATGGTACTTATGTAATATCTGGGCTCCCGTTTTTCTTATGAGACCGCGTCCCCTCGCGGGGCTCGCTGCGCTCGCCATGCTTCGGGCACGGTGGCTCGCTGCGCTCGCCACACTATATAAAATCAACTCCATGCGTAGTTGGATAGTAGAGGTATGAAAAAATGGGGTGCATTTAACATGGGAGCCCAGATAATACATAAGTACCGAGAAAATCTACTTCTTTCTTCTTGGGACATTGGTGAACCCAAAGCTTCAATCTGTCTTGACGCTGAGAAATCAAATAGGTTATACAATCAAAAAGATTAATGAAAATCTACTATTTTACTATAAGTGATAATTTGTCCTTGTGACTGTTTTAATATACAAATCCAGTTTACAAGTGATATTTCACTACTATGCCATTATATATATATATATATATATATATATATATATATATATACATACATACATACGTACATACATATACACATACATACACACACACACACACACACACATATATATATATATATACACATATACACACACACACAGCCCAGTACAGACACTACTACACCATGTAATAAAAGTGAAATTTTGTCCTATTCTCTTTCTATAAAAATCCAGATTACAAGTGAAGATAGGGATCTTTTACATACAAGCGTATTGAATACCGGCCAAATCAACTCTAAAAATTTAAATTTAAATGAATTACTAATTTATATTTAATAAAAAAAACAACACAATTTTCGCTGTACGCTCATTTATGTTCCAGCATAACTCCGCAATTACTGCAGAAATATACACTAATCATAGTACACATATTACTTGCCCCCACAGTGTTTGTTCCCAGATTGTAACACACCACTACCACTGATGTAGCAGCACAGAGTATTACAGCACAACTCTGGAAAGACTGGAGCAATTGACACAAAGCATGGTACACATCAATTACAATCTGAACAAATACTGTAGGGGGAAACACCCCGGGCACTCCTAGGGGTGGGGCAGCAGCACAGACTATATCAGGACATTCATGATATGTCAGTGATGCATAGTTGCCTAAGCTCCTGCATTCTGCAGGAGACTCCCTTAAATAGCAGCAATCTCCCTCCCTGCCTCATTAGTCTACCAATCTGCCTCATGTCACCTAGCCCACAGAGCACTGTTTTTTTGTGAAAAAAGGAATGAGAGCTAGATACAGAATCATCAGCACCATTTCCCAGCACGTTACCAAGTATAGTAGCTCTTACTAACTGCTTTGGGGCTCATCTACATTTGTATTTAAGTCATTTTACAAGATTCCTCTCAGATGTAGCCGTACACACCCACGCTTCTGGGTGCCACGTTCACAATCTCTTTTCACAATCTCTCCATATATGGAACTAGACATGCCCTTTGGGAGGAGCATGACATGCCCCCTCAATGGGCAATTGTGCAAAATTTTAATACCAACTATAATATCCCTGAAACTAGTTTTCAAAAGTAGGCAAGTATGCAGTGATGACAGGGCTGCATGTGAAAGAATATTTACACGAGCAGGAGAATGGAGATTGCACAAACCGACAATCAGAGTTATACCCCTTTCACTTAAGGGAGGGAGAAACAGCCAAACACTAGAGAGTGGGCAGCTGTTCACAGAAAGGATTCCTTGTGGGAGGCACACTTTTATATTATACGAGATAATGAATAAGATAAAACATAGCTTTTAATTCCAATTATTTAAAATATTGGCTCACATAACACATAATAGACAGTTACTATTGAACATATTTGATAAACAATTAATGCTTATAGGGTTGTGATCAAAGATTTGTTGCCACTGAATACTTGGAAGTATTTCCGTCTGGGCAGTGGCAGTTAGTGGTGTTTTTAAATTAGTGCATACACTGTTGGTGTATGACCGGTTTGTGTCCTTAGATAGGACAACCAATGACAAGTCCAGCTTATTAACAATTTGTGATTAAAGTGCTGATCAAAACGTAGTTAATGCTGTATAATACAATGCAAATAATCACAAAAAGTACCCGTTAGGGGTAATAAATGGTAATGGGGTTGGGAAGCCCTTGTTTAAAGTAGTATGGCGTGTCAGGTATCCTTCTTTATCAAATATGTTCAATAGTAACTGTCTATTATGTGTTATGTGAGCCAATATTTTAAATAATTGGAATTAAAAGCTATGTTTTATCTTATTCATTATCTCGTATAATATAAAAGTGTGCCTCCCACAAGGAATCCTTTCTGTGAACAGCTGCCCACTCTCTAGTGTTTGGCTGTTTCTCCCTCCCTTAAGTATCCTGGTACTTGATTCCTGAGGGCACCTCCAACATAAGTAACTATCGTACGTTATCGATATTAAACTAGATCACGTTGGTTTTTTATTAAATATCTAGCTCTATCTTTGGTTTTTGTCCTGTGCATGATACAAATCCCCTTTGCTACCTGCTTATACCCCTTTCACACTGCAGCTCTAAAACGGTATATTGCTGATTTTTTAGCTTTTTAAAACAGAGCTGCAGTGTGAAAGCACCAGTTTTAAATTACCAGTTCAAGAAAACCAGTAATTGAAAACGGGTAAAAAGAAGGATCCTACATGGTTATATGTGCAGTGTGAATGGGTCTGAACCGGTATATTGGATGGCACACTGGTGTGTCCCCCCCCCCCCCTTGCCAGCGCTCCCCCTCCCCTCGTACTAAGTTGTACATCTCCCGTTCCCCCCTCCCCTGTATCTGTCAGCGGGAATCATGCTGGGGAGTCAGCGGGGTCTGCTAGGTGAATGGGAAGTGTGTAGTGGGGTCCATTAGGCGAATGGGAAGTCCGCGGCGGGGTCCCTGTGGCAGATGGGAACTAGTGGCGCTCTAGTCTCATATATCTCAGTCTTAAAGAGACCCAATAAAAAAAAATGCATTTTATGACAATATCCCCCATCGTCCTCTCAATATATGATATCTCTCAAACTTTCCAACAAGACAATGTTGGAAAGATTGAGAGATCAGCCCTCCCACAAAACAAACCTATACCTAAAACATTGTCCAAAAAGAAAAAACGTAGAGTGGGCATTTATCACCAATTTTAGTACACAATACAAAACACTGGAAAAATCAATATATAAATATTGGGACATTTTAAAACGAGATACAGTTATTGGCACTAGTATACCCATGAAACCATCCTCTATCGCAAAGCGCCCAACTTGGGCAACACCCTCACAAGAAGAATCCATCTGATAAATCCCATCAGAAGAGGGATATGCAGTGTGGGTTTCCACAGATGCGGTTCATGCCCGGCATGTATAAATATACCAAGTGACAACAGGAAAATAGAAGGGGTTAAAATAAATGGTGTTGAGAAAATTGTAAAATAATTTATTACGTGCAATACAAAGAACGTCATCTATTTGTTTGAATGTACATGTAACTTATTCTATGTAGGACGCACTTCTCGTCCATTGAAAACTCGCATTGGGAGAACACCTTAGAAACATAAAAAAGGGGATGGAAACACATTCCCTTGCCCAACATTTAAAGTACATCATAATTGTTCCCCTATACACATAAAAAGATTTGGTACTCTTTACCTAGAAGGGCGCCAGCGTTTGAAATCGCGGTCGTCGGGGGTAAAAATCGCGGTCATCGCGGTCATCGCGGGTAAATCGGGATGACCGCGATGCCCGCGATTTTCCCATAGGGAACAATGTTAAAACGGCAGATTGACCGCGATTTTACTGTTAAATGCCTCAATGGACCCGATTTGGGGCCAAATAGGCCAAATTAACCCTGAAATGTCCCCCCCAATTTTTAACGCCACCCCACGATCCACGCCAACCCGAAGCGTGGCGAGCGCAGCGAGCCCGCGAGGGGCGGCGGTACGCGTCCTCCGACCTTTTCATGCCCTACTATCCACTAGGGCGTGGTGTGAGAATATAATAGTGTGGCGAGCGCAGCGAGCCACCGAGCCCGAAGCGTGGCGAGCGCAGCGAGCCCCGCGAGGGGACGCGGATACCTTCACAGTTATGCGCGTCCCCTCGCGGGCTTCACAGGTGTCCGTGGCGAGGCGGACACCTGTGAAGCCCGCGAGGGGACGCGTCTACCTGTGAAGGTATCCGCGTCCGCTCGCCACGCTTCGGGCTCGCCACACTATTATATTCTCACACCACGCCCTAGTGGATAGTAGGGCATGAAAAGGTCGGAGGACGCGTACCGCCGCCCCTCGCGGGCTCGCTGCGCTCGCCGCGCTTCGGGTTGGCGTGGATCGTGGGGTGGCGTTAAAAATTGGGGGGGACATTTAAGGGTTAATGGGCTCTGTGGCCCATTTAACATTGATTCCTATGGCCAAATCGGGTGGATTGAGCCATTTAACAGTAAAATCGGGTCCATCGCGCCTTTTAACATTGATTCCTATGGGAAATCGGGAGCATCGCGTCGCGGGCATCGCGTCGCGGGCATCGCGGGTACATTTATGGCCGGCCGCGACGCGACCGACGCGATTTTCATGTTTAACATTGGTTTCAATGGGAAATCGCGGGCATCGCGTCGGTCGCGTCGCGGCCATACATAAATGTACCCGCGATGCCCGCGACGGGCGCCCTTCTAGGTAAAGAGTACCAAAGATTTTTAGGTTTTAAACATGGAAGGAGGTAGGAGAAGAAGGGATATAGATGCACAACAACCCAGAATGGAAATTAAAATTATTCATGAATTAAGCACTCTCAAACTGCATGGGTTAAATGCGGACTTTGAGTTGAATTGGTTTTTATGAGTTGCTATGGTTACCGCAAAACTTCTGGGTACGGACGTCATATGTATTACGAACTTCCGGTTATGACGCCCACATACGAGACGGACAGGGATGAAGGCGTTCCTCTGTGGGTATATAAGGACAACTAGGACAAACCGGAACACAAACTAGAAGAGTCTTGAAAAAGACCTATCATAGGTTGAAATGCGACGGCGTTCCCCTGCTAGGAATGACGTTTGTATGCTGCTTTGCCCGATGACTGTAAACCAGACTACTGGCTGCCCGGGCTGCTGCCCTGCTTCACTTAGTCGCTTTTGGACTGTTCTTTAACCAGACAGTTCCAACAACTCTGGTAAATAACAGCTGTCACCCACACTGGGGAGACTTTCTGTGTTTGTGTGCCAATTTTATACTTGTTATTTGCCTTATGTGATAGATTTATTGTATTAGGGATTCTGTATATTAAAAACTGTAATACACTATAACAATAATTTTTGATTCATATGGACCAATAATGTGGATACTTATCTGATACTACTACAGTGAAATATCCTAGGACCTCCCAATACCAACAGGGACTGAATATTTATAAAGGTACGTGCTGGTGAAGGGTTCAAACACTTTTTTTCGGCAATCACCTGTTTCTAGGAGTGCTGAAGAACACTCCCGTTTGTAATCTATCACAGGCACTGCATCTGCGCAGATTTGGATATATCCAGTACTATTTTTCTGGAAAAATAGGTTCAGGAACTCCACATCTGGGGGAGGATCAATTAAATAAAAAAAAACATATATAATAGAGAGAGGGAGGGAGAGATAGATGTATATATTGTATTTAGAAACAAAGGCACTCACAGGTGACTTTAAAATAAAACTTATCTTATGGAAAGTACATTTTCAGTTCCTAATGATGTCATATTTAATTAGAGGTTCAGGAACTGAGTTTCTGCTGGTTCCTGCTGAAAAATAGCACTGGATATATCTTATCTATTACCAATACAAATCAGTGACACAGCATAAACTTGAAAATCCATAAAGCAAGGCATGACTGTTTTTAGTAAAAACAAAGAAACCAGATTTTTAAACCCTTTGCAATAAACCATGCAGAAAAAAAAACCACACGAAAACATTTACACACAATACATTATGCACTACATAGAAAACTCAAAATCAATACTAAAAAAGAACATTAAAATAAAGGAAGATGTATACATAGAAGATTGTATATTTAAACAGCTAGTGGGAACTACAAGTAGCGCAACGTGTGTAAAAACCATGTGTACAGCATGCTAGGGTTAGTGTGTGTGAAGAAATGGAGGAGGGTCCCAGAGATTACCCTGTGGTGTGAGGGAGCTGTTTAGAGAAGGAGAACTAGGGGTGTAGGGGTGCGAGAGTACGGAGTTGGGTCCCAGAAACTACCCTGTGGTGCTAAGGAGCTGTTTGGAGATGGATGGGGAGGTGAAGGGGGGTGCAAGGGCACAGAGGTGGGTTCTGGAGTCTACCCTGTGGAGTTAGGTAGTAGTTTGAGGTGTGCGAGGGAAAGGAGGTGGGTCCCAGAGATTACCCTGAGGTGTTGGATAGCTGTTTAGAGAATGAGAAGTGGAGGGTGGAAGACAAGAAAAAGGACATTATGTGGAAGGAGAGATATAAAAAGACAAGGAGTTCAGTGCTTACTTTTTTTAAGAAGAGAAAAAGAAATGGATTCCTTTCCAGATGGGTCTCCTTCCCATTGTCGGCACAACTCTCCTCCCGGTCACTTGAGTCCAAAAAATCTGATTTGCTATTCAAAAATCACCACCAGCAAAGAGCTAATACCAAGAAACCGACCAAAACTTAGGCAGCCAGGTAGCAATCACAGGGTAATGGCGCCTAAGCTAGGGAGGATCATGGTTTTTATTGTCTATGCAAAAGAGCGGGAAAATAACTCATCCTTCTCCCAAAAATGTCTATTTCATTGGAAAGCTTGTGGCACCACAATACATCAGGCCTTTCTGAATAGTTTATTTAAATCATGCAGTGGTGGTGGATATTTATTAAGTTGTACAGTATCTTGGTGCCAAGGGAATAGAGTATTTTGAACTCTATTAACGTAGTACACATGACACACTAACAGCACATACAGGGCAAAACACTGTAGATAACAATACAGTCAAAGGTGACATAGAATGAATAATGCGGCATGATTTAAAGATGTGCGTGTAGCATACAGAGAGCATTGGGGGTGCAGATTTTATAGTGTGCCCCAGGGGTTAGGAAGGTTGCTGAACACCAGGATTAGGTGGCTGATGGGGGTTGTAGCACTAGCATAGCTCAGTGCCAGGTCATTCTGGTACTTGTAGTGCCCCGTAAAAAATAGAGTCATGCAAACTGCTCTAAAGAAGGGTGTAGCTGGCCGTCTACATGTAGACAAGCTGTGGGGTGACTGGGGGAGGCTTGCAGACAGGCTGCGGGGTGACTAGGGGCAGGCTGTGGGGAGACTAGGGGCAGGCTTGCAGACAGGCTACGGGGTGACTAGGGGCAGACTTGCAGCATCCAGGTTGACGGAAATGTTGGAAACAATAGTGTACGGCAATCTGCTATAAAGATAATGTGTGCATCTACATGTAGACAGGCAGCGGGGTGACTAGGGACAGACTTGCAGTGTCCAGGTTTAAATGGCTATGGTGAAAACAACACAGTATGGCTATAAAGATGGGGTGTGTGTCTAAATGTTGACAGGCAGCGGGGTGACTAGATGGTGGCTTGCAGCGTGCGTGTTTAGACGGCTATTATAGTGCGTAAGGGGGCAGTGTGCAGCATGGGTGAAGGAGGGTTCCCATGGGTGCTGGCCATCATGGGTTGGGTTCTGATAGGGGTTCCAGCGCGAGCTTAGCAGGGAGCAGTGCCAGGGCATTTTGGTATTTATAGTGGCACAGTCACTAAGACGTCTATGTCTGCACATCCACATGTGCACAGCTATGCACATAGCCTGTTAGTTAGGGTGCAGATGAAGACATTTCACGAGGTGAAAAAGTGGGTGTAGGGAAGGGGCAAGGTGTAGCTATCAACCTAAGGTCTGCCCCACGGAAAGCAGTTGACCCAATTATATGTCGACCTATTAGCGGTCAAAATAATTAAGTCGACCTATTTGCGATCGACTCTATGCACTGTCGACCGAGAAGCTGATCTAATAACAGCCGATCAAAGTAATGTCGATGAAATGTACCACAGTGTATGTGCCGTTGTCGATCTAATGATTAACGAACTATTACCGGTCGATCTAACAACTGTCAACCTAATGCTAATGCCAATCAGTGCATTATCGATTGTTACAAGAGTCTGTAAATTCTGTTGACTTTTAGTCCATGTCTATCTTATACATTCGACATATAAAATACAGATCTCTTAATACAGCGGTTCTCAAACTGTGGGTCCTGACCTCAAAGTGGGTCCCGACCACCTCAGCATGGGGTCACGACTCTATGTTGCTGACCATCAGGCAAATGTGTCTGTGGAGGGGGAACTGGGTATAACTTATTAAGTAAACACCCACTGCTTCCTGCTTCCATCCCACTTTCACCCTTTTCCATTCCCCCATTACCCACTGCCTCCCTGTCACATTAGCGGTCACTTCACTTCACTGAACACATAGGTGGCGGCCATTCAGTAGTAACTTGCTGGGGTCCTGAAAGAATTTTTATTGTCTGACTGGGGCCCAGCGCAAAATAGTTTGAACACCCCTGTCTTAATTCCATAAATTAAATGTACGTTGATATATTGTTACAATCAATATAACGTGGTTGACCAAATGATTGTCGATCAAACTCCAGTCTACTATTTATACCACAACCCACAGAGTAAAGACAAAAAAGCCTGTTGGCTATTAGAGGCATGCGCTGTGCAGTACGCAGCAACGATGTACAGTATGTAGACACATCTGTATGTGAATAATATTGACCCCCGATCCACTTTTTAAATAGAAAATACGAAGACGACACATTGCCTTAATCCAGACACACACACACACACACACACACACACACACACACACACAATTCCAGTTATGAAAAAAAAGGTGCCCAAAAAGCTGATATAACATTGCTCACTACAGTATTTTAGGAACAAAAACTAAAATTGTATTCTATGGTGTTGAGTGACACACCATAAGCAGCCAATTAGTAAATTTGTTCAATAAAACCAATAAAATGAGGAACATTATGTCATTAAATAAATGGTTGAGAATTGTTGGGCTGTGTGCGTATGGTTGGAGTTGTGCATGAATTCACCAACAGAAGATGTTCGCACGCATGCAGTGCCTGTTATTGTGAATAGGGCAATGTGCTTGCGAGCATGCAAGTGTGTGTAGTTTGTGGTCACTCCCATTTGAATAGCGTTGCAAACACTCAAGTTTGCATGTGGTGTGGGCATTGCTTTGCGTGATAAAATGGCATGTGGATCCCCCTCCATTGCATTTACCAGCACTGGACTCAAAGAGTGGGTCCTGGTTTTAAAATCACAGGACAAACGATGTAGGGGATCCCCAGATGTTTTTTAACCAATTGTTTCAAACTAATGACCTGACAAACTAATTATGTGACCTTCAAAATGTAATCTAAAAAGCGCACTGTTAATCGTTTTGTACATAAAAATACGTTATACAGTTAAATACAATATCTTTGGTATAAGTTTCATAGTTTCATTTAGGGCTGCCTTTGGGAACAGGAGTAAGAAAAAAAATACTGAAAATTGTAAAAAAAAAAAAAAAAAGAAGAAAAAAAATATATTTCTGAAACACTGCCATCTCTTGGCAGTGAGTGAACTTACATCTCTCTCAGAGGCAGCTAGCTTTCAAAGCTAACATGCATGTGTAAGAAAGAAGTCACAGGGAGCCAATTCGGGCGAATACAGTGATTTGTGGCAATAATTCATAGCGCAATTTTGGTGTGGTGTCGAAATCGGTCCAAAATCGCATAGTGTATGGGCACCATAACATGACACAGCCACCAGGATAAAGACACAAGGATAAATAAGGATTTGGCTATTCAGCCAATACATTGTAGTGATAGGGGGATCCATTGCGACCTGTGTACTTCATCACCTGTACAGAGCAGATTCCCCGAGACAGCCGCCCAGCTCTGTACCGGAGATGATGTACGGAGGTCTCCAGGAACCCACTATGCAAATGATGGGGGAATCTGCTATGGGTAGCAAAAAAAACATAAACCAGCCACAATATACTTACCACGTACTGATCTTCTAGAGCGCCTATATATGTGTTGTCACTTTAAGGAGCAGCTGCTTTAGGGGATGGTCAGTTCCCCAAACAAATGGAAACAAGAAACAAAAGAAGCAGCGCTCAAAAACACCAATAGAGTGTATACATCAATTTAAATAAAATATGAAATTTAATGACACATTAAAAAATTACATATGTAAACACATGAACAATATATAAAACATAAAAGGACCTATGCGGATAGAAGATATTGTAATAGTCACCACTGGTGTGACCTGCACTGATCAAAAGTTTGTGTCCAAAGATTGTCCAGAGGAAGTCCGTTTAAATAACAGGTTTGTGGATCCCCTGATGCATGCCTAGATGTTAGCCCGTTGGCAAAGATGTCGTTTAGCCAGCCCGGGGTACCTTTTTTAAGGATAGCAATCCAATGTCCAGGATTTCAAATGGTCAAAGGTCTCAATGGATATTGGTGGGACAGGATCAGATGAATAAGCAGGTGGTCAACGATTTCCTAGTTAGGACTGTTTTTCTCTCTCTCTCCAGTGTAGGGTCTAGAAAAACCAATGCGTTTCGCTGTGTTGACTCACAGCTTTATCAATATACTTACCAACTTGGGGCACTGGCAGCTCACTGTTGTTTGAAATGGCTGCCTCCTCTCCTGCTGTGTGGGCGGTACAGATCAGCAAGTCACACCCAGGGGGGCGAGCAATAAATTGCACGCTGGGGAAAATGTCCCTTGATGCGTGCATTATGGACCCAATTAGATAGATCCTATGTGCAGGAGGATTCATCTCTTGGGTCAGACCCGATGCGCACGGGAACGCGCATTGGGTCGGAGTGTATGCCAATCATGTGAGATTTGGTAGGATTGAATTATCCAATCTTACAAGTGAATGAGGGCCTTAAGTCCTGATATTTTATGAGGCTGTAGGGGCCACTACGCCATATTTTACGGGTTGGGATCATTTGGTCTACAGCAGTGGTCAGGGAACTCGGTCCTCATGTTTAGTCAATGTTTAGGTCGACAGTCAAAAGATCGACATATGGTTTTTCACTGTTTTTTGACCTGAATGTCAACACAGTCGACATTGACACAGTTTAAAGTGCACCGCATCGCCTTGCTGCAATCGCTATGCATCGGGGACACTATTTTATTCTCCCACCACGCCCTAGTGGATGGTAGGGTATGAAATACCACCTGTCGGCTCAAAAAACAGTGAAAAACCCCATCTCGACCTAGACAATGTCGAACTAATGACCTTTCGACCTAGAACCATGTCGACCTAATGACCGCATCCCATATTTTACATGTTATGCCCACACAATGAATGTACTCATTGTATCGCTAGTGTAAATACACCAGAAACTTAAACCATGCTATCTTGATAAATAAATATTATATACTATGTTTTTCTGCCCACACTGATATCTGGACACCATCTTTAATATGGGCAAGGATTAACATGCTTTTTTTTTTTTTTCAAATGTTTAATCCATGAATAATTAATTTTAAAGTTCCTTATATTAAATGACTCTGCAAAGAAATATGTTGTAGATTTTTAGAAATATAATATTGTTTTTAACTTGTGTAATGGAACAGGAAGTGGGTTGGACTTCATGTTTCTATCAGTATGTGGGGTATATAAACACCAGCATTTTCAATCCTCTGCATACCTTGAAACAGTACAATTTAGGTTCGTAATGCATTGGTCCAAGCAGAGGAGTTCCCCTACTTTTAGTCATTCCACCATCAGGAACAACTTTCCCCAAACACCTGGAACCTATGGGAAATCTGGCACTCCATATTCATGTTGTCATGTTCGAACTTTGTTAGTGTCACTTAATTTTTTTTTTCCTGTACCCATCAATAGGGTGACATGCCCATCTTTTACTAATTTTTTCTGTATGTTTTTTTGGAGGTGTGCTCCAATAAAAGCCTGTTTTGAAGAAAACCTGATTTGTCCATCTGAAAGATACCTTTATTGAAGTCTCCTTCGCAATGACTGAGTTTCGGGGGAAAGCATCATTCTGGGTCGTAACTTGTGCAAAGATACCTTTACAGGCTTTATTATATGCTATATCTTTTGAGTAATGGTATGATTTCTTCATTATAAAGATGCCTTTATGGGAACGGGTGCTGGACAGACTCACGACTGTCAAAACACTGACAGATGCCTGCTATTTTCCCTCGTGGGGGTCCACGACCCCCATAGAGGGAGAACAGAATAGGTGGCGAGCGCAGCGAGCCACCGTGCCCGCAGGGGGCTTTGTTGCGCTCACCATGCTGTGAGTCCGGCCAGTTGGGATCCCGACGTCGGGCTAATGGCTGTCAGGATCCCGACTTCAGGACCCCTATACCACACCCTATGGGAACTAAATCATATGTAGCAAAGACACTGCCATCTTGAGAAATTTGGAGTGAAGATTGAAACCCCATCGGTGGACTCCTTACATTCACCATACCAGGGGAGTTCCTTACTTTATTTACTATATACATCATAGCACCAGTGTGTATTCTACTATCTTCTGTTTTATATTGCAATTTTTGAAGGTGGTGACCTACATTAGTGATAGATGCCGTCAGGCTGCTGTGCTCGAAAGTAACACACCCCTACCCATTTTTTGCTGGTTAAATGCCCGCTTGCAGGGTCTCATCCCTGGCTTAATATTGGTGTCCCATCTCCATTGCTGGTTAAATGTCCGCCAGCAGTGCTCTCTCCCTATAATAATTGTTAGGAGGACGCCGCCCCCTCTGCGCTCATCCAATGCCCACCTGAAGTGCCCCATCCCTGGCTAAATACTGGCACCCCATCTCCAGCGCCTCCTTGCAGTGTCTCATACCTAGTTTAATTTTGGAGCCCTGTATCCAGCGCTGGCTTGCAGTGGCCTCTCCCTGTTTTAATTGTTGGGAGGGAGCCACCACCTCTGCGCTCGTCCAATGGCTGCCTGAACTGGTTCATTCAGAGTGGTCTGTGAATCAAACACTGTAGATATCATTGTGAAATCTATGTGATATCAATCCACAGTCAGTTATTTTTTCACTTGTTTACTTATTCAGAGGGTTTTTAGCATCTTCTGTACCTGCTGCAGCAGCTTTTGAGCTGCTGTGGTTGGGAAGGTTAGGTGGAACAAGAATTGTATAAGCATAAAACTTATGACGGACAGGCCTTAAGACTACAGTAGTCATAAATAAAGAGACCAAATATAGTGTAACTTTTTAATCATTTAAATTTATTTTCCACATTGAATCACTACCCGAATTCATACAATGTTATTCTGGGTTCAGCAACTGTGTTTAACCAATAATATATAATAATCGTTTTATATAAACTGTTAAAACACTTACGCTGTGTACACACAGTACAATCCAGCATGAGATTTTGACTAGTCAAAATCGAATGCAGATCTCACAGGTTTTTTACCTTGCGATCCTGATGCGCGCTCCCGTGACAGCACAAATCGAAACCCAGATAGACAGGGCAGCAATGACTATATAGTGCAAATCTAATGCAGATAGCATGAATTGTATGTAAAAAGTATAGAGATAGCAAAGATTGTATAGCACTCGAATCTTGCTGTGTACACACTTGTACAATCTGCATAAGATCCAGATGAGATTTTGACTATATAGTCAAAATCTTATCTGGATCTCATGCAGATTGTATGGGTTTTATCCCCAGCGATCCAGATGTGTTCAAGATGCGCGCTCCCATATCTCACCCAGAAAGTCTTGGCTGCCCTGTCTATATAGTGCAGATCTGCACTATGGCCCTTATTCTGATTGATGCGTACTTTTCCGCATACTTTCGGATAGCGTCTTTACGGCGTCTGCGCATGCGTGGAGAACGCAACGCGCATGTGCCACGCATTGACTCCGTACCTGTTCGTGCAAATCCCGTACAAAACTGCACCGCAATCAGTCTGGAAATATGGGCGTATTATGGGCGTCATGCGGAATGACACATGGGCGTAGTTTCAAAGTGGGCAAAACTGGGAGGAAACATGGGCGGACACGGGGGAGTACACTTATGTTGGGGGGCGTGCATTCGGATAGCACTCCGAATGCACGCGAACAAAACCGATAGAAATGTGCGGTGTCCATAAGCAAGTATTGCTTTGCGGAAACCACTCGGTCCTGCGGTAGGCGAACGGAACGCCTAATGACTACAAGCATTAACACCTGAACCCAATACAATCGACTCCTTTACTCATTACTCACTAATGGCACGCTTGTCAGTGCTTTAATTGAAACCATTGCTGCTTCAAGGAACCTTTACTAAACACACACATATGCTGTACTTGTCACACACTTTTAAACTGCTAAGAATGGACATCACTGAATATTAATACTATCAATACACATGTGTATTCTACATGTACTAATTAAACCACACAATTTTGGTTAACTAAAGAAATTTATTTAAATACATTTCACAGACAATGACACTGTGAAGCAATAAAAAAAAAAAAAAAATACAAAATACCAAAAACCATGCCAGGAATGTACCGAAATAAATTATAATACAAAATAAATATTTTATGCAAGTTCGAAGTTGTTGGTTTTCTTTGCACATTAAACAGTATATGTGTAGATTGTTTATAATATTTTACACAGGGACAAATACAAACCATTGCACTTCAATTGCTGTAAGGGTTAATGTGTGCAATGCATGTGTTAGGCATGGTTGTAAGGATATATTGGCATGTAATTGATTCCAATTCCAAATAAACCTTTTTTTAGGAGGATAGGTAATTGAATAAGTGGGTCATGTGATGTATTGCAGAATAGACATAATAGTGGGTAGTTTTGCGTAAATACACCGCTTCCGTGCGGATGCACCGCTTGCCATCCATTCGGATGCGGTATCACCGTGCATACTCTGTAATACCGTGCAGAATCTGAGTGTTTCCCCCGCACACGCATGGTTTGTATGTCGTCCGTAAACACGCCCTGTTCTTAAAGAGTGAGTCCGTCCGAATGCGGAGGACACGTGGGCGTTTCTACGGACGATGGCCGCACGCGGCCACACTGACTGGCGTGCGGACCGCACCGTAAGAATTCGGGAATATCCGCACCGATCAGAATAAGGGCCTATATAGTCTAAATTGAATGCAGATAGTGTAAATTGTATGCAGATAGTCTAAATTGTAATCTCATCTGGATCTTATGCAGATTGTACAAGTGTGTACACATAGCAAAGGAATCTCACAGTGTGTACACACCATTAGATACTGCTTGTATAAAATATTTAGCTGAATGCCAGTAAAATACATTGTAAGAAACCTGGGGTGGAACATGTGCTTACAATTAAGCAGTGTTTTTTTGGTTTTGTTATAATAGACAAGCAAATACATTTTTTTATTTTTAGACTTCCATCTTCTTTCACTCAGATAAAGAGATTGCTTGTTAGTTGGTCCATAAATCAATCACTCCAGTCACAAGCCATAAGGCTGCTAGATACAGGAATTTCAAGATTCCGCTGGAAAGAAAATAGACATACAGTATTAATACTTCAAACTATCTGGTATTTATAATTTACAATTAAATCGGTGATGAAGCTAGATGGGTTGGGATCATTTGGTCTACAGCATGATGGTCGACAGTCAATAGGTGGACACCATTAGGTCGACATGGGAAAAGGTCAACAGGTCATTAGTTCGACAGTGTCTAGGTTGACATGTTTTTTTTTTACTGTTTTTTGACCCGAATGTCAACACAGTTGACATGAATACAGTTTAAAGTGCACCGCAATATATGCAAATTGGCCGTGACAATTCCGGATAAGGGAGCTGGTGCATTGTCCTGATGGATAAAAAAAAACCACTAACCTATGAATATATGCAGGACTGCCACAAGCTCACCAAACGGCAGGTTATGAGATTAATAGGCTGCACTCCAATATATTTTTCGCATAGCAGGCAGATGTACCAACATTTATCAAGGTGCACAGTTTGGGAACAGTTTGATTAAAGAGACAGATGGGTCTTGAAATGCTGGTACATTGGTACATCTGCCGCTGTGAGAAAGAAAAAAAAAAGAAAAAAAAAATAATATATATTTATATTATATCTCTCTTTATCTACAGGTCAATAACGGCACTCCACTGGACTTTCCAAGAATAAAGCAAATCCACACAAGGTGTGGATTTGCTTTATTCTTGGAAAGTCCAGTGGAGTGCCGTTATTGACCTGTATATATACCCACGAACGCATGCACCCGGGCCTGAGTGTCTCTGAAAGGGAAGTGCCTGCATCACATCTCATATTCATATAATTGATATATATATATATATATATATATATATATATATATATATATATATATTCCTGACACCCTCAACCTGCAGCCCACATCCTGATAAAATGGCCGGTTTGGCCATGAAACGTCGATGTCGCCTGGAGCACTTGTAATGTATTTTGTCCACTAAACTCTTTTATTACTACTGAAGAGTGCCGACTCTGATTTTTTGCTTGCGCAGAATATCACCTATATCAAAAAAGGATCGCACTTGCATCAAAAAATATGCAGCCACTCTCCAGCTTAATACTGCAAATCAAACATTTCTGTAATGAATCAAACTTGCATCATAGTACAGGTAAAGTGATACTCAACGTGTAGGCTGCTCTCATCTGTCTTCTGCCTTCTCCGCTTCCTGCTATTGGCTGGCTAACAAAACTGAAGAGCTGAGCATGGAGGCGGGGTTGTAGGGGAGAGGAGCCGTGCATCCTGGGAAACCTTAAAAGTTTCGCTGATTGGTGCCATAGTCCTCTGGATCCGCCTACAACCCCGATGTCACCCTCTGGGCCACATGAACCTCAAAGAAAGGTAACCTAAGGCAGGTCTACCATAACTAGTTTCAGCTTCGGGTTTCATGGTCCCCACAGGGTGACATCGGGGATGTCCAAAAGCAGTACTCAAGGGAGGGTACCCGCCTGAGGTGTCAGAAGAACCCGACAACCAAAGGAAGCATCCTGGGAGGTTAACATATCAAATGTATGGAACTTTGTAAATGTATAAACAGATGACCACATTGCAGTCTTGGACTACCGATCTGGTGGAATGTGCATGAATCAACCATGTTAAAGGGAGATCAGCTTGCTGAATTACCATGCGTATCCAGCGGGCAACTGTCTATTTGTTCGCTGGCCATGTGAAAGCCATATAGGACAGAGCGTGTCTGATTTCCAGATGGAAGCAGTGTGGTCCAGATATCTAGTTAAGGCCCTAACTATATCCAAGGAGCTGGGGAAAGATCTTCCGAATTGAACACTGGGACCATTATTTCCTGTTTGATGTGGAACCTGAAGACTACATTGGGCAGGTGGGAAGCTATGGTTCTTCGCACCGCCCTATACGGATGGAAAATCAGAAAAGGATGAGGAGGGCATGAAAGAGCAGTCAAATCCGATACGCATCTAGCGGTCTCTTTTGCCAGAAAGAATACAGTCTTAGTATGTAGTGGTTCGAAAGTAGGTTTGGCCACACTAAGTACAGGTCCCATGGTGTCATTGGAGGTACATATGGTGGTTGTATACGTAGAACACCCTGGATAATAGTACGTATATCTAGAAGAGATGCTATCTTCCTTTGGAACCAAACGGACAGAGCTGAGATATGCACCTTAAGCGAGGCTAATCTTAGCCCCATATCTAAACCTATATGTAAGAAAGCAAGGACTCTAGCTGTTGTAAACACTTTCATATTATACTTGTGGGATGCACACCAGGAGAAATAAGTGTGCCACACCTAAGGCGGGTTTACGAGCTTTGATCATTGTTTGGACTTTAGTAGAAAACCCTTTCTGTTTTAGTATGGCAGTTTCAAGCGCCACGCCGTCAAAGACCGGCACTGAAGATCTGGCTGTAACAAGGACCCTGGCTGAGCAGGTCCT
This sequence comes from Crinia signifera, assembly GCF_055691185.1. Lineage (NCBI taxonomy): Eukaryota > Metazoa > Chordata > Amphibia > Anura > Myobatrachidae > Crinia > Crinia signifera. The sequence goes on along the minus strand of NC_139221.1, from coordinate 210,076,567 downwards.
GTCGTAATGGCAGCTGTACTGACAGGTGTTGTAGGTCTACATACCAATGACATTGAGGCCAGGCCGGGGCTATTAGTATGAGATCACCACCTTCCTTTTTGAATTTCCTGACTACTCTGCATATCATAGATACGGGAGGAAAGACATATGGAAGATGAAATCCATGGAATTGACAGCGCATCCATGATGCTGGCTTGAGGATCCCTGGACCGTGACACGTACAGTAGTTGTGTTGTGACAGGACAACATGAGATCCACATGAGTGACCACTCCATCGGATGAACGTCATGCAGATTTATGAAGTCTGCTTCCCAATTTACAATTCCTGGGATTAACACAGCCGACAATGCCAGTAGATACTGTTCCGCCCAAGTTAGAATTCTGGACACCTCTCGTTGCACTGCAGGTGCCCCCGATGCTTTATGTATGCCACTGCTGTGGCATTGTTTGACCTTGGAGGAGATCCTGTGATCGAATGAGAGCGTTTTACACTGCTTGAAGTGCCATAACATTGATGGACAGGTGTGCTTCTGAACTGGACCATATGCCTTGCAAGGACCGGGATTCTACTACCGCCCCCCGGCCTCATAGGCTGGCGTCGGTAGGGAGGAGAATCCAATCTGTGAACCAAAATGGACATCCCTGGTTTAGGTGAGATATTTGTAGCCACCACTGGAGAGTCATTTGAACTTCTGGAGTCAGCATAATGAACATGGTCCATATGTGCTGAGGTTATCGGTCCCATTTCCGAAGAATTAAACATTGCAGAGGATGGGAGTGAAATTGTGCCCACTTGACCATGTGGAACGTTGACACATTAAACCCAGAATTCCATTGCCAGGTGGATGGATATTCTGGGACTTTGTAAGAATAATGACACATGCTATCTTGGAATGCATGGATGTTTATGTAAGCCCCTTTTATTACCATTCATTGTAGTAGGGGGGTTGGGATTGGGTGGGGAAAGTCCAATTAATGAGTCCAGATGCATTTAATGGTCATTACATAGGCTGTGGCCGAATAGGCTGTGTGCATGGTTTAGCTGTGTGCATAATAGTTTTGAAGTGCATCATTTTTAAAGTGCGGCATAATTTAAATATAACTGTGGCGTTATACTGGCGTTACACTGAAGTGAAACAGAAGGACAGAAGCAACAACTGAGAAAACCAAAGACTGCTTTGAGTGAGTTTAATTTATTCTCAGAACATACTACCTGTGGCTGCTTAATCTGGCAATTCAACCATAATATCATCATTTTTACATCTGCAAACAACTTTTACTATGGGTGAGATGTACTAAGCCTTGAAAAGTGATAAAATGGAGAATGATAAACAACCAGCCAATCAGCTCCTCTCTGTCATTTTTCAAAAACAGTCTGTGACATGGCAGGTAGGAGCTGATTGGCTGGCTGTTTATCACTCTCCATTTTATCACTTTTAAATCTTAGTACATCTGGCCCTATCACTGTTAATGCTTGTATTTGCACTGTCAGTTTTGAAAATGCCCTGCTGTACCTCTAATGACTTCACCTCTCCTGCTCTTCCATTGATTTTAGGTGTCCCCCAAAATTTTATTCTTGGCCCTCTTCTTCTCTTTCTCTATACGTCCTCTCTGGGTGAGCTTATGTGCTCACTCGACTTCCACTATCACATCTATGCTGATAACACTGAAATCTACCACTCCTTTCCTAATCGCTCTCCCTCTATCCTCACTCATATCTCCAACTGTCTCTCTGCTGTCTACTCTTGGATGACCCAGCTCTTTTTTAGACATAAAATATCAAGGACTAAGCTGACCCCTTCCCACCCTCCTGCATAAAACCTGACCATCATCTCTCATACTAACCTGTTTATGCCCACTTCTTTCCCTTCTGTGTCACCCCTGTCTGTCTAACCCTCCCCTTTAGAATGTAAGCTCTCACGAGCAGGGCCCTCTCTCCTCATGTGCCTTTCTTAGAATATATAAACCACTGCCACCCTGATGATTGCTTCAGTGTCCTGTCCCCTGATGCAACTATCCATATTAACCATGTACTTGTCCTAAATGGTCTTGTGCTGTAATTTGTTATGTGTTTTTGCTAATAACTATGCTCTGTAAAGCGCTGCGGAATTTGTGTGCGCTATATAAGAAACTGTTAATAAATAAATAAATATTCTCTGTTGTAGAGATTGACACTTGTCCATTGGTAGCAACAGTTTCTGTGGCTGGGAGTATAGGAGGGCTCCAAGGTGCAGGATTTGCCCTGACTGAGGGAGGATTTCTCCCAATTGAGGATCCAACCGTGCTGTTGGAGAACAGCAATCGTTGTCTGCAAATGTGCTTATAGCACTACTGGGGATTTGGCTACCAGGAGCAAATCTTCCAGATATGGAAACTATCTGATCCCATGTTGATGCAATTAGGCTGCCATGACTGCCATGATATTGGTGAAAAACTGGGGGGCAGTGACCAAGCCAAATGGAATGGCCTGGAACTGAAAGCGGTGGGACAGGATAGCAAACCAGAGGAATCTCTGGTGTGAAGCGAGGATGGGTACATGCAGATAAGCATCCCGTATGTCTAGGGAGACCATATAATCTCCCAGTTCTAATGCTATAACTATTGATCGCAAGGTTTCCATGCAGAATTTTGTTACTTTGACAAATTTGTTGAGCGCCTTTAAATTTAATATGGGCCCGTAAGTCCCGTTTGGCTTTGGAACTAGGAACAGGGTGGCGTAAAAACAATACCCTGCTGGTGTGGGACTGGTATGATGACCTTAGACTGCAACAGGATCATAGTATTTGTAGTAATGGTTCCATTTTTGCAGATGGTGTGAGAGGCCTATGCAAAAGAGCTTTTGTGGGGAGGCTCTTTTGAACGAGATAGAGAATCCCCTTAACACAACTTCTCTCACCCAGGCATCTGCCTATGTGGTGAGCCACTGCTGCGTGAAGTGTAGAAGCCTACCTCCCACTTGGGGTTCCCCCTATGGGAGGCCCGCCCAGTCTACCTATTTACCCATGGAATGACTTTATCACTCTGTGGTTCTTTGGTCTTATAACATAATAGTTTCTCCCGTGGGATCGCCAAGGCTTTTTTCTTTGCCGCCTGTAGCTCAACCACAGGATACCATGGGTAAATAGGTATTCGACCCACTCTATAAGAAATACCAAGCAGGTAAAGGGATATTGGAAAATAATATCCTCTAATACAGATCTTCCCTTGCTATTAAAATCCAGGATTTTGCCCAGTTTCACCCGGGGTCGTAATATCAAGGACACGGTTGTGAAATATAACATTACAGGTTGGGACAACAAACAGAGCAGCCATTTCTTGACAAGGAAAAATGGATGCTACCGGTGCTTGGAGTGTACCACTTGTCGCGCCATGAGCATCAGTGGTTCATTCAGCCATCCTCAGTCAGGTAAAAGGGTCCCAATAAACTTTCCACTGACATGTAGCTCAACCTAAGTAATATGTTTGTTGACTTGTCCTTGTGGCTTGTGTTACGTGGGGAAAACCCAACGGACCTTCAAGGAACGCATGGCCGCCCATAGGTCAGGGATACATATCGCTTTAAATCAGGGGAGTGCAGAACAACCGGTCCCTCGACACTGCTTAAAGATGCGGCACAGTGTAGCCAGCATGAAGTCGATAATAATAGACCATGTCCCTGCCGACTTGAGGGGAGGTGATAGGAATAAAGCCCTATTAATGAAAGAAAGCCGCTGGATCCATTATTTGGGGACGGTGGCTCCTAATGGCCTGAATTAGAATTTGGGGCTGCAGTGTTTTTTGTGAACATAGTGGTTTTTTGCGAACATAGTGTATCTTTTGAGTGAAGTTTATATTTTCTGTCATTGGGGGTCTAATACGTCATTAAGTGTTTCAACATTGTCATGTTTTGTTATTCATCTTAGTACCTGTGGTCATATAATTGGGCATGTTGTCCATTCAGCTGTGAGCTGGGCTATAATTGACAATCTGATAGTGTACATATTTTTGCCTTAGTAGTGATGCAGTCCGTTTCTCATAATGTATACATGTTGATTACTAGAAAAAAATTCTTGCAGCATGTATCTAGATTTAATAATAAAGTGACAAAATAAGTGGCTATTACTGTTTTAAACATTTTAAATGTATTGATGTTTTTGTATACGTTTGGATTTCAGATTGCCTGGCAACACAACATTCTCCCTATAAAGGCCGAGCCGTTGGTTAGATCATATCACGTGACTGGAACCCCGGACGTGTGCGCAGTGCAGTGATGTTCCCGGAACCATTATACAGCATCCAGGTTCCGAGGGGAGGCATTGCGGCGCTACACCTCTGGATCGTGGTTGACAGCAGTGACGGACGCCGGCGGTGATTACCTGGACAGGTGAGTAAGGCGTGTCCACGCCAGTTCTGGGTGAGTGGTGGCGGGAAATTTGTGTATATATATGGTATGTGTTTCTACTATGATTGTCTGTCCTTGAAAATGTTTTTTTTTTTTACCCCGAAACGCCGTTGGAGAATAAAGGCTGTTTTTATTCTATATTGGAATTCAAGTCTGATTGAGTCCCGCCCACCACACTGGTATGTTACCCCTGCAAAGGGTTTTGGAGGGCACCACAGCATTACATCAATATTGAAGGGAGTGCCGGATCCTACACTGTATATATATATATATATATATATATATATATATATATATATATAGTGTACAAAGTGCTGGCACTCTGTCCTTCCTGGGTCAATTACCGCGGTGCAGGAGAGGCAGGTATCATAGACAGTGAATAACCTGCACCCATCGGGTTTCTTACTGGATCAATAATCACTCAGACGCCAAAGCTTTTAAGCAACGTTTCGGGGGTTTATTCCCGTCCGTAACAAGCCTGAGGACGGGAATAAACCCCCGAAACGTTGCTTAAAAGCTTTGGCGTCTGAGTGATTATTGATCCAGTAAGAAACCCGATGGGTGCAGGTTATTCACTGTCTGTGTATATATATATATATATATATATATATATATATATATATATATATATATATATATATATATATATATATATATATATAAAAACTCATTAAGTGTTACATTTTATTGTGATTGTTCTTTTACTTATGGTGCACCACACCAAGACAATTGTTTTATTTTATTCAGGTATGGAATTATACAGCACATCATAATGCTCTGATGGTTATGGGGAGGCAGAAATCTGGGTTTACCCCAGAATTTCAAATTATTAGGGTTTTAATTAAATGCAAATGAAAAAAAGAAAAAGAAAAAAAAAAGGATCAATTATGGAGAAAAACAGAATCTAGTTACGTAAAATGTAGAAAGGATATTTACCGGTGTATTGAAGTCCATAAACATCTTTCATCAGCTTCAGAGACTCAATAGTCTGCAGCAATGTACCCGATGCCTATTTGTAATGTCCACCACAAAGCCATCTATAATATCTTCAGTGTGTGTAGACATTGCCATCCTCTTACAACTTTGCCAGTGGATAAAGTAAGCCATTTTCTTTCAAGTACCCAAAAAAGTAAAATATTTAAGAGAGTAGCTGCCCTTGTGAGAAGAAGAAAGTTTTATATTGTTTAGAGAGCGTACTAGTACTGAAAATCTTACTATATTGGCACACCACAATTCATAAAGGACACAAGGAGAGCACCATACCACAAAGGGAAACACATAATACAAAAAAAAAAGATACAATTCAGATTTTAAAGGGAGGCAAACCGTGAAATAAAGTCTGGAAAATAATCAGACAGCATAATGCCATGGCGCATGGCACCAAAAAGCACAGCATGATGGCCTACTGATTGCTGAAGGGATGGTGAAAATTGGCTAAACCAAGCACATTAAACTATTCGGATATTGTGGAAAAGAAAGCTGGATGTGGAACAACCAACCATAGTTTGAGAGATTACATTCAGAAACACAAACAAGATTTGAAATGAAACCAAGCTGTAAATGGGACAGATTATTTACCTGTGCATTGAAGTCAGTAAACATTTTGTACAGCATCAGAGAATTAATCATCTGCAGCTCTGAATCCTTAAACACACTTGTAATGTCCACCTCCATGACATCCATGATATCCATAAAGATCGAAAACGTTAGCTCTCTTGCAGCATTGCCAATAGATGAAGCAAACCATTTTCTTTCAGGTAGCCAAAACCCTAAATATACAAAAGAGTAGTAAGTAAGAAGAGCTAACAATAAAAAAAAATCTAAACATAAAATTGCATGTAAAATCGGAAAACTCCTTAAAGCAGGGGTTCCCAATCTTTTTTGAATCACGGCACCCTAGAGTATTGAAATTTTTTCAAGGCACCCCTGGGCCCCCCAAAAATTAATTAGATTGGGTTTATATGCGATTCTTAGGGTCAGTTATGTGGTAAAGGGCAGGATTTGCATCTGTACACATATTTCATGATTGGCAGCCACCAACACTGGTTTTGCCCATAAAAAATGAACCATAAATAATTTGAATTGGTCCTGGACCACCAAAGTGGGGCACCCCTGCAAGTGTCCTGAGGCTCCCCAGGGAGCCACGGCACACAGTTTGGGAACCACTGCCTTAAAGGATGTCAACATACAGAACTGAATAAACAGTGGTTCTAATGTTGAAGACCAAGAATGGGAAACTATTATAGTTTATTAGGGAAAAGTGGGTACATTACATTATTGCAAACTCTAGAAAGGTAGCTAACAGCACATCACCACAAGTCATGCCATACTTGTGGTTTTTTTACTTTAATATTCATAGAAAACTTTGTATATTAAGTACAAATAAGCTAGACATAGGACTGAAACTGCCAGGAAGGCAGCTTAGAGCATAGCATCACAAAGCAGGATGCCATACTTCTGGTTTTATGATCAAAATAGTCATAGAAACCTTTGCATATTAAGTACATACAAGCAGGATATTTAATATGTTAGTTTTGTGAACTTAATACAGGATATATTTACCTGTTCATTCAAACCCATAACTTATTGTCTGGCAGCTTCAGGGACTCACTAGGCAACACTGTCTCCTGGTGCCTGCTTGTAATGTCCACAAGAGCTGTCCATAACATCCAGGTGTTTGAAGACATCGGCTTCCCTTTGCAACATTGCCAATGGATGAAGCGCTCAATTTTCTTTCAGGTAACCCAATATAACAATATGCAATAGCATAGCTGTGAGAAGTGGAAAAGAAAAATCTCAAAACAAATGTAAAACTAAAAATTGTAAATAATGGCACAACACTCTACAGGGAGTCTACGCATTATGTAAGGCAACGTTCAAAACTGGGTCCACTGAAAACTTGGACCATTAAGGCAGATTGGGAATGCTTTATTAGGATAGGATATTTTAAGTAAAAGCAAGTTGGATAAGGGAGTGAAAACTTCAGGTAGGCACCACAATGCACAATGAAATGTGGACCTATTAGGATTTTAAATTAAAGCAAGCTGCTGCTGAGATTAAAATATTAAGATAGGTACTGTGAAGAGGGGCAAAACATAATGCTCTACTGATGGTTGTGGAAAGGCGGAAACCTGGTTTAACCCAGAATTTCAAATTATTAGGGAATTTTAATAAAGGATAGATGAAATGGAGATGGAATGTTAGGAATGGCAACCATACAGCATAATGCAATGTCGCACGGCACCATACGGCACAACATAATGATCTACTGATGGTTGTGGGGAGGTAGAAACCTGGTTTAACCCAGAATTTCAAAATATTAGGGATTTAAATAAAAGGATAAATGAAAATGAGGTGGAACAATAGGAATGGGATCATACAGCAAAACAATGCTGTACAGATAGTTGTGGGGAGGTATAAATCTGGTTTAACACAGAATTTCAAAATATTAGGGATTTTAATAAAGGATAGATGAAATGGAGGTGAAACGTTAGGAATGGGAACCATACAGCATAATGCAATGTCGCACAGCACCATACGACACAACATAATGCTCTACTGATGGTTGTGGGGAGGCAGAAACCTGGTTTAACCCAGAATTTCAAAATATTAGGGTTTTAAATAAGGGATAGATGAAAATGAGGTGGAACATTAGGAATGTAACCATACAGCATAATGCAATGTTGCACGGCACCATACGGAACAACATAATGCTCTACTGATGGTTGTGGGGAGGCTGAAATCTGGTTTAACCCAGAATATCAAATGATGAGCGTTTTAAATAAAGGATAGATGAAATGGAGGTGGAACGTTAGGAATGGGAACATTACAGCACAATGCAATGTCGCACGGCACCATACGGCACAACATAATGCTCTACTGATGGTTGTAGGGAGGCGGAAATCTGGTTCAACCCAGAATTTCAAAATATTAGAGTTTAAATAAAGGATAGATGAAAATGAGGTGGAACATTAGGAATGGGATCATACAACAAAACATAATGCTCTACTGATGGTTGTGGGGAAGCGGAAATCTGGTTTAACCCAGAATTTCAAAACATTAGGGATTTAAATAAAGGATAGACGAAAATTAGGTGGAATGTTATGAATGGGATCATACAGCAAAACATAATCATCCACTGATGGTTGTGGGGAGGCAGAAACCTGGTTTAACCCAAAATTTCAAATGATTAGAGATTTTAATAAAGCATAGATGAAAAGGAGGTGGAACGTTAGGAATGGGATCATACAGCAAAAAATAATGCTCTACTGATGGTTGTGGGGAGGCAGAAACCTGGTTTAACCCAAAATTTTTAATAATTAGGGATTTAAATAAAAGGAGAGATGAAAATGAGGTGGAACGTTAGGAATGGGAACCATACAGCATAATGCAATGTCGCACGGCACCATACGACACAACATAATGCTCTACTGATGGTTGTGGGGAAGCAGAAATCTGGTTTAACCCAGAATTTCAAAATATTAGGGTTTTAAATAAAGGAAAGATGAAAATAAGGTTGAACGTTAGTAATGGGATCATACAGCAAAGCATGATGGTCTACTGATGATTGAGGAGAGGCAGAAATCTGGTTTAACCCAGAATTTCAAAATATTAGGGTTTTAAATAAAGGAAAGATGAAAATAAGGTTGAACCTTAGTAATGGGATCATACAGCAAAACATGATGGTCTACTGATGATTGAGGAGAGGCAGAAATCTGGTTTAACCCAGAATTTCAAAATATTAGGCTTTTAAATAATGGATAGATAAAAATGAGGTGGAACATTAGAAATGGAACCATACAGCATAATGCAATGTCGCACGGCACCATACGACACCACATAATGCTCTACTGATGATTGTGTGGAGGTAGAAACTTGGTTTAACCCAGAATTTCAAAATATTAGGGATTTAAATAAAGGATAGATGAAATGGAGGTGGAACGTTAGGAATGGGAACCATACAGCATAATGCAATGTCGCACAGCCCCATACGGCACAACATAATGCACTACTGATGGTTGTGGGGAGGCAGAAACCTGGTTTAACCCAGAATTTTTAATAATTAGGGATTTAAATAAAAGGAGAGATGAAAATGAGGTGGAACGTTAGGAATGGGAACCATACAGCATAATGCAATGTCGCACGGCACCATACGACACAACATAATGCTCTACTGATGGTTGTGGGGAAGCAGAAATCTGGTTTAACCCAGAATTTCAAAATATTAGGGTTTTAAATAAAGGAAAGATGAAAATAAGGTTGAACGTTAGTAATGGGATCATACAGCAAAGCATGATGGTCTACTGATGATTGAGGAGAGGCAGAAATCTGGTTTAACCCAGAATTTCAAAATATTAGGGTTTTAAATAAAGGAAAGATGAAAATAAGGTTGAACCTTAGTAATGGGATCATACAGCAAAACATGATGGTCTACTGATGATTGAGGAGAGGCAGAAATCTGGTTTAACCCAGAATTTCAAAATATTAGGCTTTTAAATAATGGATAGATAAAAATGAGGTGGAACATTAGAAATGGAACCATACAGCATAATGCAATGTCGCACGGCACCATACGACACCACATAATGCTCTACTGATGATTGTGTGGAGGTAGAAACTTGGTTTAACCCAGAATTTCAAAATATTAGGGATTTAAATAAAGGATAGATGAAATGGAGGTGGAACGTTAGGAATGGGAACCATACAGCATAATGCAATGTCGCACAGCCCCATACGGCACAACATAATGCACTACTGATGGTTGTGGGGAGGCAGAAACCTGGTTTAACCCAGAATTTCAAAATATTAGGGTTTTAAATAAGGGATAGATGAAAATGAGGTGGAACATTAGGAATGTAACCATACAGCATAATGCAATGTCGCACGGCACCATACGGCACAACATAATGCTCTACTGATGGTTGTGGGGAGGCTGAAATCTGGTTTAACCCAGAATATCAAAATGATGAGCGTTTTAAATAAAGGATAGATGAAATGGAGGTGGAACGTTAGGAATGGGAACCATACAGCACAATGCAATGTCGCACGGCACCATACGGCACAACATAATGCTCTACTGATGGTTGTGGGGAGGCGGAAATCTGGTTCAACCCACAATTTTAAAATTTTAGGGATTTAAATAAAGGATAGATGAAAACGAGGTGGATCATGCAGCAAAACATAATGCTCCACTGATGGTTGTGGGGAGGCAGAAACCTGGTTTAACCCAGAATTTCAAATGGTTAGGGATTTAAATAAAAGTAGAGATGAAAATGAGGTGGAACGTTAGGAATGGGAACCATACAGCATAATGCAATGTCGCACGGCACCATACGACACAACATAATGCTCTACTGATGATTGTGGGGAGGCTGAAATTTGGTTTAACCCACAATTTCAAAATATTAGGGTTTTAAATAAAGGATAGATGAAAATGAGGTGGAACATTAGGAATGGAACTATACAGCATAATGCAATGTCGCACGACACCATATGACACAACATAATGCTCTACTGATGGTTGTGGGGAAGCAGAAATCTGGTTTAACCCAGAATTTCAAAATATTAGAGTTTAAATAAAGGATAGATGAAAATGAGGTGGAACATTAGGAATGGGATCATACAACAAAACATAATGCTCTACTGATGGTTGTGGGGAAGCGGAAATCTGGTTTAACCCAGAATTTCAAAATATTAGGGATTTAAATAAAGGATAGATGAAAATGAGGTGGAATGTTATGAATGGGATCATACAGCAAAACATAATCATCCACTGATGGTTGTGGGGAGGCAGAAATCTGGTTTAACCCAAAATTTCAAATAATTAGAGATTTTAATAAAGCATAGATGAAAAGGAGGTGGAACGTTAGGAATGGGATCATACAGCAAAAAATAATGCTCTACTGATGGTTGTGGGGAGGCAGAAACCTGGTTTAACCCAAAATTTTAAATAATTAGGGATTTAAATAAAAGGAAAGATGAAAATGAGGTGGAACGTTAGGAATGGGAACCATACAGCATAATGCAATGTCGCACGGCACCATACGACACAACATAATGCTCTACTGATGGTTGTGGGGAAGCAGAAATCTGGTTTAACCGAGATTTTCAAAATATTAGGGTTTTAAATAAAGGAAAGATGAAAGTAAGGTTGAACGTTAGTAATGGGATCATATAGCAAAACATGATGGCCTACTGATGATTGAGGAGAGGCAGAAATCTGGTTTAACCCAGAATTTTAAAATATTAGGGTTTTAAATAATGGATAGATAAAAATGAGGTGGAACATTAGGAATGGTACCATACAGCATAATGCAATGTCGCACGGCACCATGCTGCACAACATAATGCTCTACTGATGATTGGGGAGAGGCATAAATCTGGTTTAACGCAGAATTTCAAAATATTAGGGTTTTAAATAAAGGATAGATGAAAATGAGGTGGAACATTAGGAATGGTACCATACAGCATAATGCAATGTCGCACGGCACCATACGACACAACATAATGCTCTACTGATGATTGTGGGGAGGTGGAAATTTGGTTTAACCCAGAATTTCAAAATATTAGGGTTTTAAATAAAGGATAGATGAAAATGAGGTGGAACATTAGGAATGGAACTATACAGCATAATGCAATGTCGCACGGCACCATACGAAACAACATAATGCTCTACTGATGATTGTGGGGAGGCGGAAAACTGGTTTAACCCAGAATTTCAATATATTAGGGATTTAAATAAAAGTAGAGATGAAAATGAGGTGGAACGTTAGAATTGGGAACCATACAGCATAATGCAATGTTGCACGGAACCATACGACACAACATAATGCTCTACTGATGATTGTGGGGAGGCGGAAATTTGGTTTAACCAAGAATTTCTAAATATTAGGATTTTAAATAAAGGATAGATGAAAATGAGGTGGAACATTAGGAATGGAACTATACAGCATAATGCAATGTCGCACGGCACCATATGACACAACATAATGCTCTACTGATGGTTGTGGGGAAGCAGAAATCTGGTTTAACCCAGATTTTCTAAATATTAGAGTTTAAATACAGGATAGATGAAAATGAGGTGGAACATTAGGAATGGGATCATACAACAAAACATAGTGTTCTACTGATGGTTTTGGGGAGGCAGAAACCTAGTTTAACCCAGAATTTCAATATATTAGGGATTTAAATAAAAGTAGAGATGAAAATGAGGTGGAACGTTAGGAATGGGAACCATACAGCATAATGCAATGTCGCACGGATCCATACGACACAACATAATGCTCTACTGATGATTGTGGGGAGGCGGAAATTTGGTTCAACCCAGAATTTCTAAATATTAGGGTTTTAAATAAAGGATAGATTAAAATGAGGTGGAACATTAGGAATGGAACTATACAGCATAATGCAATGTCGCACGACACCATATGACACAACATAGTGCTCTACTGATGGTTGTGGGGAGGCAGAAATCTGGTTTAACCCAGAATTTCAAAATATTAGGGTTTTAAATAAAGGATAGATGAAAATAAGGTTGAACGTTAGTAAAAGGATCATACAGCAAAACATGATGGTCTACTGATGAATGAGGAGAGGCAGAAATCTGGTTTAACCCAGAATTTCAAAATATTAGGGTTTTAAATAATGGATAGATAAAAATGAGGTGGAACATTAGGAATGGAACCATACAGCATAATGCAATGTCGCACGGCACCATACTGCACAACATAATGCTCTACTGATGGTTGTGGGGAGGTAGAAACCTGGTTTAACCCAGAATTTCAAAATATTAGGGATTTAAATAAAGGATAGATGAAATGGAGGTGGAACGTTAGGAATGGAACCATACAGCATAATGCAATGTCGCACAGCACCATACGGCACAACATAATGCTCTACTGATGGTTGGGGGGGGGAAGAGGAAATATCGTTTAACCCAGATTTTCAAATGATTAGGGATTTAAATAAAAGGATAGATGAAAATGAGGTGGAACGTTAGTAATGGGATCATAAAGCAAAACATAATGCTCTACTGATGGTTGTGGGGAGGCATAAATCTGGTTTAACCCAGAATTTTAAATGATGAGAGTTTTAAATAAAGCATAGATGAAAATGAGGTGGAACGTTAGGAATGGGAACCATACAGCATAATGCAATGTCGCACGGCACCATACGACACAACATAATGCTCTACTGATGATTGTGGGGAGGCGGAAATTTGGTTTAACCCAGAATTTCAAAATATTAAAGTTTAAATAAAGGATAGATGAAACATTAGGAATGGGATCATACAACAAAACATAATGCTCTACTGATGGTTGTGGGGAAGCGGAAATCTGGTTTAACCCAGAATGTTAAAATATTAGGGATTTAAATAAAGGATAGATGAAAACTAGGTGAAATGTTATGAATGGGATCATACAGCAAAACATAATGCTCCACTGATGGTTGTGGGGAGGCAGAAATCTGGTTTAACCCAGATTTTCAAAACATTAGGGTTTTAAATAAAAGGATAGATGAAAATCAGGTGGAACGGTATTAATGGGATCACACAGCAAAACATAATGCTCTACTGATGGTTGTGGGGAGGCAGAAACCTGGTTTAACCCAGAATATCAAAATATTAGGGTTTTAAATAAAAGGATAGATGAAAATCAGGTGGAACGTTAGGAATGGAATCATACAGCAAAACATAATGCTCTACTGATGGTTGTGGGGAAGCTGAAACCTGGTTTAACCCAAAATTTTAAATAATTAGGGATTTAAATAAAAGGAGAGATGAAAATGAGGTGGAACGTTAGGAATGGGAACCATACAGCATAATGCAATGTCGCACGGCACCATACGGCACAACATAATGCTCTACTGATGGTTGTGGGGAGGTAGAAACCTGGTTTAACACAGAATTTCAAAATATTAGGGATTTAAATAAAAGGATAAATGAAAATGAGGTGGAACATTAGGAATGGGATCATACAGCAAAACAATGCTCTACAGATAGTTGTGGGGAGGAATAAATCTGGTTTAACCCAGAATTTCAAAATATTAGGGATTTAAATAAAAGGATAGATGAAAATCAGGTGGAACGTTAGGAATGGAATCATACAGCAAAACATAATGCTCTACTGATGGTTGTGGGGAAGCTGAAACCTGGTTTAACCCAGAATTTCAAAATATTAGAGATTTTAATAAAGGGTAGATGAAATGGAGGTGAAACGTTAGGAATGGGAACCATAGAGCATAATGCAATGTCGCACAGCACCATATGGCACAACATAATGCTCTACTGATGGTTGTGGGGAGGCAGAAACCTGGTTTAACCCAGATTTTCAAAATATTAGGGTTTTAAATAAAGGAAAGATGAAAATGAGGTGGAACATTAGGAATGTAACCATACAGCATAATGCAATGTCGCACGGCACCATACGGCACAACATAATGCTCTACTGATGGTTGTGGGGAGGCAGAAACCTGGTTTAACCCAGAATTTCAAATGATTAGGGATTTAAATAAAAGTAGAGATGAAAATGAGGTGGAATGTTAGGAATGGGAACCATACAGCATAATGCAATGTCGCACGGCACCATACGACACAACATAATGCTCTACTGATGATTGTGGGGAGGCGGAAATTTGGTTTAACCCAGAATTTCAAAATATTAAAGTTTAAATAAAGGATAGATGAAAATGAGGTGGAACATTAGGAATGGGATCATACAACAAAACATAATGCTCTACTGATGGTTGTGGGGAAGCGGAAATCTGGTTTAACCCAGAATTTCAAAACATTAGGGATTTAAATAAAAGGATAGATGAAAATCAGGTGGAACATTAGGAATGGAATCACACAGCAAAACATAATGCTCTACTGATGGTTGTGGGGAAGCTGAAACCTGGTTTAACCCAGAATTTCAAAATATTAGGGTTTTAAATAAAGGATAGATGAAATGGAGGTGGAACGTTAGGAATGGAACCATACAGCATAATGCAATGTCGCACGGCACCATACGGCACAACATAATGCTCTACTGATGGTTGGGGGGGGAAGAGGAAATATCGTTTAACCCAGATTTTCAAATGATTAGGGATTTAAATAAAAGGATAGATGAAAATGAGGTGGAACGTTAGTAATGGGATCATAAAGCAAAACATAATGCTCTACTGATGGTTGTGGGGAGGCATAAATCTGGTTTAACCCAGAATTTTAAATGATGAGAGTTTGAAATAAAGCATAGATGAAAATGAGGTGGAACGTTAGGAATGGGAACCATACAGCATAATGCAATGTCGCACGGCACCATACGACACAACATAATGCTCTACTGATGATTGTGGGGAGGCGGAAGTTTGGTTTAACCCAGAATTTCAAAATATTAAAGTTTAAATAAAGGATAGATGAAACATTAGGAATGGGATCATACAACAAAACATAATGCTCTACTGATGGTTGTGGGGAAGCGGAAATCTGGTTTAACCCAGAATGTTAAAATATTAGGGATTTAAATAAAGGATAGATGAAAACTAGGTGAAATGTTATGAATGGGATCATACAGCAAAACATAATGCTCCACTGATGGTTGTGGGGAGGCAGAAATCTGGTTTAACCCAGATTTTCAAAACATTAGGGTTTTAAATAAAAGGATAGATGAAAATCAGGTGGAACGGTATTAATGGGATCACACAGCAAAACATAATGCTCTACTGATGGTTGTGGGGAGGCAGAAACCTGGTTTAACCCAGAATATCAAAATATTAGGGTTTTAAATAAAAGGATAGATGAAAATCAGGTGGAACGTTAGGAATGGAATCATACAGCAAAACATAATGCTCTACTGATGGTTGTGGGGAAGCTGAAACCTGGTTTAACCCAAAATTTTAAATAATTAGGGATTTAAATAAAAGGAGAGATGAAAATGAGGTGGAACGTTAGGAATGGGAACCATACAGCATAATGCAATGTCGCACGGCACCATACGGCACAACATAATGCTCTACTGATGGTTGTGGGGAGGTAGAAACCTGGTTTAACACAGAATTTCAAAATATTAGGGATTTAAATAAAAGGATAAATGAAAATGAGGTGGAACATTAGGAATGGGATCATACAGCAAAACAATGCTCTACAGATAGTTGTGGGGAGGAATAAATCTGGTTTAACCCAGAATTTCAAAATATTAGGGATTTAAATAAAAGGATAGATGAAAATCAGGTGGAACGTTAGGAATAGAATCATACAGCAAAACATAATGCTCTACTGATGGTTGTGGGGAAGCTGAAACCTGGTTTAACCCAGAATTTCAAAATATTAGAGATTTTAATAAAGGGTAGATGAAATGGAGGTGAAACGTTAGGAATGGGAACCATAGAGCATAATGCAATGTCGCACAGCACCATATGGCACAACATAATGCTCTACTGATGGTTGTGGGGAGGCAGAAACCTGGTTTAACCCAGATTTTCAAAATATTAGGGTTTTAAATAAAGGAAAGATGAAAATGAGGTGGAACATTAGGAATGTAACCATACAGCATAATGCAATGTCGCACGGCACCATACGGCACAACATAATGCTCTACTGATGGTTGTGGGGAGGCAGAAACCTGGTTTAACCCAGAATTTCAAATGATTAGGGATTTAAATAAAAGTAGAGATGAAAATGAGGTGGAATGTTAGGAATGGGAACCATACAGCATAATGCAATGTCGCACGGCACCATACGACACAACATAATGCTCTACTGATGATTGTGGGGAGGCGGAAATTTGGTTTAACCCAGAATTTCAAAATATTAAAGTTTAAATAAAGGATAGATGAAAATGAGGTGGAACATTAGGAATGGGATCATACAACAAAACATAATGCTCTACTGATGGTTGTGGGGAAGCGGAAATCTGGTTTAACCCAGAATTTCAAAACATTAGGGATTTAAATAAAAGGATAGATGAAAATCAGGTGGAACATTAGGAATGGAATCACACAGCAAAACATAATGCTCTACTGATGGTTGTGGGGAAGCTGAAACCTGGTTTAACCCAGAATTTAAAAATATTAGGGTTTTAAATAAAGGATAGATGAAAATAAGGTTGAACGTTAGTAATGGAACCATACAGCATAATGCAATGTCGCCCGGCACCATACGGCACAATATAATGCTCTACTGATGGTTGTGAGGAGGCGGAAATCTGATTTAACCCACAATGTTAAAATATTAGGGATTTAAAAAAGGATAGATGAAAACTAGGTGGAATGTTATGAATGGGATCATACAGCAAAACATAATGCTCCACTGATGGTTGTGGGGAAGCTGAAACCTGGTTTAACCAAGATTTTCAAAACATTAGGGATTTAAATAAAAGGATAGATGAAAATCAGGTGGAACGTTATTAATGGAATCATACAGCAAAACATGATGGTCTACTGATGATTGAGGAGAGGCAGAAATCTGGTTTAACACAGAATTTCAAAATATTAGGGTTTTAAATAATGAATAGATAAAAATGAGGTGGAACATTAGGAATGGAACCATACAGCATAATGCAATGTCGCACGGCACCATACTGCACAACATAATGCTCTACTGATGGTTGTGGGGAGGTAGAAACCTGGTTTAACCCAGAATTTCAAAATATTAGGGATTTAAATAAAGGATAGATGAAATGGAGGTGGAATGTTAGGAATGGGAACCATACAGCATAATGCAATGTCGCACGGCACCATACGACACAACATAATGCTCTACTGATGATTGTGGGGAGGCGGAAATTTGGATTAACCCAGAATATCAAAATATTAGGGTTTTAAATAAAGGATAGATGAAAATGAGGTGCAACATTAGGAATGGAACTATACAGCATAATGCAATGTCGCCCGGCACCATACGGCACAATATAATGCTCTACTGATGGTTGTGAGGAGGCAGAAATCTTGTTTAACCCAGAATGTTAAAATATTAGGGATTTAAATAAAGGATAGATGAAAATTAGGTGGAATGTTATGAATGGGATCATACAGCAAAACATAATGCTCCACTGATGGTTGTGGGAGGCAGAAATCTGGTTTAACCCAGAATTTCAAAATATTAGAGTTTTAAATAAGGGATAGATAAAAATGAGGTGGAACGTTAGGAATGGGAACCAAACAGCATAATGCAATGTTGCACAGCACTATACAACACAACATAATGCTCTACTGATGGTTGTGGGGAGGCGGAAACCTGGTTTAACCCAGATTTTCAAAACATTAGGGATTTAAATAAAAGGATAGATGAAAATCAGGTGGAACGTTATTAATGGGATCAAGCAGCAAAATATAATGCTCTACTGATGGTTGTGGGGAGGCAGAAACCTGGTTTAACCCAGAATTTCAAAATATTAGGGTTTTAAATAAGGGAAAGATGAAAATTAGGTGGAACATTAGGAATGGAACCATACAGCATAATGCAATGTCGCACGGCACAACATAATGCTCTACTGATGGTTGTGGGGAAGAGGAAATCTCGTTTAACCCAGATTTTCAAATGATTAGGGATTTTAATAAAAGGATAGATGAAATGGAGGTGGAACGTTAGGAATGGGAACCATACAGCATAATGCAATGTCGCACAGCACAATACGGCACAACATAATGCTCTACTGATGGTTGTGGGAAGGCATAAATCTGGTTTAACCCAGAATTTTAAATGATGAGAGTTTTAAATAAAGCATAGATGAAAATGAGGTGGAACGTTAGGAATGGGAACCATACAGCATAATGCAATGTCGCACGGCACCATACGGCACAACTTAATGCTCTACTGATGGTTGTGGGGAGGCGGAAACCAGGTTTAACCCAGAATTTCAAAACATTAGGGATTTAATTAAAGGATAGATGAAAATCAGGTGGAACGTTAGGAATGGGATCATACAACAAAACAAAGCTCTACTGATGGTTGTGGGGAGGTGAAAATCTGGTATAACCCAGAATTTCAAAATATTAGGGATTTAAATAAAAGGATAGATGATAATGAGGTGAAACGTTAGGAATTAGATCATACAGCAAAACATGATGCTCTACTGATGATTGAGGAGAGGCGGAAACCAGGTTTAACCCAGAATTTCAAAACATTAGGGATTTAAATAAAGGATAGATGAAAATGAGGTGGAACATTAGTAATGGAAACATACAGCATAATGAAATGTCGCACTGCACCATACGGCACAACATAATGCTCTACTGATGGTTGTGGGGAGGCGGAATCCTGGTTTAACCCAGAATTTCAAATGATTAGGGATTTTAATAAAGGATAGATAAAATGGAGGTGGAACATTAGGAATGGGGACCATACAGCATAATGTAATGTCGCACGGCATCATGTGACACAACATAATGCTCTACTGATGGTTGTGGGGAGGCAGAAATCTGGTTTAACCCATAATTTCAAAATATTAGGGTTTTAAATAATGGATAGATAAAAATGAGGTGGAACATTAGGAATGGAACTATACAGCATAATGCAATGTCGCACGGCACCATATGACACAACATAATGCTCTACTGATGGTTGTGGGGAGGCATAAATCTGGTTTAAACCAGAATTTTAAATTATGAGAGTTTTAAATAAAGGATATATGAAAATGAGGTGGAACGTTAGGAATGGGAACCATACAGCATAATGCAATGTCGCACGGCACCATATGACACAACATAATGCTCTACTGATGGTTGTGGGGAGGCATAAATCTGGTTTAACCCAAAATATCAAATGATGAGCGTTTTAAATAAAGGATAGATGAAAATGAGGTGGAACGTTATGAAAGGAATCATACAGCAAAACATAATGCTCTACTGCTGGTTGTGGGAATGCAGAAACCTGGTTTAACAAGAATTTTAGATGATTAGGGATTTAAATAAAAGGATAGATGAAATGGAGGTGGAACGTTAGGAATAGTAACCATACAGCATAATGCAACGTCGCACGGCACCATACGACACAACATAATGCTCTACTGATGGTTGTGGGGGAGGCGGAAACCTGGTTTAACCCAGAACATCAAATGATGAGCGTTTTAAATAAAGGATAGATGAAAATGAGCTGGAACGTTAGGAATTGAAACCATACAGCATAATGCAATGTCGCACGGCACCATATGACACAATATAATGCTCTACTGATGGTTGTGGGGAGGTGGAAACCTGGTTTAACCCAGAATTTCAAAATATTAGGGATTTAAATAAAAGGATAGATGAAATGGAGGTGGAATGTTAGGAAAGTGAACCATACAGCATAATGCAATGTCGCAAGGCACCATATGACAAAACATAATGCTCTACTGATGGCTGTGGGGAGGTGGAAACCTGGTTTAACCCAGAATTTCAAAATATTAGGGATTTAAATAAAGGATAGATGAAAATGAGGTGGAACATTAGGAATGGGATCATACAGCAAAACATAATGCTCTACTGATGGTTGTGGGGAGGCGGAAACCTAGTTGAACCCAGAATTTCAAAATATTAGAGATTTAAATAAAAGGATAGATGAAAATGAGGTGGAACGTTAGTAATGGGATCATACAGCAAAATATGATGCTATACTGACGGTTGTGGGGAAGCTGAAACCTGGTTTAACCCAGAATTTCAAATGATTAGGGATTTTAATAAAGGATAGATGAAATGGAGGTGGAACGTTAGGAGGAGTGGAACCATACAGCATAATGCAATGTTGCACGGCACCATACGGCACAACATAATGCTCTACTGATGGCTGTGGGGAGGCGGAAACCTGGTTTAACCCAGAATTTCAAAATATTTGGGATTTTAATAAAGGATAGATGAAAATGAGGTGGAACGTTATGAATTGGATCATACAGCAAAACATAATGCTCTACTGCTGGTTGTGGGAATGCACAAACCTGGTTTAACGAAGAATTTCAGATGATTAGGGATTTAAATAAAAGGATAGACGAAAATGAGGTGGAACGTTAGGAATGGGAACCATACAGCATAATGCAATGTCGCACGGCACCATACGGCACAGCATAATGCTCTACTGATGGTTGTGGGGAGGCGGAAACATGGTGTAACCCAGAATTACAAATGATTAGGGATTTTAATAAAGGAGAGATGAAATGGAGGTGGAACGTTAGGAATGGGAACCATACAGCATCATGCAATGTCGCACGGCACCATACGGCACAACATAATGCTCTACTGATGGTTGTGGGGAGGCGGAAACCTGGTTTAACCCAGAATTTCAAAATATTAGAGTTTAAATAAAGGATAGATGAAAATGAGGTGGAACATTAGGAATGGGATCATACAGCAAAACATAATGATCCACTGATGGTTGTGGGGAGGCAGAAACCTGGTTTAACCCAGAATATCAAAATATTAGTGTTTTAAATAAAGGATAGATAAAAATGAGGTGGAACATTAGGAATTGAACCATACAGCATAATGCAATGTCGCACGGCACCATATGACACAACATAATGCTCTACTGATGGTTGTGGGGAGGCATAAATCTGGATTAACCCAGAATTTTAAATTATGAGAGTTTTAAATAAAGGATAGATGAAAATGAGGTGGAACATTAGGAATGGGAACCATATAGCATAATGCAATGTCGCATGGCACCATATGACACAACATAATGCTCTACTGATGGTTGTGGGGAGGCGGAAATCTGGTTTAACCCAGAATATCAAATGATGAGCGTTATAAATAAAGGATAGATGAAAATGAGGTGGAATGTTAGGAATGGGAACCATAGAGCATAATGGCACCATATGACACAACATAATGCTCTACTGATGGTTGTGGGGAAGCGGAAATCTGGTTTAACCCAGAATTTCAAAATATTAGGGCTTTAAATAAAGGATATATGAAAATGAGATGGAACGTTAGTAATGGGATCATACAGCAAAACATAATGCTATACTGATAGTTGTGGGGAGGCGGAAACCTGGTTTAACCCAGAATTTCAAAACATTAGGGATTTTAATAAAGGATAGATGAAAATGAGGTGGAACGTTATGAATGGGATCATACAGCAAAACATAATGCTCTACTGCTGGTTGTGGGAATGCAGAAACCTGGTTTAACCAAGAATTTCAGATGATTAGGGATTTAAATAAAAGGATAGAAGAAAATGAGGTGGAACGTTAGGAATGGGAACCATACAGCATAATGGAATGTCGCACGGCACCATACGACATCATCATAATGCTCTACTGATGGTTTTGGGGAAGCAGAAATCTGGTTTAACCCAGAATTTCAAATGATTAGGGATTTTAATAAAGGGTAGATGAAAATGAGGTGGAACGTTAGGAATGGAACCATACAGCATAATGCAATGTCGCACGGCACCATACGGCACAACATAATGCTCTACTGATGGTTGTGGGGACACAGAAATCTGGTTTAACCCAGAATTTTAAAGTATTAGGGTTTTATATGACAACAAATGAAGGGAAAAAAAGGATTAATTATGGAGAAAAAGGGAATCTAGATACGCAAAATGCAGAAAGGATATTTACCTGTGTATTGAAGTCCATAAACAGCTCTACCATCAGCTTGCCTGTTTAATATCCACCACAAAGCCATCTGTAATATCGGTACTGGTGTAGTTTTCACTTGCTACTTCCGGGTTCTATGTAAAATAAAGTAACTTAAGTCCATGCCAACATGGATAGTTCCACTATCCATGTTGGCATGGAGTTAATTTTAAATAGCGTAGCGAGCCACCGAGCCCGCATGGGGACTCAGATGCATGGCATTGTGAAACTACACAAGTACCATAATATCTCCAGGGTTGGTAGACATTGCCATCCTCTTGGAACTTTGCCACTGGATAAAGACATTTTCTTTCAGGTACCCAAAATCGTAAAATATTCAATATAGTAGCTGCCGAAGTGAGAAGAGGAGAGAAGCGTTATATGGTTTAGAGAGAGTTTAGTTGTACTAAAAATCTCGATTGGCAATCATACAACCCATTGGATATTAACAAAAACCGAGCTGGACATAGGACTGAAACCACCAAGGAGGAAGCTGAAAGAACACCATAATGCATAATGTCATACTTTTGGTTCCATGATCAAAATAATTGTACAACCCTTTTGTTTTTAAGCAAAACCTAGCTGGACATAGGACTGAAACAGCCAGGACAAAATAGCACAATTCTGCACCTTACGGCACTGCATGATGCCATATTAACGGTTTTTAGGGACACTGAAAATAGTTTGCATTGCTGGGTGTTATCCATTAGGAGATCAATGGAAACGCAACAGGATCTGGGACCAACATCATCAGTATAGCACATAACTGCATAATGCCAAGTCGTAGATGCCGTACGCCAAAAACGTCACACAGTATGCCGCCATACCAACGGAATTAGCGATGCTGATAATAGATTACACCCAAAAATAGAAACTATTTGCATATTAAAAGCTGGTAACAGGACCGAAACTGCCAGAGAGGCAGCTTACAGTATTACACCATGATACATAATTCAATACTTTTGGTTTTATGATCAAAATAAACATACAACCCTTTGGATTTTAAGCAAAACCTAGCTGCACATATGCTTTAAACTGCTTCCTTGGCGGGTTCAGTCCTAACACCATAATGCATGTCGTCATACTTTTGGTTCCATGATCAAAATAATCATACAACCCATAGGATATTAAGAAAAACCTAGCTGGACATAGGACTGAAACCGCCAAGGAGGCAGCTTAAATAACACCATAATACGTGATGTCATACTTTTGGTTCCATGATCAAAATAATCATACAACCCTTTGGATTTTAAGCAAAACCTAGCTGGACATATTTAAGCTGCCTCCTTGGAGGTTTCAGTCATAACACCCTAATGCATGATGTCATACTTTTGGTTCCACGATCAAAATAATCATACAACCCTTTGGATATTAAGAAAAACCGAGCTGGACGTAGGACTGAAACCACCAAGGTGGAAGCTTAAAAGAATAACACCATAATGCATGATGTCATACTTTTGGTTTCATGATCAAAATAATCATACAGGCGCCGGACGGGTTCCCGACAGTCGGGATCCCGACAATCATTTACCCGACGTCGGGATCCCGACTGTCAAAATGCCGACAGCCGGGTGCCCGACGGCCACCCGCTATTTTCCCTCGTGGGGGTCCACGACCCCCATATAGGGAGAATAGAATAGGTGGCTCGCGTAGCGAGCCACCGTGCCCGCAGCGTGGCGAGCGCAGCGAGCCCGCAAGGGGCTTTTTTGCACTCGCCATGCTGTCTGACTCTGGCCAGTCAGAATCCCGACGTCGGGATAATGACTGTCGGGATCCCGACTGTCGGAGTCCCATACCACACCCAATCATACAACCCTTTGGATATTAAGAAAAACCGAGCTGAAAGAACACCATAATGCATGATGTCATACTTTTGGTTCTATGATCAAAATAATCATACAACCCGTTGTATTTTAAGCAAAACCTAGCTGGACATAGGACTGAAACCGCCAAGGAGGCAGCTGAAAGAATAACACCATAATGCATGATGTCATACTTTTGGTTACATGATCAAAATAATCATACAACTTTTTGGATTTTAAGCAAAACCTAGCTGGACATAGGATTGAAACCGCCAGGACAACACAGCACAATGCTGCACCTTAGGGCACTGCATGATGCAATATTAATAGTTTTTAGGGATACTGAAAATAGTTTGCATTGCTAGGTGTTAACCATTAGGAGATCAATGGAAATGCAACAGGATCTGGAACACACATCATCAGTAAAGCATAAAACTGCATAATGCCAAGTCGTAGGTGCCGTACACCAAAGCTTCACACAGTATGTCGCCATACCAACGGAATTAGCGATGCTGATAATAGAATACACCCAAAAATAGAAACTATTTGCATATTAAAAGCTGGTAACAGGACCGAAACTGCCAGAGAGGCAGCTTACAGTATTACACCATGATGCAATACTTTTAGTTTTATGATCGAAATAATATCCAAAGGGTTGTATGGTTAAGCAAAACCTAGCTGCACATAGGAATGAACCCGCCAAGGAGGTAGTTTAAAGCATAACACCATAATGCATTATGTCATACTTTTGGTTCCATGATCAAAATAATCATACAACTCTTTGGATTTTAAGCAAAACCTAGTTGGACATAGAACTGAAACTGCCTTACGGCACTGCATGATGGCATATTAACAGTTTTTAGGGACACTGAAAATAGTTTGCACTGCTGGGTGTTATCCATTAGGAGATCAATGGAAATGAAACAGGATCTGGAACCAACATCAGTAAAGCATAAAATTGCATAATGCCAAGTCGTAGGTGCCGTACGCCAAAGCGTCACAGTATGCCGCCATACAAAGTGGAATTCCCAATGTTGATTACACCCAAAAATAGAAACTATTTGCACATTAAATAAAAGCTGATAAAAGGACCCAAACTGCCAGAGAGGCAGCTTACAGTATTACACCATAATGCAATGCTTTTGGTTTTATGATCAAAATAATCATACAACCCCTTTGGATATTAAGCAAAACCTAGTTGCACATAGGACTGAACCCGCTAAGGAGGCAGTTTAAAGAATAATACCATAATGCATGATGTCATATTAACGGTTTTTAGGGACACTGAAAATAGTTTGCATTGCTGGGCGTTATCCATTAGGAGATTAATGGAAACGCAACAGGATCTGGGACCAACATCATCAGCAAAGCATAAAACTGCATAACGCCAAGTCGTAGGTGCCGTACGCCAAAGTATCACACAGTATGCCGCCATACCAACAGAATTAGCGATGCTGATAATAGATTACACCCAAAAACAGAAACTATTTGCATATTAAAAGCTGGTAACAGGACCGAAACTGCCAGAGAGGCACCTTA
The DNA here is from genome assembly GCF_055691185.1 of Crinia signifera. Taxonomy (NCBI): domain Eukaryota; kingdom Metazoa; phylum Chordata; class Amphibia; order Anura; family Myobatrachidae; genus Crinia; species Crinia signifera. The sequence continues at coordinate 210,050,315 of NC_139221.1, read as the reverse complement.
CAGCATTACAGCATAATGCATGATGTCATACTTTTGGTTCCATGATCAAAATAATCATACAACCCTTTGGATTTTAAGCAAAACCTAGCTGGACATAGTACTGAAACCGACAGGACAATACAGCACAATGCTGCACCTTACGGCACTGCATGATGCAATATTAATGCTTTTTAGGGACACTGAAAATAGTTTGCATTGCTGGGCGTTATCTATTAGGAGATCAATGGAAACGCAACAGGATCTGGGACCAACATCCTCAGTAAAGGATAAAACGGCATAATGCCAAGTCGTAGGTGCCGTACGCCAAAGCATCACACAGTATGCAGCCATACCAACGGAATTAGCGATATTGATAATAGATTACACCCAAAAATAGAAACTATTTTTGCATATTAAAAGCTGGTAACAGGACCGAAACTGCCAGAGAGGCAGCTTACAGCATTACACCATAATGCATGATGTCATACTTTTGGTTCCATGATCAAAATAATCATACAACCCTTTGGATATTAAGCAAAACCAAGCTGAAAGAACACCATAATGCATGATGCATGATATCATACTTTTGGTTCTATGATCAAAATAATCATACAATCCTTTGGATTTTAGGCAAAACCTAGCTGGACATAGAACTGAAACCGCCTTACGGCACTGCATGATGCCATATTAACGGTTTTTAGGGACACTGAAAATAGTTTGCATTGCTGGGCGTTATCCATTAGGAGATCAATGGAAACGCAACAGGATCTGGAACCAACATCATCAGTAAAGCATAAAACTGCATAATGCCAAGTCGTAGGTGCCATACGCCAAAGCATCACACAGTATGCAGCCATACCAACGGAATTAGCGATGCTGATAATAGATTACACCCCAAAATAGAAACTATTTGCCTATTAAAAGCTGGTAACAGGACCGAAACTGACAGAGAGGCAGCTTACAGTATTACACCATAATGCAATACTTTTGGTTTTATAATCGAAATAATATCCAAAGGGTTGTATGGTTAAGCAAAACCTAGCTACACATAGGACTGAACCCGCCAAGAAGGCAGCTGAAAGAACAACACCATAATGCATGATATCATACTTTTGGTTTTATGATCAAAATAATCATACAACCCTTTGGATTTTAAGCAAAACCAAGCTGGACATATGACTGAAACCGCCAAGGAGGCAGCTTAAAGCACAACAGCATGAGGTCATACTTTTGGTTCCATGATCAAAATAATCATACAACCCGTTGGATATTAAGAAAACCCGAGCTGGACATAGAACTGAAACCCCCAAGGAGGAAGCTGAAAGAACAACACCATAATGCATGATATAATACTTTTGGTTTTATGATCAAAATAATCATACAACCCTTTGGATTTTAAGCAAAACCAAGCTGGACATATGACTGAAACCGCCAAGGAGGCAGCTTAAAGCACAACAGCATGAGGTCATACTTTTGGTTCCATGATCAAAATAATCATACAACCCCTTTGTATATTAAGAAAAATCCGAGCTGGACATAGAACTGAACCCCCCAAGGAGGCAGCTGAAAGAACAACACTATAATGCATATCATCATACTTTTGGTTTTATGATCAAAATAATCATACAACCCTTTGGATTTTAAGCAAAATCTAGCTGGACATAGAACTGAAACCGCCTTACGGCACTGCATGATGCCATATTAACACTGCATGATGCCATATTAACAGTTTCTGGGACACTGAAAATAGTTTGCATTGCTGGGTGTTATCCATTAGGAGATCAATGGAAACGCAACAGGATCTGGAACCAACATCATCAGTAAAGCAAAAAACTGCATAATGCCGAGTCGTAGGTGCCGTACGCCAAAGCGTCACACAATATGCCGCCATACCAACGGAATTAGCGATGCTGATAAAAGATTACACCCAAAAATAGAAACTATTTGCATATTAAAACCTAGTAAAAGGACCGAAACTGCCAGAGGCAGCTTACAGTATTACACCATAATGCATGATGCAATACTTTTGGTTTTATGATCAAAATAATCATACAACCCTTTGGATTTTAAGCAAAACCTAGCTGGACATAGAACTGAAACCCCCAAGGAGGCAGCTGAAAGAATAACACCATAATGCATTATGTCATACTTTTGATTCCATGATCAAAATAACCATACAACCCTTTGGATTTTATGCAAAACCTAGCTGGACATAGGACTGAAACCGCCAGGACAATACAGCACAATGCTGCACCTTACGGCACTGCATGATGCAATATTAATGTTTTTTAGGGACATTGAAAATAGTATGCATTGCTGGGTGTTATCCATTAGGAGATCAATGGAAACGCAACAGGATCTGGGACCAACATCATCAGTAAAGCATAAAACTGCGTAATGCCAAGTCGTAGGTGCCGTACGCCAAAGCATCACACAGTATGCAGCCATACCAACGGAATTAGCGATGCTGATAATTGATTACACCCAAAAATAAAACTATTTGCATATTAAAAGCTGGTAACAGGACCGAAACTGCCTGATGCAATACTTTTGGTTTTATGATCAAAATAATCATACAACCCATTGGATATTAAGAAAAACCTAGCTGGACATAGGACTGAAACCGTCAAGGAGGCAGCTTAAATAACACCATAATCCATGATGTCATACTTTTGGTTCCATGATCAAAATAAACATACAACCCTTTGGATTTTAAGCAAAACTAACCAGAGACTGGAGAGAAGCGTTATATGGTTTAGAGAGAGTTTAGTTGTACTAAAAATCTCGATTGGCAATCATACAACCCATTGGATATTAACAAAAACCGAGCTGGACATAGGACTGAAACCACCAAGGAGGAAGCTGAAAGAACACCATAATGCATAATGTCATACTTTTGGTTCCATGATCAAAATAATTGTACAACCCTTTTGTTTTTAAGCAAAACCTAGCTGGACATAGGACTGAAACAGCCAGGACAAAATAGCACAATGCTGCACCTTACGGCACTGCATGATGCCATATTAACGGTTTTTAGGGACACTGAAAATAGTTTGCATTGCTGGGTGTTATCCATTAGGAGATCAATGGAAACGCAACAGGATCTGGGACCAACATCATCAGTATAGCACATAACTGCATAATGCCAAGTCGTAGGTGCCGTACGCCAAAAACGTCACACAGTATGCCGCCATACCAACGGAATTAGCGATGCTGATAATAGATTACACCCAAAAATAGAAACTATTTGCATATTAAAAGCTGGTAACAGGACCGAAACTGCCAGAGAGGCAGCTTACAGTATTACACCATGATACATAATTCAATACTTTTGGTTTTATGATCAAAATAAACATACAACCCTTTGGATTTTAAGCAAAACCTAGCTGCACATATGCTTTAAACTGCTTCCTTGGCGGGTTCAGTCCTAACACCATAATGCATGTCGTCATACTTTTGGTTCCATGATCAAAATAATCATACAACCCATTGGATATTAAGAAAACCTAGCTGGACATAGGACTGAAACCGCCAAGGAGGCAGCTTAAATAACACCATAATACGTGATGTCATACTTTTGGTTCCATGATCAAAATAATCATACAACCCTTTGGATTTTAAGCAAAACCTAGCTGGACATATTTAAGCTGCATACTTGGAGGTTTCAGTCATAACACCCTAATGCATGATGTCATACTTTTGGTTCCACGATCAAAATAATCATACAACCCTTTGGATATTAAGAAAAACCGAGCTGGACGTAGGACTGAAACCACCAAGGTGGAAGCTTAAAAGAATAACACCATAATGCATGATGTCCTACTTTTGGTTTCATGATCAAAATAATCATACAGGTGCCGGACGGGTTCCCGACAGTCGGGATCCCGACAATCATTTACCCGACGTCGGGATCCCGACAGCCGGGTGCCCGACGGCCACCCGCTATTTTCCCTCGTGGGGGTCCACGACCCCCATATAGGGAGAATAGAATAGGTGGCTCGCGTAGCGAGCCACCGTGCCCGCAGCGTGGCGAGCACAGCGAGCCCGCAAGGGGCTTTTTTGCACTCGCCATGCTGTCTGACTCTGGCCAGTCAGGATCCCGACGTCGGGATAATGACTGTCGGGATCCCGACTGTCGTAGTCCCATACCACACCCAATCATACAACCCTTTGGATATTAAGAAAAACAGAGCTGAAAGAACACCATAATATGCATGATGTCATACTTTTGGTTCTATGATCAAAATAATCATACAACCCTTTGTATTTTAAGCAAAACCTAGCTGGACATAGGACTGAAATGCCAAGGAGGCAGCTGAAAGAATAACACCATAATGCATGATGTCATACTTTTGGTTCCATGATCAAAATAATCATACAACTTTTTGGATTTTAAGCAAAACCTAGCTGGACATAGGATTGAAACCGCCAGGACAACACAGCACAATGCTGCACCTTACGGCACTGCATGATGCAATATTAATAGTTTTTAGGGACACTGAAAATAGTTTGCATTGCTAGGTGTTATCCATTAGGAGATCAATGGAAATGCAACAGGATCTGGAACAAACATCCTCAGTAAAGCATAAAACTGCATAATGCCAAGTCGTAGGTGCCGTACACCAAAGCTTCACACAGTATGCCGCCATACCAACGGAATTAGCGATGCTGATAATAGAATACACCCAAAAATAGAAACTATTTGCATATTAAAAGCTGGTAACAGGACCGAAACTGCCAGAGAGGCAGCTTACAGTATTACACCATGATGCAATACTTTTAGTTTTATGATCGAAATAATATCCAAAGGGTTGTATGGTTAAGCAAAACCTAGCTGCACATAGGACTGAACCCGCCAAGGAGGCAGTTTAAAGCATAACACCATAATGCATTATGTCATACTTTTGGTTCCATGATCAAAATAATCATACAACTCTTTGGATTTTAAGCAAAACCTAGTTGGACATAGAACTGAAACTGCCTTACGGCACTGCATGATGGCATATTAACAGTTTTTAGGGACACTGAAAATAGTTTGCACTGCTGGGTGTTATCCATTAGGAGATCAATGGAAATGAAACAGGATCTGGAACCAACATCAGTAAAGCATAAAATTGCATAATGCCAAGTCGTAGGTGCCGTACGCCAAAGCGTCACAGTATGCCGCCATACAAAGTGGAATTCCCAATGTTGATTACACCCAAAAATAGAAACTATTTGCACATTAAATAAAAGCTGATAAAAGGACCCAAACTGCCAGAGAGGCAGCTTACAGTATTACACCATAATGCAATGCTTTTGGTTTTATGATCAAAATAATCATACAACCCCTTTGGATATTAAGCAAAACCTAGCTGGACATAGGATTGAAACCGCCAGGACAACACAGCACAATGCTGCACCTTACGGCACTGCATGATGCAATATTAATAGTTTTTAGGGACACTGAAAATAGTTTGCATTGCTAGGTGTTATCCATTAGGAGATCAATGGAAATGCAACAGGATCTGGAACAAACATCCTCAGTAAAGCATAAAACTGCATAATGCCAAGTCGTAGGTGCCGTACACCAAAGCTTCACACAGTATGCCGCCATACCAACGGAATTAGCGATGCTGATAATAGATTACACCCAAAAATAGAAACTATTTGCATATTAAATAAAGGCTGATAATAGGACCCAAACTGCCAGAGAGGCAGCTTACAGTATTACACCATGATGCAATACTTTTAGTTTTATGATCGAAATAATATCCAAAGGGTTGTATGGTTAAGCAAAACCTAGCTGCACATAGGACTGAACCCGCCAAGGAGGCAGTTTAAAGCATAACACCATAATGCATTATGTCATACTTTTGGTTCCATGATCAAAATAATCATACAACTCTTTGGATTTTAAGCAAAACCTAGTTGGACATAGAACTGAAACTGCCTTACGGCACTGCATGATGGCATATTAACAGTTTTTAGGGACACTGAAAATAGTTTGCACTGCTGGGTGTTATCCATTAGGAGATCAATGGAAATGAAACAGGATCTGGAACCAACATCAGTAAAGCATAAAATTGCATAATGCCAAGTCGTAGGTGCCGTACGCCAAAGCGTCACAGTATGCCGCCATACAAAGTGGAATTCCCAATGTTGATTACACCCAAAAATAGAAACTATTTGCACATTAAATAAAAGCTGATAAAAGGACCCAAACTGCCAGAGAGGCAGCTTACAGTATTACACCATAATGCAATGCTTTTGGTTTTATGATCAAAATAATCATACAACCCCTTTGGATATTAAGCAAAACCTAGTTGCACATAGGACTTAACCCGCTAAGGAGGCAGTTTAAAGAATAATACCATAATGCATGATGTCATATTAACGGTTTTTAGGGACACTGAAAATAGTTTGCATTGCTGGGCGTTATCCATTAGGAGATCAATGGAAACGCAACAGGATCTGGGACCAACATCATCAGCAAAGCATAAAACTGCATAACGCCAAGTCGTAGGTGCCGTACGCCAAAGTATCACACAGTATGCCGCCATACCAACAGAATTAGCGATGCTGATAATAGATTACACCCAAAAACAGAAACTATTTGCATATTAAAAGCTGGTAACAGGACCGAAACTGCCAGAGAGGCACCTTACAGCATTACAGCATAATGCATGATGTCATACTTTTGGTTCCATGATCAAAATAATCATACAACCCTTTGGATTTTAAGCAAAACCTAGCTGGACATAGAACTGAAACCCCCAAGGAGGCAGCTGAAAGAACAACACCATAATGCATGATATCATACTTTTGGTTTTATGATCAAAATAATCATACAACCCTTTGGATTTTAAGCAAAATCTAGCTGGACATAGAACTGAAACCGCCTTACGGCACTGCATGATGCCATATTAACACTGCATGATGCCATATTAACAGTTTCTGGGACACTGAAAATAGTTTGCATTGCTGGGTGTTATCCATTAGGAGATCAATGGAAACGCAACAGGATCTGGAACCAACATCATCAGTAAAGCATAAAACTGCATAATGCCAAGTAGTAGGTGCCGTACGCCAAAGCGTCACACAATATGCCGCCATACCAACGGAATTAGCGATGCTGATAATAGATTACACCCAAAAATAGAAACTATTTGCATTTTAAAACCTAGTAACAGGACCGAAACTGCCAGAGAGGCAGCTTACAGTATTACACCATAATGCATGATGCAATACTTTTGGTTTTATGATCAAAATAATCATACAACCCTTTGGATTTTAAGCAAAACCTAGCTGGACATAGAACTGAAACCGCCAGGACAATACAGCACAATGCTGCACCTTACGGCACTGCATGATGCAATATTAATGTTTTTTAGGGACATTGAAAATAGTATGCATTGCTGGGTGTTATCCATTAGGAGATCAATGGAAACGCAACAGGATCTGGGACCAACATCATCAGTAAAGCATAAAACTGCATAATGCCAAGTCGTAGGTGCCGTACGCCAAAGCATCACACAGTATGCAGCCATACTAACGGAATTAGCGATGCTGATAATTGATTACACCCAAAAATAAAACTATTTGCATATTAAAAGCTGGTAACAGGACCGAAACTGCCTGATGCAATACTTTTGGTTTTATGATCAAAATAATCATAAAACCCACTGGATATTAAGAAAAACTTAGCTGGACATAGGACTGAAACCGCAAAGGAGGCAGCTTAAATAACAACATAATGCATGATATCATACTTTTGGTTCCATGATCAAAATAAACATACAACCCTTTGGATTTTAAGCAAAACCTAGCTGGACATAGGACTGAAAACGCCAAGGAGGCAGCTTAAATAACACCATAATGCATGATATCATACTTTTGGTTTTATGATCAATATAATCATACAACCCTTTGGATTTTAAGCAAAACCTAGCTGGACATAGGACTGAAACCGCCAAGGAGGCAGCTGAAAGAATAACACCATAATGCATGATATCATACTTTTGGTTTTATGATCAAAATAATCATACAACCCTTTGGATTTTAAGCAAAACCTAGCTGGAAATAGGACTGAAACCACCAGGACAATACAGCACAATGCTGCACCTTACGGCACTGCATGATGCAATATTAATGGTTTTTAGGGACACTGAAAATAGTTTGCATTGCTGGGTGTTATCCATTAGGAGATCAATGGAAACGCAACAGGATCTGGGACCAACATCCTTAGTAAAGCATAAAACTGCATAATGCCAAGTCGTAGGTGCCGTACGCCAAAGCATCACACAGTATGCAGCCATACCAACAGAATTAGCGATGCTGATAATAGATTACACCCAAAAATAGAAACTATTTGCATATTAAAAGCTGGTAACAGGACCGAAACTGCCAGAGAGGCAGCTTACAGTATTACACCATAATGCATGATGCAATACTTTTTGTTTTATAATCAAAATAATCATACAACCCATTGGATATTAAGAAAAACCTAGCTTGACATAGGACTGGAAACGCCAAGGGGGCAGCTTAAAGCATAACACCATAATGCATGAGGTCATACTTTTGGTTCCATGATCAATATAATCATACAACCCTTTGGATATTAAGCAAAATCTAGCTGGACATAGGACTGAAACCGCCAAGGACGCAGCTGAAAGAATAACGCCATAATGCATGAGGTCATACTTTTGGTTCCATGATCAAAATAATCATACAACCCTTTGGATATTAAGCAAAACCTAGCTGGACATACAGTAGGACTGAAACCACCAAGGAGGCAGCTTACAGCAGAACACCATAATGCATGATGTCATACTTTTGGTTCCATGATCAAAATAATCATACAACCCCTTTGGATATTAAGAAAAATGCGAGCTGGACATAGAACTGAAACCCCCAAGGAGGCAGCTGAAAGAACAACACCATAATGCATGATGTCATACTTTTGGTTCTATGATCAAAATAATCATACAACCCTTTGGATTTTAAGCAAAACCTAGCTGGACATAGGAATGAAAACCACCAGGACAATACAGCACAATACTGAACCTTACGGCACTGCATGATGCAATATTAATGGTTTTTAGGGACACTGAAAATAGTTTGCATTGCTGGGTGTTATCCATTAGGAGATCAATGGAAACGCAACAGGATCTGGAACCAACATCATCAGTAAAGCATAAAACTGCATAATGCCAAGTCGTAGGTGCCGTACGCCAAAGCATCACACAGAATGCAGCCATACCAACGGAATTAGCAATGCTGATAATAGATTACACCCAAAAATAGAAACTATTTTTGCATATTCAAAGCTGGTAACAGGACCGAAACTGCCAGAGAGGCAGCTTACAGCATTACACCATAATGCATGATGTCATATTTTTGGTTCCATGATCAAAATAATCATACAACCCTTTGGATATTAAGAAAAACCGAGCTGAAAGAACACCATAATGCATGATGTCATACTTTTGGTTCTATGATCAAAATATTCATACAACCCTTTGGATTTTAAGCAAAACCTATCTGGACATAGGACTGAAACCCCCAAGGAGGCAGCTGAAAGAAGAATTTCAAAATATTAGGGATTTAAATAAAGGATATATGAAAATGAGGTGGAACGTTAGTAATGGGATCATACAGCAAAACATAATGCTATACTGATAGTTGTGGGGAGGCGGAAACCTGGTTTAACCCAGAATTTCAAAACATTAGGGATTTTAATAAAGGATAGATGAAAATGAGGTGGAACGTTATGAATGGGATCATACAGCAAAACATAATGCTCTACTGCTGGTTGTGGGAATGCACAAACCTGGTTTAACGAAGAATTTCAGATGATTAGGAATTTAAATAAAAGGATAGACGAAAATGAGGTGGAACGTTAGGAATGGGAACCATACAGCATAATGCAATGTCGCACGGCACCATACGGCACAACATAATGCTCTACTGATGGTTGTGGGGAGGCGGAAACCTGGTTTAACCCAGAATTTCAAAATATTAGAGTTTAAATAAAGGATAGATGAAAATGAGGTGGAACATTAGGAATGGGATCATACAGCAAAACATAATGATCCACTGATGGTTGTGGGGAGGCAGAAACCTGGTTTAACCCAGAATATCAAAATATTAGGGTTTTAAATAAAGGATAGATAAAAATGAGGTGGAACATTAGGAATTGAACCATACAGCATAATGCAATGTCGCACGGCACCATATGACACAACATAATGCTCTACTGATGGTTGTGGGGAGGCATAAATCTGGTTTAACCCAGAATTTTAAATTATGAGAGTTTTAAATAAAGTATAGATGAAAATGAGGTGGAACGTTAGGAATGGGAACCATATAGCATAATGCAATGTCGCATGGCACCATATGACACAACATAATGCTCTACTGATGGTTGTGGGGAGGCGGAAACCTGGTTTAACCCAGAATATCAAATGATGAGCGTTATAAATAAAGGATAGATGAAAATGAGGTGGAATGTTAGGAATGGGAACCATAGAGCATAATGGCACCATATGACACAACATAATGCTCTACTGATGGTTGTGGGGAAGCGGAAATCTGGTTTAACCCAGAATTTCAAAATATTAGGGCTTTAAATAAAGGATATATGAAAATGAGATGGAACGTTAGTAATGGGATCATACAGCAAAACATAATGCTATACTGATAGTTGTGGGGAGGCGGAAACCTGGTTTAACCCAGAATTTCAAAACATTAGGGATTTTAATAAAGGATAGATGAAAATGAGGTGGAACGTTATGAATGGGATCATACAGCAAAAACATAATGCTCTACTGCTGGTTGTGGGAATGCAGAAACCTGGTTTAACCAAGAATTTCAGATGATTAGGGATTTAAATAAAAGGATAGACGAAAATGAGGTGGAACGTTAGGAATGGGAACCATACAGCATAATGGAATGTCGCACGGCACCATACGACATCATCATAATGCTCTACTGATGGTTTTGGGGAAGCAGAAATCTGGTTTAACCCAGAATTTCAAATGATTAGGGATTTTAATAAAGGGTAGATGAAAATGAGGTGGAACGTTAGGAATGGAACCATACAGCATAATGCAATGTCGCACGGCACCATACGGCACAACATAATGCTCTACTGATGGTTGTGGGGACGCAGAAATCTGGTTTAACCCAGAATTTTAAAGTATTAGGGTTTTATATGACAACAAATGAAGGGAAAAAAAGGATTAATTACGGAGAAAAAGGGAATCTAGATACGCAAAATGCAGAAAGGATATTTACCTGTGTATTGAAGTCCATAAACAGCTCTACCATCAGCTTGCCTGTTTAATATCCACCACAAAGCCATCTGTAATATCGGTACTGGTGTAGTTTTCACGTGCTACTTCCAGGTTCTATGTAAAATAAAGTAACTTAAGTCCATGCCAACATGGATAGTTCCACTATCCATGTTGGCATGGAGTTAATTTTAAATAGCGTAGCGAGCCACCGAGCCCGCAGCGTGGGCGAGCGAAGCGAGCCCCGCAAGGGGACTCAGACGCATGGCATTGTGAAACTACACAAGTACCATAATATCTCCAGGGTTGGTAGACATTGCCATCCTCTTGGAACTTTGCCACTGGATAAAGACATTTTCTTTCAGGTACCCAAAATTGTAAAATATTCAATATAGTAGCTGCCGAAGTGAGAAGAGGAGAGAAGCGTTATATGGTTTAGAGAGAGTTTAGTTGTACTAATAATCTCGATTGGCAATCATACAACCCATTGGATATTAACAAAAACTGAGCTGGACATAGGACTGAAACCACCAAGGAGGAAGCTGAAAGAACACCATAATGCATAATGTCATACTTTTGGTTCCATGATCAAAATAATTGTACAACCCTTTTGTTTTTAAGCAAAACCTAGCTGGACATAGGACTGAAACAGCCAGGACAAAATAGCACAATGCTGCACCTTACGGCACTGCATGATGCCATATTAACGGTTTTTAGGGACACTGAAAATAGTTTGCATTGCTGGGTGTTATCCATTAGGAGATCAATGGAAACGCAACAGGATCTGGGACCAACATCATCAGTATAGCACATAACTGCATAATGCCAAGTCGTAGGTGCCGTACGCCAAAAACGTCACACAGTATGCCGCCATACCAACGGAATTAGCGATGCTGATAATAGATAACACCCAAAAATAGAAACTATTTGCATATTAAAAGCTGGTAACAGGACCGAAACTGCCAGAGAGGCAGCTTACAGTATTACACCATGATACATAATTCAATACTTTTGGTTTTATGATCAAAATAATTATACAACCCTTTGGATTTTAAGCAAAACCTAGCTGCACATATGCTTTAAACTGCTTCCTTGGCGGGTTCAGTCCTAACACCATAATGCATGATGTCATACTTTTGATTCCATGATCAAAATAATCATACAACCCTTTGAATTTTAAGCAAAACCTAGCTGGACATATAACTGAAACCGCCAGGACAATACAGCACAATGCACATGCACAATGCATGTCGTCATACTTTTGGTTCCATGATCAAAATAATCATACAACCCATTGGATATTAAGAAAAACCTAGCTGGACATAGGACTGAAACCGCCAAGGAGGCAGCTTAAATAACACCATAATACGTGATGTCATACTTTTGGTTCCATGATCAAAATAATCATACAACCCTTTGGATTTTAAGCAAAACCTAGCTGGACATATTTAAGCTGCCTCCTTGGAGGTTTCAGTCATAACACCCTAATGCATGATGTCATACTTTTGGTTCCACGATCAAAATAATCATACAACCCTTTGGATATTAAGAAAAACCGAGCTGGACGTAGGACTGAAACCACCAAGGTGGAAGCTTAAAAGAATAACACCATAATGCATGATGTCATACTTTTGGTTTCATGATCAAAATAATCATACAGGTGCCGGACGGAAATAATATCCAAATGGTTGTATGGTTAAGCAAAACCTAGCTGCACATAGGACTGAACCCGCCAAGGAGGCAGTTTAAAGCATAACACCATAATGCATGATGCAATACTTTTGGTTTTATGATCAAAATAATCTTACAACCCTTTGGATTTGATGCAAAACCTAGCTGCACATATGCTTTAAACTGCCTCCTTGGCGGGTTCAGTCCTAACACCATAATGCATGATGTCATACTTTTGATTCCATGATCAAAATAATCATACAACCCTTTGAATTTTAAGCAAAACCTAGCTGGACATGTATTGTCCTGGCGGTTTCAGTTATATCACAATGCTGCACCTTACAGCACTGCATGATGCCATATTAACGTTTTTTAGGGACACTGAAAATAGTTTGCATTGCTGGGCGTTATCCATTAGGAGATCAATGGAAACGCAACAGGATCTGGAACCAACATCATCAGTAAAGCATAAAACTGCATAATGCCAAGTCGTAGGTGCCGTACGCCAAAGCATCACACAGTATGCAGCCATACCAACGGAATTAGCGATGCTGATAATAGATTACACCCAAAAATAGAAACTATTTGCATATTAAATAAAGGCTGATAATAGGACCCAAACTGCCAGAAAGGCAGCTTACAGTATTACACCATGATGCAATACTTTTGGTTTTATGATCGAAATAATATCCAAATGGTTGTATGGTTAAGCAAAACCTAGCTGCACATAGGACTGAACCCGCCAAGGAGGCAGTTTAAAGCATAACACCATACTGCATGATGTCATACTTTTGGTTCCATGATCAAAATAATCATACAACCCTTTGGATATTAAGAAAAATCCGAGCTGGACATAGGACTGAAACAGCCAAGGAGGCAGCTTAAATAACATCATAATGCATGATGTCATACTTTTGATCCCTTGATCAAAATAATAATACAACCCTTTGGATATTAAGAAAAACCGAGCTGGACATAGAACTGAAACCACCAAGGTGGAAGCTTAAAGAATAAAACCATAATGAATGATGTCATCCTTTTGGTTCCAAGATCAAAATAATCATACAACCCTTTGGATATTAAGCAAAACCTAGCTGGACATTTTACTGAAACCTCCAAGGAGGCAGCTGAAAGAATAACAACATAATGCATGATGTCATACTTTTGGTTCTATGATCAAAATAATCATACAACCCTTTGGATTTTAAGCAAAACCTAGCTGGACATAGGACTGAAACCGCCAAGGAGGCAGCTGAAAGAATAACACCATAATGCATGATGTCATACTTTTGGTTCCATGATCAAAATAATCATACAACTCTTTGGATTTTAAGCAAAACCTAGCTGGACATAGGACTGAAACAGCCAGGACAATACAGCACAGTGCTGCACCTTACGGCACTGCATGATGCAATATTAATAGTTTTTAGGGACACTGAAAATAGTTTGCATTCCTGGGTGTTATCCATTAGGAGATCAATGGAAACGCAACAGGATCTGGAACCAACATCATCAGTAAAAGCATAAAACTGCACAATGCCAAGTCGTAGGTGCCGTACGCCAAAGCATCACACAGTATGCCGCCATACCAACAGAATTAGCGATGCTGATAATAGATTACACCCAAAAATAGAAACTTTTTGCATATTAAATAAAAGCTGATAACAGGACCGAAACTGCCAGAGAGGCAGCTTACAGTATTACACCATGATGCAATACTTTTGGTTTTATGATCGAAATAATCATACAACCCTTTGGATATTAAGCAAAACCTAGCTGCACATAGGACTGAACCCGCTAAGGAGGCAGTTTGAAGAATAACACCATAATGCATGATGTCATATTAACGGTTTTTAGGGACACTGAAAATAGTTTGCATTGCTGGGTGTTATCCATTAGGAGATCAATGGAAACGCAACAGGATCTGGGACCAACATCATCAGTAAAAGCAAAAAACTGCAGAATGCCAAGTCGTAGGTGCCGTACGCCAAAGAGTCACAGTATGCCGCCATACCAATGGAATTAGCAATGCTGATAATAGATTACACCCAAAAATAGAAACTATTTGCACATTAAATAAAAGCTGATAAAAGTACCCAAACTGCCAGAGGGGCAGCTTACAGTATATTACACCATAATGCATGATGCAATACTTTTGGTTTTATGATCGAAATAATCATACAACCCCTTTGGATATTAAGCAAAACCTAGCTGCACATAGGACTGAAACCGCCAAGGGGGCAGCTTAAAGCATAACACCATAATGCATGATGCAATACTTTTGGTTTTATGATCAAAATAGTCATACACCCCATTGGATATTAAGCAAAACCGAGCTGAAAGAACACCATAATGCATGATGTCATACTTTTGGTTCTATGATCAAAATAATAATACAACCCTTTGGATTTTAAGCAAAACCTAGCTGGACATAGAACTGAAACCGCCTTACGGCACTGCATGATGCCATATTAACGGTTTTTAGGGACACTGAAAATAGTTTGCATTGCTGGGTGTTATCCATTAGATCAATGGAAACGCAACAGGATCTTTAACCAACATCATCAGTAAAGCATAAAACTGCATAATGCCAAGTCGTAGGTGCCGTACGCCAAAGCGACACACAGTATGCCGCCATACCAACGGAATTAGCGATGCTGATAATAGATTACACCCAAAAACAGAAACTATTTGCATATTAAAAGCTGGTAACAGGACTGAAACTGCCAGAGAAGCAGCTTACAGCATTACACCATAATGCATGAGGTCATACTTTTGGTTCCATGATCAAAATAATCATACAACCCCTTTGGATATTAAGAAAAATCCGAGCTGGACATAGAACTGAAACCCCCAAGGAGGCAGCTAAAAGAACAACACCATAATGCATGATATCATACTTTTGGTTTTATGATCAATATAATCATACAACCCTTTGGATTTTAAGCAAAACCTAGCTGGACATAGGACTAAAACCGCCAAGGAGGCAGCTGAAAGAATAACACCATAATGCATGATATCATACTTTTGGTTTTATGATCAAAATAATCATACAACCCTTTGGATTTTAAGCAAAACCTAGCTGGAAATAGGACTGAAACCACCAGGACAATACAGCACAATGCTGCACCTTACGGCACTGCATGATGCAATATTAATGGTTTTTAGGGACACTGAAAATAGTTTCCATTGCTGGGTGTTATCCATTAGGAGATCAATGGAAACGCAACAGGATCTGGGACCAACATCCTTAGTAAAGCATAAAACTGCATAATGCCAAGTCGTAGGTGCCGTACGCCAAAGCATCACACAGTATGCAGCCATACCAACAGAATTAGCGATGCTGATAATAGATTACACCCAAAAATATAAACTATTTGCATATTAAAAGCTGGTAACAGGACCGAAACTGCCAGAGAGGCAGCTTACAGCATTACACCATAATGCATGATGTCATACTTTTGGTTCCATGATCAAAATAAACATACAACCCTTTGGATATTAAGAAAAACCGAGCTGAAAGAACACCATAATGCATGATGTCATACTTTTGGTTCTATGATCAAAAAATTCATACAACCCTTTGGATTTTAAGCAAAACCTAGCTGGACATAGGACTGAAACCGCCAAGGGGGCAGCTTAAAGCATAACACCATAATGCATGATGTCATACTTTTGGTTCCATGATCAATATAATCATACAACCCTTTGGATATTAAGCAAAACCTAGCTAGACATATTACTGAAACCGCAAAGGAGGCAGCTTAAATAACACCATAATTCGTGATGTCATACTTTTGGTTCCATGATCAATATAATCATACAACCCTTTGGATATTAAGCAAAACCTAGCTGGACATAGAACTGAAACCGCCTTATGGCACTGCATGATGCCATATTAACGGTTTTTAGGGACACTGAAAATAGTTTGCATTGCTGGGCGTTATCCATTAGGAGATCAATGGAAACGCAACAGGATCTGGAACCAATATCATCAGTAAAGCATAAAACTGCATAATGCCAAGTCGTAGGTGCCGTACGCCAAAGCTTCACACAGTATGCTGCCATACCAACGGAATTAGCGATGCTGATAATAGATTACACCCAAAAATAGAAACTATTTGCATATTAAATAAAAGCTGATAATAGGACCCAAACTTGCAATACTTTTGGTTTTATGATCGAAATAATATCCAAAGGGTTGTATGGTTAAGCAAAACCTAGCTGCACATAGGACTAAACCCGCCAAGGAGGCAGTTTAAAACATAACACCATAATGCATGATGTCATACTTTTGGTTCCATGATCAAAATAATCATACAACCCCTTTGGATATTAAGAAAAATACGAGCTGGACATAGAACTGAAACCCCCAAGGAGGCAGCTGAAAGAATAACAACATAATGCATGATGTCATACTTTTGATTCCATGATCAAAATAACCATACAACCCTTTGGATTTTAAGCAAAACCTAGCTGGACATAGGATTGAAACAGCCAAGGAGGCAGCTTAAATAACACCATAATGCATGATGTCATACTTTTGATCCCTTGATCAAAATAATAATACAACCCTTTGGATATTAAGAAAAACCGAGCTGGACATAGAACTGAAACCACCAAGGTGGAAGCTTAAAGAATAAAACCATAATGCATGATGTCATCCTTTTGGTTCCATGATCAAAATAATCATACAACCCTTTGGATATTAAGCAAAACCTAGCTGGACATTTTACTGAAACCTCCAAGGAGGCAGCTGAAAGAATAACACCATAATGCATGATGTCATACTTCTGGTTCTATGATCAAAATAATCATACAACCCTTTGGATTTTAAGCAAAACCTAGCTGGACATAGGACTGAAACCGCCAAGGAGGCAGCTGAAAGAATAACACCATAATGCATGATGTCATACTTTTGGTTCCATGATCAAAATAATCATACAACTCTTTGGATTTTAAGCAAAACCTAGCTGGACATAGGACTGAAACAGCCAGGACAATACAGCACAGTGCTGCACCTTACGGCACTGCATGATGCAATATTAATAGTTTTTAGGGACACTGAAAATAGTTTGCATTCCTGGGTGTTATCCATTAGGAGATCAATGGAAACGCAACAGGATCTGGAACCAACATCATCAGTAAAAGCATAAAACTGCACAATGCCAAGTCGTAGGTGCCGTACGCCAAAGCATCACACAGTATGCCGCCATACCAACAGAATTAGCGATGCTGATAATAGATTACACCCAAAAATAGAAACTTTTTGCATATTAAATAAAAGCTGATAACAGGACCGAAACTGCCAGAGAGGCAGCTTACAGTATTACACCATGATGCAATACTTTTGGTTTTATGATCGAAATAATCATACAACCCTTTGGATATTAAGCAAAACCTAGCTGCACATAGGACTGAACCCGCTAAGGAGGCAGTTTGAAGAATAACACCATAATGCATGATGTCATATTAACGGTTTTTAGGGACACTGAAAATAGTTTGCATTGCTGGGTGTTATCCATTAGGAGATCAATGGAAACGCAACAGGATCTGGGACCAACATCATCAGTAAAAGCAAAAAACTGCAGAATGCCAAGTCGTAGGTGCCGTACGCCAAAGAGTCACAGTATGCCGCCATACCAATGGAATTAGCAATGCTGATAATAGATTACACCCAAAAATAGAAACTATTTGCACATTAAATAAAAGCTGATAAAAGTACCCAAACTGCCAGAGGGGCAGCTTACAGTATATTACACCATAATGCATGATGCAATACTTTTGGTTTTATGATCGAAATAATCATACAACCCCTTTGGATATTAAGCAAAACCTAGCTGCACATAGGACTGAAACCGCCAAGGGGGCAGCTTAAAGCATAACACCATAATGCATGATGCAATACTTTTGGTTTTATGATCAAAATAGTCATACACCCCATTGGATATTAAGCAAAACCGAGCTGAAAGAACACCATAATGCATGATGTCATACTTTTGGTTCTATGATCAAAATAATAATACAACCCTTTGGATTTTAAGCAAAACCTAGCTGGACATAGAACTGAAACCGCCTTACGGCACTGCATGATGCCATATTAACGGTTTTTAGGGACACTGAAAATAGTTTGCATTGCTGGGTGTTATCCATTAGATCAATGGAAACGCAACAGGATCTTTAACCAACATCATCAGTAAAGCATAAAACTGCATAATGCCAAGTCGTAGGTGCCGTACGCCAAAGCGACACACAGTATGCCGCCATACCAACGGAATTAGCGATGCTGATAATAGATTACACCCAAAAACAGAAACTATTTGCATATTAAAAGCTGGTAACAGGACTGAAACTGCCAGAGAAGCAGCTTACAGCATTACACCATAATGCATGAGGTCATACTTTTGGTTCCATGATCAAAATAATCATACAACCCCTTTGGATATTAAGAAAAATCCGAGCTGGACATAGAACTGAAACCCCCAAGGAGGCAGCTAAAAGAACAACACCATAATGCATGATATCATACTTTTGGTTTTATGATCAATATAATCATACAACCCTTTGGATTTTAAGCAAAACCTAGCTGGACATAGGACTAAAACCGCCAAGGAGGCAGCTGAAAGAATAACACCATAATGCATGATATCATACTTTTGGTTTTATGATCAAAATAATCATACAACCCTTTGGATTTTAAGCAAAACCTAGCTGGAAATAGGACTGAAACCACCAGGACAATACAGCACAATGCTGCACCTTACGGCACTGCATGATGCAATATTAATGGTTTTTAGGGACACTGAAAATAGTTTCCATTGCTGGGTGTTATCCATTAGGAGATCAATGGAAACGCAACAGGATCTGGGACCAACATCCTTAGTAAAGCATAAAACTGCATAATGCCAAGTCGTAGGTGCCGTACGCCAAAGCATCACACAGTATGCAGCCATACCAACAGAATTAGCGATGCTGATAATAGATTACACCCAAAAATATAAACTATTTGCATATTAAAAGCTGGTAACAGGACCGAAACTGCCAGAGAGGCAGCTTACAGCATTACACCATAATGCATGATGTCATACTTTTGGTTCCATGATCAAAATAAACATACAACCCTTTGGATATTAAGAAAAACCGAGCTGAAAGAACACCATAATGCATGATGTCATACTTTTGGTTCTATGATCAAAAAATTCATACAACCCTTTGGATTTTAAGCAAAACCTAGCTGGACATAGGACTGAAACCGCCAAGGGGGCAGCTTAAAGCATAACACCATAATGCATGATGTCATACTTTTGGTTCCATGATCAATATAATCATACAACCCTTTGGATATTAAGCAAAACCTAGCTAGACATATTACTGAAACCGCAAAGGAGGCAGCTTAAATAACACCATAATTCGTGATGTCATACTTTTGGTTCCATGATCAATATAATCATACAACCCTTTGGATATTAAGCAAAACCTAGCTGGACATAGAACTGAAACCGCCTTATGGCACTGCATGATGCCATATTAACGGTTTTTAGGGACACTGAAAATAGTTTGCATTGCTGGGCGTTATCCATTAGGAGATCAATGGAAACGCAACAGGATCTGGAACCAATATCATCAGTAAAGCATAAAACTGCATAATGCCAAGTCGTAGGTGCCGTACGCCAAAGCTTCACACAGTATGCCGCCATACCAACGGAATTAGCGATGCTGATAATAGATTACACCCAAAAATAGAAACTATTTGCATATTAAATAAAAGCTGATAATAGGACCCAAACTTGCAATACTTTTGGTTTTATGATCGAAATAATATCCAAAGGGTTGTATGGTTAAGCAAAACCTAGCTGCACATAGGACTAAACCCGCCAAGGAGGCAGTTTAAAACATAACACCATAATGCATGATGTCATACTTTTGGTTCCATGATCAAAATAATCATACAACCCCTTTGGATATTAAGAAAAATACGAGCTGGACATAGAACTGAAACCCCCAAGGAGGCAGCTGAAAGAATAACAACATAATGCATGATGTCATACTTTTGATTCCATGATCAAAATAACCATACAACCCTTTGGATTTTAAGCAAAACCTAGCTGGACATAGGATTGAAACAGCCAAGGAGGCAGCTTAAATAACACCATAATGCATGATGTCATACTTTTGATCCCTTGATCAAAATAATAATACAACCCTTTGGATATTAAGAAAAACCGAGCTGGACATAGAACTGAAACCACCAAGGTGGAAGCTTAAAGAATAAAACCATAATGCATGATGTCATCCTTTTGGTTCCATGATCAAAATAATCATACAACCCTTTGGATATTAAGCAAAACCTAGCTGGACATTTTACTGAAACCTCCAAGGAGGCAGCTGAAAGAAT
Organism: Crinia signifera; assembly: GCF_055691185.1. Lineage (NCBI taxonomy): Eukaryota > Metazoa > Chordata > Amphibia > Anura > Myobatrachidae > Crinia > Crinia signifera. The sequence goes on along the minus strand of NC_139221.1, from coordinate 210,028,997 downwards.
AACACCATAATGCATGATGTCATACTTCTGGTTCTATGATCAAAATAATCATACAACCCTTTGGATTTTAAGCAAAACCTAGCTGGACATAGGACTGAAACCGCCAAGGAGGCAGCTGAAAGAATAACACCATAATGCATGATGTCATACTTTTGGTTCCATGATCCAAATAATCATACAACTCTTTGGATTTTAAGCAAAACCTAGCTGGACATAGGACTGAAACAGCCAGGACAATACAGCACAGTGCTGCACCTTACGGCACTGCATGATGCAATATTAATAGTTTTTAGGGACACTGAAAATAGTTTGCATTCCTGGGTGTTATCCATTAGGAGATCAATGGAAACGCAACAGGATCTGGAACCAACATCAGTAAAAGCATAAAACTGCACAATGCCAAGTCGTAGGTGCCGTACGCCAAAGCATCACACAGTATGCCGCCATACCTACAGAATTAGCGATGCTGATAATAGATTACACCCAAAAATAGAAACTTTTTGCATATTAAATAAAAGCTGATAACAGGACCGAAACTGCCAGAGAGGCAGCTTACAGTATTACACCATGATGCAATACTTTTGGTTTTATGATCGAAATAATCATACAACCCTTTGGATATTAAGCAAAACCTAGCTGCACATAGGACTGAACCCGCTAAGGAGGCAGTTTAAAGAATAACACCATAATGCATGATGTCATTTTAACGGTTTTTAGGGACACTGAAAATAGTTTGCATTGCTGGGTGTTATCCATTAGGAGATCAATGGAAACGCAACAGGATCTGGGACCAACATCATCAGTAAAAGCATAAAACTGCATAATGCCAAGTCGTAGGTGCCGTACGCCAAAGAGTCACAGTATGCCGCCATACCAATGGAATTAGCAATGCTGATAATAGATTACACCCAAAAATAGAAACTATTTGCACATTAAATAAAAGCTGATAAAAGTACCCAAACTGCCAGAGGGGCAGCTTACAGTATTACACCATAATGCATGATGCAATACTTTTGGTTTTATGATCGAAATAATCATACAACCCCTTTGGATATTAAGCAAAACCTAGCTGCACATAGGACTGAAACCGCCAACGGGGCAGCTTAAAGCATAACACCATAATGCATGATGCAATACTTTTGGTTTTATGATCAAAATAATAACACAACCCTTTGGATTTTAAGCAAAACCTAGCTGGACATAGAACTGAAACCCCCAAGGAGGCAGCTGAAAGAATAACACCATAATGCATGATGTCATACTTTTGGTTCCATGATCAAAATAATCATACAACCCTTTGGATATTAAGCAAAACCTAGCTGGACATAGTACTGAAACCGCCAAGGAGGCAGCTTAAATAACACCATAATGCATGATGTCATACTTTTGGTTCCATGATCAAAATAATCATACAACACTTTGGATTTTAAGCAAAACCTAGCTGGACATAGAACTGAAACCGCCTTACGGCACTGCATGATGCAATATTAATGGTTTTTAGGGACACTGAAAATAGTTTGCATTGCTGGGTGTTATCCATTAGGAGATCAATGGAAACGCAACAGGATCTGGGACCAACATCATCAGTAAAGCATAAAACTGCATAATGCCAAGTCGTAGGTGCCGTACGCCAAAGCATCACACAGTATGCAGCCATACCAACGGAATTAGCAATGCTGATAATAGATTACACCCAAAAATAGAAACTATTTTTGCTAATTAAAAGCTGGTAACAGGACCGAAACTGCAAGAGAGGCAGCTTACAGCATTTCACCATAATGCATGATGTCATACTTTTGGTTCCATGATCAAAATAATCATACAACCCTTTGGATATTAAGAAAAACCGAGCTGAAAGAACACCATAATGCATGATGTCATACTTTTGGTTCTATGATCAAAATATTCATACAACCCTTTGGATTTTAAGCAAAACCTAGCTGGACATAGGACTGAAACCCCCAAGGAGGCAGCTGAAAGAAGAACACCATAATGCATGATATCATACTTTTGGTTTTATGATCGAAATAATCATACAACCCTTTGGATTTTAATGAAACCCTAGCTGGACATAGGACTGAAACCGCCAAGGAGGCTGCTAAAAGAATAACACCATAATGCATGATGTCATACTTTTGGTTCTATGATCAAAATAATCATACAACCGTTTGGATTTTAAGCAAAACCTAGCTGGACATAGAACTGAAACCCCCAAGGAGGCAGCTGAAAGAACAACACCATAATGCATGATATGATACTTTTGGTTTTATGATCGAAATAATCATACAACCCTTTGGATTTTAAGCAAAACCTAGCTGGACATAGGACTGAAACCGCCAGGACAATACTGTACAATGCTGCACCTTACAGCACTGCATGATGCAATATTAATGGTTTTTAGGGACACTGAAAATAGTTTGCATTGCTGGGTGTTATCCATTAGGAGATCAATGGAAACGCAACAGGATCTGGGACCAACATCATCAGTAAAGCATAAAACTGCATAATGCCAAGTCGTAGGTGCCGTACGCCAAAGCATCACACAGTATGAAGCCATACCAACGGAATTAGCAATGCTGATAATAGATTACACCCAAAAATAGAAACTATTTTTGCTAATTAAAAGCTGGTAACAGGACCGAAACTGCAAGAGAGGCAGCTTACAGCATTTCACCATAATGCATGATGTCATACTTTTGGTTCCATGATCAAAATAATCATACAACCCTTTGGATATTAAGAAAAACCGAGCTGAAAGAACACCATAATGCATGATGTCATACTTTTGGTTCTATGATCGAAATAATCATACAACCCTTTGGATTTTAAGCAAAACCTAGCTGCACATATGCTTTAAACTGCCTCCTTGGCGGGTTCAGTCCTAACACCATAATACATGATGTCATACTTTTGGTTCCATGATCAAAATAATCATACAACCCTTTGGATATTAAGCAAAACCTAGCTGGACATAGAACTGAAACCCCCAAGGAGGCATCTGAAAGAATAACACCATAATACATGATATCATACTTTTGGTTCCATGATCAAAATAATCATACAACCCTTTGGATTTTAAGCAAAACCTAGCTGGACATAGTACTGAAACCGCCAAGGAGGCAGCTTAAAGCATAACAGCATGAGGTCATACTTTTGGTTCTATGATCAAAATAATCATACAACCCCTTTGGATATTAAGAAAAATCTGAGCTGGACATAGAACTGAAACCCCCAAGGAGGCAGCTGAAAGAATAACACCATAATGCATGATATCATACTTTTGGTTTTATGATCAATATAATCATACAACCCTTTGGATTTTAAGCAAAACCTAGCTGGACATAGGACTGAAACCGCCAAGGAGGCAGCTGAAAGAATAACACCATAATGCATGATATCATACTTTTGGTTTTATGATCAAAATAATCATACAACCCTTTGGATTTTAAGCAAAACCTAGCTGGAAATAGGACTGAAACCACCAGGACAATACAGCACAATGCTGCACGTTACGGCACTGCATGATGCAATATTAATGGTTTTTAGGGACACTGAAAATAGTTTGCATTGCTGGGTGTTATCCATTAGGAGATCAATGGAAACGCAACAGGATCTGGGACCAACATCCTTAGTAAAGCATAAAACTGCATAATGCCAAGTCGTAGGTGCCGTACGCCAAAGCATCACACAGTATGCAGCCATACCAACAGAATTAGCGATGCTGATAATAGATTACACCCAAAAATAGAAACTTTTTGCATATTAAATAAAAGCTGATAACAGGACCAAAACTGCCAGAGAGCCAGCTTACAGTATTACACCATAATGCATGATGCAATACTTTTGGTTTTATGATCGAAATAATCATACAACCCTTTGGATATTAAGCAAAACCTAGCTGCACATAGGACTGAACCCGCTAAGGAGGCAGTTTAAAGAATAACACCATAATGCATGATATCATATTAACGGTTTTTAGGGACACTGAAAATAGTTTGCATTGCTGGGCGTTATCCATTAGGAGATCAATGGAAACGCAACAGGATCTGGGACCAACATCATCAGTATAGCACATAACTGAATAATGCCAAGTCGTAGGTGCCGTACGCCAAAGCATACCCCCGTATGCAGCCATACCAACGGAATTAGCGATGCTGATAATAGATTACACCCAAAAATAGAAACTATTTGCATATTAAAAGCTGGTAACAGGACCGAAACTGCCAGAGAGGCAGCTTACAGTATTACACCATAATGCCTGATGCAATACTTTTGGTTTTATGCTCAAAATAATCACACAACCCATTGGATATTAAGAAAAACCTAGCTGGACATAGGACTGAAACCTCCAAGGAGGCAGCTTAAATAACACCATAATGCATGATGTCATACTTTTGGTTCCATGATCAAAATAATCATACAACCCTTTGGATTTTAAGCAAAACCTAGCTGGAAATAGGACTGAAACCACCAGGACAATACAGCACAATGCTACACCTTACGGCACTGCATGATGCCATATTAACGGTTTTTAGGGACACTAAAAATAGTTTGCATTGCTGGGTGTTATCCATTAGGAGATCAATGGAAACGCAACAGGATCTGGAACCAACATCATCAGTAAAGCATAAAACTGCATAATGCCAAGTCGTAGGTGCCGTACGCCAAAGCATCACACAGTATGCCGCCATACCAACGGAATTAGCGATACTGATAATAGAATACACCCAAAAAGAGAAACTATTTGCATATTAAATAAAAGCTGATAACAGGACCCAAACTGCCAGAGAGCCAGCTTACAGTATTATACCATAATGCAATACTTTTGGTTTTATGATCGAAATAATCATACAACCCTTTGGATATTAAGAAAAACCGAGCAAAACCTAGCCGTACATTGGACTGAAAATGCTAAATAGGCAGCTTCCTGCACAATCCCATACCTTTAAAAAGTAAACTCATTAAATGAAAGCAACCTGGAAATGGGATGATTACGATATGAATGGAAGGTGAAAATATATTTACATGTGCATTGAAATCCTTTAATTTCTTGTCCAACATTTTCAAAGACTCAACAGTCGGCAGCACTGTATCCTGCTGTCCGCTTGTTATGTTCTCTGTTCAAAGACATTGGCTTCTCTTGCAACATTGCCAAGGATAGACACAAACCATTTCTTTCAAGTGCTCAATGACCTCAATATTCAATTGAGTAGCTGCCCTAGTGAGAAGAGGAAACCATTCATGTAAGTAACTTTTGGAAACATTTTTAACCAATTTTAAATGCAAGACACCCTACAGGAAGTAAACATACCACATTATAGAAAGTACCATAAAAAAAGTAGTGTTCCTAAAACCTTAACCTTTTTTCCATACCTGATAATGTATCTATATCCAAACACAGTGTGACTGGCCCAAAGGGGTACAGGGGAAACCCCCAGTTGATAACCCTGCATGATAGCTCACCTCTTCCTCTGAGAACCAAGTTCCAGAATGTACATCACAATTGTATATCATTTGTTACATTATACTGCACAGACCTATAGTGTATTTACTGCTCTGCATTGAAGCCCTTAGAAGGCTGTTAGGTCTGCCCGGCTTCCTACATCAATCTTGCTCCGCATACCACAGCCTAGACTGTCAGTCCTAGATGGAGGAAGCACATGCCAATAGGACTGCCTGTACGGTAGGTGACTGGCAGGTAGGACTTCCAATCACTGCCAGGCACAGTGAAGCCAGTGCAGTCTCATGTACTGTATATGGCTCCATTAAGGCTGAGCAAGGTGGAAGATTTTACTTGGGGGGTGGCGGGCATTTTGGGGCTACAGTCCCATAGGTAAATCCTGCCTCTGAACAGAACCTATCTATATAGAAGAAACCTACATTGATGAAGCCTATGTGGTTACATATCTTCCCTGGGAGTCCAACAGAAATTATTTTCTAAATATTGAAATAATTCTACATTGCTGGCCTGTTGATATTAAAAGACTGGCACCATCCTGTAACAGTAACGGAGGTGGAAAATTAACACACACACAAGCAGTGATGTGGATGGCTTGACCCCGTCCAGTAGGGGAACGAAATATTGAATGAGTCACCCCAGAGGCAGAAGAAATGTGAGTGGTCCTTCTTGCTCCTTTTCCTCCTATGTCTTTTTTTTCGGGGGTGGGGTTAATCCCCGGAAAACTGAGTTTAAAGGCCAAGAGACTTGCTGGTAATATTGCTAACATATATTGGGCCTATTTGTCGTATGGAGAATTTATTCTCACCAGCCATACCATCAAAAGTCCAGAGGGACCATGCTGAACGCACACGCCAGACAGCAAATGTGGCCACTGCTAGCCCAAATCCTAGCAAGCCAGCAAGGAAATCAGACTCCTCTGGTAATAGTATCAGCCAGGATACTACCTGAGGGTGTACTACCACCCTCAAGAGGGTGTACTACCCCCCTCAATGCGGGGGGGAGGTGATGACTACCAAGCAATGATACAAGCTATTAAACAAAACTATAGAGCTCCTACTACAGACCAAGGCTGAGGTCATGAAATAGGCCTTAGAAGAAAAAAAAAGGCCAGATAAAAACAGATTTCTGACCGTGTCCAAGAGACATAACAAAAAGTAAATGTTCCAGGACACTACCCTTTTAAAAAACCAAAATGCCAAAAGCACAACAGATATGGTTAAAATTGGACGAGATTTATAACAGGTCTAGAAGAATGCTATAAATGCTATATAGTCAAAATCGCTTGCAGATTGCTCAGGTTTTTTACCTTGAGATCCCCGATGCGCACTCCCGGGACAGCACAAATCAATACCCAGATAGCAAGGGCAGCAATGACAATAGTGCAAATCGAATGTAGATTGCATGAATTGTATGTAAATAATACAGTTAGCAAAGATTGCATAGCAATCGAATCTGAAGTTAAATAGCAAGGGAATCTCACCATGTGTACACACCATTAGAATGATAGGTCTACCTGAGTCTCTAAAGGCACTTCACAATCATTTTTTACGTAACATTCTACCAGAACTGTTAAATATCCAAACAAGTTGCTCAGATTTAGTTATTGAGAGGGCGCAGAGATGGGGCAAATCATATATGTATATATTACTGGCACCACTGGGCACCAATGATTATTAATTAGCCAGTAATATATACATTGCTGGCACAGGCCAGCAATATATATATATTATTGGCATCACTGCCCACCAATGTTACTTATATGCCAGTAATATATACATTGCTGGCAACAGGCCAGCAATGTATATATTACTGGCATTATTGCCCACCAATGGTACTTCTATGCCAGTAATATATACAGTACAGTTTTTCCCATTGGGCACAATGGGCAGTTTCCCAGGGGCCCACGGTGTTGAAAAGGAATATACGTGCCATTCAAAAGTATAATTAGAATCGATTACTTATTATATAATGAATCTTTATTTTCGAGAATTATATCAACAGAAATTTAGCCCATTGTTGTTTCGGATCATGCATTGGTCTGGGCAAAAGTGGTCCTAAGACAGGAGAGTGACTTACAGACAATGGATATTTCCAACTCAGCTAGCCAAATCAAGCAGGTTTAGGGAAACATTTAAATCCTTCTGGGAAGACTATAAAAGTAAATAAACAGCAGGCCATAGAGGACCCCCAAAATTTCTGGCAAGCAGCGAAGGCTGTCATAAGAGGATCAGTTATTGCCTATGAGGCACAGATTAAGAGATACAGGTCGAGTATCCCGTATCCGAATATCCGTTATCCGAATTATTCCGAAAATCATACATTCCAGAAAGTGAAGAAATTTTTTTATTAAAACTCACTGGGGACATATGTAACAGCACTACTGAGGACATGACATGTAACTGGCACTATATATGTACAAGAAAATGATTGCTTGCCATTCAAATTCAGTATCTAAGATAGTACACAAATTTTGTTTCATGTTTTGAAACCTTGTTTTTTGAACAAATAAAATATATTTGTGTGTATTTTATGTGGTAATAAAATATATATGTGTGTATTTTATGTGTTTATACAGCATAAATGCAAGATACTTCAAAAAACATCATTGAAATATTAAAATATTCCGAAATACGGAATAATCCGTTATCCAAAATTCTCCTGGTCCCGAGCATTTTGGATAAGGGAATATATATATATATATATATATGCCCAACAGGGACTTATGGACACCTTTCAAAGGTTTAAGAATAACCAAAAGTACAAAAATTAGATTTCTTCCTAGCAAAACAGTTTAAGAATATCTTACATTCAATAGGAGATTGATTTACATTCCAAAAAGATTATAGGCTTCATAAATTAGGAAATAGGTCAGGAAGAATTCTATCAAATCTTCTTAGAAGCACGTATTCAGCAAAAATAATTCCACACTTGTCTAGACGGGATGCAGTTAAAATCCCGGCGGTCGGGATCCCGGCGTTCAGAATCCCGACACTTTCTCCCTCCGTGGGTGTCCACGACACCCCTGGAGGGAGAATAACTTAGCGTGCCAAGCGTAGCGAGGCACCGGGCCCGCTGCGTGGCGAGCCCGCAAGGGGGGGGCGATCCACGTCCCCCCCCCTTGTCGGGATTCCGGCATTTTGAACGCTGGGATCCCGACCGCTGGGATTTCATACTGAATACGTCTAGACAAGATGGAACTAAAACAAATAATAATGCACAAATAGTGGAAATATTTAGATCATTATATGACGTGTACACAGAAGTACCCTATAAATATTACAGCTAAGACCTCCTTCTGGAATATTAGTATCCTGCCCCAGATCCCACAAGAATGTAATACTTGCTCCCCAATAACAATTAAAGAAGTGGGCAATTCCAACAAAAATTGGACATCGGTCATGAAAAAAAAAGTTTGGATATTCTAAATATGAATTTCCCAGTGCACCGGTCAGTCTATAGTATTTAAAAAAAAATTGATTGGTAACAGTTTGTCACATGACATGCTGCCATTCTGTCTTATTTCAGTAATGGTTATCAGGCAGACCCCCGATTGTGACCACTGATTATCTATTGCCGTTTTCTGAAAACAAGGGTAAGAAACTTGGATTGTAGTATAAAACACAAGTTGAGGACATGTACTGTCAGAAACTATATGTTGATAATCATTATTTCATGTGGTTTTATGTTAGTGAAAGTTACATGTGGCACATAATAAGTGTTACATGTGTTATGTTTTTTGGTATTGTTTTTTCCATATTTTGGTTATAAAGATGAGTAAATGCATGATATTTACCAGATAGGATTAAAAATTCCTTTTCCATTTGTTCACAATTTATATCCTTTGGCAGTTCTGTAATCTAACCTATGTAACATGCTTAACGTAACCGACGTAACAGTTTATGTTACAGGTGTTACATTAACATATATCCCCGTTAAATATTATTACAAGTTAGCATTCTTATTCCAATTGGACAATATGCAAGAGAAATACAAAGGAAGCTATTACACCTTGATAATACCGAAATCAACGAATCAATAAATCTATGCTTTTATCATATTCTGTTTTCCTGACTGCTGCTATTATTGCTGCAGATGACTTTTGCCTGTTGCACAATGTACTATTCACTGCGTATGAGGCCTTCCCTTTGCGCTAAACAGTGATAATATGTCAGACACTGCGACCATTTTGTTAGGCATGACTTGCATATATCGTTACAAGATGGCGTGTGGGATCAGAATACGGCTGAAATAAGTAATTTCTTATGAGATATTGTTTTGGATTTCTGGGTTTAAGAATGCCTTATTGATGTAACAGAGGACAAGGGCAGACAGCCAGTCTGCACAGTTTTGTCTAGAAATGGGAACAAACTAGATAACGGGGTACGCATGCGTAGACCCCAAGGCCTCCAGGTCAACGAGACCTCGATATTTCTCTTCCTAGTTACCAGTCTGAAATGACGTGACTAATTATAATATCATTAATTCAATACTGACTGCTCCAATCACATTTTAGGCCATATGAATAATGAAATAACTGAGCTGAATAAAGTATAAATATTGGGCATAAAGGGGGAGTGGTTAAGGAATTTGAGGAAGCAGTTCAGGGGCCGCGTGATTGGAGCCGGAGGTGCAGGTAATTTTCCCTGAGGTACTGGCTGATTCTGTCCCTGGTCTTCTGATATTGAGTTAAGGTTTTTATCAATTTAAATTAGTATAGTAGGTTTATATCTTTAGTGTGTTAAGTTTGCTTTGGCCTTTGCAACATATGTAATCAAGTTATTCTTTATTATCCTTTATTATTCTTCAAGTAAAGCATTTCTCTATACTTTGGTGTTGAGTGAATTCATTTCAGTGTCATTCCAAGGGTTAAAATTCAATGTTTTAACAGTTGGAGTGCCCCAGCGAGATCAATGATAGCGGTGCTATCACCCTTGACGGTGATTGAGAGAATTTGAGTTGCACAAGTGATTGGAAAAAATATATATATAATAAATAAATTAAAAAAAAAAAAAAAAATCTCATCTATCTCTCGATGTCCGTAATGGGGTGGTAAACCAAATCACTTGAAAAAGAAAAGAAGTGGTTTTTTACCCTTGGAATGTTTAGCTATAAAAAAAAAGGTGATGCTGACGTTTTTTCTTTCTTCAAGTTTGTGAGCCGGGAGAGTTAAAATTTGACCCCTCCCTTCCAGCCTGTCAGCTCTGTCTTGGCAGCGGGCACAGTGAGATAATCTTGTTCACTTGTTCCCAGAGTTCAGTCATAGCTGATAACAAACTTGAAGAAAAGCTGAAGAGAATTATAACAGTTTCTCCCTGAGCTAATTAAAAGATTTGTTTTTTTCTTCTTCCAAATAAATATTTAAATGCATAAAATAGTTGTTAATTTTTTTGAGTTATAATAAATTTTTAGTTTTTTTAAGTTTCAACTTTTAGATTTACTCATTTGTATTTTTTTTTTTTTTTTTAAGTTTTAATAAGTAGTTTACTATTATTGATAGTTTTTACACTGTATTCTGTGATAAGGGAGGAGATTTGTGCAGTACCGTTTCTTGTGGATTGGACGGCTTGGACGGCGGCCGATCACCGGGAGCTGGGGTGCATAATTTCACCTTCCCTGTTGGAAACTCCGGCTGGAGTATTTCAGCGTATTTCAGAGTATTTGTGTTTCAATGTGTTTTAATTGTTTGTATTTTGCTGTATTGGATTTGGCAGATGGTTTGATTAGTGTGGATCGGTTTGTGGAGATATTTTTTAGTGTCTACAGACTTGACTTGTTCATTTCAGAATTTGAAGAAGTGTGCGCTGATGTATTAATTCAAGGAACCTTGGATGATAGTGAAATGTCTCTAAATTTGTTTCAAACTGAGTAAATAAGGTTGATTGGAGATTGCTTAGCCTAATAACATCAGAATAAGCTTTATTACAGGTTTTGCAATTTAGCAGGGTTTGGAGAGATTAATTAGTAGCCGATTTTTTCTGCTGTGGGCTTTTTATTTTTTATTTTTATTCAATTTTTTTTTTTTTTTTTTTGATTGATAGTTCATTTCATTTTCTTTGTTATTTTCAAGGTTGTTTTGAAAAAAAAAAAGGGGTAATAAATTGATAAAGTATCTTAAGGGGTTAATACTGTGGCCACAGTTAGCTAGATAACCAGGACATATAGCAATATAAACGCGTACTGATTGCTTTGATGCAAATATGGTAACAGATTGACATATTGCATATAATTTGGTTTTTGATTTGCTAAGTTGATTTTTTTCTGTGAGAGTGCTGACCGGTAGCGAGATTCACAGGTAGAATATACGGGAAGAGAATAAAGGGAGGGACACGTAATAACTGGTAACATAGAAGGACAGTAAGTACCCACAAGACTGGTAACAAGGAATGACAGGATGTGGAAGGCGCTGGTGTGGTAACAGTGAATGACACATAACGCACGGTTAGTTTTTTTTGGGAAGGGTTTTCATTTGACAAGACGTTGTTATTTTATTTTTGATTTTTTTCCTTGAAAGAAGTAACACCTTTTTAAGCATTTGTATGGGATCCCAGAATGTTTTGAGTACGTGACTTGTGTGAGCAGGTGTGAAAAGTTCCACTGTTGGAATTGGCGTGTGATGCAATGAGTCTTTAATAAAGGTTCTTATCTTGGCGAAAGATCTGGTGATAGGTGTGAAGGAATTGTTTTGAGATAGTATATCCCACTAACCAGCATTTGTTTGAAAGGATTGTAAGATTTCACTGGAGAGTTGAGTCTGTTCGGTGAATGAGGAAGAAAGGTGCTAGTAATTTCAAGGATTTAGTCTAGCTTAAGGGATAATACAGTGATAGCACCATTGGAATTGAGAAGTTGGAAAAAAAAAATTTTGGTTTTGTTTTTGTTTTTTTAAAGCAGAAGATAGGTTACAAGTCTTTCAATAATGAGTGCGGATAATGGGCTGAGAGCTACACCATTGTCCAGGTCATTTAAGAAAAGACTGGGAAGGAATTGGAATGAGGAAATGGATAAGGAGATTAATTTATTTCGTGATTCAGGGGAAAAAAGTGCATTTGATGTTATGTCTGATAAGTTTGGTGAAGACAGTGTGAAGTTTGTTCCTAATTGGTATAAAATAACTGAGGAATCCACACATCCATTTCCCATGACAGGCACATTTAAACAATCTGTGTTAGAACATCTTAAATCCAAAATAATCTTTTCTAAAGAAAAGAAAAAAATCAAACAATTACAGTGTTTATCCGCTTGGCAACGAGAGGCGGAATTATGGAAAGTTACAGCACGGGACAGTAATCAGCCAACCCAGGGTGCACCTCTGGCTCCACCTCTGTCACCACCTCCAGCTCCTCCTTTACCTCTGTCATCACCTCTGACATCACCTCTGTCACCACCTTCAGCTCCTCCTTTACCTCTGTCATCACCTCTGTCACCACCTCCAGCTCCTCCTTTGCCACCCTCTGGGCATAGAGCTGTCTCATCTAAAGCTGTTCCTATTTCCCAGATTTTAACCCCTTCTGTTACAACTTATTCTTCATTAGCTCTGAAACAAAGAAAACCTGTACTGTCATTTTATCCTGTTGTGTCTCAGGCATGTGCAGTGAAGTCTATTGTTTCTGATGATGATGAGGAGGCTGATGAAATGCCTGAGCTTACAGCTATTGCATTACTAGCATACACTAGTGGACCTTCTACTAGTGAGTCTGGGAGTGTTACATCTGAATCAGAATCAGAGACTGAGGAGTTACCTGAGGAGACTCTTGTGTTATCTGATGTGCCCGATTCTAAAGTAAAAAAATATGTTAAGGAAAAGAGGGTTACTACTAAAGAGAAAAAAACTGAAAAAAAAAGTAAATCTCCTAAAAAGAGTAAATCCCAAACTGCAGGTACCTCAGCAGAATCATTGTTAATGCCCTTAAGGAGCATGATTCTGCCAGGAGAAGGGGGAAATCCAGACCGCAAGGTGGTTATTGATGCCCCGTGGTCACGTAATGAGTTGCGTTCCATGATCACTGATTTTCCAGACCCACGTAAGGATCTGACAGGATGTTGTCAGTTCATTAAGACTCTGGGTTATTCACTTGAACCCACAAATAAGGATTGGAGGTCACTGCTAGGAGCTGCATTGCCGGACACTATTGACACCACTGCTGCCTGGGTTACAATGGGGATTTCTACTGATAATCGTGAAGCTAATACAACTAACCTTACTGTAATCACAAGTATTTGTAATGCTTTAATGACTCTTTTTCCTCCTAGAGTCGATTGGCAGAAATTGTTTACCATTAAACAAGGACCTCAGGAATCTGTGAGAGATTACTGTCACAGGGCACTGACTGAGATGAGAACATACACTGGGATAGAAGATATTGACACTAAAGACGCTCACAGAGCCTTGGTAGTCAGTGTCCTGGTGGAGGGGCTAGTTGATTCAGTTAAATCTAGATTGCAAACAGAGACCCCCACCTGGAGGGCAGAGACCCCAGCTATGATTACTGAGCGGGCGGTTTTACATGATGCTAATACCGTTAGACAGAAGGAGGCACAGAAAACCAAACTGTTAAATTTACAGATAAATGACTTAAAAAGAAGAGAGGGGAGAGGGGTTTTTAACACCAACCCTTATACATCAGTTGAGGACAGACGCCAATTACAAAAAGCTTATGGTTGGGATTCTAGGCCCCCGCACACACAGTATGGATTTAGATATCCCTCAACAGCAACATGCTACAATTGTGGTAAAAGTGGACACTTTAGAAGACACTGTCCGGTGATTAATCGAGGACAGGGTCCTACAATGGGACAACAATACCCATACCAGGGCACAAATTGGAACCCACGCTTTGAGTATAATGCCAATCCCTATGGAGTTAGACCCACAGCCCCCAGAGGTAGAGGTACTTTTAACCCACAGGCCATGTCTTTCCAGCCCAGGGGAGACTCTTTTCCTCCTTATTGAAAGGAAGGCCATACCAGTGTCATGAATTTTTCTTCTGTACAGTCAGCGCAAGAACCTTTTGTAAACCTCACCATACAGGATCAAAATTACAGATTTTTAATTGACACCGGGGCGGCCAAATCACTAATAAATGAATCATGCTCATTGCCATTGTCACACAACACTATCTCTGCAATGGGGGTGACGGGACAATCAAAAGATTATCCCATAACTCAACCTGTTACAACCACAGTAGGGCCATTAACGTGTGACCATGCTTTCATTTTGGCAGAACAGGCCCCAGTCAATCTTTTGGGACGTGATTTGCTCATGAAAATGAACTGTGTGATTTATTGCACTCCGGATGGTATTTACCTTGATATGCCCCATAAAGTTCAGGAGGAGGTTCAATGTGTTCTGGATACCTTGCATTTGCCTAACCATTTATTGTTTGAGAGTGTTTCACAGTTTCCTGAAGAAATAACGCAGATGTTGTCACGGGTTCCTGAGCATCTCTGGACCACTGACATGCAGGAGGTTGGGCTAATGCAACAGGTAAACCCAGTGCATATTGAAATTAAACCAGGTGCAAAACTTCCACGTATTCCACAGTACCCACTGAAACCAGAGGCCGAAATTGGTATTTTTCCAATCATTCAAAGATTCTTGCAGCAAGGCATACTAGTCCGCACACATAGTCCATGTAACACGCCACTTTTCCCGGTTTTCAAGGCCAATGGCCGTGATTACCGCTTATGTCAGGATTTGCGCGCAGTTAACAAGATAGTGCAATCTCAGTTCCCGGTAGTGCCTAATCCGGTTACCATTTTGATACAAATCCCGTCACATGCTTCACATTTCACAGTCACCGATTTGTGTTCTGCATTTTTTTCCATTCCTGTACATGCAGATAGTCAATACCTTTTCGCATTTACTTACAGAGGAGTCCAATATACGTGGACCCGATTAAGCCAGGGGTTCATTGACAGTCCAAACATTTTCTCCCAGGCATTGCACGATTGCTTGGAAGGTTACTTACCACAGTGTGGTTCAGTATTGATTCAGTATGTTGATGATCTGTTGTTGTGCTCAAACTCGTTGCAGGACTCTATTACTGACACTTTCCTACTGCTGCTGTACCTCTCTGACACAGGACACAGGGTTTCAAAGTCGAAACTGCAGCCATGCCGCCCCAAGGTAACCTACTTGGGCCATTGCCTCACACAGGGTAAGCGACATCTTACACCAGAAAGGGTTGCCCTCATTCTTAAACATCCGCTTCCCTGCAACCAAAAACAGGTGAGAGCATTTTTAGGATTGTGTGGGTACTGCAGACAGTGGATCCCAGGATTTACTATTATGGCTTTTCCACTTCAGTCTCTGGTCTCACAGAATCTTCCTGACAAAGTACAACATACTGATGACACCATTGCCTCCTTTGAGACTCTAAAAAAGGCACTGACAGAAGCACCAGCACTTGGTTTACCAGACTATGACAACATTTTTTATCTGTTTTGTAATGAACAACAGGCGGCTGCCTTGGGAGTTTTAACACAGATACATGGGGATTCACATAGACCGATTGGGTATTACAGCTGCACACTGGACCAAGTGGCAGCTGCATTACCGACATGCTTAAGAGCTGTGGCGGCTGCCGCGGCCTTAGTGCAGAAAGTAGAGGACATTGTACTACAACACCCACTGACATTATGTGTTCCTCATGCGGTTGCTTTCCTACTGAATTCCTCACAGACAAGACATGTTTCCAGTGCACGCTTCACTCGCTGGGAACTTTTGCTCCTGGCGCCACCTAACCTGACCATAGTCAGGTGTGGTACGCTAAATCCTGCTACTCTGCTACCTGGTGGGACCCAGGAGTCCCAGAGGATGGACGAGAGGCAGGATTTAGAACATGATTGTGAGAAATATTTACAGCAAAATTTCTCCATCAGACCTGATATCTCTGACACACCACTGAGTGAGGTAGATCTTACCCTCTACACAGATGGAAGCTGTCACCGACAGGGAGACTCAGGACTACTGTGTACGGGATACGCAGTAGTGACGGATACGGAGATCCTGGAGGCTGGCCCATTGGGCCCTCCTCACTCTGCACAGGTGGCAGAACTGGTAGCTCTTACCAGGGCTTGTCACCTGGCTAAGGATCAGGCGGTTAACATATATACCGACTCCAGATACGCGCATGGAGTTGTGCACGATTTTGCAATGCTGTGGGCGATACGCGGGTACCTAACCGCGTCGGGTACCCCAATATCGCATGCCCAGCAGGTAAAAGAGCTCATTGAGGCTGTACAACTCCCTGAAAAGGTAGCAGTTGTTAAGTGTCAAGCTCACACTTCTCAGAGTGATCCTGTATCACTCGGTAACAGAAGGGCGGATGAGGCCGCCAAAAGGGCAGCTGTCGTGAATCACACCAATGTACAATTGAATATTTTTCAGACTATTGATCACCAGAAGTTAATAGATCATCAGGAATCATGCACTAAACAGGAACGTGCCATTTGGATTATGAAGGGATGTAAACAAGAGGCTGATGGCCTATGGAGAGATGGCAAGGGCAGACCAGTGGCTCCCAAATCCCTTCTACCGGCATTAGTAGAGGCTGCCCATGGGATGACCCATGTGGGGAGAGAGGGCATGTGTCGCGTGATTGGGAACTACTGGTGTGCACCTGGATTTTCATCTTATGCAGAAAAGAAGGCCCAAACCTGCCTCATCTGTATGAGAGTGAACCCAGGAAAGACTATTCCTACAGAACCATCTCACATTCCTCCTACCACTGGTCCATTCCAAAGGTTGCAAATTGATTTCATTCATATGCCTAAAGTGAGAAATTTTCAGTACGTCCTTACGGTAATAGATATGTTTTCTGGATGGCCAGAAGCTTATGCAGCTGTATCCTGTACAGCATCGTTTACAGCAAAGAAATTGGTACAGGAATTTGTGTCCAGATATGGTATCCCATGTGTTATTGAGAGTGATAGAGGTACACATTTCACAGGGAAGGTTTTCCAGGCAATGTGCCAATATATGGGGATAGAAAGTAAGCTCCATGGGCCGTATCGTCCCCAAGCTTCAGGTCGTATTGAGAGAACTAATATGGTTTTGAAGAACAAATTGTCTAAGGTGGGGGCGGAGACCTCCATGAATTGGCTTGAAGCGTTACCTTTGGTTTTGTACAGCATTCGCA
The DNA here is from genome assembly GCF_055691185.1 of Crinia signifera. NCBI lineage: Eukaryota > Metazoa > Chordata > Amphibia > Anura > Myobatrachidae > Crinia > Crinia signifera. The sequence goes on along the minus strand of NC_139221.1, from coordinate 210,011,396 downwards.
CCACTCCAAAGCGGCCACTTAACCTGTCTCCTTATGAAATACTGTTTGGAAAACTGCCTAATCTTGTTATAAGTCCAGCAATTGACTTGTCACTCTCCCATGACCTAACTACAGACTATGTTATAAAATTCTCACAGCACCTCAAGACTCTGCAAGGGAAGCAAGGACAGCTGATGAAGGGACTGCCAGAGGGGCCTTGCCATGAAGTAAAACCTGGAGACTATGTGATGGTGAGAAATTTCTTGCGTTCTGGTTGTCTCGTAGATCGGTGGCAAGGTCCATTCCAGGTTCTGCTAACGACCTCAACGTCCCTGAGAGTGGCTGAAAAGGACACTTGGATTCACACATCTCACTGCAAGAAGGTTTCCGACCTGGTGGTGAAGTCAGCTGACCGTAAAGACGCTGGAGAAGATAAATACGGTGATACAGACTTGAACCTAATAAACCTGTTCGATGATGGGCTTATTCCAAGCCACCTCAGTTCCGACCGAGAAGAAGTTCACGGAATCGGGGGGCATTCCTAGGGGTGTCCCTGCGGGTTGTGGACAAAATAAAGGAAGGATTCTAAGGAGCAACAACATGCCAAAGCTTATCCTGGCCATTTGTTTTTTGTTTTTGTCCAACTTTTTGTTTCCAACAGTGAAAAGGGGCGACCAGGAGACAGTGGCTGGCAAAGATGGTGTGGAGAGTTATCACCAAGGTATTGCTAGAGTTATAGTGGATCCCGTACCCGTAAGTGGTTTATCAACAGTATCCACAGACACACGCACATATTTGACTATTAAGGTATCCCGGTATAAGTACGAATCAGAGGATGGTAAAAAGGCAAAGGTGAAAATTGGTAATGGCCCAAATGTTAAACTGAGTAAAAATAATCGGAAAAAGAGAGCCATCACATTGAAAAGGTGTGGAGGTTTGCCATCAACTTCAAAATGTATATGTGAATATTGTGGTCTTAATCCTGAGAAAATGTGTATACAATGGTGCAGAAATAACACATCTATGCAAACTGACATTTCTTCTCTAGACACTTATCATGGGTTGATAGGGAAAACGATAAGGTTAACTAATTGTTGGGTGTGCAGTCATCTACCATATCACTCCAGCAATGTTGGGTTAATGGCTATTCCCCTACAGCCAAATCAAACAACACTTCTCTCTCTATGTGGTACTCACACAAGTGAACTCTATGTTAATACTGACTCTCCAGGTTTAAAACTAACAAAATACCAAAGGTATGGTCAAGAAAATATTACCTGTATTAATAAGACTGTATGGGACTCAAGATCTGAAGGTACCTATTTGGGAACCAGTGTGTGTAGCACCATCTTAGAGGAAGGACCCTTTAAAAATAAACTGGATTGGGGAAAAGCTATTTTTGAAATCATTAAATACACAAAACCTTATAAAGAACAATGTGTGCAGGAACTGGTGAAATGCATAATGAATGCAGGAATTTTGGGTTACAACAAGACATGTAAATTTAATGCGACAAGGTGTGGTGAGCTAGGTGAGAATGGAGATAAAAGAGGTAATCATTGTAATGTTCCTTATGACGCTTTCTCAAGTATATTGTCTAATAAGCCCTGGACACTACCACAAGGGTTGTATTACATTTGTGGACTTAGAGCTTACCGATGGTTACCAATTAATTATTTTGGGATATGTTTTATAGGTACAATACTACCTGATGCAGTGGTAATACAACATGAGGATTTGAAGGAAACATACATGAAGGGTTTAATTCCAAAAAGAATGAACATGGTAAAGCGGGAGATACAAGTAGTACATGAGAAGTATAAACACCTTTTCACATTATCCCAAGGTTATAAGATTGGCCTGGGATTTGGAAATATAATCACATTTGGTACATGGGGGATAACAGCAAATCAGAGAATGATACAGGAGTTGGGAGACCTCATAAATAATATCACTGACATATATGATAGTACCTTTAGATTTGTGGGGAGAGAGTTAAAATTTATAAGAACTGAGATAATGCAAAATAGAATGATTCTGGATTACCTTACCGCCGCAACCTCAGGATATTGTGTTACACTGCAAACAATATATGGGTTAAAATGCTGTACATACATTACCAATTCTTCTGATGCTGAAGAAGTAATTGAAGGAAAGCTAAATGAAATTACTCAGGTTAAAAATGAATTCGCTGAGCGAAATAAGCGCGATGGTGTGATTCCCGACAGTTGGTTAACTTGGTTAAATCCTAATACTTGGTTTGCATGGGTGGGAGATTGGTTGGTCAACATCATGCATACGTTGGGAAGTTTAATCTTTTTTGCCATGATAATATTATTGATTTTCTATATACTAGTGAAATGCTTCAAGAAGGTTTTCCGATGTATTAAGAAAGAGACATACGATGCACAATACGAGAGATACGAACTTTCTTCGGAGATATGAAAAAAGTTCTGAGGATGGACTGATAATACCGAAATCAACGAATCAATAAATCTATGCTTTTATCATATTCTGTTTTCCTGACTGCTGCTATTATTGCTGCAGATGACTTTTGCCTGTTGCACAATGTACTATTCACTGCGTATGAGGCCTTCCCTTTGCGCTAAACAGTGATAATATGTCAGACACTGCGACCATTTTGTTAGGCATGACTTGCATATATCGTTACAAGATGGCGTGTGGGATCAGAATACGGCTGAAATAAGTAATTTCTTATGAGATATTGTTTTGGATTTCTGGGTTTAAGAATGCCTTATTGATGTAACAGAGGACAAGGGCAGACAGCCAGTCTGCACAGTTTTGTCTAGAAATGGGAACAAACTAGATAACGGGGTACGCATGCGTAGACCCCAAGGCCTCCAGGTCAACGAGACCTCGATATTTCTCTTCCTAGTTACCAGTCTGAAATGACGTGACTAATTATAATATCATTAATTCAATACTGACTGCTCCAATCACATTTTAGGCCATATGAATAATGAAATAACTGAGCTGAATAAAGTATAAATATTGGGCATAAAGGGGGAGTGGTTAAGGAATTTGAGGAAGCAGTTCAGGGGCCGCGTGATTGGAGCCGGAGGTGCAGGTAATTATCCCTGAGGTACTGGCTGATTCTGTCCCTGGTCTTCTGATATTGAGTTAAGGTTTTTATCAATTTAAATTAGTATAGTAGGTTTATATCTTTAGTGTGTTAAGTTTGCTTTGGCCTTTGCAACATATGTAATCAAGTTATTCTTTATTATCCTTTATTATTCTTCAAGTAAAGCATTTCTCTATACTTTGGTGTTGAGTGAATTCATTTCAGTGTCATTCCAAGGGTTAAAATTCAATGTTTTAAAGAATAAGAAAATATAGAACCAGACTGAACGCAGAAATAAAGAAAAAAATGAGGTCAGAATGGACTTGTGCCAGATGGCAAGTCGAAGCAGTTATATCAAGAAACAGAATGACAGAAACGCAAAAACGCAAAAGAGAAGGTGTTAGTTAATCATCAGGCATTAATTGACAAGAGTCCCTCAAAATAATGTGTCACCACAATCCTTCCGTTATTAGCTGCTTAACAAAAATAGTAAAACCCTCACCAACAGTAAATGTGACACCCTGCAGGTGTCATAGCTTCCTTCTTTGTATATCTCTCTTGCATATTAAAACCACATGAAATACTGATCATATACTCGGGGGCCCTTAAGGGTAAGTGAGCATGACATCATGCAGCCACTAGGCGGCGGTGTGCATGGAGCGGCCTTTCCCTGCGCTGCTGCCACATCTCGGCGCTTGCCTGTGCTGCTGACTGTCTCCTCCGGGTCAGAGGGAGCCAGCTCTACACATACTGCACATAAAGCATAGAGCACACACTGGATCAGGCGACTGATTATACACCACGCCCCACTCCGTGACGGTGCTAGAGCGGAAGCTGTCCTAACTTTCACAGCCGGCCAATCAGAGAATCGCGTCGCCGCTCCCAGAGACCCACCCGAGTCATGTGACCGGTGAGGACGGCACGGCGGGTGAAATTCAAAATTGTGCAGCCGTTTTGTGTAGTGACTGAGTGTACGCAGCCTGACAGGAACACACAGAGGCTGACGGGCATCGCACCGTAGTGACCGCGGACACAGAGCGACATGGATCCCTTTACAGAGGTGAGTGTAGTGTAGGCGGCTGCTCTGCGGCTCTTAACACCGCCGTGCTGCTGCTGCAGCAGCATCTTACCCCGCATTGGGGGTCAAGGTTCATGTGCTCTGACCGGAGCCTGTGTGCGGGCAGACACCCTGGTGGCGCTACGGCTGTTATGATCCCTACAGCCTCTCCTCCTACCGCGCCCTGAATAGCACAGTGACGGCACCTTGTGTGATCTCGTCTCTCTCAGAGACTCTGCTGGCGGGGTCACATGAGCAGCTCCTGTGGGACTAAGTAAAACCCGGTACCAAACATCAAACTGCGTTCTGGAGCTTGTAGTGCCAGGTCTGGGGGAATGCCTGTGATAGCTGGACTAAGTGAAAACTGGAACAAACCCTGGAATGCCTGTCTGGACTATCAAACTCTATTCCGGAGCTTGTAATTTCCGGTCCGGTTGGCGTCCAGTCCAGGGGGCCCTGTGATAGCTTTCACCAGGGACATGGGGTATGGGTCATATTACAGCCTTTTCATATTGTCCAGACCGTTCCGGTTTTTATTACATCACCGGACCATGCATGGAGGCTTTATTCTCCCCCTGCTCCTCTCCCTGCTGCTGACCGGTGTCACACTCACAGCACTGGATGGGACATCCCAGGCAATGCACCCCTGGACCGTACACTTCAAGCTCCAGAATGACATGAATGGAGCACCGGACAGGCTCCATTCCGGTGTTTACCCATACCTGCAAACATAGGGTGCCAGTCGGGATCCCGACTGTCAAAACACCGTCAGCCGGGTTCCCGATGGCCACACGCTATTTTCCCTCGTGGGGGTCCACGACCCCCATAGAAGGAGAATAGGTGGCTCACGTAGCGAACCCGCAAGGGGTTTAGTTGCGCTCACCATGCTGTCTGGGTCCGGCTCTCGGGATAATGACTGTCGGGATCCCAACTGCCGGACCCCTATACCACACCCCAAACATTTGTATGCCCAATTTGTCTTGCTACAATGGTGGAAAATATTGAATTACTATAATAGTAATTGTGTCCCACGTTTCCACTTATAAGATATGCCCCCTATCTGACTAGTCCATGGGTTAGGTCCACAAGCATGTTCAAACTGTGGCCATCCAGCCGTTGAGAAACTACACATCCCAGCATGCATTGCCATAGTTTTAGCATTCCCTAATAGCAAAACTGTGGCCAGGCATGATGGGACTTGTAGTTTCACAACAGCTGGAGGGCCATAGTTTGGACATGCCTGGGTTAGGATAATCAACTTGGTGCAGCCCCTCTATTTACCTATGGGAATAATCCCATGGTAAGGATTTCTGGGTAATAAAGTTTAGTGTGTTGATTTTTGTCAGACCATATTGGTGGTTATCTTTTGGGCCGGACTCTTGGTTGCATGTTATCTGGAGACCCTTGTTGGTGACTGCTCTGCTGAGTGCGGAGATAAAAAAATATTTTTTGGTCTCAATTGCAGGCACTTCTTCACTCCATTTAACCCTAGGCCAGTGATCAGGGGTAGTTGTCCCACTGTGTGCTATTCTATTACCACCCCTTTTTTTTTTTTTTTTTTTTTTAATACTAGATCTAGTCTTTTTGGGGAATGTGAAAATCCTGACTAGCATTGCTCCTGGTTCAGTGTCTGGTCACTAGTAGATCCATTGCTAACAGTTTGTACTGTAAAGCCTTGTACACGCGGTGTGGTTTGGCCAGGTGATGACTAGATAGTAAAAATTGGCTAGAAGGTTAGGCAAAAGTCCCGGCGATGAAGACAGTGCAGGCAAGGAAATTTTGACTAGCCGTATGTCCGTGTATTTGGCTTATGGACAAATCACACATGGTCAAATTGCTTAGTACATTAATGTAGGGTACACAAAAGAACGATCGTGAGACGATCATACGATGGTTACACGATCTGTTGGAGCGCATGATCTGCTCACAATCTGTACCCAGTGGAAGGGATAGTTTTCAAATCCTGACTGCATTAGGTAATATCTGCAAAATTGGAATCTTATCTAAAACATGCCAAACTTACATACAATCGGTCGACATTGTATTGGAGTTGAGGCCAAATCGTTCTGGTGTGTACCCAGCATTAGCCTGCGTGTACACCACTTAAGGTCAAATTACCTAAGATTGCAAGATAATTCTTATGCTGGGCATATACTAGGCCAGGGGTAGCCAACTCCAGTCCTCAAGAGCTACCAACAGTTCACATTTTCCAGCTCACATTGCAGGTACACAGGTGCACTCATTACTGACTAACACATTTTGAATGATCCACAGGTAGTGCGATATACTTCACTTGTGACTCTGTGAGGAGACCTGGAAAACGTTAACTGTTGGTAGCTCTCGAGGACTGGAGTTGGCTACCACTGTACTAGGCCATATTTCCTACAACTAGTTGGTTGGATGGAATATAAATCTGGTACTGGAGGGGAACAAATATAATTTGAAATTCAGTAATTTGCTTGCAAAATCTGTAAGGGGACCAGGTTGTTCAGACAATATCCTGTAGATGAATCTGTTTAGTTTAAACTATTTGATTGAATGTTTTTTCCTGGGTTTGTGAGCAAATTGCTAGTTGGATGAAAGCTTGTCTAGTGTATGGCCACCATTATACTCTATCAAAAGCTATATTTTGAATATTTAATAATTTTTTCATACTGCAAATTTAATGTAATGACTTGGATGCATTTAATAAACAAAGCGGAAGTGTCCCCAGCATCCCAGATGGTAATCTTTATTTATAAATGCCTGATGTCCCTGCTTCCATCACTCTAGGACAGGTGGCAGTTGACTGTGACATGACTGTTCAACATATGATCAATTTTCCATATGAAAGGGTGACTAAATCTTCCCATGTATTGGCAGCATAAAAGCCATCACAAGTGAATAGTACCCCTTTCACATCGCAGCTGTAAGCGGGTATATTGACGTTTTTTTAGCATTTTAAAACGGTACCAGCTGCAATGTGAAAGGTCCCCAGTCAATTTACCGGTTAGAGAATACGGTATTTCAAAACGTTTCAGAAGTAGGATCCCACACGGTTCTGAGCCATTTTTCCTGCAATCTGAATGGCCCAGAACCGTTTTGAACTACACATGATAATCTGCACGAGGGTCATTGGTTGTCTCCCTGCATGTTGTCACCGCCCACAAGCCGGAATTGCACAATAGAGTTTTATTGAATAGAAGCCTTTTTTTATGGGTGAAACGGGTTGAATGTGAAAGGTACAAAAACGGTATTGAAACAGTAATATACTGGTTACAACATGCAATGTGAAAGGGGTTTAACTGGCTTTTGACCCGTTTTATGAAAAGTTTACAAAAAGGGGTTGAAAGCAGTATAGGAGAGGTGTGTATGGTTGGAATAACATATCCAACATTATATGTGCTTATACCATAGGACTTGCAGTAACAATATATTATACAATTTAACGGGGCCTACATACAGGGAGATTTGTGGTGATGTGTGCTGAGCAGTCTTTCAGGGCCAGTGTTCTCCGGTGAGAACACGGCCCTGCCCAGAAATATTTCTAGATTTATCCAGCATGCTCAATATCAATTGCTGGGCTATAAGCGACATGCGCATCGCTATGCCCCAACACACTGAGCGATGCAAGGTCATTTTCTAAGCGATCTAGATAGCTTAGGAAATGCCCTGGAATCGCCCAGTGCATAGGCCCCATTACTGTGGCCTTTTAGCAGTTGATTATGTGCAATAACCTATTCTATCCTGCGGTTATCTGCATGGCAATGAGGCATATATTTCAGATTAATTGCAGTAAGAAACGGTACATTTCAAGCAATTTTCTGTTCATACCATCCTGAGGTGAAGAAAAATCTGCATTAAATTAACCCACTGGGCTTTCTAAGAGCAGTAATTGAACTGGTACAGTAATTTAACCCAGCTGCTAATGGAATCTTTCCTTAAAGGTGCCCATTCACTTGTCTGATACTGAATCAGCCCAAATCAGATGTGTTTGACATCCCCTCTGACCCGAATGCGCGGTCCTGTGCCCAACGGGTCGGATGTGCTGAACATTAAGCTCCCCGGGGATATTTGCATTATTGCATTTAATTTGGCACATCAAGTGCCAACTCATAAGCGAGCCTCCCAGGGAGTTGCCGGGAGGCTCTCAAGGGCGAACTGGTCCGATTTGTCCTTAGTACAAGTCAGACTAGTGTAGTGTTCCTTCTAGGAACTGTAGCGGGCAGGACGCTGCTTCACGGTGGCAGCATAAGAGGGGCGGACCAGGCCCTCCAATGTCACTGTTGTGGGTGGTCCAGGGCCGTCAAAGTCATGAAAGGGGCATGCCTGGGCTGTGACTTCACAAAAAGGGGCGGGCCAGGCCACTGCAGTCATAAAAGGGGGCTGACCTGCCCCTGCCAAAGACACTGAGCTGCCGGGGAAGCGCCGGGCATCGCCATCTATGGCTGCGCTGGGCTTCACCGTGCACACCGGCAGGGAAAGGCATCAGGCTCTTCTAGCGGGGAGCTGCTACAGGGACAGGGCGCCTTTTGCCATTTATCGGGCAGGGCGCAACGTCCTGCTAAAACAGCCTAAGCCTCATACACACTAGAAGATAATTTTTCCAAACTGGCTGGTTGTTAAGAGCAATTAGTCAATTGTCATTTGTTCCCAAAAATTTATAGATTTTCATTCCAACCAGCCAGATTGGAAAGATGATCTTCTAGTAATTATGGGCCTTAAGTTTCGCTCTCTGTGCCCTATGTTATCTGAGAACAGCATGATCAATTAGTTACATTTCACATAGAACTGAGGTGTTGGTTAGCACACTGCCAGCATCCTGAACATAAGTATGTGGGTGTCAACGGAGGTAAGTTTAGGCTCTAGGGAAGGGCATACTTGCCTATCTGACCCTCTCCATGAGGGAGAAAATGCTCAGCTCCTGGACTTCCCTGGGAATGTATGATTGCCATCACCAGTGCTGAAACACTTTTCTTATCAATTAGCTAGTTCCCCACAGGTGATGGCAATCATACAGGAAAGTCCAAGAAGAGAACATTTTCTCCCTCATGGAGAGGGTCAGGTAGGCAAGTATGGGGAATAGGTTAGGTTAGGCTGCAGGGGAGTCTGGATTAGGCATTCGTATTCAGATTGCCGGTAGTGAGCTGTAGCCATGAGGGACAGACCCTCATGGGACATGACCCATTCCAGGAGGGACAGAATGCTCTGCTTCTGGACTTCCCTCTCTATGATTGCAATCACCTGTGTTGAACAGGTTAATTGATAAGAGAGGTGTTTCACCACAGGTGATGGCAATCATACATAAAGAGGGAAGTCCAGGAATAGAGCATTGTGTCCCTCGTGTTGGGAGGTATGTTTATTCTGGCTGGCGAATGTGCAACAAAGGTGCATACACACGGGCATTTATCACTGGCAATATGGTTGCTGAGCGACCATATCGCCAGCGATTGGAGTGTGCACCGGTTATAAATCGCCGGGTGCGCGCTCCCGTTTTTAGCCCCCTTATGATCGCTGATTCCCTCTGCGGCTTCCCCAGCAGAGGTTCCCTTTCATCAGTGACCATCTCTGGTCGGTGATGAAAAGGAGACACTGAGCAATATATCGCCCCCGTGTGTACACCGCTTCAATGTGACTTACAATTATGTCTGCTGCTCTGATCCATAAGCAGCAATTTGATTGTTTCTGTGCATTTGATTGCGCCTTTTCAGTCATCTATACAGGATGATTTTTGTTTGTTCTTCGCGCTGATCTCCCTCAAATAGAACATATTTAGCTGTGCAAAGTGGCCAGGCTGCAAACAGAAATCGTATGGCAACAATTGAATATATGCCGTCGGGTATGCAACACTGCTGCAGGTGGTAGAAACAAATTGAGTTGCCCCTGTTGAGTGCATGTGTTGGATTCATTAGCTGCTTGGCTATCACTATTTGAATAATGGTCTATTTATCTATTTTTCTCTTCTCTTTTTTTTTAAAGCGGCAATCATTTACACTGCAAAAAAATGTCAGTTTGAGTTTTCCCATTGTTTTAAAGCGGCAAACATTTAGGGGGAAATTTACTAAAGGAAATTTGTAAAAAATAGGTGTATTTGTATTTAGAAATACACTTATTTTTGACATTTACTATCCCGAAAATACGGCAATTCGTATTCGTATTGATAGCACATCAATACGAATACGAATTGCCGTATTTTCGGGATAATAAATGTCAAAAATAAGTGTATTTCTAAATACAAATACACCTATTTTTTACAAATTTCCTTTAGTAAATTTCCCCCTTAGTCTCTCGCTTTCTGATTCTCACACCCTGTAACATTCCTCCCCAAGTGCACATGTGCAGGTTTATTGCACTGGTGAAAACAACTGTTTTGCTGGCAATAGGATCTTTGTACTTATTCTTATATCTCAAGCATGGGTTTTTAAATTCAGTCTATATAAAAATAAAGATGTAACACTTTAAAGGAGACTCTGGTTATTAACATTTAACCTGGTTTTGGTCAAGATTTATGAGTCTGAAGTGATTCTGGCTATACCTACAACTACTACTCTTGGATGATCCCTAATACAGTAGCTTCAGTGTTAAATGTGCAGTACCACTTCATTTCCTATTGAGATTTTAATTTGGGATAATTGTGAACCAATCATTTTGCTTGCTTGTTCTTTTTTACTTTAAAATCTGGTTTTCATATTAAATATGAATGTTGGCAATATTAATTGTGTTAAATATTTTAGTATGAGCATAAAGGACTTGACTAAAGTACTTGCTTTGTCCTTGCAGTGAAAATGTTCATGTTCCTATAGATCCCTCCCTTGTGACGTGAGCTGCAATAGGAAGCTTCTGTTTTTGAAAAATTCAAATACTGTCTGAGTTTTTTGTATTCTCCTCAGATGTTTCTCCTTTTATCCATAATTGGTAGGATGTAAGTTCTATTGCAGCTGTGGAAAAGATGTGGTCGGTTAGTGGGCAGGATTCCAAGAAATAGTTAGGGAAAAAATGTTCTGCGTGATAGCTTTAGCAAGCTACGGCATGACTAAATGATATACTCATCCAAAGGTTACAACTGTAATGTGGTATACGTGGTAGAAATGTTGCTATTGGACGATTCAAATAAAAATGAGTAAGTTATCTTCTATTCCTCGCAGCAATGAGGAACAGTAGGGAAGAAGTCATTTAGGTCACACATAAGAGAACTTTGAATGCTTATGCTCTGCATATTATTCATGTCTTAAGCAATGGAAAAATAATTCCTCCCTCATGATAGGATATCTAACCAGAGCTTTACAGGTTTATATAAATATGACTAACTACGTGTTTTGAACCTCTTACAACATTTTCTATCCTCTCTTCCTGCTACATCCCCAAAAAAGTGTCTTAATTCTTGGGTGTTCATCATGCGGCTCTACCACTTATGTGGAACTACACATTGCAGCATGTACCGCCCAGGTTTGCAATTAGGAATTGCTAAAAGTGAATGCTTGGATGTGTGCTTCCACAACTGTAAGGCCCATGTTGGTTAATTTAGAGGTTTGTGAGCAAATGGTTAAGTTAGTGGATAAGGGGGACTTTTTTACGCTGCCTCTGATTGTGTATAAACAGATAAATATATCTCAGGATTAAAGTGCTGGTCACTGAAAAGGCAACATTTGTATATGTGCCAACAACAAATATATTGTCAGTTTGTTGACCTCTGAATTCGCTAAAGAAAAATACTTGCTGTAGAGCAGGGGACTTCAACCTCTAAAATTCAACAAAGCCCAAGGGCCACTAAGCTATACTGTGCTATTTAGCACAGCCCCCATAGACGTCACAACTCTCCCATCATGTCAGCATAGCCCTCATAGATAGTCAGCACAGCGCCCCGTAGAGAATCTGCCTGCAAGCAGTCCTGTCCAGGCTTGCAGCTGCAGCTCTAGGTGTGCATATATGCTGTGCATGGGGGTGTGGTATAGGGGTCCGACAGTCCTTAGCCCGACGTCGGGATCCCGACTGGCCGGACCCAGACAGCATGGTGAGCACAACTAAGCCCCTTGCGGGCTCGCCACGATGCAGGCACCTATTAGGGATACGCGAGCCCCCTATTCTCCCTCTATTGGGGTCGTGGACCCCCACGGGGGAAAATAGCAGGTGGCCGTCGAGATCCCGACGTCTGGTAAATGCCTGTTAGGATCCCGACTGTCGGGAACCCATCCGGCACCCGTGCATGGCAGGTGGGCACCGAGACCAGCTCAGCGGGCCACGGGTTGAGGAGCACTGCTGTAGAGCAATCATTTGTCAAAGAGCACTATATATGTATAATTACTTTATATGTTATCTGGATAAAGAGCAATGTTTTTTGCCTCTTTGACCTGGGTCGGTGGCAGTGTAAAAGGGGCCAACCCGGGTCCATTTTTCATGGGAATCCTGACCAGTGTGGAACACTGGTAGTGGGGAAAAAAAAAAAAAAGGTGGAGCGCTAAATGGATCAATTGGATATCACAATTTTAATATATATATAAAATATTAAAAAACAACCAATTTGTAAAAAAACAATAACATAAATGTCAATGACAAAAAACATATAAATATAATAAAGAACAAGGAAGACAATACTTATGTCTCTGCGTAGCTGCCTCGGTATCCCTTGGAATAAGGGGGGGGGTTGGTTTTGTTGCTCTCCGGGTAGTGCACTACCGAATTGGTGGTTGGCAAGTTGCCGTCCTGGATGGTATTGGGGAGACGCTGGAGGATGATCTGATTCCCAAGGTTGGGGTCCTCACTAAGTTGCGCTGATCCCAAGGATAGTTGCTGTGGTTAATTTTCTCGCTGGAGGAAGATCTTTAAACCTTCTTAAATGAAGGGTCCTCACGATGATGCGGTATTGGATATCCACAGGGTGCGGGTTATAAACTCCCAGGTAGAAATTGGGAATGAAGATGGGGATCCGGAGGGTGGCAATGAAAGGGAGAGCTTCCAGGAGAGTACCAGTTGAAATGGGGGGGGGGGGGAGGGCAGTAAGCAGAGTTGAAGATTCTTCCCAGTCCTTAATGATAAAAGCAAGTGCTGCCTACACTTGGAACACTGGTAGGACCTGGGTAGTGGGCGGTGTAAATGGTCCCAACCCGGGTTGGGACATCTGGGTCACGCTGAAAGGGTACCGGAAGCGCGGGATGCGCTTTCAGGAAATCAGCTGCAAAAGACAGCAGTCGGGTAGGAGGCGGCTATAAGCAGACAGCGAACACAGGCTCTGGGCACAATTTAACATTTAGAAGCATAAAGAGTGACTCATGCTTTTTTTAAATTTTAATATTCAACCAGTATCCCAGGGAATCCCAGTATTCAGGGACAAGCTATCTCTCTATAACATAATAAACTAATAAACATTGCATATAAAGCCAGCTGGAGCATGTAAAAAGGAGCCAAAACATAAAGAAAATAGTAATTGACAGAATATTAGAATTACTTGGCCCATCTAGACTGTCCTACATGCACACACTAGGGTTATTTTTTGTCAGAATCCAATTAAACGACTTTCATATTTTTGTATTTTGGGAGGAAGGCTGTAGAGAGATAGATAGATAGATATTCAAAAAAAATGACTCCTAAAAGTTAAACAAAAGCAATATCTAAACAGAAAGTATATAAGTTAAAATGTACTTCACACACATATATTAACAACTTCAATAAGTTGGTTGAGGCATCCATTCTTTCATGTTTTAGTACATATTTATTACATTTGTGTGTTTTTATTTATTTTTTTTAAATATCATGCTGTACTTTTTACACATTCTTAATTTTTTTTTTTTTTCTTAGAAATTACTTGAAAGGACACGAGCCAGGAGGGAGAATCTACAGAAGAAGATGGCTGATAGACCCCCAGCTGGTGCACGTATAGCAGCAGTACCCAAAAGGCCAAGAGATCCGCTTGCAGAGACAAATCTTCAGCCACCTACTACAACTGAAGAAGGTACATTTAGACCAGCAAATACAATGCCCCAATAGTGTATACTGCCTACATATTATATTGGGAACAAGCATTGGCACCTCATCACATTATATTATTATAGTCATTCTTGGATATGTTCTATTGCCGGAAAGGTACCACATATTTGGCGCAAATCTGGTTGGTGATGTGTTTAGCATTGTAATAGACTTTGGGCTGCATATAATAAGTGTCTTCTGCATTATTGATCATTGCATCATCACCTATTCAAAGGAAAATATGTGAAAGTCTAGTTGCACATTGTATGTCAATGTGATAGGTGGAGCTTTACCACTGTAAATGCTGCTTTCATTGTTCGTGAAATCATTTTTCATGCTGAGGGGGGTATGCAATCTGCCGCCAGTATTTCCGAGGGGGGGAAATAGCGGCGGCTCACTATTCAATGCTGTCTTTAGTGACAGCATTGAAGAGGCATCACGGCAGAACAGGCCCGACTTTAGATGCTGTCAGGCCCGTTCTGCCAAAAACGGCCGTGGATTGTCGCAATCCCGGCCCCAGATCGCCAATACACTGCCGTTTCTCAGCCACGCCCCCTTTGCGCCGATCAGCAGGTAGGACATTGAATCCTGCCTGTCGTTCTGCAGTCGATCAGACCGCAAACGGGCCAGGATCACAGCTGTCGGAGGGATCGACAGCAGTGATCCTGGATTGCATACCCCTCTTTGTGTAACGGTAAAATACCTATTGTTTGCATACAAGCCCTAGTAAAGCAGTTGGTAATGTCAAATAGTTCAGTGCACATTTCACAACCTTTCACTAGGCAATAACTCGCACATTATATTTCCTCCACGCCCTAGTAATCTAATGATTAATATAACAGTCGTTCAATATAACACAGATTTTTTAATTCATGGAATTAGAATGGATTTATTTGAGAATTCATACCACTTATCAGGGAACATTTTATAGGTGTGCAGCTGCTCACATGGCAATAAACTGGTGTATCCTATTAGCAGAGGTGCTTCACCCACTGTTATAGGATATTATGCTTCATGTGCCGCAGGAATTCTCCACTATCTTGTGTGTTTTCACCCCATCGCAGGTCCATATTCGGACAATTAAAAAGTCTGCTACTGCGATAATGGCTATTGGTCATTAATTGTGATATCTGGCCGTCGATCTGCAGAAATAGCAGTATGGGTATTAAGGTTGTGCCTGGTACATGTTTATTTTATAGAACATAATTTGAAATTAAATTGTTTTAAGCAGTTTCTTCAAGAACTGTGGCCCGCATTCGGGTTCACTCGCAACAGCAAATTCCTTCTTAAATGGACAAAACCATGTGTCAGTATTTTCCCTGCACAGAAACAAAATATCTCACCCAAATCTAACTTTCTCTTCACATGTCACATCTGCGCCCCCCCCCCCCCCCCCCTGCAGTGCACATGGAATTTGCCTTTGTGAGTGAACCAGAATAAGGGCCTATATATTTAGGCTTGGTCTTAGTGAGGAAAACTTATTTGTCCGTCTTTATTTTTTTAATTTATTGTCTGGATACTTGCTGCAGAGGCTAATCGTGGACTTGGGCAACAAGTATTTCCTGTTGCTGTTTAATTTTATCCCACCAGATTTAAATGTCAGGTCGCACGCAGAATTATTTATAAGGCTCCCCTCCGGGATGCGGTCATTTGGTCGACATGGGTCTTGGAAGTCACTGCTCATGTCAAGCGCCAGCTTGGATTCCCGGGTTACTGTACCCAGTCTAAATTTGTTACATCTTTCTAAACACTAGCCGAGAATAGGAATACATGGGAATTGCCTCCACCGCTCTGCCACTAAACAATATGACATCCCTCATACATCCAGTGCACAAGAATCTAGAGCAGTGTCCATTTTCTCAAACGTGGGGTCTACTATCTGGCCAGTATATTCTTCAGCTTTGTTCCAATACACCGGCTTCCTAAGCATATCTGTGAAATGTGCCCACTATTATGCGCTCTCTGCATGTTCTGTTTATTACCTGCAGTAAAACCTTTGCTCTTGTTTTAGCTAAACCATACTCAAAGCCATCTCCATCCAAAAAACGCTGTTCTGATAACAGTGAAAAGCACACATCGGGTTCGGAAAACAAAGAGCCAAAAAGCCCAGAAGTGTCAAAACATGATAAACAGCCTTCTGAGATGATCTCCCATCAGCAAGTAAAGTCCACAGCTCAGACTCCGCCAAGCTCATTTCTTTCCAGTAAAGAACCACAGAGACTAAACTCTGAAGACTGTGGTGCTTCTTCCATAAAGTCTCGTATGCAGAAGCTGGCAGAACGGAGGAATTATTGGGATAATAATGGTAAGAAATAGAATGATTACATCTCTGTACTAGATGTCTATTAATTTGCTTCAAGCTGTTCTACTGTTGAACTAGAACTGCCCTTATTTATTGGCAGATAATTGCGTTAAGTTCTTATAAAGGAACTGTTATTTATTTTTCCTGCTTTGTGTTAAATACTTTTTAATTTGGTTTAAAGGTAGTCCACCAAATTCTCCACCACCTTTCAATCTACCTAAGGAAACTGTGCCTTCCCCTCCAAAACCAGATGCTTCTGCAGTCAACTTGCACACCCCTGTGGGACGGCGAGGACGTTTAGCTAACCTTGCTGCAACAGTTTGTTCCTGGGAAGATGATCTAAGTCATCCATGTGTTAAACCAAACAATGCACAAGAAAAGCCTGGCACTGCTTGTTTATCAAAAGTGGCCACTGCCAGTTCAGCATCTGCTGGCATCAATAGCCACAGTGTAAGGCAGGAAGCTGTGTCCTGTTCTCAAAGACCTGCTGTGAATAAGGCTGCAGCCTCTAGCACATTGGTATGTAACATGTATTTCTTTTCTATTAATTAGAAATATGTAATGAGATTATATTTGTTATATTTAGGGTAATTGTTGCTTGTTCAGTTATTGTGTGTTTTGTAGCGGCATGTTGCTGACTCTTATTATTAGAATGCCATATTTTAATCTAGAGTGTCTTCCTTTTTTAGAGTACATATTCAGAGACAAAATCCTCAAGCTCCACTACAGTGTCATCAAATATTGCTGAAAAATCAAAGCCATTGGAGGCTAAACCATCAAGCATTGCTCCTTCCAAACCAAAAGAGCAGGACTTACCCCCAGCACAGGTTGTAAAACCCATGTCCGCCAATGTAACTACCACACAAAAAACAGAGCGGCCAACCTCAAAGATCTTCTCCACTCAACAAGTGGTATCAAGAGAGGAGATAGGTAGGGTGACTCCTTTACCACAAAAGGACAAGACTGCTACACCAGGTAAGTCCTGATCTAATCAGAGTGATGATGTACGTGGTAATCCTAATAATTTTACAGAGGGAGGCTTGTCTGCATATCACTATCTACGCACAAGTGTTTGTTGTATTTACCTTATGACTTAAGTTTGATATAAAGGTGGGAATTTGGTTAGACACGGTAGATTACCACACTCTGAACTAACACGGCTATATAATTCATCTCGAACAGGGAATTCTATGTGTTTTCATCAGGATACATAAAATCCATGATTATTTCACAGGCAGTTAAAAAAAGAATTCCCTTTTGACTGCAGCTTAGTGGACACAGGGGGGTATGCAATCTGGGATCACGGCTCTTGAGACCGCATAATGACAGACTGGATTCAATGTCCCTTCTGCCGCTCTGCGCAAAGGGGGTGCGGCCACTAAACACACCCACACACACACACACACTTTTTCTTTTTGCTAAAACCAAGAAAATGCTTTATTAATAAGCTCTATTATTTAGTGGTATTCTCCCCGTCTTTTTTTGTTTTTCTATTTCTCAAAAAGCATTCAGGCTTGTTTTTATTTTTGTCGATCCTTTAACAAAGTATGTTCTTCCTGTAGAGCGGTGGTTCCCAAACTGTGCGCCTAGGCTCCCTGGGGTGCCTCGGGACACTTGCAGGGGTGCCTCGGGTTAGTCGTCCAGGACCAATTCAAATTATTTATGATCAATTATTTCTGGACAAAACCAGTGCTGGTGGCTGCCAATCATAAAATGTGTATAATCAGAACCAAATCCTGCCCTTTACCACATAAATGAACCTAAGAAGCACATATAAACACAATCTACTTAATTTTATATATCTTTTTTGGGGCCTAGCGGTGCCTTGGAAAAATTCTGATACTCTAGGGTGCCGTGATTAGAAAAAGATTGGGAACCCCTGCTGTAGAGGATTATTTGACTTTATTAATTTTTTTGTTATAAACAAGTCCATTTTGTCTTCCTTAAGTCTTCCTTATTTCTTTTTTATGGCACAGGTGGACCAGGAATTAAGTCATTCCTTGAGCGTTTTGGAGAGAAGTGTCAAGAACACAGCCCAGCACCTGCAAATCCTGCCTTAAAATCTGTTTTATTGACTCCAACCACTAAAAGTATCCATGAAAGACTATTAAAGCAAAATGATGTCTCCAGTACTGCTAGTTTAACACAACAGCACAAAAAGGTACAATAAGGTTCAGCGTTGACCCCTTAATGTTTTCACCCTCATCATTTTGTGCCTCCAGAATGCTGCCATGTATGTGCTGTCTGCATTACACCTGTAATGTGATGACCTTCTACAGTACCTTGCCGGGGTCCTGTAATTATTTTTATTGTAAGATAAAGCAAAATAGCTTGAGGACCGCTGGTTTAGGCAATGGTTGGGGTAAGGGTTAGGCCCTATATAAAGGGGGCTTGGTGGTTAGAATCTGGGAGGTGGGGTTTGGATGGGTAGGTGGCAATAGGGAGAGGCTTAAGCTGTGTACACACGGTACAGTTATCGCTGGCAATATGGTCGCTGAACGACCATATTGCCAGAGATTGGAGTGTGCATTGGCAATAAATCGCCGGGTGCGTGCTCCCGGTTTCAGTCCCCTAATGGTCGCTGGTCGGAGGAGCATGCTCCTCTGACCAGCGACTTCCCCTGCCTCTTCTCCTGGCAGTGTGTCATTTTCATCAGCGACCATCTCTGGTTGCCGATGAAAACGGGACACAGCAATATATTGCCAGCGATCATATTGCCCCTTTAGTACTTATCTAGCTCCTGTCAGGATTCTGATTGAATTTTGCTTGCTGACGCCATTTTAGACTGTCAATCATGGACTTTGGACAGAATTCAGAAAAATGCCACATGGTGCACTAGTGAAAAAAGCTTTGGGTATTCGGTCTCTATTAAAATTCTAATCCATTTATTTTATTTTATTTTTTTATTCCTCATCAAGGAACGTGAGCAAGAGCTTGCAGCCCTACGTGGCAGGTTTGATAAGGGCAGTGTATGGAATCCCAACAAAGAGGACAAGTCTAAAACAAAACAGGAGACTCAGCGGGTAATCATGTTGTTCAAATATTGATTGTTGGTTGTATAAAATCTATACATTCATTTACTGTTACTTGCTGATGTAATGAACAAAATAAAATCCTGCACATAAAGACTGCTTTCTTTCATGTGCACAAGGGAGGAGTCCGACCACAGTTGTGCCCTGCTCCAACACTAGCACCATGTATAATCCAGATTACAGCACTGTCCTCCAATATGGATAAAAGAGAAAGTAATATAGATTGTGTAATACTAGTAGAGAAAAACCTGATAAGTACCCTGCTTCCGGTCAGCCCATCCATAGCTGAAGTAGAAAGGGTTTTAGAGTGTAGTATGGTTTCACGCATGCAATTAACATGGGAGTCCAAAATGTATGATTTTTTTTTTTTTTTTTTTTCGCCCCCTATATTTTAGGACATTCAGACTCATCCTGCTACCTCTCTCAAGCCACCCAAGCCAGATGTAATTCCCCAGCCAGCAGTGGATATTGAACCTGCCACACCAAAGATCACCAAAGGTAAAAGTTGTATGCTTAACTGCATATCTGAAGCTTTGAATCAACATATTATATAGGTACATATGGCTGTACGTAAATCTGCCTTAAATTGCCTCCAGTTAGTATTTTGTTATTTTAGATTTTGGTTTAACAAAGAAATCCGATTATTGGTGAGGTTATTGACAATCAAACATCGGTCACAAGGTTTGTTTGGGGGGCTTTTTGTATTTTTTTTTTCCCCCTTTTAGGATGTATGAAAGCGCACACATTTTACATTGGCCTCGTTTTATTAAGGCCCATTTAAAAGGAAAAGAAAAATACTAAACCTAAAACATCCCCACTCCTTTCCCTTCCTAACATTATTTAAAACTAAAGAATTTTCTGAAATGACACCTGAGTCCTGAACAGCGCAGTTAGTTTTTCCACAATCAAACTGGCCATTGCCTTTCACACAGGGCAAACATTGGCTACCACTCCCTACTATTGAATGAGGGCAAATTGACTTGGAAACAAATGAACCTGCTGACACCACTTAACATAGATTTTAACCCACGGTCTATGTTAAACAAATGTACTATATGACGCTGGTTTAGTTCATTGGATCGAAAAAAGTTTATCTGAAAAAAGTAGACACATTAAATGTTTAGATTTTTGGGGTGTCAATTTTTATCTTGTAGCACGTTGCCCCCCAATTAGTGCACTGCATTGGCTGTCTTCGTTCGTTATGTTTTGGCCAGGTGACTCAATCTAGAACAGTTTTCCTCTGTACACGTTACCATTTTCCAGTTCCAGTATATACATTTTACAATCTGCTTTAAAAACACAGAACAAGCCCAAATACAGTGACAAACAAATGGAGCCTTTAATATTTTTCTGATTCAAATTTGTGCAACCTGAAAGCTCATTTTAATTCTTTTGAAACATTTTCAACATCTTTTGATGGTGGTTGTTCTCAAGAATTTTCTGGAAATGAGAACCAATTTATTTTTGTTCTTCTAAATTGTAGGTGTATCCCATTCGAAAATGTCAGAGCATGTTCACAGCCCTGATAAAAGGGTACAGCCTTCTGCTTCTTCCTTGGAGAAGTCTGCATCAGATAAAGAACATCATTTAAATAGAGATAAAGGTCTGTGTACTGTGTGTGTGTGTGTGTGTGTGTGTGTGTGTGTGTGTATAAATATGTATATATGTATGTATTTAGCAAATTTTTGATATCATCCATTCTATAATGCCATGAAATGGTTAAGATAATAAGCTTTAATAAGGTAGATGGATACTGTTATGGAAATTCGGCTTTCAGTTATTATTTAAGTAAATTTTTGTAGTACGGGGGTGGTTGTTCAGACCTGATCTCAAAGCTGCTTGTTTTAGCAAATGTACAATACCATTCTGCTCTGGAGGTGGGGCATATGTAATTTGCAGAGAGTTAGATTTGTAGAGATCACTCAAGGATCAGGGCAGCTTGAGTGCAGCGGGGTCTGCATGGGCTGGGTAGGCTCGGCCGGCGACGTCACTGATGGGGCGCTTCCCCCCCAACCTCTGTGGTGTATTTGAATAGACTGCATTATGCAGCAACGGGGTCCTGCAGTCCGCCTTTTAGCAGGGCACTGCTCAAGGGGCAAAGTGCGTTTTGCCCTTTAAAAAATTGGGCAATGTGCAGTGCTCTGTAAAAAACAAAACAAAAAAAAAACAAACTTTGCTTTCAGGTCTGAATACCCCACTTTGTTTAGAAGGGGTGATTTTGCTTTTTTTTTATTTTGTAATATGTTCATGTATGTTAAAGCAGTGCTGTCCCCTCATATAGCATTGATTTATTGAGATTTTAGAAGTTTATTTGGGTTGAAGTCCCACAACTTCGTTGCAATGAAAGCTGCGGAACTTCCTTTTTACTAGCTCTCTGGAATCTGTTCCATTATTACCATATTTACTATCTTTATGTTAAGGAGCAGATTGTAGAAGGGAAATGCACCTATTTGGGCAAATGCGCTTTATAGATGAATTTTGGCAAGGGCAGGTTCTGGTTCAACTAATCTACCTGGTTTTTGGGAGGTTATCAGTAATGAGGGGGATAAAGTGGCAAACTGTAGTTAATACATGCCAAATCTCCACTAAAAAAAACATATTATCAATTAACCACTAAATTTAGATATGTATTACCAGTTTACCGTCTTTCCTAAAATTGCTACCTTGGCTAATGAGGCAACTCTATGTCGGTGCTCACATATTTTAAGGCTCCCATCCATTAGAGCGTGGTATCACATGCGATACCCCACCAACTCACCTGGCAGGGTCGCATATGATACATTGTACGTGGTCCTTTTGCATACAATGTATTGCATGCGATCTAGCCAGGGCATGGGAATGAAAGAGTTAGATCACACACAAGTGTCTGTATGGTTTTCTCCTTGTTTCTTCTTCATGGTGGTCCTTCGGGTCTCTCACTGGTGCCAATTGATCCTTTGGCAATGAGTCCATATAAACCCTGCTGTCTATCATTATTAAAAGAACCCTGTAATTGACAGCACCCAAACTCCTGCTTCCCTTCAGGAATCTTTTTTTTTTTTTTTTTTTTTTTTTTTTCAGGATAAGAGGAAAGTCTAAAGTTTATAGTGCCATAGTCAGGCTCTCCTAAGACTGCTATTCCTTGAAGGTCCATTAAAATATGCTTTGGATGGAATAATGGAAAGCTGTCTCTAGTGAATTCACATTTCCTTCTGAACAGTACAATTGCATAATAATTTGCCAAAACTATTTTTGGTGATAAACTTTATTTTATGGTTCGAACAATTTGTGGTTTATCACTTAATTTCCTGTAGGGCCAGATAAAAGGTGTTTTTCTTCCTCTTGGCAGCTCTTCAGGAAAGATGCCATTTGCCTGTTAAACTGTTGTAGACTGTATGATGGCAGCACTTTTAAGCAGCCGTTCAGTAGAGAAGGAAGGTTTCTGTGTCCCTTTCCCAACTCAACCTTCAATGGGTCCTGTGAGTGGTATGAGTTCAATGTATTGCCACCCGAGCATGGAGAAAAAAATCAAAACTTTTTTGTGAAGTCCCACTATGTTGCTCTCAATGAATTTGAAAGGGGTGTCTTAATAAAAAGCATTCCCGCTGCTGGCTTCTCTGTTCAAATGGTGTGTCCAAAAATGCAGCCATCAGATTAACCCTTGGGTTACTCATGATGTCCAGTGACATTTTGCAGCTTAAATCACCTGGAAGTTAGTACAGTATGTTTTGTATTGCTGGGATTTTGTTTAAAAAAAAATAGAAAATCATTTATTTCAATGTTCTAGTGGAATTGGTAAAAGAGATTGAAATGAATGTGGATGGTGATATTGATGAGATGAACAGTTCGGAAGTAATCACTAATGCATTTACGGATGCTCTTGAAGATGAGGATGATGAAGTAACTGAAAGATCACCAAAGCAAGTGGAGAAAATCAGTGATAATGAAAGTGATGGAGAAAGAGAAGATGAAGAGGACGCCCTTAACATTTCCTCAATGTCTTTGCTAAATCCATTAGCAGAGACTGTTGGCGTTGGAAGTCCAGAAGTATGTTTAACAGTAACAAATGATTTATTGACTTTATTTGGACATCAGGGATTTGCCATTTTGTAACCGTTTGCTATTAATTTAACAGGGACTCCTGTCTGCCAAAATAGCTGTGGAGACAGATACAGGTGATAGCCCCCGATCTGTAAAGTTCCAGCGGACCAGAGTCACCAGAGCGGAAGCTAAGGACAGTTTTGTATCCACGGAGGAAAATCCAAATCTTTTGTACAGGTAAGGATACAAAGATTACATATTGATCTTTAGTAATTATGTGGTAAGTTCTTGATCTAAAAAAACAAAGTTGGATTGCCCATCTTAAAGATGAAATGCATTTTCTTCTAGCATTGATGCATATAGATCTCAGAGATTCAAAGAGTCTGACCGCCCGCCAGTGGTGCAAACAATTGTGCGCAAAGAAGACATTTCTACGCGGATGGAGGATAAAAAATCTGCATCTCCGCGACCTGTGAACATAAAACAAAGAATGAAGGTATCATTAATTTTAATAAATGTATTCCATGCAAAGTTTATAGTGTGATTGCATAAAAAATAGCAGATGTGTTTAAGCATCTGTGTCCCAGCTGCAAGCCATTTGCCTTGCCTAGGGTTTAGTGACAAGACGCATACATACCGTAGTATGCCTAATTTGTTTTCCCATACAGGGTTAGTCCCAGGTGTCATGGCATAATTGCCACTGCCCATGCACAACAACGGACTGCTCATTTTTGACGGTCATTGCTCTCATGTTAATGCACCTTGCTGCTGCTCCTCCACACTCCTGCATGTGTCTAGACGCTTCCATTTCTTTTCAAGATCTTCATATTCAGAAACCTTCTGTCCATAAGGTGAAAATGCTGAAAGCAGTACTAGAGAGCACATGAGCGATGACTGCATGCAGGCGATAGCGGTGCGTGGTCCTGTTGCCGGGGGCCACACACACGGAGCGATCCGTGCTCCATTTCTAAGTGATCTTGTCAAATCGCTCCATGTGTATGCCCCTTTACCCTTCACGGTGCATGGTTCACTCCAGAACAATCCAGAGCAAACTCCTGTAAAATTCATTACTTGTCAGCTATAAGGTTGTCCTTAAAGGGGTGTTCCAGTCACTCTGGTGGGTCATTGTCAACATCCTGAGCAAAAGTTGCCTCTCTACCATTTGGGCATTGACATTCCAGCGTTCAGGGCTCTCGAATTATTGCGCTTTAGTATTTCTCTGTTCTTTGATCTGTAGGTGCATTCATGCTGTCCATAAATATTCTAAAATTGAGGACCATGCCAAATACTTTGGAGAGGGCAATCCGTATTTTGATGAGACCATAGCTGTTCGGTCAGGCATACTGTAGTGGTATACATGAAATGTCAAGGAGGCAGCATGAACTCCTTGGTAATGGAAGAAACCACTAGGACAATGCAGTAATTGAAATAAAATATTTCAGCCCAACTCCAAAATAATTTTTGGTATATGCCATGTTGCCTCCGGTAGCCATACTTTCTTCTACGATCCCCATGGCAGCCATAACACTGGGATGTTCCCTTCCCCCATAGAATTAGACAGGATAATTTTTCTCTAGGACCGCCCACCTTGGGTATAATAGCCTCCTCTTCCTCCTCCTCCATGTCTTTTTTCCTGTCTCCGTTAGAGTTAGGACAGAGTAGGCTGTTATATTTGTTTTAAGCAGGGTTACCTCACGCAGCATGGAGCTGAAGGGGTGGATCCCCGGGGAGAAGAAGTGTCTAACTAGCTTTAGCTATGTTAGTACAGTGTTCCTGCCTGTATACAACGCGACGCTATGGTACACTTGTGAATAATGGTAAAGTCCCACGTGGAGCATAGGTACCTGTTGCTGTGATGGTGCAGGAGGCAGCAGGGCTGTATGCGCGCTCCACGTGGAGTAGATGCAGACCGGCTGGAAGCCGCGTCTGCACGCTCCAGAGATATCAGGCAGACGGGGCGGAAGTGTGCGCGTGCGTCACTTCAGCCTGAAACGCTGGGGGACGGGCGATAAATGCTTCCCCACGGAAACAAGGGGAAGCATATTGGTTCCGCTCGGCCATCCTGAACTAGGGTGAACCAGGGAACGGAGGGTTAAGGCGCCATTTTTAAAGACGCTATGAACAAGCGTGCTTTACACTGGATTCTCAGTGCCTGGCTGTCTGACCGCTGTGTGCATCATGGATGAGCCTTCTCCCCATAAGCCGGATAATGCCCCTCAGAGGTAAGCCCTTGGTTTTTGTGGGCATTAGTTGTTTTATTTTGTAGCATTACTGCAGAATAGTACTTAGTGTTTTTTCTTTATAGTGTGCCTATAGAACAGGATGAGGATGTACCTGCTATTCCTAAGAAGAGAACAGCCAAAAAGAAATTTATACAGACCAATTGCATGTCATGTGATAAATCCTTTGCATCTGCCCAAAAGAAATCTCTATGTGGAGAATGTGAGGCAAGACAGGACAGATTGGAGAAGAAAGAAAAGAAGTCAGATGTTCTTAGAGAACTCATGGACTGGATGAAAGAATCCTTTGTGTCAAAACAGGAGTTTGCGCAGTCACAGACTCAGAAAAGATCCAGAACCCAGGCAGAGTTTAGCCAGGAGGAAGGCTCAACTGAAGAAATAGAGGGTGGCAGAAAGGATTCTACAGATGAAGGCGAATTAGAAGATGTGAGATCTTTTAATTTGGAACTAGTGGAAAATGTGCTAAAAAACATTTATAAAGCGATGAATTATAAAGAAGAACCAGGCACGTCGGAGGCAAAGAACCCCTTATTCGAGGATAGGGAGAAGAAGGGAAGAACTTTCCCGGTTCACAAAATGGTCAGGGAGACCATTTCCAAAGAATGGACAAATATGGATAAAAAACTGACTCTGGGGAATCGTATTGAGAAGATGTACCCATATAAGGATGACGAGTTCCTGGGATGGTGCTCTATCCCTAAGGTAGATGCTGCTGTAGCAGAGCTGACCTCCAAGTCTACTATCCCGGTAGAGGACGCAGCAGCATTTAAGGACTCAATGGATAGAAAGATTGAGAATGGACTAAGAAAGGTTCATACGGCCTCAGCTGGGTCTCTTAAAGCTACGGTAGCAGTCGCATCAGTGTCCAGGGCCCTGAGACTGTGGGCAGCTAACCTACAGACAGACATAGAAGAAAGAATCTCTAAACATTATGTATTGAAGAGTTTGGATGTGATGCAGAAATCCATAGATTACCTGTGCGAGGCCTCCCTAGATTCAGTGGCCTTTGCGGCGAAGACCATGGCGGCAGGGGTAACAGCAAGGAGAGCCCTGTGGCTAAAACCCTGGAGCGCTGACGCGAACTCCAAGAACAAGCTGACTACTCTGCAATTCGAAGGGAAATTTCTTTTCGGCTCGAACCTGGACACAATGATACAGAGATTGTCAGGAGGAAAATCTGTACGTCTCCCGCAGGACAGGAAGAGTCGCTTTCCGTACCCTAGCACGACCAAGCAATCCTATAGGGATTCTAGGAGTTATAGGCCTGGAAGGCCCTACTATAGGAGAGGTGGAGCAAATACTTCGCGGCAAGCTTTTCGTCAGTCCTTTCGCGGGCGCTTTCAGTCTGACAGAGGAAGATCATGACTATGTCCAAGAGACAGTGATAGGAGCCAGACTCCTCCAGTTCAGAAGTCAATGGGAGAATACCATATCCGACAGATGGGTACTAAGGATAATCCAGCAGGGTTATCATATAGAGTTTATGGAAATTCCGCAACAGAACAGATTCCTGGCATCCAGGGTACCTATAGAAAAAGAAAAAAGGTCAGCTTTATGCTCCAAGATAAGTCAACTACTGGAGCAGGGAGCGATCGAGTTAGTACCCAAAATTTACCACAAGAAAGGATTCTACTCCAATCTATTCTTGGTGGAAAAGAACAGTGGAGGATTCAGGACGATCCTGGATCTCAGGGATCTGAATTGTTTTATCAAGAAAATAAAATTTCGCATGGAGTGTCTGTCATCCATAGTGACGGGCATAAGACAGGACGAATACTTAGTGTCAATCGACCTCAAAGACGCTTATTACCATATTCCAATTTGTCTGGAACACAGAAGGTTCCTGAGGTTTTATGTGGCCGGTCAGCATCTCCAGTTCACGTGCCTCCCATTCGGGTTAAGAACATCCCCAAGAGTCTTCACCAAGGTTCTGATTACGCTGGTAGCCGAGATGAGAAAGCAGAAGGTCCAGATCTGGCCATACTTGGACGACTTATTGATAGCTGGGAGCTCAGTGGAAGGAGTGAAGCGAAGTCTGAATCTGGTCACGGAAACCCTGCAGAGCCACGGATGGGTGATAAACAAAGACAAAAGTCAATTGATACCGACCAGAAATATTCTTTTTTTGGGGGTAAGGATAGATACCAGAAATTATTCTGTAGCCCTATCACTCGAGAGGTGCATGAAAATGAGGAAGTTAATTCTGGAAATCCTACAAGGAAAGAAAATTCCCCTAATAAAAGGGGTACAGTTACTAGGAATGATGGTTTCCTGTATAAAAGTGGTTCCGTGGGCTCAGTGGAATTCGAGACAGCTTCAGTGGTTCCTTCTGCCTTTGCTAAAAAGAGGCCTAAAAGATCATCATATGATAGTGTTATCGAGTCATGTGAAACAATCTCTGAGATGGTGGATCCAGGACTTGGAAAACAAGACCTCAAGTTTAGAGAACCCACAGTTCCTGGTCCTGACGACGGACGCCAGTTTAGTGGGATGGGGAGGTCATCTCGGGAAGACGTCGGTCCAAGGAATTTGGTCCAAGGAAGAAGCAAAGAACTCTTCCAATCTCAGAGAATTGCAGGCAGTCTGGGAAGCTATGTGCCAATTAAGATCCAAGATTCGTGGCACACATCTAAGAATTATGTCCGACAATGTGACCGTAGTCGCACACATAAACCATCAAGGCGGGACCAGAAGTCTGAAATTGATGAGGATGTCGGAAGAGATTATGAAGTGGTCGGAGAAGAACCTAAGGTCAATCTCGGCAATTTATATTCCAGGCAAGAAAAATGTTATAGCAGACTATCTAAGTCGCAAGACTGTGTTGCCAGGGGAATGGGAGCTGAACGCCGAAGTTTTTCTACAGATGACAAGGATCTTTGGAACGCCAGAAGTGGACCTGATGGCCACCTATTCGAACAGGAAGGTGAGCGAATTCTACGCAAAGTATTATCATCCACAGGCGAAGACGTTAGACACTTTCACAACCAAGTGGGCGTTCAAACTGGGATACCTGTTCCCTCCATTCCCTATGATAAACAAAGTACTGAAAAAGATCAGGGAAGACCAAGTACTAGTACTGATAATTCTTCCACATTGGCCAAGAAGAGCCTGGTTTTCGAATGTCTTAAGGATGGCGATACAAGGACCATGGCAGCTACCAAGCAGGCCGGACCTCCTACATCAGGGGCCTATGCTGCACCCAGAGCCGGCGAGTTTACAACTAGAGGCATGGAAATTGAGCGGCAGATCCTAAAGAGACACAATTTGTCACCCCAGGTGACGGAGATGATGCTGAGAGCCAGGAAGAAAGTTTCTTCGGAGGCTTACTATAAAACCTGGTATAAGTTTATCAGTTGGGGACAGTTCAAAGATGACTTTATGGACATTCCGACTGATCAAGTATTACAATTCTTGTTTGAGGGTTTCCAGATGGGGTTGGCCACAGCAACGATCAAGGCACAGATATCTGCACTAAGTGTGTTATTGGACAGGCCTCTAGCAGAAGAGAGAATTGTTAAGAGGTTCGGCAGGGCGATGAAGAGGATCAGACCGCCGATTAAATCAATTGTGGCCCCCTGGGACCTAAACCTGCTCCTGACGGTGTTGACAAAGGATCCCTTTGAACCACTGGAAGATTGCCCGCTAAAATACTGGAAAGTGGTATTTCTAGTAGCTGTGACTTCAGCTCGACGGGTCAGTGAGCTTCAGGCACTGTGGATGGAGGAACCATATTTGATAATATTCCCTGATAGGGTAGTCTTACGGACACATCCAGATTTCATTCCCAAGGTGGTGTCAGCTTTTCACCTGAACCAGGAGATAACCTTACCTGATTTCTATCCTCAGCCTAAAGATAGAGATGAAGAGGCTTGGCACACGTTAGACCTGGTGAGAGGGATAACGTTGTATCTGGAAAGAACGAAGGCCTTCAGGTTAACTAAGCACCTGTTTGTGATTCCGGAAGGAATTAAAAAGGGCAAAGCGCCTGTGAAGCAGACCATATCTCGTTGGATTAGAGAGACCATCTTATTCGCTTATAAGAAAGAGGGCAAAGCACCACCTTCCATTGTGCAGGCACACTCTACCCGGGCAGTGTCTACCTCATGGGCAAATAAGGCGAAGGCGTCAACAGCTGAGATCTGTAAGGCAGCAACATGGTCATCTATCCATACTTTCTCAAACCATTATTCACTTAACGTTTCTACTGCCCACTTTGGGACGCATGTATTGCAAGAAGCCCTTATGGGCGAATGAATATATATATATATATATATATATATATATATAATTCATGCAGTATTTAGCCCTCCCGTGTGTTTACTTGGGTATGTCCCAGTGTTATGGCTGCCATGGGGATCGTAGAAGAAAGAGTCGAATTATACTCACCGATAATTCCTTTTTCTTCCTAGAGATCCCATGGCAGCCACTGGTTTCCCCTCCCTATGTTATGTATTTTTCTCCAGGACATGAAAAGACATGGAGGAGGAGGAAGAGGAGGCTATTATACCCAAGGTGGGCGGTCCTAGAGAAAAATTATCCTGTCTAATTCTATGGGGGAAGGGAACATCCCAGTGTTATGGCTGCCATGGGATCTCTAGGAAGAAAAAGGAATTATCGGTGAGTATAATTCGACTCTTTTTGATTCTTCAGAGATTAGAGACCCTGTTCACATAATTAAAGCGATGATAGACTGACCAAAAAGCTGTTCTACAAGGGTCCTGCTCCCATGCTGATATACATAGAATATATATGAATATCTGGGAGGTCTCGTATAATAGAACTAAATACTCCTTTGAGACCAGTTTTGTTTTACTTAAATCAGATAGTAATGTCATCAGATGGGCTTTAACAACCTATAATATGTAATTAGAGCTGACCCTTTAGTTCTTTATGATGCAAGGTTGGCCTGCATATTAGCAAATTTATGGGAAGTAGATTAATAAACTGATTTACATTGGAGCGTTCTGAAAATGTGCAGTCTACCAGATCAGTTTGATCTTCATATGCAGCGCTGCATGGTGCCTTAATGGAGCTTCTGTGTCCGGCAGCTACTTGGGTTTGCACGCTTTACGTTAATAAAAGTTTGCAAGTTTGTTTTTGCATCTAGAGATGCTACCTGTATATGGATAGTATTAAGCACAGCTTCTTCAGCATTTTCCCTGCTTTAGAGACAGCTTGGGGGCATCGACATTGTTCCATTGTCTCCCAATAAGACTGTATGAGAAAACAGGTTTATTTTTTGTTTGTTTTGTTTTTATAATTCTGTCCTGTCTGATCTGTCTGTATTATGTCTGTTAGGAATGGATGCAGCACATGGAAAATGTGACTGTTAATAATGACTACACCTGAGCACCAGCTAGGTGGTCTGGTAAACTGTTGGTTTGCCACCCCTGATCTACATTATGTCATTTTAATTGCTCTTTCATTGGCATTTTTATTTTTTAAGAGGGCCTAATACAAAAAAAACATTGTTAATTGGAGCATTTCTGTAGTTTAACCTGACATCAAGATCAGCCCAAATATTCAGAGAATCCTAGTAAGTGCTGTTTGTGCTTTTCCGCATTGTTGCCTCTAGATGGGGCTATTGTATCGGTATAATAAAAACCTAAATTATACTACTTCTGGAGTTCTCAACTTCAGTGCCTAGGACCACGAGCAGGTCATGTTTTGTGGATATCTTTATCAATGCACCGTTTCTCTCTTATGGTAGGTCAGTAATTAGCCCACCTTCTTCCACAAACCATAATCATGACAGGTTAGATATATTATAAAGTTATTATAAGTATTGAATTTTTATATTAACATTTTGTGTAAAAAAAAAAAAAAAAAAGTTTTTCTGTATTTTTTTTTTTGTGGTATTCCCCCATTCTTCATTGTGGACAATGATAGCTACAGTATAGTATATGTTGGTCCTACAAGTGTGAGTGACCCACCAGGTCCCATTCGGGGGGAAAAAAGGCCACGTAGCATTCAGGCTCGGGTATATTTATTAAAGGAACTTTTTGATCAGTTTCAGATCATTACAATCGATCTCAATTTATGTTGGGCTAAAACAAACATTTACTGACTATTTCTATATTTTTGAATGTTAGTCATTTTTTGTGTGTTCTAGTAGCTGTGGATTTTAATCAAACTGAAATCTTCCTATCAAAATAGACCTACAAATGTTCAAGTGGCACATATCAATTTTACAGTCCCCTGGGGCATCCTAGTTTCATCACATTGTTGCGAAGACACATATTTATTTTTTAAGACACAAAAGCTGCAGAGTGGCGAGTAGGACCATTTGGTGCAACTGCTGAAGCGATCTAAAATTATACTGGTGGTGTTTCCAGTGTGCCACGCAGTGTCAAATCCAGTGTGCATATAATAAGATTGAGTACCAGAAGGCAAGGCAGCACTAAAGCTGTGAGAAGAGGATGCCCATGATGTGGTTACTCTAGCCTGTGCTGCAATGCATCCTGCAGAACCCATGCACATTTTGGAGTGCTCAGCTGTACCAGCCTACATCGCCTTCAATCACAAAATGGGGGTGGGTCCTCATTTTGCATGACTTCTGCAGAATGTAATAATCATGCCTAGTGGACAGAGCTGAGTGTGGTTTATAAATGAAACCTTACTGGTGTTACGGTCGGACCATGGTCTATGCAAATCTGTTTGCCAGGAATATAATCATGGAAACCTGGTATCCAGGAAAGATCAAGTTTTTAAGTAATCTGGTTAATAAGCACCTTGTCATCTCTGCAGGAACAAAATAGGTCCCAAATCAAATGACAATCGAGTTCATGCACCCTATTCGCAGAAAAAACATCTTTGCACTTAAGCAATATTGTCTGTGTTGTATGAATTTTAATTGTCAATTTCGTGGGGGTTTTTTGTGTCAGAATGGCCCTGGTTGTTGGTCAGAGCTGTTCGACTTTGTTTTGTAAACCCACAAAACACACTTTTTTTTTTTTCCCCCGTATAGGTTTGTTTTGCAAATGTTTATCCTTTTCTTGAACTGTGACCCTTTTCTATAAAGCCTAACAAATCACTTTGTCATTTCTGTAGATCCTGAATAATGAGATAAATATGCAGCAAACTGTGATTCATCAAGCTAGCCAGGCTCTTAATTGCTGTGTAGATGAGGAACATGGAAAAGGATCACAAACAGAAGCTGAAGCTGAGCGATTGCTTCTAGTAGCTAGTAAGTATTCATTATAACAGACTCCGATGGCGCTCTTAGTGCCTCAAAAACCTGGGGTATTGGCTGGGCAAGCGCTGATGACTCTATTGTGTCTGTCTGAACAGGTGTGAGTGCATCTCCCCTATTGACCTGGGAGTTACACCCGGGACTTTTGCAGGGTTATTCCCATGTATGACGAGGGTAGCCACCAGTGCGAACAGGCACTTTTTTTTTTTTCTGAAAAAGCAAGCGGATTGGGGAATTAGATCAGGTGACGTCCATGGAGGAAATGCTGGACATGATAAAAGCACTGCGCCTGCACAAAATATAATGTCAAGCACGCTTTCCTCTTCCTGAAATTACAGTGTGTGTAAGGCGACCATATTGCCAGTGATGGGAGTGTGCCCCGGCGATAAATCACCGGGTGCACGTTCCCGTTTTCAGCCCCGTTCTAATCGCTGGTCGCAGGAGCTTGCTCCTGCGACCAGCTGATTACCTCTGGGTGCCCCGTGTGCATGCACCCGTAAAGTTTAAAATAAGTACCTGAAAAGCCATCCGGACCAGGAGACTTATGGGAAAGTACATTTTTAATAACATCATGAAGTTCCTCAGAGATTATTTCTTTGGATAGAATGCCCCTCTGCTCCTGAGTCAATTTGGGGAGTTGGGCTAGAGACTCTGGGGCAGATGTATTAACCAGCGTTAAGTGCAAAAATGCACTTAACGCTGGTTAACTGGGGGGGATTACGTCTGTCCCTAATGTATTACTAGCGCACCTAACGTGCGCTAGTGACAGCCCGCCGAGTTACGCTCGGCGGGGCTGTCCCTGCAATCCCCCCCCAGTGATTAACGGCCGGGGCGATGTATTAACAGCCTTCAAGGCGTTAATTCGCCCCGGCCGCTTCGCCAGCTCAGGGCTAGCGTTATCCTATCCCCCACTATGGGGACAACGCTAGCCCTGGAGATCTCGCGGTTTTTGCGAGATCTCGCGCATGCCCAGTAAGCCGGGCAGGGGGGGCGACGGGGAGTGCGCATGTGCGGGGCGGCGAGGGAGCCGATAAGGAGAGCCGTTAACGCTGGGCATAACGGCTCTCCTTATCGGCTTGGGGGATGTTAATACATCTCCCCATAACGAGTGCCCGCTTCTCCTCGTTATGCAGGAGAAGCGGGACTCGTTATTTCACAAACGTAACAAGCTTAATAATACATCTGCCCCAGTAAATGATCTTGTTCGTTTGAACCGAAAAGTCTTTGTATAGAGATTGATAATCTTTCTGAAAATGAGTCAGAATATCTTTGGCAAAAGTGTATGTTCTGTTGTCAATAGGGTTTTTAATTGCAGTAATAAAGGAAAGGAGCGCTTTCTGTAGTATTTTTACATTAATGCCAACAGTCTGCCTGATCTATTGGCCCATTTATAGCACATTTGTTTGGAACCATGTTTTTATTAGCGATTGTGTCACTTTAACAAATCTGTTTAGGCGGGTACACACTTAGATGATATTGGCCTCAATGTGTAGTTTCCAGGTGACTTGGAATGGCTTATTGCTCAATGTGTATGTATGATATACTGGTGGCTATCTGGGCAATAACGCTAGTGACCGAGGCATGTGTGATGAAGGAAGGAACAATCTATCCCTCCAACCGTCATTACATCGCTAAATGTGTACCCAGGGACTGCCCAGCTTTATAGATCCGATGCCGCTCACTTGGGTTTCCTACCCATATTTTCCCCAGGCTGTGAGACCATGCCAAAAGGCTGTTTAGGAATTCTAGCTACACAGCCGCAGTCGGCTAATCACACTCTGTAGAACTGTGTAGCCAGATGATTAGACGAGGTTTAATGAGGTAGAGCTCTACAAAATGTAAAGGTGCCTATACACTGGCTGATATAATGTCCGTTCGATAGAACAGCTGATAGATCGATGCACCATTGGCCAGTGTGTACCATCGATATATCTGTGAATGGCATCGTATTGATGGCACATATTCACGTGACTGTCAAATGCTAACTATTCTTATAGTCTCAAAGACGAGAAACATTAGATCTATTTTTGGTCCCTGCTTACCTGCCCTCCTTTCCCAGTCACTTCATGCATCAGAAGACCAAGCAGTTACTAGTTGTAACTGATGTGACATTCTCCCTACCATTTCCTGTAGCTTCCATATAGCACTATTCAGTGTGACTTGTGTATTCTGAGTGGCTCCCCACATGACCTGCAGAGAGGTTGTGCTGCTGCCTCATCTGTTGGTGGAGGAGAATGGTAGGTGTGCTGCCTCAGTGCAGGCAGCATGGCATACTATACTACAGGGGTGGGGAACATATTTTGTGCCGAGGGCCATTTGTATGGGGAAAAAATCCTTCGGGGGCCATATGTAAAAATTTCTCTTACAAATTGTCCTGCTGCAGCTGGCCCACGCTCTACCTCTCGCATGAATTCCCCTGTACTTCACTCCCAGCAAAGCTGCCAGAGGGGTGGGCGGGCCACTCAGACCGGCTACGGGGGCCGCATACGGCCCCCGGGCCTGAGGTTCCCCACCCCTGCTATACTGCCTGCTCATTATGGGTTAAGGCTTCTTAATCTCCTTTTTGAACATGTATTCATGTGTGATCGAAAGTTTCCCAAGCACCCTGTAAATGTATTCACAAATTTGTGACAAATTATAATAACTCCTTAATCTCTAGACATTATATTGACAAACATCTGTTCTTTATTGTAAAGCTGAAAAAAGAGCGGCGTTGCTTGCAGAGATAAACAAGTTGAAGAGTGAAGGGCCACAAAAGAAACCATCTTCTCAAGCTAATGGCAGCATTCCATCAAGAGGTCTTATATCCGTTTCAGAAATGTTTTTGCCCCTAAAGGCAGATTTTGTCTGCAATCCCTCTCAGAGACCAGGTAAGTGTGTGCTCGCATTTCCTTTATTCTTTTTAATGAGCATAGTGCTGAGGAGGGTGGCTGGAAGCTACATGCATTCTCATTTGCTGTGTTGCATTGTGGGATGCGTGGTGGAATGTATAAGCCCCTTTCACTGCACAGTCCACAGTCCGTTTGGGAAAGATTTTTTTTTTTTTTTGTGTGTGTGTTTTTTTTTTTTTCAGTCTAACAAATGTAATTGTGGAACTTCATTAAGAATAAACTTTTTATACATGTAATCATTATTTGTGGTGACAGAACATCACTACCACTAGATGGCAGAAAAACATTACGAAATTAATTGGGATACTGTACATTTTAAGCCTAATGTATTTGATACTGGCTTTTTTTTTTTTTTACATGCTCCGCTTTTAAAAGTTTCCTTTTTTTTATATTGTACTCTTCTATGCTTGTTTTATGTATAAAGATGGTCTACCACGTAGACATTTTGCTGTCAAATATCTTGGGAAGGCTTAAGCATCCAATCACTCTTGCATGTATAGTGCAAGACGGATTTAATTTGTTTTTACAATACAATGATATTCATTCCGTAAACACTACTGTATATGATGGTTATATGTAAATGTTATGGATACCACCTCATACTTAAAATACTGCCTGCCTAATCTAAAAAAAAAGCAGCTTTAAACCGGTAGGGAAATTCCTGATGACCTTGTGGTTTACCTTTGCTTATCTAAGGCTATTTCAGATAGGCTACCAATTTTTCCCTTGGCTGCAATTTTGCTTCCATTTCACTTGGTCGACTACTATGAAGCTTGAAAAAATTGTATGACTTTGCGCTTGGAGTGTCCCTCTAGGTTAAGTTGAGTAAAATTTCTCTTAAAGCATCAGTGTATGGTGGCAAGTCTCGCTGTTCTGGGGAATTCTCGCCGTCCCGTGACGGCGAGGATTTCCCCAGAACATTGAATAGGGCGAGGGGGTTAAACAGCGAGGATCGCTGGTTTTCTGCAATCCTCGCTGTTTAACCCCGTAGCCGGCCGCATTGAATACTACCCAGTGTATACAACAAAAGAACGATCTGGTACCAGAAAGTAATAACTTACGTGTTTCTCCACCTTTTTAATGGGTCAGCGGCTTCCTCGTTTTTTCACGTGCGTAGGCATCAACTTCCGCGTTCCATGCCTCCTTGTTAGGCGCATTTGTGTTTTTCAAGCCTCAATCTCAAACTCCGACTGCCTGTAATGTATGGGCGTGAGTGTCACTTCCGCTTCCTGCGTCTCAAGCACATTTGTATTCCAAGCCTCACTTTAAATACTCGCTCCAGGTGATGAGTGAATAAGCAGTTTCCGCATTACACATCTCTTTTGTATTCCAAACCTCGATCTCTTTTCATTTAGTTATTGGTTGGTGTTTGGTCACATGCACCGATCTTTGGGCACATATTTAGTATAATTCTGCTCCCGTTGCTTTTTTTATTTAAAGGTCACATATTTTATTCTCCTATAAAATCGTTATTACATTTGAAAATAAAATTTTAGATATAGAGAGATGTATGTATGTGTGTATGTGTGTGTGTGTATATCTCTATATATCTCTATATATCTCTATATATCTCTATATATAGATAGATAGAGCGCAATGGGGGGATCCCCTTCCTGCGCTCAGAGTGTAAGAGCAGCTCCTCTGAGGGGTCCTCTGTTAGAAATTTACTGTGGTGAACTCCAGCTGCATGCTACTGCTCCTGAGCTCATTATTGTGGAAATTCTCTTCCAACAAAGTCCCTAAAAACAAAATCATTGACTTTGAGAAAAACTTTTTCTGTCTCGAGTGATTGGGATATTCCCGAATATTATCTAGAATTGTTCATCTGTGGATACCACGGTATAGGACAACCATAGTGATATCCGATTTCATTTCTCGCCCCTGATGAAGTCATGATTATGATGAAATTCGTTGGGCCCTGGTATCATATGAACTGAACAACTAATAAGAGCTGTATTCATTGTTCATCACATGTATCTGTATATTACCTGATTACAGGTTTTTTATATACCTGTATATTTTATTAAATATCAATTATTTTAAATTGTCTTATATTCTGAAGCGCTCTCTGAAACTCCTTTTCTATATATATATATATATATATATATATATATATATATACACACACACACACACACACACACACACACACACACACACACACACACACACACACACACACACACACACACACACACACACACACACACACACACACGTCGAGTATCCCGTATCCGAATTATTCCGAAATACGGACATTCCAGAAAGTGAAAAAAAAAATTTTTTTTTGCTAAAAACTCACTGGGGACATTTGTAACAGCACTACTGAGGACATGATATGTAACTGGCACTATATATGTACAAGAAAATGATTGCTTGGCATTCAAATTCAGTGCTGAGATAGTACACACATTTTGTTTCACGTTTTGAAACCTTGTTTTTTGAACAAATAAAATATATTTGTGTGTATTTTATGTGTTTATACAGCATAAATGCAAGATACAATTGTATATAGGACACACATAGATACCTCTTGTTCCTTTACGATTGCTGAAATTACACCGGATATATTCTGAGGCCCCAAGCTGCAAATTATATTTAAGACACATATGGTCATTGCTGATTACAATATCCGCCCCTGATGAAGTCATGATATGACGAAACGCGTTGGGCTAACTGTGATCAAGATCTCCTGAATTGAACGGCAATCATTCATGTTCACCAATTGTATATTTGTGATACCCTAAAAAAAAGGGCTCATTTTTATTCTTGTACCTGTACGTTTTATATTTTATATTAAATACTGAATGTTTAAATTGTCATCAATTGTATCTTAGCGCACTCTGATACCCCCCTGTTTGAATATATTCTCAAATTAGTTAGCCATCTTTAGTTTACATTTTAGAAGTGGTTTATATAGAAACTTTATCCATTTTGGTCATGATTATACAGAACTAGTCCCCCCTTATGCAGATCTCTCAAGTAGATGAATGGAGGAAAATACTAATAAAACATTAGGAATTATGAAACCATAATATTATTAGTTGGGAAGATTAGCTATATAGACTAACAAAAAAAATCTCTCTCTTTTGGGGATATGGAGAATTGGAATCCAAAAAAATAATTAATTAGAATATTTATACTGATATATGTTCTCTAAATAATAATATATGTGCTATACACATAATAAAGTCAAAGTGATGTGCAATTTCTGATTTTGACCACAAGAGGTCACTATGTGAATATATATATTTTTAATACAAAAAAATTGGGTACTTATGTAATATCTGGGCTCCCGTTTTTCTTATGAGACCGCGTCCCCTTGCGGGGCTCGCTGCGCTCGCCACGCTTCGGGCACGGTGGCTCGCTACGCTCGCCACACTATATAAAATCAACTCCATGCGTAGTTGGATAGTAGGGGTATGAAAAAATGGGGTGCATTTAACATGGGAGCCCAGATAATACATAAGTACCAAAAATTGTCATATGGTGATAGGGTTCACTATTGGATATTAATGATATTTTCTGATGTAGTTCATAGTTAGGAATTAATGATTATTATTTACTGAGGCTATTAACTATAGGTGTAAATATCTACATGTTTGAGAGATAGATTTTTCACACCTATTTTGACAAATTATCTTGGCACTCCAAGGGTTAAATTTGGTGAAGTGCTGAAGTAGCTGGTACTTGATCACTGGCTAATCAGCCCTCAACTGTCAAGATAATTGACAGTTGGGAGCTGTTTGGTCGGTGATAAAGTACCAGCCACTTTATCACTTAACCAAGCTTAATACATCTGCCCCTTTAGTGCCATCTTCAGCTAGTGTGGTATTTCATGGAGAAGGGAGAAATCGGCTGAGTATCTCTGGATGCATTTTCCTGCTCTCGACTTACAGTACCTTTGATAGGCTTACTGTATAATCCAGGGGTTCCCAAACTCTTTTGACTCACGGCACCCCGAAGCATCAGAAATTTATTCACGGCACCCCCCTAGGCTAAAGATTTCTCATTGAGAAAGTCAGAAACAAATATTAAGTTAAATAAATTGTGTTTCTATCTCATCCTTAGGATCAGTTATTTGGTAATGGACAAAATTTACTTCTGTTTGTCCATATTTTGACTATTATAATGGACATAAATAACTTGAATTGGTCCTGGAGCATCAACCCAGGGCACCCCTGCAAGTCCCCCAAGGCACCCCAGGGTATCACGGCACACAGTTTGGGAACCACTGGTATAATCTATGTAATCTAACAATATTCAATAACAGTTAAAACAAGTTTATTTAGTTTTGTGCCGGCTACTAATAGTTAGGAATACAAATTCTGATTTTTGAACCCCTTTCTTCTATACCCGCAGATTCAGCAAACTACTACTTTTTCATAGTTATTAGAGCAGGTGCAGAAAACATGGTGGCGACCCCTCTTGCAAATATATCAAGTTCCATGAAAGGAGATGCGCTGGCGTTTCCAACTATATTTACTCTGTAAGTATCCTTGTATACAAAACACCATATACTAATGAATGGGTCTATTGTCATTCTGTATTAAAGAAAGTTTCTTTTTAGAAATCGTATGTGGCACACCAGCATACAGTAGTTTATCCCTCAATAACCTTGCAGTGCCTATTATATTGTACTTTTTATTTTTGTCTGTGTGTTTTTATTATGCATTTCACATTTTTTTTTTTTTTTTTTTTTCCCCAGGGAAGATGTCTCTAATGACTTTGAAATCTGCATTGATGTATACAGCTTGGTAAGTTGAACTCCTTTTTTTTATTTATTTTTTACCGATTTATGTGCGTTAACGTGAAATGCTACTAAAAGTCTTTGGGAAAAGCAATGAGAGGACAGTTTAGGCGCTGTTTGTTTCTGAAGAGAAGACTGTAATCCAGATAGAGCATCCACTGATAACCTAAGTAGCATGAATTTCTGTTGCTGATGAGCAGCGGTAACTTTCTAGTGTTACTAGGACAATAAAAAAGAACAAAGGAGCAGATTGTCATATGTGTTTGTGCAGCATTATTAGCTTTTGTATTAAATTACGGTGTAAATGTCCCTAGACACAACCCCGGTCAATCCTGTCACAGCATGCCAGGACCCGGGTTGGTGTGGCAATATCCAGGTTCAGAAACTTGGTGTGAAACGGGTGTTGGAGAAGAGTACACAAAACCTCTTAAAAGGCAACTAGAATGTACACTTCTGCACAAGAGGATCAATCTAATTTCGATTCTCCGTTGTAGTAGTGAATGCATCCCTATTTGGAGAAATAATATTGTTGACTTGTTTCTTATTCAAATGATTAAAGTAAGGTAGATCTCCTCAGACTATTCAATTACAGCAGTATGTTGAACACCTTTTGACAAACCTATTTACTTAATCAGCAAACATTCTATAGTTAGCATGTTTTCTGATGAAGCTAACCGTTTTTTAGCAAAACCTGTTCAATGTGCTGCTGTTATTGAATTATCAGGAGAGAGACTCTTTTATCTAATAAAGATATAAGCATAATGATAAGCACTTTCTGAAGGATTCCAATTTATTCAAATAGTGAATCACCACTCCAGAGGAGAACTTCAAGTAGTGCTCATGTTTGTTCCTTCGTGCTTAGAAGAGTGATTCCTCCCTGGCCACAATCAGTGATCTCCTATTTCTATATTTTTTTTTTTCTAACAGTGTACTGCTGTATATTTTATACTGTTTGTGACACAAAACAATATTGTGTGTGTGTTGTTTTTTTTAGGTACAAAGAAAAGATGGCATTGCAGCTGATAAGCGGAAAAAGGCTGTAAAGTCAAAGGTAATAGAAAATGAAGATTGATTGGCAAACTAAAAACATATGACATAAATAGTTAATAGAGTAAATTTAATAGAGCAACAGGAAATAAAACCATTTAGGATTATCAGTTAACAACTGCCTTTTTATTATTTGGGGGGTTTTTTTGCGGCAAAACCACTCATACTTCTGTGGTTTTGTAACCCCCCTATCCCTACTGTCCATTGGCCCTCCATTATAAATGAACTTTCCACCCCCTACATTGGTAAGCGTCCTCCAGTGTCCTTTAAAATCTACACACCCACCCTTAGTTACCCTGTGAAAAGCCACTGTTTGG
This sequence comes from Crinia signifera, assembly GCF_055691185.1. NCBI lineage: Eukaryota > Metazoa > Chordata > Amphibia > Anura > Myobatrachidae > Crinia > Crinia signifera. The sequence continues at coordinate 209,969,548 of NC_139221.1, read as the reverse complement.
CACCCAAAGACCCCTGCATCACTCCTGGGAGCCAATGGAGACCCATTCTACCCTTGTGCAGAATATAGTTCCTCTACCACATGTGGGGAGACATGGGCAGTGGTTCTCATGTGATGTGGCCAAGCCAGTGTCGCTGTCATGCAAGTGGTTACAGTTTGTAATGTTGGGAACAATGTCTGCACCTGTGTTAATTTGCCAAACTAGTGCACAAAATAACTGAGTACATGCTAAATGCAACTTCTTTGTCTAGCTTGTCTGCAGAGGCCCACGCGTTTCTGTGTTTCGGCTATTACAGAAAATTATCTATTTGGTATGGTTCTCCAGGTCTACTTAGCTTGCACATTGCTTTGGTGGTTTGTGTGCCAGTACTCTATACTGTATACACTTCAGTCCTGAAAACAATGCAAACAAAATATTTTTTTTTTTAAGACATGGATACAATATGTAGTATCCATTTAGTAAAATAATTTTGAGCTAAAGAAGGTTACATTTTGTGATTCTTCGTCTTGTTACAACTTGTCCAGAGATTATCCAGTCACACACCCTCATAATATACTACAGGTGACTAGGCCATCCTTGTACGTCAGCAGTAATCATTTTGGCCTAGGACACCAGTAGTAGCAATAAAACATGTCTGCTATCCCAGCTATCATAGTATTGCCTAGTACAACAGCAATACTAGCTGTATCAATCTTATAGCCTCCTAAGGACAAGTTGGACACTTGAGCTCCCCGTGAGGGCTAATTCACGATCTGGCACTTGATATGACCTCTATTACATACGTCGCTCAATCAGTCAGAAGTGGGTGATATCGGGCCAAAATAGCCTAGTGGGTGAGAGCCTTTACTGCAGTAATGTCCTACAATAATAAAACCAGGAAGTGTAATGCCCTATCATTTTATTTCAGACATTCCATAAAATACATGTGCTTCATAAAATGTTTGGTGGGCCTCGATTTCTGTAATTTACAAGCACTGGTCTATAAACCTGATAATGAGCCGTTTCATAAAATCACTCTTCAAGCTAATTCCACTGACGAGTTTTCATGTCAGCATAAAAGTCCAAACCTGTCTACAAAGGCATTAACGTTTTTAAAATAGAATTACAGGACAGTCTATGAAGCCACCGTGATTCTATTTAATGACGCGCTAGTGATTTCACACTAAACTGCAACTCCTGGTCCATACCATATTTACAGAATTCAATAGATTATTGCTGTAATAAGCTATTGTAGGACATTGACTGATAATATATTAAGTGTGTGTGAGTCATAATAAAAACCCCAAGACTTTTCTAAAGTGTTTGTATAGCTTAACCGATATTAAAATCTGTTTTCTGGTCACTATAGTTTTAACGGAAAGCTGGAGATGTAATTAAAGTATTTAATACCATTGCTATACCAAAGCCAAGTATTATCTCAAAAGCCATTAAATAAAAACAAGTAAACAAAAGATAATTCATCAAAGGCATGTATGGAGTACTGCACACAATGTAATTGTTCTGAGACTATAGTGTTTGCACACAGATGGTTATATGGTTACAGTGTTCGCTTATTGAGTGGTTCTCTATGGGAGCACTTTTGTGGGTTAATAGATGCATCTTTTCTTGTACTGAGCAGAAATACATAAGCAGGGTGATGCAATTATGTATGTTTTTGCTCATTGTAATGTCGCAATTTTTTTACTCTGTATGTACTATTATTTGGCTATTTTTGTAATTTCAGGCAATCACTCCAAAAAGGCTTCTGACATCAATCACAGTAAGGATCATTTAATCCTAAACACAAGGAAATTCAGCCAATATAATTGTTTGGTTTTCTTTCATTAATATATCTAGGCAGTAAAGTCTCATGCCTTCACACAATTATTAGTAGTAATAAACAGAGATGCATGTATTACAAATAAATGCAATAAAAGCTAGTGGCATCTTCAAAGTTTTGACTGCATTCCCCATATGTACAAAAACTTTGGCTTTCCAGCACTTGTACACAGTATGTAATGCATCTATAAATTGTTTATGGTAAGAGAACGTAGCTTTGAAAGGCTGTTCTGTTATTAAAATAAGGAGGAGTAAGAGTAAGAGTAAAAAGTAAAACCTTGTTTCCCTGCAGGTAGGGCACATGTGCTGCACGACTCATAACTGGGGTGTTCAATTTTACAGCCCCACAGAAGCTGTTTGGTTGTGTTTCCAATCACCCAGCAGCACTCTCAGTGCTTAGCTGCTTTGGGCAATATTCAAATGTTTGCGTCAGCAGCCAATAGAGGGCGCCCAATAGAGCTATTAAGCCAATATGTGTGGCTAAATCTGCCATTATGAGCACAATCATACAGAAATAAAGATCAAATGTATATCGACATACGATCTCTACTCTCTTTAGATGGGAGGTTTGGATGCAAAATGACAGTTGAATATAACCCCATGTGTCCGATAAGTAATGGACGTCCACTGCACGAGCAGAACAAATGATCCATTGGGCACACTACTAATATGCACCCAAAAACTTGAGCCCCCCAAGCTGTATTTGTTCTGCATGCAAAAAAATAAATGCAGTTATTTTCCTTGCATTGTAGCATGATCACCTGATCTACTCCTGGAGCAAATTCACTTATTGTTTTGCTCTTACTCCTATTTCTGAATAAGGCAACCATTTATTTTTATTATAATCTAATGCTTCAATATGTTATGTTATACCTTAGTCGAGAGCAGTAACTTGATTCATAAATGCTATTTATTTGTAGAACTTTGTGCTTAGTATAATCCAAAATTGTACGTACTAAATATGATCAGTGTACAGCGACATAGTATACATATTGAAAGAATGTGAATGCTTTTGTTTATGGTTATTTTATCTTCTAGCTAGTCAAGTTGTTTATAAGGCTACAATGTACTGAATTAAATGTGTGAAATGTAAACAATTATGTTTTTTTTTTTTTCTCTTTTATTTTTGCCATCTTTAGAAGAGCAACGTTCATACACCAGGTGAGCTGCTTTCTGTTAATATTCCAAACGTGAAGGATTTACAGTGTGTGTGTGTGTGTGTGTGTGCGCACTACTTCAGCTAGTTTGTGCACCATAGGGGGAGCGATGCCCAGTTTGATTGAGCAGGTCTAGTAGGGTGAACTTTGAACCTTAGATTTAAGGGGTATGGGTCATTGGGTCGACTCAATGTAGGTCAACCTACATTGGGTCGACAACTATAAGGTCAACAGGAACTATAGGTCGACATGGTGAAATATTTTTGGGTGTCTATGTTGACATGGACACCATGTAAGTGTACCCAATCCCCTCGCTTGGCTCGATTCTGGCAGGGTGGTTTGCGATTACGGTAGATGAGGGCTCTTGAATTTGGCAGAGTAGTTCGGGGGGGGGGGGGGGGGGTTGTTGCTGAATGTGAAAAGGAAGGAGATGTATCATCTATTGCTAAAGATTTTTAACAGTCACAAATTGTTAGCCAAGTTACTGAATAATACAACCAGTTAAGTCCTATAATGTTTCAGTTTATTCCAAACATCCTCAGATATAAAGACGAAAATGACAATACTTAACTAATCAGTTAAGACGACCCACTGTTCAAAGTGCTACACATGTACCATCACCGTATTTCCCCATCAAAGATGGAGATGTTAGAACTACAGCATCTCTAATACTCTTCCCCCAGTATAACACTGGAATAAGGAGCGCTCTGCAACCAATCAAGGGTCACACTTGATGATTAGCCAAATTTTATTTGCTGTTGAGGTTAACCTCTTCATTGCCATTGTATAGTTATTCACCCATATGTCTCTCTGTCCAGTACTTTTTTTTTTTCTGAACTTGTAGTTTTACTTCTCTTTCTGGACTTTTGTGACCCAGGATCTACTTTAAGTTCACGTAATTAGCGGAGATCTACCATTGTCAATGAGCCTGATTCAGAGGTGGCCCATATACTGAGATTTGCTCAGTTGATTGATTTTGTTTTGCTATTCCGCATGCATGAAAGTGCTGGATAACCCGTTCTGCGCACACTTACACATAACTGTACGATGGCGGTCACAGTTGCACATGCTAGATCACTGCTAGTATAGATGGTGACTGGATACATAAGAATCAGGCTCACAGGCACTATGGGCCTGATTGTGGTTTACTCACAAAAGCAAATTCTCTCTCTAATGCACAAAACCATGTGCACTGCAGGTGGGGCAGATGTAACATGTGCAGAGAAAATTAAATTTGAGTTTTGTTTTTGTGCATGGTAAATATTATCTGCTTAATTTTGACATTGCAATATAGATTCTAGTTTAAAGTACAAACCCCACCCAAATGTAACATTACATCTGCCCCCCTGCAGTGCACATGGTTTTGTCCATTAGAGTGAGAATTTGCTTTTGCAAGTGAAGCAGAATCAGGCCTTATGCTTCACACTTATGCTGACTGCTGTTGCACACATACAGAATTGTTTAAAATTTGCAACCTCTTAACCCCCCCCCCCCCCCCCCCCCCATACTGTAAACTTGAAATATACTATAAACGCGGCACAAGAATACAAGCCATTGTTTTATTGAAAAACATAAATGAGTTGGGAGTTTATTATAGACCACTTGCTATATAGTACATACTATGCCTTCTGTGGAAAAGGACATGGCATTGTTATTGAACCTTAGTAAGCAGCTGATAACCAGGACACCAGAGCACGGAACCACGTACTCGGGGTGGCATATTAACGGAGCAGGAGGAGGCTGTGCTCCAGCAGCATCACCCGACAGCGTCTGTGAATACCAATATCGGACAATTAAATCCCCCACACTATGTACATGAGCCTCTCAGGATCCACAAGGTACTTTGAGGAGCCTATGTGCCAGTACAGAACTTACTGTCTCTGGGTGTGGGGCCAGGCTGATATATAGCAGCTGCAGAGCACTCCGGTGACGTCATGACATCAAGAGCACGGTGCACTACTGGAAACTGGCGTTCTGAGACCTCAGATGCCAGTTCAGTGTGGGTATTTAATCCCTGCCGCTATTTTTGATGGGGGAAATAGCGACGGGCACTTATTCAATGCTGTCTTGCCCGACTGCATTGAAGAGGCAGATCGGCAGCTTTTATAGTCGGACCCGTTTTGCCAATAACGGCTGTGAATTGTCACAATCATGGCCAAGTCTTGACAATCCACGTCCGTTTACGCCCCCTTTTGCCTGGCGGGACATTGAATTCCACCTGGTGATATGCTGTTGGGCTAAACAAAAACGGGCCAGGGTTATGGCTGTTGGGGATTGAATCTCCTCCCCCCCCCCCCCCCAGTGTATTTTTTATTCCTTTGGTCGTTATCTACCAGCAGATGCTGTAGCCATTTATTTGTATATCCTCTTTTGTAAGAATTTTATTTTAATAATGGCTAAATTCCTACAAAGAGGCTAATTCCTACAAAGAGGCTATCTTATCATTTGCTTTAGCAGGCAATATCTGGTGTTGGTACATGTATTGCACTTTGCACTGGGGGATGGATTAACGGGTTTAAGTAATCATTGTCATTTTATCTTTATAGGTGACTGTTGGAATAAAGCAAAATGTTATAAGACTTAACTGGTTGTATTTTGTAACTTAGTCTGTTAGGGCCGCCAATCTATATTGAGTGAATTTTGTTTAGTTCCAGTAATGCTAAAAATAGCATAGCAACAGAAATATATAAGTTGCAGTAGTGGATAATTGGAGCATCTCATGGACATCCATAATGTTGACATCCCAATAGTTGTTTGTCAGAAGTATCCTTAATCAGGGAACCATAGTGTGAGGAATATCCACTTGCCCATTACTGTGTAATATAAAAGGTTCTCGTGGCAGTCCTGTTCTAAAGTGTGTACAGGGGTTAAAGTGATGGGGAACGGGGTGAAACTGAGTTCCACCAGCAGTAAAGGTAATAGAGGGAACTCAGTTCCACCTCTGCTACAAGCCTGAACACTAATTCCAACAGAAAAGCCTGTCCAAGCGGCTTCTTCTTCTGGCACGTGTATGGTATGTCATGCCATCACCACCAGTGAAGTGAAGAAAAGCCACTAATAGGAGCAGGCTCTGTGATTGCTGAAGACAGGGTGAGAGGGGACTGGAGGGACTCAGAGGTAGGGAAGCTGCTGGAGGGACACAGGGCATGGAGCTGTTGGAGTTACAGCGACAGATATGTATCTCTCAGAACTGTGGACATTATGTGGATAAGTGGCACTACAGTAGAACAATTTAAACATGCTTGGGATAGGCATATGAATATCCTTACAAAGAAATAAGGGTACTTGTGTAGTTTCATGGCGCCGTGCGTCCGGGGCTCGCTTCGCTCGCCCACGCTGCAGGCTCGGTGGCTCGCCACTCTATCTAAAATCAAGAAACTACACAAGAACCGAAATAAGGATTAAAAAGGGTTGAGATTACCTGAAGGGTAAAAAAAGGGGCAGACTAGATGGGCCAAATGGTTCTTATCTGCCGTCAAATTCTATGTTTCTATGTTACTGTGTGACTTAATATGAACCAAGTGCACTACATGCGGTGTAATGTGTATATGCTACTGTGTGTTGTAATTGGAGTTACTATTGTGTGACTAAACCCTTTCCCTTTCTTATGGGACCATTATCCCTTTTTGGGAGGAAGTGCACAGATTCTCTGGCACTGGTCTAGGCTTTGCCTAATGGGGGGGGGGGATTTATGTTCAAATATCTCCTGTCGGCATGCGGTCATTTGGTCTACAGCATGATGGTAGACAGTCATTAGGTCGACATGGTTCTAGGTCGACATGGGTTTTAGTTTGACAGTGAAAAGGTTGACATGGGGTTTTTCACAGTTTTTTGAGCTGACATGTGCTAACAGGTGGTATTTCATGCCCTACAATCCACTAGGGCGTATTAGGAGAATAAAATAGTGTGCCCAACGCATAGCAAGCGCAGCGATGCGGTGCACTTTAAACTGTATCCATGTCGACTGTGTTGACATTCAGGTAAAAAAAAAGAAGTGAAAAACCCCATGTTGACCTTTTGACTGTTGACTTTTTGACCTAGAACCATGTCGACCTAATGACTGCCGACCATCATGCTGTAGACCAGTGGTAGCCAACTCCAGTCCTCGAGAGCTACCAACAGTTCACATTTTCCAGACAACCAAGCTGCTGCACAGGTGCACTCATTACTCACTAACACATGTTAAAAGATCCAAAGGTGGATCTGGAAAACATTAACTGTTGGTAGCTCTCAAGGACTGGAGTTGGCTACCCCAGCTGTAGACCAAATGATCCCAACCCCTCCTGTCACCTACCCAGTGCCAGTCACTTCCTGCACTGTGCCAATATATGTCAGGACACAGAGGTGAGCAAACCAGTGACCTTAGCATGGCACTTCATAACTGCTATTCAGGAAGGCATCCACGTACTAATTTGTACCTGGTATTGATGCCTAATTTTAAAAATTTTCCTTCATTTATGAATCATGACTTTTAGATCAGAGATGTTAGTTTAGTGAGAGAAAAATACATTTCTTTGTAATAAGTACATTTGAGGCTGAATTTGTGTCGCATTTTAAAATATACCTCTTGCTCATGAGCATATTTTCTTATTTAAAACTCATGCATCTGGCAATGAAAAGCTAGTGCCAGTGGACCTACTGTACTATATAAATGATAGATATATATATATAGATATATAGATATATATATATAGATATATAGATATAGATATATAGATATATATATATGTATATATATATATATATATGTATATATATATATATATATATATATATATATATATATATATATATATATATATATATATATATATATATATATATATATATATATACTGATGTGAAACAAAAAGCCCACAGAATTAAACTCAAGGCATAAACATTCAAATTGGTTAGGAACTCAAGGGAAAGTCACAAGACTATATATAAACTTTTAAATGTAAAAAACAAAACCGTAATTTTAAATAAAAAAAAAAATGAGCCAGGTGGTTATTCTACAGATTAGTTTTCCAGTGCTTAAAGTAAGTAGCCTCAATTTAAAAGGTGATTGCAAACATTTTATCCGATTTCTTTCTTTTTTTTTTTTTTTTTCTATTTTATATTCTGACTTGCTTTGTATTCTGTGTGCAACATAACTTGAAAACATCTTAGGAAGTGAAAATCAGAGGTGATAAGTATTGGTAACACGTACAGTATGTGTATAGTATTGATGAACAGCTCATTTCATTTTGTCATCACAGCCTTGGCTAGTCCAGGAGGACCTAATGCTGTCCGTACCAGTAATTTTGTTCTTGTTGGCTCTCACAAGCTCACTCTGGCTTCAGTCGGTAGCAACAAATTCCTATTAGACAAGGTAATAATCAGGTCATCTTTTATATTATTATCCTTTTATATATACTTGTTCATGTCCTAATGTCTGTCATAGGCTGGATGTAGAATACTGCATTCTTTGAAGTTTCTGATTTGCCTATCTACAGTTACTTATGTTATCAGTACGGCCAACACATTTGGTTAGTTTTACATTATGTTCACAAATTAATCCAGACCCCTCTGCTGAAGAATGTCAGCTTGCCCAGTATTTTAAAGCAACAATCATTTTAAAAGGTAAAACCAGACTCACTGGGAACCCCTCAATGGGTACAGGCTATTACATTTACCTCAGGCTTCTGGGTCTACAAGTATAGAACCCTCATCTGTAATAAGGTGCTAGCTCATCGCTTTCAGTAAATACAGTATACACTAAATGTATTTCTCCTTTTTCTTACAGGTTCCTTTTTTGGCTCCCTTAGAAGGCCACATTTATCTGAAAATGAAGTGCCAAGTAAACTCCTTTGTTGAAGAAAAGGGTTTTTTGGTGAGTTATCTCATTAGAGCAGTTACAGCGTATCAGTGCATTATAAAGCTGTCTTAGGAAATAATTATTGCTTATAGCAGGTAGGGTACTATTTACACTGCTATGAAGGGGGGGGGGGCCTGTGGTGATGGGGGAATGGCATGAAGCCGAGGCACACATCAACATTGGGGTCTAATGACACTGCTATGGGGGGAAGGGGGCATAAGCTTTCGGGGAGGTGGCCTTTGCCATTGTTCACAGAAACATTCTAATGTCTGGCATCACCCTTGTGTCAGGTCCGATGCTAAACAGATGTTTAAAGTTCAAACATCCCTGGCGAGCACTAGCTGGCCAATTCCGCATAGTGCGCATTCACACTGCTGATGCTGTTTCAGTCGGCTGGAATTGTGACATCGCCCATCAAGAGTGATTCCTAACTTGCCCCTGCCTGCCAGCACCTATGAAGCTGTGCAATGCGCACCACTTGGACAGGTCAACAGGAGTTTTTTTTTTTTTACCCATTCCCAATTGGAGTCCATGTGGATGGTTATGGGACCCAGAAGCACAAATTAACACCAAAAAAACATGAAAAACTCATGTCGACATTTTTGTGTATCTACTAATTTTGTGTTGACCTTTTTTCTATATCGTCCTTCTGCATGTTGACTATTTGGTTTAAACCTATTGATGGTCTACCTATACGCTACCCTTGAGACAGGGATGGGGAACTTTTGGCCCTACAGCTGTTGAACTATAGCATCCCAGCTGCCCTGCAACAGTGTTGGCATGTTCAGTAATAAAACTGTAGCAGAGCGTACTGAGGCGTCTTATTCTACAGATAGAGAGCCACCGGTTGACAGTGTAGTAAAGCCCAATGTGTTCCCCAATGTGGTTGAGAAGCTTACCCAATGAAGTCCCGCAATTGGGATTCCGATTGTAAGTATATTGACATCGGAATCCCGACTGCTTAAATGCCCGTCAGGATCCTGACTGATGGGCTATTTTCTCTCGTGGGGGTCCACAACCCCCATAGAGGGAGAATAGAACATAATCCACAGCTTAGCGAGCCCACAAGGGGCTTCTCTGTGCTTGCCCCCCTGTCAGAATTCCCATTTCGGTATACTGACCATCGGAATCCCGACTGTTGGGCTGCCAAACCACACTCCAATCTAACAAATACTCCCTCCACTTCCGCCTTTCCTACTCGCAATAAAGTAATAGCTGAGGTTGAGCTTTAGGTGGGAGTGGTGTGACACCTTGATTTCTAAGCAGCCTTTCCTGTCTGTAAGCACAGCAATGCTTTTAGAGCGCATTTTTACAATTTTAAATGCAGCAGGTAGAAAGTGTAGCGGCGTGGCATGTTGCCACATCCAGCCCTCATTACCCATTTATCCAGATAGCAGTGTCCCTAGAGTGGATGCTAATGGGAATAATGTTTAGCTGTGAGTGTATGTGAGTCATCATTTCACCTCCAGAGCTCTCACGCTGTGTGTTCCACCGTGAACTTGTACAGAACAATAACATTAAACCATAAGTAATCTACACTAAAGGAGCTTTATTTTTATTCTTAGACCATTTGTGTAAGTATACGCTTGCTTGTTTGTGTGCACACTATGCAACAGGAGCGTACAGTCACTTAGTCATTACATTTCTGTTAGCTTCCTTCTGTTTTTTACCATAAGGCCAAAACAAATACTGGCAGCTCAATAGATGTTTGCAATTTTGACATCATATCTAATCCCTTGAAATGACTGTAACCTATGTTCTCTGGTATCCAAACAATTCCCACAGAAATCTGTTACACTGGCATAGGTTTAGTGTTGACAATAAGTAAATGCATTCCACCATCAAGGCTGATTTAGCATAAAACTGCTTTTGTAGCAACATATACAGCCTCAAGATTTTTTTTTTTTTGCTTGCCCCACAGTATCTTTGATTTAATTTATTTGCATACGTCTTTTTAACGAATGATTAATCTTCAAATTTTTCTTATCTACAGTGTTGATGGTTGTTTTCCATTCCATTTTTCCATAAAAATGCATCTTATTCGTAAAGCAATGTGACTAGGATGCACAAACAGTTTCTGCTTATTAAAATATGTGGCATTCCGAAATTCTGTGGGTGACAGTGGCTGAATCTGCATATGTAATACTACGTTAGTTAGACAGGAGTAGTGGAAATGATAGACTTAGGTCTTAAGCCCCATACACACTAGAGCAGTGGTTCCCAACCCTGGTCCTCAAGTACCCCAACAGTGCATGTTTTCCAGGTCTCCACACAGAATCACAAGTGCTATAATTAGCTCCACCTGTGGATCTTTTTAAATGTGCCTGAATGAGTGCACCTGCTGGGTGACCTGGAAAACGTGCACTGTTGGGGGGACTTGAGGACCAGGGTTAGGAACCACTGCACTAGAGGCTATTGTGAACAATTTTGATCAGAAACTGCCTTCTGAGTGATATGTATTGTCAGGTGCTGCGGCACCATATAAATAAACAATAATAATAATGTTCACAATATCATTAAGGATACTGAGTATACACACACGAGACTATGAAGGCTCCCTCTACATTAACGATTATTAATGTCTTCTGAACATGCAGATCAATTTGGCTATGTAGCCAAAAGACCTGCCTGGTCAGCGGATCCCAGTGATGTCACTAAATGATATTGTTCCATGTGTACACACAATATTGGGTCAATATTGTTAATTATATCAGCTGTGACCCCTGTCGTTTGAGTGGGGTTAATCAGAGAGCACCGGTTTTAGCTTCCCAACAGGATTTTAGTGACGCAGATCGCATTATGTTCACATGCATGACTGATCGCTATTTTATATAAGGTGGTTTAATTAAGTGTTCTCTTCATTCTAGACTATGTTTGAAGATGTCAGTGGTTTTGGGGCTTGGCATCGGCGTTGGTTCACCTTGTCGGGTTATTGCATCTCTTACTGGACATATCCGGATGACGAGAAACGAAAGGTTAGTGTGCAATTACGTACATTTATCAATTCTGCTGTTGGAGTATGTAATTGTGTTGGAATTGTTAGGGGCAGGAGAGTGGGTTACTTCTGGGCTAAACGGAATACAAATGACATCTAGCATCCTTTGGCAGCCGTGATTTGGCACATAATTAAGATGACATATTTAATTTTACAAACCTTGCTCCTTTTTAGTCAGTCAGATGCGTGTACCAATGACGTACTTTTTAACTAGATGTACAGATAATACAGTTATACAGATTGTTGCCACAACTGTCTACAGCAGGGGTGGGGAACCTTTTTTGTGCCAAGGGCCGATTGTATGGGGAAAAAATCCTTTGGGGGCCATATGTAAAAATTTATCTTACAAATTGTCCTGCTTCAGCCGTCCCACGATCCCGCGGCTACAGCAGTATCATGTTCTATATACATTTTTCAGCAATAGTTGATGAATAGGGGACCTTACAAACTTTTGCTATGGGGCCCACATGTATCTAGTTATGCCACTGACCAGGCGGGTGGGCGGGCCACTCAGACCGGCTAAGGGGGCCGCAATCCGGCCCCCGGGCCTGAGGTTCCCCACCCCTGGTCTACAGCATTGCAGGGGTTCTTTTATATTCCTTGTTACACATGTGAAAGATGTAGCTAGAAAAAGGCGCATTCATTATTACGGGCATGATAGAAGCTATATAATCATCTGAAATCCACAAACGTTTTCAGTGTTTGCTTTTGGGAGACAACAGCACCTGATGGTCATGTTGATTGTTGGTGCGCTAAATTGCAAAGTTTCACCCTTAATGTAATATTGCAGATTTGGCTAATAATTACCAAGTATCCTAGGGACAGTTGCTTTTTAGGACCTTTAGTTGCTCCAATATTATGGCGTCTGACCCGACTATGTGCTGTGAGTCTGACCCATGAGTATTGGGCCACTTAAGGCATTTCCACTGTATTACTGTAGTTGCTCCCACGGTTAATTATCCTGTATTAATATCCCTCTAGTACTAATTTGCAGGACCACACAGATGTCAGATCTCACAATTTTAAACAAATTAAACTCCTACATATAGTCAACTTGAATTATTGACCAGTTTTTGTATATCATTGTTGTTTTGTATGCTAATTATTTACTTATTTTACTTACAGGCTGCTAGCCTAGCTAGTTACATATACCTAACAAGTAAGCAGGTACCTGCTACTTTTGGTGAATGCTAGACCAGTAGCCTGTTTTGGCTCCAAATGGCAAATAGGCCTTGCCTAGATGCCGGGTGAGTGATCACTCATGTTGTCACTCTTTTTAAGGACCGTGCAATATGCTGCTACTACTTTATCTCACAATCACAAGTCCTGTGATGCTGCAGTCCTGGGGCACAGCAGTCTCTTGCCGGTTACACCTACATTCTCTATAACGCGGAGGTGGTTTAATGGGTATCTACTCTCATGGTCCATACTATACATCCGTTGGAAGGCCTTTTGGGACTACCGCCACTTCCATTACAACTTTTTTTTTTTTTTTTTAAATAGAACATTTATATATAGATTATTTTGTATGTAGAACACGTTTTGTTTTTAATATGTGTAAAATGTTAGCTTTTTTTTTACAAGTGGTCCGTTTGATTTACTGTTTTATTCTTTGACAGAATCCTATTGGCAGAATAAACTTGGCAAACTGCACAAGCCGAAAAATAGAACCAGCCAACCGAGAATTTTGTGCCAGACCAAATACATTTGAACTGATTACAGTTCGTCCACAAAGAGAAGGTGACCGAGAAACGCTAGTCAGTGAATGCAGAGACACCCTATGTGTCACCAAGTAAGTACTGGTTGCTTGTGCAGTCTTTACACCAAATATAAATGACTGCTTTACACATTCAGCATGTTTTGTAACCTTAATAATACAACCGCTCCCTGGCATTCTGCCTCACATTGGTTCCATATTAGGAATAGCTGGCTGGCTGTTAAGTAATATGCTTAATTTAAAATTTGGTATGTCTTATTAATCCATTTAATTGGTATGTTCTGAACAGCATAATATATTTCCCACCACTTGTGTTAGCTTGTTTATAAATTTAATTGCCATTTTAATCTATTTGTTTTGAAGAATACATATACAGAAAAACATACGATGATTGTGTACTTGTTTGTTAGGATCACAAATTACTGCATCTTTATTTATTACTAGTTACTTATATAGTGCACACATATTCAGCAGCACTTTACAGAGCTTATATATTGAACATTCACATCAGTCCCTGCCCCAGTGGAACTTACAATCCATATTACCTACCACTTGTATGCACACACAAGTTTATTCTAGTGTTTTGTTAGGAGGCAATTAACCTACCAGTATATTTTTGGAGTTTGGGAGGAATATACAAACTCCGCACAGTTAGAGCCGCGGTGGGAATCGAACCCATGACCTCAGTGCTGTGAAGCAGTAATGCTAACCATTACACCATCCGTACTGCTCAATCTTTACATGCTGACTATTAAGAAGACCAAATTGACTAAAGCTGCTTATAAGCTTTGTAATAACCTTTTGTTGTTGTTTTCCCCTTCCCTTCTCTCCAGGAACTGGCTATCGGCAGACACTAAAGATGAAAGAAATCTCTGGATGCAAAAGCTGAACCAGGTCCTTGTGGATCTCCGCATGTGGCAGCCAGACGCCTGTTATAGGCCAAATAACAAGGCTTAAATTGTGGCTGTTTACAAAAAATTGCTTTTCGCTGTACTGTATTGCCATCACCTTTCTGTGTGATCTACTATGCTGCAAACTGACCAAGCACACACACACACACAAGCTGAATGCTGTGCCCCCCCCCCCTCCCCCAAAAAAGCATTACCATGCTTTATTTATTGTGCATTCACGTTGTGCCATTACTGTAAGGTGGTATAGTATTTTGGAAGAATGTCTGGGAGATGGTTACACAGTGAGAGCAAATTACAAATAAAACTCCTAAGGGGCAGTGCATATATCTTTTTTTGTTTTTGACCTTAATTTGTGCTTCATGATGAAAAATGTGCTTTTGGGAGAGATTTTACCTTTTTTGCTACCTATGTGCAATATAAAAAGAAAAATGTTTTTTATTTTAATGATGAGCATAGTTGAATGTTTTTGTTTTTTTATGTTTGTTTGCTTTCAATACTATATTAATGCCACGGTCTTTAAATTGCTCTGTCCATCATAAGCTAGTTTTATTCAGTGCAGACACATGGGAACCGCCTTAATTAGTAATGACCATGTTCATTTATCTGTTTTAAGTATTCAGATTTTGAAAATAGTTTTTTTGGGTTTTTTCTTTCCATTAAACATGGTACATAAAATTCAATGGTCCGCAAATGTAATCAAATGTTTTAAGTGAGAGAATTGAAAATCATAACCAAAGTGTCCATTTATTATGAAACCTAGCTTGTGTTTGGGGAAATGCAAATATATGCAGCATAATTGCAGTCCTGAAGTGATTAATTACAATGCATATAACTATACATTTTTATCAGCTAACCTGGGATGTATAGGCCATGAGCCTTAGACACAGGAGCATGAGGAACAAACGGGCGCTGCAGTATTTTATCTTAGTGATTTTATGAGGCTGCTATAATGCCAGCTATTTTGCTTTACTGGCTAAATTTCTTTTATGATGTAGTTTAAGTGTGTGGGTTTTTTTTTTTGTATAATCCTTTTTAGAACATTGCTTCTTATGTATGGCCTGCCGGAATTCTACAAAGCTATGGCATTTTATAATGTAACGTGTGGCTGTTGCAGATAATTCATGCAACTGCAGCCAATCTTGTTATTATGGTAAACCATAAGATCACTGAGGAGGCATTGCTACTGATCACTGCGACATAGCCCATTATTCATGATGCACAGGCTCCTAGTGTAGTATTGGTAAGCAAAGTTATGTAAAGTGTCACACACAGAATTGCAGCATCCACTGAATATAGTCATTGAGTTGTGCTTCGGACATGAAAAGGTAGTAGAGCACTACAGTGGTTTTACACAGTATGGTGTGTTATCCAGAGCCCAGACATCCGATATCACACTAGTTGCTGAGTTAGAAGTAGACTGGCATGCCTGGGGAGCCAGAGGAACAAGTAACCTATATGGATGGAATAGAATGCAGCTTTTCCCACTCTTGATGATGCTGGTTGTAAAATGGAGATTTACCCCAAACAGAAAGCCCTTGGCTATTATACAGTAGAGAAGGGTTGTTTTATTGTATGTATAAAAGATATAGAACCTCTTTTAATTTCTTGATCACTGCCTTGGTTGAAAACATGGGTTGTTATAATTACAAAATTCACTTTTTATGTATACTATTATATTATTTCCAAATAATACTATATCCGAGTAATGAATGCTTACTATTTACCCTCGGTGAACACTAACATGGTCTTCCATCTTCATTTGTTTACACATTTGACTGTTTTCTGTTTCCGTATTTATCTCACTCTGTTTTGTTTGTTTTTCTTGCTTATTTTACATTGTAAAAATATGTATGGGGATTCTGTCATTCCAAAAATAAAACTTGTATATATGTATTAAATCAGTTTACTGTTATATTGTGCAGATTAGATGTCTGCGTTAATTGTTATCAGTAATATGTGTTTGCCAACATCTGCAGTAAGGTAAAACTTCTGGTACACAAAATAAGAACTACCTAGGGGTCTGTCCTATTAACCCCGTAGCGTGCGGATGATTCGGCGAGTGCGACTCATCACAGCACCGGACACACTTTACGGCGGGCCAAATAAGCTGAAAAGTGCTTGCTCCTCCATAGGGGTTCGAGCAAATGTCACCCAATTCGGCCCTACGAAGGGTTAGGGTTAATTCGGGTGCCGTTTTCAGTGTGAAAACAGCACCCAAACGACAACTTGCACCCTTCAGGGCTGAATAGGATTGGGTGCTGGACGGGGTCTCGACAGGCATTTACCCGACTGTCGAAACACCGACAGCCGGGTTCCCGACAGCCACCTGGTATTTTCCCTCGTGGGGCTCCACGACCCCCATAGAGGGAGAATAGAATACGTGGCTCGCGTAGCGAGCCACCAGGCCCGCAAGGGGCTTAGTTGAGGTTACCATGCTGTCTGGGTCCGGCCAGTCGGGCTAATGACTGTCGGGATCCTGACTGTCAGACCCCTGTACCACACCCAATAGGATTGACCCCCTTTTATGCTGCTAGCTCCATCAGAATGTAAAATCTGTTCACTTTGGGAACCTACAGACTGAAACACAAAACAGAGACTTGCTGAGTGCGCATATTCTTTGATTCACCTCTATTCACCAATGTTTTCATAAAGAGAAATAGCACCTGGTCCAAAGATGAAGCAGAAAGGCATTGTCCATTCCAGCAGAGGACAAAATACTGTAGAATAGGTGCTTCAAGAACACTTTGTTCATACTTACATTCTGTGCGATTAAATGTTTTAATCGAATAGGATGTTACCAAACGCGGTTCTCTATGCTCCCCAACTTTTCCTGTTTTCGGGATACCCCTGCTTGTGCACAGATAGTACTCCGAGTCATTTTGATTTATCAATTATGTCACATGAGCCTAAGCATGGATATCCTTTAAAACCTGGACAGAGGTTTGGGAATCACTGGTCTAAGGTGTCACCTAGAGTCAATGAATCAGTCACATTACAGTGCTACTTTTGATTTCCTCTTACCAAAATCATGTGACAATATGACTTTAATGGTTATAAGTTGCAATTATTTATAGTTATAGTGATTTTCCTGGTGGGTGCTCAGGACTGTGGGGTGCATACTTGCCTACCTGACCCTCTCCATGCGGGAGAAAATGCTCTGCTCCTGCACTTCCCTGGTAATGTATGATTGCCAGCACCTGCCAAACACCTTTACCTAGCTCCCCACAGGTGATGGCAATCATACATTACCATTGAAAACCAGAAACAGAGCATTTTCTCCCGCATGGAGAGGGTCAGGTAGGAAAGGATGAGTTTAACCCTTTAAGTGCCAATATGAGATATATCCACTAAATGTCAGCATCGCTCACAGCGACTGTTCTTTTTTTGGGTAAAATATTGAATTAAAATTGAATTAATTGACTTCGCTGTATTTGTAGTTATTTATACTAAAAGTGTCCCTATTTTGCTCAGATTATTGATGTCATTCCATTAACCCACAATACCTGCCACTACTGGGGATTTTATTTCACCAGCCGTAGGCACATTACCACCTTTTCATATCAATCAGCCAGATCTGGAATGTCTGCCAGATAATTGTATAGGGCAGGCATGTCCAAACTATCGCCCTCCAGCTGTTGTGAAACTACACATCCCAGCATGCCTTGCAATCATTTTAGCTTTCCCTAATAGCAAAACTGTGGCAAAGCATGATGGGACTTGTAGTTTCACAACAGCTGGAGGGCCATAGTTTGGACATGCCTGGTATAGGGCATCGGTTCCCAAAATGAATGGGGCCCTAGATTAGAATCTTCTTCACAGCTTACCTAGGGCAAATGTTTCTTTATTGAGAAATTTAGAAAAAAATATTTACATTAAGTAAACTGCGATGCCATTTTTCACAAAAATCATGGACATGTGTTCAAACCATGTAAAATGCACCCCAAATGGCATTTTTCACACTATCACCCCCACTCTTAACGCCAACCCGAAGCGTGGCGAGCGGCGGCGGTACGCATCCTACGACCTTTTCATACCCCCACTATCCACGTCGGCGTGGAGTTGAGAATAGAAAGTGTGGCGAGCCACCGAGCCCGAAGCGTGGCGAGCGGACGCGGATACCTGTGAAGCCCGCGAGGGGACACGGATAACTGTGAAGGTATCCGCGTGCGCTCGCCACACTTTCTATTCTCAACTCTACGCCGACGTGGATAGTGGGAGTATGAAAAGGTTGTAGGACGCGTACCGCCGCCGCTCGCCACGCTTTGGGTTGGCGTTGATAGTTGGGGTGATAGTGTGAAAAATGCCATTTGGGGGTGCATTTTACATGATTTGAACACATGTCCATGATTTTTGTGAAAAATGGCATCGCATGCGATTTTTTCACCAATGCATTAAAAACCCGGTAGCATCGCATGCCATTACATATGGCATGCGATGGGAGCCGTGATAGTATACATGTACCGATGGGTTTTGTAGTAACGCATACAGCTTTACCTCATCTTTTTCATACACACGACCCTTCTGCAGAAAGTTCATCTATTACCATAAATAGGAATGATAGTAGTATTACATACCTCCAAACATTGCCAAAATTCATATAGTAGAAATAGGGATGAAGGTAATCGTGGCGCCTGATGAATTTTGGAGTTCGCCCTTCCGAATTCCTTGGGGTCTTACCCTAAAGGTACCCCACAGATTATAGAGACAAAGGAAATGGGTGGAATTCAGATACTAGGCGCTCTTCACATGGACATAAGTGGGGTCTGGGGATGATCAAAAAGGAAGTATAATGTATAAAAAATTACTTCTGGACAAATAATGTCCAATCAACACTCCCAAATGGTGTTCCGGACCCAAAAGGTAGTGGACTTGCACATACACACTCACCTGATCCACGCGTGTGAATTAAAAACAGAATTGTGGAACACATTGTTTATGTTAAGAGTGAAGGATAGAACACACTGTCTGTATATTCTCTTCACATATATCCAATAAATTCATTGGAGGACACAAGAGAAGAAGAAATATTTGGATAGAGGACGTCTTCTAAAATTGACAGAAGAACATCACCTTTATATCAAGGGAAGTAATTTTTTATACATTATACTTCCTTTTTGATCATCCCCAGACCCCACTTATGTCCATGTGAAGAGCGCCTAGTATCTGAATTCCACCCATTTCCATTGCCAAAATTCAATGTGACCTATGCCACCATGTTTCATCGCTATGGGTGCGAGGCCAGCCCCCTGTGAGCTGCTGGCCATGCCCCCTTTGTCCCCATGAATAGATGCTGTGCATAGAGCATCCATTCACCGCTGTTCTGGCAGTGGGTGTCAGGGGGTCCCCCGAATGACCATATCTCGAAAATCGGTACAGTTTGGATGGGATCAGTATGAAATCTCGGCGGTCAAAATACTGACGCCGGAATCCCGACCGCCGCAATGCCGAAAAGGATGATGGATCACCCCCCTTGCGGGCTTGCTACGCTCTGCACACTTTTATTCTCCCCCTATGGGTGTCGTGGACACCCATAGAGGGACAAAGTGCCGGCAGTTGGGATTCCGGCGTCGGTATTTCGACCGTCGGGATTTTGGCCGCATCCCGTTTTGGATGCATGGTTACGAGAGTGCATAAATATTCAGTACAAACATTTCTTAATGTGCAATAATACATTCAACACATAACATATTAAAAAGGACTTCTGTTTCCGCCGACAGTATGAACAACCGTTTCTTACCGCAAATTACTTCCATTGGACCTCACACATTTGAATGTACAGTCTGAGCTAAGCTGGTTATGTAGATTTGCTTCTGTATTTGGAAAACGGCTTACAACTTGGATTTCCTAATATGCAGCTCTTGCATATGGGTTTATATAAATTACTGACCGTTCCGTGACCATCTCATTGTTTTGCTTTTGAATACTGTATCCAATGTTACCAAATTTCTTTCTAGTCTCTGTGATTCAGTTGCCATCCTCAAGAAATGGTGCTGTCTGTCAATGACATACAACTGTTGACACGATGTGCCTGTAGCTATGACTGACACTTGTTGCACAATACTCTCCTTTAGCAAAGTGTACTCTATGGCCTCTCTGTTCCAGGACACTTCTGACTGTTCCCATTTCTGGTATGTAAAGCACATATTTAATTCTTGATTCAAACTCTCATACAGGCTTTTATTTTTTCAATTTTTGTCTATGGAAGTACAGTACTTGGTTGTCATTAAATTGATTGTGATAGAGTCACAATTGGGTAACGTGATGAACCCTTCTTCATTGCAACTGAAATGCCTTGTTGCACCCAAATTGATATGCTAGCAATCTTGTGTTTTACGGCTATCTGTGGTACTCTCATTGATTCATCTTTGCCATTGTATTTCATGCTTACATAGGATTCACATTCTTTTGATTGTAGTCAATTGCTTTTGGTCATATCCAGTGGTGGCTGCAGCTCTGACCACACATTGCAGGGGAAGCTGGGCAACACATACAGTGTAAACACACATGTGTATGTAATATATGTGCTGGTTATCTTACCCAGGGATCAGCAGCTGCTGCTGTATGCATCACTGACCTGCCATCTACCGAGGCATGGGAGTCAGCACTCTGCTTGTCTATCCTCTTCCATAAGCCTCTCTTGACTCCAATTGGCTCACAGGAGTCAGTGGGTGGACTTATAGAAGATTAAAGACAATTGGAAGACTACTGTCTCTTACTTATGGCACTCTTGCACATGCTTAGTGGTTGCATTGGTGGCCTTGGTACAAAGAATGAAGCTTACCTGGAAAAGTAGCGACATGGAGTCTGTGCAGTAGAGCAGTCCACTTTCAATACTTGCCATAGTTCTCCTTTTAGAACCTCAGTACTGGTATGTAACAACAGTTATGTGCCACAGAAAGACTAGCAAGGTGGTTATGGTGAGAGGGGTGGTGGTAATAGGGGTTGGGATGGTCATGATTGGTGTAAATAACCAAGGTGGTGTAATACATGGCCCTCTCCAGGAGGGACACAATGCTCTGTTACTGGACTTCCCTCTTAATGTATGATTGCCATCACCTGTTTTAAACAGGGTAATTGATAAGAAAGGTGCTTCACCACAGGTGATGGCAAACATATATTACCAGGGAAGTTCAGGAACAGAGCATTGTGTCCCTCCTGGAGATGTTCATGTTGGGAGGTATACATGTGGTAAGCTTTTATTTCGTTTATAAAGGCAACAAAAACCTGAAAATGTATTCTTCTGAACTGTTAACGTTGAAAAGTTTCTGCCATTTGTTGCCCTTGTCAAGTCAGCCTTTACATGCTTCTAAAGCTGGGGTAGCCAACTCCAGTCCTCTAGAGCCACCAACAGTGCATGTTTTCCAGATCTCCTCACAGAATCACAAGTGAAGTAATTAGCTCCACCTGTGGATCATTTAAAATGTGTCAGTAAGTAAAGAGTACACCTGTCCCCCAGATAGGTTGTCTGGAAAATATGAACTGTTGGTAGCTCTCGAGGACTGGAGTTGGCTACCCCTGTTCTAAAGGTTAACACTTGAGTTTTAATCTCCTGTTTCTCGTACAACAAGATTTAGAGGAAACACATCTTGCCTCTTGGTTTTTCATTTGCCATAATGCCAGTAGCTTTCATTATCATCTTTCTCACTTAAAAACATTGACCAAAATGGGATTCAGCAGAGCACAACTGTTTTACAAACAGGTTTTTTTCATTACGGCTAACTGTCATATCATGGTGGAACGATTAGGCATTAATCGTTAGGGTCTTCAAGCAGTTTTCAACCAATTCCAGATATTTTTACCTTTATGGCATGGGAAACAAATGTAACACGCCTAACTGGATAAGACTTAAGGTGCCCACACACTAGAAAGATCTGCGATCATAAGATGTGCGCATAAATTAGCCTTCAAATCTTTTGTCCGATTTGGACAAAAGATTTAAGGCAAGTGCACATCTTTACCAAAGATTTTTCTTAAGATCCCGTGTGTGTTCCTATGGATCTTTTGTTAAATCTTCTGATCTTTTGTGCAGCACGTAAGATCAGAAGATTTAGCAAAAGATCCACGGGAGCGAGCATCGGCCGATTTTCGACTGATTATCGGTCAATATCGGCCGATAAATCGGCCGATTTATCGAAAACCGGCCAATCGGCCCAAAAATCGTTCTAGTGTGTGGGCACAGAGATGTTTGATGTTATCCAGTAAAATTCTTTACTTCTACCCACGCTGACCAGTCTCCGTTATTGTGCTGCAGCACACCCCACCTGCCTACTATCTGCCACTACGCTGCGAGCACCGGAGCATATTAACCCTGAAGCAGGAGTGCCGGACCACCGCTACAACCTATATATATTTATATATATATATATATATATATATATATATATATATACTGTGGAAGTCTAGTTGCACACACGCCATTTTAGGATAGTATGGCCGCCATTTTGGTTCGCAGAGTTGCACAAATAAAGTTTCCATACCCGAGTATGTGTGACAAAGTGGACCAGAAGAGTAGCCATACTATCACACATAAATTCATAATAACATTCTGACACTAAATAAAATATAGTTAAAGGTTTAGAACGCCACACATAGCTTAGTTAGCCCTGCATACATCTGACTGTATCATGTTTAGTACCGTTCTGTTCCGTTCATTGTGCGAAGTATTCCGGTCATTGCGAATATTTCGCAATATACACGGCTCGATAGTTATGGACATAATCCATATTCCAGAGACAGTTTCTGTTGAAAGTATGTAACAAAGGAATCTAGATGAAACCGGTTCTTATCACTGCTGACGCCGAAACCATCAAACAAAGGACTCTTAAAGTTCACTCCCCTGGACCTAGCCAAACCAGGTGTATCATCTTACCCCCCAATCACAGCTGACCTGACATACGACCTCCGACCAATGAGAACGGCCTTTGACCTCCCCTTTCTGACCCTATAAGATAGGCGACCCAGAGCATACACGGTCACTTCGGCACATCTACCTTTCCCTGACTTTCTACCGGACTATAGTTCAGCCCTGAACGATAGTGAGCTCTGACCGGACTGCGCTTCGCATATTTGATGAGACGGTAACGGTTGCATACACGGTATTTATTCTTATTATATTGTTGGCTGATTGTGTCTTGTATCTGTATTCTTTCCCCCTAGCAGAGCCTGTTTAGTATTCATTGTTAGTATATTGTATCACTTGTTATACCTGTTTATTCTTATTTCTGTAAACCCCTTTTTGTCCATTAGGGACTCAAATACAACCTTTTTACGGAGTTCTTATCTCCTTATTTCTATACAGTGGTCGTGTCTGTTTATTCGCACAATAGCGATAAGGTATATTACGGACACTGTCCTTTAAGGTATATTCGCAGATTAGAGACAAAGTACTGCGAAGGAATCTCTTATTAAGGTATTGGTTCTTGGTGTACAAAATACAATAAAAGGTACGCTACGCTGCGCTACGTTTTGTTCGCACGTAGTTAGGTTTAAAGGGTACGCAGGTTGCGGACTTATTACGTAACCTGCGCTTTTCACTTATTGTCTCTCTGGTCATATTTAATCGCCATTAACAATTGGGGGCATCGTCCGTCCGCTCCACATTCCAGAACTCAGTACCAGGCGTGCGACCCGACCTATACCAGCAAAAGGGTGGAAGTATTATCCATTGCTGGATAGGCCAGGTCCGCAGCGGTGCGGGGTTTGGGAAGTGCTAGCGTTGAACCCGGAGCACAATAAGAGAAAACCACGTGTTTAAAGCATATATTAAGTATTTAGTAAACTGTACTTCTGCCTGCCACAAGTAGTTTAACGGGGTATAGTGTCTTGAGTTGCTTGTTCATTACAGTATATGTACCACGTGCGATAAGATTCGCACACGTGGAGTCTGTGTTTATTATAGTACATAGAGGATCCCCTCTGTGCAAAACTATAACTTTTATTGTTAGTTACTGCAAAACCAGGGACTCCGCCACGTGGCGACAAGTCCTGGGCCTCTTGCAGTAACGTAAAGCGTCTATTGTGTATTTCGCAAGGTGCGTGCGCACGTGCCCACATCGGGAAAGTTTCGCATCTTTGTACATGATTTACGGATTAAGTGCGAGATTTATTTCGCATCTTGATACGTAACTTTCGGACGGAGTTAAGGGATTTATTCCACATTTAGGCGCAATTACTGCGTATAGCGAAACCCGAGCGCAACCTTGAAAATACACTATAGAACACGTGGGTGGCCGATTCATCGGCGGCCTGTGAACAACGCACGTACACACGTGGCTGTTCATTGGAACTGCACATGCAGCACACATAGGAACTCAAAGGTGAACAGTATTAAACCACTAGCTTTATTTAAACAGTATAGTAATATACTGCGAATGAGGCGGTGATTAATAAAAGAAAATAAGTTTTTTCTTTTTGTTCATTTTTTTTTAAAACAAGCAACTCAAGCATTATTTTAATAAATTCCTATAGCGTATTATAAGGGATTTATACCTGCATAAGTATCTAGTGAAAAGCTACCGGCCTGGGAAGATTTTCTGTACAGAAATATTTCAAAAATAAGCATAAGACCAAGGTGTAACTAGCGCCCAGTGTGAAAAATAACTGAGGCGAACGGGTGTGTGACGGCACGACTCAAGCGCAGTGTAGTCCAGTGTAGGACAGTCCAGTTAGGACAGGGTGTACGTGCCGACGTACACATAGGAACTGCCCCTTCAGTGGAACTAATTCCGCTAGGAGGGTACAAGAAGATACATCGGAACCCAGTTGTTTCCGATTAGCTACTTTAGAAATCCAGTTTCTGGGGGCACAGGAAAACAAGTTTGTTGTGCCCTGGAGAAATTAGGCCGCACCTTGCAAGTTGGCTAGAAGTTCACTGCTAGTTGAAAGACTTGGTGATTGAGTATCATACCTCGTATCCTTCGCACCTGCTTGACTGTGGGATGTTCTAGGAAGCTGTAGAAGTGAGTGTTTGGGGAGCTCTCAGACAAGTAATAACCCACCGATATCTATTAAGCTGTGAACGTTTATTCCTGTAATTATGGGTAATAACGGGTCACGCTGTGATAACGTGCATGTTAGGGAGGAAGCAAGCCGGCCAAAAGGATCGGCGGCTTTTATTATGTGCAGGAAGCACGGTGAACACGCAGTTGTTTACCAAAATAAATGGAGAAAAATGACACAAGGCAGCAAGTTAGAATTTCCCAGTGTTGGTAGCTTCGATCCAGAAATCTTATCGGCAGTAAAAGATGAAATATGCCTACTCTCCAGTCGTAAGGAGAGAGTGAAGCATATAGATATT
Source organism: Crinia signifera (assembly GCF_055691185.1). Lineage (NCBI taxonomy): Eukaryota > Metazoa > Chordata > Amphibia > Anura > Myobatrachidae > Crinia > Crinia signifera. The sequence continues at coordinate 209,943,815 of NC_139221.1, read as the reverse complement.
CTTAAATTGTGGCAGAAGGAAGGACAGGAACAATGGGGAATCAGAGGTCTGGCAATACCAGATGCAATCAGCCACAATAAAAATGCAACCGCTGCCACAATAGAATCAGCTCCCCCACCCCCATATGTGCCGAAGGGGTTAATGACTCATAAGAAAGACATAAGTAATAATGTATCCGTTGCTAACTTGTACCCTGTCTTATCCCCTTACAAGGAAACCCGAGAGGAAAACGAGCAGCTGTTGGCACTGGCCGTCTCCCATGCAATAAACATGATTGAGGGAAAAGCTCAACCCGCTGTTGAGGCCCCAGCACAGGAGGAGACGGCTGATGCCAACAGCGTAGTATTGGACTCAGGTAAGGATGCACTACACAGCACAGACACGGACGACTCCCAAGCAGGTCCCAGTAATGCGGATGTGGTACAAACATACCCTGTTCGCACACTGGAGGTTCCCTATGGTAAGGCAGACAGAGAGGGTGTGATACCTACCAGAAAGATGACCATGCTAAACCCATGGACACGGCTAGAGCTGCGGTCCATCATTTCAGATTTCCCTGATCCTAGGAAAGATCTGGCTCTGAGCCGGAAATTTGTAAGGGATTTGGGAAACTCTGATGAGCCCACCAACAAGGATTGGAGAATCATGTTGAGGGCCTGTCTCCCTGCCCACATAGACATCCCGAAATTCATTCAGGATAGTGGGTTGAAAGTGGACAGGGAGATAAATGATGAGATCAACCAGGAAAATATACGCCTGATTAACTTACAGTTGGGAGTATATTTTCCTGCGACAGTGGAATATAGCAGGATGTTTACCATCAAGCAAAAGGATGGCGAATCTGCTGCTGATTATTTCACTAAGGCCTTACTGGAGGTATCAAAGTACACTGGTGTCTCCGAGCCTAAGGACGACCCCCACCTGAGGGAGATGATTGTCTCTGTGCTGGTGGAAGGGCTTAAGGAAAACCTGAGAGCCAGAGTCCAAATTTCTTTCCCAAATTGGCGTGGAATGACAGTGGATGCCCTACGGGAATCTGCTGTGGACCACGACCGCAACATTAAGAAGCACAGGGAACTGCAAACTGACAAACTGATGATGGTTAGCATCCAAGCCCTTACTAATGCCCCAAACAAAGCTGCATACCAACGAAACACCAGGGACACAGGTAGAAAGCCAGTTATCTGTTACAACTGCAATAGGGAAGGTCACTACTCAGCTCATTGTAGGTCAGGAAACCCCAGGAGTTATCAGACACATAAGCGAGAATGGGAATCTCATAAAGGTGAGACACGGAGATACCCAGCCCCTAGACAATGGGAGGAGACAGACAGGTCACGCAACATGCCTCCTCCCCATCTGATGGCTGACACTGTGCTAAGGGCAACCCAGGTCAGACAATAGGAAATAGGTCATACCTGTATCCTACAGCCAGTTAGACTAACTCAACACCTTAGAGAGGAACCTCAGGTGAAGGTTGATATAGCTGGAGTAAGGCAAACCTTTTTGGTTGATACAGGGGCGGCCAGATCTGTTCTCAACACTCCTCTTCACTTGGGTTTCACTAACCAATCAGTAGCAGCAATTGGGGTAACAGGAAAAATACAACATTACCCACTGACGAAACCAGCGGAGGTTACAATCGGGCCTCTGCATACCAAACACTCTTTTCTGTTGGCTGCAGCGGCCCCGACTAACCTCCTGGGTAGAGATTTACTATGTAAAATGGGATGTGTCATCTATTGCACTCCCGATGGGGTATTCCTAGACACTCCTAAAAATCTTACGCAAGAAGTGCAAGATATGCTGGACAGTCCTCAGAGGCTAATGTTGTATTCCACTGTTGTAGAGTCAAATCCATCTAGGGTAGCTGAAATTACAGCACAAATACCGGGTTCCCTTTGGACTAAAGATGGACAGGATGCTGGGCTGATGGCAAATGTAGCTCCAGTAGAGATCCGCTTAAAAGAAGTCAGGATAGCCCCAAAAATACCGCAATACCCTTTAAAACCTGAAGTTGAGCTAGGAATATTCCCAGTGATCCAACGATTGCTCCAACAGGAAATTCTAGTTAGAACTTCCAGCACGGCCAATAGTCCCATCTTTCCTGTGAAAAAGAGCGGGGGGAGGGGCTACAGACTAGTGCAGGATTTAAGAGGGGTAAACAAAGTAGTTGAGAGCCAATTCCCCGTAGTGCCAAACCCAGCTGTCATCCTAATGCAAATCCCACCTCACTGTACTCATTTCACAGTCATTGATTTGTGTTCAGCGTTCTTCTCCGTCCCTTTGCACCCTGACAGCCAGTATCTGTTCGCCTTTACCTACAGAGGAGTACAGTATACCTGGACACGACTCCCCCAGGGATTCATAGACAGCCCCAGCATCTTCTCCCAGGCCTTGCATGATTGTTTACAATCCTTTCAACCCATGAGTGGTTCGATACTGATACAATATGTCGACGACTTATTGTTGTGTTCTGAGTCACTGGAGTCATCAGTGGATGACACTAGACAGCTACTGATGCATCTCTCAGAGACAGGACATAAAGTATCAAAGGATAAGCTGCAATTATGCCAGACCAGGGTTAAGTATCTGGGCCACTGCCTTACCCAAGGGCTGAGACACCTCACCGACGACAGAATCCAAGCGATTCAGAACATGGTACTGCCACAGACCCAGCATCAGATCCGTACGTTCCTAGGCATGTGTGGATACTGTCGCAATTGGATCCCAGGATTCTCTATTCTGGCATTACCACTACAAGAGATGGTTTCCTCAACTAAGCCAGATCGGGTCTCTCATACTGAGGAATCTGAGCTGGCTTTCGAGGAACTAAAGGTGAGCCTAACAAAGGCCCCGGCACTGGGAATGCCAGATTATGGGAAACCCTTTGAACTGTACGGAACTGAATCAGGTGGGTGTGCGGCAGGAGTACTTGTACAAAAACATGGTGATGCCAACCGACCAATAGCGTACTACAGTGGCCAGCTGGACACAGTAGCACGCTCACTCCCAACTTGCTTACGAAGTGTGGCCGCAATAGCACAACTAGTAAGTAAGAGTGAGGACGTAGTGTTGGGACACGATTTAACTGTTCATGCTCCCCATGCTGTCTCTGCCCTCCTAAATTCTGCCCAAACACGTCACGTGTCCTCAGCACGGTTCACTAAGTGGGAACTGGCGCTGATGGCCCCAGTAAATATTACCATCAAAAGATGCAACACACTAAACCCAGCCACATTCCTTCCTCATGTGCCCTCCAAGGCACAAAGGGTGGAGGGTGATGGGAATGTTGCTGAATATGGTAAAGCAGAGTTTAGTGAGGGTGAGGACAAACATGATTGCATGACCTACCTGAATCAGACCTTCACAGCACGTCCTGACATAAGCGACAGCCCATTAAGTGAGGTAGACATAACCTTATTCACAGATGGTAGCTGTCATAGACAGACGGACACGGGAGAGCTGTGCACAGGCTACGCAGTAGTAGATGGAGAAGGTATTGTGGAAGCTGAACCCTTGGGACCACCTCACTCAGCACAAGTAGCGGAACTGGTGGCATTGACCAGAGCATGTGAACTGGCCCAAGGAAAATCAGTTAACATATATACCGACTCCAGATATGCTTTCGGAGTAGTGCATGATTTTGGAGCCCTATGGCGCCTCCGAAATTTCATGACGGCGGCTGGCACACCAGTGGCGCATGCGACATATATTAGGAGACTTCTGGGAGCTATTCAGCTTCCAGACAGAGTGGCTGTTATCAAGTGCAAAGCTCACACATCAGAGAAGGACCCGGTGTCACTTGGTAACAGCCGCGCTGATGAGGCAGCGAAAAGGGCCGCATGCCCTGTAAATATTTTCACCCATCCTACCAACCTTTGTACACTGAACATGGTATCCACATCCAAACTGATAGACATGCAGAATTTGTGTTCCCCACAGGAAAGAGCAGTATGGAAGTCGAAGGGATGTGGCCAAGAGTCCACCGGACTTTGGAGAGATGGACACGGGAAACCAGTGGCCCCCAAGGCATACCTTCCTAGTCTAGCCGAGGCGGCCCATGGGCTGACACATCTTGGGAAGGAAGGTATGTGCAAGCTGGTAAAGGCCTACTGGTGTGCACCAGGGTTCGCTTCTCAAGCAGGTAGAGTGGCAATGTCATGCCTCACCTGTTTGAGGAAGAACGTTGGAAAAGCCATCCCAACAGAGCCATCCCACATCCCTCCTACAGAAGGCCCTTTCCAGGTAATACAAATCGACTTCATACAGTTACCACCCTGTAGAAATTTGAAATATGTATTGGTTTGTGTTGACATGTTTTCCAGCTGGGTGGAGGCTTTCCCCGCTGCCTCCAACACTGCTACCTTTACAGCAAAGAAAATATGTCAGGAGTTTGTCTGTAGATATGGTATCCCAAAGGTCATTGAGAGTGACAGAGGCACTCATTTCACAGGAGAGGTCTTCCAAATCATGTGTAAACTCCTGGGGATTAATAGTAAACTTCATACTCCATATCGTCCCCAGGCGAGCGCCAAAGTTGAGAGAATGAATGGTACTATTAAGAACAAATTGGGTAAAGTTATGGCTGAAACAGGGTTGTTATGGCCAGAGGCACTGCCTATTGTGTTGTATAGCATTAGGACCACTCCCAGGACTCCGCTCAACTTGTCCCCCTTCGAGATATTGTTTGGTCGGCAGCCACACATCATGATAGACCCACAGGATGATCTCAAATGTAACAATGAGCTAACTGTACAGTATATCCTAAAGCTAAACAAACAGCTAAGGGAGCAACAAAAGCAGCTGAATTTACTGAACCCTGATATGCCTACCGAGAATTGTCATAATCTTAAACCAGGAGACTTTGTTATGATCCGAAATTTTTTACGCTCAGGTTGTTTGATAGACCGTTGGGAAGGACCGTACCAAGTTTTGTTGACCAGCACTACATCAATTAAAGTCGCAGAGAGAGAGACTTGGATACATTCGTCCCACTGCAAGAAAGCCAGTAACCCAGAGTCCCAGTGTGCAGAGAGCGAAAGAGAAGAAGTGTCGCTAGAAGCATTGTTTCGGGAACACTGAGAAGCAGCCAAGGTCGAGCAACCTGAGCGAACAAAGGTCTAAGAGCAGAGCAAAATAAAAGTCCCCTGGTAGAGATGATGGAAGGACTCCAAGCAACAGGTTCACAGTTATGCATATATGTCTTTGTTTTCTTTCTGTGTTCTTTTCTTCATCCAAAGATACTCGGTGGCTGCCACATTCTAGAGCGATCGGAGCGGAGTTCTGACAGTGTAATAATGGACCCAGATATGGGTGAGGTAGAATCCCTAAACCAGCTTGACACTTTGTCCATGACAGGAGAAGGTAAAAGGTATGAGGAAAACGTAGTTCAAGGGCTATGTGATGAGTTGTTGTCTGGTGAGTACTGTGTCTGTAGATATTGTCAACCTAAAATGGAGGAAGAATGCATCCAGCGATGTCAGTCGACAAGTAAGGCAACTACCGGCCGACATCCCTTGAGTGATTATCACTCACTAGTGGGTAAGGTTTTAAACCAAACAGAATGCTGGGTGTGTTCACAAGTGCTACACAAAAGGAGTAATGTAGGCCTAGTCCCATATCCGCTTAATATTTCAGAGATAAGCGTATTAAATAAGGGGAGGCCATTGGATAAGAGATACCTGTATACCAGGTCCCCTAGTCTTAGATTACACCCATACCAAGTGGATAAATCCCTGGTATGTATGAACTTCTCGAGTTCCAGAGCGATTGGTACTTGGGAAGTGACATGGCATAACCAGACAATAACTTACTCCCAGCGTCCAGATGGAGAGCCTATTGATAAGGAATTGTTGTTAAAGATCCGAACCAGTGGGAGACATTATAAATATGTTTACACGGTGAAGAAAAGTAAAATGATGGCCGGCAGAGTATCAGCCGGCTACTGTAATGTAACCCTACAGCCAGAGATCTGTAAGGAACAAGTCAGGGAACAGGGGACGGGGATGTTCTTATGGATAATGTGTGACAAGATCATGAAATACTCTGTCCCTTATTTTCTCCCTGACGATGTTTATTATATTTGTGGTAGGAGGGCGTACAAATGGCTCTCCATGAACTACGTTGGTATTTGTTATTTAGGCAGAGTGTTACCTGATATGATGACCCTCACACATGATGAGATGATGAGCATACACAGAGGTATTTCTCCTCCTTACACTCATACCCATTATGACCAAATCCATAAAAGGGATTTAACAATCAAGAAAGAACCCCTAGCTTCTGAAATGATACACGAGTCGTTCGGTATCCAACTCCTCATTGCTTTAGATATCACCCATACCGCCAGAGGAGTCATAAATTTTAAATATATACAAGCATTAGCCAGCTTGGTAGATAACATCACTGAGATTTATGATGACACCTTTAGATACACTGGGAAGGAGTTGCAAGCATATAAAAGAGATCTAGTCCAACATCGGATGGTGCTGAACTATCTGACAGCTATGACAGGAGGATATTGTGTCACCCTCTCTACACAGTTTGGGGTGAAATGTTGTACATATATCACCAACAATACTGAAGACCCAGAAGAAATCATCGATCATCGGATGGATGAGATTCTTCAGCTTAAATGGGAATTTAGAAGGGAACATAATATCAGTCTGGCAGAAATAGGTAACAAAGTTAGTGAATGGACCTCCTGGTTGAATCCAATGCACTGGTTCTCTGGTTTAGGAGAATGGGCACAAGGGATCATAGCTAGCATAGGAAAACTCCTTCTCTGTATCGGTGGTGCCATCATAGTCTTTGTGCTATTGTTCAAATGTTTAAAGGTGGTGACCCGGGGAAAGGCAAAACGTACCGAAATCTTGAGTGTAAGAACGAGAGATACAGAGGAAGACCAGGGTTTGGTATATGACCCTAGAATCGAAACCACCTCCCTTTAAAGAAACCATATTTTGTGAACGTGTATATGTTGTAACCACCCCTGTTTTTATTTTTATCCCAAAATTGTACATTATCCTTCGTGACCCTGAGTAGATTGTTCGATAAATGCGGCCCATCGTTTATCCATGATCCTGGATCGGCCGAGAGCAGATGGTTTACTCCCCTTATATGTTTGATTCATGTATCCCAATTTCTCTGTTAGGATTATGAATTTCTGTATTACTGTGTAAAATGTTTTGTATTGTAACAGTTTTATATTTACTGTTAAAGGGTGGACTGTGGAAGTCTAGTTGCACACACGCCATTTTAGGATAGTATGGCCGCCATTTTGGTTCGCAGAGTTGCACAAATAAAGTTTCCATACCCGAGTATGTGTGACAAAGTGGACCAGAAGAGTAGCCAAACTATCACACATAAATTCATAATAACATACTGACACTAAATAAAATATAGTTAAAGGTTTAGAACGCCACACATAGCTTAGTTAGCCCTGCATACATCTGACTGTATCATGTTTAGTACCGTTCCGTTCCGTTCATTGTGCGAAGTATTCCGGTCATTGCGAATATTTCGCAATATACACGGCTCGATAGTTATGGACATAATCCATATTCCAGAGACAGTTTCTGTTGAAAGTATGTAACAAAGGAATCTAGATGAAACCGGTTCTTATCACTGCTGACGCCGAAACCATCAAACAAAGGACTCTTAAAGTTCACTCCCCTGGACCTAGCCAAACCAGGTGTATCATCTTACCCCCCAATCACAGCTGACCTGACATACGACCTCCGACCAATGAGAACGGCCTTTGACCTCCCCTTTCTGACCCTATAAGATAGGCGACCCAGAGCATACACGGTCACTTCGGCACATCTACCTTTCCCTGACTTTCTACCGGACTGTAGTTCAGCCCTGAACGATAGCGAGCTCTGACCAGACTGCGCTTCGCATATTTGATGAGACGGTAACGGTTGCATACACGGTATTTATTCTTATTATATTGTTGGCTGATTGTGTCTTGTATCTGTATTCTTTCCCCCTAGCAGAGCCTGTTTAGTATTCATTGTTAGTATATTGTATCACTTGTTATACCTGTTTATTCTTATTTCTGTAAACCCCTTTTTGTCCATTAGGGACTCAAATACAACCTTTTTACGGAGTTCTTATCTCCTTATTTCTATACAGTGGTCGTGTCTGTTTATTCGCACAATAGCGATAAGGTATATTACGGACACTGTCCTTTAAGGTATATTCGCAGATTAGAGACAAAGTACTGCAAAGGAATCTCTTATTAAGGTATTGGTTCTTGGTGTACAAAATACAATAAAAGGTACGCTACGCTGCGCTACGTTTTGTTCGCACGTAGTTAGGTATAAAGGGTACGCAGGTTGCGGACTTATTACGTAACCTGCGCTTTTCACTTATTGTCTCTCTGGTCATATTTAATCGCCATTAACAATATATATATATTAGCCATGGGGTTTGGGTAAATAATAATTCAATTGGGAGTGGGTTCAGTATGGTTTTCTGACATTCAAAAAACAGACTATCAAAATACATACAAGCATTGGCAAACCAACATGTTCAAAATGCCGATATTTAATGCTGACATGTCAAAAAGTCTACATGATTTTAGCGGGGTGTTTTTTGGTGTCTGTCATTAATGGTTGACCATTCCCCTCACCCGACTCGCCATTCTTCCGGCATGGATCCTCGCTGCGCTCAGCACACTATTGTAATTTAACTCTATGCCCACTTGTAAGAACAAGTCAGTTAAAAAAAAAAAACATGAAAAACTCAAGTCAACTCTTTGATATATCAACATTTTTAAATGGCAACTTTTTTGACCGTGTTGCCATTTTGTTCATGTCAGCATATTGAATTTAATCATTTTGAACGTGACTGTATTTTGACTGTCTGCCAATGTTGTCATTATTTTCACTATCGGTAAATTGACAGCATCCCGGGAGTGCACATACCAGCAGTAAGAAATGGTTGTGATGGACTCGTTAATCACATTGCCAACTGGATATGCCCCTTATCATTGGATCATAAACAAGGTCTTCTTTTCAATATCACATATTATACAACATACCTATATGGGGATGATGCAACCATAACTGCAGTACTTTTATAGTCAAAGTTGTGAAATCTTCTGCTTTAATAATTAACATAACAAGAAAAAGCCAAAAGCAGCAAACTATGATTATGATAGTGATAAAAGGCTGACATGACTTAAGGTGCCCATACACTACTGTGATGTATCACAGCAGGGTATGGGCCATGCTATTCTTTTACATGCAATGTATTGCACGAGACCCATAGCCGGGAGGGGAACGGAGCCGGAGGTCGGATGGGCATCAGGTCTGACCTCCATCTCGGGTCCGAAGTGCGCAGGACCGCGCATCGGCCACGAGGGGGATGTTAAACACCTCCAGATTGGGCTGTTTTTGTCGTCAATTGGACAAGTGTATGGGCACCTTTTATTATGCTGCTACCAGAACAGGCATATGAGGGGTTAATACTGATAAAAAAAAGGAGCAAACAAGAAGCAATTTGCTTCTGGAACAAACCACATTATAGTGCATGGGTTTTTTTTTGTACAAAGTAGTGATTCCAACTTATTAGCTGCATTACTAAAATGGCAGAATCTGGTGGTTACTCTATGCCCAATACCATCACTAATATATTATTGGAGCATGTGATTTTAATCTGATTGGTCAATTTGAAATCGAATTGGCTTTTTTTAAATTCTTATTTTAAATCTTACAATCTATAGTAGATCTATTTGCATGCTCCTGGAAAATAGGCAATACTGTGTGTAACATCAGGGTCAACAAAAAAAGGCCTGGATTGTGCAACATCACAATAGTCTTGTTACGCCAGCAAATGGTGCTTGGAAAATAGCCCATTGATAGAATGGTCTCTGTGAGCAGAAAAGTAACACAGCCTCAGTAGATTTACCAATAATGCTTGGTACTTTGCATACTCACAGCTTTTGCCAGAGATCTCTGTAGATGTAGACTCACAGTCAACATCAATAATTATCTTCCAATATGATGGTTGGCTATGCACAGACGCCAATAGCTGGATAAAAACAAATGTGTGCTAACCATTTTTTAGATGAATGAATCTACTTCTGCATATTGCATACAAGAGACCTTTATATAGTTATAAGTTATGGTATTATACTAAAATACACATGACAAATTAGACTAAACTTAACTTGTTTGTTAAAATAGGTCAGCGTATATATTTTAATAAAACCATTTTATAATACAACTGAAAGCATGTCAGTGTCCTCCTTGATCTCCAAATTTTGCTATAATTTCTTGGTTGAAAGGATTCTGTTTTCCAAAAACTCCAGGCCATCTCTGTAATGCTTCTTCCCAGAGCAAGTCTGCCCCAAGTGCAGAGGAAATCTGTGGAACAAAAATTAAGGGTTATGCCAAACTCCAAAGTCAAAACCAGCCATTTAAAGTTCTCTTATGTGGGTAAAAATTTCTAATTGGTTTATTTTTTTCAGTGGGACCACAGTGTGTGAACAAAATGTGAGTTAGATGGGGAAGGACCATTACTGTACATGGGGCGTGGAATGTTTGTAATGTCAGAATCTGTGCACAAAAACTTTATGGTACTGTACTTTTCTTTTATGAATTGCTCCTGGACGTTTCCATTTCATATATATCTCACATTATTGTTGAGCAAAATGATTGGTTCATCCACACATTCATATATAAACAATTGGTCAAGTGTTGCTGTTCTTATTTATATAGCTCATCCAATTGGTGAGGAAGAGATCTGTCCTACCGTTCATATGTGTCTCAGGCACAATTTTCAAAACTAAGATGTACTAAAGCAGTGGTAGCCAACTCCAGTCCTCGAGAGCTACCAACAGTTTACATTTCCAGACAACCTAGCTGCTGCACAGGTGCACTCATTACTCACTAACACATTTTAAAAGATCCACAGGTGGAGCTAATTACTTCACTTGTGATTCTGTGAGGAGAACTGGAAAACATTAACTGTTTTTAGCTCTCGAGGACTGGAGTTGGCTACCCCAGTACTAAAGCTTCTAAATTTGAAAAGTAGTTGTTTTGCCCAAGCAACCAATCAGATTCTGTTATTTTCTAGGATGCAATATGGAAATAATAGCTACAATCTGATTGGTTGCAGTGGACTGTACCCTTTAAGCTTTTAGAAGCTTTAGTAAATCTACTCCATAGCTTTAATTACCCTTCCAGCACCAGAGAAAACCTTGTTCCTATGCTTAGCATGAGGCCTTTTCGTCACTATATTCCTAACAAGCAATCACTTGCTGCCAGTTGTGGCGTATGAAGGGCAAAGTAAACATTAGTACAATATACTCATAGGGTGGATTAATTTATCTGCCTATTATGATAGGCGGATCTGCTTGCACATCCATAGCCTGCAAGCAGAATCTGCCATTAATGTTTAATGCACATAATTGAATCTGTCCAATAGAACAATAAATTGGCGTTGTCCTCTCCACACAGCAGGGATATTGCTGTCCCTACTGCCGGTTCTGGGTGCGAATGGGATCTCGCAATAATAGCAAAATCACGGAAGCATTGTGGGCACCGATAAGGGGAGCTGAGGACATAACGGCTCTCTTTATCAGCAGTGAGCTGCATAATACATTAGAGAGATACGGGTGCCCACTTCTCCACAATATTACAGGAAAAACCAAGACCCAATAATTACAGAAAAGAAAACAAGTAGCATGGGGCGCTGAAGTGCTACTTGGGTTTTTTTGTGGTAATTTGGGGAGGTTGGCATTCCTCCAGCATGGTGGCTGCAGAAGTTACACTGCCCAGTACACAATACGCTAATCCCGAGCGCCGCAGACACCTGTTGTTCCAATAATTACAGAACATTACATGCATGTTAATACATTTGCCCTACAGCCTGTGACATGAAAAAATCTGATTGGTTGGTACTTTATTTCCACTTTATCACTCTGCAGGCCTAATGCTGGGTACACACCAGAACGATTTGGGCTCAATTTCCACAATTTCGATGCAATTTCGACCGATTGTATGTAAAAAAAACCCAGCAGAATTAGGCATGTTTTCAATGCGATTCTGATCTGATGTCCGTCCCCACTGGTCGTTTGGTCGCTTTGTAGATTTTACCTGCTGCAGTAAGAAATTGTCAATCTCCCTTTGACTGGGTACAGATCATGTTCAGATTGTGTGCTCCAACAGATCTGCGACCATCGAACGATTTCAAGGAAATCATCGTTCTGGTGTGTACCCAGCATTAGTATGTCTGCTCTGTCAGACTTAGGGCAGTATTCAATGAGAAAAGTTCTCCGTGTTTTATGGAGAATTTGTGCTTTGTTCGCCTTGGACGGAGCATTTTGCTCTCCAAAAGCGAGCAACCCTATTCAATGTGAAATATTCTCCGTCTTTCTAAGTGATTTTCTCCGTCTCTCTCCGTGTAGCAATTCTCCATCTTTTGATGGAAAACTGGAATGTGAACTTTTAAACTTAAAGGGTTTTTTTTTTAATTTTGGTGTCAACAAATCAGGTTTTTTTTTTTCTGTGAAGGGGCATGCTATTTTTATTCATGTGCTTATAGCACATGAATATATATTTAATTTAAAAAAATATATTTTTTTTAATTTTTTTTTTTTTACACAGTGCAGCCAGCAGGGGGCCGGAGCGCTCGAGCCGCTCATTAGATATTCATATATTCACTGCACCCGATCGTTAATATGCACGATCGGGTGCAGTGAATACTGGGTCCCTCGCTGGCTATAGGGGGGGCAGCCTGTGCTGCCTGGGTCCAGGGGAGCCCACCTCCCCTCCACATTCCTCTGGAGCAGCCAGGGAGACTTTAATCTCTCTTGCTGCTTCCGTCCCCCGGCTCCCTGAAAGCTCCCTGCCGCGGACGCTCGTCCGCTGCAGGGGTTAAGACTCGCCGCGAGTGGCGGCGAGTCTTAAATACATTGAATAGTGGGAGCAGGAGGCTCCGGAACAGGGAGAATCTCGGAGAGTGCATGGAGAGCAAAATAAAACGCTCTCCATGCACGGAGAACTTTGTCATTGAATACTGCCCTTAGAGTAAAACTGTAATTATGGTATTTTATTATGTGTACTGATGTACTTTTTAGTCCATCTTGTGTATGTCTCTATTCCCCCTGTGTGTGTGTATTTCCAGGACCCCAACTAAAGTATTAGCCTGAAGATCATATGTTGTTACCATTAAATGGTCACACACGAAGTATCCAGGGGAAAAGTGTATCTTTCACCAAAAGACAATCTCCACAGGGGGTAATCAGGGCATAACCTAATTACCTTGTGATTGTTCCTTCTATTTGCACTTCTTTGTGCCTTCCTGAACTCTAACAGACATTGCGGAACCTGACACAGCAGGGGAGCAGCAGGGTATTGACAGCTGAGGGAGAAAGGAGGGGTAGACCTGATGCTTGAACCCACCAATCAGGAAATTGGGCAACCCCACGGATGGTGCAAGCACTGTGGGAATTTGGAAGGTCTTAAAATCACTTGCACAGGCCAGCTCCTCATGTTAGTCGCGATCATAGGCTAATAGGTCATACTCTGCCTATGTATCTTGTGGAACGCATCATCTGCCCTGGGTGGGCCCAACTATACTCCTGTGTGGAGTGTCCGGTGCTGTGTGGACTTTATACAGGTTTCCTGCACTATCACGGCTGTGTTAAATACGTGATAAGGTGGGGATCCCTGTGGAATTCGGAGGACTAATCTGCTATCACTGCTGTGTGGATAAGTGATCGTTTGGATCTGTGACGCTACAAGGACTGTCTGTTTGGACTGCTACCTGCATATCATTTCTATGCTACATTTGCCTATTGTTCCTGTTTATTATCTATTTGTGTGTGCTGTGGTAAATTTTGGTTTCATCTGCTCAGTGTCTGAATGATTGGGGAACCCGTATCCTCACATGCTCCTTTATCTCTTATTAAATTAATCACCACGTTACATACATGACAACATTTGGGAGTATAAAATTAAGCAGTGCACATGGTTTTCTCCATCTAAGAAATACTTTGTCAGAAAGAGTGAACTAGAATAAGGGCCTCAGTTCCTGCTGGAGCCTGCTGAAAAATAGCCCTGGTTACGGTAGACTTGCCATAATATCCCTTTAATCCAGCATACCTATGATTTATGTGGCTGGCTAAATTCAATGCCTGCATTTCAGATGCTTTTTATCAGCCAGTGAACCTGTATAAATCATAGGTGCCCTGAATGAATGTATATTATGGCATGCCTACAGTACTGTTGTTACTGTCCTAGTGGTCCTGGCCACGCTCACAATCATCGTTTTTAGAAAAAATGCATTGATCATTGGGGAATACCTTCCAACCTCGCCATCCGGGATATCGGAAAAGTCTTGTTTGTTGGACCAGAGAAATTGGGACAGTTGGGAGGCATGAAAATAGTATATATTATTGGGGGTTATTCAGACCTCATCGCATGTCTGCAAATTTGCACGGCCAGCATTCGGTTAAGACGCCGCCCCACTAGAGTGAAATCCCGCCTTGTGAATTAATGTGATCGCTGTGCGAATGCATGTGTCTGGCTACACATTTATTACTATTATTATTATTATGCAAATATGTCCAAAACCCCTTGTAACAGGATCACCATCTAATGATTTTTAGACTGGCCACAACTAATCGCAGGCTCAGAGTAGCCAGAGACTTACTTAGTGGTGCAATGGAAAACAGCATATCTCACCTGTTGCGGACGTCACACACTCTCTCCTAAAACGCTCAGGCATGCCTAGTGTTTTCCTGGACACTCCCAGCATGTTTCTACCACTCCCACTAAATGGCTGGCTTCCACCGACAGACACCTACAGTACTTACTGTCCAGCGGCTTGCGAACAGCTTGCAAATAGCAAAAATACCAGGGGTGACATTTAATAGGATGCAATTTTATTTAATTTTTTGCGATTTTTCGGCAAAAAAACTGCCGAAATCGCACATTTTCCCGAAATCGCCAACTTAATGAGATGCAAATTTGCACATTCTGAAGTGGCGATTTTTCTATTCTCATCCAGATGGCAAATTTAATGGGATGCGAATTCGCAAAAACGTTACTGAAAATCGCCACACAAAAAGACCAGGGTGTGATGGGAGGTTTTGACAGAACGATGCACAGATCAGTGTGATCTGTGCATCGTTCTGTCCCAAAAAAAGGTGTTAAAACCCCCCCCCCCACCCCCCAAAAAATTAATCGGCGTGGTATTCCCCCTCCTGAGCATAATCAGCCCCGGGCTCAAAGAGCCGGTCCTGGTTTCATAAAACCATGGGACAAACCGAGTAGGGGTCCCCTAGATTTTATAAAACCAGCACCAGGCTCAAGGGCCGGTCCTTGTTCCCAAAATATGGGGGACAAAAGGAGTAGGGGTCCCCCGTATTTCAAGAACCGGAGCCAACCATCCAGAAGGCTAATGCCACAGCAGAGGGTAGACTTTTTATACAAGTCCCCCCAGCCAAAGCATTCACCCCCCTAACAGGTCAGCATGGGCAAGGATCCTGGGGAAGTGGGGACCCCCAATGAAGGCTCCCCCCCCTCCAGAATTTACCAGCCCATGCTGAAGCCCAGGGCTGTCCCCAATGCCACTGGGTGGTGGGTATTGGGCTGATAAATGTGCAAAAGTAGAAGAAAATATTATTAGTATTGTTGTGGAACTACTAGTCCCAGTAAGCCTGTACTGCATGTAGGGACTTGGAGAGCCACAGCAGTACAAATAGTTACATAAATACACACACACACACACACCAGAGAAATAAAACTTTAATACATACAGAGCCCATTCATACAGATACTTACCTATGTTGATAGTAGTTCGGTCCCCTTGTCCAGTAGAATCCATGTGGTGTTCCTGTTGAAAGAAAACATACTCACCAGCCGGCTTCTGTGCTTCTCCGGGACCCATGTAATGCTGTAGACCATGAGTCTTCAAACTGTGGCCCTCCAAATGTTGTGAAACTACAAATCCCTGCATGCCTTGCCACAGTTTTGCTATAAGGGAGTGTTAAAACTGTGGCAAGGCATGCTGGGATTTGTAGTTTCACAACATCTGGAGGGCCACAGTTGGAAGACCCATGCTGTAGACAGAAGCCTGTCTTCTGTTTATAGATGTGGCTCTGCCCACCAGCCAATTATGTTCGGCCATCAGGATTTCTCCAAACATGAAACCAGGACTGGCTCTTTGAACCGGGGGCTGGGTATGCTCAGGAAGGGGCACACCATGCCGGTTTTTGTTTTTTGTCAAATCTTTTTTCTTACACAAAATTGAACATTTTCAGAACCACATCACACCTTTTTGCCGCAAATTTGCATCTCATTAAATAGTCAAATTCATGCAAAAAATGTGAATTTAAAAACCGCGATGAGGTGCGATTTAGAAAAACTTCCTAAAAATCGCATCTAGTTAAATCTCACCGCAGGAATTCATTGCACCACGACCTGCTGCACGTGTACTGGGAACCGTATGCATGTGCAGTTTATCAATAATCAGCCGCCGTGCAAATTTAGCAGCCATGGGATTAGGTCTGAATTACCTCCATTGTGCAATAAGAGCACTGATAAACTCAGCATTACTCATTAAACAGAAGTATCAAATAAAATCAATCCTATAGTCAATAAATTATAGGTACTTGTTTAGTTTCACGGCGGCAGACGCGATTTCATCCGATTTTGTACCTGTTCATAACCCCACTATCCACTTGTGGGGCTCGCCACGGAAGCGTAGTGGATAGTGGGGTTATGAACAGGTACAAAATCGGATGAAATCGCATTTAATATATCTGTCGCCTTGAAACTAAACAAGTACCAAATTATACATTTTTGTTGCCTGTTTATAACCAGAAAAAAGACCTAAGAACTTTCATAATGATACTGTTAAGCATATTCAGCCTGCATTCAGAAACCCATGCCAAATGGAAAGCATCCTTATTCATGCTTTGTATAACTTGAATGTTGTTGTCAGCATTTGTATGAGTGCATTGGTATTATGTGCATAACATGCAGTTACTGTATGCATGTTTCACCAAGTTATTTAAGCCCTAAGGAAATGATAAATAGATGCCTTGCAGAACTACCATACAACAGTGGATGCGCTCCAGCTGGCAAAGACTCTCAGGAAATTTAATTAGTCCAATTCCTGTGCCAAGACTTTCAAGCTTAAACGTTTTGAGTAAAATTGTAACTAATAAATCATATTTTAATTTAGCAAGAAATCTACTCATTTGCATTACAGTTTAGAATTACCAAGGTAATTTTTTAAATATGTGAGGATACACAACAAATAAAAGCAAAGCCAAATTCAGAGATGCTTTGCATACAACTCAGATAGTGGGGCACCCGCGCATATACAGGACCTGTTCGGCACATGTAGAACCTGCATAGATGCACGCAGGGGCATTTAGGGGCATTTAGGGGCATGGTGAGAACGATGTAGGCTTCTTTTTTCTAAAATTTTCTAGGAGTGCCAAAACCAGGGTCTCTGTCTTCGGACACAGATTTTCTGGCCCAGGCTACAGAGTTACGAAGGCCAATGTGAGCAACCTGAAGGTTACTCAAATAGATGAAGGTCTCCCAGAGAGGTGCTCAATGAGAGGAGAGGGACCTGTGTCCAGGCTCTGTCTGTACCCCCTCCTCTCCAATAGTAAAGCAGACTCTAGCATTGTGCCAGAGTCTACAGTGCATGTGTAGGTCTCCGGGAACATGGCACCTTTGGTGTGCATGAGCAAAATATCCAGATATCCAGTATTATTTAGCTGCCCAGTTGGCTCAGCTAGTGGAATGAGTTGCACCCGGTGATTATGGAGTCTTACCTGTTGCTCTCTTAAGCAGGGTGGGTCTTCCTTTTTCATCATTGCAATTCCTATTGGCTCATACACCTCTCGTCTCAGTCCCCCCCTCTGCTACAACAGGCCCATAGGATATGGGTGGCAGTGGAGGTGGTACTGGAAAAAATTTCCCTGAACTTTATGAATTGAAAGATGGCTCTGGTTGGGTGTCCTTTGGAGTCTCTGCAATTGGACAGCTTTATCGAGATGGCATAATTCACTCTTTTGAACATTTAGGGGGTTATTTTGATTCACTCTTTCTAACAAATTCCTTCTTAGATGGACAAAAAACCATGTACACTGCAGGTGGGGTAGATATAAAAGGTGCAGAGAGAATTAGATTTGGGTGAGTTATGTTGTTTCTGTGCAGGGAAAATACTGACTGCTTTATTGTTACACTGCAATATAGATCTCACTTTGAAGTAAAACCCCACCTACATCTAACTCTCTCTGCACAAGTAACATCTGCCCCACCTGCAGTGCACTTGGTTTTGTCCATCTAAGAAGGAATTTGTCAGAATGAACCAAAATAACCCCCTTAGTGACTACTTATGCAGTCCCCCGCTATTACTTTTATAAATACACTGCTCCACAAATCTCTGAGTGCTCTGTTCATGCGATGGTCCATAAAGCACCAATCCAAAGACAAAGCTCGTCTCTGTACTCATCTATCCTCTCCTTCTCCAGAACTGATGTTCAGTGCTTTACGTACTAAATGGATTGTTGGCCTGAGGCCCATTGAGGATGTGGATTGGATATCTATGGTTGCCTCCCTGAGGAGTGCCACGGCGTATGCCAGGTTCCAGCAAATCCAGCTATATATTCTACACTGAGTTTACTGGACTCCGAGTAGATTACGGTGGATAGGCGGTACTGTTACGGACGCATGTCCTAAATGTTTGAAGTCTGAGGCTGGTTTCTGGCATTTGCTATGGCTATGTCCACACGTATACTCTTTTTGGGAGGCAATTACCAGTCCGAGCTCATCCATGTGGTTTGTGCTTGTTAATGTCACCCTCTCCCATGAACGCTTTATGTACTCTAAACGTGGGAGATCCTCAAACTATCCGTTAAAAATGCCAGCGTCGCTCACAGCAACTGTTCTTTTTTTATGTGCAATGTTTAACTAAACTTAAATTAATTGACTTGGCTGTATTGTATTTAATTTATACTAAAAAACAGTCACTGTGAGCAATGCTGGCATTTTTAGAGGATATTTTGAGGATATCAAGAGACAAGGAACTCAGACAAAGTCAGATCAACCAGAGTGCCCAAAACTATCTGAAAAATCTCCTGATTCCCTGGTATATGACAAATAGCTTTACATTACTACATATTGTGTATGGACTATCATCTATATATGTCAATCACAAGGTAGCAGACTAGCTTTCTGATATTCCCTTTTTCTTTTCTTTTTTTTTTTTCATTCCATAACTTAATCTAAAATTTCTATAATAAAGCATTTATGCCTGGTACACACCAGGACGACTAGGGCCCAATCTGCTCAATCTAGATCCAATTCCGACCAATTGGATGTAGATTGCGTGGTGATTGGGCCATTTTCTGTCCTGGTGTGGACCGATACTGATCCGATGCGCGGTCCCGCAGGTCGGTCGGTCGTTATTCAGATCCTACCTGCTGCAGGTAGGATCTGAATAACGACCATACTGCCGGGTGCAGGTCGCCATTGGATCAGACCCGCTCACGGTGCACATCGTGAGCGGGTCGTGCCCCCCCGCATCATCGTGAGCGGGTCTGAAGAAACACTGACGACCCGCTCACAATGTGCATCGTGAGCGTGTCGTCGTGGTGTGTACCCAACATAAGGCCTTTTGGGATAAATGTGATAAATATAAATTCCAATACCTGATTAGGGTGAAATCCATCTACTGGCTCCAACAGGTCCCATGGTTTTCCTCCTTTCCTTTCCCATTTTGCTGTCACTGAAAAAATGAATGAGATTTTAATTAAAAATTTGTTGCAAGGTCAACCTTTTACATAGTTGATCATACAAAACAGACTTTCTGAACTATTTTCTCAAATACGACATTGTCAGACATTTCAGGGTTCTCATGTTGTAAAACACAGCTGAGAAATTTTCTCATTGATTACATTAATACTATGAAACAATTGGGATGTGTGCTAATCTACATATGTGATTAACAAGTAGATTTATAAAAGCAATACCAGCTTCTGTTAATTTACTATTAACCTTTTACGGGCCATTGCATTTTTTCAGTGTATACCAGTGATAACCATAGGCGAATCTAGAATTATGGCAATGGGTGGTCCCAGATGTAGACATAACAGAAGGGGGACCTTTGCGCGGCGCAGCAAAAAGGGGGCGTGGCCTCATGGGAAGGAGGCTTGGCATCACAAAAAGGGGTGTGGTATTACACTTTAGACCATACACAGTAATGCCCATTACACATTTTAGCAAACTCCGTAATACCCATTACACATAAAGCCACACGCCGTAATGCCAATTACACATTGTGCCAAACATCATGATGCCCATTACATACTATATAACAAATCGTAATGCCCATTACATATTTGCCACATAAGTGTTGCTTACCTACGTGCTCATTGCTAGGGGGTTCTTGCTTGATGGCACCATAGTACCCATTACACATGGTGCCGCGCACCATAGTACTCATTACACATGATGCCGCACACCATAGTACCCATTACACATGATGCCGCACACCATAGTACCCATTACACATGATGCCGCGCACATAATGCCCCTTACATATGATGATGCACACATAATGCCCCTTACACATGATGCTGCACACATAATGCCCCTTACACATGATGCTGCACACCGTAATGCCCCTTACACATGATGCTGCACACCGTAATGCCCCTTACACATTAAGCCACACATTATGCGTAATGCCCCACATACCGCCACTTGTAGCGTCCCTTAAGCAATGCCCCCAAAAGTGCCACTTACTGTAAATTTTTATATGAGCCTTCGCTGCTGCTGCAGGGAGAGATGGAGAGCAGTGCAGCTGCTTCTATGAGGAGAGGAGCATAGCAGAATGCAGTGCAGAGCACGCTCCCACTCCCCTCCTGGTGTCTCCTCTAGCCGAGTGGACATTTGAAATATTGTGCGCGCTGTTGTTGTGTGTGACGTCGGGGGAGCATGCCGGGCGCTAGCACCACATGATTAAGGGGGGGCAGGCTTAGGTGAAAGCGGGGAGAAGAATTGGAGCAGAAGCTGAAGGGGTGATAGTCATTGACAGCTGGGCAGAGAGCAGGGGGCTGCCCGGCTGTATTCAGAGCACTGCAGGTCACGGCTATTTAAAATAATACCCCTTTCACAACAGAAAATGCAGGGATTTACCCGGGAATATGGTCCCAGGATCATGCAGGGACATTCCCAGGCTGACCCCTTGTACACCAGCCTAGTCCCTGCATTTTCTGGTGTGAGGGGGAGAGAAAACCACTCCCCGCTCCCTACCCCCCTTTAACCAACCAGCTATATCTTTGGAACCAACTGACCCATTTACATGACACCAGTATCATATTGAAGAACTTTTGAGTTGGCTTTAAATGATTTTGGTCTTGTGAAACTGGGCTGTTTGATTCCAGAGAAGACTGCCCTCAAAGAACATAAACAGTCATGAAATTACATTTAAGAAAGGAAAAAAAAAAAAAAAAAGGTTTAACCTCAATATCCCTGGAACCAATTAACCCATTTGGATCCAGCCTGGTATCAAATTGAAGGCCCAGCGATTTGGGTTAGACTGAGATCAACCTCGAGCTTCAGTGATGCCGAAGGGGGAACTGGCAGCCGTTGAACTGGGTGGGGGTCGGAATTAGCGGGTCCCATGTTATCCTATAGGGAAAACGTTCCAGCTTTGCCTGGCAGTATCTCTGGTTCCCAGGGGGCTAGAGACACAGGGCTGGACTCGTTGGAAAGCCCCAGCCCTCAGCTACAAAATGGGCTAATGGGTGGTCCTGTGCACCCCCGGACCACCCCCTAGATTCGCTTATGGTGATAACACTGTTAAAGAAGACAGATGAGACCCTAAGTATCCCAAACGAAACATGGTTTGGTCATTTTGATCTGAATTCTGTTTTTATATATAAAGCATTTGTAGCTTCTACACCAACACCGAGTGATTTGTTCCAATTCGATAGGCCGGATGTAATGCAGTGCGAGTCCGGCAGACATACGGGATGCCGGACGAACTCTGAGAATTCTTTAAAGGGGCATTTATTTACAAGACATAGTTTTGCCTTGCAAATGATTGACCCTTTAAAAAAAAGTCAGAATTCACCCAGCATCCCGCACAGCCACCAGGCTCTCTGCTTTATGTCTGGCTCCATATTTTGATTCTCTAGCGCAGGCATGTCCAAACTATGGCCCTCCAGCTGTTGTGAAACTACACATCCCAGCATACCTTGCCATTGTTTTAGCATTCCCTGACACAAGGCATGATGGAAATTTCACAACAGCTGGGGGGCCATAGTTTGGACATGCCTGCTCTAGCAGATCTGCTTTAGCTGACATGGGAGAAGGGAAGATGTGTTCAGATAGTGCCAGTTGTGGCTAATAAGATTCACAGATGCCGCACATATCAGATGAATAATGCTTAGCTAATATCGCCACCGGTGACCTGGACTGGAAACTGTTTAGGACAATGGAGAAGTGCCCCTTCAGGGCTGGAGCCCAGATGTGACAGACTCTATTGTTTCCAGCAGTTCCGGCCCTGACTGAAACAGTATTAAAAAATGTATTCATTATCACTTTCATTGTCTAATCCCATAGCAGAAAGTTCATTGGGCATGTACCTAATGAGAGGGGCAAAAGTGTAATTCCACCACCTCCCATAAGAAGGGTAATACCGCTGAATGTTTTCTATTACTACTATAAATTAAACAGTCAGATTTGGCCTGTCAAGTGCTATGATCGATTGAACAAATCCTATTAGTCCAAATAATTGTATATAACAGATAATGGATAAGTGGAATTTATTTCATTATTAATAACTCTATAACGAAAATATTTTTTGTTTTGTGGCCCTTAAAAGACACTGATACAGCTTATGTATAATGGATGAGAGCTGGAATGTCATTTGCAAACTTTAGAATAATTTACAGGAAATAGGATACATTTCTAAGGGAGGGAATGGGAGACATCATTTTGATTAAAGGTATTTATGCACATAAACCCAGCAGAATAAATGACTACAAATGATTGTAAAATAACATGTATTACACTTTAAAATGATGCAAGGGGCCAAGAAAACATTCTGGGACAATGAAATATTTCATTTCTAGTTCTGCCTCATTAAACCAGACAGGATGCACTGAATTATAGACAACTGGGATGGGGAACGTTGTATGGAATGGCATTTGTAGTGTCACTTATTGCTTTCATTTTTTTTTCCTGCATAAAACTATAATATGCTTCTATAAACATTGCATTTAATGCAAATGTAGAAGCCTTACGGGCAAGAGAAACAAAAAAGCAAGCTATCTTGTACAAAAGGAGTTATGTCTGAAGGCAAAGGGACATAGTGTGGGTGGAATGAAATATTATGGCACCTTTCTGAAATATTAGTAAATCAGTGCCCAGGCAAATTATATCCCACAGGCATAGAAATCTAATATATCTGTGCCTCCAAGATAAAAGGTGCACATTTTAATAAAACACAAAACATGCTGACATCATGTACGGTACAAATGGTGGTTAATATTTGTTGTAAAGAATATAAAGTGATGAGGCTTAAAGGGATAATGCTACAGTATGCTCTGCTTGTGTCCTTTTTATTTAATTTATGTTTAAGCATTAAAATGACAAAAAGAATAAAGTAATAGTATTCTGGCAACAGTACTAATGTAAGGACACTGGCAATAAAAAAATACAATAAAAATATAAAATTTAATTAATAAGTATCAATACAATTATTTTGTTGGTGATATGTTTGTATAGCACTGGTTTAGCAGAGTAATTGTACTGTATATGACCCAATCATAAGGCACAGCTGTACTCACTGTTACACTTTTGGAGACTAGAAGAGAGGGACAACTCACCAGTTGTTCTGGATGCAGGTAGCTGTTCAGGGTACTAGCACAGCAGTGACGCAGGGTAAAGCAGTAGCTGTCTCCCACTATGTCATTCTACACAGTAACAAGATGGCACTGGACATGCACAATAGTAACTCTGCCATCTTGGTAAGGAAATTAAGCAAACCTAGAAGAGCCATATAGGAGAATGTGCAAAAGCACCCATTCTAACAGCGTCCTGCGCTACTCGATCCTACATGTTACACAATCCCACAAAAGAAGCTTTCAGAAAGATTTGGTTAGAAACATAACATTTTTGCTTCTTGACAGGAACATCAGCAAGACTCCTCTCACTAACAGCATAGGCCTTGGCAGAGTAATGTAAACACCAGTGAAATTGCATTTCATCCAATCACAAGTCCAGCGGCATAGACAGTAAACTGATTTATTGATAAAAGGAGGGTATTCAAAGAAAAGGAAGGCGTTTAAACAAGATGGGACACCTAAATCATTTGCTGCATACAAAGAATGTAATAAAAATGTAAAAATACAATAAAGATAGCTAAATTAGAGACTGAAGTAAAATAGCTGCAGATAACAAAACTAATCCCAAAAAATTCTACAGGTATATAAACGGGAAACGGTTAAGGAAGGAAAATATTGGCCCACTAAAAAATAAACAGGATACCCTGGTAATAGAAGTAAAAGAAAAAGCGGAATTATTCAATACATTTTTTGCTTCGGTATTTATTTAAGGGAAGAATCTTCAGAAGATCTCCCACAGATTAAATGCTCGGCTCTTGATTGCTCCCAAACTGTATGTTTGAGTGAGGAAATAGTCAAAAATAGATTACAGAACCCAAATAGTAACAAATCTCCTGACCTGGATGAAATACACCCTAGTATACTAAAATAATTGATATCTGTCATAGCACTACCATTACATCTGATATTTGGGGAATCAATAAACTCGGTACCAAGGGACTGTCGCATGGCTAACGTAGTACCAATATGGAAGAAAGGTAGCAAAACTAACCCTGATAATTATAGACGAGTCAGCCTTACATCAATTGTGGGGAACATAGTAGAAGGAATAATAAGAGATAGTATCCAAAATGTCTTAGAACAGGAGAAAGTTATAAGTAAGGCTCAGCATGGGTTCATTAAAAATAGATCATGACAGACTAATTTAATTAGCTTCTATGAGGAAGTCAGTAGGGGGCTGGACTTAGCGAAATCTGTTGATGTAATAATGCTTGATTTCGCTAAAGCTTTTGACACAGTGCCTCATAAATGGTTATTAATGAAACTATGTAATTAAGGATTCAAATTTGTAATTTAATTAAAAGCTGGTTGCACAATCGTCGGAGTGGTGGTAAATGGCATACATTCCAGCTGGGGTAAGGTCCAAAACTGGAGTCCCGTAAGGTTCAATATTGGGACCCACTTTGTTTAATATATTCATTAATGATATAGGAAGTGACATAGTGAGTAAAATTGTAATATTTTCGGACGCCATGACATTGAGTAAGGAAATTAACTCAGGAGAGGATGTGAATACACTACAAAGTGACTTAATTAAACTGGAAAGGTGGCGGAAAGGTGGAAAATGCAGTTTAACATTGATAAATGTAAAGTAATTCATTATGGGAACAAAAATGAACAAGCTGCTTATAGGCTAAATGGCGTTATTATAGCAAATTTTGCTGTAGAGAAGGACTTGGGGGTCATCATAAATAAAAAATTGGGTAATAGTGCACACTGCTTAAGTGCAGCAGTAAAAGCAAACCGGACACTAGCATGCATTATAAGAGGAATGGATTCAAGGGATGCCAATGTGATTGTGCCTCTTTACAAGGCATTGTTGAGAGTATACTTGGAATACTGTGATCAGTTCTGGGCTCTGCACCTTAAAAAGGACATAACTTAATTTAAACAGGTACAGAGAAGGGCGACTAAGCTAGTAAAAGGTCTTGAATCGCTAGAATACAAAGATAGGTTAACTAGGCTGAATATGTTTTCACTGGAGAAACGGAGGTTGAGAGGTGATATAATTAGTATGTTCAAATACAGGATTGGGAATCATATGGAACTGGGAGATGATTTGTTCACTAACAGGTCTATACTTAGGACACACGGGCATGTACTGAGGCTCGAGGAAATGAAATTCCTTACTGAATTAAGAAGAGGATTCTTCACCATTAGAGCAGTAAAATTCTGGAACTCATTGCCGGAGGGGGTGGTTACAGCAACTACTGTTAATGAATTTAAATCAAAGGATACATTTTTGGCAACTAGGGGAATCCTATAGATATGACTTACTCAAGTCAGTACAGGTTGAGTATCCCGTATCCGGATATCTGTTATCCGAATTATTCCAAAAACCGTGTTTTTTTTGGAATAGTTCACATTTTTTTCTTTTCCTCCCCCCCACCTACTTACTTTTTCTCCCCCCCACCTACTTACCTAGTCCCCTGGCGTCCATGGCAGGCCTTCCGCTTCATCTCCGGCATCTCCAGTGGTCCCAGGAGTCCATTGCGCTAGTTCCCAGGCGTCTGGGAACTCGCGCAATGCTCTCCTGTGACCGGTGGAGACGCCAGAGATGAAACTGAAGGCCTGCCATGGACGCCGGAGGACTCCATGGACGCAGAGGCACCATCGGAGACCCACCAGGGGACAGGTAAGTATGTAAAAAAAATATTTCAAAAACCGTAAAAATCCCTTATCCGGAATGCTTGTGGTCCCGAGCATTTTGGATGAGGGATACTCAACCTGTACTTACAAGTCAGATAGGTTTAACTTGATGGACTAACTTCTTTTTTCAGCCTTAATTACTATGTTACTATGATTTATTGGCAAGAGAAGGTACAGCTGTACTCACTGTTACACTGTTAAAAGCAAAAAGCAGAGCTTGTGGAGGAGCAGAGTTGCTCACTAGCTGTCTAGTATATAGTGACCAAGCTTCATCCAACAGCCAAAAATTCCCACTAGAGTGTTAATCATGGGAACCCCCAGCTGCTATATTAAGCAGTATCACTGACCTAACTAATGTGTGTACAAAATCCACTGATTTACTTGTTCCTACTATGACCAGCTCCTTTGGTAGGTGCTGTGAATCTGCCCTTTTGTGACTAGGGCTACTGGGTGTTAAACGCTCCTACAGCATATTTGGTCCTGACACTTTTAGACAATTTTTCTAGGGCCACATTGCATTCTGAATCTCTTAATATACACTGTAACAAACAAACCTTAGTATAAAACAGGGATGGATTTGTCTAGGGGCAGCACCTATTACTGTGACCAGACTGAGTGACCTCCTGACCAGGCAGCAGCATGGCCGAATGGGCAGCGGCAAGTGCATGGCCGAGCAGGCAGCAGCATGGCCAAGCGGGCAGCGGTAAGTGACGACCGGTGCTGCCGAAGACATGATTCCTGTTGACAGCACCGCTCATCACTCGCTGCTGTCCGCTCGGCCATGCACATGAGTCACAGTCGGTCCCACATCCCGGAGGCTCCGACGTTCCCTGGTTCATGCTGAGCTGAGCCACTGCAGTCTGGTGCCCATTGGATATACTATACACACAGGCTGCTGTGTATAGAATGGGAGTGCAGCGGTGGGGTTAGCTGAGCCAAGCTGCCAAACAGCGCATCCGTCAGGGAGCCCAGTGTGTTGTTCCTCCCTCTGGGTCTCTCCAGTCCAGACAAAAAACAATATTGAGGTACGTTGTTGTGGCTTAACTTAAGCATAAGTTTGATTAAATATATAAAACTTAACAATGAATATGTTAAAATGGGGAGCAAAAAATGTTGTGTCTAAGAGCGGCCTGACCCCTAAATTTGTCCCCTGTGAAAGCTTTGAGGTTTTGTGAAACAGAAACAGGTTATAATGCCTGGTCAAATGTTGTCATTTTCCAGTGCAGTTTACAATTTAAAAATTAAACATCCAAATTGAAAAATGAAACATCTGAAATTGAATTTGCATCTGGGGAATGTTTAGAAAAGGTCCTTAGTAGGACTGAAGACTAGTACAAGAAAAACTGAATTGGTTGATTCATTAAAACAATTTGCCAGGAACTTAATATGGCCAATTTAGGCTTTTCATTGAAACTACATGAAAAATTGTTGAGAAATTAAATTCGTTTCACATTCTTGACATCGTAGAAACAATTGTTGTACTACATTGTTTTTATTTTTAAATGGAAACTGATAAGATTTACCTTTCTGGTACAGATTTTCAAAGTAAGTAAGTTTAAAATGATTGAAATTCATTGTAGATGCTATGTCTTGAAGGACATTTGAAAGCTGTTCAGCTCTCTACAAAAGATGGAAAGGAAAACGTAATTACATACAACATAATGTACAGTATTAAACTATTATAAATTATATATATCAGTATGTTTTCTATTAATACTTACCGGTAGCTATAGTTTGTTATGCAAGCAGATTTCAGGCACCAGTAGTAGTAAAGTAAGACATGGTCATTGATTAAAAACTGTACATTGGTGGTAGCACACTGGAATATAGTGGCAAAAATGTTAAATATAAAAAGTGTAAAATTGTATGTGCCGCGATGTTCGTGAAGAAACAATAGCTGTAGACAGATAAATGGGAGAGCAGGTGGATCTATGATCTACATACTCTCAACCCAGCAGGATTAAATATTGACCCTTACCACAGCTACCAGCAGCCTCGGATCTAAAATTCTGGACTTATACATGTAACACATATAACCTGTTTATGTAGACACTAGTTAAAAGCTTGTCAAAGTGACGACTTCTGCAAATGTACTTTCACTTTGAGCTGTGACAGTTTTTAGCCCAGAAACTCTCCACCCCACCCCAGTCCCTATCTGCTGCTACCTCCAATGTTTGTCTTTACAGTTCTCTCTCTCCATGTCCAACAAGTCATATAGTCATTTACTGATCAATATAGGATGGACATATACTGCACCCTACTAACCCAGTTCAGGGATAAAATTATGTATACCAACAATATATTACAGTTAGAATATAGGAGGTCTACTTTCAAATTTATTTGAGAAACCTACACTATAACAATATTATCACACAGGATTGGACAATCTGGAAAAACCAGGATAGCATGGTAAATTATTCTAATTCTACAATAAACATCAATGTTCACCCCTGACACACATAACTTTGGTTATGGCCAGATCCACAATGTTTGAAGAACCAAGGAGGTGCGGTTTCTTAAATGTCAGAGCACAGGCGAAGCAGAACTTGCGAAACGGCCATCTGACAAACACGTTGTCCGCGGCGGTTACCTAGCTGCTACCGACGGCGCCATTGAAGAAGCAGCACCTCCTTGGTTCTCCAAACATTGTGGATCTGGCCAGAGTCTGAATCACTCCTAGCTGAGTTAAGGCACACTGGGCCTTATTCTAGTTCACTCTTTCTGACAAAATCCTTCTTAGATGGACAAAACCATGTGCACTGCAGGTGGTTACTTGTGCAGAGAGAAGGATTTTGTCAGAAAGAGTGAACTAGAATAAGGCCCACTATCAGGTACTTTTCTATATATTCTTTCAGGCTTAATAAAGTTTGCATCGCTATTCAGTGGCATACCAAGGATGATACCCAAACCTGCCCTTCTACATAATACTTATTCAGGGTGTCCTCCCGCTACATGTATTGCTCATCTCCTATCAATACTTTGCACAAATAGGAGACAGCAGCATACCATACTGAGGTCTAAGGGCACATCTCATCTCTTCTCTTTTACCAGCACACTAAGGGCCCTCTCATCACTGTCCTTTAGGATCTGCATTTTTCATTGGATTATTGCTACCCAGAATGCTTTCATTTAGAGACTCGGAATCAGACGCCCTATTTTCCTTCCACCCCACTATTATGACTGACCCAAGCTAACCCGCTCACTTGTAGAGACCACAGATTTTGACAATAAACTCTACAAGTAGCAGTCACCTGTGTCACATTAGTCTGCAGGGGTTGTTTTTCACTACTCTTTTACTACCTATAAACTTACTCCTTATTTTTTATTTCAGTAGTAATACATTGTTTATTTGTGTGCCATCAAAATGTTAATTCTACTTTGTAACCACCAGGTGATACTCACCTAGCAATACACTGGAGACATCCACTCCACTTATAATTTTGATACTATTTCAAAGCTAAGTTTTGTTACTGTGCATATATTTGTATCAATATTTGAAATTACTATCATAAACATTTTGCAGATTTCCAGAGTGAACTAATACATAAGAATATGTACTTTGAGGAAATTTCTCTCATTCATATTTCTGTATTATTCTTTTTCATGTTTGGGTAAGGGTATGTCTGTTTTTGTACGTATGGGATCACTTATTCCAATTTTTTTTGTATTAGAATTAATAGATGTTAAGTTTTAACAAATAACAAGTGTACCCCCCAAACAAAAGAGAGTACTTTCTTCTTTATATTGATTTATTTGACTCTCTGGGAAGCACCTCCACATACAGTATATGACCAGTGCTGAAGCATTTTTTTTTTTTTTAAATTATGTTTATTTAGGACAAGGCATGAGTAATACAACAAAGTAAATCTCCAGATATTCACATATGGACATGGTGGGGCCATCACAGATGAACCTTCACCAAGTCAGGGTATAATATTGGGTGAAACGCATTTAGCCACACTTGTCAAATAAAGCTAATTATACAATGTTGAAGGTAATCACATATCTCTCTCCGTGGCCTGAGCGTTTTCTTTGTGATATGTTACTCCAGAGTAGAAGTGGGTTTAAACATATCATGCTTTTATCCTAACTTTTTCCAATTTTTCAAACTGGTGTAACGTAAACATAACATTAAACAATATCTATCGGGGGTGGGGGGGAAGGAAAGACAGAGGGGAGAGGGGGGGGGGGTGAGTGTAGCCTGTTAGTCTCTTTTTTAACTCTTCATGGGGTTATCCTCAAAGAGGGGGTCATAGCTATAGTGCAGACTCAGGTAGTTCTAGGAGTTTGCAGATCTCTCTTTTCTGAGCTGTAGGGCGGCTGTTGATAAAGGGGGCCCAGGTCGAGCAAAACTTCTTGTGGGATGTAGGCGAGGAGTTTCTCAGGAGGTCATATTTATCGTAATATAGATATTTAAGGAGTAAGGTTTCCACCTCCGTCACTGTTGGTATGTGGGAGGCTATCCATGAATTGAGAATGACCTTTTTGGCCACTGTTACCAAGAGGGTGAGAATAGGCGTGAGTCTAATTGTGGGGGGTGGTACAGGTTGAGTATCCCGTATCCAAAATGCTCGGGACCAGGAGAATTTTGGATAACGGATTATTCCGTATTTCGGAATATTTTAATATTTCAATGATGTATTTTGAAGTATCTTGCATTTATGCTGTATAAACACATAATATACACACAAATATATTTTATTACCACATAAAATACACACAAACATATTTTAATTGTTCAAAAAACAAGGTTTCAAAACGTGAAACAAAATGTGTGTACTATCTCAGCACTGAATTTGAATGCCAAGCAATCATTGTCTTGCACATATATAGTGCCAGTTACATATCATGTCCCCAGTGATGCTGTTACATATGTCCCCAGTGAGTTTTTAGCAAAAAAAAATATTTTTTTCACTTTCTGGAATGTCCGTATTTCGGAATAATTCGGATAACGGATATTCGGATACGGGATACTCGACCTGTATCTGCCATGTTTCAAAATTGGCGAATAATAGGGGTAGGGGGTCAAGGGTTGCTTCAAAATGGAAATTACATCTTATATATGTTACTACCTTGTTCCAGAATCTCGTTATGTGCCTGCAGGACCAGAAATTGTGGATAAGTGAAGCCTTTGGGGAGCGACATTTCAGGCATGAACCATCCTCGTCTTCCACATAAAAGCTCCGTTGGTGTTGAGACACATATGCCCTGTGTACAAATTTTATATGGACCTCCTGGAGCACGGATGATTTCAGAATCTTCAGCGTTTGCTGATGGTGTGAGAATATCAGGCTTAAATCTGCTAATAAAATATTATCCTTCAACCATGACTCTATTATTTGTTTTTGGTATTTGGCTCCTGGAAGGGCCACAATAGGGTCGTATAATAATTTGGATTTAAACTTACCCTTTTGGAATTTGGCCACAGCTCCGGACACTAACAACATAGCAGGTTCAGCTTGTGGAAGTGGGGGGAGAGATCGGATGTAGTGACTGAGTTGTATAAGAGGGAATGTCGAGGAGTTTTGAAGATTGAATAAATTTTGTAACTCAGGGATTGTGTGCGGGTGCCCTCCTGGGTCAAACACTTGGGAGATGCTTTTTAACCCTTTTTGGAATAAGCGCTTAAAGCCTGTACAGTCCAGGCTGGGAGGGAACGCCGGGTTGCCCCATAGAGACATCCATGGTGTAATTAGTGGGGCGAAGCCGAGGGCTTTTGTGGTAGCCCACCAGGCAGAGTGGATATCGATAAAGAGTTTGTTTTGGGATATCTGCTTGGGTAGTTTGGTTTTTGGGATGTGTAGTAGAGCATTTGGGGAGAAGGGTGCAAAAAGGGCACAGTCTAGGTCATAGTCTGAGTAGGTTCCT
This sequence comes from Crinia signifera, assembly GCF_055691185.1. Lineage (NCBI taxonomy): Eukaryota > Metazoa > Chordata > Amphibia > Anura > Myobatrachidae > Crinia > Crinia signifera. Next base: position 209,911,399 of record NC_139221.1, on the reverse strand, counting down.
GTTTCTGTTAGCCATCCCAGTGCGAATCTACATAGAAGGGATTTAGAATAGAGTTTGAGGTCTGGGATGTTTAGGCCTCCTAAATGTTTAGGAGTGTGTAGTTTGTGTAGGGCTATTTTGGCTCTTTTCCCATTCCACAAGAACTTTGTTATTTTAGTTGATCTTTTTAACATCGGTGTTAGAAATTTTCATAGGGATCATTTGAAGGACGTATAGGAGCCTCGGGATTATTATTGATTTGATAACCTCCGCTCTTCCCAGCAGAGACAGGGGTAAGTTTACCCATGTTTCCATGGTGTTTGACATCTGTGATATCAGGGGTTCAAAATTACAAGAGTATAATTTGTCCAACTTATCCGGAATTTGAATTCCTAAATATTTTATCTGTGTGGACTGATGTTTAATCTTGTATAGGTCTGAATCCTCTGGGAAGAGCGGGGGGGGGCCTTTCAACATTAGGAGTTCGGATTTTGTTATATTGATTTTGTAGCCTGAGAAGGAGCTAAAGTTTCGAATTAATTTGAGGGCTTCGGGTAGGGAGTGTTCAGGGGATGTGAGAAAGAGAAGCATGTCGTCAGCAAATAGTGAGACACGTAGGTCGACATTTCCTATTTGGATGCCTCCGAATGTGGGGGCTTGACGTAGCGCAGTGGCGAGGGGTTCAAGTGCCAAAGCAAAAAGTAGGGGTGATAGTGGGCATCCTTGTCTGGTTCCGCGTTGTATGGGGAAAGGGTCAGAGAGTAAACCATTGCACATTATTCGGGATGAGGATTTGGTGTAGAGGGCGCGAATTAAATTGATAAATTTGACAGGGATAGAATATTTGTTTAGTGTGTCGAATAGGTGTTCCCAGAGGACCATGTCGAACGCCTTCTCCACGTCCAGGGAAAGTATCGCCAGAGAGGCGCCCGACATGGATCCCCGGGCTTTGTATAGAGCCGATAATACCTTCCTGATATTTGTTGCCGGGTTACGGCCAGATATGAAGCCGGTCTGGTCTGGGTGTATCAGTGAAGGCATTAGGAGCTTCAGCCTTTCAGCTAGTATTTTGGTTAAAATTTTGTAATCAATATCCAGGAGGGATATGGGTCTATATGAACCCGGATCGGTCAGGTCACGACCTGTTTTCGGAAGGACTTTGATAGTGGCCAGGTTAAAATGAGGGGGGGCGGTGTTAGTAGTCATAATTTGGTTGAACACATCCTTCAGGATGGGGGATATTTTCGGGGATAATAATTTGTAGTAATCTGGGGTGTATCCATCTGGGCCAGGCGCTTTTCCCGAATGTAATCCTGCTATGGCTTTTTGTACTTCCTCTAAAGTGACCGGGGTGGACAAGGTATCAGCCTCAAGAGGAGTTAAGTGTGGGATATGGAGACCTTCCCAGAAACTTTTGGCTTGATCAGAGTCTGGATGTGGGGCCGCGTACAGAGTGGAGTAGAATGTGGTTAGGGTTTGGGCAATTTGTTTGTTAGAGATAGTCATGGTCCCATCAGGACGTTTTAATGGGTGTATTACCAATGGAGCTTGGTGACCTTTTAAAAGGTTGGAAAGAAGCTTACTCGATTTGTTGCCATATTTATAAAAGCGGGCGTTGGAGGCAAAGGTATATAGGGATTCTGATTTTATAAATAGGGCTTCAAAGGTTGATTTAGCTTTTTGATATTCCGTTTTATTGCCTGGTGATGGTGTGTTCTTATATGTAACATATGCAAGAGATAGTTCTGATTGGGCTTTAGCAAATTCCTGGGCTATGGTTTTCTTTTGAAAGGATGTATGTGATATGATTGCCCCTCTCACTGTGGCCTTAGAGGCTTGCCAGAACAAAGCCGGATTGGCTGCTGCAGTGGGTTGGTTGTGAGAGGAGAAATCATCCCAGGCGTTATGCACTACTTCTTTTAGAGAGGAAGACACCATAAGATGGGACGGACATCTCCAGGTTATGACCTCTCTCTTTTCCGGGGTTAGGCGTAGTTTGAGCCAAATGACTGCATGGTCGGAGAGGGCTATGGGTTCTATAAATGAAGTAATTACTGTCGGGAAAATGGAGGTGGAGAGGAGGATGTAATCTATACGTGATAGGGTTCCAGCAGAGGCGGAGAGGCATGTGAAGTCTTTTTCTGTAGGGTGAAACACCCTCCAGATGTCCATCAACTGCAAGCTCTCGGCCAGTGCTGGGACTCCTAGTTTAGGTACAGGTCTGTGGGTTGGGATTTGTTTGTCTAGGTCAGGGTCAGATATAAGGTTTAGGTCGCCGCAGAAAATAATTGGTAAGTGTATGTATGGGGTCAGAATCTTGATTATATTTAGGAGGAACTGTTTGGAGTAGGCGTTGGGGGCGTAAATATTAAATATGTGGCATTGGGATTGGGCCATGGTAATGCGACAAAGAGTGTATCTACCTTCTGGGTCTGTAAGTAGGGTTTCGGCTGTGATCGGCAGTTGTTTTTTCGCTAGGATGACCACTCCTCTGGATTTGGAGTTGTATGAAGCTGAGGAGAGAACCTGCCAGTTGAGCATCCGGAGCTTGGCCGTTTCGGGTTGTGTAAGGTGGGTTTCCTGCAGGCACATAACATCGACACGGATTTTGTTAAGGTACATTAGTATTCTTTTCCTCTTCTGAGGAGAGTTGATCCCACCCACATTCCAGCTACCCACTGTCAAAGTAGACATTTGTGGGGGCCGGGTGTGGGTGGGGTCAAGCCTAACATAGGTATCACATTTTTAGTCAAACAAGCAATCAAATTGGAGACAGTATGACTACACCATAGCTGGGGGGAGGGGTGGAGCAAGGGGAGGAAAAAAGGGGGGAAGGGAGAACTTATGAAATAGACTTCCATAGGAGGTATCTGAGCATCCTCTTCTTGCATCAGGAGGCTCAGGTTCACGATAGATGGGCATTAAGGCAGCGCCCCCACCAAGGCACTACCTCCACGCTAAACAACTTAAAAATAAACATTAGCTAGCTCTAACAATTATTCATTCTCATGAACATTTTCAAATTTGTCATAAACTTTTCGCCCGCCACAGGCGTGTGTATCAGGGGGGGGGGGGGGGTAGGGGGGGGGGAGAAGGGGGGGAGAGGAGGGGGTTGGGGATGGAGAGGTGGCGTGTTTAGAATATGGCAGCAGGGTGGGGATATGAGCCGGAGAGGGAGAGTCTCAGAATGTCCCATGAAAATGTAGGTTCATATGTCCCTGGAGGACTCTCTTGGTAGCTGGGTATTTGCCTTTAGTGTCGATCTCTGGAGTGGGATCCTTCTGGGATTTCGAGTCAGCCTGGCCACCTTGGTAATGGAGCATGGGGGTAGGTGGTAATGGGGTGGGTGGTTGGGGGGAGGGGTATGAGTATGAGGGTTAGCTTAGGCATGTCTTCTCGGTAGTATGTCTCGCTACTCGCCTTATTGCTAACACTCTGTAATCAAGGGGGGGGAGGTAGGGGGGTGGAAGGTTAAGGATTGGTGAGGGGTGGTACGAAAGGCATATGGATCTAGGAGATCCCGGGTTGTAAGGGGGGGTAGATGAGGGAGGAGGAAATGGTTGGGTGAAGGAGTTCTTTCTTTTGCAGATTAGTGTAGCTTATAAGAGGGTTATCTCAGCTGATTCAATCACGAGTTTTCATCAGCCCAGGTATGGTGTGGTCTGGATTCTTCTTCCTGGTCTGTAAGGAAAGCCTCAGCGTCCAAATGAGATGTGAAGTCCTTATATGAGTTATCTTTAAATATGCGAAGTCTCGCCGGATACAGCATGGCGAATTTTATTCCATCTCTAATTAGTTTTGCACATGTGGGGGCGAAGTCTCTGCGTGCCTTGGACAATTCGGCCGAAAAGTCCTGAAAGATCAGGATTTTATGATTCTGCCAAGAAATGTCCCTTTGTTTTCTTGATGCCGTCCATATTAGTTCCTTATGCAGGAAATTCAAAGGTTTAAATATGACTGCCCGCGGTTTGGCGCCATCTTGTGGTCTAAGCGAGCCTAATCTGTGGGCTCTTTCTATTATGAGATCCTCACATCTATCAGCGATTTTTAAAAGATCAGGAAGTGTCACTCTTATGAAGTCAAAGAGTTCCTGACCGTGTAATGATTCAGGTAGGCCTATGATGCGCAAGTTGCACCTACGCGAGCGGTTCTCCAAATCTTGGACTTTATTGTGTAGATAGGCTATTTCTTTCTGGGATTACCTTGCTGCATCTTTCAGCTCCGCTATATCATTAAAGTTCTCTGCAGCAGTCTGTTCTGTCACTTGTATTCTGTGCTGTAATTGTGTGATCTGCCCACTGATATCTGCTGTGACTTCTTTTAGTAAGGGGCCTATGGCAGCCCTTATGGCAGCCACCATATCCCCATATGTCACTGGGGCTGTTAGCGGGGGCAGCGGGGTGTCAGGTGCGCTGTACTCACTGTCCTGGTTAGGTTTGTCAGCGATCGGTGAGCCTGGATTGCTCCCACTTGTAGTCTCCTTCTGTTTGGAGAGCGGGGAGGCTGGGGGAGCCGTCCGAGTCCCGGCGTCCGGCGCCATCTTGGATCCCGGGAGCGGCCTTTCCCTGTCCCTCCTCGGCCGATTTGCGGTGCTGGGCATCGGGGTAAGGTGGCGTTTCATACGCCTGGATGTTCAGGGAGGTAGTGGAGGGTGGCGGGCGGCTTTTTTTCCGGGTCAGAGCCGCGATAATTGCGGCGTGGTGTGCCCGGGCGGAGGAGCTCCTGTCTCCCACTACCACTGCATGTGGGGGCGGAACCGGAAGTCCAGTGCTGAAGCATTTAATCATAAGCAGAGCTTGTGCCCAGGTATATATTTAAGTACACCCATCAATCTAATGAACACCCAGTCTACAGTTATTGGTTTTATGAACAATGTGGGACAAACATTCATATACTACAAACAGTGAGGGTTATTCTGGTTCACTCGCAAAGGCACAATCACTCTCTAATAGACAATACCATATGCACTGCAGGTGGGGCTGATGTAACATGTGCAGAGAGAGTGCCGAGCATAGATACGCGGGACACTGGTACAGTGTCCATATAGATGTACATCGACAAATACACCAAAAACATGAAAAAACTCGTCGGCCATTTTCATTTTGACTAATGTCTGTGTCAACCTTTTTGTCCTTGTTGACATTTTTAAGGTGTTGACCTATGGCCTGTCGACCAATAGTGGTCGACCTATTGAGTGTGAACATAAATTAGGTCAACCCTATGACCCACACCCCCCTCTAGCGCCACCACCAATGTACATTTTCTATTTACTACATACCTGAGACACCCTAGGGGTATTATCTTGGTGCGCTATATTCAACATTGATTAAGACATTGGCAATCTGATCATATATACACCTTTAGACAAGTTCTATTTTGGATTTATTATGAGCATGCAGCATTCCTGGCTCATTGAATGTGTATTACAAATAGTGTCATTTTCATTGCCTGCATCATTATGTTGGTTTTGTTTCCCAATTATATTATTTATGTCAGCTACGGGATGCGGTTAATTTCCCGGCGGTCGGGATCCCGGCGGTCGGAATCCCGACACCGGAATCCCGACCGCGGAAATCCCGAAACTTTCTCCCTCCGTGGGTGTCCACGACACCCATAGAGGGAGAATATAATAGCGTGCCGAGCGTAGCGAGGCACCGGGCCCGCTGCGTGGCGAGGATTGTCGGGATTTCGGCGGTCGGGATTCCGGTGTCGGGATTCTGAACGCCGGGATCCCGACCGCCGGGAAATCGTATCGGACCCGTCAGCTACATCTACTTTCTAAATGTCAAACCATAACAATAAGAAGTTTATTTTAAAAAATTTGTAAATTAGATGAGATGACCGTTGACCCTGGTTGTTAGGTCATCTTCAGCAACTGAACTTCATTTTAACTGGTCTTTTATAAGAAAATAAAATAATCCTTTCAGCCTTTCAAACTATGAGGGCTTTGGCCTCCAAATCCATTTTACATAACAGGCGTTAATTTGGCATTTTCTAGATGAAGAACAAACAATTATTACTGTTCACTTGTCATATCTCCTTGATGTTTGTTGTGATTGGGGAACAGATGCCAAACGCATGAAGGGATTGGACAATAAAACTTGCTGATAAACAAAGCTGATTTTGCTGATATTAAAGTCTTAACATCCTCATCGGCCTAATTGTAATTGCAGAAAAAAATGATTGTACAATTTATGTATTACCGTTCTCCTACACATAATTGCAGCAATTATCTGCTTAAATACACACTTGATTGCATTTCATTTCTTTGGATTACTTTGTATTTTGCTTGTTACCTTTATTTTCATTGATATTATAATAAAAGTCAAGTTTTATCCTAACCAACATTGCTACACGTGTTCCCCAAATGGAGTCCATTCTGTATCCTTTGCCTCATGAGAGTATATTTACTAAAGGTTGAATTTCATCAATTAATATTATTATCAATTTTAAGTGATACAAATCAATCAAAATCGATATCATGTTTTCAGGGCTAAAACACACATTTACTACATTTAAAAATGTAATATTAAAAAAATAATTTGTTACTAAATGTGTGCTTTAGCATCTGATACACAAGATTACCGCAGCTTTCAATGTAATTACGAAATGGAAACTATATGATTTAAATATTCCATGAATCCAAACTCCCCTCTGACTAAATGGTTGCTTTGGTCTACCTACTATGAGGCCCATTTAGTGTCATACCCCTCCTGACCTGTTTGAGACTGTTTTTCCTATTATCATGTATTTTATTCTCTGTTGGCAGAGCAACGGGACTTTGACCTATGGCTTAGCCACTATTAATTAAATCTCTGCTAACTTAGAAATTTCTCTAATGTGCATGCTCTTCTTCTTTTTTTTTGTTCCAATTTATGTTAAACTACTCTATAGTTTTTGACTATGCAAGACTATGATGAAGTTTTCCATACCCCCACCCTACGTCCCTTTAGACTGTTCTTCTATCCGCTCTTTACCCTTTGTCTTTTTTTCCTTTTCACTCTTCCGTCTCTCTCGTTTTGTTTACTTCACCAATGATGTACAGATGGAGCGGGTCACTTCTTTGCAGGGGATGGCGATGGCGATGCCAGCCGCCATCCCCCGCCACCCGCCATCTGTATCTGCGCAAGGGGACGCGCGCGCACGAGATGCACGTGCGTCCCCTTCTGACGGCTTCCCCCGGGTCCCCGCCAGCTTGTCGGCGGTCACCCGGGGTCCCCACTGACTCCCCGCACCCCCCCTAACCCTGTCCGTCTCCCTGAATCAGAGACGGACAGGTCCCCGTTGCCCCGCCGCACGGAAACTGAGATGCGCGTGTCAGATGGAGAGCCAGGCTGCTGGCGGATCGCCAGCGGTCATGTTCTGGTGATTCGCCAGCAAAAGGGAGCCCGGCTCCATCTGTATGTGCTTTATGTTAAATGCAGAATTGATCTCCCATGTATTAATGTTTTTATGTATTTACAACTCTCTGCATGTGTTCTACTGTAAAATGTACCTAATAAAAATACCTAAGATAAAAAGAAATGATAAAAATCTTTTTTTTATTTTTATTAAATATACCCTCTGATATGATAACATACATTAATGCAGGGGTTAACGTGATGGGGTATGGGGTGGAACTTCTAATGGTGAGGTGGAATATTTTAACCTCTACATTGGTCCTGCGCAGCAGAGCCAGATTAAGGTCTAAATGGGCCTGGATCTGAAAATGATCAAGGGCCTATTATGCGCAATAATAGCGGTTGTGGCCAGCACCTAATAATGCGGGTGGCGTGACCAGTGTTCTGTTTGGGTGGTCTGCTCATGGGTGTGTCTGTATTTGTGTAAATACTTTCAACTAATTATACATGCCTGTAAAAGGCAGGGGGCTGGCATAGGAAAAATGCCCTCCAAAGGTGCACCCGCAGGATGCCGATGGTCTAAGATACTTGCATGGTGAGGCGGCACTCCAGTCATAAAAAAAATACTGAAAGCCCAAACTTGGTTGACAACATTCCTGCACCTTTTTGTGGTCACCTAAGTTTACCACACCATATACCCCTTTTACAAATCATGCAACACAATAGTAACCCCCTTATACTTTACTTGCCTCTTACACATTATGCCACATGGAATGAGCCAAAATTCACACCGATTGAGCAAAAATTCACACTAGGGCACACAGATTCAGTCGAAATTCATGTTATGCCACACAGATTAAGGCAAAATTCACATTTTGCCACATGGATTGAGCCAAAATACACACTATAGAATGCATGTCAAAACAGTGGCCCTCCAGCTGTTGTGAAACTACACATCCCAGCATGCCTTGACATAGTTTTAGCATTCCCTAATAGCAAAACTGTGGCAATGCATGATGGGACTTGTAGTTTCACAACAGCTGGAGGGCCATAGTTTGGACATGCCTGCACCATACCAAACAGATTGAGCAAAAATGCACAATATGCTTCATTAATAGGGGCATTGCGTGCCTAAGGCACGCATTAAAAATTTACACCATAAAGTCTTCCTGAACTCACCAGACATCAGAACAAACTACTCCGTCACATTGCCTCGGCTATGACTTGCCAGGTGGCAGCCGACTGGAAAAAGCCCACTCCAGCCCCCATGCAGGCCATAATTTCTCGTATATGGTACATATACAAAATGGATTATATGATAGCGGTTTTACGCCACTCTCTCAAAACCTTTCACAAGATCTGGTCACCATGGCTAGACTCGCAGAACTCCCCCCTCCATTTGACTTTTAATAGTGGAGGCCCCTCCTCCCCCCTACCCTTTCCCCAAGTTCCTCTCCCCCCTCCCCCACCTCTAGTTACCTCTAACTCTTTTCCTTCTCCTCATCTTTCTTTCCTTCTTCCCCCCTTCTTTCCCTGCCTTCATATAATAAACTCTGGTCTTTCTTCCTCAATAGGCTTCCCCCTCGGGCAGTCTGCCACCCTGCCCGGAAGGGGTTCTCCTCTCTCTCTACCTCATATCTCTTTCTAATTGAAAATGTCTGGAGCCTATTTGTACTGTAACAAGATCTGGTTCTCCTCTTTTTTCCGTTTTATTTCTGCCTCATGTTGTTGTATATGAACCAACATGTATGTCTAAATGTTCCAACCAATAAAGAGTGTTTAAAAAAAAAAATTACACCATAATGCCCATTACATTTTAAGCAACACACCATAATCTCCATTACATATTATGCCAAACACCATAATGCCTATTAAAAATGATGCTACATAAGTGTTGCTTATCTACATGTTCATTGCCAGTGGTTCCATGCTCATTGCCAGGGGTTCCATGCTCGTTGCCATGTGTGATTACATGCTCATTGCCAAGGGGTAACATACTCGCGGTTACTGGGTACAGCCGCCGCCGGGCAGAAATGACAGCCATTGACAGCCAGGCAGAGAGCAGGGGGCTGCCCGGCTGTATTCAGAGCACTGCATGTCCCAGCTATTTGAAATAACACCCCTTTTACACCAGAAAATGCATGGACTTACCCGGAATATGGTCCCAGGATCATGTAGGGACATTCCTAGACTGGCCACTTTTACACCGGCCTAGTCCCTGCCTTTTCTTGTGTGAGGGGGAGAGAAAACCACCATCAACCCCCTTTAAACTACCAGCTATATCTATACATGTGTCCTCAAATAACATGAACAGCCATGAAATTAAATAAAAAAAAAAAAAATTGGTTTACGCACAATATCTCTAGAACCAATGAACCCATATGGACCAGGTATCAGATTGAAGGCCCAGCTATTTGGGTTTGACTGAGATCAACCTAGAGCTTCTATGATGCCAGAGGGGAAACTGGCAGCCGTTGGAACCGGGTGGAGGTCAGAATTAGCGGGTCCCATGTTATGCTATGGGGAAAACGTTCCTGGTTTGCCTGGAGGTATCCCCGGTTTCCAGGGGGCTATTGATGCAGGGCTGGGCTCGTTGGAAAGCCCTGGCCCTCAACTACAAAATGTGCCTATTTGGAGAGTGGGCCTGGAGCTGTAGCTCCATCAGGCCCATTGTTAATCCGGCCCTGCTGCGCAGTAATTCTCACATAGAAGTATTCTAGTTTGCAGGGGGGCGCCAGAAACCCTATCTCTGGCACTGTCTCTGCCTATTGGGGGAGGGGAGGGGGGGTTAATTTTGGTGGTATAGAGAAATAGTTTTATATTACATTAATGCATGACCACTTTTAGCCCTGCATTAATGTAATATAAAACTATTATCCAAGAAAAAGTTTAGGAAAAGTCAATGTTGGAAATGCAAAACCATATTGCACTACAGGTGGGGCAATTGTAACATGTGCAGAGAATTTTAGATTTAGGTGAGGTGGGTTCAAACTGCAGTATAAATTACAGTGTACTGTACTTTGCACAGAAAATACATAACCCACTCAAATTTAAATCTATCTTCACATTTGCCCCACCTATAGTATATTTAATAAAAAGTATATTTTTATCATTTCTAATCGATGAAACAATCTCAGTTGATTTTGTGGTACTTGTTTCCTAGCACGGCCACAATCGGGATCGGTCGCGGCTCTTATTTAGTGCACTTTAAGGGCCGCGATCACCCCCGACGGACGCGATTCTCTTGATTTTTGCTAATCCTGTGTATCGTGTACCATGCTTCAATTACCGCGACACGACCGACGCGATAATTGAAGATTTTCCTGAAATCGGGTGGATTACCAGATATCGGTCCCATCGGGAACACTAAATGACAGGATTTATTGTCCCCGACGCGACCGACGCGATAATTGAAGCATTCACCGATATCGGGGGTTTTAACATATATCGGTCCCATCGTGAGCACTAAATGTCAGTATTCAATGCCCCCGACGCGACCGACGCGATTTTTTTATCAAAAGCAGCCATTTTATGGTTGTACATGGCTGCTTACAAAACAACCCCACATTTACACCCACATGTACAAGTTGCACCCTATTTTTAATGCGGGGTACACACCAGGGTCGTCAGTGTCTGGTCCAACGCGCTCACGATGACGCGGGAGGGCACGACCCGCTCACGATGTGCACCGTGAGCGGGTCCGATCCGCTCAATAACGACCGACCGACCCGCGGGACCGCGCATCGGATCGGAATCGTTCCACACCAGGTCAGAAAAGGGCCCAATCAACACACAATCTACATCCAATTGATCGGAATTGGATCTAGATTGTGCTGATCGGGCCCTAGTCGTCCTGGTGTGTACCCAGCATTACTCCACCTCAACTATCGGTCCCATCGGGAGCACTGAATGTCACTATTCAATGCCCCTGACATGAGCTACGACATTTTTTTTATCAAAAGCAGCCATTTTATGGTTTTACATGGCTGCTTCCAATTGAACCCCACATTTACACCCACAATTACAGTTTACACCCAATTTATAACTAAACCTGAACTATCGCTCCCATCGGGAGCACTGAATGTCTGTATTCAATACCCCTGACGCGAGCGATTAAATGTGTTTTATTGCAAACACCCATTTACAATTTACACACTATTTCAAACTACACCTGAACTATCGTTCCCATCGGGAGCACTGAATGTCATTATTCAATGGCCCTGATGCGAGCGACGCAAATTTAAACACACATTTACACCCGAAATAATAAATAACACGACACATGATAATATATTTCAACACTTTTATTGAAAAGTTATTTTTTTTACCTTTCTTTTTTTTAAACGTATTTCAAAATTTATTATTTTTTTCCTTTTTTTTTTTTTTAATGAAACATATTTTATTACATTACATAGAAAACAATCAATAAATACAAATATTATGTTTTTTGTCTTTTATTTTTTTTATTTTTTTTTCTTTTTTTAATTTTTTTTTTTTTAACAATTTAAATGTCATTTTTAAAATATTTTTTGACATTTTTCTTTAGGTTCATTTTTTTTTATTTTTAAACAATACGAATGTCGACACACAAAATACAAAATCTCAATAAATACAAATATTATGTTTTTTGTCTTTTTTTTTTTTGTTTTTTTTTTTCTTTTTTTAATTTTTAATTTTTTAACAATTTAAATATCATGTCGACACACAAAATACAAAATCAGAAGAAGTTGATCGATCAGTACAAAGAGAATAGATGCCTGGCTATCACAACCAGGCAAATTGAAATGAGGCGTGGGAAGATCACGGCACACTCCAAAACAGTGCCCACTAATGCAAACAATCACATGAATCCGAAAGAAGTTACAAATATGCAGAACAGTGGTTAGTGAAGGAGCAAAACTAGTACAGCCATCGCAAAATTCAGGAAGACCGCACTGCAACGTTCACCAACCAAAATTGTAGTACATGACTAAAAACTCATTATTGTAGAGTACTCAGAAAGGAAGAGAAACAAGAACATTGCTGCCAAATTATAAATTAAAAGTCAAATTAGCCGAATTAGCCGAATTAATAATTTGAATAACGCTCTTCGCCTGGGGTGGAGGGCTGCACATTCCGCAATGCGGAGTACACAGCACCAGGCAAAGTCGAGGGATCAGTGGGAGGTGGCATAGGGGGTCCCGGCGCATAGTAAGGGGCAGGCGGAGGAGCAACCGGCGCACTGAACATGGGGGGGTGATGTGGGTGTGGGCGTGGTGGCTGTCTGTGCGCATTGCGGCATGACGTTCCGTTGCAGTCAGCACAGATATCATCCTCTGCTGCCTGCAACATCAGGCCATACAGCACACGCTTAAAGTGGTGTTGCGTTGATCCCTTCCACTTTCGCATTTCTGCGCACACATGATTCGTGAACATTTTGCAGTCATCTGAGGGATTGTTTACTGCTTCCTCCTTGTATGGGCAGCAATATTCCTGGCCGGTAGCAGCAGGTCTTGTCGCACGTCTCCTTCTACGCCTCCTGGGGGGAGCTGATGAGGTGCTCGCCACCGCAGGAGGCGCCACCTCCGACAACGACTCACCCTGCTGCGACGACTCAGAGGGAACTACTACGTCAGCACTCTCCTGTGCAGTGGATGAAGAGTCTTCATCCGTAGCAGTTCCCTCTGCTTCCCTCCTTCCTTGCTCCTCCACAATAAAGAGCATACGGTCGTAGTACCACAACTTTGGCTGGTACACATCTGCAGGGTCAGTTCCTGAAGACCGCGACTGCTGGACCCGATTGTGCTCCTTCACCAGCACTGTCCGCATATTAGTGAACTTCTTTCGGACCCACGTGACGTCTGCATTAGGGACACGTCTCAAAGCGTAGGCCGAGATCTTCCCAAAGGCCTCATTCCTCTTTGCCTGGTTGTGAAAATCCATGTGATCTTTTCGCCACAGACATCTATTCTCTTTGTAGAGATCGATCAACTTCTTCATGACGTTTCTATCAACCTCACGGGCCATTCTGTAAAAAAAAAAAAAAAAATTAGGTTTACACTATTAAAATGAACGCACTGCACTGTTATTCATTAACACACTACAAAAAAAAAAAAAACATTTACCTCAGTCAGTAGCAGGTGTAAAAAAAAAAAAGAGTTTTAAACTAATTCCCTTAAACGGCCAAAAAAACACAATCAAACTGAAATACAATCCGCAAAAAAAAAAAATTTTATCTGAGATATTGATAGCATATGATATAATAAATGCAATTTACACCACATTTGACAACAGAAGTAATTATATATTTGTGTCCCTCCACTATACACACGCACCCAAAGCGTTGCAAGCGCAGCGAGCCCCGCGAGGGGACGCGGATACCTTCACAGGTAAGCGCGTCCCCTGGCGGGCTTCACAGGTGTCCACATCACCACGGACACCTGTGAAGCCCGCCAGGGGACGCGCTTACCTGTGAAGGTATCCGCGTCCCCTCGCGGGGCTCGCTGCGCTCGCCACGCTTCGGGCTCGGTGGCTCGCTGCGCTCGCCACACTATTATATTCTCAACTCCACGCCGACGTGGATAGTAGGGCATGAAAAGGTCGGAGGACGCGTACCGCCGCCCCTCGCGGGGCTCGCTGCGCTCGCCACGCTTCGGGTTCACGTGGATAGTGGGGGTGGTACACTGTGAAAAAAAGTCATTTTAGGTACATTAACAAATTTATTAGAAGCACAATTTAAGCACAACTTACATTATTCTGTTCAAAGGTAGAATTGCCTTCCAAAATATTCAAAATATCTTGTCGGTCAAATTCACCGATAACCGCAACTGCAATTCCACAAAACAGATAAAAAAAACATCAATAATCAAAATGGAATGACATTCAAATCCACCCCCACTATCCACGTGAACCCGAAGCGTGGCGAGCGCAGCGAGCCCCGCGAGGGGCGGCGGTACGCGTCCTCCGACCTTTTCATGCCCTACTATCCACGTCGGCGTGGAGTTGAGAATATAATAGTGTGGCGAGCGCAGCGAGCCACCGAGCCCGAAGCGTGGCGAGCGCAGCGAGCCCCGCGAGGGGACGCGGATACCTTCACAGGTAAGCGCGTCCCCTGGCGGGCTTCACAGGTGTCCACATCACCACGGACACCTGTGAAGGCCGCGACAGGACGCGCTTACCTGTGAAGGTATCCGCGTCCCCTCGCGGGGCTCGCTGCGCTCGCCACGCTTCGGGCTCGGTGGCTCGCTGCGCTCGCCACACTATTATATTCTCAACTCCACGCCGACGTGGATAGTAGGGCATGAAAAGGTCGGAGGACGCGTACCGCCGCCCCTCGCGGGGCTCGCTGCGCTCGCCACGCTTCGGGTTCACGTGGATAGTGGGGGTGGTACACTGTGAAAAAAAGTCATTTTAGGTACATTAACAAATTTATTAGAAGCACAATTTAAGCACAACTTACATTATTCTGTTCAAAGGTAGAATTGCCTTCCAAAATATTCAAAATATCTTGTCGGTCAAATTCACCGATAACCGCAACTGCAATTCCACAAAACAGATAAAAAAAACATCAATAATCAAAATGGAATGACATTCAAATCCACCCCCACTATCCACGTGAACCCGAAGCGTGGCGAGCGCAGCGAGCCCCGCGAGGGGCGGCGGTACGCGTCCTCCGACCTTTTCATGCCCTACTATCCACGTCGGCGTGGAGTTGAGAATATAATAGTGTGGCGAGCGCAGCGAGCCACCGAGCCCGAAGCGTGGCGAGCGCAGCGAGCCCCGCGAGGGGACGCGGATACCTTCACAGGTAAGCGCGTCCCCTGGCGGGCTTCACAGGTGTCCACATCACCACGGACACCTGTGAAGGCCGCGACAGGACGCGCTTACCTGTGAAGGTATCCGCGTCCCCTCGCGGGGCTCGCTGCGCTCGCCACGCTTCGGGCTCGGTGGCTCGCTGCGCTCGCCACACTATTATATTCTCAACTCCACGCCGACGTGGATAGTAGGGCATGAAAAGGTCGGAGGACGCGTACCGCCGCCCCTCGCGGGGCTCGCTGCGCTCGCCACGCTTCGGGTTCACGTGGATAGTGGGGGTGGTACACTGTGAAAAAAAGTCATTTTAGGTACATTAACAAATTTATTAGAAGCACAATTTAAGCACAACTTACATTATTCTGTTCAAAGGTAGAATTGCCTTCCAAAATATTCAAACTATCTTGTCGGTCAAATTCACCAATAACCGCAACTGCAATTCCACAAAACAGATAAAAAAAACATCAATAATCAAAATGGAATGACATTCAAATCCACCCCCACTATCCACGTGAACCCGAAGCGTGGCGAGTGCAGCGAGCCCCGCGAGGGGCGGCGGTACGCGTCCTCCGACCTTTTCATGCCCTACTATCCACGTCGGCGTGGAGTTGAGAATATAATAGTGTGGCGAGCGCAGCGAGCCACCGAGCCCGAAGCGTGGCGAGCGCAGCGAGCCCCGCGAGGGGACGCGGAAACCTTCACAGGTAAGCGCGTCCCCTGGCGGGCTTCACAGGTGTCCACATCACGACGGACACCTGTGAAGCCCGCGAGAGGACGCGCTTACCTGTGAAGGTATCCGCGTCCCCTCGCGGGGCTCGCTGCGCTCGCCACGCTTCGGGCTCGGTGGCTCGCTGCGCTCGCCACACTATTATATTCTCAACTCCACGCCGACGTGGATAGTAGGGCATGAAAAGGTCGGAGGACGCGTACCGCCGCCGCTCGCCACGCTTCGGGTTCACGTGGATAGTGGGGCTGGTGTTAACAATTGTGGGGGCCATTTCACACTTCAATTACCAACCACTTTACATGCAAATTACTATAAAGTAGACACAGCATACTGCCTGCTGCACCATTTCAATAACAAGCACAACACACCTCAAACTGCTCTATTTAACAAATATGTACCAAGAAATCATTACAGTCTATGTCACCATGCATTACTATCAGAAACAACAGACTATTTTGTATGTATTATAACACACAGTACATCATTTCCAGGCACATATTCTCTGCACATAAACCTGTGTTATCCATATTATCATTATTTCCTTGACACTAAAGTCATACACTTCATTAACTACTGCACATAAACACTTTATAGCTATTTAGATAAGCACTACCCCTTGAACATAAGCATTATCCACTCTATACAGCCAATGATAAACCCCTAATCCTCAAACAAATGATATATGAAGGACACATGTATAACCACAGTAAGCACCCCTACCTCTCCAAATCCCCCCCCCACCCCCACCCTTCTAACCCTGTATATATTGTTCACAAACCCAAAGGCCCACCTATGCTCAGTAAGTCTGTAAATCTACTTACTGTTTTGTGCAGGGGCAGGGAGACAGACACAGCTGCTGCGTAGTGCTCTCACTGATTAGCATCAAAATGGCTGCTGATGTCCTTCCCCAGAGTGCTTTTGGCGCGTTTTTTCCGGCAGGCAGAAAAATCGCGTCGGTCGGGCGGTGATGTTACGCTCACGACAATGCATAAGACCGACCGACGCGATATTTCTTTGTACATTGACGGTGTAGCGCGTAATACCGCGCGTAATACAGGGAGTTACTTCAAAATTGATCGGTCGCGTCGGTCGGAGCCATTGTAAAATGCTCCCGACGCGACGGACATGTTAAGAACAGTATTAAGCACTGTATAGTGCTTATACTGATCGGTCGCGTCGGTCGGAGCCATTGTAAAATGTTCCCGACGCGACGGACATGTTAAGAACAGTATTAAGCACTGTATAGTGCTTATACTGATCGGTCTTGTCGCTCGGAGCCGTTGTAAAACGGCCCCGACGCGACGGACATGTTAAGATCTTGATTAAGCACTATATAGTGCTTAATCAAGTACATGTCACGTCGGTCGGCAGCATTGAGCTGTTAAGCTCACAGTACATTGCGGCCGACGCGATATGCTTTTAAACATGTCAACATGTGTATCATGTTGACATGTCGACTAAACATGTCAACTTAAAGTTGAGCATGCTTAGTATGCTTAAAAAAAGTGGTTCTCTGTGTCCAAACCATGGTGAGGGCCCCAAGCCCCAGAAGCCTATGACAATTATAATGTTAATAACCCACACAGGCTTCTTGGGGTTTGCTGCGCTTACCACGATTTTAACTTAGTACTCCACTACACTCACCGCGCTCCAAAAATTATTTGGATAGTGGTGGTGTGACTCCATAGCATTCATCCATCACAAATCATTCACCTGAGACAAGAAACACAAGTGTTTTAAAAGCATTTTTGAAAATTTACTTTGGAATTGAAAATAGAAAAACTTCAATGGCAAACAAAACATATGACATCAGCATTAATGGGGGACACAGAAATGGGGGTAAATCTCAAGAGTCCTTGGGCAATAAAGTCAGGGCAATTAGTATGCGGGCAAAAGGATTCTCTTGTCCCAGGCTCTTCCGCCACATGAACTCCTCCAGATAGCTCTGGAGCATATGCCTGGCGGTGCCCCTGTGGCGTTTATTCCGCCACTTACATGCCCCCCACATCCGTTCAACATTCTGGGTATGTACCCCTGTTGTAGGGTCTACAAAGTTATAACGGTGATTGACCTGGGCATGTTCATATCCTGCAGCATTCAGCTGGGCTGTACTGTAGGCTCTCCAGCAGTCAGTGTACACATGAGAGCCCGGCTCCACAAACTGCAGGATAGCTTGCATGAGGGTGTTGGCGTCCCGAGTGGCAACCTTGGTGGCGAAACATTGGCCAGTTTCTCTGCATATGCCACCAAATACCCATTGCTGGGGCAGTACTCGGCCAACATTGGCTTGCCTTTTGACGAAGAGGGTCTCATCCACCTCGACAATCATGCCGGGACCTCCGATCCGGCGCTGCGGCTGCGCCATGAGGTCCAGCAGGCAGGCCTCCCTCATATACTTGTTGTACAGGACAGCCGTCTTCTTAGAGAGGGACAAATTCTTCTCGCAGTAGTCAATGCTGGTATATTCCTGCACCCAGGAAAATATGAAGCGGACCAGCGTAGCGAAAGGCAAACGACAGCCAGGAAAGAACAGTCCTGCTCTCAGACTCCTCTTCAAACGGCAGTCCCTCACGTTACAGCGCCACATGGTCTCCTTCAAATTCAGCCGCATCGGATGACCATTGTCGCATGTAGCCTCTGATGGCAGCAGATGATGGCGCTGCAGAAACGCCACTGCCTCCTCCTCACTTGTAGGCAGTGAGAACATATTCACCTCAGCCATCTCAGAGGTCTTGAAATCACCCACAGAGCACTCCACAGCAGACCAATCCACAGCTCAGGACTAACGATCAGCACGGCTCAGGGTCAGGATCAGCAGAAATCAATCGCAGAATAATCAGGATCAGCAATAATCCACTGGAACAGCAGCAATCCGCAGCACAAGGCTCACGAACAACAGCAAATAGTATTCAAAGCACAAGATCAATCAGGGAGATATCACCAGCAAAGGATCAATCAGCCAAGAAATCACCAGCAACTGAATACACGTCTCACTCCTACCGAGACAAACCCACAAAGGCAGTAGGGGAAAAAAGAACAGAAGGGGCTGTCAAAGTAAGGGGCCGGACTATCACAATAAATATTGACATTGATGCTGTAACTCAGCAGATTACAGAGGGAAGATTTCATATTGACATAGAAACACACACTCCAACACATTAAAACATATGTTACTAGGTAGATTTTATAGGGGGTCGGACTATATAGATTAATTGGGCCTATTAAAATGGGCCTAAACAGCGGGAAAATCGTTGGGCCAATGGGACAGATGAAAATCGTGTGCATCGTGAGCATTGGGGGGTTTAACTTAAACATGCGACGCGACCGACGCGATTTAATAGAGAGATCGTGAGAAAAGAAGTAAATCGGTAGTATCGCGTCGGTCGGGGGTATACAATTAAAAGGGCCACGACTCAATCAACAAGATGCCGATATGAAAACCGACGCGAAAAAAAAACATCGTGAGTACATAACTATATCGGGGGTATCTTATCGGTCGGGAGCATCGTTACCATACAAAAAAACCACCGATGCGACGCGATGCTCAAGACTCTCAAGATTGCTATCGGTGTGGCCGTGCTAGGAAACAAGTACCGATTTTGTGTATCTGTCCCACCAATTTAATTGGATTAGCATAATTTAACTGGAATATGCTACATAGCCCTTGCAAGTGCTCCTATGTGACAGTGGAATTGTGTTTCTCATTTTAAAACCTGATGGGGTCATGATGGGAGATTTTAAAACCTTTAGAAAGCTGCATTTTCCAGCTTAGAAAATATACAGATCTATCTGATGCTTGAACATAAACTTTCAATAATAAAATATAAATACCAAAGTTTATATGCAATTTGTGACTTTTATTTCTACTGTTATTGTAAACAATTGAGTAACAATGTAAAACAATTAATATTAATTATTTAAATACAATAAGCACACCGTTCACCCTGTAGAAGGCTGATCTTTACATCAGATACTAACAAGATGGAACGTCATGAGTAGAGAAAGGATTATATGCAACATAAAAAGCTTGAAATATGCATGCAAATATGAATGAAAAATACTTAAAATTTGCTTGAAAGTGTTAAAATATGCTACATTAAATAATAAAAAAAGCCATTTTTAACTTATTTATTTAAAAATCAGCACACAATTAGTTGCAAATAAACCTCAAAAATAGGCCCACAGCCTCTGCAGATGTCTAGTGCTGTACACAGTGGCCCTTATTCAGATCTGATCGCAGAACAAATTTGTTCTCAAAATGGGCAAAACTAGGTGCACTGCAGGTGGGGCAGATGTAACATGTGCAGAGAGAGTTAAATTTGGGTGGGTTATTTTGTTTCTGTCCAAGGTAAATACTGGCTGCATTATTTTTACTTTGCAATTTACATTTCAGTTTCAACACACACCACCCAAATTTAACTCTCTCTGCACATGTTACATCTGCCCCACCTGCAGTGCACATGGTTTTGCCCATTTTGAGAACAAAGGTGTACTGTGATCAGATCTGAATAAGGGCCATTATTTTTTCCCTCCTTGCATCAACTACACGGACCATCATCTCCAGCGCTGATGGATAAAATGTCAGCATAGCGTGTGAGGGCGACGCAGTGGAAGGCTTCCTCCCTGCGCCGCATACTCACTGTGACACGGCATTTCCTCAGCGCCGTGTGATGTCACAACCCTTCCGCCTGCCTCCTCTGCTGCAGAAGTCTGACTCTTGGTGTAAAGTCCCAGGCCAGGGGCAGGCAAAGGTTTAGGAGCTTCGTAATGGCATCCGCCCCGACTGACTTTTATCAAAATGGATTGGCAGACTAGAGCAGTGTTAGACATAGTGTACATCCAAGGTTCCCCACACTGCGCACATATTGCCCCAGCCTGCACACTCTACCACTACCTGGCCAGCAGCAGCAGGGCAAAGCAGTGCTGTGACTCGCGGGTGGGAAGAGGACAGGGCCTAAAATATGCACCATCACTAGATTTTAGGTAAAATATGCAATAACCAGTGAGAATGGGCAAAATATGCAAATGTATATAATCCTGTCTCTAGTAATGAGACACTGACTAGTTATGTTTATAGGTGTTTGTGTGCCGGGTTGCAACAAATAACAGATAAACAATCTAAGATACCGTATTTTCCGGACCATAAGATGCACTTTTTCTCCCACAAAATGTGGGAGAAAAACTATGTGCGTCTTATGGATCGAATGTGGAGCAGACAGCTAGAGTGAATAAGATAATATGTCCGAGTGCCCGGCCAGATATATGCAGTAGGGCGGAGTGAAAAAACTGAAATTGAGAAATTCAAAATCGGCTAGTGTGGGAAAGTTGTGACTTGACCTGAATAAGAAACGTGCAAAAGCATTTTGATCTGAGTCAACATCTTCTGTTCTGGCAAGAGGCCTAAAGTTTCACTTTTTAGGTGAAAATGACGAAACCTATGAAGATGCTCCGATCTAGTTATAATTATGTCAGGATGTCTTAGAGTGGTTCATTAATATACTTTAGCATAGTAAAAAACAGTACGAGCTTGTCCTAGTGCAAAGTGAATGACTGGCGGGAGAAAAAATCCCTAATAATTGACCCATTTTCATGGTCACAATTGTGAATCTTGTGTGTTTTCTCCTGAACGTGTTTATAATAGAAGAAGCACAAATACTCTAAATGGAATTTCAGTGACACTGTGGGAAATATAACACTGCATAATAGCCCTTAATCAGACCTGATCACAGTACAAATTTGTTTTCAAAATGGGCAAAACAAATGCTGCATTGCAGGTGGGGCAGATGAAACGTGCGGAGAGAGTTAAATTTGGGTGGGTTGAAACTGAAATCTAAATTGCAGTGTAAAAATAATGCAGCAGGTATTTACCCTGCACAGAAACAAAATAACGCATCACAAATCTAAAGGTGGCCATACATCTACAGAGCGATTGTCAGATCTGGCTGGTTGGAACAAATACCTGGTAATATCTGAATGACAGTTTTTGGCAGTTTTCCAGCATTTCAAAGCAAAGTATCAGCATTTCAAAGCATCCATTACCAGTATTTTGTTCCAAACAGACAGATCGGACAATAAATCTGTAGATGTATGGCCACATTAACTCCCTCTGCACATGTTACATCTGCCCCACCGGCAGCTGCATTACAGCATATAATTTTGCCAAAGATAAGCCAATATATTAACAGTTAAATACATTAAAGTGCATTATGCTGTAATAAGTATTGCTGATCAATCCTGCCTAGCAGGGCCGTCTTTTTGTATGGGCTTAATGGGCACTTGCCCAGGGGCCCCAGACATATAAGGGCTCTATCTGGATAGCTGAGGATCCCCTTTTTCCAGGGATACCAGAATTTTGAAAATCGGCCCTGGGGAACTGCAGATATCCAACTTCAAAGCAGCAGTCCACATCCGACCTGTTAATTACAATTTCCAGTCATATTTCTCAGGTTCTCTCTGACACTAGCGGCTTGTCTCTATTATGCCCAGAACCAGAGATATCAGCCTTCAAGCAGCCGGTCCCTGCTCCAGCTCCAAATGTCTGGTGTAGTTTTATATTTTTGTCAATGGATTGCTCTGGCTCCTGATCTCTGATCCCCAAGACCCCAGCACCTCTTGAAAGTTGTGACTCTAGGTCTTTATACTAGGCTAAGAAATCTATTTCCAGATCATGGCGATATCTGCAGTCAAACAAGCTGCCCTTCCACCGGAAAATGACGAATCCCACTCCATTATCCAACCGTCCCCTGTGTATAAAACACCCCCTACCTCCCTGGAAGTCATTTACAAGGGACCCTTCATACGGGTGCCGGATGGGTTCCCGACAGTCATTTACCCGACGTCGTCATCCCGACTGTCAAAACGCCGGCAGCCGGGTGACCGACGGCCACCCGCTATTTTCCCTCGTGGGGGTCCACGAGGGAAAATAGAGATGGGGTCCACGAGAATAGAGCGAGCCACCGCAGCGTGGCGAGCGCAGCGAGCCCGCAAGGGGCTTTTTGGCACTCGCCATGCTGTCTGACTCCGGGCAGTCGGGATCCCAACGTCGGGATAATGACTGTCGGGATCCCGACTGTCGGAGTCCCATACCACACCCCTTCATACAGCTCAGTGCCCCCTTCCACCTGTTAGTGTTCACCCTCCCACCACTTGTGCAGTAAAGGAGTAATTAGCAGAATTTACTGCTCCAGGTCCTACATGTTGAATGGAAGATAGAGCACCCCCTGCCACCCGTGGGACATCAAAGCTGCTGCTGATACCACCCCCCACCCCTAGGAGGGGAGAATTGGTAAGGGCCCCAGTGCATTGCTTTGCCCAGGTGCCCACACTGCTGTTAAGATGGCCCTGCTGCCTAGAAATGAACACAGTGATTGGCATATATGTACTGCTGGACACCACTCATAGAATGATTAACCTGTTATTTTTTGAATCAATGTTCTTGTTTTTTTTCCCCTAAACATTAGATGTATTTGTTTATTTATTTATTTATTTATTTACAGTTTCTTATATAGCTCAGCAGATTCCTTTACGCTTTACAATAGTAGACAGTGATAAAACAAACTGGGTAATGACAGACAGACTTGGGGGTTAGAGGGCCCTGCTGCAAGCTTACAATTTATTACATCATAATACACTTCAACGTATTTAACAGTTAATATATTGGCTTATCTTTAGCATAATTATATGCTGTAATGCAGCCCAATCATGTTCCCAGTATAGGGGATGCAACAATAAACAGAAGTGATATGTAAAATGATACATTAGACAGTTCACACTGTTACTTGTAAAACTTATTGTAACAGTTACTGTTTTTCAATAACAGACTGCAACAGTTATTTCTTATTTATATACACAGGATTGTCTATCTTTGTATATGCACTGCAAAGAGAGCAGCATAAATCCAATTTCATGCATTTCAGTGACACTGTGTGAAATATAACACTGCATAATGGCCCTTAATCAGACCTGATCGCAGTACAAATTTGTTCTCAAAATGGGCAAAAAAATGCTGGACTGCAGGTGGGGCAGATGTAACATGTGCAGAGAGATTTAAGGTGGTCATACATCTACAGATTTATTGTCCGATCTGTCTGGTTGGAACAAAATCCTGGTAAAATATGAGAGCAAATGACAGTTGACCATTTGCTTTGAAATGCTGAAAAACTGTCATTCAGATATTACCAGGTGTTTGTTCCAACCGGCCCAAATCTGACAATCGATCTGTAGATGTATGGCCACCTTTAGATTTGTGTGAGTTATTTTGTTTCTGTGCAAGGTAAATACCGGCTGCATTATTTTTACACTGTAATTTAGATTTCAGTTTCAACACACCCCACCCAAATTTAACTCTCTCAGCACTTTACATCTGCCCCACCTGCAATGCAGCATTTGTTTTGCCCATTTTGAGAACAAATTTGTACTGGGATCAGCTCTGATTAAGGGCTATTATGCAGTGTTATATTTCACACAGTGTCACCGAAATTCCATTTAGAGTATTTGTGCTTCTTCTATTATAAACACGTTCAGGAGAAAACACACAATATTCACAATTGTGACCATGAAAATGGGTCAATTATTAGGGATTTTTTCTCCCACCAAAGTCATTCACTTTGCACTAGGACAATCTCATACTCTCTTTTACTATGCTAAAGTATATTAATGAACCACTCTAAGACATCCTGACATAATTTTAACTAGATTGGAGCATCTTCATAGTTTTCGTCATTTTCACCAAAAAAGTGAAGCTTCAGGCCTCTTGCCAGAACAGAAGATGTTGACTCAGATCAAAATGCTTTTGCACGTTTCTTATTCAAGTCAAGTCACAACTTTTCCACACTAGCCGATTTTGAATTTCTCAATTTCAGTTTTTTCACTCCGCCCTAATATGCAGCCTGGCAGGAAGCTGGAAGAGAGCTGGGAGGAGAGGCAGTACTGGAGGCCGTTTGCCTGATATGCGGCTGTCGTGAGCGTCCACCCGTCTCTCCGGTAACAGTAGACGTTGTCAGTGCCGGGGAGTGGGGCGGAGGATGATGGGGAGAGGGGAGTTACCTGGATGTGCGTGTTGTTGTTTACATGTCGACAGTCAGGCGTACACTGAAGTAAGGGGGCTTCAGCCGTCACTGGGGACCGGTGTCCCTGCTTTCAGTTCGCTGAACAGCCTGTCGGCATATGAGCTGGTTGTTCCAGACCTCTGCAGACACTGTGTGTATAGGAGGAGCTGCAGCAGCAGCAGCAGCAGCCACACAGTTGCTGCATGTGGTTATTGTAAGGGCTTCTCATCTCATGAATCTCTGTATAATACCACACTTGCTGTAAAACCACTGTCTGCTATTATTTTATAGTGCTATGCCAGGGCATTGGGTGGCAGCGACTGTACCTGGGCACTGTGGTTGTCTATACTGATGAATTTCTCTGTTTTCACTTAGAAGTGATAAGTGGAGTGCAGTTGTTTTTGCCTTTAATATACCCACTTTCAGTACTCAAAACCCCTACTAACTTCATGTTCGTAAAAACAGACAAGAATAATTATATTGCAATCTTCGTCTCAATTATTGCACTATTTGGTTCAGAATATTTTTTCCCCTGTTTTCCTCATCTAAAAACTACCGTAGGTGCATCTTATGGTCAGGTGCGTCTTATGGTCCGAAAAATATGGTACTTCAAATTCAAATAAACCTACGAAGTAAAAATCCTGTTACAGTACTTGTTGGTATGAAGCCTACCTTTGTGGTAAGATTTCGAAGAGTTTCATTTTTAGTCATCCAACCTTCACAGGTATTACTCTATAAGTAAAGCAAAAAAGTAACTTTGTTAGACACGGGATGTTTTGTGTGGTTTTTTTGTAATCAGTTTTTATTAAATCAGTCGTACATACATTGAGCCTTTGCCAAAAGTAGGACAATATAATAAAACATCTTAAGAGTGGTACAAAACAGAAACAGTAGTCCACTTCTCTCATAGGCCCTTATTCTGGTTGGTGCGGCCAGAGCCGCACACGGTGCTCTGGCCGCACAAACCAATCCCCGCCCACGAGACGGATCGCCACGGCCGTCCGTACACGGACGGCTGGCGATCCGCATAAAAATGGTGGGGCGTACGCCTCCACCATGGTGGGAGCTGCCCCCTGCATTCGATGGTCGTCGACCATCGAAGGCAGGGCCGCACGCCACAGCAGCTCCCGCAAGCTGAGACCACACGGACAATCGTCCGTGTGTTAGCTTGTATGGGGGCTGAGAGCTGACATCCGGCGACGTCAGCTTTCCGCCCCCATCAGTGGCGTCATACCCTCATTTGCATGCATACGCCCCGCGTTTGCATGGGAACGCCCATGAAACGCGGGGCGTATACATAGGGAAATGAGGGTATGAAGCCCCTCACGCCCCTATACGCCCCCTTTGCGGCGGACGAAATACGTCTGCGGCGAATGGGGCTGCACATGCGCAGATTGACCTCTGCGCATGTGCAGACTAAAAACATCGGCGGTACGGCCGCACGCGGGCCGTACCGCACGATGCAGAATAAGGGCCATAGTGTGTACACACGGTTCGATATGGCTTCCGATGTTGACGATATCGTCAACATCGGAAGCCATATCGCATACATATCGCATACTGATTATATGCATTGTAAGGGCTTCCTAGCCCGATGCGCGCTCCCGTTTAAGGAGAGATCGGAGGGGAGATAGAGTGGGCAGCACACTCTATCTAGCACAAATCGCAAGCATATCGCATGCATCGTATGTGCCTTGCGATATGCTTAAGATGCGATGTGCTATACGATTTCCAGGGCCCTGTCAGTCATCCTGTTGTTAAGTCAAAATCGCTTAGTCAAAATCTTAAGCAAATCTTAAGGCACATAGGAAATCGCATAGTAAATCAAATAGGAAATCGCATAGCAAATTGTATGGTAAAAAGTCAAAATCTTAAGCATATCTTAAGGCATATCTTAAGGAGTAGAGAAAAAAAATGAAAGGGAAAAGTAAAAATCGGACAAAACATCGAATCGTACATCGGATCGCACAGAACATCGAACCGTGTGTACACACTCTCAGACGTACAACAACGGAAAAACCAGCAATCGTGTAAATATTTAATAAGTAGTAATATTACATTCCCCAATCAAGTATAGCTATCTAAAACAATGTAGTACGGAAATTACCAAACAGTAAAACAAGAAAAGAAGAGAGGGTAAGAAAGACAAAGGAAGAAAAGGAGGGGAGGGGATTATGAGGAAGAAAAGTATAATTTGTAGAGATAAAGGAGTGTGGAGGCCGGGGGATCAGGAAAAAGCGAGTCAAGCAAGTACTCGTGGGGTCAGCCGCCCACCCAGAGCAGGCATCGCCCTGCGTTTTCTCAATTGTGGCTCGTGGATAGCCAAATTATTTGTGCCACCACTAATCAGCATCACACCCCTTATTGTTCATCACCAATCCCCCATCCCCGCTCCATCGCAGCAGTGTTAAGATTACTAAAGGGGGGAGGGGGCGTGTTACTTGATTACATTTTTGGGTCATCCCTGACCAATTTGGAGCTAAATAGGGGACATGGCCTCACAGGTAGGGGGTGTGATATTGTGTATAGGAGGCAAGGCCTTGTGGGGCAAATGCCCATTTTCATCGCTGTGACAGTCTGGAGATGCTGGGCTTTACCCAAACACCAGCCCTTTTGCTGTGCCAGCACCTACAGGAGCAGAGCAGACAGGTATTTTGAGCATATATATATTTTGTACTTATAAGGAGGACATGTACATATGTATTTAATGAGGATTTCAACATTTTTAAAATATGTCCCCTGATATAGTATGTAACTCCAATGCAAATAATGAGGATACCTGCTGCAGACCTCATTTATACATAAGGGGATACTATTTATGATCTGTTTTGCACAGCAGTCCCCATAGAATCTGAGGAAATAATTGCAGAAGAGAAAGAAAGAGCTGATCTTTAAAAAAATATATGTTTTTTTAATCTTAATATATAATAAAGGAAGGAAACTCCAGGGAATAGGCTGTGTAGCAATGGCCATTTAACACCATTAAAAAAAAGCACAAGGAAACCCGGAACTTACTGTCATGTATCTTGGAGTTTATAAGAAAAAAAATTGATGGGAGTGTGGGATGCAATACTGAATTAAATGTTTATAATGTTGTCATTTATTATTGTTCGACAAACACAAAAAAATATTAAAACCACTGATCCTGATAGAGCACTTTGCAAATTTACTTAATTTGTACTTTCGTACTGTACCATTTATTTTGATGCCATAATTGCTAAAAAAAACAATTCTTCTGCTTTTACAAAATAAAAATGCAATTATACCTACTCCATCTTATTTTCTGTATCTTTAATGTCTGTTTTGAATATATATAAACTTAATAAAAATGGACCAGTTTGCCATTAAGTGGTAAATACAACTTATTACTAAGATTAAGTACTAATTTTGCATCTAACGGTAATTTTAGTAAAAGAGCTGTAATTATTTTATTTAGGTCAATTTAATAAATTCTGCAAGTGTGGAGTGAGAATCAGCAAGGGACAAGAAAGTCACTAAGAACCTTGGTCCTTAGCTTATTAAAAATAGGACAAGGGATATTAAGATGAGGCCTACTCAGTGCCAGACTGGCCCACAGGGATAAAGTGAAACCCCCGGTGTGCCCCACTGCTTGTGACCCCACCCCTTCCCTAGGGATCAGGCTCCATTTTGTGCACTTCAATTATAACTTACCTGTATGTTACATTATACTGCACAGAACTATTGTGTATTTCGTACAGTATTATTATTAGTCGGGTATATTATTATGCATTCACGCAGTATTTACTATATAAATTCATCAAGGGACCCACACAAAATTCACTAATGGTTATCTTAACCCCCTACAACTGCATTTCCCTGGTGGGCCCTTTATGCTCCAGTCCGACACTGGGCCTACTTGATCTTTTCCAAACACATTATACCTTTCAAATCAATGAAATAAGAATAGAAGAATCAACCTGAAATGTTACTGTTGTAAAATTAATAAATATTTATTTACATAATAATTTCATCAGTGTGCCACAATTAATTACATATACTATCATTTCTTACTGAAAGACAGCTCAGGAACTCGTAGAATTGTGCATATGTGACGTCCTTATTTAATTCACCTATGGACAACAAAAAATAAGGATTAGCCAATCATTTCATTGCTTCACAATGTATACAGAATGTGTACAGCTACCAATACCCCATCTGAAGATAAGCAAGTATTCTACTTACCAATAGGATGATATCTGTCATGTAAAGTATCCCAAAGGAAACGCCCATCTGCTAATGACATCAAAATCACGTGACTTCCATTTGGTATATGTGTGTCCAGGTAATTCAGTTCCATCAAGACATTACTCTTCAACGCCTGAGGTGTAGTCATATGATTTAGTGTATCTGAATATCTAGGACACAGATAAAGTGGTTCAGTTTACCAATTCTTTTAATAATGAATGACATGGGAGCTGATGATACTTGGAATAAATATATAACAATGACAAATGAGGATAACTTATCTAGAGCCAGGCCAAGGCTGGCACTGTTTCACTCTTGTTTAGAATGCATTTATCCCCATCAGTAAACCCTCATCTAAACTACAGGTAGCACATTTACTGGGTTAGTACAGTATGATATCCCGGAAGTCAGGAACCCAACAGTCCAAACACTGGAAGCAGGATCCAGAATGCCATTTGATGTTGCAACCTAAACCTAACCTTCCCTTCCATGAGCTTATCCTTAACATCCCCTTTCCACAGCCTAATGGTAATGGGGAAGTCGCTAGCAACCAGCGGGAAGTGATTTTAAGAATTTGTTGTAACAACATGTTGTTATCTGCAAATTGGTTAATTAATATTGTCTAGTGTGTACCCGGCATATTCGTTTAAAGTGTTAGGAGTACAGTTTTCTATACTATGTTAATGGTAATGATGTTAATAGTATATGCAGTGAAGGAATATTTTCTTACAATTTTGCATAACAACCCATTTAATCAATGCTTAAACAGTTATCAAGAACATATTTCAGCATTTACAAAGATCTTTGTCTTGATCTTTGAGAAAGCCCCAGAGAGACGCATGTGGGAAACGCATCAGTTCCTGATCTTCTCACCATTCAAACAACGCCGGCCGGCACGCGGGAGTCTAAACTGATCTAATCGGAGGAGTGCTAATCCTGACAGACCATTAAGTCTGGCCTATTGACATTCACCTAGAGCTGGGGTAGCCAACCCTAGTCCTCGAGAGCTACCAACAGTGCATGTTTTGCAGGTCTCCTCACAGAATCACAAGTGAGCTAATTAGCTCCATCTGTGTATCTTTTAAAATGTGTCAGTGATTAATGAGTGCAGCTGTGCAGCAGCTAGGTTGTCTGGAAAATGTAACCTGTTGGTAGCTCTCGAGGGCTAGGGTTGGCTACCACTAACCTAGAGTGTACTAAACTCGGTACTTGTGTACTATCACGGCGCCCATCGCATCGCAGACCATATCGCATGCAATGCGACACGATATCGGCCGATGTTGTACAATGGCATACAATTTTAAAATTGTATGCCATTGTATATGGCATACAATGCCATACAATTCGATGGGATGCGATTATAAATTGTATAAGCACCCTAATGGGTGCTTACAATGCTTAAATGCACCCACACGCCACCCCCCCAGTATAAACGTGAACCCGAAGCGTGGCGAGCGCAGCGAGCCTACGAGGGGCGGCGTTAGGCGTCGTACGACCTTTTCATACCCCCACTATCCACGTCGGCGTGGAGTGGATTTTATAAAGTGTGGCGAGCGCAGCGAGCCACCAAGCCCAAAGCGTGGCGAGCGAAGGCGGATACCTTCACAGGTAACCGCTTCCCCTCGCGGTCTTCACAGGTATCCGCGTCCCCTCGCTGCGCTCGCCTCACTTTATATAATCAACTCCACGCCGACGTGGATAGTGGGATATGAAAAGGTCATAGGACGCATACCGACGCCCCTCGCGGGCTCGCTACGCTCACCACACTTTGGGTTCACGTTTATACTGGGGGGGTGGCGTGGGGGTGCATTTAAGCATTGTAAGCACCCATTAGGGTGCTTAAAAGCACACATTAGGGTGCTTATACAATTTAATATCGTATATGCGTTAAAATCGCATCGCATGCCATCGGGTGTATGGCATGCGATGCGATTAAAAAAATCGGGCAACTAATTATCGGGGCTAGTGCTAGTACACAAGTACCCTAAACTCAAACTGAAGCTTGCACACTGCACTATTAACAACTATTGGCCAATCATCTACTAAGCAATTGCATATCAGTGGACTATCAATCAGGCTTCTACATTTTTTATTCTAGAATTTTTTCCTTATATATTTAATTATTTTCTTCTGCTGTATCAGCCGGTTAATATCTTTATACTTATTAAATGTATTATTAAATGTAATGTTATTTTGGTACTTGTGTATTATAGCGGCGCCCCCGATGTTCATCGTGCAATGTTTTTATGTTTTTATCGCATCACATGCCATGCACCCAATGGCATGCGATTTTTGCATGCAATGAAACATTGTATAAGCACCCAAATGGGTGCTTACAATGTTAAATGCACCCCCACGCCACCCCCCCACTATAAACGTGAACCCGAAGCGTGGCGAGCGCAGCGGTACGTGTCCTCCGACCTTTTCATACCCCCACTATCCAAGTCGGCATGGAGTTGAGAATAGAAAGTTTGGCGAGCTCAGCTCGCCACCGAGCCCAAAGCGTGGCGAGCGCAGCGAGCCCTGCGAGGGGACGCGGATACCTTCACAGGTATCCGCGTCCCTTCGTGGGCTTCACAGGTGTGCGCTCGCCACACTTTCTATTCTCAACTCCACGCCGACGTGGATAGTGGGGGTATGAAAAGGTCGGAGGACGCGTACCGCCGCCCCTCACGGGCACGCTGCGCTCGCCACGCTTCGGGTTCACGTTTATAGTGGGGGGGTGGTGTGGGGGTGCATTTAACATTGTAAGCATCCATTAGGGTGCTTATACAATTTTTAATCGCATCGCATCGCATTGTATGGCACTGTATGCCATATACAATGTCATACAATTTTAATATTGTATGACATTGTACAATATCGCGCGATATCGCATCGCATACCATCGCATGCCTTATGGTATGCGATGCGATGGGCGCCGCTATAATACACAAGTACCGTTATTTTTATGTATATTTAATTAATTAATTAATATAAATGCAATATTGATATATCAATTTTTTGACTGGCTTTTATTATTATTATTGTTAGTAATACTACTATTATTATTATTGTCTGTTCCTAGCGCTATCTTTGTCTTTTTTTTTGTTCTACCTACTGGGATTGGTAATCCCACCTAACTAGCAGCTGGAACACCACATATATAGGGTTCACTTAGCGCTTACTACTTGTTGTTGTCTGCCAACAGTCTGAACAACGCACCCAACATTGAATAGGTCGAATGTCTAAACAGTTCTTTGAAATGGTGTGAACCGAGACCCTGGCTATACCATAGTAAGGGGGTGTGACTTGTTAGTTTGCAACACTGCTTACACAGGCAGCCATAGAAAAAGGAAGGCTGTTATTTGCCCAACTGCAGCATAAGATCCTCAAAAAACTTCATCCATGTTCATTTAATGGAAGGTCATGAGATGCTGACTCGATCCACATAAATCGGTGTACGTGACATTTTGGTTTTCTTACTTTCTCTCCAATAATTTTTATTGAAGCTGTTTTCACAAAATAACAAATCTCCTTTAATGCAGCCTGATCTTTGCTGTTTATACAAAGACTCATTACCTGGTATCCGTAAGGTACACGCTACTGTATATACAATAGTGTTAAATTATCATTGGATTGTTAATACCTGAATGTACCCTATCTGGTGGCAATGAAATTATGTTACTAATCATGATTGCCAACGTGACCATAAGCATGACCAAACCAAAAATCAAACATTGGAGATGTAAAATTAGCTGTGGCTGAGGCACGCAAACCAAATCCCTGAAAGTGGCCTACGGTTCGGCTTCATTGGACCTGTGTGTTTTTGTGTTTTGTGTTTTTTGTGTGAAAATATTTTATTATCAGGTGACCAAACTGGATCCCCAGGTTTCTTCATGGGTAATTGGATCCCCCAATTCGTCAAACCTATAAAATTAACAGGGGTACTTATATGTTAGTTGGGCGCCCAATTTGCATACGTACACTTGCGGAAGGAAATCGCATCGCGTGTCCTGTTTTAGTGCCAAGCGATGCGATGCAATCCCAGTAGTTTATATGCATATAGTACTGATGTATGCATTTAAAGTAGTGTACAGTAACTATGTTTTGTGAATACACTTAAGCACCACACCACTATCCACACCATCCCGAAGCGTGGCGAGCGCAGCGTGACCCGCGAGGGGAGGCGGAATGCGTCCTCCCGACTTTTTCATACCCCCACTATCCACGTTGGCGAGCCCGAAGCGTGGAGAGTGTAGCGTGCCCCGATAGGGGACACGGATTACTTTACATGTTTTACGCGTCCCCTTTCGGGGCTCGTTACTCTCGACACGCTTCGGGCTCGGTGGCTCGTTGCGCTCACCACACTATATAATATCAACTCCCCGCCGACGTGGATAGTGGGGGTATGAAAAGGTTGGGAGGACGTGTTCCGCCACCCCTCGCGGGGCTCGATGCACTCGCCACGCTTTGGGATGGCGTGGATAGTGGGGCAACGCTGCACTTGCAACGCTATAGGGTGGTGTGGATAGTGGGGGGATAGTGGTGGGGTAGCTATGGGGTGCTGTGGGTACCTACAATTGGCAGGACAGTGTAAAATCGCATTGCATTGCATGCGTGAGGTACAATGCGATGCGATAAGACCTGAAAAAATAGCACTGACTATATTAATTATTAATATCACATGGCATCGTATCGCATCCTGTAACACACTGGACATGCGATGTGATTACTTACGCAGAATAGCCCACTAAGCAAATAGCTTACTCCGCGCCCAACTAACATATAAGTACCATAACAGGTTTGTCATTAGAAATGCGAAAAGGCAAAGTTGTGTTGATAAACCCATTGCTACCATACAAGGACAATCCAGATGTTATTTGAAAAATGTTGACTACAATTGGACAAGGGCTGAAGGTACAGAGCTGGTGCGACCTGCTTAGCAGATCCTGCAAAGGATCTGCTAAGCAGGTCGCCAATGTATGACAATATATGACAGGCAAAGGAGACAGCAATGTATGACTTGGCAGAGGAGACAGCAGCATGAATCATGGCTCCCGTGTAGGGTCCGTCTGGCTACCTCCCTCCTCTTTTCTCCTCCACCTTTGTCAGCTATGTATTAAGCTTGAGGTGGCAGTCATGGCCCTTCATTCTATTGCTGCTTTCGCATGGCAGTTGCACCATGCCTCCTATGAAGACAAGTGTAAAGTGTTCTACTACTGTGGGCATTATGTACAACACTTCTACTGTGGGTATTATGTGTAAGGTGCGCTACTACTGTGGTCATTATTTGTGACACTACTACTGTGAACATTAAGTTTAAGCAGCACTACTACTGTGAGTGTTAAATATAAGGGACACTACTGCTGTAAGCATTATGTGTGACACTATTACTGTGAATGTAATGTAAAATGGGTACTGCTACTGTGAGAATTACCTGTAAGACGCACTACTACTGTAAGCGTTATATGTAAGGGAAACTACTACTGTGGGCTATATGTGTGACACTACTGCTTTGGGCATTATTTTCTATGGGGCACTACTAATGTGGGCGTTACATGTGGGGGCACTACTACTGTTGAAGTTATGTGTGTTATAATGTGAATAATGTACACTACTATGTGGAGCTATTTAATCATGGGTACCACGTGAAGGTGTGTGAACAAGATTGTGCTATTGTGCGGCATAATTTGAATTGGTGAATACTATTATGGCCATGCCCTGCCTCACTAAAATATGAGAGCTACAGTGATTTGGATAAGTAGCCACTGTTAGAAAGGATAAAGTATGTATAATACAGGGGTGTTTTAAGAGAGCAGTAGACCGTGTGCAGTCCGGTTTTAATCACCGGCCAATCAGCTCCTACCTGTCATTTTTCAAACCAAGCCTGTAACTTCACAGTTAGGAGATGATGATTGGCCGGTGATAAAAAAACAGACACTTTATCACTTCACGGAGCTTAATTATTCTGCCCCTGAGCCCCTAGTACTTAGAATCTAATACGGATGCAGAGATTTCCAGGAAAATGTCACACTGGCCATTTTCCCAGAGATTTCACTACTGCATATGTGCAAAATGCTGTGAAAATGGCCGCCACAACATTTTCCTGGTGATGATTTGTGAGAGGGGACACACACACTGCCCCCATTATAAGTATGACAGTGGTGTATTACATATTACTTATTCCATTTCTCAACAACCTCAAAGCACGGCTTATGCATAAGAACTGTTGGGCTCTTTGTTATGTTTTAAATAACATATATATTATACACAATACGTATTATTTCCTGCTATTAAGTTTAATTTACTCATTTACCCTTTGTGAAATCTACTTATGTCTGTGCATTGCTGTATGTGTGTTTATGTGTTGCTGATGTGTCAATACTTTATATGGTTGCCTTCTTTAATTCATGCTTTTATTATGGGATTTTAATTTTGTTTTCTTGTAATTGTTAAAATGTAAATATACAGTAATAAAGCCCCACAACGGACAGCATAAATAATTCTGTACAAACTGTTATATACAATACAAATAAACTTTTTTTGGTACTTGTTTCCTAGCACGGCGCCCACGATTTTCAATTGTATGGCATCTTATGCATTGTATCGCATTGCATGCCATTATAGCCAATGTTAAATTGCCCCCTATCCGATTTTTAATTGTATAAGCACCCTAATGGGTGCTTACAATGTTAAATGCACCCCCACACCACCCCTACTATCAACGCCAACCCGAAGCATGGCGAGCGGCGGCGGTACGCGAGGGGCGGCGGTACGCGTCCTCTGACCTTTTCATACCCCCACTATCCACGTTGGCGTGGAGTTGATTTTATATAGTGTGGCGAGCGCAGCGAACCACCGAGCCAGAAGCGTGGCGAGCGCACGCGTATTACTTTACATGTATTCCATGTCCCCGCCACGCTTCGGGCTCGGTGGCTCGCTGCGCACGCCACACTATCTAAAATCAACTCCACGCCGACGTGGATAGTGGGGGTATGAAAAGGTCGGAGGACGCGTACCACCGTTGATAGTGGGGGTGGCGTGGGGTGCTTTTAACATTGTAAGCACCCATTAGGGTGCTTATACAATTTAAAATCGTATCCCATCGTATTGTATGCCGTTGTATGCCCTATACGATGGTATATGATTTTAAATTGTATAAGATCGGGTGCCATCACATCGCATCGCATACCATACCATTTTAAGGCTTATGGTATACGGTGCAATGGGCGCCGTGCTAGGCAAAAATTACCCTTTTTTTTTCTGGTACTTACGGATTGCAGACATCATTACCAATCAATGCATAAAAAACAACCACAGGTTTATCCAGCTGTTGATTTCTTGCCAAGCTGAAAGCCAAAAGTGACAGGGAAAATCATTGGTCAAAGATGGGGAATTCTTACACTTACACTGCCTGAAAGTTTATAGTGCAAAGACTTGCTGCTTGTGTATTTATATATAGTGAGCACCAGAAGAACATATCCTACACTCTTGCTCAACTGCGGTATAAAATAAACACACACAAAAAAAAAAGGAGGAACTGTCCAGAGCTTCACCATCTGGGTATGGGCCATATTACCAGTCAACTGAAAGACACATCGGCCCAAATGAATTACACACAGCTTTTAGATTTTACTAATCGTTGGCTATTACATTTGGGCCCTGGGAGTACTGTAGAATTAAACTCATCATTAAACATACCAGAAAATATCATGTTTGGCAGAAAAAAACAATAAAAAACTACTTTTCTGTCCATAGTAAATAGCATTATTGATAGCATTATTGGCCAAGTAAGTGATATTGTAGACTATTATGTTTTTATGGTATAAAATCCTTTTGCTGTATTGTACATTGTTATTTACTTTTAACTCAGCTCTGGTACCATGTAAGTGGAGTTACTGGTGGCACATCCTGATGATACATGTCTCACACAATGGTGTAATGCTGTGTACATACGGTGAGATTTGACATGAGATTTTGACTATATAGTCAAAATCACATGCAGATTGCACAGCTTTTTTACCTTGCGATCCCGATGCGCTCTCCGGTGACAGCACAAAGAAAGACAGGGCAGCAATAACTATATAGTGCAAATCTAATACTGATAGTTGTATGTAAAAGGTACGGAGATAGCAAAGATTGTATAGCACTCAATCTTATGGTGTGTACACACGGTGAGACTCCCTTGCTATTCGACTGCTATACAATCTTTGCTAACTCTGTACTATATACATACAATTCAGGCTATCAACATTCGATTTGCACTATATAGTCATTGCTGCCCTGTCTATCTGGGTTTCGATTTGTGCTGTCACACGGTCAGGATCGCAAGGTAAAAAACCTGTGCGATCTGCATGCGATTTTGACTATATAGTCAAAATCTCATGCTGGATTGTACCGTGTGTACACAGCATTATGTCGAATAGCAAGGGAATCTCATTGTGTGTACACACCATAATACTTATTCAATATATTTGTTAATTATACAATCATTACTATGAGATTCTCAACTAACTTTCCCTTTTGTTCCATTTTCATAAGTCTTGTGTGTTATTCACGGATTCGGCATGAAAAGCCGGCGGTCGGGATCCCGGCGTTCAAAATCCCGACGCCGGAATCCCGAACGCCGAAATCCCGACAAGGGGGGGACGTGGATCGCCCCCCCTTGCGGGCTCGCTGCGATCGCCACGCAGCGGGACCGGTGCCTCGCTATGCTCGGCACACTAATTTATTCTCCCTCCAAGGGTGTCGTGGACACCCACGGGGGGAGAAAGTGTCGGGATTTCGGAGTTCGGGATTCCGGCGTCGGGATTTTGAACGCCGGGATCCCGACCGCCGGGATTTAAACTCCGTTATTCACAGCAATGTTATTGCATAACATTCTACTAGAGAAAGTATTTGGCATGTTGGACTAGCCAGCTATATCAAATAAACGTCAAAATATAATTATTTAATTTACATTAACAGATCATTTTAAACTTTTCATTAACAAAATTCTATGTGTTCAGAATGATTTATTCAAAATTAATAACCTATGTTTCATTCTTAATTATGTATATTTTCTATTTCTTTAAAAGGGTAATACAATTCTGCCTACCCATAGTTGAAACCTTGTACTTAAGATACTGTAGAACTTAAGTTATTAACCCCTTCCTGACAGAGCCAGTTTTTGCGTTCCTGACAGAGCCCTTTTTTTCAAATCTGACATGTCTCACTTAAGTGGGGATAACTTTTTTTTGCTTTTACTTATCCCAGTGATTTTGAGATTGTTTTTTCGTGACACATTGTACTTCAAATTAGTGGTAAATTTGGGTCGATACAGTCTGTGTTTTTTTGTGAAAAATACCAAAATATCGTGAAAAAATGGAAAATTTAGCGATTTGCAAAATGTTAAATTTTCTGCTTGTGAGACAAATAATCTTACCACTCAAAATAGTGAATAACTAACATAGGCCATATGTCTACTTTATGTTGACATCATTATTTCAACTTCCTTTTAATTTTTTGGGACACTAGGAGGCTTACAATATGAATAGCAAATTCTCAAATTTTCAAGAAAATTTCAAACACTGATTTTTTTAGGGACCAGTTCAGTTCTGATGTAACTTTGAGGGACTTGTATGTGAGACACCCCCATAAATGATGCCATTTCAAAAACTGCACCCCTCACAGTATTCAAAACAGCATTTTGGAAGTTTGTTAACCCTTTAGGTGTTTCACAGGAATTAAAACAAAGTGTAGGTGAAATTTCAAAATTTCTTTTTTTTTGCAGATTTGCAATTTTAATACATTTTTATAAGGAACACAGTACATTTTACTAGAGAAATGTGACTAAAAATTGATTCCCCCAATTCTTTTGTTTTCATAAATATCCTATATGTGGCCCTAGTGTGCACGGTGACCAAACCACAGGCTTCATAATAGAAGGAGCACCTACTTGATTTTGGAGCCTCCTTTTTATGAGATTATTTTTTAGGCACCATGTAGGTTTCAAGGCACCATAAGATGCTAAAAGTTAGGAACCCCCCCACAAGTGACCCCATTTTGCAAACTACACCCCTCAGGGAATTCATCTAGGGGTATAGTGTACATTTCAAACCCCCAGGGGTTTCACCAATTGTGGTACAACTGGGCAGTGAAAATGAAAAATTATTTTTTTTACACAAAAATGCAGTTCTGGCTCCAAATTTGTCATTTTCAGAAGGTATGAAGGAGACAAAGCACCCCAAAATCTGTGCCCCAATTTCTCCCGAGTACGGCAATGCCTCACATGTGACCAAAAAATACCAGTTGGGTGCATGGCAGGACTCAGAAGGGAAGGAGTGATTTTTGGATTTTGCAGCTCAGATTCTGGTGGAATTTTGGTGGGTGCTATGTCGCATTAGCAAGACCCCCCAAGCACCAATACAGTGGAACCCCCCCACAAGTCACCCCATTTTGCAAACTACACCCCTCAGGGAATTCATCTAGGGGTATAGTGTACATTTCAAACCCCCAGGGGTTTCACCAATTTTGATACAAGTGGGCAGTGAAAATGAAAAATTACATTTTTTTACACA
Organism: Crinia signifera; assembly: GCF_055691185.1. NCBI lineage: Eukaryota > Metazoa > Chordata > Amphibia > Anura > Myobatrachidae > Crinia > Crinia signifera. The sequence goes on along the minus strand of NC_139221.1, from coordinate 209,871,768 downwards.
AAAATGCAGTTCTGGCTCAAAATTTTTCATTTTCAGAAGGTATGAAGGAGAAAAAGCACCCCAAAATCTGTGCCCCAATTTCTCCCGAGTACGGCAATGCCTCACATGTGACCAAAAAATACCAGTTGGGTGCATGGCAGGACTCAGAAGGGAAGGAGTGATTTTTGGATTTTGCAGCACAGATTCTGGTGGAATGAATGGTGGGTGCTATGTTGCACCAATACAGTGGAACCCCCCCACAAGTCACCCCATTTTGCAAAGTACACCCCTCAGGGAATTCATCTATGGGTATAGTGTACATTTCAAACCCCCAGGGGTTTCACCAATTTTGATACAAGTGGGCAGTGAAAATGAAAAATTACATTTTTTTACACAAAAATGCAGTTCTGGCTCAAAATTTTTCATTTTCAGAAGGTATGAAGGAGAAAAAGCACCCCAAAATATGTGCCCCAATTTCTCCCGAGTACGGCAATGCCTCACATGTGACCAAAAAATACCAGTTGGGTGCATGGCAGGACTCAGAACGGAAGGAGTGATTTTTGGATTTTGCGGCTCAGATTCTGGTGGAATTTTGGTGGGTGCTATGTCGCATTAGCAAGACCCCCCAAGCACCAATACAGTGGAACCCCCCCACAAGTCACCCCATTTTGAAAACTACACCCCTCAGGGAATTCATCTAGGGGTATAGTGTACATTTCAAACCCCCAGGGGTTTCACCAATTTTGATACAAGTGGGCAGTGAAAATGAAAAATTACATTTTTTTACACAAAAATGCAGTTCTGGCTCAAAATTTTTCATTTTCAGAAGGTATGAAGGAGAAAAAGCACCCCAAAATATGTGCCCCAATTTCTCCCGAGTACGGCAATGCCTCACATGTGACCAAAAAATACCAGTTGGGTGCATGGCAGGACTCAGAACGGAAGGAGTGATTTTTGGATTTTGCGGCTCAGATTCTGGTGGAATTTTGGTGGGTGCTATGTCGCATTAGCAAGACCCCCCAAGCACCAATACAGTGGAACCCCCCCACAAGTAACCCCATTTTGAAAACTACACCCCTCAGGGAATTCATCTAGGGGTATAGTGTACATTTCAAACCCCCAGGGGTTTCACCAATTTTGATACAAGTGGGCAGTGAAAATGAAAAATTACATTTTTTTACACAAAAATGCAGTTCTGGCTCAAAATTTTTCATTTTCAGAAGGTATGAAGGAGAAAAAGCACCCCAAAATCTGTGCCCCAATTTCTCCCGAGTACGGCAATGCCTCACATGTGACCAAAAAATACCAGTTGGGTGCATGGCAGGACTCAGAAGGGAAGGAGTGATTTTTGGATTTTGCAGCACAGATTCTGGTGGAATGAATGGTGGGTGCTATGTTGCACCAATACAGTGGAACCCCCCCACAAGTCACCCCATTTTGCAAAGTACACCCTCAGGGAATTCATCTAGGGGTATAGTGTACATTTCAAACCCCCAGGGGTTTCACCAATTTTGATACAAGTGGGCAGTGAAAATGAAAAATTACATTTTTTTACACAAAAATGCAGTTCTGGCTCAAAGTTTTTCATTTTCAGAAGGTATGAAGGAGAAAAAGCACCCCAAAATATGTGCCCCAATTTCTCCCGAGTACGGAAATGCCTCACATGTGACCAAAAAATACCAGTTGGGTGCATGGCAGGACTCAGAACGGAAGGAGTGATTTTTGGATTTTGCGGCTCAGATTCTGGTGGAATTTTGGTGGGTGCTATGTCGCATTAGCAAGACCCCCCAAGCACCAATACAGTGGAACCCCCCCACAAGTGACCCCATTTTGCAAACTACACCCCTCAGGGAATTCATCTAGGGGTATAGTGTACATTTCAAACCCCCAGGGGTTTCACCAATTTTGATACAAGTGGGCAGTGAACATGAAAAATTACATTTTTTACACAAAAATGCAGTTCTGGCTCAAAATTTTTCATTTTCAGAAGGTATGAAGGAGAAAAAGCACCCCAAAATCTGTGCCCCAATTTCTCCCGAGTACGGCAATGCCTCACATGTGACCAAAAAATACCAGTTGGGTGCATGGCAGGACTCAAAAGGGAAGGAGTGATTTTTGGATTTTGCAGCTCAGATTCTGGTGGAATTTTGGTGGGTGCTATGTCGCATTAGCAAGACCCCCCAAGCACCAATACAGTGGAACCCCCCCACAAGTGACCCCATTTTGCAAACTACACCCCTCAGGGAATTCATCTAGGGGTATAGTGTACATTTCAAACCCCCAGGGGTTTCACCAATTTTGATACAAGTGGGCAGTGAAAAAGAAAAATTACATTTTTTACACAAAAATGCAGTTCTGGCTCAAAATTTTTCATTTTCAGAAGGTATGAAGGAGAAAAAGCACCCCAAAATCTGTGCCCCAATTTCTCCCGAGTACGGCAATGCCTCACATGTGACCAAAAAATACCAGTTGGGTGCATGGCAGGACTCAGAAGGGAAGGAGTGATTTTTGGATTTTGCAGCACATATTCTGGTGGAATGAATGGTGGGTGCTATGTTGCACCAATACAGTGGAACCCCCCCACAAGTCACCCCATTTTGCAAACTACACCCCTCAGGGAATTCATCTAGGGGTATAGTGTACATTTAAAACCCCCAGGGGTTTCACCAATTTTGATACAAGTGGGCAGTGAAAATGAAAAATTACATTTTTTTACACAAAAATGCAGTTCTGGCTCAAAATTTTTCATTTTCAGAAGGAATGAAGGAGACAAAGCACCCCAAAATCTGTGCCCCAATTTCTCCCGAGTACGGCAATGCCTCATGTGTGACCAAAAAGTGGCAGGACTCAGAAGGGAAGGAGTGATATTTGGATTTTGCAGCACAAATTCTGGTGGAATGATGGTGGGTGCTATGTCGCATTAGCAAGACCCCCAAAGCACCAATACAGTGGAACCCCCCCACAAGTGACCCCATTTTGCAAACTACACCCCTCAGGGAATTCATCTAGGGGTATAGTGTACATTTCAAACCCCCAGGGGTTTCACCAATTTTGATACAAGTGGGCAGTGAACATGAAAAATTACATTTTTTTACACAAAAATGCAGTTCTGGCTCAAAATTTTTCATTTTCACAAGGAATGAAGGAGACAAAGCACCCCAAAATATGTGCCCCAATTTCTCCCGAGTACGGCAATGCCTCACATGTGACCAAAAAATACCAGTTGGGTGCATGGCAGGACTCAGAAGGGAAGGAGTGATTTTTGGATTTTGCGGCTCAGATTCTGGTGGAATGAATGGTGGGTGCTATGTGGCATTAGCAAGACCCCCGAAGCACGGTGAAATTATGAACCTAATATTCCATAGATGTGTGGTATATTTTAAAACACTCCTTTATACATAGGCCGGGTTTGTCGGGGCAAGTGTCACACTGGAAAATAGTTTGCTTTCTTATTCCCTTTTTATAGCAAACTTTGCACCTTTTTTGTGTCCTGCCCTTTTTTCCAGTGGAGGGGATTTCATCAGGAAAATGCTGCCCTGGTACAATACGGGGGCCAGTACTAGAAGTACTGGGGCCCTCTGCCTGCTGGTTCCCAAATATTAGGCCCTTTATGACTTCCTCTTGAAAGTGCATAAATGTCCCCCTCTGGCCGGTAGAACGGAATAGCACGTAAGCGTTATACAGTGCCATCTGGATGATATACACGGCCACCTTCTTGTACCAGATTTTTGTTTTCCGCAGGGCACTGTACGGCTTCAGTACCTGATCTGAAAGATCCACTCCGCCCATGTACCTATTGTAATCCAGGATACAATTAGGTTTTGAGGTGTGGGTACTGGTACCTCGTACAGGGACGGAGGTGGTACTGTCTCCGTGAATTGTTGTCAGTATAAGGACATCCCTCTTGTCCTTATATTTGACCAACAACATATTTTCGGTGCATATTCCCCTGCTTTCACCCCTTCTCATTACTTGGGCAATGTGCGTTTTTGGGAGGCCTCTTTGGTTCTTGCGCACAGTACCGCAAGCTGCTGTACCTCTTGAACCAAGGGCCTTAAACAGGGGGATGCTGGTGTAAAAGTTATCCACATAGAGGTGATAACCTTTATCCAGGAAGGGGTGCACTAAATCCCAGACAATTTTCCCACTAACACCTACGAGGGAGGGGGGGCATTCTGGCGGTTCAATTCTTGAATCCTTCCCTTCATAAACCCTAAACCTGTGGGTGTACCCTGAGGTGCTTTCACACAGTTTGTACATTTTTATGCCATACCTTGCCCTCTTACTGGGAAGGTACTGGCGGAATTTAACCCTTCCTTTAAAATGTATAAGGGACTCGTCGATACAAATAAATTTTTCAGGGATGTACACCTCTTCAAATTTGGCACTGAAATGATCAATGACCGGCCTGACTTTGAATAGCCGGTCAAAGGTGGGATCATCTCTGGGTGGGCACTGTGCATTATCGGTGTAATGTATAAATTTAAGAATTGTCTCAAATCGAGTCCGGGGCATGGCCATACGGTAAAATGGAGTACTGTACAGAACATCTGTACTCCAATATTGCCTAATTTCTGGCTTTTTTACTATGCCCATATGAAACACCAGACCCCAAAACGTCATCATCTCTACTGCATCTACAGGGGTCCACCTAGCAAATGATGACGTGGGGTTTTGAGCAATAAACTGCTGGGCATATAAATTAGTTTGGTCCACCATTAAATTTATAAAATCATCAGAGAAAAATAATTTGAAAAAGTCAATTTCTCTGAGACCTGTGGAATCAAATTGGATTCCTGGCATGGCCAAAAACTCAGGAACCTGGGGCTCAAAATTGTCTGGTGGTGGGGTCCATACGAGATCAATTATTGGGGGGGGGGGTCTCAGCTGCTCTACGGGGGCGTCTTTGAGGGGGTCCCTCATCACCAGAGGAGGAAGAGGAGCTTAAGGCGAAACCTTCAAATTCCCCGCTTGCATCACTGGCTGTGTCAGAGTCAGAAGCAAGCAGGGCATATGCCTCCTCCGCTGAATACATTCTCCTGGATGACTGGGAGGACATTTGGGAGGACATTTGGGAGGACATTTGGGATGCCATTTTTATTTTTGTGTTACTGGTAGTGAAATGTTTCAACACGTGTATAGTGTAGGGGGGGGTACAAACTTTATTTCAATCCGGGGGGTATGTAGTGTGTAGTGTGTATGTGGTGCAGAAAAAAAAAAATACTTTATACCAATAAAAAAAAAAAAAATGAAGGGGTTAAAAATAAAAAATTTAAGGGGTTAAAAAAAAAAAAAAGGTCCTGCGCCAAAAATTGAGCACAGATGTTGGTCAGTAACGTCTGTCACTGAACAGCGCTCAAAGGCAACAGGAATTTGATCAAAAAAAAAAAAATATAGATCAACCCTGTACCGAAAAAGATGATCAGTGATGTACGTCACTGATCAGCGCACAGCGGCCACAGGACACCCACAAAATCACAGTGTGTGTAAAAAAAAAATTAAAAAAAGACCCCACAGCACACACACAAAAAAAAAAAAGGTGATCAGTGATGCGACACTGATTACCAGTGAGGTGCAGCAGGTGCACAACCTTTGGTGCAACTGACAGGTATATATAAAAAAAAAAAAACCTCTGTACCCCCAAAAAAGTTGCTGATCACCTCAGATATAGTGATCAGCACAAAAGGCGGGGGCAGCAGACAAAAAATTTAGCACTCTCTATCACTCTCTGTCACTATCTCTCTCTATCTCTCTATCTCTCACTATCTATCACTCTATGACACTGCAGCAGCAGCACTGACAGGTATATCTATATATAAAAAAAAACCTGCGCCCCCAAAAAGTTGCTGATCAGTTAATTTATACTGATCAGCACAAAAGGAGGGGGCAGCAGTCAGTTATATCAAAAATATATAGCACAATCTGTCACTATCTCTCTCTATCTCTCTCTCTCTATCTCTCTCTATCTCTCTATAACTATCACACTGCAGCAGCACAAAATATAGCACTCTGTCACTAGGCCTCTCTATCTATCTCTCTCTCTCTATCTCTCTCTCTCTATCTATAACTATATCACACTGCAGCAGCACAAAATATAGCACTCTCTGACACTATCTCTCTCTCTATCTCTCTCTATCTCTCTCTATCTCTCTCTATCTCTCTCTATCTCTCTATCTATCTCTCTATCTAGCTAGTACACTACAGCAGCACAATTTCACAGGAAGGCACAAGTAGCAACAGGATCCAGGAAGCAGTGTTGAAGCAGCGATCAGCACTCTCTGACACTATCTCTCTCTCTATCTCTCTCTATCTCTCTCTATCTCTCTCTATCTCTCTATCTATCTCTCTATCTCTCTATCTATCTAGCTAGTACACTGCAGCAGCACAATTTCACAGGAAGGCACAAGTAGTAACAGGATCCAGGAAGCAGTGATGAAGCAGCGATCAGGTAAGTATGGAGCAAGCTATGGAGCAAGGTTCTGGTCAGTATGGCGGCAGGGAGGTACGGTGACCGCACTGCACGCTATTCCAGACCGGAATGGCGTCTGCAGTGCAGTCACCGTTAGTTTAAATCCCCCTCCTTGGCTGTGATTGGTCCGTCGGTCCGACGAACCAATCACGGCCTTTGGGGGCGGGCGGGGTGCGGTGGGGTGACACCAGTGTCACCCTTACACCCCGCGGTGATTGGTGCTGTACTTTACAGCACCAATCACCTCTGATCCCGTGTCACCGGCGAACGTTATTCGCCGGTGACACAGGAAAACGCTGTAATTGGCTGTTCACACTGAACAGCCAATCACAGCGATCGCCGACGGGGGGGCGGCATCGCAGCCCCCCCTGGGCATGCACGGACATGTCTGCTGTCAGGGACAGCAGACATGTTGAAACTGTCACCGCGTCTATAGACGCGGTGACAGTTAAATGCCATGACGTACATTTACGCCATGTGTCGGGAAGTACTTCCCGACCATGACGTAAATGTACGTCAAATGTCGGGAAGGGGTTAATATCTTTACAATCGAAGTATGTCAATAGATGTCCGTAGAGATCACTCAGCTTGCTCTAAAGGGTCATCTATTCATTAATGACCATGGATTACAGAGGCAATGGAGTCACCTGCCTCAGGGCTCTACATCCTAAAGGGGCACCTGCATGTACATCAGCACCTTTGTGGTTCACAGTGGGATCCAAATGTGACTGCTGCTATTCTAAGGAAACTACACTGCGGACCTATTGCTGCATAGTTAATTGGCTGTTTATTAGGAGCCCTGATAACACCTGCAGTACGGCTCCCGCCTGGTAAGGCTCAGTCTGCACCAGTAAACCCTGATTCTGCATGCTGCAGATGGCTGAATCTCATGAGTCTGACACTGACCCACTGGCCATTGTCACATAGCGTATACATACAAACACACACACTTTTTTAAAGAGGGATGCGGGGTACTGGCACCAAATCTCAACTTGCCTCCAGGAACTGGGATGAGCTTATGCCTCTAATGGAGTCTATGAGCTAAAGGGGTGTACACATCGATGTACTCAAAATCGCTTAGAAGGTTTGCCTGAATCACCCTGTGTGTACACAGTGGGCAATAGCAATGTGCGGCCCTGCAGCCTCGCTATCACTATCAAATAGTCAGTTCAGGCAAGAATAATCTTGCTACACTGTGTATTTTGCCTGTCTCTTTGACGGCTTAGCTACATCTTGATATACACAGAGCTCCGTTGAAATCACTGGGACTGAGTCCCGGTGTGTACACGGCTTAAGCCTTGGAGAGAGTTACAGTTAACAGAGGTGAAGTACCAACCAAACATATCTTGTCATTTTCCAAACACAGCCTGTAACATGACAATTGGGAGCTGATTGGTTGGCACGTACTTGATCTCTGTCCACCGAGTACACACATTTTGCATACAAATATTTTTAGTATATAGCATTCAAACCCCATTTGCACTCCTGCAACAAAACTATAAGAGACTTGTTTTAGTCTTTAAGTCATAGTCAGCATAACATGACAAAGATGAGTAAGTGTTTTTTTGTCATAAATGGTACAGTTCCTGCAATTGTACTAATTCTCTGCGCACCTCTACTCTATGGGGGGATGAGGACATACCAGCAATGTTGTTAGGATGTGTTTTGTCATTGTCAGGGCCGCCAAGAGGGGGTGAAGCGGAAACAGTTTACACGGGTCTGTGCCTGTCAGGGGGGTTCGGGTCCGGACCCACACACACCTTTTTTTAATGTATTTATTTGGTCGGTGGCGGGTGCATGGGTGAGGTGGCCGTCCACTGGGTCTGAAGGAGAGTGGGGTCATGGTGTAGCGGCTGCACTGCATATGCCTGCAGCCATGGTGACCTGCTCCGCGTCCCCTACGAAAGCCGTAGGCAGGGAGGCACAGTGCTACCACAGACCCCACTGCCATGCTGCTCCGTTCACAGCCAGCTGGTCTCCCCACAGCTCCACCATCCCCCAGGTGAACGGCCACCACTGCCATGGCAACACCTGGGGATGAGCTATGCCACCCAGCCTCCATGCATCTCTCGCTGGGAGTCCAGCTTCCACAAGCTGGGCAAGCTCCTGCAGTCACCATGGAAGCGAGTAGAAGGTAGAAGGTAAGAGCCTAGGTGGGGGGGGGGGGGGGTTTGATAATTTTGCCTTGCAATAAGCATAAGGAACCCTCTGAGGCTACACATACTAACATGGACCTTTCCCCCATTTTTGGCTGTGGTTCATAGCTCCACAATAGCTGTAGGGGGGCATAGGTTACCTCATCGGTGTGGTATGACTGACCCCGGGACCCAGGATTTCTCTTGGCCGCCCTGGTCATTGTGGAATGGCACATTGCAGACACTGCATGTCATTTAAAACGTCCCTGTAAAAACACTTATTCTATATATTATTCATTTGATACTGAAGTTTAATTTCCTCTGGATGTTAATGAATCATATGAAAATGGGCATATTATCCATACATTAAAAATATGTGTACAGTATATATAAATGAAATGTACCTTTTTATATAATTCTGTAAATTGTCAAATGCACCACCTGTCAATAAACAATATATATTTATATCACACAATGCTTAATTTGAAACTATAGACATTCGCCAGTTTTCTATTCTACTTCAGAAATACCCATTATTTCTTGATCTGATATTAGCATCACAATGTTGTATAATTAAACTTGTGTTAACATATAACTTAAAAGCTGTATGTTGGTGACATTTATTTAAATTTAATAAAATGTATATTTTAATAAAATACTTTGCATTCACTGTTATTGTTTGAGTACATTGGGCTTAATTCAGCCCTGATCGCAGGACAAATTTGTTCTTAAAATGGGCAAAACCTGCACTGCAGGTGGGACAGATGTAACATGTGCAGAGAGAGTTTAATTTGTGTGAGTTATTATGTTTCTGTGCAGGGTAAATACTAGCTGCTTTATTTTTACATTGCAATTTAGATTTCGGTTTCAACACTTCCCACCAAAATATAACTCTCTCTGCACATGTTACATCTGCCCCACCTGCAGTACCACATGGCAACATGGTTTTGCCCATTTTTAAAACAAGTTTGTCCTGCAGTCAAGTCTGAATTAGGCCCACTGTCTAGCGTTAGTTTTGTGGCTTTTCACTGATTAGATACAGCACTGTTATAATAGTACAGTATGCTTATATGTCTAAGTTCCTTAGTCTATTTGAATTGAGTAGTAACAGGATATCATGTGAGACCTAATTGAAGTGTAGGACACAAAACACAGTGGTCCCAGACAAATAGCAATCCAAAATAAGAAAACCCCTTATTTATGCAATACTGATTGCAAAGCACTATTGCACATTTAAAACCCATTTTTTCATATTGACCATGGGCCTAATTAATCTGAGCCCACTGATTACAAAAACTGTTATTCATCGATTATCTGCCCATACTCGTACACGGTAGTGCGTATGTGCGAGCCCTGAAATGCAGTTATATTCATAAAAATGAAACCGCAGTCAGGCAAAGGGCGTTGCTGGGGTGGCAACACGGGGTTGCGGGGTCCAGACAATGCAGACGTTTTTAGACTGTGTGAAGAGTAGGTGGCTGCGAGACAAAAATGTGGCATCCTGTCAGGGCAGCCATGAATGGGGGACTGTGGAGACTCCAGTCCTGGTCCCAGACAAAGAGTGGGCCCAGGACTGGAGACTATAAAGTATAACTTGTCATTAACAAAGTTCACAATTCCCTTAAAGCAATGTAGAGGTTGAGCAGTGCCCCCAGTGCTGCGGACACAGGTCTTGCCAGGCATGCCGGGTGTTCGAGAAATGGGAGGAGGGTCCTGCCTATTTTGTCAGTCCTAGGTCCCATGATTTCTGATAGCAGCTCTGCATCCTGGCGACTGGCTTCGCAGTTCAGTTGCGAAGCCTAGGGGCTACTCTTACCCCCTATGGAGGGAAGGATCTTAAGGGAAGGCTTAAAATCATTGACTAGTAGTATATTTAGAAGGGCAAAAAAAAAAAGACCAAAACCTATATAGTGCTTCAGGTGCCATGGAAATTGTGAGCTTGTGAGGAAGATGAGGTATGGGTAGTGATGACCATGTGCAGGAAGGTAAATACAGCGCTGCATGTTGTGTTCATTATTTCTATAATACATTAATTGTTCCTAAAATAAACAATGCAAAGCTGAAGCAAACATTGCACCACTACATATCAACAATACATATAATTTGCCCAAAAGCACAGACAATGTTTTGACCTTTACAGGTCTCTGTAAAGGAGAAGTAGTCAGCTTCCAGGTAGTATTAATCCTGACACATTCTTCTGGTAAGTATTAGGGTTAGCCTGCTGGAGGAGGACGTTAGGGTTAGCCTGTGGAATGGGTATATTAGAGTTAGGATGAGGGTAAGTGATACAGTACTTATGAAGCAGGATTATATCATTTGGGATGCTGCTGTCTGTATTTTGACTATTGTCATCCTGACTGTCAGGATCCCGTACCCAACACCTGTGAAGGATTATTATTGGGGCATAATATTTCAACCTATTCTTTTTACATTATAAAAGATACACATACCATTTCTACCTATGTTCTGGTAATCCCTATGGTTACAACGGTTCCAGTCCCGTAATCGTAGGTATAATGACTGGGTCCATCCTCTAAAGCAAATAGAAGAAAGCTTTGTAATGTGGTAAATCAGAAACATCAGACAGAACTGTACATACTGGGTGGCATTCCCGGAATGTAGTGTTATAATCTACATACACTGTATGAAAAGTGTTTTCAATCATTTTAATCATTTCTATTGCAAAACAACAACAAATGTTAATTTGTGGATACATAACTAATGAGAAGAGACAAAAAGGTCATTTATAACATGGAACTTTTTTGTGACACTTAGTTTACCTTTAAATAAAATAAGCACTGAAAACATGGAACTTCTTTTCACAAATATGTAAATATAATGAATACAATAAATATATAGACAAAAGTACAGAAAAATGATTAGATGCCCAATGGTGTTAATAGGACAAGTGATAGATACCATATATAACCAATTAACAAATGATAAACTGAAAACAAAAAAACAAATAAAATCATATACAGTTCATATTTTAAGCCCAATACACACAAGACAATAGGGGGCATGGCCGATATAATTAACAATATTGGCCGCGTGTCCCGATATTGTGCATACACACTGAACGATATCGGAATACGATATTATTCATTGATGTCACCGGGACCTGCTGAACATGCAGTTCATTTGGCTATATAGCCAAATTGACCTGCATGTTCAGCAGACATCAATCATCAGTAAAGGCATGCTGAAGACCGCACCATTAATGATATTAAGTGTACAAACTAGATGATACTGGGAAAGATATCGCACAGAAGCCCCTTTCTGACCGATATCTTTCACAATATCCTCTAGTATGTATGGGGCTTTAGAGACTTTTAGGGTACTTGTGTATTATCAGGGTGCCCATTACGTAGTTTACATAGTGGTGTATTCAGAATACCAATACAGCACTATGCTGGCTACATAAGTGGCTCTGGAGCCATAAAATAGTGGGGGTATGACATGGATAGTGGGGGTAAAATGGCTGGTCTATACTTACCCTCCTCCAGCCCGGGCACCGCGTCGATCCCCGCCTACTCCCCGCTGGGATCCACGGTGACTCCCTGGCAGTCGCATTCAGTCCCCCTGCTCCAGCACTCGCCAAGGACGCTGTACGCAATTAGCTTAGTGCCGATGGGGGAGCAGGGAAACCATGTGATGCGCCACCAGCGGCACTACGCTGAAATACGTACAGTGTCCGCTGTGAGTGCCGGAGGAGGGGAACTGAACTCTGCAGCCAGGGAGTGACCGTCGCTGCCTCCGGGGAGTAACCGTCACTTCCACCAGGGAGTCTTCGGGGATCGCCACCCGGAGGAGGGTAAGTATAAACCACACTACCGTGCTCCCAGTGCTGCCTCCTGTATTATCACGGCGCCGGCTACACTGACAACGTGGCTTAGCCTATGTTGAAAACGTAGCATAGCCGGGCGCCCTGATACTACACAAGTACCACTTTTAGTAATGTATATACATTTTATAAAAAAAACTGAAAATAAATTGACATTAACTATACTTCAGAATACTGGCAATTCTAAAAACATCAATAACTTTAACAATCTGTGTCTGTGCAAACCAGTGACACAGATTTCCCTCTAACACGCCCCAATCATACCACAATACAATAACACTTTGTTCCCTTTGGGTTTATCTCCAACATCAACAAACACTTGTCCTTGTAACAACATATTCAAACTAAACTTGGCAACTGTCACAAATACTTTTTCCATTCTCTCAATTTAGGGCCTTTCATACACAATTTGAAAATTACTTGCTAGACCTTTCTGCACCACTTAATCACTTTGTCTCAGACAAGCATATACAACAAAACTGGTGTGAGTCTTACAGTAAACCCAGAATTAAAAACTTCAAGGTTGTCTTCTGGGAGAATCAGCTGGTGAGATCCTTCTGCATGAGTATTACCACTTTCAAACTGCCTAAACGTTTTAAAAAACAGTATTTTAAAATGGTATTTAAAACTGGTCTGAGCCTTGACATTGCACTAGATTACCGTTTTAAATACCATTTAAATACAATTCACATCAGTCAACCCGTTTTAATCCCCTCAACACGTTTCAAGGCAGAATGCAGGGGACAGCCTATCACAGGTCTGTAATCTGTTGTTTTTTTGCTAAATACCGTTTCAGAGCCATTCTCACTGCATAAAAAACAGCTCTGAAACGTGTAGGACTCTGCTTTTTAAACGTGTTGAAATACCGGTTATCTTTAACCGGTAAATCAACTCTGGCACTTTCCCACTGCAGCCTTAAACGTGTTAAAATGTGAAAAAAAGGGCAATATACTGTTTTAAAAACAGAGATAGTTCAAATTGCTACAGAGTTATCATAACATAAATAACTCATTAGTTACAGATCAATATCTTACCCAATTGTCGAGTTCTCAAATCCAGTGTACAAGGAAAACTGGGGCCAGTCTAATTCATTGGAAATGGCAAGCACCATGTTTGAAAATGAGTTCTAAACAAATAATAAAAAAATGACATTTTTCACAAGTAACACATATAAGGGAAAGGTAGCTTTTTTAGCACTTGTGTTCTACTTGTATTATATTGTCAGTCTTTCAGTTATTGTTAGGATGGGGTAATGCTCATTTTATAGTTTAAGTTCCCTATAAATAATATAATTGTACCCATTCCTAAATATCATGCATTAATAGGAAAGAAAAGTGTAAAAAAAAAAAACACGACAAAGTTTGTACACTTCTGTGTCTTTTTCCACCCATATATTTGGAACCAGGACCAATGGCTGTTCTTTAACAACAAGGGGGACCTCATGCAATTTTTTACATGTATTTTTAGAACCAGAACCAGCTCAAATCATTTTTTTTAAACACAGTTTAAAAAAACATTTTTTTTAACAGTTTCTTTTACTTTTCAACACAGAATCATTGCACAGGTCACACTAATACTTGCATGCTTCTCCAAACAAGAGCCAAAAAGATGTTCTCTTTGAAATTTTGGGTCGAAATTAGGCCACTTGGGGCCGTGAATAAAGTTTTTTTTATTGTCAATACGAATTCTACCGAATTACCGGGTTCTGTATGTGGCATGAAGAAATACTGCCGTGATTTTCATTTGTATTTGAGTTTTGTGCTTAGTAAATTACCAAAATGCATATTTCATCCGAGATTGCAATCTCGAATGAACACGAATGATAGTAAATTTACCAGCTAGTGCTAGAAATGGTGGAAACAGGACCCTGAAATACTGTAAGATTGTTTCTATTTTCGTTTTTTTACCTCTTTTCTTGTATCCATCAGAATTGTTGATAGTACTCACTCCCTCATTTCTACTGACTCATTTTTCATTCACCCCCTCAGTTCCTTGTAACCTTGCAATATATATGGCAGTGTAAGAACTAGAATTGGTTTTATTGCCACTTCAGGCTTAGCAGCTCTGATAATGGACCTGCTTTTATGGGAAATAATACAAAAGTTTTATTAACTAAGCCAGACAGCGGAGACAAGGGAATTGGGGATTGAGGATGATAACGGCACACTGACAGCTGATAAGTGCTTCCCATCTCCATCACTCTATCATTATGACTGGCCTTGTAGCCTCATAGAAGCCCTGCTGGCGATACAGCTGGTGGTCATTGTCAGTGGTTGACCTAGCAATGCTGTACAATGCTTCTCTGTCAGTAATCTGCACTGTAGTGTCAAATGGACCTGAGTATTGGAGATTTTTGATATCTGCAATAAGAGATGCTAGGCTTGAATTCTAACTTCTTTCTTTTAACTGTTTGTGATGTTTTCTATGATATTTTATCTACACATATTATGTTACATAAACGTTGTCATAATGTTACTACAACCAGTGTTCCTCGTTCATTACTTGGCAAAACTATTTCAAAACAAACAAAACATGCATTGTTTAACATACACTGCAATTGATTTAATAAAAAGAAAACAAAATAATTGTGCCCTTTAAATATACCTAAAATAAAGAAGGGATCATGACACATTTCAATATTAATGAATAAGTTGCTGAAAAATAATATTGTTTTAATTTACAAAATCTGTTTTAAAATAATTGGTTGGGGTATTCGACACCCAATGTTGGGTTCCTGATGACAGGGCTTACTGACTCCCCTTAATAACATTCATTGGAGCTCCCTGTAGACAGGGATTGATTATGTTTTTTTTCTAATACTCCTTTCACATTGCACAAATAACCCAGTTTTGACCCAGGCTGTTTCCGGGTCGACCGGGGTCATTATGGGGTGTGAAAGGGCCTTTTGAAAAATCCAGATCCAACAACCCGGCAATCCGACCTGGGAAAAAAGAAGGGTTAATCCCGGGTCAGACCCAGGTTACTGTGCAGTGTGAACAGGTAACCTGAGTCAAGTGACTCTGGTTCCATTCACACTATAGGCAGGAGTCTGCTACCTCCTCCTGCACCCCCCAAATTACGTCAGTGACCTGGTTTAGTGCCAGGTCGCTGTGGGGAGCTTCAACTTCCCATGGTTTGCGGCTTTTCGGGGGGGGGGGGGGGGGGAGCAAATAGCGTCATTTATCCATACCCCCCTTCTTGAAGACCTGTGAAATGCGGGATTTGCAGTACTGGGGGTGGGGCTTGGTGACATCTACATCAGTCATCATCTACAAGTGCTGCTGACAGTCTCAACTCCGAGCTTCTCCCAGAGAGGAGACTTTAAATGTAGGCAACCCTGATTATACTATAAACTTGCTATTAACACTTAAAAGTTGGTCTGTACTACAAAATAAAAGATAAACCTATATCAGTACGTGTAAACACATTTTGGCTCTGCAAAAACACTACCTTGTTTACACACAAAAGAGCCCTGAAAAAAGATTAATTGACAAAAGTTTAGTCGATATCCACAGGCGAGCAGTACAGTCACATAATGGATTATAGGTGAGCAGTAGAGACTCAATGCGCTTTCTAGATTTCTCATGCTATGCACACATGGGGCTTTAGATAAAAAGGTATATATCAATCTTCTCTCGGCATAACACATTTATGGTGCATGAATGCTCCTCAGCTCTCCTTATAGTTATCGTTAGATAATGTGGTAATATTATTGTGCACTAGAGCAGAAAACAAGGCAAAAAAAATCCCATCTATAGTCCCAGGTGATATACTATCAAAGAGTATCTTTGTTTGCAGAAAATAAAATTAAATATAGCTAAATTGTGTGTGCATAAGAGTGTGTGTGTGTGTGTGTGTGTGTGTTGAGAAGGAAAAAGAGATAAAGGAGAGATATTTATAAGGTAGAAAAAGTATTATACAGTACTGCAAGCAGTGATTTTGCTGTCCCAGCAGCATTACTATGAAATTAAACACAAGCATGCCAAGCAACCATAAATAGGGGTGAATGTATCACTGTGCCAATCAGTGTACTATGCCCTAGGGACAGTGGCATCACTATAAATTTTGCTCCCCCCTGCCAAAAAGTTTGTGGAGCCCCCCCGGCTCCTCTCCAGCGTGTCTCCCCAGCGTGAGGTGATGACGTCACACGCATAATGGAGAAGCTGAAGCAGGATAGATGAAAAAAACCTGCTTCCCTTGGCTCCGACGCATCCCAGGCCGCCCCAGCACACCCATCCACCCGCCCATCCTGTACACAGTAGCCAATAGCCAGCTCTGTGTACAGTCAATTGAATCAGTGGGGGGGATTTGTCGCCTCTGCCATGGCCGCACCCGCGCTGCGGCTGACTTGCCTCTGGTGCTCAGCCAGTGGGCAGTGACAGGCAGCAGCATGTCAGTGTGTCAGGCAGGTGCTGGCGCCCACATAGACCCCACTGTGGCTTGCTCCCCCAAGCAGCAGCTGGGGCTGCCTTACAGTAATTACGCCACTGACTAGGGATGCCAATCTCATGCCATTTTTTCAATCCCGGAATTAAAAATACTCAATCCCGGGATTCCCGGTATACCCAGGATTGAGTTTGTCAGTGTAATGACAAACTTTATACGCTCACCCCAAACCGGATGCTCCGCAGTGTTACTTACAGAGTTGAGGCCGGCAGAAACCAGACGCTGTGGTGGTCAGAAGCCAGGCGGTGTGGCTCTCAGTACCCTAGCAGTGCAGTGGAGAGGAGCCAGGCAGTGCATTTGTCAGTAGCCGAGGAGTCGGGCAGTGCAGCGGATAGGAACCGGGTAGTGCAGCAGAAAGGAAACGGGAAGTGCATCTATCAGGAGCCAGGAGGTGCAGCTGAGGAGCCGGGCAGTGCAGGAGGAGGAGCAGTGGTCGGGAGCACAGCTGTATCCTCCATAATGGTAGCATGGTAACTGAGGGAATTCCTCTGGAATAGCAGTAATGTGGAGTGCAAAATCTGAATGGCGGCTGGTCTGGTCCAATAGGTGCAATCTTGGCAAACAAGAGTTCCTACTAACATGTTTCACTGTAGCAAGGCTTTGACAAAGCTGTACCTTGCTACAGCAAAGAGTACCTGGACACTTGTTTGCTATGTTTGCTACTATTGGATCCAGACTAGCCGCCATCCAGATTTTACACTCCACATTACTGCTACTCTAGAGGAATTCTCTCACTCACCATGCTACCATTTGGGAGGATAGTGCTGCTATGCATTCCAAATTGGATTAATTCCCCAAATGGACACAAATTGTGGTAACTATACACCTATCATCTTTATTAAAAATAGACTTTTTCTATTGGAGGTATATACATGTGGACTCTCTCTGGGGGTATTCATAGGAATGGATCCACTCATTGCTTATTAAGTAATTAATTCTAAATTCCAAAGGTGCCTTGTGCCTTGTGCTT
Source organism: Crinia signifera (assembly GCF_055691185.1). Lineage (NCBI taxonomy): Eukaryota > Metazoa > Chordata > Amphibia > Anura > Myobatrachidae > Crinia > Crinia signifera. Next base: position 209,853,925 of record NC_139221.1, on the reverse strand, counting down.
TTCATGTACTGTGCTTCTTTATATTATTAAATTATGTTTTTTCATTTTATATTATTGTACATTATTTTCCTTTTTGTATCTTTGTTGTTTGATGGACCATTCCCTCACTCTAAGTAGCTGCTTAAAGACATCCCTTTTCCAGGGCCCAGTTTTTGTTGCCTAGGCAACTATTTTTATTCAGGCTGCACAGTGTGGCGTCTGACATCACTTTACAGTGCGCACTGCTGCAGAGCCACACAAACATGGACAGGTGCAGCCAGGCAACGTCTGAGCACTGCGTGAGGGATCTGTCACGGATCTCTCCCAGCATGCCCCGCGGAGCAGACGGTCTCGGACCCAGAAGTCCTGCACCGGAGCCGCATCGCAAGGGACAGCTCTTATCGTAAGAGCTGTCCCTTATGTTAATAATCACATATGTTAGAGCATATGCGATTATTAAGAATGCGGTACCCAGCGAAGGGGTGCGATGTAGGGCAGCAGATGTTAGAACATCCCACCCCATATTGAATACAAATGATTTCTGTAACAAAGACTTTTCTGGGTAACCACCACGCTTTCCTTTTTGTAGTTTTCCATTTTCCATTGTTTGGTCTGCTGACAGAATACTGGACTCTGGTGCAATCTTGGAAACATCCAACTCTCTCCAATAATCAATTTTCATTGGCTGTCTATGGGGGGCATTCCGCTTTTTGGCAAGCCTAAAAAAACAACACTAATTCTCCCCATAGTGTTCAATTTCAGGCATTTGCGCACATTCTTTAGAAAAATAGACCAAAAATCGCCCATAATTTTTGACTAAAAGTGGTCAAAAAACAACAAACAAATTTGCTGATTCCCCTATGTCTGTGAGGTGGTTAAAACTATGAGATAATGAAATCTTTACAAATGGTATTTGTGGAGGCTTGCCATAATCTTTCTTATATCCAGGACATCTATGATTTACACATGTTCTGTGGCTGTTCAAATCCAGTTGAAATGAAGGCTTGAATTTAGCCAACCACAGAACCTATATAAATAAGTGTTTTCCAGGATTAAAGGACCACTAATTTTGAGTACTAGTTCAACTGTGTTTGGTGGAATCAGGGTTCATTTTGTAGCTGAGAACCGGGTCTAGGTCGACATGTGTCTAGGTCGACATGTGTCTAGGTGGACAGGACATTAGGTCGACACAAGCATTAGGTTGACATGGGCAAGGTCGACAGTCAAAAGGTCGACATGGGGTTTTTCACTGTTTTTTGACCCGAATGTCGACACAGTCAACATGGACACAGTTTGAACTGCACCACATCCTTTCGGGCACGGTGCCTCGCAACGCTCGGCACACTATTTTATTCTCCCACCATGCCCTAGTGGATGGTAGGGTGTAAATACCGCCTGTCGGCACATGTCGGCTCAAAAAACAGTGAAAGACCCTCTGTTTAGCCCATGTCGACATAATGCTTGTGTCGACATAATGAAGTGTCGTCCTAGTCCCTTGTCAACCTAGACACATGTCGACCTTGACGCATGTCGACCTTGACGCATGTCAACCTAGTGGTGTTGACCCAATGCTTGTAGACCTAGTTGGAGTAGACCTAATGACCGTATCCCGATACATCTGGCCCATAAACTGAAAATGCTAAATATTACCTACTTACTATTATCCACTGGATTATTAAATGTCCCAGTTAGGGAAGCCAATCCCGGGGCATTTTTTCAATCCCGGAATTCGGGATTGAAAAATGCCCAATCCCGGGATCCCCGGGATCCCCGGGATCCCGGGATTGACTTCCCTACTATTAAAAACCCACCTCGGCCGCCCCGCATATTTACTTACAGATGCGTGGTGCGGTCGGGTGGGTGGGCGAGATGGGGTGATGGAGCCCGGGCTGGTCCGCTGGTGGCCCGGTGTGCCGGCAGGTCCGCTGCTGGGCGGGCGGGCTGGTCCGGGAACAGGACGGCTGGGCGGCCTGATCCGGGGACAGCCCGGGCTGGTCCGCTGGTGGCCTGGTGTGCCGGCAGGTCCACTGCTGGGTGGGCGGGCTGATCCGGGGACAGGATGGAGGCAGACAGCCTGTGCGACCTGAGCAGCGTGACCTCTGACGTCGTCACGCTGCGCAGAGCCGCACTGCAGGGGACGGGAGAAGCCGGGCAGCTGCTGAGCACCCGCTCAGACGCTGCCCGGCATTAGAGTCTAATCCCGAAATCCTGGGATTGGAAACTCCAATCCCGGGATTGAAATCCCGGTGTTTTGGGGGCCAAATCCCGGGATCCCGCGGATCCCGATCCCGGGATTGACCACCCTAGTCCCAGTGTCTGCCTCATTCTGGCAATGCTCTCCTCAAAATGAACTATCAAAGTATTGTACTGGACAACATGCTGCCTGTATGAAACAAGGCAGTCTTGGCAGAAGTGGGAAGCAGTCTACAATATTGTCTACAATAGCAGCAGCGTCTGCTCTTTACTATAGCAATGATAGCAGTCTCTCAGCCAATCACTGGCTGCCCAATCATTTTTTTTTCCCTTGCAGAGACTAGTCCCTGATCCTCCTACCCAGCTCCGTCGTTTCCCTCGCCGGATCACCTAAATCGCATGGCGATTTATCAAATGCAAAACTTGGCATGTGTGATCCCTCCCGGGGAGCTGCCGGGGAAATCAGGTCCGACTTGTCGGGCTAATGTATGGGGACCTTTAGAATAATTAGTATGCATGCATTCTTCCATAAAACAACTGACCTCAGAGGGCCACGGGGATTGATACTGGCAGCACACAGAACCGGAACCGGTGAGAATGCTCTGACAAGACCGCAAGTATAAGGACTGCACCAGCGGTCGGAGTAACTCACTAGGTACTGGAAGCCGGATCCCTTACTTTATTGCTGGGCCTCAATTGAGCTTTAATACCACTAATATGTGCACATAAGTGGGGACTCAAATTAACTGTGGATGCAAACTAAACATACTAACCGGTTATTTCCTAACAAAGGATGTTTTATTGAAGAATGTACTGTATGCATACTAATTATTCTAACAGAAGGAGAAAGGGGAAATTGTGTATTTACTCATTTTAATGTATATTAGTCTTGTCTGTGTTGTTGGCCATATATGTCATTATTTTAAATAAATAATTCAGTTATTTTGCACAGTGCTGTTCCAGTTTACTTTAAAACTCCCACAGTGCCCCGTAACGCCAGTTTTTCTTTTGGTAGGCACCATTTTTGAAGGCTCAGCCCGTTCTTTTATTTTTCATTGTTTCTTTATTATTTTACATGGGCGGTGCGGGTGGGGGACAGGTCACCTGACGTGGCTGCTCCAGCGCCTCTCACTGGGATGAAAGCACTAGCACCTGCCTAACGACTTCCGTCATGGACCCCAGGCCTGGAGGCTCACACACGCCTCGGCTGGCGCAGAGCGGGTGAGTATACCCGGACTGGCTGGATTGTAGCTTCGGTTAGCGGCAATCCCCCCTCTCCGCACCTGTGGACAGCGGAGTGGCAGATGCCTTGTGCGGAATCCCTGCAGAAAGGAGGGCTTTGGCTTGCTGTTCCTTACATCTCACTCTTGAGTCAGGTTCAGCTGATCTCCTGCCTGCTGATGCTGGACAGTTGAGACTTTAATTTACTAATCGTTTTACTTGCATTTTGTTTCACTGTGTGGAGAGTGTATAAAGGGGAGGGATTCTGCTTTATACTTCTAGTGGGGGTAAACCTTTCTGCTAAGCCAGAAGTTCCTTATAGACTTAGTAAATTGCTTCAGTAAATTAATACTGTTGTGTGCGATTTCCTTATACCGGCTCTGTAGTTATTACCTGTGTGGATACTCGTCTGATATTGTGATGCTATAAGAAGGCTACTGTGGCAGAACCACATTCTTGTGCCAGTTGTCCTAATCTGCTAACTTCACAGCAACCAGAGACACCAGACTTTGTGCCTCATGTGCCTCGGCCCCTACAAATATATCTAGTTACGCCACTGATCCACAGATCATGTAAAGGATTTTGGGGGGATTGGACAGTTTAGGAAAAAAATTTCAATGCATAATAATATTTTATGTTTATGTTTTACTTTTTACAATTTTTATTTATGTTTTAAATCCACCCAAAGTGTATCCTAAAAAGATCACCATGTCACTATAAGATCAGGCATCTAATACAACAGATGGATTTAGAGGTCAGGCCACATTACACAAACGCTATGCCCCATTTTTCAATTTTAGTATTTTATTAATTTGTTATACGACCTAATTTTCCAGTACAATAATCTATCTAGATACCAACCCGTCAAAATGACGGAGCAACATAACAGTAATATCAGCACCGGCAGCTCTGCATCTACAATGGATTGAGTACAGATTGTAAGCAGATCCTTTGCAGATTGGGTGCAGATTGGGTGCTTCAACAGATCATGCTACCATCGTACAATTTCAAGTAAATCCTTCCACGATCATGGTCGTTCTGGTGTGTACCCTACATAACAGTAATAAAGGTACTTGTGTAGTTTCACTGCGGCAGGAAATCGCATCGCATGCGATCGTGTGCAGTGTGATGGTACTTTTGTAGTTTCATCTTTCCCCTGCCCCCGGATCGCATGTGCGATTGGGTCGCATGCAATGCGATGCGATTAAGCACATTTAGCACACCCCCACTATCCACACCACCCCGAAGCATGGCGAGAGGCCACGGTACGTGTCCTCCCGACTTCTTCATACCCCCACTATCCTCGTCGGTGCAGAGTCGATGTTATAAAGTGTGGCGAGTGCAGTGAGCCACCGTGCCCGAAGCGTCGCGAGCGTAGCGAGCCCCGTGATTTCTTGCCATGTATTACGCGTCCCCTCACGGGGCTCGACAGGGGTCTATTAAGTATACTTGCCTTTCCCCTTTCTCCCTGCAGCCTAACCCTAATCTCCCCCCCCAAACTACAGCCAATCCCTCCCTGCTAGTGTCTAGCCCTTACTCCTACCCCGCTGCCGAAACCTAACCCCCCTGCCCTGCTGCCTAATCCTTACCCCTTTCTAAGTGCCTAACCCTCCCTCCCTGCATCCTAACCCTAACTTATCCCCCCAAGTCCCCCGATAGTGCCAAAACTTATCCCCTCACCCTTCTGCCTAATGTATCCTCCTCCAGTTTCGACATCTTCATCAATGTTGGTATTCCTGCACCGGTCTTGTGGCCGCCACTCAGGATGCCGACATTGGTATTCTAATTGCAGGCATGCCATCCGCTGGGATGTTAACCACATTCCCTTGAGTCCATGCCATTTAATTTACTATAATAACAAAGGCATAGGGTATATAACAGGCAAGGGCTCACTTACCTTTGACATGTTCATAGGATTAAGCCACTCTGGAGGTATGTGGAAGTGAGCGGCTGCAGAGTCCCCTAGTACTACAATACCCTTTGCATCAGTACCTACAAAAGACATGGAACAGTTTTACAAAACTTTGTGGTGCTGCATCATGTGGTTTTATAATATTTTAATTGTATAATAGTGGTTAAATGAAATTAAATAGAGGAAGTATCACTTCCTTCTTGTATGTCTGTACGTGACACACATTTTGCCAACTTATTTCTTACTAGTGGTAGTGCTACCAAGGAAGTTGGAGGTGATTGAAGTCAATATACACCACAAAGTATGACTATATTATGTTGGTTCCTATATTTTGATTCGTCCCCAGGGAATTTATTACTGAACATATTTAATGCACTCCCTACAAGTAAGAGAAAGAGAGTAATCCGCACAGTCAAAACATGTGTTGTGGTAGTCAGATATTCCCTATACGTTGTGTGTTGCCATTTTTTCGGGCTTGATATATTTAGGGAGGTGCTGCCCAGGAATTGGTACAAACATGATAAAGAAAGAGAAAAGAATTCCTGCAAGGGGCACTCTAAGCTTGTTTTGTTAATTCAGCAATCTTATACCTACATTCAGTGTCCCAAGAAAAGTTTATTAAAATTTAACTTTTATTGATTACATCTTTAAAAAGCTGCGAAATATATTAAAATCATTGTGAAAAAAATGTGCGTAAAGTGACAAAAAATATTAAAATAGAGCTGAACGTCATGCGTGTGTATTTAATTACAGTTCAATGACTGTATTACAACTGTGTGATAATGTTATATAATAGTATTAATATGTCCAGTTACCTACATTGATGTCGTGTGGCACTGATCATCTAAAACAGGCAGTTTGCAGATTGTTACAGTGTTGAAACTACAATGTGTGTAGCTGACTACTGCAACTTTGTTGCTCTATGGGAAATGCACCAATGCCAATTTTCATGAAATTCCTTCATCACCATTCTCCATTAACACTCTCATCCTAAAATGGTGCATGGCCTACATCACAAAACTTACCTGGATAGACTAAAAGATCTTAACATGTATAGTTTGGAGCAGAGAAGGGAAAGGGGGGACATGATAGAAATCTTCAAATATATCAAGGGTTTTAACATAGTACAGGTGGGAAATTTTCTTCAAAGGAAAACAAGTAATAAAACACGAGGACATGCACTGAAACTGGAGGGAGGTAGGTTCAGGGGAAATGTTAGAAAGAATTACTTCACAGAAAGGGTAGTGGATAAGTGGAATAGCCTCCCATCAGAGGTGGTAGAGGCTAAGACAGTAGAACAATTTAAACATGCTTGGGATAGGCATATGAATATCCTTACAAAGAAATAAGGATTAAAAAGGGTTGAGTTTACCTGAAGGGTAAAAAAGGGGCAGACTAGATGGGCCAAATGGTTCTTATCTGCCGTCAAATTCTATGTTTCTATGTTTCTATCCTCACAATATCATCACAGTATCATCACTAACAGTCTGCCATGCTACTTCTCTGCATTTATGCAGAGTTTTGATGACCAAATGGCAGTCTTACTCCCCAAGTAATTACATGTGATCGCCATGCGCTGCTCAGCATAGTAGGGTTGCTATAATGGAACAGCTGAGGTGCAGAGAAGAACCGGAATGTAGACCACTAAATGCTGTACTCATCCGGTTTCTGGCTTGATGTGTGGGGGCCCCAAAGGGAATGCCCTTACCGCACATCCAATAACCTGGCTTTGGATATATGCAGTATCTGTTTATATAAGTATTATCAATGTATTGTAGGCAAAACTTTCAAATGATTTTACAAAAATGTAAAAATGATAAAAAAAAAGACCTTCACATAGTTTCTTCTCATATGGAATTCCATCTTCTGGATCAAAACCCTGTGGGAAAAGTAAATACGCATTTTGTCATTATCTTTTCAAATGAAACTAACAACTCCATAGACATGTGCAATAAATGTAAAATGTAGGCCTAAATATAAATATAAAAGTGTTTAGTCCCCATACACTTGTCCAACTTGTGCCTCAGACAGGTCAGACCCGATTTGCCTTCAATTTCCCCGGCAGCTCCCCAGGAGGGCTTATCTCCGGCTTGGCACTTGATGTACCATTTTTACATGCGATTAATCGCCTGTGATTTATTACATGTAAAGGGACTGTAAAGGGAGTGGCAAGGGTACTTCAAGAGAAATCGGAAGCGATACATCGCAGGTGCTAAATAATACCCACGATGTGCCGCTGATGGGTCTGATTATGATTTATCCTATACTTTGCACATATGACCACAGACTCGGAAGGCACATCCAATCCGATCAGATGTCAAACACCTGCGATTTGGCCACTTGTCATCTGATTTCTCAGGCCAAACCGTCAGAACCTAATAAAAACAGGCCAAATTGTGCAAGTTTATGGTGGCATTTACAGTTTTCCAAGGATATTTAACTACAAACAGGTAAATACAAACAATGTATAATTTAATACAAGATGGTACAGATGACACAATACACATTATACAGGGTGAGGCAAAAAACCTTCCAGATTTCAATGGTTAACAAAAAGACATGGTAAACTCTATTTACAATTTTAGTACATATTCTAAAAATGAATGGAATATAGTTTATTTTCAATTGGTTTTGGCGTAAAAAGGCTTCCGTTAATTAATGGTTCTTGGTCAATATTTGTAGACATCAGCTTTCACTGTAGAAAAAGAATATGTAAAGCTTGGCATTTCCTGCAGACTTTCTACATTTTCTCCCATACATAAATTATGTTATGGCAAGGGTTTCATACATTCATGGTCCATCAAGTTTTTATTATATTGTCATTAGTATAATTATAACCTAACTAGTAAGCCCAGTCGAAGCAAAAGCTTCGAAAGCTAGTCTGCTACCTTCCGTGTTTGTGCATGTGTGAGAAAGAGATGTAGATTCACTCTCTACCAGTAGATGGTAGTGTTTTGGAGATTCACGGACAATATATATATAATATATATATATATATATATGATTATAGCGCTGTGAAACTAATCTATATGTATAAAAGGCTAACTAGTCCACTTCTGTGAGGTGAAGTACTGACAGTGACCGCTAGAGGCCATTCGACAGACCTAATTACTCCTTTGTCAAAGAAAAGTAAAAACTGTTACAGCTCAAAGTGAAAGTACATTGCAGAAGCTGTCATTTTGATGGGCTTTTAACTAGTACAGTATAATTCACCATAAAGATATATTAAGCATTAAACTTAAAATGATGTTGTGAATTGTGATCATGATCATAATTTGGGTTTGATATCATCAAACAAAGTTTACATTTGAAGGTAGTTATAGACATTAAAGTGGATGCTTACACTATTTAAACCAGTTTGAAAGCTACACTTTTTTTTAGTACAACACTGCTTTTTAGTATGATTTGATTTGTGTTTGACTACTGAAGACAAATTTACAGTTCAAACTTCAATATCACAGGATTATATAAACTATGCAATGTTGAATATTTTAGTTTACATACTCATTCATTTTCCCTTTTTGTAACATTACTTTAAAAAAAGTTGAGCTGGCCATAAGGTGCCCATACACTAGTCTGACCAGTTTTCCCTTTAAAGACCCCCGGCAGCTCCCCAGGAGGCTGCTTACAATTTGGCACTTGATGTGCCAAATTATACATGCAATAAATTGCATGTGATTAATTGCATGTATAACCCTGGTGAGCTGTCAGCGGCAGGGGGGTCCGTGGGGTGGGCAGCGGGGTCCCTGCGGCTTGTGGCCAATCAGCGTCCCGCCAGTGTTTTAAATTCAGCAGTGCTTCTCGCACCGCCGCTCAGCAAATAGCGCTAGTTAGTTCCAAGTTGCCGCACAAACCCGCTGACTTAATGCCCAGCGCCATAGGGACCCCGCTGCCCAGCCCACGGATGCCGCTTCCCAGCCGGCACTGCCCAGACCCTGCTAACCGCCCCAAGGGCTCCGCTGCTGCACATAGGTGTGTGACAGCAGTGCTTCGCCGCTGTCACACACCTAGTGATCGGACCAACAAATCGTGGGTGCTAAAAAGCACCCGCAATGTGCCACTGATGGGTCCGATCCAACAGATTGAACCTGCAGCAGCTTCCACCTGTAGGGTCTGACCCGATGGTCTGACCTGATGCACATGGGACCGTGTAACAGGTGGGTGGGGATGTCAAACATCCAATTTGGGCCAATTTCTCTGGATCGGGCGAAATCGGCCCAGATTGGATAAATGCATGGGCACCAATACACCTAAAGATTTATTATCCGCTCATCTAAAACACCATGGACTGAATTAGATTATCGAGCGCTTTAGAAATCATTCGATGGTTGACTACCAGCTAATGATTTTTAGCACTTACATAAGGCTGTGAATGGATGTATATGCAAATCATCCACTCACAGCGCTGTGGGGAAAATCTGCGAATAGCGGGAGAGTAGGCTTTCGACAAAACGGTGGGCGGCACTACAAGGCTTGCAACTAACGCTGCTTTGCGAGCCAACCAGAATGAGGGCCTATATTCTGAGTTGGTGTGATTTATGCATGCAAAATATCCTAATTCCCACTTGTTATAATTAATTAGTTCACATATACTTTATAATAAAAAACCTTTAAAAACAGATTACTCACCCAAATTCCATTGCAATTTGAATCATGGAAAGCATCCCAGTCCGTCGGACTATAGCAAATATAAACATTATATTTATTAATGTAATCACTATTCACTTTTGGAAAGTTTTACACAGCAGTATACATATGATATAGTGGCAAAGTAAATCCCGACAATGAAAATGCCTCCACCAAAATACCGAACTTGTTGATTTACCCTTGTTTAACTTATGGACAAGGTCTATATACCTGCAATTAATATCCAGAAAATCAAAATACCAACAGAGGTATAATATGGACATGTATGACAATATAAACATTACGAGACTGACATATTAATATACCAACATGATCAAAAGCTACATTAACTAAATACCGACACATACAGAATCTTGACTACAATAATACCTGCGCAATCAGAATCCCGACACCCAATATACAGCCATACCAATATACGAACAATAACATTACAGATAATCAGGCACTACGACTCATATCCACAAGTTACAGGATCAGCTGTTTAGGACTTCTATGTCACTGCAGCATAAATAGCGGTTCATATCCCAGGGGATCCACCAGAACCTGTGAGTGAAGTTTAGACTACTCCTGTACTACTCTGTCCTTTGTTGCAGTGAGTTAAGCTGTGTACACGCAAGGGAGATTTCAGCACATATCGCTGGCAATATGGCCACTAAGCGATCATATTGCCAGTGATTTAATGTGCTGTAGAAAATAAATCTCTGGGAGTGCGCTCCCGCTGCCAGTCCTTCATGGTCGCTGGTCGCAGGATCATGCTCCTCTGATTATGGCTAAAAATCGCTGGTCGCTGGTGCACAATGCACTGTGCACCAGTGACCAGCTATTTCTAGTCAAAATGAGGTAGAGAAAGAAAGAGACAGAATAACGTGCAATTTTCAGCCAAAATTGCTGGTCGCTGATAAAAATGGTACACTGAGCAATATATTGCCGAGAGATATAGAGCAGGTATGGCGCTGTGCCACTGGGGGCCCGGACTGTCCCAGGCCCCAGCATTTCTAGTGGCGGCCCTGGCGACCAGCGATTTTGCCTGAAAATTGCAAGCTATTCTGTCTCATTCTGTCTCTACTTCATTTTGACTAGAAATCGCTGGTCGCTGGTGCACAGTGCATTGCAGCCATAATCGGAGGAGCATGATCCCGCGACCAGCGGCCATGAAGGGCTGGCAGCGGGAGTGCACTCCCAGAGATTTATCTCCCACAGAACATGCAATCACTGGCAATATGGTCGCTCAGCATATTGCCAGTGATATGTGCTGAAATCGCCCCTGTGTGTACACAGCTTAAGATTGTGTGTGGGCCACCCTGTTTTACGTGTCCCAGGCCCCCTGAAGGCTTAATCTGAGAGCTAGGCAAGGAGAGGCATATAAATAATGATATACTTGAAAAAAAATTGTTATGCAATTCTTTCAGTTGGTTCAGGTGCTTGTTGGTTGGCTGATTAATTAATTCATTAATTAGTTATTTAAAGGATATAATTGACTTATCTTTACATGTCTTTGGAGAAGCTGCAGCTATAATGAAACACTTCAGGTTAGTGGGTGTATGGTGGTACACGCATGGTTGGTAGATTTCATATAGTGAATAATGTGATTTAAAGGAGACCCAGGGAAGTGGACCCATAAACTGAATAACCTGATTGGGATACAAAGCATACTTGTGTGAAAGTCCATGGTAACCAGATTTGCTTCCTTATGCCAATACGCATATCAATATGGTTTTATGCAGGCACCTACTGTACCAGTGTTCCTGCATTTGTAGTCACAGCCATTATAATTAGTACTGGCGCTTACTGTACACAAGCCTTATCCTGGGTTCATAAGATCACCCAGAAATAGGCATCCCTTCTCTCTAAACACACCTTAAGCTAGCACAAAAGTGTGGCTACACGACCATTACACACCCACAAGATGGATCTTTCCTGTGCATTCATAATGTAGTCACCCAGTTGCAACCTACAAATGCCCCTTTAAAGGATGGAGAGATTCAGACAGGCGTAAAGTGAAGCGACTGCTGATGTATCATCTGTCTTGCTGGGGTGTAGTACAGTATATCCTATTCTAGTAACAAAAAGTGACAAGCCAAAGGAGCTACTGAAATATAATTCTCCCCTACCCATGTACAATTTACAAACATTTACTATATAAGATGAGTTATCTATAATTAGATCTGTGAACAAAGAATATATGTCATTTTGTTTATGTAATATCTGACAGAATTTTCTGTCTCCCAGATCTTTGCATTAGGTTGCCTGGTACTTATGTAATATCTGGGCTCCCGTTTTTCTTATGAGACCGCGTCCCCTCGCCACGCTTCGGGCACGGTGGCTCGCTGCGCTCGCCACACTATATAAAATCAACTATATGCATAGTTGGATAGTAGGAGTATGAAAAAATGGGGTGCATTTAACATGGGAGCCCAGATAATACATAAGTACCGGTTGCCTCACTATAGCAACATCCTTCTCAACTTTTCCCAGTGGCCATAAACTCAGTCATAGGTTTGGCTTTGTTTCTGAATGCCCATATCACAGCCCAGTTTAGCCTCCCAAATGAATTAACCAAATATTTATTCTGGGCCATCAGTAAAAGTCAATATAAGTTCTGAATCTGGAAAATTATCCAGTGAAAATACCCCATAAATGGTTAATTATGTTTACATTTATTTATTGAGCTCACAGGAAGTCATCAAGCTGTCAACACCCTAAACGACAGTAGACTGTCAATCATTAAAATTCTGCTGCCGTCCTGCTTCCTACTTCGCAGGACCTCTGCCTGAGTAAAGTACCAAACATCGATGTGGCAGATCCTTCAAGATCTAAATAACACTCAGGGTGAAATGTAATAGGATGAGAGATTCAGAAAGTGAGAGATTTGGTAAGAAATCTCCAGGTTTTTTAAAGTGGCAATCCTTTACACAGCAAAACCAGTGTGATTTTGCTGTGTCAATGATTGCCGCTTTAAAAAAACTGGAGATTTCTCACCAAATCTCTCACTTTCTGAATCTCTCATCCCATTAAATCTCACCCTCAGTGTTAGCTGGCTCTATATTACTAATATTTCTTTTATACAGCAACATTATACATGTAATTATTATCTTTGGTTATTAATTTAGAAACACATTAATTATTTTGTTTAATTAGTTGCATACAAATGGCTTAAATAGGTGTGCGGCTTCTATTATTCTAAACAAAACCATGCTGTTTATTTATTCACAGTAACTCAGAACAAAACATGTTTGTTTCTTAGAACACAATGCAGGCATTCTGGGTAAAGATTTGTAATCATTAACAAAAACATTGTTATGTCAAGAGCTGTTCATTATGCAGAATGAGGGCAAAAACTCACATACCGTATATTTGCACATGCTGTACAGAATATGTTATCTGGCATTTTGAGACAATAATTACTATTTGTTAAATGAATGCTTTGCAGTACTTCCATTCATGCTTATATTTGTTTAAATAGTTACTACATTCATTGAAGATACAGCAGTTCTGATTTGAAGGTAACAGAATCAAGAAAAATGGGGGAAAACTGTGGGAATACATTGAGTTCTGTGTTGCAATTAAATTATTAATGAATTTATTAATTAAAAGATTCACACATAGGGGGAGATTCTCTAAGAATCTCCGCCCCCCTTCGCCGCCCATCGCATTTATAATTATCGCATATGCTGTAACATATGCGATAATTAAGGCAAAGGACAGCTCTTGCGTTAAGAGCTGTCCTTTGCGGTGAGAGTCGCCGGGTTCCAGCAGGTCCCGGCGGCTCCCCCCTCCCTCCCACACCCGGCGCTGCTGCGCCGGGCTCTCCTTCTCCCTGCACCCGGAAGAGGATCAGTGCAGGGAGGAGGTCACAGGTCCAGGCAGCACAGCTCTGTGCTGCCCGGACACAGGTGAGGGGGCGATGCGGGGCGGCGGGGGGTCGGCGCGGGGCGGCAAAGGGTTGCGGTAGAAGCCCATTGGCTTCTATGGGGCATCGCCAGATTTTTCTGGCGATGCCCCCCGCCACGGTAACCCGGTGGGGGATGCTTACAGCATCCCAAAATGCGGTAAAAACCCGATAACGGGGTTTTTACCGCATTTTTCGCTTAGAGAATCTCCCCCATTATGACAGTGCAAAAAATGATAAATAAGGCAGCAAATATATAGTTCGTTGGCATTGATAAATCAAAACAAAACGCAATATGAGGGAAGTGTATAATCACATGCAAATCTGAGCCTCCAATAAAAAAACGTAGCCTTGAAATGCAAATGTTTGATCATTATGGAGGTAGAGTATCAAATTAAGGAAAAAATGATCAAAGTCCTAAGTACATTTTGAAATATTAATAGGGAGGACACCCACTATTTGTAGACTGTACCATGTTGTTGGCCTAACCACTTGTCTGGTGAATTGTTGGGTATGGGATGGCAAGAAATGTCAAGATACGGAGCCAGATAGTGAAGGATTTTTCAGAAGCAGTTTCAACATCTAATAACATTCAAATCAAACTAACTGCTATAAATACACTAACCGTAGAGGTATTAGGGATATGGGAACAGGTTCTTTATTAAACCATTAGGATAAGATGTTTAAGTTTTGGAAGCTGCAGCTATTGGGCCAAGAGTAGAGTAGTTTCCACTTTGTGGAGGCATGAGGTTGAAAATACAGTATTCAGATGTCCCATAGTGCCCAGGCCATTCTAATAGTAAAGGATGTGTATCATTTCCTTGTAATGTATTTCTGAATAGCAGTCCATCATTTTTGCACCTTGGGGCAGGACAATGTCCAATGCAAATTTGCAACAGGATGACAGCATTTAAAACAAGTAGAGTCTGACGTGACACCCATTAAACACTAATCATGGAAGCAAGGGAGGCTACTACCTCCAGGGTCAGAAAGCTGCTGCAACTTACATAAAGAAATATGCACTGTAGGTGTTTATTTGTCCATATAAATGTAATAAGAGTAAGGCCCTTTCTGTCTATTCATCTGAATGTATCTTCCTTTTTCCTTTGTTTAACTGCTGGTGTCTCCTAAGGCTCTGTACTTGGGGTTCTGATTCAGAGTTGATCGCTGATCAGCAAATTCACAAATCTAGCAATTATTGAATGACTGCACATGCGTACCATATGCATTACGCATGCTGGAGCCCACATAGCGATATATAAAATGTGCATGGATCATAAATGAAAAGTGGGTGGAGCTTGAATGACAGGAAAACAGCGTTTAGGGGTGGTAACCTGCCATTTTCCAGGCGTGTCCGAAAAAACACAGGCATGCCCAAGCGTTTTAGGAGAGAGTCTGTGACGTCAGTACTGGCCTCGATCAGCTTGTCTCAGTCACAAATTTGTGGAAGGATCAGAGTTACTCACAATTGCCCAGCTGCAAAAACATTTAGATGGTTGAGAATTGCTTATGGATTTGCGAGTGGGTAGTGAATAGCGATCCATTCGCAATTCTCTGGCTTCTCTTTTTGGCAGCGGCTATCTTTTCGCAGTCATCTGCAACTTTTCAGATAAGTGATTAGGTCTGAATCAGGCACTTGGCCTGTTCCTTATCTCCATCTACATTTCCTTGGAAAGCTCAACCCCTTTGGTCTCTAATAGCACATGTACGCTGGCTGATAACATAATATACCTCTACTTCATTGACCTCTCTTATTTAATTCTCTCTTATGTCTGTTCCAACCTCTCTACAATTTTATCCTGTATGTACCAGGATTTTTCTTTTTCCCTATACGGGCCCCCTCATCTTCAATACTTGTTGTTTCTGTTGATAGAAAGTTCTGCTTCCTTGGCGAACGTCTTAACTCCCTCCACTTTTAACACCTCACAAAATATCTCCCACACCTACTATTTCTACTTCTGCATCATCTTTAAGATGTGACTTTGGGGTAGATGTATGAAGCAGTGATAAGGGAGGAGAAGTGATAAAGTTGACCAATCAGCTCCTGACTGTCCCTTTTTAGACCCAGCCTGTAACTTAAAAGTCAGGAGCTGATTGGCCGGTGATAAAGTACCAGGTACGCATGTACCAGGTACTTTATCACTTCTCCTTCCTCATCTCCTCCTGAGTTACTGATTATAAGACAAAAACTCTCCTCCAAACACTCAAAGGAAGAAATTTACTAAGCTGAAATGGTTATGAATACACCTATTTTTAGCCATTTCTGACCGTATACGGCTCTTAATTCGTAATATTTTAACTTTACTACAGCTGATATATGGCCATTCGTATTCATATTCCAGGCATACACCTATTCATTCGAATGGTGACCAACCGGTCCTATGTAAAATACGGCCAGTAATTGACCCGAAAATATGGCTATAAAATACTCCTCATTTTCCAGCTGTATTTGTAAGAAGGAGGGATAGTGATAACGAGTTATCGGGTATGGGCGCAAAAAGATGGGTTGCTTTGCCAAGCTGCGGTGTACTGGTATAGGGTTGTCACACCCGTCAGGTAAACAATAAACAAAAAAAGTGGAGCGTACACTGCGCTATGATCTATTATACAATTTTGACACTAATTCAATATGGAGTGTGGAACTGAGGTGTACCAAATATTAGAATTTCAATGAAAGTACATTTAATGACATATAATATGAAAAACATAAAAAACATAAAAGACAATCAAAACAATGATCGATCAAGACAATATTATAAAAATATATAATAATAAAAAAATATATAAAAATGCTGCTTGAAAAATGTTAGAGAGGGAATAAGCTAGTACGGTACCTTATCTGTCTTTGGTGTGGGAATGGAGTCCGTTCCTATGATGCCTATTTGGTTGTGTCCTGGATAAATCCCATATGCTGGGGGTCCAAAATTTACACACTGGATCTTCTTTACAAAACAGCCAGGGAGTGCTATCCCTCAAGTAAGAAGACCACATAGAGGCCAATGGAATGAAGCAGTGTGTGCAAATGTTGGACCCCCATCATATGGGATTTATCCAGGACACAACCAAATAGGCATCATAGGAACGGATTCCATTCCCACACCAAAGACTTGGGGAACCACAAGTCCCAGCATGTGGGCATTAATGGGCCCGCTGGGGCAACAGAACCAATAGCCACACACACATGCACACACACCTGAAAACTAAAGCTTTATTACATATGGAGCCCATACATACAATACTCACATACCTTAACTAGAAGGTAGAATTGTTCAGTAAAATATCCATGGGGTACCTGCACAAAGAAATTATGCTCAGCAGCTCCTCCGGCGAAGATCGCGTCCTCTTCGTTCCAAGTAGCATCCCTGGCCGCTCATCGGCCAATCAGGAGCTGAGTTTTCCAAGGGAGATCCTGGTCTCATCCCTCACCTACTAGAGTGGGGATTCATCTCCATTTTGAGAAACAGAGGCCAGTGACAGTCTGATGCCATAGCCTGACATCACAGACCCATGTTGCATATGTGCAGAACAGGTCAACAGCATGCACAAAGTACCGAATATCAGTACTATGCAGCATGCGTCGCCATTATAGGTGGGCCGGAATCAGGCCCAATGCTTTAAAAACAGTTCCCGAACAGGACAAGGCTTTTAAGAGGTAAAATTTGTTGTAACTGATAGATAGCCATAGTTTTCAATATAATATTACATATTCAGGAGGACAATAGAATACTGTGGTGCCTTAGAAATCTATAATAGTAGTAATTTCCCGATCACTCAGCTTTTGGAGAACAATCGAGTCCAGTTGAATACATATAACAGTTCTGGAGGCTGTGTTTGGGACAATCATTTTCTATCATCTCAATCTTCGGGGATTGATAAAATATAGAACAATTTTTAAAAGTATGCAAAAAATGTGTCACTAATCCCTATTTCAACTGAATCAATTCAAATAGATCCTAATATTGCAAATATCAAAAATAACACTGAGTATATTCAAAAACTCCTCAATTTAAGCCAGCAAACAATACAGTACATGTGTGCACACAGTAGAGTGGATTAGAATGGATAAAGAGCTATTAACTGCTCTCCAAGAGAATGGATTTGTTGACACAATTCAATGTGCTGTTTTTTTTACATTTGTATTGATGTAAGAGTACGAAACAAGATTTCAAGATAAGCTCACCTTCGTCCAGGATAAATAGACTTGTCAATGTCATTGCAATCTCTTCCTCTCCAGTGATATCCTCTCAAGGACTGCAAGCAAGAAATATACCATAGTCTTAAACTGAGTACATACAAGATGACTTGTAAAGCATACAACATTGTTAATGATTTCTCTTGAACTCCTTTGAATTCCTGGACATACGATATAGTGCATACACACTGAGCGATTTTGCAAACTATATCGTCAGTGGAGTATGCTGTTGTTAACGATACAGGTTGAGTATCCCTTATCCAAATATCCATTATCCAAATTATTCCGAAAACCATACATTCCAAAAAAAGTGAAGACATTTTTTCTTTCTTGCTAAAAGCACTACTGGGGACATCTGTGACAGCACTACTGAGGACATAATATGTAATTGCCACTAAATATGTGCAAGAAAATGATTTCTTAGCATACAAATTCAGTACCTGAGATAGTACACAAACTTTGTTTCATGTTTTAAAATAAAATATATTTGTGTGTATTTTGTGTGTTTCATGTGTTTATACAACATAAATGCAAGATACCTCAAGATACATTGAAATATAAAAATATTCTGAAATACGGATTAATCCTTTATCCAAAATTCTTCTGGTCACGAGCATTTTGGACAAGGGATACGCAACCTGTATTTACAAATCTTCCTGCATGTTCAAAAGATAAGAAGTAGTGCATTGACAGTTCCATAGTGCGTACACACAGGACGATTTGAATAATTTTACGTTCTGATTGTTTAGGAATTGTCAAAATCGTTACAAAATCATACTGTGTGTACGCACCTTTAGTGTAGTCTATGAGTTTGTTTATCTGGTACAGGGTTATTTGCTATAGATTTATTTGCCTTTTGTGCCTTTTTATTTGTTATCTTTTGAAGGATTGTGCACCTTGAGTAATGTTGGATAAATGGCACTAATTAAATAAAATTATTATTATTGTTTCAACTACAGTTTTTGCTTTTAATGCTGATACATTGAGTGTACAAGTGAGGATGCTTTGCTCACATGAGAGCACTAAAGGTGCATACACGGAAAAATGTGAAGCATCTTTCTGTGTATCGTTAAGATTGGTCTATGATATTTCATGCATGCAGGAAGATCATAGACCAATCTATTGTGAAGTATTTTTAATCCTTTCGCTTGTACGCACAATAAACGATTTGAAACCAATGTCTCCAACATCGTTCCATGTGTATGCACCTTTACAGTCAATAACAAGCATATTTATCAGAATCCACATATCAGATGTGAATGTAATGAGATAAGATTGCGTGCATTTGCATTGCAATATTTGAAAATATTGCAGGAATGTATTCAAAGCTCCCTGCAAATCCCCTCCCGTACGTCTCATGGTATTTTTCCCATAAAATACCTTGATAGTGTGACTGTGCATGCACCTCTGGCTACCTTCCATTCCTCTTTTATCCCGCTGGCCCCCCTGCTCAAGCTGAATCAGAATCAACTTTACTGGCCAGGTATACTTGCATACTGTATACTAGGAATTTGGTTTGGATTGCTGTGCAACAGCCGGTAAGGTAACAGTTAAACAGTGACAGTACAGATATACATAAGATATATTACAGTATACACTAGATCAGTGGTCTCCAACCTTTTTCGGGGTGCGAGCTACTTGTGGCAAACTGAACCACCCGAAGAGCTACTAAAATAAAAAAATCTGCCTAATAACCAAATAATGCCCTTTACACATTATGCCACACACTGTAATAACCCTGACACATTATGCCGCATACATAACTGCGCGCGCCAAAAATTGGGTGTAGCCACATAGGGTGCATCCAATGAAAATGGGTTGTGATACACATATGCCCCCAATAGTGCAGTGCCAGATACACATATGCCCAAATTGTGCCAGATACACATATGCCCCCAATAGTGCCAGATACACATATGCTCCCACGGTGCCAGGTATGCCCCCACAGTGCCAGATAAAAGAATACCCCCATGGTTCCATCTGTGCCCCTATGGTGCCGGATATGCTCCCACAGTGCCAGCAAGTAGTATGCCCCCACAGTGCCAGCAAGTATTATGCCCCCACAGTGCCAACAACTAGTATGCCCCCACAGTGCCAACAAGTAGTATGCACCCACCGTGCCAGCAGGTAGTACATTATGCCCCCACAGTGCCAACAAGTAGTATGCCCCCACAGTGCCAGCAAGTAGTACAGTATGCCCCCACAGTGCCAACATGTAGTATGCCCCCACAGTGCCAACAAGTAGTATGCACCCACCTTGCCAACAAGTAGTATGCCCCCACAGTGCCAGCAAGTAGTACAGTATGCCCCCACAGTGCCAACAAGTAGTATGCCCCCACAGTGCCAGCAAGTAGTACAGTATGCCCCCACAGTGCCAACAAGTAGTATGCCCCCACAGTGCCAACAAGTAGTATGCCCCCACAGTGCCAGCAAGTAGTACAGTATGCCCCCACCGTGCCAACAAGTAATATTCCCCCACAGTGCCAGCAAGTAGTACAGTATGCCCGTACAGTGCCAGCAAGCAGTATGCCCCCACATTGCCAAAAATTAGTATGCCACCACAGTGCCAACAACTAGTATACCCCCACAGTGCCAATAAGTAGTATGCCCCCACAGTGCCAGCAAGTAGTATGCCCCCACAGTGCCAACAAGTAGTATGCCCCCACAGTGCCAGCAAGTAGTACATTATGCCCCCACATTGCCAGCAAGTAGTATGCCCCCACAGTGCCAGCAAGTGGTATGCCCCCACAGTGCCAGCAAGTAGTACAGTATGCCCCCACAGTGCCAACAAGTAATATTCCCCCACAGTGCCAGCAAGTAGTACAGTATGCCCGAACAGTGCCAGCAAGCAGTATGCCCCCACAGTGCCAAAAATTAGTATGCCACCACAGTGCCAACAACTAGCATGCCCCCACAGTGCCAGCAAGTAGTATGCCCCCACAGTGCCAGCAAGTAGTATGCCCCCACAGTGCCAACAAGTAGTATGCCCCCACAGTGCCAACAAGTAGTATGCCCCCACAGTGCCAGCAAGTAGTACATTATGCCCCCACATTGCCAGCAAGTAGTATGCCCCCACAGTGCCAGCAAGTGGTATGCACACTCACACACAGCACACTCACCATTGTGTCCGGTGTCCTCCTGCAGTGTCAGTGTCTCCGCTGCAGCCGCTTCTCCTCTTCTCAGGGAAGGAGAGCACAGCACAACGCGAGTCTCTCCTACCCTTCACTTCCTTGTGACTGGGCCGTCCGCCAATCAAAGCTCGCGGGCCAGCTCTTGATTGGCTGCCGGCCCGCGAGCTCTGATTGGCGGATGGGCGGCCAAGTGACAGGGATGCACAGTGAGGGGTAGGAGAGATGCGCAATGCGCTCTCCTCTCCTCCAGTCCCCTCAGGCTCGTAGGTAGAAAGCAGGCGGCAGGGAGAGACAGGCGGGCAGGCAGCAGGGAGAGACAGGCGGGCGGGCAGCAGAGTGGTTGAGCCACCCGATTCACTGCCGCGAGCTACCGGTAGCTCGCGAGCGACGGGTTGGCGACCACTGCACTAGATGTACCCTGGGTCTAAAAGACACAGGGAACATACATTCGCTAGTCGCGCAACAGCCAAGCAGGTAACAATACAAGCCGAGACAGTACAGTTATCAAATAGGGAAAACATACCCGCCAAATCAATATTGATAAATATGTCCCTAAATGTTGCAGGGTCTAAAGGGTTTAGTCACATCTTTTTATGAGAACAATGTGAAAGCTGCTCAATCAAACCAGTAATGGCCCTCAGGTGCTGCAAGGGAGGGGGGTTTAACCGCCAGCACAACAAAAGGGCATTAGTAATAAGTTGAAAAACCAACATAATAGAAGGTAATTCAGAGATCTTAGTTACATATATTTTACTTAGAAGAGTAATGGGCCCCATGCTTAATCTCTGTGGAGACTCACCTTGCAACAGTGAATGTATAGTGAAGACTAAACCACTATGCCACAGCCTACTGTCCACGAATATGTGTCTGTGATAATGGTGCCAGTACCATTATGCCAGGTTTACATAAAAGGACTTATCAGTGTAGTATTAGTACCCATTATTATCCTTGATAAAACACACCAATAAACACATTGGATTTTACACGCACCATGGATTTATTAACCCAAATTCAGCCACCATTCCACCTCCTGCCAAGCTTGGAACACATAGACTGGAGACAGGAGCAGGGAGAAGAGACTGCCGTCACTGCAGAAGAACCGGAGGGAAGTGAGCGTGCAGATTTAGGGTAAGGAAGATTTCCAGCCTTAAAAGACCTATTTCGATTCGTATCCACTTCTTGGAGGCACAAGAAAAGAGCAATAACATTATCGCTAACTAGCAGCTAATTTCATTGCCCTTCATCGTATATGTATTATTTTATTATTTTATTACTTGTTGACAAAAGCTAACATTCTATTACTACAATTAACACACACACTTTATATACACAATATAAAATACAGAAACTATTGGAAAAGGGCAGTGGTGTTATTAGCATGAGTTGTCAATACCAAATAGTACAGATTCTTCATCAGTAGTCAACAGAACCAACCTATTGTGAAAATGGGAAGACAAATGAAATGTACTTATTCACTTACAGGAAAAGCACTGAAGTAATCTTGGTCATAATCTTCTGCTGGTACTGACCTGAAAGTTCAAGGAAATCATTACTCTATGGAAACCTCTGAATAAGCACATTTGAATGAATGCGTCCTTCAATTTTTACTTTCACTGTACATGGATGACAGTTAATGTTTAATAGTTAATTATTATTATGTAGTGATGACCAAGCAAACAATTCTTCATAGGATCAGCACACTGTAGGCAGATATACGTGACATGGATGAGCAGATGACAAACCCTGTGATGTCCACAGGATCTGTAGGCACATAACAACAAAGACTGTGTGTGTTCTTTCGTAGAGAAAGAGGTATATTATAGGAGGCAGAGGTCAAGGAAATAGGGAAAAGTGGGTTAGTAAATATGAACATATACATTGAAATTGTATACACAAATAAGTATCACGATAAAACAACAAATATGTAAAGATGGATATTAAAGTATTGGAATGTGAGGGAAAACTTGCAAAACTGGTGTACCCGAATATCAAATTTGCATTGTTGCAGAGTAATTACTTTTCAACCTTAATGTTTAAGTCACAGGGGAGTTCTTTAACCATATAAAAAGTAAAAGGCTGGATGTTGAGTAATGTTATACAATCCACAAATCTTATTATCTCATGTATAATATTATTCCTTAATATAAAACAGTTTTCAAATTCAAAATGGAAGTAATGTCTTCAGGTATCATCAAGTGATGAGATAAACTTTATTTATAGAACTATAGTGATAGTATAAATTATTATTCTAACAGACATTACATGTATTAAGTATTGTTTAGTATGGAATCTTAGAATCCTCGTGTAAAAGTAATAAACTATAGATTCATTTGTGTGTGATTTGTGGGGACATATTCTTGTTATTCAAAATGGCTGCCAATGTGTCTTCCATTTTCTCAATAACAAATCCAATTAAAGGCTTTAAAATAAAGGAAAAACTCTAATTGTTGTTGCATTTGGAAAGAACACTTTAAAACCAAATTTCAGTACACAATGTATGTCTCTAATGAGAATGGAAATAGATCATATAGGAATAACACCTACACATACACATTGACATGGATGAGATGTTCCAGTTCTTGCACATAAAAATTACCTTACTGTATGTGAGTTTGTACCAGGGCTATTAGGACATGCAAAGCAGAAACAGAAAAAAGTTAGCCAAAAGAAAAGTAAAGAGAACTTATTATGGTAATCTTTAGTACATTAATGGTAAGATTGACGGCACAGCGTCAACATCTCCCAAGTACATTTCACACATTTTAAACAATCACAATTGCACTGAAGCTCTTGGTGGCTGCTAAATGAATAGCTGATGTTCCTTTCAGTGGTTTGGAAGTAATACACTCTGTATAAATTACACACTAAAATGCTCATGTGATAATTGTTAATGTTGATACTTACGACTCTATTGTTTCACAGATCTTTTTGAGCAGTGGAAATGAGCAAAACTTGAAAAGAACTCCAGAAACAGCTTCTGAATTCTTCTACAGGAAAAGCATATATGTGTTTCATTAGCATATATAAAAATGTGTTTATGCATTTATTGGCACATAGCGGTGTAATTCCTTACAAGCTAATGCTTTCCAATGCCAGAGAAGAATTCCTAATTTTTCAGGATTATCAATATCAATGTTTGGTTATTTTTTAAAATTAGTATTATTATTTATCATCTTTGATGATAACTTTATCCTGGTAATAAGTGTTACATTTTATTATATGGTGACTCATTTGAAACTTGAATGTTGATCTGTAATGGTGCCCATACACGGTCCGATGTACGGGAGTGATGAGATGCGCGCTCCCACACACATCCCATTGCAGAGCACATATAGTATGTGCTGCCTGTACTTTTTGAACTAGATTGCATTGCATTTAGTTCAATATGCACAGTGCTTTAGCACATCAAATGCATTTTGAACTGGATGCGATGCAATCTAGTTTAAAAGTACAGTGCACATTTCACCGTGTATGGGCGGCATTAGTGCTGGGCTTGCTTTTATATATATATATATATATATATATATATATATATATATATATATATAGACACACACACACAATAACCCTGACACTGCAATGTCATTATGGTAAGTGTTTTGTAAAGAAATTTGCCACTATTATTTTTAATGTCAGTGCCAGACATTTGTAAACAATTGGTTCTTAGCTAGTTTGGGTTATGTTATTACTTATTTTACAGAAAACCCATTCACTTAATATTTAAATAAAGCTGGGTTCAAACCTATTAAATTACACATTTGATGCAACTTTACTCTCTTTTTCACTTCCAACACAGTCGCCATATGCGAGTACACAACTATATGAATCTTCAACCTACACCTGTCTAAAATATCTTTTGAATAGACACAAAGGCCAACACTGCTGCTGGAGGAATATTAAAAGAATGGTCGACCAGGACAGTCAGTATTGCATTCCCAATGGTTTACGTACAACTTTAATGGTTGTAAGTCAGCACAGGCCTCCACAGGCCTCTGTAAGTTGCAGCATGATTGCTGTGATGTTTGGGGACCGAGCTTGGGCGTCACCCAGCACCATTCTTCAAAACAGGGTGTGTTTACACCGTTTTGAAGTCATAACGAGTCCAGGGTCTGCATCGTCAGATGCAGACTTCGTAGATCCGGGTGTCCGGATTCAACAGTGGGCCTGCCTAAGCTTAATCTTAGACACAGCAGTCACATCTCCTAAATGCAAACAGGAGGCATCTGTTTTTTGCTGCACTTTAATTAGATGGAATTAGACGGCTGAGCTATTCCATCCAAACATGAATGAGGTCAACATCTCACTTTAATGCTGTGTACACACAGTACAATCCAGCATGAGATTTTGACTATATAGTCAAAATCGCATGCAGATCGCACAGGTTTTTTACCTTGTGATCCCAATGCGTGCTCCCGTGACAGCACAAATTGAAACCCAGATAGACAGGCCAGCAATGACTATATAGTGCAAATCAAATGTAGATTGTATGAATTGTATGTAAATAGTACAGAGATAGCAAAGATTGCATAGCACTCGAATCTTAAGTCAAATAGCAAGGGAATCTCACTGTGTGTACACACCATTAGTCCGATATTGAACTATGGCATCTGATAAATATTGAACTGTAAATAAAACCTGATCGGCAGATGCAGCCTGTTTTCCTCTGATAAAACATGATTGACAGTGCATGCACACTCTAAAAATATCTCATGAATGGGTCAGGAATCAAAATAATGATGATTGTACAGTTGTGTACACAGCTTAAGTCTATGTCAGTTGAGGTTCCTGATTACAGACTAACTTGTCTGCTAGAAATGAACTTGCATGTAAATTCATGACCACTTTCCAATGCTTATCAGTGAGTGTAAATGTAATACAGTAACAAGACATTTCCAGTATATACACCAACCTGTTTATACAAAGTCATAATGCTGTACTGGGCCAACTGTAATGGGGTGTGAGATTCAGAAAGTGACAGACCTTGGGAGAGATTTCCCATTTTTTAAATTATTAGATTAGATTATCACACCCTATTATAGTTGGCCCATAATGTTTATCCTGCCCAAGAAAGGTGTACAAATCACACCGACCATGAGAAAATAGTCCGTGCAAAAAGGGCAAGTGGGACTCAATAGTTTAGCATTGCTGCTTCTCATCATAGTGGCCATGGTTTTCAGTCCACCCAGGATAGTAAAAGGTACGTTAAATAAACTGCAAGGTTCCGTCAGAACTTGGGTTTTATGTATGTATCTCCTCTTCGGGAATAAGTCAGAGTTGTACACATACACAATGGTTTGTGTATGTCTCCAATGGTACAAGTAATGAGCAGGTCTCATTGGGTTCTGCATTGTTGTACGCAGTATCCCCTGAGACAAAGCCTGATTGACAGGCTGCGGCCATATGTTCCTGAAAAAAGGGGCGTCACCTCCATTTTAAGGGAGTGCCAATGCCAGGGTCTGTGTCTTTCAAACACAGACTTCCTGCCCTCGGCTATAGACCTGCGAGAGCCATTGTGAGTAACCTCAGGATTACTCAGATGGCTGATGGTCTCACAGATGATCCGATGCTGTACCTTAGGAAGCAGCACTCAGATCGGCGATGCAGGCAGGAGAAGTTTTTTTTGGTTAGACACCTTCTGCTGTGCAGTGTGAACTACATCATCACTGAATCGGGCCCTGGGAGGAAAGTGTTGCTTAATTGAGCTCTTACGAAGCTGGGGAGCAGGGAAAAGTGAGCAAGTTCTTCTTACCTGAAAATGCTGCATGGAGTCAGCATGCCAAGTTCCCAGGGAAATTAATCTTCCACATTACAAAAATTATAGTAGTGGTTTTGTATGGATTGGTCATATTGTGCATGTGCATCAGCTTCGGGTGTGAATATTAAATATTCTCAATAAAGCAATGCTGAATATGTTGCCATTATAAATACAAATTAATATTAGTCAAATACTAGCACACTAGTTATGCAATTGATTCTTTTTCTATTTTAATCGATCCCTTAGGAATGTGTAGCAGACAGGCAAGATTCCCCAGCCTCACATCATCCCCGGTATTTACAACAGGTTATAAGCCAGGTTCATTACCCGGTAACAATGGCTTCTTTCGGCCTTGCAGGATGTGGCCTGTACTCTGATTTCTGCTTACTGATGTTTGAGCAGATATGCATTTATGAGCTACTGCCAGGGCCCATGGAATTGAATCCGGGAGCATAAATTATGACCTTACCAAATAGTCAGACATGTTCACCATCTTCCTTGCTTTCTTAATTGCTCTTTTTAATTCCATCTTAAATATAAAAAAAAAGAAAAAGTTGTTGGACACATTTTGTTTCATACTGTATGTAAACATGACACCATCACTTTGACATTTTCACATATTTGCCAATAGACTCAGAGCACGAACCTGTACACTAATCTGTGTTTATGTTCAAATTCTTAAATTGCCATGTGTTGGATTAGCCCCCCACACCACATGCATACCCTGAACGTGGTGCAATTGGGAGAACATAAATCCTCTGTGCTGCTATGGTCATTCAAATATCTAGACACTAGTTAGTTTAATTTAAAAAAGTATTATGGAATATTAAAATGTCACTTTTATCCATTATCCCTAAATTCCAGAGTTAACAGATATTTATGTAATATAGTACCATAGCTTTCAGGTTAGAGAACTAAAGGGGGGGGGGGGGGGGGGGTATTTGGGCAGATAAATATGAGACTATTTTAGAAAGCTCAATGTTTTTGGAGCATGTTTATTGCTCAATGTTTTGGAGCATCTTCAGGTGGTAATACTGTATCCTGTTCTGTTTTTAGGGGAAGGACATCCTCTCCTTCCTTTGCTGAAAAAATGTATGTGCCTGCAAAGCCTGATGACAAAATAGGCTTAGTTAGCAAAACCCATGTCGTTGCCACCAAGGCCCTATTAACAGTATTGTAGGCCCTGGGCAAAGCAATGCACTGGGGCCCCTACATCATACTTGCCTACTTTTGAACACTAGTTTCAGGGAGATTATAGTTGGTAGTCAAATTTGCACAGCGCCCCATTGAGGGGGTGTGTCTTCCTCCACCCAAAGGGCGTGCCTAGTTCCATATATGGAGAGATTGTGAAAAGAGTTTGTGAACGTGGCACCTAGAAGCGCGGGTGTGTACTGCTACATCTGAGAGGAATCTTGTAAAATGACTTATATCCAATCCCCAAAGCAGTTAGTAAGAGCGACTATACTTGCTAAAGTGCTGGAAAATGGTGCTGATGGTTCAATATAAATGTATCTATCTCTCATTTCTCTTTTCCCCAAAAATGTAACAGTGTAATGTGTTAGGTGACATGAGGGAGATTGTTAGACTAATGACAGAGAGAGGGAGATTGCTGCTATTTCAGGGAGTCTCCTGCGGAATGCAGGAGGGGAGGTAACTATGCCCTACATACGTATTCACGGGAACCAATTTTAAAAAATAATACCATGCCTCTCCCACAGTCCTGTGCTGTTTGCTGATCGGTGGATAGTTCCAGCCCTCCACCAATCAGCATGCTGACAACTATGAGAGTATGTGTCCAGGAGTAGATAACCTTTGGCAGTCCAGTTGCTGTGGAATTACACATCCCAACCTGCCCTGCCACAGATGTATCATGTACTAACAGAAAATATGTGGGATGTGGATGTGTAGTTACACAGCAGCTGGTGTGTTACCAGTGGCGTAACTCCCGGAGGCAATGGAGACATTTGCCGCCGGGCGTTAGCCTTGAGGGGGGCACATAGAGCAGCTCACGCAGCTGAGCTTGCAGCGGCAGGGAGGGCTATAGGTGGAGCGGGTGCAGGGCAGCTGGCTGCACATAAAGATGCCGCTCCAATCGGGCGGCAGGTGGCTGTGGTGCTCACACAGCTGAGCCTGCCGTTGGAGGATACGCTGAGTGCAGAAGCACTCCTCACAGCAGTAAACACCAGACGCCGATAGAGGCTGCCGCTGCTGCGGATCTACGCCTCACAGGGGGAGGAGACATGCCTTGGATCCGCTCACCATCACTCAATCGCAGGAGGCTGGGAATCAGAGGCAGTGTGCGGGTAGGCAGCTGGACTTCAGCAACAGTCACCCCAGTTCCTGCTGCCTGAACTTCAGTGTCATCAGACTGGCTCCAGGAAGGCGGTCACAGAGGATTAGGGAGTCAGACCAGCATCTGGGACTGCAGCAGGGTAATTACTTCAGTGTGGCCCCCCATCCTTAGCCATTACTGTGTGTCTTCCCTTTCCTAAATTGTTATAGCCTGTCCTTGTCACACCCCCATGATGCCTCGGATGAGGCATTCATTCTCCTTATAGTGTATTCCCTATTCCTGCCCAGACAGCACTTTGTGCAGGCCACTCCTCTTAAGGCCCCCATACACTGTGCTGATTTGGGCTGATTTAGACCAATTGAGCCATCAAATTGGCCCAAATCGGGTCATTTTGATATCTCCCCAGGTCCAATGCATGGTCCCGTGAATATGGAACCTCAGTCCGTGGTTGGACCTGCTGGCCGTCCGACCACCCGACCTGGGACCTCCCTCCCAGTGGCAAGCTGGGCGGCAAACAGGGACGCATGCGATCCATCACAACAAATTGTGATGGATTGCATGCGACCCTTCCCGGGCAGCTCGCAGGGTATGTGGGGGGTGGCCGTACACTGCTGTGAGACATCGCAGCCATGTATGGCCACCTTTAGTGTCTGTGGGTCTCACACCCTGCTTTTTAACCTTCCTTGCATTGGCACAGGTCTAGCCTGTATCCTGCCTTGGCTAGAAGCACCTACCTCTTCCATTTATTGCAGATGCCCCTTGTCTTGGTGATGCAGGTGTGTGCCACCCCCTTGTCACTGGTGATGCAGGTTCTAGCCTCCTCTCTCAGACCCTGAGAGGTGCTGGGGCTGAATAAAACTTTATT
This sequence comes from Crinia signifera, assembly GCF_055691185.1. NCBI lineage: Eukaryota > Metazoa > Chordata > Amphibia > Anura > Myobatrachidae > Crinia > Crinia signifera. The sequence goes on along the minus strand of NC_139221.1, from coordinate 209,823,848 downwards.
TATTCGATTGAAGGATATATATCATATATGGTGGCCACAAATGCAGTGTGCCAGTGTGTGGGATGGAGGGGGGGGGGGGCAAAACTTTTGATATCGCCTCCGGGCTCCCCTTATGAACTTACGCCCCTGTGTGTTACAGGTTGCTTACACTTGCAACATAGAATATAGATTTCATCTCTATTGGGGCACGGATTGTGAATGTCTGAAATATTTTTTGTAAAGTGCTGCATGTGCTCTATAAATAACTGACAAATAATATTTGATATTGCTTGCTTTTCTATCAACTGTGCATGTTCTGCATTATAATTTGTATTTAAAAATATTCACATTCTAAATAGAATAGAATATAGGGGGCAGTAGATTGAGTCATTAACCCTTCGCTGACAGAACTCACAGCCCTCCTATGACATCCTCAATCACAAATGATTCTCGGATAATGACAGGAAATTCTTAGCAGTAAATTAAGTAATCAGTGTTAATCCACCCTGTCAGTGCATGGATAGTATGCCGATGGTGACAGAGAGGGACCGATTCCTCTTTTACAGCTTTTACATGCCCCTTTCTCAGTGTCTGAGGAGTGGTAGTGACTGGCATTTGGTGGATATGCACCTGTAAGATTTATTTTCATTTACCTTTCTGGCCTGTCTGTCTTTATTAACTAAAGAAATGTCTGAGCTTGTGTATTTTCAAGAAAAAGAATGGTTGCTGGATGTTCTGTCCCTGTAAATGTGCCAGCAAACTGATTTAGGATACAAGTGGGGTATAAACCTCTCCACTTCACTGAGGACCCTCTTACCCCAAAAATACAACACCTCAGACAGAAAAATGAAGGTGAAGCCAATTAACAATTACCATTTATTTTATTTTGTATCTGCGGCATTGCGGTTTCTATATGAAATAATAACAGGTATAGCATTAAAGCTACATAGTTCTACAATGAATACATTTTGATGGGTTTATAAACCACGGGACAAACAGTCGTTTGTACCACAATAAGAATATCTTAGTGCCCCAAGTTTCTCACGTCAGTCTTATCAAGCACAATCTTTAACCTAGAAAATGTAATTACTGTACTTATAATAATTATCATTCATTACCTTAGATGTAGATTTAGGTAATGATTTACCAGCTTCCACATCTGAAGATGCAGATGTGCTGTCATAATGGATTCGGTATGAAATCCCGACAGGGTCAAAATCCCGTATTGTTCATAATACCAACAAGGACAAAATCCTGACAAGGACAAAATCCCGACATTTAAAATCCCGACAAGGACAAAATCCCGACAAGGTCAAAATACCGACATATAGAATGTACAGGTGAAACAGTCAACGTGACTTTGTGTCGACAGGACGCAAGGTCGACATGGGTTTTTGCACTGTTTTTTGACCTGACTGTCGACATGGTCAACATTAACACAGTTGGAAGTGAACTGCAGCCCCTCGCATCGCTCGTAATGCTTTGGGCACGGTGCCTCGCTGCGCTTGGCACACTATTTTATTCTCCAACCACGCCCTAGTGGATGGTAGGGCATGAAATACCGCCTGTCAGCACATGTCGGGTCAAAAAACAGTGAAAAAAACCATGTCGACCTCGTGACCTGTCGACACAAAGTCATGTTGACTGTTTCACCTGTACATTCTATATGTCGGTATTTTGATCTTTTCGGGATTTTAAATGTTGGGATTTTGTCCTTGTCGGGATTTTAAATGTCTGGATTTTGTCCTTGTCGGTATTACGACCCATTCGGGATTTTGACCCTGTCAGGATGTTGACCGTCGGGATTTTGACTGCATCCCGTCATAATGTCTGCATACTGGCAATGCGATAATTGACTACATTGAACAGGGGATACAGTCACTAGGGCGACAAGCCTTAGGTCGAACACTGAAGGTCGACATGCATGAAGATCGACGCGGGTTAGGGCGACAGAACATAAGGTTGACACAAGCATTAGGTCAACATGGGGAAGGTTGTGTCGACATGGGGTTTTTCACTTTTTTTTCAGCTGACATGCTGCCAGGCGGTATTTCATGCCCTACCATCCACTAGGGCATAGTGTAGAGAATAAAATAGTGTGCCAGGCATAGCAAGCCACCATGCCCGAATCATGCGAAGGGATGCGGTGTGTGTCCATGTTGACTGTATCGACATTCTAATAAAAGAAAAACTCCATGTCGACATTTTGACTGTCGACCTTCCCCATGTCGACCTAATGCTTGTATCATATCATGTTGTCATGTCGACCTTTAGTGGCTTGTCAGAGGAGACACCTATCCCCTACCAAGGATGTATGGTATTTCCCCCTCCCAAAATGTCTGGTGAAGGGTCTTCTTATACATCTATGCACCTCTGATTTATTGAGGACCACTACATTAGCCTGACTCTGACCTTCCAGATACATACTGAGGCAGAGAAGAGGAGACATCCTCCTCTGACCAAAGATGTACAATTTCGGTACTTGTGTAATATCTGGGCGCCCGATTATCTGATTGTATGCCTTAACTTAAGGCATACAATCAGATGCGATGCGACGCGATTTTGCGGTAAAATCGCATCCATCGCATCGCGACCAAATCACATGCGATGCGATCGCGATTTTCCATAGGATTCAATGTTAAAATGGTCCTGTTCATTTCCCCACTATCCAAGTGGGCATAGAGTTGATTTTATATAGCGTGGCGAGCGCAGTGAGCCACCGAGCCCGAAGCGTGGCAAACGCAGCGAGCCCCGCGAGGGGAAGCGGATTACTTAAAATGTATTCCGCGTCCCCTTGCAGGGCTCACTGCGCTCGCCACGCTATATAAAATCAACTCTATGCCCACTTTGATAGTGGGGAAATGAACAGGACCATTTTAACATTGAATCCTATGGAAAATCACGTCGATCGCATCGCATGCGATTTGGTTGCATTCAATGCGATTTTCCGACCCGATCGGGCGCCCAGTTATTACACTAGTACCACAATTTCTATTCCATTTGCGCGCCAGTGGGGAGGACACACCTTTTGTGTTTTCATACATAATCACTCTTCTGTTTCTCCACAGCACTATTTTTTGGGAGAAAAACATTGATCTTGTGCTGCACATGCGACGCCAGCACAGGCACCCTCCTCCCTGTTATGTCGAAAACCCCCTCACTGCAACCCCCCACCATTGAGGATGGGCTCCTGCAACACTGACAGTCTTTGGGGTTTCCTCCTTCCGTGACCACCAATGTTATAACGTGAGCTGCTGCTTTGCAGCGTCACTTTACAGCACTCTGGGTCACAGAGCAGCAGGGCTCCCAGAAGACAGCCCTCACTGGAGCAATGATCTCTGGACCCTGGAAAGTTGAGTATGATTTTCTTTTAGTTTATTTTATATACACAGTGATCAGCGTGTGTGTCCATCAGACAAACATAGCTGATTACAAATGGACCTGTCCTTGAACTGCATTCCCTGTGCAGAACTCCCGATTCGCATGTGAGCCCTGTGCGGGCGGCTGACGTCACAAGAATTCAGCTGCCCGCCCTCTACCTCTACAGGGAAGATGCAAAGTTAAGACACCAGAGAGTGTTTGAGTTTTGCGTGCAGCTTCCAAATCATTCGATGGTCGGCGACCATCAAATGATTTGGCCCCCCGCACCCAAGGCTGCGAATGGATGTTTATGCAAAACATCTATTTGCAGCCCGGAGGTCAGTCCGGAGGTTGGACAGGGGCTGTGTACAGCCTCCGCTGCTGTGTGTGGTACTATGCAGACAGCAGCGGAGGCTAGGCAGAGGTGAATGCATGCCTGTGTGCGGCAACCCTCCACCTCATGGCCGGAGGCTGGGGGCGCACGGAGGCTGGGGGCAGCCCAGCAGCTTACCTGGGTGCTGGGCTTGCCCCGAGCATGTCGGTCGGCTTTGCGGGGGTGTAGGTCGGCGGGTTTCCCGGCACTTGGAGACAATGTCTGTCACGGCTAAAGGGCTGGATGGAGTCGTGTGGTGCACAGGAACCGGAGACGGACCAGGAGGAGTAGGATTGAAACGTGCAGGTTTAATAACGGATTTCATAAATGATAAACTTCACTCAAATACTTCTTTAAGTGACAGTTGGAATAAATTAAATAGAGTCCAGCACAATACTAATAACGGGCAGGGAAATCTGGAAACGTATACTTGGTGAGCCAGAGTACATAGATGAGGATCCGGAAGGAGGTTGATTTGATGACAGAAGAAATGGATCCGGATGACTGAAAGATGATGGAATGAATGAGTTGTATGAAGGAGGACAGCGGGAAGCTGTGCAGGGTAATTCTGGGACACAAGCAGGAACAAGCACTAGGTAGGACTTGCAGCATTGGTGTCAGGAGAAAACTTCCTTGTAGCAAGATGCAGGGAGCAAGGCACCAGAGTCAGGAGAGAAAGAGCCAGGATCCGGGAATCAGCTAGGAGTTGTGAATGACTCCAAAGACTCATTGCACTGACACTGAACAGCCTAGGCAGATCCCCTATATCCCCAGGGGATGGCTGCCATTGGCTGTCAGCACAGGATGAGGAGGGAACCTCCACTCTGGGCCAATCTGTCTCCTGCCCTCAACCAAGATGGCGACGCCGGCCTCCCGGCACCACTACTGCTGCCATCCCTACCCAGAGCTGCCGCTACCCGCACACCGCAGACCGGAGCCTGCACACGCTAGCCGGCGGCGGGCGCGGACGGGTGAGTACTGTACCCGCCGCGCTCCGTCGCGGCTACGTGTGACAGTACCCCCCCTTTTCAGGGTGACCCCAGGGCGCCTATGGGCCTTGTGCGGATTTCTCTGGAGAAATTGCTTTACCAGTTTTGGAGCGTGCAAATCAATGGAATCCACCCAAGAGTTCTCTTCGGGACCAAACCCAACCCATTCCACCAGATACTGGGTACGAGAATTGCGGCAACGAGAGTCTATAATGCGTCTTACCTCGAATTCAGCCCCACTTTCGGCGTTAATCTTGGGCGGTTTGGGAATCTTCTTTTGATAAGAGTTCAACCTTAAAGGCTTGAGGAGGGACACATGGAAGGAATTCGAAATCCTTAGGGAAGGAGGAAGTTGAAGTCTATAAGCGACAGGATTAATGACTTGGATGATAGGGTATGGCCCAATGAACCGGGGAGCCAGCTTCATAGAGGGCAGACGGAGGCGTATATGGCGGGTAGACAGCCATACCCGGTCTCCGACTTTTAATCTGGGCGCTGCCCTCCTTTTCCTGTCTGCCATCCTCTTGTATCGGGCGGAAGATTTAAGAAGAGCGGTGTGGACATCCGACCAGATTTTAGCAAAGCGTTGTAGTGAAGTGGTTGCTGCAGGAACTTCGGAAGAGGATAATTCTGAGAAATCCGGAGATCGTGGATGTTTGCCGAATACTGTAAAGAAGGGGGTGGTTCCGGAGGAAGAGTGATAGGAGTTGTTATGCATATATTCTGCCCACGGGAGAAGATCCACCCAGTCATCTTGGGAAGACGAGACAAACAGTCGGACAAAGGCCTCCAAGTCTTGATTCACCCGTTCTGTCTGGCCGTTGGTCTGGGGATGAAAGGCAGTGGAAAACTTGAGTTTGACCTGTACCGCGGCACAGAGAGCTCTCCAGAACTTTGCAACGAACTGTACTACGCGGTCGGATACAATCTCTTTGGGCAGTCCGTGAAGTTTAAAAATGGTTGAGATGAATAGCTGAGCCAGTACTGGAGCAGAGGGGAGACCTTTTAGTGGGAAAAAATGGACCATTTTCGAGAATCGGTCGACCACTACCCAGATTGCGGTATGACCTTTTGAGGGAGGTAGTTCGCAAATGAAGTCCATTGACAGATGGGTCCATGGTTCTGTGGGAATGGTTAGAGGGCGGAGAGGACCAGCGGGAGTTGTTCTGGGCACTTTATGCTGAGCACATCTTACACAAGAGGCAACGAAGTTGGTTACGTCGTGGCGGATGGTTGGCCACCAATAAGAACGTGACAGGAACATCAAGGTCTTTTGTGCTCCTGCGTGCCCTGCGAAGCGGGAAGAATGTGCCCATGACAATATTTTCTTGCGAAGTTCGGGGGGAACGAACGTTTTACCTGGAGGAGGAGATGGCTGTACGGTTACTTGGGCGAAGACCAGCGGATCGAGGATTGGACGAGGAGGTGTCTCTAGGTCAGAGGTCGTCTCAAAGGAGCGGGATAGAGCGTCTGCCTTAGTATTCGTGGTTCCAGGTCGGAATTTAATTTGGAAATCAAAGCGTTCAAAAAACATGGCCCAACGGGCTTGGCGGGCAGTAAGGCACTGAGCCTGTTTAAGAAAGGACAGATTTTTGTGGTCTGAATACACGGTGATCTTATGTCGTGCCCCCTCCAGAAGGTATCGCCACTCCTCTAACGCAGTTTTGACTGCAAGCAACTCCTGTTCCCCGATGGGGTAATTCTTCTCTGCTGGGAGGAATTTTTTGGAGAGGAAGGCACAAGGGTGTAATTCTTGATCCTCACCTTTTTGTGACAAGATGGCCCCGATCCCTTCCGAGGATGCGTCCACCTCGAGAATGAAGGGCCTGTCGAGGTCTGGTTGGAGGAGGATTGGTGCCGTCATGAATGCTCTCTTTAACTGCTGGAAGGCAGAGGATGCTTCTGGCGACCATCGGCTTGGATCAGCTCCCTTGCAAGTGAGAGCAGTGAGGGGAGCAGCGATAGTAGAGAAGTTCCGGATAAATCGCCGGTAATAGTTTGAGAACCCTAGGAATCTCTGAATTCCTTTGAGTGTTGTGGGGGCTGCCCAGTCTTGGATGGCTCTCACCTTCTCTGGGTCCATTTCTATCCCAGTGGCGGAGAGAATGTGACCCAAGAATGGAATGGACGTGACCTCAAAAACGCACTTTTCCAACTTGCAGAACAGTTGATTTTGGCGAAGACGTCGTAGGACTTCGGACACTGTCTGTCTGTGAAGTTGGAGATTTGGAGAGAAGATGAGTATATCGTCTAGATAGACTACGATGGAGTGGTACAGCAAGTCCCGAAAGATATCATTTACAAACTGTTGGAAGACAGCGGGGGCGTTACAAAGGCCGAAGGGCATCACCAGGTATTCATAGTGGCCGTCGCGCGTGTTAAAAGCCGTCTTCCACTCGTCACCTGGACGGATCCGGATCAAATTGTAGGCCCCTCGCAGGTCCAATTTAGTAAAGATTGCTGCCCCTCTGATCTTGTCGAATAGTTCTGCGATAAGGGGTAAGAGATAGCGGTTTTTAATGGTGATGTCGTTCAGGCCCCTATAGTCGATACATGGCCGAAGACCGCCATCTTTCTTTTTCACAAAGAAAAACCCGGCCCCGGCCGGAGAAGTAGATGGTCGAATGAAACCTTTGTTTAAGTTCTCTTGAATGTACGAGGACATGGCCTCAGTCTCAGGTAGCGACAGGGGATAGATGCGGCCACGAGGAGGGAATTTCCCGGCCACCAGCTCTATCGGGCAGTCCCAAGGACGGTGAGGAGGCAGGGTGTCGGCACCACCTTTACTGAATACATCTGTAAATGAACGATATGGTGCGGGTATCGACAAGGGTGGAGCTGAAGAGGATGAAGGACAGTTACCCTCACGTTGTGGATGGGTCTGGTAGACCGGAAGGATCTGAGGAATGCAAGTAGACTGGCAATCTGTTCCCCAGGCCTTGACCTCCATATTGGTCCAATCGATGTGTGGGTTATGTTTGGAGAGCCAGGGAAGGCCCAGGACCATTTGGTGTGCGGACTGTGGAAGAATGAAGAATTCGAGGGTCTCTTGATGTAGAGCCCCTATGAGCAGTGTCACCGGGGTGGTCTGATGGGTGATTTGTCCACTACGAATTCGACTCCCATCCACTGCAGTGAGGACCAGCGAGTGATCCAGGGGTTGCACAGGCAGGGCATGTTGGGTAACAAAAGAAGAAGAAAGGAAGTTTCCCGCTGCTCCAGAGTCCAATAGGGCCTGAACTCTTTTTCTCCCTTGGGGACACACAAGGGTAACCGGAATGGTGGAATCAGAAGAAGAGGGAGATGGAAGCAAGACTCCTAATCGGACCTCCCTCGGGGAGATTAGGAGCGGTCGTTTCCCGGCCGCAGCGTGCAGGAAGCCAATAAGTGAGCTGAGGAGCCACAGTACATGCATAGATTCTCTCGCCGTCTTCGGAACTTCTCTTCGAGAGAGAGACGGGTGCGGTTGATTTGCATGGGCTCATCTGTTGACACCGCAGGAGGCGGGGTTGGTTTGGAGGCTGGTGCGACATTGGAAGGAAATCGAGGGCGAAGGCGATCAGAGCGATTCCTCTCAAGTTGGCGTTCTTGGAGTCGCAGATCGACTTTGTTACATAATGAAATGAGTTCAGCCAGGGTGGAAGGAGAATCGCGAGTTGCTAACTCGTCCTTGATGCGCCCGGCTAGGCCGTTCCAGAAGGCAGAAACGAGAGCCTCTTCGTTCCATCTGAGTTCGGAAGCCAGGGTTTGAAATTGTACGACATATTGTCCCACTGGGCGACTGCCCTGACGAATCCTTAGGATCTCCGTGGCTGCGTAGGACACTCTGCCAGGCTCGTCGAAGATGCGACGGAAGGAGGCCACAAATTCTTCATAGTTATTGAGGATGGGATCCGCACGCTCCCAAAGGGGGGACACCCACTCCAGGGCTGGACCCGCCAGTAGGGACACGATGTAAGCCACCCGAGTTTTGGGAGTGGGGAAATTGGAAGGCTGGAGGGTAAAATGGACGTCACATTGATTCAGGAATCCTCGACACCCCCTCGGGGACCCGTCATATTTACTGGGGGTTGACAGGTGTAGCTGGTGAGGAGCAGCTGGCCCAGGGGGAGCAGCAGGGGCCGAAGCTCCGGAGGTTGGTGCTGCTGAAACTGAGGGAGCCGCCTGAGGTGATGACAAGGTCTGGAGAAATTGAGCCACTTGATGCTGGGTAGTCTCTACTTGTTCCAATCGAGCCATGATGCCTTGAAGAACATCCGTCATGGAGGCCTGTGCTTCACCCGATTCCATCGGGTCAGTGCAAACTGTCACGGCTAAAGGGCTGGATGGAGTCGTGTGGTGCACAGGAACCGGAGACGGACCAGGAGGAGTAGGATTGAAACGTGCAGGTTTAATAACGGATTTCATAAATGATAAACTTCACTCAAATACTTCTTTAAGTGACAGTTGGAATAAATTAAATAGAGTCCAGCACAATACTAATAACGGGCAGGGAAATCTGGAAACGTATACTTGGTGAGCCAGAGTACATAGATGAGGATCCGGAAGGAGGTTGATTTGATGACAGAAGAAATGGATCCGGATGACTGAAAGATGATGGAATGAATGAGTTGTATGAAGGAGGACAGCGGGAAGCTGTGCAGGGTAATTCTGGGACACAAGCAGGAACAAGCACTAGGTAGGACTTGCAGCATTGGTGTCAGGAGAAAACTTCCTTGTAGCAAGATGCAGGGAGCAAGGCACCAGAGTCAGGAGAGAAAGAGCCAGGATCCGGGAATCAGCTAGGAGTTGTGAATGACTCCAAAGACTCATTGCACTGACACTGAACAGCCTAGGCAGATCCCCTATATCCCCAGGGGATGGCTGCCATTGGCTGTCAGCACAGGATGAGGAGGGAACCTCCACTCTGGGCCAATCTGTCTCCTGCCCTCAACCAAGATGGCGACGCCGGCCTCCCGGCACCACTACTGCTGCCATCCCTACCCAGAGCTGCCGCTACCCGCACACCGCAGACCGGAGCCTGCACACGCTAGCCGGCGGCGGGCGCGGACGGGTGAGTACTGTACCCGCCGCGCTCCGTCGCGGCTACGTGTGACAATGTCATCTCCAAGTGCCGTCTCAGGACCCGACTTCACTGGCGTCGCCCACTCTGCATAATGCCGGAGGACGTCGGTGTAAAAGGGAACAACTGCCAGGTCGCATCTGGGTCCAAAAACCTGGGTGCAACTCAGCAGTTTTGGTTTAAAAGTGGTGACCTACAAATAAACTGAGGTATGTATTACCTCAGGGAGAGGAGCAATAAAGAATACCTGGATGCTTGACTCTCAGCAGGTGCAGTGTGCAGGCTACTTTGAGAAAAAATATTCTTCTAGTAATAGTTTATGAACTATGGAGAAGGGAAAAAAATTCGGAACACATTCACGCGATGAAAGCCGTAGACAAACGCTAGTATTATATGAAAAGTGTTTTCTTCCATCTGGCATTTTTATGTTTAAATTAGTAGACATTTTTCACAACTATGCCAATGTTGTCAGTGATTAATGCAGATATTATAAAAAGGATTCCTCAAATTAAGTGTATCAATGTGTTTTGTCTTTTTGGTTGCCTTGTTATATAGCTTTTGGCAACAATACAAATAATTTCATTTTCTGAATATATTTCTCCCACTTGACTGCCTGCAGCTTCAGACATGCTTGAAGTAATTTGTGAAGGATATTTAGCATTTAACTTTTTGAGAGTTGTGATGTGTTGATGTAAACAACATTTTGTTTGAATTCATTCTCACAATTCTTTAGTGATCATGTGGCTCTCCATTGCTTTCATTCTCTGAGGCTAAGGGGGATATTCAATTACTTGCAGCCATTCCCGACGTGGGAGATGGCTGCGGGGCCATATTCAATGCTGTCTTCCTCAAAAGCATTGAACTGGGGATCTTGGCAGAACGAGCCCGACTTCACAAGCAGGCCGGGAATTGACAAGCTCCCGGCCGCAGCTCTCCGATCCTGGCCGCTTCTCCCAGGGCCAGCCCGACAGTCGTGACCCGCCTGCAGAGCGCTGGGAAGGTGGCGTGGCCACGAGAAGCGGTCGGGAATTGGCGAGCTGCAGCCGGGAGCTCGTCAATTTAGAGCCGTTCTAGGCAGAACGTGCCCAACTGCTTGTGAAGTCGTGCTCGTTCTGCCAAGATCCCTTGTTCAATGCTGTCAAAGAAGACAGCAATGAATAGGACCCCGCAGCCATCTCCCCCATCGGGAATGGCTGCGGTAAATTGAATAACCCCCTTAGAAGTAAACCAGTATATCAAGGGCTAAGGATGCTTCTATCACATATAAAAAAAACTTTATTTCAAACAACTCAATCTTATAAAGACTAACATTAAAGGCATAGGGCACAGCACATTTAGCCAGACATTGGCATATCATTGCCAGCAACTGTGCCCAAAGACATATTTGCACTGGTTCTGGCAGCCCATACGGCTGATCAAATGTTCGATGGTCCAGCAGATGTTCAACTTTTTGCACAAAAAACGGGCCATTAGCATCTCAGTCATCTTTGTAACAATGCCATTGGCTGCGGATCAGGCCCTCTGAATGAGGCCCACCGTGCTCTAACTTAGGGGTTGATTTTGGTTGACCCGCAAAGCTGTGAAATTTGCAGCGTTGCGGGTCCTCTAAACGCCCCCTCTCTCACGCCAATTTCCCCGCACGTTGTCGACAATCCAATGATTTCTACAGCACTCACAGATCTAAGACATCCGCTGACGTCAGCTACCCGCCCCTGCATCATCGCCAAATTTCGATGGCATTTTCATGGGAATGCCCATAAAACGCTGGCGTTCTTTTTGGTGCGACCATGGGCCGCCGCCCCGCGCCCGCCACCCGCACTGCTGTGTGTGAGCAACCGGCCACTCGCACAATGTGGCTGCAAATGTTTATGCGCATGCGCAGTTTCCCTGTGTGTATTTCAGTTGGAGTATCAGTCTTACCACTGGCTTCTGGTACAGATGACAAATCGGCTGTTTTGGTTCAGTTTTGCATAATTTCACCGCATGACAAATTACATCAGGATTGAATCTGTTATTTAGCCTTAAAGAACAATGGAACAAAAAATTACTATTTAACCAACTTTCCCACCACTAACTGATTTTAAGGATTACATTATGATTTTTGACTAATTTTTCATATACAAATTTGGCTTATAGCTAGTAAATCCCTTAAACATTTACTGTATGCTGGTTTCAGTGGCCAGACCCAAGAAATGTGTAAAGGCCCATACAAATTAGATAACACAAGCCATGGCCGACATCGTTAATGATAATGGCTCTGGCTGCTCTGGCTGCAGGTGGTATTGGTCAGTGACATCTGTATGACCCGCTGAACGTGCAGGTCATTGGCTATATAGAAAAATTGACCTGAATGTTCAGAAGATGGAAGGAGTCATTAACAATGGGTGCCGGACAGGGTCCCGACAGTCGGGATCCCGACAGTCATTTATCCGACGTCAGGATCCCGGCTGTTAAAACACTGACCGCCGGGTTCCCGACGGCCACCGGCTATTCTCCCACGTGGGGGTCCACGACCCCCATAGAAGGAGAATGGAATAGGTGGCGAATGTAGCGAGACCGTGCACGCAGCATGGCGAGTGCAGCGAGCCCGCAAGGGGCTTTTTTGCGCTCGCCATGCTGTCTGAGTCTGGCCAGTCGGGATCCTGATGTCGGGCTAATGACTGTCAGGATCCTGACTGTCAGAACCATATACCACACTCATTAACAATATTGAGTGTACACACTAGAGCCTTGATGGCTAACCTTGACACTCCAGATGTTGTTGAACTACACAACCCAGCATGCTCTGCTAGTTTGCTATTTGACCATACTAAAACTGATGCAGGGCATGCTGGGATGTGTAGTTCAACAACAGCTGGCGTGTCAAGGTTAGCCATCTCTGCACTAGAGGATAATGTAAAAGATATTGCTTAGAAGGCCCCTTTTGAGCGATATCTTTTACAATACCTTCTAGTATATATAGGCCTTAAATCACTGTTTGACCTGGCACAAATTCAGATTTCAGTAAAAGCAACTACTGTAACATAGAAGTAATGTATTGAATATAGAGCAAGCTCTACCACTGATATTACAAATATACAAGTCACCTACATAGAGGGCATGTGATCCTTATGAATTGTTAATGAAATAGAGCAATGTAATATGTTATGTTCTTGTATACAGTTTCCATAGCAGATTTCCGGACCTGCAGTTCCCTGATTGACACTGAGAGGTCCTTTTTTGGTGAACAGCAGATATCCGGTATTATTTCACAGGTACTTATATGTTAGTTGGGCGCCCACTAAGCTATTTGCTTAGTTTTCCGTGTCCGCTCGCCACGCTTCGGGCTCGGTGGCTCGCCACACTATATAATATCAACTCCACACGGACATGGATAGGGGGGGTATGAGCGTACTAACTATAGTGGGCGCCCAACTAACATATAAGTACCATTTCACATAATGTGCACACTGTGGAAAGGGTGACTTATTGTATAAAAAGGTAAGCTTTGTATTGACATTTATTGTATCTGAAGACTGTTAATAAAACCACAACCTCCTACTCTTCCTTGCAGTCAGTCATATTATAGTGGGTTACAAGGACACCTGAAGTCCCAAGCATGTGATGCGGCACAACAGGGGGAGGAGCAGGGTCCGAACATGAGCCAAAGCCAAGGCAAAAGATGGTGGCATGGATAGTGACAGTGCTAGATAAACAACCATGCTCCTCCTCTACGCATTGTTTGTCACGTGGTTGTTCATCAGAGGTTCTTCAGCCCACTAAGATCTAGCAACTACCATACAGTATTAGTAGTGCAGGTATGGACCCATGCTGCTGCTGGCTTATGGAGGAGTGGAGTGAGGATACGCATACAGTGGGCACAGCAAGGGGGGGACAAGCTGGCAACAAGCAAAGAGTCCCCGTGTCTTAATTCCCCCATTCCTTCCCAAAGGCTTAATCTGGAGAGTGAATTCAGATTTTAGAAAGCTCTGAGTGGATGTTTACATCAGATGACTTGGACCAATACAGCATTGCCCATGCCGGTGCACTGACGGGAATTCTGGCATGCATGCTGACAGTCTGACATACTGTGGAGAGTGACTTGCAGAGTTCACAGGAGTGGCTCACAGTGCCATCCAAGACAGGCACTGAATGAGTAAGAAAACGTGCTGATAAAGTAGGTACTGTAGATATAAATTCATGACTGAAATACTAATGTGGTTGTGGGTGGACATTAATGACAATTTCTGGGGTAGCAGCTTCTTTTGGCTCCAGCAGCTGAATTACTGTAGCAGACCAGGGCCTTGAGCCATCAGCACCACGTAGCTTCAACCAATACTCGTCTGGTTACTGTTCCCCACTGCCATCTCCTCTGAGGCTATGATGCGTGGAGAGTAGCATGTAGTTTGTCCTCAGTATAACAACAGTATGTTCGTGCAGACACATCAAAGCATATAAAGCCCTAGAAGGCCATGCAAATGTGTCAGCTTTCTAGGATTCCAAAATGCCATTTTGCTCAGAAGGAATGGGAACTTTGATATACCAAAGCTCCATGATAAGGAAATACATAGAGGCACAATAGGGCACCCAATAAGGAGAAGAATGGTAGTATAATCTCCCCACGATACAACAGATGTCTATGCTATGAGGCCAACAAGTTTGTAGTTACACCGCTGATACTGATGACAGGTCCAAGTTCAGCATACATTGCAACATAGTAATTATGGAGTAAAGGTCTTACAACTTGATTAGATCAGGTCCAAAAAGCTCAGCTATGAGAGTGCAGCCTCCTCTTATGCCTCCTTGTTCTGTGAAATAAAAACAGATTTCATTACCAGACCTACTGGGGCAGATGTATTAAGCCTTAACAAGAGACAAAAGGCAGGAGGAATCAGTTGATGGTCGGCGACCATCAAATTACTTCTCCTGTGTGGGCACATGCAAGGGAATGTGTCTCAGTAAGCTGTGAGCTTCACAGCTTACCGAGTCCATTAGATTCACCTCCACAATGTAACACCCTGCTCTTTTGGACTGAAAGAGAGCATGTTTAACATACACGATACCCCCTTTCACATCGCATTGAAAACCCGAGTTGTAGCCGGGTCGAGCATCGTCGAGGTGCCGTGTGAATGCATAAAACTTAATACCCCAGGTCGACCAACCCAGCAAGATTGGCACTTTGGATGCACTCATAGAGAGAAATGAATTTTGATTATATAAAACTTGTTACTCTATTGATTATTCAATTAAAAGATAAGGGGAAGGTCTATCCGTGTCCGTTTAGCTTAGAAATTCACGGGGGGCGTTCCACCTTATTTTGTGAAATGTTTAACAGGTTAAACATTTAGACACACATTGACAAACGTACATGTAGTGAGAAGTGCTTATATGGCACATACAAAGAAAAAAAGGGATGTGTATATAGATTTGAAAATAGGCCTTTGGTTCTAAGTATTCTTGTTACTGTCATTGCATGTTAATACTCTGGTTCGCAACTCTTCAGTGATCTTGGTGAGTTATTGAATAATACACTGTCTCAGAATTAATGGCAATTAGCCCAGGTTAGTATCTGTTGTATTATTCATTTATTACACTTTATTGTTAGTTGTTATTTTGTAACAATTTGCACATATAATATGTCTTGTTCTTATTGGTAGTCAAATATTTTGCAGGGATTGTTTATATTTAAGGTTATTCTGGATGTTTAGGTCGCACTCATGTTAGGGTATTGGAGTGTTATCTCCATTACTGCTCCTTTTATAATGCCCTTGTGATTTCTGTGTCAATTTTAATTGGGTTGTTACACACAATTTCTCACACCCTTTTATTTCTCTGTAGAATAGGTATATAGTTTGGAGTTCAGCAGCGTAATTATGGTGTATTTATTAAATAATACAATTATTATTAATTGTCAACAATTAACCCGGAGGAATATCTGTTATATTGTCCTCATACAGATTTAGATTGGGTTATTCGGTCCAGTTGAACTACACAGCAGTTTCTTTTATTATTGTTGTGTATAATTATTCTGCTGTCATTCCTATAATGAGATCTTAATTTTTTAGATCATTATCTACAGTATAAGTGTCTAACTCAGGGTTCAATGCTGTCTTTCACAATATTGTCAAAAATGGAAAATGGAAGAAGACAAAAGGAACAAAAAGGAAAGGATTCCTTTACTACAATTGTGAGGGTTTACTGGTCTCTAGTGGGCAGTTAGCAACCTCTCATTCATGTGTGTATTGAGACTTTTTTACTTTTTACATAATACACCCTCTATCTATATTAGTGATTAATTATTCATTCACTAGATAGGGTTATTTGTTATTTCTGGTCTGGGAACCCTACACAGATTATATTTTTGTTATAATTAGCCGATTCAGCCCAAGCCACAGTTAGCGGCTGCATAGCGGGCCTGTGGAGCACCCCCCCTCTCCACATTTGGAGGACGCACGCGTCACCCTCCTCCCTGCCTGGGGTCCGCAAATTGCGGAAGGGGGATTTGTGGGTGTCTGTGAATCGCGGGAGGGGGGATCGCGGGGGTCCGCGAATCGCGGTAGGGGGTGCGGGGAGTGCCGTGAATCGCGGAAGGGGGGGATCGCGTGAAAGGGAGTCGTGGGGGTCCGCGAATTGCGGGAGGGAAGGTTGTGGGGGTTCGTTAATCGCGGGAAAGGGGGTCACGGTGGTCCGCGAATCGTGGGAGGGGTGGGCGTGGGGGGTGCCGTGAATCACGGGAGGAGGGAGAGTGGGGGGCCGTGAATCGCAGGAACGGGGGGCGCAGGGGGGCGTGAATCGCGGGAAGGGGGGGATCGCGGGGGTTAGTGAAGTGCGGGAGGGGAGGTTGTGGGGGTCTGTGAATTGTGGGGGTGTGCGAATCGCGGTAGGGGGGGTCGCAGGGGTCCATGAATTGTGGGAGGAGGGTGCTTAGGGGTGCCGTGAATCACAGGGGGCGTGAATCACGGGAGGGTGGACGCGGGGGGGCCGTGAAGCGCGGGAAGGGGGGTAGCGGGGGTCTGCGAATTGCGGGAGGGGGGGTTGTGGTGGTCCGTGAATCGCGGGAGGGAGGGGGGCGCGAATTGAGGGAGGGGAGTCGCGGGGGGCCGCGAATCACGGGAGGGGGGTGCGGGGGTGCCGTGAATCGCAGTAGGAATTCAGTATCCCCCCCTCCCGCGATTCATGGACCCCCACAAACCCCCCTCCCACGTGGTGGATGGTGGGCATGTACTCTAGCTCTAGAAAGACAATTATTTGGATATGACCTTTTGCGCTGTACCTTCGCTGAGGGATATAGAGGAGAATGAGGGTCACCTCCCCTCACCAGACAGAAGACAATTGTAAAGAAAGAATTTACCAATTTATCCCCTAAGCGCTGATACCAAAAGGATCCTTTTCCTCTCAGATGGTTTGCCCAAAATAAAGAGAAAAGAAGTACAATAGTGCATTACAGTTATACACACAAATTTAGGAAAATAAAATCCACAGAATTGTTTAAGGATTTGACTCGTACCCTTTCTTTATGTCTACTATCATGTAGACAATAGCGTTTTGTAAGGGGGCGGTCACGTCACCGATGCATCAAGCTTGACTCTTGACCCATAAGGATAAGAAAAAAACTGGATGGTGCAATACAGTTTTATTCATTTAAAATAAACAAGTAAAAACAGCAGGAGGGACTCTCACCAGTTTGTGTGGTCCACACACGAAGATGTAGACAATAAGGTGTTATTACAAATATGGAGGGTCCCAGGCGTCCCCGATAGTCTCCCAGGTTCCAGTCCCACCAAGCTGTTCTCTCCAATGACCAACGCGTTTCGAAACACACTTTTTCTTTATCAAGGCCTTGATAAAGAAACAGTGTGTTTCGAAACGCGTTGGCCATTGGAGAGAACAGCTTGGTGGGACTGGAACCTGGGAGACTATCGGGGACGCCTGGGACCCTCCATATTTGTAATAACACCTTATTGTCTACATCTTCGTGTGTGGACCACACAAACTGGTGAGAGTCCCTCCTGCTGTTTTTACTTGTTTATTTTAAATGAATAAAACTGTATTGCACCATCCAGTTTTTTTCTTATCCTTATGGGTCAAGAGTCAAGCTTGATGCATCGGTGACGTGACCGCCCCCTTACAAAACGCTATTGTCTACATGATAGTAGACATAAAGAAAGGGTACGAGTCAAATCCTTAAACAATTCTGTGGATTTTATTTTCCTAAATTTGTGTGTATAACTGTAATGCACTATTGTACTCCTTTTCTCTTTATTTTGGGCAAACCATCTGAGAGGAAAAGGATCCTTTTGGTATCAGCGCTTAGGGGATAAATTGGTAAATTCTTTCTTTACAATGTACTCTAGCTCTGGCTGGGCGGGGGGAGGTGATGTCAAGGGGGTGGTGGTGTCTATAACACTGGTCTTTTCCCTAGGGGGGGATAGTTTGTGTATAACGCTGGGTGGGAACTTTGTGTGTATAACGCTGTCAATCACTCTTGTTATACACAGAGGGGATGAGTGTCAGATCTGGCTAAATATATAAGAGATTTATATATATATATATATATATATATATATATATATATATATATATATATATAAATATACAGTATATATATATATATATATATACTGTGTATATATATATATATATATATATATATATATAGAGAGAGAGAGAGAGAGAGAGAGAGAGAGAGAGAAAGGGGGTTGTGTCCCTATCCTGCGCCTATAGGTGAGCAGCACTCCTCTAAAGGCTCCGCCGCTAATGGGAGTCTGATGTACAAGATAGAGAGAAGAAGGTGTAGAGGTGCGCTCAGAAGGTGATATCACCAATCCACAATTGTAAAAATACAAAATTTATTTCATACAATAAAATAATTTAAAATACATTTGTTAAGAGTGGTTTACAGAGATTGTTGGTGGATCGTTGTAATTCATAATGATTCCGAACATAGGTGTAGATTGACCATGCGAAATAACCCTACACGTTTCGTCCACTTGGGACTTCCTCAGGGGTAATACACCAAGATCTATGGAATCTTTATACCTTGGTACAATACATAAACATTGAAGTACACTCTTTATGAGTTATTTAAGGAAGGTGTGGTCACCGTTGTGAGTCGGATGACCCTGTAGTGCTCCACTATAAAAAGCAACGATATCAGAATAAAAAGGCGAAATAACACACCTCTCCAACTGATGTCAATTTCAGCTATACAGTTGATTCCGAATCAACTGTCCACATTCACGATCAGCAAGGAGAGAGAGAGATATATATATATTTTATTTATTTTTTTCTTACTGCAAGGGTGCAGTTAAGTGTGCCAAATCAGTCAAGGGGTGCTGCCATGTGTGCTGTATAGTTCCAGACACTATTGATGCTTTAGTTGTGCCTGTCACAGATGTCTCTAAGTATAGGGATGTAGTAATGTCACCTACTGTTATGCTGGCTCCACCTATTATTGATTTGTTGCCGCCTACATGAGGCCACTTCCAGGAAATTTCCCAGGCCACTTTTAGTCCCCAATCCGCCCCTGCTGCTAGTCTTCATTATTGCCTGTTTGTTGTTTAATGTTCTATTAACAAACATTTTTAAAAGTTTCAATAATGAATCAGATACCCCTCAGGGGGAGGATCCGGAAGGGGCGGTCACGTGTGAGAAGTGCGCTCACCTCTCCAAGGCCGGATCGGGACCGGAGCTCCTGGACACTACCCTGCCCGCCAAATCATCATAGAGCTGGGCGTGTGTTACACTTCTGTCCCGGACCAGCCGGGACAGACAGTGTAGACGAGTGCCGGGGGAGACGTTAGTGGCGGCGCACAGCAACGCCCCTGGTTTCCGTCCCCACGGCATCGTCAGCAGGCATCGGGGCGTTGCCCGGCAACGTCCCCGAGCGTCTCCGTCGGTGTGCCGGCGCGCTGAGGTCACGCGTGCGGCAGTGCAGCGCACGTCAGCGGGGATTTTGAATAAAGAGCCGGCGTCTGCCCAGGACAGACACCGGTTATAGCTTTTGCACCTCAGGGTCTCAAGTGTTCCTGGTTCCCGCTCACTCACTGCTCCTGGTTCCTGTGTCCAGTCGTCCTGTGTCCTGTCGTTCATTCCCAGCCGTGTCCTCCGTTCTGCCTCTTGTCCTCCTGGTGTCCGTGCGTTGTCCTAGCTGTCCGTACCCTGGTTCCCGCTGTCGTTGTCTCCTCGGAGCACAGATAAGTGGGGTTTATCCCCAGACTGCCCCTTACTTGTATCTTGATTCTTATGAAACACCGCTGTGTATTGTTACACCTGTTTGGTATTGATTTGTGTTACACCTCTACGTATTGTTACGTGTACCCAGTTTGTTACTGTGTAAGGGTGACCTCGCCTTCTTGGGTTAGTTAGTCATCCCCTTGTTCATCTTTGACATTGGTGGCAGCGTTGTCAACTCTCAAGACCTGGTGGCATCGGGGGCGGAGCCTGACTAACGGGCTCTGTCGAACGCGGCTATTATAGGCGAAGCCTAGCACTAGCACGCAGCCATCAATCCCATTCTATGACAACGGAGTTAGGGGTGGCGAGGACTCCCAGATATCATAACATTATAACCGGCCAGACCATACTCTGAGACTGTTGTTGCCCCTACAGCTCAGAGGTTCGGTAGTCGTGGGGAAACCCAATCATGGATCCGTCACAGCAGGCTGCTGCCCACCCTCTTGCAGGACAGATGCACACACTGACGCAGAAATTGCAAGAGCTCACCCTACGGGTAAACTCACACGAGCAACGGTCTCAGTCTAGCTCCTCCTCCGGTGGGAGTCTGGAGTCCAGGTTAAATCTCCCTGACCGTTTTTCAGGTGACCGGTCTTTGTTTTTTAATTTTAAACAGTCATGTAGGCTTTATTTCAAATTGCGCCCAGGATCTTCTGGTTCTGAGGCTCAACGGGTTGGAATGGTTATTTCACTCCTGCAGGGAGATCCTCAGTCTTGGGCCTTCGGCCTTCCAGATGGTGCTGAGGCTCTCTCTTCTGTGGATGCATTCTTCTCAGCAATGGGGTTATTATACGATGACCCGGACCGGGCGGCCTCGGCCGAGTCCAATCTTAGGGCCCTGCGTCAAGGGCAGGACACAGCTGAGGCATACTGTACTAAGTTCAGACGTTGGGCTATTGATTCTGGCTGGAACGACCCAGCGCTTCGTAGTCAGTTTCGGATTGGGTTATCCGAATCCCTTAAAGATGCATTAGTACAGTACCCCACTCCCAAAGACATTGATGGGATCATGCAGTTAGCCATTAAAGTGGATAGGAGATTTCGGGAGCGGCAGAGAGAAAGACGGTCTGGAGTGTTGCCTTCCTCATCTGTAGACGAGTCTACCGAGGTACCCGGAGACGAGCCTATGCAGTTGGGGGCCACTCGACTATCTTCATCCGAAAAAAAACGCCGACGTCTCAAGGGCCTCTGTTTGTATTGTGGGGGTCCCGGTCATCTTGCTGTTACTTGTCCGCTGAAGGCGGGAAAAGACAGGGCCTAAGTGATACTTGGGGGGTTCACTTGGGCCTGTCGAGCTTTTCTCCCTCAGATTCTGTATTAATTCAGGTGTCAGTCTCTGTTACCGACCGTTCTTGGAACGGATCTGCCTTTGTGGATTGTGGGGCGGCCGGTAACTTTATAGATGAAGGCCTGGTGCAACAATTGGGCCTTACACCCATACCCTTGGAAAATCCCGTTTCTGTTTGTGGGTTGGATGGCTGTCCACTGTCCAAAGGCGGTATATCTTTCAGGACTCCCTCCCTTCGGCTGTCGGTAGGGGCCCTTCATTCCGAAGATATCACCTTTCTTATTTTTCACTGTCCTCTCACTCCTATAGTCCTGGGACTGCCCTGGTTGAAAAAACACAACCCTGTATTTAATTGGGAAACTGGTGAGATCACTCGGTGGGGAGGGTCCTGTTCGGATGTTTGTCTCACTCTCCCGCTCCGTGTGATGCACCCCGATTGTCAAGCTCTCCCTCCTCAGTACCGTGATTTTTCAGATGTATTTTCTAAGAAAGAAGCCAACACCTTGCCTCCTCATCGCCCCTTTGATTGTGCCATTGATTTAGTGCCCAATGCCAGACTTCCTAAAGGTCGTCTATATGCGTTATCCGCACCTGAGTCCCAAGCCGTGGACCTCTACATTAAAGAAAGCCTTGAAAAGGGGTTCATTCGGCCCTCTAAATCACCGGTGGGGGCGGGGTTTTTTTTTGTGGAGAAGAAAGATGGGTCTTTACAGCCCTGTATTGATTACAGAGCCCTTAACAAAATTTCAGTAAAAAATTCCTACCCATTACCCCTCATCTCCGTATTATTTGACCAGATTCGGGAGGCAGTGATTTTTTCCAAAATAGACCTCAGGGGGGCCTACAACTTAATTAGAATTAAAAGTGGTGATGAATGGAAGACCGCGTTTAATACCCACTCGGGGCATTTTGAGTATCTTGTGATGCCTTTTGGTCTAGCTAACGCCCCGGCAGTCTTCCAAGACTTTATCAACGAAGTCCTTCGACCGTTTTTAGGGGGTTTTGCCGTAGTTTACTTGGACGACATTCTCATTTTTTCCAAATCTCTTCCTGAGCATCGGCAGCACGTCCGCCTGGTGTTGCAGAAGCTACGGGAGAATCATCTATATGCCAAGTTGGAAAAATGTGAATTCGAAGTGTCACAGGTGACTTTTTTAGGGTATATTATTTCCCCTCAAGGTTTCTCCATGGATCCATCGAAGGTTCAGGCCATTCAATCCTGGGCTCGCCCAACCACGCTCAAGGCCATTCAGCGATTTCTTGGTTTTTCTAACTACTATCGCAAATTTATCCGCTCCTTTTCGGACATCGTGGCACCCATTGTGGACTTGACTCGGAAAGGGGCTGACCCAGGACAATGGTCTCAACGGGCGATGGATTCTTTCATAAAATTAAAAAAAGCGTTTTGCTCAGCTCCAATTCTGCACCACCCAGACCCCAGGCTTCCCTTTTTAATCGAAGTCGACGCCTCTGATGTGGGTGCTGGAGCAGTCCTGTCTCAGAAAGGTCCTCTGGATCTAAAGATTCACCCATGCGCTTACTTCTCCCGCAAATTCTCTCCAGCCGAGAGAAATTATGATGTGGGTAATCGTGAGTTATTGGCCATCAAATGGGCGTTTGAGGAGTGGCGTCACTGGCTTGAGGGAGCTCAGCATACCATCACCGTGATCACCGATCACAAGAATCTCTCTTATATTGAGTCCGCCAAACGCCTCAACCCACGACAGGCTCGGTGGGCACTGTTCTTCACCAGATTCCGGTTTATCATCACCTTTAGGCCAGGATCTAAGAACGTGAAGGCGGATGCCCTCTCCCGCAGTTTTCAGACTTTCCAGGGGTCCGAGGTGAAAGCATCTCCCATTGTCCCTTGCTCAGTAATCATGGCGGGCCTGACCCAAGATTTAGCCACCTTAGTCATTGCTGCCCAAGCGTCGGCTCCTCAACAGACCCCACAGGACCGTTTATTTATTCCCCAGAAATTACGGCAGGCGGTTCTCAGGGACTTTCACTCGGCAAAGAGCTCCGGGCATCCAGGTATTGCCAAAACTTTTGAACAGTTGGCCAGGACTGTTTGGTGGCCCTCTATGAGGCAAGATGTCGACAAATTTGTGGCCTCATGTCTGGTCTGTGCGCGACACAAATCGTCTCGACAGTCTCCTATTGGGCCGCTATTCCCCTTGTCCATTCCCAAGAAACCATGGTCCCATATTTCTATGGACTTTATAGTTGACCTGCCTCCGTCTAGCAAGTTCACCACCATCTGGGTTACTGTGGATAGATTTTCCAAAATGGCTCACTTTACTCCTTTACATGGGCTTCCTACTGCAAAAATCCTAGCAAATTTATTCATCACTAACATCTTTAGGCTTCACGGACTCCCGGTCGATATTGTCTCAGATAGAGGTTCCCAGTTCGTGGCCAGGTTTTGGAGACAGTTTTGTGCAGCCTTAGGGATTCAGGTCAGTCTCTCCTCTGGCTATCACCCGCAGTCGAATGGACAGACCGAGAGGGTCAACCAGGCTTTGGAACAATACCTCCGCTGTTTCGTTTCAAAGTGCCAGGACAATTGGGCTGAGCTTATTCCATTAGCAGAGTTCGCATACAATAACTCTTATCATTCAGCCATCAAGAGCTCTCCTTTTTTCTGCAACTCAGGTTTGCACCCCAAATGTAGTTCATTCATGCCCCCGGTTGATCCGTCAAGATCCTCATCCACTGTCTCGTTTTTTAGGAAAGCCTGGAAGAATGTACACATAGCCCTTAGACAATCCTCAGCCCGGTCTAAGATTTTCTTTGATAGGCACAGGAGACCGTGTCTCTTTAAAGTGGGTCAGAGAGTATGGTTATCCACACGTCATATTAGACTTCGACAGCAATGTCCCAAGTTGGGTCCCAGATTTATCGGTCCATTTCCGATTATCGGACAAATTAACCCGGTGGCATTCAGACTTCAGCTTCCCAGGTCTCTGCGCATCAATAATGTCTTTCATTGTTCCCTGCTCAAACCTGTCATCGGAACCCTTCCATCCAGCTCTACACGTACTCAAAGACCTGTCTTGGTTCGGGGGCATAAGGAGTATGTGGTGGAACATATCTTGGACTCCAAGGTAGTCAGGGGTCAGCTCAAGTTTCTTGTCCACTGGAAGGGGTTTGGAGATGAGGAAAGATCTTGGGTCCCAGAAAAGTTTTTGCATGCGCCCCGACTGAGAGCAGAGTTCTTTAGAAAATTTCCCTGGAAACCAGGTTCTAAGGGTTCGGTGACCCCTCCTCAAGGGGGGGGTACTGTTACACTTCTGTCCCGGACCAGCCGGGACAGACAGTGTAGACGAGTGCCGGGGGAGACGTTAGTGGCGGCGCACAGCAACGCCCCTGGTTTCCGTCCCCACGGCATCGTCAGCAGGCATCGGGGCGTTGCCGGGCAACGTCCCCGAGCGTCTCCGTCGGTGTGCCGGCGCGCTGAGGTCACGCGTGCGGCAGTGCAGCGCACGTCAGCGTCAGCGGGGATTTTGAATAAAGAGCCGGCGTCTGCCCAGGACAGACGCCGGTTATAGCTTTTGCACCTCAGGGTCTCAAGTGTTCCTGGTTCCCGCTCACTCACTGCTCCTGGTTCCTGTGTCCAGTCGTCCTGTGTCCTGTCGTTCATTCCCAGCCGTGTCCTCCGTTCTGCCTCTTGTCCTCCTGGTGTCCGTGCGTTGTCCTAGCTGTCCGTACCCTGGTTCCCGCTGTCGTTGTCTCCTCGGAGCACAGATAAGTGGGGTTTATCCCCAGACTGCCCCTTACTTGTATCTTGATTCTTATGAAACACCGCTGTGTATTGTTACACCTGTTTGGTATTGATTTGTGTTACACCTCTACGTATTGTTACGTGTACCCAGTTTGTTACTGTGTAAGGGTGACCTCGCCTTCTTGGGTTAGTTAGTCATCCCCTTGTTCATCTTTGACATTGGTGGCAGCGTTGTCAACTCTCAAGACCTGGTGGCATCGGGGGCGGAGCCTGACTAACGGGCTCTGTCGAACGCGGCTATTATAGGCGAAGCCTAGCACTAGCACGCAGCCATCAATCCCATTCTATGACAACGGAGTTAGGGGTGGCGAGGACTCCCAGATATCATAACAGCGTGAGACGGCGTCAGAAACCATGTCCTCGGAGCCGGGTGACTGCCTTGTGCAGCCGCTGCAGGTTGAGGTTAAGCGGACGGACGCGCCCTGCACTGCCCAGAGAGAGAGATCGGGAAGCGGAAGCACGTAACACGCACGCACGGGTCCCAAGGAGAGTGAACGGTGCGGCACAGTGAAGACGGAGTCGGCGGTCGACACGGAAGGAAAGACCGGGACACGACAGCGAGCTGCTGGAAGCCGGGGGTAACGCCCGGGCTGGATAAGCCCTATACCCAGCTAAGGACGCAGACCAGCATGCCTGAGAGGGCCAGAAGGAAGACCTCGGAACCGGGTGTCCGGTTAGCGCGTACTGCAGGTTGAGGAATACCTCCGGTCCTAAGAAAAACAAGCAAAAGAGGCTGTGCGGAATCAGAAGCCGGGGACTGGTGAGAGGGGAAATACCCCCACTTGTTTTTTATTATTCTGCTGGTCTTAAGGGGTTAAAATACCCAGAATACACACACTGTGCCACACAAAAAAAAAAAAAGAGGGGACATAACCGTGTTTGTTGCAAGTGGACAATGACCGATTATAAAAGGGATAGAGGAATAGTGTCCAAGGAGATGTAAATCTTAAGCTAGAAGATGAGGAGATCCCTATAAATTTGTTACATATACACTATCTTTTGGCCTGAATGAAGTAAAAAGCTAACCCTATTTTATTCCAAAAGGAGAGAGGCCTTGTAATACACTGAAGAGAGGCAGGGCTCTGCTTCCCAACTAACACAGATTGCATTGTTTTTTTATTTTTTTTTGGTATTTTTTTTTTATTTTTTTTGCGTATATTTTTATATAAAAAAAAAAAAAAAAAGAGGAAGGTAAAAAAAGAAAAAGAGAAAAAAAAATGTCAAATAAAAGTCGCAGAAATCAAGCCCAAGATCAAACAACGTTTTTTTGAAAAAAGAAAAAGCAAATTAATCAACAGTCACCCCCTTCGGGGAACGTCTCCATGCTTTCACAAACATTAGAAGAAAATAAGCAAGTAACAGAGACTGACCAGTATGAAATGCTTGCGCAGAGATTAATTACTACATTTAAAGTAGAACTACATGCTGCAGTGCAGGAATTGAAATCAGAAATAAGCTCATTAGGGACACGCATAGATACTTTGGAACGAAAAACAGATGAAACTTGTAACTATCAAGAGATACTACAGAGAGAGCTTATAGATTTAAAGTCTGAAGTAACTGTAATGCATGATCAGATAGAGGAATTGGAAAATCGGTCACGTAGAAATAATATACGTATAAGGAACATTCCGGAAAGTATTGATGATGCCCAGCTCCCAGCGTATTTAAAAGGTTTTTTCAAATCCATTCTTCCAGAATACAAAGAGGAGGAACTGCTCTTAGACCGAGCTCATAGAGCACTGCGGAACAGGCCAGCCCCTGACTTGCCCCCCAGAGATGTGATTCTGCGCATGCATTATTTTCATATTAGGAACCGTTTTCTGGAAGCGTGTAGAAAGATGGACCCGATTAACTACAAGGACTCTCACCTGCTTATTTTTCAGGACCTAGCCCCCTCTACTTTGAGGAAAAGAAGAGAAATGGGGCAGGTGACAAAAATCTTACAGGGGCAGAAGATTTCATACAGATGGGGTTTCCCCTTCTCACTTCAATTTGTGCATGAAGGAAAAAGATGTATTATAAAAAAGGTGGAGGAAGGTTTAGTGACTCTGAAGCAGATGGGCATTATCTCTGATCCTTTACAGCCACAAACTGACCCTGAACAGGGTTTAGAGAAAACTCCACCAAGGCCAGAATGGTCGAAGTCATAAGGAGAGCTTACAGTTTCTTGTTTTGTTTTTTATTCCTTTTTTGAGGATTCATGAAGGACTGTAGCGTAAAAGGCCTTTAATTAATCAAAATGGACAACCTAAAATAGGACTTGTTCTAATTTAAAAGATATCGCTGGCAAGGAGGAGAGTTAGATGTTTCTATGAAGGGTCATGAAAATTGTTTTTTCTTTAGGAAAAGAGATAAATAAATGTTAGAACAGATTAGAGAGAGAGGAGAGACTTAGATATTATTAGATAATTTTTTTTTTTTTTTCTTCTACCTCTCTTTCACTCTTTTAACCCCTTCCCGCCGCAGCCTGTTTTTGCCTTCCTGACAGAGCCCTTTTTTTCAAATCTGACAGGTATCACTTAAGTGGGGATAACTTTTTTTTGCTTTTACTTATCCCAGTGATTTTGAGATTATTTTCTCGTGACACATTGTACTTCAAGTTAGTGGTAAATTTGGGTCGATACAGTCTGTGTTTTTTTGTGAAAAATACCAAAATGTCGTAAAAAAATGGAAAATTTAGCAATTTTCAAAATGTTAAATTTTCTGCTTGTGAGACAAATAATCATACCACTCAAAATAGTTAATAACTAACATAGACCATATGTCTACTTTATGTTTCCATCATTATTTCAACATCCTTTTAATTTTTTTGGACACTAGGAGGCTTAAAATATGAATAGCAAATTCTCAAATTTTCAAGAAAATTTCAAACACTGATTTTTTTAGGGACCAGTTCAGTTCTGATGTGACTTTGAGGGACTTGTATGTGAGACACCCCCATAAATGATGCCATTTCAAAAACTGCACCCCTCACAGTATTCAAAACAGCATTTTGGAAGTTTGTTAACCCTTTAGGTGTTTCACAGGAATTAAAACAAAGTGTAGGTGAAATTTCAAAATTTCATTTTTTTTGCAGATTTGCAATTTTAATAC
This sequence comes from Crinia signifera, assembly GCF_055691185.1. Lineage (NCBI taxonomy): Eukaryota > Metazoa > Chordata > Amphibia > Anura > Myobatrachidae > Crinia > Crinia signifera. The sequence goes on along the minus strand of NC_139221.1, from coordinate 209,795,702 downwards.
ATTTTTCTAAGGAACACAGTAGATTTTACTAGAGAAATGTGACTAAAAATTGATTCCCCCAATTCTTTTGTTTTCATAAATATCCTATATGTGGCCCTAGTGTGCACGTTGACCAAACCACAGGCTTCATAATAGAAGGAGCACCTACTTGATTTTGGAGCCTCCTTTTTATGAGATTATTTTTTAGGCACCATGTAGGTTTCTAGGCACCATAAGATGCTAAAAGTTAGGAACCCCCCCACAAGTGACTCCATTTTGCAAACTACACCCCTCAGGGAATTCATCTAGGGGTATAGTGTACATTTCAAACCCCCAGGGGTTTCACCAATTGTGGTACAACTGGGCAGTGAAAATGAAAAATTATTTTTTTTACACAAAAATGCAGTTCTGGCTCCAAATTTTTCATTTTCACAAGGAATGAAGGAGACAAAGCACCCCAAAATCTGTGCCCCAATTTCTCCCGAGTACGGCAATGCCTCACATGTGACCAAAAAATACCATTTGGGTGCATGGCAGGACTCAGAAGGGAAGGAGTGATTTTTGGATTTTGCAGCTCAGATTCTGGTGGAATGTTGGTGGGTGCTATGTCGCATTAGCAAGACCCCCGAAGCACCAATACAGTGGAACCCCCCCACAAGTGACCACATTTTGCAAACTACACCCCTCAGGGAATTCATCTAGGGGTATAGTGTACATTTCAAACCCCCAGGGGTTTCACCAATTTTGATACAACTGGGCTGTGCAAATGAAAAATTACATTTTTTACACAAAAATGCAGTTCTGGCTCCAAATTTGTCATTTTCACAAGGAATGAAGGAGACAAAGCACCCCAAAATCTGTGCCCCAATTTCTCCCGAGTACGACAATGCCTCACATGTGACCAAAAAATACCATTTGGGTGCATGGCAGGACTCAGAAGGGAAGGAGTGATTTTTGGATTTTGCAGCTCAGATTCTGGTGGAATGTTGGTGGGTGCTATGTCGCATTAGCAAGACCCCCGAAGCACCAATACAGTGGAACCCCCCCACAAGTGACCCCATTTTGCAAACTACACCCCTCAGGGAATTCATCTAGGGGTATAGTGTACATTTCAAACCCCCAGGGGTTTCACCAATTTTGATACAACTGGGCTGTGCAAATGAAAAATTACATTTTTTACACAAAAATGCAGTTCTGGCTCCAAATTTGTCATTTTCACAAGGAATGAAGGAGACAAAGCACCCCAAAATCTGTGCCCCAATTTCTCCCGAGTACGGCAATGCCTCACATGTGACCAAAAAATACCATTTGGGTGCATGGCAGGACTCAGAAGGGAAGGAGTGATTTTTGGATTTTGCAGCTCAGATTCTGGTGGAATGTTGGTGGGTGCTATGTCGCATTAGCAAGACCCCCGAAGCACCAATACAGTGGAACCCCCCCACAAGTGACCCCATTTTGCAAACTACACCCCTCAGGGAATTCATCTAGGGGTATAGTGTACATTTCAAACCCCATGGGGTTTCACCAATTTTGATACAACTGGGCTGTGCAAATGAAAAATTACATTTTTTACACAAAAATGCAGTTCTGGCTCAAAATTTTTCATTTTCACAAGGAATGAAGGAGACAAAGCACCCCAAAATCTGTGCCCCAATTTCTCCCGAGTACGGCAATGCCTCATGTGTGACCAAAAAATGGCAGGACTCAGAAGGGAAGGAGTGATATTTGGATTTTGCAGCACAGATTCTGGTGGAATGTTGGTGGGTGCTATGTCGCATTAGCAAGACCCCCGAAGCACCAATACAGTGGAACCCCCCCACAAGTGACCCCATTTTGCAAACTACACCCCTCAGGGAATTCATCTAGGGGTATAGTGTACATTTCAAACCCCCAGGGGTTTCACCAATTTTGATACAACTGGGCTGTGCAAATGAAAAATTACATTTTTTACACAAAAATGCAGTTCTGGCTCCAAATTTGTCATTTTCACAAGGAATGAAGGAGACAAAGCACCCCAAAATCTGTGCCCCAATTTCTCCCGAGTATGGCAATGCCTCATATGTGACCAAAAAATACCAGTTGGGTGCATGGCAGGACTCAGAAGGGAAGGAGTGATTTTTGGATTTTGCAGCTCAGATTCTGGTGGAATGAATGGTGGGTGCTATGTGGCATTAGCAAGACCCCCGAAGCACGGTGAAATGATGAACCTAATAATCCATAGATGTGTGGTATATTTTAAAACACTCCTTTATACATAGGCCGGGTTTGTCGGGGCAAGTTTCACAGTGGAAAATAGTATCCTTTCTTATTCCCTTTTTATAGCAAACTTTGCACCTTTTTTGTGTCCTGCCCTTTCTTGCAGTGGAGGGGATTTCGTTAGGAAAATGCTGCCCTGGTACAATACGGGGGCCAGTACTAGAAGTACTGGGGCCCTCTGCCTGCTGGTTCCCAAATATTAGGCCCTTTATGACTTCCTCTTGAAAGTGCATAAATGTCCCCCTCTGGCTGGTAGAATGGAATAGCACGTAAGCGTTATACAGTGCCATCTGGATGATATACACGGCCAGCTTCTTGTACCAGATTTTTGTTTTCCGCAGGGGACTGTACGGCTTCAGTACCTGATCTGAAAGATCCACTCCGCCCATGTACTTATTGTAATCTAGGATACAATTAGGTTTTGAGGTGTGGGTACTGGTACCTCGTACAGGGATGGAGGTGGTACTGTCTCCATGAATTGTTGTCAGTATAAGGACATCCCTCTTGTCCTTATATTTGACCAACAACATATTTTCGGTGCATAGTCCCCTGCTTTCACCCCTTCTCAGTAATTGGGCAACGTGCGTTTTTGGGAGGCCTCTTTGGTTCTTGCGCACAGTACCGCAAGCTGCTGTACCTCTTGAACCAAGGGCCTTAAACAGGGGGATGCTAGTGTAAAAGTTATCCACATAGAGGTGATAACCTTTATCCAGGAAGGGGTGCACTAAATCCCAGACAATTTTTCCACTAACACCTACGAGGGAGGGGGGGCATTCTGGCGGTTCAATTCTTGAGTCCTTCCCTTCATATACCCTAAACCTGTGGGTGTACCCTGAGGTGCTTTCACACAGCTTATACATTTTTATGCCATACCTTGCCCTCTTACTGGGAAGGTACTGGCGGAATTTAACCCTTCCTTTAAAATGTATAAGGACTCGTCGATACAAATAAATTTTTCAGGGATGTACATCTCTGCAAATTTGGCACTGAAATGATCAATGACCGGCCTAACTTTGAATAGCCGGTCAAAGGTGGGATCATCTCTGGGTGGGCACTGTGCATTATCGGTGTAATGTAAAAATTTAAGGATTATCTCAAAACGAGTCCGAGTCATGGCCATACGGTAAAGTGGGGTGCTGTACAGAACATCTGTACTCCAATATTGCCTAATTTCTGGCTTTTTTACTATGCCCATATGTAACACCAGACCCCAAAACGTCATCATCTCTACTGCATCTTCAGGGGTCCACCTAGCAAATGATGACGTGGGGTTTTGAGCAATAAACTGCTGGGCATATAAATTACTTTGGTCCACCATTAAATTTATAAAATCAGAGAAAAATAATTTGAAAAAGTCAATGTCTCTGAGACCTGTTGAATCAAATTGGATTCCTGGGATGGCCAAAAACTCAGGAACCTGGGGCTCAAAATTGTCTGGTGGTGGGGTCCATACGGGATCAATCATTTGAAGGGGGGGGGGTCTCAGCTGCTCTACAGGGGCGTCTTTGAGGGGGTCCATCATCACTAGAGGAGGAAGAGGAGCTTAAGACGAATCCTTCAAATTCCCCGCTTGCATCACTGGCTGTGTCAGAGTCAGAGGCAAGCATGGCATATGCCTCCTCCGCTGAATACATTCTTCTGGATGACTGGGATGACATTTTTATTTTTGTGTTTCTGTAAGTGTAATGTTTCAACACGTGTATAGTGTTGGGGGGGTACAAACTTTATTTCAACACGGGGGGTATGTAGTGTGTAGTGTGTATGTAGTGCAGAAAAAAAAATACTTTATACAGGAATTTGATCCCAATAAAAAAAAATAAAAAATTGAAGGGGTTAAAAAAAAAAAAAAAAGGTCCTGCGCCAAAAATTGAGCACAGATGTTGGTCAGTAACGTCCGTCACTGAACAGCGCTCAAAGGCAACAGGTGTAAAAACAATAAAAAAAAAAAATACCACAGCACTCTCCAAAAAAAAAACAATTTAAAAAAACTGCAGAAAAAAAATGATATCAACCCTGTGCCAAAAATGCTGTTCAGTGATGTACGTCACTGATCAGCGGCCACAGGACACCCACAAAAGCAACGTGGGTGTAATAAACCACAGCACTCTCCAAAAAAAAAAAACAATTTAAAAAAACTGCAGAAAAAAAATGATATCAACCCTGTGCCAAAAATGCTGTTCAGTGATGTACGTCACTGATCAGCGGCCACAGGACACCCAAAAAAGCACCCACAAAAGCAACGTGGGTGTAAAAACAAAACCCCACTGCAATCCCCCCCAAAAAAAACTGCAGATCAGTGATGCAGTGATGCGACACTGATTAGCAGTGAGGGGCAGTAGGCAGACAACTGTGGGTGCAACCTGACAGGGTATATATAAAAAAAAAAAACCTGGACCCCCAAAAAGTTGCTGATCAGTTAATTAATTTAAACTGATCAGCACAAAAGGGGGGGGGGCAGCAGTCAGTTGCACAGGCAGCACAACCTTTGGTGCAACTGACAGGTATATATATAAAAAAAAAAAAAAAAAAAAAAAAAAAGTTGCTGATCAGCACAGATATACTGATCAGCACAAAAGGGGTGCAGCAGACACAAAATATAGCACTCTCTATCACTCTCTATCACTCTCTCTCACTATATCTGACTATCTCTGACTATCTCTCACGATCTGTGACTCTATGACACTGCAGCAGCAGGACACAGGAAGTCACAAGATCCAGGAAGCATCCAACTGCTGGCAGCACGCTACCAGCGGTGATCAGCGGTGATCAGGTAAGTATCAGGCAAGGTTCAGGTATGTATATCACGACAGAGTGGCCGGTGACCGCTCTGCACGCAATTCCAGACCGGAATGGCGTCTGCAGCGCAGTCACCGTTAGTTTAAATGGCGCGCCTTGGCTGTGATTGGTCCGTCGGGGGCAGGTGGGGTGAGGTGTCGTCGTCACCGATGACCCCCTCATGCCCCCTCACACCCGGCGGTGATTGACACCTGTGTTACCGAGCGTCTGATTCGCCGGTAACACAGGAAAATGCTGCGAATGGCTGTTCACATTGAACAGCCAATCACAGCAATCGCCGACGGGGGGGCGGCATCGACGCCCCCCCTGGGCATGCAGGGACATGTCTGCTGTCAGGGACAGCAGACATCGTCCCTCTGTCATTGCGTCTCTAGACGCAGTGGCACTTTGAAGTCATGACGTATATATACGTCATGTGTCGGGAAGTACATCCCGGCCATGACGTATATATACGTCAAATGTCGGGAAGGGGTTAAATACATCCTGAGCATAATAGAAAATGGTCGGTTAGAATTAGGAAGACACGAACACGCTAATACTCACAGTAATACACACAGTTAGAGTATATGAGCCCCCTTTTTTTGGTGCTCTCTTATTGTCTCACTAGTATATTTTCTTAATCTTTTTTTTTTTTTTTTTTTATTCCTCCTACACACTCACATAATAACACAAACACATATTTAATGTATCCTAGAAATAATTTTTATTTTTTTCCCTTTCACATTCACACAATAACACAAACACACACTTAACGCATCCTAGAAATATAATTATTATTATAATTTTTTTTTATTCTCTCTGTTTTTTCTTTTTCATTTTTTTTCTTTTTCTTCTCTCTCTCTCTCTCTCTCTCTTTCTGCTTACTCCTCCCACCTTTACAACGCTCTTCTTATTATCCCTTTTTTTTCCCCTGTGAGGATTAACAGGGCAGGCTTTAGGATGTTTACCCTATTTATACCCCTGTAGGGGATAAGAGGTCAAGTAGGTTATTATAGTTATAGAAACAATGAGTGTATATGTATTCAAAGGGGGGTCTCCCGTCTGAAATGGTCGGCTTATTCTCCCCCCAACCCAAGCAATTATGGGACACTGTCCAAAAAAAAAATGGCCAGTGTCCGGATAGTTGCGGGAAGCCATATTGGAGACCTTATGGCGTTTTTTTTTTGGTTAAAAAGACGATATTTCGTCATATGTTGTGTCAAATATTTTTGTATAGTATTTTCTCAGAATACTATGTATTGGAGTTTAAGTTTTTTGTGTTTTTGTCTTTTTTATTATTGTTATTTGTCACGAGGATTGAATGCGAACCATGTCTACCCCTGGTACATCAGTAATAATACGGGAGAGAGGGTATGGCGTTGAAAATATTATCGCTCAATGTAAATGGGTTAAATTCGCCACGTAAAAGGACAATGGCAATTCAGCACTTTAAAAAGTCAAAAGCACAAATTATTCTTCTGCAAGAAACGCATTTTAAAATACAACATCCGGCTTTGACTTCAAGTGCTTTTCCCACTGTCTTTTACTCGACATCTAAAAAGAAAACTAAAGGCACAGCAATTTTATTACATAGTTCATTGGCGTTTAAGATAGAGCAGACATACATGGATACATTGGGCCGTTTTAGTATTGTAGTGATAAATATAAATGGAGCCCCATTGACATTAGCGTCTGTCTATGTCCCTAATCAAGAGCAGGGAAAGTTCTACAAGGAATTTTTGAGCCAGTTAAATAAACTTGAGAAGGGTAGAATCATAATAGGTGGGGACTTTAACGCAGTACCAGATATAGTGAATGATAGAAGGAGTGTTACTCCCCCAAGTAGAAATACAGTTAAAGAGTCACAAAGGCTGATAGAGGTAATTACAGCAAATAACCTATTTGACGCATGGAGAATTTTGAATCCCACGGAATATAATTATACCCACTTCTCTATTCCACATAAAATATACTCCAGATTGGACCTATTTTTAATAAATACAGGAGTTCTTCCTGAGTTGTTGGAAGTAAAAAGCCATCCGGTAGTATGGACAGATCATTGTGAGGTCTTAATGACTTTAAAGTTAATAAAGAGAGCCCATTTTCAGAGCAAATGGAGGTTAAATTCAGCCCTTTTGCTGAAAAAAGAACATATACTGTAAGTCAGATAGAAACCCATTTGAAAGAATATTTTAATATTAATTGCACAGAAGAAATGGACCCCTCAATGGTCTGGGCAGCTCATAAAGCGGTAATTAGAGGACAATTTATATCGCTGGCCAACTCTCAAAAATTAAAAGATCAAAAAGCTTGCCGGGATCTGGAGCAGCAGATAGAAAATCTAACCCTTTTGCACCAAAGCAACCCAAAAAAAGTATATATAGCAGACTTTTGAATTTAAGAAGTCAACTTTATCAAATACAGTCTGCAAAAGCAGCTAAAACAATGAAGTGGTTACATTATAAATATTATGCAAAGGGAGACAAAGCGGACGCATTATTGGCCACGAGACTCCGGGCACGTAGGCAGCGTAATCGCATCTTAACTATAAAAGACTCTCAGAACAACCCAATATATGATCCCCAAAAAATGGCAGAACATTTTAGAACGTATTATCAGGACTTATATAATATCCCTATAATAGATCATGAGGAGTTAGCTCAAAGTAAGATGGTTAAGTTCTTTGCGCCACTTACGTGCCCGCAGCTAACGGAATCAGAACGACAATATTTGAATAAGGAAATTTCTAGTGAAGAGATTAGTGGAGCAATCAAAAATTTAAAAAATAAGTCTGCTCCAGGGCTGGACGGCTTATCAGCCATTTATTATAAAAAATTTGGGGCTCTACTAATCCCACATTTAAAAACTCTATACAATAGAATACTAGAGGGGGGGAGTTTCGAGTCAGAGTCTATGAAGGCCGAGATTATCCTAATACCAAAACCAGGAAGAGATCCAACACTATGTGGAAGCTACCGTCCCATATCATTGATAAATGTAGATATCAAGATATTTTCAAAGATACTGGCAAATCGCCTGTCTGGGGTGATTGCTCAACTGGTCCACCCCGACCAGGTGGGTTTCATCCCAGACAGGCAAGCATGCGAAAATATCAGAAAAGCTACTAGCCTTATAGATTATGTGGATAGATTAAAAAAACCTACACTGGTTATGAGTCTAGATGCCGAGAAGGCCTTCGACCGGGTCTCATGGTCGTACATGAATCATACATTAAGTAGATTTGGGTTTGAGGGCCCCTTTATGGTAGGCTTGAATGCGTTATATGCAAGTCCGACGGCGACAGTAGTGGCAAACGGAATTAATTCTATGCCATTTTTCATTAAAAATGGTACGAGGCAGGGGTGCCCGTTATCACCATTAATTTTTGCCCTCATTATCGAACCTCTAGCCCTTAAAATACGGAGAGAGGAAGCTCTTAGGGGGATAGAAATAGGAAAGGAAGCATACAAAATTTCATTGTATGCAGATGACATTTTGATGACGTTGACAAATCCAATGGGTTCTCTGCCTGTCCTTTTCCAGATCCTGCAATAGGGGGGGTGGGGGAAGGGGAATTAGGAGTCCGCACACACTTTTTATTTGAAATGTCCCCTGTATTTTATTTGGGGATTGGCCTTTAAATGCTGTTTGTTAGGCAGCGGGTGCTATCCGGGCAATAGGATTGGAGTACAGGTTCAAGAAGAAAAAGAATTGCACTGTGGATGCACACCTGAAGAAAAGAATATTTCAAAAAGAGTAGAGATATTCTATTTTGGTTTTTAAATTTTTTTTTAACTTTATTGGTTTAATTCAAGGTAAAAAAGGGGAGATAGACCTGTCGGGATTTTTTAACATATAGAATCCGTGTGGTGATCTTCCCTTGGTACTTGTGATATTTTCAAAAAGAGATTAAAATACACATACAAACATACAACACATAGTGTACTGTGCTAATGCACAAAAAAGATAGAAATGGTGAATAAAGGGATTAAAAGAGTTCCCCTTTTGCTGGCTTACAGAAAGATGTTGTGTCTGAGTTAGGTTCTTTTCCTGAGGTACTCAGGTATTTTATATATCACCCTTTTTCGGGGTTTTGTACCTCCTAGGTTTACTAGCCCCCTCTCACAGGGTTTTGTAAATCCTTTTCATAGAATTATGGCCTCCTAGATTCACTAACCCCCTCTCACCGGGTTTTGTGAATACTAGGAGTGATTTTTAAGGTTTTTATGTCACCTTAATCGGAGTATTATTTCCCAGGCAGTTTTATTACTGTATTTCTGGTCTCCTTTTAAGGTGATTGACTACCATCTGATTATATATTATTTAGTATACTGTTTGTTTCCAGAGAGATTTATCTCTGACTTCAAAATGATGCAGATTTTATATCCAATAGTTGCATAGGTCACACAAAGATTCTGTTATTATACGGTAATTTTGTATGCAGGTTTATATACAGTGCAGCTCTCTCTCACTGAGCTGTATACTGTTTATGTTTTTCTATCTGCGCTATAATGCCCTTAGGAGGGTTATTTTATGTGGATTATGGTGACTCCAATATTTAGCTGTTGTGATGCCTCTCACTCACACTGAGTAGCATTCACTAGTATTTGCAATACCGGGGTTGAATTCCCTTAATTGGAGTTGATGTGGTGGTTATATCTCAAAGGTGCTGCTCACTCTCACTGAGTTGCACCTCCCACTGTTCTGATATTGGGGTTAATTCCCTTTTTCTCAGTAGGTCACCACTATGGTGTACTTCTATCGATTTGGTCATATAGTGGTCCAATCTGCAATACCGGGGTTGAATTCCCTTAATTGGAGCTGGTGTGGTGGTTCTATCTATTTTGAGTGTAAATAGCAAATAGCTCAGTGAGAGGGAGCTATCCTGCACTTGTATTTACACTCAAAATAATATCATATGATCAATATTGATATCTCATATATATTACAGTAATGGCTCTGTGAGAGAGGGTCGTACTGTAAAAATATTCCAAATTGGAGGAATTAAAACCTCAATATTACAAACGGTAGCAGGTATAAGCCATAAGAGCATATCAGCCCAGAGGGTGCAGTTATTTGAGTAGCAAATAAGCTCAGTGAGAGAGAGCTATATTGCACTCAAAAACCTGCACAGAGAAAAGTGCTATTTCTATATAAAAAAGTGGATATTTGTGTGACCAGATAAAAACAATCAAGGGAATTTTAACCCCAATACTTGGTTCAGATTGGACCACTATATGACCAAGTCGATAAAAGTACACTATAGTGGTAACCTACTGAGGGAAAAAGGGAATTAACCCCAATATCAGAACAATAGGAGGTGCAACTCAGTGAGAGTGAGCAGCACCTTTGAGATAGAACCACCACACCAGCTCCAATTAAGGGAATTCAACCCCGGTATTGCAGATTGGACCACTATATGACCAAATCGATAGAAGTACACCATAGTGGTGACCTACTGAGAAAAAGGGAATTAACCCCAATATCAGAACAGTGGGAGGTGCAACTCAGTGAGAGTGAGCAGCACCTTTGAGATATAACCACCACATCAACTCCAATTAAGGGAATTCAACCCCGGTATTGCAAATACTAGTGAATGCTACTCAGTGTGAGTGAGAGGCATCACAACAGCTAAATATTGGAGTCACCATAATCCACATAAAATAACCCTCCTAAGGGCATTATAGCGCAGATAGAAAAACATAAACAGTATACAGCTCAGTGAGAGAGAGCTGCACTGTATATAAACCTGCATACAAAATTACCGTATAATAACAGAATCTTTGTGTGACCTATGCAACTATTGGATATAAAATCTGCATCATTTTGAAGTCAGAGATAAATCTCTCTGGAAACAAACAGTATACTAAATAATATATAATCAGATGGTAGTCAATCACCTTAAAAGGAGACCAGAAATACAGTAATAAAACTGCCTGGGAAATAATACTCCGATTAAGGTGACATAAAAACCTTAAAAATCACTCCTAGTATTCACAAAACTCGGTGAGAGGGGGTTAGTGAATCTAGGAGGCCATAATTCTATGAAAAGGATTTACAAAACCCTGTGAGAGGGGGCTAGTAAACCTAGGAGGTACAAAACCCCGAAAAAGGGTGATATATAAAATACCTGAGTACCTCAGGAAAAGAACCTAACTCAGACACAACATCTTTCTGTAAGCCAGCAAAAGGGGAACTCTTTTAATCCCTTTATTCACCATTTCTATCTTTTTTGTGCATTAGCACAGTACACTATGTGTTGTATGTTTGTATGTGTATTTTAATCTCTTTTTGAAAATATCACAAGTACCAAGGGAAGATCACCACACGGATTCTATATGTTAAAAAATCCCGACAGGTCTATCTCCCCTTTTTTACCTTGAATTAAACCAATAAAGTTAAAAAAAATTTTAAAAACCAAAATAGAATATCTCTACTCTTTTTGAAATATTCTTTTCTTCAGGTGTGCATCCACAGTGCAATTCTTTTTCTTCTTGAACCTCTTTTCCAGATCCTGCAGGAATTTAGAGATATCTCGAACTTCAAAATAAATAGATCCAAGACTGAAGTTTTAGATATAAATCTTTCTCAAGAAATTAAAAATAGGATAGCTGGGATGTACCAATTTGTTTGGAAAAAACACCATTTGAAATATTTGGGAATATTTCTAACAAAACATTATAACAAGTTATCTCAATCAAATTACCCTAGATTGATTAATGATATACAAAAGGATATAACTAGGTGGTCAGAGATGTATATATCGTGGTCTGGGAGGGCTAACGCTCTGAAAATCAATGTACTTCCGAGATTACTATATTTGATCCAGGCCCTTCCAGTTATACTCTCCATCAGCATGATAAAGAATTTGCACAAAATGTTCACTCGATTTTTGTGGGCGGGGAAAAAACCGAGGGTAAGATTGAAAATTTTACAAAAGGGTGGCAAAAATGGTGGATTAGGGGTCCCAAATATTCAAATGTACTATTTAGCTACGCATTTGGCACAGGCAATATTGTGGCATTCTAACCCAACGTTGCGAAGATGGGTACAGGTGGAGTCCGAATTACTCCAAATGCAGTCAATATCAACATTGTTATGGATACCACGTAAACTTAGACCCGTCATGACAAGTAACTTCCCTACGGTAGCATTTACATTGAATATTTGGGACAGAATTACAAAACGATATGAACTAATTACCAACCCCCCAAAATTAATACCCATAAGAGATAACCCTAGATTCCCAGCAGGAAAGGATAAATTATACTTTAAGGACTGGACAGGGAAAGATTTCCTATTTTTTAATGAAATTGTAGAATCACAAGTGTTCCCACCGTTTGGAGAGCTACAAGAGAAATACGGGCTACCCTCACATTGTTTTTATCAATTCTTGCAACTGAGGAGTTTCCATGGATTGATAGTGGGTGGATATAATCAGGGGAAGAAAACGGTGGTAGAGACTCTTTGCTATAAAAGATCCACCTCTAAAGGCCTTATTTCAATAGTGTATAAACTACTACTTAATCACGATAACCCGAGAAGAGTAGCACATGAACTGGCCTGGGAACAAGAGTTGGGAATTCGGATAGAAGACAAATGTTGGGAAAAAATTAAACAAAACATAGTATCAGTATCCCCATCAATTAGATATAGGGAAAGTGCATATAAGATGTACACACGGTGGTATAGGACACCTACAAGACTGGCACAAATGTATCCAAATATGTCCGGAAATTGTTGGAGGGATTGCGGGAGAAGGGGCACTATGACCCATATTTTTTGGGACTGTCCCAAAATTAGAGGGATATGGTTATTTTTACAAGATTTAATTAAAAAGGTCTTAAGAATCCAAATACCAGTAGGACCCAATTACTATTTATTGCCTCAAAATATTCCAGGGATATTAAACCATCAGCAAAAACTAATATGGTTCATGTGTGGGGCAGTAAAGATAAAGATTGCCTATCACTGGAAATCAACAAAGATACCATCTAAGCAAGCGATAACAGCAGCAATATGGGATACATATCACCTGGAATATTTAGCTAGTGTGGTTGAAGATAAACCTGCAATATTTAGTAAAACTTGGGCCCCATGGTTAGAATATAACGACCTCCCTCCACCGTATACACACGGGCATTGAAGGGGGCAGTCATATGACACCAAAATAATCATGAGGGATAACATATGAGAAAATATTAAGTACATGTTACCAAATAGGCTCTATAGATATGAGTAAGGGGCCGTACAGAAAGTTAGGAAAGGGGTGGAGAGTGTGAGGGTATTCAATCCAGGTGTATTTGTATTTTTGGGTTTCTTTTTTTTTTTTTTGAGTAAATTGTTCGTCTTCTTAAGTTTTGGCAATGTTGTCCTGTGTGAATTTGTATAAAGAAAATCAATGTGATATGAGATAATACACCAAGATGTTGTATGACTGTAATATATAAATTCACTGTTTGTACTGTGAAAAACTATGAAATGAATCAGATACCTGTGATAAAGCTGACATTGTCAAAGGGTAATGGTGACCATACACAGTGCAATGTATGGGTGCGATTCGATGAGTGCATCGCACCGTGTATGAGCACCTTATTTCATATATAAAATGGTAATTGGTCAGCCTACAGTATAAATTTAATGGAACACGACTTTGATCTTTTGAGAGACTTTGCAAAGTACTTACATAATATCCATAATTTGTACATAATTGTTTGCAAATATTGGAGTTTCTGTTTACCCATAAAACATCTATTGTAATCTATTACATATCATGTATTTCTTTGACAATCAGAAATGCATTACATTCTAACATCACATACCTGGAAGGTACGTACACAGCAACTCCATTCCCTTCTGAGTTGATGTGTTATGTACTTGAGCCAGCTGTTCAACCAGAGAGACTATAAGCGTACACCCTGCACAAGAATAATAGAGCATTTAATGTACTTGTTGATGGCACATAATAATGATATATTTTTTTAAATAATGTGAGATATATTTGGCTCTTTTCAATCAGTTAAATAAAGATGCGCTCCGCAGAAATGCTTTATTCCAAGGACAATGCTTGCTAATTTAGTGAACATTCTATAATTTTATTTCAATGTATTCATTAGGAGCTCTGTTCTGTTCAACATTTTACTGTACCATAGCAACATTTTTTTTTCTTAACTTTTCCAAATGTGCATTTTGGTGACACGCCAACATATGAAAATCCATATATACATATATGCTCAATAACCAATCCTTTTTGACTTTTTCATTATTTTGGCCAGCAAAATTACTTTATTAGAGTTTACACTCTATGCCAATGACATCCCAAATGGTGAGTATGTGTGCCGGCATCTGGGGAAGCGGGAGTTAGGGTTTCTTGAATCATGCCACCCAAGAGAATCAGCATTCTTTCAAGTTTCTTATTGATAAAAAAAAACAACATACGAAATTAAATAAAATGTACTTGGTTGAGTTAGTGGTGGTCTACAGTTCTAATTGTCCACATATTTTATGATTGGCAGCCACCAGCACTGGTTTGCCCATCACTTTGACCATAAATAATTTGTTTTGGTCTTCGACCGCCAATCTGAGGCACCCCTGCAGGTGTCTTGTGGCACCCCAAGGTACACTGATTGGGAAACATGTGGGTTTGATATTAGTGGGAAGGGTAAGGGTAATGCTGGTAAGGTAAGTATACTTACCTGAACCCTGTCGGGGTTCCCTCTGTTGGGATGCTGACGTCGGTATCTTGATCGTCAACATACTGACCACTGGTCATCCGTATGTATCCCCTGTGGCAAAGCAATGATGAATACCAAGTCACCCATCAGCCCATAGAACACCTTCCCATTTTGCAGCTTTGTACAATTATGTGCATGGTCCACAAATGGCAGCTGTAGAACCCTTACATGGTGCGTCTAGTCTGTATTTGTGATTCTGAAAAGTAGCATGAATGATAAAACATTCATAAATATTACTCTGCAGCACTGAAAATTTTAAATTAGTCATCCCATATTTGGTCAATCCCTGCAGAAAATGTTATTTTTTATCCTTGCTGTACATCTCTCTGATAAGTATTAATTATCCCTGAAATGTAACATTACAATGTCAGAGTGATACTGGCCTGGATTGGTACTGGGATTTGGCGAAGTCATTCTTTGTTGTGTAGGCATCTGTGATTGCTAGCTTGTGCATGCACAAAGGAACTGAAAGCCCAGATTCAGGCCTTATTCAGCATGGATCACTAATCAGAGCATGCACTAAATTCACATTACACGTGTGCAGGGCCCAAATAGCATATAAATATCTATACTATAGATGTCACTAAGCAGGGCCGTCTTTTTGTATGGGCTGAATTGAATGGGCACTTGCCCAGGGGCCCCAGGTGTATAAGGGTCCTATTTTTACCAGAATTTTACAAATCGGCCCTGGGGAACTGGAGATATCCAACTTCAAAACAGCAGTCCACATCTGACCTGTTAATTGCACTTCCCAGCACATTTCTCAGGTTCTCTCTGACAGCGTTTTTCTGAGAGTATATTCCAAAAATTTGGGACTCTCCCCTTTCTGCCGACTCTAGCGGCTTGTCTCTATCATGCCCAGAACCAGAGATATCAGCCTTCCATCAGCCGGTCCCTGCTCCAGCTCCAGCTCCAAACATCTGGTGTACAGTTTTATATTTTTGTCAATGGATTGCTCTGGCTCCTGATCTCTGATCCCCAAGACCCCAGCACCTCCTGAAAGTTGGGACTTTCTATTTCCAGATAATGGCGATATCTGCATTCAAACAAGCTGCCCTTCCACCGGAAAATGATGAATATTAAGCCCACTCCATTATCCAACCCTCCCCTATGTATAAAACACCCCCTACCTCCCTGGAAGTCATTTACAAGGGACCCTTCATTCAGCTCAGTGCCCCCTTCCACATGTTAGTGTTCTCCCTCCCACCACCTGTGCAGCAGTCTTGCCTACCCTCTTGGAATGGCCGGGAGCCTCCCAGAAATCCGGTCCACCTCCCGCCCCCCCGGGAAGATAGGCAAGTGTCCCGAATTGTGATAATAGCCCCCCCCCCCCCCATGCCCGCTGGTTTAATTACCGGAATTCGAGGGTCCGTGGAGAGGGGGCGGGGCAAAAATGACGAGATTGCATCATTTAAGCCACGCCCCCTCTCCGCGGCCCGCAAATCACTGAGTTTTCCGGCATGGGGGCGGTGTCAAGTGATGTCAGCCTTCCTCCCGCCCCCCTGACGCTTTGCCTCTCCGGGCTTCTCCCGGAGAGGTGAATTTGAAAGTAGGCAAGTATGCTGTGCAGTAAAGAAGTAATTAGCAGAAGTTACTACTCCAGGTCCTCCTACATGTTGAGTGGAAGATAGAGCAACCCCTGCCACCCATGGGACATTAAAGCTGCTGCTGATAGCACCCCCCACCCCTAGGAGGGGAGAATGGGTAAGGGCCCCAGTGCATTGCTTTGCCCAGGGGCCCACACTGCTGTTAAGATGGCCCTGTCACTAAGTAGCCGCAGTTTGATTGACAGGAAGCCAGCATTTTGGGTCGTAAACATAGCGTTTTCAGGGTGTGTTTTTGAAAACGCAGGCATGTCATGGTGTATTTTTGGGGGAGTTTTTGGTGTCACTTCCAGCTTGATTCTTGAGCAGTTTAGGGGAAGCCCTAGACTGATGCAGATGAAGAAACTATTCAATTGTTCTGTTTTTGCAATGGAAATGTGAAAATATCGCTATACGCGATGCATTCGCATTTTTGCAAGGGGCGTTTTTTTATTTCTGTGGGGGCTGCGGCTTTCTACACACAGGCCCTTATTAAGATCACAGTACAAATTTGTTCTCTAAATGCGCCAAACCATGTGCACTGCAGGTGGGGCAGATGTAACATGTGCAGAGAGAGTTAGATTTGTGTGAGTTATTTTGTTTCTGTGCAGGGTAAATACTTGCTGCATCATTTTTACACTGAAATTTAGATTTCAGTTTCAACACACCCCACCCAAATGTAACTCTCTCTGCACATGTTACATCTGCCCCACCTGTAGTGCACAAGGTTTTGCCCATTTTGAGAATAAATTTGTACTGCGATCAGATCTGAATAAGGGCCACAGTCCACTGCGGAGTCTCTGCTCGAAAATGTCACAAAATAACAATTGCACATATTAAATACAATACAGGCATGCATGTATACATGTTTTTTTGTTGCTTTTTACATATAACTTTTTCCATTTACATAGCTTTAGGTATTTAATATTTTTAATATTCAGTGTTAGATAATGAATTGTAACTTAACTATGATATTCATTTTCTTGGTAAACCGAGTGTATAATATTCATTTTAAATAATGAATGAAAAGATAATAATGCAAACTCCAAAGCTCAAAGAAAAAGTAATAAAAACAGATATGTACAATGCATTAAAACAAGAGCTGCTATTTTTAAATTCATGAATTCTATTCCAATCCCCTATTTCCATGAATAAATTGTTACTGAAAATGAACGGTAAACAAAACTCAAATTCACAGACATCATTTTTACATAGGCTAATTTAAATGTCATATTATAGCTATCTACTGTACATTTGTCTCTCTGTTTTAATATTATCACTTTGTCCCTCCAACTTAGACAACTATTACAGCACTAACATTGCATTTAGGTACACACTTGCACTAAAGCATATCAACAAATTAATATTACAGGACACGGATCCTTATGGTGCACATACACATATGCGATCAGCTGCGATGAGACATATTATGGTGTCCAAGTGCTTTTTTCCAGCACCTAAGGTTGCATGCCATCTGCAATGCCACATTGGGTGCTGGGAGAGAGCTGCTGGCCGGCATCGGTGTAGCAGAGCGCTGTGCAGGAGGGCGGCCATAGTCAGCGGTGGGTGGCAGAATTTGAAAAATGAGAACTCTCAGTGATCAGAGGCCTCACATTCACGGGGCCGCTGACTGGCTAAGAGAGCTCTCTCAGCCAATCATAGGGACATCCAGTGTTTTCAAATGTTTTTTCTACTGATCACCGCTACCACCACCGCACGCCAGCCCTCCTACACAGTGCTGTGCTACACCGCCGCCTGTACTCAGGGCAGGTGACAGGGGGGGTCAAGGGGGACAAGTGTGATGGGCCCCAGCAATCTCAAGGGCCCCAGAGCTTCCATGCCCCATTACGGCCGCTGGCCTGTCATTGACCCTTGCGGCCAGGCCATCTACTGTGCACCATCTGTGTGTGGCTGAGTCATACTGACTCACTGTGTGCCACTGCTGTCTACTGTGTGTGTGCCTTGCCGTTCGGTGCTCAGAGCCATCTACTCTGTGTGTGCACATGGCCTGTGGCCGCAGGCGCACAACCATACCCGCCGCTGGCACTGTAGCCTCAGTCTCTGGCTCCTGTACTTTGTAGCACATGCGCGGGTCATCTGTTCCGTGCCTGCTTGTAGTGCTCTGCGTTCTTTTGTGAAAGTGACAGGCCAGCAGCAGCCAGGCCAACAGGACTGAGAATGAGAGAAGTCTGCACCTGAAAGCAGGATCTGGAGCAGCGAAAGGTTAAATGAGGCTCGTACAGAAGAGGGTTGTGTGGATTTGGGATTAGGTGGGGGCCCCAGAAATATAATTTTACAGGGCCCCAAGATTTCTGTTGCCAGCCCTGCCTGTACTTCTGCTGCCCACTCGCTCCCCAAAACCGCTGCCCCCCACCAGCACTTCTGCCTCCCACTGATCGCATTGCAAGCAATCGCATGTGGTTAAAAAAAACTCAGGTACTAATTAAGTTATCTGTGCTCAAGCCTGGCTTTCACTAAAACCTGCACTGTTCCTGGTGTGCCTTGAGGACCGTGGTTGGTAATGCCTGGTCTACAAAGACAATGATAAATGCTCGGTAGAGGAGGCCATAACAGATTATGGTGCTCACATATACCAACTAGTATCCAACTAGCCGCATATATAATTGCCTGTAGCTAGCCCCCCATGTGGCATGCTCCCCCCCCCATGTACACTGATCTTCTGTACCGTGTGCAATGCACATTGCATACATGTGGCCAAATGGACATGGAGTCCCAGCTATTAAAAGAAGAGGCAGGAGTTCCTGCCAAACCTGGAGAGCAACAGCAGCAGAGGAGTTTGGACCAAAGGCAGATTGCATGCTAGGAATGGCCATTGGTATGGTCGTATGCCATCGATGACAATAGTGTAACTGGCCATCGATGGTAGAATACTCTGGAGCGGATGACCATCGATGGTTTTAAATATAGATGTTCATCCATTTTCTTTGACTGATTGGTCCATGGGGCAATCGGAAACTTGGGTGGCTTCATGGGGACGGAGCTATAAGAATAACTCTATATTTTAGAAATTAGTATTCTACATACAACTATTTATCTATAAGTGTAACATGCCCCCACATGTTGGCCATGACCCCAATTCAGTACAGGGTGGGGGTTGCCGAAACATACCCTTGTTCCAGGCACTATGGCACATAGCTACACCTCTGTATGCCATAAGCTGTCGTTTTAAGGTAGAAAGCCTTTTCATCTGCTCGGGAAGCTTGTGCACAGTGCAGAAATCAGTGAACAGAGTCGGATTGTGGGAGAGAACAGAGTCGGATTGTAGGGCATCAGGGGCCCCACAATGCATAGATCACTCTATAGATCACTCTCACACTCAGATCTATAGACCCATGCTCTCACTCAGTGTGAGCATGGGTCTACAGATCAGCCGACAGCCATCACGAGCCGATTGCTGAAAGACTTCAGTCGGGCCCACAATGTTCCTTGGATCCTGAGATACTTTAGGCTTCCATCCTGCCAAGAGTAATCATACTGGGATTTCATGGATCGTAGGCGATCAGCTGGAAAATGTATTGGCAGAGCCTCTCTCTTAGATGTGTTTAGTTTATAGTATGAGACAGCCGAGTACTCTGCTAAAGTTGTATGTAAATGGCTTAGAGAGACATCGGGGTTTACTAATGTGAGCAAGACATCGTCTGCAAAAAGAGGATTTTGGTACTCACCGATAAATCCATTTCTCTGAGATCAGCAGGGGCCACTGGGAATCACTTCGGGTTTTGGAGCATGGTTAGCTGGGAGCTAGGCACTACTTAGTTTTAATACAGGGGAGACTAGCTCCTCCCCTCCAAGACCCATCATCCCCCAGTGAGAAAATTGGTAACTAGAGGAGATAGGAACAAAAAAACGTTATAACAACCAACAATAACACAACAACCAGGCAAGCGAGTAAACTGGACCCACGTACAGCCACAACGACCAGGATCCGCAGGCTGGGTTGGGCGCCCAGTGGCCCCTGCTGATCTCAGAGAAATGGATTTATCGGTGAGTACCAAAATCCTCTTTTCTCTGACATGCAGCAGGGGCCACTGGGAATCACTTCGGGGAGGTTCCAAAGACCAGGCCCCGGGTGGGAGAGCGCTGGGGATTCTGGAGGACCAAACGACCGAACGCTGCGGCAGAGTCAGCGAAGGTGTCGAAACTGTAAAAGCACACAAATGTATTTACGGACGACCAAGTGGCCGCCCTGCAAATCTGCGCAACTGTAGCGCCTCGTCTTGCAGCCCAAGACGTGCTTACAGATCTGGTAGAGTGTGCCGTCAAGGAGGAAGGCGGAACTCTCCCCGCCTTTAAGTAGGCACCTCTGATTGTGAATTTTATCCATCTCGCTAATGTTTGTTTTGAAGCCGGAGGTCCCCGGCGAAAAGCGTCGTACAAAACGAACAAACTATCCGTCTTACGGATTCGTCTAGTTCTAGACACATAAATCTTTAAGGCGCGCACAACATCCAACGATTCTTGCTGAGAAGAGTCCCCTTGAAAAGCCGGTACCACTATAGGTTGGTTCATATGATATGAGGAAACTACTTTTGGAAGGAATGCCGAAGTCGTGCGTAGCTCTGCCCTGTCCTCATGAAAAATGAGATATGGAGCTCTGCAGGATAGTGCACTAAGCTCTGATACTCTGCTCGCAGAGGCCAGAGCTAGCAGAAGGACCGTCTTCCAACACAAGAACTTAAGTTCCACCCTTTCTAGTGGTTCAAAAGTCTCTGACTGGAGGAACGACAGGACCAAGTCTAGGTCCCATGGAGGAACAGGTGGAGCAAAAGGTGGTTGCACTCTAAGGACCCCTTGCAAAAAAGTCTGGATCTCAGGCAATAGTGCTAACCTCCTTTGAAAAAGGATGGACAACGCTGAGATCTGTACCTTCAGCGATCCTAGCTTAAGGCCTGCATCCAGTCCTCGTTGCAGGAACAACAATAAGCGAGAGAGCTTGAAATTCCGATAAGGCCAGCCTCTTTCCTCACACCACTTCGAATATGTGCGCCAAATCTGGTGGTAATGGGCTGCTGACGACGGTCTACGAGCCCTCAGCATGGTGGGAATTACCGAACGAGGTATGCCCCTCTCCCTCAACACTGCGGTCTCAACAGCCACGCCGTCAAATGGAGCTGTGTCAACTTTTGATGCCAAAATGGGCCCTGTTGTAGAAGGTCCTGGCGTAGCGGCAACCGGACTTCGTCCACTGCCATCCTCTGAATGTCCGAGAACCATGACCGTCGAGGCCAAAAGGGCGCAATGAGAATCGCCTGAACTGACTCTCTCTTGAGCTTCTTTAAGACTGGCGCTAGGAGAGGCAGCGGAGGGAACAGGTAGACCAACCTGTAGTTCCACGGAGTTGATAGCGCGTCGATTGCTATTGCTCCTGGGTCTCTTGTGCGAGCTACATACCTTGGTAGCTGATGATTTTCCCGCGAGGCCATCAGGTCCACCTCGGGAGTGCCCCACCTCCTGGTGAGGTCTTGAAACACCTCTGGGTGTAGGGACCATTCTCCTGGATGCAGACTTTTTCGGCTGAGAAAATCTGCTTCTATGTTCTCCACTCCTGGAAGGAACACCGCCATCAGAATCACCTTCCAACGTTCTGCCCAAAGAAGGATTCTTCTGACCTCTGTCATGGCCATTTTGCTGCGAGTTCCCCCTTGCCTGTTCACATAGGCCACTGCTGTCGCATTGTCCGAGCGGACCTTCACTGCGTGACCCTGAAGTAGATTCTCCGATCTGACCAGCGCATTGTAAATAGCCCTTAACTCCAATACGTTGATCGGTAAGGTCTGTTCCTGGGTGGTCCATCTTCCTTGCATTCTGAGGTCTAGGAGGACCGCTCCCCAACCGCTCAGACTGGCGTCCGTCGTCATTACCGTCCAATTGTGGATCGCGAAGCGACGGCCCTCGCTCAAGTGATCTCGCTGGAGCCACCAAGTCAAGGATAGACGGGCGTGAGGGGATAACCGGATCTGTCTGTGAAGCAATAGATGAGAACCTGCTCCCTTCTTGAGGAGGTCCATCTGAAAAGTTCTGGAGTGAAAGCGCCCCCAGGCCAGTGCTGGAAAGGCAGACACCATCTTCCCCAGTAACTGCACACAAAGGTGCAAACTGACCCTCTGAGGTAGCAACACTCTTCGAGCTAGCTCCTGAATGGCCAAAATCTTTTCCTCCGGAAGGAAGACTCTCTGAGCCTCTGTGTCCAACCAAAGGCCCAGAAACCGAATCCTCTGAGTAGGGGTCAGCGAGGACTTCTTGAAATTCATGACCCAGCCTAAGCTGGTCAGCATCGAAATCGTCCTCCTGGTATGGTCCTCGAGCATCCGAACTGAAGGGGCCTTGACGAGAAGGTCGTCCAGATAAGGGATTATCGTCACCCCCTGGCTCCGAAGAGCGGCGATCGCCACCGACAGAGTCTTGGTGAACACTCTGGGGGCTGACGATAATCCGAAAGGTAGAGCCCTGAATTGAAAATGGTCTCTGCCCACTGCGAAGCGTAGAAAAACCTGGTGATGGCTGCAGATGGGGATATGCAGATAAGCATCCTTTATGTCCAGGGAAATCATATATTCCCCTGGCTCCAAGGAAGCTATTACTGAGTGGACTGACTCCATCTTGAATGGTTGGTGCGAGACCAGTAGGTTCAAGGCCTTGAGGTTTAGTATGGGTCGAACAGACCCATCCGGCTTCGGCACCACAAAGAGATTGGAGTAATACCCCAACCTTCTCTGTGAGACCGGAACCGGACAGATGACCTGAGAGTCCAACAGCATCTGTATAGCCAGGAGAATCCCATCTCTCTTGACCGAGGATTCTGGCAGCGCTGTGGTGAAGAACCTGTTGGGAGGGGGAGCGTCGAACTGTATACGATAGCCCTCCGAAATAATCCTGCGAACCCAAGGGTCCTCCGTTAGGGAGAACCATTGGGTTCTGAAGTAGGAGAGACGTGCTCCGACTGACCAGTCTCCCACTGAAGCTGGCAAACCGTCATGCTGCCGGCTTTGGGGGCTGTTTTGGCTCCTGGACCCGGAGGGGGGCCTGTGGACGAGATCTGGCTCTAGTACCTCTGGAGGATTGGAAGCCTCTTCCTCTGCCCCGAAAGGAATGTTGTGGACGAAAGGATTGAAAAGAGGGTCCAGCATACTGGCGTCTCTGAGGAGGTGCCGCTGTTGGCAAAAAGGCAGATTTTCCCCCGGTAGCCTGCGAAATCCATCTGTCCAGTTCTGGACCAAATAGAATATCGCCCGCAAAGGGGAGACCCTCGACCGCTCTCTTAGATTCTGCGTCAGCCTGCCAAGAACGCAGCCACAAGGCCCGTCTCGCTGCAATGGCGTTCGCAGAGATGCGTGATGAAATAAGGGAAATATCCTTAGCAGCGTCTCCAAGGAATTCCGCCGACTCCTTAATATGTTCCGCCAGTTGGCGAATCTCTTCTGCTGGCATCCCTGAGTCGAGGCCCTCAGTGATCAGCTCCGCCCACCTGGCATTTGCCCTATTTACCCAGGCCGACACTATGGCCGGCCGAAGCTGGGCACCGGCCGCCGTATACATAGCCTTTAAGGTGGCCTCCATCTTTCGGTCTGACGGATCCTTGAGCGAACATGCCCCTGGGACTGGCAAGGTGGTCTTCTTGGATAACCTTGACACGGATGTGTTTCCCATTTGCTCAAGGCTGCTGGCTCAAAAGGGTACATCGAAGGAAACCTCTTCGGTACCTGAAAACGCCTGTCCGGTCGCTTCCAGGCCTCTAGAAGCTGATCCTGGTTAGGGCAAGGAAACACCACAGAGGCCTTCTGTGTATTTCCAAATAAATCCAACTCCTGGGGAGCCGGAAGAGGATCCTCAGGCAAATGTAACACCTCCTTAACTGCAAGAATAAGGGCTTCTATACCAACCGGAGTTGGCTCCGCCTCCTGAGGGGTATCCTGTACCTCCTCCCACTCGCCCTCTTCCATCTCTTCAAAGGGCTCAGGCTCCTCGTCGGTGTCCTCTCCCTGAAGCATCATCTGAAAAGGGCGCTTCTGGGCTAAGGGACCCGGCCTCTGGGGCTTGGCAAGGGCCCCCGCCAAGGAGTCCACCGACCTGGACAAAGCCGTAGCCCATGCAGGCTCTGCCCTGCGGGATACTGCCAACTCTGCAGATAACTTAGTCATAGTGCCAACTAAGGCTGCAGCCCACTGGGGGGCTGGTGTGTCGGTAGTCTGGGACCCTGACGGGGGGACCGCACAGGTCTGACAGACTGAAGTTCCCCCATCAGAGTATTGGGAGAACTTATTGGAACAAACTGTGCAGGTGAAAGACTTTTGAGCAGCCTTGGACCTGCTCGCCATGTCTGCACGTGGGCCACTGAATTCTTAAGGCACACACACACACACACACCCACACAAGACAGTGGGTCACCCTAGGGCAATACCCAAATCCCCCCTGGGAGAGCGGGTCCTGGAAGGGAGTAAGTCCCTATAAACAAGGTCAAATTGACAGAAAGTGCCCTGAAAGGGTTACAGTAGCTGCAGTCTGCAAGACAAGAGGAGAGAGCAGCATATATAGTGTGTGTGTGTTTACAGGGCCGCGCCATGCGCACCTCAGCGCGCCCCTTCCCCCCCTCCTCACCGCAGCCTTGCCTGTGCCCTGTTTAGGAAGGGGACAGAGTTTTTCCGGCGCTTGGAGGGCTTGCTGCGCCTGACATTTTAGGCGTGCTATACAAACCCCCTCGCAGCCGCCATTAACCCCCGCCGCGCCAGTCAAAATGGCGGCGGCGCCTTGCAGGGACAGCGCTGCCCGCGTGTAGAGGCTAGGGACAGGTGGGGGCTAGTACGCGCGCCCTTGCAAAGGCGCGCTCAGACCCCCGCCGCAGCCGCCATTAACCCCTTCCCGCCGCGCCAGTCTATTAGCGCGGCGTCTGACAGATTAGCGCTGCGGCGTCTGTATACAATAACAAGACATGGGCTTACTCACCCCTGCTGAGGTCTGTAGTAGCGCCTGGCAATCCTCTTTATGGAGGGTGGCAGGAACGCTGTGATGTCGCGGCAGGTGCCTTTGAAGAGGCCCTGACTGACAGCCTGGGAAGAACCCAGGGGCGCTGGAAACCCGGACCCTAGCTTTTCAATAAGCAGGGAAGGGATCCTCTGTGTAGTGAATGAAGAGTTAGAGAATAAAGACTGCAAAGAATTAGAGTAGTGCAGGAGCAGTGAGAGCTGTGACTAGCTCCCTCAGGCACAATTTTCTCACTGGGGGATGATGGGTCTTGGAGGGGAGGAGCTAGTCTCCCCTGTATTAAAACTAAGTAGTGCCTAGCTCCCAGCTAACCATGCTCCAAAACCCGAAGTGATTCCCAGTGGCCCCTGCTGCATGTCAGAGAAAAGACTGATTTTATATTCAGAAAATAGTGGGGCCCTGATCGTATTGGATCGAATAGCTTCCGCAAGAGGTTGTATCGCCAAAGCAAAGACCAAAGGGAATAATGGGCATGAGTGATATCAAAACCATCTAGTCAGGGCAGTCTCTCTGGCACTCAGTGAGCTGCCATCCTCGCAGCTTAATGAGTCAACCAGAATCAGCTCTTTAGTGCCTGTGATATTGTGAAATCAATTTTAGATGGTTTTGATACCACTCCTGCCACTAGCTGAACTGTTAGGCCACTTAAAACCTACACATTATATGCCACACTATGCGTGGCACAAATTCACATTATACAGCACATTGAGTATACCCCAAGTTGACAATATATGCCATACATGCCACACTGTGCATGCCACTAATCCACAGTACATGTCACACTGGCCCTTATTCTAGTTGACTTGGTCGGATGCGTATTTTCAGGCGACCACCGAGTGTTCTTAGCCCCGCCTACCGTACGGATCGCTCACACTGTCCGAATGCGGTAAGACACTGAGCGAACGGACCGTGAGTGGATATTTCACGTGAACAAATCCCCCATCTGTGGGAACCTCCCCCATTCTCCGATGGTCGCCGACCATCGAATGATGAACCAAGCGGTCACATAGTTCCAAGTGCTCAAGATCACTCAGACATTTCTCAGTGCGAACGCAGGGATATGGGTGGGCAGCTGGCATCTGGCTTTGTCAGCTGCCCGCCCGCCCCCCACGCATGCATCATGGGTGGATTACCATACGTACGCCCAGCGTTTTCATGGGAATGCCCATGAAACACAGGGCGTACACATATGTTAATGAGCCCAAACAGTTATTCACGCCCCTCTCCACCCCCTGTTCGGATTGTTCTGACCGATCCTTTTCTGTACGGAATTCACACCGTATTTGGACGTGCGCGGCGTTCGCACATGTGCAGAAACGCCTCTGCACATGCGCAAACACATTACATTGGCCATCCGACCTAACATGCAGACATCCGACTCAATCAGAATAAGGGCCACTGTGCATGCCAACAATTCACATAATATGCCACACTGTGCATGCTGCCAATACACATTATATGCCATACTGCACATTCTGCAAAATCACATTATATGCCACACTGTGCATGCTGCCAATTCACATTATATGCCATACAGGGGTGGGGTCCTGGGGTGCACACCAATTGAGAGGTGCGACCCTGCGGAGACCTTTCAGTAGAACTGCATACAAAGTCAAAGGTGCAGGTGCACAAATTAAACTCCCAATTTAAAAATGTTTGCAATAAAATTTTGCATTTTTAGCGAGGTTCTTCGCTTATTTATGGAACCTCGCTAAAAATGCAAAATTTTATTGCAAACATTTTTAAATTGGGAGTTTAATTTGTGCACCTGCACCTTTGACTTTGTATGCAGTTCTACTGAAAGGTCTCCGCAGGGTCGCACCTCTCAATTGGTGTGCACCCCACGACCCCACCCCTGTATATCTAATGCCGTGTATTTCCATACACATTAGAAGGCCAGAGACCCCTTCTGCGCCTGGTGGTAGCACCCACGCCCACCTGTCCTATATATTGGTTTTAATTAGGTTCCTGACATTTCTTAGACTGCATGCAGAGCAAGGTGAGACCTGCACAAATGTTTAATGGATTATCAGATGGGGGGGTGCATTTCTGGGTTGTGGGCCCCCCTGGACTGGTGTGGCTGTTTGGCCTCAGGAGCAACACAAATTAACACTTATTTTCATTTTCACTTTCATCCCTATTGTGTGTTTTATTTCAATGTAATTCATTTCTCACCTTTACCTCTCACTACTTCACCTCTCACTACTTTATCTCTCATTTTTTTACCTCTCACTTACTTATCCCTGCTATCTTTTAGCAGCCTCTCTCACTAACCTATCCTCACTTTGTTTCACTATATATTTCTTTCAGTCTTGTGTTGCCCTGGGGTCACTCGGCTGCACCATTTTGGGGTGCCCTGTGCCCTAGATTTGTACCCCTCAAAATGTTAGGGACTTGCCCGACTAATGAGGTCACCTGGACGCGGTGGGCAAGCCGTTACTTATGGCCATAACTAAGCAAAGAACCTCGCTAAAAATGCAAAATTTTATTGCAAACATTTTTAAATTGGGAGTTTAATTTGTGCACCTGCACCTTTGACTTTGTATGCAGTTTCACATTATATGCCACTCTGTGCATGCTGCCAATTCACATTATATGCCACACTGTGCATGCTGCCAATTCACATTATATGCCACATTAAAAATCAACCTCATCTATATGGCAAACTACTCCTCACCTCTATGAGGTGGCAACTCTATCAGTGGCAACTCGACGGACCAAATTATTCCTTTAAAGTAATAGCAATTTTTGCAGGGACACTGATCTGTTTCAGACTTGCTGGATATAGAGAGAGGGAGCTGTGAAGACAGAGATTGGAGGTAGGAGCAGATCGGGACGGGGTTGGGGTGGAGAGTTACTGGCCTAAAATCTGTCTCAGCTCAAGTACATTGCAGAAGCTGTTATCTTGACAGGCTTTTAACTAATCGTAAATATGGTGCAATACAGTATATACATAAGAAATAAAATGAACTAGACATGATGAGGATGATACATGACTGGCGAATCAACATCATGATGGTATGGTTATGAGCATAGCATCACACTTTGTGCATACACATGCATTATGTATGTACTGTATGCTGATTTGCACAGATCTTAAGATCTTTATGACTCAGCATATACCTACAGATATGCTGTGTTTGCAGGTATTTCTTTTGAGCAGAAATGATGCCCAATTTGCTGTCGATTTAGCATTAAGCCCTATGATTCTTCTGATATTTAAAAAATAAAATAAAAAAAGAATTGGCTGATTTTACATTCAAAGTTATTCTATGTTTGAGTAAAAAATATGTCATCAGCAGCAGAGGACTCACACCTGATTGCAATTAAAGCAAATGCATGACATTCTATTTATACTGTTTTGTTAAGAAAGGAATAAGATGCAATTGAAAAAAAAATACAATTATTTAAAAATAATGTTATGCACAAACATATTCTAGATATCTAAGCGGGTCCGGTATGACCCTGAGACAGTAAGGATTGCAACGGTCATTAGTCTGACATCAGAATCCCGACTGCTGGGATATTTTCATTTTTTCACGTAGATTTTGGATCTCATATACACTGTATGTCATGCATTCAATGTTTAACGGTTAAAAAAATGAGGACACAGTAAAGACAAAACAAGCGAATCCCTGGGGTAGAATGTTCTTCAAAGACATGAAAGCAAGAAGGTCAGATGATATCACGTGGAAGGAAATAAACCATATACGGCTTTACTTTTTTTTTTGTAATTGGTGAATTCAATTAATGGTAAATATTTTTCTGTATGTTGCTTAGTCCAATACAACAATAGCTTCACCCCTCTCTAAATATCCAATTAATTGTTAGGAACATTTACCATTTATATGCCAACTTGTGCCCTAATTTACCAGAAGCATAAATACAAATCAATTATATTAAACCAATATCTACAACACTAGACCATGCAAACATTGTAAATACATATAAATCTATAAAAAAAATAGAGTAGATTACTCTTCTCTAATCCCTCTGGGCTATACTTTCTATATATTTGTATAAAAAACTGTATCTCACTGCAGCGAATGTCTACAAGTTAGCAAAACGTGAAACACATATAGGGCCTTATTTTGGTTCATTCTTTCTGACAAAATCCTTCTTAGATGGGCAAAACCATGTGCACTGCAGGTGGGGCAGGTGTTACTTGTGCAGAGAGAATTAGATTTGGGTGGGGTTTTACTTCAAAGTGAGATCTATATTGCAGTGTAAAAATAAAGCAGTCAGTATTTTCCCTGCACAGAAACAAAATTACTCACCCAAATCTAATTCTCTCTGCACATGTTACATCTGCCCCCCCTGCAGTGCACATGGTTTTGTCCATCTAAGAAGGATTTTGTCAGAAAGAATGAACCAAAATAAGGCCCATAGTTTGTACTGTAGAAAAGGGCAAATAGTGACACTGTGCATAGCTCCTCAACCAACTCAGTATGGCCTAGTTCTTTTTTAGTTTTGCTTGAATTGTATTTTTTTCTGATTATGTATAAGATTGAATCTAGATAGGCCAACTACATATTTCCTAGCTTCATCCAGTAAATTTGGGGTATCCCCTCTTTCTAAAATGACTAGCATATCCTCCATTTGAGTATGGAAGTCTGAATCATTTGTACAGTACATTGTGTACTAACAAATCAAGGCTTCACTGACTAACGTTTATCCGCTACTAACAATTTAATACATGTGGAAATTATACACAGTACTGGGATGCCAGTATTAAGATTTATTATTTGCTCCTGCTAGGAATATATGTTTAAATTGTTACAATAGATGCATCTATTTTTATTAATTTGGTCTGTTTACTTGTACTGTATATGCTCTTTTATTAAACTATAAAGTTTGATTATTTACTACACAAAGAGTCTTGTATGGTTCATGCTAAGTAAACAGAGATTATTATACTTGCCTCTCACAAGCACAGTGTCACACATTAATCTATGTTTATTCTATACATTTGTTATATACACTCATTGCTTGTATTAATAAATACTGCTCTTTAAATATATTTTCCAATTTAAGATGTCTTAGAGAACATGAATTTTATTTTATAATGATATTTTTAGATATACCTATTCAACTATCTTATACAACTATTGGTACTTCGTAGCACAGCGCCCACCACTCCATCGTACGTCAACTCATCGCATCGCACGCAATATTGCGGCATGCGATGTGATTTTTAATTGTACAAGCACACAGATGGGCGCTTACAATGTGATTTCATCATTTTGTGTCACTACGAGTGTCAACGTCACCCGCACTATCAACGCCAACCCGAAGTGTGGCGAGCCCCTTTTCATACCCCCACTATTCACGTCGGCATGGAGTTGATTTTAGATAGTGTGGCGAGCGCAGCGTGCCACCGAGCCCAAAGCATGGCGAGCCCCACGAGGGGACGTGTAATAGGAGCCGGAAGCGTGGGGAGCACAGCGAGCCCCGCGAGGGGACACGGATTACTTTACATGTATTCCGCGTCCCCTCGCGGGGCTCGCCGCGCTCGCCGTGCTCGCCGCGGTTCCGGCTTCGGGCTCGTATTCAGCGCCCCCTCGCGGGGCACGCTGTGCTCGCCGGGGTTCAGGCTCGGTGGCTCGCTGCGCTCGCCACACTATCTGAAATCAACTCCACGCCGACGTGGATAGTGGGGGTATGAAAAGGTCGGAGGCCGCGTACTGACGCCCCTCACAGGGCTCGCTGCGCTCGCCACGCTTCAGAATGCCGTGGATACTGGGGGTTACATCTCATTGTAAGCACCCATTACATGTCATGGCATGGGTACTTGTACAATGAAATATCGCATTGCATGCCATTTGCTGGCATGCGATCCTATGCAATATTTCATTGTAGAAACACAAGCACATCACTAATAACGGTACGCAATGCCATGCGATGGGCGCTGTGCTAGGAAACAAGTACCCAACTATTTTCTAGAGTATCGTTAAATCCCCTTGTCTGTCTATACAGGGTAAATGCCCTCTTATGGTGCTGTATTTCTTCCTCACGTTCTTCATAACACACTCCTCAAAGCATGCACCTGAGTGGAAACAGCGGACAGTTACAAACCATGTCATAGATTTTGGACTTGGGGTGACACAGGACTTACCTCTCTACTATAGGTGAGTGCAGTTTTGTGGAGGATAATCCTGGGACTTTACCACTGTAGTCCGTTCCGCTCATTCAGTTTATGTACAATATTTGGTAGGAATGCTTGTAACAACGCAGCTGGGGGAGAGTGCTAGTATTTGTACTATTTTGCTTCATACATTTGTTTTCAAGGTGCGGTGGCACCTGCTATATATATATAGGGCAGCTCTCAGTTGGAGAACTTGGGTAACATTTACTTTGGCAGATATGCAGAGTACATTGTCAGTCAGATGTTGTCTAACAGCTGGAGAACCTTAACTTGAAAAAGTAACTGTTACAGTAATGGCTAAAAGCAGGCTTTTAAACAGGGAACAAAAACATACATACAGTTTATAAGGGCATCAAGTTAAATAACAATAATAATTTTCTCACTATTACATTATTCATTTTACTTCACTGGGATGTACAGATTTAGTGTTATTATTATAAAAAAAAATGCAAAAACCAAGATATCGGAAACCGGAATTTTATAATATGATATTAAGCATGAATAGCAATACCCTATATAAGATAATAGGGGACTATGTAAAAACCGGACCGGACTACACTCCGGACCGCCGGACAGGACATCACAATCTGCAGTCCGGAGCTTGTCCGGTCCGGGGAGTGTCCTGTCCGGGGGGTTTCTTGTCCGGGGGGGTCCCTGTGATAGCTATCACCAGGGACATGGTGGAGGGGAGATTACAGCCTCCCCCTGTGGTCCGGACCGTCCGGTTTTTGCTACATGCCCGGACCATACAGGGAGACTTTATTCTCCCCCCTGCTCCTCTACCTGGTGACAGGCAGCCCCCCCGGACAGGACACCCCCGAACAGGACACCCCCCGGACCGGAGGCTACAAGCTCCAAAATGCAGAGTTTGATGTCTGGTCCGGCGGTTTTGTCCTGGTCCGGTTTTCACCCATACCCAGATAATAGACCTAGAACTAGATATCCAATTGTTTTTCTAAGAAAATAGGTAAACTTAAATTGCATGCATCAATACAATACTGTACTTTAAGTATCTCTGGTTAAAAAAAAATGTTTATCAGCGTAATAGCAGAAATACTGTAGTATCTAAAGGAATATCAACTATATATGCTACATCCTGGAAAACATCTTTTATTTATTCATTTACTTCACCAGTAAACTTTAGTTGTCTACGTATAATGCAGATTCACTTACCTATGCAGGTGACTCTATTGGAGAATATTCGCATTTCCCTATCTGGATCCATATGATGATCATGATGAAGAGAGGACTTGGATCTGCTACTTCCTATGAACACCAGGATCAGCAGCAGACACAGTGAAGCAGGCCTTGGCCCCCACATCTTCCAGATCTCTGCCAGTCAATACAGTCCGTTGCAGATCAGATGTGTTAGCACTAGTCAGATGACTAGCAGAAGGAAATGCACACACAAAGTACAGGCAGTACAGGCTGATAAATATAATAGCTAGTTAAACATCTTCCAGGAAACCTTTAAGAAACTTAATTTATTTTTCCCCCATCACCCAATCTTTGCTAGAACTACAATTACAAAAATATAAAACAAAAATATCCCGTAAACGGACAGGAATTTTCTTTTGACATATATATAGAGGAAAGAACAACGAGCTTCACTTCCTCCTGTCACAACCAGCAATATCTATGTCACAAGTTCCCATTGTTGTCACGCATTGAAGAGAGAAGAGAAATTGCCTGTTCTACTTGTCATGTTTTACTAGTTTGTGTGGGAGGGAGCTGAGGTCAGTCTGCATCCACTCAGCCCAGTTATTTGCAAAAATGTCTAAATACAGAGGAATGCTTTTATTTCTAACGGAGGTTTGCTTCTTGGTATAGCATAACTAAACAAGCAATGCTAAGGTGACCAATCATTTTTTTACAGTGAAAAGGAGGTCCCAAATGAATTGAAAAAAAAAAAATATTGTAAATAATACAAACCTTTTATTTATTGCAACAATAACATGCTATAATATGATAAATGCATAATAAAGTCCGTAGGGCCGTCTGCATTTACCAGCGTCTGAGCAATGGGGGGTGGGCTCTTTTAACAGGGATAAATTTATAGTGCGCCGTAAAATGGCGGCCGTGCATCGGAGGAAAAGCATTTTGAAAATAATAAAATGAATCACCTAAAACACTACACTTTCTGAAAAACTTCTCATGCAGCCCGCACAGACCTTCCTCAGCTTCCACTTGACCATACGCCCCACATGTCTTCTCCGCAATGAGGTCTAAAATGGCCAGGGGAGAGGAGCAAACCTATGTAGACTAGCAGGGTGGGGCAAGAGGGCCTAAACAGAGGGAAGATGGCGCCAACAAAGCCACTTGTGCGCTCTCTGAAGGTCTTCCATGCCGTGCAGAGCACATGCGTTTCATAATCTCATCTCGCCGCACTGTACCGAGCCTTGATCGTCATATCAAATACAAAAACGTCATATCACATGCAACAGATCAGCTCGGCATCGATCGAATATGGGGATTTACAGATTAGTCTTCAAATATCGAAAAGGACATATAGGAGGACACTTTTTGAGGCAGGACAGAATTTACAAAAGAAGAACTGTCCTCTCTAAAGAAGGACGATTGGTCACCTTAGCAATACAATTTTAGATATTGTGGCTGAGGAATATTAATGATAGAAAATAATGTTTTTAATTATCTGTGGGGCAGGGCATTGTTTATGTTATATATACAAGTGGATTATAAAGACCAAGAACACATACAATAAATAAAAGTCAGAAAAATATTAAGGCCAAGATGGGAGTTCTATTTCACATGGGATGTTGTTATGGACAACCAGTCAGAATCTACTTCTTATTTTCTGTAGCAGCTTCTAGAAGATAATAGATATTATCTGATTGGTTGCCCTTAGCAACATCCTATGTGAAATAGAACTCACATTTCAGTAAATGTCCACCTAAGTGGGGGGGAATTCAATCACATGAGGTAATATACCCTGTGGGGAAAAGGTGGTGCCTTGGGCATTAACGCCTATGATTATTCAATTATAATAAAATCAAACTGGTTTTGCAGTAAAAATGATTGTCACTTTGAAAAAACTGGAGATTTCTTACCAAATCTCTCACTTTCTGATTTTTTCCATGCCATGGTGTTGACCTATTGATTGTCTATTATACCCTCATATTCATGTTATGTTACCCAACAGTGCCCCTTATTAATGTTACACCATATTGCTCCTTATTGACATTACACCATATCATATAGCTTCTTCTTGACATAAAACCACACCATATCGATCCTTGTTGACATTACACTATAATATATAGTTCTCTTTCTCCTACATTAATGGTACACTGGCAGCATTCATCATTGACACCCCAACCACCTCCCACATTAATGGCACATTGACAGTTCTTTACATACTGAAGATCACAGTAATGGAACACTTGTACTGCTCCACATAGTCCCCTGCCCCCTCACAGTAGTGCCTCTGGCAGTAATGCACTGGCTCGCCTTCTAATATACTATTCTATGGGCCAGCTCTATGTTCTATAGAAGAAAAGAACTGCGCAATTTTTTTATTAATAGGCACCTATTTTCTGTCCATGCATTTCCCATGATGGCCAGGTCCAGGAGATTAAAGGAGTTCTCAGAGGTTTTTCAATTAAGTTTTCGTATCTGTTTTCAACGTGATAGTGCGTGTAAAAAATAAAAATGAATAATGGTGAGACAGTGCTCAGGTAAAAAATGTGGATGTGTTTTTTCAAAGGGATAAGTGGGCGTACTCAAATCACAGGCAAAGAAGTGTAGGTAAGTGCATAAATGTTTCTTTAACAGAACATCAATGTGATGAGATAAAATCTACAGAATTTATAGAAGGTGTATATTTAGGTGCGTACCATACTCTTACAGCATAAAGCCATGGCACTCTTATAAAGGTTTCTTTGTTCTGAATTTTCTTGGGATCAATTTTCTCCAACAGAGGTTGAGCAGATCAATAAATCATAAAACATGAAAAAAGAATTCGGTGTTAGGGTGCTGTATGGAAACAAACGGGTAAGGTGGGGACGTAGGTAAACATATAAAGGTATCTTTACAGGTATCTTTAAATCTTGTGGTCCATAAAGAAAAAGGTGTGGATAATCAGGAGTATGTATATTCTCAAATGCTTACCGTACTCACTTAGTACAAGGTTTAGATCCTCATATAAAGGTATCTTTCAGAGGTCCATCCCAGGGTTTCCTTCCTTTGCTCTCAATGGAGTAAACGTGAAAAACATGCAAAAGGAAGAGACCTCCACGTAGTGAAACACAAGGTTTCTTTTTCTTTTTTATAAAAGCAAAAAAAGCAAGCAATAACAGAATGTAAGGCACCTGGGTACGGCAAAAAAGTGGCCACTTACCTCTGCCCCAGATGTCTCACGATGTAGTAGAACAGGATACCAGTCAATCACTCCTTGTCTATTTTACATGTTTCAACAGCAACTGCTGTCTTTAACAAGGCTGTGGAGTGAGTTTTATACCATTGGTATGGATTGTATCCGGGTTAACCAGAAAGGTCACTTCCTGTAGGTTAACTACATCCTTAATAGATATTTATGGATTTAGATGTCTCTAGGCATCAGTCTAATTATATAAATGATAAAACCGTATATTTAAAAAGTATAAAATTAACCCTGCTTTTGGCAGGGAAAGTGCCAAAATTAGCGCAATAAGGTCCAGTGAGGGGACACTTCCGGTATATGGAACGCATAGTTGCGTTCCGGAAGTGTCGCGGACGTCTTAGATGAAGTAACAGGGATTACTGGGCGCTTGACCCGGAAGTGCTGTAGAACAGGTGATGTGTCACGATTATGCGTTTCCTGTGTTTGGAACGCATGTGGTTAAAGATCCGCGGCCATCTTAAGGGTTGTGGAACGCACGATTAGGTGCTGAACCAGGGGGCACCGAAAAAACAAGTGGCATAAATCAATTATGCGTTTCCGGTCTTGGAAACGCATAGACCAGAACTTAAGGTGGCCATACACTAGTAAGATTTATCTTCAGATCTGGCTGGTTGGAACAAAAACATGGTTATGGATGAGTGACAGTTTGTCAGTTTTCCAGCATTTCCAAGCAAATGGTCAACTGTCATTTGCTCTTATCCATAACCATGTTTTTGTTCCAACCAAACAGATCTGAAGATAAATCTGCGTGTGTATGGCCACCATAACAGTATGCAGACATCTTTATTTAATACTGTATATTGGCGGACTATGATTTCCGGGCTAAGGAGCATGCAAATAAGCGTTCCACGAATCCTGAGGCTTTTAATATAATAGCCATAAGGGGGACAAAATTAACTTTTATTCCCAGACTATAGAATCCTAATATGGACATAGCGCATATCTAATGGATGGTTTATAGAAAATAATAGTAAACTTTGGAACGACTAATATTTTAATTTTAAATGGATTATTAGTAATAAAAATGTAACGATAAAAAATATTTACCAAAAAAAAAAAATATATATATATATATATATATATATATTATTTAGTAATAAAATATATATATTGGGAAGTATAAATCACCTGTTTAAGGGATTGATCTGTTTGTCAGTGTAGCTGGATGGTATAAAAATCAGACCATTACAAAAAGACAAGAATATAAAAAAAACAGCATACGTATAGACATATACATAAAAATAAATAAAAATTATAAGAACCACTTTAGTTCAAATTCATGATTTAATCCGTGTGGTATGAGTGCATTTAGGTCAAAAATCCATCTAATTTCTACCTTTGCTAAGGAAACATCTCTGTTGTTATGCCTCCAATTTATTTTGGCATGAACTATGCCCCAGAAATCTTTAAAGTGTTCTGGGGAACAGTTATGATGTTCCATAAAATGAAGCGAGGAGGGATGGTCCAGATTACCCTTTCTTATATTTCTCACATGTTCAGCTAAGCGTGTAGTTTTGCCTACATATGTCTTATTGCAGGAACAGAGTATTACATAAATGATATATTTATAATTACATGTGATAAAATGTCTTATTTTATATGTGTGGTTGTTTAGAGTGATCTCAGGGATTTTATTGGTGGTGGAGGTGCACATAGCACAATCACCACACCGGTAGAAGCCTTTATACCAAATCCACCCTCCTCTTATTTTGATCCATGAACACGCTGGATGCAAGTTTATCTTTAAGGTTGGGAGCTTTACGGTAAATACATTTAGGAGAATTTGGCAAATTTTTTGTAAGTATCGGATCTTTTAAAAGGAGATCCCAATTTTTTCTGTAGACTCTTTTAGACTTATGATAGCCAGTGTATTGGGTAATAAATGCCAAATCAGAAGGAGTGATTGACTGATATCCTGTTCTACTACATCGTGAGACATCTGGGGCAGTGGTAAGTGGCCACTTTTTTGCCGCACCCAGTTGCATTACAGTCTGTTATTGCTTGCTTTTTTGCTTTTATAAAAAATAAAAAGAAACCTTGGGTGACATTTATTAGAGATCGATGTTGGGTTTTTGGCGATTTTTTTTGCAAAAACGTCCGTTTTCGCATTTTTTTCCAAATCGTCTACTTAATGGGTGGCGATTTGCGGCATAAATCGCACTTTTCGCCGCTAATTCGCACTTTCTGAAGTGGGGATTTCCAACATCGCATCCAGATGTTTTCCCATTGAAAAATGCTGATTTAATGGGTAGCGAATTTGGAAATCGCTCGCAAAATGCGACCCCCCCCCCCAAAATAGACCAAGTAGAGGGTGGCGATTTCATCAAAATCGCCAGCGTTTCAATGTGTAAATGGTTAAATCTGTCACAGGTGATCCACATAGCAATTACTAAGTCCCCTACATATACCCCAACATGATTATGGACACCTGTGAGTGTGTTTGAGATGGAGATTTTGCAGAGTGGACTGGAGCTGCTAGTGTGTGAGCTGGGGCATTTGGAGGATCTACGCAGGAGGGATGATGCTGCCCACCAGATCCAGGTACCCCGACCACTCCATGCTTCTCGTCGGTACCGTGCTAGGGTGTACCTGGACTCCCTCTCTGATCAACAAGTGGTGGACATGTTTAGGTTGAACCGACAGAACCTGTTGAACTTATATGAGCAGGTGAGAGATGATTTGGACCCTTGTGGGGGGGGGGGGGCAACTATGCAGTGTCTGGGCTGCAGAAATTAATGTGTGCCCTCTACTTGGCCACAGGCTCCACTCAGTCTGTGAGCTCACGGGCCTTGGGGGTGTCACAAGCCACTTTCTGTAAACATTTATCTCAGGTGTTAAATGCATTAAAGAAGCTGTGGCGCACATATGTCACATTGCCACGTTGTGAGTCCGAGTGGCAGGACCTGATGGTGGCATTCTATCGGCTCTCAGCATTTCCAAATGTGCTGGGAGCCATAGACTGCACCCACATTGGGATTTAGGCCCCGCACGTGAGGGAGCATGTCTATGTGAATCACAGGGGCAGACATTCCCTCAATGTGCAGGTGGTCTGCGATACCAACCTCAGAATT
Source organism: Crinia signifera (assembly GCF_055691185.1). Lineage (NCBI taxonomy): Eukaryota > Metazoa > Chordata > Amphibia > Anura > Myobatrachidae > Crinia > Crinia signifera. The sequence continues at coordinate 209,756,760 of NC_139221.1, read as the reverse complement.
CTCAGTGTGGTTGCAGGCTATCCCGGGAACTGCCATGATGCCTATATCCTGCGGCACTCAGCTCTCTGGGACCGTTTCCACAACCACACCATGCCAGAGGGCTGTCACTTAGCACTGTTTACATGATGTTTGCAAACCTATGTCTTGGATAGGGAGATGGGTCAACAGGTTTAGGCGCACATAGCCCGGAGTGGATATGTGAATAATCTGGACCCACAGTGGGGAGTATTAGACCAGAATGAAGATTTATTTAAACACACAATTCACAAGTAAAATTCACAGATAAAAAGTGCAAATGCAAATGAATACACAAAAGTGCAAGTGCAGCAGCAGTACAAAAATTCAAAGTGACAATGCATATATATATTCAAAAGTGCATGTACAATGAATAGGACAGGGCAATCTGATGCTTTTGTCTCACCATTCCAGGGTGGTGCGGTGGGCTGGGTGCTATAAGATGGTAAATCCCGGGTAGCAGGAATAAAGCACCACCGCACAGGCTTTGGATGGGGATAAATAGATGTTACAGCAGAGTCCTCCCGTCAGAGTGTTGGCATCCTCATAACATGTTTCGGAATCTGGTTCCTTCTTCAGATGTGGATGCCAACACACTGAAGTCAGGTTTTTTTTATACCATATGGGATGAGGTGATTTGATACACCTGTGTCCCACACCTCCGTTTTCCGGAAGTGACGTTTTTTTGGTGCACTGGGGAATCTCCTCCTCCGTATGCATCACATTCAACAGACACCCACAGCGAGGTTCCGCCTAGAGGCAGACGCTGCGAGTGTAATCACATGCAATATGGTTACACACAGTCTATTGCGCTCCGGACCGGAAGTTCCAACCCGGAAGTGACGTCTGCGTGTCACAGCGCTTCCTGTATGCGTTCCACTGCGTCTTTTCTCACAGGATCAAAACATTCAAGTTTTTACAGGTTTTTTCAAATTTCGTTTTGGCGATTCAGGTTGCTTGTATGACAGAAATCATTCACAGTTATATGAAGACTCTTCTTAGGGGAATCTTCATAATCCTTTACATGAGTCCCAAATCTCCATTTTGAAAACTGGCAGTCCAGCAGATAGCGCAATGGAATAGCCACATCTAAAGCTAAGCCCTACTTCATTCAGGCTAAGTCCATCCCTGATGTGGCCATATTTCATGTAAGAATCCACCAAGTGTCATGTGAAATGAGAAGATAAAAATAAATGGGTTAAGAATACATATATAAATACAGAGTAAAAGATACAAAATGCACATTAATCTAAAAACCACTTTAACTCAAAATCTATGTTTAGTCCATGTGGCGTGAGGGTATCTAAATTAAAAATCCAACGCATTTCACTCTGGGCGAGAAGTTTTTCTACATTCTTCTCTCTCCAGGTGTCTTTCGCTACTTGGATTCCCAAAAATCGTTTGATGTGCTTCTCATTGCTACCATGTTTCATTTTGAAATCCTCGGAAACTGAATGACTCATGAGGCCTTTTCTTATATTATATATGTGTTCAGCAAGCCTCACTTTTAAATTTCTTGAGGTCTTGCCCACATATATTAGGCCGCATGTGCACTCCAGAAAATAAATCACATTCCGTGTATGGCAGGTAATAAAATCTTTAATTTTGTAGGTTTTGTCTTTAATTTTAAATTCAGTATATTTTCTTTCTATATTGGACTTAGTGGTGGCTTTGCACATAGTGCAATCCCCACATCTGTGGAAACCTACATTCCTCGTACTTGGAGGTTTTTCAATGAGAGCACTTCTGACCAGCTGATTTTTGAGTGATTTTGCCCTTCTATAAATAAAAGATGGTCTTTTAGGTATTATCATGCCAATCACAGGATCATCTTGTAGGATTCTACAATTATTAGAAAAAATCTTTTCCAATTTTTTGTGATGGCTACCATACTGGCTGATGAAAGACCATTCTGTTTTATTATCCTGAGCCACTTTGTTTTTTTCTATCAGCAAAGAATTTCTATCAACCTTTTCTAATTCGTCAAGGGCTTTATCTAGAGTTTGTTCTGGGTACCCTTTTTGTTTGAACCGATCTTTCATTTCGACAATCTCTTCTTGGAGAATATTTGGATCCCCACAGTTCCTTTTAAGTCTCTTGAATTGTCCCAGAGGAATATTTTCTAACCACCGTTTGTGATGTTCACTCTGGATATCAATATAAGAGTTGGAGTCGGTTGGTTTTTTAAAAGTTTTAGTGCAAATATTGTTGTCTTTAATGTAGATCGTTAAATCCAAAAAGCAAATTTCTTCCTGACTGATGTTAAAAGTCAGGTTAATATTAAAATCATTACAATTGAGACTTTCACAAAACTCATTAAGATTACATGGGTTACCACTCCAGATAAAAAAGATATCGTCAATGAACCACCACCAGCATACCAGGCCCGCCCCTTCTGTTCTATGTGCATCAATGGTACTAAATTCCCAATGAGCCATGAACAAGTTGGCATAACTAGGGGCGAACCTGGTGCCCATGGCGGTCCCCCTGATCTGAAGATAAAAAGTTCCATTAAAATAAAAATAATTATTGGTTAAAATGAATTTAATACCCTCCAATAAAAAATCTTTCAAATTCTGGGAGTATTCACTTTGGTCCAGGAACCATGCAACTGCTTTTAGACCTTTTTCATTTTCTATTACAGTATATAATGTACTGACATCCGCAGTTGCTAGATGACAGTTAGGGCTCCACTTGCATGTATTTAATTTGCGGAGGACATCTCCTGTATCTTTCAGGTGTGAAGTGGTTTTTACCACTAATGGTTGGAGATAAGAATCAATCATCTCCGAAAGATTTGAGGTTAAACTATTAGTACCCATAATTATGGGTCGTCCTGGGGGAGCGGTAAGGTGCTTGTGCATTTTGGGTAGTATATATATGGTGGGGGTGGAAGGTGCTTCTATATTTACATATTCCATTTCTGTTTTTGTTATACTGCCCTTTTCCATGGCTCTTTTAGTAAGGTCATGGAGTGCCTTAGTCATATTTTGTATTGGATTGCTCCGGAGTTTCTTATAAGTGGACTGATCTTCTAGTTGACGGTTAACCTCTGCAATATATTTGTCCTTACTGAGTAACACCACCCCCCCGCCTTTATCGGCGGGTTTTATAATAAGATCAGGATCTTTCTGGAGGGTTTCAATAGCCAGTTGTTCCTTTTTTGTTACATTTTTCTTTTTACTGTTAGTGAGTTTTTTAATCTCTTTTGTAACAATAGAATTAAAGCTGTCTATGTTATTGCCCTTTATATGTTTTGGGTAAAACTTTGATCTTTTTTTGAATTTAGAGGGGGTAGCTTCTTCTACATTTGCAGTCTCTACTTCCTCAGTTTTTTTTAATTCTCAAACATTTTTTTATTGTGACCTTTCTTACAAATTTTTGAAGGTCTACATATATGTCAAAGGGGTTAACATTAGACGTAGGGGCAAACTTCAATCCCTTTTGAAGCACTTTTAATTCTGTTTCAGTTAAGGAATGATTGCTTAGATTGAACACCTTTCCAGGTTCATTAGTGGTGGAGTCCAAGGGTGTTATTGGTTTGTCCTTCTTTTTCTTTACTCTTGTTTTTTTATTCCCTCCTCTGCTACCTCTATGGGTTTTTAAAGAGTGGGTTAGGGTCTCAATGGAGTGAGGTGTCTCTGTTCTAAAAAAGACCTCTTCATTGGATTGGTTTCTCTCAGGGGTTCATAACGATTTCTAAGGTTTAAGGGTTCATTCCTCACCCATCTGTTATGTTTATAGAAATTTCTTTCCCTTTCGTCCCAATCTTTTTGGCGAGTAAATCTGTAGTCATTATTCTCTCTATTCCTGTGGGAATGAGGTGGTATATATGGGCCATATCTTTGATTTTGACTGTGGGGGGGTATTATGATAATTATTTTGGGGTCTGTTGGTGTTTCTCTGAGTTTTATTTTTTATCCATTTGGCTTTTTTATTATTTTGCTGGTTTTGTTGATATTTTCTCATTGGCGTTTTAGCTGGTGTTTCCACCATGTCTATGGGTCTATTAGTAGAGGTTGAATCTATAATGATGGTAGGGGAGTCTCTTTTGAACTTCTTTTGTTTTTTAAGTCTGAGTACTCTAGATTCTTTTTCTAATTTGGATAGGATGTCTTTTTCTTTTTCTTTTACATCCTCCAACTCCATTGCTGGTTCAATGAGTTTTTTAAGATTTTCTATTTCAATATTTAATTCTGAGGTTTCAATACTTCTTTCTCTGATGATGAGATCTATCAGGTTGGAAGAACATTTTTTTTAAATATTCTCCCATTCAGTTTTGAAACTATCTTTTGTTGTTCCAAATGATGGTGACTTGTTAATTAATAAGCCTTTTGGAATAAGTTTGTGTGCTTGGTATTGCTCAAGGGTAGCAATTTCCCACCACAGTCTATTTTCCTTAATTAATTTTTGTTCCAATCTATTCAGGATGGTCTCCAAGTTTTCATCCTGAATAGATGGATCAATTTGTGTTTTGAAAGTATCTTTGATAAGATCTTTCTGAATTTCTCTATACGTAAACATATCCTGGCAGCACGGACTCCTCCCTCTGGTGTTAAATAGATGAACAGAATATATGGAGGTGAGGGGGGTATCCGTGCGCACTATTTTTCCTGCGGAGATATGTGCAGCCCTCTGTTGCCAAATAAGAGTGACACCAACTCTTGGATATACAATTTCGGATAGGGAGATGGGTCAACAGGTTTAGGCGCACATAGCCCGGAGTGGATATGTGAATAATCTGGACCCACAGTGGGGAGTATTAGACCAGAATGAAGATTTATTTAAACACACAATTCACAAGTAAAATTCACAGATAAAAAGTGCAAATGCAAATGAATACACAAAAGTGCAAGTGCAGCAGCAGTACAAAAATTCAAAGTGACAATGCATATATATTCAAAAGTGCATGTACAATGAATAGGACGGGGCAATCTGATGCTTTTGTCTCACCATGAGACAAAAGCATCAGATTGCCCCGTCCTATTCATTGTACATGCACTTTTGAATATATATGCATTGTCACTTTGAATTTTTGTACTGCTAGTGCACTTGCACTTTTGTGTATTCATTTGCATTTGCACTTTTTATCTGTGAATTTTACTTGTGAATTGTGTGTTTAAATAAATCTTCATTCTGGTCTAATACTCCCCACTGTGGGTCCAGATTATTCACATATCCACTCCGGGCTATGTGCGCCTAAACCTGTTGACCCATCTCCCTATCCGAAATTGTATATCCAAGAGTTGGTGTCACTCTTATTTGGCAACAGAGGGCTGCACATATCTCCGCAGGAAAAATAGTGCGCACGGATACCCCCCTCACCTCCATATATTCTGTTCATCTATTTAACACCAGAGGGAGGAGTCCGTGCTGCCAGGATATGTTTAAGTATAGAGAAATTCGGAAAGATCTGATCAAAGATACTTTCAATACACAAATTGATCCATCTATTCAGGATGAAAACTTGGAGACCATCCTGAATAGATTGGAACAAAAATTAATTAAGGAAAATAGACTGTGGTGGGAAATTGCTACCCTTGAGCAATACCAAGCACACAAACTTATTCCAAAAGGCTTATTAATTAACAAGTCACCATCATTTGGAACAACAAAAGATAGTTTCAAAACTGAATGGGAGAATATTTTAAAAAAATGTTCTTCCAACCTGATAGATCTCATCATCAGAAAAGAAGTATTGAAACCTCAGAATTAAATATTGAAATAGAAAATCTTAAAAAACTCATTGAACCAGCAATGGAGTTGGAGGATGTAAAAGAAAAAGAAAAAGACATCCTATCCAAATTAGAAAAAGAATCTAGAGTACTCAGACTTAAAAAACAAAAGAAGTTCAAAAGAGACTCCCCTACCATCATTATAGATTCAACCTCTACTAATAGACCCATAGACATGGTGGAAACACCAGCTAAAACGCCAATGAGAAAATATCAACAAAACCAGCAAAATAATAAAAAAGCCAAATGGATAAAAAATAAAACTCAGAGAAACACCAACAGACCCCAAAATAATTATCATAATACCCCCCCACAGTCAAAATCAAAGATATGGCCCATATATACCACCTCATTCCCACAGGAATAGAGAGAATAATGACTACAGATTTACTCGCCAAAAAGATTGGGACGAAAGGGAAAGAAATTTCTATAAACATAACAGATGGGTGAGGAATGAACCCTTAAACCTTAGAAATCGTTATGAACCCCTGAGAGAAACCAATCCAATGAAGAGGTCTTTTTTAGAACAGAGACACCTCACTCCATTGAGACCCTAACCCACTCTTTAAAAACCCATAGAGGTAGCAGAGGAGGGAATAAAAAAACAAGAGTAAAGAAAAAGAAGGACAAACCAATAACACCCTTGGACTCCACCACTAATGAACCTGGAAAGGTGTTCAATCTAAGCAATCATTCCTTAACTGAAACAGAATTAAAAGTGCTTCAAAAGGGATTAAAGTTTGCCCCTACGTCTAATGTTAACCCCTTTGACATATATGTAGACCTTCAAAAATTTGTAAGAAAGGTCACAATAAAAAAAAAAAAAAATTTTGAATTAAAAAAAACTGAGGAAGTAGAGACTGCAAATGTAGAAGAAGCTACCCCCTCTAAATTCAAAAAAAGATCAAAGTTTTACCCAAAACATATAAAGGGCAATAACATAGACAGCTTTAATTCTATTGTTACAAAAGAGATTAAAAAACTCACTAACAGTAAAAAGAAAAATGTAACAAAAAAGGAACAACTGGCTATTGAAACCCTCCAGAAAGATCCTGATCTTATTATAAAACCCGCCGATAAAGGCGGGGGGGTGGTGTTACTCAGTAAGGACAAATATATTGCAGAGGTTAACCGTCAACTAGAAGATCAGTCCACTTATAAGAAACTCCGGAGCGATCCAATACAAAATATGACTAAGGCACTCCATGACCTTACTAAAAGAGCCATGGAAAAGGGCAGTATAACAAAAACAGAAATGGAATATGTAAATATAGAAGCACCTTCCACCCCCACCATATATATACTACCCAAAATGCACAAGCACCTTACCGCTCCCCCAGGACGACCCATAATTATGGGTACTAATAGTTTAACCTCAAATCTTTCGGAGATGATTGATTCTTATCTCCAACCATTAGTGGTAAAAACCACTTCACACCTGAAAGATACAGGAGATGTCCTCCGCAAATTAAATACATGCAAGTGGAGCCCTAACTGTCATCTAGCAACTGCGGATGTCAGTACATTATATACTGTAATAGAAAATGAAAAAGGTCTAAAAGCAGTTGCATGGTTCCTGGACCAAAGTGAATACTCCCAGAATTTGAAAGATTTTTTATTGGAGGGTATTAAATTCATTTTAACCAATAATTATTTTTATTTTAATGGAACTTTTTATCTTCAGATCAGGGGGACCGCCATGGGCACCAGGTTCGCCCCTAGTTATGCCAACTTGTTCATGGCTCATTGGGAATTTAGTACCATTGATGCACATAGAACAGAAGGGGCGGGCCTGGTATGCTGGTGGTGGTTCATTGACGATATCTTTTTTATCTGGAGTGGTAACCCATGTAATCTTAATGAGTTTTGTGAAAGTCTCAATTGTAATGATTTTAATATTAACCTGACTTTTAACATCAGTCAGGAAGAAATTTGCTTTTTGGATTTAACGATCTACATTAAAGACAACAATATTTGCACTAAAACTTTTAAAAAACCAACCGACTCCAACTCTTATATTGATATCCAGAGTGAACATCACAAACGGTGGTTAGAAAATATACCTCTGGGACAATTCAAGAGACTTAAAAGGAACTGTGGGGATCCAAATATTCTACAAGAAGAGATTGTCGAAATGAAAGATCGGTTCAAACAAAAAGGGTACCCAGAACAAACTCTAGATAAAGCCCTTGACGAATTAGAAAAGGTTGATAGAAATTCTTTGCTGATAGAAAAAAACAAAGTGGCTCAGGATAATAAAACAGAATGGTCTTTCATCAGCCAGTATGGTAGCCATCACAAAAAATTGGAAAAGATTTTTTCTAATAATTGTAGAATCCTACAAGATGATCCTGTGATTGGCATGATAATACCTAAAAGACCATCTTTTATTTATAGAAGGGCAAAATCACTCAAAAATCAGCTGGTCAGAAGTGCTCTCATTGAAAAACCTCCAAGTACGAGGAATGTAGGTTTCCACAGATGTGGGGATTGCACTATGTGCAAAGCCACCACTAAGTCCAATATAGAAAGAAAATATACTGAATTTAAAATTAAAGACAAAACCTACAAAATTAAAGATTTTATTACCTGCCATACACGGAATGTGATTTATTTTCTGGAGTGCACATGCGGCCTAATATATGTGGGCAAGACCTCAAGAAATTTAAAAGTGAGGCTTGCTGAACACATATATAATATAAGAAAAGGCCTCATGAGTCATTCAGTTTCCGAGGATTTCAAAATGAAAAATGGTAGCAATGAGAAGCACATCAAACGATTTTTAGGAATCCAAGTAGCGAAAGACACCTGGAGAGAGAAGAATGTAGAAAAACTTCTCGCCCAGAGTGAAATGCGTTGGATTTTTAATTTAGATACCCTCACGCCACATGGACTAAACATAGATTTTGAGTTAAAGTGGTTTTTAGATTAATGTGCATTTTGTATCTTTTACTCTGTATTTATAAATGTATTCTTAACCCATTTATTTTTATCTTCTCATTTCACATGACACTTGGTGGATTCTTACATGAAATATGGCCACATCAGGGATGGACTTAGCCTGAATGAAGTAGGGCTTAGCTTTAGATGTGGCCATATAGGATATTCCATTGCGCTATCTGCTGGACTGCCAGTTTTCAAAATGGAGATTTGGGACTCACGTAAAGGATTATGAAGATTCCCCTAAGAAGAGTCTTCATATAACTGTGAATGATTTCTGTCATACAAGCAACCTGAATCGCCAAAACGAAATTTGAAAAAACCTGTAAAAACTTGAATGTTTTGATCCTGTGAGAAAAGACGCAGTGGAACGCATACAGGAAGCGCTGTGACACGCAGACGTCACTTCCGGGTTGGAACTTCCGGTCCGGAGCGCAATAGACTGTGTGTAACCATATTGCATGTGAATACACTCGCAGCGTCTGCCTCTAGGCGGAACCTCGCTGTGGGTGTCTGTTGAATGTGATGCATACGGAGGAGGAGATTCCCCAGTGCACCAAAAAAAGTCACTTCCGGAAAACGGAGGTGTGGGACACAGGTGTATCAAATCACCTCATCCCATATGGTATAAAAAAAACCTGACTTCAGTGTGTTGGCATCCACATCTGAAGAAGGAACCAGATTCCGAAACATGTTATGAGGATGCCAACACTCTGACGGGAGGACTCTGCTGTAACATCTATTTATCCCCATCCAAAGCCTGTGCGGTGGTGCTTTATTCCTGCTACCCGGGATTTACCATCTTATAGCACCCAGCCCACCGCACCACCCTGGAATGGTGAGACAAAAGCATCAGATTGCCCCGTCCTATTCATTGTACATGCACTTTTGAATATATATGCATTGTCACTTTGAATTTTTGTACTGCTGCTGCACTTGCACTTTTGTGTATTCATTTGCATTTGCACTTTTTATCTGTGAATTTTACTTGTGAATTGTGTGTTTAAATAAATCTTCATTCTGGTCTAATACTCCCCACTGTGGGTCCAGATTATTCACATATCCACTCCGGGCTATGTGCGCCTAAACCTGTTGACCCATCTCCCTATCCGAAATTGTATATCCAAGAGTTGGTGTCACTCTTATTTGGCAACAGAGGGCTGCACATATCTCCGCAGGAAAAATAGTGCGCACGGATACCCCCCTCACCTCCATATATTCTGTAAACCTATGTCTTGCCCTTTAAGATCCATGTGTGTAACCTTATGTTAAAGAGACAATTTTTTTTAAATTGTTTATACCAGCCCTAACAATATAGTCTGGCCTGCTACTATTATGTGCAAATTACCCACATGATATGTGACCACACAAATCCCTTTACATGTTATTTGTAGGTGACTCAGGATATGGGTGTCATTCGTGGCTCATGACACCTCTGCGGAACCCACAAAGCCCTGCACAGCACTGGTACAATGCTGCACATATTGCTACCCGCAATGTAGTGGAACGCACCTTTGGGGTGCTGAAAAGCTGATTTTGGTGTTTGGACAGGTCAGCAGGTACACTGCTATACCACCCATCCAAAGTTGTTTTGGTTGTCCAGGCTTGCTGCATGCTGCATAACATAGCTTTGGGTCAACCGAATTATGTAGATGTGCCCAATGCAGCAGTCGTGCAGGAAGCTCAAACTACAGATGTTGTAGTGGAAAGTACGCGGAGGGGGGATGTGGTTCATACACAGATGATACTTCAGCATTTCACAGGTAATTGTGGTGTGTAAAATGGACAGGAAAGGGGAACCTTTACCACACATACATGGTTTACGTTAATTTTTTTCCCTGTACATTGCCCAGAAGCAGACCGGCAATAATGCACAACACCTGCAAGCTGACCCAACCCAGCGTAGTTTATGCCTTGCAACATGATGACACCTATGACACTGTAATGTAAGTAGTTCTTACTTGGGGGAAATGATTGAAAATGCTAATAAACATAGGGGTAATGGGTGGAGCTGACATGGATCATTGGTGGTTGGAATGCACCGAAACAACTGGCGGCTACCTACAGTATGCACAGGGCAATCCTGATCCCCCTCAAATGTCATGATTTCCTTCAATTGATATTACAATTAAGCACTTACAAAACCAAATGACCCATCTCTGCAAAAATGCCACTATTTCAATATACATCAAAGTACTACTGTATCTGGGTAAACATTTCTAAAGAATGACAAGAAGGTTGCTGGCTGCAAATAATGTTTACTTGCGGAAAAATTTAGGCATTGCCCATTGCATAGAAACATTTGACAATAACAATCACAGCATGACTGAAGAAGGATGGAACAGCACATGACAAATGTAAATGCACACAACATTACTAATTTTTCCCTTGAGCACGGGAATTAGCACCCTTAACACTAGTGCCACATCCACCCCTAGTATGGATACTACGACATGGGGGAGTAGTGGGGGACCCACTCATGGGTGTGGAGGAGACACTACTACTTTGCGTAGATGTGGTTTGGTGCTGACCTAACAAACTAGTAGCACTGAGGCTGAGTTGAGTTTGTAGTGACATCAACGCAGTTGTTTGCCCATTAATAGCTTGGGTCTGTTCCACCATATAAGCATTTAGTGCGCAAAAATTAGTGGTTTGGCCCCGAATGGCTTGTCCAATCTCGGCTAAGCGTGTGTCTAATGTGGAGACAAGACAAATTTGTGTCCCTACATTAGCACGCACACTTTGGGAAATTCGTCTCATTTGCTGACCTACAGTATATTACGCACATACCCCTTAATGGTTTCTAATTGAGTGGTCTGCATCTCCATAAAAGAGATTTGTTTGCCTTTAAAACTATGTATGGATTTAGCCAACTCCTCCGCATTAGTGGGAGTGTTGGTGGCTGGAATGATTGGGGGCTGCTGGCTATGTGACTGCGTATAGGGGGCCACATTGATTGGGTGTGATTTATGTTGTGCAGGATCCAACGATGTAACCGGCTCCAGGATAATTTCACTCATGACGTCCATAGCTTGAATGGGATCAGTGGGTTCTGGCATCGGTTGTGCAGGTCCTACAAATGAGATAACAGTGGTAAGTATGGTATGCAGAATGCAGTTTGGTGGGTCATGGTAACTTAGTTGGAATGTTTAGGTCTGGTTCATGCATTGTGCATGCAGGGGGTGGTTTACTACTTATATACATCAACACTTATTGCTGTTGTGGTTTCTCAGTCCTTTGTATGGTGTTCATGCATCCAAACAATCATCATGTGTGGTCAGTTCAATTTTGAATGTAAACATTAACTCTATCATCGCCCACTGCAATGTAATGTGATGTGACATCACATGATAGGCATAGTAGTCATATGCATGTGTTAGGCACTTTACATGGCTGACTACATATTATTTTACCTCTGGATTTGGATCCTTGCAGACCTGGTTGTGTTTTGGTACAGGCTACTGTGTTGGTGGCAGGCATGTGTGAAATGTGCAATATCTTTGTGTAACAGTATGATATCTCACCTGCAGACTGGACATTGGGGACAATCAGATGTGGCTGATGGCGCTCAACAGCAGGCTGGGACTCCATAGATGGTGCTGTTTTAAAGAGGAGGACATTTTCCATTGTTAACATTGGCACCTAGCTGGCACTATTTCAAAAATGTTGTTAAAAAATTAAACCAAGCCATAGTTCTCTTTTGATATGCTTAAATAAGGGTTTTGATGTATTTGAACTTAAGAACTCATTTAAGTATTAGCACAGTGCAGGATATTTGTCCTCCATTTGGTACAAACAGGAAACCGCATCAGGTTACACATGTAAAAGTGACTGTAAAGTGCTTGTCCAACTACCCAGAGGATTGATGTGGATTAACAATCATCTACACTGCAGGCCTACAGTGATAAGGGCAGCACATGTCATTATATCGTTTCTTGATGTTCCGCACACTCCTCTTGTGTGTGCTGACTGCATTTACCGTGGAGGTGATATTGTCCCACATCCCCTTCTACCTTGCCACACTTGTGCGGTGATGGTGAGGACCAAGCAGCCGGTCATACAGGGGCAACAGTGCACGCACCAGGGCAATATTCTCCTCGTATGAGAACCTGACTTTCCTCCCACTAGCTGTACGAGCTGCATCATCCTCCTCCTCCACATTTTCAGGGTCACCCTCCTCCTCCTGTCCTGCTTCTACCCCCAGCTCCTCCACATCTGCTTCATCTTCCTCCTGCAGAAGCCAGTCCACCTCAGAATTATCTCCCTCCTGCAGCTCCTCCTATGTGTGCCTGGCACTCTGTTCCTCCTGTGAGGACACATGGCTTGTGCCTCCTCCTCCTCCTCCATAGCCACCTGCTCAGCTTCCACCATGTGGCCTCTCCCTGGCACAGCTCTTGCTGGGAGCATGCTGCCTCTCCCTGTCCTGCCTCTGACAGTGCTGCCTCTCACTCCCCTACCTCTCCCAGTGGTTGGGGTATTTGGGCCCAGGCTGGCTGTCCCTCTGCCTCCTCTGCACCTTAGGACTCCTAATCTCCTCTCCATGTCAAACGCCTTACTCCCTTTCAAAGGGTAAAATGCCGCCTGCGCCCCTTTATATAGGGGGTGTGAAGCGTATTGCAAGGGACTAAGGTGGGCCAATAGGTTAGCATGTTGTATGGGCTGATCAGGTGTATTCGTGTAAATCGCATTCCGGTTGGCCGCAAATACGCACATGACCTAACCCGGAAATCGCACTTTTATGGCGTATTACATCGGTTCAATTCGCACCATATCACCTTATATCACCATATATCGCACGTTTCGTGTGGCATTACGCCAGCCATTAAATATGCAATTTCTGACAAAAAAATGTGAATTGAAAAAATGGCGATATAGGGCGATTTGAGAAAAAATCGCATTTTTACAAAAATGGTAAACCCACTAAATCTTGCCCCCTGTGTTTCACTAAGTGGAGGTCTTTTCCTTTTGCATGGTTTTCATGTTTACTCCAATGAGAGCAAAGAAAGGAAACCCTGGGATGGACCTCCGAAAGATACCTTTATATGAGGATCTAAACCTGTGAGTGAGTATGGTACGCATTTGAGAATATACATACTCCTGATTATCCACACCTTTTTCTTTATGGACCACAAGATTTAAAGATACCTGTAAAGATAACTTTCTATGTTTACCTACGTCCCCATCCCTTGTGAGTAGGGTACGTATTCCCTTCATAATAGGGTCACCTTACCCCTTTTTTCCATACAGCACCCTTTTTCATGTTTTATGGTTTATTGATCTGCTCAACCTCTGTTGGAGAAAATTGATCCCAAGAAAATTCAAATCTTTATGCTGTGTGAGTATGGTATGCACCTGAATATACACCTTCTAGAAATTCTGTCTCCTTCACGCTTACTGTGCATGTGCGGCACCCCAAGTTGTCTGTTCCGTGCTCTGTGGCTGCCTGCCCTACCTGCTTGGCGTTCTTTTCTGCGGGTGACTCAAAAGGCAGGCAGTATCTGCAGCAGCTGCCAACAGGACGGACAGAGAAAGGGAGCCGCAAACGTTTTGTGAAGACCTGGAGCTCAGCTCTGCAGTGAGTGATGATGTCATTATTGTCATATTATACTAATTAGTGTACCACGTACATGTAGCAGAGGCTTGTGTGGGTTTGGGATTAGGTAAGGCGGGGGGGGGGGCAGAAATATCAGTGTACAGGGCCCCAAGATTTCTGTTGCCAGCCCTGCCCACAGTGTCCTTATTTTGAATGCGGGTGAGAGGGTGCACCAATTCTCTTTCTGGCACAGATCACCAAATTGTCAAATTGTATAGTCATGGTTCTGGGTCCATGTACTGAATAGAGATAAGAGGGGTAAATAAAAAAAGGCAGAGAAAATCCCTGTTCAAACCACTTTTCAATATGCTCTGAAGAGATTTGGTCTGACTTGTACAACAGTATTATTGGCTATAATATTTATTTATTAACATTTTCTTATATAGCGCAGCATATTCTGTTGTGCTTTACAAAAGGAGACAGTGGTGCAACAAATTGGGTATTTACAGACAGTCAAAGCGGTGTTCCCAGTGGCAATATATGTTCTTCTAGGTTTCAAGGAATTAATAGAAGGGCAGCAAAGAAACACAACAGTTTGACCAATACAATATAGATTTATTATACTCAACTACTGGAGGTTATTTCAGTGAAGACAGTCAATGATCACACATCCAGGGAGGCCTTTGGCTGTCATTCCAACACCTGTGTGCTTAGCTTCTGTCCGTTCCTTCAGTTCATCGCCTGTCCTTCTGTTCTAGGGTGAGGCCTAACTGAGTAACCCCTCGCCATATGATTATATACACTTCAAGGACATTAGCTAAGCAAGATACTAATGTCCTGTGTGCCCTAAAAGTCAAAGTTGTGCATTCTCTAAAAATATGCATAGACAAGTGCTGCATGTTAGTGTCTATTCAGGGCTTATATGAGAACAGAAAACCATTGTAGAAATCAACTTATTAACCCTATGGTTACAAAAGGTAAGAGGCCCTGCTCACAAGCTTACAATCTGTATTGTAGCCCTAAGTGACCCAGGTGTTACTAACAAGAAATGTCCCTTGCTTTCAGCTGCATTTTCCAACAGTACCATGGCATTGTGTCCTCTGCCTATCCTCACTTAAAGATCACTGGGGCAGATGTATTAAGCCTGGCAAAGAGATAAACTGGAGATAAAGTGGAAGGAGATAACGCACCGGCCAATCAACTGCCAACTGTCATATTTAAAACACAGCTGATTGGCCGGTGTGTTATCTCCTTCCACTTTATCTCCAGTTTATCTCTTTGCCAGGCTTAATATATCTGCTCCAATGTGAGAGCGGCTCTCTGTATTCAATAAAGTTTGAAGGAAAAAAAAATGTCACTGGCTGCTGCAGCTCAATTTCAGAGCGGGTGAGTGCACAGTCCCTTCCCTGCTGCCTGTCATCACCGAGGGGGTGACTTATTGTTCTCACTCTTAGTGGTGCTAATCTTAGTAACAAGTAGGGTAGTGATTTTCATCGCAGTGACAGCACGTAAAGCGGGAGTGGGTTTATCTCCACAGTAATTGGAGTCTAAGGGGTTTATGTAATCCTTTAAGAGAGGTAAGTGGACGGAAATAAGGTACCAACCAATCAGCTACTACATTTAATTTTTCAAGCCAGACATTAGACATTTAGAAGCTGGTTGGTTGTTACTTTACCTCTGTCCAATTTCTCTCTCTAGAAGGCTTAATACATAGACCTTGTAGAGAGCACGATTTATCGCCATGCACATCTGAACATGTGAAAGTGATAATATTGGTTTTATTTGCAATGCGATAATTGTCTGCATCGCACTGATGTGTCAATTATCAGATGCAGGGGCAGAGCATGCAAAAAGCTCTGTCCCTGCAATCGGCCCTCGCATCCATGCCGCGGTGAAACTACACAAGTACCGAGTATTTTTTATACTGCGGCCAGCATCGGCAATATGAACTTGCTAATACCAGCATCCCACTGAGTTCCCACCACTGCTGATCTCACCGGGCACACATATGAATTATTGTGTACCTAGCTTAAACCAACTTAAACATGTAGCTCTTGTAGATGTCACCACACCAGATCAGTGCACAATGAGGAAGGAGGAAAGGATGGACTGCCATCTTACAATCCAGACACTGTCACACAATATCATTAAAATATATACAATTGCTTTGTTTCATAGAAAACAAAATGCTTTGTGGTTTTTGCTTGCTGTTCATATGGCACAATTCGTGTTTTTTTTAGGAATTACACTTCCATGAGGAAGTGGCTGTGCAAACTGTCTAGTTAAAATCTTATCTCTAAAGCTGTCAAAACAATCAAACAATAATTAAAAATCATAATTGAGAAGCTGAAAATAAATAATTGTCTTGGTACACGAGTTGACTTATAATAAAAATGTTATATTACAGAACTCTAGCTTACAACTTGCTGTAGTAAATCTGCCAATAAATAAATAAATTACATAATTTAAGCAGAAGTCATAACTACATCTGATTTCAAAGGCATACCATGGAAGATTTTGTTCCTCTTCCAGCATGTACTCAAAATCCCGACGTTGCAAAATAATGAATGCCCCATATTGCACAACTAGTTTTACATTAATGCTGCACTGTAGAGGATACTAACAGGACTGTTGACAGCAAAATTGGTGTAGCCATTAAAATAGGCTAATGCATAGTGGTTTTCTGGTTGCCCGAATACTCCCCTCCTCTTAGTAAGTGACCCAGTATTTTGCCTTGTGGACCTGGGTCAGCCTCAGTGTAAAAGGCGTACTGAAAAAAAACCATGGGGCCATTTTCTCGCTTATCCTACCCTGGTTCTGACCAGAGTGGAACACCGGGAGGACTCGAGTGGTGGGGCAGTGTAAACAGGTATCCGGGTCATTTGACTCGGCTCCTGTTTACACCAATGGGGGGCCCTGTGTGAAGCATCCATTCACCTCCTCCCTGGCTCCACTGCTGTCTGCACAGTACAGCAGATAGCAGCGGAGGCTGTGTGCTCCCTTTGCCCAACCTCCATACTGGAAAGTTGGGCTCCGCCATTGGTGAAAACGGGAGCCGGGTCTAATGACCCGGCATACCCGTTTACACTGCCTTAAGACCCAGGTCCTCCCTATGTTCCAATCCGACCCCCAAGGTGAATGGATGCCTCTGTAAGGCATCCAATCACCTAAGGCGTGCGCTGAGGGTGGAGGCAACCTTACCTTGGTGCTGGGCAAGCCCCCAGCGCAGTGATCGGTCGGTCTTGGCGATTGGAGATGATGTCATCTCCAAGCGCCGCACTGTGCACCCGTGTGCAGTGTAAGTGGTGCCGACCCAGGAATATTTCGAGTCGGCACGTGGTGTAATTGAGGAAAATCTCGGATCCGTCCCAGATTGGAACCGTGTTCCAAATACCGGGTCGGATCTGGGATTTTGGTGTAAAAGCGGTATAACCCTCCACTAGGGTGTGTGTACAGCCTTGCCAACAGTTGCTACTGTGCATGTACATTTGGAAATAACGTCCCATCAAAAACTACTATCATTGTTGTCACCCATGAATATTGATATTTAAAATGTATTGTGAGCAACATTAAGTATCCAGTATTTTAATAGGTAAATTAGTTTAATAACATTTTGGTCATCTGTGTACTCACTTGTATAATGGACAGACATTTCCCCATATTATTTGGACAGTATTGTTTTACTTGCTTGTGAATGTGGGCTCCACAAATAAAAATAAAAGTCCAGAAAAGTAAATTCAATACTGAAAAACAAGTTTCTTTTTATTGATAAAAAAGCAAACAGCTGCCCTGCAGTCAATTCTCCAATGGAACAGACAGTAATAAACACAACTAAAATAGGACAAAAAAACACAACTAAAAGAACTCTCACTGTGATAGTTTTTTCCATTTTATTAACTTTTGTATTGATTGTTAGGGGGGGGTATTCAATCCTGGATTCCGAATGTCGAGACGTCCTGACAGTCAGATTTCCGACCGCTTGCAACCTTGAAAGTCGGCATTCAATGTACCGACTGTCGAGTGTCAGAAAGTCCGCAAATTGTGAGAAATAGATCTGACAGCCTTCAATGATGTCAGTAAGGACAGCATAGAATCGGTGAGTGCTCATATTTCCCGTCAGGAATATCAGCACAGATTGAATATTGTGTTCATACTTACACAGTCGGTCATATTACTATTATGCTACTCTGAAACTATGAAGCTACATTTTATAGTTATACCAAGTACACCGTAAAGCAACTTGCAATTATTTATTTATTAGTAGTTGTTTATATAAAACACACATATTTTGTAGCTCTTTATAGAGAATATTTTGCAATCAGTCTCTGCCCAATGGAACTTATGGTGTGTACACATGGTTAGATTCCTTTGCTATTCCACTACAGGAGTGTACACACGGTCAACGGCCGTGCTATTCGATCTGAATGCGATCGATTGCAACTAGTTCACTCTGCAGTGGTAGATTTTACTGAGGTGCTGCAGTCTTGCTGCCCATAGGTAAAAACCACCACTGACCATTATCATATAATCCTGCATGATTATAGTCTCTTACAATAAAATAAGCCCTAATCAGGATACTTGAATATTTTTATCAATAGTCAACTCAATTACACATATTTGGCTAGACTGATAAATTAAATATTATATATTGTATTGTAAACAATGGAATATGCTGGTGCTATGTAAGCATACAGTATGTTTCTACTAATGTTAATAAATATGATGCAAACCGAAACATATCACAGGCTTTTGGTTATGTTTCCTACACATCATTTATTCTGTAAATCTTGTATCTTGGATTTTGTGTTATGCTGGACACAAAGCTCCTCTGAAAGAATTAGTATTTAGCACGCATGTAACATTAAGCCGTGATAGATTGTGTTTATTAGATTAAAGTGCATACTTTTGGTTATGTATTGACGTTAAATGTTTTTAGGTCTATTTGCATTTTGTTCCCATATCAGAAAATCATTATAACATCAGTGTTTAGTCTGCTGTGTCCTTCTAGTAGAATTAGCAAATTTAAAATAGCATCTATTTAATCTTACAAAGGTCGGACATCGCCGCCAGTTAAAGTAATGGCAAATTTGGCAAGTTACAGCACAGTTTATGCAGCTAATGAACTATTAATTACACTAATCACCAGTTCGGCAATCATTATGCTAAATGACAAGTTTTCATTGGATCTCTTTTCCTGAAAATTACTTTGTTCTACAGTACAGTCATTTTATGTATTAAATCAATTGTTTCACATTTGCTAGTAAATGTTTTGGCTAACAAAAAAGAACTTACAATATACCCTGACTGCTTCATGCAGAACCTTGCTTCTGTCTACTTCATTCCTGGACCAGAGACACTACTTATCAGCAGATCCTTTTCATGGAGTGTAGTATTTCAAATGAACAGGACATTGTAATAATATGTATAGGCCAGGTTCAGGATACTATAGATACAGTCCTGTATCTTAAACAGCTATAATGATAACCAATTTTTGCAGCCCAGAAAAAGTTGCTAGAAGTCAATGCCAATGCAATGATGTGCATATTTTATACTCCAAATGCAATTTGGAACCTAATTTTCATGGTGTTTAGACCAGGAAGTGTCCGATTTTGTTGGAACAACCGTAATGCATTTTTTAGTGTAGCAGCTGCAAAGTGTGAGAGAAAGTTGCCAACTGGCACTCAAAAGTAACATGACTGAAGCATCACACACCTTATATAAACCTTGAGGTCATTTTGTCCTTTGATAGGTAGGCATTTTTGTGAGGAGGAGGTGGAGTTTTGTTATATAGAGACAGGTTGTTGCATTGTTTGGAGAGGTGTTGCAGTTAGTTGGAGCAGAAATGGTATACAGGAGAGTTGGCAGAGTAGGAGACTGGTGGATGGGGAGGAGTTGCAGCCTTTGTCCCAGCAACAAACTTTGTCTAGCACAGGCAGGAGAAGGTGAGGAGGAGGTGATAGAGAATGGTGTGGAGGATGCAGGACCTATTCTTAGAAACAGGCCATATGGATGACGGTCCTGGTTGCAGTAAACGCGGTCAGCTCCTGCTGTCGGCTCCTCAGGAGTGTGACGAATAGGCTCGGTGACATTAAACGTGTCCTGAAGACCAGGGTGGCTGAGGAGCACTGTAAAGGCCCCCACACATTAGTCCGACTTGTCCGAAAGACAAGTTGGACCTGATCGTCCCAGCAGCTCCCTGGGAGGGATCACATGCGATTAGACACTTCATGTGCCAAGTTTTGCATGTGATAAATCGCATGCACGTTCCACGGCATTCACCGGGGAAGGGTTTGGTGGACTCGCAAGGCTGTGAATTTGCAGCATTGTGAATCAACCATAATAACCCCCATACAGTATTAAGGCCTGCAACCAAAACACAAATTTGTGTCCAACCACATAAGTGATTTTTTGACTGCAGTCAACTTTAAACTGATAGGTAATTTTTTTAAATAAAAAGGCCCCAGAAAATATATTTCATAATCCATGCTTACGTGATATTGTGTATTTATTTGTATTACCTGTACTGGTAGATGTTCCAAATTAGGGTATGTTGTATGTATTCTCCTTAACAAGTGTTCATTTTATTTTTCGCTCCTTTGCATGTCCTTTTTTTATGTGCTGCCACTCCCCCCTATCACTAGCGCCTCTGGGCATGCCACTTGCAAGGCTCCTGGCATATTCATTGGTGGAAGAGAAGGAGGCACCACCATCTTCCTCACTCTCTTAGAGGATACCTCCATAGCAGCTGCAACCACCACTGTCCTCCACACAGGATACTCGCGTATCCCTATCCTGGCTATCGGCGTGGTGGCACTACTAATGACAGTGGCTACATTCGTATTATCTTTCAAACAGAAAAGCAAATAGAAATGCTTGACGTGATAATTTGATTTTCTGTGTGAAAGGAGGGGGGGGGGGGGTCTGACTGGGACTAACAAAACAACCAGACTCTCCAAAAGTAGGGACAGTGCACACCAAATATTTACAGTAGGTCATGGCTTCGTAGAGAAGGGGCATGGTCACATTATAGTACCAATTCACATTAAACCACACAGTAGTGTCCATTATGCACCCTGCACCAGCTAGAGCTCCCCTAGACACTGCCCCAGGAAGAGCCCATTGGAAACACTGCACCTTTCAGAGGGGAGACACCATGCTTTAGCTATAGGGCCTCAAGCGGCCCTTGGCCATTGAAATGCGAAGCTGGCTTGTGAGCCAATTATCTCAGCACTGTATCACTACACTACACCACTATGATAAATGCTACACTACATCCCCTATATGCAAGATTACATCCTCCTACCACTGCATTTTACCATTATACTACACACTACACTTTGGGCCTTATTTTGGTTCATTCTTTCTGACAAAAATCCTTCTTAGATGGACAAAACCATGTGCACTGCAGGTGGGGCAGGTGTTACTTGTGCAGAGAGAATTAGATTTGGGTGGGGTTTTACTTCAAAGTGAGATCTATATTGCAGTGTAAAAATAAAGCAGTCAGTATTTTCCCTGCACAGAAACAAAATTAATTACCCAAATCTAATTCTCTCTGCACATGTTACATCTGCCCCCCCTGCAGTGCACATGGTTTTGTCCATCTAAGAAGGATTTTGTCAGAAAGAATGAACCAAAATAAGGCCCTTTATCCCTCTATATGCTACATTTTACTACTACACGCTACGGTAAATTTAGAGTGTCCCTCCATGAGCCCCTCTCCCCTTGCTCAGCCCCCACCTGCTGCAGCTGGGGGATAGCCCTTACCCAATGGATTAGCTGCTGGAGCCCTGCACGCTCAGGAGAGATGTTTGGGTACTCAGCCCAACAGATTAAAATAAGTGAGGCTCACTGACCTTTTATTTAAATACTGTGGCGCTTCTGCAGGGAAGCGCAATGTATGTCAGGTGCTGTTGGAGCCCCGGCTGTGTGCTGGAAACCATGTGAGAGGAGGTATCAGAGGTGAACCCAGGCAGGGGCGCTGGCCTTCCCTCAGTGCCTCGGAGGAAGGCAGGACCTGGAAACATTGTGAGGGCTAGGCTACACGCCAGGCTTTACCAGTGTGGAGACAGAGGGGCAGATGTATTAACCAGCGTTAAGTGCAAAAATGCACTTAACGCTGGTTAACTGGGGGGGGATTACGTTTATCCTAATGTATTACTAGCGCACCTAACGTGCGCTAGTGACAGCCCGCCGAGTTACGCTCGGCGGGGCTGTCCCTGCAATCCCCCCCAGGGATTAACGGCCGGGGCGATATATTAACAGCCTTCAAGGCGTTAATTCGCCCCGGCCGCTTCGCCAGCTCAGGGCTAGCGTTGTCCTATCCCCCACTATGGGGACAACGCTAGCCCTGCGTCTGACTTGGGCTGCGCTGGAGATCTCGCGGTTTTTGCGAGATCTCGCGCATGCCCAGTGCGGCCGGCCGGGGGACAGGAGATAGCGCATCAGTATTAACTGATGCGCTATCTCCAGAAAGGGACATCGCCGAAGGGGGGAGTTAACGCTCCCCCGCTTCGGCAGACAAGATGTTAATACATCTTGTCGATGTCCCTTCCTGCTTCGCCTCGCTATTGAGGCGAAGCAGGAAGTATCATAGCGGCGCGATAAGCGCTGCTATGATACATCTGCCCCAGAGAGAGAAGTGCTGCAGTCCAGCCCCTGGAGCCGGCCCCTCAGATAGCTGCTAGCAGCAGCATGTCAGTGACTGCAACAAACTGAGGGTAGATTTATCAAGTTCAGTGAAGTGATTGAGGGGGGAATTTTATAGGATGAGAGATTCAGAAAGTGAGAGATTTGGTAAGAAATCTCCAGTTTACACTGCAAAACCAGTTAGATTTTGAAGTGTAAATGATTGCCGCTTTAAAAAAAATGGAGATTTCTTACCAAATCTCTCCCTTTTTGAATCTCTCATTTAATTAATCTATTTAATTTCCCCCACAGTGTCTGGTTTTTATCAACGGCAAATCAGCTCCCATCTGTCATTTTTCAAACCAAGCCTGTAACTTCACAGTTAGCAGCTGATTGGCCGGTGATAAAAAGCAGACACTTTATCACTTCACCGAGCTTAATAAATCTGCCCCTGAGGGATGGCCCTCAGGAGTATTCATAAGGTTTAAACGATAACAGTGTTTATCATTACCAGCAGAATAAACACTGTTTATATTGTGCACTTTAGGAAGAATCCTGAGTTGCAGAATTGTTTGTATTAAGGGGTTGTCCTCCTGAACAGGCACCAGGAGAAAGGATGCCTCGTGGAGGGGCAGCGAAATGCCAGGGAATATATATATATAGATAGTGATATATATATATAAATATATAAAAAACAGGTTTTCAGAAAGCTCTCTGACATTTACAATTACCAGCTCATATAAAAACCATACTCTTCAAAACCTTCCATGGGGGCATTCTTTTAGCCAGGGGCATATTTCTAAAGGGTGCACATGGTTCAGAATTTTTTTTAATACTTTCCCTCCGGAGTCCAGCAACGGAGGAAGCAGTGCTGCAAAAATCACCCAAAAAATGGCCGCTGCACCAATTTTTCAGAGATCTGCCAATAGGCAGTAGTCCAGACTCTAGTGCTCAGACTATCACTACATGGCGCTTCTTCTGGCAGAGAGTCGGAGGAGGCTGCACACAAGCCTCCTCCCCTCTTAAAACGCCCCTGCTATTAGCATCAGTAATTTACTGTTGCTAGTAGGTTTGCCAGGGTCTATCCAATCAGCCTCTATACCTACCACATCACGTGGACCATGGGTCCTCAAACTGCGGCCCTCCAGATGTTGTGAAACTACAAATCCCAGCATGCCTTGCCACAGTTTTGCTATAAGGGAGTGTTAAAACTGTGGCAAGGCATGCTGGGATTTGTAGTTTCACAACATCTGGAGGGCCGCAGTTTGAGGACCCATGACGTGGACTATGCTTAATGCCAGCAGAATTTTTTTTACTACAATTATGGAATCAGCAGAGCATTGGCAACTGTTATACACCATGCTCCCAAGCAGTAACATAACGTGGCATCCAGCAATGATTCATATGCATATCACTGCTGGATCCAACTTAATGTGATTTTTGTGATCAGCTATACTGCAGCTAATTTTAGAACAATTCTATTAGATATTAGTACTTATTAGAGATGAGCGGGCCCGGATCGGTGATCCGAGTCAGGATCCGAGTCGGCTCGGGAGTTCCCGCCTGAATTCCGGACCGAAAAAGAGGCAAAACGTCATCATCGCGCTGTCGGATTCTCACGGGATCTGGATTCTATATAAGACGCACGTGCGCCCCGCCATCTTTACTCCAGAATAGGAGAGGGAAGAGGGTGGTTGTGCTCTGTGCTGTGTGCTGTGCTATAATAATAATATATTATTTTGCTGCTGCTCACTCGATTAGGATCTGCAGGGGCTGCTGTACACAAGTCCAGTGTACAGGGGCTGCAGTGGCCAGTGTACAAGGGGCTGTACAGGGGCTGTGTTCAGTGTGACAGGGCTTGTGTCCAATGTGACAGGGCCTGTATACAGTGTGACAGGGTCTGTGTCCAGTGAACAGGGTTTGTGTCCAGTGTACAGGGGTTGTGTCCAGTGTACTGGGGCTGTGTCCAGTGTACAGGGGCTGTGTCCAGTGTACAGGGGTTGTGTCCAGTGTACAGGGGATGTGTACAGGGGTTGTGTCCAGTGTACAGGGGCTGTGTCCAGTGTACAGGGGTTGTGTCCAGTGTACAGGGGGTGTGTACAGGGGTTGTGTCCAGTGTGACAGGGGCTGTGTCCAGTGTACAGGGGTGTGTCCAGTATACAGGGGTTGTGTCCAGTGTACAGGGGCTGTGTCCAGTGTACAGGGGCTGTGTCCAGTGTACAGGGGCTGTGTCCAGTGTACAGGGGCTGTGTACAGGGGCTGTGTCCAGTGTACAGGGGCTGTGTACAGGGCTTGTGTCAAGTGTGACAGGGCCTGTGTCCAGTGTGACAGGGGCTGTGTCCAGTGTACAGGGGTTGTGTCCAGTGTACAGGGGCTGTGTACAGGGGTTGTGTCCAATGTACAGGGGCTGTGTACAGGGGTTGTGTCCAGTGTCCAGGGGCTGTGTCCAGGGGCAGTGTCCAGTGTGACGGATGTGTCCAGTGTACAGGAGCTGTGTCCAGAGGCTGTGTCCATTGTCCAGGGGCTGTGTCCAGGGGCTGTGTCCAGGGTGACGGGCTGTGTCCAGTGTCCGGGGGCAGTGTCCAGTGTCCAGGGGCTGTGTCCAAGGGCAGTGTCCAGTGTCCAAGGGGCTGTGTCCAGTGTGACAGGCTGTGTCCAGTGTAAAGTAAGAAAAATAAATAAAAGTAATAAATAAAATAAAAACACATTTTTGGAGGATGATGGAGGAGGAAATAGTGGAAGATCAGCAACCTGATAGAAGTGCTGAAGCTTCTACCACCAGTCATGGCAAGGCCGATACCTCTTTGTATTTTTTGCTCTTTGGAGCATTTCTCTTTTTTTGGGGTAGTTTATTAAACTGCCACCTTGTCTGCCCCTGGAGTGCCGCTCTGCTTCCAAGATGTGCCAGGTTGGAAGTGTAAGGTCCACATGTATGTGATGCCCACTGCTGTGGCTTAGCTCAGTCATACAGCTACCTCGGTATAACCTTTTGGCCCAACTACAGTAAATTAAAACAATTTTGTGAGCTGTGAAGTGATCAAAATTGACTAGAAATGAGTGGAAACTAATGTTATTGAGGATAATAATACTTTAGGGGCAAAAATAGGCCCAAATTCTGTTATTTTAGCAATTTTTTGCATTTTTCCCAAAAAAATCCAGATCCAAAACCAAAACCCGCAAGGGTGGTTTTGCCAAAACCAATCCAGATCCAAAACACGAAGGGAGATCCAGATCCAAAACCAAAACCCGAAAAAGTGGCCGCCGCACATCTCTAGTACTTATACTGAGCTCCTTTTGTTTCTGCTTTACCTGATGTAAATCTTTAAACTGCCTGTACCACTGAACCCGATGTAGGGAAGGCTCCGATGCTTGGAGAATGAACTACATTTTTTTGATATTTGACATGCACTTCATGGCTAAGTGGCCAATTATGCACTTCGGGGGGGGGGGGGGGGGAGGACAGAGAGTGTAAACATTCCCCGCTACTCCCGGTCCGGCATGGTATGCATATGGCGGTTTTTATTTTATTTTACCTGTATCCTGATGAAGGGGTCTTGAACCCCGAAATGTAGATTAAAGTTTCACTTCGCAATAAACTTGTGCCTGACTCTGAGTGCCGCGAGACCCGACGGATATACTTGGTGGCTGTTACGCTACATTGGAAGCACCAGGGCAAAGACACCCCAACATTAGGGGCAACGGAGTGCCGGGGCCACTGTCTGCATATATATATATATATATATATATATATATATATATATATATGTTATATACATATAAACACAGCCAATAGAGCAGCACACCACCTTAGCAGATATGAACTTCAAAGGGTGCCCGTCTAGAAGCCGGTGTCCCGGCAAAACAATAGCCAATTCCTTGCAGCGGCAGTCCCCAATAATACACGTAGACAACGGTGTCGTCAATAACATTTCGAGGAATTTATTATCCTCTTCATCAGATCACAAAGGACACAATATACAAAGTGAAATTTATACTTACAGACACCAGTGTGCTAGTCCCCCCGGCGTTGGAGCAGCTTCCGGTCCACTTCCGCATCCTGCGCCCTGTGCGTCGATACAACGTCACTCCGCACAGGCTAGGGGGCTTCACGCTGTCTCCGGGAGCTCCGTTGCCGAGGCAACTGTAATCAACAAGAAACAACTTTATTAAACATCGCTAAAAAACAACAACATGAATAAAAAAGTGAACAAAAAAGTGAGTAATAAAAACAAGCAGCATCATACAGCTCATAGCAATATAAAGTGGCAATATGCTACAAGGAATCTGGCACAAAACAAAGAGATAATCACAAGGTATCATAAGAAGTTACGCAATCCAAGATATTCATTTAACCCGCGTGGGGCCAAAGTCCCCAGGCGATAAATCCAACTAGTCTCTCGTTGTAATAATTTGAGGGACCTGTCACCCCGCCTAATAGACGGTGGTATGTGGTCTATTATAATGTATCGGAGGGATGCTAGATTATGCCCAGCCATTAATAAATGGCGAACCACCGGTTGATCATTTGAACCGCTTTCCAATGCGTTCTTAATAGAATGGCGATGGGTTACCATTCTCTTGCGTAATGTTCGATCGGTTTTGCCCACGTAGCTACGGCCACACGGGCATGTAATCAAATAGATTATATACTTCGTAGTGCATGTGAGTTTGTGTTTTATATACATTTTCTTCCCTGATAAGGGATGGTTGAAAAATGCTGATGCCGTCAGAGACCTGCATGTCAGACACCCCAGGCACCTGAAGCACCCGTTCTTGCGGGCAAGAAAGCTGTCCATGTGTGTCTGACTGCTGGCTAGACCTGTAATGTCGGCATGTACAACCCAATCGAAAATGTTACGCCCTCGTTGGTAACAGGGCATAAGCCTGGTATCTTATTTTATTAGTTGTGGAGGAGTCTGGCCGTGAATTAGGGGTTATTCGGAGCAAGATCGCTGACTTTGAACTGCAGCACAAACAGGCTTTTGAAAGTGACACTAATACAAATTGGCTGGATAAGTTGTCGAAGCAGTTGTCTGTTTACAAGAGAGATTTAATAGCCTTTAAAAAGCAAAAGCTGCTCAAAGTCAACAATGATTATGAGCAAAACCGCATATACCAGTGGGTCCAGGGCGGTTGTTCTGATGCCTCCTTCAAAAATCATGAGAGATCAAGCTACAGACGCAAATGGAGACCCCCACAGGACGCTGGTTCCTCTTATGAGGCTATTACATCCAGTGATTCAGATGCAGCTCCGACTACAGCCCATGGTCAGTCCTTTAGGGGCGCATACCCGATCTCGGGGGGATCCTGTCAACGCAGATATACCCGTAGGGGTGGCAAGAGGCAAAGGTCAAGGTCGTGTCGGCAGACCGCCACTGAATCGCCACCGCAAACCACGGTCATAAATTTATCCTTCCATGTCCTTACTGAAGCGAGACAAGGGTCTTAAATAGGGGGCTATCATATGTCCCCTCAACTGGCCCTGATGGACTTAAATGGGAAGTTGAAAAGTACCGGCTACAGGGACAATTGAAGCTTAAAGAATATTTCTACAACAATCCTCAACCCCCAGTGGCAAATACCATCCCGAGCCAACTCAGGAGTGTCATTTCTCGATCTTCCTTTGAACTTGTTACATATAATACCTCAATCAAGTCTTTTTGCAACATGCTTGATCATGAAATCCAAATTGATCACTCTCCTCATCATCACAACAATCTGAATGCAGATGAATTTCAAGCATTGCGTGACTTGTCCAAATATAACGACATAGTTATACGCCCCGCTGACAAGGGCGGGGCGATTGTTATTCAGGACATCGGCCAATATAAAGATGAACTACAGCGCCAACTATCTGACACCAATGTTTATTGCAAGCTATCCAGGGACCCAACCAACTCATTTAGGAAAGAATTGCAAGATCTTCTCGCTTTGGCTGTGCACACTGGAGCTATTGATGAAAAATTGTTTGAAGCGCTGCTGCCGAAGGAGCCCTTGGTAGCAGTGCTTTATGCATTACCAAAAGTGCATAACAGCATGACTTTGCCACCGGGCCGGCCTATAGTCATTGTACCAAGCATTGGCTGTTTATTTTGATGCACTCATACAACCGTGTATTGTTAACAGTGTGGGACATATACGTGATACCACAGCTTTCCTGAATATTTTAGCAAATACTGATGCCATTCCGAATGACAGTGTACTAGTGAGCTTGGACATCACAAGCCTGTACACTGTCATTCCTAATGGTGATGGCCTGGCTGCCGTCGCCAAATTGTTGCATAATAATCCAAGTTATTCTGGTCCACCCATTGAGCTGGTTTTAGATCTGTTGAAAATGATTTTGACACATAATTACTTCTTATATGATGGAGAATTCTACCTACAGCTGTCAGGCTGTGCGATGGGGTCCAATGTGGCCCCATCGTACGCCAATGCCTACATGCTGCAGACGGAACGAGAGATCTTATTGGATGTTCCTGGCGTATGTTGGGGCGTACGCCAGGTTCATCGATGATCTCTTCATGATTTGGTCGGGATCGACCAGTGACTTAGAAAGGTATCTACAAGTCCACAACGAGTCCACGAGTCCGTTTAAATTTACATACAGCATCCACCCCACTTCTGTGCACTTTCTGGATGTGGAGGTGACTTTATAGGAAGGAATCATCAGCACCAATCTGTATTCCAAGAAAACAGATCGGAATACTCTTCTGCACGCTAATAGTTTTCACCCAAAACCACGGTTTTGAGGGCCAGGAGAGTATGTAGTTCCGATGCTGATGCTGAGGTGCAAATGGACTTGATGGTGGCTAAATTTGTTAGTCGTGGCTATGATAAACAGTCTGTTGTGGCAGCAAAAAACAGGAATGTGTAGGAATGAGCTCTTAGTGGTACAGGCCAAAAAACCCACTAGTGACCGTCTCCCGTGGCTTAATCATTTTAATTCTCAAAGTGATGAAAAAAAAAAAAAAACTGCTAAACGCTGGTGGCCTATTGTCACGGCGGACCTTAAAATTGGTTTGAAAGATACCAGGCTTATGCCCTGTTACCAACGGGGGCGTAACATTTTTTTCGATTGGGTTGTACATGCCAACATTACAGGTCTAGCCAGCAGTCAGACACACACGGACACCTTTCTTGCTCGCAAGAACGGGTGCTTCAGGTGTCTGGGGTGTCTGCCATGCAGGTCTCTGACGGCATCAGCATTTTTCAACCATCCCTTATCAGGGAAGAAACACAAACTCACATGCACTACGAAGTATATAATCTATTTGATTACATGCCCATGTGGCCGTAGCTACGTGGGCAAAACCGATCGCACATTACGCAAGAGAATGGAAACCCATCGCCATTCTATTAAGAACGCATTGGAAAGCGGTTCAACTGATCAACCGATGGCTCGCCATTTATTAATGGCTGGGCATAATCTAGCATCCCTCTGATACATTATAATAGACCACATACCACCGTCTATTAGGCGGGGTGACAGGTCCCTCAAATTATTACAACGAGAGACTAGTTGGATTTATCGCCTGGGGACTTTGGCCCCACGCGGGTTAAATGAATATCTTGGATTGCGTAACTTCTTATGATACCTTGTGCATTATGTGATTATCTCTTTGTTTTGTGCCAGATTCCTTGTAGCATATTGCCACTTTATATATTTGCTGCTATGAGCTTTATGATGCTGCATGTTTTTATTACTCACTTTTTTGTTCACTTTTTTAATCATGTTGTTGTTTTTTAGCGATGTTTAATAAAGTTGTTTTTTTGTTGGTTACAGTTGCCTCGGCAACGGAGCTCCCTGAGACAGTGTGACGCCCCCTAGCCTGTGTGGAGTGACGTTGTATCGACGCACAGGGCGCAGGATGCGGAAGAGGACCGGAAGCTGCTCCGACACTGGGGGACTAGCACACTGGGGTCTGTAAGTATAAATTTCACTTTGTATATTGTGTCCTTTGTGATCTGATGAAGAGGATAATAAATTCCTCGAAACGTTATTGACGACACCGTTGTCTACGTGTATTATTGGGGACTGCCGCTGCAAGTATATGTGTGTGTGTGTGTATATATATATATATATATATATATATATATATATATATATATATATATATATATATATATATAGGGCACAGATGGCACAGGGCACCAAAATGCCTAATTACAGCTCTGGCACTGGTATTGTCCCCTACTTTTTGTATAATTTTATTGTTATACTCCTCTTGATTCACAAAACCTCAAATAAGTACACAAGCATTACATATGGATGTGGGTCATTGGGTCGACCAATATTAGGTCGACATGCATTGGGTTGACCACTGAAGGTCAGCATGGCTTAGGTAGATACATGAAATAGGTCAACATGGATGGAATGCCGACACAAGAATTAGGTCAACAATCAAAAGGTTGACATGGGTCATTCACTTTTTTTGTCCCGAATGTCGACATAGTCGATATGGACACTGTCTAATTGTACCGCGTCCCCTCCCATGGCTCACTGGGCTCGCCATGCTTTGGGCACACTATTCTCCACACCCTAGTGGGTGGCAGCGCATGCAATACCGCCTGTCGGCACATGTTGGCTCAAACAAAAACCCATGTCAACCTTTTCTCAGTGTCGGATTAGCCATTGGTGACCTAATGCTGGTGTTGATCTTCCATCCATGTCAACCTTAGCCATGTCCACCTATTTCTTGTGTCCACCTAAGCTATCTCAACCTTCAGTGGTCAACCCAATTCATATCGACCGTATACCTTACAACTAATGCCTTTTCTCTGGACATTTGTGTGAATGAGTCAGAGATTTGTGTAACCTCTCTGTGCTCACAGCTATATGATCTCCCTCTAAAACAATAAACAACAGGAACTTTTATTTGAAGCAGGAAGAAATGTATTCTGCACTGACCTGTAACTCAGGGTTGCCGACTTTAAAAAAATCCTCTCCGGGAGAAGCCCGGAGAGGAATCTTGCATTACACGTTTTGGGGGTGGGGCTTAACTGTGACGTCATTAAGCCCCGCCCCCATTACGACAAATAGCCGAAATAACTGTTATCCATGGAGGGGGCGGGGCTAAAACGACACGATTATGCCGTTTTAGCTCCGCCCCCTCCCCGAGACCCGCGGATTGCGGCATATAAATGCCGCGATCGGGGGGCTCAGTGGGGGTCCCCCTGATTCCGGGAGGGTTGCCCACCCTTCCGGGGGCCGGGAGGAAGGACCCGATTTTCGGGAGACTCCCGCAAATTCCGGGAGGGTCGGCAACCCTGCTGTAACTGGCAACTTTATCAACTTCAGTCTCACTTGAATGATTTACAGCCTCTTTCATTTATAGCTGATATCTTCCTGCAAAGTGCATTTATTTTACTGGGAAGTCAAAGGCTTATTGATTGAGTCTTTGTACACTATTGGTTTTGTTTGGTTGACAACAATGGAGAGCGGAAGACTAGCTCACCTGACAATGGGGATTATTCTGGTTGGTACGGTGAAACGTACGTACGGTCCTTCACACCGTACATTTCCAGTACGCTCACGGTGAGCGTAAGTCCGCCCACAGGACAGCCGCACACGGACGGTCACAGACACCGACAATACGTGATACCACAGCTTTCCTGAATATTTTAGCAAATACTGATGCCATTCCGAATGACAGTGTACTAGTGAGCTTGGACATCACAAGCCTGTACACTGTCATTCCTAATGGTGATGGCCTGGCTGCCGTCGCCAAATTGTTGCATAATAATCCAAGTTATTCTGGTCCACCCATTGAGCTGGTTTTAGATCTGTTGAAAATGATTTTGACACATAATTACTTCTTATATGATGGAGAATTCTACCTACAGCTTTCAGGCTGTGCGATGGGGTCCAATGTGGCCCCATCGTACGCCAATGCCTACATGCTGCAGACGGAACGAGAGATCTTATTGGATGTTCCTGGCGTATGTTGGGCCGTACGCCAGGTTCATCGATGATCTCTTCATGATTTGGTCGGGATCGACCAGTGACTTAGAAAGGTATCTACAAGTCCACGAGTCCGATTAAATTTACATACAGCATCCACCCCACTTCTGTGCACTTTCTGGATGTGGAGGTGACTTTATAGGAAGGAATCATCAGCACCAATCTGTATTCCAAGAAAACAGATCGGAATACTCTTCTGCACGCTAATAGTTTTCACCCAAAACCACGGTTTTGAGGGCCAGGAGAGTATGTAGTTCCGATGCTGATGCTGAGGTGCAAATGGATTTGATGGTGGCTAAATTTGTTAGTCGTGGCTATGATAAACAGTCTGTTGTGGCAGCAAAAAACAGGAATGTGTAGGAATGAGCTCTTAGTGGTACAGGCCAAAAAACCCACTAGTGACCGTCTCCCGTGGCTTAATCATTTTAATTCTCAAAGTGATGAAAAAAAAAAAAAAACTGCTAAACGCTGGTGGCCTATTGTCACGGCGGACCTTAAAATTGGTTTGAAAGATACCAGGCTTATGTCCTGTTACCAACGGGGGCGTAACATTTTTTTCGATTGGGTTGTACATGCCAACATTACAGGTCTAGCCAGCAGTCAGACACACACGGACACCTTTCTTGCTCGCAAGAACGGGTGCTTCAGGTGTCTGGGGTGTCTGCCATGCAGGTCTCTGACGGCATCAGCATTTTTCAACCATCCCTTATCAGGGAAGAAACACAAACTCACATGCACTACGAAGTATATAATCTATTTGATTACATGCCCATGTGGCCGTAGCTACGTGGGCAAAACCGATTGCACATTACGCAAGAGAATGGAAACCCATCGCCATTCTATTAAGAACGCATTGGAAAGCGGTTCAACTGATCAACCGATGGCTCGCCATTTATTAATGGCTGGGCATAATCTAGCATCCCTCTGATACATTATAATAGACCACATACCACCGTCTATTAGGCGGGGTGACAGGTCCCTCAAATTATTACAACGAGAGACTAGTTGGATTTATCGCCTGGGGACTTTGGCCCCACGCGGGTTAAATGAATATCTTGGATTGCGTAACTTCTTATGATACCTTGTGCATTATGTGATTATCTCTTTGTTTTGTGCCAGATTCCTTGTAGCATATTGCCACTTTATATATTTGCTGCTATGAGCTTTATGATGCTGCATGTTTTTATTACTCACTTTTTTGTTCACTTTTTTAATCATGTTGTTGTTTTTTAGCGATGTTTAATAAAGTTGTTTTTTTGTTGGTTACAGTTGCCTCGGCAACGGAGCTCCCTGAGACAGTGTGACGCCCCCTAGCCTGTATGGAGTGACGTTGTATCGACGCACAGGGCGCAGGATGCGGAAGAGGACCGGAAGCTGCTCCGACACTGGGGGACTAGCACACTGGGGTCTGTAAGTATAAATTTCACTTTGTATATTGTGTCCTTTGTGATCTGATGAAGAGGATAATAAATTCCTCGAAACGTTATTGACGACACCGTTGTCTACGTGTATTATTGGGGACTGCCGCTGCAAGTATATGTGTGTGTGTGTGTGTATATATATATATATATATATATATATATATATATATATATATATATATAGGGCACAGATGGCACAGGGCACCAATGCCTAATTACAGCTCTGGCACTGGTATTGTCCCCTACTTTTTGTATAATTTTATTGTTATACTCCTCTTGATTCACAAAACCTCAAATAAGTACACAAGCATTACATATGGGTGTGGGTCATTGGGTCGACCAATATTAGGTCGACATGCATTGGGTTGACCACTGAAGGTCAGCATGGCTTAGGTAGATACATGAAATAGGTCAACATGGATGGAATGCCGACACAAGAATTAGGTCAACAATCAAAAGGTTGACATGGGTCATTCAGAAAAAGGGTGGTTGTGAGGCCAACCTATTAGGCGCCTGTGGTGGGATGTTTTGTGGAGCTGCTACTAGGGAAGGGGGTGAGAGCCCCTAGAGGAAACAAAGATACAAAAAGATAGTAGCGCTAGACAATATCAGATAAAAAAATACACAAAGTTTATTACACACAATAAAAAAGCACAAGAAATGACTGATAATGCTTATGCAATGGGCTAGGCACCTATTAAACTAATGTTGGTCCATTCCTAGTCCATTCCTGTACTAGGAATGGACCAACATTAGTTTAATAGGTGCCTAGCCCATTGCATAAGCATTATCAGTCATTTCTTGTGCTTTTTTATTGTGTGTAATAAACTTTGTGTATTTTTTTATCTGATATTGTCTAGCGCTACTATCTTTTTGTATCTTTGTGACATGGGTCATTCACTTTTTTTGTCCCGAATGTCGACATAGTCGATATGGACACTGTCTAATTGTACCGCGTCCCCTCCCATGGCTCACTGGGCTCGCCATGCTTTGGGCACACTATTCTCCACACCCTAGTGGGTGGCAGCGCATGCAATACCGCCTGTCGGCACATGTTGGCTCAAACAAAAACCCATGTCAACCTTTTCTCAGTGTCGGATTAGCCATTGGTGACCTAATGCTGGTGTTGATCTTCCATCCATGTCAACCTTAGCCATGTCCACCTATTTCTTGTGTCCACCTAATCTATCTCAACCTTCAGTGGTCAACCCAATTCATATCGACCGTATACCTTACAACTAATGCCTTTTCTCTGGACATTTGTGTGAATGAGTCAGAGATTTGTGTAACCTCTCTGTGCTCACAGCTATATGATCTCCCTCTAAAACAATAAACAACAGGAACTTTTATTTGAAGCAGGAAGAAATGTATTCTGCACTGACCTGTAACTCAGGGTTGCCGACTTTAAAAAAATCCTCTCCGGGAGAATCTTGCATTACACGTTTTGGGGGCGGGGCTTAACTGTGACGTCATTAAGCCCCGCCCCCATTACGACAAATAGTCGAAATAACTGTTATACATGGAGGGGGCGGGGCTAAAACGACACGATTGTGCCGTTTTAGCTCCGCCCCCTCCCCGAGACCCGCGGATTGGGGCATATAAATGCCGCGATCGGGGGGCTCAGTGGGGGTCCCCCTGATTCCGGGAGGGTTGCCCACCCTTCCGGGGGCCGGGAGGAAGGACCCGATTTTCGGGAGACTCCCGCAAATTCCGGGAGGGTCGGCAACCCTGCTGTAACTGGCAACTTTATCAACTTTAGTCTCACTTGAATGATTTACAGCCTCTTTCATTTATAGCTGATATCTTCCTGCAAAGTGCATTTATTTTACTGGGAAGTCAAAGGCTTATTGATTGAGTCTTTGTACACTATTGGTTTTGTTTGGTTGACAACAATGGAGAGCGGAAGACTAGCTCACCTGACAATGGGGATTATTCTGGTTGGTACGGTGAAACGTACGTACGGTCCTTCACACCGTACATTTCCAGTACGCTCACGGTGAGCGTAAGTCCGCCCACAGGACAGCCGCACACGGACGGTCACAGACACCGACAATGGGGCGTGGCGTACACTTGAGCATACGCCACCGTGTACGGACGGATCTCCCTCTTAGCCACCGATACCTGGCGTACATCAGAGCGTACGCCACAGTGCACAGACTGATCTCGTCCGTTTTCCCACCGACACCTTCCATATATCTGAGTGTACGCCACATGCAAACATGTTCTAATATTGTTCAAAATAAGACTTGAGTGTGATAGGCAGATGTTGGGATCCTCCTTTGTTAGAGATATGTGATTGCAATAATGTGCTTGGGGGCATCTTACATATAGAGGGTGCTACATAAAATTCATAGCAGATATGAAAGTGCATAATGTATGTTGTTGGGCAAAAATATACAGATTGTGTGCAAAATAGTAGGACATTGCTCCACCATTGCAAGTAGAAATTGAGTCCAAAAACATCCTTGTTGCTCTTAGATGTGGTTTATGTGTCTTTTTCATAACACATGTCGTCATTACTGTGTCAGATGTATGATATTGCAGGTGTGAATGTGTTCACAAAACACCCCCACTATCCACATCATCCTGAAGCGTGCCGAGCGCACGCGTTGCGCATCCTCCCGACCTTTTTATACCCCCACTATCCACTTCGGCGTGGAGTTGACTTCATATAGTGTGGCGAGCCACCGAGCCGGAAGCGTGGCGAGGGGACGCGGAATACATGTAAAGTAATCCGCAGCGCTCGCCACACTTCGGGCTCGGTGGCTCTCTGCGTCACCACACTATATAAAATCAACTCCATGTCTACGTGGATAGTGGGGGTATTAAAAGGTCGGAAGGTTGCGCAACGCGTGCGCTCGCCAAGCTTCGGGGTGATGTGGATAGTGGGGCTGTGAAAAATACAATTGCATCACATATACATATACACTGTGTGTTTAGTTGCATCACATATACATATACATAGGGGGTTTTGTGGTAAATCGCAACACACAGAAAATCGCATTGGATCACATGCGTTTTTAAGTGTAATGCAATGCGAAATGCGGACAGGGTGCAGTGAATAAATTAACTAGTGAGATTGCATCCATCGCATGCCACGAAAAAATGACATGCAATGTGATGCGATATCACTACGCAGAATAGCCCACTAAGAGACTGGCATATTGGGCGCCGTGATAATACACATGTACCAACCTTTATTTATTTGGCTGACATGGCTTAATAAATTGGTCACTATTTTATTTAAACTGAATCATAATAGTTATATTCTATCTAACACGAGTGTTAAAGCAAGTGCTCTTACTGGCTAAATGTCTACGCAGGCTGAGCTTGCGTTTCAGATCCAGATGCAGCCTGCGTTCTGTGCGCTATGCGGCTGTCCGGCAGTCATCTCCCAGTTCTCTCAGTGCTACTGAGTCCGCGTCTGAGCAGCAGCTCGCTCCCCTCACGCTGAGTGACAGTGTCCAGTGTCCAGCAATTCTCCAGTCTGCCGCCATTGCTCCCGGCCACAAGCATGGTGGATACAAACCAGGCTCTGATTTACTCTAATTTACTCTGACTTCAAAGCAGGATCTTATTGGCTATCCCAAATCACATGACAGTTGTTGACAGTTGATAGCCAATAAGATCCTGCTTTGAAATCAGAGTAAATCAGAGTAAATCAGAGCCTGCACATTTCTAATACAAACAGACTTTCCTGCCTTAAGGAGCCCATACACGCTCCGTTCTGTGCTCCGTCCTTTCTGTACTATGAGATGCGCGCTCCCGCGCATCTCATAGTACAGTACAAAAAGTATGTGCTGAACATACTTTTTTGTACTAGCTTTACATCATATCGCATTGCATGCACAATGCATGCACAAGGCATGCGATGCAATACGATGTGTACTTTAAAGTACAGAAGGGACGCACAGAACGGAGCTTGTATGGGCTCCATTGGCCTGACATGGGGCTGCCATACTGCTTTCAGTCACTTGTAAGTCTGAACCATTCCTGTGCAGTCTAAGCTCCCTGTCATACCTACACAGCCAATCTTAACTTTCATTGGGTATAAGTATTCTACTGCCTGCCATATACAACCTTCCTGTCATCTGTAACATCAATAAATCTTTTTGTATTTTACCTTGCCTCCTTCCTGCCTCTGGGTGCAAGGGTCTCCTAAAATCTCCCCAATTCCTATATCGGCCGGAGTCCCCACCAGAGGTCTTCGTCACATGGACTCAAACTCCTGGTGTGACACTATCCTTAATGTATGACAAGAAGCAACCACTTTCTTTCAACTCCTACTGTTCCTAAA
Source organism: Crinia signifera (assembly GCF_055691185.1). NCBI lineage: Eukaryota > Metazoa > Chordata > Amphibia > Anura > Myobatrachidae > Crinia > Crinia signifera. The sequence goes on along the minus strand of NC_139221.1, from coordinate 209,718,230 downwards.
TATAGCCACATTGACAAATGAATAATATAATGACTTCTCATTTTTGTTGCCCATTTCTTTCAAGTTAAATCAAATCAAAGTCAACCTTCATTGGCCCCAACAACTCGATTAAGCACAAGTTCACTACCAATGTGCCCACAGAACAGTGCCCACCAACTTGTTTCTAAATTTTTTATAACCTTTGTTGCTATTCTTAATACCAATTTAAAAAAAAATGCAGAGATGAAATTATAAATATGTTATCAGATGTATCTTTGGTATAATTGATTATAGGGATGAGCGAGTTCCGATTGGCGGGGCCGGTTTGAGTCTTCCCACCTAGACTCGCAGCATGGGTCTCGGGACAGCCCAGTTCAGTGATACTGCTGTATAATCCCAGTCCAGTCGCTATCAGACGCTCGCCCCCACCCCCCTTCCCCCGGCATTGAATATACCCCATTATGTGTGTGCCAGAAAACCATTTTGCTTAGCTATTATGTACTGTGATATAACTAACTAGATATTAGTGCACAATGTATTTAATCATCAATAATGCCTATATCCACTCTACTTATCTAGTTTTACAGATTCACATTTCATATTGTGGTTGTTTTCCTTGGAGTGAATGTGAAGCTGTGCAGGTCTCTCTAGGAAACATTTCTATTTCCTATTTGACCTGGTGAGAATTGATTGTCACTGAGATAAGATTGCTCATCCCAGCCTTGTGAATCATCTACTGTATCTTCTGTTTTGTCTTTGCTATTGATCCAATTTGACTGATTCTAGCTATTCTACTTTGATGCTTAAATTCAGGAGAAATGAAGACTTACCAATAGATGCTCATAGAATATAATATACAAGATGATCTAATGTAAAAAAGGGAAGTTCTAGCACTCACAGATATCACAGCGGAAATGACAAATCTACTACTCACCCTTATGGTAATTGCAAGATGTAAAGCCTGAAATGTCACTTTTAACCCTTTGAGTGCCAACATCTCTATGAGAGATGTGCAAAATATCTGCTAAAAATGCCAGCCTTGCTCACATTTATTATATAAATGTAAATACAATTGTTGTGTAAAAAAAGATTATATTTCCAATATAAAGTGAACATTACAGGTCAAAATAATGAATAAAACTGTTTGCTTGGCAATTTTCACACCTATTTTGACACATTTACTTGGCACTCAAAGGGTTAGTTTGATCTTGAAACCAAATCAATTGAAACTAATAGACAATTTCCCAGGAAAATAAGTGAAAATGGAAACGCCACAATATCCCAGAGTGCACCCCTTATCAGAATGGGCTGAATTCTTTTGTTTTTACAAAGCTCCCAAATCTTTTACATATTGTATTTGGTAGCGCTATTATCAAAAGCAGAATTCAGCCAGCTCAAATTCTAAATTATCAATATATTACAAAATTCAGGGTAAAGGGGTTGGGTGGAGCATAATTCTTTTTGTTAAAGTTGCACATGGTGGGGCAGAGCGGCTCATTAACTCTACTTCTCTATTTAATATGTTGAGATATATTCTGCTGTACTCTGAGCCAGATTCAGCATTTCATGTTGAATCAAATACCCATGCAGATTCCCAATTACAGGGAATCTGGGCAGGCACAGGACTCATTCTGTGCATGTACAGAATGGGTCCTTAGTGATTGCATGGCCAAGCCATTCGGGGGGGGCCCTGTATTCCTGGAGTATTCGGGGAGTAGCAAGGCCAAGGTCTGTATTTCAGGATGCATACTTCCTGGCCCTGTAAGTCTCCATGCAATGGCCAGTCTTAGTAAGCTGAGTCTAATGCCCCCCATACACGGTCCGTTAATCGGATCCGTTGTGTGCTTAAACAGCACACATCGGATCAGATCGCATGCCTAGTGCATGCAGTGTGCATGCACTGCGATCCGATCCGATGTATAGCTAGTACCAGTGGTGCAAGTATAATTTTTTTCTTGGTGGTACTGATAGCCTCCACCAAAAATGGGCATGGTCATGTGTCATCAGGGGGCGTGGTCACACAAAGCTAGAGGAGTGACTAAATGACAATAGAGGCGTGGACACAGGAGACAGGGAATGAGAAACAGGGAATGACTGGGGGTGGGTTGGCTCTTGCTTGGGGGAGAGCCAGGAAGCTTGTGCTTACAATAGTGGAGCCTGCTCTTCATGCTGTCGGCGCTGCTGATGCCTGTGAGTGTGTATGGCTAAATCAGCAGTAGCCGGTAGCTGCATACAGCACCAATCATAACGCTGGATGGGCGGGCTGCGGATGCATTATATGTAGACTTAAAATGAAAATAGAAATGACAGTGGATCAGGGGTAAGTGGTACTGCGTACCTGCAACATATTTCTTACAGGTACTCCGTACCACGCCGTACCCCCTTACTTGCAACACTGGCTAGTACAAAAAGTATGTGCAGCACATACTTTTTTTACCATACTATGTGATGTGCGGGAGCGCACATCGCATAGTACAGAACGGAGCCATACACAACGGACCGTTTATGGGCTCCTTTACTCATTTGCCTATCTGTGGAAAACATTGTGACTGTTGGTTGCAGGAATGAGAACTTCAGTGCAGCAAAGAGGTGGCTGGCACCTCCTTCTGCGTCTTCATATGCAGTGGACGGACTTAAAAAGCTGCTTGTGTGCCCTGTAATATTTTAGAAGCACAATTTACAGAGTATAAAAACTTCATACTGTCAAAATGTCTCCATTTCTGTTTGCCGACATTGCAGAAAACTCTAAAGTCTGTATTGATACCTGGGGGTGGGGCAATGGCAAAACATGTTGAAGGAAACCCATTATGGCATACCTATACGTACATATTTCAAGTAAACTTACTGCCCATATACTGTAGTTGAAACCATTTTGTGTGTCCAACTATATTTGTTTTATTCTTTCAAAGAACATCATAGGGACTTTGGGAGTGTGGGCAGGTTCATGCCATGTAATGATGCAGTACTAATGCAAAGTTCCTCTGGGAACATTTTGGATGGCCAGGATATCTAGGGACCCTTGAGGCCTGCTGGTGCCTAGAATGCCTTGTGGAAAACCCTCTTCTGCTTGTACATACAATAACCGTGTCCACAATTGGTTCATAAATCAATGCCCTTATATTGCTGGCATCCATACTTACCTCAGCAGATACGATATACACATTCACCCCATTTCTGAGATTGAGTCATTGTACAGTGGGGCTTGGGATACCACAAGCTGGGAGGCTGTATTTTTTCTTTGTGTCACAATTATACACATTTTGGGATCTGGGACATGCCAGAGGTACACAGAAATAGTGCTCTCATTGCATTATTATGACTTCATTCTTGTTTCTCAATTGCATCATAGGGCAGTGGGAGCAGCGAGACCACAGGGGGGCTTGTTTACTCTGCTATCTATGGGGTAAATTTACTAAGATGGAAGTCCTATTGAAGATGGGATGTTGCCCATAGCAACCAATCAGATCGTATCTATTATCTTCTAGAACATAGGTGTCAAGGACAAGGCCCGCGGGCCGAATCCGGCCCGCCAGACCTGCTAATGTGGCCCGCACTGCCGCCGCCGCCATCTGCCCGGCAGAAGGAATTCCTTTTTTTTTTTTTTTTATGTGCGCCGTGCAGGGGGTACGCGGCGGGCGTGTGTCAGAAATTTTATGTGATGTATGCAGCGGCAGCAGCGGCGCAGCGCCCTGCACGTCTGCATCCATTCCGGACTGGTCTCTGGTAGCCTAGCAACAGACAGCCAATCGCAAGGCTGCCTGTTGCTGCTATGAGACCGACGGGAAGTCAGGCTGAGCACGCGGCAGGAGGAGCAGAGGAGCGACTCGTCACTGGAGCACCAGGAACAGACAGCCAGACTCGAGGTAAGTAAATTTAAGGGAGGGGAGCCACGGACAAAACATCTAGCAACAGGGGCTGGGGGCCGCACAGCCCAATTAAATATAAGGGGGGGAGGCTGGAGCAAAAAAAGTAAAAAAAAAAAAAAAGGCTGCGAGTGCTGCTGCGCACATACAGCAGGGGGGGGGGGCAGCGCTAATACAGCAGGGGGATCGGCGCACATACACCCCACGTTTTGGCGGGGTGACTGGCATTGCATACCATAGCGGTATGCACAATGCGCAGGGAAGCTGGGCGGCTGGTGGTGTCCGCGCAGGGAGGCTGGGCGGCTGAGAGTTATTGAATCCGCGGCCTGCGACGTCTCTAACTTCAAGCAAGTTGAGTTCTGCTCCGTCCAGCCTCCTCCACCACCTCCGAGTGACCTGAGCGAGCAGCTCCTCCACCACCACCTCCGAGTGACCTGAGCGAGCAGCCTGCCTGCTTCTTCTGTGTGGAGAGTGACAACCAAGTCGGACACACACTGGCACTGAGTCACTGCTGCCTAACCTCCTGGACTGGTGAACAGTGCATCTTATTTGTTGGTGAGTGACTGAGTCTGTCTGCACTGCAGCAGATAAGTAAGTTAGTACTGTTCAGTGAGTCAGGGGCAAGGCAGAGCGTGGGGCCTGGGGGAGCAACAGTATGTATAATAATGTATGCTGGGATGTTTTGACACTGTGGCGCGGGGGGCATATATGGCACTGGGGTCATATCTGGCACTGTGGGGGCATATCTGCATCTGGCACTATGGGGCATATGTGTAATGGGCATCATGATGTGGGGTGTAATGAGCAGTATTATGGTGTGGGGAGTATTGTGTAATTGCCATCACAGTGTGGGGTGTAATTGGCATCATGGTGTGCGGCATATTGTGTAATTGGCATCACGGTGTGTAACATAGTGGGCATCACGGTGTGCGGCGTATCGTGTAATTGGCATCACAGTGTGTGGCATAATGGGCATCATGGTGTGCGGCATATTGTATAATTGGCATCACGGTGTGTGGCGTAATGGGCATCACGGTGTGCGGCTTATTTTGTAATTGGCATCACGGTGTTGCGGCATAATGTGTAATTGGCATTTCGGATAAACAGTATGGAAGTTCATGGGCCCAGGATATCTACTTGTCATTATTCTGACTATGTTTCTGCTTTCATAGCTAGTTATTCCTTACATTATTACAAAAAACAGTAATAATTGAATGCAGTGACAATAATTTATGCTAATAAAGAGTGGACACATAGTCCTAAAGATACAACCGGCCCTTTGAGGGTGACCAAACTGCCAATGCGGCCCCCGATGAATTTGAGTTTGACACCCCTGGGTTCTAAATAAATAAGAAGTACAATATAATTGGTTGCTATGGGCAATATCCCATCTTTAAAAAAACTCCCATCTTAGTAAATGTATGTCTGTCCATCTATCTATTTTCACAAGATTGTTATTTACTGGATTTCCTGTCTGTTTGTAATTGTTTTTGCAATCATACATTGGAATATTGTGTTGGAATCAAAAGATAGTTCATTCTAGAGTATTCTACGTGTCTTTAACAAATCGAGTAGCCCATGAGGCCAGATGCTACATACTGTAAAGTGATTTTTGCAATTGGTAAGCCCGGATACAGATATATGCAAAAGTATATCTGTCTTCCATATTTTTATAGATTTTTATACATTTTTATACTTTTGCTGGTGGCAGTGATCTGATTTTTAGCATTCATGCCTGCTAGTAAGGTTTCTGGTAAAGCTTCTCAGATTGTGCTCGGCGGCAGAAGAGCACGTTGTCACTCTTTGCCAGCAGCGCATTGTTCCATGGTTTTATGATTGCATGTTTATGGTGGCTGCTGCTGGGCTCCTGTACTGTCACGTGTGTGCAGGGCAGCAGGAGCCAGTCATGCGGCGGGATCAACTAAAGTGAAAATGCTGTAAAAACACAGTTTTCTGGGTTTTTACTGTATTTCTGAATGCACCAAAGCTCCTTCGTCGGGGCTCAGTCATGGAGAGCCAGCGTTACCCTATAGTAGCCTCCCTGCCTGCGCCGTAGAGCCGGAAGTCTAGCAAAGGAACCGCATCGCAAAGTACAGCTCTTATCGGAAAATGACAAATATATTCAAACGTGGAAACCACATGTGCATATAAAGCAGCGCTGAGTCAGTAATAATGAATAAACTAGTTTTAATTGACCATAACACAAATTATAAAAACAATGTAGCAAATTGATACAAGCAATAAAGTGACAGTGCCTGAAGGTCCTACATTATTTGATTAAGATTGTCAGGGGGATGCTAATGCTGCAAGGTCCGACTCACATATATCTATCTCTCATTTATCTATTGCATATTTATCTCACATACTTTATATCTGTCTCCTATTTATTTATTAACCCTTCAATTACTTCTATCTAATACAGACTGCGTTCTCTTTTAACTCATTTCTCTGTAATACGAGAGATTTCTAAATTACTTTGTCGTCCAATGATCACCTTTAATTATTTAATGCTGCAACATAAATGCTTTGCATGAACTAAGTTGATTTCTCCCCTACATAGTATTTTATTGGGATAATTGAATAATAGATGATTCATATTTTCAGCTCTTCCGATATTCAGTCAAATATATGAACATACATAGGAAGCCTTACGTTTTCCTTTGGGCAATTTATCTAAGGAAGCTAATCATATCAAATCACACATCATAATTGAAAGGGGAATAAAAAAATATAGTGCTTACAGTATGTCCCCATGAGATCGAATCCCGCCACTGGTTGTACTGGAATGTATAACACCAATTTAAGCAGCATAATTATGTTACTGCTAAAGATGAGCAGTTTCTATTTTCTAAACTCCGAACACTCTCAAACTTAGTGGATCCAAAGTGAACCGCTCCGCAGCTCGGATCTCCCTCTTTGCCTTGGGTCCCTCTCCAAGGCACAACCTGTCGGATGTAATGACTTTGCCTTGGATAGGGATATCTCTGAGCCACTTTTAAAAGTCCCATTGAAATCAATGGGCTGTCCACTGACATCCCAGCTCTTATGACACTGCGGACACCTGCACACTGCCGACATCATCACCAACCCTGTAGTGAGGACACCAATAGAATTCCTGCATTGATGAGTCTTGCTCTGCACAATCTTGATATGGCCCCCTCCCATCATTGTAGCTAGAACATTTTGGGATCCATTGTGGAGGAGAGGGACGAGGAGGACCTGGAACCCACAGGCTGCTCCTCCTGTATAACGAGACCCCACAGGCTGCTCCCCCCTGTATAATAACGGAACCACACAGGCTGCTCCCCCCTGTATAATAACGGGACCACACAGGCATTTCATCCCTGTATAATAACGGGCACCCACAGGCTGCTCCCCCTGTATAATAACGGGACCCCACAGGCTGCTCCCCCCTGTATAATAATGGGACCCCACAGGCTGCTGCCCCCCTGTATAATACCGGGACCCCACAGGCTGCTCCGCCTGTACAGTCCCTCTTACCTGATCTTGACGCCGGACACCTAGGCAGGCTGCAGCACGTGGAACGCACAGGCCGGAAGTAAGGTGGAACCCGGAGAGTCCACAGTCCCACTCTCTGTAGTGGCCACCTGCACTAGACATGTCCTCAGTGCAGGAGGCCGGCGGCCATGTTTCTGGAGACCAGTCAGAGACTGGCCAACCATGGCTGCAGCAGCCTCAGAACCAGGCGGCCCGCACACAAATCGATTGTGCGGCGCGGTGGGTACATGGCACCCTGCCCCCAGCCCAGCCCACCCCTGTCCAAATTAAAGTAATGAAACAGTTTGGAGGTATGCATTTGTACATCTGTGTACATATACTGTACATGTTGTGGGTCTCAGGAAACGACAGGTCATTTTCGCTTCTAACTGGAAAAAGACTATTAACATTACCAGTGAGTTGTACGCACCTCTCATCATGCACATAACAGTTCTAGTTTATAATCTGGTTATTTATAACTGTGAAAATGAGAATGCAGAACAAAATAACTACAAATAATCAGTTTATAATCAGTAAGGTTTGCATCAGTCATGCAGCCATATACTAAATAATATATACTGTACAGTATATAGTTTAAGATGTTGGTAATATGTGTGTACAGGCTTACATAGCAATATAGTTAATTACATTAAATACCCCATGTACACGCACACAGACATTTTAGGGTTAATTTTGTTAGCAACCAATTAACCTACCAGTATATTTTTGGATTGTGGGAGGAAACTGGAGTACCCAGAGTAAACCCATGCAAATACGGGGAGAAAATACAAACTCTGCACAGTTAGGGCCATAGTTGGAATCAAACCCATGCTGTGAGGCGGTAATGCTAACCATTACACCATCCGTACTGCCCCAATAGGTGATGTTAGACACACCCCTTTGATGGTGCACCCCCTAGAGAAATATGTTGTGCACGCCTATGCCTGTTTCATAACATAACTCAATGGGTGAGATTTAATAGGATGAGAGATTCAGAAAGTGAGAGATTTGGTAAGAAATCTCCAGGTTTTTTTAAAGCGGCAACCATTTACACTGCTAAATCAGTTTGATTTTGAAGAGTAAATGATTGCAGCTTTAAAAAAAACTGGAGATTTCTCACCAAATCTCTCTCTTTCGGAAACTCTCATCCTATTAAGGGGGGTATTCAATGTCAGGGGCACGGCTGTCGAGCTAGCGCGACAGCCGTGCCCCTGTCCCGTTCTCGGTGAGCTCGCCTGGAGCTCGGCAGTCGGGATTCAATGTCCCGGCCGCCGAGCGGCGAGAAGGGGGCGTGGCCGCGAGTTGCGGCCGGGAAGTGACGAGCTGCAGCCGGCAGCTCGTCACTTCCCGGCTGTTCTCGGCAGAACGAGCCCGACAGCTAGAGATGTCGGGCTCGTTCTGACAGGAAACCCTGTTCAATGCTGTCGGGGAAGACAGCATTGAATAGGGCCCGTCGAGCATCTCCCCCACGGGAGATGCTCGACGGCGATTGAATCTCCCCCTATATCTCACCCCAATAAGTTAGGTCTGTATGTGATTTCCCCGACTGGGATTTTTCACTTTGATTCTACTTTAAGCTAACTAGTGATTTATGTTGCCATTTTTTGCCCTCTGCTCCCCTTACCAAACCATAACGTGGTGGTTATAACCCTGATTGTTGTTATCTATTAAGTACTTGTCTGCCAAAACCACCTCCTCTGGCACCTTTAGTGCCCTGACAGTAAAAAAAACCTTCCTTCAGAGGGTTTGAAATCTCCTCTAGTTTAAATGTATGCCCACATCAGAGGTTAAAGTGTGGAGGAACGGGATGGAACTGTGTTCCACCACCTCTAATGATAGGGGGGGCTGAGTTCCACCTCTAACACAGGTCTGAACAGTAATTCTAACAGACAAGCCTATTACAGTGGCTTCTTCTTCTGAGGGCTGAAGGTACTTTTAGAGGTGGGGAAGCTGCTGGAGGGACTCAGGTCATGGAGCTGCTAAGGGACATGGACAGTGAGCTTTTGGAGTGACAGAGACAGATGTGTATAAGCAGCACAACTGTGGGCAATCACTGTGTGATTTAATATGATTCAAGGCTACTACATGCGGTGTAATGTGTATATTGTGTTCTAATTTTAATTGGTGTTGCTATTGTGTGACTATAACCCTTCCTTGTGGGACCATTATGCCTTTATGGGAGGTATGGCATAAATTTGCTGGCACTGGTCTTGGCTCTGCCTAATGAGGCAGGGGGGGATGTTAGGGGAAAGGAGTTCCACCATCTTTCCAGGACCACTATAAGCCCTGGCCCATGTGTCCTGGTCACCAGCCTTAAGGTAAAGAGGGAGCTGGATAGTTCCTTATATTGCTTATATTGCTCCCTAATATATTGTACATGTTAAGCATGTCTCCTGTTAAGTATTTATGTGTGAAAAAAAGACATTCCCAAAGATCCAGCGGTCCAGCATACCACTGGGTCTATACCAGACCCAGGGGCTGGCTGGCAACTTTTAGCCTGGAAGCCCACTCGAAAGGGAAAAGCACATGTGGGAGAGAGAGGGGAAAGAGATAGCCAGAGAGACCACAGTGGAGGGGGAGATAGCAAGAGAGGGTGCAGGGAAGAGTGAGATAGTGAGAGAGAGCACAGGGGAGAATGCAATAGCAAGAGAGAGAGTGCAGGAGAGAGAGAAATAGAGAGAAAAAGCACAGGGTGGAAGATAGGGAGAGAGACCACTGGGAAAGAGTGAAAGAGACAGCAGGGGAGAGAATGAGAGACCACAGGAGAGAAAGTAAAAGAGACAGCAGGGGAGATAGTAAAAAAGACAGCAGGGAAGAGAGAGAGAGACCGCAGGGGAGTTTGTGAAAGAGACCACTAGGGATATAGTTAGAGACAGCACGGGAGAGAGAGAGACCACATGGGAGTTAGGGCGGGATGCTATATAGCAGAAATGCGGTAAAAACCCCATTTTCGGGATTTCTACCGCATTTCTATATGCTATATGGCGCCTCCGCAGTGTCAGCGCTGCGGAGGGAATCGCCAGCTAAAGCTGGCGAATCCCTGCAGAAGCCTATGGGCTTCTTACCGCAGCGCTGTTTGAGGGATCCGTCACGGATCCCTCCCAGCGTGCCCTGCGGCCGGCGCCGGGGTCTGCGCATGCGCAGATGGACTCCCGGGTCACAGACCCGGAAGTCCAGCGCCGGCACCGCATCGCAAGGGACAGCTCTTACCGCAAGAGCTGTCCCTTGCATGAATAACGGCATATGTTATAGCATATGCCGTTACTAATAATGCGATGTCCGGCGAAGGGGGGCCGCGGATGTTATAACATCCCGCCCTAAGTGAGAGAGACAGCAGGAGAGATAGTGAAAGAGACAGCATAGTGGGAGAGAGAGAGACCACAGGGGAGTTAGTGAGAGACAGCAGGGAAGAGGGAGAGAGTGGGTGGGACCGCAGGGGAGATATTGAAAAAGACTGCAGCAGGGGAAAGGTAGAGATAGACCAGGGGTCAGGGACTCCCTTGTTGTTATGATTAACCCCAAGTTGATCCCAGGCCGTCCAGCCTTCTCCATCCTGTGCGGTGTGCAGGGAACGGAGGAGATTAGTACAGTCAGACAGGAAGAGAGTTGGGGGCAGGGCTACTGCAGAGCCCGGGCAGGACACTGAGCTGGGGGCCTTAGGAGGGAACTTATCCAGCTGTCAGAAGTTGAACTGTACTTGTCTGACAGTCGGTGCTGCTGCTGGATGCCCTTGTTTGGAATTTGTGAGCCCAGCTCTGACACACAGAGCTGGGCACAAGCTCACACAATGGAGACACACAGTGGGGTAAGGCTGCCTATGTGCGGCCGTATCACAGAGCTTGGTAATAACTGGGGAACTACAGGGCTTCCGTAGCCCTGAAGATCCACAGCAGTTACCAGCAGTCTGTCTGTGATACGGCTGCACATTGGCAGCCTTACCACACTGCATAGCCCTGCATGGTGGATTATGCCTCCGGCTGCTGACGGTGACAGTCCGATCGCAGCCGCAGGTAAAGAAACCGCTGGACCACCAGGGTACTTATTATTAAAGAGGTGGCCCACTGGCTCCGTACACCAGATGGCAGAGTGGCCCGGGGGGCATATGGCACCCTGCCCCCCGGCCCAGCCTGCCCCTGACCAGACCCACCCAGAAATCTATCTACCCCTTGAAAATGTGCCGTACTCAAGCACTCATCAATTTTGGTAGCAGATTATCGTGTCTGCCTTTCTAATAATAAGTCCGCCACCACCACAATCTGCCTTAATGCCTGAGTGTCCTTGTCCCCACTAAGCTGTATGTTCCGGTCCCCTGGTCTGCCCGTAACAGTACTGAAAAATCGTCCACAGTAGCCTCCTACAGTCTGGAAAATCTACTGGGATTAGTCAGTACTGTCCTGTCTCTTACTCCACCTACTACCCCTTCTAACTGTAACACAGCTAGCAGGCTCTTCCACCTCACCTGACTCTGTTCCTCCGGTCCTACATGTGTCTCTAATGCTTTCTTCTTGACCTGAGGGCTTTGCTCCAGTTTGGCAATGTCCCTCAGTTTTACGATGGTCTGTCTTAAATCATATATCCGGTCTTCCAATGCAGCTATATCGATAAATGAGGTACCATTTAAAAGATTAAGTTCTCCCCTTCTGACAAATTGTTCATTTACAATTGCACATTGTACTAATTGTTTACATATTGATGTTAATTAAGGTGTTGGGGTCCACATACTTATGCCCCCATGCATTGCATAATAGGAGGAAACAATAGAACCATAACACCATTTAAAAACAGATTAATATTTCACAATCTTTAGCATAAATTATTCAAGAATCGGCCGCCCGTGCCACATGCCTGCTTACAAAGCTGTGGCTTGGGACTAATGGTGTGCACACACGGGTACAATCCGCAGCAGAGGACTCTATACGCAGGGCATGATACGTCCTTCCCTGTCTCTGCAGACAGTTTCCCAGAGACCCAGACCCCTCTTCTATAATAACAGGGGGAGGGCTCCTCCTGAGGTATGTTTAACATTTAAGGAAAACGAAAAAAAAGAAACTACTAGATGGCCTGTGCGAAAATGACCATCCCTTTTTCTCCCTTCATATTTGACCAAAAGTGATAAATGACGAACCATTTTAAAGAAAAAGTTCTCTGCTGACTGCTTCAGTATCTCCCCGTATTTAGACCTCTTAAGATGATGACTTTTGCTGGGTTACTCCAAATGGCTACAAATGAACCGGTTCATCTTGCATCCTACTCCAAACCACCAACCTCGCTATAAGATTATTCATATTTTATTCGCATGCAAAATTTTCACACATGCCACCTAGTCTACTAAAATCAAATCTACAGTATAAGTGAATATGAATTGTGGACTTGAGGAAAAAAAAGTATCATCTTCAAAAGATGGGGATTTTACGTGCCAGACACCATAAGGGTCAAATTCAGTCAATAGACAATTTAAGGGAGTTTGGGAGAGTGGGCCTTTGGATGAATCTCTGAGTCTCATCTGGGACTGCATTGAAATCTCCCATAATAACTACTTTCTGAACAGTTTCAAACATATTATTATTATTAATAATAATAATAATAATAATAATTATTATTATTATTATTATTATTATAATCATCTATACTATATTCACAACTGTTTTCTAATAGGATGCTTTAAATAAACCTAAAAGTGCGTTACTGGATAGCATTTGCTTTTCTATATTTCTGGAAATGTATAGTTGATATTGCAGATCAGTAAACTTTGCAGCAGTAAGATCTATTGTTGTTTATGTATATTTAATGACTGTAATTCATAAATACGAGTAATCCCTAATCTGTGCTAAAGACTGCATCTCATGAATATAAATATGCATTGAATATTTAGCAGTAATATTTTAAATGTAAACTTATCAACTAATGAAGCTATTAAAATATAGATGAAGAAAAGTGTACTGATACATGATAGCTAGTCCAAATAGTTAATACAGTACATATGTAAAATAACTACAGATTCCTAAAAAATGAACACTGGTGCATCCATGGTAGAATAACATCACATACATTCAACATTATTGTCCAAGAATCAGTCACTATTGTTGGGACAAACAAAGGGCTTAGCGAGAACCGCACAGGACTTGAAGAAAAAGTATTATTTTACATGAATGATGGTGATTTCTGAATAGCTGACATCAGAGACAGGTTCATAATTGGTCACATACACCTTTAAGAAGTATTTCTAAGGTGGTGTATGTAATTGTGACTGTCAGAGGTGCTCCCCTGAGTCATGGCGAGATTAGCAATACCAGAGAAGAGACTCCGGTAGGGAATGCTATTCAACAGAGATACAGACAAGAATTCATTGTAATAGCAGAGAAAGCCCAGGTATTACATACAGAGATACTTATAAAATCAAATGAAGCCGTTAAAATATAATGCCAGTATACAGCAGTGGTGGCTCCTGCTATTGGCCCCTCTAGTGAAAATCAGGAGGTTTCCAGTGTAAAATAGACAGCCAGCATCAGAGCTCTGGTGTGTCCGCGATTGTGCATGCGCGTTCACTTGTGTGAGTTCGCACAAGAGGGGGGTGCGCATTCTACCCGCAAGGGGTGTTGCATGATCTACCTCTGGAGCTCTCTGCTGGCTGTCTGTGTTTCTCCCAGTCATCATGTGTCACATGATCCTTCCTGTCAGGAGTCACAACACCAGGCTCCATGTGTGACCTCCTCTCATAGTTTCTCATAATAATAATAATAGCCACTATGTGTGTAAGTATGAGTGCCAGAATCTGCACGGCAAACAAATAGTCTTGAGAAAGTTTAATGTGTGTGCATTCACCTGGATGCTTTCCCCCAGTGATATCATCTTGGGTCACTGCACTCATTTGAGGTCTGGAGTTAGCAGATCCTAGCTGCCTTTGGTAATGTGGCTGCCTTTGTGGATACGCAGTGTCAGCATGGTTTCATCAAGGACCACTCATGCTTATGAAATATAATTCATTTTTAATAAGGTGGTAAGTTTCAAAGTGGATCTTGGTACAGCAACGGATGTGATATGTTTGGCTTTTGAGAAATCATTATCCCATTTTAAGCAGCTTCATAAATAGTATTGTATATAAATATTTTATAGTTACAATTTTGAATCATAGTCTATATAATTATTGTTATACTATTTAAATAAATAACCATGTAGCAAGAAATAGCAGACAGAATTCATAATAGGGCGTTTTAACGCCCTATTTATGGATTTAAAGTCAGTCAAATTCAGTACTAAATGAAGGTCCACATGAGGCTACTTCAGAGGCAGAAATATCTGAAGTATAGGCCCAGCTGCAGTCCTTTGTGGCGCTATTGTTATTTGGTAAAAATTCTTATTGTACTTAAGGTCCACATGAGACTGGAGCTGTCATTTTTTTCCAAATCGGGATTAAAAGGTCTACACAGGCTTGCCTACCCTCCCGCATTCAGCGGGAGGCTGCCGACTTTTGCCTGAGCCGCCTGCTGTCCTGAAATCCCCCTCAGCCCTCCCGGTTTTTGCAACCCCTCCATTGTAATCCAGACCGCTCGTGCGTTCATGTCTGGAAATGGCAGGGGTCGGCGTGTACACGTGAGGTCACAGCCGGCTGTGCTGTTCTCTGTGTGTGCGCACTTACAGGAAGTAGGGATGGCCATTGACTATCGATGATTCGAAATCATTGAGGGTTAATGACCGATGTTGAATACTTTTGCCATCAATGGGGGAAGAACCAGATGGTTTCCCTCCATTGATGGAACAGCAAAACAATGTTTTTTTTTTTTTTTTGTTCAAAGTGTCGGTACACAGAGAATAGCTCCACCCCCGACACCCGCAAAGCCACGCAGGTCAATCAATCAAACACAATGGATGACCATCAATATATAAAAATATCAATGGTCATCCATTGTATAGTTTAGCACAATCGATGGCCAGTTGCCAAATTGCCATCGATGCCAACCATCGATGGCAATGGCAACAATGGCCATCCCTAACAGGAAGTAACTGGCTGCACCAGGACAGAGGAGCTGGAGAGCCGGCAGCTGGGGCTCTGTTTTACTCTAGCTGGCCTGGCCCGTCCACCACACGTACAGAGCAGGCTCTGAGCTGGCTCCCTGCATCTGCATCAGGCCTGCCCTGCTCTCGCTGCTCTTCTCCCTGCTGAGATGCCTCCCTCTGCTTAATGTGAGGGGGTTGTGTGTAATATAATTTAGTGGTGGATACAGTAGTAATATGGGGGGGGGGGGGGTTGCTGTATGTACTGTATAATATGGGGAGGGTTGTTTTTAAATAGTAAAGAGTGTTCTTTTTACTGAGAGTAATATGGGGGGGGGGCTATGTTTATTGTAATATGGGGGGTGCTATGTGATATAGGCCCTTATTCTGATCGGTGCGGCCGGATCCGAATATGCGGCCAGCACCGTGCGTCCTAAACCCCGCCTTCCATACAGATCGCCAACTCCGTCCGTACACGGTAAGAAGCTGTCCGAACGGACCGCAAGTGTATTTCTCATGAATACACCTCCTCCATCTCAGGGAACCTCCCCCATCATTCAATGGTCGCAGACCATCGAATGCAGGACCGAGTGGCCAGGCAGCTCCTGCAACCTCAGACCACACGGGCATTTCTCCGTGCAAAAGCAGGGATCTGGGCGGGCAGCTGACATCTGGCAATGTCATATGTCCGCCCCCTACACGTGCGTCACGGCCGCATTACCATACGTACGCCCAGCGTTTGCATGGGAACGCCCATGAAACACGGGTGTAAACATATGGTAATGAGCCCAAACAGCCCTTCACACCCCTCTCCACCCCCTGTTCATAGTGTACACATTTCATGCGGAATGTGGCCGTGCGTCCCGCTCGCACATGCGCAGAGACGCCTCTGCACATGCGCAGACACAAAACATCGGCGGCACGAACGCACGCGGATATTACCGCACCAACCAGAATAAGGGCCATAGTTTTGTGTGTGCTAAGAGTAATATAAGGGTCTGTGTGTATGGGGAGGGGGGTGCAGTGTATGGTACAATATAGTGGTGTGTGCACTGGGTGTAATATGGGGGGCTGTATATAGTGTAATATAGTGGTGTGTGTAATGGGTGTAATATTAGGGAGCTGTGTATTGTAATAAAGTGGTGTGTGTGTGAGATGGGTGTAGGGGCGGTGCGGTGTGGTGCCTGCTGCCATGCAGGTGTCGTCGGACCACTTACCTGGTGCCGCACCCTCTCACCTTCAGGCCGTGCCAAATCACGGTCCTGGAATCTCCGGCACCCGGACACGAACACCTAGGAGGAAGGAGAGTAGGTGAGAGCTGTCTCTCCTGGATGCAGACCGAATCGCCCTCCGTCCCGCGACGTCTCTACAATAGGAAGCCCCGGGCTCCGGGAAACATAATCATCGGCGCACAGCCTCAGAGCCTGGAGTGTCACCTATTGACACTCGCGCACCTTGGTGAGGCCTTGACCTCGCACGGAGATGCGAGGTCCACGTATGCCTTGGATTGAGGAAGGAAGGGAGACAGGCAGAGACAAACACACACGACACTCACCGTCGTCAATCTTGTACCTTCTCCTTAACGTCCCTTACAGGTCCCTGAAAGGAAGCGACAGCACAAAAACACCACCGTGCAGGGCCTAACGCTTACTAGTGTGACACGTAACTGGGTAACTACATCACATAGCCCTCAAACTAACTATGTGTGTGTGGTGCGACACAAACTAACAGTACTAACAATTCTACACAGAGATGTTCTGCATGGAAAACAGCATACAATACATTACAAGAATTTACCAACAAACAGTCCCTTCATCCTCTGCCTAACCTTTGGTGTTACGCTCCCTTCCTACCTAGAGCTGGCCAGCATATGCACACTCTTAACGGTATCAGTTAACTACTTGGGGAACCACAAGGGGACTGCCGCGGAGCACGTCCACCTGTTAACCCAAACCACCCACAGGAAACCACAATATTGGGCCTACTAGAGGCCTGACTGGAAGGCTCAGCCACGGGCCTAGTGCCTGGCTAATTGGGGCCACGGGCCTAATGCCCGACCTAGTGGGGCCACCGGGGGGGGGGTCCTTGGGCCAGGAGGACTCAACCAAATAAACAGAGGGCCAGGAGGGCCCAACAATTATATGCCCCCGGGCCAAGTGGGCCCGACTATAACGCCCACAGGCTGGAGGGGCCTGAAAGTACCCACGGGCCTAGTGCCCAACACCCGGTGGTCTAGGGTAGGGGTAGGTGGCTGCCATCTTCTTTCTTCTGCCGCACATATTTCCCAATATGAATTATAAGTAAATTTCAAAATAACATTGGAGTAATGTAAAATGCAAGGCATATTCTTTCGATATTGTGAAAGATAGGTGCTGATCGGTTGGTGGTTTATCAATCTCCATTTTATCTTTTTTCAAGGCCTAAGGGGTATAAGCTGTACAGGCTACAGGCGGGCGATTTTGACTATTTGGTCCCTCTTTATTGTTCATGTGGGATCGTTATTCTCAGGGCCATCTTAACATTAGTGAGGGACCCTGGGCAAACTAATTCACTCCCCCCCCCCCCACCCTACATATCCCGGGGAACCGTCTCTATAACTAGGAGTGGTGCATGTGCTACAGGGGAGAGCACTGAGGGGACACAGATGGACTGTATTTGAGACAGGGGCCGCGTCAGAGTGCCAGCCCTACCAATGCCTGGCCCAGGCGGGCACACCGCCACTACCGAGTTCAGCAGCAACTTGCTCATGCCAACGGGAAGAGCTGACATCAGTCACTTCTTCCGGCAGCAGCCAGCACCAAGCCGTCCCCCTCAGGCCAGAAGGGCGGGGGAACACAGTGACGGCAATTATGCCAACAACAGTGATTCTTGTAGTGTGCTGCTGCCCTGCTTCTTTCCCATTGGGGTGGGCCCCTGGGAAACTGCCCATTGTGCCCAATGGGAAAGACTGCACTGGTTATTCTCCTAAAGAAAGGTACAAGAGCAAGTAACAATCATTGGGTCGATCCTATTAGCTCCGAATTAAGCCCATCTCGCACCCTTCGCTGGGCTGAATTCACTTAAAATTGCTTGCAAACCTATGGAGGTGTGAGCGCTTTTAGACCTATTCTGTCTGCAACAAAGGGCACCCGGTGAAGTGATGATTCGCACTCGCGAATCATCCGCACCTAATAGGATCGACCCCATTGTTTTAGCAGAGTTCTGAGTTTCTAAGTATCAGTATGTGTGGGCTTTGGATTTAATAGTTTTATTTTTGTAGTGTCTGTGTGTATTTTTTTTACTATTGGTTTTGCTGTGGAACTAAGAGTCCCAGCAAGCCCATTAATGGTAAAGAGAGTAAGTGGCAGACACACAGAAGAGTGTCTGTCGCTTTAAGAAGCGCGAATCTGCTCAGTAATTAAATGACCAAATATTTATGGTGAAAAAGATAATTTTTATTAAAATAACATAAAAAAATAATAATATTTCATATCCCCCCCTTCAAAAGACATGTGCACAATAACAACAGACACACAAGACAAACAACAAAAAACATATAATAAAAGCTGGATTAGCTAAGAATGCCGTTTGTTAAAGTCACTTGGATTGTGGCAATAGATAGGCAGGTAAATGAGGCTTTTTATGCAGATTCCGGAAGCCGCCGATTCCAGTGACAGGCGGAGAAACGCGTATTTGAGCCCACACTACTACTGGTCCTGTATTTACTCTGCAGAAGCGCAATCGTTTGGATTACAAATATTCACCCGGCTGGCTGGTCGGGCAGGAGAGGTCCCCATCGCAGCTATCTCAGTATATCTCTGGTAATTGGAGAGACTGACCTGAGTTCCATTATCTCGTTGAGAACAGCGCAAATCAAGTGTACAGGACTGGTAATTATCTCAAGCACCTTATAAGCCTCTTGCTAATCTGCATAAAAAGCCTCATTTACCTGCCTATCTATTGCCACAATCCAAGTGACTTTAACAAACGGCATTCTTAGCTAATCCAGCTTTTATTATATGTTTTTTGTTGTTTGTCTTGTGTGTCTGTTGTTATTGTGCACATGTCTTTTGAAGGGGGGGATATGAAATATTATTATTTTTTTATGTTATTTTAATAAAAATTATCTTTTTCACCATAAATATTTGGTCATTTAATTACTGAGCAGATTCGCGCTTCTTAAAGCGACAGACACTCTTCTGTGTGTCTGCCACTTACTCTCTTTATCTTGTACTACCCAAGGGTCCGACACTCCCTTATGAAGAAGCTGCGATTGATCTGCCCAGTCAAATAAATTATTAGTACGACCAGTGCTACGGAGTGGCTTTAGGGTCACTAAAATTCTTTTAGAAGCCCATTAATGGGCTGTATGCTGGGACTTGTGGTTCTCCAATTCCCTGTATGCGTTCCACACATAGGTGCCGAAACCGTGGGTGCTCCGGGGCCCCAGCACCCACAGAAAGTGAGGAGCACCCACGGCACAGGCCATGGCAGCAGGGTCCCAGCAGCGGATATGCTGTCAGCAGCGGTGGTCCCTGTGGCGGATGGGAACTAGTAGCGGTATTAATACCGCTGCTAGTTCCCATCTTCCGCAGGGACCCTGCTGACGGCATACCCTGCTGGGACCCCCGCGCGCTGCTGCTGCTAGGACCCGACGGAAAGATCCCGGACCCCGACGGAGAGCCGCGGGTAAGTCCGGGGGGGTGGGGGGTGGCGGGGAGTGTTGGCTGTGGGAGCACCCACCAGTAAAAATGTAAATCGGCGCCCCTGGTTCCAAAGAAAAACCCAATGGTTTATGCTATTGTTTACACCTGAATCAGCCCAGTACCCACAGCCCAGATCTCAGAGGTTGAGAATTATCTGGGCAGTGCCATAACCTACCTTAAATAATTTTTTTGATCAATCATTTGGCATACCCATTTCAATTGTATCAACATTTATGAATGCTGTTCTCACCATTGCTGCATATATGAATTCTGCCTTTTTTGAAGTGGTCTTACTGAATTCAATGCTCTCTGAGCCCCTGATGAAGTCAATTCTTTGACGAAACTCGTCGGTACGTTTACTTTATTGGAAAGACCAAAATTCTGAAGGATCATAAATATAAACATTTGATTGTGTTTGTTTTACTGCCCATGGGGCACCTTTTTATTAAATTATGTTTTTGTATTTAATTGTGTTACTCGTAGCGCACTCGGAATCTGTTCTTTTTATCTCTATTACTCTTTCGGGTCCTTTCTAACAGGGGACTCTCAGAGGTGTTGCTACTCATACCGTGTGCACATTTTGGGTTAATTTGTGTTTGCACACACATTATATATATATATATATATAAACTCTGTGTACCCGGGTTGTCTTGCTCAGGTGCCTTCTGTGTCGGCAAATAGCCCAATGTGTAGTACTCCTAGAAGCAGCGGCACTCAGAGACTTGTAAACAGTGATTCAAGCGTGAATTTATTGTCTACATGTTTCGGGGTACTTCCCCGTCTTCAGGACAAAAGCAAAGTGAACAAACAGTGGTATAAATACCCCACACAAAACTTACCCCTCCCGCTGTCTTCCCGCGCTTCCAGAGCCGCCTCCCTCTGTCACCGTCCGTTCACCAGATGCACGGCAACCGGAAGTTGTCGCGTCGCTCTCAGTGGTTGCCAAGGCGCCCAGAGGACTCTCACTCCCCCGGAACGCCCAGCCCCGTCCTGCGGCTTCGCGTCTCCTTCCTGCCATCATTGGATACTTCCGGGGACGCCAGGGCAGGTTGTCATGGAGACGCAGGAGACCCTGTAAAATACGTAATGACAAAAAATGAGAAAAACACATAAATATCTCTGTAAATAAATCGTTAAAAACATTTAGTGCGGGCATCTACAACTGTGTTAAAATATGCTAAAACCTAAGCGTGTTTTACAGGGTGTACTTAGTGACATACACACATGTTACATGAAAGCTCCCATAAAAACAATGTTACTAGTGTTGCACTCATATTTAATGTAAGGGGAGCCCATAGCTATTTAGTGCACTACAAGTATAATATTTACCTATTTAAAGTGCAAGTGCAGCAAAATATAAATATATAGAAATAATTAAAGTGCACATTAAAAAAGGCAGTGATACCAGGGGGCATCAACTGGCACAAAAATGGACTATGCTGTTGTGACATATTGTGAGACTAATCCCACCTATGCCATAAACCTCAAAAAGACGTGGAGGGCAGACCAAGGGACAACTAAGCATGGAGGGCAGGGCCACTAAACTACTCTTATATAACTATGTACTCCCTCACTATCGTGTGTTATATAAAGTTAATGAGGCCAAGGGATTCATTAAGACCTCTAGGTTTTAATGTTTGCAATCTAAAGATCCACCGGGCCTCTAGTTGTAATAACGCTTTCCCACGGTTGCCACCCCTCAGGCTTTCTGGAACGTGGTCAATGATCTTGTATTTTAATGTAGCCATGCCATGTTTTAAAGTGGCAAAGTGCCTGGCTACAGGCTGGTCACTAGACCCAGTGCTCAGGGCCTGTCGGATGGCTTGCCGATGCTGCGCCATGCGGACCTTAAACTGACATTCAGTTTTCCCGATGTAATAAAGTCCGCATGGACACAGCACGGCATACACCACGTAGCTCGAGGTACATGTCAATGGCCAATTGATCTTGTACCTTTTACCCGAGTGTGGGTGTAGGATAGTGTCACCTGTGGCCATGTAGCTACAAGTGCGGCAGCCCAGGCATTTAAAACATCCGTTGTGTCTACTAAGGAAGTTTGTTGCCACTGCAGGTTTTTTCTTTTTAAACTGGGTTATGTCAGTTTTCACCACCAGATCTCTGATATTACGCCCTCTGGTGTAACATGGCATAAACCGAGTTTGTCTGAAGCATTGCAATTCAGGGTCTGTAGCCACTATAGGCCAAAGTTCCTTGGCCCTTCTGGCAGTGATGTTACTGTCGACCGTATACTGGTTGACCCAAGGGAAAATTTGCGAGGTTTTGTTATTTTTGGATTGGGCTACTAGCTCTGTTCTATTTTTTTGGCGAGCCTTCTGCAAAGCCTGTTTTAATTCGTTGGCAGGGTAACCTCGATCTCTAAATTTGGAAAACATTTCAGACAGCTGTTGTTCTAGAATAGTGTTGTTGCTAGTGGTCCGACACACATGGATGAACTGGGAATAGGGAAGGCCACGAACTGCTGCCCGGGGGTGGTGACTCTCATACCGCAACAATGTGTTGCGGTCGGTGGGTTTGGTGTAAAGGGATGTCTCAATTCTCCCTTTTTCTACTTTTAACAAAATATCCAAAAAACAAATTTCTTTTTTACTTTTGTTCAATGTTAATTTTATGGGACTGCTGGATGAATTCTGTTTCTCAACCAAATCCTCCAGCGTCACTTCATCCCCTGTCCACAAGACAATCAAATCGTCTATATAACGAAAATATATGAAAATGGACTGTGTCACACTAGGGGATGAAAAAAAGATATTGCACTCAGTCTCCCACATGTAGGTGTTGGCGAACGATGGGGCCACAGGGGACCCCATCACACACCCAGTGGTCTGGCGGAAAAACTGGCCATCAAATAAAAAGTAATTGTGGGAGAGTGTAAATCTCAGCAATTCAATAAATACGTCAATGTCTGGACCGGTGTATCTGGGATTGCCCGTGACAAGCCTCCTCAGAGATATTTATGTGTTTTTCTCATTTTTTGTCATTACGTATTTTACAGGGTCTCCTGCGTCTCCATGACAACCTGCCCTGGCGTCCCCGGAAGTATCCAATGATGGCAGGAAGGAGACGCGAAGCCGCAGGACAGGGCTGGGCGTTCCGGGGGAGTGAGAGTCCTCTGGGCGCCTTGGCAACCACTGAGAGCGACGCGACAACTTCCGGTTGTCGTGCATCTGGTGAACGGACGGTGACGGAGGGAGGCGGCTCTGGAAGCGCGGGAAGACAGCGGGAGGGGTAAGTTTTGTGTGGGGTATTTATACCACTTTTTGTTCACTTTGCTTTTGTCCTGAAGACCGGGAAGTACCCCGAAACATGTAGACAATAAATTCACGCTTGAATCACTGTTTACAAGTCTCTGAGTGCCGCTGCTTCTAGGAGTACTATATATATATATATATATATATATATATATATACAAATACAGGGACTCAACACTCTCCATAATGAACTAACTCACCTTAGTATACAATTAATCAAATAAATAATGGGGTTTTAGTTCATGAATTGATCAATGCATTTAAGCTTGCAGCCCATCGCCAAGGGACCCCATTTCACTGCAAGTCCTACACTAGCATTTGTTTCTCAAGAGCCTGCCAACTGCTGACACATCATAGCTAAAGTCGACATGTGCTTTTTCCTGGTTTAAAGCTCACCTGCCAAGTGCCTTATGGCTTTTAAAGATGAGGCAGTCACCTAACACAACACCTGACTTAGAATTAAAGGGGCAGCTGTAACAGGTTACAGATAAATTAGCTCATCTGGGGTGAAAGAGAAAGCTATGATCACAGTAACAAAGGTTAATAAAAATTAACCCACATATATACACACATACAGAGTACCACAACACTCACCATCCCTGCGAATGGGGTGCAAACAGCACTCGCCATTCCCAGGTTGGGGTGAAAGTGGCCTGTGACCACATGCTCTAATACATACAAATACAGGGACTCAACACTCTCCATAATGAACTAACTCACCTTAGTATACAATTAATCAAATAAATAATGGGGTTTTAGTTCATGAATTGATCAAACCCCATTATTTATTTGATTAATTGTATACTAAGGTGAGTTAGTTCATTATGGAGAGTGTTGAGTCCCTGTATTTGTATGTATTAGAGCATGTGGTCACAGGCCACTTTCACCCCAACCTGGGAATGGCGAGTGCTGTTTGCACCCCATTCGCAGGGATGGTGAGTGTTGTGGTACTCTGTATGTGTGTATATATGTGGGTTAATTTTTATTAACCTTTGTTACTGTGATCATAGCTTTCTCTTTCACCCCAGATGAGCTAATTTATCTGTAACCTGTTACAGCTGCCCCTTTAATTCTAAGTCAGGTGTTGTGTTAGGTGACTGCCTCATCTTTAAAAGCCATAAGGCACTTGGCAGGTGAGCTTTAAACCAGGAAAAAGCACATGTCGACTTTAGCTATGATGTGTCAGCAGTTGGCAGGCTCTTGAGAAACAAATGCTAGTGTAGGACTTGCAGTGAAATGGGGTCCCTTGGCGATGGGCTGCAAGCTTAAATGCATTGATCAATTCATGAACTAAAACCCCATTATTTATTTGATTAATTGTATACTAAGGTGAGTTAGTTCATTATGGAGAGTGTTGAGTCCCTGTATTTGTATGTATTAGAGCATGTGGTCACAGGCCACTTTCACCCCAACCTGGGAATGGCGAGTGCTGTTTGCACCCCATTCGCAGGGATGGTGAGTGTTGTGGTACTCTGTATGTGTGTATATATGTGGGTTAATTTTTATTAACCTTTGTTACTGTGATCATAGCTTTCTCTTTCACCCCAGATGAGCTAATTTATCTGTAACCTGTTACAGCTGCCCCTTTAATTCTAAGTCAGGTGTTGTGTTAGGTGACTGCCTCATCTTTAAAAGCCATAAGGCACTTGGCAGGTGAGCTTTAAACCAGGAAAAAGCACATGTCGACTTTAGCTATGATGTGTCAGCAGTTGGCAGGCTCTTGAGAAACAAATGCTAGTGTAGGACTTGCAGTGAAATGGGGTCCCTTGGCGATGGGCTGCAAGCTTAAATGCATTGATCAATTCATGAACTAAAACCCCATTATTTATTTGATTAATTGTATACTAAGGTGAGTTAGTTCATTATGGAGAGTGTTGAGTCCCTGTATTTGTATGTATTAGAGCATGTGGTCACAGGCCACTTTCACCCCAACCTGGGAATGGCGAGTGTTGTTTGCACCCCATTCGCAGGGATGGTGAGTGTTGTGGTACTCTGTATGTGTGTGTGTATATATATATATATATATATATATATATATATATATATATATAAAGCACTTACCCCCTCTTTGAAGAAGGAGAAGTTGAAACGGAGAGAGGTTGTAACAGCTGTCTCTGTTTGCAATGATGTTTTTGCAATAAACTTCTTCTTTTTGCTTCACCTAATATCGCTGTGTGCTGGCTACAATTCCTTCTTCAAAGAGGAAGTAAGTGCTTTCTATTCATGTTTCTATGTGCCTTGCACCAGCTCAAGTCTCTTTGGATATGTTAGGAGTGCCTTACCTGCAACACCATTATTATATATATATAAGGGTTTCTTATCAAAAGAAGTTTTGCTCTCAGAAGTGGGATCTATTAATATTCACTTGAACAAATTGTGAGGACCACCCATTGAACCTTGTACCAATTCGTTTTTATTGAATTTTGTCATTGTAAAAAACCAGAATAAATACAAATTTTATGTACTACTGTATGATCATTAATATGCAAAAGTGGTGAAATACGCAGAGCGCACCTCTATTTTCTCTTCTTCCCATCTTTCCCACTGGGTATTTACATTAACAGCTAGGTACTGTAGAAGGTAGAAATGCAGAAGTGCAGAAAAAGGACCACACTTTCCCCACTTTTCGAAATATATATATATATATATATATATATATATATATATATATATATATTATATATATCAGGTCTTGACAAAGCGTGCGTTTTGAACTAGATCAAAAAGTACATGCTGCACATACATTTTATACCATGTGATGCGCGGGAGTGCGCATCGCCTCGCATGGTACAAAAAGTGGGTCCATTTATCATATAATATTTGCAGCTATATCCCCAAAAAGGGTTAGCCTCAAATATTAAGTATCACCCAAATGTATCAGGAGGGACCACAGCAGGAATCTCTGATTCCTGCTGCGATCCCCCCTGTCACGGCGCCAGCAGCATCTCCAATAGGTTTCTAGAGAATGCAATGCTGCCAATGGGCTTCCGCATGCCCTCTTGCATATTAGTGTCGCCCTTTGCCTTCTGCATCCTAGTTTGGATTGTTTTAGGGCAGGGCGCTGCCCCCCCCCCCCTTTATTACTGTGTAAGCATCCACCTCCCCCCGCCCCCATTTCTAGGGCAGGCATTTCCTTCCCAATCCCCCTACCCATTAATGCGCAGTCATTTCCCTCCCAATAGCTTACAGTAGGGTGGGGGTGGGGGCGGCAGGAAGGTGCCTGGAAGCAGGGCTGGCAACCATAAACTAGGTCCCTCCATCACTATAACCCCTCCACTATGCTGGAACTTAAATTGGAAGTTCCCTATTCCCATTACTGGAGTGATGTGAAGCAGGAAGGTTGTAGAGGTGCAGTACACACACACATAGACATAAGTACAGTACACAAACACATAGACATAAGTACAGTACACACACACACACATATACACACACACAGACATAAGTACAGTACACACACAGACATAAGTACAGTACAGTACACACACACACACAGGCATAAGTACTCTACACACATACATACAGACATAAGTACAGTATATCTGGCCTGGCCATAGGTTGGCTAAAGCTGGCCATACATCAGAAAGATCGATCTTAAGATCGATTGCACTCATGATTGTGTACAATTTCCCTTGAAATCCCCAGCAGTCCTTGGTGGTTTTTGGACACACAATCCATCATACAATCAGTCACACAATCCATCTGCTGCATGATTTTGTACACAAGATGTGCACACAATCGGCATACAATCCATCATACAATCAGTCATACAATCCATCTTATGATTGATTGTATGATTGTGTACACAAGATGTGCACACAATCTGCATACAATCCATCTTACAATCAATTGAGATTGTATGATTGGGTACAATATCTTTCTGATGTATGGCCAGCTTAAGGCTCACTGTGTAGATAGTGTAGAAGGAGAAGCTGAGCCGGGGGACACACTCATAGTCCACGTGAAAAAAAGGGAGCCGGCGTCAGCCAGATCCAGGCGCACCGCCAGCGCATCATGTATCACAGCAGGCGACTGTGGATGCAGCCCTCTGGATTGCGGCTGTCCCCCTTGCCCTCCCCCGTCGCCAAGCCTGCACGGAACAGCTGACTACTGATCTCAGAGGCGGTGAGCAGTCCGCCTATCAGCGCAGGGGGGGAGAGTTTGGCAGCGTGTCAGTAATACCGGCAGCGTCCCACCCCGCACTGACCTCCCATAAGAGCGGCTTTCAGCACAGCAAAACCAACCTAGCGGGAACGCTGCCGGGGTCAGGCACCACTGCTGCTGTTCTGCACATGACCAGATTCTGCTTCCTTCCTGCAAAAAAATCTGGTCGCCAGGAAGCAGATTCTGGTCGCCATGGCGACCTGGCCCCCGGTATTTGTCGAGCCCTGTATATACACACACACATATATATGTGCATTCTCCTGGTCTGATGACGGAGCCACCGTGCTCCGAAACGTTACCTTTTCTGCTGCACATGTATTAAAAGTAATTCTCAGTTCTTAACTATTACTAAAGTCTCTGAGTGCCGCTTTATTCTACTGTGCTATATATATACTCACCCTTTGGAACATACTTACAATGAGTGGCTCAAATTGAAACTGAGGGAAGATGATTTTTTCTATCATGCAGCAACCCTAAGTGACTACTACAAGGAAAAAACGGATACCCCGGGGATTCTGGGTTAAGAACTGCCCCACTATAGGGCGCTTCAACAGTACATTTTGTAAAAGATGGATCGCTATCTTAAACAAATGTAGCTACGATCTAATGCTACTTGTCATTAAAGAATCCAGCCGTGAGCTGAAAGTGACTCAAGATAAATTGCTTGAGTTCGAACAGGGGAATCAGGCTGCGTTTGATGCTGATTCTACTATTAACTGGACTGACAAATTATCCAAACAAGTGGAAAAATACAAGCAGGAATGATTGCTATTTAAAAAAAAAAATTGACCAAAGTCATTGCTGACTATGACCCAAATCGTGTTTATTCCTGGGTTTGCAACAATCAGTCAACCAATCAGCGTCAGCAATTTCATTCACGCAGACCTGGCCGCTATAACAATACATCTGATCCAGGTACCTCAGATTCTGACTATGGCGATCACCCCAGATCCAAGATGTCAGCAGTCCCTTTAGGGGTGCGGTCCAGACTGCAAAATTGACCGGCAAACGCTGCTACCCCGTAGAGGCGGGCAAGGCTATAGGACGTGGAAGGGGCGGAAGACCGCCAGCAGTAAAGAAGAAGTCGGAATTAATTTGTCCTCGAGGTATTAGGCCGAGGACTTTCATTTGTCCCCACCAGCAACTTCCGTGAGTTTTAATTGGGAAGTTGAAATATATCACATTAATCGCCAACTTCGCCTACATGAACACTTCCGTGGGACTAAGGGTATAGTTAAACCTATTATGGAGAAGCCTTTTGACAGTTCTGATTTTGTTCCATTTCAGGTAGTTAAGTTACAACCTAAGTCTACTTTTGAACCGTTTTCAAATAATGCTTCCGTTAAATCATTCAGTCGTATGCTTAATACCGAGGTTGCAAATGTGATTATTGCTTTTTCTCATAATGCTTTTCCTAAAAATGTATCTGGCCCTGAATTTCGTGCACTAGAGAGTCTATCTAATTACACTGACATTATCACCCTCCCCGCCGATAAAGGCGGGGCGATTGTGGTTCAAGATCTTGAGACTTATAGACTTGAAATTCAGCAACAGCTATCTGATACTTCAGTTTATTCTAACGTGATCAATGATCCTACCGATATGTTTACTAAAAAGTTATCTGATCATTTGGGGAGGGCTGTGGTGGATGGGGTTATCACTCAGACAGTTTCTGAGGCATTGGTGCCCAAATATCCGGTGGTACCCCTCCTCTACACTCTCCCTAAGATCCATAAAAACATGGAGAGGCCACCAGGCCGCCCGATAATATCGGCTAGAAATTCTC
Source organism: Crinia signifera (assembly GCF_055691185.1). Lineage (NCBI taxonomy): Eukaryota > Metazoa > Chordata > Amphibia > Anura > Myobatrachidae > Crinia > Crinia signifera. The sequence continues at coordinate 209,688,994 of NC_139221.1, read as the reverse complement.
TTTTTCAGAATATATCAGTTTATATTGATGCTCTTCTACAGCCTTGCATTGTCGAACATTCCAAACACTTAAAGGACACTACTTCTTAAATAAACTGCAATTGGTACAAGAAATTCCTGCCAGTAGCTGGTTATGCAGTGTAGACATAACCAGCCTATATACTATTATCCCTAATGAAGCTGGTGTGAAGGCCATCAAGGATTTAATTACTGATAACCCGCTATATATAGGACCCGATATTGATTTAATTTCAGATCTCCTATATATGTTATTAACATCTAACTATTTCCTATTCGATGGTGCATATTTTCTTCAGGTATCTGGCGTGGCGATGGGGTCCTCGGTGGCCCCATCGTACGCCAATGCCTACATGATGCAACGCGAACAAGAGATATTTTTCTCTGATGCCTATATATCTGGCAGGATTAAATTCTATGCCAGATACTGTATATATATGACGTCTTCATGATTTGGACGGGTACTCGGAGTGAGTTTGAGCTATTCATCAATACTCACAACGATACCAACTGTCCTATAAAATTTACCCATACCATCGATGGAAATAAAGTAAATTTTTTTGGATATGGAGGTCTCCCTTGATCAGGGCAGTATCTGATGAAGCCGCTGACTAAAAGACAGGCGGGGAAACGAGTCATCGCACGTCATCACCTACTGCCGCAAACGAGCTAACCACGTGAGCCGGGGAGACCGTGTGCCGGAGCAAGGAGTCCTAGAGAGGGCTGCACCATCGGGAAGACCAGCAGCCGGGGACCCGCTCCAGGCCAGTAAACCTCTACCCAAAGTGGATTACAAATCGTTCCCAACTGCCGGGGCCGCATCCAAAATGGAAGCCTAAGTATTTCTAAAAAAATTATTACATGCAAATTATGCTTGAATGAAGGGGCATCTGCAGCTCTATTTATAATACTGAGCACTCTAAAAGCTGTGTATAATCAAGCTTCCTGTGTGACTGACTAACATGCTTGCTATCTAAACTAAACATCTATGTGCTTTTGGTGAGACTCTGGGAGTAACTATCACTAAGCATACTACCTAAAAGTGAATAATACCTACCAAGCCTCAGGTCCATGATATATTGGCCCAACTGGGTACCTACAACATAAAGCAAAAAAGCCATGGACTTTAGTCATGCATGTTGCAGTTCAGGGATTTAGTTTTTAACTTATTTCTATGGTAAAAAATCAAGTGTGTACACATTGAATTGTCCTACCAGCCGGTGGCATTGTAAATTGTAAATGTTGTGTTGTGTATTTTAAATAAAATGATACTTTCTGATACTAACAGTATTGCTTATTAGCGCCGTTTACCTTTGTGTAACAGTATCAGTACTTGTTTGTATTTAAAGACATCTGACTGCAATACGATGCTTCATGCATCAAGTTTTCACCCTAGTGCTTCTAAAGCAGGTTTACAGTTTTCACAATTCATCCGGGCACAGGCATCTGCAGTGAGACATCAGCAGCTTCTCTCCAGATTGACGCCATGTTCAATAAATTATTATTGAGGGGTTATAGCTGTAAAGATCTGATTAAGGCTAAGGAAAAGGCTATGGCTATTCCTAGAGCCAAGCTATTAGTGGTACAAGATAAACAAAAAGAAATGACAGGATGCCTTGGATTAATCATTACAATGTACATAGCAATTCTATCAAACGCACTTGCAAAAAATTGTGGGCGGTTGTTGGCACCGACCCTGATTTAAACCTGGAAACCACGACCATTATGCCATGCCCGTGGCCGTAATCTCCATGATAGGGTGATGCGCACGGATATTACAGGCTTGGATTTAAGTAATCCATCATCTGCTTTTTTAACTCCTAAATTGGGTTGCTTTAAATGTTTAAAGTGCATAACCTGTCGAGCGCTCACAACTGGTAACAGTTTCTGCCATCCTCTTAGTGGCAAGAGGATACCCATTAAACATCAGGTAACATGTACCACTAAGTTCATTATTTATTTAATTACTTGCCCATGTGGACTCAGTTAAGTCAGGAAAACCGATCATACACTGAGGGAGAGGATGGCAACACACTGACATTCCATTAAAAATGCTATTTCTTCTGGGACAGGTGACCAGCCAGTGGCCCGGCATTTTCTGGATGCTGGACACGGGCTGGCTACCTTACGCTATATCATAATTGATCACATCCCCAGTTCTATGCATCGGGGGGATCGCTCTGCAAAGCTTCTTAAGTGCGAGACCCGATGGATTCATCGATTGGGTACTCAAACACCAAGGGGCTTAAATGAGCAGTTGGGTCTGAGGATGTTCTTATAAGTGAGCTTCATATCCTTTTTGAGCTATAATATTTAAATAGTAGCCATTTGTTCATTTTGCCCACCAATGTTATTTTTTAACAAATTTACTATGTGTGGTTATATCTTTGTTGATTGCTATACTATTTATGGTGTATATTTCGATTGCTGTAATCCATTATGTCTGTTATAACACTGTCGCGAAATTGCTTTTGTTTTTATGTTTTATGTGCACTGAGTCCGTTTACTTAAACTGTCGTGGCGACGGTCTGTTTCATGGTACTATCTTGATCTTGTACCTGACAGGTGATTGCCGGCCACGCAGTATGATTGGTGACAGGCTTAGGCTGCCCATTATCATGTTTTGCTGGCATGGTAATGGGCAGCAGCCGATGATGTCACTAACGTGGGTCTGGCTGCCGGCGTCCATCCGTGCACGTGGGCGTGGATACATTCACTGTGGGGTTATAAGGTGAGCTTTGTACATATTGTTGTATTATTGCCTGAAGACGATGTAGTAAAAACATCGAAATGTTGCAAACAGCTCTTGTTTACCCATCTATTTATTCGCCGAGTACCGCTCCCGCAAAATTGATTTATGTATATGTGCTCTCTGGACACAAGTGAAGGCACCAGACAAAGTTGATATCCTATGCGAGTCTGCTGCCACGCTGGGACTATATATATGTATATATATATATATATATATATATATATATATATATATATATATATATATATATATATATACAGGGAAGGGAGAAGGCGGCACTCAGCAAACTGCAATTTAAAAGGTCACAGCACACATAGATCAATACAGCAAATGCCAATATATATACACATACACATAGCATGTCCCGCCCCACCCCCCACCCTAATCAGGGACACACCGCACTCACCTGCCGGAACTGGGAGCGTCCCACAACGCCAGGTAGCGCCAGAAATGTGCACCAAGCTGTGGGCGTCCCTCGGGTCCAGCTGACAGCTACAGTTGCGTCCACCATGTCCCGTGGGTCACCCGGCCGGCGGAAGTGCAATGTGCGGGCAGCCGGAAGCATCAGCCTTACAACTGCACTTCCGCCAACCAAACCACATCAACACATCACGCCAGCCACAAGATGGCCGCCGGGCCCGGGACACACTGTTTAGCCATCTGAGGGCAGTGCGTTGCTGAGCAACAAACAATAACAAATACCAACAAGACAAATGAAACAAAAATACATAGAAAGAAATGCATGCATATGCAGATCAGGCTGACCAAATATCAAAGGCTCAAAACTGATCAGCAACATAAAAAAAACATAAATAAAGAAACATACAGAGCATTATACCAAACACAATCAAGCCTGAACAATGGATTCAATATTGAATCCCGGCGGTTGGGATCCCGGCGTTCAGAATCCCGACACCGGAATAGCGACAGCCAAAATGCTGACAAGGGGGGGACGTGGATCGCCCCCCCCCTTGCGGGCTCGCTACGCTACGCTCGGCACACTAATTTATTCTCCCTCCAGGGGTGTCGTGGACACCGCAGGAGGGAGAATGAGTCGGCATTTCGGCGGACGGGATTCCGGCGTCAGTGGGAGAGGCAGCAGAGGACTGGTGAGGTCGACCTCCATTACAGGGAGTGGCAGCAGTGTGGCAGCCACCATGGCCACTGCAAGGGCAGCCCCAGACCAGGCCCTGGCGGACCAAGCCCAGCAGGAGGAGGTGGAGGATCCGCTGGCATCCCCATCCTGTAGCCAGGACCTTGCCCATACCCCACAGCAGCTGCAAGAGGGCCACATGTCCGAGATGGTGGAAGATGGAGATCAGGAGGAGGAGGAGGAAGAAACTGACATGGAGAGGGATTTTGACATGCATGTGGAAGATATAGAGGATGAGGAGGAGGGTGAAGCTGGCCGCACCAAAAGTGGGAGAAAGGTCTGATTCAGTTATGAGGAGAATGTGGCGCTTGTCCGGGCCATCATACCCCTGTATGACCGCTTACTGGGGAAAAACCAGCACAAGACCACCTCACATCGTAAACGTCGTATGTGGAAGGACATCACCCAGGCGGTCAACGCTGTCAGTCACCGCAAGAGGCTAATCAAAGACATAAAAAAGCGGTTTAACGACATCAAGCGGCAGCTGAAAAAGAAAATGGCCATGGAGATGGAGGAGGCCACCAGGACTGGTGGAGGAAGCCCCACCACAATAACCTACACATCATATGAGGTGAAGCTCCAAAGAATTATCCCCCTGAGGTCCTGCCTGGGATGCACATTGCGGATACCGATAGGCCGGCAAGCCCACCCTGAGCTGGTAAGTGTCACCACATGTAATATGAAACATACATGCCAATGTATTTAAACTGCAATGTTATTTAGTATTGTTATACTAATTAATGTGGTGCTGTGGAACTACATAGCCCAGCAAGGTCTGTCAATGGCAATAGTTTACACCTACTTTAAAAATTATCAGAATGCTGGGCCTTGTAGTTCCACAACTGCGCATCTATTGTTCCACACTGTAACATTTTTTCTAGCAGCTTCATATGTATGTGGCCCAAAAACATTGGTGTACTGGTGGTTTAGCAGTCACGCCTACATACCACAGATTTACCAACAGTTGTAATGTGTCAAGCAGTGTTTTAATTTTTTGGCCTGACTACAGGTGCAAAACTTCAATGTAAAAATATGAATAGTAAATAATATAGCCCTAAACCAAAGGTAAATTTGTCCATTATTGTAATGTATTTGATGATTTTGCACAAAAGCATCTCCATTGCTCGGTACACAAAGTCTGCCGATCTTTCCTTTCACAGATTGTCCGTCCCGAAGTGATCAAGCATCCAAGAGAAGAAGCTCCGATGGTGCCGCATCTGTGGAAGCAGGTAAATGTTCAAACCACAGGCCATTACACAAACAGTACACACACCCATGTCACATCAAATAATAAATCACATTACAGTCATCTAGCCATGTCAATGAAGATTATTGTCAATGTTTCATGCAGGATCGGGGTCCATTTGTAAGTACATAGCACCCCTAGGTATGGGTGTCTACCATCTCAGACCCTTTCCAAAACAGTACTGACGACAGAAAGGACTATATATGCATCTGTACTTACCTCTTCCTCTATATCCACAGGTACTGTACAACAATCCACAGAATCCTCTGATATGCCGGTGGATGACATAGAGATAATTCTGGAACCAGTGGACACGTTTGCGGCTGAGGAGGAAATAAACACATCATCACAGAGTGTTCTTCCACCAAATGGGGTGACTCCAAACCCACCCCCACCCAGAAATACTCCCCCTACAGCTGCTTCTGCTGCCCAAGTAGCTACCTCCTTGGTACATTTTAAGGACAAACAACTAGAATTTATGGCCTCCCAAAGTCTGGAAATGGGCAACATTAAGGGGTACATGCGTGACACCTTTCTACAGTTGAGAAAATTGTCTAGGAGTGTACGGTGGGTGTAGGCACTCAGGTGCGTATGGCAAATAGCATAGACACCCATCTGGCTGAACTTAGTTCTGCTGTAAGGGAGCAGAATATCCATATTGGCAGCCTTGCACAAAGTATTCATTCAATTAGTCAATCGTGTACTGCGCAGACCAATGAGTTGTTACATTAATACACATTTCTATTGTTTGCGACTGACAAATGCAGGTTATGTATGACATAATATACTGTAGTAAAAATGTCACAACACATACCATTTTGTCTGTGTGTTATTCTTTAAACATTTGTTGTGTGATCTGTTCCATAATGTAATGATATATGGGCAAGGTATTGGTGGAAGATGCGGTTGTCTCAAATCTGGCCCGTCCGAGGTTGTGGAACTACATATTTCAGCAAGCTGTGGCAGTCATGTTTTGAGCTGTCATGCTTACAGTGTGTCAGGGCATGCTGGCCCATGTAGTTCCACAACAACAGGTGAGCCATAGTTGATTGCACAAAAATCACATACAAGTTGTTAATATACTTACAAGGTTTTTTACAGCAAGGGATAGGTCTGCACCACCAACTGTGCCCTTGGACTGTGTCTATTGGGCTAAATGTGGGGGCAAAAAGATGTTAGTGATAAATATAATGTAGGTGAGTTCACTTCCAGCAAAGGTACATGTAGGAATAGAGGGCACATGTGCTTACCAGAAAAGTAGTGCCTGATGATGTCTGTACGCACCAGATTCCCCCTCTGCGTACCCCTCACTACCCGAGGTGTGGTAGGTTGGGCTTCCTGCACGACTGCTGCATGATCCTCCTCCACATAGGCTGGTTGGTATAGGGCTATGTTGTGTAACATGCAGCAAGCCTGGACGATCATCACTACTTTTGCAGGGTGGTAAAGCAGCAAACCAGATGACCGGTCCAAACACCGGAATCTACTTTTCAACACTCCAAATGTACGCTCCACCATATTGCGGGTTGCAATATGGGCTTCATTATACCGGTGCTGTGCAGGGCCATCGGGGGTGCGCAAAGGTGTCATGAGCCAGGAAAGACACCCATATCTTGAGTCACCTAAACCAAAGAAAAGAAGTTATTGCCTTATATGGTAAGGTATGTGCAGTGGGCAAATAGTATTTACTTGGACAAGAGTAGTAGGCTAGTGAGAATTGAAACACACACACACATTTCAGCAGGTACAAATACGAATAGAGAGGGTAATATGTAAAAATGTACTTACCAAGTAGCCAGCCCTCTGGCATTTGTTGTTGGGTAAATCGGTTCCAGAGGCCGGAGTGTCTCAGAATATAGGCGTCATGGCAGTTCCCAGGGAAGCCTGCAACCACACTTAGGATTTTGAGATGAGCATCACATACAACCTGCACGTTCAGGGAGTGCCGCCCACGCCTATTGACATAGACGTGGCCCCGCACGTGGGGTGCCCTAATCCCAATGTGTGTGCAGTCTATAGCTCCCAGCACGTGAGGGAATGCTGAGAGTCTATAGAAAGCAACCTTGTGGTCCTGCCACTCTGACTCTGAACTGGGGAATCTGATGTATGTCCGCCACAACTTCTTAAAAGCAAGTAACACTTGAGTAAAATGCTTTGAGAAAGTGGCTTGTGATACCCCCAAGGACCATGAGGTCACGGACTGAGTGGAGCCAGTGGCCAAATAGTAGAGGGTACACATTAATTTCTGCAGCCCAGACACTGCATAGTTGCCCCCCCCCCAAAAAAAAGGGTCCAAATCATCTCTCACCTGCTCATATAAGTTCAACTTGTTGATCCGAGAGGGAGTCCAGGTACAGCCTAGCACGATACATATGTGGGGTACGCACTATTTGGGGTGGTACCTGGTTCTGGTGCGCAGCTTCCTCCCTCCTGCCCAGCTCCTCCAAATGGGCCAAATCCAAAATGAGCAACTCAAATCCACTCTGCACAATCTCCATGTCTCAAACCCTCACAGGTGTCCTTAATGATGTGGGGGTATATGTAGGAGTGTTTGTGAGTGAAATTAAGGACACCTGTGATGTCATTAACCATGTGTGCACTTGACCAAATTGAGTTCTGGGCCAAATGGCCCAACAGAACCTGGTCTGAAAAAATGGCCATTATTAGACAACTTAAAAGTGCGATTTGCGAAATCCCATTCCATTAAATAAGCGATTTGTATACTTTTCTATTGGAAAACATCTGGATGCGATAAAAGTGCGAATTTTTACCGCACTTTCAGTACGCATGACTTATTGAACAAAATATGCGATTTAGGGACCTTTTTGCATCAGATTAAATATGCGATTTCACGGAAAAATGTGAATTAGCCGTTTTTTTGAGTAAAATTCGCCAAAAAACACAACTCTCATTCCATAAATTGTCACCCATAGTAACTAGGACTCGGCAAGGTAATATCATATCTAATGCTGTGCACACACCAGATGGATTTGGCCTCAATCCCGCCAATTTCAATGCAATTTTGACCAATTGTATGTAAATTGGGCATGTTTTGTCATGTTTTAGATTCGATTCCTATCCGATGCGCTGGTCGTTAGGTCGTTTTGGAGATCCTACCTGCTGCAGTTAGGATTTGTAAAAGATCCCTTCAACTGTGTACAGATCGTAATCGGATTGTGTGCAGATTGTGTGCTCCAACAGATCGTGCGACCATCGTATGATCTCACAATCTTGTCATGATCATGATCGTGCCGTACATTAGGCTTCTATGTACAGATGGGGCAGGTCCCATCTTGGCAGGGGATGGCGATGGCGACCCCAGCCGCCATCCCCGCCAGCGCCATATCGATTGCAAGAAGGGGACGCATGTCCCATTCCGACGGCGCTTCCAGCTGCTTTCCCGGGTCCCCGCCGCCTGCCCGCACCCCCCCCCTAACTCCCCCTAACCCTGTCCGTCTCCCTGAGGCGGAGACAGACAGGGTTCCCGTCGCCCCGCCGACGGAGATTGAGACGCCCGTGAGACGCACGCGCGTCTCAGTCTGATGGCTGGCGAGGCTGCTGGCGGATCGGCAGCGGGGACGTTCTGGCGATTCGCCAGCCAGGAAGAGGCCTGCCCCATCTGTGTTTGACCTTTTTAATACAGCAAGAAAAAGCGCCCGTATCAGACAAATGTCACTGTAGAATACATACACACATTTTTGGACTCTACATATAAGCCTAATACATTTTGTATGTGTTTTTCTCAAGCTTTCTAAATGATTCCCCAGTCTCATAATTACTTTTAATTATTTATGATTGCTTTGCAGACTCTAAACTCTTGATGGGCATCTGTTAACACCACAGTGCATGTTTCCAATGCATTGTTTTACTATGCATTCTAGACCTAGAAATCAATGATACCTGGTAGCTGTGAGGTTTGCAAGATGCAGACACTTTGACAGCACATGTTGATCTTGTACTAAAGAAGATCAAAAGCTTTGTGTGAGCAAGCCATTAATGCTTTCTACAGTATGTGGCTGATTATAAGTAGCATACCTCAGGGGCCACAGCATTGTACTCGCAGAGGGTATGGGTCATAAGGCAACACTATAAAGGTCGATGTACATTAGATTAACCACTATACATCAACAGGGCTATTATATTCTCCCAACACATGAACAACTTATGTCGACCTTTTGACTGTTGACCTTTCCATTGTCGACCAAATGCTTGTGTCCACCTGCCGACCTTGGCCATATCAACTTATTTCATGTGTCGACCGAAGCCCTGTCGACCTTTAGTGGTCGACCTAATGTACTGTATGTCGACCTTCATAGTGTCGATCTATCGACCATGCTGTAATCCATTCCTGCCAATTGTACTAGCAGCCACAAACGCAGCAGTCATCAGGGGGGATTGGCCTGCCGGGAAACCGGGTATTTTCCTGGTGGGCCGCCTCATTTAAGTTAATATGAGGCTACTCACCCTCGCTTGCTGGGCCGCAGACCGCCATCTATGCGGATAGCGGCTGCAGCAGTATGCCCACTTTAAAGATGGTCGCGGCCAGCCGCGGCCAACCCCAGCCAGCCCGGCTCGCCCAAACTTAAAATGGCCGCGGGAGGCTGCACTGCGTGTCATCGTTCCCTGTGATCACACCAGTAAGTGTCTCCCGGCTGCAGCAGTCGCAGGAAGCAGAGAGAGCAGCAGCCTTGCAGGGACTGAGGCTGAGCCGGGGCTTAGAGGCTGCTGCTGCTGCTCACCGTGCTTGACGCTGCCAAAAGAGGGGAGCAGAGATGGAGCACATCAGGACCACCAAGGTAATGTGGTCTGGACAGAGCTACCCTGTGGCAACATCTCAGCAGTTGCAGAGTTAAGCATCAGCTGTTTGTGCATAGCAGAGCATGTCCTGCTATGGACGTAAACAATGGCAGTGCATCCCACCCATGGCCAGCTTGCACGGAGACTGATCTGAATTCTTACCCAGGGTTATTGCAGTATACAGTGTGGGGATATGGTGCCCCTGCCTGGTGGCGCTGCCCCCTGTAGCCAGGGCCAGTGTACTCGTACGGTCACTGGCCCTGCTGCTGGTGGGGGCCTGCTTCCTTACCTGGGGTGGCCCGGCGCCACCCCATGGAGCTGGAGGCAGGCCCTCCAATGATAGCTGGTGTGGAGGCAGCGGTGAGGCTTCACCGCTGCTCCACGCACACAATGGCACATTGCGGCCATTTGAATATGGTGCCAAAGGAGAGCCAATCATGGCTCCCGCTCTGGCGCCCAATCAGAGGAGGGCGTGGCGAGCCAATCCCGGCTCGCCGCGTCATAGCTCCGCGAGAGAGGAGTAGAGTGGACGAGATAAGGAGGATCTGCCGCCGGAGAAGAGAGGACGGCGGAAGCCCCGGAAGGCGGCAGGCATGTGCGAGGTACTGCTACACGCTGCCGCCCGCTGGGCAAAGTGCAGAGCGACAGACACCGGAAGCCCGGGGGCAGCAGGGTGCCACGCAAAAGAGCTTGCCTCAGCCCCTGCTGCTCCGGGGAAGACTTCAGGAAGCCCGGAGTTGGTGGGAGGCATCCCATCTCCGGCGAAGACTACACCACACGTGTAGCTGGACCAGGCTTGGTCCAGCAGCTGCCCCAAGACGGGTAAGTCCATGTGTGGGTCCCTTCCCTAGACCACCTGGTGTTCGGTAGGTAGGCCCGTGGGCCCAATTCAGGCACTCGCAGCCAGTCGGTGTTCCCCAAGGGTCAGTCCTTGGCCCTCTCCTCTTCTCCCTCTACACCACCTCTCTGGGCTCCCTCATCAGCTCCTATGGTTTTCATTACCACCTTTATGCTGATGATACCCTAATCTATCTCTCCTCCCCAGACTTATCCCCATCACTCCTGTCCAAGGTCTCCGAATGCCTCACGGCCATCTCAGCCTGGATGACCCAACGCTTCCTGAAACTAAACATGGCTAAAACTGAACTTCTAATCTTCCAACCCCCGAACATCCCCTCTTCTCCCACTATCTCCATTAGCATTGGTGAAACCGAGATCACATCCACCGACCAAACGCGCTGCCTCGGTGTCATCATTGACTCCTCCCTCTCTTTCACCCCCCACATTCGTGCTTTCTCACTGTCTTGCCGCTTTCACCTACGCAACATCTCACGCATCAGACCATTCCTCTCCACTGACGCGACCAAAATTCTCATTCACTCTCTTGTCATCTCCCGCCTTGACTACTGCAACATCCTTCTCTGTGGGCTACCTCTCACCCGCCTCGCACCTCTCCAATCCATTCTTAACGCTGCTGCTAGGCTCATCTTCCTCTCCCGCCGCTCTACCTCCACCTCCCCCCTCTGTCTATCTCTTCACTGGCTCCCCATTCCTTTCCGAGTTCTCTTTAAACTCCTCACCACCACCTACAAGGCTCTCTCCTCCTCCACCGCTCCTTACCTCTCTTCACTGGTCTCTATCCACACTCCCTCCCGTCCTCTTCGCTCCATCGCTGACCGCCGACTGACCTCTCACCTAATCACCTCCTCCCACTCCCGTGTCCAAGACTTCTCTCGCGCTGCCCCCCTGCACTGGAACAACCTTCCGCCACCCATCAGGCTTTCTGATTCCCTTACCTCCTTCAAGCGCTCCCTCAAAACCCACTTTTTTCGACTAGCCTATGCCTCCTCCTAACCTCTTTTGATCCTCCTATCCTGCCTCCGTTCCCCTCCGTTACCACTTATCCTATTGTTTTTCGTTCGTCCACCCACCTATTTTTAGTATGTTAACTCTTATGAGTAGGGTCCTCCTTCCTCACGTACTCACCCTACCTCTTTACCTCACCTGTGCTCCTGTCCTGTTCTTCCCTTCCTCTACTTCATCTTCAGTCTCCTCGACAATTTTGACACCTACTTCTGAACTGATGCTGATTTTAGTTCTATCAGCTATACCCCTATTTATACTGTATTTTTCAACACACCCTGTACGTTACCTTGTAATTTGTTTTTTGTTGCTATGTACGGCGCTGCGGACACTTTGCGGCGCCTTATAAATAAACGTACTACTACTACTACTAGGCCTGTGCTCATAGTCGGGCAGCAGGCCCGTGGGTAGTTGGGCATTAGGCCCTTAGGTTGGCTGTGCTGGGCATTAGGCCCATTTGTAATTGGGCATCAGGCCCATTGGTGTCCTGGGCTTTAGGCCAATAGTGGAGTCCGGCCGGTTGGTCTGGGTAGCCGGCAGCCGGGTCGTCTAGGCCTGTGAGCAAGCACCGCTGGGGCCCTCCTGGCCATCATCCAAGTAACTTAGGCCCTTGTGTACTAGGCCCAGACCCTCAAAGGTCAGTAGGGTTAATCGGTCTGCGGCAACAGGCCGCAAATTCAGGTATCGCCACAGTGGTTACTGTGGTATGGCTGGGAGCAGCCAGAGGGAGGTAGGCCCTTGTTAGGTGCTGGTGCAGTGTTGTCTTATTTGCGTTGTACTGTTTTATTTGGCACTGTGTACTGTATGCTGTATGTGGGTTCATCCGATTGTGGCCCTGTGCAGATTGTGTTCTTTCCAGGTTTTGTGCGCGTTAGGCCGCAGGTTGCGCGACGCTAGGCCGTGGCATTGGGAGATCCGGCGCTAGGTTACACGGGCATTAGGCCGCAGGTTGCGCGATGCTAGGCCGTGGCATTGGGAGATCCGGCGCTAGGTTGCAGGTTGCGCGACGCTAGGCTGTGGCATCTAAGGATCCAGCGCTAGGTCGCAGGTTACGTAAGACGGCTTCAGGCCGCAGGTTGCGCGGGCGTTAAGCCGCAGGCGCATTGGCGTATTGCCCTGCCCCAGGGAGCAGGAGGTTACGTTCATTTTCAGGTACCGGTATCCACGTCGGAAGCGTGACGGAAGACCAGTGGACGACTGGTGAGTGTAAACTGTATTGCATCTGTTGTTGTGTTGTTTGTGCTCATTCCCCTCCCCAGAGCGCTCCCCCACCCAAGTTACACCCGCCGTGTTACACAAGCAGATGTAACCAGTCTGAGGCCTTTAGTGCCTGTGATGAGCATCCCCTCCTCGCCCTAGGGGGATTCCCCTCCCCTGTTTCCCTTACAGGTGCAGTCGCTTCGGGAAACAGTGGAGCAAGAGGGAAGTACCGGGACCATCGTCGGCCCAAAGGTGAGAGACGGAGCGCAGCGAGGTGAGTAAGCGCAGCGAGCGTCAGCGTAGGCCACGCCCCGTGCCTCTTACACAGGATGCCATTGTATTTATTGCAGACCAGTGTTGTCAGTGTAATCACCATCTACTGGCAATACTGTTTCCTAGTGTCATGTTACCAGCATGCCCTGTGCAGGATTCAGTATTGAATCCCGGCGGTCGGGATCCCGGCGTTCAGAATCCCGACAGCCGGAATCCCGACAGCCGAAATGCCGACAAGGGGGGACGTGGATTGCTCACCACGCAGCGGGCCCGGTGCCTCGCTACGCTCGGCACACTAATTTATTCTCCCTCCAGGGGTGTCGTGGACACCCACGGAGGGAGAATGTGTCGGCATTTCGGCGGTCGGGATTCCGGCGTCGGGATTCTGAACGCCGGGATCCCGACCGCCGGGATTGTAACTGCATCCCCCTGTGCATGCACTCTGACTGCAATACAGGGCTGATTCAGAGATTATCTTCATGGGAATTAGGCTGTTAACATTATGATGTTGTATTACACAGGTAACGTGTGCCTCCTCAGCTGTCATGGAACTACAAGTTTCAGAGAGGCCTTGTTCTATTTAGACTTTCTTTTTTAAGGCAAAGTGAGACTCTTCAGCTGTTGTGAAACTACAAGTCCCATCATACACTGAGAGCATTTAGGACTTGTGCAGTAGCTGAAGCCCCCAGATTACCAAAGCTTAGAATAATACATGAACATTCATGACATTTTTAGAAACACAAAAATAAATGACTGTATAAAGAGGATATTCAGTTAGCGGCAGTGACTGCAAGGTGGTGGTTCCCAGCTGTTTCTATAGCAATGGAATAGCTGATTTCCTCACACATCACAAGGGGCAATGCGGTTGGGATGATGATGGAACGGAGAATATTTCACCACAGACTCAAGTGGGCACACTTGCGGGCATGACATGGTTGCACCTAATTATATTGAGCTTTAAGAGTTGCACAGGAAAGTCTGCGCTGTTGAGTTACTGTATTTAGCAGGGGCAGTCATCATTAGTATTGGCACTTGCTCTGACCCATGCTAAGTATAAGGAAACAATGTGATAAGGCATCCGTTACTGAAATGCATGACTCTTATTTCCATGATATGTTCCCATGGCCCTCCCATCAGAAATAGCCAGTCAGTGGGGTAAATTGACTGAGCTCCCGTGTTTCAGCCATACTTGCCTACTTTTGAAAATCATTTTCAGGGAGATTTGAGCGGGTCGAATCTTCCACAGCAGATGGGGGACAATGGGGGGGGGGGGCGGGCCGTGGTCGCTTCCATGGGAACACCCTGCATTTCATGGGCGTTCCCATCGTAATTCACTGGCGATGCTGGTGGCGGGCAGCTGACGTTGGCACCCGCCCGAGTCTCGCTGGCTGCAGGGGTCCACTGCAGGAGAAAACAGATCAGCAGCTCAGCTTAACACAGCACCTAGCCTCCTGCCTCTGGTAAATTTGCCGACAGCCTGCACACACAAACCATTCCAGCGCATGACATCGTCTATGCAGGCACCACTTCCCCCTCCCCGGACATTCTGGACTTGCGCATCCACAAGTCCGTATTTTAGGGGAGGAATACTTTAAAAAATAAAGTGCGGGGCAGCAGGTGGCTCATTCACACCCTCCCAGATTACACACCACTATATTACATTACATAGCCCCAGCATATTACACCCAGTACACACAACACTATATTACACTACACAGCACCCCCCCATTACAATACCCTCAGTCCCCCATATTACTCTTAGCACACACACAAAACCATATAACATAGCACACAGCACCCCCATATTACAATACACATAGCCCCCCATATTACTCTCAGTACAAACACCAGTATATACCATTTGAAAACAGCCCTCCCCATATAACACAGTACATACAGCTACCCCCCCCATATTACAGCCTGTACACACCACTATATTACACACAGCCCCCCTTACATTAAGCAGAACCCTCCCTCCCCCAGTCTATACCTTTCTGTATTGCTCTGTCTTCTTAGGAGGTGCAGGGACCCGGCAGGGTGGTGAGGGAGGCAGCTGAGCAGGGAGAGGAGCAGGGAGGGCAGGGCAGGCCTGATCTGCAGATGCACGGAGCCAGAGCCTGCTCTGTGTGTGTCTGTGGTGGGCGGGGCCCCGGCTGCCGGCTCTCCAGCTCCTTTGTCAGTGTCCTGATGCAGCAGAGACTTCCTGTGCGTACGTGCACACACAGCAGCACGCACGGCCTCCGCTACCCGGCTGTGACCTCACAACGACCCCTGCCATTTCCAGACATGCGCACATGCACAGTCTGGATGGCCATGGAGGGGTCACAAAAACCGGGAGGATTGAGGGGGTTTGCGGGGCAGCGGAAGGCTCAGGCAAAAATCGGGAGCCTCCCGCTGAATGCGGGAGGGTAGGCAAGTATGGTTTCAGCTGCGTAGCGGATGTCAAAGGGATTGTTTTGAAAAGAAATATCCATTAAGGTACTAAGCTCCTGTGTTCTCTGGATTTGTGTTTTCCAAAGGTGAACAAAGTGATCCGTGTTTGGCTGCTGAGTATTAGGGCGGAGTGAAAAAATAAAAAAATTTAGATATTCAAATCGGCTAGTGTGGAAAAGTTTTGACTTGACTGAATAAGAAACGTGCAAAAGCATTTTGATCTGAGTCAACATCTTCTGTTCTGGCAAGAGGCCTAAAGTTTCACTTTTTAGGTGAAAATAATGAAACCTGTGAAGATGCTCAGAGCTAGTCAAATTTACAGTATGTCAGGATGTCTTAGAGTGGTTCATTAATATACTTTAGCATAGTTAAAAGAGTACGAGCTTGTCCTAGTGCAAAGTTACTGACTTTGGCAGGAGAAAAAATCCCTGATAACTGACCAGTTTTCATGGTCACAATTGTGAATATTGCGTGTTTTCTAGTGAACGTGGGTTGTTTTTTTTGTTGGGGGGGGGGGGGATGCTCTGTAATTGAAGTGACCAAGAAAAAAACTTGGGGCCAAAAAATCAGGGTAAATCCCTTTTGCACACCTGTGCCTTTTAATGTCCAACAAACTCTTTACTGAATGCTCCAGTAAGTTCAGTAAACAATGCATTACACTCTGCTGTTTAGGTGCAGTATTTAAAACACTTCTGTTTATTGTCTTTACTTGTGGCAGTTTATTTTAAACATGAATTGGTCTGAAAAACTGTTTTGCATCCCCTTTGCTGGGAACATGATTGGGCTGCAATAGAGTATATAATTATGCAAAAAATAAGCCAATATGTAAAAAGTTAAATATGTTAAAGTGCATTATACTGTAATAAACACATAAATCTAATGTTTAGAAAAATAAAATCAACAACTTAGATTAAAAAATAACAGGTTTCAAAGATGTTGCACATACAGTACAGTATTGTCTTCTTGTTATTTTTTATGTTGTGTTTTTAGCTCAGTTTTATACAAACCACTTTGCTTGATGTCCACTATTATTAGACTGTTAAATTAGGTCAGTAAGCACATAAAACGGAAATAAAGTATTGCTGATCAATCCTGCCTAGTAATTAACACAGTAATGGGCATATACTGTATGTACTTCTGGACACCACTGATAGAATGAATAACCATAGGCGTGCGCAGCACATTTTATTAGGGGGTGCACCACCTATTGTGCATGACTAACAACACCCATTGGGTGCGTCTAACACCACCAATCAGGCGCGTCTACCATCATCTATTGGCACTCACTACAATATAAAAGTCTCTCAGCCACAACATAATCTCCTGCCTGTTTCAGTCAGTTTTTAATCTTCTTATTACTCTCTGTAACAGTTCATGCAAATAATGTCAAAAACATATATGGATGACGCAGGTATTGTAGTGATATGGATGACACAGGTATGTAGTGATATGACAATGGTCTAGTACAATTAACAATGCAAAACACACATAATTGAATGATGGGCTCTTCTTTTAATAGAATACAATTCTAAAAAGCAAAAGTCTTTGGAAAAAGTATTGCTGGTTGCTAGTGGCAGGGAGGTGTTTATAAGGGCGGGAACAGCATTAGGGAGTGCTTGTGCACCCCTAACACTCTATGTGCGCACGCCTATGTGAATAACTCTTAATAGCATATCCATTAGAATATGGGGTCAATCCTATTATTGCCGAAGGGTGTGAGTTGCCGGTCGGGTGCCATTTAAATGCTGAAAATGGCACCCAAATTAAGTCTATCTCACACCCTTCGCAGGGCCAAATTCACTTAAAAGTACTCGCACCCCTATGGAGGTGCGAGAAATTTTAAGCAAATTCGGCCCGATGTAAAGTGCACCCAGTGCAGTGATGATTTGCACTTGCGTATTATTTTCAATACACACAATATCTGATTTTAGAATTATGGCTTTGCTGTTTCAAATTTTTGCATAGCATATGGGTGTGGTGTGACTTGTGGACAGTGACCATGTTGACATTCAATATGTCTTCATGGTTATGTCGACATGTTGAACTGTCAACAAACCATCCCTGGCTGAATAGTGGTCTCTTACCATTTCTCATTGGCAGTTCCAGCTTCTCAGTGGACCTGTAATACTCTTGCTGTCATGCCTGGGATCTGAGTCAATGTGACGAAGGCCTCGGGCGTAGGCTCGGACCGATGAATGAATCGGGGAGGCTTGATTGTACATAAATTGCACCCAGAGGCAGGATGAGCAGGAAGCAGGCAGGAGTAAATGTACAATCAGTTTTATTGAAACAGATGATAGCAAGAAAGATTGTACTTGGCAACTGGCAGAGAGTAATGTATGCACGGCAACAGGAATGGTACACAATGACTATGACAAAGAAGATGATAAAGATGCAGTGCAGTGCACTGATGAAGTTCATAAGTGCTATGAGCCGATAACAACACTGAGGACAAAGTACGTTTCTTGGGGTTGCCTGGGAATACTGATGACTTGGAACGATGATTAGAACATCGATGACAGGAACGATGGTTATAACATTGATGAGAGGAATGATGGTTGGAACATCGATGTGAGAAACAATGGTTAGAACCTCAATGACAGGAACAATGGTTAGAACATTGATACAACAGTTGGGTGATCAGTGCGCTACTAACTGCAGCTGGTACTGAGACTTGTCAGGTCTCGAGGTAAATAAAGAGGAAAAAGAAAAGTGTACCAGCGCTGGCTGAAAACTATATAAAAATGATAATAAAAAGAGCGGTATCCTTTACAAAATTTATTTGTCAATATAATATGCTAAAATAGCTGTACCATTGATATGTTAGGTATGCTTTTGTGTAAAACAGGGGGTTACAATAAAAATAGCACAATATGACATTCCATATGCATCACAATTATTGGATTATACGGGCATTTGATATATATTACCACACGGATGTCGCAGATGGTAGTCCCATAAAGCAGCAGGTAGCCAGGTGGCCAAAAGCAGTCCCAAAACACAGAGTCCAATGGTGGAATTAGGTGCCTCTGGTGGGAAAGATGGTGAACCTGGAGGATGATTGAATTTTCCTAGTCGCTGCCTCGGATGATGAGTCCGGATGGGATGGTGCAAATTGCACAAGGCGTGGGTCCGCTGTGGTCTTGAATAGGCCCGATGGGTTGATGCAATGTGGATATGTCCAATAATATAGGGCTCAACGCGTTTCCCTGGGTCAAACACCCAGCTTCTTCAGGAGCAAGTATGCATGTGTCACCATACTAGGCTGTATAAATACCCTGGTAGTAATTACCCAATTAGGTGCAGCTATACAAGTGAATAAATGTTAGGATACCGTTCATTAAAATAAATAAAATGACCTCAAACCAGAAGGCAGATGTAATAAGGTAATTATAAAGAAGTGAATAGTAATAATAATAGTAGGAAAAAGTGGTTTTTAAACCATTTATTCAGCAATTTTTATCCGTGTCACGTGACTTGTAATGGTCACGTGACCCGGAAGTCACATAGAAATACAGGTTATCTGATTTTGCTAATATATATCTCTCATAGAATGAGACAGATCATGAGAGTTTAGCTCGCTCTCAGTTTGAAAGACGAGTGGGTCGGAATAAGTACAGGGATATAGGCTTTGGGATAGCTTTTTCGTTATAGTGTGTGATCACATGTGCGTGTAGGGCCAATCAGAGGGAGTCACATGGTCGGTGTCACGTGATCCGGAAATCACACAGAAATATACATTCGTCTGTTTTCAACAATAGATACCTCTCGTGCTAGTGAGGTATACTGTGGAGGTTAAGCTCGCTCTATATTTAAGAAACGAGTGGGTAGGCATGGATACAGGGATATAAACACTGAGATAACTTTTTCTTTCAGATTTGCGATCACATGTGCGTCTCCGGCCAATCCGAGAGGGTCATGTGATCGGTGACAGAGCTGGTCACGTGGGTAAATTGTCACTGTTTGCAGCGTCTTCTAGACGCTAGAACATTGATGACTGGATTGATGGTTAGAAAATCGATGACTGGATCCATGGTTAGAACATTGTTAAAGTCGAGTTGCACACACGCCATTTTAGGATAGTATGGCCGCCATTTTGGTTTGCAGAGTTGCGCAAATAAAGTATAAATACCCGAGTCTGTGTGACAAAGTGGACCAGAAGCGCAGCCATACTATTACACATAAATTCATAATGCCACTAACACTAAATAAAATATAGTTAATTAAAGGATTAGTGCACTACACATAGTTTAATTAGAAATACACGATTGTTTCTGTACATGTTTGGAATCATTATGTTCAGTGTCCCGTACGCAGCATTCCGGTCGCAGCCAAATATTCGCAAGTCCCATGGTCTGATAATTACGGACAAAATACCTATTATACGTACTTTTATCATGTGTCCTGTGAGAGACAAAGGAATGCAGTTGTAACTAGTTTGTGTTGCTGTTTACGAACCCCGACGACGATGCCAGCAAACAAAAGGACACCAAAATACCCTTTCCCCCCTGCACTTCTCCAAGTCCTTGCCCAATCACTGAGGACTGGACATTCGAACCCTGACCAATGGGAATGGCCTTTGTCCTCCCCCTTCTGACCCTATAAGATAGCCATCCCTGAGCTGGCTCTTTCTTTTATTTTGGAACTGCTGAATATCCCCTCACCATTAACCCGGGCTATAGTTCAATCTGAATATAGCGAGCTCCGACCGGACTGCGCTGTGCATATTTGAGACGGTAAACGGTTGCATTCCCTGTACTTACTTTTTATTGTATCATTGGCTGATTGTATCCTGTGCCTGTTTTCTTTCCCAAGTAGAGCCTTATTGTATAATTATTGTTAGATAATTGTATCACGTGTTACCCTGTATTTTCTTCTTTCTGTAATCCCCTTTTGTCCGCTAGGGACTAAATACACTATTTACAGGAGAATCTATCTCCTCACTTGTTATACCGTGGTCTCGTCTAAATTATTCGCATCTAGCGATAAGGTGTATTACGGACATTGTCCTTTAAGTGCATTCGCAGATTAGAGACAAAGTACTGCGAAAGGATCTCCTATTACTGCATTGATTCAAGCGTGTACAATACACGGTAAAGGTACGCTACGCTGCGCTACTCTTTGTTCGCAATTAGCTAGGAATAAAGGGTACGCAAGTTACGGAAGAAGTACGTAAACTGCACATTTCACTTATTGTTCTTTGGCTATATAAATATCAACATTGATAATTGGGGAGCTCGTCCTCCGGGCGTTACAACCTTTAAAACACCTATACCAAACGCACTACTTGAGCCTATACCAGCAAAAGGGTGGAAAGTGATCATTTAACCATTGCTGGAGAGGCCAAGTCTGCGGCGGTACAGGGTTTAAAAGGTGCTAGCGTTTGAACCCGAGGTACAATAAGTGAAAGCCAGAGAGAAATTACGTGTTGTGTTTAAAGCATATAAAGTACAGGTTGAGTATCCCCTATCCGAAATGCTCGGGACCACGAGCATTCTGGATAGGGGAATATTCCGGTTTTTGGAATAAATTGTTTTAGCCATACTTACCTGTCCCCTGATGGTGTCCGGTGGTCCCTCGGCGTCCACGCAGTCCCCGGGCGTCCACAGCAGGCCTCCGGCATCTTCTCCGGGTCTCCAGCGGTCCCAGTAATGCATTGCGCGAGTGTGCGCGCGCACTGGTGACGTCACCGGCGCGCGCGCACACTCGCGCAATGCATTCCTGGGATCGCTGGAGACCCTGGAGAAGATGCCGGAGGCCTGCTGTGGACGCCCTGGGACTTGGTAAGTTTGAAAAGAGGGTTAGGGGGGGTAAAAAAAAAAAAAATTCGAATGATTCCAAAAACCACGGTTTTTGGAATAATTCGGATAAGAGATATACGGATACAGGATACTCAACCTGTATTTGTATTAAGTAAACTGTATTTCTGCCTGCCACAAGTAGTTTAACGGGGTATAGTGTCTTGAATTGCTTGTTTATAGTTACGGTACATGTGTGCGTGCAATAAGGTTTGCACACGTGGAGGCAAAGGCCTGTGTTTATTATAGTACATAGAGGATTCCTTCTGTGCAAAACTATAACTTTTTATTGTTAGTTACTGCAGGGCCAGGGACTCCGCCACGTGGCGATAAGTTCTGGGCCTTTTACAGTATGTGAAGCATCTGCAGTGTATTACGTAAGGTACGCACACACGTCCTTACGTTAGGAAATTTCGCAATTTTGTGCGTAATTTACGGATTTATTGCGGGATTTATTTTCGCATCTTGTCCGTAATTTTCTAACAGATTTAGGGGATTTATTCCATATTTATGCGCAATTACTGCGTGTAGCGAAACCCGATCGCGACCTTACAAATACACTGTAGAACACGTGGGTGGCCGAGTCATCGGCGGCCTGGGAGCAGGTTTAATAAACACACGTGCACACGTGGCTGTTCACTGGCACTGCACATGCAGCACACATAGGAGCCCAGAGGTGGCTAGTATTAATCACAAGCTTTATTTAAAACAGTATATTAACATACTGCGGATAAAGCGGTAATTAATAAAAGTAAATAATTTCTTTTATTGTTCATTTTTCCCAAAAACAAGCAACTCAAGCATTATTTTAATAGATTCCTATAGCAATTAAAATGGATTTATACCTGCATAAGTATCTAGTGAGAAACTACCAACCTGGGAAGATTTTCTGTACAGAAATATTGCAAGTTTAAGCGTAAGACCAAGGTGTAAGTAGCACCCAGTGTGAAACAATCATTGGGTGAACGGGTGTGTGACGACACGACTCAGCGCAGTCCAGAGTAGGACAAGGTTTAAGATATAGAGGCGCACGTGACGACGTGCCCATAGGAACTGCTCCTTCCGTGTACCTACCAATTTTGATCCACCGGAAGGGTACAAGAAGCTAAATCGGAACCCAGTGATCTGATTAGCCACTTTAGAAATATACCAGTTTTGAGGATACAGGAAAAACAAGTTTTTTTGTGTTCTGCAAAACTCGGCCGCACCCCGCAAGTCGTGTAGTTATGCGTTTCTGACCGTAAGCGAGTGGTGATTGAGTACATAACCTCGCAGAGTGAGCTTCACGCTTAAGTGCGGAATAGTGTCACTCTGTTGGGGAGGAGTGTTTTGGGAGCGACTCAAGGACAAACGACCCACCGGTTTCTGCTAGCTGTGAACTTTTCTTCCTATAACAATGGGAAATAACGGGTCACACAGGGATGCCGTGCTAGTTAGGGAGGAATCAAGCCGACCTAAAGGGTCGGCAGCATTCATAATGTGCAGAAAGCACGGTGAACGAGCAGTTGTTTACCAAGAGAAATGGAAAAAGATGACACAGGGCAGCAAGTTAGAATTTCCCAGTGTTGGTAGTTTTGATCCAGAGATCTTATCCGCAGTTAAAGATGAGATATGTCTACTTTCCTCACGTAAGAAGAGAGTGAAGCACATTGAAATTCTTAAGTTGTGGCAGAAGGAAGGGCAGGAACAATGGGGAATTGGATGTCTAGCAATAACAGATACAATCAGCCGCAGGAATGCAACCGCTCCCCCACCTCCATATGTGCCGGAGGGGTTAATGACTGCTAAACAAAACATGAGTAAAGATGTAACCATTACTAACCTGTACCCTGTTTTATCCCCTTACAAGGAAACCAGAGAGGAAAACGATCTGCTGTTGACTTCGGCCATCTCCCATGCAATTAACATGCTTGAAGGAAAGGCTGAACCAGCAAAACCTGCTGCTGGGGCTCCAGCACAGGAAGAGGAGACGGCTGATGCCAACAGCGTAGTTGTGGACTCAGGTAAGAAAGCACTACACAGCACAGACACAGACAACCCCATACCAGGACCCAGTAATGCGGATGTGGTGCAAACATACCCAGTACGTACACTGGAGGTTCCCTATGGTAAGGCAGACAGAGAGGGTGTGATACCTACCAGGAAGATGACCATGTTAAATCCATGGACACGGTTAGAACTGCGGTCCATCATTTCAGATTTCCCTGATCCTAGGAAAGATCTGACCTTATGCCAGAAATTTGTAAGGGATCTGGGAAACTCTGATGAACCCACCAACAAGGATTGGAGAATCATGTTGAGGGCCTGTCTCCCTACTCACATCGATATCTTGAAATTCATTCAGGATAGCGGGTTGAGAGGAGACAAGGAAATAAATGATGAGATCAACCAGGAAAATATACGCCTAATAAACTTACAGTTGGGTGTATATTTTCCTGCAGCAGTGGAATATAGCAAGATATTCACTATCAAACAAAAGGATGGTGAATCAGCTAGCGAATATTTCAACCGGGGTTTGATGACGGTATCCAAACACACTGGTGTCGCCGAACCTAAGGATAACCCACACCTGAGGGAGATGGTTGTCTCTGTGCTAGTGGAGGGGCTGAGAGAGAAATTGAGGACCAGGGTCCAGACATCTTTCCCAAATTGGCGAGGAATGACAATAGATGCCCTACGGGAATCTGCTGTCGACCATGACAAAAACATACTAAGAAACAGAGAGACCGAAAAATTAATGGCGGTCAGCATCCAAGCTTTTGCAAATGTCCCAAATAAAACTGCATACCAACCAAACACCAGAGACACAGGGAGAAAACCCATGGTATGTTACAACTGCAACAGAGAGGGACACTTTGCAAATCAATGTAAGTCAGGAAACCCCAGGAGATACAAAACACATAGGCGAGACTGGGAATCTCACCAGGGTGAGACACGGAGATACCCAGCCCCTAGACAATGGGAGGAGACAGACAGGTCACGCAACATGCCTCCTCCCCATCTGATGGCTGACACCGTACTAAGGGCAACCCAGGTAAGACAATAGGAAACAGGTCATACCTGTATCCTACAACCAGTTAGATTGACACAACACCTCAGGGAGGAACCTCAGGTAAAGGTTGATATAGCTGGAGTAAGACAAACCTTTTTGGTTGATACAGGGGCGGCCAGATCTGTTCTCAACACTCCCCTTCACTTGGGTTTCACTGATCAATCAGTAGCAGTTACAATTGGGGTAACAGGAAAAGTGCAGCATTACCCATTGGTAAAACAAATAGAGATCATAATCGGGCCCTTGCATATCAAATACTCTGTCTTATTGACTGCAGCGGCTGCGATTGACCTTCTAATTACAGAACTACCTTGAAAAATAAGTTATGTCTGCTTCTGGGCTCCAGAGGATTTAGAGACAACAGGACCAGTATGCACGAACTAGATGCAAAATCGTTAGATATACCCCCATGACTAATGCTGCACTGTACTGTTATAGATTTTTTTTAACCCATCTAAGGTAGCTAAAAACTACAGCACAAATACCGAGTTCCCTTTGAACTAAAGATGGGCAGGACACAGGATTAATGGCAACGATAGCTTCAATAGAAACCCATTTAAAAACAGAGAGCATAGCGCCCCAAAGTACAGCTTCACCATTTGAAACCTGAGGTCGAGCTGGAAAAAATACCCAGTGAGATAACAAGGTTCCCAAAAGAGAACTTTTTAGCTAATACCCCTAGACACAGCCCATAGTCACTACCCCACTGGGTAAGAGAAAGGAGGGAGGGCTTACAGATTAGAACAGGAGTTGAAAAGGGTGAGAACCAAATAGTTGAGAGCCAATTCCCCCATAGTGCCAAATCCTGGTGTCATCAAAATAAAAGAGAAATTTCTGTTGCAATAAATGTACACATTGCTGTCATTAATTTTTCTACCCTTTTGATTTTTTTTCCTCTCTTTTTCCATTTTTTTCCCCTACCCTTCTGTTCCAGAAACTTTAGAGAGCCACAAAGCCCCTCCCCCGGGTCTTGCGGGATTGCACACTGTCCTTACAGCCCACAAATGGTTTGATACCGATACAATGGGTCAATGATCTATTGTTATGTCCTTTCTCATCCACAACACCAGCAGATGGCGATAGACAACTTCTGGTGTATCCTCCTGAGGCAGGACATAAGGTATCTCAGGACAGATTGCAGTTGTGCCTGAACGGGGGGGGGGGAGGGGGGAATCTGGGACACATTAGTAACCACAAACCCACAAATGATAGAAAAGTAGTTCTAAAAATCTGTCGCACACCCAGCAGAGAAATACCTATTATGAATATGCAGTACCCCATAAAACAGCACGAGTGGACAAGAGAGTAGTCACACTATTTTTCAGTAAATTTTGAACAAAGTCCCAGTAACCTTAAGCATTGCTCCTTACGTTACCCAGGGCAACCACAGCCACCATCTTGTGAAAAGCAGTCCAAGAAGTGCACAAAGCATTCCCCTTCAACAGAGAATGAAAAGGGTTGTAAAACGCATTTACATATGAATAGGTGCAATCACAAAACCCATGTCCTCACAGACAGATGTGGATAGTAAAGAATGAGAAACAGGCCTGATTACAGCCTTTGCCCTGGGTATGACTGGGTATGACTGACACAAGAGACCATGTGATTTGGAATACTAGACATCTGCTGAGTGTGCGACAGATATAGTGACTTAAGAAACCTGGTGATGCCAGCCTGACCAATGTCGTACTGCAGTGTACAATTAAACCCAGTTACTCGAGCACTTCCTACTTGTCTACACAGTGTAGTTGCCATAGCACTACCGGTAAACAAGACTTAGAATGTGGTGTTGGGGTGTGTTTTAACTGGTTATGCTCCTCATATAGTCTGGACACTCCTAAAATTCTGCCTAAACATGAGAAAAATATTCACCAGCCAAGTTCACTAAATGGGAACTTGCATTGATGAATTTTATAAATGTTACCAGTAACATGGGTAATATTGTAAACCCAGCAACACTCTTACCAGGTGTGCCCTTCAAGGCACAAAGGGTGGAGGTTGATGCTGAGGTTGCTGGAATGGTGGAAGTTAGTGGGAGCCGAGACGAATATGATTGCATGACATGTTTGAATCAGACCTTTGCAGCATGTCCCCAAAGGGCGGTAACAACCCATTGGAAGAGGTAATTCATTTTTTTCTCTCTCCTTTTTCACTGATGGCCACAGAGAACACCAAGATGGGAAAATTGTACAATGGCTATACCGTGATAGATGGAGAAGGTATAGTAGAGGCTGGACCCCTTGGACCATCTCACTCAGCAACAGTAGCCTAATTAGTGGCACTGACCAAGGTGTGAGCTGGCTGAGGAGAAAGCAGTCAATATTTATGCCGACTCTAAGTACGTTTGTTGGGGTAATGCAGAAGATTTGGGGCCCTATGGCGCCTCAGAGATGTTTGTTTCAGTAGCTGGCACTCCAGTGGCGCAAGCGTTCAAAAGATTCCTGACAGCCGCACAGCTGCCGGACAGAGTGGCTGTTATCAAGTGTAAAGCCCACACCTTCGATAAGGATACAGTGTCACTTGATAATGAACATGCTGGCAAGGCAGCTGGGTGAGCCATGCGCTCTGCTGATAATATTTGTGCTCCCCTGTATATGTCAATGTAGTCACATAGAAATACAAGATTTGTGTCCCCTGCAGGAGAAGCAGTCTGGAAGCCGAAGGGATGTGGACAGGAATAGAAAAATGGACAAGGAAAACCAGTGACTCTGAGAACATGCCAAACTGTCAGGGCAGAGATAGCCTATGGCCTGACTTGCCTTGGCAGGGAAGGTATGTGGAAATTAGTCCGAAATTATTGGTGTGCCCACAGACAGGTAAGACGACAGGGTCATGCCTTACTTGTCTGGGGAAAGATACTGGAATGGCTGTTCCCACAGAGCCATCTCCACATCCCTCCTCCAGCAGGATCCTCTGCAGGTAATACAAATTGACTTTGTACAGTCCACTCTAGAAGCATTTTAGGTATTTATTTATTTACTTAATTTTTTATATGTGTTGATGTTTGTGTGTATAGATATGGTAGCCCAGAAGCACCCCTGAGTACGCAAGTGTATATGAAAGGTTTTAAGTCATGTGTAAACCTCTAGGGACTGATGGTACACCCCACAATCTCTTTTTGTAGTAGTAGAATCACTCTCAGAACTCCACCTCATTTGTCCCCATCGAAACATTGCTTGGCGGGCAGCCACACGTTACGGTAATCCCACAAGAAGATCCTAGACCACACCACGCAAAAATAATGCAAATGATGTATCCACACCTGGAAAACTGCAGCAAAAGGACTTTGTTGACACCTGTTGTGAACTGTCATAACCATGAACCAGGAGATGTTGTTGTTTCCCATGCTTTGCCATATACAGGTTGCTTGATAGACCTTTGAAAAGAACCACCCCAAGTCTTGTTGACCAGCACTACCTCAATAATAAAGTCGCAGAGAGAGAGATTCGGGTACGTTCATCCTACTGCCAAAAGACCAGAAACCCAGAAGGTCCTTACATTCAAGAGCGAAAGAAAGAAATCGCTAGAGGCACCATTTCGGGAGGACTGGAGAGCAGCTAAGGTCAAGCAACCTGTACAAGCTACAAAAAGGACTGTGACACACCCCACTGGTAACAGGTTGGAAGGATCACTAACAAGTTTTTTTCCCTTTCTCAGTTTTCTCCATTATTTTTGTCTCCCCCCCCCCCCCCCCCACTATCCGTTCTTATCCCCAAAGTCAAGGATACTGCTTTCGAACTGCTGCCAAGTATTGGGCAGACGATACAGAGTTCTGAGAGTGTGTTACCCGTCCCCGTTTAGGTCAAGATAGAATCTCTAAGCTTGACACGTTACCCGGGACCGGATGTTTGATAGTAATAATACCAGCATACTTAAAAGTATACCAAAAAGAGAGACAACCAAGAATTCAAGGGTCTGTTGTCACAAACAATGCCTACCAAAGGATGCCATATCTGAAAAACAATTGTATATAGTGTAACCTCCCCTGTTTTTATTTTTATTCCCCAAAAAATTGTATATTATCCTTCGTCACCCTGAGTAGATTGTTCGATAAATGTGG
Source organism: Crinia signifera (assembly GCF_055691185.1). Lineage (NCBI taxonomy): Eukaryota > Metazoa > Chordata > Amphibia > Anura > Myobatrachidae > Crinia > Crinia signifera. Next base: position 209,660,350 of record NC_139221.1, on the reverse strand, counting down.
CCCCTCATTTATACGTAATCCTGGATTGGCCTAGCGCAGATGGTTTACTCCCCTTCTATGTAAAATTTAAGGATCCCAAAATTATTGTTAGGATTATGAATTTCTGTGTTTTAGGAAATATTTTTGTACTGTGACAGTTTTGTGTTTACTGTCAAAGGGTGGACTGTTAAAGTCAAGTTGCACACACGCCATTTTAGGATAGTATGGCCGCCATTTTGGTTTGCAGAGTTGCGCAAATAAAGTATAAATACCCGAGTCTGTGTGACAAAGTGGACCAGAAGCGCAGCCATACTATTACACATAAATTCATAATGCCACTAACACTAAATAAAATATAGTTAATTAAAGGATTAGTGCACTACACATAGTTTAATTAGAAATACACGATTGTTTCTGTACATGTTTGGTATCATTATGTTCAGTGTCCCGTACGCAGCATTCCGGTCGCAGCCAAATATTCGCAAGTCCCATGGTCTGATAATTACTGACAAAATACCTATTATACGTACTTTTATCATGTGTCCTGTGAGAGACAAAGGTATACAGTTGTAACTAGTTTGTGTTGCTGTTTACGACCACCGACGACGATGCCAGCAAACAAAAGGACACCAAAATACCCTTTCCCCCCCCTGCACTTCTCCAAGCCAGATGTAATACCTTTCCCAATCAATGAGGACTGGACATTCGAACCCTGACCAATGGGAATGGCCTTTGTCCTCCCCCTTCTGACCCTATAAGATAGCCATCCCTGAGCTGGCTCTTTCTTTTATTTTGGAACTGCTGAATATCCCCTCACCATTAACCCGGGCTATAGTTCAATCTGAATATAGCGAGCTCCGACCGGACTGCGCTGTGCATATTTGAGACGGTAAACGGTTGCATTCCCTGTACTTACTTTTTATTGTATCATTGGCTGATTGTATCCTGTGCCTGTTTTCTTTCCCAAGTAGAGCCTTATTGTATAATTATTGTTAGATAATTGTATCACGTGTTACCCTGTATTCTCTTCTTTCTGTAATCCCCTTTTGTCCGCTAGGGACTAAATACACTATTTACAGGAGAATCTATCTCCTCACTTGTTATACCGTGGTCTCGTCTAAATTATTCGCATCTAGCGATAAGGTGTATTACGGACATTGGGCCTTATTCTGGTTGGAGCGTCCGGGCCGTACGCGTACGTCCCGGGGTTTTTTACGATCTGCGCATGTGCAGATACGCTAATGCGCCGGCGCGAACACTCCACAACGCTTACGGCCGGTGTCTCAACGTGCGAAAAAACCTGTACGCGAGTGTACGGGTAATGGGGCGGCATAGGGGCGTGTTGATGGGAGCGGCCGAAATAATGAGGGAAAATGGGCGTAAATATGGGCGTACACGGGGGTGTGCACCAAAAATGAGCGGTGCTACTACCGCACGATCGACTAAGGCACCGTTCATTTCGGACACCAAACAGGCGGCCGCCAACCGCCAGCTCAAACCACCCCTACAGATACCGCATGCCAGCGTGCGCCTGAGTTGGCTAATTAACGCTGATTACTACTCAAACACATACACCTGAATGTAATAAGCAATGCTGCAGTCTATTAACTCCAAACCATGATTTCACTGCCTGCAAGCCACACATACAGCACGCAAACACATTGGAAGCTTATGTTTTTATACTTCGCCACATTTAAAGGTTTGTTTAATTTAAGGTAAGAATCTTTTTATACGCTAAGGTAGGTATTTGCTAAACAGACACATTCACTACGTGCTTTCATAGACTTTACGCAGTAGCACACTCAATCTACACAAGTCGACATGTGTCAACGTGTTCACTCTAATACTAACATAGGTTTTGTATTTAGGATACAATAACATAAACCACATCTAACACCTACAAAGGATGTTTCAGCAATGTTTGAAGCCCATGACCACTATTTATCTTTATTAAGGTAGACAATTGAGTTAATAGAAAACAATAAGTGAATAACAAATAGATTAATTAATCAATTGTCAGATTAGTAGTTGAGAGGCAAGATTTGCAGGTCCATATATGTGAAGGGTATGGCAGCGTGCACGGACGTACGCTCACTCTCACGAGCGGTGACATAAGCTGAGTTTTCCATTGAAAACAATAGGGACCCGTCCGTGTAAACTGGCGTACGCTCAGATCTCCGCAAGAAGTCGGTGGGGAGACGGAGGAAAGACGGCCGTACACAGCGCCGTACGCTCAGTTGTACGCCTGTTGTCGGAGTGCAAGGGCTGGGCCGTCCGCGTACGTTGCCGTACGCTCATTTGTACGCCACTCCCCTTCTACGGTATTTCTGCCCGTACGTAAGCGGCTGATTTGTGGGTGGTCTTAACCCTAACGGCCGCGTACGGCTAGCGTGCGGTAATGGCGAACGTACGCACGTTTGGCTGCTCCGACCAGAATAATGCCCATTGTCCTTTAAGTGCATTCGCAGATTAGAGACAAAGTACTGTGAAAGGATCTCCTATTACTGCATTGATTCAAGTGTGTACAATACACGGTAAAGGTACGCTACGCTGCGCTACTCTTTGTTCGCAAGTAGCTAGGAATAAAGGGTACGCAAGTTACGGATGAAATACGTAAACTGCACATTTCACTTATTGTTCTTTGGCTATATAAATATCAACATTGATAACATCGATGACTGGAGCGATGGTTAGACCATCGATGACTGGAGTGATGGTTAGAAGATCGTCAGGAATGATGGCTGGAACATCAAACGCAGAACAATGGTCAGAACATCAACAGGAACGATGGCTGGAACATCGAATGCAGAACGATGGTTAGAACATCGACAAGAACGATGGATGGAACGTCGAATGCAGAATGATGGTTGAACCACCAAGAGCTAGGCACGGAACTGCTGAGATAAATATCCTTTTTCCTACCTACTGTGGCATTTAGTAAAGAGCTGGACATTAGAAGACACAGAGGTGCACTATTCTATTAAGGGCAAACAAAAGGGATTTACCCCAAGTTTTTTTTCCTGGTCACTTCAATTACAGAGCATCCTCTCCAAAAAATAAAATAAAAAAAACATATAAAAAATATTCAGAATTGTGACCATGAAAATGGGTCAATTATCAGGGATTTTTTTCTCCTGCCAAAGTCAGTCACTTTGCACTAGGACAAGCTCGTACTCTTTTACTCGTACTATGCTAAAGTATATTAATGAACCACTCTAAGACATCCTGACATAATTTTAACTAGAGCGGAGCATTTTCATACGTTTCATTATTTTCATCTAAAAAGCGAACCTTTAGGTCTCTTGCCAGAACAGAAGATGTTGACTCAGATCAAAATGCTTTTGTACGTTTCTTATTCAGGTCAAGTCACAACTTTTCCACACTAACCGATTTTGAATATCTCAATTTCAACTTTTTCACTCCGCTCTACTGAGTATGTCAGCAGCCAAACACGGCTAAACACGAAGCACACACACATCAGTAAAAATTTTGTTGTGCAAGTTGTCCTGTGATTCTTGTTTTTATAGTAGCTTTATAAGTATGTCTTATTTTGAGTCTTTGTCATTTTTATTTGCAGTCTTCAGTCATTGGCTAGTATTAAAAGCTCCGGCGGGGGCAGCGTGCACTGTAACACTTTAGTCTGCACTCGCCCTGCTTCTCCAGTCCTATAGATTCACTGCCCCTGATGGTGAAAATAGCACAATACAGCGACACGGTGGTGGCAGGCAGGATGGCGGACACCTGGCGCTGCACAGGCAGGAGGGAGACAGGGTGGCCGCTATGCAGAGGGAGACGGAGGGCTGCAGCTCACATCCACCAGCCGGAGCAGAAGGGAGGGCTGGGTGATCCAGGCAGCAGATAGAGCTGAGCTGGTCCCACTCCATGTATATATAATGAGCAGGACCCAGCGCAGTGAATATTTAATGAGCCGGTCCCTGCCCCCCGCATATGTAATGAGAAAAATCTAAAACGAAAATCTAAATATATTTATGTGGTGCTTGTAAAGAAATAAAATTAGCAAGATCCTTCAAATAATAAATAAACTGACTTTTAGACCCCCAAGTACAAACTTCAGTTCACCTAAAAAGATGTCGAAAGCAGAATGAACACAGTATGAGTAGCTGAGGGCTAGTATGTGAATATTTCACATGTGAAACTCTACAACATGTGAAATACTCCTCAAATTTGAGGAGTATCTTTTTGTTGTTGTTTTTTTTAATGATATGTATTTGTTTACACATTGTATATGCACGTATTTACCAGTTTGAATTATTAGTAAATTTCAAAATAAAATTGGACTAATGTAAAATGCAAAGCGTATTCTTTTGATGGCGTGCGTGAGAGATAGGTGCTGGTTTATCAATCTGGTTTATCAATCTCGGTTGGTGGTTTATCAATCTCCATTTTATCACTTTTCAAGGCTTAAGAGGTATAGACACAGGCTACAGCTGGGCGATTTTGACTAAACACTGCAGACACTAGACACTGCGGGGGACATTTACCAAAATGGATTCGTAGAAAAAAGGTGTATTCGTAGGGAGAAATACACCTTTTTTTTTTACGAATTTGTATTTTCGGGATTTACAATCCCAAAAATACAACAATTCGTAGTCCTAAAGATGGAACATTCGTATTTGTATTTACAAATACGAATGTCTACACCATCGATAGGATACAACAGAAATCACCATTCAAAAGAATGGTGGTTCCTGATGTACTAAGCAGCCGTACTGATAATACGGCTGCTAAGTGGTGTGAAACACCCACGCAAATACGACAGAAAAATAGAACACCATTTTCCTGTCGTATTTGCTTTAAGCCTGCACGGATCAGTCAGATCCGTGCAGGCTTCAGTGTAAAAAAAATAGAAAAATTAAATAAATTTAAAAAAAAAAACGGCGTGGGGTCCCCCCCACAGCCATAACCAGCACCAGGCTGACAGAACCGGGTCCGGTAATTAAAAATCAGGGAACCCGACAAATAGGGGTTCCCCGATTTTTAACAACCAGCCCCAGGCTCCAGGTCCGGGGCTGGTTCCCAAAATACGGGGGACAAAATGACTAGGGGTCCCCCGTATTTTAAGAACCAGCCCCAGGCACAACCAGCCAGCAGGGTAATGTCACAGCCGGGGGACACTTATAATATAAGGTCCCGCGGCCAAAACATTAACCCTACCGACCAGTCAGCCTGGCCAGGGGCCCTGGGGGAGTGGGGACCCCCCCAATGAAGGGGTCCCCCCCCTCCAGGACTTACCTGACCAGGCTGAAGCCTGGTGCTGTCCCCGATGCCCCTGGGCGGTGGGCATCGGGCTGATTCAAGTGTAAAAAAAAAGATTAAACTATTGTTTTTTACTGTGGCACTACAAGTGCCAGCAAGCTGGGACTTGGAGAACCACAAGTCCCAGCCTGCTGGGCATTAAAGGGCCCGCTGGCACTTGTAGTTCCACAGTTAAAAAAATAGTACAATAAACACACTGACACACATGAAAAATAAAAGTTTAATACATACAAAGCCCACACATACTGATACTTACCTATCTTCTTTCCGTAGGTAGCCCTGGTCCTGTGTCGTCTTCTGGTCCTCCTGTGTCGTCTTCTGGTCCATGTCTACGTCGCTGTCCATGTCGGCGATGGCGTCCCCGTCCGGATCCGACGAAATCCATGGAGGAAGCTGTGGAAGGAAACCATACTCACCTGTCCCGGGGCGACGTAGTCCAGGTAAGGGTCTTGGCAAAAAACCAAACCGAACACCCGAAACCAGACCGGACAGAGGGAGCCGCACGGTGTTTGTTTACATCGTGCGGCTCCGCCTCCCGAATGCCGCTATTGGCCGCTAGGCTGCAAGGCGGCCAATAGCGGCATTCGGGAGGCGGAGCAGAAGACGACATGGACCAGAAGACGACACAGGAGGACCAGAAGACGACACAGGACCAGGGCTACCTACGGAAAGAAGATAGGTAAGTATCAGTATGTGTGGGCTTTGTATGTATTAAACTTTTATTTTTCATGTGTGTCAGTGTGTTTATTGTACTATTTTTTTAACTGTGGAACTACAAGTGCCAGCGGGCCCTTTAATGCCCAGCAGGCTGGGACTTGTGGTTCTCCAAGTCCCAGCTTGCTGGGGAGGCTTGCTGGCACTTGTAGTGCCACAGTAAAAAACAATAGTTTAATCTTTTTTTTTACACTTGAATCAGCCCGATGCCCACCGCCCAGGGGCATCGGGGACAGCACCAGGCTTCAGCCTGGTCAGGTAAGTCCTGGAGGGGGGGGGACCCCTTCATTGGGGGGGTCCCCACTCCCCCAGGGCCCCTGGCCAGGCTGACTGGTCGGTAGGGTTAATGTTTTGACCTTATATTATAAGTGTCCCCCGGCTGTGACATTACCCTGCTGGCTGGTTGTGCCTGGGGCTGGTTCTTAAAATACGGGGGACCCCTAGTCATTTTGTCCCCCGTATTTTTGGAACCAGCCCCGGACCTGGAGCCTGGGGCTGGTTGTTAAAAATCGGGGAACCCCTATTTGTCGGGTTCCCTGATTTTTAATTACCGGCCCCGGCTCCTTCAGCCTAGTGCTGGTTTCGGCTGTGGGGGGGACCCCACGCCGTTTTTTTTTTTTATTTATTTAATTTTTCTATTTTTTTACACCTTGCAGCCTGCACGGATCTGACTGATCCGTGCAGACTGCCTGTACGAATTTGTATTAGCGGCCGTATATATGTGCCGCTAATACGAATTGTTACACCATCGGAGGGTTACAAAGCAGTCGTATCTGACTGCTTTGTAATTTCCCCTCCGGAACACGACTTTGCATACGACTAAAACAGTCGTATGCAGCCGTAGGGGAAATACCAATACGAAAAACTAGGTTTTTCATATTGGTAAATTTCCCCCTGCAGGTCTAGTCAAAATGTTCTAGCCTGCAGTGTCTATTTGGTCCCTCTTTATTGTTCATGTGGGATCATTATTCTCCTAAAGAAAGGTACAAGAGCAAGTAACAGTCATGACGGTCGATCCTATTAGCTCCAAATAAAGCCGATCTCACGCCCTTCGCTGGGCCAAATTCAATTAAAATTGCTTGCAACCCTATGAAGGTGCGATCGCTTTTAGGCAAATTCTGTCTGCAACAAAGTGCAGCAAACCCGGTGAACAAACCCGGTGAATTGATGATTCGCACTCGCGAATCATCTGCGCCTAATGGGATCGACCCCATTGTCTTAGTAGAGTTCTGAGTTATGGAATTTATGTGTGTGTGTGTGTGTATATGTGTTTATCTATATAGAGAGAGTGAGAGAGCGAGAGAGAGGACAGCAGCACTCATAGCATTTCAAAAGATGTATAAATGATGTCTTTATAATATGCATACTTATCTGCTTCCGGCAGACTGTTTAATTACAAAGGGGTTGCGATTCCCTCAGAGCCAAGAAAAAAAGCCATTAATATTGAAGCTCTTGAGGAAAAGAGGGCTGGGTACTTCTAAAGTGTTCACCTCTTTTTTTAACGACTTAGATTAAACTATCTGTATATTGTAAAGCACTGTAGTGTATATTAGATCAAGCTACACTGTACACATTATCAAAGTAAAAATATGCTTTACGCAAATAGATAGATTCATTATACATGTACTGTATATTATAGTACTGTGAATTACAAGTCTGTAATTTTGTAAAAGTGTACTAATATAGGGGTACTTGTGTATTAGCAGGGCGTAGTGAAATCACATGCAATTTTTCTGTGCAATGCGATGCTATGTGATTTTTCATTGTATACACACCCATACCATGAGATGTGATGGTACTTCCTTTTAAATGCATCCATGCACACCCTCACCATCGACGTCACCCCAAAGCGTGGCGAGCGAACACGGTTAATCGTCCTCCTGTGTCCTGACCTTTTCATACCCTCACTATCCACGTCGGCGTGGAGTTGATTTTATAAAGAGTGGCGAGCGCTGCGAGCCACCGTGCCCGAAGCGTGGCGAGCACAGCGAGCCACCGTGCCCGAAGCGTGGCAAGTGCAGCGAGCCACCGTGCCCGAAGCGTGGCGAGCACAGCGAGCCACCGTGCCCGAAGCGTGGCGAGTGCAGCGAGCCCCATGAGGGGACACGCTTCGGGCTCAGAGGCTCGCTACGCTCGCCTCACTTTATAAAATCAACTCCACGCCGATGTGAATAGTGGGGGTATGTATGAAAAGGTCAGGAGGATGCATAACCACGGCCCCTTGCGGGTCTCGCTTCACTCGCCACGCTTCGGGGTGAAGTGGATAGTGGGGGTGTGCATAGGTGCTTTTAAAATGAAGTACCATCACATCTCATGGTATGGGTGCTTATACAATGAAAAATCGCATCGCCTCGCACAGAAAAATTGCATGCAATGTGATGCGATTTTCCTATGGTGCCATATGTATGTAAATTGGGCACCCTGCAAATACACAAGTATCAATATAGGTTATATCACATCCACCAGTTTGGGTTATACCTGTCTTTTATACGTACACTCGAGTTTACCTAATTTCATTGATACCATATTAAAGTCAATAAAGACACAAAACCATCTTCATGCACATAGGGGGTTATTCTGGTTGGCGCGGTGGTTTTTTTCTTCTGCGCATGCGTATCATTCGCTATCCGCATGTGCGGCGTCAGCAAACTGCTGATGTACGGACTGTCCCGAGCGAAAAATCCTCTCCGCAATCACACGGTGACAGTGGGCGTGATGTGGGCATTTTTAGGGGAGAAGCTAGAAAACTGGCCATAACTGGGCATACACTGGGGTGTGCACTCAAACTGCATGGAGGGACAACCGCCTCGCTCGGTGAGCGCAACGTGCATTTTGGGCCAAAATCAGTCGGACGCCAAAGAGTGCTCAATACCACTCTTAGAGTTTACGCCTGATTGCGGCCACCCTGATCTGCTAATTAACGCCAATTACAAGTAAATTGCATACACCTGACTGCAATATTAAGTAATGCTGCAGGCTATTAAGTGAAATGCCTCATTTCAGTACCTGCAAGCCACACACAGCCCAGAAATACGGGATGCGGTCATTTGGTCTACTGCATTATGGTCGACAGTCATTAGGTCGAATCCATTAGGTCGACATGCTAAAAGGTCGACATGACTCTAGGTCGACATGGGAAAAGGTCGACATGATTCTAGTTCGAAAGGTCATTAGTTCGACAGGTCATTAGTTCGACAAGGTCATTAGTTCGACATTGTCTATGTCGACATTCACAAGGTCGACATGGAGTTTTTCACTGTTTTTTGAGCCAACATGTGCCGACAGGCGGTATTTCATGCCCTACCATCCACTAGGGCGTGGTGGGAGAATAAAATAGTGTGCCGAGCGTAGCGAGGCACCGTGCCCGACGCATTGCGAGCGCAGCGAGCGATGCGAGGGGATGCAGTGCACTTTAAACTGTGTCCATGTTGACTGTTTTGACATTCAGGTAAAAAAACAGTGAAAAACCCCATGTCGACCTTGTGAATGTCGACATAGACAATGTCGAACTAATGACCTTGTCGAACTAATGACCTGTCGAACTAATGACCTTTCGACCTAGAATCATGTCGACCTTTTCCCATGTCGACCTAGAGTCATGTCGACCTTTTAGCATGTCGACCTAATGGATTCGACCTAATGACTTTCGACCATAATGCAATAGACCAAATGATCCCAACCCCAGAAATACATAGGAAGGTTCTCTTTCTACACTTCTCACCATTTAAAGGTTGGTTTATTTTTATGTAGTATTAATCCAAATACACGTTTCAATATGTCCAGGTAGTTATTTTTTAACCATCTACACCCTTAGTGAAAGTGTGTTTTACATCTTTACAAAGCAGGTTACACAATTCATAGGAGTGGACATGTGCCAACTTTTTCACTGCAACACAAACATACAAGTCTAATGTATTTTTTAAAAACATCTATCACGTCTAACACCAAAAATGTGCAATGTTTGTTAAATGTCGTATTCTCATGGACACTATTTTGCACACAATGTCACTAATATTTACCTTGGACATAAATTTCACGATCGGGGAGACATCCTGGGTCTCCGAGCGAAAAAGGCTGAGATCATACGTGTGCCAGGTGTCGGTGGAAGAGGGCTGAGATCCGCCCGTGCACAGTGGAGTACACTCCAATGTACGCCACTCCCCTTTGTCGGTGTCTGTGTGCGGCTGTTCTGAGGGCGGACTCACGCTCACCCGAAAGAATGCGGTATTTGCTTGTATGGACTGTACGTACGGCGGTCCACACGCACCAACCAGAATAAGGCCCATAGTAACTAGGACTCAGCAAGGTAATATCATATCTAATGCTGGGTACACACCAGATGGATTTGGCCTCAATCCCGCCAATTTCGATGCAATTTTGACCGGTTGTATGTAAATTGGGCATGTTTTGTCATGTTTTATTTATTTATTTACCGTTTCTTATATAGCTTTAGATCCAATTCCTATCTGATGCGTGTCTCTTCTGGTCATTTGGGAGATCCTACCTGCTTCAGTCAGGATTTGTAAAAGATCCCTTCAACATGGTACAGATAGTAATCGGATCATATGCAGATCATGGCCACATCATGTGCTCCAGCAGATCATGCGACCATCATATGATCATCTCACAATCATGATCGTTCTGGCGTGTGCCGTACATTAGGCTTCTATGTATTTGAAAAAGCTCCCGTATCAGACAAATGTCACTGTAGAATACATACACACATTTTTGGACTCTACATGTAAGCCTAATACATTTTGTATGTGTTTTTCCCAAGCTTTCTAAATGATTCCCCAGTCTCATAATTACTTTTAATTATTTATGATTGTTTTGCAGGCTCTAAACTATTGATGGGCATCTGTTAACACCACAGTGCATATTTCCAATGCATTGTTTTACTATGAAATCAATGATACCTGGTAGCTGTGAGTTTTGCAAGATGCAGACACTTTGACAGCACATGTTGATCTTGTACTAAAGTAGATCAAAAGCTTTGTGTGAGCAAGCCATTAATGCTTTCTACAGTATGTGGCTGATTATAAGTAGCATATCTCAGGGGCCACAGCATTGTACTCGCAGAGGGTATGGGTCATAAGGCAACACTATAAAGGGCGATATACATTAGATTAACCACTATACATCAACAGGGCTATTATATTCTCCCACCATGCGCTAGTGGATTGTAGGGTATGAAATATTGCCTGTTGGCAGAAGTTGGCTAAAACACATGAAAAACTCATGTCGACCGTTTGACTGTTGACCTTTCCATTGTCGACCAAATGCTTGTGTTGACCTGCCGACCTTGGCCATATCAATTTATTTCATGTGTCAACCTAAGCCCTGTCGACCTAATGTACTGTATGTCAACCTTCATTGTGTCGATATAGCGACCATGCTGTAATCCATTCCTGCCAATTGTTCTAGTTGCCACAAACGCAGCAGTCGTCATTAGTATTGGCACTTGCTCTGACCCATGCTAAGTATAAGGAAACAATATGATAAGGCATCCGTTACTGAAATGCATGACTCTTAGGGCCTTATTCTGGTTGTTGCGGTCCGTTCCGAATTCTTTAGGAAATGACCGAACGCCACACCGTGCGGACATTCTAAGAATACACGCCCACAGATCATCCGCATCCCTTCGGACGGACTCACTAAGAAGAGGGTGAGTCTTCGGACTACATCCAAACGTGCGTGTGCGTTGGGAACACAAAGATTGTGCATGGTCTTACAGCGTCTGAACGGACGGGAAGCTGGCCGTACGCACCGATTTGGTGTATTTCCGCAAACCTCACTACTCTATTCGGAACTCATGCATCTGCAACATGACACACTTATGCAATTAGGCAACCTGATAATAAATGGATTATTTTTAAATGTAATCAATTAATTCCTAATTGATATTTAAACACATTACTAGCACTTTAGATTAACCCTTACATCATGTAAAGTGGTATTACTTCATTGTTGCCCCTTTACCTGTCTTAGTGGTTCCAATTGAACCTGTGAAAAGAGTGTAATTAATCACTAATGAGTAGAGGAGTGGATTGTATTGTGGACAGCTGAGAGTGCTTCAGGTGTGGGCGTACTAATTGGGCGAACCGAATGCCTGCGCATGAACAAGTGCTCTCCGCAAACTGAAACTTGCTTATGGACACCGCATATTTCATGCGTGTTGGTTCACTTGCAGTCGGTGTCCTGTCCGAATGCATGCCTATCACAATTCGTGCACTCCCACGTGTACGCTCAGATTTACACCCAGTTTTGCCCACTTTGAAACCGCGCCCTTGTGTATGCCCACATAACGCCCATATTACGCCCATATTTCCGAGCCAATTCGGTGCAAATTTCTGGACGGTATTGGCGAGAATGAGTGCGGAGACACTACGTTGCACATGCGCATTGCGTTGCACATGCACATTTTGTTGCCTACGCATGCGCAGATGGCTAAAATGCGTCCTCCGAAAGAATTCGGAACGGACCGCACCAAGCAGAATAAGGCCCTTATTTCCATGATATGTTCCCAAGGCACTCCCATCAGAAATAGCCAGTCAGTGGGGTAAATTTACTGAGCACCCCTGTCTCAGCTGAGTTGCGAATTTCAATGGGATTGTTTTGAAAGTAAATGTCTGGTAATTTAATAAGCTCCTGTGTTCTTTGGATTTGTGATTTCCATAGGTGAATACAGTGATCCATGTTTTGCTTTGTCCTTTGTGTTAAATAAATTAAATAAAAAAACATAAAAAAAAAGTTTGGTCCTAAGCATTAGCTCTTTGAGCCAGAGCTGATTCTAAAAAATACTGGGTGAAACAGAACCCTCCCTCTCCCCCCCCCCCCTGTATTTTTGCAACCAGCACTGGGCTCAACAGGTGATTAAAGTAATTTCACAGCTGGAGAACACATTTACTGGTCCCTGCAGCTGTGGAATTACCCTCCTACTAGTCAGCCCTGGCCAGCGTTCCTGGGGGAGTATAGGACCCCCTAATAAAGGAACCCCACTCCTCCAGGGCTCCCAAGGGCCATAGGTGAAGCCTGAGGGTACATTCATCCCACTGCAAGAAGGCCAGAAACCCGGAAGTTCCTTGAGAAGGAAAGAGAGGAAATATTGCTAGAGGCATTGTTCCAGGAGGACTGAAAAGCAGCCAAGGTCAAGCAACCTGTACAAGCTACAGAAAGGACAGTGTGACAAAGACCCCTGGTAAAAGGATGGAAGGACTACAATCAACAGGTTCTTGGTTCTATTTTTGTTGTCTTGTTTTCCTTTTCTACCCAAGGACATTTTGTGGCTGCCAAATCCTACAAAGAATGGAGCGTATTCTGTGAGTGTGTTAACTGACCCAGATCAGATTGTGATAGAATCCCTAAGTTAGCCTGATATGTTATCCAGAACCGGAGTTGGTAAGAGGTATGAGGAATACGTAGTTCAAGGACAATGTGATGAGTTATCGTCTGGTGAAGGCTGTGTTTGTAGATATTGTCAACCAAAGATGGAGGAGGAATGCATCCAGAGATGTCAGTCAATGGGTAAGACTACAACGAGCCGACATCCCTTGAGTAATTATCACTCATTAGTGGGTAAGGTCTTAAACCAAACTGAATGCTGGATGTGTTCACAAGTACTGCACAAACAGAGTAATGTAGGTCTAGTCCCATATCCGCTAAAGTTGTCAGAGGTGAGTGCTTTAGATAAGGGGAGGCCATTGGATAAGAAATACCTGTATACCAGGTCCCCTAGCCTTAGGTTACACCCATACCAGGTGGATAGATCCCTGGTGTGTTTGAACTTCTCCAGCTCCAGACAGATTGGAACCTGGGAAGTAACATGTTATCAGACGATAACTTATTCACAGCGTCCAGATGGAGAGCCCATTGATAAAGAAATTTTAATTTATATGGTCAAAAGATAAAGGTGATGGCTGGCAGAGTATCAGCAGGTGACTACTGTACAAAGTCCCTGCAGCCAGAAACTTGTTCGGAACAGATCAGGGAGGAGGGGAAAGGAATGTTTTTGTGGATATTATGTGATAAGATCATGAAGAATTCTGTCCCTTATTTTCTCCCTGATGACGTTTATTATATTTGTGGTAGATGGGCATACAAATGGCTCTCCATGAACTATAATGTAGAAGCGGGTTTGCTCCTTGACGGTGCTGGGGGTATATCTGCACTCTATAGGTAATTTAAGTATACATGATCCATAGATCAGATCCCCACATTAAAATAAATCGGTTTGTGGGGTTGCAGTTCCCAAACAGTAAAGGTTTAAGTAATGAGCAAGAGAGAAAAAGGACTGTTATTTAGGGAGCGCACTTAAACAGAAATCATTTCATAAAATTTAACTTTTAATAGATCACATTTCTAAAAAATCCCATTATGCGATATGATGGGAGGCCGCAGTGAATTTGAAGAGGTTAAGATCTTAGACTGAAAAATGTCAATTTTATTGAGTAGGTCTTCAATGTATAGGAAAGAGGTAATTTATTGTCCAGAAAATGTTTTTATTGTATAAATATCTCTGACAATAAAACTCTTTTATTTTGCACTGTAATGTGTTTGCTGTGTATTACTGATACTCTTATTTCGGTACCCTCTGCTGATCCGCTAGGGGGTCATTGGCACTTTTATATACAAGGCCCAGGGGTAAATATATGATTATCCCCTATATTGTATTCGAGTGCCACCAGATGAATTCCAGTCACCTGGATTGAGGACCAGGTGGTCTTAGTAATTCTGGTACCGTTACCTCTATTATTTCACCTGGTAGGTATTTTTATAAATAAATAAAGATAGCTCCGGCTGTATACTGGTTTGAATACTTTATCAGCAAGGATGCTCTCTATTGTTTACAAAGGCACTGAATTGCTTCCTGATTAGTATATTATATATAGGAGCAATTGAGTGTATTGAAAGATTACTAAAATGCTATGTTCGGGTATTTACAATTAAATACAGTCACCCAAATTGGGGATCGGGTGGTCTTACTGCTTCTGGCAATATTGCCGCCATCTATTAATTGTTTATATGAACAGACCTAGGGAAACCCAGCACAATAACAGTTTAAATACTTTGCAGGCAAGGGTGCCCTCTGCTGTTCATACAAAGAACATAGAATAAAGATCTTTTACAATCAGTATAACACATATACAGTAGGGAGATTTTATATATCTGAAGACATTTGAAGATTATTACTGCTAATTGACATTTCAGAATAAATCTAGCCAACACATGTTTCACTTCATTTAAGCAGCTTTCTCATGGCCTTGAATGTAAAAGATCTTTATGCTATGTTCTTTGTATGAACAGCAGAGGGCACCCTTGCCTGCAAAGTATTTAAACTAGTATTGTGCTGGGTTTCCCTAGGTCTGTTCATATAAACAATTAATAGGTGGCAGCAATAGAGGCAATATTGCCAGAACCAGTAAGACCACCCGATCCCCAATTTGGGTGGCTGTATTTAATTGTTAATACCCGAACATAGCATTTTAGTACTCTTTCAATACACTCAATTGCTCCTATATATAATATACTAATCAGGAAGCAATCCTTGCTGATAAAGTATTCAAACCAGTATACAGCCGGAGCTATCTTTATTTGTTTATAAAAATACCTACCAGGTGATAATAATAGAGGTAACGGTACCAGAATTACTAAGACCACCTGGTCCTCAATCCAGGTGACTGGAATTCAGGTGGTGGCACTCGAATACAATATAGGGGATAATCTTATATTTACCCCTGGGCCTTGTATATAAAAGTGCCCATGACCCCCTAGCCAATCAGCAGAGGGTACCAAAATAAGAGTATCAGTAATACACAGCAAACACATTAGGGTGCAAAATAAAAGAGTTTTATTGTCAGAGATATTTATACAATAAAAACATTTTCTAGACAATAAATTACCTCTTTCCTATACATTGAAGACCTGCTCAATAAAATTGACATTTTTCAGTCTAAGATCTTTTTAGGATCACTTTTTCCTTAATACTTTTTTGTCACTAAAAACACCATCTGTGTGTATATATGTTTGCATGTGTGATTTTAACCTCTTTAAATTCACTGCGGCCTCCCATCATATCGCATAATGGGATTTTTTAGAAATGTGATCTATTAAAAGTTAAATTTTATGAAATTATTTCTGTTTAAGTGCGCTCCCTAAATAGCAGTCCTTTTTTCTCTCTTGCTCATCTGCATGAACGATGTCTGAGTGTGTTATTTGGGCAGAGTGTTGACCGAAGAGATTACCCTTACCCATGACGAGATGTAAATATTCACCAAGGTATGGTAACACATAATCTCCCCTGGACATTTTTAGTATCTATGTGTTCAGTCACTCAACCGCAGCTCTCCGGTGTTTGTTTGAATCAGGAGAGGAGAAACCTAACCTTTTGGCCAATGAAGAACTTTACTGTACCCTATTGTCTGGACCCTATATAATGTTGTGCATGGACTCAGGACATTCTATTCTATCTTCTATTTGGACTGTGCTCAGGACTGAATACAGATACTCAGACCGAGTGGCGTGGTAACTGTGCTTTTGTATTGTTGTAGTTGTACTGTGGCTAATTGTGCTTGCATCTATTTTTCCCCTTTTTTCATTAGGTATTGTTAAGTATTGTGTATAGATTTGTATATGGTGTTGTTGTTTCACATTCTGTTACCCCTTTGTCCATTAGTTACTCAATACATACGGTGAAGGACTTTGTACCCTTTCTCCGAACAAAAGCCAAGTCTTGTGTAATTATTCGCAATAAGCTGAAGGGTTTAAAGGAATAATACCTGGTGCATTTAAGTGTGTTTAAGTACTTAGTACTGCGAAAGGATACCGCCATAAGGGTATCGGTTAAGCGTGAGAGATACGCTGATAAGGTTCACTACATGGCGCTATGCATTGGTTCGCCCGTATTAAGGTATAAAGGTCATAAGTATACGGACACAGTACGTAAACTGCGCAACTCACTTATTGTCCATCGGTTTGGGATTTATTAGGATCTAACACTATGATCATATTTCCAAGACTTCTGACAACTGAGCCCCAGTAATTCATTCAGTATACAGGGAAATCCCGAACCAGACACATGGTGAAATGGACCTTGACATGTCTGGGTAGCTGAATATTGCATAAATTACAGAGTATGCTGCAATATAAACAGGACTAATTTTCCATGATAATTTCCCTCTAAATTCCTCTGACAGCTTAAATTCACTGTATGGTAATTGCTACTAATTTTAAATGTCCTTTCTTTAATGAACGAAAACATTTTATAATTATTATCATGGCTGAATGAGTGATGCCCCATGGGATCTCTTTAATTAAATCTCTAAGGCTGTGAATCAGAGAGAATCCAAGTTTGAAAAATAGCACATTAATATCATGTATGGAAGGATACAGATTCTTGTAAAAAATCCTATGTTTTGTTATATTGTAATATTGTTGCTATAACACTAGTTTATTCCATTTGTTTTCTCAAATATTGTAAAATTAAGTATTGGCCAATACAACTAGAGGCAGATTCAATTGTGGGTGGGCAATTTAAATCACCCAAAATCACTTAGGTCTTTGTTCTTGCCTCTCCAGAGGATTTTTTTCCTAAAACTGTTAATTTTAGGAAGAATCAACAGGACTTGCTGTGCCAACCTCAGCCTCATAACACCGCTCCTCAAACCATGGACTAATTAAGCAATTGCAAGTTTTCAATTAGCTTAAATTGTCATAGTAATTACTCACCTTCCAAAGCTGTGACTTCTCCTCTAGCTTCAAAAGACATTCAGCTGCCGCAGCAGTGAGTGCATGCAGGGCTGGATTAAAGGAGGGGCAGCCAACCTGGGGCCACCACACATTAGGGCCCCCATATACTGCAGTTTCAATCTCCTCTGTCGGCTCAGCAGAGGATCTCCTTAATATATAGTAATTGTTAGATATTCAGGTGATGGTGGCTCAGGATCAGTGTTGACAAGCTCTCAGTTTACTACATCGTATAGACACTAAACCTGAGCTGGCCAAATGTCTGCTGCTCCATTTCGCTGACTCTGCTACTGTCCAGGCCAAAGTGTGTGTGCGTGTGTGTGTGTGTGTGTGTGTGTGTGTCTGTGGGTTTGTGTATGTGTGTGTGTGGGGGGGGTATTGACATCAATTTTAAAACGTTGTAACACCTGGGCTCCACCATATGGGATCAGGCACTGAGAGTATGTGAGGTGTTAGAGTGTTTTCAAGTGTATATGGGTGTGTGTAAGTATGTGTGTGCATAAGTTATTATTCTGTATCTGTTTGTTGATAAGACAGTTATAGCATCCTTGTGTGTGCTGTCTGATACACACCTTTGGTGGATAATTACACTTGGTACACATAACTATAATAATCTATCGTCATTTGCTCTGTGCTATGTGTAAATTGTATATATTCTCTAAGGGGATTAAGATGGTCAATCACTGTAGAAAATTGTAGATTTGTTCCAGACTAAGGGGCAGATTTATTAACATTATTTTTACTAAAATAATGTGAAACAGATGTTTTTACACTGGTTTCACATTATTTTAGTATCACCTAAATTTAGTAAAGGGCTTTTGGAGCAGTGTTTATAAAAAACCCTTATATTCGCATATTTAAATAACCAGGTCACATTTAACATATTTATAATAGGAAATGCCATCTGGATGAATTAACTAAAAATGTTATGTGTGTCCGATGGAGACACAACCTGATTACAATGTAAGAAACAAAAGTATACTACCTTCCCACGGTCCGCTTTTCAGTGCTCCCCCCAGCTAGGGCTGCCATTCATTGGAGCCCCAATGACAGGCAGCCCTACATGATTTTATTGATTCATTTCTTCTTATTATTATTTTTTTGGGGATGTGGGGGTCAGGTCCACAATACACCCATATACACATTGCACATACATGCATACAACCACACACATATACAGTGCACACATATACATAGCACACAATGCACACATACACCGTGCACATATATCGCATACACATACATACATACATACATACATACATATATACATGGCCTACCATGTACATATATATATATATTATAGACGCACATTTAGCCAATTTTCTCTTAAAAAAATTAAATAAATGCAGCTGGCATCATCTATTAAAGATTCCCCCTCACATGCACACCTGCGACTCTGGTTCAGTGAGTCACCTGGCAGCATCTACAGTCAACCAGCCAATCAGAGAGCTGCCGTGTTACTGACACAGCTGCTCTGCAACCCATACTCTCCAGAAAAGAAAAACAATCGGTCATTGCATAATGAATTGGTGGTCGTCGGGCAGAGGATGCTACCAGGTACATAGAGGGGTCAGAGCATTTGTGTGTGTATGCTCTGACCCCCCCCCCCCTCCCCACGACTCCTCCCTCCTCAAGTGCACCTACCATTTTCCCTCCCCATATATACCTCTGCACCAAGCATTCCTCTGACCTCCCTCCCCATTAATGCCTCTGACCCCTGCCTCTCTATATGCATCTTTCCTTTCACCCCATATGTACTTTGCCTCTTGCCTCACCAAGCACACCTCTGACCTCCCCATAAGTACTTCTCCCTCCTAACTGCCCATGTGCATCTATCATCTCCCCACCTGATATTTAGCTCTGCCTTCTGCCTCACCAAGCGTGCCTCTGCCCTTCACCCAATTGGTGCTTTTGCCTCCTTTCTCCCTATGTGCACCTATAATCTCCCCTTCCCAAGTGTACCTCTGCCCTCAATCCCATTGAATGTCCCTGACCACCTCCTTATCCATTTTTGCCTCTGACCCCCCATCCCATAAGTGCCTCTGTCTCCTAACTCCCCATATGTGCCTACCATCTCTTCTTCCCATACCGTATGTGCCCCTGACCTCTCCCAAGCGTGCCTATGACCTATCCTCCCTATGTGTACCTCTGGCCCCTTTTTCCCCATGTGTTCCTATGTACCTTTACTCCAAATGCTTCACCAACCACCTTTCCCCATGTGTTCCTCTGATCCCTTCCCCCTATGACAAAAGGGATAGGAGCATTGATCATTTCAGTGAAGCAAGTAATAGGAAAATGTCCTAGCATGGGAATGATGAAAGGTGCATGCATGGACAGTCGGTGTGGGATTATATACAATGTGGGAGTATATACAATGTGGGAGTATATACAATGTGAGAGTATATACAAGGCTCACCGATAGTCAATACGTCTGTTCTGTCCTCAACATGTCTCTTTTTTTTTAGGAGAGCTTTCATTCAATTGAAATACTTTAGTTATGGTCAAAGTGCTGGAAATAAGAACTATGGGTATATCAGTGCAGTCCAAGCTTTGGTCCTTATTCTGGTTGACTCGCAAGGCTGCGAATTGTGAGTCCCCCCTATGCCGCCCGCAGCCTGCCACCCAAATCCCCGCGGGAGTGCGGGGGAGAAATCATTTGATGGTTGGTGACCTCTATGGTGTCTCAGACTTGCGAGAGCCCTGTGCAGGAAGCAGGCGGTCAGCTGACATCAGCTGCCTGGACCCACTTCGTCTGGGAATTACCATTGAAATGTTCCTATAGGCAAATTCCTCGGCCTGCTGCGCCACACCCCACCAAGCCAAGACTTCTGTGTCTGGGTGCACATGCGCATAAAAACCTATGCGCATGCGCAGTCACGAACAATCGGTCCCCCGTGCGAACGCACGGGGGACAGATTGAATTAGAACAATACCCTTGTTCTCTATAATTTATTACAATCCATAATTTGCAAATATAACTGTAACAATTGTGAATATTCTATACAATAAAATAGGTAAGATAGTATTTTAAAAGTGTTTTTAAGAAAAGATACATCACTATACATAACACAAATATAGCTATGTGTTGTTAAAACAGAAATTAACACATCAATAATGCTATGCTTTTATTACACTCTGTTTTCTTAAATACTGTTATTATTGCTGCAGTTGAAATTAGCTTGTTGCAAGGTACTAGCCATGGCGTATGAGGCTTACCCTTTGCCTACCCTTTGTGCTAAGCAGAAGGTGTTTGACAGAAGTACTTTAGCAACCATTTTGTCAACTATGACTTGCATAAAAACATTACAAAACGCTGCCATGGGAACAAGCCTCCTGCGAAACGTACGTCACACAAGAGCCGATCACGTGGGCGCTCACGTGACCGGCGAATCGTCTCCGCTCTGTTGGGAGTCCTGTTGGATGCAGCTGGAGACACGCGCTGTTCAGCGCTGTACTGGTAACCGGACCTCTCTCCTGAGTCCGCGGCTAGCCGCACTGAGGCTGCCACTGGCTCTTAGTGAGATACATGGTCCTCCTCAATCCCCCTAAAGTTGTTGCAATTACGCTACCCTGCGCACTGGTAATGTGTCTGTACCTGTCAAAACGGCTGGCATTTGCGAGTGCATGCTGACAGGTGTTTAATCCATCTCTGACCCATGTGTATGCACTACTTTAGAACTAAAAAGTAACAGGCTACCTAATCACTGTGATAGGCAGTTCTCTCATGCTGAGTGTTCAGCTGTCTATTCATGGGTTTTTTCATGTGTATTTGCGAATGCTGTTTGGGTGAATGCTCCTCCCTTTGGCAACTATACGCAGAAGTGGCAATTGATGAATTATCACCTCATTTAGAGAATATACATATATATTTCTCTGCTGGCCACCAATGAGGAAAGTTGCATGTCACAATTTGCAGCCTGTTACCAATTACATAAGTGTTATGGTTAGAGTATGGTATTGATAATATCCTTTAATGTAACCTTTAGACTACCAGCCCAATTAAGGAATTTGTGGTTTGCAGTTTGTTGCCAATCAAGAGCTGCATATTCAGAGTGTGATACAATTCTGTCATTTCAAATATATACATGCAACTACACAAAGGATAACATGGGCATCATACGCAGTTTCTTCATTTGGGGAAGATAAGATGAGGCAGAGATTACACATTGTATAAATGTAAATAGAGATTGGTGTAAATACTTTATTTGTCTGTTTTTGCATTTTCTTTGACCAATGATTAAACCCTTATCACTTATCTAAGTGACACCTGCAAACATCAATGGTGTATTATTGATGGGTTATATGATGGTCATTCTTGATAAGAAATTTGACAGACAGGTGGGGTATTAAGATACCGGTACCAAATTTGTAGAATATAATTGCAGGAAAATACACAATAAAAAGCACACAGCAATGTGTTAATATATGAGATTTATTATTCTCTCACAATTGTATATAGTATTTTACATATAATTTATACACAAGCAGATAAAACTAAAAATAAAAAATACAAAAATCCTAATTCCTTCTGAATAGTCTAAATAGGGGACTTAGAGTGCACCCCACCCGAGTTTCTTTCTCTCCCCCGTGTTTTTTGACAAACTTGTTATAACACGGGGGTGCACTAATGTGGTCAAGGCCACTAGGCGATGCTAAGTACATTAAATAATTGTCCAATTATGATCAGTTATGTCCCTTAAATATCAATTTATAAATAAACTGTACCCTGGTTAATTAGTGCAGTTCCCCACTCCTACTTTTTGTAAAATGGCTGAAGATTCAGAACAGTGCTGGAAAAGTGGTTTCTTATAGAATTTTTTTTTATTTTATAAGTTTAAGAATGCAATGTTGACAGCACAGAGAGGGAGGACAGCCAGTTAGTCTCTACAATATGAAATACCACCTGATAAGAAGGCCATGCATGCGTAGACCCCAAGGCCACTGAATCTTTCCCTAGTAACAAGGAAGGTGGGTGATGGGTGAATTATGACAGTATGATTGAAAGCAGGTTGCCAATAAGACTAAATGCTTATGATTAATTCATTCATTAGTGTGAGTAAGGTTTAAATATCAGAGCTTGAGAAGAAAAGGGCAGGCAGGTGAGGAAGAACAGGCAAGCACGGGGGCTGGAGGTAACTATGAATGAGGTTTAATGGCTGATCACTGTCCTTGATAGGTTTACATTTTTATTTGATCTAGAATGATTGTTTAAGTATAAGCTAATCAATTTTATGTTTCTTTTGTTAGTCTGCATTTGCAAATTCCTGTTACCAAGCTATATTTCAAGTAAAGCATTGTCATACATTATTTACAAGTTTGTGTTGGCGTGCAATTATTTCAGCGTTTGCCATTATATTTAAGGGTTATAAAATAATTATATATACTTATGTATTATCAGTGTTTATACATAAAATATGTATATAATACTCATGAAAACAAGAGAATAAAAAAGAATATTTAAAAGATAACAGATAATGATTAATAAATACAGGGTTATTCACCGAGTCTTAGACTGGTCCCGCCCTGGCCCTTATAAGCAAAAATGGGTAGAATTAGAAGCTTCCTCAACGAATCAGCTTGCACTCAATACCCTGGGCTCCAAAAACTAGACTCGTAGATCACCCTACTGTAGGGCCCACTCTAGCTCTATGGAAAACTCTCCGCCATAGACCAGGGATATCCTCGGGGCTCACATCATTTAGGCCTGTCTTCAACAACCCACTATTTACACCGGGACCTAAGGAGGAGATAGCCTTGAGATGGAAAAAAGCCGGCATAACTAGGGTGAGTCACTTAATTGCAGGTGGTATAGTAAAGCCTTTCCCAGAAATTCAAAACAAATGTGAATACAGTATATACAAAAATGATTATTGGTTTTACCTCCAACTGAGACATTTTATTTTCTCCCAGAGAAAATGGATTGATCTACATAAGGATCTTACTCCTTTTGAGTCCATGTGCAGTCAGATAGTACCGCCCTCCCACGTTTTGTCTGGCATCTACAAAATCCTTATACATGGTTGCTTTCCTGAGAAACCCCCCTTTTGTGATGCATGGGACAAAGATCTCGAACATAGAGGTATTAAAATTAATTGGGAAAAACACTGTGAAACAATGGCTCATTGTTCTACCTGTCTAGAAGTGGTAGAGACACAATATAAACTGTAACATGGGGAAAACACAATATAAACTATTGACACGCTGGTATAGATGCCCGTCTCTATGACACAAATTTTACCCTTCGGTCTCACCCTTATGTTGAAGATGTGGCAAAGATAAAGGCACACTAATCCACACCTGGTGTGACTGCCCATTAATCGCCCCATTTTGGAATAAGGTTATGGAACTATCAGCAAAAATCTTGGGAACCCCAGTCCCACAAGGCCCACATTTCTGGCTGCTCTCTTCCTCCAATATCCCTCTGGCAAGATACAAAAAAATCCCTTCTGAAACACCTAAATAATGCTGCGAGAGCTGTCATCCCAGTGCACTGGTGCTCCATAGATCCGCCAACAGTTTGGGAGTGGTTTCAGAGTATAGACTTTGATATGTGTATGGAAGACATTTTCTTTGCGGCGCTGGGGAAGCACTCAGACTATACATCCACCTGGTTTAATTGGATGGAATTTAAGACCACCAACACCTACTCAGCCTTTGCACCCTCTTAGCTTACCTTAACCTAAGAATACAACACCTTTTCTTGACACACTTGCACAGTGACTTCTATTTAGTGCCTGACGGTCATTTCATTCCAATGTACACCTTCCCCCCCCCCACACTTTTACCCTTGTCTCCCCGTTTTAGTTATTCTTTGTCAGACACCTCATTTACTGTATATTTCTTTTGTTGTTTAAACTATAGTAAAGAGGTAATTATTCTGTACGTGTTTATTTCCATATACGTTATACCACCTTGTTTCTAGTTAAGATGATGACTTAATATAAGCATGTGTGCTTTCTTTTGTTATGGTACTGTACAATGGAAACTTGTTCTGACATCATCGTGATATACGTGGACTATGTTATGGTTACAAAACTATAAATAAAGAATTTATTTTAAAAAAATACAGGGTTATTTGGTAATTGTTATTCAATCCATTGGGAGTTAAAGTATTTAGTTCATGAATCCAATACATCTCCACCCCAGAGAGTTTATTTTCCTGATCTCCAACCCTAGATCCTAATTTCACATTTACTATGGCTTTAAAGGTTAGATAGTCTTCATTCGAAGAATTAAAATTCCAAAAATGTCTGAATTTTTTTTTTTTAAACAGTTTTAAAAAATCAGTGTCCCACCATGCCCTGCCACACACCTCACCCACAAAATGTATACAGTACATGTGACATTTAGCATTTAATCCCAATCTCTTAAATATTACATTACAAATGACTTGGCAGATCATTCCCTGCTATATGTAACATATACCAGGAGTTTTTCAAGCTATCATATATTTGCTTTCTCAATGGAGTTGATAGAGTGGCTATGTACGTTTTCCACATAAGAAAGAATTTCTCGGTTTTGATGACCTTGTGCAGGATAACCTCCACCATTACATTCTTATCAAATAGTGAAATATAGCTTTGAAAAGTGAAAGTGGGGGTGGTAGAGGCTTCAGCCAAGCCTGTAGGATAGATTTACAAGCCGCCACACTAATAGCCACCAAGAGACATCTACCACCACGTGTAATGCAAGTCTTAGGGGGAAATATACCAAATAAAACCCATTCTAGTGTTATCGGGATATCATTGACCAAGTTAGCTGTGGAATAATAAATAACCTGAAGCCAAAATCCACTGATTAGTGGACAATGATATAAATCTCCAAATTTTGTACCGCACTTGTAACAATTTAAGTTATATGAGTCCCCTATTGAAAATCTCCTGTGGGAGGATAAATAAGCCCTATACAATATGTTTAAGAACATGTTAGAAGAGTAGGGTAATAGTGCACAGGCATTAGCATGGGAACAAAGTAAGTCATTTGGTTATATGTTGGGAAGTTGTGAGAGCCAAGTGGTAAAATGTATAGGAATTATTATACCCTTTGTATACAAGTATAGATTGTTGAGATAACTCTACCTTTCAAGGATAGATTTGGTATCAAAGTGTCTACTGGATTATCCCAATCTGAGTTTGAAAAACTCTGATAACAGAACTAAGATAATGTTGCGCCTGCAGAAATGCAAGAGGGAGATCTGCTAATTGCCTTGACATCCTGGAATGTGAGAGGCCTCGTTGCAGACCCACAAGTCAGCCTACCTACAACACCCACTTCATATGTTTGCCAAAAGTGAAATCCTGTATATATGAGGCTTGTCCATTTCAAAATTCAGGATTGGCAATAAAATAAATTTAAAGAGATTTATGTGCGTTCAGTCCAAATTTGTGCTTCAATAAGTAACGGATTGTCCTGCAATGTTGGTGAAATTTCCTGATCATGCATATGAAGAAAACTAGTCTACTTTGTTTTAAATACTTTCTATATGTTCCTGGATTCAAAATTATTTTGCTTTCCTGATATATTTTAATTTGTAGGGGCACTCTATTATAACCCCCCACATGTATTACAATTTGTCAGGACTGACTGCCTTTTAAAAGGAACCATAGCCAATAAGGAGAGTCAGGGAGCACAGGCCCCCTTAATAAGACATTGCATGTAGCTAATTGATGTAACACCCTGGTCGCCTAGCAACAGCTGTGATCAGTACAGAGGCTAAGCAGCGGTGATCTTAGCTCATAACACTATATAATTTCGGGGGGGGGGGGGGGGGGCGGGTTATTTTAAAGCCGGTATCCTATTAGCCTGATGGTGTTCTGCTTCTGAGAAACAGGGGACTTTAAGATTTTCCTATCCTACTGACTCAAGCAACAAAAAAAAAAAAGTTTTTCATCCAAAACTACATAGGGCCCGCAAAAAGCCACAGACCTGTCTATTTTCTTGGGATACTACATGCACTCATTGGGTATTTGGTTTTGCTTGCATGAGGCAAGCAAACCAAACTCCCCGGTAAGTACTGGCGGTGCCCGCAGCATGGTTTGTGTTAGGGCCCTTTCCTCTTCTCCTCCCTGCTGCTCCTGTCAGTCAGCAGCATCGCCTTTCCCCTTCCATTCTTCCCTCCCTGTAAGTGAAGACAGAGCAGTCTGCCACGTTGCCCACCCTTCTCTCCTCTCGTGTTCTCCTCCCTCATAGCAGCAGCTTGGCAGTCACTACCAATGCTCTGCTGCTGAGCATGGGGCACATGTGACTGTGCACTGGATGAGCCAGCCATGGGCAGAAGAGCAGGCCTACAGCTAGCCACACACACCAGCACAGTGTCAGGTATGTGATGTATGCTGGGGAGGGGTGTGACATGTTAATATTTGTTGGGGAGGGTGACATGTTAATGTCTGCCGGGGAAGGGGTGACATGTTCATTTGTACTGGAAGGAAGCAACATATTAATGTGTGCTGGTGAGGGACATATTAATGTATCCTCGGGGGAGGGTGAAATTATGTTTATGTGTGCTGGAACGGGGGGTTAGTATCCTATTAGAAATAATGTCCAATAATAATTAGGCTGTTTTAGCCAAATTTTTAAAGAGCAAAACGCGCCCTACCTTCTAGCAGCATCCTGCTAGAACAACCTGCCTATCCATCCGCACGACCCCGTGAATAGATGCCATGCACACGGCATCCCCATAGGTGCTGGACCCAGCTCGAGTGTTGACATTGGTGGGCCCAGTCTGCTTCAATGGTGATGTCAATGGGCCCGGCTTTCCCCCCTCATGCTCCCCCCTGTACACCAGTGCCCAGCCCTGATCAGAGAATGATCATTAAATCATGTGTGGTACACACTGGGTTTCCTGCTTCTGCGGCAATAGTGTAGTGTGTGCGCAATGAGGGGTCCAGTGTAGTGGCGGTAGCGCAGTGTGTGTGGGGTAGGGTAGGAGGTGTAGGGTAGCAGCGGTACTGTAGTGTGTGCGAGGAGTGGGGTGCAGGGTCACCACAGAAGAGTAGTATGTGTGGGGAGTGGAGTGCAGGGTAGTGTGGGCAGGGATGGGGTGTAGGGTTGCAGCAGTAGAGTAGTGTGTGCGGGTAGTGGGATGCAGGGTAGTGGCAGTAGTATGCGCAGGGATGAGGTGCAGGGTCGCAGCAGTAGAGTAGTATGTGTAGAGAGTATGAAGCAGGACCGAAGCAGTATGTGTGCGGGGAGTGGAGTGCAGGGTAGTGGCAGTAGTGTGTGCAGGGAGTGGGGAGCACTACAACTGTTTTTATATTGCATTTTCCTTTGTACATTAGTCATTTTTAAAGCCATTAATAACAAAATTTGTTTACGAAATATCTACTTTAAACATTATTTAGAAATATATATAGATATATATATCTATATATATATATATATATCTATATATATATATATATATATATATATAAAACATGATGAATGATAATATATTCCAACATTATTCCTCACATTTTACACAATGAGAATTAGAGACCTGTATGTGCCCCTGGGACCAATAATGTTTTAAAATGATCCAATTAGTAATTCTATAAATTACAAAATATACAGTACTTCCAAACAGTATTTTTTTCCATGTGAATTTACATTTCATTTACTTATTTGCTATGTACGGCGCTGCGGACACTTTGCGGCACCTTATAAATAAACGTACTACTACTTAGAACATCTTTACGTTTTTACAGTATAGTTTCCAGCATGATAAAAAGAAATATGAAGTTGATATTAATTTAATTTGGCTATATGCCATTTGCCAAATATCATGCAACAAAATTGACCTTTCAGACTTAGCAGAACAAAAACATAAATTGCACGGAATGGTTTGACCTAAATGATAACAGCAGTAACAATTTAGCACTGTCTGCGCATAGATTATGTAATTGCTATTCCAACTACCTTCTGCAAAATTCTTATTGCATACTGGGCCTGATTCAGATGGGGTTGGAGTTGTCGTCACGGCTGCTGGCAGTGCCTGATTAACCAATAGGCTGACAGGGTGCCAGGACCTAGGTCTCATTTATACCATGCTTGTTAGCTATCAGCCACCCGATATACTGTGGGAGGTAAAGTTCTTAAGGTGATTGCCAGATGCCTGTGTTAATATAACTTACTGATGGATCCATTACTATATGTACATTGTGATACAGTGCCAGCTGAGCAGCCTAAAGTCTCCTTCGCACACCACAAGCTTTAGATCCTACATGCCAGTTGTATACCCTTCATCACATGTACATAAGCAGTATGAATGGCGAGTCAGTGAGTACCCATACACGTGTGTTTAGCAGCATTACAAGAGGAGCTACATATGTAGCATGGTAGTGGCAGTGCCTAGGGCACCTGGAACCTTTAATCAGGCCCTGATCAGTGGACAAGGTGCAGGCCACTTACTATCGAACATTCCTGTAGCTGCTGGCAAACCCCCAGACCCTCTGTTTCCTCTGATAAGATGCTGTGCACATGTGCACAGCGTCTATTCACTGCTGCTTTGCCAAAGAGCGAGCATCAGGGAGTCTCCCAACTGTACCACCATGGTACACTGCTTCCAGTGGGCGGGACAAAAAACAGGACTGTCCAGAGAAAATTGGGACAGCATCAGCTTGGAAACGTCATCGTCTTAATTATCACTTTCAACATAGTCAAATGTGCTTCTCAGCCTGGATGCTCCAAAAGCATTTAATATAATCTCTTGCCAAAATGTATATGAGGTCCAGTCCCAACATGGTTTTGGTAAGGATTTCAGAGCTTTGGTTGCATCCTTTTATCAGTCTCTGATAACTATGTTTTTTAGTAAGTGATCTTTAGGGTGAACAGGTTCAAATGGTTCATGGTTGCAGGGTTGTCCTCTCACCTTGCTTCTTTTTCATTTAGTACTAGATCCCATGCTTCGTGTTCTGCACTCTTGGGGGGGGGATTCAGGTTGTTTTGCAAAAGCAAACTCCAGTACTTGTATACTATCATGGCGCCCACGATGTTGATCTTAGTACATCGCATGCATCGCATCGTATGCAAAATAACCTGATGGGTGCTTACAATGTTAAATGCACCCCATTGTCAACACCACCCCCACTATCAACGCCAACCCAAAGCGTGTCGAGCAAAGCGAGCCCGCGAGGGGTGGCGGTACGCGTCCTTCGACCTTTTCATACCCCCACTATCCACGTCGGCGTGGAGTGGATTTTAGATAGTGTGGCGAGCGCAGCGAGCCACCGAGCCCGAAGCGTGGCGAGTGCAGTGAGCCCTGCTAGGGGATGCGGATGACTTTACATGTATTCCGCGTCCCCTCGCGGGGCTCGCTGTGTTCGCCACGCTTCGGGCTCGTATTGCACGGCCGCTCGCCACACTATCTAAAATCAACTCCACACCGACGTGGATAGTGGGGGTATGAAAAGGTGGGAGGACGCGTACTGCCGCCCCTCACAGGCTCTCTGTGCTCACCACGCTTCGGGTTGTCGTTCATAGTGGGGGTCACGTTGACAATGGGGGGCATTTAACATTCTGTGGGCATTTAACATTGTATGCACCCATCAGGGTGCTTGTACAATTAAAAATCGCATGCGATTGTACATTTTGCCTTTTTTCATGCGAAAATCGCATCGCATACCATCTCATACCTTATTTAGTGGTATGCGATGCGATGCAATGGGCACCGTGATAATACACAAGTACCCAAACTCCTTCTTTATATCTCATTTTATTGTTTTCCATTGAACAAGACATAACATTTAACACATTCTGCAAAGTACAAAGCTTACAAGGGACCATCATCTTTTCGATATACTCCATACACCTGCATGTGAAGGGAAGGGCGAATGGACCTGGGATCGCGATATTATATGCAATTTGTTTATGGTATATCTCTCCTCTTTATTTTAACTGGCAGAAATTCTCACTTAGCCGAGTTTCTTATTTTCTGTCTATCATCACCCTGATCCACTTATTCCCTTTTTTCCGCAATCCCTGGTCGGTCCCGCCCCCCCCCCCTGTACATTCCACAACTGTGCTTAATACAGATTATTATAATAATAAAATAATAAAAGAGAACAAAGTGTTAATGGTGATTAAAATATAACCAGAGTGACGATAAGTGAAAAGCGTTGGTTACGTAATAAGTCCGCAACCAACGTACCCTTTATACCTAACTACGTGCGAACAAAGCGTAGCGCAGCGTAGCGTACCTTTTATTGTATTATGTATACCAAGAACCAATACCTTATTCAGAGATTCCTTCGCAGTACTTTGTCTCTAATCTGCGAATATACCTTATCGGACTGTGTCCGCAATATACCTTATCGCTATTATGCGGATAAACAGACACGACCACTGAATAGGAATAAGGAGATTAGAACTCCGTAAAAGGTTTGTATTTAAGTCCCTAATGGACAAAAGGGGGTTACAGAAATAAGAATAAACAGGTATAACAGGTGATACAATATACTAACAATGAATACTAAACAGACTCTGCTAAGGGGAGAGAAAACAGATACAAGACACAATCAGCCAATCAATACAATAAGGATAAATACCGTTAATGCAACCGTTTACCCGTCTCATCAAATATGCGAAGCGCAGTCCGGTCAGAGCTCACTATCGTTCAGGAATGAACTATAGTCCGGTAGGAAGGTCCAGGGAAAGTAGATGTGCCGAAGAGACCGAGCCTGCTCCGGGTCGCCTATCTTATAGGGTCAGAAGGGGGAGGTCAAAGGCCGTTCTCATTGGTCAGGGGTCGAATGTCAGGTCAGCTGTGATTGGGGGGTTAGACGCTGTACCTGGTCTGACCAGGTGCAGGGGAGTGAACTTTAAGAGTCCTTTGTTTGGTGGTTTCGGCGTCAGCAAGGATAAGAACCGGTTTGAGCTAGTTTCCTTTGTTAACTACTTACAACAGAAACTGTCTCTGGAATATGGATTATGTCCATATCTCTCGGGCAATGTACATTGCGACATATTCGCAATGACCGGAATACTTCGCATAATGAACTGAGCGGAACGGTACTAAACACGATATAGACAGGTGTGTGCAGGGCTAACTAAGCTATGTGTGGCGTTCTAAACCTTTTAACTATATTTCATTTCGTGTAAGTGTGTTATTATGAATTTATGTGTGATAGTATGTCTACTCTTCTGGTCCACATTGTCACACATACTCGGGTATGGAAACTTTATTTGCGCAACTCTGCGAACCAAAATGGCGGCCATACTATCACAAAATGGCGTGTGTGTACCTAGACTTCCACAGTCCACCCTTTAACAGTAAATATAAAACTGTTACAATACAAAAACATTTCACACGACAATACAGAAATTCATAATCCTAACAAAGAAATTGGGATCCATGAAATAAACATATAAGGGGAGTAAACCATCTGCTCTCGGCCGATCCAGGATCATGGATAAACGATGGGCCGCATTTATCGAACAATCTACTCAGGGTCACGAAGGATAATGTACAATTTAGGGATAAAAATAAAAACAGGGGTGGTTACAACATATACACGTTCACAAATATGGCATCCTTTGGTAGGTATTGTTTGTGACAACAGACCCTTGAACTCTTTGTTGTCTCTCTTTTTGGTATGCTTTTAAGTATGATGGTATTAAAACATCCGATCCTGGGTAAGGTGTCAAGTTTATAGATTCTACCTTAACCTAAGCTGGGACGGGTAACACACTCTCAGAACTCTGTATCGTCCGTCCAATGCCTGGCAGCAGGGCGGCGGCGGTATCCTTGCTTTTGAGGATAAGAACGGATAGTGGGGGGGGAGACAAGAATAGGACCCACAACAATAGAGAAAACTGAGAAAGGAAAAATTTTGTTAGTGATCCTTTCAACCTGTTACCAGTGGGGTGTGTCACAGTCCCTTTTTGTAGCTTGTACAGGTTGCTTGACCTTAGCTGCTCTCCAGTCCTCCCGAAATGGTGCCTCTTAGCGATTTCTTTCTTTCGCCCTCGAGTGTAGGGACCTTCCGGTTTTCAGTTCTTTCGGCAGTAGGACGAACGTACCCGAATCTCTCTCTGCGACTTTGTTATTGAGGTAGTGCTGGTCAACAAGATCTGGGGTGGTCCTTTCCAAAGGTCTATCAAGCAACCTGTATATGGCAAAGCAGGGGAAACAACAACAACATCTCCTGGTTCATGGTTATGACAGTTCACAACAGGTGTCAACAAAGTCCTTTTGCTGCAGTTTTCCAGGTGTGGATACATCACTTGCATTTGTGGTCTAGGATCTCCTTGTGGGATTACCATAACCTGTGGCTGCCCGCCAAGCAATGTTTCGATGGGGACCAATGAGGTGGAGTTCTGAGAGTGATTTTACTACTACAAAAAGAGATTATGGGGTGTACCATCAGTCCCTGAAGGTTAACACATGACTTAAACCTTTTATATATATTTGCATACTCAAGGGTGTTTCTGGGCTGCCATATCTATACACACAAACGTCAACATATATATATATATATATATAAAAATAAATAAATAACTTAAATGCTTCTAGAGTGGACTGTACAAAGCCAATTTTGTATTACCTGCAGAGGATCCTGCTGGAGGAGGGATGTGGAGATGGCTCTGTGGGAACAGCCGTTGCAGTTTGTTTCCCCCAGACAAGTAAGGCATGATTCTGTCGTCTTACCTGTCTGTGGGCACACCAGTAATTTTGGACTAATTTTTTTCCACATACCTTCCCTGTCAAGACAAGTCAGGCCATGGGCTATCTCTGTCCTGACAGTTTGGCATGTTCTTAGAGTCACTGGTTTACCTTGTCCATCTTTCTATTCCTGTCCACATCCCTTCGGCTTCCAGACTGCTTCTCCTGCAGGGGACACAAATCTTGTATTTCTATGTGAATATACTGACATTTACAGGGGGGGGGGCACAAACATTATCCGCAGAGCGCATGGCTCACCCAGCTGCCTTGCCAGCATGTTCATCATCAAGTGACACTGAATCCTCATTGAAGATGTGGTTTTTACACTTGATAACAGCCACTCTGTCCGGCAGCTGTGTGACTGTCGAGAATCTTTTAAACTTACAACGCTTGCGCCACTGGAGTGCCAGCTACTGAAACAAAACATCTGATGCGCCATAGGGCCTAAGATCTTTTGTATTACCCCAACAAACATACTTGGAGTCGGCATGAATATTGGCTGTTTTTTTTTTTTTTTTTTTTTTCAGTTCGCAGTACTATTAATGAGACTGCTGCTGCTGAGTGAGACGTCCAATGGGTTCAGCCTCTACTATGCCTTTTCCATCTATTACGGTATAGCCAGTGTACAATTTTTCCCTCTCGGTGTTGTGGAAAGAACGGAAAAAAAATGAATTTCCTCTTCCAATGGGTTGTTACCACCCTTTGGGGGCATGCTGCAAAAGGTCTGATTCAAACATGTCATGCAATCATATTCGTCTCGGCTCCCACTAAATTCCACCATTCCAGCAACCTCAGCACCACTCCACCCTTTGTGCCTTTGGCGGGCACACCTGGTAAGAGTGTTGCTGGGTTTACAATATTACCCATTTTACATGGTAACATCAATGCAAGTTCCCATTTAGTGAACTTGGCTGATGAATATTTTTCACATGTTTAGGCAGAATTTTAGGAGTGTCCAGACTATATGAGGAGCATAAACAGTTAAAACACACCCCAACACCACATTCTCAGTTTTGTTTACCAGTAGTGCTATGGCGACTACACTGTGTAGACAAGTATGAATGTGCTTAAGTAATAGGGTTTAATTGCACACTGCAGTACGACATTGGTCAGGCTGGCATCACCAGGTTTCTTACGTCACTATATCTGTCGCCCCCTCAGCAGGTCTAATATTCTACATCACATGGTCTCTTGTGTCAGTTTTACCCATGGCAAAAAGCTGTAATCAGGCCTGTTTGTGAAGACATGGGTATTGTGATTGCACCTATTTATATGTAAATGCGTTTTACAACCCTTTTCATTCTTTGTAGAAGGGGAATGCTTTGTGCATTACTTGGACTGCTTTTCACAAGATGGTGGCTGTGGTTGCCCTGGGTAACATTAGGAGTAATGCTTAAAGTTATTGAGACTTTGTTCAAGATTTACTGAAAAATATCTCTATTGTGACTACTCGCTTTGCAGGGTACCGCATATTCATAATGGTATTTCTCTGCTGGGAGTGCGACAGATTCTTCGAACTATTTATCTATGATTTGTGGGTTTCTGGAACAGAAGGGTAGGGGAAGGAGAAAAAATTGGAAAAAGAGAGAGAGAAAAACTCAAAAAGGGTAGAAAATATTAATGACAGTAATGTGTACATTTATTTTCAACAGAAACATTTTTCTTTTATTTTGATGACGCCAGGATTTAGCACTATGGGGGAATTGGCTCTCAACTATTTGGTTCTTACCCTTGTCAACTCCTGTTCTGATTCGTAAGCCCTCCCTTTCTTTCTGTTTCCCAGTGTGGTTGTGACTATGGGCTGTGTCTAGGGGTATTTAGCTAAAAGTTCTCTTTTTTGGGAACCTTGTTATTTCACTGGGTATTTTCCCAGCTCAACCTCAGGTTTCGAATGGTGAGGCTGTACTTTGGGGCGCTATACTTTCTGTTTTTAACAGGGTTTCTATTGAAGCTATGGTTGCCATTGATCCTGTGTCCTTCCCATCTTTAGTTCAAAGGGAACTCGGTATTTGTGCTGTAGTTTTTAGCTACCTTAGATGGATTTGACTCTATAACAGTGGAATACAACATTAGCCTCTGAGGACTGTCCAGCATATCTTGCACTTCTTGTGTAAGATTTCTAGGAGTGTCCAGAAATACCCCATCAGGGGTGCAATAGATGACACATCCCATTTTACATAGTAAATCTCTACCCAGGAGGTTAGTCGGGCCGCTGCAGCCAACAGAAAAGAGTGTTTGGTATGCAGAGGCCCGCTTATAACATCTGCTGGTTTCGTCAGTGGGTAATGTTGTATTTTTCCTGTTACCCCGCTTGCTGCTACTAATTGCTTGACACAACCTAGACCAGGAGGGAATGTTGTTAACGGGTTAGGTACAAACAAAAACTTTATATTTAAATTATTCCACTTACCCATATCTGAGGCTCCTCCCTCAGATATTGTCTTATGTTACCTGGATGTGGGGTGTATGTGTGTCCTACTCCCTGTTTGCATATATGTGTCATGCTTAGGGCGGCGTTGGCTACTAGGTGGGGCTATGGCTATGTGTTGAGACCTACCTGTCTTCTCCCATTGTGTCTCTCAGTTACTTACATATGTGTTATGTTTTCTATGGTTATTTACCCTGCAATGTCTGGCTATGTGTCCATTGTTTCCACATTTGAAACATACTATTTGGTTTTGTCTTTCTGTCATAAATCGTTTGTCCAGATCAACAGCAGATTTCTTTAAAGTGTGTATTGACATCTGTCTGCAGTTGGGGTGAATGGTTTCTAGGTTGGTTCTCAGATTTTTTTCTAAGACCTTGTATCAGCACAGAGACAATCCCTCCCTTAAGATGTATGTTGTCCCCGTGGCCGGGGATACCAGAGTGTTTTGGCAACATCTGTAAAGCACGGTTGAAATATCCGCTGGTGGACTCACCATCTTTCTGTGTGATGGTGAACCCTAAGGTATTTTCAACTGTCCCTGGGAAATATACACCCAATTGTATATTTATTAGGCGTATATTTTCCTGGTTGCCCTGTTCAGTTAAGATCTTATCGCCCTCCACACCACTGTCTCGAATGAACTTCTGGACATCTATATGTGAAGGGAGGCAAGCTCTCAACATGTACCGCCAATCCTTATTGGTGGGCTCATCTGAATTTCCTCGCTCCCTTACAAATTTCTGACACTTTGCCAGATCTTTGCTGGGATCAGGGAAATTTTTGATGATTGAATGACGTTCCAGTCGTGTCCATGTATTGTGCATGTCACTATCCTTTACAGGCATTACCTCATCCCCGCCTCCCCGTCCACAAGGAGGTTCCACTGTGTGCAGAGGGTGGATCTGTATTCCCCCTGCACCATTGGACAACATCCCAGGAGCAACTATCTCTGTGCTGTGTTGTGTGTACTTACCTGTGTCTAATACTATGCTGTTGACATCAGCCGTCTCCTCCTCCTGTGCTGGGACCCCAGCAGTGGGTTGCACCTTTTCCTCAAGCATGTTAAGGGCATGGGAGACGGCCAGTGCCAACAGCTGCTCGTTCTCCTCTCGGGTTTCCTTATAAGGGGGTAAGACAGGGTACAAGTTAGTAACGGATACATTATTACTTATGTCTTTCTTATGAGTCATTAACCCCTTCGGCACATATGGGGGTGGGGGAGTTGATTCTATTGCGGCAACGGTTGCATTTTTATTGTGGCTGATTGTGTCCGGCATTGCCAGATCTTTGATTCCCCATTGTTCCTGTCCTTCCTTCTGCCACAATTTAAGAATATCTATATGCTTCACTCTCTTCTTACGACTGGAGAGTAGGCATATTTCATCTTTTACTGCCGATAAGATTTCCGGATCGAAGCTACCAACACTGGGAAATTCTAACTTGCTGCCTTGTGTCATTTTTCTCCATTTATTTTGGTAAACAACTGCGAGTTCACCGTGCTTCTTGCACATAATAAAAGCAGCCGATCCTTTTGGCCGGCTTGCTTCCTCCCTAACATGCACGTTATCACAGCGTGACCCGTTATTACCCATAGTTACAGGAATAAACGTTCACAGCTTAATAGATATCGGTGGGTTATTACTTATCTGAGAGCTCCCCAAACACTCACTTCTACAGCTTCCTAGAACATCCCACAGTCAAGCAGGTGCGAAGGATACGAGGTATGATACTCAATCACCAAGTCTTTCAACTAGCAGCGAACTTCTAGCCAACTTGCTTGATGCGGCACAATTTTTCCAGGGTATAACAAACTTGTTTTCCTATACCCCCAAAAATCGGATTTCTAAAGTAGCTAATCGGAAACAAGTGCGTTCCGATGTATCTTCTTGTACCCTCCTAGCGGAATCAATTCCACTGAAGGGGCAGTTCCTATGGGCACGTCGTCACGTGAACCCTAACCTTGTCCTACTTGGACTGTCCTACACTGGACTACACTGCGCTTGAGTCGTGTCGTCACACACCCGTTCGCCTCAGTTATTTTTCACACTGGGCGCTGGTTACACCTTGGTCTTATGCATATATTTGAAATATTTCTGTACAGAAAATCTTCCCAAGTTGGTAGCTTTTCACTGGATACTTATGCAGGTATAAATCCCTTATAACACTCTATAGGAATCTATTAAAATAATGCTTGAGTTGCTTGTTTAAAAAAAAAAAAATGAACAAAAAGAAAAAAAACTTATTTTCTTTTATTAATCACCGCCTCATTCGCAGTATATTGCTATACTGTTTAAATAAAGCTAGTGGTTAAATACTGTTCACCTTTGAGTTCCTATGTGTGCTGCATGTGCAGTACCAATGAACAGCCACGTGTGTACATGCACTGTTCACAGGCCGCCGATGAATCGGCCACCCACGTGTTCTATAGTGTATTTGCAAGGTTGCACTCGGGTTTCGCTATACGCAGTAATTGCGCTTAAATGTGGAATAAATCCCTTAACTCCG
The DNA here is from genome assembly GCF_055691185.1 of Crinia signifera. NCBI lineage: Eukaryota > Metazoa > Chordata > Amphibia > Anura > Myobatrachidae > Crinia > Crinia signifera. The sequence continues at coordinate 209,622,062 of NC_139221.1, read as the reverse complement.
TCCGAAAGTTACGTATCAAGATGCGAAATAAATCCCGCACTTAATCCGTAAATCACGTACAAAGATGCGAAAATTTCCCGATATGGGCACGTGCGCGCGCACCTTGCGTAATACACAATAGACGCTTTACGTTACTGCAAAAGGCCCAGGACTTGTCGCCACATGGCTGAGTCCCTGGTTTTGCAGTAACTGACAAAATGTTATAGCTTTGCACAGAGGGGATCCTCTATGTACTATAATAAACACAGACTCCACGTGTGCGAACCTTATCGCACGTGGTACATATACTATAATAAACAAGCAGCCCAAGACACTATACCCCGTTAAACTACTTGTGGCAGGCAGAAGTACAGTTTACTAAACACTTAGGTATGATATGCTTTAAAACACGTGGCTTTCACTTATTGTACTCCGGGTTCAGCGCTAGCACTTCCCGAACCCCGCACCGCCGTGGAATCGGCCTATCCAGCAATGGAAACAAATAAATACTTCCACCCTTTTGCTGGTGTAGGTCGATCCGCACGCCTGGTACTGAGTTCTGGACTGTGGAGCGGACGGACGAGCCCTCAATTGTTAATGGTGATTAAAATATAACCAGAGTGACGATAAGTGAAAAGCGTTGGTTACGTAATAAGTCCGCAACCAACGTACCCTTTATACCTAACTACGTGCGAACAAAGCGTAGCGCAGCGTAGCGTACCTTTTATTGTATTATGTATACCAAGAACCAATACCTTATTCAGAGATTCCTTCGCAGTACTTTGTCTCTAATCTGCGAATATACCTTATCGGACTGTGTCCGCAATATACCTTATCGCTATTATGCGGATAAACAGACACGACCACTGAATAGGAATAAGGAGATTAGAACTCCGTAAAAGGTTTGTATTTAAGTCCCTAATGGACAAAAGGGGGTTACAGAAATAAGAATAAACAGGTATAACAGGTGATACAATATACTAACAATGAATACTAAACAGACTCTGCTAAGGGGAGAGAAAACAGATACAAGACACAATCAGCCAATCAATACAATAAGGATAAATACCGTTAATGCAACCGTTTACCCGTCTCATCAAATATGCGAAGCGCAGTCCGGTCAGAGCTCACTATCGTTCAGGAATGAACTATAGTCCGGTAGGAAGGTCCAGGGAAAGTAGATGTGCCGAAGAGACCGAGCCTGCTCCGGGTCGCCTATCTTATAGGGTCAGAAGGGGGAGGTCAAAGGCCGTTCTCATTGGTCAGGGGTCGAATGTCAGGTCAGCTGTGATTGGGGGGTTAGACGCTGTACCTGGTCTGACCAGGTGCAGGGGAGTGAACTTTAAGAGTCCTTTGTTTGGTGGTTTCGGCGTCAGCAAGGATAAGAACCGGTTTGAGCTAGTTTCCTTTGTTAACTACTTACAACAGAAACTGTCTCTGGAATATGGATTATGTCCATATCTCTCGGGCAATGTACATTGCGACATATTCGCAATGACCGGAATACTTCGCATAATGAACTGAGCGGAACGGTACTAAACACGATATAGACAGGTGTGTGCAGGGCTAACTAAGCTATGTGTGGCGTTCTAAACCTTTTAACTATATTTCATTTCGTGTAAGTGTGTTATTATGAATTTATGTGTGATAGTATGTCTACTCTTCTGGTCCACATTGTCACACATACTCGGGTATGGAAACTTTATTTGCGCAACTCTGCGAACCAAAATGGCGGCCATACTATCACAAAATGGCGTGTGTGTACCTAGACTTCCACAAAAGGTACCCAAGACGGGAAAAAAAAAAGGAAAATAAAAACCAAACTCCTTCTTTAATGGACAAAACCATGGGGGTGATTCTGGTTGACTCGCAAAACTGCAGATTTTGCAGCTTTGTTAGTCATTTAAATGCTGCCTGCCTAATCCCCCCTTGCATGACAATTTCCCCACACATATGCGAATTGGTGTTTATCAGGGGAAAAATCATCATTCCATACTCGCCGACCAGCGAATGATCTGGTGTCCTAGTGAGTGGGCAGCTGAAATCCCGTGACATCAGCTCCCCCCCCCCCCCCCCCCCCCGCACCCACATCACCAGCACATTAGCATGGTAATGCCCAGCATTTTCATGGGAACACCCATTAAATGTGTTCCCATGGACGTAACCCCATGCCTCCCACCAGCACTGTGCTAACGGCCGGCGAATAATTAATTCACCGTGACCGCTCGCACAAACCAGCTGCACACGCCCATAAATGCTTATGAGTTATTTTGTTTCTGTGCATGGTAAATACTACCAGCTTTATTCTTACACTGAAATTTAGATTTCAGTTTGGACACACCTCACCCAAATATAACTCTCTCTGCACTTGTTATATCTACCCCAACTGCAGTGCACATGGTTTTGCTCATTACAGAGGGATTTTGCTTTTGCGAGCCAACCAGAATTAGGTCAGCTGGATCCGGATTGGAGAACGGATCATTAATATTTTGGCTTTTGACGATTATATTTTATTATATATTTCCAACCCCAAAAACATCCTTGGTCCCCTTATGCATAAGATCAAACAAGTTGGATTGGCCTCAGGATTTGGAGTTTATTTTGAAAAGTCTGTAATTGTATTACTTAAAAAAAGGCTGCTCTCAATTGGCTCCTGCTATTGACCTACTGTGGGCCAAGGATTGTATTACATATAAAGGTATGCATATACACTTAGCATATCAGCAGCCATTTGCCAACTACTTACTGAATTGTAAGGTTGGAAACATCTGAACTTATTATGTGTGGGCAGAGCTAATTTACTAAGAATGGTGTCTTTCCCTACAACTACTTTATCCCCTTCAAACCCTTTTTTGTTGTTATCCCATAAGGATAGCTTAGAAATCAATGGTCTCTATGTATTCTAAAAGCATGCTTCAAAAGAAAATTTGTTAGAAGAAAATGTATTATCTTAATTAGTTCTTCAGTTATTTGTATTTAATCATCTGCACTCGAGCATGGATATCACTATATCCTGGGCTGTTATTTTGCTTTGAAGACCAAGTTTGGGAAACACTGACATAGGTTTATAATATGGGAACAGCTATTCTCTTTTTGGACATTTCCAGTTTTAAGCCACAAACTCTCCACCCCACACCCAGGCCCTATCTGCTCCTACTTCCAATCTCTGGCCCTTATTCTGATTGACGCGGACTTTACCGCATACTTACGGATCGCGTCTTTACGGCGTCTGCGCATGCGTGGAGAACGCTACGCGCATGTGCCACGCCTTGACTCGGTACCAGTTCGGCCAAATCCCGTCCAAAACTGTTCACCGCTATCAGTCGGGAAATAGGGGCGTATTATGGGCGTCATGCGGAATGACACATGGGCGTAGTTTCAAAGTGGGCAAAACGGGGCGGAAACATGGGCGGACACGGGGGAGTACACTTATGTTGGGGGGCGTACATTCGGAAACCACTCCGAATGCACGCGATCAAAAAGGCCAGAAATGTGCGGTGTCCACAAGTGTACTATTGCTTTGCGGACACCACTCGTTCATGCGGTAGGCGAACGTACGCCTAATGACTACAAGCATTAACACCTGAACCCAATAGAATCGACTCCTTTACTCATTACTCACTAATAGGACGCTTGTCAGTGCTTTAATTGAAACCATTGCTGCTTCAATTGCTGTAAGGGTTAATGTGTGCAATGCATGTGTTAGGCATGCTTGTAAGGATATATTGGCATCTAATTGATTCCAATTCCAAATAAGCTGTTTTTTATGAGGATAGGTAATTGAATAAGTGGGTCATGTGATGTATTGCAGAAGATACTTCATAGTGGGTTGTTTGGCGTAAATACTCCGCTTACGGGCGGTAGCACCGCTTGGCTCCCGTTCGGATGCGGTATTTCCGAGCATACTCTGTAATACTCTGTAATACCGTGCAGAATCGGAGTGTTTCTCCCGCACACGCATGGTTTGTATGTCGTCCGTAAACACGCCCTGTTCTTAAAGAGTCAGTCCGTCCGAATGCGGAGGACACGTGGGCGTTTCTACGGACGATGGCCGCATGCGGCAAAACACCGTGGCGTGCGGACCGCTCCGTAAGAATGCGGGAATATCCGCACCGATCAGAATAAGGGCCTCTGTCTTTACATATCTCCATATCCAGCAAGTTTGAAACAGATCAGTGTTACTGCAAAAATTGCTTTCACTTTCTGTTAAGGAGTAATTTGGTCTATCGAGTGGCCTCTAGTGGGCCTTTAGAGTTTTTAGAGGACGTTCACCAGTAAGAAATTAGACATTTTATTTCTTTCTATTCTATTTATTGGACCATTAATTTAATTCAATTTATGTAGTTGCTGATCCATTTTTTTCTGGATTTTGATTTTGCAACTGATTCGTCACCTGGCTCTGGATGTGGATCTGCCGCACCGCTAAAATCAAATAATTTGTGTTTTTTTTTTGTTCATTAAAATTCTTAAACTCAATAACATTAATTACCAGTCAGCTTAAACCAGAGGTCGTTAGTGTCCTTAATGTAAGCAGTGCAGGGGTGCAGGGCCGGCGCTACCCACTCAGCAGCTCCTGCAAAGCAGGGAGGCGCCATGCTGAAAAGGCGCTCTCTCCCTGCTCTGCTAAAGCTGCCTCAGCCCTCACTGTCACTGCCTGCACGCCCACTGCAGCGCCTGTCTAATAGTGGGTGGCAGTATGAAAAGCTGCTCCTTCACCCCGAGTGCGCACACACACACTATGTCTGTCCTCCAAAGTCCTCCTCTTGCCCCCTCTTCCTCAACGGAAGGTCGTCAGACTCTTGTGCTGTGGCAGGCAGCGCTGTAATAACAAAGAGCGACAGTGACCGTGCAGTGTGGCAGTGCTTGATTCTCCCCCGCCCAGTCTCTGTACAGCCTGTGCAGCCAGTGGCGTGCCTTGCGCTCATCTAAACTTTATATTTTTTATATATGTTTTGATCATGGCTACTGGCTGCCGCAGCCTGTCGAATATTGTGACAGGCAGCCAGCAGCCTGAAGAGCAGCTCCCCTCACTCACTGACACTGTGAATGCCTGGATGTCATGTCTGGGTCCGCCCCCTACCCATTGCTCCCTGCGCCTGTCAATCAAGTGATGAACAGGCCACCTCCTCTTCCTTCCCTCTTCTCAGTGTGCAGCGAAGCCCAGTACTCAACACTCCGCCCCCTCTATCTCCTCCCCTCTTCTTCCATCTCCTCCTTCTCTTCCCTCCTTTCCCCCTCAGTCACAAGAGGGGAAATGGTGTCCTCAGTGTCCTGCCTACATAGATAGAAGTCTTTTATTATACATGTTTATAACATATTTTTTAATAATTATATATTTTTTTATATTCATTTAGACACTTTTTAAATAATGCCTAAAACATTTTGCAGACACAACACTGAGATGCCAGTGGTTTGCTACACAGTGAAACATTTGCACAGTATTGGCTGCATCCTGGCTGTGAAGCCAGATGCAGGCCAGCCATGTGTTGGATTGTGTGCGATGTCACCCAGCCGTCGAAGCCCTCCACCTGACATGCCTGCATTGTCTCGACCACTTGCATGAAATGCTGAAGCGATGCCCCCCCACAACAGGCCATCAGCGGCGGGGAGGGTGGGTGGTGGCGAAGGCTTGCATGAAATGCTGAAGTGATGCCCCTGCAACAGGCCATAGGCAGCGGGGACGGTGGACAGTGCATACACTCCCACAAACGAGCTGCAGCTTGCTGCAATGGCAATGTGAAAGGGCGCAAAATTTATGGTTTGCAGGAGGGCGCCGGACACCCTAGCACCGGCCCTGCAGGGGTGCCTGCGGTATTGGTAGCTTGGAGGTTGCAGTGGTGTCGGCAGTGCAGGTGTACTGGCAGGGTTGGCAGTGTGGGTGTCACTGTCCTCATTACAAAGGGGAAGGGAAGCACCATCTTGAGCGGGATTACTTTTTATTGAAGTCAAAGGGGAAAAGTTAATTGACTGAGAGCCATGACAGGTGGCTCTCTCAGCCAATCAGCAGTTACCCGTTAATTTCAATTGGTGTTTAAAAACTGGCATCCATGATCCAAACCAAAGATCCAACAGAGGGAACTCGAGGTTTTGCCTCAGATAGGGATCCAAACTGTGGCTAGGATCACCGTAGATCCCCGAAGTTCGAGCGGGTTAGAATTTCAGGAAATTTTGATCCACTCATTTCTAATTCATATATTACAACTCAAATATTTGACTCCCCACCCTCACCCTACATCTTTAAAAATTTATTTTGCCAGTGGCTCTCAAACTCTTCAAACTCAAGGTCTTCAGGACCCCCAACAGTTCACATTTACCAGGTCAAATAGCAGGTGAAGAGATGTTCTCATCAGGGCCGTCTTAACAGCAGTGTAGGCCCCTGGGTAAAGCAATGCACTGGGGCCCTTACCCATTCTCCCCTCCTAGGGGTGGGGGGTGCTATCAGCAGCAGCTTTGATGTCCCACGGGTGGCAGGGGGTGCTCTATCTTCCACACAACATGTAGGACTTGGAGTAGTTACTTCTGCTAATTACAGTACTCCTTTATTACACAGGTGGTGGGAGGGAGAACACTAACGTCTGGAAGAGGGCACTGAGCTGAATGAAGGGTCCCTTGAAAATGATTTCCAGGGAGGTAGGGGGTGTTTTATACGCAGTGGCGGGTTGGATAATGGAGTGGGCTTAATATTCGTCATTTTCCGGTGGAAGGGCAGCTTGTTTGACTGCAGATATCTCCATTATCTGGAAATAGATTTCTTAGCCTTCATTAGTATAAAAACCTAGAGTCCCACCTTTCAGGAGGTGCTGGGAACTTGAGGATCAGAGATCAGGACTGAGCCAGAGCAATCCATTGCCAAAAATTTAAAACTGTACACCAGACACTTGGAGCTGGAGCAGGGACCGGCTGCTGGAAGGCTGATATTTCTGGTTCTGGGCAAGATAGAGACAAGCCGCTAGTGTACACAGAAAGGGAAGAGTCCCAGCTTTTAGCATAAAATCTCTAAGTCAGAGAGAACCTGATAAATCTGACTGGGAACTGCAATTAACAGGTTGGATGTGGACTGCTGCTTTGAAGTTGGATATCTTCATTTCCCCAGGGCTGATTTTCAAAATTGGTATCCCTTGAAAAAGGGGATCCTAAGCTATCAGTATAGGGCCCTTATACACCTGGGGCCCCTGGTCAAGTGCCCATTAAGCCCATATGAAAAGACGGCCCTGGTTCTCATTACTCATTGACAATTTTTAAAAGATCCACAGGTGGAGCTATTTATTTCACTTCAGTTCTGTGCAGTGAAGTCATGTTACGCTACTTCTGGTTCCGTCTGCAGTGTCATCAGCGTCTCCTCATGCTTTTGCATGACCAGCAATCCACTGGGAGCCCTCAGACATCAGCGATAATCTGCCACGTGCTGACATGGGTGGAGGAAGCACCTGCATTAATCTTACAGGCGTTAGCAGGAACCCTGGAAATGGTACACAGCCAGGGGCCAGGCACAGAGGGACCCGATTCCTGACTGCACACTGCTCCTCCGCTACTCGCATAAGGAGAAGCATACTACTCACTTCTAATCCACTCGTAAGTACTTTGGATATTTTGAATTGAGAGGTGGGGGTACTCATAAATGAAAAGCCTAATCAAGGAGTACGGGAGAGATTAAAGGTTGTCTAGTGTAACTGAACACACTATAATTTGTGTGAGGGGGGATAAAACTGAATTCTGGCGTCAGATAAAAAAAAAAAAACACACATCTTGTTGTTAGAACTAAAATTACCCTCAACTGCTTAGCTCCATGTGGCAGCACAGTCAGCTTGATGCACAAGTGTTTACCTGGAAAAGATGCATGAGTATATTGTGTTACTGCAAAAAGTTTGACATTTACTGAAATGAATTCTTACGTGACAGGTCTAACTCTGCACGAGAGTATATTTTACATTGTAGATAAACAATCCAATATATAGGCCAAAAAACAGTATGCAAGCCGAATAAGCATGTGCTTTTTTCGGAAACCCAGCATCCATGATTGCCGTATTCCGATCCCTGTTGTTAAAAAGTGTTATTTCAATTTTGTGACATAAAAAAAAACATTCTTTTTACATCTGAAAAAAATGTGCTTATCGACCACACAAAACACCCAGGTGTGGTGCTATTGATGTTTATTTTTAGGATTCAGAGAAATAAGAACTTTTATCTGGCTGTCATTGTTTTGTATTATGTTTTATAGCTCAGCAAGTTTTCCAAATGGCAAATGCACATTTTCAGATCCACAACACTTGGGTTTTAGTGCAGGTCCTTGTAGCATAGTGACAATTAAACCTGCTCACTTACTATATTTTATTCAGTTATAAACTAAAGCATTATCAAATGAGAATAATGTCAATATTGTTTTCATTTGTAAAATGCCAGAATGAAATGTATACAGTATTTAGAAATATTTTAAGGATTGATGATGATCAGAGCTGAATTAATAATGGTGCGGATGCAGTGTTGGACTGGGGTGTGAAGGGCCCACCTGGGGAATGCATTTGAAGGGGCCCATGTTTAGGGGTGTGGCCAATCTCCAGGGGTTTGGCTAACCATAGTAAACCTTGAAAAATATATATGGTAAGGTACTTGTGTATTAGCAGGGCGCCCACTAAGAAAATAGCTTAGTGCCCTATTGCACGCAAATCACATGCGATGCGATTTAGCACACCCCCACTATCCACGTCCATGCGATGCAATGTGATTTAGCACACCCCCACTATCCACGTCACCTCAAAGTGTGGCGAGCGCGGAACGCGTCCTCCCGACCTTTTCATACCCCCACTATCCATGTCAGCGTGGAGTTGATTTTTCAAAGTGTGGCGAGTGCAGCGAGCCACCGAGCCTGAAGCGTGTCAAGTGCAGCAAGACCCGCAAGGGGACGCGGATTACTTTACATGTATTCCGCGTCCCCTCGTGGAGCTGGCTGCACTCACCATGTTTCGGGCTTGGTGGCTCGCTAAGCTCGCCACACTTTATAAAATCAACTCCACGCTGATGTGGATAGTGGGGGTAGAAAAGGTCGGGAGGACGCAATCCGTGCCGTGGATAGTGGGGGTGTGCTACATCACATTGCATGGCATCGCACACGATAAAATCGCATGTGGTTTGTGTGCGATGTGAACCACTGTCAGGGGGTGCCGTGAAATTTAACAAGTACCATCACATTGCATGCGGATGTAGACAAATTGGGCGCCCTGCTAATACCAACCTATGGTAATTATTGGTAAGGCTTGCATGATAATGTACCAGATCAATAACAGCAATACACTGCAGGCAACACACCGTAGTCATGTGTGGTATAAAGTAACATATGAATAATGGATAATTAAAGAGCACAGTCTCTAGAGGAGGTGGTGGGTCATCAGAAAGTAGGGCGCCCTGGGGTTTCCCATGTTCATGGGTCAGGCCAACCCTGGATGGATGGAGCTGCAATCACTTAAGCTCACTCACCCATCTGAAGCTCGGCCCCTATATTTATTATTATTATTATTATATAGCATACATACATATACTGCAGCACTTATATCACACAAAGCTACACCCCCTGACAAATCTGTTATTGCTTACCATTCCTGCCACAATCGAATGTGGGATTTGACATAAAAAGGGGAAAGACCTGGGTGAGAAGGTTGCTGCCTTTGAGTTGAGACAGGTCCATAAATGTTAGAGCGGATCATCTTTGGAACACTCGGAGAGACGCAACACACACCAGGCCAGGGGTCTCATCTCTCCATCTTTCAGCATGTTGTATCTGTGTCAGTAAATGTATCTGTGGTGGGCATGTGTGTGTCAGTAAGGTGTTTGTGTCAGTAGGTGGTGTCTGTGTTGTGAGTGTGTCAGTAAGTTGTATCTGTGTTAGTAAGGAGTAAATGTCAGTAAGGGGTGTATGTGTCAATAAGTGCATCTGTCAGTGTGTCTGTGTTTTTTGTCAATAAAGGGGTGTCTGTCTCCGTATTGGGTTTCAGTAAGTAGATGTGCAAAAATAACTGTCTGTGTCAATAAGTGTACCAGGAGCCCTCAGTTCCCTGTTTGCTCTGCTTTGCCCTGTCCCTGCTACACGTTCCTATTTTCTATGTATTGGTTCCATCGTTTCTACCTGCTCTGTTTTGCCCCATCATTGCTCAACCTTTCCACCCTCTGTGCTTGTTGATACAGCTCTCTGTATCATGTGGTGGTCACTGTGATGCATGGCAGTGTATGATGCCATTATGGTGGCCACTGAGACACTCTCTGTATCGTAGGTATGTCATTGATGCTCTGTATTATATTGTGGTGACAAAATCTTTCTTGTTATGTGTCAAATAAAAAACAACACGGGTTAAATTGAGGGACAGGGACAGGGTGGAATTGAGGACTTTCCATAGGCACCATTAAAATGTGTTATTTTGTAACAAATGGTGGCATTTTACTACAATGGAGGTGGTACTGTACCTAATGATGCAACTGGTCCAGCCCCAAACCCCCCTCAGCACACGCCAGCTTCACCTCTCCGGGCTTCTCCTAGAGAGTAAGATGAAAATGTTGGCATGTATGCTTATACTGTAGGTCATTTATTTTGCATTAAAAATGTATTGTAATGTGTTTGTTTTAATGACAGAAATAAAAAAAATATATATAATATACGTATATACATAATCAATGTTTCGGGGTGCGGTGACCCCTTCATCAGGTAATTATCCTGATGAAGGGGTCACCGCACCCCGAAACGTTGATTATGGATCTCTAAGGATTAAAGTCCACACTTTCACCTGATTCCCTGACTCTGAGTACCAGTTCTTCTACTATATATATATATATATATATATATATATATATATAGCTCCAACCCAGTTGCGACCTGGCATTTCACACCTTTTACACCAGGTTGTGAGTGACCCTGGTCTTTTTAATGCATAATTTGAGGATCTCTCACAGCCATTTTGGCACTCGAATGACAAATTCCCTTGGCACTTAAAGGGGTACATAAATTCATTTTTTTTCTAACCAAATAGTTGTTTGTCAATTTTTTTGTATGTGTCGTTGTATGTATCAAATGGATCCCATTCATTGTTATGTGCATACATTGTATGTGCTATAAATAAGAATTGGTATGCTATTTACATTGCTGTCTTCATAACTTCCATTTGACACAGTTGATATAACTGGTAGTGACAGATGAACATTCTTTACCCTTGCAATGACCTCCCTTCAGGTTTACATCACAATATTTCACAAACAGAAGCCCACATTGGATTTCCAGGGGGTGGAAATGTCACTGCAGAAGGGCATCCTTTAGTTAAAGTTAATTTCAGATAGAAATTTGTCCAGATGGAAGCCTGTTACATTTACCTCTTCGGGGATGCTTAGTATTTCCAATTCCTCATCTGCTGTTATCCTCTAGTTCTATGTCCATAAACACAGAAGTGTTAATTTAGCCAAGTGTAATTCTGATAGATAATAAATCCAAATAGATTAAAGATTTGTTCTGTCTGGGGTTTTATCTTCTAGATTTGCATGTTGCTACAAAGGATAAAATGAAATAAATATGAAAGCAGATATTGATATAGATACATGGAGTTGGCTGTTTGTGACAAAACAAAAAACAATCATTTATCTGATTATGTGAGATTACATTGTGTTCTTAAGCAAACAAATATAAAACCTAATTTAGTTAATACTCTGATTACTGTGACAGCATTTGACCTTATGATATAATGAGGATACTTTGAAAACATCTGCTAGTTACAAATCTGCTGGGTATTTTGACTAAACTTTTATTCGTCTCCATTTGTTGTTGATATCCAGCATATTTCCATTCATTCTGCTTCCTGCGGTAGGAACGCAACATCACCATTGTCACCTCTAAACTCCCAATTGGCTAATGGTGTCCCCCAACTACACCACACTGCGCATGCAATAAAGTAGTAATGCCTTATGCTACAGTAACAACTCTTATGGGGCCTACACATGTAGCAATGAGCATTGTGAGCTATGCTAGATCATTCAGAATGCTCAGATCGCTCAGCACACAGAGCTGCACAGCAATGTGCCGCTAAGTGATCTGTCAGGGACAGTGTTCTCCAACTAGATTTATCCAGCAAGCTGGATATTAATCGCTGGGGCGATAGCATTGCGTGGGGCAGTGCATCGTTATCGCTACGGCCCTACACACGGAGCAATGTAGGGGTATGTTCTAAGTGATCTAATCGCTACGTGTGTAGGCCTCATTACATATATAATTGGATTAAAATCAAGAATAGCATTTCTTTATTTAACTTGTAAATGATGGGGATAATATACAGTAGCTAAGAAAAATGTACTGTGGAGAAGAAAGGATAGTAAACATCTACAGTGCTTAACCAAATACACAAGTATGAACAGTTAAACCCCCAAAGTGTTGAAAATAACCCAAATCATGAATATTCATCCCCTCCTTCTAAACTCCACTAGAAATCCTGTGAGGGAGGTGTTGCTGCCCCCCTATGGTGCCCCGTGTGGAGGTTCCATGCCCCATGTCCTCATATATGTTGACTAGATAATACCTTACAGCTGAGTGCTGTGGCTAATGCAATTAGGAAGGTTAAAATCCTGCTATGACTCTTGAGTGACTGTACACTTTATATATGAAATGGGGAGGGGGGGGGGAGGGTGTATGATGAGAGACACCTTTGGTAAATCTAATTATAGTCATTATAAGAGTATTATGTAATCTAGTTGCAGTCTTCCCCAAAAGCATAATCTCTGGACACTAGCACCCAGAGTATGCAGGGAGGTGTGACCTCCAACCAGATGTGCTACTGCAGCCATCTCTACTGTGTCTCCACTGTGTAAGTGTCACCATACTGCACACGGATACATTATTACCTAGTATTTTATACCACTGTTTTTAACCCCTGTAGTATCACTGTATCCCTGCGTTAACCCTGTACCTGCTGTTTACTAATATATCCACCATCCTTTATAAGGACTCTCTTTGACAGTTACTTTCACGTCCACTTAGGCATCCACAGTGGCATCCTGACGAATCTCAGTATGGCTGCCTAGGCGGTGGGCGGCTTGCCGGGTAAGGTTTCACTGTGTAATAACTGTACTGTCTCTGCTTGTATTGTTGCCTGCCTGGCTGTTCCGACAACCAGTGGCGCCGCTGATGGCTTCCTAGGCGCTGTGCAGCTCGGTGGGTATATGTTCCCTGTGTGATAACTGTACTGTCTCTGCTTGTATTGTTGCCTGCCTGGCTGTTCTGGCAACGCTGATGGCTGCCTAGGCGCTGGGCTGCACAGCGGGAATATGTTCTATGGTATGATAACTGTACTGTTTCTGCTTGTATTGTTGCCTACCTGGCTGTTGCAGCGACCAGTGTCGCCGCTGATGGCTGCCTAGGCGCTGGGCTGCTCGGCGGGTATATAATCCTTGTGTGATAACTGTACTGTCTTTGCTTGTATTGTGCCTGCCTGGCTGTTGTGGCGACGAGTGGCACAGCTGATGGCTGCCTAGGCGCTGGGCTGCTCGGCAGGTATATGTTCCCTGTGTGATAACTGTACTGTTTCTGCTTGTATTTTTACCTGCCTGGCTGTTGCAACAACTAGTGCTGCCGCTGATGGCTGCCTAGGTGCTATGCTGCCCAGAAAATATATGTTCCCTGCCTCTATAATCCCGAGGATTAGCGTATACCTGTATGTGTTATGCATATCTGTATTGTCACTGTTGCACTGTTACCTACCGGCTGTTGCACAGCAATCCAAATCAAATTCCCAGTATACACTAGTATACCTGGCCAATAAAGCTGACTCTGATGTTCACGCTACCCTACTCTAATTGTCCTCCACCGTAGCCTAACCTCAACCCTTCTCCTAGTGCTTAATCCTAAAAAGTGTAATCACAACAGGGGTGCGGGCAGCCCATGGGTGTCACCAAAGTGCCAGAGCCATGTGCTACACTGTAACATTATGTGTGGCACCCGGCTCCTGACATTGTGTAGGAGTTGGCACTGCAGGCCAGATAGTTTCTTGGAAGCAGCCCACATCTTCTGGATCCTTGGAGTGATGAAATGGAGGTTCGGGATGCAAGTGTGGCACCCCAGCCTGGGCCACTGTCTTCCAGCCAGGACAGAGTTAATAAGGTTGCTAGGCAACCTTGTACATTGTGCAGGACCCCAACCATGATAGACACCGGGTCGCAAATATCCACAGTACAATTGACCACCCTTCAGGAACACTGGGGAAAAGAAACGCTACTCAAACCACCTCCCATGTGGTTGCAGCTGATCGCGAGCAACAGACTGGAGAACTCCTGTACAGGATACTGGGAGGCTGACCTGAAGATTGGGCAGACCTGCTTGGCAAGGATACCTCGTGACCACGAGCGGTGAAGGAAAGGTGTCCCCTATCATCCTAGGCATGAACATCCTAAGAAATGCCCTGAAGAGCTAATTTCGACACTGAAGCAGGAATTGTCCGCCCCAGACCGGACGGAGGTGGCAGCACGTGAAGCAAGAGAGGGAGCATGTGAGGAAAGAGACATGCGTCTGACCCGGCAGCGGAGCAGGAGATGATCAGCGGGGAAGTGAGGAGGCCATCACAGAAGAGAGGGAGCGCATCAGGAGGAAGCCGGCGGGGACGGAGACGGTCTGTGTGTACGCCATTGAGAGGGAGAAGAAGAGCCTGCACCCAGCAGTCGGCGAACCGGGGAGGTGACTGAGTGCGGCAACGCTGCGGCGCCCGCACTAGTGTGCCCCCGGCAGAAGAAGAGACGGAGCCAGGAGCGCAGGGGATCTGGCACCACATCACCTACAGACCAGCCGTCGGGGGTCAGACTCATGACAGGCAGGAGCCTGCAACTAGATCCGGCATACAGGTACACACTGCCCATCCATCACCCCAGACTAACACCCCACTGGCCAGGCAGCACACACGTGCAGTCCCCTGAAGGGTGACTGACCCAGGCCCCGTTTTTGTGACACGGAACACCCACTATTTTCCTCCCCTCTGAGTGTCCCGCGGACAATTATTATCCAACCCCACTAAAGAGTGAGACCCTGCATGGCCCAAATACCAGGGACATTGACAGTAGCAGAAGGAGTCGCCCAGGGCCAGTGTTATCCCCGAAGGAACCTGTACTACCACTCCAAGTGATTGGAGGTTATTTTATCCAGCCCAGTTAATCCACGTGGGAGTTCCTTTTACTGTTTGCTGAGAGCTGCTGCTGCCTCCAGGCAGAGAGGAGTAGCACCATCTTGTGTCCCAAATTAATATTGCCGGGCATCAGTTCAAAGTTCTACAAAAACAGATTGAGAACCTCACAGTCGGCATGGCAGATATGCAGAGGGAAATACACCAGCGACCCATCACACCCCACACTGTCGACCTATCACACAAGGCCAAGCCCATTTGCCAGCAAAGCCATGCCCATCATCCACAAAGCCATGCCCCCTTTTTTTACACCCTCCGCACCGGGTGTCCCCAGTATTAGTGAATCCTCCAACTCAGCACACTGACTGGCTGGATCCTGACTGCATCCGTTTTACGGTAGCTAGCCCCACCTGGCTTTTAGGGGCTGCAGCAGATGCAGTCCCAATGTTCTGATTTGTGTGTATGGTCACAATGTCATGCATGAACACATTGACAGAGACCCCAGCGGTTCCCACTGCTCAAAATTAATAAATGCACATACATAATTTTCTATACACTTTCACATGAGGAAACTGATTTTAAGATGGTATAATCTTTCTTAGTCTTCAAGTAGTGGTTCTTCTTCATCGGTCACAGATATTAACTTAGCATTTGTTGCTGGCTAAATTGATGTGAAATCTGGGATTGTTTCTTGCTAGTGAAATGAATACGGTTAAACTACTTATCCATGATAATCTTTTATTATGTTTTCAATTTAAAATACCAAACACAAGAATTTCAATTTGTTTTGTTTTTTATTCAATCCTATTTTCAGCTGCCATTCTTCTAGCCTGCTTTCTTCCTTCTCTCTGCTCAGCTCAGGAGAGGTGTGCACAAAATAAATGACTGGCATTAGAAGGTTATTGAGCTGCTGCTGGGGGAAAGTGCTGCATTAGAATTCCGTTCATGCAGAGTCTCATATCTCCGGTGAATCAGACTTCAATGAAAACCCCTGTGGTTAGTGTCAGATAAAGGTGCAGTTCTACAGGAATCGGAATGAAGTGAACAGCGATTAAATGTGTAATGGATTAGAACTTGACTGACACCTTTAAAATGGAAATATTTTCAAATTATTTCTGAAATGTTTTCTTTTGTTGCTGATAGGCAATTTGTGGAGCACAAATGCTTTTACTTATTTCTATAAATATTCTAAAGTAATTCATACCGTAAAAGATTTTTTTTCTATTTTTATTTTCTTTCCTTTCCATCACATAATAAATGCAGTTCTACAAATCCTACCTCTATGCATAAAGTGGCAATACTATTACATAAGTCTGACTTGATGATAGGAGAATTTACTTCAAGTCTAATATTAGTTTGGCTTTTCCTTTTCAATTCTTTTAACCCTTAAGATATTGATATTGCATTCTCTTTTATTTTTCAAAGACCCGTTCTATTATTAAAGAGTGTTTGGCCACGGGGTGGGGGGCATGCAGTATTTATGGGCTCGCTAGCACATGGCCGTTTCTTAGCGAGCCATACTGAATCAGACCCCTAGTCTTCATTTTTTTGCTTGTGGTGGATGTAGAGGGTGAAAGAAAAAAGGGTATCCATTAAGACTTTTAAAATATTTAGAGCAGCACAGAGTGTTTCCAGAGAGGAATTGTAGATTGCATGGTAGAGCATTTGTATGTGAAATTATGGGCACCCCCTGGTAGAATAACATGCTTCACTGAATCTCTAAGCAATGGTTAATATGGAAATTTGGAATTGGGATATGGAAAAGTAAAGTCTGTAGTCATGCGTTGAAGGCATGCCCTGGAAAAGGGTGTGTGGCCACTCAAAGGGAAGGGTGACCTTGAGTGTAGTGTACCACACCATATACCCGTTAAACACATTATGCAACACAATAGTTAACCCCCTTATACTTGAGCTTTACACATTATGCCACACAGAATTAGCCAAAATGTACATTATACCACACGGAATTATCCACCATTCATGTTATGCCACACAGATTGAGCCAAACTTCACACAGAGCGAGTCAAAATTCACATGATGCCACACAGAATAAGCCAAAATTCACACAGAATGAGACAAACTACACATTTTGCCACATGGAATAAGCTACAATTCACCCAGAATGAGCCAAAACTCACATTATACTACACAGATGGGACCAGCGGAGATGGGACTAGTGGTGGCTCCAGTTACGGCGGGGATTACAGCCGGGTGCACAAGGTGGACTCCAGTGGCAGTGCAGGGGGACCAGCAGCAGCGGGGATTTCCATCAGGTGCCCCCAGCGGGATCCAGTGGCAACGGAGAAGGGACACATTTACGGCTCCAGAGGTGGCGTGTATTGCAGCAGGGTGCAAACGGCAGGCTCCATTGGCAGCAGAGATGACAGCCAGGTGCACTGTGAGGGGACTAAGGCTGAGACGCAATGTGGACGGCAAAGCAGAGGCAGCATCCTGGTAGTGCAGCAGGCTGGCCAGTACCCACTGCCTCCTGCTGCACAGTCCTAGCGCTGCCTCTGTGCACTTTTATGTAATTAAAAGTACACACTACCGCATCAGTGGTAAAGAAGTGCCGGTATGCCATACCGCTGCATAATGGCCCACTTCGACCACTGTCTCTATGTGGAATAAGTTAACACAATTTCTGGAGGGCACAAACTGTAATATGATCTATTTCAGCACATTTTAATGCACAATGACAATTTTTGTAAATAAAAAACATGCAATGTACTTACTAACATGCTGAGCATCATTAGACTGTTCCCCTGTGCAGTATGTGCCCTACTGTGTGTATGCTGTCAAGATTTAGCATGGGGGTTTAGCATGGGAGATTCCCCTTAAGAATCCTGGTATCTAGATCCCTCAGAAAATAAAATGAAAAATGCTATTTTTCAGGTGTAATAAGTAGTATGGCATTACATGACTCTGTGACTTTATGTTTTAAAAATGAAATAGATACAGTACACGTTATACCCCTGAGGTGTGTAAAATAAATCCTAGGTTATAAGAGAAATAACCAGGGAATGTTAAAATGTGTCATTCCACAGTAAAGTTGACAAATACAAGTGGTTATAGGAGCATCTACTACAAATAAGATATATAGTAGGCTCTATTCCTAGTGACAGGTGATAAAACTTGGAGAATGCTGCAATGTAAGTTGAAATATTTGTAAACAGTAAATTCCAAATAAAATATCTGTATTGCCACAACTAAGGGCTCTGATCCTCCGTAGGTAGTTTAGGAAACACGCTTACTTTTATTATGACTACTATATTTATTAACTTGTAAAAAGGTTTATTGAGAATTTCATTGTATAAGCTAAAATACAATAAATGGCTGTATTCATGCAGGACCCTTCAGTTACATCAAGGAAAACTGACGTACTGTAGAATGCCCTCTGCTGCAAGAAGCTCCTCTAATGCAAGTCACACACATGCAGAGGTTTGATGTACCTCAAAGCAACACTGTAGGGGCCTGATTCAGCCTCATTCACTGGACTGCGAATCTGCAACCCAAGCAATTATAGATCAAATTTGCATGCACTTGGAGTCTAGTGCATGCGCACTAGTGTATGCATCTAGTGTATGCCCAGCAATAAAAGTCATCATTGGCTTTTCAACATTGGAGGCTACAGATGTGTCTTCATACACTGCTATGCCAAATATTTCAGAGGCGCCAAAGTAGGTCTTAGTGCAGGCACCATCTAGAGCTAATCGGGGCTTTGCCCTGACAGAGATAATCCCGTTGCTGGCTGCTCCATGTCCACCCTCCCCACAACCCTTCTCCGCCTGCCTCCCCCCCCCTGCACCCTGCTCCAAATCTTACAGTGTGTGGTTAGTAACTGGTCACTCCCCTGGGACCACCTACCACTTTATGCACTCCTTACCTCTTCCCCTTCCTCCTCCCCCTTCCTTCATGGCATGCTTTGACTTCCCCTCACTTTCAATAAGGTTCAGCCTCATTACCTTCTCATAGGCAAATGCAAGGGGGGTTTCTGGTTTCCTGGAAACCTCCCCCTCCTCTGGTCTTAAATGATGACAACAATAGCACTGGTGGTATACAATTTAATCAATAGAGCTGCCACCACATCATGCAGTGTAAGAGACAGGGCAGTGCTGTTGCACATGCCCAGTGCAGGGGTGCCGATTTATGTTTTTGCTGGAGGGTGCTCAAGGAGGTGTGGCCTCATGAAAAGGGGCATATCATTTGGGGAGGTGGTGTGGCCCTGCAATATTTTGACCTGAATGGTCCAAAATCACAATGTACACACAATAAGCAATAGCTAATATTGCGCACTGTATACACAACACATATTAGTGACTAATACTGCCCACTGTAAGCACACATACTACACAAAAAGGGCAATGTGTATGCAAAAAGAACACACATTAGGCAGCACACTCCTCCTGGCATACTGCCTGTCATATCCCAGGTAGCAGATTCAGCAGTGTGGGTGCAGAGGACGCAAATCAGCAAGTGAATGTGGCCTGGCTATGGGCCTGTGGGTGCTCATCATTTTTTGTTGGTGCTTGGGCCCTTGAGCACCCACAGAATCGGCACCTATGGCCCAGTGTACCAGCTTCTTCTACCACGTTTACTGTATGTGTGGATCTGAGCCCTCAAACATCGCAATCTACCAGAGAGCAGCTGCCAGGAGGAAGAGACAGGAGCCTTACCATGACGTGGGAGATTGTGAGCTTAGAAAGGCAGTACTGGTTCTATTATGTTTGTGTATTTATTTATTATGATATGTTAAAACTTTTCCTGACCACTTATCTTATCGTTTGAAACAACCTATAATATAAACCATCTGTACAGTTAAATATTATGTATCCAGTGTATAACGTGTGCACAAACAAAAAAAAAACCTCAGGGAAAGAAATTATTTTGCCCATTCATTCATCAGGAGGGGTGATATCCAGAAAATACTAACCAAACATTGGCCAGTGATTACAATGTACCCATTTTTACAAGGCAGTCTGTGTGCGACCTGAGTTAATATTCAGGAGAGCAATTACTTTAAAAAGTCGACTCTCCCCATGTCTACTACAGTCTGAACCTTCAGTGAATTCAATGACAATGTATCAAATGCCATCCCCGCAAGGATTTTTTAATTGCTGAAAATGTAATATGTGCCCTCACAGTTTGAAAGGTGTGAAAAAAATAAAAGGAAAAGATGATAAAGAAATAACAATAAAAGGGTTATTGAACTGTACTAAAATGTATGTGATATACTTATTGATATGTCCCTGCGGTAAAAGATACATAAAAGAAAAAAACTAAAATGTTAAAAATGAGAATATTAGAACATTACCGGAATATTAAAAACAAAATGAGTAATCATAGCGTTTCCCTCCATTTTGAAAAATGCCAAGCTAGTGATCTAACAGGAATGAAATGTATAGGGCTTGAGCATGTAGTCCTGGACATAAGAGGGGGCAATAGGGACAATGTACTTTAAAAAAAGGAATCATATTGGATATATACTGTATGTTTGACACTTTGGGTGACATTCTATGGATTGACATAAATCCGCTTTATTTTTCGCACCACTTCGCACTTTTGAAAATCATGCCCATTTTTCGCATATTTAATGAGATGCGAAAAACGGGCCAAATACTGCGAATAGGTGCGATGTGTTTAGTCCTGAAAATGTGCGATTTTCATGTCTGAAAATCGCATGTTTGCAGGAAATCGCAAATTAAAATTTAAAAAAACCAGCGCGGGGTCCCCCGCCAGAGCATAACCAGCCCCGGGCTCATTGAGCCGGTGCTGGTGACATAAAATCAGGGTCCCCGACAAATAGGGGTCCCCTTGATTTAATGAAACCAGCACCAGGCTCAAGGTCCGGCGCTGGTTCCCGAAATACGGGGGACAAAATGACTAGGGGTCCCCCGTATTTTAAGAACCAGCCCCAGACCCAACCAGCCAGCAGGGTAATGCCACAGCCGGGGGACACTTATTATATAAGGTCCCGCGGCCAAAGCATTATCCCCCTGGCTGGTCAGCATGGGCAGGGGTCCTGGGGAAGTTGGGACCCCCCCAATGAAGGGCCCCCCCCCCTCCAGGACTTACTAGCCCATGCAGAAAGTCCGGGGCTGTCCCCGATGCCCCTGGGCGGTGGGCATCGGGCTGATGGATAGTGTAAAAAATAGAAGAAAAACTAATGTTTTCTACTGTAGAACTATGAGTCCCAGCAAGCCTACCCCGCATGCTGGGACTTGGAGAACCACAAGTCCCAGCATGTGGGGCATTAAAGGGCCCACTGGCACTTGTAGTTCTACAGTACAAAAAATAGTTAAATAAAACACACTGACACCCTGAAAAATAAAAGTTTAATACACACATAACACACACACTGATACTTACCTACCTTGAGCCCGTAGGTCGGTCCCTGCCTGGGTCCGGGGTCCGGGGCTCCTGGACAGAAGAGTCCGGTTCCGGGGCCTTGGTCCTGGTTCCGGGGCTGGTCCGGGGTCCTGGGCTCCAGGGCTGATGTCTCCGGGGTCCAGGATCCGAAGAAGTCCAAAAGGGGTTCCTAAGGAAGGAAATCCTACTCACCTGGTCCCCGGGGACGACATCGTCATCCTCTCCGGCAGACGCGCTGCTCCCGGCTGGTACCCGCTCTCGGACTGAAGAGGCGCAGAGATGTTTCATCTTCCGCGCCTCTTCTCAGAATGATTCCATTGGCCGACTAGCGGCCAATCAGGAGCCGAGAAAGTTGACCCCAAAAATCTAATATTCTCAACACATAGAATGTCACCCTTTGTCCCCAACTGGCTTAAATGAAGGTAACATTTAAAGAAATAGCAGTATTTGTTTTTCTGTGTTTATTATGTATATAGTTTTTGGGTCTTTATCTTCTTTATATTTTGTATAGTACTGTATATGTGACAGTTGCTATGAGTGACCACAGTTGGTTGCTGTTGGAAATAGGGCAGTTGTAGAGAATTTAATGCACCCTCAAATGAGCTATTTGAGAGGTAACTCAGCGATGCTAGGCCAGCCCTCTGATGAAGTCTCCATGATGAACGCTTAGGGGCGTGACCTAGCATTGTTGTAATAGTGGAGCCCAGGCGTGTGTAACCGCTCCAATGCTGGTCAGGTGCTGCGCACCAATCTTTATGCTGTTAAACCTCAGTGATTCTTTGAGCTGCCACCTGTGGTACATGACCCCATCCATTCTATTTTGCTTTTTTTTTAATTGATATTATATTCAAAGTGGTAACTGCACTATTGGAGTGCCCGCATCTATCATTTTAGAAATATATATATATATATATATATATATATATATAGGGTCAATGAATCAGGCGGCACTCACGGATTTGCAAAACGTGAACAAACTTATTTATTCATCCAACATGTTTCGGGCACTCGGCCCGTCCTCAGGGATAAACAACAGTGACTTTACAACACACTTATATTCTGTAACAAGTGAAAAACTCCCTCCCCCTGATCAATCAGCGCCGCCCCTCTTACCTGTGTTCACCAGATTGTGTCCCCGCTTCCGCTCACCTCCAGCATGTGTCTACCTGTATTCTGCCATTGAGGAGGCTGTACTTCCGTGCAGCACTTCCTCTGATGTCATCAGGCTTCATCCATGCTGTGGTTCAGCTGGATAGCCAAGCCTCTCTCTGGATTCCACAGGGAGGTCAGTTGCTAGGTGACCATACAAACATTAGAAACGTGATCTACAAGAGAAATAATTCATGTGATGAATACAAATACATTAAAAACGTGCAATAAGAGGCTGTATAACAACCATTTAAGAGGCAATATAATGCCAGTGCTAGGTGTAAAACAAAATAAATGTAATACATAAAAAATGCATACATTAAAATACATAAAATAATGAATAGACAATAGACAATTTTTAAAAATCTGCAGAGGGATGCTGCATCTATTGGGTTCCATGTGACTAAACAGTTTTTTATTTATGTTTTTATTTTATTTTGTTTTATGTTGTTATTAATCCAAAAGATTATCACTATGGTAGCCTGATACAGCATTGTATATCTTACTTATAGATGTGTGCATCCACTGATGGTAGGCTGTAAATTTGAGCAATATATTTTAAAAAAAATTATTGTCATATTAGATACTGATTTATCATGGATATATCCTAGATTAAAGAACTTGTTACCCTACAGGACATAAAATGCCTATAGGAAATGGTACAATCCATGTTGCTCGTTCAGCCCCTTGGGTGCGAGAGTGTCGAGCTGGTGTATCCACCTCGCCTCCGCCTGCAGGAGCTGTTTCTTTCTATTGCCACCTCTTGCTGGGACAGGTATGTGGTCTATAATTTTAGATCTTATACTGGACAAGTTGTGCTTTCTTTCTGCACAATGTCGTGCCACTGGTTGTTCGCTCTGGCCGGAGGTTAATGCTTGCCTTATGGCAAGGCGGTGGTTCGCCATCCTTTCTTTAAATTGACACTCTGTCTTGCCCACGTAGTAAAGTCCACATGGACAAGACAGAATGTACACAACATACCGGCTGGAACAAGTGACAGAGTGCTGGATTTTAAATTTTCTACCTGTGTGTGGGTGACTCACCGTATCTCCTGTAATCATGGAGCTACAGGTCGTGCACCCCACACATTTGTAGCATCCCTTGGGGCGAGATAAAAAGTGGCTAGGTTTGCTGATTTTAGTTAGCTTGGCTATGTCGTTCTTTACTAACAAATCTGCCAAATTTCTGCCTCTTTTATAGGCTGGCATGATCTGTGTGTTGTGCAGACTTTTGAGATCTCTGTCAGAGGTTATCAGGGGCCATAATTTCTTAACTTTTTTTGTGGTCTCACAGCTGCCCATGGCATGCTGTGTGACCCAAGGAATCCTGGCGCCTAATTCTTTTTTGGTACTAATGGTGTTTAAAGCAGTCTCCCGTGAGGTGTTGAGAACCTTCTCCAACAGTTAATCTACGGAGCCCCATACGTGAACAAAGTACTTTTATTCCGCAGATATATAGATGACCTGCTCATCTTTAGGAGGGGCAGCATAGATGAGCTAAAAAGCATTTTTGAAACACACAACGCTTTGATCCACCCAGTCAAACTCACGTACAACATGAGTAAAGAGGTCATTAATTTTTTAGATGTAAAAATTAATCTCAAAAACAACCACATTGAGACCTCCTTGTACATCAAGGAAACTGACCGCAACACCCTCCTCAGATATGAAAGTTGTCACCCTAGAGCACTGCGTGAGGGGTTGCCCTACTCGCAAATGCTAAGAGTACGGAGGATAGTAAGTGAGGATGCCCAAGTGCACATTGAATTGGATGCCATGCAGGCCAGGTTTGAAGAAAGGGGATACAAAAAGAAAGAGTTGTCCAAAATTAAAGAGAAGGTTCTCAACACCTCACGGGAGACTGCTTTAAACACCATTAGTACCAAAAAAGAATTAGGCGCCAGGATTCCTTGGGTCACACAGCATGCCATGGGCAGCTGTGAGACCACAAAAAAAGTTAAGAAATTATGGCCCCTGATAACCTCTGACAGATCTCAAAAGTCTGCACAACACACAGATCATGCCAGCCTATAAAAGAGGCAGAAATTTGGCAGATTTGTTAGTAAAGAACAACATAGCCAAGCTAACTAAAATCAGCAAACCTAGCCACTTTTTATCTCGCCCCAAGGGATGCTACAAATGTGTGGGGTGCACGACCTGTAGCTCCATGATTACAGGAGATACGGTGAGTCACCCACACACAGGTAGAAAATTTAAAATCCAGCACTCTGTCACTTGTTCCAGCCGGTATGTTGTGTACATTCTGTCTTGTCCATGTGGACTTTACTACGTGGGCAAGACAGAGTGTCAATTTAAAGAAAGGATGGCGAACCACCGCCTTGCCATAAGGCAAGCATTAACCTCCGGCCAGAGCGAACAACCAGTGGCACGACATTGTGCAGAAAGAAAGCACAACTTGTCCAGTATAAGATCTAAAATTATAGACCACATACCTGTCCCAGCAAGAGGTGGCAATAGAAAGAAACAGCTCCTGCAGGCGGAGGCGAGGTGGATACACCAGCTCGACACTCTCGCACCCAAGGGGCTGAACGAGCAACATGGATTGTACCATTTCCTATAGGCATTTTATGTCCTGTAGGGTAACAAGTTCTTTAATCTAGGATATATCCATGATAAATCAGTATCTAATATGACAATAATTTTTTTTTAAATATATTGCTCAAATTTACAGCCTACCATCAGTGGATGCACACATCTATAAGTAAGATATACAATGCTGTATCAGGCTACCATAGTGATAATCTTTTGGATTAATAACAACATAAAACAAAATAAAATAAAAACATAAATAAAAAACTGTTTAGTCACATGGAACCCAATAGATGCAGCATCCCTCTGCAGATTTTTAAAAATTGTCTATTGTCTATTCATTATTTTATGTATTTTAATGTATGCATTTTTTATGTATTACATTTATTTTGTTTTACACCTAGCACTGGCATTATATTGCCTCTTAAATGGTTGTTATACAGCCTCTTTTTGCACGTTTTTAATGTATTTGTATTCATCACATGAATTATTTCTCTTGTAGATCACGTTTCTAATGTTTGTATGGTCACCTAGCAACTGACCTCCCTGTGGAATCCAGAGAGAGGCTTGGCTATCCAGCTGAACCACAGCATGGATGAAGCCTGATGACATCAGAGGAAGTGCTGCACGGAAGTACAGCCTCCTCAATGGCAGAATACAGGTAGACACATGCTGGAGGTGAGCGGAAGCGGGGACACAATCTGGTGAACACAGGTAAGAGGGGCGGCGCTGATTGATCAGGGGGAGGGAGTTTTTCACTTGTTACAGAATATAAGTGTGTTGTAAAGTCACTGTTGTTTATCCCTGAGGACGGGCCGAGTGCCCGAAACATGTTGGATGAATAAATAAGTTTGTTCACGTTTTGCAAATCCGTGAGTGCCGCCTGATTCATTGACCCTATACAAGGACCAGCCAGTCCATGCTGGAAGGCACCGGGTCAGTATCGACTGCATCATCCACCTGGGAGTGCCGGCTTACGCAGCATATTGAAGGTATTGCACGTTGTGAAATATTCAGCAGCATAATCCAGCAAGGCACCCAACGATGAGATCTTTATTCCTCTGAACAAGGGACAACCCCATCCACCCATCTGCAGAACACAGGTGTGATTATCCAGTGTCGACAGGTGTGTCCACGTCGGTTCCGGACCATGGAGCCAGTTTTGGCAGGTGTCAACATCGCACAGATCGACACAGGCGACCGGTTCAGTTACTCGGACAGTGACGCCGAAGGTATTATTAAAGCAGCATTTGTCCAATCCCAATTACCAGCTGTCGATAATTAAGACCTGTACAAAGATTGGTATTATTTAAAAAAACGCGAAGTGGACTATATGCTGCATGCATCCATACTAGCAGAATATTACCAAGACAAGCAAATCCCGAGGGGACTCCAGGTCCGCAATGTCCCCACCATAGGAAGAAACAATGTATCCTTTTGCAAAAGGTGGGTGAGCATATTAAATAAATGCTCCATGGACCTAATATTGCTGGTTGTGGATGAATCAACTAAGGAGTTGACAGCCGTTAAAGAAAAATTGGCAACTTTTGAATCCACGCATGTGTCTACTCTAACAGTCGACACACTCACTGATTGGAGTACAAAACTCAAGACACAAATTGAAACATACCAAAAAGAGCTTCTTAAGTACAAAAGGGAGAAGCGCAGGAAGGTACAAGCAGACTACGAGGCTAATCGAGTATACCATTGGCTAAGTACAGGAGGACCATCTGCCAACACTCGAGCGCCGATTAGACAGCGCCGACAGAGAAATCGACATAGAGAAGAGGAGGACACGAGCACCTCCGCAAGTGAAGCGGATCTCGGCACACAAGCATCAGCCGAAAGTAATCCCCCTTTAGGGGTTATGACCCGGGCGGGTCTAAAAATACCCACCGTCAGAGGAGGCGGACGAGGCGCGGTGGGCAGACCGTGAGGCAAAACAAGCCGCAAAGGCAGCCGCCGCTGAAAGAATTGGTGTTCAATCTATCCTCTACACCTCTATCAGAAGCAGAAATATCCGTATTATCTAAAGGACTATCATTTGTACCAAGCCATTCTCCTGTTTCATTTGATTGGACACTAGACTGTTACAAGTTTGGGAGAACTCTCAGATTGAGAGAACATTTCAAGGACAAACCCACGGTCGACCCTGTAGGTGTTGACATACCAGCCCAATTAAAGAAATTATTGCCCAAATCAACATTCGATCCCCAGGTTTCCAATCCATCAATAAAGACCTTTATACGTATGATGGAGGCTGCAGGTCAAGCCACACCTGCCCCCGCTGACTTACAGCGCAACAATTTATCGGGGCAAGAGAGGGAAGCCTTGAAGGGACTTAAAGCCAGGACAGATATCGTGATCCACAAGGCAGATAAAGGTGGGTCAGTGGTTGTGCAGGACTTATCAGACTATGTCACTGAATGCATGCGACAATCAGCAGATACACAGGTATATGAAGTTTTGCGCAAAGACCCCACTCAGGTCTATAAAAAAGAGTTGGACAATTTAATTGGCGTAGCCACACGTGATGGCATCATTTCGGGTGAGTTGGGCAGGGCATTGAGCACTGAATATCCCATCACTCCTTTATTATATATGTTACCTAAGGTACATAAGTGCCTGGACAAGCCCCCTGGCAGGCCTATAATTTCAGCCAGGGGTTCCTTGTTCCAGTCTGTGTCCACTTATCTAGACGCTATATTAAATCCATGCGTACAAAAAACAAATTCGTACCTTAAGGACACTAATCACTTATTGGAATTGCTCAATGCCTTAGGTACCATCCCTGATGATGTAGTCATGTGTAGCGCTGATGTTACAGGGCTCTACACATGCATCCCCCACACAGAAGGGATGCGAGCTGTGGAGAACCTCATCAGCAATAATGCAATGTACAAAGGCCCGCCTATCCCTTTCTTCATTGATCTACTGCATTTGGTACTAAATCGTAATTATTTTTTGTTCAACGGTGTGGTGTATGGCCAGCGGCTTGGTGTAGCGATGGGATCCAATGTGGCTCCATCCTACGCCAACGCCTACATGAATGAGGTGGACCAACAGTTAATCTACGGAGCCCCATACGTGAACAAAGTACTTTTATTCCGCAGATATATAGATGACCTGCTCATCTTTTGGAGGGGCAGCATAGATGAGCTAAAAAGCATTTTTGAAACACACAACGCTTTGATCCACCCAGTCAAACTCACGTACAACATGAGTAAAGAGGTCATTAATTTTTTAGATGTAAAAATTAATCTCAAAAACAACCACATTGAGACCTCCTTGTACATCAAGGAAACTGACCGCAACACCCTCCTCAGATATGAAAGTTGTCACCCTAGAGCACTGCGTGAGGGGTTGCCCTACTCGCAAATGCTAAGAGTACGGAGGATAGTAAGTGAGGAAGCCCAAGTGCACATTGAATTGGATGCCATGCAGGCCAGGTTTGAAGAAAGGGGATACAAAAAGAAAGAGTTGTCCAAAATTAAAGAGAAGGTTCTCAACACCTCACGGGAGACTGCTTTAAACACCATTAGTACCAAAAAAGAATTAGGCGCCAGGATTCCTTGGGTCACACAGCATGCCATGGGCAGCTGTGAGACCACAAAAAAAGTTAAGAAATTATGGCCCCTGATAACCTCTGACAGATCTCAAAAGTCTGCACAACACACAGATCATGCCAGCCTATAAAAGAGGCAGAAATTTGGCAGATTTGTTAGTAAAGAACAACATAGCCAAGCTAACTAAAATCAGCAAACCTAGCCACTTTTTATCTCGCCCCAAGGGATGCTACAAATGTGTGGGGTGCACGACCTGTAGCTCCATGATTACAGGAGATACGGTGAGTCACCCACACACAGGTAGAAAATTTAAAATCCAGCACTCTGTCACTTGTTCCAGCCGGTATGTTGTGTACATTCTGTCTTGTCCATGTGGACTTTACTACGTGGGCAAGACAGAGTGTCAATTTAAAGAAAGGATGGCGAACCACCGCCTTGCCATAAGGCAAGCATTAACCTCCGGCCAGAGCGAACAACCAGTGGCACGACATTGTGCAGAAAGAAAGCACAACTTGTCCAGTATAAGATCTAAAATTATAGACCACATACCTGTCCCAGCAAGAGGTGGCAATAGAAAGAAACAGCTCCTGCAGGCGGAGGCGAGGTGGATACACCAGCTCGACACTCTCGCACCCAAGGGGCTGAACGAGCAACATGGATTGTACCATTTCCTATAGGCATTTTATGTCCTGTAGGGTAACAAGTTCTTTAATCTAGGATATATCCATGATAAATCAGTATCTAATATGACAATAATTTTTTTAAAATATATTGCTCAAATTTACAGCCTACCATCAGTGGATGCACACATCTATAAGTAAGATATACAATGCTGTATCAGGCTACCATAGTGATAATCTTTTGGATTAATAACAACATAAAACAAAATAAAATAAAAACATAAATAAAAAACTGTTTAGTCACATGGAACCCAATAGATGCAGCATCCCTCTGCAGATTTTTAAAAATTGTCTATTGTCTATTCATTATTTTATGTATTTTAATGTATGCATTTTTTATGTATTACATTTATTTTGTTTTACACCTAGCACTGGCATTATATTGCCTCTTAAATGGTTGTTATACAGCCTCTTATTGCACGTTTTTAATGTATTTGTATTCATCACATGAATTATTTCTCTTGTAGATCACGTTTCTAATGTTTGTATGGTCACCTAGCAACTGACCTCCCTGTGGAATCCAGAGAGAGGCTTGGCTATCCAGCTGAACCACAGCATGGATGAAGCCTGATGACATCAGAGGAAGTGCTGCACGGAAGTACAGCCTCCTCAATGGCAGAATACAGGTAGACACATGCTGGAGGTGAGCGGAAGCGGGGACACAATCTGGTGAACACAGGTAAGAGGGGCGGCGCTGATTGATCAGGGGGAGGGAGTTTTTCACTTGTTACAGAATATAAGTGTGTTGTAAAGTCACTGTTGTTTATCCCTGAGGACGGGCCGAGTGCCCGAAACATGTTGGATGAATAAATAAGTTTGTTCACGTTTTGCAAATCCGTGAGTGCCGCCTGATTCATTGACCCTATACAAGGACCAGCCTGTCCATGCTGGAAGGCACCGGGTCAGTATCGACTGCATCATCCACCTGGGAGTGCCGGCTTACGCAGCATATATATATATATATATATATATATATATACACACAGTATATTATAAAGGATTTCCAGTATGTGACTTTTTTTATTGCATGGTCATGGTAAGGGCCACATTACAATCTGAGATGCAGAGGGGCAATATTCTGTTATGAGGTGGTGGGGAGCACTGTCATGATGTGAGGTGCAGGAAGCCATATTCAGTTACGAGGTGCAGTGGGTTATATTCTGTTATGTGGCAGAGCTGCCATCAGGTGAGGTACAGGGAGTATAGAAGTTACCCTGGCTGATATAGGCCCACTGATAATTCTCCTTATTCACAGACATGTGAAAAATAAACAGTTTCAGAAGGAAAAATTGGTGTTGGAGTAGAGGTATTGAGGGAAGTATAAGGCAGCCTGCCAAACTAACACTGCATTGGGAAGGTGGGGTAGAGCTGCATAATTGAAAGTACAAGAAAAAGGTTGAACCACTGGTGCAATTATAGCTGCTGTATAGAGGTGTGTGTAAAGCTCCCTATCAATAATATAGACAAAGAAGTGGGTTTGTACAGTGCTTGGGTTTTACTAGTAAATAAATATGACAACAAAGTGCTCAAATCAGCTCAATGTGTAACCACATCTTCTCCTGTGGTTACACACTGAAACGCGTTGACCTGATTTGAGCACTTTTCCAAATACCAGACTTTGTTATTTCTTTATTCCAGACCAGTTTACCATCTAAAAGAGGACCACCAAAATCTCAGCTTCTTCATGCAGCCACAAAGCAAGGTATACACTTACCATCAGTGACTGCTTATATCAAAATTGCCAATGCTTCTGTGTGAACAGGATCCTCAACTGGTCAATTATCTGAGACCTTCCATCTATTGTTATTGGATTAAGAGAACTACAGTATACCATCATAATTTCATTTAAAAAAAAACACCACCAGTCTGGTAATTATTGCTCAAGTTTATTAAGATATACCATCATGCTCTAATGATTAATGTCTCATAACTTCACTGGAATATTTATCCAATTTTTATTAAGAATTCTCAAGTTTTATATTGATCCCATCCATATGGTTTTTTTTTATTTTGCCTATATTAATTTGATGTATATTGATCTTGTGTAATAAATTTTAATTTATTTTTATATTGATGTAATATTTATTTATTAGTCAAAACCAAGCACTTCCAGAGCTGCATAATTCCCTACTATGGCCCTCCAGCTGTGGTGACACTACAAGTCCCATCATGCCTTGCCACAGTTTTGCTATTAGGGAATGCTAAAACTATGGCAAGGCATGCTGGGACCAGAGCCGGATTAACAATGGGTCTGATGGAGCTATAGCTCCAGGCCCACTCTCTAAATAGGCCCATTTTGTAGCTGAGGGTCAGGGCTTTCCAACAAGACCAGCCCCGCGTCACTAGCCCCCCCCCCCCCCCCCCGGGAACCGGAGATACTGCCAGGCAAACCTGGAACGTTTTCCCCATAGGATAACATGGGACCCGCTAATTCCGACCTCCACTCGGTTCCAACGGCTGCCAGTTCCCCCTACAGCCTCACAGAAACTCGAGGTAGATCTCAGTTGAACCCAAATCGCTGGGCCTTCAATCTGATACCTGGTCCATATGGGTTCATTGGTTCTAGAGATATTGCAGGTAAAACTATTTTTTTTTTTTATTTCTGAAATGTAATTTTATGGCTG
The DNA here is from genome assembly GCF_055691185.1 of Crinia signifera. Lineage (NCBI taxonomy): Eukaryota > Metazoa > Chordata > Amphibia > Anura > Myobatrachidae > Crinia > Crinia signifera. Next base: position 209,590,021 of record NC_139221.1, on the reverse strand, counting down.
TTCATGTTGTTTGAGGACAGATTTCTCTGGAACCAAACGGCCCAGTTTCACGGGACCAAAATCATTCAAAGGCTACATGTAAATGGGTCAGTTGGTTTCGAAGATATAGCTGGTTGTTTAAAGGGGGGCGGGGTGGTTTTCTCTCCCCCTCACACCAGAAAATGCAGGGACTAGGCTGGTGTAAAAGGGGCCAGTCCGAGAATATCCCTGCATGATCCTGGGACCATATTCCTTGCATTTTCTGGTATGAAAGGGGTATTATTTCAAATAGCCGGGACATGCAGTGCTCTGAATACAGCCGGGCAGCCCCCTGCTCTCTGCCCGGCTGTTATGGCTGTCATTTCTGCCCGGCGGCGACTGTCCCCCAGTTACTGCGAGCATGTATTCCCCCTTTGCAATGAGCATGTAATCCCACATGGCAACGAGCATGGAACCCCTGGCAATGAACATGCAGGTAAGCAACACTTATGTAGCATAATTTTTAATAGGCATTATGGTGTTTGGCATAATACGGAATGGAGATTATGGTGTGAGGCTTAACATGTAATGGGCATTATGGTGTAAATTTTTAATGTGCGCCTTTGGCGCGCAATGCCCCTATTTATGAAGCATACTGTGCATTATTGCTCAATCTGTTTGGTATAGTGCAGGCATGTCCAAACTATGGCCCTCCAGCTGTGAAACTACACGTCCCATCATGCATTGCCACAGTTTTGCAATTCGGGAATGCTAAAACTACTGTATGTCAAGGCATGCTGGGACATGTAGTTTCACAACAGCTGGAGGGCCACTGTTTAGACATGCCGGTATAGTGTGTATTTTGGCTCAATCCATGTGGCAAAATGTGAATTTTGCCTTAATCTGTGTGGCATAACGTGAATTTTTACTCAATCTGTGTGCCATAGTGGGAATTTTTGCTCAATTGGTGTGAATTTTGTCTCATTCCATGTGGCATAATGTGTAAGAAGCAAGTACAGTATAAGGGGGTTACTATTGTGTTGCATGATTTGTATAAGGGGTATATGGTGTGGTAAACTTAGGTTACCACATAAAAGGTGCTGACATATTGTCTACCAAGTTTCGGTTTTCAGTATTTTTTTATGACTGGAGTGCTGTCTCACCCCGCAAGTATCTTAGGACATCGGCGTCCTGCAGGTGCACCTTTGGAGTGCCCCCGCCAATATACCTGCATTTTTTCTTATGCCAGCCCCCTGCCTTTTCCAGGCATATATAATTAGTTGAAAGTATTTACACAAATAGAGACACACCCATGAGCAGACCACCCAAACAGAACACTGGTCACGCCACCCACATTATTAGGTGCTGGCCGCAGCCCCTATTATTGCGCATAATAGGCCCTTGATCATTTCCAGCTCCAGGCCCATTTAGAGCTTAATCTGGCTCTGGCTGGGACGTGTAGTTTCAGTTGGAGGGCTATAGTTTGGACATGCCTGTACTGCGGCGTTTTTCTCCACCCTGATAAATATTTAGGCTTCTAGTTGCTTTAGGTCCTCATTCCAGAAGTGCAGGGCAGATGTATTAAGCCTGATAAGGTATTAAGTGGTGATTAAGCAGTGGAAACTTGGAAGGTGATAATGCACCAGCCAATCAGCTGCAAACTGTCATTTTCCAAATTATCACTTTACCAGACTTAATACATCTAATCCTGAGTAACGAGAGCAGTGTGAACATTAAAGTATCAGGATATAAGACTCTATAAAGCCCAGTGTTATGAGAGTAGAGCTTGCGATTTCCAACATACACAGAAGAGACTGAAGTAGTTACTTTCAAAAACAGTGACAATACTTTGGACAACTCCTAATAAATGTAATAAAAAGTAAATTGCACTGACATTAATGTAAGAACAAAAACTGTGCTGCGGGAGCTTATTGAAATAGGTTTTACATGGCCGAGCAGTTAAATGCAAGCCTCACATCACCTAGTCCAAGTGTCGGATGGAGTGGTGTACAGCCCACTCAGTAGCGCGCGCAGGGGGGGGTTTCTGAGTACCCAGAAACCCCTCCAGGAGTCTAAAGGCCCAAAGCTTAAAGCTGAGGGTCCCCTCTTTCCATGGGTACAAGAATTTAAAAAATCGGTCCTTGGGAACCGGAGATATCTGACTTCAAAGCAGTGGTCCCCATCCAAGCCTGTTAATTGCTTTTCCCAGTCAGATATTTCAGGTTCTGTCTGGTTTAGAGTTTTTCTGAGGGTATATTTCAAAAGCTACTACTCTCCCCCTTTGAAATACACTAGTTGCTTGTCTTTAATGTTCCCAAAACCAGAGATATCAGCCTTCCAGCAGCTGGTTACTGCTCCAGCTCCACACACCTGGTATGTAGTTTTATATTCTCGTTGTCAGATTGCTCTGCCTCCTGAACTTTGATCCCCTAGTCCCCAATACCATTTGGTAGGTGGGATCCTCTAGTTTTTAATTCCATTAAAATCTAAGAAACCTATTTCTGGGAACTGGAGATATCTGCAGTCAAGCAAGCTGTCCTCCCACCAGAAAATTATGAATACTAAGCCCACTCCACTATACACCCCTCCTTTGCATAATAAACAACCTCTACCACCCTGGAAGTTATGTATCAGGGCCCCTTCATTCAGCCCAATGCCCCCTTCTCCCACCATCTGTTCAGTAAAGGGGTAATTGGAAATTACTGATCCAGGCCCTACATGCTGAGCGGTTGATATAATACCCCCTACCACTCGCAGAACATCAAAGCTTCCCCCACCCCTACCGCTGGAGGATCGGTAGGTGCCCCAATACATTGCTATGCTCAGGGGTCTACACTGCTGTTGACGTCCCTGTATGTATATATATATATATATATATATATATATATATATATATATTCACAGTATATATATCATGGTTGCCGACTCTCCCGGAATGTCCGTGAGACTCCCGGAATTCTGGGACATCTCACGGACTCCCGGAAGAGGGCCCCTTTCTCCCGTAGCCACCGCTTTGCTTAAGGCATCTGCGCTCACTACGTACGCGCTATAACGCTGCCGACGCGATGACGCCGCGCCACCTGCTGGCCAACCAGTAGCTTCAGCTACATGGTTGCCGGGACTTGTAGTCTGACTTCTCCGTGTCCTGCGCTGCATGCTGCCGGCAGATAGAGAGCTCGGCAAGCCAAGTCGGCAGCAAAGACACGTGCATGCTGGGAAATGGAGTTCTGGGCGTCTTGCTGGAGAGGCCACATCATGCAGGGACTGCGTTCCCCACTGCCCCCGTGTCTGGTGTCCGGTGACAGGTAATGGCTCTTCAGTATTATTGCTCCTATTACATACTGTTAGTATGGGGCCTGGCAGCTGTTGTGGGGAAGGCATAGTGCTACTGGCATTGCCTCACCCACTCCCAGTTCCCTCTATCTCCTACCTTAGTATTTAGTACATCAGTTCACACACTGAGTATGCCCCCTTGTATGCCATGCCTTTGGGTGCCCTGTGCTTCTGCAGGGTTTGGGGAATGCCTGCCTCATGTGTAAACTTCTGGATTTATAAAAACATTAATTCTTTACAGCAAGGTGTCCCTGTGCAGCACCATTCATTTGTGTAATATTCAGCCTTTCATTTGCTCAGTTGTAGTGGTTGCTTTGTGCTCTTAGACCGCACCATTTATGCTATCTGCAGATCATTGCACTGTGCCCAGTTCTCCTCACTATATACGCTATCTGCAGAGCATTGCTCTCAGGTCCAGTCCTCCTCACCGTGTAGTGTACCCCCCTGGCGACGCAAGGCCCGTCCCCTGGCGACGCAAGGCCCGTCCCCTGGCGACGCAAGGCCCGTCCCCTGGCGACGCAAGGCCCGTCCCCTGGCGACGCAAGGCCCGCCCCCTGGCGACGCAAGGCCCGCCCCCTGGCTTTTTCTTTTCTCCCTGAAATGATTTTTCAAAAGTAGGCAACCCTGATATATATATATATATATTTTTTTTTTATTATTATTATTTATATACATTTGGTCTATCTATAATACTTTAACTGACCCGGCATATACTGGGTCACCTAAGTGTCCATCTCCGTGCTTTGCTCCGCCCCTCTGGAAACCCCCTTCTGAAAATCCTGCTTTGCCACTGCCACTGATACTGGACTGTGGAAACGTGTTCTGTGGAGTGACAAATCATGCTACTCTGTTTGGCAGTCAGACAGCTAAGTCTGGGTTTTGGAGAATGCCAAGAGAATGTGACCTGCCTGACTGCATTATGCCAACTCTGAAGTTTGATGGCAAAGGGATAATGGTATGGGGCTGTTTCTCAGGTTTGGGTTAGGCCCCTTATGTCCAGTGAAGGATATTAATTAATATTTTATAAAACATAGACTGACTCATGATAGACAGTCACAAGGTCGACTGGGTCTAAAGGCTGACATGGTTAAAATGTCGACATGAAAAAGGCCGACATGGTCAAAAGGTCGACAGAAAAAAGGTTGACATGGAAAAAGGTTGACATGAGTTTTTAATGATTTTAGGGTGTCTATGGTTACATACTGTAGGTCGACATGGATACGGTCTATGTGTACCGCGTCCCCTCGCATGGCTCGATGCGCTCAGCACACTATTTTATTCTTCCTCCTGGATGGTAGGGCATGAAATACCACCTGTTGGCACATCACGGCTGAAAATTTTGTAAAAACAAAAATGCATGCCTTTTGACCATGTCGACCTTTAGACCATGTCGACCTACTGTGTGTCAACCTTTAAACGCTGTCAACCTTTTGACCCTGTCGACCATATTACTGTCTATCATGAGTCATTCTAAGATCAGTCCGGATACCAATATTAATGCTTCAGCATACAAAGACATTTTGCACAATGTTATGCTTCCAACTTTGTGGAAACAGTTTGGGGAAGGACCATTTCTATAAGAACATGACTGTACCCCAGTGCACAAAGCAAGGACTATACAAAGCAAGGACTATAAAGACATGGGGGTAGATGTATGAAGCAGTGATAAGGGAGGAGAAGTGATATAGTGCCTGGTACTTTATCACCGGCCAATCAGCTCCTGACTGTTAAGTTACAGGCTGGGTTTAAAAAGGGACAATTGGAAGCTGATTGGCCGGTGATAAAGTACCAGGCACTTTATCACTTCTCCTCCCTTATCACTTCTTCAAACATCTACCCCATGGTTTGATGAGTTTGGTGTGGAAGAACTTGACTGTACCAAGCAAAGCCCTGACCTTAAACCCATGGAGCACCTTTGGGATGAACTGTGAAGGAAATTGTGAGCCAGGTCTTCTGTGAGCCAGCTCAGTGCCTGACCTCATAATGCTCTACAGCAGGGGTGGGGAACCTTTTTTGTGCCAAGGGCCATTTGTATGGGGAAAAAATCCTTCGGGGGCATATGGAAACATTTCTCTTGCAAATTGGCCTGCTCCAGCCGTCCAACGCTCCATTACCTAATATGTACGTGAGCTACTATTTCTTTATAAATTTTACCTGAATATACTGCTCATTGTGCGCTATCTCTTATTCTTTTGCATATATATATATACATATATATATATATATATATATATATATTACACAATAGTGGAGTGGCGCCTTTCAAACAAATGTAAGATAGTCCTGATACAATATCCAATTTTCAGATCCAAAGAAGCAAGAAGGAGAATTCTTCAAATATTCATTTATTGATCTTCAGTGGATAAGAGTATAACACAACGAGTAGGTAACATCCCAATGCGTTTCGTCTCATAGAGACTTCATCAAGGGAATGTGTTGTATCAATCTTCAATTGGTGAAATCTACTGCTTAACTGTGTAAATTCCTATTAATGTATGTGATAACGATTGTTTGGAGAGATAATTTCCTTGATCCTATTTAGTTTAGGGATTTCCCATATATATTGTAGATTATATTTGTTAGAAATGCCTAAGTGTCCACCGAAAAAGGAATTCTGATAGCCTCTCTAGTCGATCAGTAAATTGTAACCGGAATTGCGATAAAATATCTCCCGGAAAAATAGAAAGTGCCCTCCAGAGAGCTTATTTTCCTTCTGTAGAAACCAGCAGAATGACTCAGGTTATTGTCCTGAAGACGAGCCACAGGCTCGAAACGCCGTTGGCAGATACAGACGCATAAAGTCTTTTCACCTTTACAAAGAGCCTGGAGTGACGTTTTTTCATTCAAGATATACATGTACCAGAGCTTCACTCTGGGTAAACGAGCACCCGGGCCAGGTCAACCCAGTAAGCTAAGAGGAGGCTTACAGTGCCGGACCCCTGCACAGCATATATATATATATATATATATATATATATATACTAATAGTGCAATAGACAAACTTTGGCACTCCAAGGACTCTTCAGCGTAAGTAAACAAAATGGCATTTATTAAAAAATGCATGTAGTGTTATATTTTCCGGAGGGCACCGGGGCAGTTGCTTAAGTGGGAGAGTGCCAGGCCGACCCCCAGGCTATAAATATATATATATATATATATATATATATATATATATATATATATATATATACACACACACACATATATATATATATATATATATATATATATATATATATATACTGAGAAAGTAGGTTCATATAATTTATGTGAATTTGATAAATTGAAATATTTTTCCTCAATAATTTTTTTTTAGCATTTTCATTTGTTGCTCTGTTTTGGAGTTATGCGGTAAAACGTCTTCCTGCCATTAGTGTGCATCACCATTGTTACAGTTGGCGAACTCTCCCCATCTGACCATGAACATGTGACCTGCTGAGTGGTCTGGACGCTGTGACAGTTATACCTAAGCACGGATTTTTCTACATTTGGCTCCCAAGGAGGTGAGAAAGGGTAACATTTCTTGCTCAGCAACCTTTTGTCCATTTGAAACCGGTTCATCAGCTAGTACATTTTAAATACATTGTTCATGACACATCATACAGTACAAGAGTGGAAATAAAAGAAAAGCACATACTGTTTATTATGAATTGATATAAATATGTACATCCTTGTCCACATCACTGGATGAAATTTTCTGCATATATTAAATAAATAGAAAATCCATAAAGTAAACAATAACATGTATTGAACTTTAAAGTTACTAATCTTAGGAATAAAACTATTAATTTATTTTTACACTTTCAGTTCTTGGTACTGTCCTTCATTGCACTCTATAGATGGAATGTAAAACGAATACACCAATCCACATTTGTTTTATCACAAGTCATCTAAGGAAACATGGCATAAGTTATACATAGTAAAAAAAAAAAGTTTACCTGTTGCAAAGTGGCATAAAAAATGCAGACTGATGTTTTAAAACAACTAATGAAATAAATTGCTTAAGGTCTAACGGGCCATATATGTTGATTCCCCTGCATGACTCAGAAGCCTTTCAAGAACTTTAAAATAAGTAGCAGATATATTCTAAGATTAGCTTAAGTTCTGCAAAGCCCGTGATTATTGTGATATGTAGGTTAGGGGAGTCACAGTGATCATCAGTAAAGAAACCAAACTCTATGTTTGTTTCACTGTTATTTGATATTTTAGGACAAAAGAATTGTTAGAACAATTTGCTCCTCACACTGAAGACTAATATAAACATCTGGATAAAGAAAACTTAGCTTGCTTGAGCCTGGGAAAAAAGCATAACATGCTCAGAAAATACTGTAGGTTTGGTATTGTTAAAGGGGAAATAGCATTTCCGTTAAATGCTGCATACGGTTTTGCAAAGCAGATTGCTCCACCTAAAGGCTAAATAACTGTACTGCACTCAGTTTAAATCACTTTTCTATAACTTTTATATAAACTGCCCCTTCCCAGTAATAAGGCTGCCCTATTAAACGTTACGGACAGACCTTAAAATATTTACTACAAAGGTTTGTTAGATGGCCTCATGTGATTCTAATATAGTGTAACAGTCTATATTCTTCTGAAACAAGTGAAACTGACCATTTGGATGGACGAATGTGTACTTTATAATGCGATACACAGCAACAATACTATCCTACTTCTGAGTTTTCAAATGTAAGACAGGTGTTGACAGAACACTGTGACTGTACTAAAGTCAAACCTAACATTTATCTAGTTCTGAAGAAACTATTTATCTACAGGACTTTACAAGTAACAGTGATAACAAAGAATGAGAAGAAAATTCAATACTTCAAAGCCGTTTTCTTATCATCAGTAGCCTTCGTTAGTGCGTTTTGTGTCTCTGATCAGAATGAGAAGTAGCATTGACATTAAAGTCTATTCGTCTGTTTGCTCCAGAACAAAAAGCGGAGAGTATCACGCTTTAATAGGGGAATCATAGTGCTTGTGTCATTTAAAGCATCAAAAAATGCGGGAATCTAGTTTCTGGAGCTTTCTGGGAAAATTGCCTTTTGTAAAAATTGATATGCACAGTATAATGGCCAGATGGAACACTGGCTTAATATTTGGAAATACTTCATTGACGATGGAGAGCGTGTCGAGTGAACATTTTTAAAGATACATTTTCCAGTTCTAGTCATTCCAGTTGAAGCATAAGGTCCATGTAATCAGTTACAGTCGTAAACAAAATCATAGTTGCTAGGCTCCTTTGGAATAGGGGGTGGAGCATCAGGAATTTGTATATTTTCCAGATCCAGCAGGCGGAGTTTTATCTCCATGCTAAGCAACGTATCTAAGTCATTTCGCGTCTGATCACTGATCATGTCTTTTCCAAGTAATGCGTTAAGTCCATCTGTCCAAATACAATACTGCAAAGAAAGAAATATTGGATAAGTTAATTAAATAATAATACAAGATGGCTCTCAGTTCAGGAAGTGCCACTTTGTTCAATAAATCCATTTTGCCTTTAACAAGAGATGTGACTGCGCTGTTGTTTTAAGCTAGATACACATTAATGACCTTTTTCAGCCACTGTGTCTTTGTATTCAGCAGAGTCACTTACCTCATGTTTATCTGGTGCTAAAATATGCAAAAGCCAAACGTGATGTGTTGCATTAAAAGACACTTACTGACAGCTTTTGTGATCCGCTGGCGTGTCGGAGGACGCAGCATTAAGTCAACTGCTCAGGTCTATGAGCAATGCTCGGGTTACTTGGGATGTCCAGTTACATCACAAAGCTGGGGCCAGTGAAATTGTGGCTAAAATCAGAGGCCAACATGCCTCCATTTTTTGGGGATGCTACCCATCACCACCCCTAAGTGGCAGCAGCATGTCAATTATGCTTCAGCATTTGGGACATTGCAAGTGACATCACAGCCCCAGTACTGAACGTGAGAAACAGAAGGTTTATGTACATCTCTGAACTAGACTCCATGTAATAATCTGCACAATCAGTCAATATGCTCAGTCCAATGATCTCAGCGTGTGTATGCAGCATCTCAGGCCAATTACCATTCTAAAAGCAGATGGATGGAATGATTGGCTATAAGCTGCTGCATCCCATTTGTCGTAAGCAATGAGTGGATACTACGCACATATTGTAGCATGTATACATTTCCAATCAGCTGTCCTACATAGTTCATTTACACATGTCACCTTTGTGAGGAGTTTTAAGACAGATAATCATTTGCAAGATCACCTGGCATCCCGCACTTCTGGCAAACTCGGACCCTATTGCATATTCCCCCTATTGTTCAATCTCCATAATTTGCCATAGGTTGCCTTGGTGGCCTAGTATAGCCCATGGACCCAAGTACATAGAGGTTCAGTGATCTGCTTGCTTTAATCTGGGCTGTATTAATACATTGGCAGCCATTGAAATGTCAGCATAGTGCAAAAAACTCATTTCAATGTGTCCTATTCTATTATTGTCTCATAGTGATTGGGTGAATGATCTCACAGCTCAGCTTTTATAGTCAGAGAGCGGACCTGCTTTCACTCCGTTCATGTCCTTCTGGTGAATGTGATCAGGAAAGAGGGCTCTAAGGAAGCACAATCACATGTGCTTGTTCCTTCCTGGGTGACGTCAGATGCTGACAAGTAAGTAGGGAGGACAGAGAATGATACAAAATGCAGCGGTAACATTTGTCAAGGATTTCAATGGCAAAATAAAGGTATAATAGACGTTGACCAAATTACAGGAGGATCATTTACCTAGAAAACCCTAATAGTGTCTTGCCACAAGGTTGGTCATATTGCTCAAAGAATTGAGTGACAGAATTCTTGTTCAATCTTTACACAAATGTAACTGGCCAACATCAGACATGTTTCAGCCATTCAGATTATGGAATAACAACTGAATAATATTTGAATTCATTACAGATAACTTTACATATCCAGACATAAGTGGTCATCTTTCCCTAATTCCCAACAATTATCCTATTCATTTCCATAGGATAATTGTTTGATCCTTCATTGAGATCATTTTGGGATAGACATGCTACAGTAATGATGTACATATATTTCTCAATATTGGATGGAATATCACAGCTTTTGTAGCCAGCTTTAGTTTCAAGTATTCTGCAAAAAGATGCCAGACCTGTACTAGAGAAATATATTGGTGGAAATATTCTCTAATTTCTCATCATTTAAAATGGTCATTTACTTACCTCATGTTTATCTGGAGCAATGAAATTTAATTGGCAGTTGGAGTCATACATAATTGAGAATGCCAACTCAAGCAGCTCCTGAATGAGAAAACAAACATTGAATATGATAAATGATTAACCAGAACAATTATCTAGAACCTATTTTGGGATTGCAATGTGCTATATACCAGATGACTACATGTCCAGAGAAATCTTATCACACAGGTCGCACAATAAGATTGTCAAGGCAGCATTCTCTACATGCCTCCCAGCGTGTATCCTGTTAGTGGTTGACATCATGCTGATTGGCGGATGGTTCTAACTATTCACCAATCAGAGTATTCACTCTATGGAACCATTTTAAGAGAAAGTGTGGGAGCGCAGGAAGGAAGTGTTATGGTTTTTCTTTAATTGGTTCCTGTGAATGGGTGTATTGCTTTGACCCTGTTTATGCAAGTGACATTTTCACTCATTTTACAGGTTTCTACCAAAAACAGGTCAGATGAAAAAGGCACAGTGTCACTGAACTGGGGTAATTGTAAAATTCATGAATTTTTGTCAAGATACTGGATATGGTTGTTTATATTCTGGATAAAATAAAGAATAGCGATATTGCTCTTTTTACTTTGTACCCTTAATCTGAGAATTACATTGGTGGGAGCATTTTTATCCTTACAGATATCAATGAAACATTCATTAAAAATAAATACTAGAAGAAGACTAGTGAACAGATTAGGCAATGTTTCAGACATTATTTGTAGGTTCTCCTGCCTCCTGTCTGCACGGTAGAGCATATACAGTATTACAGTGCATCCAGAAAGTATTCACAGCGCCTCACTTTTTCCACATTTTGTTATGTTACAGGCTTATTCAAAAATTTAATAAATTCATTATTTCCCTGAAAACTCTACACACAATACCCCATAATGACATTGTGAAAAAAGTAAAAGGAAATGTACATAACAATTCACAGCCTCTGCTCAATACTTTGTGGCAGCAATAACATCCTCAAGTGTTTTTGAATATGATGGCACAAGCTTGGCACACCTATCTTTGGGCTGTTTTGCCCATTCCTCTTTGCAGCACCTCTCAAGCTCCATCAGGTTGGATAGGAAGCGCCGGTCCACAGCCATTGTCAGATCTCTGTATGTTTGAAGATCAGTGTCTCCTTGCAACACTCCTTTAATACACTATAGTGTGCTATATAGGATACCATAAAATAGTTGGCTATGGCAATATTTATTTGAAATCATACAGAAACTTAACCCTTTGTTACTAAGGGCATCATGCATGGTATACACTGAAAACAGTAAGTAACCCCCGGAAAAATACAATTGAATCATCTTAGTAATTTTTGTTTTTAGTACTGTACATAAAGCATTGTAGCTCATACACGCAAAACAATTCAATCAGTTCTAATTAAACCTGATGGAAAATTTTCACAGTTGACATTGCAAATTTAATAGGAACTGTCATAACAATACCATCTACACCTAACATTTCTTTATAATGTCCATATAAATGGACAAGGAGTCATAAATAGTTAAACGGTCACCTACTTTGCAACCAAAGATGGATAACTACATTTACACCACTTCGCCCCAGTAAGGAAAAAGCAATGTTTCGATCTTTTACTGCATTTCCTTATCAGCTAGGACAGCAGCTGCTACTGCCACCCTTGTTAATAGTCCTTGCCAAATGGAAAATACTCTATTTCCATAATATGGAAATGAATAGAAAATGGTTAAATCCATTTAGTCTCTGTCTGGATTTTTTTTTCTATTATTATTATGCAAAGAGATTGGTTATACGAGATAAGAAAATATTCATTCCATTAGTACTATGGATCCTGACACATCAAGAGTATAATTATCTTACTCTGATGGCTTTAAGGCATCCATAGATGTCATCTATTAATTACAGACTTACTTAACAAAGTGACATAAATTGTGCCACTAGGTAGAAACACAGAGCTGTGATGAATCACCACAGGAAGGCAGCAGAAAATGGTTCAGTACATTCTGTCTGAAATGTGCTTTTACTGTACCACAGCTCACCTTGTTCTGTTTGTGTGCTCCTTTCTCCTTCATGTGAGGACAGTCTTTTCCAGTCAGTATTGCTTTAATGTCGGCCACAGGCACTATGTAGATAAAGGTATGAACAAGATGTCAAAGCAGCACAACAAAAGTATTTATAATAGACCCTGAAATAATTGAGAGTCTTAGGGGCATATTTATTCATTATTGGGTCATATACCCGACAATTATAATTTCTTATCAGAAATTAACACACAGATGTATTAAACAACCACCAGCATGGACAGAGGCTCCTGCGGTGCTGTAGAAGTGACATTATGGTGGCGTACATCTCTCCCAGTAACCTTTGCGATCAATGCCTCATAGGTTACATTGGCTAATGCCAAATGCGGCGGCATTATCCAATGGGGCCAAGCTCCAAAATAATAAATCACAATACGGAGCTTGGAAAATTTGGAAAAGTCAACCACCATAGAAACCTCTGTAAACTGTTTTTGAGGGTGAAAATACAGATTGAGGGGTCTATTTATCATTAAATATTTGCAGCAAAATCCCTTAAGACACCAGCGTTCAGCAAATAATAATAATATAAGTACCACCTGAATGTATCATGTATAAGTGCATCTCCAAACCTTGCTGCGATCCCTCCTGCCTCGCCAACAGCCGCATCTCCCACAGGTTTTTATGGGGGATGGGATGCTGCCCAATGTACCAATATCGGGCAGCATTCCGAGCTGGCAGTAGCCTATGGGCTACTTACAGCACTGCAGTGCGGTCAGTGCTAATCACTCATGCGCAAACCCTCCTAGCATCCAGTGAAGCAGATCACAGGGACTGCTTCTTTCATAGCTCCTATGCATGTGGCTGCAGTGACATACATCCTGTCGCTAGGATGGCATATTGCAATGTGATCCAGGGCAGTAGATCCCGCCCAGATTGCATTGAATATGCTATCCTATGGTAAATGGGCCCCTGAATCCTGTATCAAAGTGCTCATAGCTTATTGAGATTATTTAGGGAGTTGGAAGGTGCCACTGCAGTATGTGGTCTGTTATATGGCATTGCAGTGCTGGAGGGGGGGTCTGCTGGGGATGTAGTGAGTCCCAAGATACAAAAATGAGGACTCGGGAGCAATAAATGATCTGTCCGTGTGTCTTCCTCTGGTATGGTTGCAGTCTCTGTTCTGAGATGCGGAACAGGTGATGGCGGGGAAGGAGACACCGCATCTCCTGTGTCCTTCCCCGTCAACACCTGTGTTTGGAAGAATCATGCACCTTATTGGGTTAATAGTTTGTAGTCAACACTTTGCAGTGTATATCAGACACACATATACGCCACTATAATATAAACTGCTACTGTATGCAAAATGATTTCAACACATTCTGCATACTTGGATTAAGGATTCTAGGTAGCGGATATAAATGGAGCTGCAATTATTCCTGAACAGCTTGCACCCACAAAGTATCTACAGGAGGCCATTCTTACCACTGATATAAAGCTGCAAATAAGGTTTGTGAAGGAAGATTAACAGAGGAACAATTTCATTTATAACAACCAAACCTCTATGCTATTTACTGTTTTAATTCCTTCTATACTCTTATTCATAATGTTTTGTGATTCAAACTGCACATTGTGTTTGTGAGATATCATGCTGGTGAGCAGAACTAATGTTGCAATTATGCTCAAACAAGTGTCTGTTTCATAATAGCCAATATTGGGAATACTAAATTATAGTCCCAGACACTCACTGGAGACGTGAACATTTACTTAACTTACACTGAGAATATTAGGTAGCTCTTATCTTCTATTTCCAGACTTACAGTATGGTAGATTCTTACTGGTACAATACCTTGGGGTAGATGTATGAAGCAGTGATGCGGGAGAAGTGAGCGAGAGGAGAAGTGGCCCATGTCATCCAATCAGCACTGAAGTAATATCTATGATTTGCATAATATAAAATTATACAGAGCAGCTGATTAATTGCCATGCGCCACGCCTCCTCTGGCTCACTTCTCCTCCCTTATCACTGCTTCATACATCTACCCCCTTGTTTGAATCTGGCAATGTACTGTAACACTATTGCATTAGATATTTTTAGACACTCCCTTACTTGATCTAAAAGACTGCTGGAAAGTAGGAGGCGTACAGTTTGTAAACAGTTGTGGTTGTGACTATAACCCCTTTACGTAATGTACCTAGACATGACATTGAGTGAAGGTGAAAGTGAGGCACACCCATTGTTTTTGTCGCCATACCCCTGTGCTCACCCCCAGGGCCTCCTTTCAAGGAGCGAATGGCCCGGCGATTGTGAAATTCGTCAAAGCCGTTCGCTCCTGAAGTTTGCGCATGTGCAAATCCCTAACATCGGGGACAGGGCTGAATTGGTCTGAATCAACCTTTTTATATCTTGGGCTGCATTGCGCCACTAGAAGTCACTGTCTATACAATCCCCAAAGTAGGAAATAAACACTGTAGACGGGAAGGGAAGCAAAAGGAAGGATGGACGAATAATGGAAAAAAAGGAATCTGCCATTACAGTGAGTCTAAACAATTATAGTTTCCTGTGAAAGAAAAATGTCAATGTTGGGAAACTTGAAGAGAATCTTGTGACTTTTTAACACTTTCAAGTCCAACGTCTAGTCAGGCTCAACAGTCCTTGCCTAGCGCAATTAGCAATTAGCAGATCCAATTAGCAGATCCAATGGTGATCCACTTTAAAATAAGAACATTAGCATCATTCAACATTCAATGCAGACCATTTTACAATTACAATTCATTTAAACATTTAATCCAGACTGTTTGAATTGCAAAAAAATAAAACATTGGACTGCAAAAGGTTAAACTACTTTCTTGGTTATTTTCTGTTCGATGATGGAAATTTAAACCTGAAGTCATATCACATGATCATAACATCCTGCAACATTATTGCAATGAAATTACATTACAGTAATGCCTTTCTTTGTTACATAGCTGCCATGATGATGTATTGAAATCATTCTGCTAAATAACCTATTAATAAACCATTAATCCCAAAACATCCATGGCAAATATTCATCTGTCAAAGAGGATAAAATTGTATATTCTTTATTCTATCAATTTATTTTTGTCAGATATCCCTTCTATAGCTTCAATCACCAAAAACAACAGGATTAATATTACATACGCAGGGACCTGTGTTTATGCATACAACAGATGCCATGTCCCTAGGCCAGAAATCTATTAAAAAACTTTTATTTTTATCCATATAAACCTTGGCATGATTTAAATGAACAGAGATTATATTCTGAATAATAAAAATGGATTATACAGTACAGCGAGTCTTTCTACAGTACATGTTATTCTGTAATGTATTGCATAATGCACAGTTTGAAAGATAGAACGCACAGATACATTGTAATCTTCTGCATGTGTGAAATATTTGTATTTTACCAGTAAGTTTAATATACAGTATTACAGTGCAGAGTGTTACCTTTTATACACAATACAATAATAGTAAATCTAGGTATGTGTGTGCCATACTTAACACTTTCAGTGCCAACATCTCTGTGAGAGATGTTCAGAATAGCTGATAAAAGTGCCAGCGTCGCTCACATTTGTTATATAAATTCAAATAAAAAAATGCGGTACGCTTTACCTAGAACGGCGCCCACGATGTCCATCGCGGTCATCGGGGGTAAAAAATCGCGGGCATCGTGGCCATCGCATGCACCCAAAAAACGGGTGCGACGCGATGCCCGCGATTTCCCATAGGGATCAATGTTAAAAGTGTCAAAGGACGCGATTTTTGTGTTCAATGCCTCAATGCCCGCGATTTTACCATAGGAAACAATGTTAAATGGGCCACAGAGCCCTAATAGTCCCCCTGAAGTCTGAAATGGCCCCCACAATTGTTAATGCCACCCCACGTTAAACGTGAACCCGAAGCGTGGCGAGCGCAGCGAGCCCGCGAGGGGCGGCGGTACGCGTCCTCCGACCTTTTCATACCCCCACTATCCACGTCGGCGTGGAGTTGAGAATAGAATAGTGTGGCGAGCGCAGCGAGCCACCGAGCCCGAAGCGTGGCGAGCGGACGCGGATACCTTTGAAGCCCGCAAAGGGACGCGTTTACCTGTGAAGGTATCCGCGTCCCCTCGCTGGGCTCGCCACACTATTCTATTCTCAACTCCACGCCGACGTGGATAGTGGGGGTATGAAAAGGTCGGAGGACGCGTACCGCCGCCCCTCGCGGGCTCGCTGCGCTCGCCACGCTTCGGGTTCACGTTGATTGTGGGGTGGCGTTAACAATTGTGGGGGCCATTTCAGACTTCAGGGGGACTATTTGGGCTCTGTGGCCCATTTAACATTGTTTCCTATGGAAAAATCGCGGGCATTGAGGCATTGAACACTAAAATCGCGTCCATTGACACTTTTAACATTGTTCCCTATGGGAAATCGCGGGCATCGCGTCGCACCCGTTTTTTAGTGCATGCGATGGCCGCGATGCCTGCGATGGGCGCCGTGCTAGGTAAAGAGTACCAAAATTGCAAATTTTTTTCCCATATAAGGTCAACATTACAGGTCATTATGATGAATAACAATATTTGCTTGCCAATTTTCTCACCTATTTTGAAAAATTCACTTGGCACTCAAAGGGTTAAAACAGGGGAACCATTGTAGTTTTTTCGAGTACTTGTCATTGGGTCGTCACAACTTAGATTGACATGCATTGGGTCCACCAATGAAGGTCGACACATCAGAATGTCAACATGGGCAAGGTCGACAGTCAAAAGGTAGACATGGGTCGTTTTTTTGTCCCGAATGTCGAACACAGTCAACTGGAACACCGTATTGGTGCACCATGTGTGCTTGCTATGCTTCGGGCACAGTGCCTCGATACACTCGCACACTATTTTATTCTCCCTCCACGCCATAGTGGATGGTAGAGCATGAAATACCACCCGTTGGCACATGTTGGCTCAAACAAATTTGAAAAACCCAAGTTGACCTTTTGACGGTCAACCTTGCCCACATCGACCTCATGCTTGTGTCAACCGAAAGACCTAATGTTTCTAGGACTACATTATTTTAAGTAGTATTTAGTACTGTTATCTTAACAACTCTATCTACAAAGGCCTATGGTTCTGGACTGTTGCACTATATTGCACACCTGTTCTTTAGGAACCTAAAAAAACTTCCCATATTAATGTATGTCATGGTTTTCACTGGAAATACAGATAATCTATTTCCATCAATCAGAATCCTTGTGCACATGTTTTTGCCGTTAAACAATTTCATACAGTACTACGGGCCAGGATAAATATCCACATTACATAGTGTCTGCCATTGATTCATTTATATTTACATGCACCAGGGAAGATTTGTTGAGAACAATTAAACAGAGGCATTGTAGTAGAAAATAGCAATAGCAAACCATTATATTGGAATATATTATCGCCCCATTTACAATTACTGAATTTCTTTCACAGCATGAAATTAATCAGCCAGGTTTTCGACATCAACGTCTGCTCCTGAGATCGGTTTGTGCATAGTGTCTGCTAGAGGCGGCTGAAGTGTGTGGATTTATGCTGTCATTTAGACATCGAATTTCTGGTTCATCCACATAAACAGGAACTGAAGCGTTAAATTGAAAGTATTTATCATATTAATACACGGACGAATGATTTACTGCAAAGCAAGAGCGTGACCAACAATTATCTGTCCTACAGGTGCTTTATTAACCTCAGAAATACTTCCCCCATCGTCTCTTACTGCTCATAAGACGATTCATCGAATCATACTGCTGTGTATATCTACAGAACTAAAGAAAAATCACTGTAAACAGGCTAAAGCATTAAGGTAAGTGTGTGTGCTTACTTATATACATACACGCGCAATATAAGTAAATAAGGAGACCATGAAATCACAACTGACAATACAACTGCAGCAGTAATACATCATGTACCACGTCACTTATATACTGTTTAAGACAGGTTCTCAAACTCGGTCCTCAGGACCCCGCACAGTGCATTTTTTGCAGGTCTCCTCTAAGAATCACAAGTGAAATAATTAGCTCCACCTGTGGATCTTTTACAATGTGTCAATGAGTAATTAATGCACCTGGCGATTGTCCTGGAAACCGTAAACTGCATGGGATCCTGAGGACCGAGTTTGATAACCCCTGTTGCATAGGATGGTACACTCCTACTGTGAATTATAAGGAATATTAGAAGCCATTGAGGAGTTCCCTACTCATACTGCATAAGGTACAATGCTGCAGCACATAACCTTAGGTAACTTTTACTATTCTTTGTTCACAATAGAGGATCCATTTTTTCCATAGAATATAAATATATAATTTATATGACAATTAAATTAAAACATTACAATTAAAATAGCATTTTCTGTTTTTGTTAGATTTGATATAAAAAAGAAGAGCTGTCAGCCGCAGACATAGCTGTGCCTTGTCAGGTGATTGTATATGTGACAGGAATAATGGAGGGGTTTATGTGGGGTGCAGGGCTGACTGAGGTAAGGAGAAAGGAGGAAGATAGGAATTAAAAGAAAAGCCTTAAAGTATTCTTAAAAAACCAAGTACACACACAATGCTCAGTATTTCACCACTGTGACATGAATGAGGAATGCCGTAATAACACAACAGATAATGGTCTGCTTATCTTTGAGGGGTTATAATAACATAAGTTGGCAAACAAAGATATTTTTTCAGCTGCTTATGCACCTAATCACACCCTTCCTGCAATGTATCCAACATAGATGAACCAATGTATTAGTAATTAGTGATATCCTCAGTTGCTGATCACCTCACGAGTACAATGTTAAGTAATATTTACAGGGTTACTTTACAGCGTGTGAACATGAAGTGACATTTGGGTGAAATTTAATAGGATGAGAGATGCAGAAAGTGAGAGATTTGGTAAGAAAGCTCCAGTTTTTTAAAGCAGCAATCATTTACACTGCAAAATCACATTGGTTTTGCAGTGTAAATAATTGCCGCTTTAAAAAACCTGGAGATTTCTTACCAAATCTCTCACTTTCTGAATCTATCATCCTATTAAATTCCCCCCATTGTGTTTCATATACTGTAAAAAGAATAGTGGGAATAAACATAATATTTCCACCTTTTGTAATTATGGAATATGATTAGATAGTTAATTGTAGATCTTCATTACCTTTAGAATATCCTCTAAAGCAGGGGCTACATCATCTCCCATGATTTCTATCAAATATTCTAAAACACTGTATTATAGTATACCAGCTCTTAACCAATGTGTTATACAGCACTCACCTGAAAATGTAGCTATAAGGGTCAATTTATAATATGCACAGCGTCTATTCTCGGCAAGCTGGGGGGGCTCCCAACTGTCCCCCCCACCGCGGGACAATGGCGGCCCCGGGCGGGACGCGGGAACGTCCCCGAATATCGGGAAGTTCCCGCGGTAAGCGTGACAGTTGGGAGGTATGCGACAGTATAGGATCTTTGAATCAATTATACAGAGACATTCTGTGACATGGCCATGTCCCTTGCTATACATCTTGCTTAATCTGTGCATGCAATCTTCTTTCAGAGGGACACCCTAGAGCAGTCGTTCTCAACTTCGGTCCTCAGAACCCCCCAACAATGCACATTTTCCAGGTCACCCAGCAGGTGCACTCATCATTCACTGACACATTTTAAAAGATCACAGGTGGAGCCAATTATTTCACCTGTGATTCTGTGTGAAGACCTGGAAAATGTGCACTGTTGGGGGTCCTTGAGGACCGAGGTTGAGAACCACTGCCCTAGAGGGACACACTAAAGGCCCATACACACTAGGTGATCTTGAGCTCAATGTAGCTCACTTTTCCCATTTTGAGCTACTTTGAGCTCAAAATCTCCTAATGTGTATGGGCAGACAATGAGTGCTGATGAGCACTCCAGCATCATTGCTGGCCACCACCGTCCATCGCCCTATATTGCAGGACAAGTGAACCACTTTCCATAGTCTGCTACCATGGAAAGTGGTTCACCCCCCCCCCTCCCCCAAATCACATCATACATTGCCAAAAATGCAGTGTGTACGCACCTTAAGGCTAATGTATACGTTAACAGACTTTTTTTTGGGGGGTGTGGTATAGCTCGCAAACAATGTCTAGGTCGACAGTCATTAAGTCAAGAGCAAAAAGTCGACATGAACAAGACTGGCATGCAAAAAGTCAACACAAGTCAAGTTTTTCAGATGTCAATGTGAAACCTGAGCAAGTGGATCCCAAATTAGCATACACTTCATTCGCCATTCTCCAGGCCAGGTGCCTCGCATTGCTACTGTTGCGCTCTGCACACTTTACCGTCCTCACCTGAGTCCACAAGGATGGTAAGGTTTGAAAAAGTAAAAAAAATCCCCCCAAAACCTGATGTCAACATTTTCATGTGTTGACCCTTTCTATGCTGACCATTTGCTCCTGTCTTTTGACTGTCAGCCATCTGGATACCTTTTTTCCCATTCCATCCACTTGTTGATGGTACACTTAAGTCTTGCCATTGTATATGATAATAAACAATTTAGCACATCCAGAGTACTCAAGTCATAGTGCAACCACCTAAAGTCAATAACATTGATTTGGAAGCTTGTGATTTTGCAATAAAAGTTCTAGAAACTTACATTTGTCTTGCAAATTATCATGTGGAATCTCTCCTTGCGTACTCTCCTCTACATCTCCATAGTGTAATACTTTATGATTGGGCGAAAGTCGACAATACCAAAACTTATCTGCAAAATAAAATACAATTTGTAAAATGAAATAAAGTACGATGATGTACATTGACAGTATATTTACACTATATATCAATCAATATTTTATATTAGAATATATCAATATTTTATATAAGAATGAGTACCTTAAATCCCAAAGTCATTAATGACACATCTAAAGTCCCCTTTTCCATGTTTAAATGTGCATATACAGTATCTGATCCATTGATGTGACTCAAAAACTCCAGGATACCTCTGTCCCATACAATATAATTTTTGTAATATGGGGTGACCGCAATGGCCTGGTTAAAGAGGGATCTTGTGCTTTCAGCATCCAGGAGAAAGTCACCGAAACACGACATCACTGAGGATGCCGATGCTGGAATCCTGACCACTGGAATGCCAAAAATAAGTATGACGGGCGGGTTAGGGTTAGGCCGGGGACGGAAGGTGGAATTAGGGTTAGGCCTGTAGGGGAGGGGGGTGAAGGTTATGGGTAGGCTGCGGGGAGGGGAGTCATGGTTAAGTGGAGAGTTACAGGGGTTAGGGTTAGGCATGAACAAGGAGGGCCAGGGTCAGGCTGTGGAAAAGGGGAGAGTTAGGGTTAGGCAGACTTCCTCCATGTGATGTTATTGTGTATAATCAAATGAGTAGTAAGCGGTCTCATATTGCTTGTCAGAATATAAATTAAAAAATATTGAATGCACTGAGGTACAGTATACAAAACATCTGATGTCAATCTTAGCTGTGTTCCTGAGATTACAGTTGATATAGTATATGAAGAGGACTACAGGATTAAATGAGGACAGGAACGCTCCAACGTCTGTCCATTTGATTTATAGGAAGTGACTAGATGGCCTCTGTCCAAGTAGTGAGTAATCCTACGCAGGATGATATAGGATTGAAATAACAGTACCTATTGCAGACACTGCCGGCATTACAGTAGCATTTTAAATTATGATTAAAGTTTTTAACTAATAACCTGTACACTGGTGGGGTGAGGGAAGTTATTGCCTTATTTTGGCCTCTGTCATTAGAATTTGGAATCTTGACATGAAGCAAACAGAAAACTATTTAGACAGACTGCTGTAGTGTTATTACGTCCTTGTATTCCATAGGAATAGTTACAGGCTAGTAGTTATGTAAGAGGTGTGCATCACATATATAGACTTTAGATCCCCTCTAATACGAGAAGGAGCATGCCATGCTAAGCAAAGATTTCTGTAGCTTAAGCACTTGTGTAACAGGAATTAAGTAGTTTCCTTTGATTACTATGTGCCAATAAACAAGCTCTTAAACAGTGTGTTTAATTTGCTGCTAAAACAAGGGAGAAGGAAGTTTCCGCGTGACACTAGACCCAAGTGCATGCACAAGCGAACAGATTTCTGTAAACCGTCGTACATCTAACAGCTCTACAGGTATATTACATATTCATGGAGATAGGTGCCCCCACATGTCCAGCTATAATTACTTCTGCACCAGTCGTCTTTGTCATTGTTGCTATTGCTATTTTAACACGATGCATTTGGACAAATACATTTCCTCTGCTCAAACATAAGATTTGCATTATGCAAGTACAAACAACTATTTTTCAGGATTACACGCTACTGTTTTTGTGGAATCATATTTAATAGATGTATCCAGTGCAAAGGTGTAAATTCAGAAGTCATTATAGATTCTTTGGATCACATAGCACTTGCTGGGGCAAATCCAGTATCGGAATCAATGAATTGCCTGCTTATTTCTTTTTACCATAATATATCTATCTATCTATCTATCATATATATATATATATATATATATATATATAGATAGATAGATAGATAAATAAATATATAATAGATATATAGATAGATAGATATATAGATAGATATATAGATAGATAGATAGAAGTCCAATGACCCCACAATGGGGAAACAAACGGCACTCAGGAGACTTGGTGAAAAAAAGATAAATTTGTATTGAGGTCACATGGGGCCACTTCTTGTTCTTCTATTATATTGAACTGCTGATTCTTTGAAGATCCACGACGACCATTGTGAGTGCCGGAGATACTGGACTATATATATAGATATATCTATCTATATAGATATATATATATATATCTATATATATTATGTACAAAATCTCAAGAATTGCGCTAAAGATAAAAATACACGGTCGCCTATAACACTTGACCTTTACTAGCAAGGTCCCATAATCAAATTACCCACACAATAATGTTATATGGCACCCTTACACATATATAAGGGTATTTCCTGTGTTTCCTTATTTTATCAGTCTATAATCAATAACAATTTTCTTTAAATGTACAACATTTATTAAAATATACACATTAAAACAAACTTTTCTTGGCAAAATCTTGTTTTTATCTTTAGATTGTGGATGACATCAAAGGGTTTTTGATGTCATCCACAATCTAAGGATAAAAACATGTTTCAATGTGTATATTTTAATAAATGTTGTACATTTAAAGAAAATTATATTACCCACACTATTGTGTGGGTAATAGCTATATATATATATATATATATATGTGTGTATTGTAGCCATTTTCAGCGATAGTGTTAAGACCTGCAGAAAAGTGGGGTCCCGTGAAGGGGGCTGCAGGCTTAAATGCATTGATCAACTCATGAACCAAATCTCCACTATTTATTATCAGTTAATTTAGTGTGTGCAGAGCTCCTACAATGTCTATATATATATATATATATATATATATATATATATTTATATATATATATATATGCGGCACTCGGCTCCTTAGAAATAAAATAGACAGTACAGTATCTGTGATCATCAACATTTCAGTGCTTTATTGTATGCACTATCTTCTATATACTTCTGGGGGAGAATATGACATTTTCATCAAGCAGGTGTCCGGATGAAAATGTTGTATTAAAGACATTGAAACATTGCCTGAGAACCTGTGTACAGACTGATCTTTTATGCCTTGAGTGCCGCACCTCTCCGTCAGAAGTATACTACTAATTGCTAGTGAGGGAACCCGGTGATTTATGAGGATTGTGGATATAATATATATATACAATAGATGCAGGGCGCCACTTGTGCTGTACTTTAAACAGATTTTTATTTGTATACAGGAAAAGGATGCCAATATTTAGACAAAAATCAATAAAACTGAGGCAGAATTGTATGGACAATCCCTTAATTAATAGCTATCAGCTAAATATTACAGCTGCGGTAATATGCTGTGTATAAAGGTATGTGAAGTGAGGAATAGGGGTTCAGTGACTAATATGTCATATGCCAGAGACTACTGTATACTGAATATAAGAAAGCAAACAATAAAAAGTTGCTTATCTTATTTACAGGAGGAGGTAGTAGACTACCTCCTCCTCTAAATAAGATAAACAAGTTGTTATCCTTTGTTAATACTGCTATTTTTTTATCATTGGTTGCTATATTTAATTTTATATATGGTAATCCTCCACATCTCTCCAATTTTTATACTGAAAGAAACTGTTTTTCTATTCTATATTTTATATGTATTCTGTAAAGGAAATACTTTGTTTACTTACAGTATAATCAACATAGTCTCTGGCATATGTATTACAGCGCATTCTAGCTGTTAATTTGTTGAGGTAATCTGAAGAAATTTCACCCCACACTTCCTGAAGCACCTCCCATAAGTTGGATTTGCTTGATGTGCAATTATTGCGTACCATACGGTCAAGCTGCTCCCACAACAGCTCAATGGGGCTGATATATGGGGACTGTTCTAGCCACCATTACAGGACAGAATACCAGGTGTGGCAATGGAGTATAGTGCTGTGAATGAGTGCTAGCGGGGGTCAGTGGCGGCAGACTTTGAAAACAAATTGAAACCACTGAGTGTCTCTCTCAGCCAATCAGAGAGATGCCCAGTGTTTTAAACTTTTTTTAAAAATTCTGCCGCTGCTAACCCCCATTAGCATAAGACACAGCATGATAGCCGCTGCCCAGTGAGGACACCACCTATACAAGCATGAAAATCCACCGCCTGCTTCTCCACCAACTGGTCTTAGCTTAGTTGGGCAGCTTCAGTCACCTATCTCTCTAACGTCCTGCAAATTACATGCGCCCATCAGCCAGAGGGGGGAATATCAAGTTACAGCTCTATACATCCACTCTACCCCTAATATAAAGCTGCACAACTAACTACAGCTTGGGATCCTGCAGACCGAAAGTGGACTCTGTGAGTATGGTCTTCAATACCTAACAGCTGGAAACACTGTGCTTATAGAACGTTTTTGGAAACAGATTGATTTTTTTCGCAAAAGCCACAAGACTGTGCACATAAGACTGTTATCCCTTTTTCTTGTTTTTGATTTTTTTATTATACATTTTTTATTATTTGTCTTTTACACAAACATTCTTTCATAAACTAAAATAGACTTCTTTAGAAAAGTAACTCTGGGAAAAAGGCTATAAATGTTGGAGAAAATGCGTTACATATTTTATCTGATTTAGTGAATATAGAAATGATTGTATCAATTAAATAGAGTAAATGTACCTTTTTATATGATCTACTTGTTCTGAGTGCAGCGCTTCATTTTCCAAATATCAGTGCTATTAGATATATACTTCTTCTTATACATTTTATTTCATAAGCACCAGGATAACAATTGTTTACCTTTATATAAGGGGGCACATTTGCCTAGTTCATAAAGCCGTGTTCACACGGCAGCGATAGGGGCTGAAATCCCTGGAAATATGGTCGCTGGCGACCATATTGCTAGTGATGGAAGTGTGCCCCGGCGATGAATCGTCAAGTGCGTGCTCCCGTTTCCAGCCCCGTTATAATCGCTGGTCGCAGGAGCTTTCTCCTGCGACCAGCTGATTCCCTCTGGGGCTCCCCCGGCAGAGGTTCCCTTTCATCAGCGACCATCTCTGGTCGCTGATGAAAAGGAGACGCTTAGCAATATATCTCCCCCGTGTGTACGCACCTTTAGGCAATACGACAGAAACAGTACTGCCCCAATGCTTATCTCAGCTAACAGCCCTACAATATAAAAACCGACAACATAAGTCCTCACACATCTACAGTACATCCGCCAACATGGGAAAATCACATAAAGCCATTCATAGAATAACCTTGCATGGCAATAGCTAAGCTTGTTTCTAATTATTTCTTATGAATAATTAGCAATGCCAGATACGGTGTAATTCATCAACCAAGAGTTTCCATGGTTACTGCCTTCCTCAAATTTACCAATAACTGAATACAATTTTCAGGCACACCTTACTGACGCTCAGGTGCGTAAATTCATGTCACATGTTAGTTTTAGAGGAATATACATTTTACATATATTGCTATTACTGCTATTGCTATTAATTGTTTTGTGAAATAAACAATTTTTAACCCAAATTCATTTAATCAACACCCATTATTTGCATTTAACCAGTTATCAATGCACAACATTGGCATATTTATAATGTTTTGCAATGTGTTTGGTGCACGTGGGTCGACACCGTACACCCTGCGCCCATATTGTTTCCCCCAATACTTATGGAACGGAGTCCTGCGTCAGCGGCCATTATCCTGTCATTTTAGAAGATGGGCCACTGCACCATTTTCCTGGAGTGCTAGTGCCCAGAGTCTACATCGCTGCTGGCTACAGAGGAGGGGTTCAAGATGGAGTCTGCATACGGTCCTCTTCCTCTCTAAAAGCACCTCTGTAGCAAAGTTATATTATATTTATCCTCCAAAAATACAAAACTATAAAGAAATTCCATTCAGCATATGTGTTGTGAGAAGTGTCAAACTGCATTCCCGCTACATATCAGGGACACATGGAAGCTCTGTTGCCTGACAAAAAATATTCAAGCATTTTACATTAAAAACAAGACAATAGAAATGTATGTTGCCTTCCATATAACCAAGAGAGAATCACCCTGGGACACATTTCATGCCCTAGATGGCACTGATCATGTATCCTGGAAGCTCGGCCTCATCAGCGGTCTCATGCTTTTATATTTGTGACTTTAAATTTCTATATGATGTGCTTAACACTATGGGACATGTGTAAATGGAAAAAGGTACAAGTCCAAAATGTTATTTATTTATTAACAGTTTCTTATATACAGTAGCGCATACATATTCCGCAGCACTTTACAGTCCCTGCCCCAGTGGAGCTTACAATCTACATTCCCTACCACATGTACACGCACACACAGACATTCTAGGGTTAGTTTTGTTTGACAAAATAATTTTTTCTAGCTGTACGATGAAAACAAGAATCTTGCACGGGGTTGAACTAGAGATGTGCAGGTTCAAATATACTCCAATCTCAAAATCTACATCTTACTGGCTCTCACGTGTGTTGGGTAGCCAGTATGATAAAACAGGATAGTTCTTTTTTTTTTGGTCTGCATGCCTTCAGCATCTCTCAAGTGGCCCATTGGGCTCCATCCTGCCCTCTCACCTTTACCCATTTTACATCCTCCCCACCGCTCTCTGCTTAGCTGTCATGGCTTTTCAATTGTGTGCGGCTGGCAGCTGTCTTCCTTATAGTGAGTGGCAGGTGACTGAGGTGCCATAGTAGTCTGGCGCATTACTCCTCTGCGTACTATGCATAACAGGTGCACAACTGACAGCTGCCTTAGGAGTAGGCGCCCAGCGTGGCCCCTCCTATGGAAAGTGTCAGGAGTTGGCCCTGCTCTTTATAACGTAAAAACACTTTCAAATATATCCGTAGTCAACGTTTGTTCTACTTTTCACTGCAGCTATACTAATACTACAATTGGGTATGTAAACTAAAATAAAGTGCTGTTACAGTCCTAGATCACAGATTTAGCTGACAGTCACAGTCCATACAACCCTGCACTCATCGTCCCATCTGCCTGCATTAAAAAAGTAAATGTGTAGACTGTATTTCATCCTGCCATCTCCCTCACACACCTAGCAATGATGAAATGGGCCGTGACCAACGACACAGCCTCATCCCAGAAAGCTGCATCGAAGGAACTTTAGCGCCTATGCACACATCATGAAAGTGCAGAACAGCTGAACGTTAATTCCCTCTGAGCACTATTACACTGGTCTTTGTGTAACTTATAATTGTGGGGGAGGTCATTGCCCATTGGTGGAGTCAGGAGGCACTGTGGGTGGAGTGGTTAATATAACAATTACAGGGGTGGGGGTTGTACTGCTACTAGGAATTTATTGCTATGGGGTATGGGAGAAAATGGGGGTGGGGGTTTAAAGTTACAATAGGAGAATATGGACTCAAAAAGTTCCTGACAGCTTAATGGAATTTTTTTTTTTTAACAATAATTATATATACATATATTTTTAAGTAATGAAAGGTGTTTTTCTAAACATAAAAATGATCAGTTAGGAGGTTAGCATATGTATTGTTTAACTTTAGTTCCAATCTAGTAGAAAATTGTCTGTTTTATGATTGCAATGAACATAAAGCATAAGTGCTTTTCCTACAGCTTGCAAAACAGGGTATGTGGAATTTTGTTCTTTTTGCTTTACATCAACCTTAATAAATATATAATTCAATATATAATCCCTGTGGGATATAGAAGTGCACATTACTTATGGGCCAACAGAGTGCTTGCTTGCCAGTGCTCAAAGTGGGGCGGTATATGGCAGTATGACAGGCAGAACACAAACAGTGACAGCGATGCTTCCCCAGTGGGATACAGCTTAGATTGGTTCCCAGTGCCAAAACATTGCAGTTGTAGTTTAAACTTGTACAGGAAAGAAGTCTATGGTACGTGTGCGCTGGTCAGATGCCTTGTGATGGATAAATCAAAAAGTGGTAACCCTAGAACCACTAAAACCAAAGTGCAGAAAAACAAATTGATATATCCTTCACTGGCGCTAACGATTATAGGACAATACGTTCCTATGTGGTGGGATGCGATCCTCTTCTCCAAATAAGGAAAAACAAGTGTGTGGAAATAAAAACCGTATGTCCCTTAATGGAGACAAGGGAACCACTTCTCCGTGTATATAGCTCAAACTTGTAGCAATCCGCAAGCCAATTACAGCTCATGCAATGGAGGCCCATCAAAAGAAGCACAAGCCTTTTGAATTTGGTACCATTCGCGATAGAAAGTCGGGTCAGCATAACAAAGAAATCAGTGTGCTAGGAGTGTAAGTTACCTGATGGACATAAGCAGCTTATCCTCTGAGTAATGAGCTAGCAGCACATAGTCTACTGTAGATTCCAGGACCAGGAGATAAAGAATTTGTGTAAATTAAATTAGTATGTTTATTTATTAACAGTTTCTTATATAGCGCAGCATTTTCCGTTGCGCTTTACAAAAGGAGTGAAATCAAATGCCCAATTAGTGGTGATGGGCTACTGTACACTTTTTTTTTTCTTAAAAAATAAGAAAGATTAATTACAATTCTATACATGGCTTGTTTCACAATAAATGGTCCCGTGACTACTTTTACTTTACAGGAAAAAAGCCAAATCCCAACCAATCATAATTCAAAGGCTTTCTGAGACTTCATGAAAGCAGTCATGTGTATTCACTGCAGACACAGCCTACAAGCAATCTCAGCATGTGTGCCTATATACTCACTCCTAGATCTTATGCGTTACAGTGCACAAGGGAATACGAGTATTGACATGAGTGACATATCAATTTGGAGCTACATAATGCTTCTTTTCTGGTGAATGCTTGCTTTATTGTTTGCAGTTTATGGGATTTTTGTGCTTTTTTGTTTTTCTTATCCGCTCTCTTGCCGAATGGCTGTCAGTCAGCAGCAATGTAACTATCTATTTCTAATTAAAGACAAACTTTCTTGTAGAAAAAAAAACCTCCTACAGATCTTGGATTTGTCTTGTCACAGTCTGAAACTCAGGTTTCAAATCGCTTTCATTCTGTGACTTCAGAAAGAAAAGAAAAAGTGGAAGATAAATTCTGATTCTGTGATATCTCCTTTGAAAATTCCTGTCTCCTATTCTCATTTTCAACATTTTGCAGAGGATTATCTCAAGTGCATTGTATAAACGAGAAAGGATTTCATGTGTGCAGTGGGTAAGGGAAGATGCGGGAGTGCAGTGGATGAATTAATGGCATTTACTGTACCATACCAGAAAAAAAATAATGAGACAACTGGAATCAGGGAAAAGTGTTCTTAAAAATGATTAGATAACTTTTTAAGTTACAGTACATGTCAGCTGTTGTGCTTATATATAAAGTGAGAGCTATACAGAAAATACCATTTGAAATGCTGTCCATTATATTTGCACTTCCATGCATTCAAAGCTACAATCACTATGTGAAAATAATATATATTTATAATCCATGGGTTGGCAGCACTCAAAATAATGCAGACTGAATGCTGGTTGAAGTCAACGTTTCAAAGCTGTGTATTGCTTCTTCATCAGGACCCGTGAAGGGGGCTGCAGGCTTAAATGCATTGATCAATTCATGAACTAAATCTCTACTAATTATTAATATCAGTTAATTTAGTGTGTGCAGAGACCCTACAATTTCTGTTTAAAGAATGTGGTCACAAGCCATAGGGCACCCCAAAACTAGGAAAGGTGAGTGCCGATGTTTAGTGTATTTTGTTTATTAGATACATTTTTTAATTAGTCTTAAGGAGCCCATACACGCTCCGTTTTAAAGCTCCGTTCTGTACTTTTAAAGTACACATCGTATCGGATCGCATCCCTAGTGCATGCAGTGTGCATGCACTGCGATCCGAAACGATGTGTATCTAGTACAAAAAGTATGTGCAGCACATACTTTTTGTACCGTACTATGTGATGCGCGGGAGCGCGCATCGCATAGTACAGAACGGAGCCGGCGAAAAAAAAGCGTGTATAGGTTCCTTTATTGTGGTCACATTCTCTCATGCACCCTGTTTTATTCTATACTTCATAGCTTATGTTAACCATTTCCCTAGATGATTAGTGACAGGTGTGTTGGTAACGGCTCACCTATAAAAGCACAGTCTGCTGTGAGCCTTAGACCAGATAGCATGCCTGGAATCAAACATTGATGTGATAGCTATGTGTATTGTAGCCATTTTGAGCAATAGTGTTAGGACCTGCAGAAAAGTGGGGTCCCGTGAAGGGGGCTGCAGGCTTAAATGCATTGATCAATTCATGAACTAAATATCCACTAATATAGATAGATAGATAGATAGATAGATAGATAGATAGATAGATAGATAGATAGAATATTATTGTAATACAGAAAGTCTTTCAAGTTTTAATTTTTTTCTTGCATTTAAAGTGGACTCCGGGAAAGCCGCATAATGCGCACTCTGGGAAAAATCAAAATGTGCTTATTTATTAGTCATCCCCAACTAGATACAGCTCTGTTAATATTTTATCTGAAAACTGTATACTGTGCAGTTTGTATCTGAATATATGAGAGCTTAAACATAGTCTTAAAAAATTAATGTACAGTATTCCTGTAGAAATACGATTTTTGAAGGGGAGACTCATTTCATGTTATAAAACATTAACAACTCTATAAAAGCAAACCTGACTCCTTTAACATATTTCATACAACATTGTTTGCTATAGAGAATATTGCTGGTATAATGATGCACAAATACATTTCTAGGCCTAGGAAACATTAGTTTGTTACATTTTACAAACAAAATGTATGGAAATACATTGTATGCACATGACTGGTAACTTGAGGTCCTACACAGGCAGGTTTGTAGGCTGTAGGGAAATTACATAAAATATGAACAGTAAGGGCAGTATTCAATGAGAATACTCGGCATGTGCAGCGAATCCTGTTTAGGATTCGCTGCACAGTCGCCGTGTTTCAGAGGGCTGGAGAATTTGCTGCCAGCCCTCCCTGTCACCGTATTCAATGCCGCTGGGGCTCACTGTCCCTGACGGTGATTCTTAACCCCTGCAGCGAGCCGGGGGACGGCAGCAGGCAGGGAGATGGAAGCCTCCCTGCCTGTGCCGAACACTGTGGAGCAGAAGCAGGGCTCCCAGGGACAAGGGCAGCAGAAGCTGCCCCCCCGGGAGAGCTAGCAGGTGACGCGGGTAGGGAGCCGCTTGCACTACTCCCGATTGTGCATATGTAATGATCAAAATAATAAAAATAGCATGCCCCTTCACATAATAAAATTCCTGATTTTTTTTTACACCAAATGTAAAAGTTCACATTCCAGTTCACCATAAAAAGATGGCGATTGCTACACGGTGACACACAGCGAAAATCACTTAGAAAGCAATTCACCATCTGATCATTGAATACACTAACGCCAAATCACA
This sequence comes from Crinia signifera, assembly GCF_055691185.1. Lineage (NCBI taxonomy): Eukaryota > Metazoa > Chordata > Amphibia > Anura > Myobatrachidae > Crinia > Crinia signifera. Next base: position 209,557,564 of record NC_139221.1, on the reverse strand, counting down.
TTGAAAAACCACAGCGAACTGCGGTGACTATCAGATGGCGAATTGTCCGACATTCACTGTTCGCCATCGGCGAATATTGCACGTTAAATAGGGCGATTCATTTTTTCAGTAAAAATATTCACCTTACAGCACGAAAATAGCACACATTCGCCGTAGAACATGGTGAATCAGCCTCATTGAATACTGCCCTAAGAGTCACTGACTTTGTAGCAAGAAATTATTAAGGTGCAGGTATAAAATAAAATGTAAATATTATGATTTAAACATCTGGAAAATTAGTTCACATCTTTAAGCTTTAGTTTCTGCTTTTTGTACAGAGTAGCTATAATAGGTGGGTTGTATTTAGTATCCCTTATCCAAATTGTTCTGAAAAAGATAATCTCCAAAACTTTTATTTATTTTATTTGTATTTTTCAAAAAAACCTACCGGCAAACATATGTAACTGGCACTACTGAGGAAATAACATGTAACTGGCACTAAATATGTGCAAAGGACATGATTGCTTAGCATTCAAATTCAGTGTCTGAGATTGTACACAAACTTAGTTTTAGGGTTTAAAACATTGTTTCATGGGCAAGTAACTGGCTGAGCAATAGAGAATACAGAGTGGTTGTAAATGACACAGTATCAAATACAAGGTATGATACCAGTACTAAGTGGAGTGCCACAGGAGTCAGTGCTAGGGACCCTTTTATTTAATATATTTATTAATGATATTGGGGTGGGTATACTCAGCAATGTTTCCATCTTTGATGAGCAGAGTAATTAGATCAAGCGAGGATGTCTCCACACTTCAGAGCAATCTTAATAAATTAGACTAGTGGGCAAAAAAGTGAAAAATTAGGTTCAATGTGGATAAATGCAGGGTTATACATCTTGGGAGACATAACCAGTGTGCTAGCTATAACCTAAGCGGGGAGGCACTGGATAATTCAGTACTTGAAAAGGACCTAGGAGTCCAAACAGATCACAAACTGGGGTGTAGTGCTCAATGTCATATAGCAACAAATAAGGCCAAAAGGATACTCGCATGCATAAAAGGGGGTATAGAGATTAGGGATTCAAATGTAATTATGCTACTGTACAAAGAATTGGTTAGACCACATCTAGAATATGGGGTACAATTCTGGGCCGCACACTATAAAAAGGACATCATAGAACTGGAAAAAGTCCAAAGAAGAGCAACAAAACTAATAAAGGGAATGGAGAAGTTAAGCTATGAAGACAGATTGAACCATTTAGGACTGTTTACGCTAGAAAAGAGATGTTTAAGGGGGGACATGCTTAACATGTACAAATATATCAGGGGCCAATATAAAGAACTGTCAGACGCCCTTTTACTGTAAGGAAAGAAGATTTCGTTCCCTTAGAACAGTGGTTCCCAACCTGGGGTACTAGTACCCCTGGGGGTACTCTGCAGACCAGTTGGGGGTACTTGAAACTAATATTGGTAATGGCGGAAGATGAAAAAGTATTTTGATGGCAGAAGAAGACCCACTTCTATGGAGAAGAACCATGTTGTGTCACTTATGGTTCTGTCTTCAGGGTCATCAGCGTCTCATTGGGCTTTTGCCTGACCAGCAATCCACTGGGAGCTACCCATGCTGCCCTCAGACATCAGCGATCATCTGCCCTGCACTGACATGGGTGAAAGAAGCAGCGGCATTAATCCTACAGGTGTAAGTGGGAACCCTGGACACAATACACAACCAGCGGCCAGACACGGAAGGGCACGATTCCTGTCCGCTACTCCTTAATATAACGACATGCATAAGGATACGCAAACCGCTCACTTCCACTCCACTCGTAAGTACTGTCTATATTTTAAATTGAGAGGAGGGGGTACTCATCAATAAAAAGCCGAATCAAGGGGTACGGGAGAGAAAAAAGGTTGGGAACCACTGCATTAGAAGAAAACATTTTACAGTCAGGGCAACCAAATTATGGAACTCTCTTCCTGGAGATGTGGTGTTGGCAGACACAATAAATATGTTTAAAATAAGGTTGGATAAACATCTATTGGTTAAAAACATCCAGGGGTACAAGCAATAATCATAATCTGTCCTTAAATATATCAGTATACACTACGTATAACAAGGGAGGAAGCGAACACACCAATGTTGAACTGGATGGACGTGAGTCTTTATTCAGCCTTAAATACTATGTAACAAAAAAATATATTTGTGTGTATTTCATGTATTTGATGTGTTTGTGCAACATAACCATACCTCAAAATACTTAATTTAAAAATATTCCAAAATATGGAATAATCCGTTATCCAAAATTCTTCTGGTCCGAGCATTTTGGCTAAGGGATCATTACTTCTGTAGTTATTAGGTACAGAATATTCACAAGAATGAACAGTTACAAAACTGTACTTTATACAAACTATTATAACAATTCTTAATGGGATATTCAATTAGCCGCAGTAATTTACCACATCTAATTGACCACCCAGGGATATTCATCTGCCAGCAGTTATTGGGGATTTGTTTTGAGTGTTAGGGGGGTATTCAATTCCCAGACGCTATTTCTGACAGGGGAAATAGCAGCAGGTGCCTATTCAATGCGGTCTTTTCCGACAGAATTAAAGAGGAATCTTGTCAGAATCGACAGGACTTTAAAAGTGATCAAGCCCATTTTGCCGAGAACGGCAGTGGATTGTCGAGATAAATTCTCGAAAATTCTAATTCGTATCTCGACAATTCTCAGCCATCTACGCGACCATGCCCCCCTTTGTGCCGATCGGCAGCAGGATATTAAATCCTGCCTGCCGATAAACAGGAAAGCTGGCTGAGAACAGGCCAGGGTCACGACTGTCAGGGTGTCACGACAGTCGTGTCTCGGGATTGAATACCCTCCCTTAGAAAGGTAAAGAAGGATCCGCAATAACTAGCCCAATTAGCCACGGTTTATTGTTAAAAGGGCTTATTCCGGATCCTACTGTGTTTTCAGACGAGAGCAGGTATATATTCACGTAAAGAAAAAAACATAACTGCAATACATTGGGCAAAAATCCTGATAAGACCCCCTTTTTAAAGTGAATTATTGAATAGTCCCCTTAAGCACCCTCCATAGTTACGCCACTGTATACATACATGCACACACAACATATATACACATATTTATGAAGTGAACAATTGATCAACTAAAGAAGTTCTGCTTTACTCCTAATTCTTTATGGAAACTTTGTATGTATATATATATATATATATATATATATATATATATATATATATATACATACATACATATACACACACATACAGTAAGAGCACAATCATTATACAATGGCTAAGAAGGAATTAGGTAACATACTGTACCTTGTCGCCTTCTGCTGTTCAGTTTCCTAAAGCATGTTCCTTCAACAAGCCGGTTAAGTCGTTGCTGTTTTATGAGTTCTAAGATTTCTGGTTGGATCTTCTCTTTCAGCTCCCTATGCAGGGATAATAAAGAACATGATATGTTAGTCATACATTTAGTAATCACACAATTCTAGAGATGGATCAGTGGAAAAAACATTAAGTTATCTAAATTCAATGCCAGGATGATGAACCTCTCTTCTTACTCTTTACTTGCTGTATTTACAGTACAACCCCTTTTCTCCTGTCTTTTCTTTTCCCCCTGGTTTTTCTTTTTCTTTTATTTTCAATTTTTTTATTCATACTTGGGCATTTACGGATTGAAATAATTGTTACTTAATATCTTTTTGTTGTACCTAACATTGTGTACCTGTATGTTTGTTCTTCCTTTTATGACTAATAAATATTAGTTTGCAAAAAAAAAAAACTGAAGTCATTACATAAGTTGAAAGAAAAGGGGGTTGACTGAAAAACAAAATTCCACATAAAAGTAACAGAATAAGTATGGCTGGGATTTGCAAACTCTACAGTTTCCTTTACAAATTCTCTTGAAAACCACAGTAAAGGTAGGTACACACGAGACAGTATGTTAATCCAGCGGATTGGAGCAAAATATCAGGCATATCTTCTAGTGTGTACCTGACGGAAGATGTCATTAGTGAGGGCAATTCTGCTAAATGCACCACCGTTAAGGCCCCATCGCTGCTCATGTTGAGCTGCGTATAGTGAGGGCAATTCTGCTAAATGCTCCACCGTTGAGCAGGGCCGGATTTGCCACGGGCCTAGGGGCGGCACAAATTAAGGGCGGCAGGCAGCCAGGACCCTCACCCGGTACATGTTACTAGCTCCGGGTTTCTATGGGTAGCAGCATCGGATGACCGAGCGGCAGCACTGACATCAACCCTAGCACAGATGCCTGTAGAGATAAGGAGCTAGTGACCTGTGCCAGTGAGGCTCCTGCTCACACAGGTGTCTGGCGGTACCTGTGCTGTAGCGGCTGCTAGTGCTTCCTCCTCAATGCTGCCCAAGCCGGCGTGCAGTCTCCCTCCCGCACATCCATGTACCCGGTGCGGAGGTGTCGGTGTGGCCGAGCCTCTGGCGGGAGGGTGACAGGGGGACACTGCAGGCGGAAATGGAGGAGTCCCAGGGGCTTGGTGAGGCAGCTGGAACTGAAGGGAAGACATGCTGGCAGGGCTGCTCTCCTCCTCCGTCGTTGACCTACAGGGCGAGGACCGGTGGCTGCGGGAGAAGGTGAAGAGGCTGACCGGCCAAGTAGAGGCACTGAGCCTGGCTGGGGGGGGGGGGGGACTAAAGTGTGGTGCCTAGGGGCGGCCTGACCCCCAAATCCGGCCGTGCCGTTGAGGCCCCATCGCTGCTCAAGTTGAGCTGCGTACATACTGTATCGTGTGTTCCCAGCTTAAGGGCCAGATTCTCTAGGCTTCAAAAGTGATAAAATGGAGAGTGATAAGCAGCCAGCCAACCAGCTCCTACCTGTCATGTCACAGACTGTGTTTGAAAAATGTCAGGCAGGTGCTGATTGGCTGGCTGTTTATTACTCTCCATTTTATCACTTTTGAAGCTTAGAGAATCTGTCCCTAAGACTTTTAGGGATACAAAAGTTACTACAATTGAATAATTGCAACGTTAATAAAGCCTAACACTCACCCAAACACACATTCCGCATTTTATGAATGAACTTGACAGTGCACACAGCAGGAGGGCTGACTTCCAGCAGGCACAGGTGCTAGGACAAGGCCACAGGAGGGTTCGCAGTTACACCCCATCTCCAGTACAGCCCCATCCATTTTAGCACCTTATTTTTAGTACAACCAGTTTCTAAATATGAATTGGGAGAACGATGTATAGAGATGCCACTGTGAAATGTTGATCAGTTTAAATTCCCTATACCTGGTAATAAGACCCTAATGGTAGATACAGCAAAAGTTAGAAGTTCTGAAGATTCCTTAGTCTACACAGGATACAGTATTTGCAGGTAGTCTAGGTCAACAATCAAAAGGTTGCCATGCACTAGGTCAACATTGAAAAAAGGTCGACATTCACCAGGTCGACCCGCACAAGGTCAAAATTGAAAAAGCTCGCCATGCACTAGGCCAACCTTGACAAAAGGTCGACACAAGCAAAAGATTGAAATGACAATGGTCGACACATGAAGAGGTCCACATGAGTTTGTCATGATTTTTTTTTAAATTGCTGGGAATTTTCCCTGCTATATGAGCCATGCGGACTACGATTGGGAACCGGAGTGAGGCACCATATCTGATACTCCACGATTCGGGTGCCGCGATTCAATAACGTTTGTGAACCACTGTGCTATGCAGTTCACCAAGATAATGTACTGTCAATTAGATACTTACAGTATCGGCCGGGACTGGAAATCTTCTTGGTTCATTCTCTCCGATTGACGTATTTTCAAGATTTCGGTATAGCTGAGGTTTTGGAGTCTACTTTTGAACTGGTCCAGAGAACTTGGCTTGTTTGTGAGTGATCTCATGATTTGTTCTTTCACAACTTGCATGACCTATTGGAAAGTATAAACAGAACTGTTAGTAAAGGATTGGTTCACTGACTCAACACTACTAGATCTACCTGTAAAGAGGCCAACAATTATGATTATGATGTTTGAAATATGCAAAAATCAGCCATAATAGCAAGGCTGAACTAATGTGCAGGCAGAAGGGAAAGGGACAGTATTGAGCAGAGGTGGGGGGCATGCATTATAGGAGCTCTAGCCAGTCCTTAATACGAGGTAAGAAAGCGAAGGACAGTATTATTGTGAGGAACCATCTCTTTGTATGTATGTCCCTGTTCATGGGTGAGCTCCTGCTGCAAATGAGAGACTGCTGTGGGTGTGACTGCGTGCAAAAGACTGCTGCATATATGAGAGACTGAAATGTGCGTGACTCTGCCTATGTGAGACTGAAATGTGTAAGAGACTGCTGTGCATATAATTCTGCATTTGTGAGAGACTGCTGTAAGTGTGACTGCATGTGTGAGATCCTGAAACAAGCCAGAAACAAGATAACCGTGTTAAAGGTGAACACTATAAATCAATAAATCAGTAACCCATCAAAGAAATAAGATGTAACCACCATAAAGTGTATTATATGTATCGATGTGTAATAAAGTTTGACAATCGACTCCTTATTTAAACATAATCCTACAACCCAAAACAAATGTATCCAAAATCTACAAGGAAATAATTCACAGTGCAATGTAAATATACAGCACTACTATAAAGGTACATATATACTCTGGGCCAATGTAGAGTTACAGTTTACACTTCAGTGGCAACTCCACCTGCTGCGGGTCGTAGCTGGGTAGCACTTGGGTGCTTGATTGAGGGAATGTTGAGGGCAAGTAGTGGAAATGGTTACTAGCAATGCTGAGTTGAATGCATGCAGAGAGAGAGCCCTCTTATTTCTTTACCGGCCTATGGCTGCTCACATTGACAGTAGGAAATAAGATGCTGGGACCAGTAAAACTGTGAACACAGACAAGGTCACTGGCTAGGATACAATGAGGAAATTCTTAATACACAATTGTGTTTGCTAAGCCACCATGTTACCTCACATAAAGGTTCATTATAATGACTTTGCATTCAATTCCTCACTGTGATCACCATCATTAACCAATCACCACACTAGTGCAGGGCAACTGTGATGTATATGCAATCCCCAAAAAATTTGCTGGACTCTGCAAACATCGGCATTGCATACGTCAAGTCCTTTGTTTATGCATGCAGTGCGGCCAACTTGTGTGCAAATGTAAAAAATCCCCGATATCAGCATGCAAAATGTATTTTAGAAATTCCAGAAGAGATAAAATCAATGATGAAGCTTATTTCACAGTGGTTCCGGTTGATAGATCTAAAGTGTCTAGATAGACAGTCAATAGGTCTACCTCAAAAGGCCAACATGCAATAGATCGACATGAAATAAGTCCACATGGTCAAAATGTCATCAGGGTCAAAATGTCTACATACAGTAAAAAAGTAGGCCTCATGACTGACCCAGGCAGGTGTGGTGGAATCCTACAAATATGGTACAATGTAAACTTTTGTTTTCTTAAACTATATATTTATGAACATTTTTGGGTACTTATGAGTTATCCGGGCGCCCGATTTTTTGATTGTATGCCTTAAGTTAAGGCATACAATCAGATGCGATGCGATGCGATATCGCATCGCATCGCATGCGACCATCGGATGCGATGACCCGATTTTTCCATAGGAATCAATGTTAAAATTGACGGAGTCCATTTTAACATGGAATTCAATGGGAAAAAGGGGTCCTCTTCATACCCCTACTATCCAAGTGGGCATGGAGTTGGATATAAACCTGTGGCGAGCGTAGCGAGCCACCGAGCCCGAAGCGTGGCGAGCGAAGCGAGCCCCGCGAGGGGACGGTATTCTATGTCCCCTCGCGGGGCTCGCTACGCTCGCCACGCTTCGGGCTCGGTGGCTCGCTACGCTCGCCACAGGTTTATATCCAACTCCATGCCCACTTGGATAGTAGGGGTATGAAAAGGACCCCTTTTTCCCATTGAATTCCATGTTAAAATGGACTCAGTCCATTTTAACTTTGATTCCTATGGAAAAATCGGGTCATCGCATCGCATCACATCGCATCCGATGGTCGCATGCGATGCGATGCGATGTGCCCGATCCGACCCGATTTAGAAATCGGGCGCCCGGATAACTCATAAGTACCCATTTTTGTCTATCATTGGATCATTGTTAATAATGTTCAATAATCACTATACAATGTTTGATTTACATTCATTGACTAAGGAAGAGAGATGTTACTTGTGAGAAGCTAACAGAGGCATAGGAACTGTGCTAGCCGCAGTTCTCAGTCAGTGCGGCTTACACTGCACACTAGGTCATTAGAGGGGTGCAGGAATCATAATAAGAGGAGGTTTCTGTGGCTGGTTACAGGATGGGAACACGGAGCACACACACAGGTACTATTTGGACTCCAAGTGGACAAAAGTTATTTGGGGGGACAGTTATATGTGAGTCATATAACTGTCCCCCCAAATAACTTTTGTCCACTTGGAGTCCAAATAGGAACAGGATCCATACAGGAGGGATCAGCGGGGTGCTTTCCCTAAAATGATCCCGGAAACATTCAAAGGGGTCTTTATTCTTGTAGATTTGCACCAATCACATGCCAATATATTGTGATGCTATGCAATATACTCATTTGAAGATGTTTTAATGTTGTGTAATACTTTGCACGTACAAAGTGTTTTAATGTGTTAATTACATATTTCTTAAGAAATTGTTATGGTGACATATTTCCTCAAAAGCGCCGTTCCAAACTCTATTTTCTTGTTATCTTCCAGAAAGGTTGCTGCCGCTTGGAAATTTTAATCGCAATTTGTTTAATTTGTAAGATGACAGCCAACCAAATCTTATAACCAACAGTTTTATCCAACTGCAAGAAACACCTACAAGGAGAATAGTCAAACAAAAGTTTTCAATTATTGGGGTGTACAGTATTATGTCTGGAGAAGAGATAAACTGGAGATAAAGTGTAGATAAAGTGTAAGGAGATATAGCACCAGCCAATCAACTCCCAAATGTAATTTTCAAACACAGTTCATTGGCTGCTGCTTTATCTCCTTTCACTTTACAAGTATCTCCACTTTATCTCCAATTTATCTCTTCTCCAGGCTTCATATATCTGCCCCACTGTCTTAATTGGGTGGGATGTGAAAATTGTCCACACTGCAATAACAAACCAAAACTCCCAATAAAAATATAACAAAATACAAATCCACATTTCTGCAATACTGTAGGTCGCACAAAAAACGGTACTTATGTATTATCACGGCGCCCAGATGCATTGATTGTATGCCTTAAGTGTTAGGCATACAATCACATGCGATTGACGCGATTTTGCGGTAAAATCGCGTCGATCGCATCGCATGCGACCAAATTGCACATGCGATGCGATCTACGCGATTTTCCCATAGGAATCAATGTTAAATGGTTAAAAATGGTCCCTGACACCCGATTTCACTTTAGGGGCAATGTTAAATGCCCACCAGGGCCCCCCCCCATTAGGTGTATTAGCCCAAATGTCCCCGCATTGTTAACGCCACCCCACCATCAACGCCAACCCGAAGCGTGGCGAGCGCAGCAAGCCCGCGAGGGGATTCGAAATACATGTTAAATAATCCGTGTCCGCTCGCCACGCTTCGGGCTCATATTACGCGTCCGCTCGCCACGCTTCGGGCTCGTATTCCGCGTCCCCTCGCGGGGCTTGCTGCGCTTGCCATGCTTCGGGCTCAGTAGGTTAACCACACTATATAAAATCAACTCCACGCCGACGTGGATAGCGGGGGTTATTAAAAGGTCGGAGGACGCGTACCGCCGCCGCTCGCCACGCTTCGGGTTGGCGTTGATGGTGGGGTGGCGTTAACAATGAGGGGTCATACACCTAATGGGGGGGGGCATTTAACATTGACCCTATTGTGAAATGGGGTGTCAGGGAACATTTGGAACCATTTAACATGGATTCCTATGGAAAAATCGCATCGATCGCATCGCATGATAATACATAAGTACCCAAAAAACTAGGCTTTAGCATGATTCTTTTGCTCAATGGTTTTACCAGGCATTTCAATTGTAGCCCATATTTTTTGCCCAAAGAAAATCCAGTTTTTGTGGTGAAAACATGTAGATTATAGGTAACACTGGTCATACACCTAAAGATTTATTGGCCAATAAGGCTGGTTGGAACAAATATCTGGTAACTTTTGGGAGCAAATGACAGTTGACCATTTGCTTCGAAATTCTGGCAAGAGGGCATACTTCTTTGCAGATGGTATAACCTGCATGGCAGCAGCAGGCTTTTAAAGAACTTTCTCACTTGATGCCAGTGTTCAAATTCAGGTAGATCATCGCTGCACTTCACAATAATGCTGCAGATGTAGAAAGCGGGAGGATGTCTGATATTGGATTTCGATAAGGGAGTGACGATTGTTGTCATAAGTAGTACCTTCCAACCAGGAAGTGCATACAGGAGTTACCTCAATCTGAACACTGGCATCAAGTGAGAGAGAAAGTTATCTAAAAGCCTGCTGTTGCCATACAGCTTATACATCTCTCAAGATGTACGCCACCTCACCAGCATCTACTGAGGTACCTGGACTTACACAGCCCTACAAAATCAATGTGGAGGAAGTTATTACTGGAACACACTTATATCATACTGGATATCATTTCCATGAAGGACTTGTGGGTGACTATATCTATAATATTTATGCACAGAGTTACTGTATTTAAACCATTTTATCAATTTATTTGTGTTTATTAAACTTGGGAATTTGTATTCATTGTGTTGGAATCATAGCACAGTCTGCAAAATGTCCCATGGCAGTAAGGGACAGCTGCCTCCTGGTGCTAACAGTGAATTATTATCAACCAGTGACATTAACATTATTTGTTAGTACATAAAAAAAAAAGAGAGAGGAAAAAGGTGTATTTTAATTGCATTATATATTAGTCCTAAAACATACATTTTGATAAGATAAATAAAGCCTAAATAGCAAGAACTAAATGTATGACCATATTTTGATGTTGCTGCATAGCATGCCCTCAGGATGATCTAAGCCAGTATGACAGTGACTGCATTAGAGAAAGCTCTCTCACTAGTACACAATGATTTGCTATGACAACTTATATAAAATTGCTTATTAGTTAATTGAATCCATGGTCAGCTAGCATTAAATTATCTCCCCAATTTCTGACAGAGCCCTTGGCAAAATATAACATTCGCATGAAATCAATGGACTGTGCTAAATCCAAGAAAACCCAATTTGCATCTGAGCTTGGAAGTCTTGTTCAGTGAAGGGAAGTTTATTTGTTTATGAGTCATGATAGGTATAGTGGTAACGGCCATTTTCAGAAGATAAAAAATGTAAAACATCTGAATGAGTATACATGCAAAATGCAGAGTCTAATACTTATTTTACACAATAATTTCCTCTAATAAACATTTCAATGCTGCTAATATTCATCAGTTAAGTTTCAAATATGTATTGGGCCGGACTGAGGCGGAGCCTAGGGGGAGGCCCTCTTGACAGGGGATGGAAGGAGCGTTAGGAGTAATTGTGACGAGGTGGGGGTGGGGCTTAACAGGGTGGTGGGGTGCTATATATTGAGGGGTCACGTAGCCCTGGTCAGACATTTTGTCTGGGATCGAAAGCTTGAACGATCCTGTGACATCGCAGACACCTGTCTGGCCTAGCATGGCGGGTATCGATGCAGCGCTGGCCTCCCTGAGAAAGGCTGCCGGTACGCAGGGAGCGGCCTGGTTGCAGGAGCAGGTATCAGGCCTCATACGGGGGTTGGGAGCAGTCACACACACGTCTGCCCCACCTGGCGCCCGGCCTCGGAGGTCCCGGCCTCCGGAGCGCCTTAGTCCTTCCTTCACCCCCAGAACCCGGCGCCGGTCAAGGAGCCCCATTCGGGACCCTCCAGGCTGTTCCGCGGGACAGACACCTTCCTCCCGGCAGGTTCGGTCTGGGAGGAATCCATCTGGACGGCGGGGTTCTCAGCGCGGGAGGGGTCGCCTCCCCGTGCAAGAAGAAGCAGCGGGAGTGATGTCGGGTCCCGGCGCGGCGGCCATACTGCTACCCGGCGGGAGGACGGTGGCGAGAGCGGTGGGAGAGCCACGGGAAGCGAGCGGCAGCCGGCTGGCTTGGACAGCGCTGAGGAGCCGATACACAGTGCGACACCTGCGGGATCCCTTGCGGGTGTGCGTGCGGCGTCCAGACCTGCTGGAACAGAAGAGGAGCCCAGGTCGTCTGGAGGAATGGGAGCATGTCAGGAAGCAGGAGTTGCGGCTGCTGGGTTCACAGCCCCCAGGCAGCCTGGTGAGTCTACATTTATGTCTTCTGCGCCCCTGTCAGTAAGTCAGGGGGGGGCGGGGGTAGGTCAGCAGAGTGATGCTAGTAGGGGAGTTATGGAGTTGTTTGCTGGATTTACAGAGTGGTTTTCTAGGGTACGGCAAGGGGCAGGACAGTCGCCAGGGAGCGCGTGGGTTTTCTCCAGGGCACAGTACCGTGGGCAATGGTAGTGGGGGTACGGCACAGGCTAGTGGGGAAACGGAGGTTGAAACAGTGCGGGTTAGTGACTCTGCTAAGGGCGAGGTATATGTCTGCTTTGAGGGGCCGTTGGGGGCCCACCTGAAGCAGGAGGTAAAAGAGAAGATTTGGAAAGGGGAGTATGTGGACATCTTTTCCCTGCTCCCATTGGAGCGCTTCAATTTAGACAGGCCGCGGAAGGAAGAGAAGAAGGAGGAGGAGGAACGTCGGAGGTATCGGTTGATACCAAGGACGTTTTCCAATTGGCTACAGGCTTTTGCTATTCTTGCGAGTGTGATTGGTGAGAAAGCGCCAGAGAATTGCTCACCCCCTTTTTTGCTATATGGATGCGATTGCGGAGGCAGAAAGGGTTTATGGGGGTCAGGCTTGGCTGCATTATGATGAGCAGTTTAGGCAACGGAAGGCGGTGCGACCTAATATCAGGTGGGATCATAAGGATATTGGGCTGTGGCTAAAAGTAACAGCGCCTAATCGGTTGGGGCAGCCCTTTCGGGGGGATAGGGGGGGAGCAAGAGAAGGGGTCAATAACACGGCCGTGCAAAAGGGCTTGTGTTTCGCATTCAATGAAGGATCGTGTCGCTTTGGAGCAAAGTGCAAGTTTAAGCATGAGTGCTCATCCTGCGGGGGTACCCATGGGGCAAGCAAGTGTTTTAGGGGAAAATCGCGGGAGTCCACTTCAAAAGGGGGTGACTCCAATATGCCTGGAAAGGATGCTGGGGTATCTGCATAGATACCCAAACAGACAGGCGGCGGCGCTTATGGAGGAGGGATTTCGGGATGGGTTTAAAATCCCTTCGGAGGTTGAGGCTACCTGGGCTTTTAGGGGGAATTTGAAATCGGCCAGAGAACACCCAGAGGTCGTGGGGGAAAAATTAGCAAAAGAGGTGCAGTTGGGGCGAATGTCGGGTCCTTTTTCATCGCCGCCAATGGCGGATTTGGTGGTTTCACCGTTGGGGGTAGTTCCCAAAAAGGAGGTGAATAAGTTTCGCCTCATACATCACTTGTCATTTCCAAAGGGGGCGTCGGTCAATGATGGTATTGACCCTGACATTTGTTCAGTGGTTTATACGTCATTTGATGCGGCGGTGCAGTGGGTGAAGCGTTTTGGAAAGGGGGCCCTTTTGGCAAAGACTGATATAGAAGCGGCTTTTAGGTTGTTGCCGGTTCACCCGTCGAGTGTTCGTTTGTTAGGTTGTTTTTGGGATGGGGGGTACTTTGTTGACCGTTGCCTTCCGATGGGGTGCTCCCAGTCGTGTGCCTATTTTGAGGCGTTCATTTCTTTTTTGGAATGGGTAGTTAGGGACGTGTCTGGGTGTGGTTCGATTATCCACTATTTTGGATGATTTTTTGTGCATTGGCCCAGGGGACGGTAAAGTATGCGCATTGTTGCTGTGCACAGTGGAACGGGTGGCAGCAGATTTTGGGGTGCCTTTGGCTCCTGAGAAAACCGAGGGGCCTGCATCAGTGATTAGCTTTCTGGGAATTACTATTGACACTGAGATGATGGAGTGTCGCTTACCTGCAGACAAATTGGCGTCGCTGAAGGCGGAGGTTGGGAGGGCGGTGAGATTAAAGAAGATTAAGCTGAAGGAGTTGCAGTCTTTGTTAGGCAAGTTGAACTTTGCCTGTCGTATTATCCCAATGGGTCGGATTTTCAGTAGACGTTTGGCGGGGGCGACGGCCGGAGTTACTTCTCCTCATCATTTCATTAGGTTGGGGAGGGAGTTGCACGGTGACTTGAAGGTGTGGGCGGAGTTTTTGGAGTCATTCAATGGCAGGGCCATGTGGCTGTCAGACTCGGTGGTGGCATTTGACATGGATTTGTTTACTGACGCGGCCGGGAGCGTTGGGTATGGGGCTTATTGTCAAGGTCACTGGAGTGCAGAAAAATGGCCGGAGTCATGGGTCCGTCGGGGCTGGGTTCGTAATCTGGCGTTGTTGGAATTGTTTCCCATACTGGTATCGGTGGTGATTTGGGGGCCATTGTTTCAGAACAAGAAAATCTGTTTCCATTGTGATAATATGAGTGTAGTTGAGGCAGTTAATCATTTGTCGGCATCATCTCCTCCTGTGGTTAAGTTATTGCAACGGTTGGTGCTAGAATGTTTGGCCTTGAATGCTTGGGTGGTGGCACGGCATGTTCCGGGGGTTTCTAATTGTATAGCGGATTCTTTGTCTCGTTGGCAGTGGGATCGCTTCGGGGAGCTGGCGCCGGGAGCGGACCAGAGTGGGGTCGATTGCCCGAGTCACCTTTGGGAGCTGCTGGAAGAGTAGTGGATCAGCTCATCAGGGATTCCCTTGCCCCGGGCACGTGGTCGGCGTATTGTCAAGAGTGGCAACACTGGAATGATTGGTGTAGATCGGTTTGCCTGCCGGAAGGAGAGGATGAGATGAGGGTGTTGCTATACATTGGCCATTGTAAAGAGTTGGGGTGGTCAGTATCGAAAATTGGGCGGTGCATGGCGGGCTTGGCGTTTGGTTTTCGGGCTTGTGCAAAGCCAGATGTCACGAAGAGTTTCCTGGTATCACGGGCATTGAAGGGATGGAGAAGGGGTCATGCAGTGCAGGATAAGAGGAGGCCGGTTTCTTTCAAACTATTGCAGGAGTTGGGGGACAAGTTGGGGTTGGTCTGCCGGTCGGGTTATGAAATCAAGCTGTTCAAACTGGCTTTTTCTTTAGCGTTCTTTGGGGCATTGCGATTGGGGGAATTGGTGAGTCCGAGTGTTGCGGTACCGGGGGGCCTGAGATGTGAGGAGGTTGGTTTATTTTCGGATAGGGTGGAGTTTGTTTTGAGTCGTTCAAAAACGGACCAATTGGGTAGGGGAAAACGGGCGGTTTTGTTTGAGGTACGGGGTTCTTCTATGTGCCCGGTGGAATGCCTTAGAGTTTTTAGAGAGTGTAGGTTTTCTGGGGGGCAGCTGAGGGACCCGTTGTTAGTACACGTGGATGGTTCATTTTTGTCTCGTTTTCAGTTTGTCAGTGTGTTTAGGAAGGGGCTGCGGTTGCTGGGGTTGCAAGAGGAGGAGTACGCGGGGCACTCTTTTAGGATTGGGGCAGCGACAGAGGCGGCACGCTTGGGTTTTGGCGAGGACTTAATTAAGAAGATTGGGAGGTGGGATTCAGCTCGGTTCAAATCTTATGTGAGGTTGGAGAAGTTGTAGTGTCTTTTGTGATCTGCTGACCGAGGGTGTTCGTGTTTTTTGTTTCTTTGTTTGTTTAGGGCAGCCTTCGTGCCTCATCTGGATTATGGGACATTCGTATGTTTTCTGGGGCGCCATTCGAGCCGGAATGAGACCGAACGGAAGACGGTTGGACGGACAGGAATTTGAAGTCCGCTGGCTGGGAAAGCGTGGTATGGTTTGGAGCGGGGTGTTGCCGGAGTTTCATCGCTTTGTTCGGCTGGATAGGCCTCCTGATATTTTAGTTTTGCATATAGGGGGTAATGACTTGGGGGCGAGGCCTTTCCGTGAATTGATTCGCGACATTAAGTTTGATTTATTACGCCTTTGGGCGTTATTTCCAGAGGTTATTACGGTTTGGTCTGATATAGTGCCCCGGCAATTTTGGAGGGATGCGCGTTCGGTGGAAAGGATCAATAAAGCTAGGATAAAGATTAACAGAGCTGTTGGAAAATTTGTGGCTAGGAATGGTGGAGTTATGGTGCGTCATTTGGAGCTGGAGGCTGGTACTGGCGCATTTTGGAGGGGAGATGGGGTCCTCCTGAACGCGGTGGGCATGGATTTATGGTCTCTGGCGATACAAGATGGGGTGGAAGTTGCTGTGGCGGGGACGCAGGGGGTTAAGGGGTTAACCCCATGCGTTGTGGCGGAGGGGATCCTCGAGGTTGGTGGTCATGGAGGCTTGGCTTTGTGGCGGGGAGGGCCCCATGGCGGGGGCTGGACTCCTCGGGGTGAGGCTATATATATATAGATAATGAGCACTGGGTTTATGCATATCGGTGCCCTCGAGCCAGTGTCATCGGCTGGGGGTAAAGCGTGAGGGAGAGTGCTCGGATATGTATACTGGTTTTGGAGTTTTGGGCCTCGAGGATCACCTCTGTCAGATAATGTGTTGATTATTGCTGTAAAACTGTTATTGTTTAATAAAGATGGCTGCTGTGGCCAATTTCATCCAACATGGAGGAGTTGTGTTTTATTTGAAGGAAAGGGGGTGGGGGAGAATGGTCACAGCGAGTTGACAATACCCTGTCATGTTATTTTTTAAATAAAAGCCAAACACCTTGAAAACAGAGCTTCTCCCCAAGACAAGTCTTGCAATAGGCAGGCCTCCGCTGAAACTTCCGTCTCCCACGTTTCCACTCATACACAGTGACAAGATAGATTTACACATGTGCATTAACAGTACTGTCAGCCATCTTGGTAAAGGAATGCAGTATAGTCCCTTTGACAAGCTATTGTGGAGACAGTGTAGTAGCGCTCACCACTTCTAAAGGCCCCCATACACTATACGATTTGGGCACGATTTCACCCGATTCGGATGAATCGGGCCATGAAATCGGCCCAAATCGCATGGTTTGACAGCCCCCCCGATCCGATGCGCGGTCCCGTGCGCATCGGATCGGAGTCGGGCAGTCGGACCGGCTGCACATAAGATTTCCTAAATCTTATGTGCAGCCTCCGGGCGGGGGACGCCAGAGCCAGGCAGGGGGAGAGCGGGCAGCGTCAGCGGTGACAGACGCTGGGGAGGGCGATGCTGGAGAGCCGGGCTGGGGACACAGGCAGCAGCGGGCGGGGGTGGACGCCGGTGAACGGAGCTGGCCGGGCGCAGCATGACAGGGGACGGGGAGAACGCTGCAAGAAAAAAAAAACCATTACAAATGAATTGGAAGCCAGTGATTGGCTGAGAGAGCTCTCTCAGCCAATCAGCAATTGGCTGAGAGAGCTCTCAGCCAATCACTGGCTTCCAATTCATTTGTAATGTTTTTTTTTTTTCTTGCAGCGTTCTCCCCGTCCCCTGTCATGCTGCGCCCGGCCAGCTCCGTTCACCGGCGTCCACCCCCGCCCGCTGCTGCCTGTGTCCCCAGCCCGGCTCTCCAGCGCCCCCCCCCCCCCCCACCGCCCGCTGCCTATTTGACAGCTACAATGCCCGGCTCCCCCCCTGTTGCTCCCCAGTGTCCCTCACCCCGCTCTCCCCCTGCAGCTCCCCGGGAGTTTTATATGATAAATCGCATGGCGATTTATCATATGCACAACTTGGCACATCAAGTGCCTTATCATGATGGAAACCTCCCGGGGAGCTGCCGGGTAAATCGGGTCCGACTTGTCCCTAGGACAAGTCGGGCTAATGTATGGGGGGCCTAACAGTACATACCATTTGATGGTCATTGCAATCCATTGTGAAACACAAGATTGGCCAATATATTGTTTAGTGTATACCCAGCACAAGAGTAACAGCTTAGTGCAGCATGAACTGATGTTCTGCAAGAAACTGCAAAACTACTAGCATGGGCGGGCAACCAGCACAAGGCATGGTTGCTCTGCATTCCGGGTCCCCAGAGAAAAATCTTGCAGTCGCATTGCAAAAATGTGAACGCTTCACTGTGCTTGCATCTTTAGCGTAGCCCCTGGCCTGCGCAGCCTAAATGCGAAGGCAGTTGTTGGGCCATAATTTTTTTTAATGCGACCACAGCTTAAGGACTCTAACATGTGCAGGAGTGCCGCATATATATATATCCAGGACCTGCAACAATACAAGGACGAGCTGTACCGTCAACTTAGTGATCCTGATGTCTACTCTACATTGTCGACAGACCCTACGGAAAGCTTCAATAAAGAGGTAAAAACCATCCTTGATCAAGCTGCTTTGGATGGCTTGATACTACCCAACACTGCGAAAGCCCTGTTTCAAGAGAATCCGATTGCCCCTGTCCTTTATTCCCTCCCGAAACTACATAAGAGTATGTCCAATCCACCTGGTAGGCCGATAATTGCGGCCAGGGACTCAGTGTACTATAAAGTCTCCAAATTCCTCGACTTCTATCTCCAACCGACTATCCAGGCACAAAGTACTTATCTACGAGATTCTACTGCTGTCATTCTCAAACTACAGGATCTTTCCTCTCTGCCTGCGAACTGCTCCTTGTGTACTATGGACGTTATCAGTCTGTACACGAACATCCCGCATGCTGCGGGCGTTGAATCAGTGAAAAGGCTGCTACTTAATAGCTCTTGCTATAATGGCCCTGACATTAATTTTTTCTGCCAACTGCTGACTCTCACCTTACAACGTAACTACTTTCTCTTTGATGGTAATTGGTATTTGCAACGCAGGGGCTGCGCGATGGGTTCTTGCGTAGCCCCTGCGTTCGCAAACAGCTACATGTTTGAATTTGAGAAGGATGTGTTTTACAGTGATCCCTATATTGCCAATAAGATTTTGCTATTAGGCCGCTACATAGATGACCTGCTGCTTGTTTGGGCCGGTACACAGTTGGAATTCGCCAATCTGATGAAGTCCATTAATTTAATGGATAGTACCATTAAATTCACGCACGAGATCAGCGTTTCCGATGTTCACTTCCTTGACATACAAATTAGACTCAATGAAGGGGTGATCACTACAGGCCTCTACAAAAAACCCACGGATAGAAATACACTGCTCCATGCAAGCAGTGCACATCCAGCCTCATCTAAACGGGGATTACCCTTCTCTCAATTCCTGAGGGTTCGCCGCATCTGTGCCTCTGGGTCAGAAGCTGAATCTGAGATTGATTTAATGTGCCTTAAATTCCTCCAAAGGGGTTATAATTGGAAAGAGTTACAAAAAGCCAAAACTAAGGCTTTGGGCATTCCACGCGAGCAAACCCTGGTGGTTAAAGATGCGACCCCCCTTGGCGATAAGATCCCATTTGTTCAGAAATATAATGCCTCCAGTGACGTCATCACTAAAACCACCCGTAGGTTATGGCCCATGTTGGCCAAAGATCCTGATCTCAAAATGTTCGCACATACTACCATTATGCCTAGCTTCCAGAGAGCTCGCAATCTGAAAGACATTCTGGTCCACAATGACGTGACCCAACAGAAAGCACCGGGTCCCAGTAATTTCTTGGTTCGCAAACCCGGTTGCTATAGATGTGTGCAATGCACCACCTGTAGCTTCTTGGAAACAGGTGACAGCTTTGCCCACCCACATACGGGAGCCCGCATTCCCTTGCGTCATGTTATGACTTGCAGTACCACGCACGTTATATACATTATACGCTGTCCGTGCGGTCTTCTGTATGTGGGTAAGACGTCCTGCCAGTTCAAAGAACGCATGGCAGGACATCGCTCACACATCAGGAAAGCCCTGGAGGGTAGGATTCTGCCTCAGGAACAACCGGTTCCACGGCACTTCCGTGAACTCAAACACGGACTAGCGACGCTACGATACAAAATTATCGATCACATACCCAAAACTAAAAGGGGAGGTGATCGCGACATTAAGCTTCTGCAGCGTGAGACCTGGTGGATTCACCATCTGAACACGGTGGCTCCATCAGGCCTTAATGAAGCCTGTAGCTTCCTTCCGTTTCTTTAAATTGTTTCAGCACCCTCTCCCGTCTGCTTAACTATGTCTCGAGATTTTTTGGTTATGATATCCTAGGCATTCTTATTATTGTATTGCTTATTTATCATGTTGATTTTCTGCATTATTGCCTGTTAGGATATATGTTTAGTTTTGCTGTGCCCATTTTTTAACGTGATATTCACTCTTTGTTATTTTCAGGTCGCCTAGCAACCCGTTGACTTCCTGGCATACCGGCTGGTATGCGTCGCTGGCTAGTGACGTCATCCTGACTGGGACCTGCGGCGGTGAGCGGGTGACCTTGCACACGGTGTTTGGTGAAGGTATAAAGGTATGTTTTTGTATGGTTTTTGGTGAGCTTGAAAAAGGTCAAATAAAGACCGAAACGTTGCACGGACCTCTGTGTCTGCTTCCATTCTTACCAAGACCCTGGAGTGCCTCTGCCCCCAATCTGCTATATATATATATATATATATATATATATATATATATATATATATATATATATATATATATATATATATATATATATATATATATATAAAGTGGGTTTCCAAAACGGCACTCTAGGTACATTTAAATTGCAACAGTGGTGCAGGGTCCAGAAAGAAATTGATAATAGCACTTACCCAACCTTTTAGCAAGGAGAGAAAAAGACCAGCACTCGTTATTAGTTGAAAAAAAGATAAGTGTATTTGAGAAGTATTACAACATGGCAAACATCTCTAGTAACATTAAACAGACCCGACAGGCTGTTTCAACTGGATTCCAACCCCTGATGACAACTGGTTGGAATCCAGTTGAAACAGCCTGTCGGGTCTGTTTAATGTTATTAGAGATGTTTGCCATGTTGTAATACTTCTCAAATACACTTATCTTTTTTTCAACTAAAAACGAGTGCTGGTCTGTTTCTCTCCTTGCTACAAGGTTGGGTAAGTGCTATTATATATATATTTTATTGTATTTTTAAATTTGTCCATCCTTTTATACATACCCTTTTGTCTTATACATTGTGTCATCCTAATAAATATTTATTTATTATATACCCAGCCCAGTAATTAGTCGCCGATATCTTTATCCATCTACCCATATAAATATAGTACACTTACCCCCCCGCAGAAGGATGAAGACCAGCACTCAGACGTTGATGAATGAAGAAAAAAATGTAGTTTATTCCATGTGCAGGTACAAGCAACACGGGCTGTCCCGACAGCCGTTTCAACTGCCGATGACAACTGGCTGATGCCCAGTTGAAACGGCTGTCGGGACAGCCCGTGTTGCTTGTACCTGCACATGGAATAAACTACATTTTTATTCTTCACTCATCAACGTCTGAGTGCTGGTCTTCATCCTTCTGCGGGGGGGGGGGTAAGTGTACTGCATTTCCTATTACAGACCTGGCACCGACGAAGCACATACCCTCTGGAGTGCCGTCCTGTTACCCACGTATCCCCATATAAATATATATATATATATATATATATCATATGTTTATTTATTTTGAATATTTTAATGCAAGACTGCAAATTAAATTAAACCAGTGGTTCCCAAACTGTGCGCCTAGGCTCCCTGGGGTGCCTCGGGACACCTGCAGGGGTGCCTCAGGTTGGTCGTCCAGGACCAATTCAAATTATTTATGATAAATGATTTCTGGACAAAACCAGTACTGGTGGCTGCCAATCATAAAATGTGTACAATCAGAACCAAATCCTGCCCTTTACCACATAACTGAACCTAAGAAGCACATATAAATACAATCTACTTAATTTGATATATATTTTTGGGGGGCCTAGGGGTGCCGTGGAAAAATTCTGATACTCTAGGGTGCCGTGATTGGAAAAAGATTGGGAACCCCTGCATTAAACTATTTTATTTATTTAAAGTTTCTTCTATAGCTAAGCAGATTTCGTTGCGCTCTACAATAGTGATAAAACAGACTGGGTAACAACAGACAGACATGGAGGTAAGAGAGCCCTGCTGCACGCTTACAATCTATAGGGATATAGGAGGGAAATACAAGGACAGGCACCAGTAATAGCATAGTAGTTGCAAATCCAGAAGGGAAGCTATATAATACATAAGTGCCTCAGAGGGGCCCTTATTCTGATCTCGGCGGTACGGCCCGTACGGCCTGTATGTTTTCACTCTGCACATGCGCAGAGGTCACTCTGCGCATGTGCAGGGGAAATCGCCGCACAAAAAATGTATACGCCGCAAAGGGGGCGTATAGGGGCGTGAGGGGCTTAATAGCATCATTACCCTATGCATACGCCCAGCGTTTCATGGGCGTTCCCATGCAAACGCGGGGCGTATGCATGGTAATGAGGCTATGACGCCAGTGATGGGGGCGGAAAGCTGACATCGCCGGATGTCAGCTCTCCGCCCCCATACAAGCTTTCACACGGACGATTGTCCATGTGGTCTAAGCTTGCGGGAGCTGGTGGAGCGTGCGGCCCTGCCTTCGATGGTCGCCGACCATCGAATGCAGGGGGCAGCTCCCACCATGGTGGAGGCGTACGCCCCACCATTTTCATGCGGATCGCCAGCCGTCCGCGTACGGACGGCCGTGGCGATCCGTATTGTAGGCGGGGATTGGTTTGTGCGGCCGGAGCAACGTATGCGGCTCCGGCCGCACAGATCAGAATAAGGGCCAGGGTTAGGTGTGTGGTACTTAAATATGATAGGCTTGCCTGAAGAAGTGAGTTTTCAGGGAATGCTTGAAAGTTTGGAGGCTAGTAGAGAGTCTTATTGTGCATGGAAGAGCATTCCATAGGGTGGTGGCAGACAAATACATACATATACATATATAAATATTGTGTAATTACAGTGTAACTTCAGTTCCTCTTTTGTATGCTCAGTATTAACTTCTTTGTGGACCACAGTTTGCAAGGTGTGAGAGCGGTGCCATCACTCTGAGCACTGTATG
This sequence comes from Crinia signifera, assembly GCF_055691185.1. Lineage (NCBI taxonomy): Eukaryota > Metazoa > Chordata > Amphibia > Anura > Myobatrachidae > Crinia > Crinia signifera. Next base: position 209,534,607 of record NC_139221.1, on the reverse strand, counting down.
TGGCAACATCATTCACTTGCAATCCTCTGGGCATTTGGCTAAAAAAGCACCCTGCATGCAGCATAGCATTGCTTGAGCAGTGCTGGCCAGAGCTCTACATGTGCACACTGCAGCTCTTACAGCACCCCCCAGAGCATGCTATGTACAGAGCTTTATTTCGCAGTCCTGGCTGACCCACCCGTTCCACATGACACCATGACATGCTCAGGGGGTGTGGCAGGAACAAAGGGCAGTAAAGCCCTGTTACATTTGCAATATCTAAAAAAAAAGCCAGAAAAAAAAAAGAAGGCCATTATTATCAGTCCCCGCTGTGAATTCACAACGGGGCAAACCAATCAGGATGATGGCCCAAATGTTTGTGCTTTCTTTATTCATGGGTCGTTGTTGCGAATTCACAATGGGGCAAACCAATCAGGATGATGGCCCAAATGTACAGTATGTGCTTTCTTTATTATGAAACAATTTAAATAAAAACAAATTCGTAAATACATATACTGTAGCAATTCAAACATTACATGTAGTAAATTGCAGTTATAGTAATAACCCAAAAACAAAGTAGAAACTATTTCTGATTAAATATATCTGAAAGCTTACTTAAAAAATTCAATTTACAGACAAAATCTACATATAACTCTCTGCCATGATAGAATCTTCATTTATAGTTACGGTATATATTAATTTAATTATTCGCCAGGTGATCATCCAATCGGTGAACCGATTTACTAAAACATGTTGCTGGTGTGTACACCAAACAAAATGAGTCACCGAGGAATACTAAATCCCAGCTTTAATACGATTTTAAAACTCCAGGGGACCAATGATTCCAGCAGTGTAGTGCATTATAAACGCCACTGCAGCATACGGATTAAGATAATCCCTAGGCACCGAGGGTTGTGTAAATAAATATGCAGAAAATCATTCCAAATGGAGTGCGGGAATCTGCATATTTAGTAGGTACTCAATGAATTGGTCTTGGATGAACATTTCTAGCCATTCATTTATGAATAACAAAAGCATGTGTAAGCTTTGTGCACACATGGATTTAGGAAAACCTATGTAAACATGTAAACATCCCTAACCAAAGTCATGCCTGAATGTTTGTGTTCCCAAGAAAATATTTCTTATGTTTGTGAATATCCAGTCTTGCTTCATTACTGTGTTTATTACCAATTGTAAAAACGGTAGCGTATGTTGGCGCTATATACTGTCAATAATTGTTTTTAAATAATAAATAACTAGCCTATTTTTAGGTATGACAGTTTGTCCATCTTGCTAGAACACTAAGAACAGCATAAATTAAAACCTGACAATCTGTGCCATAGAAACTCTGTTATATAAACAGATGGTGTTAAAGTCTATTGAAATATTAATAATGCATTTTCATACTTATAATACATTCCACAGATGTTCCCAGTAACAGCTAATGAATATTTAATGTCATTCAACATCCAAATATTTTTCAGGTAAAGTGATTTTGTAAGCCAAAGGGACAAGGTGAGAGGGAACCTGAGCACTGGTACTAACACTGGACTACAAAACAAAGTAGGTAAGTGCACCTATGTAGACCATTTCATCTTCACAGGCATAGGAAGATAAAATTGTGGTAGTGCACCCGTAAGAGTAAATTGAGTCAAAATAGAAAACCGGGGAAAAAGGTACATAGGGCCATATTCAGATTCAAATGGCGAGGTCTGAATTCAGCCACTGGGCAATGGTTTAGTTAGTGTGCATGCGCATTGGGCGCATTGTGCATACATGTTGCTCAGCGGCGAGTTGCTTCCACAAATGTTTCGGTTTGCAAGCCGCTGGCAGCCTGATTGGCTCCTGGGTGAATCATGGGCGTGCCAGCAAAAACGGTGGGAGCATCCAATGAAACACTGGAAGTGTCCAGGCAAATATCGGTGCATGACCGGAAGTGGCCATTTTTCTTACAGCCGCCGAGTGAGTCTTGGGCTATGCGGTGTCTGCCATCACCAGGACCAAGAGGAAAAATCATTCGATGTTGAGTGAAAATTTTAAATGTAGTCATTTTGAATGGGTTTGGCATTTTGACCATGTCGGCATAATGAATGTCATCATTGTGACCGTGTCTGCCAATGGTTGTCGGTATTCTGATTGCCAGTAAATTGACTGCATACTGATTGAACAACTTTAAATTATACATATAGTATAATATGGTCTACTGCATTTGAAGTGTACATAAATAGCGATGCGGTCAGGATCCCGGCAAATGGGATACCAGTGGCGTGAATCCAAACAGATCCCGAAAGTAAATACTGGTGTTAGGCACTAGGGGGTGGTCAGGGAATGGCTGCGTGGTTAAAGGGGTGTACACATGGTGTAATTCCATTTTTATTCAATCCTGCATTCAAGTTCAATGCTGCGGGGATGCACATCGTGATCAAATAAAAATCGAATGGGGCGTACACGCAGATTGATTTAATCTATTTTTTAAATTTCGAAATCGAGTGGAAATCAAAAGCATTTGATTTTGATTCGATCCTCATTTATTTCTTTATGATAAAATGTGTGGGAAATCCAACAATTACCTTTTTTTTTTTTTATACCTAGAAGTCACTGTTCTTAACAATGGCAACTGCTGCCTAATGGAAGGGAGAACAAGAAACCGCAGTAAAATGCCCTTCACTGTAGCTGTATACTCGCAACCAAAAAAACCCAGATACCTACATGATGCCATAAAAAAGACATGGGGCGAAATGTAATAGGGTGCGATTTTTGGACGAATTCCAAACTCGCCAGAAATCGCACCTTTAAAAATCACATTTTTAGACGCTAATTCGCATATGTAATGAGATGCGAATTAGCGGCAAAAAATGCGATTTGCCGCGATTTAGGTCGATTTTTAGTCATGAACATGTGCACATTTTCAGTCCTGAAAATGTGCGCATTTTCATATATGCGATTTTGGTTGTAAAAAAAAAAAGAAAAAAAACGGCGTGCGGTCCCCCCCCTAAGCATAACCAGCCCCGGGCTCAAAAAGCCGGTGCTGGTATCATAAAATCAAAGGCACAATCAAGTTGGGGTTCCCTGGATTTTATAAAACCAGCACCAGGCTCAAGGTCCGGCGCTGGTTCCCAAAATACGGGGGACAAAATGACTAGGGGTCCCCCGTATGTTAAGAACCAGCACCGGACACAACCAGCCAGCAGGGTAATGCCACAGCCGGGGGGAGACTTTTTATACAAGTCCCCCCAGCCAAAGCATTAACCCCCTGGCTGGTCAGCATGGGCAGGGGTCCTGGGGAAGTGGGGACCCCCCCAATGAAGGGGTCCCCCCCCTCCAGGACTTACCAGCCCATGCTGATAGTCCGGGGCTGTCCCCGATGCCCCTGGGCGGTGGGCATCGGGCTGATGACTTGTGTAAAAAAAAGGATACAAACTATTGTTCTTTACTGGTGAACTATGAGTCCCAGCAAGCCTACCCCGCATGCTGGGACTTGGGGAACCACAAGTCCCAGCATGCGGGGCATTAAAGGGCCCGCTGGCACTTGTAGTTCTGCAGTGAAAAAAATAGTGCACAAAATCACACTGACACCCTGTAAAATAAAACTTTAATACACACAAAACACACACACACTGATACTTACCTACCTTGAGCCCGTAGGTCGGTCCCTGGATCCTGGGTCCGGGCTCCGGGGCTCCAGGGCAGAAGAGTCCGGTTCCGGGGCCTTGGTCCTGGTTCCGGGGCTGGTCCTGGGGTTCCGGGGCTCCTGGCGTGAAGAATCCGGGGTCCGGGATCCGTGGTAGTCCAGAGGGCTACCTAAGGAGGCAAATCCTACTCACCTGCTCCCCGGCGGCGACCTCCGGTGACAGCGCTGCTCCCGACTGGTACCCGGCTTCAAGGACTTTGCCCGGCGCTGAGATGTTTCCTCTTCGCCGTCTGTGAACAGAATGATTTCTCGGCCAATCAGGAGCCGAGAAACTCGGCTCCTGATTGGCCAGAAATCATTCTGAATATAGACGCCGACTGAGTAACATCTCTGCTCTGGATGCGCTGAGATGTTACTCCGTCGGCGTCTGTATTCAGAATGATTTCTGGCCAATCAGGAGCCGAGTTTCTCGGCTCCTGATTGGCCGAGAAATCATTCTGTTCACAGACGGCGAAGAGGAAACATCTCAGCGCCGGGCAAAGTCCTTGAAGCCGGGTACCAGTCGGGAGCAGCGCTGTCACCGGAGGTCGCCGCCGGGGAGCAGGTGAGTAGGATTTGCCTCCTTAGGTAGCCCTCTGGACTACCACGGATCCCGGACCCCGGATTCTTCACGCCAGGAGCCCCGGAACCCCAGGACCAGCCCCGGAACCAGGACCAAGGCCCCGGAACCGGACTCTTCTGCCCTGGAGCCCTGACCCAGGGACCGACCTACGGGCTCAAGGTAGGTAAGTATCAGTGTGTGTGTGTTTTGTGTGTATTAAAGTTTTATTTTACAGGGTGTCAGTGTGATTTTGTGCACTATTTTTTTCACTGCAGAACTACAAGTGCCAGCGGGCCCTTTAATGCCCCGCATGCTGGGACTTGTGGTTCCCCAAGTCCCAGCATGCGGGGTAGGCTTGCTGGGACTCATAGTTCGCCAGTAAAGAACAATAGTTTTTATCCTTTTTTTTACACAAGTCATCAGCCCGATGCCCACCGCCCAGGGGCATCGGGGACAGCCCCGGACTATCAGCATGGGCTGGTAAGTCCTGGAGGGGGGGGACCCCTTCATTGGGGGGGTCCCCACTTCCCCAGGACCCCTGCCCATGCTGACCAGCCAGGGGGTTAATGCTTTGGCCGGGGGGACTTGTATAAAAAGTCTCCCCCCGGCTGTGGCATTACCCTGCTGGCTGGTTGTGTCCGGTGCTGGTTCTTAAAATACGGGGGACCCCTAGTCATTTTGTCCCCCGTATTTTGGGAACCAGCGCCGGACCTTGAGCCTGGTGCTGGTTTTATAAAATCCAGGGAACCCCAACTTGATTGTTCCTTTGATTTTATGATACCAGCACCGGATTTTTGAGCCCGGGGCTGGTTATGCTTAGGGGGGGGGGACCGCACGCCGTTTTTTTTCTTTTTTTTTGTTTTAACTATTTTTTTACAACAGAACCATGCACAGATCTCAATGATCTGTGCATGTTTCTGATAAAAGCGCCAGGCAGAACCTGGTCTATTTTTTTTGCGATTTTTAGTAAGCTTTACTAAAAATCGCAACCCATTAAATATGCGACTTCTATCCTTTTTAATGGGAAAACATCTGGATGCGATTTTTAGTCTAACTAAAAATCGCACCTTTAAAAAATGTGATTTTTCCCGCAAATCGCACCCTATAAAATATGCGATTTTCGGAAAATGGCCGAAAACGGCATATTTTGCGGGAAAAATCGCAAAAAAAAAAAAATGCACCCTATTACATTTCGCCCGGGGTGTATAAGTTAAAATGTTACCCTATCCGCAGTAGGAGGAGAAGCCTATAGCCATTGTGATACATGAAATTGCATTTACTATCTTCTATCAACTTTAGGGGGAAGGAGGGGAGGGGTGCAACAAAAACAGAAAAACAAATAAATGCATAGGTACATGAATTTAGTTTGAATACACTGCAAATATATATTTGCAAATGTTAATATATTAATAAAATGCCATTTTATCCAATGCAAATGGAATAAATAAGTTATTAGAAAGGAATATGGAATGTTGGAGTGATAGTAAAGCATACTTCAGGACAAGTAGACAGTATCGCTAAAATAATTGGACAGCTGATAGGCTTTGCATAATAAGGAGCATCATTTGTCAGTAATGTGAACACAGGGGAAGCTGGGGGTATGCATTGCAACAGCAAGAAATGTCAGCACCAATTCTGTAAAAGACTGACTGCACCTACTTAATGCCAGTACTGCCTGTACAGGTTCCTGCTGGGAACGAGTGTGACAACATTTTGCATTGGAATTTAGGATATACCACATCTGACGAAAACAAAGACTTGTTTTAATCAGTCTCAAAATACTTGAGGCAATGACTTGCACAAGTCACAGTTTTAACTCACATTCGACTGTGTCTGTCTGCAAATATTTGTACATAGAAACAGTTTCTGAACAACAACAAATATGTTCTACCCTCTGGGTTTTCATTCTGCTCATATGACTACAAGAAACACATAATATACCGTAGAACACACAATAAGGTACCAATACACATGCGTTTATAAGCAGAATGAAAACACGTTTATAAGCAGTCTATATGTGTTTTTTTTGTCCCTATAGATTGTAAGCTTGCAGCAGGGCCCTCCTACCTCCAAGTCTGTCTGTTGTTGGCCAGTTTGTTTTATCACTGTCTACTATTGTAGAGCACAACGGAATCTGCTGCGCTAAATAAGAAACTGTAAATAAATACCTATACTATGTGAAAAATGTTGACCTCAGGAAAATAACATTAAACTACCCAATGATCATTGAATAATATAAGGTACCATGTTAAGGTCCTGTGACATTTGCACTCAATAACTCAGGAAGATTGATAATTAAGCCCTACAGCAAGCTTTTCTACTGGTTTGTATTTCATATGTTTTTCTGTTGTAGAAAAGCATCTATGGGTGGAGATAAACCCCCCCCCCCCCCCATCATTCGTAACAATTGATGTACTATTTCGTTTTTGTGTGTGCAATTTATTCCAGGAAAAAAAAAAAAACGGTTATACAATAGGGGGAGACGGCTGTGGAAGGGAGGAGGGGGGGGGGGGGTATGTAGATTGCCTTGGAATGGGGGAGAAAGATTTTGGAAGGGAAGAATTCTATTTATTTTGCAGTAATGGAAACATAGAGTTTACATAGAAACATGGGTGGCATAAAAAATTCACCAATCTACATGCATACACTTACACACTAAGGTTATTTTGTTTATTTTATTTTATTTAATATGCAATATATATCGTTAGTAAAGATAGTGACATTTTTTTGATACAGTGGTGTTTAAAAGAACATTAAGGGGGGCAATTCAAGTCAGCGCAATGATGAATAGTGCTTGGATTTAGTGCCCGGAGCTTGCATAGGCACACCCCAGGGCATTCCACAACATCTGCATGTGGCTAGCATGGTGCATGGATTGGTACCCAACAGCCGGTAGCATTGCTGCAAGATGCTCCAAGCAGTGATCCACTTCTTATAGCCCACTAATCATTATTAGCCGTTTCTTATACAGCACAGCAAATTCCATTGCACTTTCCAATTGGAAACAATGATAAAATACATGGGTAATTAGACTGTCAAAAAGGTAGGTCCTGTTTCCAAGCTTACAATCTATAGGGAAATAGGGATTGATACTCAAAGATAGGTGTTATTTACTGAATAAAGGTCCACCAGATAGCACATTTTATAGTGGGCTGTATGACACAGTGACTCAGCAATGTTGGCGATGGGTCAGAAAGGATGGGAAAGGGAGAGAGAAAATAATTGAAAATATGTTTGGTCTGTAGAGTGGGAATGTAATTGTAAAGGAAAGGTTTGTGAAGGTTATGTAGATGGTACTGTAATCTGAGAGCATGCCGAAGAGGTGAGTTTTTAGGGAAAGCTTGAAGTTTGTAGACCAGAGTCTTATTGTGTGTGGGAGGGCATTCCACAGAGCCACATAATCAAAAGACCGTCCTGTGAATAAGCGCGAGTAATAAGTGTGGATGAGAAACGAACACCTTGTGAAGAGAGATGAGGTCCGGTCAGGAGATATTTAGAGATAAGCAAAAAGATGTACAGTATGTTACTGTCATTTGGTTACTGGCCTTGTGTGTAATTTTATAGTGAATACGGTATAGGTAACCGATGTAGGGACTAACAGAGCAGTTTCACAGACAATTAATATAAGGCAAGGAAGATTAGCCTTCTCAGTGGCATTCATGATGGATTGTGAGAGCCTATAATGGAGAAGAACATTAAGGAGACTATTGCAATAATCAATGCGGGAGATGATGAGAGCATGGATTAGAATTTAAGCCATGTTTTGTGTAAGGTATGGTATTATTTTGGATATGTTTTTAAGATACATGTAGTATGATTTTGACACAGATTGAATGTGTACATCATATAAGAACTAAATAAAAGCAAATCAAACATTAAGTTAAAACATATAAAATTGGGTTAGAAGAAGACGGTGCATATGTGGGTGAGAGATGGGACTGCTCATAAGAGCTTACAATCTATGCTATATATACAGACAAGAAATATCTGCATTCAAACTATTAACATACTTTTACTCACACAAAAAAAGTTATGGCTAGATAAATAGTACATTAGGGCATCATTTATAGCTATGTAACTTTTCTCCTGTACATTTTGCATATTGAGCTTTAGTACTAAAACTGCAACACAGTAATGTTGGTATAATTCAGACTGAAATTCAATTTCTTGGACTGCTGCTTATAGCTGGAAGTTTTCAAACTGATAATGTGGGACTGCGCAAATCTGGGTATTACTGACAGGACATATTTGATGGCTTTTCCAAATTAATAAAAGCAATAAAAGACTGTACGTTATAAGTCAAATGGCGAATAAACTGGGCAAGATACACACAGGAACACTGCCCCATAGGCTGCCTCCTGACCAGAGGTCACATAATACAAATGTAATAATATATAAAATATACACACATTGGGGGAGATTCTGGTTGGTTTGCAAAAGCAAATTCCACCCATTCCCTGGAACCTGGCCTGCGCTCGCCCACTCCCCTGGTACCTGACCTGCGCCCCCCCCTCCCCTAGTACTTTTGGTACTTGCCAGCGTGTACCGTACCCCTCTCCCCTGGTACCTGGCAGCGTGTACCCCTGCCCCCCCCATAGTAATAGGCAGTGGGTACGCTTGCTCCCCACTCCCCTGGTACTAGGCATCGGGTACCCCTGCTCCCCCCTCCCCTGGTACTAGGCAGCAGGTACCCCCGCCCCACCCCCCTTGTACTTGGCAGCATGCGGGGATCCGACCAGCAGGGTCCATGCTGGGTAAGCAGTGGGGTCCCCTGCTGGGGAGGAAGCGGGGTCCATTCGGCGAATGGGTAGTGTGCGGCGGGGTCCATTCGGAGAATGGGAAGTCAGCGGTGGGGTCCCTGCTGTGGATGGGAGCTAGTAGCGCTACTAGTTCCCATCCGCCGCAGGGACCCAGCTGCTGCCTTCCCATTCACCAAACGGACCCCGCTGCCTCCCAAGCATGGACTCCGCTGCCTCCCCAGCATGGACCCCTCTGGCCAGATACCCGCACACTGCCAAGTCCCGGGGGACGTGCTGCCTAGTACCAGGGGGGAGTGGGGGTACCCACTGCCTAGTACCAGGGGAGGGGGGCGAGTGGGGGATGTGCGGTCTAGTACCAGGGAAGAGGAGCGCTGGCAAGGGGGGGAAAAGCCGGTGTGGGATCCAATATACCGGTTCAGACCCATTCACACTGCACAAATAACGGGTCTGAACCATGTAGGATCCTTCTTTTTACCCATTTTAAATTACCGGTTTTCTTGAATCGGTAATTTAAAACTGGTGCTTTCACACTGCAGCTATGACCGTTTTGAAACGGTTAAAAATCTGCAAATTACCGGGTTATAGCTGCAGTGTGAAAGGGGTATAACTGTCCCTTTTTAAAACCAGCCTGTAACTCAACAGTAATGAGCTGATTGCCCGGTGATAAAAGTACCAGGCACTTTATCACTGCTTCATATATCTACCCCTCAATTTTTTTGTGCAGCTAGTGAGGCACATCCACAAACCAATAACAACAGGTGTTACATTGCCAAATACACTCACTGAGCATCGGCATAGTCCTTTAACTAGTAAGTCTAGAATATCTTTCTTACCCCCAAAAATTATATTTTTCTGAAGAACTCTTGAAACCATGGGCATTATTCAATGAGTATAATCGCGATGTGCAGCGAATCCTGTTTAGGATTCGCTGCACAGTCGCCATGTTTCGGAGGGCAGGAGCCTTCGCTGCCAGCCCTCGCTGACACACTATTCAATGCCACAGGGGATCGCTGCCCCTGATGGCGAATGTTAACCCCTGAGGCGGACACCGCAGGGAGCTGGGGACGGTGGAAGGCAGGGAGATGTAAGTCTCCCTGGCTGCCCCAGAATGTATGTGGGGGGTAGGAGAGTGCCCCGGGACCCAGGCAGCACAAGTTGCCCCCGGGAGAGCTAGCAGGGGACCGGGTAGGAGCCGCTAACACTGCTCCCGATCGTGCATATGTAATGATCGGGAGCAGTGAATATATGAATATGTAATGAGCGGCTCTTGGCCCCCTGCTGCTATATTTAAATTAAATATATATTCATGTGCTGTAAGCACATGAATAAAAATAGCATGCACCTTCACAGAAAAAAAATTCCTCATTATTTTTACACCAATAAAAAAAACAAAACAAAAAAAACATTATTTTAAAAGTTCACATTCCACTTCACCATGAAAAGATGGCGATTGCTACATGGTGACACACAGCTAAAATCACTTTGAAAGCAATTCGCCATCTTCTCATTGAATACACTCACGGCGAATCACATTGAAAAACCCATTGAAAAACCACAGCGAGTTGCAGAGACTATCAGACGGCGAATTGTCCGTCATTCACTGTTCGCAGACGGTGAATAGTGCACGTTGAATAGGGTGATTCACTTTCTGACACAAAAAATCACCTTCCAAAGTGAAAATAGCACAAATTTGCCATGAAACGTGGCGAATTGGCCTTATTGAATACTGCCCCATGACTGCATATTATTTTAGGAGCTCAAACCCATAATTTCCAAAAAACCACATAGAACATTAAAAATGATACAATACCAAAAATTAACAAATGTATTTGAAATAACCTTTCATCTGGTCAAACTCTGGCCAGCAGTTATTTTATAATCATAGTACTTTCTAAAAAAGGTGTTGCAAGGAATTGTATCACAATAAATAAATACAAACTCTAAATTCTGTGACAGCTTCTAACCTTGAAAACAATAGACTTTAAGAGAGAGATGGAACGCAGCTACAGCTTATGGATTTCCAAATGTAGATGGAAAGTATGATGCAAACTGAGCACTACATATCTGGCAGAATACTGAGAACACATCTGTTCCTCCAACACCCTAAACACAAAGTGTGTATCAATGTCATGCCAGTCCATCTGCTGTCTGTGTGGCTTCAGGGTGACATGAACTTGTTTATAAAACATCATCCACATTAAAGACATTTGTATAACTCAAATAGATGACCTAAAAACTAGCAGTAAGTAAACAAGTCATCCCCAGAAAAGGTAGCTGAAGGCAGTGGTAAGAAAGGAAAATATAATGAAAAACAATGATTAAAATCACAGATTTTTTGGAATGTAAAGCAGCACTTTGTATAAAACCATAATCCTCTTGTTTTTGCATTTTGAAAAAAATCACAGTTCTAAATCCAGCTCCAAGAATTGCCATTCATTATGTTTGCCCATGCAACTGTAGTGCATCAGTTTATAAAGTCAGGCAATGGCTGCTGAATAAAAGCACCATGAGAGCTGCATTTAATGTTACTCAGTGTTTCACTTATTTTCAATGTAACTAGTACTTGTTAAGCAATTTGAATGAGTTTGTAGAAATAGCAAATTATGGCTATGTAAGAATCATTTGCAGACTGTTGGACATCATACATGGCCTGTAAGAGGTACTGTAGGGCTATGGCAATATCAGGTGCATTAAAAAAATCATAACATTTGAAAATAGGTCTTTAGAGTCTATAATGTATTCCCATGCATCGTTCTCCCATATTATTATGTAAAGGCAGTCACGGTGATTGTACACCTTTTCATACATTTAACAGATTTCCATACATCGGGTCTCTAGCTGTTCCCCCTTCCCTGTGCGTTTTTTTTTTAAACTCTGCCACCTACCCATTTTTGTTTTTCTCTCGATCTCATCCTTGTCCCACTCCACCAATCTCCCAGCTCTGCCAACCCATCTCCCTTTTATGTCACCTCTTTCCTCCTCTCCACCCACATGGGGGTTGTGTGTGTGGAGTCCTTAGAGGAGATGGGGAGGTCGCTGATTACAGGCACTAAAAGAATAGAAGCATCCTGTGCATCCAGAGAGCACTGAGCGGGGGGGGGGGGGGGGGGGTTTGAGTCTATGTCCAGTAGTCAGATAGCCATGATGCAGTGGGACCTATCACTGCACCTCGGCAAGACAGTATTATATATAAAATATATTTCATACTTACCTAATACACCAGAAGTTGGGGAGACCCTGATTTATCCCGAATTATCAAGTAGTTCCTGTACCACGGATGGGGTATGGGTTAACTTGTCAACAGTAAAAAGGTCGAAAACCATTAGGCCGACCACTATTGGTCGACATGCCAAAGGTATACAACAAAAACATCTACATACATTAGGTCAACATAGACAAAAGGTAGACACAAGAAAAAGGTCAACATGTTTTTTTTTGGTGTCTATGTCGACAAATGTCAACATGGACACCATATAAGTGAGCATGTCACAGAGTGCTTGGTTTCACAAAAATCGCGACGAGCACATGGTGACATTTTTCAAGTCAACCTTATGCCTGTGTCGCCCAAAAGCATTTTGACCTTTAGCATGTTGACCATTAGTGGTCGACCTAATGACGGTCGACCTTTTTACTGTGCGACTGCATCCCCCACAGAAGAGTGGAAACTCCTTTTACATCCCACCGACTTCCTATCAATTTGGGCAGGATAGAAAGATAATCATGGGACTCATGTGGCTGTGAGGCGGTGGGAGTAGAATGCTGTAAATCCTTGACATTTTAGTCCCCATTTTAGTATGGTATAGAACACACACGCACATATATATATATATATTTATATTTATTTATGAATATTTGTGTGTGTATATTCAAATATATGCATGCTTATCGTTGCCATGCCAATCACCACATGCAAACTATGTGGCAATTGGCACAATCTTGTTGACATTTGAATGCGTCTAATGTGCTCCTGTGACTCATAGAAACTCTTTGAGCGGTGATGATTCTGCATAATGAATCTGCACCACGGGTGCAACATTGGCATGCCAAGCAGATATGAGCAGCTGTGGCATAGCAACTATGAGTGTAACTATATCTGTATAATAGTGAGTGAAAAATGATCACCTCACAAAAACTAATCACTGAAAGCTAACCTTCGTTTGTGCAAATCACAAGTGTGGCAGTCATTTTTTTCTTGCACTGAAGAAACCAACAAAGCCAAGCTAGTGCTACTGAGGTTGGAACTGACTGATTTACAACGTTACCTGGCCACTCAGACACAGCTCCTTCTGCATCCAACAGCCACAGCTCTGGAACACAGGATTGTATCTAATTTTTTAATTGAAAACCGTGTACTGAAGCTTCTCATTGGCCACTGTTAGGGAACAGCTAAACCGCGGAAGAGGAGGAAGAATGGAGGATATGGCTAATTGCTGCGCACTCCAGTTTTGTATTAAAAATAGCAGCTCCAGTGGCTGATTCTTGTGGTAAATGTGTGGGCCTCAAGGAAACCTCTGCTTTCATCCATCTAGAATCCGATCCTGTGTAAAATGAAAATGGCCATCTAAAAGTACTTACGAACAACTCAAACAAATGACAGGTATCGAAACTTTGTACATTTGTATTACTAGTAAATAAATTCCGCATTTGTACTATGTATAAACCCATAATTTGCAGATGGTTACATGGGACTTGGACATGTCTCCCTTAATGTGTGGACAACATTTATATTTTATATGCAGTTAGGAGTTCACTTGACTCTTTTAGCATCATGAATACTTATTGTTAACAACAGCTTTCTATAACGTTGCAGAATTAACAACTTATTTTCCCAAAATAATACTGATGACTGTACCTAGTAAAAACGGAAAATGGAAGGCAATGAGCTTCTCTTTTTAAAAATGAAAAAGCCTGTAAGAACATAACTGATAGAACAGCAAGCTACCAGAAAAAGTGACTTAAATACTAGAGAGGTCAGCAAGCTACCACTTTGAAATTGCTTATGAGGATGAAATAATCAGACTGAATGATGGACGTTCTAGTAAGGCAGATTAATGGCTCTACTAGGTGCCACTTAGCTGAGCTGAAACTGCAGTTCAGCATTCCAAGCTGTCAGCTTTCTTCTTTCTGGGAAATAGATGTCTTTTTTCAGACTTTAACTATCAGTCTGCTTGGAAGCAGCAGGTATGATTGCATGAAAGAGGAATAAAGTAGTTATTTAAAAATACTGTTATTGTGATATGGGCACCCTATGACCAGGAGACGATTACCTACCTCTGCAACCTGACAATTTATAACTGGTGCTGGAGCAGCCAGAGAGAAGCTTGAAGATAATCTAACGATGGGTTTTAATTTAACGAGTCCTAATAATAAGCATATCAAAGGAAATAACGCTCCATCAAATCTGAAGACTAACATTTCTGCTTATCTTAAAGATACTTCCGGTCAAAGCAGAACACGAATGACATTAATGTTAACTGTTCTGTAAGAGAAAATATAGGAAATTAAACAATAGCTGAAGTTCCTGACCTCACTAATGGTCCCACACTGCACACATGTAACCCACGTGGTCCCACTAATGCATCTCTTTCACAAACAGTTGTCATAACCTCACTGTAAACTTCTCATTTAAATCTGACGATATCAGTCAGGATTCAGGTGGTCATTTCCCCGGCATTGGAATCCCGGCTACTTAATGCAGTTGGGATCCAAACTGGTATGGGCTATTTTCCCTCGTGAGGGTTTACAATCCCCATAGAGGAAGAATAGAACATGTAGCAAGCCACCGCACCCACAGCGATCCGAGTCTGCAACAGAATCCGATGCACTGGACCCTCTGTCGGACTACTTACAGTCAGGATCCGGTGTCGGGAAAATGACCCTCGGAATCCCGACTGTCGGGGTTGCATACCACCCCCCCCCAAACAACTGCCTAAAGCAGACTAATCTTTTGAATTGATACAGTATCTAAATATTGGAGCCATTTAGGGACTCTGGTGGTCCAAATCATATGGTATGTCCACTTGTGTTTTCTATATTAACTACATGAGTTTTTATCAAACACATTTTGATACTTTTTTTTTTTCCTAATTGGTACAGTATTTATGATGTAAAAACAAAATAGATTCCTACAAAAACTTTTGTTTTGTTAATTATGATATGCTGTACATGGACAGGTATGAAGTTACAGGGTAGAGAATATGATAGGTTATACATGGCTAGGTATGCAATTACAAGGAATATAATTTGATAGATTACACATGGACAGGTATGATAGTAAATAGCAGCATACAATGCACACGTATTTGTTGTGAAGTCGTATTGTGGTGTTCGTGCCTGTTTTGCTAGAAGTAGACAAGCTCAATCAAACCATGTTTGCTAGAGGCACACTACAGAGACATATGACAATAATGTAACAACAACATAGTGACAGAATGATTAACGTTATTAAGGAAAAACTGTATGTAGTATTGCTAGGTCTGCTTTGTGAATCGCTCAAATATACATATATTGTATACAATACTAGTAAGCTGGCTAAAAGCAAAAGCTTTGAAAGCTAGTCTGCTACCTTCTGTGTTTGTGCATGTGTGAGAAAGAGATGTAGTTTCACTCTCTGCAAGCAGATGGCTGTGTTTCGGAGACTCACGGACAATAGACATATATATATTTTTTTCTTTCTGTTTGTTTGTTCCAGGGATCACACAAAAACTGAACTAGATTTCCAGTGCAAAAGCATTGTAAAGAGAGTTGGTGTTCTGATCATGCTTCAGCAAAACTTGACTCCCCCCAAGTTTTGCAGCGAGCCCCAACTTGAAGTGACTGTTCGGTAGAGGAACCTGAGGCAGAGATTTTAGCGGGATGTGGTGGCACAGGAGAGACTCATATACCCCTTATACCCAACAACTTTCCTTTTCAATTCAAGTTCCTGCAGTTTCCTATAGGCATCTTCTTGGTTATGACAATCAACAAGTTGCAGGATCAAATGCTCAGAGCTGCAGGTGTAGATGTCAGGACCAGCTGCTTTTCCCGTGGCCAGCTTTAGGTGGCTTGCTCACAAGTTAGTAGCCCCAAGCATCTTTTTGTGTTAATTTCTGAAGGAAAACTGCAATTAGATTTTGATCAATGTCTAAAATATAAATCACAATATTAGATGGCACTACTGTCTTTGTAAAATAAGTTCCACTAGGCGATAACAGACATTCACGTTTTATTTACGTTAAACTGCATATATATGTCTGTGTTCCAAGTTCATCATTTAAGTAACAGTTATTTGTGCATGGTTCGCAATTTTTAAAAAACTTTATTTAAATTTAACAAATCCTTTTGAGGAACAGTTGGTGCATGGTTGGATGTGCTCAAACCTGTTTTTTTATTTTTTTCCAAACTTGATAGTGGTTTAAATATTCAATAAAACATTATGGATCTAGCTTGAGATCAGAAATGTGGCGTGCATGAGAAACTCTAAAAACTGTGTATTTAGTAATATAATCCAGAGGTGTCACAAGGGGGTGAGGGGAATAGGGACTGCACCAAGGTGTCACCAAAATACTGGCTCCTTGACAGTGACAGCGAGCTGCATTGTGACATTCTTGTGCAGCACTTGGCTGCCGGCAGTCTAGCCAGAGACTCTGGTGGCAGCCCAGCATCTCTGGGAATGCTTTACATGTCCCTGGAGTGATATAACAGGTGGTTCATGTGAGGCCACACCCCTCCTTATAAAATCACTCTCATGAGACTATGCATCTTTTCCCACCCTTTTTTATGGACACTGACCATGGTGATTCCTCTGAAGAAACCTTAATTAAAATACATTATCTTCAGTTCGAACACATTTTTTAGACCGGTGGATTTCAAACTGTGGGTCGCGACTCCATGTTGCTGAGAGAAAGGCTAATGACGCCTCTGATTTCTCAATCAGTGATCCAAGGAGTCTCAAAAATCATTTGAATTGTCTGTTATTTCAGACTCCTTGCATCACTGTCTTAGGTATCTGAGGAGTCATCATGCAGTCTTCCATCCTCTGCCATACACTGCCTCCCTGCCATTGAACTCGATGGACTAACATCTTTTTTCAACCTAAATTACTATGTTACTAGTACGATACTCTATATTTTCTATATGATGCAGCATGCCCAGGGGTGGGTCTACTGTGAAACTAATGATGCTTAAGCTTCAGGGCACCTAATCCGAATGAGAATTCCTGACAGCCTGTATACATTTCTCTTTGTAACATGCCCAGGTATGGAGGAGCCTGAGAAGGCATGTCCTAGGAAGTAGGTTGGAAGCAATGAAATGTGAGAAGGAACAACATACAAGGAGGCATCCCATAAGGTAATTTTGCTTGCGCTGAGCAATTTGTGTTGTCCTTGTAAGTGCAGCAAGGCCCTTTAGACATTGTTGGATGTTGTCATCTTATTGATCATTGCAAAGACAACCCCATAACAGTTCAAGCTTCAGAGCTCCAAAAATTTGTGCACCACATCGTAGCTTATACATCTAATTTTATTTTAAGTTAGGATATCCTAGTACCCGTTTCCATAATTTCCATTCTTTCACAGCATTTAAGGGTACTACTAATGATCTGAAAAGGAATACATTAGATCATTATCTAGACTATCTTGTTATAGAGCAATAGTAGGTATTTGATCTCATCATTTGGCAGTTACAAGCATAGAATTCATTTTTCATTTTTACTGGTTATCGATAGTCTTTTTTTTTTTTAAATTACACACTCTTCCTACCTTGCTACTTCCCAATGCTCCAGCTCCTCCATACTATAATTCCTAAAGTAACACTGTCTCCTCATTTTTCGTACAGAAGAACTAAAGTAATTAGACAAATCCGTGAACTTCCAATAAGTTTGGTCCAGTCCACCTGGTTATTTTCCAGTTCTGTGTAATTCCTCATTTTCATGCAAGCCAGTTCAGATTGTCTAATTCTTATCTGGTTATAGTCTTGTCTTCAAGCAAATCCGGTCCAGTCTAACTAGTTATTTTTTTACTTATGCTGTGTACACACTGGGTAATATGATTGCTGGGGATATATTGCTAGCAATATATCCCCAGCAATCATATTGCTCAGTGTCTCCTTTTCATCAGCGATGAAAAGGAGACACTGCTACGGGGCGGAGGGGGAGTGCAGCAGCAGCAGACGCTGCTGTCACTTTGATGGGAGGAGGGCATAGCGATCGCCAGGGAAAGCCGCTGGTAGCAGGAGCATGCTCCTGCGACCAGCGACCATTAGGCAGTGCACATGGGAGCGCGCAGCTGGCGACCATATTCCAAGCGATTTTACATGAAATTGCACCCGTGTGTACTCACCTTTAGCGTCTCTTCTCAACTTCAAGCAAATCCAGTCCAGTCTGCCTAGTTATTCTCTCGTTTGGAGTAGCTTCTTGTCCTCTAACAAGTCTGTTCCAGTCCATCTGGTTATACTCCTATACAGTTATCTTCTTGTCTTCTAGCAAGTCCGGTTCAGTGTGTCAGGATGTCAGACTGCTATAAGAAAATCTGGTTCTGCCCAAATATTCAGCTGATCAGAGCTTTCTTCGGTAGAGTTGGTGTCAGGCAACCCAGATCAAGGGTCGCGACCTGCCAGGAGCAAACCACCTTGCAGGTGTCCCTGTTGAAGACCCCTGGTGTGTTAGATCCCTGTACTGGATAGCTTCAACCATTTGACACAAATATCTGTTATTTCATTAATTCATGTGCAAACACTATGTCTAGTAGCTTCAAGCTCCTGATACAAACTCTGCCAATACCCAAAGAGCTCTACCAGATCCAAAAGCAAACCGATTTGTGACCGTCAAAAGGTTGAAAGGTGCAAAGAGGTCGACAGGAAATGGATGACAATAATAGGTCAACACACATTTTTTGGTTGTCATTTTCTACGTTTCATCAATTATTGAAAACAGATACAGTATGCTAGATACACTTTGGGCTACTACTGCTGCGTTTGGCACAGTTTAGTATTCCCAAACCTAGTCCACATGCATAGTAAATCAAACAAAAGGTGAAAAATGTGAAAAAAAAAAACAACTTGTGTCAACCATAGGAATGTCGACCTTTTGTACCTGCTGACCTTAAGCACTGTCTGCCATTTATCTGTTGACCTTTTGACCCTGTTAACCTAATGTATGTTGATCATATGGGGTTGGCCTTTTATGGACTGCAACCAATGTGTTGTAGTGATGTGTACAGGCTAACGTGCATGGCACACAATAGAAATTAATGTGTGTGTATACTGTACGTATGTCCAGTAGAAGACATGCCTCGGTAAGTAGGCAATGGGTGATTGGGTGACTGAAGAAAAATGCATGTGGCGGATATGTAATTTTCTCGTGCCAGCAGAAGCTATGGTGTTTGTGTGTGTGCATGTGTGCTGGAGCAGTAGGGAAGATGCCCAATTTCGCTATGACTGCACAACTTCTGGATGGATACATTATATAATTGGTTAACTGACAAAATAGCTTCTTGGGAAGCTGAACAAGACAAAAGCACTTGACACAATAAAGTTGAACCAACGCACTAGTATATGTGCATTTATATTTAGGATGTTGTTAGGCTGATGAATTTGCAGAAGACAGGACAGCTACTGTATATATCAGAAGAAGTGACAAAAACTTAAAGTACCTCCCAAAAATACATTGTTTCAATGGTCCAGTGGCTTTTAAGTACATTCTAGGAATTCAATGGCAAAACGACATCAGTTGCAATGTTACATTGTTCCCATTGAGCTTCTACCAGCTAGTACTTAGTGATAATATTGGCAGCCATAACACTATTATCTAAAGCTGGGGTAGCCAACTCCAGTCCTCGAGAGCTACCAACAGTTAATGTTTTCCAGATCTCCTCACAGAATCACAAGTGAAGTAATTAGCTCCACCTGTGGATCTTTTAAAATGTGTCAGCGAGTAATGAGTGCACATTTGCAGCAGCTAGGTTGTCTGGAAAATTTGAACTGTTGGTAGCTCTCGAGGACTGGAGTTGGCTACCACTGATCTAAAGCTTTTAGGGCCTTATTTTGGTTCATTCTTTCTGACAAAATCCTTCTTAGATGGACAAAACCATGTGCACTGCAGGGGGGGCAGATGTAACATGTGCAGAGAGAATTAGATTTGGGTGAGAAATTTTGTTTCTGTGCAGGGAAAATACTGACTGCTTTATTTTTACACTGCAATATAGATCTCACTTTGAAGTAAAACCCCACCCAAATCTAATTCTCTCTGCACAAGTAACACCTGCCCCACCTGCAGTGCACATGGTTTTGCCCATCTAAGAAGGATTTTGTCAGAAAGAATGAACCAAAATAAGGCCCTTAGTGATGATCCCATTGTCCAGTCTTCTAAGGACCAAGAACTGGAGCAACAGTAGCACAATGGCTTTGCCTTTTTGCCTTATATTTGCCTTATATTTTACAAATTAACAACTGCAGTATTTTTGTAGTCTACTTGAATCACTAAGGAGCTTAGTGTGAGGTATATTTATAGTATACTGTCCTTATCTTTGTGCAGGGGCAGTTAGCAATTTACAGTAGTTTTCTGGAAAATAATATACTTTGTTACAGATTCTCAATACTGCTTAAGGATTTTATTTTCCCGCCCAAAATTCTCCAACACTTTTTAAGTGCACAGATTAATTTCAATGCAATAACCCAAGAACGATTCTTAATCTTTTCAATGTCAAAACTTTATTCCTAGTTTGTATTTAAAAGGTAAAAGAAAAATGGCACACAATAAAATCAGTCTCTTAAATTTGCCTCTTGCTGCAAATAAACTTTATGTGCATACAGTAGTTAGCATGTAGGTAAAAAGACTAAATTGCTGTGTCTAATTGGAAAATGGACCATAAAAATTAGTCACACTGCATGAATTGTTGTAAAAAAATACTTACTCCTTAACAAAATGACTGAAACAGGTATCCTTGAGTACCAGCTACAAAATAGTAAAGGGATCATCTCTTTCTTAAATAGTTGAAACATGGAATGCGGTCTCTTTTTTTTTTATTTTTTACACTTACAAAAGGGTTTTTCTTAAAGGAACTACAAAACCAACCATATTTTTAGGAGGGCTACACAAATGCTTTACAACTAGCATCAACCAACAGGGTAATTTATATAACTACTCCAAGTCAATTACTTGAAAGACACATACAGGTTGAGTATCCCGTATCCAAAATGCTCGGGACCAGGAGAATTTTGGATAACGGATTATTCCGTATTTCGGAATATTTTAATATTTCAATGATGTATTTTGAAGTATCTTGCATTTATGCTGTATAAACACATAATATACACACAAATATATTTTATTACCACATAAAATACACACAAATATATTTTAATTGTTCAAAAAACAAGGTTTCAAAACGTGAAACAAAATTTGTGTACTATCTCAGCACTGAATTTGAATGCCAAGCAATCATTGTCTTGCATATATATAGTGCCAGTTACATATCATGTCCCCAGTGATGCTGTTACAAATGTCCCCAGTGAGTTTTTAGCAAAAAAAAATAAAATTTCACTTTCTGGAAAGTCCGTATTTTGGAATAATTTGGATAACGGATATTCGGATACGGGATACTCGACCTGTACAGTATTAAATATGTGGAAAAACATATGGGGTTATTTCACATGTCTGTTCGTTCAGACCCCTTCATTTGCAAGCGGTTCAATGGTGTGCATCTGCGCACCCAACATTGCGGGCAGGGGGGAGGGAGGGGGGAGGCAGCAGATAGTCATGCCCATGGGAACGCCCAGCCTATCATGGGCATACCCATTAAAATGCTGGACGTTTCCATGGAAATCGCCCGGTGACATGGGCACAGGGGGCGGGCAGCTGACATCACCGGATGTGTGCTGTCCGCCAACTTTCTTCCGAATGCCTACACACATCTAAGGTTACCTGAGAGTAAGCTTAGATGTGCGTGTGCCTTCCATATCATTTGATGGTCGGTGACCATCGAACAATGTGGGTGTTTCCCTTGGTCTGTGAATGGATGTTTATATTAAATATCCATTTGCATACCTTGCGAACGTGCACGGTGTGCAAAGGGGGGCAGGCAACCCGGCATTCGCAGGGCAGCATCTGGTGGACTCGGAAAGCTGCAAATTCACTGCCTTACAAATCAACCAGAATAAGGTCCATGCATAAAGCAAAACAAATGAAATGTGCTATAAATGATTTCCCAAAGTGAGGAAATTTATCCTGTCCATTACTACAGTATATAGTGATAAATGTGTTTATAAAGTAAATCTTAGTAGCTGAAAATATACCTTCAATAAACATAATAATTAACAATATGCACTATCAAATATCCTGAAATAATTCTACATATAGAACAAGCAAGAAATACTGTAAGATCTTTCTAATAATACCTTTTATTGTTGAGAATATTCAGTTATCTCTACTCTGATATCACAACTAATATGTATGTAGAGCTTCTGTTTATATTCACCCAAATTACTTTGTTATTTATCTCTAGTATATATGGGTTAAGATTAATAGAACATCATGCCACCTTTTTTGTATTACAGTAGATTAGGAGTAGATTAAGTCTTTTTTTCATCAAAATGTAATCTCTTACAATGAATGGATGTATTAAGCATTTGCTACATTCTACTGATTCCCCTGCTACTGGGATGATTTGCATATTCTTACTCATTTATATGCATGCCTTTTGTGTGAGATGCTCTATCCAAAATGTATGTGAAATACATAAATAATGCATTTTAACAGGGAAGTGAATATTCCGATTGATGGACAATCTGTAACTCAGCAATAGTTTCCAGAGATGAAAATACTGACAGCAGTGTTTAACACATACTGTAATATATATATATGTATATATATATATAAACAGGGAGGAGACCGCGGCACTGGGGTCTGAAATAAATGGACTGACGCTTGCCTCTCACAGGTTAACGTTTCAGCCTTTATTCAGGCTTTTGTCAAAACAGCATACATGTCATTTCAGACCCCAGTGCCGCGGTCTCCTCCCTGTTTGTATACAGACCCGGCTTGTGCAGGGTCCCTACCGAAGGCACGGTGCACAAGGTGCATCCGGAGCTGAGTGCCGGCCATCCCGCTAACATATATATATATATATATATATATATATGTATGTGTGGCCCTAACAAGGTACCACTGATGTGCGACCCCAGGCATATGCCAGAATATTAAGTGTGTGCTGACCCAATCCAGGATATATATATATAGATATATTTATGTATCTATATATATATACACACATACATATACACACACATATATAGTGTATATAAAATATATTCATACGCATATATAGATATACTGTATATATATATATATATATATATATATATATATATATGTACACACACACACACACACACACATCTATACACATATTGTATTAGATCAGGGGTCAGGGAAAAGGAGTAAGTTACCTGTCTCTCGGCAGAACGACCATCCATTACCCACACGAATTTCATTTCATTGCATATAGAATCTATATGCATGCCCAGCTGTGTGTGTTACAGTACTGTAGTATACAAGGACCTGATGCAGTGCAGTGCATCAAGCCCTTGTGTATAACAAGCTTCCCACTGTGATGCCCCGGAGGGAAGCATTTCCTTCCTTTAAATCAAGGGGTTAACGTCGGCTTATCGAAATATATTTTGGGGTAAAAGGTAAAAAAAAGTTCCCTGACCCCTGTATTAGATATACAGTATCACTCTTTGCTTTTTGATATACGCATGCTTTGTGTTTTGTGACAGATGCTTATATCAGAGCGTGATAACACACACAAGAGTGGTATATCTGTCTTATAAAACAGCCCCTGTTATGAGAACTAGGGTGATATAGAATATGAGGAATGAAATAATTCAGAATAGGCTGTTTAATCTGATATCTTTTTCATGTATACACATATTACAGTGTAATTGAATAAAAATGTCTAATTTTTGCTGCCCTGCTGTCACTGAAACGGTGGATGAAGTGGTAGTGTAACAATTGAGAAAATAGGGGGTTGCAGTGCTCAAATAAATATATTTAGAAATTGGACTGATTGTACATAAAAAATGTTTTATTAAATTAAAATGTGACCATTTAAAAAGAAGTTAATCTTTGATAGTTCAGGGAAGATGCAACTAGTGCCTCACACATAGGGGGGTCTTGACTGTCCGCCTCAGGGGACCATGGCATAGTCAATGGTAAAGGAAAAGTAAATTACCGTCCACATAAGCTGGAGATTAAGGTGTCTGATTCCTCCCAAAGGTATGAAGCCAGGACATATAAAGTAGAGTCGTTTTCCTGATAAAGGAAGTTTTAGTCACCGTATTGCTGGTTAATCTTTGTGGCGGATAAAGGTATTTTTTCCCAAATAAGTTGTAGGTCCAATGGATATCCTGGGTGCTGGTCCGGTTCAGTGCAAAGTGTAAGTGTGGGCAATGGACTGATGCGTTTCGCTGTACCAGCAGCTTAAATTTTTTTTATGTACAATCAGTCCCATTTCTAAATGTATTTATTTATTTGAGTGCTGCAACCCCCTATTTTCTTCTTTGTTTTATGTATCAGGCGTGACTAACCTGAAACTGCAGCAGCCAGTGAACCACCTCACGTCACAGCACCACCTTTTATTTTAAAGATATATTTATTGGATACATTAGCATATACAGAAGTCCATACAATTAAGGTAGATTAGTATATCAAGTCAATGACATCATGGAACTTGAATCCAAAAATGATGGAACACTAAGAAATACTGTATCCGGTTTTAGAATATGTAATAAGACATTAGGTATTAATATAGCAAAACTATAAAACTGAGAAAGTCTGCTTCGTTGTCAAATAAGTAGACTAATAGAAAAATAGAGGCAGAAATGGTCAAGATGAAAATCACAATTTGAGAAGAGTAAGGAAAGAGAATAAGTGAAGGGGAAGAAGTGGAAATGTAAAATAAAAAATTCAGAAGAAAATATTTTATAGAGGTGCCTTAATCGGTTTATGAAAGGATTTAGAGGATTTGTTAATAATGCTAGTCATAAATTCCATGCCACATATGGGATATGATAGATTGCAGTGATGGTGGGTCCACTGCTATTTGGCAAGTGGTGGCCAAAATCACATGTCGCAGTAATTTATTTTAAATCCTGGATTTTGCAGGAAGGTTTAAAGGAAGCAAGATATACTTGGGGTCATACGGAATAGGGGTACTTAGCAAATTTGATGTGAATGCTTTAACCTCTTTCCAAAGGCCGATTACCTTGAGGCAGGACCACCAAATATGGAGGAAAGAACCTTTGGCACCACAACCTCTCCAACATCTATCACAGGCACCAATATACATCTTGTTTAATCTAGTGGGGACGTAATACCACCTATAAAGTAATTTATAGGTATTTGCTTTTATTTTAACACAGATAGAGATAGAGGCGGCGTTGTCCCATATCTCTATCCATTCCTCGTTGGATAGGGGGAGGGCAGGTCTGTTTCCCATGCCCTTTCACCTGAGGTGCGTTGAGGAGTGGAGTCCTCTCCTGTTAGCATATATAAAAGGGAGAATAATCCTCTAGTAGATGTGCATCGAAGACATAGAGCTTTGAAAGTAGAGAGAGGTCTATTGGACAGGACATGCCCAATTTTGGAATGGAAATGTCTGATCTGCAAGTATTTGTAAAAGTCCCTGGTAGGGATATTCTTTTTCCGATTGGATCTGTTAAATTGAGGAAAAGACAGGTCCTTAGAGATGTCGTTTAAATTATGCGTACCCGGGGGAAAGTCTGGGTTATGAAACAGAGGGATGATTGGAGAACCACCCTTCTTTGTGTAGTGTGACAATTGTAAGCATGTGTGTAGTTACACCAGGAGGTGAGCGGTCTTTGTGAATTATGACGTCTATTAATGATTGATATGCTGGATGCTAGGCAGCAGGTGTGAGCGGTGTCACCTGTGGCCCCTTCAGGGAAAAAGGCATGAATTCTGAAAGTACTTCCGCACTTCAAACCAAGGTTTGGTGTTTTCAGATATTAATGTATCATAAATAATAAGTCAAAGACTGGGTTATGTATCAAGTGTCAGAATTAGATCACTGCTGTAGGGCAGAAGCATGAAATTTGGCATTGTGACTTTCTGTAACATATATAGCAACTCTAGCAGCTAATTATAGAATGAATAAAGAAGAAGAGCTAAGATAAGACCACTGGTGATGCCAGGGCATGAGAAAATACCAGGCAAATTACTGTCAAATGTTCTAAGGAGAAATACGGAATTTATTGCTGTTCTGCTGTCAAATTTGCCATCTATGATATCTTCCCTGGCTTCTACAAAGTAACCTGACAAATGGGCTGAGAGAAAACATGCTTGACAAGCAATAAAATTAATGAGTCTGCTGAAACCAGAACATTACTACAGCGCTTCACTCAGAATTATACCTTATTCGTATATTGACCAATGTGTGCAATCCCACATTATATATAGAGTGAGGTACTAGTCCACAATGTAGATAAATATATATATTTCGAAAGGGAATGGGGTTTAGTGATCCTTTTTCCGCGCCGGGTAGTGGGCAGCACTTCTATCGTACCTAGCTGTTACTATAGGTACCAGATGAGAAAAGTAGAAATATAGAGAGAGATAGATGTGCGCTCTATTCACCAATTAATCATCATACATTAGTACATAAAATGTATATTTATTCAGACTTTTCTTTACAGTATAAATGAAGTAACTTTTCAATAAAAACAATGACAGCAATGCAGATTCCAGATTCAGATAAGATGTTTTTCAAATTAATGTCAGGAAGAAGATCCGACTTCAACACACAATAGACTTCTTTAGCAGACGGTACCCTACGCGTTTCGTCCCTTAGGACTTCATCAGGGGCAAAAAAATGAAGATCTGAATGTGAATCTAAATGGTGAAAAATATATATAAGCCGTAAGTGATATAATTATGCACATTTAGATTTGTAAGTCCCTATTTGGGACGGTGATGAAGATGGAGGTCATCTTAGTATGAAGGGTGAAAAGAGGAACATAAAAGTGAGGAAAATCCAGCGGAGGATGGATGTGAACAAAAAATCCGGTGGGATAATTGGGCGAAAGAAAGAGAGAGAACAATAGGACTAACATACGTCCCATCTTAATGTGGAGTTATTAAAAAAAGAACCCGAAAGAAACGGATGTGCCAGTGGTTATATATAACCGATTATAATATAATATATATAACCGATTATAATATAATATACAAAAAAAGGGTGGGGGGTGAGACCATATGAGATGAAAAGATCATCAGACTAGAGTCATTAGATAAGTCTATATTCCCCTAGTGCGAGTGTGGATTCCACTTAGTGATATCACTTATAACACCTTAATAGTGAAGGAGAGAAAAATGGTGTGTTTTACATACCAAATCTGGACAGTGCCGAACATAAGAAATTCTTCCAACATTAAGAGCTGGGTATAGATGCTGAGTGGGTAAGATAACTGACCACGTCAGTTCTGGTAAAACCTCTGTCCTGCAGAGGTATAGGACTTTGAAAAAAAGGTCCTATAGGTAAATAAACAATGTTAGTGTGGTCCTAACAAATATTTAAATGTTATGGGTGGGGGTCAGTTCTTGGGGTTACACATACCAATATCAGCGAATAAGTAACTTGAAGTGAAGCTGCTTGACCACAGAAGTCCACGTTAGTGGTTAACAAAAAACTAAAAAATAAATAAATACATATAGTACTTAATGGACAATCCTTATGGCCAACATTTATAGAGCCATATATAAGTTACTCCAGGTGTCATAGTAAATGCGTGTCATAACACACAGGAGCGGTAATAATATGGAATAACACATACCATTTTCAGCCGATATGTAGCTTGAAATGGAACTGCTCAACCACAGAGGTCCACGTTAGTGGTTAACAAATACTAAAAATGAATACATATAATTCTTAACGTGATATTAAGAATTATATGTATTCATTTTTAGTATTTGTTAACCACTAACGTGGACCTCTGTGGTTGAGCAGTTCCATTTCAAGCTACATATCGGCTGAAAATGGTATGTGTTATTCCATATTATTACCGCTCCTGTGTGTTATGACACGCATTTACTATGACACCTGGAGTAACTTATATATGGCTCTATAAATGTTGGCCATAAGGATTGTCCATTAAGTACTATATGTATTTATTTATTTTTTAGTTTTTTGTTAACCACTAACGTGGACTTCTGTGGTCAAGCAGCTTCACTTCAAGTTACTTATTCGCTGATATTGGTATGTGTAACCCCAAGAACTGACCCCCACCCATAACATTTAAATATTTGTTAGGACCACACTAACATTGTTTATTTACCTATAGGACCTTTTTTTCAAAGTCCTATACCTCTGCAGGACAGAGGTTTTACCAGAACTGACGTGGTCAGTTATCTTACCCACTCAGCATCTATACCCAGCTCTTAATGTTGGAAGAATTTCTTATGTTCGGCACTGTCCAGATTTGGTATGTAAAACACACCATTTTTCTCTCCTTCACTATTAAGGTGTTATAAGTGATATCACTAAGTGGAATCCACACTCGCACTAGGGGAATATAGACTTATCTAATGACTCTAGTCTGATGATCTTTTCATCTCATATGGTCTCACCCCCCACCCTTTTTTTGTATATTATAATCGGTTATATATATTATATTATAATCGGTTATATATAACCACTGGCACATCCGTTTCTTTCGGGTTCTTTTTTTAATAACTCCACATTAAGATGGGACGTATGTTAGTCCTATTGTTCTCTCTCTTTCTTTCGCCCAATTATCCCACCGGATTTTTTGTTCACATCCATCCTCCGCTGGATTTTCCTCACTTTTATGTTCCTCTTTTCACCCTTCATACTAAGATGACCTCCATCTTCATCACCGTCCCAAATAGGGACTTACAAATCTAAATGTGCATAATTATATCACTTACGGCTTATATATATTTTTCACCATTTAGATTCACATTCAGATCTTCATTTTTTTGCCCCTGATGAAGTCCTAAGGGACGAAACGCGTAGGGTACTGTCTGCTAAAGAAGTCTATTGTGTGTTGAAGTCGGATCTTCTTCCTGACATTAATTTGAAAAACATCTTATCTGAATCTGGAATCTGCATTGCTGTCATTGTTTTTATTGAAAAGTTACTTCATTTATACTGTAAAGAAAAGTCTGAATAAATATACATTTTATGTACTAATGTATGATGATTAATTGGTGAATAGAGCGCACATCTATCTCTCTCTAAATATATATATTTATTTGATTAATTGTATACTAAGGTGAGTTAGTTCATTATGGAGAGTGTTGAGTCCCTGTATTTGTATTTATTAGAGCATGTGGTCACAGGCCACTTCACCCCAACCTGGGAATGGCGAGTGCTGCTTGCACCCCATTTGCAGGGATGGCGAGTGTTGTGGTACTCTGTATGTGTATATATATATATATATATATATATATATATATATATATATAGGCAACAAAAGATAAGAAAAAGGTGCGCTCCATAGTGCATTAAAAGAGACAAATTTATTATGGAAAATAAAATTCCCGGGTACAGCAGTATAAAAGCCTCGTACCAAGTATTAAAGCTCTGTGGACTGGCTACCACATGACATGTACATACTATCCAAGGCAAGACAGCTCACACGATCAGCCCCTCTGGAACTCCCTTTCAGAACGCCGCCAGGCTGGGTTGCCGTGCAGAGGACGGGGGAAGCCACCAGAGTACAGCGTCACAGGAGGTAAGGTGGATGAGCGACGTAAGCCACGCCCTGATGCGTTTCGTCACTAAGACTTCGTCAGAGGGCGTGGCTATTACGTCCGCTCGTTCAGGTTTTATGGTGTGATCACCAAAGACCTGGAGCCCGTGATTGGACAGCGGGATATGAAGC
Organism: Crinia signifera; assembly: GCF_055691185.1. Taxonomy (NCBI): domain Eukaryota; kingdom Metazoa; phylum Chordata; class Amphibia; order Anura; family Myobatrachidae; genus Crinia; species Crinia signifera. Next base: position 209,504,738 of record NC_139221.1, on the reverse strand, counting down.
AGGCGCGCGTTAACGCGCGTCTGAATGGTCCACACGTGTGACAAGAAATAAGGTTCCCAATAGGCTAAATGGGGAAGGCGCGCCCATAGGGCAACCAATGGGAAAGCTCAACCAGAAATAAGCTGTGCACGGAGCTATTTTGCCACGGATTTACAATAAAAATCAGACAAATTAAAAATATATAAACTGCATACATGACATTGGAATCATAAATACAATACAAGTATACATATATAAAGTGCATTCAGTTTTGTATAAAGAATTAGCAGCAATCGGACATCGTGATTCAAACAACACAATATCGTTGAAACATCGTAACACAACATCGAGTGTCTAATGGCGTATTTATCAGATCAATTAAATATTAAACCAAATCTGTAACACATAAATATACATATACAAAGAATTCATAATATATGCAAATAATATATAATCATATAAAAATCGACCAATAAATTTGGCTCATATGGATAACCCGATTTTTCAATAAATCATGGACTATACATTAAAAAGGAGCAGCAAATATGTAAAAATTGGAAAGAGAACACACAGAATACGCAGAAAAATTAATTAATAAAGGGTGTTACTTCATAGCCTTCATTTAAACCTGTAGGGGTGAGAGTATTAAGTTTGATGATCCACATAGTCTCTCTTTTAATTAGGAGTCTATCGTGGTCTCCCCCTCTCTTCCCTTTCGATACAAGTTCAATCCCCTGAAAAGATAAACTACTCGGGTCGCAATTATGTTTCTCTTTAAAGTGTCGGGGAACACTATGATTAAGCACCCCGTGTTTAATGTTCCTCAAATGTTCGAGGATTCGCACTTTTAAGCAGCGTTTAGTTTTACCGATGTAGTTTAGCCCGCATCCACATGATAACAAATAAACTACATACATGGAATTGCAGTTGATAAACTTTTGAATTTTCAAGTCGGTGCCCATGATATCGGGGCCCTTCTTCATGTGTGCGCACACCTTACATCCATTACAAGGAAAGCTTCCCTTTAGAGATAGAAAGGTGTTACTAATGGGTCTCTCCACAACGTTTTCAAGCTGACTTTTAGATATAAGAGATTTAAGGGTGTCTGCCTTCTTATATACTATTTTGGGATACTCGGAAATGGCATCTTTTAATATGGGGTCCATTTTCAGGACATTCCAATGTTTCCTGAGTATATGCTTGATTTCATTTTCATGGGTGTTGTACTTAGTAACAAACAATACATCAGAAGATCTACCAGTTTGTGCGAGAGGTAAAATGTTTTTTGGCTTAGTTTGAAGTAAATTATTTCTTTCAAGTCCTCTAGCCCTCTCGAAGGAATTGTGAATGATACTAGTGGGATAACCTCGGTCTTTAAACCTGTTAACATAAACTTCTGATTGTTCCTCAAACCTGGTGGTGTCTGAACAATTCCTCCGCAAGCGGAGGAATTGAGAAAAAGGGATGTTATCCTTCCAGGCATTGAGGTGGCAGCTAGTATAGTCCAAATAACTGTTAGCATCCACCGGTTTGAAAAAGGTGGATGTTTCAATCTTTGGATTATCTGGAAAATTCTCAGTACTGAGCATGACGTCCAAAAATTCAATCTTGTATTTTTGAAAATTAGACGTGAATCTCAGGTTAAAAGAATTGACATTCAATAGACTCACAAACTCATTAAATGAATCAGCATCACCTCTCCATATAATAATTATATCGTCTATGTAACGTTTGAACAGGACGATGTTCCGTCTCATCTCGTTATCAAGAATTGTGGTTTCCCACTCGTCCATGTAAACGTTAGCTAGACTTGGAGCGCAAATCGTCCCCATAGCAGTCCCGCATATCTGCAGGAACCACTGTTCCAAAAATTCAAAGTAGTTATACTTGAGAACAAATTTTAAACATTCACATATAAAATTGTTCTTTGCAGGGGAGATAGAGGAGTCTCTTGACAAGGCTTGTTGTACAGATCGTATACCCTTATCATGAGGGATACACGTGTATAATGCTTGTACATCAATGGAAGCAAAACAATAATCATGTTCCCAGACAATAGTGTCCAGTATCTGTAGAAGGTGAGTAGAATCCCTTATGTAAGTTTCTATTGTGGGCACATACTTTTTAATAAAACAATCAACGTATTCAGAAATACGCGATGTTAAGGACCCAATCCCGGCCACAATGGGCCTTCCAGGTGGGGCCGTAGTGCTCTTGTGCACTTTTGGCAGATGGTAAAACGTGGCCAATGATGGACAGGTGTTAAACAGATATCGATATTCATCGATGTTAATAACTTTTTCACTTAAACCAGTTTTTAAAATCTGTTCAAGAACCACAAGGTATTCCTTAGTGGGATCACAGGGTAGTTTAACATAAGAGTTAACATCATGTAGCAACTTATATGCTTCGTCAACATAGTGGCTGCGGTCCATGATGACGACCCCGCCACCTTTGTCCGCGCTCTTTATAACTATGGAACTATCTGTTTTAAGTCCCTTTAAGGCTGATGTTTCCTTAAAATTTAAATTATGACGGCCCCTGATATTGGGATCAATCTTGGCTAGATCTTTTTTAACCAGTTCCGAAAAAAGGTCGATGTAAGGGCCCCTTGACTCAAGGGGGTAGTACGTCGACTTCAATTTTAAACCTGATCCATTGTCAATCTCTGGTATTTTTTCAATGGTAGGTTTTTTTAAAAAATGTCTTTTTAATGTTAATTTACGTGTAAACAAATTTAAATCAATTTGTAGATCAGCCTTATCTGGTCCATGTGCCGGGGCGAAAGACAAACCCTTCTGTAGTACTGAGACTTCTATATTAGTGAGATTTTTTCTAGAAAGATTAAAAATGCCAATTTTTTCCAGAGACAGTTTATCTAAACCGTGAGTAGGACCACTAACTAAGTTATCATTAGCAGATATACTAGCAGAGCCTATTGAATCAGACGCTGTTTTGGTTCTCTTCGCATGCAGTCCCTTTCCTCTAGATCCCCTAGTCGTCTTTTTACTCTTATAGGGGTACGATTTGGAGCTGTTAGAGGGGGGTGCTCGACCTGGCCCCGATCTAAAAAAGGCAGACTTTCCTGTGTCGATTGAAGTACCTCAAATCTGTTTTTATGTGTCCAGTTTCTAGACTGGCCATTATCGAAAACTGGCTCGTCCCAATGTTGTTTGGGGTCCCTACTTTTAATAGGTACTTTTTTCCATCTATATGGCGTGTGTTCTCTAAAGTGTGGGGGCCTATACCTTTTAGGTGTTGAGTACGCATCATTACTGATGGAGACTCTTCTATTGGCCACAGGTCGAGAATCCCTATTTTTTCTATTAATGGGATATACTTTTTTCTCGATTTTTTTATCTGTTTGCCATGTTCTAACTTGGTTATTCTCATAGTCAGTCTTATCTCTGATAAATTTTTTCTGTTTAGTGTCGACTATTTTAGTCTCAACAGCCGACACTTTTTTATCAATCTCAGCTTTTGCTGATGATAAAGCTTCTTTACTATAATTGGCTTCAAGGTTGGGGATTAACTTTGCTAAATTAGACTCTATTTCGTTAAATATTTTTTTCTTTTCAGAAATAATAAGCCGCATTAGCTCAATGGAGCACGCATCCAGAGTGCGGTTCCATTCTCTGATGAAATTTTCATCATCCTTCCCAAACGAGGGATTTTTTACCAACCTTAAACCTCTAGGAATGCGACCACAGCTGACATAGTTGTCGAGACTTTTAATGTCCCACCAAGTTTTTGACTCTTTTATAAGAAGCCGTTCAAGATCTATCAGAGACTATGTGGATCATCAAACTTAATACTCTCACCCCTACAGGTTTAAATGAAGGCTATGAAGTAACACCCTTTATTAATTAAATTTTCTGCGTATTCTGTGTGTTCTCTTTCCAATTTTTACATATTTGCTGCTCCTTTTTAATGTATAGTCCATGATTTATTGAAAAATCGGGTTATCCATATGAGCCAAATTTATTGGTCGATTTTTATATGATTATATATTATTTGCATATATTATGAATTCTTTGTATATGTATATTTATGTGTTACAGATTTGGTTTAATATTTAATTGATCTGATAAATACGCCATTAGACACTCGATGTTGTGTTACGATGTTTCAACGATATTGTGTTGTTTGAATCACGATGTCCGATTGCTGCTAATTCTTTATACAAAACTGAATGCACTTTATATATGTATACTTGTATTGTATTTATGATTCCAATGTCATGTATGCAGTTTATATATTTTTAATTTGTCTGATTTTTATTGTAAATCCGTGGCAAAATAGCTCCGTGCACAGCTTATTTCTGGTTGAGCTTTCCCATTGGTTGCCCTATGGGCGCGCCTTCCCCATTTAGCCTATTGGGAAACTTATTTCTTGTCACACGTGTGGACCATTCAGACGCGCGTTAACGCGCGCCTGCTTCATATCCCGCTGTCCAATCACGGGCTCCAGGTCTTTGGTGATCACACCATAAAACCTGAACGAGCGGACGTAATAGCCACGCCCTCTGACGAAGTCTTAGTGACGAAACGCGTCAGGGCGTGGCTTACGTCGCTCATCCACCTTACCTCCTGTGACGCTGTACTCTGGTGGCTTCCCCCGTCCTCTGCACGGCAACCCAGCCTGGCGGCGTTCTGAAAGGGAGTTCCAGAGGGGCTGATCGTGTGAGCTGTCTTGCCTTGGATAGTATGTACATGTCATGTGGTAGCCAGTCCACAGAGCTTTAATACTTGGTACGAGGCTTTTATACTGCTGTACCCGGGAATTTTATTTTCCATAATAAATTTGTCTCTTTTAATGCACTATGGAGCGCACCTTTTTCTTATCTTTTGTTGCCTAGAAAAATTTCCTCTGTGGATCCCAGAGGCTCCGTTGTGGAAAAGGTTGCTGCTGGGACGGATTGGTCCTTTCCTGTCTTTATTTAACACCCCAAGTGAACTATCTGGAGGTTTCATTATACTGGACTTTTCATACCCATAATTGGCGCATGGTGCACCTCCTGTGAAAATATATATATATATATATATATATATATATATTTATTTCTCTCTCTCTAATACTGCTTGCTACATTTGGAAAAACAGCTAAGCTGTGTTTTACATGTTGTAACAAGTTGCACTTACCCAACCTAGAACAGGAGCAGACCAGCACTTGTAATGGTGAAAAAAGGTTTTTGTATTTCAAGGTGTCATCACAGAAAGATACACCGTGTGGAATGTGACATTAGAACTTAATGGAAGCAAAGGCATAACAAGTCTCATTATATGTGCAGAAGGGAAAAAAATCACTCCCTTTTTCTTCCCCTAATCAGCAGGCTTTCGGGGGCATGCAATGTATCTTGTTCCGTAGCAACACTGTTTAAAGCATCTGTGACCACTTGTTATGCCTTTGCTTCCATTAAGTTCCCCGCAATATTTCCACCACTCGCACGTAGAGGACAACAATGTCCTAATGTCACATTCTACACGGTCACTTTGTTACCAACATTCGCAGTTACTGCAGCATCACACACTAAGATCATCCGGCCACAGTAGTTACTAGCGCGACGCGTCACTGGGGTTCCCTGTTGACGCGCCTCCACTCCACTGTTACCATAGCAGCGCAATGCTAGCGGCTGCCATGGTTCTAATTGACAGCGCCTGGAGCCGAGGCTCAGGGCGGACCTGGCGCCCATTCTGTTTGCTATTTAAATCTGCCTGTACTACTGTTCATTACCCCTGAAGAAAACCGGTCAGAAACCCGGTTGAAACGGCTGTCGGGTCAGCCCTGTTGTATCTTTCTGTGATGACACTTTGAAATACAAAAAACTTTTTTCACCATTACGAGTGCTGGTCTGCTCCTGTCCTAAGATATCTATGTCATATATAGATATCTATATATATATATATATATATATATATATAGATATATATATATATATATACACACACACACAACTGACCTTTCCTACTGGTTAATAGAAAAGAAAGCAATCTCCACAAGAAAAAATTTGTACTTCAAATGAAATGAAAGAAAAAGAAAAAACCTGTTGCTGGTTTAGATACTTCTCCAACGTTTCGGTCACCTCTGTGACCTTTGTCAAGGAGTGTGTATGCCACGTTCACAAATCAGCCAAGATGAATCAGACAGCGGGACAAATACCACGGAGGGAGAGCCACAACCAGCTTCCCCCCAGTCCCGGCTATTTAAACCCTTCATCTAATCAAAATTCAGCGCCAAACTGCGCTCTGCGTCCCGGACTTCCGTGGAACGCAACTGTGACAGCTTCCGGTATTGCCCTGGCACCATCTCTGAAACCTACGGGCAGCAAGCGTATCAGATGCTGCAGGAGCGGTGACGCAGGACGGGGGCCGGGCTAGCCAGTGGAGTGAGAGACTACAGGTTGCCCTGGTAACCGCTAGCGTCACGGAGAGGCGGGCTAGTGTGGAGGGCGGAAGCCGGAGAGGTCAGAGGGGTTAGAGTCCTCTGGTCGCCCGGACAACGGCAGTAAACAACTGACGCACGTCCGCCCTGCAGCATGACATACCTGTATGATGGCCGGAAGTACGGGGCAGGACCACGGAGACGCGGGAACGCCGGGGGGCGTGGGTGAGTTGTTTGGAGTGTATTTATTGATTTCACTTGCACCATGCATTTGTCCTGATGAAGGGGTGATATCCCCGAAACTGTAGACGAGTAAAGTTTTCACTTTTTTGCACCGTTTGAAGACTCAGAGTGCCGCTGCTTTCTTCCAAAGTTCGTATATATATAGATATATATCTATCTATATATATATTATCACCCAGCCGGCACTCTCAATACTTGCGTCCGGAGCTCAGTCTTTCCTTGTAAGGATATATACACACATCAATCGATGGCTCAGACGGACTTTTTCAAATAAAACACTGCACACTCAGGCTGATAACTGTCAGCAACGTTTCAATGTATATTCACATTGTCATCAGGCTCATGTATATATATATATATATATATATATATATATATATATATCTATATCTAATACTCAACATACCCAGGTACACTGAAGAATCAGGCTTAAGTTACCTCAACTATATACTGTAACAATAAGCATCATAGTTGGGATTAGTAAATTTTACCTACAATACTACAAGTCCTAAACAGGGTTCTGCATGAGCCATATTACAACTATGTAAAATAACCGACAATAAATTACAAGGTACAAACATTATATCTATACCAGGGGTGGATATAAGGGTCAGGATATCCCTAGGCACAATAGTAATGGCTGATTCCATCTGCTCTCTTGTATAATTTTAATTGGTTAGAAACCCTTATTTAATGATTAGCAACTTAACATTAAAAATAATAGGCATGAAGCATGATATTTTGTTTTAAATTATGTATACATATTTACTAAGCAGGACAAATTTCTCTCTGTATGCCCTATCTGTTTCTACTCTTCATGATAGAGTATGGTATAGTAAAGTAGAATTATTTAGTAGCTACTGGTAAATTTTGGACTGACACAAACAACCATCCAAGTGCCTCCCCCAACAAGTGGCGGACCTAGGCACATGCCCAAAAACTCTTAAACATGGTCATAAATTAAGGTGTGTAGTATGATCACATTCCTGCATTGAATTCATAGCCAGCTTGTCAAGGTGTGCATGTCATGTCAAAGAAACAGTTTTGGATTCGATGCACCGCCTTTCATAACATGGTAACACATGCACGACTTGTTACAATGGTGCCATTGGAAGGTGCAACAATCCTGACCTGGCAAAGTGGTATATTCATCTCTTTAGGCCATTGAAGAAGCAACTGGGTGGAAGGAAGGAAATTTACAACAACTGGTTCAGCTTCAGGTGCTTGGCATGGATTTATTTTATGATGGCATAGATGCCTTTGTGTATCGATGGAACAAATGTTTACACAAGTACAGTATGGAAAAAATAACATGTACTGTAGTAACATACTATTTATTATAAATATATTCAGGAGTTTAATAAATGTACACAATGAGAAGCCTTGTTACCTTATTTACTGAAACCTCTTCATATAACATCTACAAATTGTTTATGTTACTCTAAAGCAGGGCTGGGCAACACTGGCCCTCCAGATGTTAGTGAACTACACATCCCAGGATGCTTTGCATTAGTTTTGCTATGTGGCCATGCTGAAACTGATGCAACGCATGCTGGGATGTGTAGTTCATCAACATCTGGAGGGCCGGTGTTGCCCAGCCCTGCTCTAAAGGATGTTTGAGAGAAGTTATGTCCCATCTGGTAGATAAAGTGGCGCATGATTGACCAAATACAATCTATTTAGTGCTCTGGTCACCATGAGATAGAGTCATGTGATTTGCACAATGAGCGTGGATAGTTGCTTTGGTACATAAACAGACAACAACAGAACACAGTGAAATATAAATATATAATTCTTATTGCCTCTGCAACATCATCATTATTATTATTAGGATGGTCTCTGTAGTCATTGAATCTAAGAATGGACAAACCAGTAGTACTGACACCTTTATGAGTTACCATTTACAGAAACACCATACCAGAAATATGACTTTACATCTCTCTATTCTTTTCCTTGACAGAAAAAAACCCAACTCCTGAAAATAGGAAAACTCAGCTATACCCAAAGGATAGTTACACCAATAAGAAACGGTTTTCTGTAAAGAGAACATATTTTCCTTTCTCTTTGAAATGTATTGTTATGCATTTAAAGATACTGTACATTTTCTAAATGCAAAACCAATAAGCTGTATAAGTTCTTTGTCAGTTTTAATAAAGCAGTAACCAGTCAATATGAAATATGTATTCTCTTAAAAAGGATATAAGAAATGCTGAAAGTGGTCTACCTCTGTCCAAGGTGCTGAAACAATTATTCATGTTCTTTCCCATTCCTACAGTCATCCATTACATCATTTCTTGCTTTCTCTATATTATAAAGCTGAGTAATTATTTTATACTGTACTATGTTCTTACATGTTTATAAGATGTACTCTGAACTTATACCTGCTGTGTAAAATGGGACAAATAGCAGCAAACACAGTGCTTTTTTTTTTTGTAAATGCTGCAATTTTATTTTCACAACTATGTTCACATTGAAAAACATTCACCAAATTCCAGGAACACAGAATGAATGAAAAAAAATATAATAATTTACAGTCATTTTATATCTGTGGAGAATCTATCATGCTAATCCTCTATAGTTATCTAGATATAAATACAAATTTCACCATGGCTCTTTAAACTCATATGCCTTCTGCAGCAACAAAAGGTCTGGTTTCTGTCTCATCTTCAGTAAATCACTTAAAGAATTTGGGTCATACAGTATGTAATAGTTTTCAATTTAGCTAAAGCGCCAACAATTGGATTTAAAGGGCCCTGATAAAACTCCCCCACTATACAGCATAGGAAGACATAAGGGCCATTTTCTTTGATCTGTGAATCACTCTTCCCTACAACAATATGAAAGATTCAGATCTCCTATATCACTTCCCAAAGACATACTACATTGAGTACCACATGCAATGTCCAGCCGGCAGAAGAAGTAAGACCCCAGGGCATTTAGCATTTGCCACAAAAGGGTGTATTATGGATCAGTATTTTATTGCTATGATCATCATTTGATTGGTGGAGCGTGTAAGATATAATTGTGTACTCCACATCTCTGGACTGTGATATTTCTACCATGTGATATGAAATGTACTAAGCTATATATAACTGCTGAATTCCTTGAAAAAAAAAAAAAAAAACCTGTGAAATTCTATCTTCAATAGTAAAAGCATGTAATAAATCTGATCTTCTAAAATTATCATTCAAATCATACTTAAAATTACTTGATCACATATTATAGTACATGATGACATATTTATGTTTGGTCTCAATTCAAAAAAACATTTATCTGTAATCATTGTAAATTAATTCCAAAGTTTGGGGCCTCGTGAAGAGATAAAGTGGAAGGTGATAACGCACCAGCCAATCAATTCCTAACTGTCATTTTTCAAACATACTGTAGCTGATTGGCTGGAGCGTTATCACCTTCTACTTTTCTCCACTTTATCTCCCCTTTATCTCTTCACCAGGATTAAAACATCTGCCCCTGTAGGTCATAAACAAGTGAAGCATTATGAAATTGTAAGGTTTCAGGCATTAAAACTCTGACATTGAGAACGCCAGCCATGGCTAATTTGTATTCACACTGAGCTGACCCGTGATACATGAGAAAAGGGGTCACTGGGGGATGGCGCTGCATCAAATGCCATGCCAGATTTTGTCATATCTTAGCGGTTCAATGATCATATTTATGTGTGATCAGATTCCAGCTTCTCCTGCCAACAGAAACTAATGTGTAATGTCTGTACTAATGTGCTAGTGTCTGTATTCTTTGCTTATTATTTTAGATAATCTTGTTCATTTTATATTTTTGTCAGTTATCATTGCTTTTGTACTAAGCATTGTGGATATTTATCCATATTAGATAATAAAATTAAGTTTCAAGTCTGTGCTCTTACATGTCACAAGTCAAATTCTAGATAGGTATTTTTCAATTTAGATATTGTTTGGCTAACAATAGATCTGATGTTTTAAGTATATTTTGGGGAACAAGTGAAGGAGAAATGAAGGCCTCCCTTAAGAGGTAAGCCCTCAGGTGTGTGTGTGTATATATATATATATATATATATATTTGTGATAGGTAAAAGAATGTTTTTTTTTTGAAAGACTAGGAGGTTATTTTATTTATTAATGTGTACTCACGGTAAGAGCAGGTTTATTTGTTTATTGTCCTTTATATAGCACCTTTTAGAGTATCCGTTTGGATCACTCACTGACCCATATGTCTAATTTCTATACATGAACCTGCTAACACAGGTAGCTACTGTATATGAAATTGCATGCATTTAAAACTGTTACCTCATATAAATGTGCTAGGTTACAGATGGAGCGCCTCTAGATCTTGCCCGGGGATCGCCAGCATGCCTGAGCTTGCGATCGCCGGCCCAGAGGCACTCCATCTGACTGGGATGCGCGTGCGTCTCACACACAAGCACGTTCCAGTTTCTGGGCGGTGCTGCTGTGGGTCCCTTCCCGTCTCCAGTTCAGGGAGTTGGGCAAGGGATAGGGAAGGCGGCGGGTGGTGGAGAAAGCTCCGTAGCGACGGGGTGTATGCGAGTGCCCCTGGCGAGAGCCGGTCGCTGGCGATAGAATCGCCAGCCCCTGCAAGAAAGAGGCCCGCTTCATCTGTATATAAAGCTGTGTACAAATTGAGTAACATGGGCCAAATGCACATTATTAAGCCTTCACAAATGATAAAATGGAGAGCGATAGAGTACCAGCCAATCAGCCCCTAGCTGTCATTTCACAAACCCAGTCTGTCACTGGACAGTTAGAGCCAATTGGCTGGTCCTTTTTAGCTCTTTGGGCCAAATATATCAAGCTTCAAAAAAATAATAAAACGGAGAGTGAAAAACAGACAGCCAATCAGCTCCTAACTGTCATGTAACAGGCTGGGTTTGAAGAATGAAAGGTACAGTGTGAGCTGATTGGCTGGTTGTTTATCCCTCTCCATTTTATTACTTTTTAAGGCTTAATACATTTGGCCCCATCCAATTGGGCAGATCAGACCGGCAAATCACTTGCATCACTCAGTATGTACGCTCAAAATGCATGCTCTGCGACCACATGCAACGTCCTCAAATTTGTTGTGCTGCACATTAAACCTGGCAATCTTGCAGTTTGTACAGCAAACTGGATTACAAACAATATGTTGAACCAATTTCACATCACCTTCATGCCACTCCATAGAATGAAGTAGCATTAAGGTTGTTTAAGTGTGTACAGTAACAATGATAAATCGCATGTGACACTGCATACAGTAGGTATGTATGGTACAATTATATTTTGATATTTGTATTATTTGGATAACAAACACAAAACATTCAGGATGGGGTGATATTCCTAAACAGAAGAGTTGTCCCACAATTTTAACAAACCATTTATAATCCGGATAAGGAATATCAGTCAGTTCCAGGGGTGTAACTAGACATTCGTAGGCCCCATAGAAAAACTTTGTAAGGGCCCCCTGTTTAGCAACTGATGGTAATAAATATATATAGCACATATAACTTAGAGCTCTGGGCCCAATAGCAGCTGCACCCCTTGAACCTATGGTAGTTATGCCCTGGGGCAAATCATACAGTACATATACTGTATGATACTTTCAAATGTCAACTATTTATTTACAAACTAGAATTGTACTATGCAGATCAAATATGTGTACAGTACTTCCATTTTTTCCTTTTCAGGCACTAGGGATAAAATATAGAGGGCGAAATGTAATAGGGTGCGTTTTTTTAGACAAAAAAAAAATCGCACCAAATCGCACCTTTAAAAATCACGTTTTTTGCCGCGAATTCGCATATGTAATGAGATGCGAATTAGCGGCAAAAAATGCGATTTGCCGCGATTTAGGTCGATTTTTAGTCATGAAAATGTGCGCATTTTCAGTCCTGAAAATGTGCGCATTTTCATATATGCGATTTTGGTTGTCAAAAAAAAAAGAAAAAAAACGGCGTGCGGTCCCCCCCCTAAGCATAACCAGCCCCGGGCTCAAAAAGCCGGTGCTGGTATCATAAAATCAAAGGAACAATCAAGTTGGGGTTCCCTGGATTTTATAAAACCAGCACCAGGCTCAAGGTCCGGCGCTGGTTCCCAAAATACGGGGGACAAAATGACTAGGGGTCCCCCGTATTTTAAGAACCAGCACCGGACACAACCAGCCAGCAGGGTAATGCCACAGCCGGGGGGAGACTTTTTATACAAGTCCCCCCGGCCAAAGCATTAACCCCCTGGCTGGTCAGCATGGGCAGGGGTCCTGGGGAAGTGGGGACCCCCCCAATGAAGGGGTCCCCCCCCTCCAGGACTTACCAGCCCATGCTGATAGTCCGGGGCTGTCCCCGATGCCCCTGGGCGGTGGGCATCGGGCTGATATTTGGTGTAAAAGAATAGATAAACTATTGTTTTTTACTGTGGCACTACAAGTGCCAGCAAGCCTCCCCAGCAAGCTGGGACTTGGAGAACCACAAGTCCCAGCCTGCTGGGCATTAAAGGGCCCGCTGGCACTTGTAGTTCCACAGTTAAAAAAATAGTGCACAAAACACACTGACACACATTTTAAATAAAACTTTAATACACACATTACACACATACTAATACTTACCTATCTTCTTCCCGTAGGTAGCCCTGGTCCTGATGTCCTCCGGTCCTGTGTCGGCGTTCCTCTTCATGTCGACGTCCTTCTTGAAGTCGACGTCCCTGTCGGCGATGGCGTCCGGTGTCCGGGTCCGACGAAATCCATGGAGGAAGCTGTGGAAGGAAACCATACTCACCTGTCCCAGCGCGACGTAGTCCAGGTAAGGGTCTTGGAAAAAAAACAAACCGACACCCGAATCCAAGCGGACACGACGGAGACGCACGTGTGTTTGTTTACATCGTGCGGCTCCGCCTCCCGAATGCCGCTATTGGCCGCCTTGCGGCCTAGCGGCTCCTGATTGGCCGCTAGGCCGCAAGGCGGCCAATAGCGGCATTCGGGAGGCGGAGCCGCACGATGTAAACACCGTTGCGTCTCCGTCGTGTCCGCTTGGATTCGGGTGTCGGTTTGTTTTTTTTCCAAGACCCTTACCTGGACTACGTCGCGCTGGGACAGGTGAGTATGGTTTCCTTCCACAGCTTCCTCCATGGATTTCGTCGGACCCGGACACCGGACGCCATCGCCGACAGGGACGTCGACTTCAAGAAGGACGTCGACATGAAGAGGAACGCCGACACAGGACCGGAGGACATCAGGACCAGGGCTACCTACGGGAAGAAGATAGGTAAGTATTAGTATGTGTGTAATGTGTGTATTAAAGTTTTATTTAAAATGTGTGTCAGTGTGTTTTGTGCACTATTTTTTTAACTGTGGAACTACAAGTGCCAGCGGGCCCTTTAATGCCCAGCAGGCTGGGACTTGTGGTTCTCCAAGTCCCAGCTTGCTGGGGAGGCTTGCTGGCACTTGTAGTGCCACAGTAAAAAACAATAGTTTATCTATTCTTTTACACCAAATATCAGCCCGATGCCCACCGCCCAGGGGCATCGGGGACAGCCCCGGACTATCAGCATGGGCTGGTAAGTCCTGGAGGGGGGGGACCCCTTCATTGGGGGGGTCCCCACTTCCCCAGGACCCCTGCCCATGCTGACCAGCCAGGGGGTTAATGCTTTGGCCGGGGGGACTTGTATAAAAAGTCTCCCCCCGGCTGTGGCATTACCCTGCTGGCTGGTTGTGTCCGGTGCTGGTTCTTAAAATACGGGGGACCCCTAGTCATTTTGTCCCCCGTATTTTGGGAACCAGCGCCGGACCTTGAGCCTGGTGCTGGTTTTATAAAATCCAGGGAACCCCAACTTGATTGTTCCTTTGATTTTATTATACCAGCACCGGCTTTTGGAGCCCGGGGCTGGTTATGCTTAGGGGGGGGACCGCACGCCGTTTTTTTTCTTTTTTTTTGTTTTAACTATTTTTTTACAACAGAACCATGCACAGATCTCAATGATCTGTGCATGTTTCTGATAAAAGCGCCAGGCAGAACCTGGTCTATTTTTTTTGCGATTTTTAGTAAGCTTTACTAAAAATCGCAACCCATTAAATATGCGACTTCTATCCTTTTTAATGGGAAAACATCTGGATGCGATTTTTAGTCTAACTAAAAATCGCACCTTTAAAAAATGCGATTTTTCCCGCAAATCGCACCCTATAAAATATGCGATTTTCGGGAAATGCCCGAAAACGGCATATTTTGCGGGAAAAATCGCAAAAAAAAAAAAAACGCACCCTATTACATTTCGCCCAGAAAGTTTTTTTTTTCTTTCAGGTCCTTTCGCACATCTCATGGAATTATATTCCTATAAATTTGGTATGTTTGAGATACAGATATGTTATGTGAGAAGCGCAGTGATTTAATTTCATGGGCTGTTATCATCTTGAATATAATGTAGGAGGCAATAAAGATAAGAAAAGGTCATTGTTGGTTAAATAGCTCAATCACTGCATAACAATAATCACACATTTAGAAAAATAAAAGAATCAGTCACTTAAACAATGGAACTATGCAAATATACTGTGTAGGTCACACATGTCATAATCTCTTGCTCCGTAACAAGGATGATGCCAGCTGAGATTGTGGTATGCATAATTATTATGATATATTGGTACTGCATGAATCACATACCCTACAATATGTTAAAAAGAACATAAAACCATACACAATATTACAAATCCATGATATACTGTCATATGCAGTGAAAGCAAATATTCTTTATGACACTCACTCTTACAGTACATAGCTTGGGTGTGCTTTAGCAAATATCTAGTGTCCACTCTAGGTGCATGGTGCTGATCAGCGGTGCGTGCCATATTTACATTTTGGAGGACAACATTTTAGAGCTATGCTTGCTGTAGCGATGCATCACATTTAAAGATTTGCCTTTAAATGTAAATATGCCTTCCTCACTGATCAGCACCCTGCACATAGAGTGAGCACCAGCAGTGGCATATACTTATGTTTTGTAGTCGGGCTGCCATTACCCCCTGAGCCTGAAGCGGAGACAGCTGCCAACCCCGGGTAATGGATCAGGTAAGTGTCAGGACTAGCATCACCGTGGTGCAACTGCACATGTGCAAACCTCTGGCTTCTATGGACTGTATCGGCTGCAGCCATAGAAGTTGGATTGGGAGACGCAACAAGATAGGGAGTGGCTTCCTACAGGAAGCCAGCTTGCTGCTTATTGCAGCCCGGGCAAGCAGTCCTGGAGGGAGGGAACACCTACCAATGGGACTGCCTTGCGTGTCTGTGACTGGCATTGTCTTCCTATTGAAAGCCCTACCTGTCAGTCACAGTTATGCCAGTACATCTGAATCTGGCTCATTTACACTGAGCGAGGAGCTGGATTTTACCTGGGGGGTGGAGGGAGCTGCACTCCTGCAGCCCATAGGGAAAATCTTCCACTGCTGAACACTAAGGCTATTTATAAGGCGCCACAAGTGTTTTGCAGCGCCGTACAAAGAAACAACATTGAATAAATAACAAAAGTATAAATACAAATAAAATACATTTATTTATTAAGTTTCTTATATAGCTTTACAATTGTCTATTGCATTGCAAGATAACTATTTATCCAACCACATTTAAAGACATGAAACTCGAGTATGTTAAATTTACATAAACTCTAACAATACCTTTAGGTACGGAGTCTAATAGTTAAGTTACTAAGGGCTTAATTCAATATCAGTTCAAATTTTGTGAGGATTTCGCAAAATTCTGCCAGTTGTAGCATGTGAAGGTGTCCAGCGCAGGGAAATGCCACCCTGAAAGCAGAGTCCCTTCCCACAATGCATTAGCAAAGCTGACATGTTTCAGGTTGCAGTGGCTGAGTGACATTGCGCAGCTACCGCTCACTCACCAAACATTCCGGACACTCCTCTCTTGTCCAGCCCGCCCCCCTCGATCAGACTGCATCTGCAGGGCTAGCTGAATTAATCCCCAAGTTTGCCCTACATGGTGGCTCACTAGGGTACTTATGTAGTATCTGGGCTGCCGATTTTCTGATTGTATGCCTTACCTTAATGCGATGCTATTTTGTATAGGATTCAATGTTAACAAGGTCCTGTTCATTTCCCCACTATCCAAGTGGGCATAGAGTTGATTTTATAAAGCGTGGCGAGCGCAGCTAGCCACCGAGCCCGAAGCGTGGCAAGCGAAGCGAGCCCTGCGAGGGGCCGCAGATTTCTTAAAAAGTATTCTGCGTCCGCTCGCCATGCTTCGGGCTCGGTGGCTCGCTACGCTCGCCACAGGTTTATATCCAACTCCATGCCCACTTGGATAGTGGGGAAAGGAAAAGGACCCCTTTTTCCCATTGAATTCTATGTTAAAATGGACTCAGACCATTTTAACATTGAATCCTATGGAAAAATCGGGACCATCGCATCGCATACGATTTGGTCGCATGCGATGCGATGCTACCGATCCGACCCGCTTTCTAAATCGGACGCCCAGATACTACATAAGTACCCTCACCAGTTATCATCAACTACAGATGTCAAAAAGCTGTATCATTTCAGTAAAACATTTACAAGTCGAGCACTACATATCTTTCTTTTAAAGCCACTCTCAAAAGCACATTCAGAAATGTTGCTAAAACAATATAAATGCTCTTTTACTTAACATGTAATACTGAAAAATAATAATTCATGACAGCACCCAATAAGAAAAAACATACAGTAAGAATGTAGCAATATGTAGTATATTATGCACAAATTAACACTTTTGTGTACCTGAATAAATGTCTTCTATTGAATAAGCTTTAATTTGTAAGCAAATTAACTAAAAACTTAAGTACAGAACAACATATAAATAACACACAGTACATGTTGTTTACAATGTGTGTACAGACAACACACAGTACATGTTGTTTACAATGTGTGTACAAATAACACACAGTACATGTTGTTTACAATGTGTGTACAAATAACACACAGTACATGTTGTTTACAATGTAAGTACATTACAAGAGCAGCACAGTGCTAGTTTGTCTTTATTGGCTAGTATTTCTCATGGTCAGTTTCAGGCTGGTCACATTTTCACCACATAGTACAAATGTAGATTATTGTTAATCAATTAGCCTTGCTGCTTCCAGGAGATTCCTTGCTGTTTCATTTCCATTAGGTGTGTGCTCTCTGCTGTTACTCTACCAGTGCAGAATGTGAGTGACTGCATTAGTCCAGAGCAGCATCTGGCGCTTTCCATTAGCTACACAAATCAGCAAATCCATTGTCCCATAGTCCTTTTGGATTCATTTGTTCGTTCTCGGAGCACTGGCAACGGCACATTCCTGTTTCTGTTTCAGCCTAGTTGACTGTTATAAATGTCAATACATTGTGTCTGTGTGTATATGTGCAGGTAAGTCAGATGCTTATTGTAATATAGGTGCAGATAGTACAGTATATCTGCCTTGCAGAGAACATTGCTTGTTGTTCAACAAAATGTCCATATAGACAATTTCTTATTAAAATCAAATGTAAAAAATAGGTTTGTACTGTATGTTACTTGCCCCAGATCATCAATTGTAACTCCAATAATAATCATTAATTACCTAAATATTCACATGAGTACAATGAACTGAAGCAACAGAATCCAAATGCTGAGACTGCACTGTACTAAACCTCTAGTTACATAATATCATTCACCATCTACTCTAAATATAATTATTTGTTTCATTCTCAATCCATATGGTTGTCATATCAATACCCTACTGTCCCTGCCAGCTTGCTCCTAATTCTTTGTCCTCTCATCTCTCCCATTCTTTGTCGACACCTGAAATCATTAACGCACATCACCAGCAGTATCCTACAGAACAATAACTGAACAATAAAAAATATCTAAAAATATTTGTAGTGCATGCAAGACACTGACTATATGCACCGAGGTGACAGACAGTGGGGTAGATGTATTAAGCCTGGCAAGGAGATAAAGTGGAAGGAGATAACGCACCAGCCAATCAACTCCCAACTGCCATATTTCAAACACAGCTGATTGGCTGGTGAGTTACAGTACCTCCTTCCACTTTATCTCCTTGGCAGGCTTAATAGATCTGTCTCAGTGTGAAGGTGTCCATACACTAGTAAGATTTATCTGCAGATCTGGCTGGTTGGAACAAAAACATGGCTATGGATGAGTGACAGTTTGTCAGTTTTCCAGCATTACCAAGAAAATGGTCAACTGTCATTTGCTCTCATCCATAACCAGGTTTTTGTTCCAACCAGACAGATCTGCAGATAAATCTGCGTGTGTATGGCCACCTTGAGATATGCGAGGGAAAGATATGGGCTTCCCAGGCAGTGACTGTGCGTAGTTAGAAATGTACACAAAATGGCCCCTTCATGTTTTGAGAGTGTCACTGATAAGTCTGTGAAAGCACTGGCATACACAGTCTGAAATGTTGAGCTTTAGAAAATTGGTCCAGACTGCAGAAATGATGGGACTACTATTTTCCTTGTTACTTAAATGAGCATTAGAGATGTGACTGACATCTCTTGTGTTAAATCTTTGATAAAGATGAAAAAAAGTACCATTATCATTTACAAAAAGAGCAGTTATCTCAGTATTATGGCTAAACAAAGAGGAATGGTTACATAACTACTTTCTATTCTTCAGAGGCTACAGTATGCATCCCATTTAGTAATTCTGGAGGATTCACCATTTATTCCCAATTTTGCAGGGCTTGGAGCAAGACATGCCACACCAAATGTGCGGCCGTGCAGAAAGGCCTTGGGCAAATGGGGGCATGACTGAGCGAAGTGACCCTAAGTTTACAAAATTTGGGGGGCATGCGCAGTACTCCCCGAACAGCTGGGCAGCCCCCGGCTCCATCCCTGCACTGAATGGATGGAGTGCGCACTGATCACCAGCTGCAGCAGTGATCATTGGTTCCCGCAGTGATTACTGGCTCCCGCAGGGCAGAGGTGATCATTGGCTCCGCCCAACTGTGCCACTCTTCCTCCCACAGACAATGAACCCTGCGGGAGGGACAGCAACACAGTCTCCAATTAGCGGGTCTCTTCCGCTGTAATCAGGACAGTTGGGAGGTATGGATTCAGTAGTCCTGAAATCCCCCGCATGCTGCATGGTCTTACTGTACATTAAGATACTATTATGCAAACTGTACAAATATAGATCAATAATATGTCTGAAATGTAGCGAGTGAAACATTGCTGAGTACAAACAGAAAGCAGACAAGCTTAGTCATGTAATGGAACTAATTATTGTATTAGCAGAGGGTTTAAATTGTTTTGTAGGCTATTAAGCAAAACAGCACCTGCATTGCAAAGGAACAACTTCCTGCCTAATAAGTAAATGTTCTGTCCCTGTGAGACACACAATGAGATCACTTGCACAGAGAAATACACACTGCACCAACAAAAACACACAAACACAGAAGGCAAATTGCACTAGTTCATATTGCCATTAACACCAAATACTTAGGAATGCCCAATGAATGCCCATGTATTTATCTTTGTACTCTGTGGTCTAATCTCTCCAACTAATATTTAGCTGCCAAATTCCCCTATCCACTTATACTGCCTGAACCCAGCTAGCAGGGGAGGTAAGGGGGAGCAAATACTAATTATGTGGGACCTGCACCTTTCTTTGTATGTTCTATTATTTTTTTTCTGGAGGGAGCATGACCCCGTATCCCTGATTTGACCAAGTCTCCTAAGTACCCAGGCTCAGCTTCCAGCTAAAACCCCTTCAAACCTAAGCCCTGACTGGGTTCATTTCCATTTACTGTATCTGTGATTTCTGTGTTCAGCACCACACATCATGCTTGACATATTAAATCACTCATTTCAGTGCTGTCTAACGAGTACATGGTCCTTTCAATGTGGTTGGTTATAGTACCAATGCAACCTGCACCTGGGACACAACACTCCATCAATCATAACTCTCCCAAGTCCTCTATAGGAATAAAATCCATATTCCACCCTATCATCTGCTAACTCCTGGCCATACACTGTCTTTCCCTCTCTGTGCTCTGTTGCTTATGACTAAGGCAAAAAATTCTACACTTGCTAAGCAAAGACTACAGTGTTTCACACCTCCACATCCACAATCTTTGACATACTGTGCAAATATAAAAAATGCTAATTTTACGATGGGTAAAGAGGTTTGACCTAGCTGTATGGCAATATGACCATGTGGGTGGGTTAGTGCCCTGTTTTTAAAATATTTAGTGTTGGGAAGTGTGCAATACAGATAAATACTGCATTTATTGTAAGCTGGGAGCAAAGCAAATGAATCAAGAAACTTTTCACCTGGATAATACATGATGCAATGCAAGGGGTAGAGAAACTATTTTTACTCACAGGGTAAATACTGGCTGCTTTTGCATGTAGCCTACATATGCTTTTTTTTATCTGCTAAATATTTTCTGTTTGAACATGCCCTACGGAATCTTAATCTCTTTGCACCTCTTACATGTTTTCCACCCACAATAAATATTTGTATTACAATGCATACTAAAGCATAGGGCAGGGGTGGCCAACCGGTCAGAGCTAAAGAGCCGAAAAATATCGGCAGTCAAGCCAAAGAGCCGACATAATGCTCGCACCTAAAGTCGTGGTCAGGGGAGTGGCCAGGGGCATGGTCATATGACACAATGGGGAGTGGCTACATGAAAAAACTTTATGCCCCCGTGCCAGATATGCCCCCCACAGTGCCAGGTGTGCACCCAGTGCCAGACATATATGCCCCACAGTGCAACACATATGCTGGAAGGCGCAGCTTCCTAGCTAAAGGGCCCACCTACTCTCTGAGGGGCCAGGAGGGCCCAACAAACAAATGAGCCACGGGCCAAGAGAGCCCGACTAATGCGCCCACAGGCCGGAAGGGCCTGAATGTGCCCACAGGCCTAGTGCCCGACAACCCGGTGGTCTAGGGTGGATGGGGGGTAGGTGGCCAAAGGCCTCTACCTGGTGTTGGGAGAGGCCATGGGGGGGGAGCTTCGTCAGCTCTATTGCATCCTAACCCCGCTGGCCTCTCCGGCCACCATCTTCTTTCTTCTGCCGCTGGCCAGCGGCGACGCCGGATGTTTTCTTCTTGCCGAAGGTGCCGGTGATCTTGTCTTGATCCCGGCGTCTTCTGGCCTCTTCAGCGGCCGCCGGACCTCTTCTCCCCGCCGTGGGTTTCTGCGCCGCCCTCCGGCGGCTTCTCGCGTCTTCAGTAGCGCTCCTGCGCTCCGCCGGCGTGGAGCCGTCTTCTTCTTCGCCCTCCCGGAGGCGTCTCACGTTAGACGCCGGGGGCGGGGTGGAGTACGGCGTGGCAAGCACTGATTGGCTCGTCGCAGCCATTTCCTATTGGCCGCCCTGACGGCTCCCGGATGGTGGGAGGTTCAAACCGCCGCGAGCGGCGTTTTGAATTGGCAGACTAATTGGCGCCAAATTCAAAACCCCGCTCCGTCCACCGCAGCTTCGCCGCTCCCTGCTTCATTAGCGGTGCAGGGATCAGTTAGCTGATCTCTGCACCAGGGGAAGCTGTGTCCCGTGGGGGACACAGCTCTGTCTCTCCCTGTCCCGGGAGCAGTCTACAAGGGGACAGGACACAGGAGCCGCACACTATAAGGGGGCTGCATGCGGCTCGGGAGCCGCGGGTTGGCCACCGCTGGCATAGGGTGTAGGAGAAGGGAATATTATGTTGGTTTTTTTTTTAAATACAGAGCATGACATAGTTTACTTATCTGATTTGTCATAATAGAACCAAAATACCTTGTGATCTGACCTCTCAAAAAATGATGAATCACCACAACAAAAGACAAAAGTACTGGCAAATACAATTAAAAATTTGCACTCCATAGGAGCAAAATGGAAAAAGAGCTATATAATATTCATTATTTGCAACTACTCCTGACAACTACAGTATACTGCCACAGCAACAGAATAAATGGAGCATGCTCCAATAATAGTGATGCAGGCAGTGCCCAGCCCCTTCCAATGCCAATGCAGTTGCTTAAGGTGCCCATACACTAGGGAAATTTACTTGAGAGTTGGACACTTTGTATGCGATTGCAGCGATAAATGTCATGAAAAGCATCCAAAATTGCATGTTGTTGACATTAGGTCCTATGCGCATTCCTATGTGCATCGCATCAAAGCCTGAAGATCGCACCTGCTTGGCTGGGATTGAATATGCTACATCAGGCATGTCCAAACTATGGCTCTCCAGCTGTTGTGAAACTACACATCCCAGCATGCTTTACCTTAGTTTTAGCATTCCCTAATAGCAAAACAGTGGCAAGGCACTATGGGACTTGTAGTTTCACAGCAGCTTGAGGGCCATAGTTTGGACATGCCTGCGATACATCTTATGCAAAGTGACTGCATATAGTGTATAGTATGCAGTCCTGCTGCCCAGGGGTTTCCGGGCGGTTCAAGGAGGGATCATGGGTGACTTCTCCCCTTGGAGAAGTTTCCCTAATGTATGGGGACCTTTAGGCACACCAAGTTTGGTTTCATCCTATTCCCAAAGCACCTGTTTCATTATACTGTAGGTATACTTGCTTCATCTATTCAAAGCCACTTTCCAACACATTCTTTCTTGTTAGAGCAAAACAAAATCTGGACCCAAATACTTTGACAACAAACAGGGGAGTAGCAACAATTTAATGGGGCATTATCCCAATTCTTCTGCATCGGCTGTGTATAGTAACCTGGTATATTTGCTGAACCATAGGAGTGTCCTAGCTTACATTAGGTCACACTGTAGAGCTGTGGGAAACATTATGCAACACAGTACCCTAATAGTATGCCTTACAGTGATCCCAGGTCATATCGAATTACAGTGTCCTCAATGTTCATATTATGCCACACTAAAATGCCTCAGCTTCTTATTGTGCCACATTACAGTGCCCAAATTCATATTATGTAAAATTATAATGCCCTGTATTTCATTTTATACCACCTTCTAAAGACACCAAAGCAAACGTTTGCTATTGCCCCTACTGTATGTGCCACCAAATAGTGAAAAATGTATTTAACACATGTAACTTTGTTGGGAAGGTGGCTCCTCTCAGCTCTGGGCCTCTGAGCACTGCCTCTTGGTCCTCTCTGGGCCTCCGAGCTCTGGGTGGCTCCTCTCAGCTCCAGGCCTCCGAGCACTGCCTCTCGGACCTCTCTGGGCCTCCGAGCTCTGGGTGGCTCCTCTCAGCACCGGGCTTCCGAGCACTGCCTCTCGGACCTCTCTGGGCCTCCGAGCTCTGGGTGGCTCCTCTCAGCTCCAGGCCTCCGAGCACTGCCTCTCGGACCTCTCTGGGCCGCTCCTCTCAGCTCTGGGCCTCCGAGCACTAGATTCACTACATGATAGATTTTATACACCGTTACACATATCATTTTCTGTGAAAAATTGAATTCACAGATTCAAATTTCATTTTTATTTAATGGCCTAGACATTCGTGTATGTTGCATGCATACATTTTGGTTCTTGGGATGCATTATTTCTTGATACTGTATGTAACATAAAACAAACCTATGTAGTTACAAAAAAAAATAATGTGTTAAACAATGTGAACTGTATGAATGGATGAAATTAATTCAAACTAGTATAATTTGTCCCCAAACCATAACTAATTGTAATGGTCTGTAATAAAAACCTCACATTTATTATTGTGAAGGGAAATAACAGCGCCAACTAAAATGATTGCCTGGATTCAAAAATAAATAAATACGTAACCAAGCACCAATATTGGAGGCAATAACAGCAACGATGACTAAAATGAATGAAACTTGCTACAACACTTTCACTTAAATTACGAATAACAGAAATTATCCCCCCAGGTTTGAGATTTCCGCACTGCTTCATGGTTTATTAGGTTTTACTGTAAATTTTTCATGTAGAAAGTGAATCAATATTTTCATGAAGTTAGAACATATTTAATTGTAGCAGTGTTAGCACAATCCGAAGGTTATTAATAACCATTGTCAAGAGTAAACAAAACATCCCCCCAGAAGTCTTAGAGATTTCGTACTAAGAGTAGTCTACTGATAAATACCCCTATTCTTAGATTCTGATAGTACAAAGAAGAGAGGTTCGGTCAATTTTACCACAGCTGCTGGTGACTAAACTTCGCAAATCCATACGACTGATGGTGGGGCAGAGCAACAGGGTCATATGGTCATTACAGCATTGGACACTGACCATTAACATTGAAATGAATCCTGCTTAATAATACCATTATTCTGTATTTAGGAACAAATACAGTGTCCCATAGCAATAAGAGTCTGCATTTCTAAATCAATGTACTGTATTATTCCACCTGTTATTTCTTAAATTATATTGATGTGATTTGGCCCATTCTAAGATGACTTGCAAAATGCAGCAACCAGAAGTTACAGGCTTGCGTTCTCATAGGAAATGGCTCACTAAACTTAAAATGCAAGTATATTTCTAGAAGTTTATTTCAGAATCAGAATCAGATTTATTGGCCAGGTATACTTGCGTATACTAGGAATTTGTTTTCGGTTTGCTGTGCAGCAGCCAGGTAGGTAACAAGTAAACAGCATACAGTATAAACAATAAACCGTATAAACAGGTGGGGGAACATGTACAGTCATATAGAAAGTTATTCCGAGGGGACACCGTGTTAGATTATGTGTAAAGGGTTATGGCACGACTAGACAGTGAGGTGTTCATGAGTTCACTTGTCAACAGGTGAACCACTTGAGGAAAGAAACTTTTTAGGCTTCGGGTGGACCTGGTGGGAATAGCCCTGTAGTGTCAGCCTGGAGGCAGCAGGTTAAACAAGCCATGGCCAGGATGTAGTTGGTCCTTGACTATCTTCATTGCCTGCTTTTTTGCTCTGGACACGTACAGGTCCTGGACAGAGGGAAGGTCTGTCCCGATTATCTTCTCCGCAGTTCTGACTACCTTTTGGAGTCTGCATTTGTCTCTCGCTGCCATGAAAGCAGTAAATTGCTTGATGTTTCCTTCCCTAAACACTAATTTACCTAGATATCCGTATTCTTAAGATCAGAAAGGCAACCTTTATTAATTGTATATGAAAAAAAATCTTATGTACAACTTAGTTTCAAATATCATTAACTAATATAACAGCTACATTTTTTTCCATTAGTTCTGGTCCAACAATATAGTCTAATTTATTTTTGGTGTTGCAACAGGATATATGGGATTACTCTTAAACTGGCCATACACTAGGGCAGGGGTGGGGAACCTCAGGCCCGGGGGCCATATGCGGCCCCCGTAGCCAGTCTGAGTGGCCCGCTCACCCACCCAGCGGCTTTGCCAGGAGTCAAGTACAGGGGAATTCTCGCTAGAGGTTGGTAGTTTTCGTGAGATTCCTCTTAAATCAACAGCAGCCGGAGATTATCAGTCCTATTCAGCGGCAGCCTCTGGAACGTGGGACGGCTGCAGCAGGACAATTTGTAAGATACATTTTTACATATGGCCCCCGGAGGATTTTTCCCCCATACAAACGGCCCTTGGCACAAAAAAAGGTTCTCCGCCCCTGCAATAGAGGGACTTCTCCCCTTGGAGAAGTTGTCCATGATCCTGGACCTTCCCAGATGGTGGGATCACATATTATATATCGTATGTGGCCCTTTTGCATACAATATATCACATGCAATACCAGCCAAGTCAGTTCACACAGCTCCCCAAAAAGGCTTTTAGAGTATCCATGTTTGAACTCAGGTGAATTATTAAGTATATCACATTGATTTAACTAGTTGTATTTATATAAGGATATTTAAAAAAGTTTGGACAGGGTGTCTCGTGGACCAATTTTGGGAAACATTGATCCAATGAAAATATTAAAACTGAACGTAGTAAGTATTTCCTTTCTTTTACTGGACTTCAAAACTGATTACTTAATACTAGATGAATAATACACCCCTTTAACTACTTGCTGGGGGATTTTTTTCCCCAGTACGTTTAACCACTTGACACCTGCAAAACTTGCGTTGCTGCTGCTGCTGCTTTGGAAAGTTAGTTTTGGGTTTTGTGGATAGACCTTGTATGAGACATATGTAAATGGGGGAAAACTCTTTATCATGTACGGTATTGCTCAATTTAGAAATATTACTGAATTTGTGTTTGAGTTACTATAATCTTAATTTAAATTGTATTTAACTTTTTTCTTTAATTAGTTTTATAATGTATAAACTGGGCTTGTTTTTTTCTATGTTGTAAAATAGTGGTAGCCTGCTAAATATTATAAAAATATTCAAAATAAACATATAAAATACAGTAACCATAACATTGAACAAATACTTGGATTATTCGCAGCCCATAGACTAGTCAAATGAATGATGCTATTTGGGAACTGTAACTATTTACGTTATGGTGTAACAGCTGGATTGACAAGCATTCATTTCATATTGTACAATCACCACACCACAGTGACATTACCATGTCACAGAGTCATTAACCACACCAAATTCATCACAGGATCAATGAGATCTCAGTGAGGGAG
The DNA here is from genome assembly GCF_055691185.1 of Crinia signifera. Taxonomy (NCBI): domain Eukaryota; kingdom Metazoa; phylum Chordata; class Amphibia; order Anura; family Myobatrachidae; genus Crinia; species Crinia signifera. The sequence continues at coordinate 209,477,697 of NC_139221.1, read as the reverse complement.
ACTTCAGGAAGCAAAGGCGTGCAAAGCCTCATTTTAATATTTGGGTTTGAAAAAGTGACACAAAAACAAAAACATTGGACACAGTCACTGGTTTACAGATCACCCAGCATTTTATTCTTCCTATGGATAGATCATCTTTTGTTCTACGAAAAACACGATTGCTTGGGGCTTAAAACAAAGTTCTGGGTTTCACAAAAACAGATATACGTAAGCCAATTTCTCAATTTTATTACTGCTGTAAATCTAGATCAGCCCTACTGTATCTGTGAGGTAAAACGTGGTGTGCTTAGATGTTCTTACTAAGGTATATTAAAGCAAGACTAGATGAAGCAAGCAAAACCGACACACACATTTCCAAGAAATACTCAGAGGGCTCTCAACGCAATGTGAAGAGTGCTTCACAAGAAAGAGCCACAAGGTAATAGTATACTTACTGAACTCTCATCATGCAGATGTTTCCACCTGCTATATGTTTGGATAGTGATCATTAAAGCAATGTTTGTCTCTGCACTGCACAGAACAATTCTACATTACCATTAGTCTCTACGAAAAGTCATTCTATAGCTTTGTGGAACATATGTAGGATACAGTACATCACAGAGCAAAGTAATAATATTTTATTAACACAATCAGATTAAAATGGATATAACTGCCCATCCTACTAGGAAGGGTTAACAATTCCAATGGAGTCAAAGGAGGAAGTATAACATGATCCAGTAATGTAATGGACTGGCTCTGATTTACTGACAAGACAAAGAGTCTGCTCTCTATACAGTAGCTGTTCACATTTCTAACTGCTGAATTATAAAGCTTTATTTAATTTAGACATTGAACAAAAACAAGCAAAGTAAGTCATCGTTGTTTGACTGTATTTTCCTTACTTTACTTCACATGTTAAACAAAATGCAGTTCAGTCAGCAGTGAATCCCAATATAAATGCTCAGAATTCAATTAACAAAAAAAAAATCCAAGAAGTTACCACGTGTACGCTTGTATACACTGCCGTTACACTCACTGCAGATATACAATTAAGCAAGTGCTATCAACAGCCAATAAGTTACCAATCAATAATCAAAAGAGTCTTTGAATTCTGGCTAAATATACCACACAGACAATTGCTTGAATTCTAGCAGATACATTTACTACACACATATTACTAGAAAGTACATAAAAGTGTCATTTACAACAGAATACATCTACAGATCATAGATATAATAAAGCAAGTAAAACTAGGTAACAGTCTGATTTTAGACCAACTTGGCAAAAATGATGTTTAACTACACAATACACGTAATGCAAAAATGTCACTTTAAGTTATGCAAAGCTTAATCTGAAAAGATGTTGCGCACATTATGGCTCAGTCTGACTATACAAACGGAAGGATCTGTTTACTTTCATCCTGACAGTTTACCTAGCAGTCATGTGTGCTGTACTTACACATCTCTCGCTGATCCATTGTGCTGTGCTATAGTAATCTTCCTCCTAGTAATAATTGACTCCCATCAGCTGCATAATATCCTTGACAAAAACCCTTTGGTGAAACCTGTGTCCAGTGCTAGGAGTTCCCTTTTATGTGTATGTCTACTACTGCTGTACAGTATAAGTACAAAAAGATAAGCGTGTAGCTGTGCTTATGTTTATTGTGCTGCTGAACCAGCTGTGATCTGATAGGAAGGGACATGCTTACATGGGCCAATCACAGCCAATTTCCATTCCAGGGAAATTCCTGCCTATTTGTTCAGGATCCTTTCAGAGACCTTCCTCTCTTTAATAAAAAGGGGGAAAAAAACACAGTCCTTTTCCAGGCTTATACAGCACTAAATTACATTTCGTGTCTTTGCCTCTGCTCTCTCTGCTGCCTTGTGTGACATACATCAAGCTCAGAGAGAGAGAGAGAGAGTTCAAATTCATTCCCTGCTTTCACCTTGCTGGGGAGGGAGAAAGAAGGGGGGAGCGTCTGGGCTCAATAATTACTTATTCTGTCACCATGGAAACAGACGGGATGTAGTGAGCTAGATTTGTATAGAACATCTGCTGCCAGATTCATAATCAACTACAATCTCATCTTTCCCCTCCCCTCATTACTTAAATTTGATGTAGCAACCTCTGTTTTACCTACCACATTTCTCGCTCTCTATGCTCCTCATACCACTTCCAAAACCACCTGGGTGACCTCACACAAAGCCACCCACATTGGCAGTCTTATGGTCAGCCCATGTATCATCAACGCAAATAAATGTATTATCTGCATCATTACAAGCATTACCTTCAGTATTTATTATACATGCTTACATAATATATTAGAAGACCAAAAGCATTTTTTTATTCATTTTTTCCCCATTAGCAACTAAGAAAACATGTTAGAATTAAACAAATAAAAAAGCTAAAAACTCACAGAAATTAAATCAGCAGATAAAAAATAATAATGGTTATTTGTACAACTAAGGTAAATTTATTGGCAACACTGCTGTACCCATAGCGTATGTATAAATTGTAGGTAGCGTTGGTATTTTGTAATGTGTGCTATGCACCGAGCTTTACATTTGCTACAGTGTAATACCAGAGATTAGAACTGAATTCTTTTATTTTACATCTACCCAAGGTCCTCTCCATTCTTTGTGTAGTGAGCAGGAAAACAAAATGTGAAATCACAATGAGAATTTTTTTCTTTGAATAGAAACCTTTACGTAGGAGGCAGCATGCTTCTTTACACATAAACGCACACGTATGATGGTCTGTCATGGTACCTACTTTTTTCTCCCTCATTCTATGTCAGAGATCAGGGATAATAAAATACACATTATCCCTGACGTCAGGGATAATAAAATACACATTATCCCTGACGTCAGGCGTGCGCGTACCTGGCCGCCGGGCGGAAGCCTCAGAGTGAGGCTTGGGACGCTGCCCGGCAACGTCCCCCGCCGCATCAGATGACGCTGCGTCCGCAGCGTCAGATGACGCTGCACTCGCCGTCCGTCCGGGTGCAGGGATACCTGGATGGCGTGCAACACCTGGCGTTTAAGGTACACAGGCCCACCTTGGCGATAAACGTGAAGGATGCAGTTGTGCGCGCGTTGAAGGCGCACTCCGGGAAATGGGGTGTGGCCACTCAAAAGGAGGCGTGTCCCTGAGTGTAGTGTACCACACCATATACAACTTCTACACATTATGCAACAAAAAAGTAGACCCCATTATACCAGGGACGTGCGGTGAGGTTAGTGGTTGGTGAGGCACTGCCATGGTGGAGCCAGCGCCAACGGGCTCTGTGGGGAGCACTGGGTCTGGGTTGCGTCTGCACTGACAGGCAGGTGTGGGAGCTGCGGCCTGCATAAGCAGCAGAGACCGGCAGAGCAGCTCCTGCCTGTCAGTGCAGAAGCAACCTGGACCTGATGCTCCCCACAAAGCACGTTGGCGCTGGCTCCACCATGGCAGTGCCAACATAATAATTGCCAACATACCTCTGACCTTTTGGCAGGTGTGGGCTTTGTGGCATCTCTCACTGTGCTGCTGGCTGCTGCAGCTCCTGTCTGCCTCTCCCTCCTCAACAGGGATTATTGCGCAGCGGACCAGACTGTGGTGCTGGGACGATGCGCCGGCATCTTCAATGTGTGCTGGTGACTAGCACGGCGGGCTCTTGTCTGCGCCAGTTCCTCCCACGCTGGGGACATGAGTGACTCTTATGGCGGGAGGGACTCGGTCCTGAGCTTCAGCCATCTCCCGCATGACGGCTGCGTCCGCTCCCCGTCCCAGCTGCTCCCCTCGGATTCTTCTGGCTCTCTGCCCGCTGTCTCTGTCCCCTCCTCTGGAGGTGAGCGGGGAGCAGGGCGACGGCAGCGAGAGAGCAGGCAGTGAGGAGCCTGGCCCGCGCGGCGACAGAAGAAATTAGCGGACCTCTGCCTGTAGAAACGGCATCTGTTGAGGTGCCTCAGTTACAGCCAGGGACGTGCTTTCTGCCTATATGAAAGCACGCCCCTGTCACTGAGGCAGATGTGATTGTCCAATCACATCTGCCTTAGTGACAGGGGCGTACTTTCTTATAGGCAGAAAGCACGTCCCTGTCACTGAGGCACCTCAACAGGTGCCGTTTCTAGAGCTTTTTGAATGGGCTTTTACAGCCCGGCGCTCAGAGCCGCCCGCTGCCCGCCCCCTGTTTTGGACCCTTACCATTATCAGCGGGAGGCACCGCTCTTGGTGCCTCCTAAGCCTGTAAAAAAAAAATGGGAGATAAAAATGTTAATAATAATAAAAAGCATACATGTATGACACATTATATGTGTCATATGTATTTGTTTTCTATTATTTTATTATTTTGCTCATTAATGACAGGGGAGGCTCTGCCTCCCCTGCCTCCCCTGACTGCACGTCCCTGCATTATACTAAACATGATGCCAAATGGAATGAGCCAAAATAAACATAATGCCTCACGGATTGAGCCAAAATTCACATAATGCCACATGGATTTAACCAAAATTCATATAATGTTACATGGATTGTGCCACACAAATAGAGCCAAAATTCACATAGTGCCACAGAGATTAAATCAAAATTCACAATATGTTTCATAAACAGGGACATTGCGCGCCAAAGACACGCATTAAAAATGTACACCATAATGCCCATTACATGTTCATGCCACACAACATAATGTCCATTATGTATTATGCCAAACACCATAATGCCTATAAAAAAAGTGCTGCTTACCTACATGCTCATTGCCAAGGGTTCCATGCTCATTGCCAGGGGTTCCATACTCATTGCCAAGGGTTCAATGCTCATTGCCATGTGGTATTACATGCTCATTGCCAAGGGGGAATACATGCTTGCGGTAACTGGGGGACAGCCACCACCAGGCAGAAGTGACAGCCAGGCAGAGAGCGGGGGGCTGGCAGTCTGTATTCAGAGCACTGCAGGTCCCGGCTATTTGAAATAATACCCCTTTCACACCAGAAAATGCAGGGATTTACCAGCGAATATTGTCCCAGGATCATGGAGGAACATTTTCAGGTTGGCCCCTTTTACACCAGCCTAGTCCATGCATTTTCTGGTGTGAGGGGGAAAGAAAACCAACCCCTCCCTTTAACCAGCTATATTGTCTAACCGGCTATATCTGCCTTTAAAGAACATGAGCAGAAATAAAAAAAACTCTGTTTACCCTCATTTACTCCGGAACCTGCACCTGCCTGGTATGAGATCCACGAGTTTCTATGATGCCGCGGGTGAAATGGCAGCCGTCTGAAGCGAGTGGGGGTCAGAATTATCGGGTCCCATGTTATCCTATGGGGAAAACATTTAAGCTGTGTCTGGCGAGATCTCCAGTTCCCAGGGGGCTAGCGACACAGGGCTGGGCTCGTTGAAAAGCCCTGGTCCTCAGCTCTAAAATGAGCTATGTCTGAAATGACAGGGGGGCACGTGCCCTTCCCCTGAATCTGCCCATGGATATAATGGTATATATACCTCTCTTTGATTAGCATTCAATGCATGGTGGGATTTATTTGTACCTATAGATCCATCCAGGAGCTTCAGATATTCATTTACAAAAAAAAGGAAACTCCCAAAAGGGAAAAACCTAATAGTGTAGCATTCTTTTATAAAAAAATATATACATAAAATAAAATACAACCAAAAATAAGATTGCCATTTTTGTTAACTACATTTTTTATATGTTATTTTTGGTTGTTTTTAATACTGTATGCATTTTATGATTCTATTGACGATATGAAGTTTTGGACTTTCACTGGTATATATCGGACTCCTTTGATATGGAGGAAGTAAGATTCTTTTGTGAATACATTTGTATCTTTTTCAACCACGCAACTTCTGGCTCATAATAGATTGGATGAACATAAGCCAGACATTAAAAGTGAGAGGATACTTACTGTAGCTCAAAGATACCTTATAGCATCACCACAAACAGTTTTGGGTATTCACACCTGACATACAAAAGATACCTTGATGTGACTCTAAATTGTATAGATCCTGTGAGTGTAGGGCTGGGGTAGCCAACCCTAGTCCTCGAGAGCTACCAACAGTGCATGTTTTGCAGGTCTCCTCACAGAATCACAAGTGAGCTAATTAGCTCCATCTGTGTAGCTTTTAAAATGTGTCAGTGATTAATGAGTGCAGCTGTGCAGCAGCTAGGTTGTCTGGAAAATGTGAACTGTTGGTAGCTCTCGAGGGCTAGGGTTGGCTACCACTGGTGTAGGGCATGCCCATTACCTTCTGATCCATAAGAGAATTTAAAGAAAGTATTATATACAGTATATGTGTGAGTCTGGTACTCCCCTCATATATTGGTGTATATTGTTAGCAATATAAAAAATACCTTCATATATTCAGCTCTCCCACCACTGATGTGAGTGAGGTGTGCTAAGCTTATTTAACCTTATAGAATTCTTATGGTTCATGATTGATCCACCCTTGATGTGCTGAAATTACTACACATTGGTTTTCTTGTCCTTTTTTGGTTTCTGTTTACATGTACACATTAAGAAGACTGTCAGTGATACACTCTCATACAAACTATTATTATAGAACAATCTGCTGGTGGGATGCAAGCCAAGCTATTTTAACTATATTTTAACTATATGCAAGCCAAGCAATTTTAACTATAGGAAGCTAGCTGTGGGGCAGAGCCCCCCCCCACCCTCCGGTACTTGTGAGCAGCTTACAGCGGTCCAGGCAGCAGGGATCATGTAGTGTGCTGCGGGGTAAGTTCAGTGAATGGGATATCATCAGCGGTGTCCCTGCGGCAGATGGGAACTAGTAGGGCTACTAGTCCCCATCTGCCGCAGGGACCCCGTCGATGATATCCCATTCGCTGATCGAACCCCACAGCACACTACATGATCCCTGCTGCCTGGACCGCTGTAAGCTGCTCACAAGTACCGGGGGGTGGGGGGGCTCTGCCCCACAGCTACCCTCCTATAGTTAAAATTGCTTGGCTTGCATCCCACCAGCAGATTATTCTATAATAATCTGCCCTGGTCGTCTGGTCCGGGCTCTGGGGCTTGTGGCGCGCCTTGGTGCAACTGCTGGGCTGTGCGGCTGTGGGCACCCGCCCTGCACATCGGGGGACCCACCGCCGCCGGGAAGCTTGAGGCTGCAGCTGAGTGGAGATTTGTCTGAAGGCAAGTGGTTTATGGCGATCACACGCTGCTTGCTGGGAATGTATGCTGGGACTGCCAATTGCCCTGTGACATATTCTCTTGCTGTGTAGGCTGCTGGAGCCCATACACGCTCCGATCCCGGCGTGCGTTCTGGGCTAAAATAGCATCCATCACATCGCATTGCATGCCTTGTGCATGCAATGCGATGCGATGTGATGAAAAGCAAGTACAAAAAGTATGTGCAGCACTTAAGGTGCCCATACACGCACCAATTATCTAATGCGTTTTGTACTTTTAAAGTACAAAACGCATAGCATATACAATTATCATAGCGTGTTTATGGGCGGAAGCGATGCGACGCACGTTCCCGGGAGTCCAATATCGTATGCTCCAAAAAGTATGTTCAGCACGTACTTTTTAGACTACATCTGAAAATTAACAGTACAAACATGGGTTAATCGCATCACATCGCATGCATCAAAATACACATCGCATCGCATTCTGGCAGGAAAATTGTATAGAACCATTGTACAGTCAAAAACGCATAGCACAGTAAAATTGGTGCGTGTATGGGCACCTATACTTTTTGTACTGTGCGATGAGGTGTGCGCACCTCAAAGCACACATCGCACCGCCAGGATCGGAGCGTGTATGGGCTCCTTAAGGTCCTTTTTCTCTCTCTCACTTCTGCAGTCTGCTTTGATACAACAGGGTTGATTGCAGCAATCTCAATGCCCTGAACTTCAGGCTACCAAAACTTAAGTTACTTGCTATATATCAATTATCCTGAATAATACCAGTTGGTACCTGAGCTACCTGATGTTTTAGCTATAGCCAGCACTAGTCATTAGAATCTGTATTGTTTGCTATACAAATACAGCAGCTGCTGCTAATCTAATATACGGTGCATATTGCTGAACTTTCCTACTGAGACTTCAGTTCTCTGGTATAAAACAGCTGCTCCTGCTCTTAATTGCTGGAATATAAGATATCTGGTAGTGCTGTACGTTAAAGTTCCTATTAATATCTGCAGTCTGCGGGTCTCCTGGCTCCGCGGCCTATACTCTTACAGCCACTTGTTATATTACAGTGCTTGGCGGTGTGATAGCCAACACAGGTTTCTTCTGTGCCCTTGCAGCGGCCTTGGGCTTTTCACTGCTCTGAATACTTCACTGGAAATATGGATGAGCAACAACTCCTTCAGGCTATCTACGCCTCTACGCAGAGGCTTCTCAACATGACTGCCATTATACCAGTGGATGCCCTGTCTTCCTCTGGATGCCCTGATCACACATCTACAGATGGGTCCTCCGCTATGTCTGATGATCCACAGGGGAATATCCTATTTTTCTCCTCTATATCTGAGCGGTGTGTCAAGAAGGCTCAGCCGACTATGCCTGTGGATACTATATTTGGTCGCACTCTGGTCATACAGTACACAACAGCCTTGTCCAAGTTTGAAGATCCTTACTTCTCCTTACCGAAATGCTTCAATAATTATGTGCTCTACCTAAACACCCTTGATTTGCTCCAGATGATGGCTCCGGGGTTATCGGATTACTTGTTTACACACTTTGGATGCTCTCCTGGTTATTTTCGAATACATTGGGCTGAGATTGCTACATCTATGTCATATCTTGGGTCTGATAAATGGCCGGACTGACAGTTACCACGTAACAGTTGCCATAGCCCTTTTCTCCTTTATTTTCCTATTTAATACTTTTCTACTAATGCACATTTTAATATATCCTGTCCATTTTTATTAATATTTTAGTTGGCTCCTGAGAATTAAAGCAAAGTTATGTTTCTAATTGTTGAGGGAGGGCTGGTTCTAGTCTAACCTGGCTTAGGGATACTATTTTAATACCCTAGTTGATTACTAGCGGTAATATCCTGTATATGGGGGGTGCGTTTGTTCCATTACGGTGCTATATGGCCATCGCCCCGATCGGTCCATATATCTGCTATCCGTCAGTTAGTTGTGTGGGTGGTTGGGGAGGGAGGGGTAGATTAGTTTTTTGGCATAGTTTGGCTAACATAGAAATGTCTATATCCTATTGCTGATGTAGTTTTGACTTGCTTCTAGCTAAGGGACACTAATTTATTTCCTTCCTATAGTCTGTAGTAGTTAACGGGGTAGGTTTATCTTATGGGATCCAAGTATGCCTAAGTTGGGGGTGGGTTGTACAGGGTGGGGGGGTTATGAGGTAGGTTTGCTTTGGATTTCGTTTATTGCGTTTTTGTTTTTATTTTTAGTAGCTGGGTATACATATTTAATCTGCTTTGATGCTGCAATACACTTCGATGTATATTTTTTCAGTTTCATTATACAATGGTGGGTACTGTATACTTTCTTCTAAGACATATATAATGTATACATTCCGTATTGCCTTATGTGTGATGTTCCCGAATGGCGCCTCGGGTATATCAGCTACTACACTTGTGATACAGCAGTAAACTATGTGCCCTGTAACTGCTATATGTACCCTAACAACTGCATAAATATTCTGTATTTGTTACATTTACAGTATGCACCCACAGCTGCTATTATTATTAGCTTATTGTGTTTGTTGTATGTTTATGCACAAACTCAATAAAAAATTACTGAATTAAAAAAAAAGCTAAATCCCAGTGATGTATTGATTATTTATCCTATTCTTCATTCCAAAATTTGGGAAAATATTACCCCAGTTGGTGCTCATACTGTATTTGCCGTCTAATTTGCCCAAGAATCAACAGTTACCAATTACCTAATCCCTCATCACCTGGTCCAATTGTTTAACTTGAAACTATTGTGGAAGAAGAGTACAATAATGTCTCCGAATACTGACTGGGCATGTGAGGATTTCATAGAAAAGAACAAAAAATAGTAGAAAGTATCATTTACAGCAAACGTGTTATGCATTGTCACGCACCATATTGCAGATAAAGTATAGGTGTATAAGTGCACAGCTGCAAACTAATAGAGCCAGAGGATGGATAGTTGAAAGGGGTGACCAATTCATAAAACAGGTCTATGTATTAAAAATACACTCCACAGGGCCAGGGTAAATCTGTATGAAAATACATACTTTTTTCATGTTTCCTGTATTTATTTGTGTTCCAGATTACACAGATCAATTTTACCAGTTATAGCTGTTGGCTGAATGAAAGAAACTTTACTTAGCATGCTAGCATGATAACAGCTTTTACATATAGTTTAATAAACAGGACATAAAGGACACAAAAGAAAAATGAAGACAAAACCTTTGTATTCTCTACTGAAAAACCAGGAACACGTTTTTGTAGCTGTTTTTTTTTTTTCCATTTTCACTCCTTGATCAATTATTTACTAATTTATAAAAAAAAAATCTCACATTCCAGTAACCTCAATCTTTTGTTTGCAGAGATTACTTCATGCTGTCATGTTGATTACTCTTATTAATGATACAGCATAGCAAAACAAAGCAAACATCTGTGTGGCTGGAATATTTGCTGCTAGTTTGTGAGATACCTGTGACATAACCATAAGACTGTACGTACCCTCATTACTGTATTTAAAATGAGCTGTAATTGTAGGTGCGGAAAAGTAAAAATGTAATAACACTGTGTAAAAAGATGATGTTCAACCTTGATTATAGGCAGGGGTGGATTTAGGGCTCGGGGTGTCCCGATGGAACAACAATAGCAGCCGCCCCCCAAGACATGGGGAGAATTAAAGGTGGGTATTTAATGACAGGTGAAAAATGTGCAATTTTCTACAGTTTTTTGGGCGAATTTGACTGACCATATTCAATCACAGTGCTGATTTTTAACCTGGTGAAAAAATCCAGCATCGGCGAAAACCACGTGGATCAGCAAAATTGCAGCGGTTTCACATGGTTTTGGCAAATTCACCGTTTTTACCCATCCCCATTCCCCCCCCCCCCAAAAAAAGTGAAACGGCTTTGTCGAAAATGTACTCAAAAAGGATCGAAAATGCTTGTGACTGAATACTGATTGGCAAATTATTGCCAATTTTTCACCTGGCCAGGAAATTTGCCCTTATTTCATTACCCCGTGCTCAGGAGTTCTGTGGACTATATGGCCGGGACATTGTCAGTGTTAGAGCAGCCTCATTCTTGGATGAAACACTGACTGCAGAAGTGCCAGGAAGAATTGAAACCAACTCAGACTCTTGTCGCAGAGGGCGGGGCTCCTGAGTTTGCTGATGAGTATGCTGTATTGGATATTCTGCTGATAATAACCACTGATAAGTATTCTTTTTAATAAATTCATATTTTAATGATTTGTTGAAGTACTTTACTGGGAATTCACCCATATGGGTCTCTTCAAATTTAAAACCACCGGTAACACCCTCTTAGTGTGGAGAAATAAAGTACCAGCCAACAGCTTCTATCTGTAATGATGCAGGCTGAATTTTCATTTAAGCTGATTGGTTAGCAAGTTATCTCTCTCTGTGGCTTAGTAAACAGAATCGGGAAGTCTGGCTTGGAATCTGCAATAAGATCTTTTTTAGATTTTAGGTACACCTCTGGCAACATTTCATAGATGCACCACTACAAGTGTATTATTGCAATTATGAACTCACAATAAGTTCTAATACCATCTTAAATATAAATAACAATGTTACATAATGTAAAAGGAAACCTGGTAGACTGGTTTAGGGCCTCCCAATTAACAAACCAAACCAGAAACAAAATACAGCAAAAATAACTGCTAAAATTAGGTGTAAGAAAAACAAAATAGTCCAAAGCTAATATTTTGTGTTGAACTGAAAAAATAAAATAAAACATTACCTATAAACAGTACTCTCAGGCCTATTTTAAGGGATTTTTGTGATAAATGTATTAAATTACTACAGTAGAATTAAATAAAAAAAAAATCAAATTAGATTAAATAATAATAAATACTTTATTGAAAAGACTTGAATCAGTAAATGTTAACGCATGGTGACAGGCTGCATAAGCAATGCCTCCAACAAAGAGAGGAGTCAGCTCGGATTACATACGGATGACCGGTGGAGAGAATATAGATGGCGGCTTCCCATCAGGGGTCAGGTAAGAATACTTCAAAACCACCTCCCCCTACCCTTCCTTCTAGCAGCCTTACCATTACTCTTTATCCACTAACCCTCCCTGCTAGTGCCTAAACCTAACCCCTCAATCCGCAGCCTAACCCTAACCTCCCTCCCCACAGCCTAACCTTAAGTCCCTCCACTTACAGTATGCCTAAACCTAACTACCTCCTTCAACAGCTGCACACTACCCCAACCCGCATTCTCACCCTTCGGGATGCCGTCTGTCCGTATTCCATCCTCGGCATACTGAAACGTTTAATGTTCAGTCAATGCGGTTTTAACGGAAGTTGGTACACCGGCATCTGCATCCTTACTGCATCCAGTTAGCTCAGCTACTGTGATCAAATGAAGGGAACAAGCCCAATTTTCCCAGTTCCATCCTCATTTGTGCTATCATATGAGGCTGTATGACAGGCCTTTTAGGGGCACTATTAAAAAGAGCAGCATTGATGATCCCCCATTAAAATAATTAGACCCGGATATTTACCTGATTGAAAGCTGCCACTTTTATTAATGTGCTATATTGTCACAGGTTCATAAAGTTTATTTTGTGAGTTTATTATATTAGCATAAAATTATTACTGATATATTATATTAGCATAAAATTATATACTGTGCAAATGTTTCTCAATTCTTAGAACAGTTCAGGAAGTATACATTAATTTAAAAGAAAAAGGCATAACATTAAAAGTAATCTCTGGGTACATTTTGAACATTATTAAATAACTAAATGGATATTCACAATATTTTTTCCATTTTAAAAGGAAAGCATTACATACAGTGATCTAAAAAAAAGACTAATGGCTATTTTTAAGTGTGTGAATATTGTATTGCTCTAAATTAGATGAACAAACCTTTTAAACAAACAATAAACTAAATGCAACACAGTTAAATGAGCAAACAGCGTAAATGTAAAGTGATACCGCCTGAAATATAGCACTAATATAATTAGATGGATACCAAAACATATAAAAAGTAAATATTGTCTGCAGAGAAGAGACATCTGGTCAAGCATCAAAAAAGCTTCATGAAAAGAAGAAAAGTACTTATCACATTATGACCAGATGGTACTGTATAGTGTCCTTGGAAAACACAAATATAATGTCTCATATGCAAATGTGGAAGGAAAAGAATAATGGTACAACACTTATGTTTTCTCCTGGATTATGCAAACTCTAGTATAAAATGTAGAAGGTTTAGGAAGTTTATACTGGATGTACAAAATAACCCTGGAGAGAATGACCAGCAAAACAGTGTGGAGGCATTGAAATGTTACAAAATGCAAAGTGATGGATTAAGTTATCAGTAGCCAGGGTCAGACCGGCCCACAGAATTACAAGAAAAATCGATGGTGAGGTTCCAACCTGCCCACTTAAATTATACAGTTAATTTATTAGAGAAATACTTACCTGGTGGGGCATGACCACTGTTGTACATGGGTGCTTGGTTTGTATCTATACAAAATAAACCATGTTTTGCCCTCTTGTTAATCAAAAGTGGGATGGTTACAACACAACCCTGTTCCCTAATCTTTTTGGCTGTGGGCTTTCACCTAATGAACACAGTTCTTGACAACGTTGCTGTGAGAGCTATTTATTTATTAATAGTTTCTTATATAGCGCACACATATTCCGCAGCGCTTTAAAGAGAATATTTGATTGTTGATTATTCACATCAGTCCCTGCCCCAGTGGAGCTTACAATCTATATTCCCTATCACCTGCATGCACAGACATTCTATGGTTCATTTTGTTCGAAGCCAATTGACCTACCAGTATATTTTTGGATTGTGGTAGGAAACCGGAGTAAACCCACACAAATACGGGGAGAATATATAAACTCTGCACAGTTAGGGCCTTGGTGGGAATTGAACACATGACAATGCTTCTTTATTGAAGATTGCAACCTTTTGTACAAAAATATATACCATTTCATATACAGTATAAAATATAATTTCACATAAATTTACAAACATCAATTTGATCCATATCCCCATACCTTCCCACCATCCCCCCAACCCTTTTTTGTTTTTTTTATTTCCCACCTTCACCTCCACCACCTAACAATCTTATACAAAATAAACTTTCCTATTCTGTACTTTCTCCTGATCCTGAGCTCCACCATTTCTCCTTTTCCAAAACATCCACCCTGACTCATACCCTCTCATACTCATACCTCCCCATACATCTCTCCTTCCACTCCACTTTTAAACTTACCATCATTTTTACCTTATCCTCCCGTCCTTCCATCTTCATTCATTCTCACTACATTCATTCCTATCATACCTCTCCTCCACCTTCACCACTATACCCATCACCTTTAATACAGAACACATTCATTACCCTTACCCACAAGACGCCTTTCATCTCTTCATTTACTCCCCCCAACCATTTTCTCTACCTACATTTTTTTTTTTTTTAAGTGAAGGATCTGGTACTAGCAAAACATGTATGTAAAACATTATTTTATTTCATATTCCACATTCCCCCTATTTTGTGTGAAAATAAAAAGAACAGAGTCCCAGTATGTTCCAGGTTCTACTATTTGCCACCTGCTAAGGAGGTTTCAACCGGCCCCACAAGCGAGACCAGCTGATGGCATCCAGCTTCTCCTTTTTCATTTCCATCATTACCTTCACCTCATGTAGAAGAAGACCCACCACCGTCCTAACAGGGAGGATCTTTTGTCTCAATATAACATGACACCGTGCATTCCACGCGTGATACCTGACTGCTAAACTAATCATATAAATTGTGCATAAATCAAAATTCCCATAACCTTTGAATGCCCCATAGACCCACTCCGGGTAACTTAGCCCCGAAAGACAAGGGATCCCTAGAGCAACTGAGACATCTTGATAAATTTTTACATTGAAGGGACATTTAAGAAAGAAATGGTCCATTGTCTCCTCCTCCCCAGGACATTCCTCACGTGGACAATCACGGGTATTGGCACCTCTAAACTTAATATTCCCTTTAACGTAAAGTCTCCCTTGGAAAGAAAGCCAGGCAATGTCTCTAAACTTCAGTGGGATCCTCTGCTCATTAAGCAGTTTCAACCCAGCTGAACAGACATCCCCTGGGCAATCTCTCAAAGCCAGTGGAGCATAAAAGTAGGTCAGCAAGATCCTCTTCCCCATCTCCTTTCTCGAGAGATCTCTCACATCACCCACCTTCAAACTCCACTTGGTAATCATCTTTATGGATTGAATCACATAAATCGGAAGGTAACCTCGCCTGGTCCAAGGTCTTCCCATCCGACCACTATCTATCCATGTTCTAGAATAAGGAGACATCCATTCCATGAAACCATGTACCCATCGAGGGGGGTTGTCTAAAAATAGACCTCCCACATTCAATTTCAAAAAAGTTGTTACAAAAAGGACTACAGGATTGACCATTTCCTGGCCCCCTTCTGCCCTCGATCTGTACGTGATTCCTCTCTTGACTATGTTCATCTTGTTTCCCCAGAACATCTGAAAAAACACGGAACATAATCTAGACCACAAAGACTGAGGCAAAAAACAGACATAGCTGATGTAAAGGAACATTGGTATCAAATAAGTTTTGCAAATGTCAACCCTTTCTCTCAGGGAGAACTTGCACCCTTTCCAGAAATTGACCTTCTTGGTGACATCATCTAGCTTTCTTCCCCAATTTAGCAAGGAATAATCTCTGTGATCAAATTGGATGCCTAATATTTTGATACTATCTTTAGGCCTGGGGAGGGTGTCCGGGAGAGAAAATTCTTTCCCTCCCTCCCCCATCCAGAAAACTTCACACTTGTCCTGATTTATCTTCGAACCAGATGCCTCAGAAAAATCAGTCACTAGTTGGTTGATGTCACTTGCCTCCTCCTCCGCTGACAAGACCACTGTAACATCATCTGCATAGGCTACCACCTTTAGAGTACACTCCGGTGACAGCTGCACCCCTTCCAACCTGCTGCTCTCAATCCTCCTCACGAAAGGATCAATTGCAAACACGTATAAAAGAGAGCTCAGGGGGCAACCCTGACGCACACCCGAGCTTACCCCAAATTTGGGCCCTACCCAACCATTCACAAGCGGGAAGCTCTCAGCCTCTTTATAAAGAACCTTTAACCAATTGACCATTTTTGACGGAAAGCCATACCTTTCAAGTAATTTCCAAAGATACTCATGATTGACACAGTCAAAAGCTTTAGATTGATCCAAGGCCAGCAGGAATTTTCCTTCCCCCCCAGCCCTGCACCGCTCCACGGCTTCCCGGACACCAAGGACCGCACTAAAAGTGCTACGCCCCTTCACTGTACAGTGCTGGGAGGGGGGAGAAGCCTCTCAGAAAACTCCATTATTCTGTTAAAAAAAACTTTTGCCAAAATCTTCCTGTCCGTATTAAGAAGAGCGATGGGGCGCCAATTCTCAATACGGGCTGGGTCTTTTCCTTTGGACAATAAGATTAGAGCCGACCGTCTCATGGAAGGAGGCAGATTTCCTTCCTCCAAACTTGCATTGAACACATCCGTGAGACGGGGAGCTAAAACATCAGAGAATTCCTTATTGAACTCCGATGTTAGACCATCCGGTCCAGGTGACTTTTTTTATGTCAAACCATCAATTGCTTCCCTAACTTCCTCTACTCCAATCTTATTGTCCAAACACTCAAGAGAGCCATCTGGCTCCATCAGACCTGGTGTCTCCCTCAGAAAAGTCTCCATCCTCTCTCTGATAGGTGCTTGCTCAGACAAAAGATCAGAATAATAGGCTCTAATGACTTCCAGGATGCCTTCCCTCCTCTCCTGAAGCACACCCCTTCCATCATATAGGCCACTGACTTCTCTTGCCTCAACGGCTTTTCTACAATTCTGGTAGGGATCCGGTGAGTGGTATGTACCATAATCCCTCTCCAGAATCAAAGATGCCAATCGGTTATACTGAAATTCCTTCATCTGAGCCTTCACCTGGGAGATTTCCCCACCATCTCCACCCTCAGAGATCAAGAAATCCAATTTCCTTTTAAGAACATAGTAGGCACTCTTTTTTTTCAATCCTCTGTTTTTAATTAGTCTTTTGAAAAAACCTTGGACCTTCTTTTTCATTTCCTCCCACCACTCTGATTTACTCC
Organism: Crinia signifera; assembly: GCF_055691185.1. Classification (NCBI taxonomy): domain Eukaryota; kingdom Metazoa; phylum Chordata; class Amphibia; order Anura; family Myobatrachidae; genus Crinia; species Crinia signifera. The sequence continues at coordinate 209,460,428 of NC_139221.1, read as the reverse complement.
ATCCTGCCTCCAACAGTGATTCATGATCCTCAAAGAGACCTCTGAGAGACTGCTTCACACTCTCTTCCTTTAGGAGCTCTGAGTTCAGCCTCCACAGACCCCTCCCTTTCTGGATGGATTGTGAAGCATTCAATGAAAAACTAAGAAAGCAGTGATCTGAAAATTCTACTGGCTCCACCTTGGAAGGCAGAGTTTTCGAATTTGTTTTGACAAAAAATCTATCTATTCTACTTTTATTCTGACCGCTATAAAAAGTGTACCCAGTGAGGTCCGGAGTATGCCTAATATGGACATCCACCAGACCAGCCTCTCTAACCATTCTAACTAAATAATTTGCATCATAGCCCAAGGTCCTACTGCTTCTGGTACCTCCTCTGTCTTTGGTTCTTACAACAGTGTTATTATCACCACCAAAAACGACCTGTTGGGCTGTGAATAAGAATGGTTTTATCACCTCAAAAAGACATTTCCTATCCCAAGCTTTTTGGGGACCATAGATATTGATCAGCCTCAGGTCATGTCCTCTAAAGGTGACATCCAAAACCATACATCTTCCTACTTCAATTTCTATGATTCTGTGCACGGTTACCATGCCGGAAAAAAGTACCGCCACCCCAGTATACGGCTCGGCCGCAAGAGACCAGAATGAGGGCCCCCTACTCCATTCCCTTTTAGCCTTATGCAAGGCTTCTAGGGTCCTCAGTTTGGTCTCCTGGAGGAAAAAGATGTCTACCTCTGCTGTTCTAAAAAAAATCAAAAGCCATGAACCGAGCTCGCTCAGAATGTATAGAAGCCACAAAGCCAAAAAAAAATAGGGGAAGAACCATGTAAAAATATGGAGAGTCCCATATCCATTGAGGAAATAAAAATGGCAATAAAGCAGCTATCTGGGAACAAATCACCCGGCTGTGACGGGTTACCAGCAGAATTCTTTAAAAAACATCAAGAGAAGATAGCCCCATGGCTGACTACCCTGTTTAATAATAGCATAGAAGAAGCAAGGTTGCCAGAATCAATGGATGAAGCACTGATTGTGGTAATCCTAAAGGAGGATAAAAATCCGCGAAAACCATAATCATATAGACCGATTTCACTAATTAATGTAGATGCAAAAATATTGGCCAAAGTCCTGGCACAGAGAATGGAGGGAGTAATAGATAGTGTCGTTCACCCAGATCAGACGGGATTCCGGAGAGGCATGAGTACACAGGAAAATATTAGAAGACTATATACAAACTTGCAGATAGATCAAGAACAGGAAACTGAAAAGGCAGTATTATTATTGGATGCGGCCAAAGCATATGATTGCATAGAATGGGCATACTTATGGGCAGTATTAGAGGAGTTTGGATTTGGCCCTAAATACATAAAGTGGATCAAATTGTTATACAGGGACCCGAGGGCCAGAGTCCAAATCAATGGATACTGCACAGAAGCCTTTGGGTTGGCCCGGGGAACTAGGCAGGGGTGCCCGTTGTCGCCTGCCTTGTTCAATTTGGCAGTAGAACCTTTGGCATGCACTCTTAGAAACACACAAGAGTTGAAAGGATTCAGGATAAGTGAGGGACACAGAGAAATGATTTCCATGTATGCTGATGATATGCTGATATATTTATGCAATCACAATGCTGAAATACCGGTAGTCCTGGAGACAGTGGAAAAGTTTGGAAAATACTCCGGGCTAAGAATAAATTGGGAAAAGTCTAATATTATACCAACCAAAGGTAGGAGTGCAGCTCAGGGAAACAGAATCGGGGCCCTGAACTGGGTGGACGACACTAGATATTTGGGGATAAGAGTCACTAACAGGGTGGAGGAATATGTAAAATACAATATTGAACCCTTTATCAAATGGTACCAGGGTAAGGTCCAAACTTGGATCAGACTACCCTTAACTGTGTCGGGGAGGGTAAACCTGATAAAAATGGTGATATTACCCAAATTCCTATATATATTGCAAAGCTCACCAGTATACCTACCAAACAGCTTGTTTAAAAAAGTGGATAGTATCTCAACCTCATTAATTTGGGGAGGAAAAAGGGTGAGAATAAAAAGTGAAACTTTAACAAGACCAAAAAAATCAGGAGGCCTAGGACTTCCACACTTCCGTCTGTAATATATGGCAGCACAACTAAGCCAAATTCAAGACTGGATGAGGATTCATCCTAATCCTATAGTGAATAAATTAGTACTACAGAAGTGTGGAAAAATGACCCCGAGACAAGTAATCATTACAGGAAATGCTCATAAAACAAATAATCCGATAATAAAGCAAGCGAAAAAAGTATGGGACTGGGCAAATAAAATTGCGGGACTTGAAGGTGTAGACCCTGAGACACCAGTGTGGGTAGAAAGAGCAAAGGAAAAAAGGGATGGAATAAGAGCGGAAGAAACAAGAACTACCTGGGGGAAAGTAGGAATAATAAATATTGGACAAGTATATCAGGAAGGAATACTGAAACCCTATAACCAACTAGCACTGGAATATGAGCTACCTAGGGTTTTTTTCTTTAGGTACCTGCAATTGAGAGGACAACTAAATAAGAGATATGGGGAAGGAGTTGTAAATATAGAAGAGTCCCCAATGAAGAAAATTTTGGATAGGAACAAAAAAGTGAGGGTGGTGGATATATATAGGGAATTGATAAATAAAGTTAAAACTCCCCAAATAGAGAAAATAAAGCAGGAATGGGAAATAGATCTGGGCGAAATTAATAGCCATGCATGGGATCGGGCCTTAGCCTCTCCAACTAAGGCTACAGAATCAATAAGATTCCAACAGATCCAGTTATATATTGTGCACAGGGTGTATGTTACGCCTGAAAAAATAAAAAAGTTTGATAAAAACAAAGATGATCTATGTCCCAAATGTAGGAAGCATAGGGGGACATTCTTCCATATGATTTGGCATTGTGAGGTGGTAAAACTATTCTGGGACCAGGTGGGCCAAGTCTTGAGAGAGTTAGGGATGGCGACAAGAAACTTGAACGCCAAAGTATGCTTGCTAGGAATTTTAGAGGACCCGAGGGATAGAGGAATAAACAATCAACTGCTGGAAAAGTTAACTGCCCTTGCCAAGGTATTAATAGCAAGGAAATGGATGGCACAGGAGGGACCAGAATTGAATCAGTGGATTAAACTAGTGAACAGCACACTAGAATACGAAAAACATAAATGTATAAGTAATGGCACTAGCACAATTAAAAATGAGAAAGTATGGATAAGATGGAGGGAGTCTGTGTATTATAGTGAATAAAATATGATGGAGTATACACCAAGAGGATTCGAGAAAAGAGAATGATGGGAGTAAAATGCAACCGGGGAGGGGGGAGGGGGGGGGTGGAAGGGTAATAGGTTTGATTAGGGTAATGATTGAGAGGGAAATAAATCAACCATGAGTGAATGAATGTATGATAAGTGCTAATATTGTAACAAACAGACTAACTGAACAAAGTGAAATAACTGTGAAACCATGTTTGATGTGTAAGTTTGTATGAACATAAAATGAAATAAAGAAATACTGAATTAAAAAAAAAAAAAAATTGTGGCACATCTTATGGGGTGAGGATCCATGCAAAAAACCATAGTGTAGGGCAATACCAAATCCTTTACTTATTTACACCAGACCCACCACCACCCTTACATTCACCACCACCCAACACATCCATATCCTCAGCCATACCCTCAGACAAACCATCATTCCTTTTTACAGGATCAGGAGGCCTGTCTGAGACATTTAGCAAGTTTACTCTGTTTCTTTCCGGGTCACCTTGCTCTCCTTCATCCCTTGTGACCACCTCTCTGTGTATTGTTTCATGCTCCCCTTCTCCCTTTTCTCTTTTGAACCAATTAATTTTACCACTTTCCCTGTCTCCAAGGCTACTTTTTCTATTTTCTCCCCCTTTCCTTCCTCCTTCTTACTTTTCTTCCCTTGCGTTTTCCCTTTCTTATTTGCTTTTTTCTTCTTTCTCTTCCCTACTTCTTTCTCAACTTTCCTAAGAGCTAAAGTCTCCCCTTCCTTATAGACTTCCTCCTCCTCCTCCTCCTCCTCCTCACTATCCTCATCTTCTTCAGAAAAAACTAGAAACCTGTTGGATATGCTCACTATCTCTTCATCCCCTTTCCTTTTTGTGGCACTTTTCCTCTTCCTCACTTCCTGAAACTGTTCCTCCCTTTCTGATTCTTTGTCTCTTTCCCAAACTACCAGAGTCTCCTCTACTACTGTAGCCTTTTTGAATTTCCCCTTTGTTCCCGCTCCAGGTGTTCTATCCATATGGCGCATAGATTCTGGGCATCTACTGTAGGGATGCCCCTCAAGGCCGCACAAGTTACATTTTACGATGTTACACGACCTCGAGGGGTGACCTGCCTCGTTGCAGAGGGAGCATTTTACGTTTCCACATTCACTGCTCATATGCCCCTCTTTGCCACAACGAAAGCAGGTCCTTGGCTGGCCTGGATAGAACACCTGTATACGGTCTCTCCCGATATAAGCAGCCGAAGGGAGATGTTTTGTCCTTCCTTCAACTTGGTGTAGTCTTATCTGCACAGACCATGCACCTCCCCAGACTCCTAAGGTGTGTCCAACCTTAACCATGTCCCCTATCCAGATGCATTGTCTACTCAACCAGTACTTTATGTCGTCAGCTGGGATAGTTTCATCCCTCACCAATATCCTTGCTCTGACATTCTTTGGTTTTGACACTGATAAAATTTCATAGTCCTTATAAGCTTCTTCAAATTTTCTTACTTGCCATTGGTCTATAACCTCATTCATTTTCCTCATAAAAACAAAACTGAGATCAAACATTTGAGACCTTTACTCTGGATTTCATGCCGTTAGGTCATGAGCACTGCAATCCAGAGTAAAGATTAAATTAAGAAATTTTTCTTTTGTGGGGACCGGATCTAACTTAACACACTTAAACTGTATCACATTTCTCCTTCTCTGAATTACACTCTGGCTCATGACCTAACTTTGTCTGTCTTCATTTCTTTTATTTGTTTGTTTTATCATATTGGCATAAGATATAGGTGCTGGCATTTGAATTGGGTCTGGAGTTCAAAGCTCAGAAACTCCACTACCATCACCGGCTTTTACCTGCACTTTCTTTGTACGGATGTTTTCTGCAATCAACTTGAAAGCAGCCCCAGCTCTTTCAGGTACTAGTACATCCCCATATACAGTTTGCATTATTTGTGCCTCATCAGCCTTTAAATTTGCCTTATTTAAACATTTTTGGCCCTGTGCCAACTTTTCAGCTTCACACAATTTTACATTTCTGGAAGAAACATTATCATTACTCTCAGCCGTTTCTTTAACACCTTTAAAACATTTTTGGGCATTAGCAGTAACATTGCTCGGTCCGGGCATCTGCCCATCATCCTTCCATACCCTCCAACATGACCCATTGCATTCGGTACACAATGCTCTGCTCCTGGACTTCCCTCTTAATGTAGGATTGCCAGCACCTGTGTGGAACTAGGTAATTGACGAGAAGGGTGTTTCAACTCAGGTGACGGCACTCATATATTAAGAGGGAAGTCCAGGAGCAGAGCATGGTGTACCGAATGCAATGGGTCATGTTGGAGGGTATGTCCTTTATCGCACAATTTGTATCCATTTTTTCACTGTCCATATTTCCCCCTCCCCCAGCTGTCCCTGCAAGGTTGGGAGTACTGTCTGCAATGTAGACAAAACTTTCCCCTTTACCTGCACCCACAGCCGGAGTTAGAGCACTGTCCCGTATCATACAGTTTTTTTCATTGGTTTCAGACTTTGCACCAGAGTCTGCCCGGGACACAACATTTGCAACTTTCATACTTACTGTGTCCCGGGGGACCTGCTTCATCTTTTCAGTGCCTTCCACCTCAGCTGTTAGCTGCACTCTCTTTTCCTCTGAGTCCATTTGCATGGGCTTCTCAATCTGCAGCTGCATCTCCATGCTGCTGGTTTTTTCCATCAGTTGATCTGGACTTGCAGGGAATAGGCCGCCTCCTCTGTAGCTGCTCTCCATTAACTCATCTGCATCAGCTGGAGCAAGGGAATCCTGAAGCTCCTGGCTTGCAATTAACCCTTTCTCCGCCTGAGGTAAATCTTTGCTTTTTCTTTCACCTTTCATTTTTTTTGCAATATGAGTCTTTAATTTTGACAAGATTTTTGAATTTGTAACAATCTTATCTCTCCATACATGGCGCTCCCATGAAAGGCAAGAATTTCTCTTTTTCTTTGCTTTATAGACTCTTTGGTAAACTTTTTTCGCCTCTTTATTTAATTCCTCCAGACCCATTTTCTCAAAAGCATTATCTTCTTCTGCACTTAAGTCTTCATCCTCAGACTGCATTTCTTCCTCAGACTCTTCTGACATCATTTCACCAGGTCCCCCCGCAGCGACTGCTATGTCACCACCGGCGTTTGCATCCCCGCCGGGTTCTTCCATCATTTCCCCCCGTGGCTGGCTTGCCACAGGGGTACCTCCGGATTCATCCGGGGGGACATTTTCCATTGTACTCACTGTATCTTTGTCTGAGGCTCCTGCTGCAGGTGTTGCAACAGCAGGGATGTTCTTCCTCTTGGACCGTCTCTCAACTGCACGGCCTCCTCCACGTACCATAGAAAGGTACAGCAGGCCCTTGCCTGCAAGCTTCCCCCACCAGGGTCCCCTGGCTTGGGGATTCCCAGAGGAGGAGCTACTGCAAAAGTCTGAGTCTCTACCTTCTCTGGAGCACCTGCAACACACACCCTCCTTGCAGATCACCTCAGCGCTGTGAGGCAGTAATGCTAACCATTACACTGTCTGTGATGCCCAGCTATACAAAATACCCACTAAAAATGCCAGGGTCGAGGAATATGAATCACTTTAGTTATTGCCTTGCAAATGATCTGAAGTCAATTAATTGAAGTTTTGTTAAACATTGCACCAAAAAAAGAACAGTCACTGTGTCATCGGCACTGGCATTTGTAGTGGATATTTTGCACATCTCTCACAGCAACGATGACAACATTTCTAAGTGGTTGCAACAAATATGACTATGTCAGGAAAAGCCCATCCTGGTGTGGTCATATCTGATGCAGCCATACCAGGCAAGTGGTTAATCATGGGCTCTCAGACAGGATGCTATCTGCAAACATAACAATGAAAAGAGTGTAACGTATTAATCAAATTATATATTTCTTGTTAAGCCTTTTATTGTTCCTCACATAAAAAAAAAAAAAAAAAATTGAAAATATTGCACTTGTTTCACATGCCCCATACTCTAAATATAAAGTCAGGTCCATAAATATTGGGACACGGTTCTCATATCGTGGGCTCTATACACCACCACAATGGATTTGAAATGAGCCAAACAAATCAGGTGAACTGTGTAGGAATTACAACGGTTTCTATATGTGACTCCCACTTTTTAAGAGACCAAAAGTAATCGGATAACCAACTCAAAAGCTATATCATGGGCAGGTGCGGGCTATTCCCTTGTTATTTCATCATCAATTAAGCAGGTAAAAGGTCTGGAGTTGGTTCCAGGTGTGACTTGCATTCGGATTCTGTAGCGGTCGACTCAGTATAAGATCCAAAGAGTGGTCACTATCGGTGAAGCCAGCCATCACTAGGCTGAAAAAAAACATTCTGAAGTGTTTTGGGCAATATTATATGCTCATATTTCAATCAAAAGCTTCAGAACTCATTGGACGGCGTTTCACAGTGCAAATGGACAATGACCCAATGCATACTGCAAAAGCAACAAAACAGTTTTTCAAGGCAAATACGTGGAATGCTATGCAATGGCCAAGGCAAGTACCTGACCTGAATCCAATTGAGCATGCATTTCACTGATGAAGAATAAACTAAAGGAAAAAATGCCCCAAGAACAAGCAGGAACTAAAGATCTTTGCAATAGAAGTCAGGCAGAGCATCACCAGGGATGAAATCCAGGGTAAGATTTAATAGGATGAGAGATTCAGAAAATGAGAGATTTGGTAAGAAAGCTCCAGTTTTTTAAAAGAGGCAATCATTTACACTGCAAAAACCAGTTTGATTTTGAAGTGCAAATGATTGCCGCTTTAATAAAACTGGAGATTTCTTCCCAAATCTCTCACTTTCTGAATCTCTCATCCTATTAAATCTCACCCCCAGTGTCTGGTGATGTCTATGCTTTCCAGACTTCAGGCTGTAACTGACTGCAAAGGATTTGCAACAAAGCATTAAAAACTGAATGTTTGATTTAGTATTGTTTAGTTTGTCCCATTACTTTTGGTCCCTTAAAAAGTGTGAGGCACATATAGAATCCATTGTAATTCCTACACCACCTGATTTGGATGTAAATACCCACAAATTAAAGCTAAACGTCTGCTGTTAAAGCATATGATTTCAAATCCATTGTCCAAATCCAACAATTGTGGTTGTGTATAGAGCCCAAAATATGAGAATTGTGTCGATGTTCCAATATTTATGGACCTTACTGTATAAAACTATAAAGTATATAAAACCATAAAGGAACTGTAAATCAGCTGCAGCACATCCTTCTGAATCCAGGATAAAACAATCTAAAACGAAAATTAATCATATTATTGTATTATAAAGCATTTACTTGATTGAAGGAATCAGTGCCCTTCAACTCAATGGGACATTCCTAAGTACACAGTTACTGTCTGAGAATGGACAGTACATATGCATTATCTCAATGTTACACAGACCCATCAATTTCACCCTTTACATTTTAGTTATGTTGTGAATTAGAAGTTTTACAATTCAGTTAAAGGAAATTAAATCTTGAGAGACTTTCTTAAAATAATTGCATACCTGAAAAAAAAAATTCTACAGAAACAACATAATCATGTCTTAATACATAATGATTTATTTCACACAGAAATTTAATGCATCATAATCCATAAACGGTCACCATTTCCAAGCTCTTTATTTCTGTATACAAAAGGGATTTAAGTGCACTAGACTATGGGTGCGCAGTGAGCTGCAATGCCAGTGACTATGGTCACATGAACCATACTCTACATGAACTGTGTTTTCACACCAGTTCACACCCTCTCTGGTAATCTCACTAGAAAGCCATCCTAACCACGGTCATATTTGATGTGATGAATTTTGTATCGATGTTTTTAATGGATGTTTTTAGATGTTGTGATTAAATACTTCACTATATATCTTTTTTCTTCATTTTTCATCCGGGAGACATATATACCTCTGGATTGATGTATGCTTGAACCAGCGCAAGCTAAGTGATACCTGTGTAACTTTTCTTTGCATCTTTATTTCTGTAGTTTATAGAAAGCTTTACAATAGCCATAATATTAAGAACTAGCGACCCGCCCCGGCTTCGCACAGGAAGCACTAATTATCTGTAGCCAAATGATTTAGAATTTTTTAGTTGGTTGTTAGATTTGGGAATACCTTGTCGACAACGGCTTGAATATTCAGTTGCATTTGACAGAAGTTCGGCAGGAACGAAATCTCATTCGTGGCGCGATCAATTAATTGCCAGCCCCCTCCCCCCCAAAAAATCCTGTTGATCTGATCGCTACGAAACTTCACACACAGGATCACCCACTACCATAATCTAAAGATTGCCTGAAAATGTCATCAAAATCGGTCACGCCATTTTGGAGTCCATAGGGAACATTCACACATACACACATCCATTTATATAGATAGATAGATAGATGACATTATTGCTGGGGATTCATTAGCAGTGCTTACAGTATATTCAGCAGCCAGCCAAACTGGACAGCTCCAGAGACAGAAAATCACCTACAGTCCTACACAACAAGCTCTTAATTGAATTTCTTCCACATTTTTCTATTTTAATTTGAGAATCAGGTTAAAGAAAATAGTGTAATCTAATATTACTTTGTAGAGCCTGAACATAACTGGGATCTGTTTGCTAAATAAAGTACTGTATGTGAATATACAGTAGCTCAACTAAATGCAAACATTTGACATAAACTTAACAAAAAATGGTATGATAAAATTACTGCTACTCTTATTATTGTCAAAAGGAAAATCTTCCCATTAATATGAAAACTTGAAGACATTAACAGAAAGACACTGTGTGGTACTTATGTATTATCTGGGCTCCCATGTTAAATGCACCCCATTTTTTCATACCCCTACTATCCAACTACGCATGGAGTTGATTTTATATAGTGTGGCGAGCGCAGCGAGCCACCGTGCCCGAAGCGTGGCGAGCGCAGCGAGCCCCGCGAGGGGACGCGGTCTCATAAGAAAAAAAGGGAGCCCAGATATTACAGAAGTACCCACTGTTTTTTATTTACATCCTTAAAAAATTGTAAATTCGTTACAAAAAGAAAAATCAACCAGATTTGTAGTGTTATGGTCATATTATTTGGTTATTCATTACTACATTTTTTATATAGCACAGAAAATAGGGTAGTTACTGTACAGTCAAAAAGGTAGGAGGGGCCATCCTCGCAAGCTAACAATCTATAGGGAAATAGGTATTGATGCACAACGATATTGTTATTATGTTCCACAAGATTACAAAGGTTCTAGGTGGGCTGTATGATATGGTGACCCAGCAATGTTGGCAATGTGTCAGGAGGATGAAAAGTGTGAGAGAGAAAGTTAGGGAGAATATGTTTGGACTTTACAGTGGGGATGTAATTGCATAAGTTTTATGAAGGTTATGTAGGTGGTTGTGGACTTTTAGAAGCTTGTCTGAAGAGTGAGTTTGCAGGGAATTCTTGTAAGTTTGAAGACTGGAGAGAGTCTTATTGTGCATGGGAGGGCATTCCACTTAGTGGGTGAATCCTAAATAAAGACCTGCAATCGTGAATGGGAACAGATAATGTGTGTGGATGAGAAATGTAGATCCTGTGAAGAGTGAGAGGGTCAATTTGGGAGATGTTTTGAGATAAGTGAAGAGCTGTATGTTGGTGTAAATTGGTTTATGGCCTTGTGTTTAAATAAAACTATTTTATATTGAATACGGTAGAATACAAGTAACCAATGAAGGGACTAATAGAGAAGTTTTTGCCGACGATGAACGTCTGGCAAGGAAGAATAGCCGGACAGCTGCATCAATGATGAATTGTAGAGGTGTGAGTGTTACGATCCGCCTCCAGCGGGTCGGTGTAACTCTGCAGTCACCATGTTCTGTGTGGGTTTTGCTTTGTTCACTGGATCAGTGCTCCAGGTTTTGCTGATCCACCTTTTCCTGGTGTGCATGCATACCTTGGTCCTTGGGTGTGGCTGCATGCTAGGTTACTTAGTTAGGCTTCCATCATGCAGAACCTGCCAGTAATTTTCCTTGAGCAGCCAGTCCTAGTCTGTTTTGCCTGTCAGCATCTTGTGCAAGCCTGAAGTCTGTGTCCTTGCTGTGCATCTGGGATTGTGTCACAGGTGAGTCCAAGTTTATTCCTGTTCCCTGGTACCGGCTACTGATGTCGTGACCCAGACCTGCACAGAGATAAGTGCCCTTGTACCATCTAGGCATTTGTATTCTCTCCTAATTGCATAGCAGTATTATCTGTGTGTAAAGTTATATGGTGTCTCTTTGGTATTCCCACAAGCTATCATCCATTTTATGGTGGGAACCAGCTCTGTGTTATAACATCTTTCTGCAGAACTGCATGTACAGGTCTAGCTGTTGGAGTACTGTGTAATTATTAACACCTTCATGCATTGTTGCATTTAGTGTAGTGTGGTGGGAAGCTATATCATTGCTCCCTACAGATGGAGCCCCTGCCATCCTTGGCCGGGGCTCGCCAGTGGCAGGGGCTTCACTTAACTGCGCAGGCTTCTCACACGCACGCGTGTCCCAGTCTCTCGGCGGGGACGCTGTGTGTCCCTGCCTGTCTCCGCTTCAGGGAGACGGGCAGGGTTAGGGGGCACTCAGGGCGGAGAGGGCGATGGCGTGGGAGGAGGTGGGGACCAGAGGAAGTCTCCGTTTCCCAGGGGGCGCGCAAGCGTCTCGTGTGCCCCCTGGTGGGGCTGGCGTGATGGCAGGGCTGGCATTTAAAACACCAGCCCTGCAAAGATGAAGCCAGCCCCATCTTCCCAATTGATCCAGCTAGAGATCATTTGTTTAAAGTTGTGTAAGTTGGACTGCTGGAGGACTTTCTCCGCGGAGGACAGTTGTGCCACATTTCTGTTTTGTTCCACTTTTTCGGGATTTTAATTAGCAATCCTCTAGCCTGCGCTGGAGGTGGTGGGCACCTTGTTTTCCTTCAAAATCCAGGTGGCACTGGAGTTGGGGCGGACATAATTCGCCCCTTTAAACATGGCTATTATTGGTGAAGCCTTAGCTCTGCAGGTGCCTACAACCTCTGGAGGGATTAACAGAGTTAGGGTTGGATCGTGGCCTGTTCTTCCCGGTAACCTCTTGTCTGGAATCCCCTCAGAGTCCTAACAGTGAGTCTGTATTGGGGAAGACCAGTAGAGACTATTGCAATAATCAATGCGCAAAATGATGAGATCATAGATGATAGTTTTAGCAGTGTCTTGTGTAAGGAAAGGTCAAGGATGACATCTAGGTAGTGAGCCTGTAGGGTAGGACGGATTGTCGGATTCTCAACAGTGATAGAGATATCAGGTTGGTAACTACTATTGGTCAGTGGAAATATAATTCTGTTTTTGTAATATTCAGCTAGAGGTGGTAGGATGACATTCAAGATGGAACAACAAAGGCATTCAGCGACACGGACCAATAAAGATAGAGACAGTCCAATGGAAACTAATGTATTGGCCATTTACCAGACAGTCTGGTATTGTGTGCACCCACTAACCAAATATCCAGCAAAAAATGGAGTTATGGGAAAAGCACAATTAAGCATACACATTACTGGGCTCCTTTTCTCCCCCAACCCACTACATCATAAGAGATCTCCCCTACAAATACTGACTGGTATAGAAAGTACTGCCCGCTAGATGCGCTGTGGTGCTGCCTTGTGAACAATGGGCAATATGCATCCATATAAGAAGCAGCATGCAAATCAGTCCCCAATGCTCAAATTGAGCATTGTTGTAAAGAGTTTGGGAAGGTAAGTGAAAGTTTATTCAGTTAATTCCTTCATTACAGAATGCATTTCTCAAATCACCCTCAGGTGCGTATGTAGCGTATATAAATATCTGCTCATAATTGTATTAACTTATTACATAAGGCCAGCAGAGTGGTATTGCTGCCCTATTTTGTGTCTTGTCGGAATTGTTATCCAATGCAGTGTGATCTCCGTGCCTTAGGTCTTTTCTTGGCAGCTAAGATTCCATCATCTGACATTTATACATCAGGGGACACATGACAAAGCTTTGTCATAAATCAATTATGAGCCTTGGAAAGGTATCCTAGGCTAAAAGCATGTTGCTCACATATATACACATAGGGACAGTACCGATTCAACAACTGAAAATATTTGATGTAAAAAAATATGGTCTATTTTAATGTCCTGAGTGTAAATGATAAACCCTTTGAATGCCAACATCTCTGTGACAGATGTGCAAAATATCCGCTAAAAATGGAAACACCTCTGAGAGATGCACAAAAAAGTGTGTCAATATCTCTGTGAGTGATGTGCAAAATATCTGCTAAAAATGCCAGTGTTGCTCAGTTATATTATAGACATTCAAATAAAAAATGTGTAAAAAAAGATTATATTCCCTCTATAAAGGTAAACATTACAGGTCAATATGATGAATAAAACTGTTTGCTTGGCAATTTTCACACTAATTTTGACAAATTCACTTGGCACTGGTGCTTGTGTATTATAGCGGCGCCCCCGATTTCCATCGCGCAATGTTTTAATCGCGTTGCATCGCATGCCATGCACCCGATGGCATGCGATGCGATGCGACGCTATTTTTGGCCCCTATACGATGAAAGATTGTATAAGCACCCTAAAGGGTGCTTTTAAGCACCGTAATGGGTGCTTACAATGTTAAATGCACCCCCCCGCCACCCCCCCCCCCCCCACTATAAACGTGAACCCGAAGCGTGGCGAGTGCAGCGAGCCCGCGAGGGACGGCGGTACGCGTCCTCCGACCTTTTCATACCCCCACTATCCACGTCGGCGTGTAATTGAGAATAGAAAGTGTGGTGAGCGCAGCGAGCCACCGAGCTCGAAGCGTCGCGAGCGCAGCGAGCCCCGCGGATACCTTCACTTTGAGGGGCATGTGATGTTTGGCACTGTGGGGGGGCATATGATGTTTGGCACTGTGGGGGGCATATGATGTTTGGCACTGTGGGGGGCATATGATGTTTGGCACTGTGGGGGGCATATGATGTTTGGCACTGTGGGGGGCATATGATGTTTGGCACTGTGGTGGGCATATCTGGCACTGGGGGCATAAAGTTTTGTCATGTGGCCACTCTCCTTGTGTCATATGACCACGCCCCTGACCACTCCCCCGATCACGCCCCTTTTTGGCGCGCGCGCCTTCGGCGCGCGCATGATGTTGGCTCTTTGGCTTGACGACTGATATTTTTTGTCTCTTTAACTCTGACCGGTTGGCCACCCCTGATCTATATGCTCCTCAATGGTGTAAAGTGTACGCATGCCTAATTGTCAAAACTTTTTCCATCTCTGCCATCCTAAAAATATTGACAATAGCAAATTAAAGCTGCAAAACTGTGGGTAAATGCATATTAGCTGGAGGTGGATCTGTGTTCACTGGCAGTGATTTTACTGTCTGCTATTCACACACACACACACACACACACACATACTGGTTTTCATGTTGTGTGGGGACCAACTTTCTGATCATTACTTGTGGGGTCCACACACACACAGGGACTTCCACTCCTCGGTCTTGCTGTAGGGCTGAAACTGATGCAGTCCCTAGAAGCTAGGCTTGTGGATATGATCCAATCTGCTGATGTTTGTGTGCATGAACCGATGCCAGCACCTGCCAGATCTATTGCACATGTGCAATGGCCCTGGCAAGTAGCAAGACACGGGCACTGCTGTTCGGAACCTGAAAACATCACAGTGGGCAGCATCCCTCCTCAAGAGGGATACAGTCATTAGGTCTACACCAACTAGGTCGACAAGCATTGTGTTGACACCACCAGGTTGACAGGCAGCAAGATCGACGGGTCGTCGACATGGGTCTAGGCCGACAGTCAAAAGGTCGACATGGGGTTTTTTCACTGTTTATTGAGCCAACATGTGCAGAGAGGCAGTATTTCATGCCCTACTATCCACTAGGGCGTGGTCGGAGAATAAAATAGTATGCTGAGCGCAGCAAGGCACCGTGTCCGAAGCGTTGTGAGTGAAGCGGTGCACTGCAAACTGTGTCCATGTCGACTGTGCCGACATTCGGGTAGAAAACAGTGAAAACCCCCATGTCGACCTTTTGACTGTCGACCTTGCCCATGTCGACCTAATGCTTGTGTTGACCTAATGTCCTGTTGACCTAGACCCATGTCGACCTAGTGGTGTCGATCCAATGCTAGTTGACCTAGTTGGTGTAGACCTAACAACCCACACCCCCTCAAGAAGGATTGACGCAGTCACCGATTTTTAGTTTAGTAATAGCAAACATTTTAAGCTTTAATACCACTGAAGAATTACTACTGTATGTTATTCACAAAACATGCCTGTGCAAAGTAACCAATAACAAATTATATTAGAGCAACAGTCCCTTTCCCTGGCAATATATCCATTCCTGATGCTGTAAATATTTTCAATTCAACTAAAAAAAATAGTTTTTTTTTTAAACTAGTTAAACAAACCACTTAAAATGGCCATTTAGGTGATATCTTTTGTTTTACAGGAAATATGCATACAAATTAAATGTTTTGTATATTTTTGTTTGTGTGTGGGCTAGCCATTGTTTTTTACTGTATTTGTATGTAAATCAATAATTGGTTTTATAAAATAGTCTGGGTATGCCACAGGATCACTGGAGATTATTTATACCCCTTTCAGACAGAAAAATCCCAAAAACCCAGGTATTTCCCAGATACAAAAACCCGGGTAGAACTAGACCCCCTTTCACACAGGAGCAAAAACCCGGGTATTTCCCGTGTCGACCCCTTTCACAAAGAAGTCGGATTTTGCCTGCAAAACTCTGTGTGTCATAAGAAAAGGACAGTTTTAAAGGCACACAGAGATGAGATCATGAAAAGTGGGAGGTGTCTGCTCACTGCATTGCATAAAACATTAAACATTGCATTAAACGGATCTCCTCATCTTTCCAATGTGCCATGGCCATTTAATGCTGCGCTGCACACCACTGCCACGCCCGCTCAGCCAATCAGGGAAGCTGTAAAGATCAGCCAATCATGCAGCGCCATGCTGCACAGCCAATCAGCATGATTTTTCAATAGTCGGGAGAAAAACACAGGTCGGACCCTTTCACACAGCCGCAAACACGTGTCTGACACGGGAAAAACCCAGGTAAATACCTGGGTCGAAGTCCCGGAACTTTAGACCCGTGTTGACCCTTTCAGACAGAAGAAAAACCCGGGTCGACACGGCAAGAGCAGGGAAATTCCCGGGTCTTTTTTTCTGTCTGAAAGGGGTATTACATATTTTGTAAGACACCCTGCTATATTGTCCACCACTTTTTATCATTGTGGGGCATGCAAAAAGCTTTAAGCATTCCTTAATGTGCTATTCCAGTATAAGAGACTTCTATGCCAAACAGAAAATCAATATTAATCCATAACACAAACTATTTTAAATGTTGGAATGTACTTTCTGCTTTCCATATACAGTATCTAATGGAAATCATTTCTACTAAATCAACATATATTTCATATATTTTTGGAATTCAATATTGAATATTACTTCCATGCACACATACATAAATAACTATTTCAGATTTCAGATTAAAACAGTATATAAAACAGAATATAATATGGAGCTAACCATATAACTCAAAAGATTTCACTTCCATCTATAGAAGGCAGTATCTATGCAGGCAGAGTTGGAGTGACAGCTTCGCAAACTTAAAATACAGAAAAACACCCTATAGCACAGGTTCTCATAGTCGGTCCTCTGGACCCCACACAGTGCATGTTTTGCACAGGTCTCCTCACAGAATCAAGTGAAATAATGAGCTCCACCTGTGTGCTGGGTGACCTGGAAAATGTGAAGTGTGTGGTGTCCTGAGGACAGAGCTTGAGAACCACTGCCCTATAGTATACTACTGCATGAATGTAGTGCCATACACAGGATTACATCTCGTTACTGGTAGTTAATCATGGATTTATGAGCCCTTATTGAACTTGCTACCACACTGTGTGAAACGTATGAGTCTATTGAAAATATAAGAGGTATTCCCATGATGAATTGGGACTTTTCATTGATTTTAGGATATCCCAGTCCGTATGCTACTTAACTAATCTGAAATAGGAAGTCTAATGATATATATCACAATTACCCTATCAACCTAATGGTGTGTACACGCGGTAATATTTACCATTCAATTTGACTATATATTCAAAATCTAATCGGTATCACATAGACTTCGAATGGAGATCGAAAATGGTTTTAAGCTTATGATCCCGATTCCATGCTGATGCACGTTCCCGATTAGCTGAAATCGAAAAGCCAAATAGTGCAGCAATGACTATATAGTGCACTATATAACATGCGTTAGTAAAAATTGCATAGCAATCAAATCTTACAGTGCATACATGCAGTTTGATTCTGTTTTAGATTCGATTTTGATTAAATTTGGCCTTTTCGGCCTGTTCTGAAGTTTTTTCCATTCCTTTTCGATTTTCCATTTGATTTACTATTCAATGCGCATTCGATTTGCACTATTCGATTTGCTATTCGATCTCACATTGTTCCTGATCCTTCAGGCAGGAGATTGAAAGTGATCTGGATAGAATCAAGTGCAGCAGTGAACACATTCGATTTCCACTAGATTGTCTTGCCTGCCAACACTTTTTTCTATTAGATTTCCACTACATTGTAATTGGGATTGAATCTGCATCGAATGCTAATAAAAGCATTCCATGTGCGTTTGATTTCAATTTCTATTCCAATTTGCTTCTAAAGGCAAAATTGAAAAGAAAAATAAAGCATATCTCATCATGTTTACCCTACATTAGTAGAATGGCAAATGAATCTTACTATGGGCGGTATTCAATGAGCCTGATTCGCCATGTTTTTATGGCGAATTTATGCTGTTTGGCGAATTTTTGACAAAAACGGTGAATCACCCTATTCAATGAGCAGATGGCGAATACATTTCAAGGTTTTTTTCGCCATGATTCACCGAGTAGCAATCGCTATCTTTTTATGGTGAAGTGGAATGTGAACTTTTAAAATAAAGTGTTTTGTTTTTACATTTGGTGTAAAAAAATCAGGAATTTTATTCTAAGGAGGGGCATGCTATTTTTATTCATGTACTGTAAGCACATGATAATATATTTAATTTAAAAAAAAACATTTTTTTTTTTTACACAGCAGCCAGCAGGGGGCGCCGGAGCCGAGCCGCTCATTAGATATTCATATATTCACTGCACCCGATCGTTATCGGGTGTAGTGAATATACCCGGTCCCCTGCTGGCACCCCCGGGGGGCAGCCTGTGCTGCCTGGCACCCGGGGAGCCCACCTCCCCCCCACATACGCTCTGGGGCAGGCAGAGAGACTTCCATCTCCCTGCCTGCCACCGTCCTAAGGCTCCCTGCGGCATCGCCGCAGGAGAACAAATTCGCCAGTCAGGGGCAGTGAGCCCCTGACTCGTTGAATACCGGAGCCGTCGAGGCTCCGGAACGTGGCAGGCAGTGGCGAATGTGCAGCGAATCCTAAACAGGATTCGCTGCACGTCGCTGGTATTCACATTGAATACCGCCCTATGTGTACACAAAATAACTCTGATGCTACTTGGTATAAATGTATTGCTGAAATCTAGTTGTATACAGATTCTACTCCAATCTGTTCAAAAATCGTTGAGGATGTCTATTGAGAGACAAAACGTTGGGTTCTTCTACACATCATCTGTAAACCCTCATTTGTACGAATGCTAAAGAAGAAATTGTACTGTATGAAATATTGTATCAACGATTTTATATAAAAAGGACTTAATAAATACTGTTTATATATATATATATATATATATATATATATATATAAAAATAAATAAAACAATAAAAGTATCACTGGTGCCTTAACAGCCTAAACCATAGCATACTGCAGGTGTGGCACTCAGTTATATAAATGAGGGTAGAGAGACAACATGGTGTCTATTTTATACCATATATGATATTAAATCGATACTCAGACATGTCTCTTCCTTCATTTAGATCAGTAGTTCCCAACCTTTTTTCTCTCCCGTACCACTTGATTAGGCTTTTCATTGATAAGTATCCCCTCTCATTTTGAAATATGGACAGTACTTAGTGGTATGCGGATCCTTATGCATGTCCTTATATTAAGGAGGTGCGGAGGAATAGTATACAGCAAGGAATCATGCCCTTCTGTGTCTAGACACTGGTTGTGTATTATCTCCAGGATTCCCACTAACACCGGTAGGATTAATGCCGCTGCTTCCTCCACCTTTGTCAGTGCTGGGCAGATGACTGCTGATGTCTGAGGGCAGCATGGGAAGCTCCCAGTGGATTGCTGGTCAGGGATATGACACAACATGGTTTGTCTAAATGGCAATAGGTCTTCTTCAGCCATCAAAAGACCTTTTCATCGTCCGCCATTACCAATATTATTTTCAAGTACCCCCAACTGGTCTGAAGAGTACCCCCAGGGGTACTAGTACCCCAGGTTGGGAACCACTGATTTAGATAACTGAGTGTCGCACCTGTGCTATGGTAAATATATACACACGCACACGCACACGCACACACACACACACACACACACACACACACACACACACACACTATACAGAGCTCTGCCTCCCAGCAGCAGAACAATCAGAAAACCAGCAGCTCCCTATAACCTGGCCATCGTGACCATTAATTTGCCTTTTATTATATATTTGCATTAAAGAGCAGGTGTACCTGTTGAAGTGGCCACTGAGTTAATAATCGATTAATATTTTTATATAGACAATTTTCCTGCACAAGCTTGTGGAGCCACAGTTATAAGCAGGTGGCAGGATTCATAAGGCCCCCATACACTATGCGATTTTATTTTTACGGTTTCTGATATATTATAATTTTATATTATATTAAAATTTTTATTTTACTATTTACAATATAGACTTAGCCATACACCGCATCATGCACCAGACCAGCACCTCCATACTCTAATCGACACAATGCATGTAGCCAATATCTATTCCTTGCCTGATGTACTGTAGGCTGATGGACAATCGTACAGGTTTGAGAACAAAACTGAATGATCCAGAGCCTTTTCAGACTGTGAATGCTCATTATTCAGTACTGTACACGGAAGGATAATTGATCAAGCCAGCCTTTTAGTTGACTGGTGTGCAGAGTAATTGTGCAGCATGTGGCCAGCTTGAGCATATATACTGAGTAATAGTGGAATTTACTAGGTTGTGGGAATGTTTTAGTGTAATGCGCCATTGTACACAGAACACATAATTGCATTTAATGCATTGGAGACAGACGAGTAAATGAGCATAATCTCACTGATAAGTGGCCAATGTAATTACTAATCATTGCAGGTGGTTCTACTAGTTGAATGTAAATGAATTAACGCCTGATATAATGGGTCTAGGGTGTTTTTGCTTATTATTGCTCTTTTAAAAATAATTGAGGATATTAGTGCCAACATACAGAGGAAAACAAAGTTAAGTTGTATGCTATGACATTTTAATAACTTTTTCATCAGAATTCTTATATAGAGCCTGCCTAGCAGAGAACATTGATATCCTCCTTGCGGCTAGCCGTTCATGAGGCCTGCTCAGAAAACCCCCGCACTTATCACATAGTATTCTAACTTTAAGCATGAGGCTTCTAATCTCACTGGCTGCGTACAAGAGATAATACATTACATGATAATAAGGGCTGTCAGCTCTGCGCTTCCCCTTTAGTCTCCTCTCCTAGCTCATCATATCACAGCACATCAAGCAAAAAATATGAAAGCTTTATTCTCTGCATGATTGGGGGTTTGCTGTCGACACCCTTTAAATCACATTTTCGATAATGGGAAGTATACGTTTCATGACTTTATTACAATATTCATGAACAATTACAGTATGCAGTTGCTACGTAGCCAGAGGAAAGCATTGGAATGTAACAGTTAACTTACCAAAACTAGTTAGTACCTGAAATTGCATTATCTGTCTGTATTTAAATTAGATCTGTCACCAGTATCAAGGATGTTACTTATTCCCTTTCAGGCACCCTTGTATTACCCTGCATTTTGACTGCTGGTTCATTTTCCTGGGTGCAGCCTGCACCCTTTTACACTTACAGCAGCAAATTACAGGGTGAAGCAGTTCTACCTGGTAATTTGCTGAAAAACATGGGTTCTTCTTATGTCTGAAAGGGTCAGCCCAGGTCGTAAATCCCGGGTCCTCAACCCAGGTCAAAAGAAGGGCCGGGAGCACCTGAAACTATTCAAATCAGGTTAAGTCTACCTAGTAAATTTCTACAGAAATCTGCCAAAACTAGGTCTAGTATAGTGCAAACAGCACTGCAGTGGGGCATTTAAGTCAGAGAATGCCAGTTCTCGCAACTAAACACTCGTGACTACCAGCACTCGCCAAGTACGCAAATTTGAATAGCGCCAGTAGCTCCCTCCTGGTGCTATAGCGTACTGAATTGAATTGCCATCAAAGACCTGAATTTAAAAAAACTGCAACTGTCCAGGTTTGATATTTTGGACAGTGTTGCTTTTATGGCATGCTTATTATACATTGTATACTAAAGGTATCATAATGATACTTACATGACAGAAAAAAGTTCAACTTAGAAGACAATATCTATAGCATGTACAGTATGAACATCTGTGATGAGTGTTGATTAATATCTTTACTTAAAAAAATGTATAGGTTTGCATAACTGTAAACTGCAGACTTTATTACTATGACCCAGGTTCCCACAGGGAACGAAAGGGTTAAAAAAAAAGTGTAAAAAAATTTCAATTTTGTTTAAAAGTATGCAAACTAATCTAGGGAGATGGCGTGTGCATAGTTTTCTTTCTTTTAAATATAAGAATAGACAAAGGTACTGTATGTTAATTGGTGACTTCTTTCCCATATACACCAATCAGACTTTGGTAGCAGTAATGCTGTATCTGGTCCAAGGGCACATTTTTAATCACAGTGACCCAAAGTAGCTTGTGGTGTTTCCCCTCCAGGCTTCTCTTTAGATAAGTATGAGTTACCTTTATCATATTGGTATACATGCAATTAGTACACTATACTGTTTGATGCTAGATTAGGGGGTTGGGATCATTTGGTCTATTGCATTATGGTAGAAAGTCATTAGGTCGAATCCATTAGGTCGACATGCTAAAAGGTCGACATGATTCTAGGTCGACATGGGAAAAGGTCGACATGATTCTAGGTCGAAAGGTCATTAGTTCGACAGGTCATTAGTTCGACAAGGTCATTAGTTCGACATTGTCTATGTCGACATTCACAAGGTCGACATGGGGTTTTTCACTGTTTTTTTCACCTGAATGTCAACACAGTCGACATGGACACAGCTTAAAGTGCACTGCATCCCCTCGCAACGCTCGCTGCGATCGCTATGCGTCGGGCACGGTGCCTCGCTACGCTCGGCACACTATTTTATTCTCCCACCACGCCCTAGTGGATGGTAGGGCATGAAATACCGCCTGTCGGCACATGTTGGCTCAAAAAACAGTGAAAAACTCCATGTCGACCTTGTGAATGTCGACATAGACAATGTCGAACTAATGACCTTGTCGAACTAATGACCTGTCGAACTAATGACCTTTCGACCTAGAATCATGTCGACCTTTTCCCATGTCGACCTAGAGTCATGTCGACCTTTTAGCATGTCGACCTAATGGATTCAACCTAATGACTGTCTACCATAATGCAGTAGACCAAATGACCGCATCCCAGATTAGGGTATATTGCAATTGATTGGGGATTTTAGTGAGTTTGTTGAGATGGGGTTGAATTTTTTTAGCAGAAGGGGGACAGTTGGGTTGGCGAATCAGTGGTTAGGTGGAAGTTGTGCATCTAGGTTTGAGGTTAAATTGCTCAAATGTTGTCTGGTTACACTGGAAAAGACATGGGGGGGGGGGTTGGGGAGAAATGTCTGGTTAAAAGGGACACATTGCTGTGTTGTTTAAATGATTGCAATGGCAGCTCGATCTGCACCCTTCACACTTGTTTTGCTTGGGAGTGATCGCTTTTGTAAGGGCTAGATCCTCCTGTGGGTGTTGTGAAAATTTGGCTGGGCAAATAAGTCACAACAATTGAATCCCCCCCCCCCCCCCCCCCACCCTCCCCATAGGATCAACTTGCGTGACCTATGTAGAAACAAAACCCTTCGAGTAACACTGCTAAGTTACAGAACATTTCATCTGAATCCTATGAATTCATAACAGAACAAGTTCACTGAGTGGAAATCTGGTATTATGCTCACTGACATTTTCATCTGTAGCATCTCAGGCAATAAAAAAAAGCAATATGCCATGCACCTCTGATTACAATTTGTATGGAAAGTATACATCAGAGGGGCTGGGAGGAAACTATACAAAGATGAGATGAGATGTCTGCGAAGATTACTTTATTATTACCAACTGCTTAAATGCTGAATTACAGGAGCAAGAAATAAGAAACACTGCACCCTGGGACACAGCTTCAGTATGTTCTATAGTTGTCTTCATGAATCCAATAATTTTCCCAGCATGAGGCATCAAGCCATGTGGCACCCACCCCCCAATGAATAGCATTTGTTTAAGCGTCTTGTCTAGCAAAATAATTCTGTGTGCAGAAAGAGGAATTATTTCCTCTTGAGGGTTATTTACCAACATCGCTCAAAGGCACTAAAATACCTGAAACCATAATAACCAATTAGCTTGTATCTCTCTAGTGTAAATCAGGCAATCAAAAAAACCATTTGATTTGTTGCACTGGATTTAGTGCAGATTTTGTCCTTTGAGTGGTGTTTATTGACCAATACATACACCCTTTGTATTTTAAACCATTGGTAATTCCCCTCCTGGAGTTAATCTGCCGATTTAATGAGACATGACCTATTCCAGAAGGGAAACAATGAGCGGTTATTATTTAAATAGTTCTACACAGGTGATGGCAATTATAAAGCCCAAGAATAGAATAGAGCATTTTGGGCCTCCTGGAATGGGTTACATTTATACCAATTTTACTTAAAATAGATGCTGGCCTCAGAAAATGTGAAACCCCTATGGCTTGCTAAAGTAATTTTGATGGGTCTGAAGCCAATACAATCTAGGAAATTACAGTTACTACAGTATGTATATGGACTTTCCTATCTTTGTGAAACTCTGAACTATTTAATTGGAAGCTTAGCTAAACAAAAAATGCCATTGCCACATCTGCAAGGAAGAAAACAACTGTACTGTAAACTGGGGTAAATCGATTCATTATTAGTGCACATAGCTGTGTTTATGGGGTTAGAAACTAAAATGTTTATACCAAAATTAGATGTGGTTTTCCAGTCTTGCTGCCCTTTTGGGTTATTTAAAACAGAATATTGCACTAGCAAAAAAGTCTTCATTGAGCATGGTCAGCCTCTTGCTTCTAGCTCAAACGCATTCTGAATTCTGAGGAAAAACTCCTGGAAGACCACCGACTAAACATTTTCCATAAACAACTGTCCAGGACTAGGACCCTTATCCAAGCTCAAGATAAGTATTTTAATTTATAATATGTTATCTTTCTATATTGCTAAATAAAGTGTTATTACACTGGATTTCCAGTGCATGATTAACCCTTGCATCCACGGGCCCGAGTTTCCACCGGACAAAGTTTAACGGTAAATAATCAAGGAGTAGATCACGGCAAATGGAATGGTACACCTGACACAGTTAGAAAAAGTGTTTCCTATTCCACACTGGATGTAACCAAATCACAATTCTTAGAACACAATTGGGGGAATAAAGTTAGGTTCATGATTGTGAATACACATGGACACATGAACTTATCCCACATTGTGTGGTTTTCTTTGCCCCGGGGGGGGGGGGGGGGGGGGGGGGGGGTGTACTGTGGACAACAATGAAGATTCTATTAATGCCAAATGGATAGAAGCTTGATGCCTCTGAACCTGACAGGTTCCTAAGGCCATCGTGATGCTGCTAATTTTATTCTGTCCACCACTGACAGCCACATTTCACAAAAAATGCTCTGGTCAAATCCTCATTACATAGATCTGGTCATGATTTGGCGCTATGCTGGTCGGTGTGGATGGCATTTACCTTTTAGATGTCTGCGCTTCTGTCTGCTTAGCCGGCTAGTGGGGTATATTTATTTCGAGAGGCACGCTGGAAAAATCATAGATAGCATGTGAAGGTCGGGGTAGCAGCGGGATCTAGTTCCAGACAGTCCTAGTACTGGTTACCACAATCTTGCCTGCATTATGTGATTCCCATCTAGCCTATCATAGTCAGATCTATTTTCAGCTGACTGCTGGAACCATCTGCAGCTAGCCACTGGGTATTTAGGGAGACTCCTGAGACTCAGGACTTGCCAGTGCAAAGGCGGTCTCATTTGTTTGTTGTTATTGTGCTCCTGGAATCTGCCTTTAGGGGAAAGTCTTTCAGAGATCAAGTTCAAATCTATGCAGCTACAGTTGCAGTCAAAGTCCGGTCCAGTCCAGTTAAAGTTGCAGTCCAGGAATATATACACTAGGGAGGATAAACTTGCACTGATCTTTGGCACCCGCCTCTTGTTAAATAAATTGGTAGCAGCTGGGAAAAAAAAAAACATCCTTTCAAAGTGGATAGACACAGCGCCGCTCCCACTTGCACTGTTACACCCCAGACTCCAATACCTGTTCTTAATGGACTGGACGGAGACTGCAACAAACAAAGAAAAGTTGGATGGTAAATTTATGGACGTGTGGCTACCCTACATACGGATGTTAAGCCAAACCATGAGAGATGCGTTAAGAAATAGCTTTAAATCAACACCATGGTTCGACCTGGAGATTATTGCAAATGGTGTACCTCCTTTCTAAGTCTAATTGTTGTTTAATATTTTCTTAATTCTGTTACATGTGTTCTCCACTTATAATGCCTACATGTAAAATACGATTGTTGTATAATTATTCGATGTTATGCATTGCACTTAATAAACTATTTTTGAAAAAAAAAAAGTTGCAGTCAAGGTCCAGTTCAGTTTAGTTAAATTCAACTTCCAAGTCTGGTGCAGTTCAGTTCGGTTAAGTCGCAATCAATGTCTGGTACAGCCTGGGTAATTTGCAGTCCAAGTTCAGTGCAGTCCAATAACAGTCCAAGTCCGGTCCAGTCCATTGATAGTCAAATTCCAAGAGCAATCAGTCCGGCTTAGTCCTGCTTGTACCCAGTCTGGTTCATTCATGTTTGAATCTTGTCTGGCCGGTCTAGTTCTGCCTGTAACTAGTACTGTTATTCAGTTCAGTACTAATCTACTATTTCACAGTCCAATCACTGTGATGTATTGTTACTGATTAAAAAAGGTAACAGCACAAGGCCTTAATAGGAACATCATCTTTAAAAATGAAAGTTGAGATACAGCTGATTAAGTTGATTTGCCTTTCAGCTTTATATTTATTGGCTATTGCACCACTGCCGACAAAATACAGGTTATTACCTGGGCCGGATTAACTTTAGGAGGTCCTGGAGCACTTAAGACATGGAAACCCTCCCCTCTTGTAAGCAGTGCCCCACAGACTGAGCCCAATTGTGTATGTGCCTCCTTACCCTGTACCTGTATTTGGCAGAAGCGCATGTCTTACCTGCACTCCTGTACTGTCCTCCATTCCTGCTGACAAGGTTTGGTACTCTCTCTCCTGTGTCTCATAGCATCATCTCCCCCTGTGTCCCATAGCCTCATCCCTCTCATAACCCGATAAACCCACATGGATCATGCAAATATAGCACTTCATGCTTCACCTTGTTAACAAGTCGAAACAGTAGTGGTGAGATGAATGAGCATATTGGATGCCGGATTGGGGTATCGAAAACTTCCCCATTTGGCAATCCCAACCAAATCCCAGCTTAGTGCCGATGCACTGTTTCTCTCCTCCCAGCCGGTTCCACTGGGCATGTGCAACATCTCTCTATGCAGCCAGTAGCCACCACAGCCATGGACAGAGCTGAATCTAATGAGAATGTTGATGATGAGTAGGTTGTTTGTGTAAGTTAGCCACCAGTGGCAGCAGTTCTTGCTATACCATTGACATGCCTGGGCATAAGACCAAAAAAAGCCGCCTCTTGGGTGTGGAAATATATTTACACAAATCCTGACCGCATTTGTTAAGGCATCGGTTTCATTTGTGAGACCAAAGTTAATATAGATAATCATATTAACTAATTAGAGAAAGATATAATTCTGCGCATTTAAAATTTATAGCAGCTCTAATTTATATATTTAAAATATGTGCCATGTTGCAATTAGTAAAAAGTGCTTAGTAACATATGTGTAAACACTGATTAATAAAGAAAAATGTATACAGCCCTTTTGGGGATTTGATATGGTGTATGAACTTCCAGCAGGGGCGTAACTATAGCACCGCAGCCCCCGCTACCGTGGGGGGGGGGGGGGCGCGCTGTGCATGTGGGGGCTGCGGTGCTATAGTTACCCCCCCCCCCTAATCCCCCGCAGACTTACGTAACTCGCTGGTCCCGGCGGCTCCGTTCTTCTGATGAGGACCACCACAAAATGGCCGCCCCCATATAGCACACTGGGTACTTCTGTACTTTCACGGCGCCAGCATGGCGTCAGAGTCCCCTTGCGGGGCTCGCTTCGCTCGCCCACGCTGCGGGCTCGGTGGCTCGCTACGCTCGCCACGCTAATTAAAATCAACTCCATGCCAACATGGATAGTGAAGGTATGAACTATCCATGTTGGCATGGCGTTAACTCCGTTTATTTAACTTAATTAGTGGCGAGCGTAACCCGGAAGTACGCGCGGCGCCATGCTGGCGCCGTGAAAGTAAAGAAGTACCGCACACTGTTCTCTGAAACGGTCTGCTGTATGGGGGCGGCCATTTTGTGGTGGTCCTCAGCAGAAGAACGGAGCCGCCGGGACCAGCGCAGCGCGATAGGTAAGACTGCGGGGGAGGGGGTTAGCATAGGCGACGGGGCGGCGGCGGCGGGGGGTGGGTATGGGCGCCCCCCCCCCCTAACGGCGGGGGGGCGCCCAAAACGTAGCTACGCCACTGACTTCCAGGGTTTTATTTTCAAATCCAGTTGAAGGTTGATTAACTTACCCCTACCTTCCCTAATAGTTGGACAAAGTTGTGTCCTGCTCCGGCAATAGCAAACTGTATGAGAGCCTTGCTGCCGCTGGCAATCATGATCATAAAAATGCATTGATATTGATATACGTGCATTTTTATGATCACTTTATGCACATATTTTCAGTAGAATAACACTGATTTTCAAATATATCTTTATATATTATTGATATAAAGGATAAAAGTTTTTAATATGGTATTATTTGCTTGACCATGCGGTTCCCTTAAAAAATGAGGTCACTTCCATTTTTCTAAATAAAGTTATGTAAAGGAAGTGGTTGGCTATCCTTGATAAAGTGTAGTATCTACACAAACCATTGGTGGCTAACGTGGATGGGGAATTCTTCCACTGTAAGTTTGGACTCGATTTGTGCGCTGCAAGCTGGACAGCGCTATCGTGCCATGATGGATAGCGGCAGCAAAGTACTCACTGACGGGATCCTCATACAATTTGCTAACGGTAGAGCAGAACACAGCTTTCTCCAACAAAAGTTAGGGTGAGTTAATCAACCTTCAACTGGATTTGAGAATAAAACCCCAGAAGTCTGTCCAGCATATAAAATTCCCAAAAGGGCTGTATACATTTTTAATTTATTAATCAGTGTTTACACATATTTTACTAAGGGCTTTTTTTTATTAATTACAACATGGTAACTAATTAGTACCTCCTCCCTGTTACATCATTTTCAGAGAGTGAATAAAAAATGTATTTGGGTTGTGAAACTGGTTTTCCAATGATTTGTGAATGGATTATGGGTGCGATTGTACGCTTGCCCCTGAGAAATAGCAAGTTGCATGCCCGCAATGCACAAAGATACAGTATAAGTGGACACACCTGTACATGATTCTAGCTGTTTAATCAATTTAAAAATCTGTGAGGGTTGTTTTGCAAAACTAAAACCAAACTACAGTATGAAGACAAATTCAGATCCAAAACAAATACACATGGGGCTCAGTGTATATTTCTACAAATCACCTTTTACTTTTTAAAAGTGCAAGTACTATATTCATGTGATTATTAATATTGTAGTCTTATAATTCTTTACTCGTGTTTATTCAGTTCAGTTATCCAAAGTTTCTAATGAAAACAGCAAATTCATAGATTCAAAGTTTATCTTAAATTTTGATAGAATAGTCTAACAGGGAGATGTATAATTCAGGATGGAGGCGGTAATAATTTCTTAGCACCTTTCATCTCATATTAGGTGTATTTTACATTGCAGTTTAAGTGGTTTTCCAAGAATGCAGATTCTCATTACATAGCCCCTAGAGATTCACAAATGTGAATAGAAATTGAGCAGTGTGATATGTGCCATTTCAATCTGTACAAATGAAATACAAATTCTATAAAAAAATCTAAAATAGTTTAGGATATGGAGACCAGTTGTGTAGAAAGAAGAAATTAGACCATGAGAAAAATATACATGCAGAAAGTACGGCACGTTCAGATAATAGATTTTCATCAGGGGCATTGCTATGCAGGGGGTGCTATTGCTGTCCCTTGAGCTCAGTTCAAGCCTCAAGCCCCCACTCAGATTGCCCTCTGCGTTGCCTGCAGCAGGTCTGATTACTCGAGTGATTTGATCTATTGCCACTCTCAATGAAGTCTGAATCAGCCCCACAGTGTAGTAGTGAGCCAGTCCCCCTCTGCTTTCACCTATGTACTGTAGCAGATAAATTGCACATACAGTATCTGACCTGTACAAAAGTGTCCCTTGGAACTTGAATTAGGAAAATGGGGAAAGCCATATGGTCTGCCATTCCCTCTAGCTGTAACATCTAACCCAGTGGTAGCCAACTACAGTCCTCAAGAACTACCAACAGTTCACATTTTCCAGACAACCTAGCTGCTGCACAGGTGCACTCATTACTCACTAACACATTTTAAAAGATCCACAGGTGGAGCTAAGTACTTCACTTGTGATTCTGTGAGGAGACCTGGAAAACATTAACTGTTGGTAGCTCTTGAGGACTGGAGTTGGCTACCCCAGATCTAACCATTTTTGGGACCTAGTTCAGCATGTTTTACTAATGTGGGTGTAACTGTGGGGAATTTATGTTTTCATTTCTCTCATTTAGAGCTACTTGCCATGTGTAGGATGGGTCCTGCAATTTCTTAGCGATCACATAGCAAAACTGCAAATGCCTCTGCCTGAGTGACAGGAAGAGGCTGCCGTTTCCATAAACAGCAATTGGGGCAATCCCCAGTTTTCCCAGGAGTGGACAGGCCAAGGACCTGCTGTTGGATTTGCATTGTTATGGATTGCATATCCTTATCATAGGTCCTTCTGTAGTCTGTAACAGAAGCTAACAGAACTTAAAATGATTAATTATGGCCGTAAGGCATGGGATTTGGGGCCCTTTAAAAATATTCCTATGGGGCCCGCAAAAGTTCTAGCTACGCCCATGCTCCTCGCAGTATATATAGAAGGAGATGCTAGGTGAGGTTATTTGTGCACAATTTATTTTGAATACAGTTATTTTCCTTTATTAAAGTAGTATATGATCAATATGCAGCATAGTATAACAATCAATAAAATAACGTAAACACAATGTGCATCGAGTTCACATTTGGGCCACACCTTTGCCTATAACTGCCATAAGCAACTTTTTCCTCATCTGGAAACTATAATAGTTTGTGGATGAATATAGAAAACTGTCTTATGGGAGAAAAAGGTAAGGAACTTATACAGTCAGGTCCATAAATATTGGGACATCGACACAAGTCTCGTATTTTGGTCTCTATACACCACCACAATGAATTTGAAATGAACCAAGCTTCATACCTCACAACATGACCCTCTCCAGGAGGGACACAATGCTCTGCTTCTGGACTTTCTTTTTAATGTATGATTACCCTCATCTGAGTTGAACAGGTTAATTGATGAGAAAGGTGCTTCAACACAGGTGATGGCAATCATAGATAAAGAGGGAAGTACAGAAACTAAGCATTGTGTCCCTCCTGGAGTGGGTCATGTTGGGAGGTATGAAGCTTTAACTGTAGACTTTCAGCTTTAATTTGAGGGTATTTACATCCAAATCAGGTCAATGGAGGAATTGCAATGGTTTCTGTATGTGGCTCCCACTTTTTAAGGGACCAAAAGTAATGGGACAATCAACACAAAAGCTCCTTCATGGACAGGTGCGGGCTATTCCCTCGTTATTTCATCATCAATTAAGTAGGTAAACCAGGGCTATTTTTGTGCAGGCTCCAGCAGGAACTGAGGCCCTTATTCTAGTTCACTCTTTCAGACAAAATATTTCTTAGATGGACAAAAGCATGTGCACTGCAGGTGAGGCAGGTGTTACTTGTGCAGAGATAATTAGATTTGGGTGTGGTTTTACACCTGCCTCACCTGCAGTGCACATGGTTTTGTCCATCTAAGAAATATTTTGTCAGAAAGAGTGAACTAGAAGAACGGCCTCGGTTCCTGCTGGAGCCTGCACAAAAATAGCCCTGAGGTAAACGGTCTGGAAGTGATTCCAGGTGTGACATTTCCATTTGGGATCTGCTGCTGTCGACTTTCAATATGAGATCCTAAGAGCTGCCACTATCAGTAAAGCAAGCCACAGTACAACTATCATTACAATAATGCCAAAACCAGAAATATATATATAGATATATATATCTATATATATCTATCTGTCGTCGGGTCGGCACTCCACATAAAAGTAAATAAACTCACCCTGGTGCCTTCCCAGGTAGGGACAAATCTCCACTAACAATATGCAAGGTTTTAGGGCGGCACTCTTTTTATATATATATATATATATATATATATATATATATATATATATATAAAACATTAGAATATTTATTTTTCTATGCAGAAATAACCTCTAAATAATGTTCTACATCTCTGTTCAGCAATTCATTGATTACAACTGCCTGATGTTATCACCAATAGCATTTACACATTGATATAGAAAGAAAGCCATTTATCTTAGCTAGCAAGCTCCTTCACATTGGAATGTATGGTAATAATCTGAATGTTAGAATAAAACAAAGGCGAGAATATATTTATGCATAACTTGTGACTTTGCTTAACTGCCAGCAAGTCAACTGCAAAAGAAAATAGAAGACTGCCTGCCCACAGTGTGGAGCCTTATTAGAGCTACAGTAAGTGCAAGATAAACCATGGAATGAGATTCAAGATGGTACGGAGAGTGCTGGAAAGAAGGTAACGTTCTACCCTTGACAGTAAATGGTATGAGGTCACTGGGTAGACAATGTCTAGGTTGACAGTCACTAGGTCTACCACTAATGGGCAACAGTGTTGACACCTTGAAATGGTCAACATACCCAAGGTCAACATTGACAAAAGGTCAACAAAAGCTTATGATCGAAATAAATATGTTCGACATGAGTTTTTCCCTCTTTTTTTTTTAAATAAGGTGTTTTTTCTTACTATACAAGTGGGCATCGAGTAGAGAATATAATAGTGTGCATGAAGCATGACGAGCTCAGCTTTTACGGCGTCCATGTTCACATATGTCGACATAAACATCAAAAAAAGTAAAAAACCTCATGTCGACCATATCTATTTTGACATTTTGTTAATGTTGACCATTTTAAGGTGTAGGCCTAGTCACTGTCAACCATTAGTAGTTGACCTAGCCATCGTCTACCATTTATACCACAGTAAATCTGTTTCCCCAGCAGATGAAACAAAGCTTTATTAACATACCACATATAAAATGGCACATACAATTAAATGTTTAATAAGCCAATACAGAACACACATACAGATGGAGAGCCCCTTGTTCAGGCAGGGACTGGTGAAATTACCACCAGCCCCCGCCAGCTCCCGCCAGGGGGTGCGTGCGCAATAGACACACGCGCGCCCCATGGCGATGGGGCTCTCCCCAGGTCCTCGCCACCCAGTTCCGAGGCTTCCACCCACCTCCCCGCACCCCCCCTAACCCTGCCCATCTCCCTGAAGCGGTGACGGGCAGGGTCCCGGTGCCCAGCCGCCGAGAGACTGGGACAAGTGTGCTCGTGAGGGCACCAGGCAAGGCCAAGGGG
The DNA here is from genome assembly GCF_055691185.1 of Crinia signifera. NCBI lineage: Eukaryota > Metazoa > Chordata > Amphibia > Anura > Myobatrachidae > Crinia > Crinia signifera. The sequence continues at coordinate 209,427,087 of NC_139221.1, read as the reverse complement.
GACCCATCTGTAACACTCAATGGCCAATTCAATGTTCATTTTCCTTCACATACAGTACCTATGAGACTGTGTGGTAAAATGCATGATGCATGTAGGCAGTGGCGTATGTATACTAGGAGGATATTGTGTACATGGGCCCCTGGTTCCCAGTGGTATTAAGGCCGCTGCCTCCTCTAGCATCCTCAAAAAGTGTCTGCTGAAAGGGGATGGCCATTTTGTGATGGACATTTTTAATTGGCAGCAGGATGAGCACTGGCACCGCAGACAAGTAGATCTGCAGGTCCCGGCAGTGGTGCAGTAATATCCCATGCAGACCCCTGGGGCCCACACTTACTTGGCACCTCCAAGACACCACAGGGTCTGCAAGGGCTATTTTTACACTGGATTGACAATCAGAAATACAGAATTAGTGGCTGCTATCAGTTACACATTGGATATGATTTTATGTTTAATGTTCTTTTTGCAATATATGTTACCTATATAATAAAAGGATAACACTGCTCCTCAAGTGTTCAAGCATTGTGCACACCGGTGGCCACTAGATGATGCCGAACAGAGCAATTACTGACATTACTGTTATGTTGTTCTGTCATGTTTATGGGCTGGTGGTAACTAGTGAATAAATATATGAATAATACTGAATATGAGGCAGCCTCACTGGGCAACTAATGATACATCTGCCTGTTAAGTTATCATGAATAGACACCTTAGGTTTAATTGTATCTGTGTTTAATGAGTTCACAGATGTAAACTTAATGCATACAATACAGCACATCAGCGTAAATATTTTTATGTTTCCAGTCAAGGAGTTAAACAAAGCTGCCATGGGGAAACTCAAATATTCTAACAATTTTACAGAATATGCAAACGACTGATTTTAGAGAAACTCAGCATATTCTCCAGGGCTCGCAGACTTTAGTTTGAATGTGAGATCCTGGAAGCCTATTTACAGTTTAGCTCACAGTACAAGTAATGGCGGTAACATAACATCGATACATTTCTGTTTTATGCAAAAAGAAAAAAAACATTAACCATCCCTCAGTGTGTTAGGGATACTGCCTTACGAAGAAAAATGGCAGTATTTAATAGTTTTTGCAATCGAAATGCCAAACTAAGATACAAGTATAACAGTAAAAAAAAAATGAGACACCATTTAACTCAGTGTTTCCCAAACTTTTTAGAATCAAGAGTATTAGAACTTTTTTTACAGCACTCAAGGCTCAAGTTTTTTGAGAAATTGCATTTATATGCGATTCTTTCGTTCAGTTATGTTATGAAAGATGGGATTTGCTTCTGTTTGTCCACATATTTTGTGATTGGAAGCCAAGAGCAATAGCTCTGCCTATTCCATTGGCCATAAATAATTTGATTTGGTCCTTGACCACCAAACCAGGACACCCCTGCAATTGCCCTGAGGCACCCCAGGGTGCCAAGGCTCACAGTTAGGGAACCACTGATTTAACTATTTGAATAATGAATATATATCAGCTGGGGTGTATTTGATAAAAAATGCATTCTATTTAGCATATAACCATGAGGAATTTTATAAATCTAAAAAGTTTAAGTTATGGTCTACTAACTTTTGCTAGATTGTATAAGGCAATAAAATGTTACAGTATGATCTGAGAGGCAATGTATTGATTAAAACAATGTGTATGTCCTGGCTGCTTTTATGCTCCAGTCAGAAATTGAAGAAATATTCATCCCTATTCCTGCAGATTTGGAGTAACCTTAACTTCGCCCCCTACTCTACACACCCATGCTTCCTTGCATGGTACAGAAAAGGAATATGCTATTTATACCAATTTATAGACCTTGCCCAACTGAATCCCCTGACCAGACTGCAGTTACAGGAGTCATATCAAAACACCTCTTTCCCGCTTTTTCAGTATCTACAGACCTCTAATTTCATCAACACGGTCCTACGGGACCTAACGCCCCATGAAAAAACTAATGAGTTAGATGATGCTGCAAGGCGTAACTCTGGTACATTAACCACTTCTCATGTCTATTCCAGATTCAAGAGAATACTTAATATTGATTCTCCCTTAGTTGGGCTGTTAAAATGGCAAAGGGATTTCCCCCATCTCACTATGAAAAAGATCCTCGCCTCCTATGTTGAAATGAATTCACATACTAGAGAAGATAAACTTGCACTGCCCAAAGACACACGCATTTTACTAAATAAAATAGCGGCTGCGGGGAAGAAAACTATTCTGTCACAATGGATAGACACAACACCCATCCCGCTCACACGGTTACATCCGTCCAAACCATTATTTATTCATAATGGATTGGACGGAAACTGCAACAAATAAAGCAAAATTGGTGAGTAAATTTGCTGACACGTGGCTACCTTACATACACACATTAAGCCACACCATGAAAGAGGCACTACGACTTAGTCTTAAGTCTACCACCTGGTATGACATGGAGACCATTGCACGTGGCGCACCTACCTTCCGAAACATCAAATGTACTATCACTTTCCACTGTTAGCCTACTCTATGTATGTTTATTTTTATTGTCATTATATTCTGCCTTATATTGCCTTTTTGTTCTTTCTTGAGCTCTGTGTATATGTTATCAACATGTATGGAACAAACACTGTCTGTTTATGATCTATTATGCATTGCACTCAATAAACTATATTTAAAAAAAAAATGTTACAGTATATATAAAAATAAAATTGGAGAATATTTTTCCGTACCTTGTTGAAGTCTTCAGAAGTCGCCCTCATCTCTTTCCAAGTCTTGTTCAACAGTTGGATGCAGATACAAAAGAATTCCTCAAAAGATCGATCATGTGTGAAGAACATAGGGTGAAAATCGTTGCAAGTTTCACTGGCTAAAAATAAAGAGAACACAAGAATGTAAAGTATTGTTCAAACTTAATTCTGAATATACCATACTATACACTATGCAATAAGCCTTCTCAGTGTTTCTAAAGAATTATGTTTCATCTATTGTGACCGATGATAAAAGGAAATACAGAAGCCTCATATTCTGTTTTATCTTTGCCCTTTCCTTAAGCCTTTACTAATGCCTCTCACTAGCTTTGTGCAGAGGAGTCCAAAATAATCCCTTTATGGAATAAGTTTAGATTTTCGATTTTTAAGAAAGAAAAGTAAGTAAATCAATGTACTTTTTGGTTGGGATAAGAATGCAAAAGTGCATTTCTATCTGACCATTGGGAACGCATGCGCACATATACACTGGAGACAAAAGGGGGGCATGCCTCCATATTGACCAAACCCGGAGTGTGACTTGCGACTGCAGCATTCCGATAAAGCCTCCACGCCGATCTTGGTCATGACCCATCTTTGCACTCGCATGCAGGAGTCCCAATTCACAGTTCATACATGTTGGGAGGTTTGCATATTGAATATTTACATTTTTCACAGTGTAACATTGATAAACGAATTGTTACACCTAACCCGAAAATGGAGTGCCACTCCTGTTGCCTCGGGAAGGTGGACAAGTCTCCCGCAACCCCCCGCACCATTATATCCTTTCCCCTCTGAGCCACTTAGAGTGGCAGCCCAAGTGGACCAAATTAAGTTTTTCGTACTGAATTGTGCTATAGTATAACCACACCCCCCACTGTACAATGCAAGTAATATGCTTACAACATTATGCCGTGGGGCCATGGTTACAATGACGCAATAGCCATGCTACCATATTGCTTACAACTGTATATAGAAGTTGTGCTCCCACCATGCCATAACCAGCCGCGCCACCCTCTGCTGTGTCAAGCTAGTTGCTCTTTACCAGCTTGGGCAACCAGAATGTTGGAAACCCTGTGTTCACACTAAAGAACTATTCACTGTAACTAACAGACTAAATGTTGTTCCACTAAAAAAGTTTCTAATTTCCTGTGCTTGGACATTTCAGGGGACTGAGGGGTAGAAGTAAGAAGCAGTGATAAGGGAGAAATAAGCCAGAGGAGAAGTGGCCCATGGTAACCAATCAGTTGCCCTTTATAGTATGCAAATTATAGATGGTTCTTCAGTGCATGTTCATACATCTACCCAATAATTAGCTTGATATGTTTCTACATTCGAGAGCATGGTCTTATTCTGAATATTTATATAAAAGTCTTTATTTAAGAATAAAATACTTATTACTAGCGGTTTCTTTTTCTAGTCTTTTTTTGTTATTTCATAAGTCCCTTCCTTAGAGCCTCTTAAATTTTAGAAGACTCCTGGACTTGGGTAACTAAAAAGCTAATTACTACACATTGGCTTCATCCCAGCATTGTTGTGCATCTATATACAAAGCTGGGTCATATTGTGAAGATGTAGTAATACAAAGGAATTTTGCTAGATGACATGGTAATGTATAAGAGTAGATATTTCCCTGTAACAAGATATAATGCCATGACTTCTTTCTAGTAGTCAGTGCTTAAAGTGGTCATGGAGAGGTGGTAGAACTCTCCTTCCCTGCCACCTACCTGCCGCCCCGCCCCCCCCCCCTCCCTCCCTCCCTCCAAATTTGTTCCCTGCCAGCCAAACAACATAAAGATAACCGGCTGAGCAGCAGTATTGGTAAGCCGGGGAGGCAGCAGCAGCGTGTGGAGGGGAGTAATATGGCGCGGCTCCCAGCCTCACACTGCCGGGTTTGGATCACCTCCCTGCTGTGCTCCGCAGTCTCCGCAACCCGCCGAGGATCTTCTGCCGACTCACTTACGGCGGCTCGTATCCACTCGCCGCTAGTGATCGCCAGCTAGCATTATGCAAGCTGGGAGGAAGGGAGCCGGGCAAAGTGGGCCAACAGAGGCGGAACCATTCAACCTCCAAATTGGAACTGACGGAACGCAGTTCCGCCCGGTCCTGGTCCACTTGAGTACCCCTGAGTACAGTACAGTACATAAAAAAAATGAGTTAAGATATAGTTTTAAAACTGTACGTACAGTATGTATCTGTATAGGATAAATGTAATGGCTATATGCCACTACATGTTCACCATACATAGACCAGTGGATCCCAAAACTGTGTGCCTAGACACCCTGGGGTGCCTTGGATTGGTGGTCTAGGTCAAATTCATAATGGTTATGGGCAAGGCATGAGGAACAACCAGTTGGTGGACACCAATAATGAAATATGTGGGCAAACAAAAGCAAATCTGGTTCCTCACTACATAATTGATCCTAAGGATTACATATAAACATAATTTTTTGTTTTAATATTTTTATAAATTTATCAAGAAACTTTTGACCTAGGGGTGCTGTGAAAAATATTCTGATACTCAAGGGCGCCAGGTTTCAAAAAAGTTTGGTAATCACTGCATTACACTGTGGTCCCGGTGTCTTTGTGCCTGATAAAACCATGCACGTAAACCTGATGGCATACAATATATCTGATGCTGGGACGCATGCAAAGAACAGGTCCTATGGGATCACAAGCAGTGCTCCCAAGCAAAGCTGGATTTACAGGCTGGGCATGTCAGTGGATGGGCACAGCCGGGCATGTGTTCCAGAGAATAGAGGTGTGTCCCTGCCATGTCTAGCAGTGATTGTGTGCTTGGAATAACAAAATTAATTTATTAAGTTTGGCAACTGCAATGGGTTATGTCTCTGGCATAAAATAGCAAAGTGCTATAGTGGACATACATTTACTGTTAAACTACTGTATGTTCTTATTCCATTTGCAAAATGAAGAGTAAGGAAATATTGTCTAAATCTGTGTGTTTGCACAATTCCACTTTTCCTGACATGCTTTTAAAAAAATTACTGTAAAGGCCCTCATACACTTCTGCGATTTGGCCGGTTTTCACCAGATTCCAACAGATCGGACTGAGAAATCACGGGAAATCATGCAAAATCACATGTGTTTGACATCCAAATCGACCCGATGCGCGGTCCTGTGTGTCAGAGTTAGAGGTCAGAAGTGCTGCACATATGATAAATCGTATGTGCAGCCATCAGGCATCTGACTTCCCTTGAACTCCTTGGGAGGCCTTTTAGATGCGATTTATGGCATGTAAAAAAATGGCACATCAAGTGCTAAATCGGATGTGAAGACTCATGGGGAGCTGCTGGGAAAGTTCAAGGGAAATAGAGTCCCACTTGTGACTCAGACAAGACAGAAAAGTCTATGGGGCCACAGGAGAACGCAAAGCTGTTTAGATCAATGTAATAAAAGTATATTTCTTTTCTTGCCATGTAGATAAAACATTATTGGAGATTTGTTGCAACCCCTAATTCTGTGTTTGAAGAATAGATGATTGGTTGCTTATCACTCTCCATTTTATCACTTTTGAAACTAAGTGCATCTGGCCCAAATGCTCAGTAGGCACCAGTACTGAAATAAAAACCTTAAATTTGTCTACATATGGCCAGAAGTGCTAGTGGTCTTTTAGATCCTCATGCTTCTATGTCTAAATCCTTTAAAGTGGATCTATACCTGGCTAAACTGGACAGTCAAACAAATGTCGCTATCATGAATAACTTTCAGTGGGATATGCTTGGTAAGTCATTATGGTCAGCAGGGCAGTCGAGAGGTATGCCGGGCCCGGTAAAATTTGGGGGGTGTGGCCTAATTGTGGGAGGCGTGGCCACCCCTGCAATTAGGCCAAGCCCAGGGGCGAATTTAGGGGTCAGGCCGCCCCTAGGCACAACATTTTTGTGTCCCCCCTCCCCTTATTTTAATGTAATCATATATGTATATACATAGTTATTTATATATTTCATAAAAATGTAACTGTAGCCCACCTTAATCACATCATAAAAATGTAACTGTAGCCCACCTTAATATTTTTTTAAGCACTCTGGACTGCTCACTGTACGGAGGGAGGGAGGCACTTATTAGTACAGTGATTAGCACAGTGTCTCCGTCAGTCTCTCTCTGGACTGCTCACTGTACGGAGGACCCGGAGGGAGGGAGGCACTTATTAGTACAGTGATTAGCACAGTGTCTCCGTCAGTCTCTCTCCGGCTCACACACTGTGACAGACTGAGCGCAGGGAGGATCTGCACACCGCTCAGCTCAGCTGCTGGATACACAGCATCCAATAGACTGTGTGTGTGTAGAGTAGCCAATGGGCGGGAGCTGGCATCAGTGAGCTTGAGCCATTTCCGGACACGCAGGGGGACCGTCGGACCCAGCCACTAAGCGGTGATGTAATGTGCATGGCAGAGTGGGTGGGCAGTGGCGGGCGGCGAGCGGTGCTGCCGCCGACATATGATAATTCCTTCTGCCACGGCGGTGCTCGTCACTCGCCGCTGCCCACCCGCTGTGCCATTTAACAGAATATCAGCCAGCCTGCCGCCCTAAATTGGTGCCGCCCTGAGGCCGGTGCCTCACGGGCCTAGGCACAAATCCGGCCCTGGCCAAGCCCCCAAAACATTTAGGGAGGTGAAAACACACTTTAAAGTCAACGGACGGACGGGGGGTTTATTGTTGTGACCCTAAGCAGCAGTACACACGTACAGCATGTGCTGTGCTGATAGCAGGCTCAGCATGACCTCTCACGATATCAGTGAGACACTCATGCTGAGCCATGCTGTACATGTGTGCTGCTCGAGAGAAAAAGAGACGGAGGGGGAAGTGGGTGGGGGGTGGGAGTCGGACCAGGGCCCCTGCTGGGCCCCTCAAGCAAGCCTGGGTAATTAGTACTTGCTCTTCCCCCCTCTCAGCTGCCCTGATGGTCAGTTACATCTTCATTACATAACAATAACTGCACACACACACACACACACACACACACACACAGCTGGTACTGCCTTACAATAGGCCACCTATGACAAAAGATGCTGGAGTAAGAAAAAGATTGTTTATAATATTATTCAGAGCAAGAGATGATAGTTGTGACATTCATTTGTCTTATTTATTGACAAGTAACAGACTTTTTCTGCTAATTAGCTATGATCTACAATTAAACCTTTCAGTAAAAAGGTATCGTCTCATTTCGGGTGTGGTATGACTCACCGACAGTCGGGATCCCGACAGTCATTATCCCGACGTCGGGATCCCGACTGCCTGGCTTCAGACAGCGTGGCCAGCGCAACAAAGCCCCTTGCGGGCTCGCTGCGCTCGCCACGCTGCAGGCACGGTGGCGAGCTACGCTCGCCACCTATTCTATTCTCCTTCTATGGGGGTCGTGGACCCCCACGAGGGAAAATAGCCGCCGGCCGTCGGGAATCCGGCCATCTGTGTTTTAACAGTCGGGATCCCGACGTCGGGTTACTTACTGTCGGGATCCCGACGTCGGGTTACTTACTGTCGGGATCCCGACTGTCGGGACCCCGTCCGGCACCCCTCATTTCTACAGGGCAGTAGTGAGGTATTAGTGGGAAAGGGTCTGACACACGATTGTGTAATTCATGTCTCCCTGCAGATATTCACTTTTTATTAAAGCAGAGAGGAGTTGCGCTAACTGTAATCTCTTCAGAGCAGAAATCCATGCTGCAGCAGTGTGTCAGAAATGAATAAACATAAGGCATACCAAACGACTGCGAGCAATAAGGTGCAATCTGTCAGGGCTCCATGTGGCTGCAAAATGATTTTGTACAGAAACATTCTGTGCACGCATCAGTCACATACCTGAGGCTTTCATATTCACATCTATAAATAGAAGTCTTCAAAGCACCTTCAGCCTTTAGATTACAACAATGCTAATTCTGCTTTCAAAACAGCAGTGCTTCAATCAACGGTTTGCTGCACTAACTTATTTACCCATAATTCTGTTGTTAGCCTTGCCTGACTGCATACTGAATATATTGTGACTGGCCACAATAATTTGAATGGCACATGACTTAAAGAAGTTTGTGACTCTGGAACACTGCATCTAAGAAGTCCTACAAAGAGGTCTGAAGCGGGAGCTTATAGGGACTTTTTCGCAATGTGCGGCCATTTTTTTTTGTGTGTTTTTTTTATTTTTTTATCCAGCATCTTCTGATGCAGATATCCTGGTCCAGGCAGAGTGAAAATACCCTCCATCCTGCATAACCCAAGGGTTTCTCAGATGACTGCAGGGGTTTGATGTGTTTTATATATGGTCTGCTTTTACAAGAAAATCCTTTTCTCAAAGTCCATAAGGGATACTCGGGTCATTCATGATGATGAGGATAAGAGATGTATCCGTAGGAGACAGACACACTACAAATCTTTACACCAGGTGCACTGGCTCCTCCTCTTTGTACCCCTCCCATTAGCCAGTTAAGAGAAAACTGTGCTGAAGGAGAGGTAACATATGTGAGAAGGAATATAGTGACATGCAATGTGTGGTGAGATTCATACCAGCACACCCAACAAACAACAGTAACAACTTTCCCAACCGAAAGCAACAAACGGTCATAATGGTTATAATTCTAGCTGAAATGTTAGTAACGTTCAGCAATGCAGAAGAACTCCACACAGAGGCGGGCGCCCAGTATCCCATATGGACTTCGAGAAAAGAATTTACTGGTAGGTACTAAAATCACACATCTGCTACTGACATGTCTCCCAGTAACCCTTCCTGTATCTGGGTGGCCCAGGTATGATAGGAATTTGCCATCCAACAACTTGCTAACACTGGTTGTTGACAGGGCCAACTAGCCCTGTTTATGGCTTTAAGGGTATTCTCAACCTTTTTATCTGCCCTTCCTTTAACGGAGGAACTCCCCGGAATCGGGAGTACAATCCACTTTCATAGACGGGAAAGGGAGGAGTCAACAATGGGTGGCCCTCCCACACCTTCCTACCCGCTGGATCAAAAGGGAAGGTGGCCATGAAATGCTTGGTTACCTTAAACCATAGTTCAGGGTTCTTCCAGGCCTCCTTGAATGTCTCCTCTAAGTCATTCTGTTCAGATGGAACTATATTCTTCCTTCTCTGTGACACAAAGAAGGGATCCCCTTCTGCCGCCTGCGCCAAGGGCAGGTCCAACACCTCTCTGATAGCTAAAATCAGGGGTCAAAAAACCGGTTCTGATCGTATCGATATATCGGGCACCGTGAAAATACACAAGTACCGGAAAATCTTTAAAAACACGAAAAGCAAGAAGTTTCAAAATGTGTATAATAACTGAGGATGCTCAAATTATTAGTCATTCTAATCAATGTCTATTATGGGAACATACTGTCCTTCCTTTTTTGATTGCATAACAACTGTATATATAATTTTACGCATTTGTATCTAATGAAGAATACATGCAGTAGATAATAATATTAGCTTAAAATAAAGACTCTCAGTTAATGTTGTTACCCAGTTTGTTTTATCTCTGTTTACAATTGTAAAGTGCAACAGAATCTGCTGCGCTATATAAGAAACTGTAAATAAAAAATAAATGTATTATGTAAATGATGAGAACTATTTACATTCAAATAAGAGACAAATTTGTATTAAATATTTATTAACTTTATTTATCCTTATTTCACTGACAGTGTTAAATACTATTAGTATTATTACAACCAATTTAATAAAATGTGTTATTAATCTGTGCAAAAAACACTATAGACCCATGGCCCCCATGGACTATATGGACAAAGTATTCAGATGCCTAGCCAACAGGGACTGTAATATCATTGTGTTCAAATATATATATATTTATATACTTTACTATGGAGCTGGTGCTCACTTTGAAGCTATAACAGCTCTTGGAAGGCTTTCCACAAAATCATGGAATGTTTCTGTGGGAATCTGTGTCCAGCTATTCTGTCAGCCATTGATTTTGGAAGGCCATGGACACTATTTTTCTTCCAGTTCTTTCCCGCAGGGCCAAAAGCCGTGCCGCACACAGTAGTTAATAAATAACCACCAGAAAGGACGGCTGCCGGGCTGTAGCCATCCCCACCATTGTAAACTTCTGAGTGCAGCACGGCTTTTTGGCCATGGGGGGTTTCGCCACCCGGCAGGAGCCGGAGCGTGTGAAATAGCCCTAAAGGTGCTTGATGGGATTGAGTTCAGGGCTCTATTCGGGACAGTCAAGTTCTTTCACACTGAACTCATCAAACGCTGCCCACAGGGGGAGCAAATGGTCGTTCCCCTCGCCGACCGAATGTCCACGCTGGTATGTGAATGGATCAATACACATGTGGTCGTACAGGCGAAAAATCAGTTGATGGTCGCCGACCATCGAATGATTGTTTTCCCCATTCACAAATAAATATCAGTCTAGGGCAGGGCAACACCAGCCCTCCAGATGTTGATGAACTACACATCCCAGCATGCCTTGCATCAGTTTCAGCATGGACACATAAAAAAACTAATGCAAAGCATCCTGGGATGTGTAGTTCATCAACATTTGGAGGGCCGGTGTTGCCCAGCCCTGGTCTAGGGCTAAGCTAACTTATTTGGCTCGGAGATGCCAGAGTTGGGGGCAGGTGCTGATGTCGTGTGAAGAGTGCGGCGAGTGTGATAGTCGCCAAAGGCTTTCGTACAGCAGGTCTGCACATGCTTATTTTCACCGATACGCATACGCAGATCCGCAAAATCAGATACGCTTATCACTCCCTCCAAGTTTGTTTGTTTTGTATGTGGGGTGTTATGGAGCCCATACACTCTCCGATTCCCAGCGGTGCGATGTGTGCTTTGAGGTGCGCGCTCCCGCGGCACCTCATCGCACAGTACAAAAAGTATGTGTTGCACATACTTTTTGTACATGCCTTTCATCACATCGCATCTACAAGGCATGCAATGCGATGGATGCTATTGTAGCCCAGAACGGCGGGATCGGAGCGTGTATGGGCTCCTTAAGAATAATGGTAGAATTGGTAAAATGTCCTTATCTCAGCATACAAAAATATTGCAATACAAGATTCAAAAGCAACTTTAGTGCCAAAATCAGTTCCTTCTCTACTTACTGTAGCTGGTGCCACTCACATTCTACAGCCTCAGAATTATAAAGGAGCAGCTCCAAATTACTGGAAGCCAGATGCTGAATGCGGATGATGGCTTCAGTCCAGATCATGAATGAACTGACTGTGAAAGCCATAAATGAGCCGGTCATTTTTAAGGATGAGGAGGCCATTAATGTCCATTAGAGAACACGTAAGCCATTAAATAATTTGTAACCTAAAGTTAGTATGCATTTATAGTTGCATCAGTTAATGTTGATTATATAATGCACATTATTAACCATTTGAGTGCCAACATCTCTGTAAGAGATGTTCAAAATATCTGCTAAAAATGCCAGCGCTGCTCACATATGTTATATAAATTCAAATAAAAAATGTTGTGTAATAAAAGATTATATTTCCTATGTAAAGGTAAACATTACTGGTCATGATGATGAATAAAAATGTTTGCTTGGCACACCTATTTTGACAAATAGCATTTCTCCTGTAGACAGTACAGCAATAATTCTAATCTAAAAAAAAGGTTATATATGGAAAGATACGTCACGGTACTAGAAGTTTAAAAATCAGAAAATAACTAAGAGGAGCAGATAAAGTCATGTATTCACAAGTGCAACTATAATACACATAAAAGGTGAACAAGCAGGAGAACAAAAGAACAGATGTAGTTTTCACTTGACAAGAATGTGACACACATAAGGATCAGTACAGTATGTCCTAATTAGTGTACTGTTCCTCTGGAAAATACAGTATGTACTGTATAATATGCAACTGACTATAGTTAAACATCAAGCAATCAACTAGTTCAAGATACTGTACAACACACTAATTGCACCTGGCAGTGAAGCAGTTAAATCTGACAGAGTAGTTCCTTCAACTTGCTACAGATAATGGCTTGGCAATGTATTAAATGGAAAATGACACGACATAGCTGAATATTTAATGTGCAGGTAAAAGCAATCACTTTGCCACAGTAATGGATGGGCTGATCTTTTCATCTCCATAATCACTTTATCAGTTATCACTGCAAGGCACCCTTCCCTTCTCTTCCAACTGAGTCTCTCTGCATATCTCAGAAGTGAATGATTCAATACTTGTAAGGAAAAGTGACCTTGACGTTATGCTGTGAAGCAGTTAAGAAACCAACACGGTCTTCAAATACAGGGGCTGATATAGGGATGAAAGAAAAGTCTGTTTGTGGAAGATATCCAGAGTGTTATGTCCTGTGAAAGCTGTACAGAAATACAGGTAATGCTGAGTCATAGACAGGGGCGGACCCAAGATAAAATGACAGAGGGGGCACCATGATAAAATAGGGTTTAGGTGGGGGAGGGGCGGTGTTCGTGGTGCCAGTGTACATGCTAAGAGAGCGGCAGTGAGAGGGTGGGAATGGGATTAAAAATAGGCCCTGGCATTTAAAATATGCAGGCCCACCATGGCGGCAAAAGGGAAGGATGTAGTTGTGCACGCGCCGAAGGCGTGCTACGGAAAAGGGGGTGTGGCCACTAAAGTCCTTGAGTGTAGTGTACAACACCATATACAACTTCTACACATTATGCAACAAAATACTAGACCCCATTATACTTGCCCCTTACACATGATGCCAAATGGAATGAGCCAAAATTCACATAATGCCTCACGGATTGTGTCAAAATTCACATAATACCACACGGATTGAGCCAAATAAAAAAAAAAAAAAACAATACGGATCGAGCCAAAATTCACATAAAGCCAAATGGATTATGCCAAAATTCACATAATGCCACATGAATTGTGTCAAAATTCACATAATTCCAAATGGATTGAGCCAAAATTCACATAATGCCACATGGATTGAGCCAAAATTCACATAATGCCACACGGATTGAGCCAAATTAAAAAAAATGCCATACGGATTGAGCCAAAATTCACATAATGCCACACGGATTGAGCCAAAATTCACATAATGCCACACGGATTGAGCCAAAATTCACATAATGCCACACAGATTGGGACCAAATTCACATAATGCCACACGGATTGAGACCAAATTCATATAATGCCCCATGGATTGAGCCAAAATTCACATAATGCCACACAGATTAAGCCAAAATTCACAATACTCTTCATAAACAGGGACATTGTCCACCAAATGCACAAATTAAACATTTACACCATAATGTCCATTACACATGAAGTTACACACCACTGGGTGAAATGTAATAGGTTGCGTGTTTTTTTCCGCAAAAACGTCCGTTCTCGGCCATTTTCCGAAAATCGCATATTTTATAGGGTGCGATTCTCAGCAAAAAATCTCACTTTTTGCAGCGAAATCACACATTTTGAAGTGGCGGTTTTTGGTCACACTTCAATTCGCATCCAGATGTTTTCCCATTGGAAAGCATCTAACTCGCACATGTAACGGTGCGATTTTTGGTAAAGGTTACCAAAAATCGCCAAAAAATTATACCAGGTTCTGGCTGGCGAATTTGCAGGGACTTGGAGAACCACAAGTCCCAGCATGTGGGGCATTAAAGGGCAGAGAAAGTCGGTGATCTGTGCATGGTTCTGTCAAATTAGCCAGCCAGAATCAGTCATGAAAATGTGCACATTTTAAAACATGCGATTTTGTGTAAGAAAAAAAAAAACGGCATGGGATCCCCCCTCCTGAGCATAACCAGCACTTACCTGCCCATACTGAAGCCCGGGGCTGTCCTCAATGCCCCTGGGCAGTGGGCATCGAGCTGATACTTGTGTAAAGAGCTAGATAAACGATTGTATACTGCTGTGGAACTATATATTTTTATATTAGCTCGATGCCTACCGCCCAGGGGCATCGAGGACAGCCCCGGGCTTCAGAATGGGCAGGTAAGTTCAGGAGGGGGGGGGGGACACCTTCTTTGGGGGGGGTCCCCACTCCCCCAGGACCCCTGCCCATGCTGACCGGTCAGGAGGATGAATGCTTTGGCCGGGGGGGACATGTATAAAAAGTCCCCCCCCCCCAGCTGTGGCATTACCCTGCTGGCTGGTTGGGCCCGGTGCTGGTTCTTGAAATACGGGGGACCCTTAGTAATTTTGTCCCCCGTATTTTGGGAACAAGGACCGGCCCTTGAGCCTGGTGCTGGTTTTATAAAATCCACGGAACCCCGACTTGTTTGTTCCTGTGATTTTATGAGACCAGGACCGGCTCTTTGACCCCGGGGCTGGTTATGCTCAGGAGGGGGGACCCCACGCCGGGTTTTTCACGTTTTTTTTTTACACAAAATCACATGTTTTAAAATGTGCACATTTTCATGACTGAAAATGCGCACATTTTCATGACTAAAAATCGCACCATATCAAACTTTTTTTTATAGCGAATTCGCATCTCATTACATATGCAAATTCGCTGCAAAAAATGTGATTTGCAAAGGTGCGATTTGGTGCGAATTTTTGCTTGCAAAAAAAATCGCACCCTATTACATTTCGCCCATTATGTCTGTTATGTATTATGCCAAACACAATAATGCCTATTAAAAATTATGCTACATAAGTGCTGCTTATCTACATACTCATTGCCAAGGGTTCCATGCTCATTGCCATAGGTTCCATGCTGGTTGCCATGTGGGATTATATGCTCAATGCCAAGGGGGAATAGCCACCATCAGGAAGAAGTGATAGCCACTGACAGTGGCAGAACCTGGCTGTATTCAGAGCACTGCAGGTCCCGGCTATTTGAAATAATACCCCTTTCACACCAGAAAATGCATTCCCAGGTTGGCCCCTTTTACACCAGCATAGTCCCTGCATTTTCTAGTGTGAGGGGGGAGAGAAAACCACCCCTCCCCCACTTTAACCAGTTATCTAATTTCACCGGCTATATCTTCTGACCCATTTGCATGAGACAAGTATCATATTGAAGAACTTTTGAGTGGGCTTTGAATGATTTTGGTCCAGTGAAACTGGAACGTTTGGTTCCAGCGTAATCTGCCCTCAAAGAACATGAACAGCCATGAAATTACATTTCAGAAATAAAAAAATTGGTTTACACACAATATCTCTGTAACCGATTGACCGATAAGGACCAGTCTGGTATCATATTGAAGGCCCAGCGATTTGGAATTGAATGAACCACAAGCTTCTGTGATGCCAGGGGGGGAACTGGCAGCCGTCGGAACCGGGTGGGGGTCAGCATTAACGGGTCCCATATTATCCTATGGGGAAAAATGTTACAGATTTGCCAGGCGATATCTCCAGTTCCCGGGGGGCTAGAGACAAGGGGCTGGGCTCGTTGGAAAGCCCTGGTCCTCAGCTTCAAAATTAAATGACATGGGGGGCGCGTGCCAGGGTGCCCCCCCCCCCCTGAATCTGCCAATGGTCATAGACAGTTCGGTGGTATTTCAATTTCTAAATGAGAGTGGTAACTGCAAAGTAACAGGACATTCTCCAGTAGGCAGTGTTCAATGAGGCAACTACTGGCTATCCCGAGTAGTGCTGAAAAATGAATGCACCTGTTTTCTAGGCAGAACTTTACATTTAGTATAGGGCTGGTGCAAGTCTGCACTGATGATTAAAAACATATTAAACCAAGGCCACAAGCATTTTAATTGCCATCTACAACTGAATGCAAAATATAGACAAATATTTCCATTTATACATTCAATGTGGAAGCAATTACAGATGATTGACACTCAATTTTGCATCCACCCCAGAGTTTCTTATGACTGAGCTGTACTTAATAAGTTGTCTTCCCCCTCCTGTGGGTGGTTGGTGTATAGGAGGCATGGCTGATGCTGTTTGTGGGTGTGGTTTCATGATTGCATCATTGTGACCCCACACCCACTATACAACATAATGAAGACAGACATTGTTTAGCTGGAATGAGACCACAATGACACAAATATTTGCGAAACGTGTCATTGGAACCATCCTGTCCGCCCACTTGTGTATGTTGGCAGCCAAGAGGGAAGGGGGTTCAGGGGTCAGGAGGGTCAACCAAAATTTGGAAGCCTCCCATCCATTCCAGGAGCATGGGCAAATGTGGACTGGGCATAGATGATCCTCAGGTAAGTATAAGGCTGAGAACAGTGGTGAAGTGGGAATGGAAATATGCAAGGGAATAGTGTTTATTCTAGGACATACTATAGCAAGTGCTGGAAAAAGGGGTCTCATTAAACTGACAAGGGCTAAGAGGCAGAACGAGACAGATGCTGAAACTGACAGACAGCTACTGACACATTATACACAGGTGCACACAGACACTAGCAAACACACACAAATGCTGATCCACAAATACTGATACACATGGACGCTGACACACAGATGCTGATTCACAGACAGACTGACAGAAGCAGACACTGAGAAGAGACTGACACAAAGACAGGTGTTAACACAGTAACCCTGACATACAGACAATATAGCTTTCCCTCTACCCTTCCTTTCCTTCCATTATTTCTCTGACCCATTTATCACCTCCATCCTACCTGATCACAGGATGACCCTCACACATTAAAGCAATACAGGGGATACAAAAGCACTGCCAGAGGTGGTGGCAGTGTATGTCTGACTCACAATACATCTTAGAGGTCTCCGAGGCTGTGCTCTGGGCTAGAGACCACTCTGTCTGTAAGATTGCCGGCTGCAGCAGCCACACTCAGCTCATCCTCCATGGGGCCACGCTGGATAACTTATGGTAGAAATCAGCCATGAATACACCACCATGAGTTATCCCTCAAACATTTGTCGCCCTGCCAGGCAGGCTCAGTCTGTCTCCACCTATAGGAACCCCTGCTGCCTCCCATTGGTTAGACAGCGGGCCTGGCTGTGTTGTTGCTCCTGCTTGTTGGAGCTGCAACGTACAGACAACCAGTCAGTGGTGCTTGTGTAGCAGAGCAGGGACGGAACCACCCTGGCCCCATTCAGCCGTCAAAACCTCTGGTCACGCCAACGATTTGTGTCCGCCATGGTTCAATGCTTGAAGTGGCGGTATGCCATACCGTTGTATACTGTCCCACTGGCACTACACTGTCTGTGAATGTATAAAGTACACACAGGCAGATACAGAATGAGGAAAATATTTTTCAATCAGTTTAAAAAAAAATGTTGCTCATCTGTACATATCGTGGTATACAACCTGGTTTATTAAAAGCAGTTGTTTAGTCTCTTATCTAATAGGGCCTACACACATGCCAACGTGAAGGCATTGCTTAGTTTGGCAAAGTCGCTTAGAAAATGCCCGTGTGTGCGTGTAGGGGCTATAGCGACAGCAATGCATGCCCCTGCTCGTTGCTGACCGGAGATTGATGGGCAGTGTATATAACTCTTGCTGGTCGACAGTGTTCTCCACGGGAGAACACTGGTGCTGTCAGCTCGCTCAACACACAGAGCTGACAGTTTGTGCTATTCATTATAAAAAATGTCACTATAACCCTGTACCTCCGTGCCAGAAATCCCTGGTTAAACAAAATATTACTGACTTTGTAATATGACCACAATTAGAGAAATCAGTACTGCTGTATGTTCCACACAGTCCTGGGATGCTCATCATTACTCACAATATAAATGCCAGTCTCTGCTAGTATGCTAGGAGAGAGAGTGGGCACAGCTTGCCAGGAAGAGGGAAGTGATTGGCTGGACTACATGGAAGTAAAACATCTAAACTAAGAAATAGCAATTTAAGTAATATAATAGGGTTACCAGGTCAATGCACAATACAAGCCGTGACTCTTACTTCACCTGTACTTACAATACATATAAGAATTCTACGCACATTTATTTATTTATTTACAGTTTCTTATATAGCGCAGCAGATTCCGTTGCGCTTTACAATAGTAGACAGTGATAAGACAAACTGGGTAACAACAGACAGACTTGGAGGTAGGAGGGCCCTGCTGCAAGCTTCATAACAATTATTACCAACACATAATCTGCATGCACAAAACAGTATGGTGTTGCAAGGAAAACACTTGGAGGCTGCTACATAAAGGTAGTAGAAATAATAAGCTATACGAATACATAAAAATGGTTTCCTATGAGGTGACAAATGTAATTACAAAGGAACATGATTCAAAGCTGTGCATGCAATAGAAAATTGCAGAGGTTAATGACATGTTGACCTCCCTTTATTTGATATTCTATGGGTAATGAACACACACACAAAATGTTAATGTCATTGACATGTAAAAATTAGTTTTCTCTTGCACATAATTTCTACTTTTTGCTCTATTAAATAATCTGTCACTCCTGATACGGTAATTATGTGGAAGAAAAAGAACTAGTTCTGCATAGCAGTTAAAACTGCAGAAAAAAATTCATGGCGACGCTGGAGTCCACACTACATTAGATGATCTATATTACTAGGACACTTAAGCCTAAACTCAATTATTTAGCTGTCACAGAGGTGTAACTCTGGGAGGCAATGGAGTCATCTGCTACTGGGCTCCTGCTCCCAAGGGGGCACCTGTCTTCCCCTGTGAGTTTGAATCAGTTAATTGAAAGCCGTCGACATCGCTTCTGTGGCTGACTCTCCCTCCTTGCAGGACAATAGATGTCACACTATCTGCATAGGCAGCATGCAAATTCTAGCTGTATGAAGGTACTACACTACATAGCTCTGCCTCATAGTAATAGTTTGCCTCAAACTAACAGTGCAGGAGGGACGAACTTACGCCAGTAGGCTGGCCAATTTCAAAAGGCTCTCATCCAAAGAAATTCTAGTTACAGATCTTTAGGTTGCATCCACTCTATGGAAAGAATGCAATCAAAATGCCACACAAAAATTACAATAGCTGTGTAATAGGATCAGGCTGCAGCAACAAAGTACAGGGTTAGGTTGATTTGGAAAATACTTACAAATTCCAATGGCGTCCTTCACAAATTTGCTATTTAGGGATTTATATTACCAAAACGGTACTTGTGTAGTTTCACGGCGGTACTTCCCAGCGGATCGCATGTAAATCGCATGCGATATTTGCATATGATTTGATCTGCGATTTAGCACACCCCCTACTATCCACGTCAGGCCAAAGCGTGGCAAGCGCAGTACGCATCCTCCCGACCTGTTCATACCCCCACTACCCACGTCGGCGTGGAGTTGATTTTATAAAGTGTGGCAAGCGCAGCGATCCACCGCGCCTGAAGCGTTTTGAGCGCAGAGTGCCCGCTCGCCGTGCTTTGGGATAGTTTTCTGTGTCCGCTCGCCACGCTTCCGGCTCGGGGACTCGCTGCGCTCGCCACACTCTATAAAATCAACTCCACGCCAATGTGAATAGTGGGGGGTATGAAAAAAAGGTTGCGAGAACGCGTACCGCGTCTGCTCGCCACGCTTAGGGGGTGATTTGGATAGTGGGGGTATATATAGCATCACATATCAAATTGTATGCAAATCGCATTTGATATTTGCATATGCTTTGGATGTGATTTGCATACGATGCGATCTGCAGTGCCGCCATGAAACTACACAAGTACCACCAAAACTGTATTCCCATCTACTGTATATCATGCAAACCATAACCCCCTTATTCAGCATCTTCAAAGGGACATATCGAAGTGGTCTCTGTTGTACCTTTTGTGGATAGCCAGACTTAATGCAATTAAAATAAATGTTCTCCCCCGGTTTCTGTATTTATTACAAACACTCCCAGTGGGGATCCCGCTGCCTGTCTTAAGCTGTGTACACATTTTTGGCTATTTTCAATTCCATTTTTCTTATAGAAGCAAAATCGAATCCACATCGAATGGTTTTTAAGAAACGTTTGATCTGCATTTGATTCAATGTGCGCTTCAGTTTTCTCAAAATCAAACAGAAAAATCTACCGTGCAGCCAAGGAAATATCAAATTTGATCCAGTAAATTGAATGTGTACAATGTACCATGAATGTAAATCAAATTCGATATCTAATGAAAAAGTACAGATCTAATGCCAAATTGAATGGCAAGATCTATGCCAGATCTAATAGAAAATGGAATCTAACATTTAATTAAAAGCAAATCAAAGCATATGTACATAGTTTTACAATCATTGTAAACTTTATTTGGCAAATTTATTTGGGCCAATAAAAAGTTGTTTGATTTTATGTAAACCTACGAACCGATGGTGGCCTCGGCTGCCCCTTGTTGAAAAATTACTACTATGCCCTAATCTCCTGGCATTCCACACCATTCCCCTCTACTCTTCACTTCCCTTATTTACAACTCAGCCATTTTGCACAATCACAATGCCACTCTAGAACATTAAGCCAACCTTTCTTATTTAAACATCAGTATCTGCACTCTGTAGGATACAAGGGAGCTTTATAATTCCATTCTAGCCCTTGATTGTCCTCCTAAATAAACCTTTGAGGTAGCCTGGGAGCATGACTTAGGACAACAACTAGATGAAGAGGATTGGTCTGACATCTGCCAATGGATTGCTAAAGCTTCCATTAATGTTAGTGTCAGGGAAACTTCCTATAAAATCTACACCCTATGGTATTTGACCCATGACAAGATACATAGATTATACCCGCACACAACTAATTAATGTTGGCGAAATTATAGGATGGTGGGTACTTATTTTCACATTTGGTGGGAATGCCCTGTGATCCAGCTGTTTTAGTCGATGGCAGTTCATTTTATGTCAGCTGTTCTCTCCTGCACTGTACCATTGGGTGTGGTGTCAGGATCCAGACAGCCATTAGCCTGACATTGGGATCCCGACTGGCCGGACTCAGACAGTGGAGCAAGCGCAACAAAGCCCCTTGCAGGCTCGCTGCGCTCGCCACACTGCAATAGGTTTAAAGTCAATGGTTCACCTTCTGCAATTTGTGTTTATGGAGTACCTCTTTATGATTCCTTCACTATGTTTTCCATTTTCTTTGGAATGTGGGTATGTGTATGTACCTATAAATGTATATGCGTATAGTTGGCTTTTCTTAGTTTCTATTAGCTACATGACTTGTTTTTATTTTTCTCAGATTTTTTGTTGTTTGGTAAAGAATTTCAAATGTGTTTTCTACATAATATCGACCTATTTTCACGAAGATTTGTTTGGATCTTTTGGATCTGAATGCAATACTTTATCGTAGTAAAAGTATTAAAATTTATCCTACAAGTTAACTTTTTC
This sequence comes from Crinia signifera, assembly GCF_055691185.1. NCBI lineage: Eukaryota > Metazoa > Chordata > Amphibia > Anura > Myobatrachidae > Crinia > Crinia signifera. The sequence continues at coordinate 209,405,249 of NC_139221.1, read as the reverse complement.
ACTATAATTTCTCTTAAACCAAATTCATGCTTATGTTCTAGAATTAAGGACGCTCAGGTCCGAATTCGCTAGACCAGCCGATGTTTGAGATTGCACTGGCGTGAATATGCGCATTTGCAAATCCCTGGAGTGAATGCCTTCAGTGAGTTTCACACTCACCGGGGAGATAGCTCAATAGTGGGTGGGCATGGGGAAGACACAGGGGACCGCCCATTATTTTATGGGCGTGCTCATAGAAACACTGGGCGTACCCCTGAGAATGCAGGCATGTCCATGCCTGCTTGCGGTGGGCAGGTGGCATCAAATGATGTCAACACTCGCCCCCATTTCGCCCATCTCTATCCAGGATATAAGTAAGTATAGACATACTTTTATCCATGAAGGGAGGACAAATCATTCAATGGTGAGCGACCATGGAATGTCTTTTCCTAGGTGTGTCCGCATGCGAGTGGATGTGTAAGAGTACACATCCGCTCACATGTTAGTGCGGGGATTCGCTCGGCTGGAGGGGCATGCATTTTACCGTTACCTGCTCGCTAGCCATGATTATACGCAGCAGGCCTGAATAGGGAACAATGTATTTTTTTATTTTAAATGACTTTCCGTATCAAAGAAACAAAAACTAAAAAAATATTGGATCATGTAGTGAACGGAAATGGGAAGAATTACATTTTTAACTACCATTACAATTTTGACATAGCATTTCTGTATGTAGGCGAATGTATGTAATTTACATTTCTATTTTACAATTTCAATTCCTGAGAGTTATAATGTCTGTAGTACATGTACGCACATTGACAATTACACAATAAAGAATAGAAACATTGAAAAGTGTAATGCTCTCTATAATCTCTATTTGTAAGAGCCTTAACCAGATTGAATTTAATTGATTCTTATATAATATGAAGGCTGCATGAAATATTTACACCAGTGACAGTGGCCTATTGTTAACTTGGTAATTAATGACAATAGTTTAAATGAAAGCAGTCTGGCACAGCAAAGGATCTCAGGAGAGCTTTGTCCTCCAGAGGGCATTCCTATGCATTAAATAAGGTGTTCAAATCCAATGAAGATGAATTTATAGCAGCTCTACAGCCAATTCAATAAGGTAGGTTTAATATTCTTTAGCCTTGATCCCACCTAAAAAAATATATATAGGAGGCTTGGGGGTAAATTTACTAAAGCTTCTACAAATTAAAATAGGTGATGTTGCCCATAGCAACCAATCAGATTCTGTCTATTATTTCTGTATTGCAACTTTGAAAATGGTAGACTGAATCTGAATGGTTGCTATGTGTAACATCATCTCTTTCTTTTTAGAAGCTTTAGCAAATGTGCTCCTTGGTTTTATGATTTACGGTACCAAGGTATCTCCAAATTCACCAAGTGAAATATCTTTCTTGGTCATGGACCCTACTCTGTGATAAACATTGCCTCTGCAAAGTTTAAGCTATTTGGTTTTAAAAGTTGCCTGAAAGTTCTATAATAGTGTTTGCCTCTGGGTAAAGTGTAATGTGCCCTGTCAATGGACCTTATTCTGGCCTTGCGCGTCCACCAGAGGCCTCCCTGCGAATGCCAGGGTGTCCACCCCCCCATTTGCATGCCGTGCTCGTTCACCCAGCATGCAGGCCAGGGGAAAACTCCCACATCAAAAGTGACTCTAAGGTCACTTTTCCCATGGGTTGAGTACCCCGGCCTGATGTAATCACGGGGGATTTCAATATCGCTATTGACAGCCCATTTTCTCCTCATGCGTCTAAACTCCTATATCTAACTGCCTCTCTTGGCCTTACCCAATGGTCTGATTCCTCTACTCACAAGGAGGGCCACTGCCTTGATCTTGATTCACTAGGCTGTGCTCTGCTTCTGAAATCACTAACGCCCCATTCCCTCTCTCGGATCATAACCTTATCACCATCTCAACCTCCTCCATTTCTCCAAACTTTATAATACCTAAATCATACAAGCCTCCACTAACCTGCAGAAATACTAATGCTACTGATTTTCAACAACTTTCTACCTCTCTGCAACAACTGCTCTCACCCATTTCTACACTTGGCTGTCCTGAGACAGCTGTAACCCACCTGAACCAGACTCTACAAACTGTCCTTGATGAAGCTTCTCCTCACAATCCACGTAGGCTTAGATGCCAACTAAATTAACAAGAGACCTGAAAAAACTATCATGTAGTTTTGAACGTCAGTGGCGTAAATCTCAAAATCCAAGTGACTTTGTCACATTTAAGACTACCCACCACTCCCATCATAATGCTCTTGACACTGCTAAACAAACACATTTACAATCTCTAATTTCTTCTCATGTCACTAACCCAAAGCGACATTTTAATACATTTAAATACCTTCTTCACCCTCCCTCACCCTCCCCATCAGCTAATATCAGTGCACAAGAGCTTGCTTCCTTCTTCAAGGAAAAGATTGCTAAAATCCACGATGAAATGGCATGCTCTTCCTCAGCCAGTGACTTGCTTACTTATTTTCCTGAACCCTTTGCCTCTTTCTCCTCATTTGACCCCCCAAGTGAGGATGAAGTATCAACACTCTTCTCATCCTCCTACTCCACTGACTCCCCTCTTAATCCTATACCCATAAAAATGAGTAAAGCTCTGTCTCCTGTGCTTATACCAAGCTTGACTAAAATCTGTAACCTCACTCTCTCTACTGGTATCTTTCCTTCTCTGTTCAAGCATGCGCTTATTACTCCCATTCTAAAAAACACAATTCTGATCCAAACTGTCTCTCTAACTACCATCCTATCTCCCATGACTCCAATCTACTTGAGTGACTTGCCTACACTTGCCTCACATACTTTCTTAACTCCAACAACTTATTGGACCCACTTCAGTCAGGCTTTCGATCTCAACACTCCACAGAGACAGCATTGACTAAAGTAGTCAATGATCTGGCCACTGCTAAATTTAAATGCCATTTCTCAATTCCTATTCTTCTAGATCACGGGTGTCAAACACAAGGCCAGCGGGCCAAATCCGGCCCGCCAGACCTCGTCATGTGGCCCGCGCGAGGAGATAGCACGCAGAGCAGTGTGTCCCAGCTCCTGCCTAGGCCACCTCCTCTCACCCACCCCACCACGGCCGCCTTACCTGTTCCTCCACTGTCGGCGGCCATGTTCCTGTAGGCACATATGTATGTGGCTACAGAAACATGGCCGCCGGCCTCCACGGCTACGTGGAGGAGGGCCCGGCCGCCTGTTCCCTCTGATGCTCGGCAGTGACAGACACTGGGTGGGGACGTCATGACGATGACGCCGCCCGCCCATGCGTCTGTAGAGAAGTAGGAGCAGGCAGGGAAGCTGGACCGGGAGTCGGGGACAGTGTGGCCGCAGCAAGCAGTGAAGAAAAGCTGGAAGCCGCAGCAACTGCAGGACAGACGGAGAAACAGTAAGTGAGGATGAGGATCACACTCACAATAAAAAATATATATATATATCTGCTGTTTCCTGAGGTGTCCCCGTGTATAATAATAATAATGCATGACACCACAGGCTGCTCCTCCTGTATAATCATTTATGTGTCATGGCATTACTTTTATTATATTATACAGGGGGAGCAGTCTGTGGTGTCATGGCATTATTATTATACAGGGGGAGCAGCCTGTGGTGTCATGGCATTCATTTTATATTATACAGAGGGAGCAGCCTGTGGTGTCATGGAATTGTAATTATACAGGGGGACCTACAGATACAACCGGCCCTTTGAGGGTGACCAATCTGCTGATGCGGCCCCCAATGAATTTGACACCCCTGTTCTAGATCATCTCTCTGCAGCCTTTGACACTGCTGACCACACTATTCTCATACAAACACTACAATCTCTAGGTCTTCAGAACACAGCCCTCTCTTGGGCCCTTATTCTGGTTGGTGCGGCCTGAGCCGCACACGGTGCCCCGGCCGCACAAACCAAGCCCCGCCCACGAGACGGATCGCCACGGCCGTCCGTACACGGACGGCTGGCGATCCGCATAAAAATGGTGGAGGCGTACGCCTCCACCATGGTGGGAGCTGCCCCCTGCATTCGATGGTCGTCGACCATCGAAGGCAGGTCCGCACGCCCCAGCAGCTCCCGCAAGCTGAGACCACACGGACAATCGTCCGTGTGGTAGCTTGTATGGGGGCTGAGAGCTGACATCCGGCGACGTCAGCTTTCCGCCCCCATGAGTTGCGTCATGCCCTCATTACCATGCATACGCCCCGCGTATGCAAGGGAACGCCCATGAAACGCGGGGCGTACACATAGGGAAATGAGGGCATGAAGCCCCTCACGCCCCTATACGCCCCCTTTGCGGCGGACGAAATCCGTCTGCGGCGAAGGGGGCTGCACATGCGCAGATTGACCTCTGCGCATGTGCAGTGTCAAAACATCGGCGGTACGGCCGCACGCGGGCCGTACCGCATAGATTAGAATAAGGGCCTTGGTTCTCTTCCTACCTTTCTAATCACTCTTTCAGTGTTCCCTTCTCTGATTCTACCTCCTCCTCACCACCTCTGTCAGTTGGAGTACCACAAGGCTCAGTCTTTAATCCTCTGCTTTTCTGAATCTATACCTCCTCTCTTGGCAAACTAATCAGCTTTTTTGGATTTCAGTATCATCTGTACACTGATGATACCCAAATCTATCTATCCTCCCCGGAATTGTCACCATCAGTATTGCTCCGTGTCTCTGATGCCTTTCTGCCTTTACATCTTGGATGTCATCTCGACACCTCAAACTCAACATTTCCAAAACAGAATTAATTACATTCCCACCAGCCAAGAGTAGTTACCAACCTGATTTCACTGTTAAGAAGACAACAATAAGTCCTACACTGAACAGTCCTTCATTTCTCTCATTAAATCGGTCTCTAAATCACGTTACATGCATCTAAAAAAACATATCCAAAACCATATCCAAAATTCGTCCATACCGTACACAAGACGCTGCAAAAACTATAATCCATGCACTCATTATATCACACATCGATTATTGCAATAGTCTCCTTAATGGTCTTCCTAAGAAAAGACTCACCACTACAATCTATTTTGAATGCAGCTGCGAGGCTGATCTTCCTGGCTAGACATTCATTGTCTGCTGATCCGCTGTCATTCCCTCCATTGATTGACTGCATATTACCGGATTCAATATAAAATACTTCTACTTACATACAAAGCCATTACTCTGACCACACTGACTTATATCTCTTTGCTTATCTCAAAATATATCCCCACCCTACAGTACCTCTATGCTCAAGACCTGCGTCTCTCATCCACTCTCATTACTCGTTTCCACTTACACTTGCAGGATTTTTGTTGGGCAGCGCCCACCATATGAAAAAATCCTTGACGTTGGCTTGGGGGCATACACATAATTTTGCACAAAGTTTATGTAACCAATATCTCTGAATTATATTATCATATAGTGTTCTAGATTGGTTACTAATACCATTCAGTTAGCTGGGGGAAACCATGGATTTTTTACTTACTCTGTATTACACCTCCTTTCCATGCACCTGAATGGTATTACTAAGCTAATTGAGCACCTGCCACTATCTATACACCATATGGAATGCTCTTCTGCGCACATTAAGACTCTCCACTAGCCTCCAAATTTTCAAGCATTCCCTGAAAACTCCCCCCTTCAGGCAAGCTTATCATATTCAGGAACCCCACACAACCTCCAGTAGCATTCATATCTTATTGCATCCCATCAGGACTGTCTTGTAATCTGGTGAGACTGCCATGCTATGGAATCCTATCCTTATTTATCCCTCCTATTATCCATCTAGATTGTAAGCTTGAGAGCAGGGGCCTCCTACCTCTATGTCAGTTTCTACCCAGTTTGTTTTATCACTGTTGTTTCCAATTGTAAAGTGCAATGGAATATGCTGCACTATAGAAGAAAATATAAATCAATAAACGTAATGTCTTAACTAAGGGTGTGCAAGCAGTACCTTGACACAGAAGCGCTGTCTAGATCAGGCTTGCCCAACCCGCGGCCCGTGCATTTTAAGAAATTCTAAGTATAATATATTTAGGGCAACTACCTGGTCCGCCCGCAGCAGCGTCTCCGTGCTGGATGCGGCACTGTGCCCAAAGTAAAGATGGCCGCGGCCAGCATCGAGTTCTCCCAAACCTAAAATGGCCGTGGGAGCGCTGGTCCGAATGCGCAGGCGCACTCAGCTGCTCCCGCGGTCCGAAGGACGTCTGGGCTGGCGCTTTCCCCGCGTGATCCATTCCAGCAGCGCGCAGGGCTGGATGATGATCTGATGGGTGGCGGTGGTGGCAGGAGCAGGCAGCCAGGAAAGCGGTGCCTTCTCATACCCCCACTACCATCAGTGTCTTTGTGAATTGCTGCACTCATCCCCTGTGTCAACAGCTGTGGTGAGTGATCACTACAGGGGGCATTATGAATATAAGTGGCATTACCAGGGGGCATTATATTCATAATGCCCCCTGGTAATGCCAATTATATTCATAATGCCCCCTGGTAATGCCACTTATATTCATAATGCCACTTATATTCATAATGCCCCCTGGTAATGCCACTTATATTCATAAGTGGCATTACCAGGGGGCATTATGAATATAAGTGGCATTACAAGGGGGCATTATGAATATAAGTGGCATTACCAGGGGGCATTATGAATATAAGTGGTATTACCAGGTGGCACTATGAATATAAGTGTCATTACCAGGGGGCATTATGAATATAAGTGGCATTACCAGGTGGCACTATGAATATAAGTGGCATTACCAGGGGGCATTATGAATATAAGTGGAATTACCAGGGGGCATTATGAATATAAGTGGCATTACCAGGGGGCATTATGAATATAAGTGGTATTACCAGGTGGCACTATGAATATAAGTGGCATTACCAGGGGGCATTATGAATACAAGTGGCATTACCAGGTGGCACTATGAATATAAGTGGCATTACCAGGGGGCATTATGAATATAAGTGGAATTACCAGGGGGCATTATGAATATAAGTGGCATTACCAGGGGGCATTATGAATATAATGCCCCTTGGTAATGCCACTTATATTCATAATGCCCCCTGTAGTGATCACTCACCACAGCTGTTGACACAGGGGATGAGTGCAGCAATTCACAAAGTAAATATTGAAAAATATCCTGCACTTCACAATCATGCCTTATTCATGTCATCGCTATTTGGAAGCACCTACATTTGTGAGCAGCTATTTTCAAGGATGAAGCACACAAAGAATAAAACTAGAACCAAAATATCTGATGAGCACCTTGAGCACTCGCTGAGAATTGCAACAAGTTCCATCAAAGCAAATCTGGATGCATTGGTGGCTGAGAAACAATGTCAAACATCTCACTAACTTCATTTCCAAGTAAGTTTAATATGTTAACTATGTTTTCTATGTTTTTTTGGATGATCAGGTATCGTTACTGTTATTTTATTTTTGTTAACCAAATTTTCAACTTCTAATGTGGCCCTGGGTAGGTGAAAGGTTGGATACCCCTGGTCTAGATAGACCCTGGGAAGCTCTGCCCAGTGTTTCATTTCCTGTACTGGTGATACCTGTCCCCTCATGCATCTTCAGTATGTGCATACTCTCTCTCTCTCCTCATCTGACTATGAACGCACTCGGACTTCCTGTTCATCTATGCATGGACACTAGTATATACTGTAGGTGCAGAAGACTAAATTGCTACATTATGGGGAGTATTTAAATGTTGGTCTGTTCTTTTTTTCACGCCTATTCTCCCTTTTTTTCTCAACATTTATATGTTGTGATATTAGTGCGATATTCAATTCTTCCCCATATTTTAAAAGTTGACATTTTTTTTTAACATCTTTTATTTCACAGTCATTTTCAATGGGCTTCCTATTCAAATGTTTGGGCATAATTTTCACGCCTTTTAATAGTCGTCTAAACTTTGTAATTTTCCCGTCTTTTTATTCACCTGGGTGTCGGGTGGTGATATACTGTAAGTGTTGTTTTTTTTTCTTTAAAAAGTAAAGGGGGTAGGATTGTGTGGCATGATCCCTTCACTAGACGTGCATCGTTACTACTGCAGATATGCTTCTGGGCAGTGCGGGAGGTGCCAGCAAGGTTGGCAGTGCAGAAGGTATTGGCATTGTAGGAGTGCTGTCTGTGTCCTCAGTGCGGGGGTTAACATCTATGTCAGCATTGTGCAAGGTTCCAGTGGTGTCGGCATTGCCGGCAGGGGCCTCTGATCTCTGTGCAGGCAGTCTTACACAGGTTGCCGGAGGGTGGGTGTGGGGGTAGTTTGCCATGGTAGGGGGGGGGGGGGGGGGCTGTACATGGAAAAAAAGTATGAGTATGCTCCAGCAAGGGGGTGTGGCCTGTGAGGGGAGGCAAGAGTGCAGGCGTCGGGCCTGGCATCCGGGGTAAAGAGCCGACCCGGCCCACTCAGCTGGACCCCACGAACGTGAAAGCACATAGTCCCATCGCCTCCCGCAAAAGGGTATGCAGCAAAAGTTAACAATGAAATGCCAATTACACAGTATGCCACACACTGTAATGCCCATTATACCACACAAAGTAATGTCCCTTTTATAATCATGCCACACGCCATAACGTCCATTTAATATACCACATGCCATAATACACATTATACCATATGCCGTAATGCCTATAACACATACCATACACCGCAATGCATATAACATATTATACCACACACCATATACATATGATCAGGATGCCAGCAATTGAAATTCTGGCATCGGTATCATCAATGATGTCAGGATTTCAGAGCAGCTTTTTTGGCTGTTAGTTGGGATGCAGGCATCGGTAATCTGATTGCTGGCATCCCATCGATCGGGAAGCTAAGCGCAGTCCCACATAACATTTTGAATAAAGTTAGGCTGTAACTGGTGTGTAAAAGTTGTGGGGTGACTGGCTCTTAGTAAGAAGGTGGGAGTAGTTGGTGTGGGGTGACAAGATGTGAGTGGGGACAATGGGTGTGGGTTGATGGGCTGTGGCATGTATAGTGGGTGTGTGGGATGACAATCTGGGAGAAGGAAGGTGGGGGAAGAGGGTGTGGGATGACCGGGTGTGATAATTATGGCTAAGGGCACAGTATATAAGTATTCACAGTGGCAGCCACAATGCAGAGAATCACTAGGGATACAGAGTCCCATGGAGGTTCCCCTGACGCCCTGGACAGCTGCAGTCTAGGCACTGGGCACAGAAAATAGAGAACGATGGCTTGTATCTGGGGAGTTGGGCAGCAGAGAGTCAGAGACTAGAGCAGAGGGGGTGTTGCAGGACCAAAATAGCTCTATAACTTAGGGTACCCCTCCAGCACGCGCAAGCCATGCCCCTAGAATAGCGGTACTCGATCACAATACAGGGAGCTGAGAGGCACTGCTGATGATCACAATAGAGGGAGCTGGGAGAGGCACTGCTGCTTGGAAGGGATGGCCCTGCAAACTGACCCCGGTGTAGAGAGAAACGCTGCACTCTTAATAGTACAAGCAGTGTGGCCGTGCAGCTTCTTCAGTCTACCAGTGTGTGGCTGAAGATGTAAAAGACATAAGTCGCACGCAGGGCAGATTCAACCCCGCCCCCTCCCAACCCAGCTGACCTCAGGTAGTCAAGATGCATGTAGGCTGCCAGATCAGAGTGCGACAGGGCTGACTCTGTTGCCACAGATGCAGGGAATCTGGTGCCTAGCCAGGGATCGGGGGGACCAGGCACTGTGCCTGAGATCAGGGGGAGCATAGCTCTGCCCCTGACAACCTGGGGCAGAGCTATGCTCCGTCTGATAACTGCCCGACACTGCTCCCACTCCTGCAGTGCAAACAGAAACAGCCCGTGCCAAGACAGTGACACCCTCCACCTTGCGCTGTGCAGGAGCAGTCCTCCTCCCCTGAAGACTCACACTGACCGCCCACAGCAACCTCCCCTTAGCCGCCTCCTGCTGAATGCCTGCTACCACTGCCCATCTGTCCGAGTCTCCCTCTACCCACCCACCTCCTCGTCCACAGCATACAACCACAAGAGTGGGGAGATAAAGGGTGTAATATTAAGCCCTCCTCCCTGTCTTAAGGTGCCCAAACATAAATTTAAAGAAAACCTTTGAATAGCGCACAGGAATATTAAATAAAAAGACACCAATGCCGCCCATCTCAGAGCACGAAAAAACGCCCAAACTTAAACATTTGAATACCCCCTATGAGTAGTTTCCGCCATAAATTTTTCCTTCCTATTAGTGTTACAAGTCATCTGGACGTCTTTCCTAGTGATAATAGCACCTACAGAGAATAAAGAATGGTATGTGGAGCGCTATATAAAAATGTATATAAAATTGCTAGTTTGATCAATTGGGTATCACAAAGGTAAAAAATTGATTTATTGTTAATTAATTTATAGCACAAAACATGAAGTAAATTAATACTTTAAACAATAAAAATTAAAAAGAAAAGAATAGAAAAAAAAAGGTATAAAAATATATTGTGACTCAAGATTATACAGTACAATAAATTTAAAATGTAAGGAGCAACTTTGATGTATTTTGGTGAGCTACAGACCTGAGGAATTATAAGTAAATAAATGGTATACTTTTACCAGTCCCTTGGAGTGTCCCACCTTTTTCCCTTCTGGGCAGAGTGGGCGGCATGTCGGGGATGGTGGACCCCCTGGCCGCTGGTGGGTGGCATGCAGCAGGGTCTGGCATGAGGTCCCTGCGTGTGAGATCAGCGGCGGGGTCCCTGCAGTGGATAAGAACCACTAGTTCCCACCTCCTGCCCGCCAGCGCTACTTGACATGACCCTGCGCTGCCAGACCCCGCTGCATGCCACCCACCAGCGGGCAGGTGCAGCCCTTATGTGAGATCAGCGGAGCCCCCCCTGCAAAATGTAAGTGTATGTAATCAGCAGTGCCCCCCCTGCATATGTTATGTTTAAAAAAAAAAAAAAAGGGTACTTGTGGAGTATCACGGCTCCCATCGTATGGCCTCGTATGCCATATGTAGTGGCATACGTTGGTATACGATGCGATTTTTACCGATTTTTTAGCATTTTTGGTCAAATATCGTATGCGATCGCATCGGATGCCATACGATGGCATCCGATGCGATGGCATACGTTTTTGATCTTAAATGCATCCAAATGCATTAAAATTAGTATGAAACATGTTAATTGGCCCCCAACTGTAATTTTTCACTGTGTACCACCCCCAATATCAACGCCAACCCGAAGCGTGGCGAGCGCAGCGAGCCCGTGAGGGGCGGCAGTACGCGTCCTACGACCTTTTCATACCCCCACTATCCACGTCGGCGTGGAGTTGAAAATAGAAAGTGTGGCGAGCGCAGCGAGCCACCGAGCCCGAAGCGTGGCGAGCCCCACGAGGGGACGCGGATACCTGTGAAGCCTGCGAGGGGAAGCGTATAGCTGTGAAGGTATCCGTGTCCGCTCGCCACGCTTCGGGCTCAGTGGCTCGCTGCGCTCGCCACACTTTCTATTCTCAACTCCACGCCGACGTGGATAGTGGGGGTATGAAAAGGTCGTAGGACGCGTACCGCTGCGCTCGCCACGCTTCGGGTTGACGTTGATAGTGGGGGTGGTACACACGTTTACTACACATTTCAATGCATTTCGATGCATTTTGATGCATTTCAGTGCAAAATCGGGTACGATCGCATCGCATGCGATTTGATCGTATGCAATGCGTTGCAATTTTTTATCATACGATCGGCATACGATCAAGGTCGTGGGAGCCGTGATACTCCACAAGTACCAAAAAAAGAAATACAAATATATTTGTGTGCGTTGACCAGTAAAATAAATAGCAACACCGTTTACATAATGCAATTTAATGATTTTTTGCGTCCAAAAAAAACCTTTATTTAAAAACATAACAGTTCCCCAAAAAAAGATGCCGAATGCAAATTGGAGAATCATGGCGAAAATCACTGGAGAAAGCAGTTCTCCATTTCAGCATTGAATACACTACCGGCGAATTCGACTACAAAAACCCCATTGAAAACCATTGGCGAATCCCGGAGAATCACAAACAGAGAATCGCCAGACATTCGCTCTTCATTTGCAGAGAATTGTGTCCATTGAATAGGGCGAATTGTTTTTCCTGTGAGAAAATTCCCTGTAAACCCGGGGAATTGCCTGATTCCCCAGAAAATATGGAGAATCAGAGGCATTGAATACTGGCCTAAGTGTGAGCTGCTGGTTAAAGCAAACCACCCAATGGCGCCCCCTGCTTGCTTACCCTAGGGTGATCCTTTTGATAATAGCACCTACCACTGCTGGATCAAGTATAATCTCCTTTCTATGTAGAAAATTTAGGATATATGTTTACAACGACAATACTACCACTAAATTCTAATTCACTATTAAGGTGCATGCAGTTAAGTGCAAAAACAGGTTTGCTTTATTGATCTTTACTCTGACAGGTTACTTAAAAAAAAAAACACATCAGTCAGCGTTGAAAGTAAGTAACACCATTCCCCTGTCACATCGATTGGTAATGGAAGAATTGTGTCTTCGCACTGAACATCTCATGCGGTACCCTGGCTTCTGAATACACTATATGATTTATTAAATAATTCACTTAAAATGTACATGTTATATAACATGTTACTGTTTGTTTGTTTTATTATTACTGTTGTATTTATTCTACTGTAAAACATTAGGAATGGTATTCGCTATATTAGCTTCAAGTATATTATGTTATGCAGCACAGACAATGTAATGGTTAGCATTACTGCCTCACACCACTGAGGTGATGGGTTTAATTCCCACCATGGCCCTTACTGTGCTGTGCAGAGTTCTTATATTCTCCCAGTGCTTGCGTGGGTTTAATCTTTCCTCCCACAATCCAAAAATATACTGGTAGGTTAATTTGGCTTTCAACAAAATTAACCCTAGAAGGTCTGTGTGCGTGGTAGGGAACATAAATTGTAAGCTCCACTGGGGCAGGGACTGATGTGAATGTTCAAATATTCTCTGTAAAGCGCTGCGGAATATGTGTGCGCTATATAAGAAACTGTTGTTATTATTATTAATAACAATAATGATGCAACTGTCAGAGTTTAATTTCATTAGCTGCTGGTAAAACCACAGTTCTGCAGGTTAGGTTGTTATAGTGGTTATATTAGGGCTGCCACCAAAAATTGTGGAGCCTGGGATTGACAAAATAGGGAGGGCACCCTCTCAGGCACATATAGCATGCAGGTAAAATGTAGGTTTTTGCACATAGGCACACATGGTATAAAATGTAGGTGTTGGACACACTGCACACAGTGCCGGCTGGCAGATGGGCACAGGGGACTGCTTTCACCTGCAGAACAATGGTCTGTAGTGGACTGGTGTCTGCTTTTATGCATTGGCAGTATAGTGTCAGGTGGCCAGAGGATTAGGGTCCTGGTAGCAGGGTGGACTGGGTCCCCCTCCTTCTCTGTCAGAGCGCCTGGGCACTGTACTGATGTCCCGACAGTTCCCCCCTTGATGGCTGTCCTGCTTAATATCACCAGCATTAAAGCAATCTCACGTAGTAGTTTACAATATGGAGGTTTTTTTTATGAAATGGGCAGCATAGACGCTAACATTATTGGCTGACAGCACTAAGGTCAAAGCACTTTCTCTCTCTCTCTCTCTCTCTGATGTACTGTAAGATAACAGGTTGAAGTAAATATAGTTATGTTCAATTTATTCCTTTGAAACTTTCTGCAAATTCAAAATTTGTCCCAGAAAATATTTCCATTTGGAAAACATTTGTACAGAAAAATTCCTCATTACCCTATTTTATTTTCTGTACTTTTACATGTTGATAATTACTAAAGAGTATTTAAGTTAGAAATAAATGCTGTCATCAGTGAACAGGTAACTGTGGGAGGTGCAGTGCCAGAAGGTGCGCTGCTGTACTAGCCAGCGCTGTGTGATTACATGCACCTGCCAAGAAGCAAATTGGAAAATATATTAAAATGCTGGCAACTGTTATTCTGCCATTCTCTACAGATGAATAAACAAATATCAGCCCTGCTCGTACAGAAATGTAACTATAAGGCTTTACATAGGCGAGGTTTGCAGAGAAAACTAAGCGGCTGGTTTAGAGCTGATCGCTCAGGCCCGAATTTGGTCCCATCCCCGATGGTCAGGGTTTGCGCATTCACGAATATGCGCATGTGCAAAACCCATTGTGCGAACACCTTCCGCGAGTATCACACTCGCCAAGGCATTCGTTCTTTCAGGGGAGGGATGGGACAGGAAGAGGGCTAGAGCCCATAAAAATGATGGCCGTTCCCCTGCATAAAAGATGTAATAAAGAAGCCAGACATTAGGAGAATCTCATGGGACCTGGAGCATCGCAAAGAGTGATTTTATCGAAAGAACAGCAATGATGCACAGGTATGGCACGTCTGTAACGCTGCAATACCACTAAATGTTGTAAACACTTAGGGGGGTATTCAATCCTGGGTCACGAGTATCGGGACGTCCCAGTCGTGTATTTGGCCATAGGCCAAATAGCACAGTCAAAAAAAATAGTTACATTTGCTTTGTGTATTTATTTTGCCTTGAGATGCGTGCTCCCGTGTAGTTCATATCGCAAGGCAAAATAGTACAGTACATGCAGGCAGATATTTTTGTACTAGACCACCTCGTGTCTAGTTCAAATTGCACACTGTGTAGGAAATTGCATGCGATATGTACAATACATATTTTTAAAATACATATTATAGTCTAGTTCAAATCTTATGTAGTTTAAATAGCACAGTGTACAAAGTTTAAATCGCATAGCACGGAAAACCAGATCGCATAGCACTGAAGACCAAATTGAATAGTACACATTGTATAGCTTAAATCGCACCTAGCATCATTGGGCTCCAGTGAAGGGGTGAAGCTATAATGTTCTACAGCTTTAACTTAAAAGGGTAATCTATATAGGTATTTTAAGGTGTGTAAACACTGTGCTGTTTTGGCTTAAAATGTTGACTATCTAGTCAAAATTGTATGAGAATTTAGTCAAAATCTCAGAGTCTTTACCTTCCTTGCAATACATATGCGCAGCCCAGTGAGATCGGTATCGCATGGATAAATAGACTGCACAGGCAAGGTCATTTTGACTATGTCACTTTTAATGTATTCGCCCATATTCCAAATAGCACATGGTCAAAATCTCAAGTGAAGGTAGTCAAGATTGTATGATTCTGGGCTCTAGGGAGTTCAAAGGAAATTGCATAGTCAAAGTCGCACCATATGTACACAGCTTTACTCTTTATACAAAATATACACAGCTTGTATCTGTGTACCTTAGATGTATTTTGTATTGTCTCTAACCATCACAATTGTGTAAACATTTCACACTGAAGAAAGATTGAACTAAATGTTTTTCTTAGATGGTAATAAATTATTGTCACCAATGTGACTGTTTTACCCCTAGAGAAAGAATTCGGTCTGTTAGATGTGTCCCAAACAGCGGCACATTGTGTGGTACACATAGCCATACAGCGAGAGGAGTTGAAAATGAAATGTGAAAGCATTTTGCTTGTGACCTTGAATATGCCTGCTGGCTAGTGGAGTGTGGAAGGAGAATGGAGATATTAATGTTGGCAATTTGTCACAATACATCTATCAAGAGGTGGCAGTCTGAGGAAAGCATTATGATGGATATTTCCCACACACTAGATTCTAAGATGGTTTACTGTACTAGGCACAATAAAAAAAAGCTCTACTTACATCTTGTCCAAAATACAAAAGAGCATAATTCACTTAAAAAGGGTTTCTGCTTTAAATACATTTCCAGTAAATACCGTACCTTATCTTTATTATTACATTTATGGCCTTTCATCCCCATTCCCTGTATATTGCAGAGTCCCAGGATTTAAATCTTGCAGAGAACTCTGCAGTTCTTTCTGTAGCAGAAGAACCAAGGCTGTTAATAAAAGCTAAAGGTGAATGCTCCTCCAATCAACAGCAGGCTTTCATTTGCCACACAGTTCTTGGAAATGTCATCCTACTTCATATAGAATAGGAGTCTGCCACTGTTCTTAGCCACATATACTTGCTTTGACCCTTCCTAGTATACTGTAGTAAACATTATATAGGAGGTTGGAGATGTATATATATATTATATATATATATATATATATATATATATATATAGAATGGTGAAGCGGATCGGCACTCCGACACTGATAGATATGCACCTGGGTGCCCTCCGGATCGGTATGGTAGAGGAAAACAGCAGGCAGGCGGCAGCACTCTAAGGATTTTTAATCGTGCAATAACAAAATCTCCAACGTTTCGGGGACTAGCCCCTTTGTCAAGGTGATACAAAATAGTGCAATAAAACAAACCAGTATATATAGGAAGGTAAACCGTAGTAATTACCGTGAGTTGTCTACCAGCACGTCGGGGACCGCCCACATAATATATGTCATCCAGTGTCCATGTAACTTGATCTACGTGGGAAAGACCGTGAGATCCCTTAGAACCAGGATGGCCTTACACAGATCGGCAATAGGCAAAGCACTGGCCGGCAAAGATAATGATCAACCGGTGGCGAGGCATTTTGCCGCCAGTTCCCACCGCCTTTCTGACTTGAAGCACACCATTGTCGACCATATTCCAGAGACACAAAGGAGAGGCGATAGAGATGGAGCACTACTCAAGAGAGAAGCAGTTTGGATACACCGTCTCAACAGCATTAAGCCACATGGGCTCAATGACAAACTCCCTTTGAGCATCTTTTTATAAGGCACTCAGGAGTAATGGAGAGCGTTTATATATATGTGAGCTTGAGTGTGGACTTTCCAATATCTCTGACTTCCACTGGGTCAACCACTGCCATGAGATACTATCTCACCTCACTATCTTATGTGAGCTATTGGCCCATTGACATTATGAGTTGATCTGACGTCCACATTGAGGCCCCACAGGCCGATCGTAGTGTGCTTTGTTTTCCTCTCCAGCTTACTCCCTATCCTATCTTTTCCATATTTGAGTGTCTCTTACTTATGCAGTGATGGTTTCGTCCAATGAATCTGGCCCTTTAAGGCCGATCGCAGTGTGCTTTATTTTCATCTTCGACTTACTCTCTATCCTATCTTCTTCATATTTGAGTGTTATTACTATGCATACCCTCCTGGGATTTATCCCACACGTGGGGCCCTGCCAGGCCGATCGTTGTGTGCTTTGGTTTCATCTCTGACTTTCTCGCTATCCTATCTTTTCCTGATTTGAGTGTCTTTTTGCATATGCCCAGATGTTTCAAATCTTCAAATATGGCCCTTGTAAGGCTGATCGCAGTGTGCTTTTTCTTCATCTCCGGCTTGCTCTCTATCCTTTCTTTTCCAATTTTGAGTGTTATGACTATGCATGTAGACTTGAGAGTGTCCTCACACTTGAGGCCTTCACAGGCCGATCGTAGTGTGCTTTGTTTTCATTTCTGGCTTATCTCTCTATTCTATCTTTTCTCATTATTGACTGTCATTAACATGTTATTAGAATGCCTCATCTTTGATGTCCCCTTTCTTAGTGGGACGCCTGTCTCATAACTTTCAGGGTCATTACCAGATTGATTAATGATGCCCCTGGTACATGAGCTATATAACATGGCAGTAAACACTGGGTAAAGCCTATTAGGAATGCCCATTAGTTCAAATTGCTTTATGATTAATGCTTAAAGTTCCCATACCAACATGAATGGCATTTGTTAATAACACTCGTACTTGATACCCCTATCTATGTTATATTGTTGGAACACCTGGAGCTCGATCAATTTATTCAGACATTAGAAACATATCTGCGCAGACGCTGAATTAGAGCCCATCCACTAATGCCAGCTTAGCACATATCTGCAGTCAGTTCTACTCTTCCTTATATTTCACATACAGTGTTCATCACTTTCACACGCACGGGTCAGCAATACGTTTTATTGTATTCAAATGTATATCCATATGTGTGTTCGTGGTACTTTGGTGCCCGCGATCTTAGCAACTTTCACATAGCACTGTTTAGTATTGCATTACACTGTGTTCATTGTCCACTTGTCTTATAACCAGGTTGTCCCCCAGCCGCCGGATCACCGCTCCCGGAGTGTGGTTTCCATAACTACATCTAGATGCTTGCGTTCCAGACGCGCTCCAGATACCTTCCCTGTAACGGGATTCTGACGCACTTCCGGCGCCTGATTTCCGGCGCTGCCACTTCCGACAGCGGTCCCCGACGTGCTGGTAGACAACTCACGGTAATTACTACTGTTTACCTTCCTATATATACTGGTTTGTTTTATTGCACTATTTTGGATCACCTTGACAAAGGGGCTAGTCCCCGAAACGTTGGAGATTTTGTTATTGCACGATTAAAAATCCTTGGAGTGCCGCCGCCTGCCTGCTGTTTTCCTCTATATATATATATATATATATATATATATATATATATATATATATATATATATATATATATATATATATATATATATAAACGTTAAGCTTCCTCTTTGGTGTTGCTTGAGTTATTCCATTCGCCGTGAGTGCCGCCATCCACACCTCGCTACCTACCTGCATACCCCGGAGGGCACCTGGCTTCTTATAACTATTCACAGGAGGGGAGAGTGCCGATATCCAAGCCTATATATATATATATATATATTTTTTTTTTTTTTTTTAAAGCAAACAGCCACTTTAAAATGATGTGTTTAAATTGTTCAGCATATTCTTTAAAGTTTATGACATGCATCAAATAAATAAAGTAGCCAGAGGATCATTGCCTAGCACAGTGGTTCCCAATCAATTTGCCGTGGCACCCAGGGGTACCTTGGGTAACTTGCAGGGTTGCCCTGTGTAGGTGCTACAGGACCAATTCAAATTATTTATGGTCAATGTTATAGGCAAACCCAGAGCTTGCGACTTCTAATTAAAAAATAGGTGTACAAACAGAAGTGAATCTGGTCACTCATCGAATAATGGAAACCCATGGTTGACAAAATAGCACTACTTATTTCATTCAATAGTTTTCTGAATTTATCCATAACAAAAAAAAAAAAAAATTTTGGCCTAGAGGTGCTCTGAATAAAATTCTGATACTCTAGGGTGCGGTGTATCAAACAAATTTGGGAACCACTGGTCTAGCATTTAGAAAACTTATTACAGACCTGCCAACTGATAAAATAATCAACCAATATAAAAGTCCTTCATATACAATAGTAATTCTATATTTCACAAATATTTGATTAATTTGTAGACATTTTAAAATTACAAAGAATATTGTGAAATATGACCAAAAAAGCTGCCACAACATATGGAGATAGATGACCTGCAATCCCTGTATAAAGCGTGTACTACTCTATTTTGTATTTTCATAGATACAATAACAAGACTTATGATAGGAGTAAAATTAGCTTGTACCAGACATATAAAACTACAGACATTGTTGGCTTTTCTTTGTCAAAAATTCACCATTTCATATTATTCCACACTAACTTTTAGATTCACTAAAAAGAAAGTGTTTATTTTTTAAAAGCATTAGTATCTAAAACCTGATGCATCCATCCAAGGTTATGCTATGCTAGTAATATTTGGGGATAGTCCCATAAAACATACATTTTCTGGGGATATTAGGTATCCCCAAATGCACAATGGAGCAGATAGTTTTATACTTATAGTTAATTTAAGGTGTTTTCTAGTAATATGTATGGATTGTTAATTATGTCTATGTACTTTGTGGGTTTAAGGATTGTGTGTGATGTAGTTTAGGATGTTAATAATTGGTTGCCATATGTTTATTGGAGGTACAGATACATGTTAAGTGAATTTATGTTTATATAGGATAGACACAAGAACTGGTGTAGGTATAGGTACATATATTATATGGACAAGATCCGGTGTATAATAGGTCTAGGTATACAGTATATGATAGAAAGAAGAATGGATAGCTGGATCACCCTTGGGCGCAGCTGCTAATGGGCTTCAGTGTGTTATCAGAGGAAGGTGATTGCTTGCTGACTGCTGCTATCTAGATTGGGACCTTGGCTAAAGACACTCCCTGGCTGGATCGTCCGGAAGAGCCCCCAGGTTGTAGAACTCAACGTTTTACCATTGTCCCTCTATACGGCAGTCACAGTGATTGTTTTTATGTTCATTTTTATTCTGTATGATATGTACTTCTGGATGTGGAAGACATTAAAGTTTTTATGATCCATGCACTGAGTGGCCTGAAAGATACCTTGATGTGAAGGGCACAGCCCTTTTATCAGTGAGTTGGGGTACGCATTCTCTTGGAAACATCTTTTGTCCTCCCCATTGAAAGATACCTTGATGTGCGAATACAACATCCACACATTGTGAGTTGGGGTACGCATCAAAAACTAAAAGATACCTTGATGTATTTAATAGCCACATCTTTGATGTGAGTCTGGGTACGCTAACCATCATATCCCATATTTGGTGGAGGAAACAGTTGCAGAAATCATGCCCACCTGCACGGGTGCAGAAACCAATTTCTTGTATGGACAGATTTCAATTGCATGACCCCTTTGTCCTTTTTTTTGCAGGGATTATCATCAATGAAAATTGACTACAAGGATTCTCTGTTCTATTTATCTGTCCAATAAGACCACCCAATGAACAGAAGGGAAGTACTGTATTTTTTGTTATAAGTGCTAAAGGGCCTCCACTTGAAAATTTGTGTGGTGTATGATAGAAACAAGATCTGGTGTACGATAGGTCTAGATCGATATGACAATCATCAATTGAGTCTTTGGACTTTTTATCAGTTCACTGACGATTTCTTACCCATATATATTTTTCACTCATCAAAATGTGCCGGGCCTTTCTTGTATGTGTATATATATATATATATATATATATATATATATATATATAGGAAGGGAAAGAAGACTAGCACTCGTAGGACTTTCTTAGAAATCTGTATTCGGTAAACAGTGGTTTGTTCCACTGTTTACCGAATACAGATTTCTAAGAAAGTCCTACGAGTGCTAGTCTTCTTTCCCTTCCTACACTGTCCACTGAGACAGGCACCGGGGCAATTGGACCTTTCAGAGGGAGTGCCGGACCGTACTGTAACTATATATATATATATATATATATATATATATATATATATATTTATTTATTTCAGCACTAGCTGTATAAATAAAATAATGGGCCCCGGGTGCCTTCAAAGAGATGTGGACAGATGCAGAAGAAGTAGCATCACTCCAGGGGTCTTAGTGAAAAACTTCGAAGTATATATATATATACACATACATACATACAAACATACACACACACACACAGACACACTTGTACCTATATATATAAAAAAAATATATATATATATATATATATATATATATATATATATATATTCGTGCAGGGAGACGCACACACTTCAATTTGAGTAGTGGGAGTGCCCGGTCTATATAATATAAAGACTTATACCAGTGGTCAAGACCAGTGATAGGACCAGCACATCCAAGTAATAACCAGTTCAAGTAGAAATGCAACACATATTTAATGTGAAATAACAAAAGTATATAAGGCCAATATACTTATCACGGGCAGCAGTGGATCTGACATGGATATTTAAACAACATGGATCACACAAGTAGCAGCAGCATCCGTGAATCAACCACCAGTAACCCTGACGGGCCGTTTCGGCGCTGGGGCGCCTTTCTCAAAGGGTATCAATTGGTGCAGACTCAATTAGACCTTAAATAGGGAGTAAATTAGTGCATACTCACATCCAAACGCGCGCCTTGGACGCCATCCCCGCTGGCGCGTCCTCCCACCGCATCCTACACTTCCGTCCGGTTCCCTATGCTAGCCGGAACTTCCTATCGGGCATAGGAACCAAAAGACAGGTAACAGGAGTGCGGGGAACCGGAAGACGTCCGCACAGCACCGGATGTTGTCATCCCGGCGTCTGCGTTGGCATGGAGACGCGTTGTTTCCATCCCTGTCACACAGAAAAATACATCAAATTCAAATAATATCAACAGCATAAATAAACAAAACGGATGGTCGCTGTATGCGTAGTGTGTACGTGTGGGGGATAGATTTGTAACAGGAATAATCAATAATAACACTGGAGGTGTCAGTCCCCAATCGTCACGTCATCATCAACACATACAGGTTCCATCAATAACTAAACATACAGAAAGGAAACTTACAAAAGATCTATACACACACCAGGAGATTCACTACATCTAGTTGATGCATATATATAGCCAGTCGGTCAAAAAGACCGAGTACAGGCTCCATCCTTATCTCACTCATACATGATTAAATAAATATGGACATATTAAATTCCTCATTGAGGCCTGAGGGAGCAAGCGATTTCAAGTTATAGATCCACTGGCTCTCGCGCTGGAGTAGTCTCTTATGTCGATCAAAAATTTTGTTTAAGGATACTACAGCGTTGGCCTTTGATCAAGATAGCCCGGGGGAAGTATACTCGGACTTACTGAAGTTGCGGAAGCGACTGGTTGAGCTTGAGCTCCATGGACTCACATTGTCCCAGTATTACAAAGAGAATTTAATCCCCAGGGGGTTCAGGGTTAGGAACCAGCCAACGCTGGGTCGATCAAATAAGGATTTCTGCACCCAATGGTGCCAAATCCTTAACCAGTGCAGTAGAGATCTTATGGTCCTTGTGATACAACAGGTCAATCAAGATATAATTGCTGTGCAACAAGAAATTGACCTGTGTGAACAAAATGGTGATGCATGTCTAAGAGCTGATACTGGAGGGGAGTGGCTTACTAAACTTGAGGATGCAGTGTTAAAATTTAAAACTGAATTACTGGTTTTCAAGAAAACTAAATATAAGAGAGTCAAAGATGACTACAAGGAGTTGAGGGTGTACCCCTGGACAACGGGCCAAACCGCCAGACGAACCTGGAGGGATGACTCTGGTGGTAGGAGACGTGGGGAAGTAGAGTTTACGGATGTAGACTCCTCCCAAAGTGAGGCGGAACAGTCATCTAGAGGTGCAGCGGCTTCTTTTTTAGGAGAGGGCACCTCCACACGGAACAGGCGAAGGGGAAAAAACTTTGCAGGCGGGGCGGGATCAAGCACAGAAAGGCAGAAAAATCGGAGGGGGGCAAGGAATTAATGGTGTTTAATCTGTCTCAGTATCAACTCACACAGGCCGAATTGAGTGTGTTGAACAGAGGTCTCACCTTTGTTCCCACATTCAAACAGAGGGCCTTTGACTGTGAGACTGAGCTGTATAGGTTTCATAGACAGCTGAGGCTTAAAGACCATTTTTCGAGACAGACCAATAGTTGTGATCCCATTCCTAATGTCAACCCCTTCAAGGTACGGTCATCTTTTGACCCCCCATGTAATAATCCATCTATTGATACCTTCATGAGGTTGGTGCGTAATGATATAATACCATTTATGAAAAAAACACATATTCAGCGATCCAATCTCACGAGGGAAGAATCAGAGGCGTTGCGTTCTCTGCGTGAGAACAAACATATCATCATACGCCCCGCCGACAAAGGCGGGGGGATAGTGGTATTGGATTACGCTGAATATGTGGGTGAAGTCATGCGCCAACTCATGGATAGTACCTGCTATAAAAAGTTGCGATTTGACCCCACAGCCAATTACAAAGTAGAGATTGACTCCATCATTGGTTTGGGGCTTACCAATGGGTGGATAGATGAGGGGACCGCGGATTTCCTTACTCAGGAGTTTCCGCGGATACCCCTCATCTATATTTTGCCCAAAATACATAAGAGTATGGTGTCTCCACCTGGGAGACCCATAATTTCTTCGATTGGGTCTTTATGTCAACCCATCTCCCAGTATGTAGATTTTTATCTGCAATCCGTTGTCCAGAATACTCCGTACTGGTTACGGGATACGACCCACTTTCTGAATAAGCTCTCTGAGTTTGGTGAGCCGCTCCCTAACAGCATGCTGGTGACCATGGATGTCACCAGCCTATATACCAACATTGGCCATGTGGAGGCGATACGTAGGACCATCTGTGCAAGTCCTCACTACTCGGGTCCAGTCATTGAATTTTTGATTTTGCTGATTGAAGTTATTTTACATAAGAATTATTTTTTGTTTGACAATAGCTTTTATTTACAACTTAAAGGGACTGCGATGGGGTCAAACATGGCCCCATCGTATGCAAACCTATTTATGTATGATTTCGAAAGTAAATTCATTATGTCTGATATTAAGTTTTCTCAGTTCATTTCTATGTACGTTAGATATATAGATGATTTGTTTTTTGTTTGGACGGGTAGTGAGGACTTGCTGGATGAGTTTGTGTTGCTACTCAATTCCCTCCCAGGCTCCATCCGTTTCACCTACGCATATAGTCGGGAATCTATTGATTTCCTCGACGTATCAGTGTCGATTGTGGATGGACATTTCCGGACGAGGCTTTTCAAAAAATCCACTGATAAGAATAGCCTATTATTGGCGTCTAGCTTCCACCCCCAACCGCTTAAGACTGGGCTCCCGTATGCTCAACTTTTGCGAGCTGTGCGAATCACCTCGGAGAGAGAGGAACTCATGGGGGTACTGGAAAATATGGGCAAGTGCTTTCTTGATAGAGGATATGGCCTTAAAGAGGTAAATGAGGCTAAAACTAAGTGTCTCACATTAAACAGGTCTGACCTTTTGAAACCAGCGACCAGAAAGGAAGATAAAATGGAAAGGATGTTTTTTTCCAATACATATTCCGTTTCATCATGGAAAGTAAGAGCTTCCATATTGGCACATTGGCACATCCTTAGTACAGATCCGGTATTGGGAGAAGTATGTAGAAGACCACCCCTGTTTTGCTACAAACGTAGCCAAAATATCAAACAACAAATTGTTTACTCAGATATTAGTCCCAGAGTGGACAGAGCAAACATATGGCTGAGCGGCAGGAAAGGATCGTACAAATGTTCCGGATGTGTCAACTGCAAATTTATAATCACGGGCAGCAGCTGGCATGATAAAATAACAGGCCAAACATATGAGTTGAAACATCGTATGGACTGTGATACGAAGTATGTTGTGTACATAGTGGTTTGTCCTTGCCACAAAGTATATGTGGGGAAAACCGTCCGATCCTTGAAAGAGAGGATTGGAGTTCACCGTTCTTCAGTGAAAAAAGCTCTGACTAAAATCGAGAGTACCACTCCTCCGGTCGCCAGACATTATGCCACTTGTGGCCACCGAATGAATGAGTTCAGGTTTATGCCACTGGATCATATCCCACCACTGCGAAGAGGTGGGGATCGACATAAGAGACTACTCCAGCGCGAGAGCCAGTGGATCTATAACTTGAAATCGCTTGCTCCCTCAGGCCTCAATGAGGAATTTAATATGTCCATATTTATTTAATCATGTATGAGTGAGATAAGGATGGAGCCTGTACTCGGTCTTTTTGACCGACTGGCTATATATATGCATCAACTAGATGTAGTGAATCTCCTGGTGTGTGTATAGATCTTTTGTAAGTTTCCTTTCTGTATGTTTAGTTATTGATGGAACCTGTATGTGTTGATGATGACGTGACGATTGGGGACTGACACCTCCAGTGTTATTATTGATTATTCCTGTTACAAATCTATCCCCCACACGTACACACTACGCATACAGCGACCATCCGTTTTGTTTATTTATGCTGTTGATATTATTTGAATTTGATGTATTTTTCTGTGTGACAGGGATGGAAACAACGCGTCTCCATGCCAACGCAGACGCCGGGATGACAACATCCGGTGCTGTGCGGACGTCTTCCAGATCCCCGCACTCCTGTTACCTGTCTTTTGGTTCCTATGCCCGATAGGAAGTTCCGGCTAGCATAGGGAACCGGACGGAAGTGTAGGATGCGGTGGGAGGACGCGCCAGCGGGGATGGCGTCCAAGGCGCGCGTTTGGATGTGAGTATGCACTAATTTACTCCCTATTTAAGGTCTAATTGAGTCTGCACCAATTGATACCCTTTGAGAAAGGCGCCCCAGCGCCGAAACGGCCCGTCAGGGTTACTGGTGGTTGATTCACGGATGCTGCTGCTACTTGTGTGATCCATGTTGTTTAAATATCCATGTCAGATCCACTGCTGCCCGTGATAAGTATATTGGCCTTATATACTTTTGTTATTTCACATTAAATATGTGTTGCATTTCTACTTGAACTGGTTATTACTTGGATGTGCTGGTCCTATCACTGGTCTTGACCACTGGTATAAGTCTTTATATATATATATATATATATATATATATATATATATATATATATATATATATATATATATATATATATATATATATATATATATATATATATATATATATATACACACACACACATTCAAGCAAGCCCGCTTGAAGCACATGCTTCGAAAGCTAGTCTGGTACCGTGTGATTGCCTCTGTGTTTATGTGAGAGAAAGAGAAGTAGTTTCACTTGCCACCAACAGATGGCAGTGTTTCTGAGACACACAAACGGACACTAGACATATGTACAGATGATATCATATATATTTATGTCTAATGTCCATGTGTAACTGAAACACTGCCATCTGCTGGCAGTGATTGAAACTACATCTATTTCACACATACAGAAGCAATCACACATACAGAACACAGAGGCAATCACAAGGTATCTGACTAGCTTTTGAAGCTTTTGCTTCGAGCGGGCTTAGCTACTGTATACACATATATTTAAATATATATATATATATATATATATATATATATGATAGAAACAAGAACTGATGTATAATAGGTCAAGGCAGTATGAGTTCATACTGTACATAATGGAGTGATTTTCTGACTAATGTTTTATAGCAAAGGAACAGGTGCAGTTCCTGCATTACATTACAAAATGGACTTATTGGACATTTGTTCGTAAAATACAAGATGGAGTTCAATGTCTAAGAAAGGGATAAAATATGGTGTTAAAGGCTGTAAAGTTAATGTAGAAATCTGGAAGGTGTTAGGGGAGAAACCCTCTCTACATTTAATTGTTGAAATATATAAACAGAAATATTCCATATATAGTACAGTCAGAACAACTGCACAAGAAAATAGGCCTGAGAAATACCACAAAGCATTAACAAATGATATTATCATATGTTCTTGTACCATTTGTACTGTATTGTGTGGCTCTATGAAAATGACAAATATCTTAAGTAATTGCACGCCTATCTTTCTTGATATAAATCTTATTATCCTATTGGTACTGTATCTTGAGCTAATATACAGTACTAAACTGGACACTACCTGGTTTGTTAAGGAGTAATGTTTTATAATTGTTATTAACTGGTCATTAGTATATTTGCTCACCATTATATAATCCAGTCATTGCAAAAATAGAGAGATAACATTCTATTAAATGATCTAATGTTTTAATTTAGATAAAAATATTTACTGTAGTAACCTAAAGCCAATTTTATACATTTTTGCTGAATAAAGTTTCGCAAAACTACCAAGATCATGCCTATCGCTATGGTATAAACAAAATGTTTTAT
This sequence comes from Crinia signifera, assembly GCF_055691185.1. NCBI lineage: Eukaryota > Metazoa > Chordata > Amphibia > Anura > Myobatrachidae > Crinia > Crinia signifera. The sequence goes on along the minus strand of NC_139221.1, from coordinate 209,377,782 downwards.
CCCTTTGAATGTCAATGTTGCTGTGAGCGATACTCAAAATATCTGCTAAAAATGCCAGCACCTCTCGCAGCGACTGTTCTTTCAGCATAAATACATACAAATACAGCCAAGTCAATGAATTGAAATTTATTTAAATATCGCATCCAAGAAAAAGAACAGTCGCTGTGAGTGGGGCTGCCATTTTTATGCATATTTTAAGGCTACCTCACAGCAATGTTGGCACTCAAAGGGTTAATAAAAAGGTTTGCTTGCCAATTTTCACACCTATTTTGACAAATTCCTGTGGCACTCAAAGGGTTACTGTTACTTCAGCTCTCTTTTAAACAATGAGGAAATATAAAGTGCACGTGTTTAATTTAAAACAGTCATTTTCAGCTTATTCTTATAGAAAGTGTCCCTTATTGAGTTTGGCATTCTATGCCCTGAGCAACGAGTCCTGAATCTGAAATTATAGCTTAATGAAAAGAACTCGCATAACGGCAGCCAGAAAAGCTCTGCCTTTACTCAGTGACAGAAATGATAAAACCAGAAAGACTGAAGTGTTAACGGTAGGAAGCAAACCTGGAAAGTTTGTTGTTAGAGAATGACCTTCATTAATTCACACTCTGTGCTTTCTGTGTAACTGAGCTTACTTTATTTATAAAAATTAGCTGACTGGAAGTGACAGGACAGGTGAGAAACTGCAGGAAGTTGTTTACAGAAAAGAAAGTCTGATCTACAAAGAGATTTTCATTAATTGCAGAATATAATGAATACAAAAAAAAAAAACTGAAGGTCTTTGCTAGGATATCTGCAAAAGCTTCAGGCAAGGCTAAGTAAACAAATTAAATGAACAGATGATTTCTGTAATGCATGCAATAAGTATACCATATGAAACCTACATGAGATAAAATGATACACTTCATTGCAACAGAAATGACATTGCATAGAAATATTTACAGACTTTTGTGAAATAAAGAAGCCTGGATAACTAGGTATAGTATATGTGAAGAATTGATGAGCCTAACTAGCCCTATCCTTACTCCAATAGTCCTCTGTGGCTTCTTGCACCAAAGGGTCCTCCTCCCTGCTATCAGCTTCAGCCGCTGAGTTCCATGTTAGGGACCAAAAGTGCAGAATGATGTCCATGGTGGGAGTTGGGTATCTGTTGCGCTAGAATGACAGCTTCCGATGTGTTCATTCTAGCACTCGCCATCTTTGAAAAACCATGCAGTTCCTCTTCCCTGCCTTGTGTGTTGCTGTCTGCTGTACTGCTTCTAGCAGAGTGTGGTCTGTATATCCGCACTGATACGCAAACCAGACCTGTGCTAGAAACATCACAGCAGACCGCGACACCCCAGGCAGAGAAGAGGAACTGCATGGGTTTTCAAAGATGGCGAGTGCTAGAATGAACACTACATACTGTATACGTGTACTTTGTCAAGGGAGGTTATGTCTGTTGCAAACATGCATTCTGTTTGCAACATGTCTAATTGAGAGAATATTCTCTGACTTCAAGTAGACATTGTCCAGAGTGTCTTTGATACACATATTTTGAAAACAACTCCCTACTTGTATCCTTTTAATTACTACTTTACTACTCTCAAAACTATAATTTCCTAAGCAAAAGTGACTTCTGCTCTTACTACTTAGGGCACATCAGCCTGTGTCTATGATGGTAGATGTGTATAGGTGCCACACCAAGAACCACCTTACCTAGGGACTAAATAATACATTTATTTACATACTAGTAAGCCTGCTCGAAGCAAATGCTTAGAAAGCTAGTCTGCTTCCTTTTGATTGCCTCTGTGTTTGTGCATATGTGAGAAAGAGATGCAAACAGATGGCAGTCAGTAAGTATATATATTATTACCATATTAGAATGCCTTGCAAGGCATTCTAATATGTTAATAATAGTCACTAGTAAACAAGGTTATATTTACAGTTATTTTTCATTTTACTGCTGACAAACAAGCACAAAGCCAACTCCCTCTCAGATTAATCAATGAAAGCAAATGGGGAAATAAGATTTGCTCTACAAGTGTTTGTATTTACCTTTTATTGAACCATTGTAGACAATAATCAAGTAATATCTATCCTTGGAAGTTGATGGGTAACAACTTCTCATTTATTACTTATTATACCTTTGAGTAATGTGATGTAATGCAATTTTATTTGAAAAAATCATGGAAGTAAATCTATTTAAAGTAGAAGTTATGTTGTTATTTGTTATAGTTAAGAGAATATACAGCTTGTAATAAACATATATAGTGAGAAGTTTCTAAAACACAACTCCACTGGAGTAAATTTCTAATGAGGAAGAAGCAGTGAAGGTGATTGGGAAAGTGTCTTGTATACTATAGCTGTTGCTAACTACTGCGTCTTCAATGGTCAAACAAGGCACAGGAGTACTATGCAACATATCACTAGTTTAGAACATGGCTATGGAGCACTATCTTAGATTGAAGTGACAGACTACTGAAACCATTACTTAATCCCTCAAAGGAGGGAAGCTCAGATACCAATGAATATAGCCACAACAAAATGGATTTAATAATACCTTTCATGTTCCCAATATATACCATTTAACATGAGGAAAAGGACATTTCTCATGAAGTGGTGCCCAACGTGCATTTCCAGTAGGAGGATGATAGGAGCAGTTGTGGTAACTCCATAAAATAAACACAACTTAGTAAAAGTAGCTTCTGTTACACCAGCCCATCACACAGAATGGTGGGTAAAAGTTCACATGTGGATAGAATTATCAGAAAGGACAGAATGGTGACACATGGAAATAGGTCCCTACGCCCTAATCCCAACTGCTTCAAGCACAGCTCATGCAGCCATGTGAAAACACTAAAGTACTAGTCACCCACTGCCATTAACGGAGATAGTGCTTACAGAGAAAGAGTACCATACAGCACATACAGTACTCTCCCAATCGCCCTGCTTATTCCACATACTCACCTCCTCCCATCAAAGTGACAGCAGCGTCTGCTGCTGCTGCGCTCCCCCTCCGCCCCGTAGCAGTGTCTCCTTTTCATCGCTAATGAAAAGGAGACACTGAGCAATATGATTGCTGGGGATATATTGCTAGCAATATATCCCCAGCAATCATATTACCCTGTGTGTACACAGCATTACATCTCATCTTAACAAGCCAGTTAAATAAACAAATCAGTTGTTTACATTTGCGTATCTGAATGGATTAATGTTATCATTGTGACCAATACACGCCATGTATTTTACCCTATATCAGTGGTTCCCAAACTTTTTTGAATCAAGGCACCCTAGAGTATCAGAATTTATTTCATGGCACCCCTAGGCCAAAAGTTAGATACCAAGAACTTCAGAAAAAAATATTAAATTAAACAAGTGTTATATGTCATCCTTAGGTCCAGTTATGTGGCGAGGAACATGATTCACTTCTTTTTATCCACATATTTTACAATTGGAAGTCACAAGCACTGATAATTCTTATTACATTGACCATATATAATTTGAATTTGTCCTGTACCACTAGCCCGGGGCACCCTTGCAAGTGCTCCACGGCACCCGTGGGAGCCACGGCACACAGTTTGGGAACCACTGCCCTATATAATAAAGCAGTATTTGATCCATTTTGCCAATCTGTATAAGTGGGTTGCAAACTAGTTACTCCACCACTCAGGAAGTGTATACTTAAGTGCCTTGAGTCCTGTTGGAGAAAAAGCACTTTATAAATAAAACATACTTATTGTAACTTTGTACCTAGAGTAACCAATTTAATAGTTTATGTCAACAAGCATCAATAAAGATATGACTACAGGCAGGCACAACATCTTTAAAACACCATAACTCATCTCATTAGTGCATACCTTATTCTCACCTTTACTACCAACAATAACACACCGTCACAACTGTCCCAAACTCTTTACGGAGCAACACTAACTGCACTTAATTTATTTCACCTTGTAGGTGAAATTTAATAGGATGAGAGATTCAGAAAGTGAGAGATTTGGTATGAAATCTGCAGTTTGAGGCAATCATTTACACTGCAAAACCAGTTGATTTTGCAGTGTAAATGATTGCCACTTTAAAAAAAACTGATTTGTTACCAAATCTATCACTTTCTGAATCTCTCATCCTATTAAATTTCAACCTGTATGTCTCTTTTTGTATATACTGTATATCCTGCTTTTCCCTACTGTCTGGATGCTTTGGAACACTGTCAATCCACATTAATAATAATCACAAATGAAAGAGAAAAAGGAGACTGGATATTGTAAAATGTGCCTCATTGTAATAATCTAACTACATTTTGACGAAAAAAAGCATCATATGCAGATATAATTGAGGCATAATCCACATAATCTGGCAACAGTTTGTGGAGGTATAACCCAGAAAAGGCCTAAAGTATAAGCACATTTAACTGATCTAGCACCATTTGTAAAGTAAATAAATTTAAAATTTAATTTTTATTAAAAGCTCTTCATATCTAAGACAGATCATTTCCATACCGGATATGCTGTTTGGCAGCCCCAGGGCCAGATTCTCTAAACTTCAAAAGTGATAAAATAGAGAGTGATAAACAGCCAGCCAATCACCTGACATTTTTCAAACACAGTCTGTGACATGACAGGTAGGAGCTGATTGGCTGGCTGTTTATCACTCCATTTTATCACTTTTGAAACTTAGAGAATCTGGCCCCTAATCGGATTTAACAGAAAAGAAAGATGTACTTAACTGCTTCTTTCTTGATCCTACTATAACTGAACCTCTGAGGATTTGCTAGTCTGCTTTACAAACCTCAAGACTGTGCGCTCTAGCTGTTTGATTTTTAGTTATATTAAAAAAAGCCTCCAGATAATAAAATAACGCTCTTAGTGAACTACAAAGGTGACAGCCTTTGTATATGTATATATCATGATGAGAATCTCTTTTTGAGTGAAACTCATCAATATAAGGGTCCCTCATACATTAGGCCAACTAGTCCTAAGGACAAGCCTTCCCCAACTTTCCCTGAGCTCTCCCAGCAGCTCCCTGGGGAGAGCTTGATAAGATTTGGCACATGTGATAAATCGGCTCCATTTAATCACATGTAAACCCAGGTGAGCTGCAGGAGAGCAGGGTCCGGGGGGAGCTGCAGGAGAGGGATCGGGAGCGGTAGCGACAGGATCCGGGTCCGAGGCAGGTGACGAGCATCTGGAGAATAGAAAAAACTTCTATTCAAAAAAACTGGGCAGCCGCTGATTGGCTGTGCCCAACAGAACTACCCTATGGCATCACATTGGTGTAAAAGTAAAGTTATAGTAAAGGCATATAAGGGAAATTATATGTGATAAGACTTACATAAGAGGTAATAATAAAATGTGAAGGGTGCTACATTTATACTAAATAAACTATAATTTCCCTTATATTCCTTTACTATCACTTTCATTTTACACCAATGTTATGCCATGGGGTGCATCTGCTGGGCTGGCCTGGGGGTGCCGCACCCTGGACTTGTCTAAGAGTAGTGTTAGGGACGTGTCCGATAGAGGTTACCTGGATGCGGTGGACAAGCTGATAATAATGCCCATCATTATGCTCTGAAATGCAATACAGCAAAGATATGAATAGGTTTAGCATTTATATTTAGTGTGCACCTGCAATCTCCTCATCCTGCTTGCTGCACCACACACATGTAGCACCTCACATGCATAGGCGAATCTAGGGGGTGGTCCGGGGGTGCACCTGTGTCTCTAGCCCCCTGGGAACCAGAGATACTGCCAGGCAAAGCTGGAACGTTTTCCCTATAGGATAACATGGGACCTGCTAATTCTGACCCCCACCCAGTTCAACGGCTGCCAGTTCCCCCTTCGGCATCACTGAAGCTCGAGGTTGATCTCAGTCGAACCCAAATCGCTGGGCCTTTAATCTGATACCAGGCTGGATCCATATGGGTTAAATGGTTCCAGGGATATTGAGGTTAAACTGTGTTTTTTTTCATTTCTTAAATGTTCTTTGAGGGCAGATTTCTCTGGAACCAAAAAGCCCAGTTTTACAGGACCAAAATCATTCGAAGCCAACTCAAAAGTTCTTCAATATGATACTGGTCTCATGTAAATGGTTCAGTTGGTTCCGAAGATATAGCTGGTTGGTTAAAGGTGGGTAGGGAGAGGGGAGTGGTTGTCTCTCCCCCTCACACCAGAAAATGCAGGGACTAGGTTGTTGTATAAGGGGTCAGCCTGGGAATGTCCCTGCATTATCCTGGGACCATATTCCTGGGTAAATCCGTGCATTTTCTGTTGTGAAAGGGGTATTATTTCAAACAGCCGTGACCTGCAGTGCTCTGAATACAGCCGGGCAGCCCCCTGCTCTCTGCCCAGCTGTCAATGTCACCCCTGCAGCTTCCGCTCCAATTCTTCTCCCCGCTTTCACCTCAGCCCGCCCCCCTTTAATCATGTGGTGCCAGCACTCGGCGCGCTCCCCCGACGTCACGCAAAACAACAGCGCGCACACTATTTCAAATGTCCACTCGGCTAGAGGAGACACCAGGAGGGGAGTGGGAGCGCGCTCTGCTTCTCTCCCCATAGAAGCAGCTGCACCGCTCTCCATCTCTCCCTGCAGCAGCAGCGAAGGCTCATATAAAAATTTACAGTAGTGGCACTTTTGGGGGCATTGCTTAAGGGACGCTACAAGTGGTGGTATGTGAGGGCATTACGCATAATGTGCAGCATCATGTGTAAGGGGCATTATGTGTGCAGCATCATGTGTAAGGGACATTATGTGTGCAGCATCATGTGTAATGGGTACTATGGTGCGCGGCATCATGTGTAATGGATACTATGGTGTGCGGCATGATGTGTAATGGGTACTATGGTGTGCGGCATCATGTGTAATTGGTACTATGGTGTGCGGCATCATGTGTAATGGGTACTATGGTGCCATCAAGCAAGAACCCCCTAGCAATGAGCACGTAGGTAAGCAGCACTTATGTGGCAAATATGTAATGGGCATTACCTTTTGTTATATAGTATGTAATGGGCATCATGATGTGTGGCACAATGTGTAATGGGCATTATGGTGTGTGGCCTTATGTGTAATTGGCATTACGGCATGTGGCTTTATGTGTAATGGGTATTACGGAGTTTGCTAAAATGTGTAATGGGCATTACATTGTATGGTCTAAAGTGTAATACCACACCCCTTTTTGTGATGCCACTCCTCCTTCCCATGAGACCACGCCCCCTTTTGACGCGCGGCATAGGTCCCCCTTCTGTTATGTCTGGAACTGGGACCACATATTACCATAATTCTAGATTCGCCTATGCTCACATGTTCAGGGTGTGCAGTCTAGGGCCCCTCCCTAGATGTACTCTATCATAAGGACAGGCTTTGGGAAGAGTGTATGCTCCTGAATAGTAATTTTGTGTGAAAATATTTATTTTGGTACTTGTTTCCTAGCACGGCCACACCCATTTTGATCGGGTTGGTCGTGTCGGAAAAAATCGCGTCGGTCGCATCGCATGCAACCAAATTGCATGCGATGCGACCGACGCGATGGACCCGATTTTCACATTGATTATTTACAATTTAAACTCCTCCGGCAATTTAGAAGTCTAGATTTAGACGTCTAAATTCAGACTCCCTGCAGTCCTGCGCACCGCTGACAACCCGGCAATTTACACTCCTCCGGCAATTTAGAAGTCTAGATTTAGAAGTCTAAATCCAGACTCCCTGCAGTCCTGCGCACCGCAGACAACCCGGCAATTTACACTCCTCCGGCAATTTAGAAGTCTAGATTTAGACGTCTAAATCCAGACTCCCTGAAAACCGCTAAGATGGGGGCATCTAAATTTAGTAGGGTCTAGGGGTACACTATTAAACCTGTTCACAATGACACTAGTCGACGTAACAGCTGTCGACCTTGTTAATTCCACTATCCACGCCAACCCGAAGCGTGGCGAGCGCAGCGAGCCCACGAGGGGCGGCGGTACGCGTCCTGCGACCTTTTCATACCCCCACTATCCACGTCGGCGTGGAGTTGATTTTATAAAGTGTGGCAGCGAGCCACCGAGCCCGAAGCGTGGCGAGCGCAGCGAGCCCCGCGAGGGGACGCGGATACCTGTGAAGCCCGCGAGGGGACGCGGATACCTCGAGGGGACGCGGATACCTCGAGGGGACGCGGATACCTCGCGGGGCTCGCTGCGCTCGCCACGCTTCAGGCTCGGTGGCTCGCCACACTTTATAAAATCAACTCCATGCCGACGTGGATAGTGGGGGTATGAAAAGGTCGTAGGACGCGTACCGCTGCGCTCGCCACGCTTCGGGTTGGCGTGGATAGTGGAATTATCAAGGTCGACAGCTGTTACGTCGACTAGTGTCATTGTGAACAGGTTTAATAGTGTACCCCTAGACCCTACTAAATTTAGATGCCCACATCTTAGCGGTTTGCAGGGAGTCTGGATCTAGACGTCTAAATCTAGACTTCTAAATTGCCGGAGGAGTGTAAATTGCCGGGTTGTCAGCGGTGCGCAGGATTGCGGGGAGTCTGAATTTAGACGTCTAAATCTAGACTTCAAAATTGCCTTATTTTAACATTGAAGCCTATGGCAAAATCGGGGACCGACGCGATGGACCCGATTTTGCCTTTGCCGCAAAATGGACCTGATTTCAAAGGAAATCGGGTCCATCACGTCCATCGTGTACCTTAACTTAAAGATACACGATGGACAAGATTGTGGCCGTGCTAGGAAACAAGTACCTTTATTTTCATTTTGCAAATTACAGTTTTTTTAGCACATATGTATTAAAAATACTGATTGTAATAAATATCATATTCGGTCGATAGTTCTACAATGTCTAGATCAGGGGTAGCCAACTCCAGTCCTAGAGAGCTACCAACAGTTAATGTTTTCCAGGTCTCCTCACAGAATCATAAGTGAAGAAATTAGCTCCACCTGTGGATCATTTATAATGTGTCAGTCAGTAACGAGTGCACCTGTGCCCCAGCTAGGTGATCTAGAAAACTGTTGGTAGCTCTCGAGGACTGGAGTTGGCTACCACTGGTCTAGATCAACCATGTTATGGTCAACTACGCTTAGTAGAATGTGTCCAGTTAAGTGCCTAAAGATAGTCGACTGTGTCTAGATCGGTAGTAAAAGGTCGCCGGGAGCATGGTCACATGGTCGATGGTCAACATGAGTTTTCATGTTTTTTTGGTGCAGATCAACTTGGTTCATACTTTACTATTCAAGTAGACAGAGTTAGAATATAATAGTGTGCCGATTGTAGCGAGGCACCCTGCCCGAGGCACGGTGAGTGCACCGATCCATGCGAGAGGACACTGGGTACTTAAACAGTGTCCACGTCGACCTATGTTGACAGCGACCAAAAAAGTGAAAACTCACGTCAACCATATGACTGTTGACCAAGCTCCTGTCGTTCTAACGCTTGTGTCTAACTTTCATTACAGTAGATCTAGACGCGGTCAACTAGACAGATTTGTCTAAGGGTGGATGACCATACCATGGTTGACCTAGACAGCATAGATCAGCTATAACATAACCATAAATATATCCTTAAGACACTAAACGTTTGATGAAACCAGATTTTGTTTTCTGGCCTGGTAAGAGAGTTATTGCATAACAGACACTAGGAGAATGGAAAATATTATTCAGGATTGCGATAACAACTGTCTCCTGCCAGCAATAAATGTAAGCAGTTTTAGGTTTGTCTCCTATTTTTCACTAACAGCATTTCCAAGAAGATTAATAGCATGGTCTTGGTCTGATGTACCAAATACTTAAAAAAAAAAAAAGAATAGGAATGCGATGCAATTTAATGCTGTTTGCTGATAAGAGGCCAATGGGGTTTTGCAAAGCAGCTCAGTAATTGTCTGTTATTCCCACCCCACAAACAAGCATGGAGGTGGCATGACCTCCACGGTACACAATTCATTTGTAGAGAAGTAGTTGCCAAAGCTCTTCAATGTTTTACTCTTTCCAGGAACATATAAACAGGTCTGACAATAGTAGTGTACATTAGAAATATAGTTTTGTTGCTTATTGTTTTAACAGTGCAAATAAGACACACATGAGTGAAAAGGATGCTATGCCTAGCTGGGGTGTATGGACCCTGGTACAGTGAGGGGATATTTGGTGCAGGTTCAGTCACAGCAGTGAGAAGGACTGGATGCACCCCCCGGAGTATTTACAAGTGGCGGTTTTTACCTACGAGCTGCAACCTCCCAGGTATAATCAGCCACTGTAGTGAAGCCAGATGCAGTCTGTGAGACTGAACTGGCTTCAATGTGACTGGCAAAATTTGGAACAAAATGTTTTTGCCTCCATAGTTCACACACAGGCCCAGTGCCCTAGGAGTATATTTCTCCAGAAAAGAAAAAAAATCTAAAATAAATTTCTATGTACAGATACAACCATTACTTTACAAGCATGGATGTTACTCATCAATATCTCTTCAACAAAATAATATTAACTCTACCATACTGAAAAATATGAATGATACTATGGTAGAATCCATAAATGCAGAATGAGGACTGGTACTGCGGATTTGGTGAAGTTTATAGGACACAGTAATAAATACAAAGTTCAAAACATTATATTAGTGTTATCCTTGTGCCTCTTTCTGCCCCAATACCAGATCAGGGGCGTAAATCACAAAGTATATGGAGACGCATGCTACTGGGCTGCAAGTCCTGAAGGGGCACCTGTATGTACAGCAGCACTCTTGTGGTTCACAGCAAGATCCAAGAGTGAAGGCTGATCTTCCAAGTGGCGCACCCACTGCTGCTGTAGAGTTATTCAGCCTTGTCCCAGGATCCCTTTTAAAACTTGCAATACTGAACAGAACAGCTCCTACCTGGTAGCGCTTAGTGTGCACTGCCTAGAGGAAGTCCGACCTGCCAGTCACCAAGGCAGTCCCATTGGGAGGAGTTCTCACCCTACAGGATGCCTCTCTATGGACTGCCAGGCGGCAACCCATAAAATATGTAGTCTGTGCATGCGCAGTACCCATGTCTGCACTGTGCATGTGCTGGTCCTGGTGCCTGTACAGACACCGGGACGTGATTTCCCTTCTATGGGCTGTTGCTGAAACAGCCCATAGAAGCTGGCCGCATGTGTCATTTAACCTGATTCTGAGTCACGCATAAAGTGGTTGCAATACCAGCCATTGGTATGTGAATCCATGTAAGCTGCATCTATGTGTCCGCACCACCTTCAGCCCTCTGTTTATGAGCAGCAGTTTTCTGTATTATTTGCATTCACATCAGACCAATGCTTGACGCAGCAATCCAGCTAAAATACATTGTGTAAAATTACACTTTTCGTGTTTATATTCTGTTCCCACCACCAACATGGGAATATTGTAAATATACTTCTTGTCACAAGGATTTCAGGTATGGTATACACACAAAAGTCTTCATCTGTCAACCACACTAAACAAATCTAAAGTTTTGTAGATGCCTACCTATAGCAGGGATTAAACAGATCCCAGCAATTTTTGTCATTGATGTGGGTGGTCAAATTGGACACAAGTCAGTATTCTGACGAATAAGGCAAATTTGGCCACATATGGGCCTGCCCTCTGAATGGCAGTATTTTGGTCACATTTAGCCATTTACAAACATACATGCGGGGTCAGATGTGATCATTGTCCATTTGTATTTATCTTATGTCTCTATGGATAATCTCCAAGTCGGTTGAGTCGGAGAAGCTTGGTCGTGCAGGGTGTTTTTCGCTGTATGACATATAGACGCAAGGTGTATGAGGAGACCTCTATCTGTATGTTTTGAGACGTTCAGTCCATAGGGTCTACTATACTACCAACATTGCAGAGAGCAAATAATTGCTGGTTTCTATGACCACTAGCACAGTGGCTCCCATGGGGTTGATCCTCGCTACATTCTGCCTCACATCCATCCGTCTACCTTACGTCCCTTGCGAGTGCACTATCCTGTTTGTTTACTCACGCACACTGAACTATTTGCATCTCATATTCCTATCATGTGTAAAGGTTTTCAAGTATTTGCTACCATGCTTAGTTATTTGTGTTTGTACATATGTGATACCTGTATAAGAATTGCCTAGCATTAGGTAAGTTGTGGCCTCCATAAATAAAGATGCCGACAATGCTTTGTGTCCTTGTAGGTGAAATGGAAAGTTGACATTTGCTAATTATTACATCAATTTGGGAAAAAAACTGTTGCAATTCAATTCAGTAGAGAAATAAAAGGATCATAGTGTAAAAGTTCAATATGAGAGCATGCTCAGTTAAAATACAAGTAAATGCTGATAAGAGAGTAATTAATGATGATCCTACAATGAGAAGCTAAAAGATGAAAAGCGAAATAAGTTAATGTATAAAACATCACACAGTGAGAGAAAAGACAACTACAGCACAGATAAGAGTGAGGCAGACTTGACAGGAGAGATTTGTCTTCATGTACTTACAATAATTGCTACAGGGTGAAGATTAAGAAAAGGGAACATGATTTCCTTAAAGCTGTGGTAGTTCAATTTAAAACAAAAAATACATAGTTCTTTTGATGTGGCTTACAGATAATCAGATTCAAAATGAACGCATTACTTATACTGATGGTCCTAAGCTGGGTACTCACTGGGCAATTCCCAGCACCACCGATATTGATAACTCTATCAGCGGTGGGAAACGCATTGAGCTACCTGAATGGCTACCATCCATATGCTATGAAGTGATGTCCCTACTCCCACTGACGTCTATAACCTCCTAACTTGATTGAATTACAAATATTTTGGGGATTTTCACAATATTCCTAATTTCCAGCACAAAGGAGAAGACGCCAAATATAGAGGAAAACCCTATCCCAGCAAGGGAACTTTACTTGTGTATACCAGAAAGGGCTGATGATGGAGTCCCAACAAAAACACCAGATACTGTAACATCAGATGGTAATATACATCTTTTTTCATTCAACAAGAAAGCCACTATATGTGGAGCTCCATATTGCATGATTATAACATCTAAATCAATCTTGTGATCATTATCATTTATTTTAGGTAATGTGTTTTATATGATTGTTTTTATGTGAACAATAATAAATTGTTTAGCTTTTTTTGAGAAACCGTCTGGTCTATATATTTGTTCAGCCAGCGCTGGCACACCCTTTTCTTGTTTATTCCTTTAAATATTTGGGCTTGACAACCCAGTGCCAGCTGCTGTTGATAGCGCACCACCCACTCTATCTTTAATACTGAGTGATAACCAGACAGTGATAAATTACAGGTGTTTTAATTGGCCACAGGAAAGTATTCCATTAGAACTCCTCCTCTAATTCATACAATGGGCTGTATGGTATTGTGGTGCAGAGTCCGGTGGCTGTGGGGGATGCCATCCATACTCAGATGTATTTTAAGGGGGCAGCCAAGGCAAAACTGCACCCTGTAAATAAATGCACCTTTAAAAAAACCTCAGAGTTCAGCCAGCATCCCACACGGCCACCAAACTCGCACTGCATTACATCTGGATCACTGTTTCTAATCACTTCAATTAATTTCTGCCAAAAAGCTACTTTTGTACAATTCAGTAATGTAAACTACATATAATACCATGTTTCCCTGATAATAAGACACAGTCTTACTTTTTTTGGGGGGGGGGGGGGGGAACAAAAAACACAATAGGGCTTATTTTCGGGGTAGGGTTTATTTTAATTAATTCCCCCATTCCTGCTTTTATCCCCATCATGCTCCCCCATTCCTGCTATTACCGAATCCATATTATGCGCCTCACCTTATACTTTCAGCACAACTCCCACTTCACTTCTGCGTTTTTTCAACCTTTCCCCCGCTGCTGTCACATCGCTCCCACCTGTGTACCGTATAGACACCGCTTTGATGGTGCGCGGTGATGTCAGCAGCATCCATTTCTCCATTTCATGCAGGGCGACGGTGAGGGGGATAGCGGGGGGTGGAGCTGGGGGTATTGTACCGGTAGTTTAGCGCAGGGAAATAGGGGATTCAGTAGGGCTTATTTTCAGGGTAGGTCTTATTATCTGGGAAAAACGGTATACATAATTCCAATCAGATATATACGTTTAGATTCAATAAAATAAATAAATTGAAAAGAAGTACAGGGTAAGTCCTGAATGCTGCATGACAGGACTTTATATAATGCTACTTCAGCATCTCTTCGGGTACCTGCTTGATTAGAAGCACTTATGTGCACTGCTATTAATAGATACTGAAGTACAGACAGAACAATTGTTTACCACATTCACATAGAGCTGCAACTTACTACAGGTTAATGCCAAGAGCCGAGAGACTTCATTAAAAACTCCCCTACTTACTCAGCATTTGAGCATAAACATTCCACATGAGTGGAAAAGATGAACCTTTTAATCATTAGACGAAAATCACGGCTTCCTAGTTTACATAGCAGCTTCCTGTTCAGAGGCTGTTTGAATTAATATTACAGTCAGCTCCTGATGTCATTTGCATAAAATAATCTCAAATTCCTGATTAGCATGCAAATTTTAAAGTAAGATGATTAAAACTAAAATATTACTACTTCTGCAACAGTTACCATGTATGCTCAAATCCAAAGCTGAATTATATTGATATTTAGCATTAAAAGGCACATTACCACCTGTACTTGAAATGGAAATGAACATTCCTGTTCATTCTATAGCCCAGAGTAAGAAATCAAGGTGCTGAATAAATTAACATTCTCAAAAACAGCCCCCCCCCCCCCCCCACAACGCGCGCGCATGCACGCACACGCACAAAACACACAAAGTAAGAAATTAACATTAATACAAGTTGCTTACACCCCCTCAAATATTGTTACACCTTGGAACATAACATAGGGGGAACTTTCCCAGACATGATTAGCCCAATATTGGAAAATCAGTAATACTGTGAACAGACTGGCAATTACAATTTTAGTTGTTAGATGCTTATTTATAAAACGTATCACAGGTACCATTGCACAGATGCCCTTGTGGGCAAAACCAGCTGCCACCGCAGTGACCTCTATTGCCCCCACTTTCTAGTGCCAGCTGTAATGTACTGTAGTAGCAGTGTGCTCAGCTTCTTATCTGCCTGGCAAAATATATATTGCAGCATGGATGGGGTAATGACTGTGCTCTGTCTCCCACAGTGAGTTTTTGCCTGCCTCTATGTATATTAGTAGCTGTGCCTTGCGCTTTAACTGCAGTTACAATGACTTCCAGTGTGGTCTCCCCCTGGCTTCCATCTATAGAGAGAGGCACACTAACCCAGGTGAATGCTGCATTTAGTAGAGACGAGAGCAAGCTAGGAGATGTTACCGATGCTGTTAGGGCAAAACCTTATTGAACCCAAGGTTTGCCTTATACCCTGAGACATCTCCAAACAAAAAAACGACATATCTCCAAACTGTCTCTTTTTTGGGAATGTCCCGTATCCCTCCTGGGGCCAGCAGTGTCCCTCAGTGTGTGTGTGTGGGTGTGTGTGTGTGTGTGTGGGGGGGCTCCATGTTACTGCTCTGCTGAACAGAGCAGCGGGTCTAGATGCCCACAAAGTCTATTCACTGCGACAGAGGGTCTGGAAGCTCACCTTCTGTTATGTCATGTACACCAGAAACACTTTTCTGTCCCTGGATTATGGGGAGATTCGCTAAACTAAATATGCGGTAAAAACCTCGCATTTTGGGACGCTCAAAACATCCCCCACCGGGCTACCGCGATGGGGGGCATTGCCAGCAAAAGCTGCCGATGCCCTACGGACTTCTACTTTTTTCTAATACTTCTCTTGGTCAGTTGATATTCTGAGAGCGACATTTCTCATATGTATTTTTTTTCTCTATAGCTTAGTTTGTTTTAGTACTAGATGGTTACGTTTTATTCGATAAGATGTTTATATAAACTTGATTTGTGTATTTCCGAATGGCACTGTGGTTATTATTTTGCCACAGCATGTATCCATGTACAGCATGTACATCAGAATATCTGAATGTGTTATCGTATGCTTGGGACTTTCTGCACTCCACTATGTCGTTTACTGTTATTTGAACATCTGTATTGGTTTTTGTTATGTGTATGTTGGTTGTCTCTAGTTCCATGTGTATGTATTGAATATTATTCCATCCCTATGTATTTTGGATATTTGTAGTGCTGGTCTATATGTCGCTGATTGTTTATTAAAAATTACTTCATTAAAAAAAAGTGTTGGTTTCTTCTCTACATTGATACAATCTCATCTCTGGCTACATTGTGAAACACATGTCATTAATGTGAAATTATATCAACCATTTATGAATGATTTTTATGAAAATAAATACATTCAAAGACTGCTGGACTGCTTATTATTGATGATTCCATAAGGCTATGGAAAACTCTCTAGGCTGGACTATTTGTTAGTTGCAAAGCAGTTATATTCCAGAATAACTGATTCGAATATAGAATCTATTTCTATATCGGACCATGCATTATGCTGGATGAAAATAGCACAAAAAGGTGACAAAGGGCCGATTTGGCAGTGGTTCTTTCCATCATACTTAACAAACTCAGGCCCTTATTCTGATTGACGCGGACTTTACCGCATACTTTCGGATCGCGTCTTTACGGCGTCTGCGCATGCGTGGAGAACGCTACGCGCATGTGCCACGCCTTGACTCGGTACCAGTTCGGCCAAATCCCGTCCAAAACTGTTCACCGCTATCAGTCGGGAAATAGGGGCGTATTATGGGCGTCATGCGGAATGACACATGGGCGTAGTTTCAAAGTGGGCAAAACGGGGCGGAAACATGGGCGGACACGGGGGAGTACACTTATGTTGGGGGGCGTACATTCGGAAACCACTCCGAATGCACGCGATCAAAAAGGGCAGAAATGTGCGGTGTCCACAAGTGTACTATTGCTTTGCGGACACCACTCGTTCATGCGGTAGGCGAACGTACGCCTAATGACTACAACCATTAACACCTGAACCCAATAGAATCTACTCCTTTACTCATTACTCACTAATAGGCCGCTTGTCAGTGCTTTAATTGAAACCATTGCTGCTTCAAGGAAACCTTACTAGTCCCCCACATATGCTGTACTTGTCAGACACTTTCAAACTGCTAACAATGGACATGACAGAATATTAATACTATCAATACACATGTGTATTCGACATGTACTCATGAAACCACACATTTTGGGTAAAGTAAACACATTTATTTATATTCATGTCACAGTCAATGCCACTGTGATGCAATGACCATAAAATAATACATACAAACAATAAACAACATGGCAGGAATGCAGCAAAATAAATAATAATACAAAACAAATATAATTGCACACAGATGGACTCCAGCACCTCCTATGTGCCACTGCACATGCAGCCAGTGGGAAATGAGGAGGCTGCTGGCCCTTCTACAGCAGGGCAAGCTGCACCTGACCATTCAACAGCAGGGCACCCTACACCTGGCCCTTCTGCAGCAGGCCAACCTGCAGCTGGCTCATATGCACCATCAGCAGAATCATTTGGAACACAACCGGGGACTTCACAAGATAGTACCATGGCCATCACTTCAAGTACAGCTGACAGTAATGGCAGGCAAAAGAGGGCAACAGGGGAACCACAAAGGACATATGAAGCAAGGGCTCATCTGGTTACCCTCAGCACGTGATTGGACACAAGAAGCTGACACACACAGCACAATGGAAGATTTGGGAACACATAACGGTGGAGATTAATGCAGCCACAAGTTCATTTCCGACCACGTTTGGCCTTGGTAGGCTCCTTGGCCTGTGCAGCAGCTCTTCGGGGACGGCCAGATGCTGGGGCAGGTGGAGCAGATGATGTGGAGGGGTTGGCTGGTCTACCCCTCCTGCCAGCAGGGAGTGTTGCGGGTGGTAATGCACCAGAAACGGATGACATTAGGACCCTGTTGCTGGTAACCAGCTCCACCATAAGCTCATTATGGTGGAGGAGGAGATCATTTTGGCGGGTGGCTTGCTCGGCCAGCACCTGAGCACTTGCAGCCATGGCCTGATGTGACTCAGCCATGGCCTGCATGCTCGCAGCCATGGACTGCTGGGTGCTGACCAAGCTCGCCAGGATCTCCTCGGTCCTACGCACCCGTTCTGATGCCAAGTCTCCCTGCTGGTTGATGTCCCCAAGCATCTGGGCCAAGGCGGCCAAATCGGCTTGGGCCGATGCCTGCTGCTGCACAGGCCTACCTCTGGGGCCAGGTGGCACGGACTCCTCCACCTCCTGAGCAGAGTCGTCACCAAGCGGTGGGGTGTCTGTGGGAAAAGATATACACAATTAGGAGACATTCTACGATAATTACTTGCACAAGTTTATGGCATGACCAATATTTACCTTCCAGAAAAGACACAAACACTTCAGCTGGGGCCTCGCTATCCATCGTGCTCACCCCCCTGATCTCCTCAACTGATATACAGCTCTCGGCCATCACCTCCAGGGGGGTGAGCTCTAGCCCTGATGGCATGGGCCCGGCCCCAGATGTCTGGCTGTGTTCCCACCGCTTGGTCATCTTCCTCTTCAGGTTGGTTTTGAAGTCCTGCCACCTGCAATGTAAGTTGACATATTAATACATGTCACTCCCAATGTTAGCTGTTGCAGCCATTGCTCTGTGCTACATATTACAACATGTGATTAATGTCCCATATATAATATTACATGCAACTATGATATCAACCGTTACAATACACATTCACAATCACCCTACTCTAACTCTCAACGAAATAACATGGCAATAATGTATGTGTATCGTAACAACCTCACGGGCCATTTGCAAAATGCATCTAAGCATCGATTCAATCATTACTTGGCTATTACTGGCCACATGTATCACAAAACAACTTGCCTCTTCTTCACATGGTCCGTCTCACGAACTTGTGGCGCTACTTCATTAATCTCTGCCGTTATCTGTTCCCAAATCTTCCATCTGCGTGTGTGTGTCAGCTTCTCGGATGGACACTCTATCCAATCACGTGCTCGGGGAACCAGGATGGCCAGCTCCTGTGCTTCATATGCCTTATTTTTTTTGGGTGGTTCCGCTGTTGCACTGGCTCGCCCCTTGCCACGTCCCTGGCCACGCCCCCTGGCACCAGTCGCTGCACTTGAAGTGCTGGCCATGGTACTACCTTGTGAAGTCCCCTGTTGTGTTCCAAACAATTCTGCTGATGGTGCATATGAGCCAGCTGCAGGTTGGCCTGCTGCAGAAGGGCCAGGTGTAGGTTGCCCTGCTGTAGAATGGTCAGGTGCAGCTTGCCCTGCTGTAGAAGGGCCAGCAGCCTCCTCATTACCCACTGCCTGCATGTGCAGTGGCACATAGGTGGTGCTGGAGTCCAGCTGGTGAAAAAGTTGCTGCAGCTCTGGGTCCAGCTCTGGTTGGGATCCAGACATGTTTGCAACAACATTGTCACCTTCTAATACACCTTTATATACTGTTTGTGTATCCTGTTTGGCGGACATCAGCGGCAGCTGCGTTCCGTGCGTGAGCGTACGTCGCTGTTTTTTCGCGCCGCATACGGTGGCTGAAATTCCATTGTGTAAAACCTGGCGAAAGTTCGACATGAAATACTGGTCACCAATGCTAACATTGCATAGAATCTTCTGATACACCTGTGACTATTGCACAATACACATGCTATTTTCTAGCATGACATGACATTTGATTCATGACTACTGTGGTATTGTGGCGTTTGATTGCAAGCTAAAAGTAGCCCAATCCCTTAGATAATCCAGGCCACAAGTCATGCAATACTCATCTCTACTGTTATAGACCACACATGTGAGAGCCCTATAAATAGTGACTTGCTGCTAGAATCATTTGTCTCCAGATCTGGACTTGTCAGGGTCTAAGGTAAGCTCTTCCATGCTCCTTGTAGATATGATATCCATTAACAATGTAAGTGTATGAATGTATGCACCATTGCCTCACTGACTACAGATTGTTGGGCCAGCAAAGTGCGTGTATCATTATTGCAACATGTCACATGTTCACTATTTCACTCACAGGTCTTAAACCTGTGTGGGTTCATCTATTGCAGGACAACATGTCCCAGCAATAGATGAAATGTCTCATAGTACATGATGTCGGCAAAAAATGCTGACACCTTTATCTGTGTGTTTTGGACGGTGTGTATTGAGTTCATATTATTGTGTCATCATTAGAGAGTCAAATGGATCTGCGGGATTTCACGGGGCGGCCATCTATTGTACGTATTGAAGGCTACAAATCTATTTGTAGTGGGATATGGCCATTATGTGCATAGGTGCATCAGTATTTATGTTCATTTCTTTATAGGTTGCTGAAGCAATGATGCGCTACATGGAGAGGAGGCTAAGGGCACTTGCGGCTCTCCCCACTCGTCGCCCAAGGAGGCCAGGACGTGCTAGAATCTATCGCACACGGGTGACTCTGTTTGCTATGCCCGATGATGAGGTACTTACTAGGTACCGGTTACCGCCACATGTAATTCTGGATCTGCTCACCTTAATTCAGAGCGATCTGGAACCTCTACACGGGATCACGACAGCAATTCCGCCTCACACACAGCTGCTGGCGGTGTTGCATTTCTGCGCCTCAGGATCATTCCAACAAGTAGTGGCAGTACTTGCTGGAATATCTCAGCCGGCCTTCTGCCGAATCCTGAGGCGTGTGACGTCGGCCATGTTCAGGCGCAAGGGGCACTTCATGGCCATGACATTTGCCACCGAGACCCTGCGCAGAAGCCAGCAGGCCTTCCATCAAATTGCTGGCTTCCCTAATGTGATAGGGGCTGTGGATGGCACCCATGTACCATTTGTGCCTCCATCTCGAAGTGAGAAGATATATAGGAACCGCAAATTGTTCCACTCACTGAACGTGATGGTGGTATGTGGCCCATCCATGGAGATTCTTGCCTTCAACTCGAAGTTTCCCGGAAGTGCCCATGACTCTCATGTCATCCGACAAACCGGGATATGGCAAAGACTACAAGAGCTGGAAGGCCGTGATGCGTGGGTTCTGGGTGACTCCGGTTACCCATGTACGCCCTGGCTACTTACGCCGTACAGCTACCCAGCACCGGGCCCACAGGAGGCATTCAATCGGGCGCATGTTGCCACCAGGCAAGTGGTGGAGCGCTCAATTGGCCTTTTAAAAGGTCGATTTAGAGTGCTCCACCGCACTGGTGGTGACTTACAATATGCGCCTGAAATGGTGTCGAGGATCGTGGGCCTGTGTATATTTTTCCACAACATTGCTGTGCGGCGTGAGATACCCTTTGATGAGTGGGAGGTACCATCTGAGCCGCAAGATCCGCCCATGCGCCCATCCCGCGCCCCTGAATGCCGGAGGGGATACCAGCTGCGGGACTCTGTGGCGCAAAGATACTTCAGGTACATGTTATTGAGTTGACAGAACACACCAATTATTGTAAAAATCACCCCTTCAAATAAGTACAGTGTGTTAGTTGTCAGTGTTACAACACGAAAATTAGCCAGCCTGCCCTCCTAATGGCAAAGAAATAGGAGATATTTATCATATGTGCTTAGTTTTGGGGGAAGTTAAATATAGGTGCTAATTATTATACCTTGTTCAAGGGATCTTATGTGTTTGTTATATCTTCATTATTGTAGTTGATACTATCCCTGATGACTGGTGAGTACATTGATTTATTCTGTAATGTGTTGGGGATTTTTTCATGTGTTGATGTCTGATTTGTTTGCAGATATATATATATATATATATATATATATATATATATATATCTATATATATATGATATTTGAATTTATTCACATGTTTCAACATTTCAAGGAGCAGGCAGCCAGGCAGGCAGGCAGGCAGGCAGGGCTGGTGTATAATGCTGGTCTCAGGATACCTGCAAGTGTGTGTATGTGTCTTTTACACATAAATGTACGCATACACATAGATGCATAGAGTAAGTAATGCTAACTACAGCTATGCGTTGCTAAGCTATAGCACGCGTTGCTTGGCGGAGCGAGGCGTCATTGGATTTGCTAAGTGCATACACACTGTGTTTTATATATATCAGATTTGTTCATTGCCATACATCAACACTACTGTTTTGAAGGCATGCGAATTTGTCACCATTTGTGTTGGCGCAGAGACGCTGTTCATGTAAAGATGAACAATAAAGTTATTAACACAAATAACTGTGATCAACCAATGCCACCACCTGATTGGTTGATAGATGCCATTGTCAACATGGCGGAGACACGAAGGGCAGAACCCTTCACACATGCGGAGCTGAGGGTTCTTGTCTCCGTCATGGAGACAAGGCTGGGCCGTGCGGGGCCCTTCATCACAAACCGCCATAAGCGGAGGGCGTATGCTGCGGCAGGGCGCCGTATTTACGCCCGCACTCGGGTGCGGAGGTCCCTCGGGCAGCTGGAGAGGCGGTGGTCGGACCTCCGCAGGCGCCAGCCCCAGCTGCTCCAGCAAATCAGGGGCGAAATTGCTGAGTGTGAGTATTTTAGCTATGAAATTTCGCACTTACAACATAGCATCTAGAAACAATAAAATGTGTCTCATGATAAGTGGGTGTCCATGGGTTTAAAAGTCCATAGACTGTTATGTGTGCTTCTTCCTGGTTAACATGCAGTCATGTGGCTTTTATATGTAATGCCATAGCATTGAGGATTCTGATGCATACAATGTGCCAGATCTAATATGTGTTACACATTGATAAATGCCTGGGTTGTAATGTGTGAACAAATTACTAACAATCACATAATAATTTAAATGTCACAATTTGGAGTCCATTAACAGTAAGGAGCTACTTTCCTGCATCGTTTGCCATCATTATCACCCTTCCATGTATGTCTTGTTATGGATTAATACATGTGCACCAATGACCCGACATTGACCATGATGTTTTTTTCTACCACACAGCACGAGCCCGAGCCCGACAGGCCCGTGAAGAGGCGGAGGCAGACCTGGCCCAGGAGGAGGCCCAAGACCCGGAGGAGGAGGTGGCGCCAAGGGTGGAGGAGGAAGTGGAGGAGGAGCAAATGTTGGAGGAGATGGTGGAGGAGGTGGTGGAGGAGGAGGAGGTGCGTGAGGAGGTGGTGGAGGAGGATGTGGAAGCGGAGTTGGTGGCGGAGGAGGAGGTGTTGGTGGCGGAGGAGGAGGTGGAGGAGGAGGTGGTGGTGGTGGAGGAGGAGGAGGAGGAGGAGGAGGAGGAGGAGGTGGAGGAGGAGGTGGAGGAGTTGGAGGAGGAGGTTCTTGTGGCAGAGGAGCTGGCGGAGGAGGGGGCTGAGGAGGCCACGGTTGCCCCGGACGATTCGGATGACGAGGGGGAGGAGGCGTGCCAGGCCCCGGAGTCCCAGCAGATCGGTATGTTAACATAATGCATCATTCATGAAGTAGTTGTACTGGTATTTGTTATGTAGCACTGGTGATAAAAAATTTTGGGCCCATACTATTCATATAGACCCCAAAGTGGGTAGCTACAGATACAGGTACGGGTTAGATGGGGTGTCCAAGGCATCCCTTTCATCCAGGACACCTCTCAATTACACAGGTTTGTGGGATGGGTTGGAGGTCCATTTTGACTGCCACATAACCGTTGTAGTTAAACAGGATCCAGGAGTAAAGGGATGAGTGAATCATTTGTGGATTAAAATCACCTGCTGCAAGCGTAGATTATGACCCATCAAATAGTGGAATCTATATTGTTGGTGAATGTTATTTATAAACTCTAGGATGTATGCTATAAATGGAGTAGGGGCCAGCCTACCTTGGAATGGAGTCAGAAGTTGCCAGTGTCCCAGGAGCCTCCTCTACCTAAACACCCCCTGTAGTTCAGATTGTTTTTTTGCCCTCACAGAATTGTAGGTTGGTTTAGACAGAATTATGATTTTGAGGATGTGTACTGTGCATTCCTGACATTTGCATAACTCCCATGCCACGAACCATCACTGAACTTAGACTGAGCAGATTGTGACAAGTTCTTATTGACGGAGGCCATGACATGCTTGTCATTGGTTAGTCATGGGTGGGTTGTGACTGAGAAGAAACAATATGACTGTTATGTCTTCTGCAGAGTAAAGGGTAGAGGCCAAAAAAGACAGTATGTAGTAAATAAGTTTGCATGTATGTATATGTATGTGTCATATCTATTTATCTATGTGTGTCTCTATCTCTCTACATAGATAGATATATATATATATATATATATATATATATATATATACACACGTCACCTAGCATTTGTGGAATTTATGTCGCAGGATGTGAAATGTATGCATGAATAACATGACTAATTTTTGCCCCTTTGACATGCCCACAGATGACACCACACCGGCAGATGAGGGGGTGCGTGGGGCCGTCCTGCGAGCGGAGCACCATTTGAGGCTCCTTCTAGCAGACCTGCAGGACATCCGAGATCTGCTGCTTTAATTTATTATTTTATATTTTTTTTTTTTCTATGTTAATGGTGTTTTTAAATAAATTCTTTATGCAAGTTCACAGTTGTTGGTTTTATTTGCACTTGAAACAGTATATGTGTAGATTGTTTATAATCTTTTACACAGGGTGTAATACAAACCATTGCACTTACATTGCTGTAAGGGTTAATGTGTGCAATGCATGTGTTAGGCATGCTTGTAAGGATATATTGGCATCTAATTGATTCCAATTCCAAATAAGCTGTTTTTTATGAGGATAGGTAATTGAATAAGTGGGTCATGTGATGTATTGCAGAAGATACTTCATAGTGGGTTGTTTGGCGTAAATACTCCGCTTACGGGCGGTAGCACCGCTTGGCTCCCGTTCGGATGCGGTATTTCCGAGCATACTCTGTAATACTCTGTAATACCGTGCAGAATCGGAGTGTTTCTCCCGCACACGCATGGTTTGTATGTCGTCCGTAAACACGCCCTGTTCTTAAAGAGTGAGTCCGTCCGAATGCGGAGGACACGTGGGCGTTTCTACGGACGATGGCCGCATGCGGCAAAACACCGTGGCGTGCGGACCGCTCCGTAAGAATGCGGGAATATCCGCACCGATCTGAATAAGGGCCTCAATTAAGTTCAGGAAAGAGTTAGAAGCAATGTGGGAAGAATATACACAAGATAATATAGATATGGCAGAGATACCCACTGACATTTTGGCAGGTGTCTACATCAGTATCATATTGCAGGATGAGGGAAAGAACCATTGAATCTACATATTTAGAGGATCAAGCCAGGGCCGAAACTAGGGTTTCTGGTGCCCGGGGCAAGACATACATTTAGTGCCCCCCCCCCCCCCCCCAATTTTATATATATATATATATATATATATATATATATATATATATATATATATATATATATATATATATATATATATATATATACATAATTTTTTTAATTTTTTTTTTCAGAAGCAGGCACACATTTGGCATTTGGTTTTGCACAGAAAGAAAAACATTAATCAGAAGCCATTTATGTGTGCTTATAGACAGCAGAAGGGGGACATTAAACAGGGACAGTTGAGGGCATTTGTTTTGGGGGGGGGGGGGGAGTGGTGTGGTCACATAGTAGTATCAATTCACATTATAGAACACACCGTAATGCCCAGTACACATTAATCAGAAGCCATTTATGTGTGCTTATAGACAGCAAAAGGGGGACATTAAGCAGGGACAGTGCGCGGCGAAGGCGCGCGGTAAAAATTTAGGGCATTTTTTTGGGGGGGGGGGGGGGAGTGGTCACATAGTAGTATCAATTCACATTATAGAACACACCGTAATGCCCAGTACACATTACACCACAAACCGTAATGCCCAGAGCACATTACACCACATACCGTAATGCCCAGAGCACATTACACCACAAACCGTAATGCCCAGAGCACATTACACCACAAACCGTAATGCCCAGAGCACATTACACCACAAACCGTAATGCCCAAAGCACATTACACTACAAACCGTAATGCCCAGTACACATTATACCAAACACTGTGATGCCCATTATACATAATGACACACCGTAATGCTCATTACATATGCCACACACGCTAATGCCCATTTCGCATAATATTACACACTGTAATGCCCCTTATACATAATATTACATGCTGTAATGCCCATTACACATAATGCCACTGACCGTAATGCCCACTACACATAATATCACATGCCGTAATGCCCATTACAATTTATAGCACACACCGTAATGCCCATTGCACATTTTTAATTGGGTAAAAGGTGTCACACACACACATAAGGGGAAGAGGGGATCAGACACCAGGGAAATTGGGGAAGATAGGGTCACAGACACAGAGGAAGGGGGTTACAGGGGACAAGGATTCACACATGGGGGAAGGGAGTACAGGGGGGTCAATCCCTGGGCACTCACCAATTTGTTGGGGGAGCTGCAGGGTATCCAGGTAGCCAGTGGATCCAGGGACAGGGCAAAGGGGGTGCCTACTGCAGGAGGAGGGAGATGTAGTTGAGGAGACAGGCAGGGCAGGTCAGTTGAGGAGACAGGCAGGGCTGAGGAGACAGGCAGGGCAGGTCCAGACTCCAGCCCCAGCGCGTATCGCTGGGCGCACTTTGTTCATCACAGACACTAGAGGTCAAGCGAACCTCTAGTGTCTGTCTGTTTCATGGCGGCGGCCATCTTTGATGTGGCTGCAGCGCCGCAGACATAGATCTATGTCTGCGGCGATAGCTCTCCTCTGCTGCCTCTGCTCACTAGCGCCCCCCGCCTCCAGCGCCCGGTGCGCGTGACCCCCCAGCCCCCCCCTAGTTACGGCCCTGATCAAGCAGCTTTAACTGATTCGTATCAGAAGTACAAACAGAATCCAACCAGAGATCATAGGATGTGTTACTTAGCTAAGAAAGGAAAGCTACATTTCATAATACATTAACCACCCTTGAATCTAAATTTTCTTTCCATAGGGAGTGTGCGATATACAGTATAGGTATGGAAATAAAACAAGCAAACTATTGAGTAACCTGCTAAAGGGAAGACATCCTAGTACCTCGGTCATCGCTATTAGAAACAAGGATACTGTACAGTAAGTCCTTGATTAATAATAGCGCAGGGATAACACAGGTGTTCAAAGACTATTACTCCCATCTATATTCTAAACAAGAAGTAAATATCAAAGCTAGAGATAAGTTCTGGACAGAATTATCAGTACCGCAGGTCTCAGAGGCCCAATCCGCATCACTGATGCTGCCAATTTCCGAAGAAGAAGTAAAGAGAATAATAGGCCTTTTAAAGATAGGAAAATCACCTGGCCCGGATGGGTTTTCAAATGAATATGTCAAAATTGGGGCATCTAAAATTAATAAACAGTTGGCTAATGCTGTGTACACACGGGGTAATATGATTGCTGGGGATATATTGCTAGCAATATATCCCCAGCAATCATATTGCTCAGTGTCTCCTTTTCATCAGCGATGAAAAGGAGACACTGCTACGGGGCGGAGGGGGAGCGCAGCAGCAGCAGACGCTGCTGCTGTCACTTTGATGGGAGGAGGGAGGGAGCAGCGGCACAGGGCTGGGGAGATCAACGCTGATCTCCCCGGCACTGACCTACCGGCACAGCGATCGCCGGGGAAAGCCGCTGGAGCATGCTCCTGCGACCAGCGACCATTAGGCAGTGCACATGGGAGCGTGCAGCTGGCGATATTATTCCCAGCGATTTTACATGAAATTGCACCCGTGTGTACTCACCTTAAGGTCTATAATAATATTTTAAATGGTAAAGAACTACCACTATATTTCAACTCTGCCAATGTTAAAGTGTTGCCTTAACAGGACAGAGACCTAGAACAACCAAATTCATATAGACCTATATCTTTATTAAATTCGGATTATAAGATTCTAACAAAAATTCTATCAGATAGGTTAAAGGTAATTTTGCCCTCTATAATACATCAGGACCAATCAGGATTAATATGGGGAAGGCAATCGGTGGGTACGACTGCATCCGGGACCTGATACCAATGTAGTGCTTTCTCTGGATGCAGAGAAAGCCTTTGATATGGTTACTTGGGAACATCTGACAGATACGCCTAGGAGAATTGGGAAGCCCTAGCGCTTTGTGTCATTGATAACAAGTTTGTATACTACCCCTAGTACAAATGTTCTGATTAATGGAAATATATCTCAGGCCTTTACTATTGAGAGGGGCACGAGGCAGCAGTGTCCACCATCACCCCTGCTATTCGCTCTGGCATTGGAACCATTGGCAATTGCCTTGAGGACCACAGATGGGTATAGGGGGGTTGGGGTGGGGGGACTGGAGGCGAAGCTGGCATTGTTTGCTGACAACTTGCTGCTCTTTGTCTCCAGCCCCTCTGACTCGATCCCATGTATAGTAGAAATAATTGAAACTTTTGGCTCCTTTGCGGGCTACAGAGTTAACTATAATAAATCTGAAATTATGGTACTCTCTGGGGAAGCAACAAGCTTGAAAGCTAATCA
This sequence comes from Crinia signifera, assembly GCF_055691185.1. Classification (NCBI taxonomy): domain Eukaryota; kingdom Metazoa; phylum Chordata; class Amphibia; order Anura; family Myobatrachidae; genus Crinia; species Crinia signifera. The sequence continues at coordinate 209,349,400 of NC_139221.1, read as the reverse complement.
GTCTACTAATTCCTGATTATAAGCAAGTATTTTAAATATTTAGGAGTGCGCATACCCCCCAAGGTGACTGATATATATGCACTGAATGTCACACCTGTGATATCTGGTATAACAAAACGTTTGAAAAATTGGACGACATTGCCACTCTCTTTGATGGGAAGGGCAGTGGTAATTAAGAATGTTGCTTTCCCAATATTAGCATATATATTACAAATGCTACCCATAAGTCTTACAAAAACAGATAATAAAATAGTAAATAAGATATTCTCCTCCTTCTTATGGGCAGGAGGTAAAAGTAAAGTAGCCTATAATAAGTTACAGTTGCCCAGACGAGAAGGGGGGTTAAATATGACTAATGCCGCGGTATACAGCAAAGCAGTTTGTTTTTGGTATATTATAGACTGGTTTTGGAGGAAGTCTATTTTTACAAATTTTCAGTTGGAAGAAGAATTCTTCCACCCATTTACCCCCATAGCATTGATTCATTCCCCGAAAAATTTGATACCCATAGGTATGTGGCCATCAATTTTGTTTAAAGATACAGTACTTGTGTAATAGCATGGCGCCCGTTGCGTAGTTAGCGTAGCGTCCCTGTCAGAATCAGCGTAGTGTTCGTGCGGCCAGCATAGTTAGTGTAGTCAGTCAGAAGTAGCGTAGTGTTCCCGCACCCGCTTAGCATAGTTAGAGTCCCTGTCAGAAGTAGCGTAGTGTTGCAGCGTAGGACCCAACTGCAACTGGATAAACTGAACCAGGCTGGAACTGGGTGGACAGAACCGACAGGACCAGACTGGAACCGCGTAGACTGACTTGCGCTGGAACTGGACAGGCAGAACCAGGCAGGAACCGGAAGACCTAGGCTGGAACTGGGAAGCTAGAACCAGTCTGGAAACTGGGCAGGAGCTGTAAATGCAGTATAGCGGACTAGATTATGAAGGTCTGCTGGTTCAAAGGCACATGCAAGGTATACCGCACAAAGAATCCAAGCAGCCAGGGACAAGGCTTGGTCAGAGACATTGCTCAAGACAATTTTAGCTTGCCAGAGTAGAGCTTTTAACCCCCCTGCAATGCGCTGATTGGAAACCTAAATCATGACCCTAATATATATTACTAATTATGTAACTCTTAATAAAGTACATTTATTTTGCAGAAAAACACTTGCTTGCTATCATTTTTTTTTGTGATTTAGAATAATGCATACAGCAGCCATGTGACATCTTTTTATTGCCAACTATATACTTTTATACTGTTATCCTATATTAGATTGTCAGGCAGATTTACTTATTTTCACCTATACTTAATGCCTGTAACAAAAGCACAAATTTTAATTCCACAATTTACTGGCGATAAACAGAATAGGTGTGTTAAGTTAACGCATGTTAACTTAATGCCTTATTGCGGCTAAGTGAATCCCCCCCAAAAGTTGGTGCTGATTCTCATTCACGTGGTCCTCCGATTACAAATATGATCCGTTTCAGTTTAATGCCAGGTAACTGTATAGTGCACTTTTATAAATGTAAGCTTACTATTAAGATAGCAACTATTGCATTAACACATACAAATATTGAAAGATGCATTACCACATGAATCATTATAGAATATATAATTATGAAAAGTAAAACACCTACAATAGACGAGTGTACCATACAAAAAGAAAGTTTTTGACATGACTGCTGACTTGCAATGCATGTATGCATATTAATAATCTGATTACACAAGGCTAATGAACAATACTAATTCTGATGTTTTATTGCTAAAAATGGCAGCAGTTTAAAGGATAGAGTAAGCTGGATATTCACGCAAAGGCATATATATATATATACATATATATATATATATATATATATATATATATATATATATAGTAGGCAGATTGGGTGTGCTGCAGCACAATAACGGAGGCAGGTCAGCGTAGATACAAGTAAAAAAGTTTACTGTGTGGCAACAAACATCTCTATACCAACGTTTCGGGGTCCCGTGCGCCCCGTTTTCAAGGAAGAGAGATATCTCTCTCTTCCTTGAAAACGGGGCGCACGGGACCCCGAAACGTCGGTATAGAGATGTTTGTTGCCACACAGTAAACTTTTTTACTTGTATCTACGCTGACCTGCCTCCGTTATTGTGCTGCAGCACACCCAATCTGCCTACTACCTATCACTACGCTGCGAGCACCGGAGCACATAAAGCCAGAAGCAGGAGTGCCGGACCATATCTGCAAACTATATATATATATATATATATATATATATATATATACTCTGCTTATATCCCGGCACTCCGGTCCCCCTCAGGGTTAACTTGCTCTGGTGCCCGGAACAGGGGAGGTCATCCCAAATATACAGATAGTAGTAAGTACCGGCACCCAGAGACTGACACGCTGAACTTCATAAAGTGTAAACGGTGAGGTTTATTCCATCAAAAATCTACGTTTCGGGGACCGTGTCCCCTTCATCAGGATCCTGAAGCCACTGATGCCCGACGGACGTTTCGGTGTTGTCACCGTCGTTATGCTCCTGACCGAATATATATACCGAAACTATCTGTATATGTATATATATATATATATATATATATATATATACACAGATAGTAGTAAGTACCGGAACTTCATAAAGTGGATATATATATATGGATCCGGCACACGGTAGTATAGGTGAAAAAAAAGAGGTTTATTAAGAGTGCAACATTGCACTAAGTGACAGCTGCTGACCTGACAGCCGTTTCAACTGCTGGGTGCAGTTTTCATCAGAGGAGACCTCTGATGAAAACTGCACCCAGCAGTTGAAACGGCTGTCAGGTCAGCAACTGTCACTTAGTGCAATGTTGCACTCTTAATAAACCTCTTTTTTTTCACCTATACTACCGTGTGCCGGATCCATCCATTCTCTGAGGGGGTAAGTGTCATATATATATAGATATATATATCTATAAATATATCAAAGAAGCCAGCACATCCATTTCCAAAGGAAAAAATATTTTATATTCTCAAAGCCGAAAAAGGAAAAAACATGGGGACACACCATGGGAGGTGAAATGTATCAGCATAATGACAGTCCATGCAAGGAACGTTACCACAATCCAGTAATACATAACATGGTGGTCCACTTTCAAGCCACTGATGCCCGACGGCCGTTTCGGTGTTGTCACCGTCGTTATGCTCCTGACGACGGTGACAACACCGAAACGGCCGTCGGGCATCAGTGGCTTGAAAGTGGACCACCATGTTATGTATTACTGGATTGTGGTAACGTTCCTTGCATGGACTGTCATTATGCTGATACATTTCACCTCCCATGGTGTGTCCCCATGTTTTTTCCTTTTTCGGCTTTGAGAATATAAAATATTTTTTCCTTTGGAAATGGATGTGCTGGCTTCTTTGATATATTTATAGATATATATATCTATATATATATGACACTTACCCCCTCAGAGAATGGATGGATCCGGCACACGGTAGTATAGGTGAAAAAAAAGAGGTTTATTAAGAGTGCAACATTGCACTAAGTGACAGTTGCTGACCTGACAGCCGTTTCAACTGCTGGGTGCAGTTTTCATCAGAGGTCTCCTCTGATGAAAACTGCACCCAGCAGTTGAAACGGCTGTCAGGTCAGCAGCTGTCACTTAGTGCAATGTTGCACTCTTAATAAACCTCTTTTTTTTCACCTATACTACCGTGTGCCGGATCCATCCTTTCTCTGAGGGGGTAAGTGTCTCTTATTGCGCTATTATGTTCCTGGCACCGGATTTTTATTGAAGCCACGAGTGCCAACCCGATACACCTACTTACCTATATATATATATATATATATATATATATATATATATATATATGAACAGAGAAGATATAGAGTGCGCCTTCTGTTATATCACCACCACCACCACCACCACCTTAAAATTCAGATGGAGATAGACACTTTTGTAAAATAGTTGTACAATTTATTATAAAATCAACAAGGCAATTTCCAATGTTGTTCCATATGGAGTCAAGATCTTTTTGATCACAGTAACCAGACGCGTTTCGTCACATGGACTTCATCAGGGGTGTAACATACATGACTCACATCAGCATGTGCTCTCGATTAAAAACGACTAAGCTGGTTCCTCAGTAGATGCTTGAACCGACTAAAACAGTGTCTCAATTTCGATATGGAATGGGGCAAATGGGTGATATGGAGAGGTTTTTTGTCCGTCAATCCTCTCCTGGACAAGGCTGTTTCTCCCAAGCTGCCACTTCAAATAGCTGCTGATATATATATATATAGGTCAGTGGGGAACGCACACTCTTCAATGAGTAAGATGGGTGCAGGGTCAGCAGTAATTATATCTATCACTGGTGAAGACACAGAGTATCAGTCTGCACAACCACAGAGAGGACCAGCACTTCCAGCAAATAGTTAATCAAGCACTCTCGTGCATAGTTTATTCAGCAAGTTAGTAGATCAAGGCAATACTCATCGTTAAAGGAGTACGACGGGCCGTTTCGGAGCAAAGGCTCCTTCCTCATAGGGCATCAATTGCTAACTGACTCTGAACAAACTAATATAGCACCAGGTAATGTGGCTCACCTGTTCCTGGGAGGTCGGTCATCTCTCCGTCTGCACGTCTCCTCAGCTGCATACATTCCTTCCATTTTCCGCACGCTGTCAGGTCGTCCTCTGTCGATGACGTCAGACGCCGGAACTAACATGCGTACTCATGTTGCGGAGGACGCCGTCTGAGTTCCCGTGTCCCGGAAGTGACGTACTCCCACGGTAGCTATGGTGACAAATAATACACAAGAACAAAAAATCAAATGGAATAAACAAAACAAAAATAAATGACAACTACACAAGCGATAACCACACTAATAATGGGTAGCTGACTCCATCATGTGGTTATTATACCAATAAATAGTTTCACCATGCCTGATTAGGTTATGATCAGGAATAGGAAAGAGCAGGTATGGACCCCGGGGTCCCTTCGTGAAGAATAATAACATTATCACAAAAACAATATCGCAGCATACAGCTAGATCTTGTGGAAAATTGAACACCTGGTTATAAATACATAGCTAGGCTAAACTCTTCATTAAGGCCGTTCGGTGCCATGGTTTTGAGTTCATATATCCAATAGCTCTCCCTACGCAAGAGAGCTTTGTGTCTGTCGCCACCTCTTTTCATGGGGGCTACATATTCAAAAGGTAGGAATTTGAAGTCCTTGATTTGATGCCCTGCTTGGGCAAAATGCCTCGCCACAGGGGGGGTGGTGGGTTCGATCTTTTGGAGTGCCTTTTTAATTGAAGACCGGTGCATGCCGATCCGCTCTTTGAGCATCCTTAGGGTCTTTCCCACGTAGGTCATATTACATGGACACTGAACCAGGTACACGACAAATTTGGTTTCACAGTCCATATGATGTTTTATGGTGTATCTGCGATTTGTCTGAGGATGTTGCCAGCTGTCTCCAGTAGTAAGGAACTTACAGTTCACACACTTCATACACCTGTTTGCTCCAACTCTCTGATCTAGCCAAGTGCTTCTTCTAACCAATTTAGGTCCCACATCATTATACACAATCTTTTGTCTGATGTTGGCACTCCTCTTATAGCAAAAGAGGGGTGTGTTCTGGCACTGTTGGCCTATCACTGGATCTGATTACAAGATGTGCCAGTGTTTAAGTATTGTGGATCTGATAAGGTTGGAGTTGATAGAATAGGTATTGGAGAAGATCAAGCGGTCTTCTTTTTCCTTTTTCTGCTGGGGTGCTAACAGGTCTACTCTCCTCAAATTAAGGCATCTCTCTTTGGCTTCCATCACCTCTCTCTTATCATAGCCTCTATCCAGAAAACATTGTCCCATAGCTTCTAAGGTCTCCTTAAGTTTTCGTTCATCAGTGGTTATTCTCACAGCTCTTACCAACTGCGAAAATGGTAGACCTTTCTTTAGAGGAGCTGGGTGAAAACTGGTTGCCAATAATAGACTATCTTGTCTGTTGGTTTTTTATAGAGGCTAGTCGAGAACTTCAACACATCTACAGACACCGTCACGTCCAGAAAATCAATTTTTTCACTACTGCAAGAGTATGTGAATCTAATAGAACCAGGTAATAAGTTCAATTTTTCCACAAATCTAGTCAGTTCGTCTTGGGTTCCAGTCCACACCATGAAAAGGTCGTCAATAAAACGTACATACATGGCTATGTTATGTGAAAACTCTACATCCGTCATAATGTTAACTTTTTCATAATTGTACATAAATAAATTTGCATATGAAGGGGCCATGTTGGACCCCATGGCTGTCCCTTTAAGCTGCAAATAAAAAGAGTTGTCAAAAAGAAAATTTTTGTGAAGAATAATCTCAATCAAAAGTAACAAAAATTCCAACGGAGGACCGGCATAGTGTGGACTGGACCCGACGCACAACCTAACTGCTTCTATACCCTCGTTATGCATTATATTGGTGTATAAGCTAGTGACGTCTAGCGTCACTAGCAGACACCCGGTTGGTGGCTGACCAAACTGTTCAAGTCTGTTAAGGAAATGCGTGGTATCTCATAACCAGTACGGTGTGTTCTGAACCACCATTTGTAAATGGTAGTCCACATATTGAGATATTGGTTGAAACAGAGACCCAATTGAGGATATGATTGGTCTCCCTGGTGGCGAGACCAAAGTTTTGTGGATCTTTGGGAGAATATACAAGAGGGGGACCCTCGGGAATTCTTGTGTAAGGAAACTGATGGTATCATCCTCCATCCAGCCATTATTCATTCCCATTTGGAGGATCTGGTCAATCTCCCTCTTGTATTTCTCCGTCGGATCAAACATGAGCCTTTTATAGCATGCAGAGTCAGACAGTTGCCGCATCACCTCGTTAATATAATCTAGCCTGTTAAGGATGACCACAGCCCCGCCTTTGTCCGCGGGGCGAACCATGTTCTCTCTCAAGGTGCGGAGGGCTGTCTGTTCATCTCGGCTCAGATTAGGTCTAGAAATCCTCGATTTGGCAATTCTGGGTAACACATCCCGTCTCACCAACCTCATAAAGGTTTCGACTGAGGGGTTACATCCAGGAGGGTCAAATGTGGAACGCCCACGGAAAAGGCACATCTTCTGTGACTGTGGTTCAGTGGGGTGTTTACTGAAATAATCTTTCAGTCTAAGACTTCTATGGAATTTATAAAGATCAATTTCACAATCAAAGGTATTTTGCCTATGGGTTTGTACAAAGGTGAGGCCTTTATTAAGCACTGATAATTCAGACTCGTTGGGTTTATATGAGGAAAGGTTATATACCATCAGTTCCTTCCCCCTCTCTGTTGTCTGTTTCTTGTGGTGCTTAATGCCGCCTCTCCTTGTTTTCCTTTTGTTTTGGACCTGCTGCGGGAGGGCTCGCCTAAAAAAGTAGAGCCTGTAGCTCCCCTAGTCGATTGGTCCGAGTCACTGTATGAGGTGTTAGACTCAATATCAGTGAATTGGACCTCAGGTCTCTTTCTCCTGTTGAAGTTACCCCTCCAAGGTTTCCTCTGGGTTTGGCCAGATAACCAGGGATAAACCCTCAATTCGCGATAATCCTCCTTAACTTTCCTGTACTTGCTTTTCTTAAAAGCTAAAAGCTCAGTTTTAAATTTCTCTACAGATTCGTCTAGTCTGGTCAGCCAATCACAACCGGTGTCAGATTTCAAACAATCCACACCAACACTTTCACAATTCCTGATCTCCTTCTGCACACTCACAATATCTACATTCACTTGTTGTATCACCAACACTATTAAGTCTCTACTGCATTGGTTCAGTATCTGACACCAGGATTTGCAAAAATCCTTATTTAAAATCCTAATCTGAGCCGAGATGAACAGACAGCTCTCCGCACCTTGAGAGAGAACATGGAGATCATAGTTCGCCCCGCGGACAAAGGCGGGGCTGTGGTCATCCTTAACAGGCTAGATTATATTAACGAGGTGATGCAGCAACTGTCTGACTCTGCATGCTATAAAAGGCTCATGTTTGATCCGACGGAGAAATACAAGAGGGAGATTGACCAGATCCTCCAAATGGGAATGAATAATGGCTGGATGGAGGATGATACCATCAGTTTCCTTACACAAGAATTCCCGAGGGTCCCCCTCTTGTATATTCTCCCAAAGATCCACAAAACTTTGGTCTCGCCACCAGGGAGACCAATCATATCCTCAATTGGTTCTCTGTTTCAACCAATATCTCAATATGTGGACTACCATTTACAAATGGTGGTTCAGAACACACCGTACTGGTTGAGAGATACCACGCATTTCCTTAACAGACTTGAACAGTTTGGTCAGCCACCAACCGGGTGTCTGCTAGTGACGCTAGACGTCACTAGCTTATACACCAATATAATGCATAACGAGGGTATAGAAGCAGTTAGGTTGTGCGTCGGGTCCAGTCCACACTATGCCGGTCCTCCGTTGGAATTTTTGTTACTTTTGATTGAGATTATTCTTCACAAAAATTATTTTCTTTTTGACAACTCTTTTTATTTGCAGCTTAAAGGGACAGCCATGGGGTCCAACATGGCCCCTTCATATGCAAATTTATTTATGTACAATTATGAAAAAGTTAACATTATGACGGATGTAGTGTTTTCACATAACATAGCCATGTATGTACGTTTTATTGACAACCTTTTCATGGTGTGGACTGGAACCCAAGACGAACTGACTAGATTTGTGGAAAAATTGAACTTATTACCTGGTTCTATTAGATTCACATACTCTTGCAGTAGTGAAAAAATTGATTTTCTGGACGTGACGGTGTCTGTAGATGTGTTGAAGTTCTCGACTAGCCTCTATAAAAAACCAACAGACAAGAATAGTCTATTATTGGCAACCAGTTTTCACCCAGCTCCTCTAAAGAAAGGTCTACCATTTTCGCAGTTGGTAAGAGCTGTGAGAATAACCACTGATGAACGAAAACTTAAGGAGACCTTAGAAGCTATGGGACAATGTTTTCTGGATAGAGGCTATGATAAGAGAGAGGTGATGGAAGCCAAAGAGAGATGCCTTAATTTGAGGAGAGTAGACCTGTTAGCACCCCAGCAGAAAAAGGAAAAAGAAGACCGCTCGATCTTCTCCAATACCTATTCTATCAACTCCAACCTCATCAGATCCACAATACTTAAACACTGGCACATCTTGAAATCAGATCCAGTGATAGGCCAACAGTGCCAGAACACACCCCTCTTTTGCTATAAGAGGAGTGCCAACATCAGACAAAAGATTGTGTATAATGATGTGGGACCTAAATTGGTTAGAAGAAGCACTTGGCTAGATCAGAGAGTTGGAGCAAACAGGTGTATGAAGTGTGTGAACTGTAAGTTCCTTACTACTGGAGACAGCTGGCAACATCCTCAGACAAATCGCAGATACACCATAAAACATCATATGGACTGTGAAACCAAATTTGTCGTGTACCTGGTTCAGTGTCCATGTAATATGACCTACGTGGGAAAGACCATAAGGATGCTCAAAGAGCGGATCGGCATGCACCGGTCTTCAATTAAAAAGGCACTCCAAAAGATCTAACCCACCACCCCCCCTGTGGCGAGGCATTTTGCCCAAGCAGGGCATCAAATCAAGGACTTCAAATTCCTACCTTTTGAATATGTAGCCCCCATGAAAAGAGGTGGCGACAGACACAAAGCTCTCTTGCGTAGGGAGAGCTATTGGATATATGAACTCAAAACCATGGCACCGAACGGCCTTAATGAAGAGTTTAGCCTAGCTATGTATTTATAACCAGGTGTTCAATTTTCCACAAGATCTAGCTGTATGCTGCGATATTGTTTTTGTGATAATGTTATTATTCTTCACGAAGGGACCCCGGGGTCCATACCTGCTCTTTCCTATTCCTGATCATAACCTAATCAGGCATGGTGAAACTATTTATTGGTATAATAACCACATGATGGAGTCAGCTACCCATTATTAGTGTGGTTATCGCTTGTGTAGTTGTCATTTATTTTTGTTTTGTTTATTCCATTTGATTTTTTGTTCTTGTGTATTATTTGTCACCATAGCTACCATGGGAGTACGTCACTTCCGGGACACGGGAACTCAGACGGCGTCCTCCGCAACATGAGTACGCATGTTAGTTCCGGCGTCTGACGTCATCGACAGAGGACGACCTGACAGCGTGCGGAAAATGGAAGGAATGTATGCAGCTGAGGAGACATGCAGACGGAGAGATGACGGACCTCCCAGGAACAGGTGAGCCATATTACCTGGTGCTATATTAGTTTGTTCAGAGTCAGTTAGCAATTGATGCCCTATGAGGAAGGAGCCTTTGCTCCGAAACGGCCCGTCGTACTCCTTTAACGATGAGTATTGCCTTGATCTACTAACTTGCTGAATAAACTATGCACGAGAGTGCTTGATTAACTATTTGCTGGGAGTGCTGGTCCTCTCTGTGGTTGTGCAGACTGATACTCTGTGTCTTCATCAGTGATAGATATATATATATATATATATATATATATATATATATATATATATATATATATAGCGATACTCCAACAAAGTAAACAGGCATAATGATAATAATTTGGGCTAGACTATTGTAAACCAATTATTACAGTAATATTTTCTACTATAAAATATCAACATAATAAACAAAATAAAAATAAATTTTTTTTTTAATATTTTGTAGCAGCACAATACCTCTTCACGTGTTTAGTATGTCGGAACCTAAGAGCATACTTTATGGCAGTACTAAGCGGTCATTTCCACTCCCCTGATGTATGTGAAGCAAGCTACTGTAGGTACGCACCTATGCAATCAAGCCGATGGCCGATCAACTTAACTCAGGAGGAAACTTTCAAAAATACAGCCAATATGGGGGTACACTTCTATTAATTTTTTCTATTGTTGTTGGAGAGCTCCATTGAAAGAAAATGTGCAACCATTCATACTCTGTGTAACCCTCAGAGGCGGTACTACTGCAGGTATAAGTACTGCCGCAGGTACAGAAGTGATCAAACATGTGTGCACACTGCACGCATGTTCTAATATTGCCATGTCTACTTTGATGAATATTAAGCAGCATATAAAGATGTGAGCAACCCGAGGCAGAGCATTGGATGCTGTTCATCGGCGAACGCTAGTAGTGCATTTGGACAGCATACACACCTATACAATCCAACGGACGTTCTTTCTATATTAAAATACGCTTTAGTCTCATCTTATGTCTGAAAATAAATGATGAGAATAAAGGAATATCAGGAGTCAGGGCTGCATTCGTTATATATGCCACTATCGTACATCTGAATGTGCTTAGCATCCTGCTCAAAATGCACCTGGAAGATGATTTCCCTGGTTGCATGTATATTAAAGCAGTAGCTGTAATCATACACTCTTCCCCAAAGTTACAGTGGCAGACACAGCCTTTCTGTAAAGTACTAAAATGCCTGATGGATTTCTCCGCTTCTCCATTTTGCATTAAATGCTGCTGTCGTTACAAAACAGAGGGGCTGAGGGTGACTGAAAAGATTACTTAAGTAAAAATAAATGAAAAGTGATTCAAATACATGTTTTGGTAATTGTTACTGCAGTGAGCTCAGCACCATGGTATAGAACGTTATATGTTGGATTGCAATTAACTTCATTATCTTGAGCAGCAGGTATTAGTTACATAACCCCATGTTATTTACTTATGTTGGTAAATATGCAACGTCTGTGTATTAATGATTTGCAACCCAATCTCATCATTCTGTACTGTTTGGTATGTAAAGAAAAAATAAGGAAGAATACGCTCTGGCATGATAAGACAGGACACTGGCTTTTCTGGCTGCTTCTCTGCATAGAAATGAAACTGGTATTAAAGCTGGGAACACACTAGATGATATTTTGGCTGATTTGATGTTTTGAGATGAATCATCACAATAAATCATCCTCATTGTCCAGTGTACATGCATTATCGCAAGTTCTCATGTATTGTATGTTATCTGCACATATCCCTTACATGCAGGTCAAATGGACAATGTGCAGTATGTACACATTACCCTATATAGATATATACACACACACACATATATATATGTGTGTGTGTGTGTGTGTATGTTTATTGATGGCACTCCCCTTTTAGTATTCAATCGCCTGGCACTCTTACTAGTAGAAACAGCGACTTGGTTTGCTGTTCCTTTCCTGGGGGGGAAGAATGTATCGAACAAGGCTGGAAGGCACTCCCAAGATTTTATAACACTGCGCGGCGGCGGCAGATTCAAGAAATAAAACAAACAGTCAAACACCAAGCAAGTATGCCAACGTTTCGGGCTGAGCCCATTATCAAGACATAATATACAGTATATATATATATGAGAAGAAAAGAAAGTTTCAGAGGGCGCTAAGAAAAATTCAATACAGTCAAGACAAATTTAATACATAAAATGGATATAAAAACAGAAGTATGCAGATACATATACATACAGATACATATACATCTTCAGAATGTATCAGTGTAGCGTCTTTTTAAGAGATTCGATAACACGCATCATTTGATCAAAGCCGAAGGCCAAACGCGTTTCATCATTAACATGACTTCAACAGGGGCAAAGAAATAACGGTTCAACCATACGCTATCTGTAGTATATCTCCAATACAGTATGTTTGAAGCCATTCAATGATGCAATATCCAAATGGACAAAAATGAATTATCCGCTGTTCGCTTTCTTTCAGGGGATAAAGTATTTGCTCAAAAAGCTGAAGATCAATTGGCTTCTGCCAACTCTCGTATAGTGACTGTGGTGGAGTAGTGAATACAGATGGGATCCCAAACAAGGAGTGATATATATATATATATATATATATATATATATCTTAAATGAAATAGCGTCACTCCAGGTACTTTGTATAAATCCTTTTACTGCAAGTCTACAGTGTTTCGGGCCGGAGCCCGTCTTCAGGACAAGAACTGTCCTGAAGACGGACTCCGGCCCGAAACACTGTAGACTTGTAGTAAAAGGATTTATACAAAGTACCTGGAGTGACGCTATTTCATTTAAGAGATATACAAGCACTGGAATCTTCCAGGTGGACAGAGGGCACCCAGGTCAAGGTGCAGTAGGAAAGCAGGAGCCAGTGGGGAGTGCCGGACCTCTGAACATTTTATATATATATATATATATATATATATATATATATATATATATATATATATATATATATATACACACATACACACACATACATACATACACACACACACACACACACACACTCAGACAGATAGAGCAAGATTCTTCTTGATTAAGTTTCTGCACCTTTCATCTATTGTTCTCAGCTGCATTAAAATAAGCTTCTGCACCTTTCATCTATTGTTCTCAGCTGCATTACAATAGAGAGAACAATACTCTACAGCAAGGGGATTAAAAGAGGATTAGTGTGACTGGTCTTTCTCAGTTAATCCTATTAAAGGCCAAGAAGAAAGAGGCTCCATCTGTATATGACAATATATCAAGAAAAACACACACACAGAGCGCACAATTAGGCATAATAAAAAGCTTTATACGGTAATAAAAAGCTGACGTACATGAAAGTAAATGATGACAGCTTGCCAGCATACAGGACCGCTGTAACATCACCACACACATGGCAGAAGAGACACGGCCAAGCAAAAACCATATATTATATATACACAAGGTGGGTCTATTAAATTCCACGACTGTACGTGTAGTTAATGAATGAAAATGTGTAGGAATGCGTCATCATGCGGGTGTAATAGCGTAAACAATGAGGCGTGAAGCTGGAACAAATGCGCAGTGATTGCATCAGCATTTCCGGTTTGGAGAAGGTAAACGCAGGTGGGTTCATTAGAGCGCATGTTACAATCGGTGATGGAGCCAAGAGTGAATATCAAGTTTTGTTTCAAAATTGGAAAAACGCAGAGTGAAACTTAAGAGTTACTGAAAATTCCATATGGAGATGCTGCTATGTCCCGCTCCCGTACTTTCAAATGGTACGCAAGCTTTCGCGATGGCAGGGAAAGCACGGAAGATGACAGCGCAGTGGGCGACCCATCACAAAAACAGAAAATTAGGTCGCAAAAGTCCATGCTTTGGTGACTGCAGATCGCCGAAAGACCCTTAGGATGCTTGCTACTACTGCATGACAACGCGAGGCCCCACTGTGCTCTCAATGTGAAACGCTTTTTGGCAAAACATGACATCGTAGAGGTTAATCATCCTCCGTATTCTCCTGATTTGTCACCTCCTGACTTTTACTTGTTCCCAAAACTTAAGACTGCTCTGAAAGGGCATCGATTTCAGAACGTAGAGGACATAAAGAAAAACCTAACCACTCAACTTCGAAGCATATCTTCAGAGGACTACGAAGCGTGTTTCCAGAATTTGTACCGCCGTGCACAAAAGTGTGAGAGTGCCGGAGGTGATTATTTTGAGGACTATTAAACGTATGTTTGTTTTTTATTATTCACTCCGTTCTATCAGCCCCAGTCCAGGAATTTAATGGACACACCTTGTATATACATACATATACAACACACACACACACATTTCCATATTTATCTAGTGCAATCTGGTTTAATACCAGTAATAATCTCCTTTGCGATGATCGCAGCCTCATCTTTACAATTGCAGATGTCATTGAATGGTATGGAAGCGATGGTCATCTGATGTTAAAATAAAGCTGAATTAAGCTTTTTTACATCAAAAATGGCCATGGGTTGCTATTGCACACATGCAACCATTTTTTGCACATTCGCAAACCATCACAATAGTTTCCTTATCAAATTCTAAGATTTTGTTCAATTTTATGGAATCAAAAATTTCAATGGTGGAAACCCAGTCATTATATGGTGTTTTGATGTTCATCCCTACAGTCTATCTGACTGCCATTAAATTGTGCTTGGAAATCAATGTTCAAATACTGCAAATACTGATAGATCAAAGCAAAGTGAATGGATTTTGTTATACAGTACATTACAGCGAGTAGACAAACTCTTCTAGGGCGAGGGCCGTGGATTGCATAAAAAATGACTCCATATAAAATAGAATTTGCTGATATTGTAAAACAATAAGTCTAGCAGAAAGTCTTATGT
Organism: Crinia signifera; assembly: GCF_055691185.1. Lineage (NCBI taxonomy): Eukaryota > Metazoa > Chordata > Amphibia > Anura > Myobatrachidae > Crinia > Crinia signifera. The sequence goes on along the minus strand of NC_139221.1, from coordinate 209,334,336 downwards.
CATCTTCAATGATCAGTAAAACAAACAAAAACAATGCATAGGCATTTATCACATTGCATTGATAGATCATTAGAAAAACAAATATAATACAAAACATATATCACTGAAAAAATAAAGTTATTGGGTGATTCAGCATACAAAGTGCAAACAATGAGGATGCAACTGATGAACTAGTAAAGCTATGGTGATCTATTAAAATGACTGAGAAAATTCTAATAGTAGGCATGTAGGTTTTTCCCATCATTTCCATCTATATAGATCAATATGCATTACAATTGTGACATTTTAATACAAGCCATCTACAAAGTGATAGTTAATCAATATGCTCTGCTGACACAGTGATAATGCTGATGAAGTGGCACACATTGTATTGCTGAGCAGCATGTTGAAGATGGAGAAAACAGAATGGAATACAATTAAAGGAGTGAAACTGTAAAAGCAATCATCACTAGGGCAGACTATAGATCCTTCATATACTGTATACAGTATGTCACACTAATGGCATTCTAACAGTAGTTTGTGATGCACAAAGTGGAGGCTTGCCTGGCATTCAGTGATTTACACAACCGATAAAGAGGATGACATCTTCTTTTATGTACTATAATATAATAGCAAATTATGGGGTTGATTAAGCAGTAAAAGCCTTCACATAGCTTTTATCAAGTGCATGTACATCCCAGAAAATGATGGATAGAAGCTGACTGGTTGCTAGGGGCAACTTCTTAACTTTTCTGCTCTTTTCACTGCTTGCAAAAGCCAGAAGAACCGTTTGCTAGAATGGATGGTCCTGTCACACAGAGAAACCGGAGCTGGTCAAGTAGCACAACCTTCCAGCACTCTGCTTGGCAGTCCACACACAGAGAGGCATGAGGGCATTCCGTAGCACCAGGTGTGCCACAAGGCCAGGCCCTCTGACTCATGGAATACCCCTTAAAGCTATGACCCCACCCCCACCTGACTAACAGCCACAGACTGTCTCCGGCTTAATACATCAACCTCTATTGACCATATTCTAATATTACGACTTATTTTCCTGGCTCAGTGTACTTTCTGTAGAATGACTTATGCTGACAGTAGGATGCACAACTGAAGTAAGACACAGAGTTATTTTTTGTTAAAAGAACACCTCTGCTTGGTTCCAGAATAAAGAACATTTTGTAATGTTGGCAATTTTACATACAGTACCTCTAATCCACATCACTAAAACGTCAGTATCCTCTGCTTAAAGTTCTTGCAAGGTTTTATCAAATTTCTATTATTGCCAATGCCAATTATATTTTCACACACACACACACACACACACACACACACAGCTCTTTTCCACTGACAAGTACAGGTGATAAATATTTTATTGTTATTCTGATTAAAGCTAGAACTGTACTCCGAGATGTGGATTGATTATAGCATAGTCCAATGGTGCTCAACTGGCTGCCATGGCATCCTGGGGTGCATTTGCAAATAGGCATGTAATAGACAAAATCAGTGCTCATACAGTAGCTTCCAATCATAATATATTTACACAAACAAAAGTGTATCCTGTCTGTCACCACATAACTGACTCAAACACAATTTACTTTGCCAGCAGTGGTGTGATTAGCATGTAATAAACCAAGTAAAGATTTGTAAACTATTAAATGATCTTTTTTTACAAATATATCACACAAATACCTATTTTTATAGGATAAATTCATGCAGTACAAAATGACTTTTATATTCGTTTCATGAAACACAAGTTGCAACTTTGCCAGAGCACATAACACTTTGAATTACAACAAATCAAATTACTAGGATAGTATAGCAATTAAAATTACGTATCATTATAAAATATATTCTTGAATGTCTTTAATTAGGAAAATCAGAAGCTATCTGACAAAGATCCTTGACCCTAGAGTCAGACTGCATTAAATGGTTAAGACAGAAAAGTAAAGGCTTGACACTTACGCAGCTCTCCCACTTTCAGTATTTCACAAAGCATCTTGGTTAGTTCGATACTACTTCGACCGAAAGGACATTCGTGCTTGTCTTCCCGACTGCTGTTTTCCAAGACAATCTAAAAATTAAGATGGTTGCCATACAGACAATTAAAATTAACACAAGTAACACCAAAAACAGGAGTTAGATTAAACTATACTTTAGACAACTGTGTACAATGGTGAAAAAAAACTAAGTCTTTTTGTAATGTAATTTTGAATAAATGCATTCATGAAAAAAGAGCAATAACTAGGGTGATGCAGACAGTGGGGCAGATGTATTAAGCCTTAACAAGAGATAAATAGGGTGATAGAGAGAGATAAATGTCCAGCCAATCACCTGCTAACTGCCATGTTACAGGTGGTATTAGAAAAAAGTCAGTAAGGAGCTGATTGGCTTGCATTTTGCTCTTGCATTTAGCTCTTGTTAAGGCTTAATACATCTGCCCCAGTGTTTGTTACACAACACAAATGCCTTGTGGGTGCAACCATCTGCATCCACCCATAATCCGTAGCACATTACAATGGGTGGTGCTGTGGCTGCTTGCCTGTGTGCTCTACCCCCTCCCCTGCTCTGTGGTAAGTGGAGTAGTTCCACATTGACTAACCTTGTCACTACTTGAGGGACAGAAATGATTAGATTATTGATTATAGTCATATTTTAGGGAACAACGCCCCTATTGTCTATTAGTGTGGATATATATATATATTTATGAACACAGGGGTCTGGCACTCCACAGACCGCTAATACAATGGGCTAGGTGCCTTCCATAGAAATGCAGGTTAGCAGGCGTGCCGAGGTACTCAGCCAGCACTCACACCAGCTGTATAGGTACGGACGTTCCAGTAATTTAATAACTTTTTCAAAGAAGTCTTTGTAAACCGTATTAAATTACCAAAACATCAGTACCTATACAGCTGGGGTGGACTGCAGTTTGTTCGTATTGAAGCCCTGTGAGTACCAACTTAGTACCTCGGTATGCCTGCTATCCTATATTTATATATACAGTATATAGTTCTTTGTTAAGTGAAGTACCACCAATGACCACTAGAGGCCACTCTACGGACCCAATTACTCCTTATTGTGCTAAAAGATAACATAACAGAAAGTGAAAGCAATTTTTGCAGGGACACTGATCCGTTTCAAATTTGCTGGATATCGAGAGAGGGAGCTGTGAAGACAGATTGGAGGTAGGAGCAGATAGGAACCGGTGGTGGGGTGGAGAGTGTGTGGACTAAAGTCTGTCACAGCTCAAAGTGAAAGAACATTGCTGAAGCCATCATTTTGATGGGATTTTAAATAGTTCATGTAGAATTTCTAGTTTACTTTTGTGTCTTTTAAAATGCTGATTCAGAAGTTATGCCAGAGCGCAATGCATATAAGCAGCTATTTACAGCTTATAAACATTTGCATTTAACAGAAACCTCTTTTTAGGGACAAAGCCTGTAGCATCCCAACATGAAAAATTATTTTCAGATATTGAAGCAAGTGGCAGGGGCCGGGATTACTCAGTCTGAATACTAAGCTAAGCTAAATACATATCTGAATAATTTTCGCAATAAACTACATTTGTGGCACTAGTGCCTCCTTGTGTGTCTAATTAATACCTTTGTATACAGAGAGAATTAATAGAAGACCAATACTTTGTTAAAATTTGCGCAGCATCAATTATTAAAATATATAAATCAAATCAGATCAACCAATATTAAGGAAAAGAATCAATCAAATTCAAACACAAAGCATAAACAAAGTAAGATAACAAAATATCACTGAGTTTAAGATGCATTGTGTTTCATGATACATGGCCACTTCCTCCAGGAAAATTAATGGAATACAGTATCCCAAACTGCCTAGAAGTGATTTAGAATATGTTTACTGTTACCAGTGCAGAAGAACCTGTTCTTTACAGATCTTTAGGAGTCATTGAATGGGGGTTTAATGTGGAAGGAGCTTAAGGTAGCTGAGAGTTGCTTCAACTGCATACAGTGTCATCATGCCTGAAGAACAATGCAAAGAAAGCAGCATCAGTCCACCACTGGCCACAGTTACACACAGGATGTTGCGAGTAGTGGGTATACACAGTGGGCACTGTGTAGCAGAATTTGAATTGGTAGATACTTCAGTATGTGACATACAGGGGAAGATGGACAAACACTGCAAACTCACTTGAAATCTGTACATGGGCCTCCTCCCCTTAGAATAGTATGGTTTATATGACATGTAACGTGCAACTGGGGGGATGATGGTCATTCTAGAGGGGGTCATGTGCATTCTAAAGGGCATGAACTTAACTGAGGGCTTGCATATATGCATTATACTAAAAGGTGCACCTTCATTATATCATAATCTAGATGCAATGACATGGCACACCCAGAAAACAGAGGCAGCATTCCCCCAAATGGCGACAGCATGTCAATCATTCTGCATTTTAGGGAGCACCATGAACGTTGTCATAGACCATATTGCACGTGCGCAGTACAGATCCCATGTATGCACAGATCTGAAAATATCTGGGCTTGTGTACTCTTTTTCCTAGTTTGTTATCTCTGCAATGGGCCAATATGACTGTATGGTTACTAACTAGATCACTATATCCTATCGGAACCTATCCTTACTAATAATCCTGGAATAGTCCTCAGGATGCAAAGAGGAATCAGCTGATTTCTACATCAATGCATCTCAATTGACCCAGAACAGAGTGCACAATGGTCTGGATAGGATGATTACATGAAGATAGTAAGTTACATCACTCTCGGGACCTCCTGTGTATATGTAAAGGACAGCTAACATTCCAGTTATGAAATACAACAGTTTGCTTTTTTGCCTGGTAATCTAATTATCCATGTACTCTTTCTAAGCCCTCTTCTGATTCAAGTCCTGATATTTTGTAATGCATGGGATACATCTGACATTGTAATCACACTCACAATGGGCCAGATACACTAAGCTTCAAAAGTGATCAAATGGAGAGCGATAAACAGCCAGCCAATCAGCTCCTACCTGTCATTTTTCAAACACTGCCTGTAGCATGGCAGGTAGGTGCTGATTGGCTGGCTGTTTATTGCTCTCCATTTTATCACTTTTGAAGCTTAGTGCATCTGGCCTAATATCTACATCAAAATAGTAATTTACCTTGTAGGGGTAAATTTACTGAAGATTCTAAAAGTGAAGTGTGGGGATGTTGCCCATCTGTGTATCATTTCCATTTTGCAATAGAGAAATTATAGCCAGATTCTGCTAGGTTGCTATGGGCAACTTTTAGAAGCTTAGTAAATTTACCCCGAGGTTTTTCTGAGAGGCAAGGTATAAGGAACTATATAGGGTTTAGTCACAACAGGGAAGAAATAACAAATACCATGGGATCTGGATATCTTGAAATCTTAGAAGAAGATGGAATCAAGCAGATAAGATGGTTTACCTGATCCAGCAACACCAACAGTCTGCACAGCCTGGAAACTGGACCCTAAATCCTGTGACACACTCCTTTTTGCTCCAATAATAGTCTATCTGCATTCACTGTGTAACAATTTCACCAATTCTTTATCTTCCAATATTTTCTGTTTGCACTCCTCATTGCTACTACATCACCTTCTCACTGCTCACTTTATACTTCCGGAAGAGGTCGGGGATGGTCGCATACACGTGGAGCTCCGTCTCCCCATCTAAGGAGCTCCACCATCCCCGGCCTCAGAAGCAGCGTTCAGCGAGTGGCGGAGGGGGGACGGGGACAGGCAGATGAGGTGGCCATATGGTATAAAAATATGTGAAATTCAGAATATAGGCGCTCTTTATACAGACATAGAATGGTAGGGGAAGGTTGGAAAAATACTTCCCTTATCTTGTCGGAAACGGGGTTTTCTTAAAGATGCTTTTTCTTTAGACTTGATTCTCCTTTCCTTATTCAAACAAGATAGATACACGTATAAAGGTATCTTTTTTGCCTGATAACGCACCAGTACTCACAATGTCAATAGCTTTTCTTATCTGACTTATTGGAGATCTCCCAGCTCCTTAATTCGACTTTCCTCGGAAAGTCCAATGTGGGTTTCTTTTATTCGAAAATAAATCCAACAGGAATGTGTCATCTGCATTTACCGGCAAATAACTTTGCTTCCTCTATCTTCCCCCGAAAACATCAACCAGATGGATTTCCAGAAAGGGGATTAGAATAAGACAAAAAAAAAAATAGAATCACACAAAAGATTTGTAGAAGTTCCAGGAGAAATGATGATAAGTTTCTTCTGTAACTCTCTCTGGGGCACGTTCTTCTGCTTTTTCTTGTTTCCTTGGCTTGGAGGTGGCCAGGCAGCGGGGGCTTAGGAGGAGTGTGTGCCACCAGAGCAAGGAGGAGGCCAAGCGACGAAGACGCTGGGAGGCACCCGGCCGTGTAAAGGAGTGCGCCGCAGCCCCAGGAAACACCATTAGCCGGGGGGGAAACAGGACGCCAGAGAGGCACCCGGCCGTGTAAAGCAGTGCGCCGCAGCCCCCGGCAACACCATCAGCCAGGGGACACCCAGGATACCAGAGAGGCACCCGGCACAAGCAGACCTGGTGAGAAGGGCCCCAGCTTGGCGACCCATCCCACCCCCCGGCTAGGACAGGAGGGGAACTGGAGGCACATCAGCCAGGGGGACCCTCAGCATTCACACAGAGGCCGGTAGGACAACCCCCCCCCCCAGCAGGCCGCAGAAGCCCCGTGTAACTCTGCAGCGGCGCCGCACCCACTCCACCACCCATTGACTCTCCCCCGGCCTCACTGACTGACTCTTTCTTCCCCCCACCACCACCCACGCTGCCCTACAGGAAGATTCAAGATGGCACCTCAATGGCTGCCTAGGAACTGTGCACTCAGCCATATGTATCCCGTGTCTCCCGTGTGATAACTGTACTGTCTCTGCTGTAACTGTGCTGTCTTTGCTCATACCGTGTTCATACTGTTACCCACCTGGCTGCTGCAACAATCAGTGCCGCCCGCTGATGGCTGCCTAGGCGCTGTGCAGCTCAGTGGGTATGTGTTCCCTGTGCGACACCTGTACTGTCCCTGCTTATATTGTCACCTACCTGGCTGCTGCGTTGACCAGTGGCACCACGGATGGCTGCCTAGGCACTGTGCAGTTCAGTGGGTATGTGTTCTCTGTGTGATAAACTGTATTGTCCCTGCTTATATTGTTACCAGCTGGCTGCTGCAATGACCAGTGGCGCCGTCTAGGTGCTGCGCAGCTCGGCGGGCATGTAGCCCCTGCATGTAATGTCTTAATGTAATGAATGTAATGTCACCCCCCCCCCCTTCATCCCCTGCTTGATGCTGCACTGTAATCCACAAAAGAATCCTAGTGTGCGCAAGCACATATGGCCCCTAAAGTTGATTCTATTCTATTCTAGTCTACACCAACTCCACTCTATTTTGCTCCTCTGAACTATTTCTGTACTGAAATATGGCTCCTCATTCCTGTCCCATACGAGTCCTCACTCTCAGGTCTCACCCCCTTCTCAATTTCCACACCACTCACCCCCAACCCAGATAACCTTATCCCTATCTCACCTGTCCCTTCCCTTCCTTTCTCGTGCGCTCTCTGGAATGCTAGATCAACCTGCAACAAGCTTCCAACTATCCACGACATCTTAATCTTCCACTTTTTCAAAAAAATTGTTTACTTATTGTTTTCAAAAAGGTAAATAAACATAAGAACAAATATATGCTTAAAGCTATCTCACCAACCATTCCTTCTCGGTCTCTGCTTCTGGCGCCACCTTTCCACCTTCCAGTCAGCGTCCCTCAGGTCTCTGTGCTTGGCGTCCCTTCTGTTCTCCCTCTACACCTCTTCCCTCGGTGCACTTATTAACTCCTTCGGACTCCAATACCACCCCTATGCCAACGACACACAAATCTACCTCTCCTCTCCTGATCCGTCCACCACTGCTCTCTCTCAGGATTCCAACTGTCTCTCCGCCATCTCCTCCTGGATGTCTGAGCGCTCACTGAAGCTCAATATGGACAAAACTGAACTCATTATCTTTCCCCACCTAGAGTTACACCCCCTACTAATATCTCGATCACTGTTAACAACACCATCATCTCCCCTGTTGCCGAAATCTGCTGCCTGGGTGTCACTCTTGACTCCTCCCTCTCCTTTGCACCCCACATCCAAGCTCTGGCCCACTCTTGTCTGTTCCAGTTATGCAACATTGCCTGCATCAGGCCATTTCTCTCCTAGAGTGCAACTAAACTTATCATCCACTAACTGGTCATCTCACGGCTCAACTACTGCAATGTTCTCCTCACTGGCCTCGCTTGCTCCCAACTGGCTCTTCTCTAATCTGTCCTCAACTCTTCAGCCAGGCTTATCTTCCTCTCACGCTACTCCACCTCAGCCTCTCCCCTTCAACAAAATCTGCACTGGCTCCCATTCCCCTACAGAGTCCTCTTCAAACTCCTCACAATCACATACAGGGCCCTCTCTAATTCCACTGCTCCATATATCTCCAACCTTATCTCCATTCATACTCCCTCCTGACCTCTTCGGTCAACCGGCGGTGATTGTCGACTCTCTGCCACCCTGATCACTGCTTCCCATGCTAAAGTTCAGGACTTTGCCCGTTCTGCACCCATTCAGTGGAACGCACTCCCTCGCTCCATTAGACTCTCTCCGACCTTGCAAAGCTTCAAACGGGCACTGATAACTCACCTATTCATAAAAGCGTACCCTTCCACTGCATAATTTAATGCCCACACATATAAAAAAGATCTGAAGATAATACCAGATTATTAAGCATGTTTAAAAACCTGATTAAGCAATCGATTGGCGATTTTGATTGGGATTGCCAAAAGGGGGAGCCCACACATCTAAAATTAATTGTGGCAATGATCTCCATATCTGAAAATGTTCACAATTAATTGCTGATGTATGGGGCCCTTAAGTCCTGAGGTTTGTCCTCTGACCCCTTCCACATGCACTGACCGTCTCTGCCTGCCTACATCCTGCCATCACCCACCTCCCAACTGCTTACACCTCATGTAATCTGTCTATTGCCCCTACCTACAAGATTGTAAGCATTTCAGAAAAGGTCCCTCTTCCCTCCTGTTGTCTAAAGGTGGCCATACACACGCAGATTTATCTGCAGATCTGTCTGGTTGGAACAAAAACCTGGTAATGGATGAGGGCAAATGACAGTTGACCATTTGCTTGGAAATGCTGGAAAACTGACAAACTGTCACTCATCCATAACCATGTTTTTGTTCCAACCAGCCAGATCTGCAGATAAATCTTACTAGTGTATGGGCACCTTAAGCCCTCTTCTCTTCACATTTCACTCACAGCTTTACTATACTCAAACAATCAGTGTCCATCTTTGACTACCAGCCCCTAGTAGTACGTATCAAGTCCTCACTACCTACTTTTAAGCTGTAATGTGTATTGAACTGTGGTACCTGTAATTTATTTCTGTTATTTATTTACTGTACGTTTTGTCTCCGTGTACTGTTCCTTTGTACGGTGCTGCAAAACACTTGTGGCGCTTTATAAATAGAACAATAATCCAGGCTGCATCTCCCAATATTGTATTACAATCCTAAACACAGGACAATTTGGTACTTATGTATTAACTGGACTCCCATGTTAAATGCACCCCATTTTTTCATACCTCTACTATCCAAATACGCATGGAGTTGATTTTATATAGTGTGGCGAGCGCAGCGAGCCACCGTGCCCGAAGCGTGGCGAGCCCCGCGAGGGGACGCGGTCTCATAAGAAAAACGGGAGTCCAGATATTACATAAGTACCGACAATTTATTTGTACTCTGGCATAGCCTTTTCTTTACTCATGTAAACCGATTTTCCAAGAATGACAAACTTTGGGCTTTGGAATGTGTATATGCTGCAGGAGGGCTGTTCAGTAAGTAACCAGATCTCTCACATGTGCAATGTTCTCTATTTCCTGCCGATCCAGAGCAGGTAGACCGCTTCTTACCCTCACAGCCATTAGACCTCATATCAGTCATACTTATACTGTCCCAACATTAGTTGTAAGATGGTTGAGCTGGCTAAACACGGTTAAACATGGAGGTGAGTAGTGTGATACAATCTCTGTGTCTAAAAGGCAAATCAGCATGTGACAAAAATGCAGATGTGTCAGTCACTTTCAGGGCAGGATGTGCTATGACGAAAATGCGGTAAAACCCCAGTTTTACTGCATTCTAAAACCCGGCCACACCGTCTTAGGCTTCTATCGCCACCTGCTGCCCGCCATCCGCACCCCCTCCCCTGTCCTCCGTGCTGCTCCTCCTCCCCCAGCAGCATGTCACAGCCGGGGATGTCCTTCCGGCTGCAGGGGGGAGGAGGAGATGCCGTGGACGCCACAGAGCCCAGGAGGTGACTGAGACCCCCCTCAAACCACATTACAGGTATCGTCACTGCACCGCTAGGCCAGCCGCATATGTTAGCATATATGCGCTGGCATCACGGCAGCCGAGCGACTATGTATATTAATATATCCCGCCCATACAGTGTGTATCTGCCTTCAGATGTGATTATGTATGTAGATAACATGATATGTCACTAAAGTCAGTCTGAGTTTCCATAGTCTCACTCGAGGATTCAATGTTCCTCATTATTGACGAGTATGTGTACGCGGTTTCTGATGACTCCTTTGGGCTTCTATATTACTTTCTGGATGGCAGCTTCACTTGTGATAATTAGCAAGTCCTTTGGCTGAACAAAAAAAATTGCAGCTGCGAAGGTATGTGCATACAAACATGAATTAGGCCTGACAACTATGGTAGGTTTCAATTTGGTAATGCAAATGTTTTGATATCAATGACATCACAATAATATAAATAATGGGCCCCATACATCAGCAATCACAATTTATGGATTTCCAGATACAGGGATTTTTTGGCCAGATAAATGGATTTTACAATCTATCTGACTTTGCCCACACATTACAGATTTATTTCAGTGATTGGCAGATTTTTCCATCTAAAGATTGCATCTTCATATCTGGAAATTGCCCAATCGATTGTCATTTCAGCTGTTCATAATGTAAATAGATGAAGAAAACGAATTGGGAATGCCCACACATCTAAAAAAGATCTGCAGATAATACCAGATTATTAAACATGTTTAAAAACCTGATTAAGCAATCGATTGGCGATTTTGATTGGGATTGCCAATAGGGGGAGCTCACACATCTAAAATTAATTGTGGCAATCATCTCCATATCTGAAAATTGTCACAATTGATTGCTGATGTATGGGGCCCTTAACATAAGAAATGATATCTATCACTTATTGTAGAGCAAAACTTTTGCATTCTAATTTTGAATCTACAGACATTTTGCTAATCTGGAGCTTTATGATGCTATAGCATCAGCCTATGTAATTGCTGACAGATTTTGAGCTCTTGCATCAATGTTACGCTTTGCTCTCAATGTGGAAGAAGAGATAAGCAGAGAAACAGTACAGATCAATGAAAGAAATGGAAATTGCTGGGTTACTACACACACACTCACACGTCTAGCAATAGTAAGGGAAGTTCGGTATAATTTATCTATTGCAAAATATATGCCCCTCTTACTTTGAATAAAAACACGTATGCTCTAATGCAGTTCATAGACTTGCTATTATTAGATTATAAAAAGCCTTTTGTACATGACAGTCTTCATTCACACTCAGAAAGCAGAACGTGGCCTATTTTTATTGATGCGGTTCAGCTGTAAATGTACCCTTAAGGTATTCCTCAGTTCAAAAAGCTTCACTTAGCTTGAAACATAATTGTGGGGGTTCAATGCCAGTCACAGAGTAGGAAAGTATATTATACCATATCTCTGTACTGATATGTTCCTCACAAAAGGGATATTAGGAACAATCCATTGTATTTCAAACCCTGCTGATTTCATGCATAAAAATAGACTTCCGAGGGAGATTAATACAGTGCAAGTGGGGGAATGTGGATATGTTTTCATGCAGTAGGTGACCTGCATGAAAATCACCTGCTTTCAAGGGAGATTAGTTAAATAGACATATGTATAATTCTGGACAGACCATTTATTCTGGAGAACGAACCAGCTGAACTGAAAGCAAACACACACAAAACCATTAAGTCAGTGGTCAGGGAACTCGGTCCTCATTACCCCACGCAGTGCATGTTTTGCAGGTCTCCTCACAGAATCACAAGTGAAATAATTAACTCCACCTGCGGACCTTATAAAATGTGTCTGTGAGTAATTAGTGCACCTGTGCACCTGCTGGGTTACCAGCAAAACATGCACTGTGTGGGGTAATGAGGACCGAGTTCCCTGACCACTGTATTAGATACATTACATATAGTTTAATGGGGGTGCTTCGTCCTGGGTAAAAGCCATTGTGTATACAATAATACACTTTCTAAAGACAATAATAATGTGTTGTTCTTGTTTAACTTATTTGCCTTTATATTTATATTAAATAACTGGTCTAAAAAAAAAAAAACACTACTGATGATTGCATATAACCTTATGATTAGATTTGTTTCCACAAATGCAGGGGTGTAGTGAGGGTGAATCCTGGTAAAGCACGGGCTGGGTGAAGAAAATTTCATAGGGCGCCATGCACCCTTGTAACATGGCCAGTGCTGGGCTCTTTCTAAATGCAGAAATAGATGAGAGCACAACTACAGTTGGTGATGCAGCAGAGTGACTGATGGTGGATGGGGGCCTGTAATGAGGGCTGAAGACTAGGGGCAGTATTCAATGCTCTTTAGCTAGCTGTGATGGCGAGCAGTGCCGATTGCTCGCGGGTCAGTATTCAACTGACCCCCTGCACCTGCCGTTTCCACCTCGCTGGGTTTTTAAGCTAGGTGGAAATGGCGTGTGCGGCCACCAAAACAGCGAGTCTTGCGGCTAAATGCAGCGGGATCCCTGCATTAGCCTCGAACCTCGCTGTTTGGGGGAATCCTCGCCGTCCTCCTTCCCCCAGAACATTCAATAGGGCGAGTGGACGGCGCAGGGTTAAACAGGCTTGTTTTTGTCAATCCTCGCCATTAAACCCCCTCGCCTGCGGCATTGAATGAGGTGCTGAGGGCTCGAGAAAGGTAGAGCATGGAACCAAGTTTCAACCCACTGTCCTGGACTCTTTGGAGGAAGACACTAACAGGTCTGGACTTTCTGGATGACTGGTGGCTGCTCTCCTGTAATTAGCTCTGTATCTGGGGTGGTGATATTGGTGTTTGTTTTAATTTTTTTGGTACTTGTTTCTTAGCACGGCGCCCGCGATTTTGATTGTATTGATCGGGTCGGAAAAATCGTGTTGATCGCATTGCATGCCAAATAAATCGCATTCGATGGACGCGATTTTTACATTGGAATCAATGTAAAATGGTCCCTGAGACCCAATTTCACATTGATTTCAATGTAAAAAGCTCCAAAATCCCCCATTTTAATAGCAACCCCCCCCCCCCCTGATGGGTGAAATGTCCCTCCATTGTTAACGCCACCCCACTATTGACGCCAACCCGAAGCGTGGCGAGCGCATCCTCCGACCTTTTCATACCCCCACTATCCACGTCGGCGTGAAGTCGATTTAATAAAGTGTGGCGAGCGCAGCGAGCCCGAAGCGTGGCGAGCGCAGCGCGCCCCGTGAGGGGACGCGCATAACTTCACAGGTATACGCGGGGCTCACTGCGCTCGCAACACTTTATAAAATCAATTCCACGCCGACATGGATAGTGGGGGTATGAAAAGGTCGGAGGACTGCGCTCGCCACGCTTTGGGTTGGCGTCAATAGTGGGGTGGCATTAACCATACTTTATAACCATATACAATGAGAAATGGGCCATATTGGCCCATTTCCCATTGTTCCCTATGTAAAATCACGTTGATCGCGTCGATTTTCTCTTTTACCGGCAAATAAACTGGTGATTGACAGAAAATCGGGTCCATCGCGTCGATCGCATGCCTTAAGTACCTTAAACTTAAGGCATGCGATCAACCCGACGGCCGTCGTGCTAGGAAACAAGTACCATTTTTTTTTATAGTGGGAGCAATGAATCAATATCTTCATTTTTCCCCTCAGGGAGCAATCCTTAAATCTAGGTGTATTTAATGTGTGTGTTTGTGTATATATTGAGGTAGATGATCTTGCTCTGGGTGCCATGGGCATTTGTTTTTTTTTTATTCCCGAATGTCAACATAGTAGACATGGACACCATCAAAGTGTACAGCTGCGATCGGCACACAATTTACTCTCACCACACCCTGTAGTGGATGGCAGGGCATACCATCTGTCGGCACATGTCGGCTCGGAAAAAAAGTGAACACTTCATGGCGACATTTTTACTGTCAACCATTTGACTGTCCCATTGTTGACCTAATGCTTTTGTCGGCCTTCCATTGCTGTTAACCTTAGCCATGTTGACCTATTGCTGGTGTTGACCTAAGCCCTGTCGACCTTCATTGGTTGACCCAATGCATGCTGACCTAAATAGGGTCGGCCTAATGACCGTACCCAGTTTAAGCTGGAAATAAAAAGGACATTTAAGATAAAATTCAACTTGAGAAAAGGACAGTTCTTTAACATGACTTAAAAGGGCAACATAACAAACTTTTGAAAATAAACAGATTTTACTCATTTGAAAGTAAATATATTTAATTTATTTGTCTACTAAATAAGGATCTTACCCGAATGTAGGCGTCCTGGTGGTGCTTCGCAAAGTACAGCATGTTGTCAAGTGCCAGCATTCCTGGAGGGGTATGGGTAAAATCCAGCGCTGGATTCACATTGTTCTGCAAATAAGCAATGTAAAATTAGAATTTACACATGTAGTAAACAATGCGATCAAACATTCACATATGGGTGAAAATATTCAAAGAACATTGTTAATTCCCCAATCCCTTATTGGTGCTAAATTAAAACATCTTATAGCTACAGCTATAGTTTGAAATCAAACTGTCCACTAATACCCCTTTTCCACTGCAGCTCTTAAACGGTAATTTTAAGAGCCGTTTAATTCAGGACCCCCTCCTCACACCCCCATCGTCGATTGAGCGACAGGGTGGTATCCGATCGGTGGTAATTCGGGGCCATCCCCAGATACCCATGCCCAGGACTACCCCACCTTCATTTGAAGATACCCCACTCCCCCATTTTACTATACTGTTTAATAAACTACACATTAATATTAAAGCAGTGCAGCAGTCATCATTTCTTGAGGTCAGAGCACACACCCACTTACCGGACATCACCCAACCCCCATTTCGAGTAGAGTGCGCAGTCCACCCCTCCGAAAACATGTACATACACATGGTGTAAAACTCAAAAAAGTAGTCCCATCCTTCCATTTCGGTGCACAATTCCAGTCCTTTTGCAAAGCATGGATTGCACATACTATACCATTGTCCTTCCCATTATCTTCATAAACGCGCTCCCCAAAATGAAAATACAATTACACCACAATTCTGTATAGCTTTCATGTTCTATTAGTCGGTGGAAACTTCTATACAAACATCACCCAACAATGCACTTTGGTGGATATTCATGTGGGTTGGGATTTGGATAACGGCAGTATCCCATAGGAAGGTTGTTGGCAGTCAGTATACTGATGAGGACAACCCAGCTACTGCAATCCCAAAAGAACAATCAACTAAAAGAATCTTAATTGTAACAGTGCCCCTCCATTTCTATGGCATAACTCTAACCCTCCACCTCCCACAGCCTAGCCCTAATCCCCCTTCTTCGCAGCCTATCTTTAACAACCCTACTTTGCAGCTTAACCCTAACGGTCACCAGTAAATTAATGTTCAGGATTGCAGCTTTCAGTATAATGACGTCAGCAGTCTGACAAGTATCGGGATTCCATTACTGATGTTCTAATCACTGGCATCCTATCCGATGAGAAAACTACATCCATCAAGGTCCATCCTAATTTAGGATACCAGAGCATTGATTCTCAAACTTGGACCTCAGGACTCACCAAAACAGTTTACATTATCCAGGTCACCTAGAAAGTACACCGATGTATTCCTTACTCACTGACACATTTTAAAAGATCCACAGGTGGAGCAAACATGCACTGTTTGTAGTGGTAAGGTCAGCGTGTGAGAACCTATGCATTTCACTGGTGGCAAAGCACCAAGCAAATGGATGAGTAGTCAACATGTGATCAGTTTGTGATTGTATGGGAGCTCTTTTCGAAGTGGATAAACTTTGAGCAATCCCTTGACAGTATGCAAGGCAAAATTATGCAGGCATATAGGTACATTAATAAACTTGCACTGCCTGAATAACTACAAGGTTAGTTGATAAAGTAGCAGACACATTGAACTGTAATTAAATCTGCAGAAACAATTATATGAAATTTATAATATCACAAGTATATTTGTATCCAATCCCTTAATTAAAAAAGTCTGAATATATTGTTAACAGTTATCATTTTGTAACCATTTAAAATCAGCTCATTTAATTGCAAGGTTCATCTATACTACAGACAAAGATATAAATCCACAAATGTATCTGTAATGCTTTTGTGTTTCATGCTTCAAATAAATATCAAGTATATCCAGCTATCAAAATGACACAATCACTGCTCACAGTAATTGAAGTTTAAAATATTCACTGAATGATATATTAATATATTTCTCAAGCCTAACTGTAGACAATAAGACAGTCATAACGGCGTAGGCTTGACTACCTTTCATATTCACAGGCCATATAACCAATTTGAAAAGAGTGAAGGGGAGAGCCTTATAACTACGATGAAGGGTTTATTCAGCTCTGCACTCCGTAGGTGGGCTATAGAGATCTTGTTTTTTCTGTTCGTTGCAGCTTGGGAAGTGTAGAGACTTCCTGATACCCTCATGGGGGGTTTGTAGTGATGTTGAACTTTCAGCACATGTGTACATAATGTATGTATGTAGTGTTTTATACAGTGAGAATGTTGGTACATGCAATTCAATGATTTGAAATTTTTTGTTGTATGATTGTTGTAGTAAAGCTGTGTTAAAACAATGTTATTCGTACATAATCTGAAACAATTGCTGTAATAGTAGTAGTAATAATATTATTTTACTCAGAGTCATGCAAGTCAGCCCCTAGGTAGATCAAAAAAAGAGGCCAGAAAATCTCTGTTTCCTTCACCCAAAACAACCCCTCCAAGGGCAGTAGACTTTCAATCGCTAACAGTCTGCTGCCAATCCGTGCCTGACATCACAGACACATACTGCACATGTGCAGTACAGGTCAGGTACAAGACCAAAGTACCAAACATCATAGCTTTGTGGAATGAGCTGCAGCTACATCGGTACCTGAATCCAGCCCATTGACAATTGACATTAGGAATATTGATGAAATATACAAACTACCATAAACATAATGGATGTCTGCAGATTATAGTGTTTTTAGATCTGTTTGAACAGCTTTGGCAATGTCATACTTTGTATGAAGTAATGTGATTTTTGGGTGGGATGGTAACAAAATTTGAATCTTCCATCAAAAGAATCCCTGGAATTGAAATGCCTTTCTTCAGTGTCAGAATGCATAATAATGCGTCTGTCTTTGCTGGCTGTGGGGTTGACATATATTGACATATCCATACATTTTCTGGATCAATTTGTGTATATTTTACAACCTATCTGATGTCCACAAAACTAATAAAAAATATTATTTTTCACCAATTCAATAAATAAGAGAATCAGGTTATACAACATCAAAAACGCTGAAATGAGACAAATAATGCCCATGAAATAATTGACGCGCTTCCAAATAACTCAGTTGTGGCCTTGTGGCATTTATTGGTTCTATCAATGCTACAGAATAACTGGAACATAACATACTGTACAAAGTAAATATATGATAAAATTATGGGGGGGAAAAGGGTGATCATTAGCAATAGCAGCTCATGTAGTTTAAAATTAAGTAAATATTTTCCTTTATCTCCCTTCTTTGTCACTTTTAATTAATAATTCCTGCATATACGTAACCTTTCTTGAATACATATACAGGGACTGGATATTTCTGTACTGTTAATTACATTTTTTAATGACTGTTACATTACGGTGACAAGGTGTTCATTAGTTCTCGTAACTGTTTAATTAGATTTTTTTTTTTTAACATTCCCAAAAGAATATAGAGAAAAATGTATAAACTGTATTTATTGTTTAGCACTATTAAGCAAATCATGTAAAGTTAAGAACCCCTGAGGCAGAAACTAGATAAGGATAAAGTACACTAAAAACAAGCATTTAACTCATCATACAAGTTATAACAGCAATCACACAGGAAAGTTGTTTTTTTCCCCAAACAATATGAACTATTCCTCACCCCATTAGATGCTAGTACTGGCTCACAGCAATATTAGAGCATGGAGTAAAATGTGATGCTGAAGATCAAGCTCAGACAGCCATTCCAAAGTAGCCCTGCTCACATCATATACCTTGTATGTGATTGTTAAGGCAGTCTACATCGCTCTTTGCAATTACAAAACACTAATTACCAGAACATCAATATAACAGAACAAAAAAACAGTAATGTCAGTGGCTGTGAGCACCTGAATAGATCAACCATTGAATGTTGAGATCCCTTATTTCTCAGTCCCAAATTGTAAGCACAGTCCCGTATACGGAGGTGACTCTAAGCTGTTCCTCCTATATTACCTCCTCTCCAACATATTTATGATACTGAAGGAAGTGAATGGCTCCGGTCTGATGGTAGTTGCTACGTGTGCAGATATGGACGTGGTGCTTTGTTTCTATGCTGATGGATGCGATGGAGTGACCTGCGGTATGCACACTGTGAATTCTCTTTGATAGCCTTGCTGCTATATATGCTGCAGTCATGTAACAAAGTAGAACAGCAGTATTAATAGTCCATACTGCCACTCGATATTGCCGCCGCCTTTTGGTATGCTGGGATGTGTTGTCCACATTCCATGCATTTCGTACCGGTAGAGGTTATTTATCAAGAACCGTTCATTATTATGCGGTAACTTTTAGTTTAGGTTTTCTTTCTTTCCTTTTTAAAGCTTTATTAATAGAACAGACCACTCTGCAGGACATGAGGTCACTAAAAAAAGAGGGAACCACATATTAAGTATATCCCTACTAAAAGTGCTTATGCTAGTGTTAAGAGAGAAATTTGGTATGTTGTTAAAATACTATGCAATGGTAGGCTGAATATGTTTGCACCAGCTATTAAAGTGTATGGATCATGGGTTTGAGCGTATGAAAACCACAGATCTCCTATTATACGCATGCCGAGATGTGTACTTAGCGTTCTATGAGGACACATCTGTTCTTCAAAAGTGATCTCCTCTGCATTTAATGGTTTATCACTTTCCTGCCAGCTTGAACTTGTCTGGACATTTTATTCAGAACTCTCTCATTAACAGAGAGTTTTGCCCAAATAACTGATGCTCATGGGATTCTGTTTTATGTATCATTGTTTGTCAGAAGGCCAACAGCGGCATCCCAATAATCAGAATCCCAACAGGGATAAGTATTCTTACCCTCTTCCCCTACCCCATAACGCACTCTTTTAAACTCTCCACACTTAGGTCCTCATTCTGACTCCTGCAAAGCTGTGAATTTCGTAGCTTTGCGGGTCACCTAAACGCAGCCCGGCGCCCACACGAAGGTCTGCCCGCATGCAGATTTCATGGGGGTATCACCAGATTTTTCTGGCAATGCCCCCCGTCGCGGTAACCTGGCGGGGGATGTTTAGAGCATCCCAAAATGCGGTAATAACCCCGATAACGGGTTTTTACTGCATTTTTAGTTTAGAGACTCTCCCCAAGTTCAGTTATGAATAAAAGGAGAAAAATCTTGAAATTTACTTCAGTCAGAAAAAAATGACTAAGTCCCACCACCACTTCAAACTAATGGGCAGTGACATATTTATAATGGGTGCAGCCTGTGTGGTGCACACGGGCCCGAGTCACCCGTGTTTTTAATAATTACCCTTCCAGAGTCCTGCACTGTGGAAAGCATTGGTAAAATGGCAACCAATTAATTTTTGTGGAGATCTACCCATGACTCAGCATGCTGCGCAGCTGTTGAAAGAGCTGCGGAGGCCAGAAAGGAGGATGTTACACACGGGCGTCCTCCACTCTTAAAACACCCCTGCTAAGGGGGTCTAATTGTCCCAAATAATGTGTCAACTAACCACTAATGGGTCTATTTACAGAGTAAATTTGCGGTTATTGTCTCACCTTGATCAGCCAGGAGTTAGTTGGCAGGTGAGCTTTAAATCAGGAAAGCGGTATATACAGTATTCAGTTTGGCTATAATGTCACGGCAGTTGCCAAGTTCTTAAGAGACTGGTTGTTTGAGTAGGTCTTGTATTGAAATGCATTGCTCAATTCATGAACTAAAACCCCATTATTTTGATTATTGGTGTATAAAGAGTGGGTGAGCTCTCTGTATATATATGAGCTTGGTCTTACATGTATGGCCAAGTTCTTTTCGGGAAATCAGCGGTATGCGAGTCCGGATGTCAATTTAATCATTGATTTATTATGTATTTATTACATTGGTGCTTACAGAAAAAAAAAATTCTGTGTGGTAATGAGTGTTTTCAGCAGAGGATGAGGTGTTCTTTTCAAACATTGATATAGTGGGTCGTATAGTATTTTACACCTGCTATACTGACGACCAATATTACAGTGGTTCTCAAACTTGGTCCTCAGGACCCCACACAGTTCACATTTTTCACGTCACCTGACAGGTGCACTCATTACTGACTGACACTTTAAACGATCCACAGGTGGAGCTGTACTTATATGTTAGTTGGGTGCCCACTATAGTTAGTACGCTCATACCCCCACTATCCATGTCGGCATGGAGTTGAATTTATATAGTGCAGCGAGCCCCGCGAGGGGACGCGGAAAACTAAGCAAATGCAATATTACATATCTGTGAGTGTCAAAACCATGTGAAATTTTAGGCTCAGCAAATACTTTGAAGGTATTTAATCCATTCGATGTGGGTGTGAGTGACAACCTGTACTTTCCTGATATTCACAACAAATGTTTGTGGAAGTGTTGAATGCCACAAACAAAGGAGATTTCTGAGGACCTCAGAAAAGTGTTGAATTCCATCAATTACAGTAAGACAGATTGTATATAAATGGAGGAAAATTCCAGACCATTACCACCCTCCCCAGGAGTTGCTGACCAGCAAAGATCATGCCAAAAGCAAGGCATCTAGTAGTCCGCAAGGTCACAAAGTAATCCAAGGAAACCTCTAAGCAACTGAAGGCCTTTCTCACTATAGCTAATGTTAAGGTTTATGAGTCCATCATCAGGAGGACACAAACAATGCTGTTCATGGAGGAATTGCGAATAGAAAGCCCCTGCTTTCTAAAAAGAACATTGCTTCCCATCTCAGTTTGCTAAAGAACACCAGGACAAGCCAGAAGGCTATTGGAGCAATGCTTTGTGGCAGGTGCGTAACTACCATAAGTGCAGGGGGTGCAGCTGCTATGGGGCCCAGAGCTGAAGGGGGCCCATCTTTGCTGTCAAACTAATATGTTTTGCATACATTTATCACCATCAGTTGCTAAATAAGGGGCCCTTACAAACTTTTGCTATGGGGTCTACAAATATCTAGTTACGCCCCTGCTTTTGTGGCCAGATTAAACCAAAATAGATTTTTTTTTTTTTTGGTTAAATGATAAGAATTATGTTTGGATAACGGAGAACACTGCATTCCAGAATAAAAACCCGTAAAACCATCTTTAAAACACAGAATGGTAGTATTGTGGTTTGGGCCCGATTTGCAGCATCTGGTCCAGGATGACTTGCCATCATTAATGGGATAATACATTTTAAATTATACCACATTATTACAAAATAAAATGTCAGGATCACTGTCCATGAGCTGAATCTCAAGAGAACTTTGTTCATGCAGTAAGAAAACAACCCAAATCACTGAAGTTTTATGACCAAAGAAGGGTTAAAAAAGAATACATTTAAAGTTTTGGAATGGCCAAGTCAAAGTCCTGACCTTAACCCAATCAAAATGTTATGGAAATACCTGAAGTGGGCAGTTCATGGGAGGAAACACACAAACATAACATCATTCAAGCAGATGTTCTGGATTAATCAACAATTAAAAATGTTTAGATGCAGTTAAGAAAGGGTTATAACAGATACTTAAAGCAAGGGTTCCCAACACGTCAAATTTTCTTGGCTAGTTTATTTGATTCAGACATGTTTAATTTTAGGACTTGTGTGAAAATCTAAAGTAATTTCAGGTAAAATTTCAGCAGAAATATAAAAATCTCTCTCTCTCTCTCATGCATTGATCAATTCATGAACTAAAACCCCATTATTTATTTAATTGATTATTTGAACGTTAAGGTGAGTGCTGGGCCCCCTGTGTTTGTATTTACTAGAATGTGTGGTCACAGGCCAATGCACCCCATCCTGGGAAGTGGGTGCTGTTTGCACCCCATTCTTAGAAATGGCGAGTGTGTTGGTACTTCTGTATCAGTGTGTATATATATATATATATGTATATATGCCATGACCTGAAGAAATTGCTGAGTTAAAGCAATGAAATGTTGTCTAAAATGATGGTGTAAAGTGTTATTTTACAAAGTCATTTGGAGTGCTGCTCCCCCCCCTTGCGTTGTATATATATATATATATATATACATATATATATATATATATATATATATATATATATATATATATATATATATATATACATACATACATACATACATATATACACACACACACACACACACACACACACACACATATATATATATATATATATATATATATATACACACACACACACACACACACCGTCCACAAACAAGCGGCACTCGGAGGCTGTTTAAAGTGTTTAAACAATCTTATAAAGGGGTGTAGACCCCGAAACGTCATCTGAATAAACCACTAAGTTTGTTTAAAGACTTTAAACAGCCTCCGAGTGCCGCTTGTTTGTGGACGTTGTATATACAAGTGGACCTTGGCCCAGCTTGAATAGAGAAGGCACCGGAGCAAGGTAATGGATCCAACTTCTGGTTTAACCCTGTGAGTGCCGGTCCTTGGGGTTATTACATGAATATCCTCAATGAGGCCAAACACAAATTGGAATTACAAATTACAATTACAATTGGATAGAGCTTCTTTGTTTGTGAGACAAACACATTTTTTACTATGCGAGATGGACTTTATCAAGTCCATCTCATCTTGTGCCATTATAATGGCACAAGACCGACGCGATGCTCCCGATTTCAATGTTAAAAATTATTTTAACATTGAAGCCTATGGGGAAATCGGGGGCATCGCGTCGGGGCCAATGTTAATGGTCGCGACCGACGCGATGCCCCCGATTTTCCCTTTGCCGGCAAAATGGACCTGATTTCAAAGGAAATTGGGTCCATCGCGGGCATCGTGTACCTTAACTTAAAGGTACACGATGCCCGCGATTGTGGCCGTTCTAGGAAACAAGTACCCAGTTTTTTTATTCTGTTCGCATTTATTGTTATATGGCTTATTATTATTCCTTTTCTGTATATCAGATCATATAATTCTGCGTCTTTTGTTTTATAGTGCTGCGCACTGCACATTCCACGGGTGTATTTTTCACTGTTTTATGGATGCAGTCACCTGCCACGCCAGATGGGTATCACCAATACACCTACCTATTGGCACCATGCATAGACCACTCCACACTATACACTTCGGCCACCCAGTATACTCAACATGCCCCATTACAACCCCAGCCACCTCACTTTTGTGCATATTTGGCAACGGGGAGTGAATAACGCACCTCCCCCGTCATTTGCACACACTTAATTCTTATGTGGTTCAGCACATATGCCTCCTTGGTGAACAGATCAGGAACATTGAACTTTCCTTGCAGTCCTGCATTCCAGCACTGCATGTATTAGTTTTTGACAGGATCTGTTACATTGTGGAATGTACAGAATGTGTCAGTTGAGGTCAGTGCTGTTCATTTTTGCTACAATTACATTTGTATTTACCACAGAGGTTAATTTTACGGCAGAATCTGTGTTCATACTCTAAATTGCAGTTCCAGTTTAGATGTTCTTATTACTGCACATTAAGGGATTTACTTATTCCTCATCATGCTGGGGGTGTATACTGACCCTCTGACACTGACTGGCTGCAACCAATCAGTGTTCTGCTACACTGTTTGAAACATTTTTGTGCAATTTTGCTCTGCCTTTTGAAATATTGGAACGGCCATTCAGACTTAAGGCCGCCATACACTATGCGATTTGGGCCCGATTTGACCCGATTCTGAGGAATCGGGCCGTGAAATCGGGCCAAATCGCATGTGCAGACATCCCATCCGACCCGATGCGCGGTCCCGTGCACATCGGGTCGGATTCGGGACGTCGGACGGGCTGCACATATGATTTGTTAAATCTTATGTGCAGCCCAAGGCGGGCAGGGGACGCAGCGTATAGTACGTGCGGTGGAGGGAGCCGAGCGGGGGACTGTAAGCAGGGAGCCGGGCTAGAGAGGCAGTGAGCGCACTATCCTGGGCGGCAGGGGGAATGCCGCAAATAGATACTTCCAGGCGGTGAACGCCGCAAGGGGATCAGAGACAGAGACCGGGTAGCGTAGGGGAAGCCGGGCACATAGAAATGAATGGACAGCCAGTAATTGGCTGAGTGCTCTCTGACAGAGAGCTCTCAGCCAATCACTGACTATTAATTCATTTCTATGTCCGCCCACTGCTGCCCGGCTTCCCCTACACTACCCGGTCTCTGGTCCCCTCGCGGAGTTCACCGCTTGGACCAGTGCGCCCACTGCCTCCCCTGCCTGGCTCCCCGCTCGGCATCTGGCCTCCTCCACCGCAGGTACTACAGGCTCCGTCCGCTGCCTGCTTGCAGCTCCAATGCCCTGCTCAGCTCCCAGCTCCCGCTGACAGCAGCTCCCCGGGGGGACTGCATGTGATAAATCGCATGCGATTTTATCACATGCAAAACCTGGCACATCAAGTGCCAAATCGTATGTGACCCCCCCAGGGGAGTTGTCAGTAGATTAGGTCTGACTTGTCCTTCGGACAAGTCGGCCTAATGTATGGGGGCCTTTAGCCCCTGACAAAGACTGCTGTGTGCAGTTGAAACGGCTGTTGGGCCGTGTGTACATTTCTCTTATGCCTTAATAAAATTATGTTGGATTTTTTATACCTGGAGTGCCGGTTCATCCACTATTCTGTCTACAGGTGTGTGAGAGTGAATTTTTATCTTTCATGAACTGTGCACCACAAATACCAGCATTTACTACAGGAGGAAACTGTGTGCGGGCTTCAATGACCCCTTATATGTATGGATGGGGAGATTTGGGGGTGCCCTGCATCTGGAGATAAACCCTTATAATGTTAGGGACGAGGTCACATTGACGACAGATGGGCAGGGTCATACAATTTGCCAATACTAGGCCAAGAACCTCATAGTATGTATAAAAAAATGTAAATGGTCTATGGTGCACCTGCTATTCTGTTATTATGTTGTAATACTAAGTCTCACTTATGTAGCACATACCATTATAAGTAGCTAGGGTGTGTAGTCCAGGCACCCGTATAGTGTGGTAGTACCAGAGGGTGGGACGGCCAGCTTTCGGGAAGAACAGATATATATCGATGTACAGTATGTGTTCACACAGTGCAGCTGTGCCACGCTGTGTTTTCCCTGAAATCTGATCGGCAGGGGCCAGATCGTGTTCTGTATGGATCCTGATACACCGCTGTGTGTGTGTGACTCTGTGACTCCCCGTTTCCCTCTTGCGGCCAAGTGGGTTCTACTAAAGGTTGTTCTTAGGTTTCATCACTATTTTGGGGGGACTGTCACTTACGAGTGGGGGATTAGGTTTTCTCAGTGGGGTACATGGGTTTGGTTTAGGCACTAGCAGGGTGAATTAGGGACACCTGCAATGGAGGGGGGTTAGAAGCCAAGCAAGGAGGGTTAAGGGGTAAGAGGAGAGGGTTAGGTTACTAAAGGAGCCCCTGTATGGATTCTACATACCAGGGTTGGTATTTTGACTGCCAGTATCCCCACTGCTGGGTTACAGTATGTATCCCTAGGCTACCACATCAGATGGACACTGGTTAAGAGTCTACAGGCATTACACAGCTGCTACTGTCCAATCTGTTACATCAATAGGGCTCTGGCTACAAGACGCATTTGTAGTCCTGGGCATGAACAGGCAGAGCATTACTAAAGGCAGGAAAACAACACCTTGAGAAAACAAAGCTCTGGTTTAAATAAATACAGAAAGGTTTCTACCCACAGTAGAAGTGTGTGAGAGTATTTTTTATATATTTTTATTTAATGCACACAAAACTCTGTTGCACTATAGGTTTGCTGTTTTAGTTCTTTACAGCGCTTATTTACCGTGAGAAAAAGTATGTTTATAGACACATTTGATCATTGTGACGCTATACATGCGATTTGTACCGTTTGTCTGTGAGTGCAATTGAAAAATGAAAATCATCTTGACTACCATACAGAACTATACTATGGGGGTTATTCTGATTCACTCGGAAAGGCACAATCACTCTCTAATGGACAAAACCATATGCACTGCAGGTGGGGTGAATGTAACGTGCAGAGAGTTAGATTTGGGCAGGGGGGGGGGGTGTACTTCAAACATATCTATATTGCAGTGTAAAAATAAAGCAGCCAGAATTTACCCTGCACAGAAAAAATAAAACACCCAAATCTAACTCTCTCTGCACATGTTACATCAGCCCCACCTGCAGTGCACATGGTTTTGTCTATTAGAGAGTGATTGTGCCTTTCCGAGTGAATCAGAATAACCCCCATTTTGGGTTTTTCTCCCTGTTAATTTTAGGTCAAATTGAAACGGACACTAAAATAAGGGAGGTGGAGTTTGTTTCTTATAATAGGTGATTGGATATCTATCAGCCGAGCCAGGATGGTGCACTCTTTCTATTGTGGTGTGTTTCTAACCCACAGGCCTCTGGAGAAGAATAAAGTGGCTGCACAAAAAAATGTTTTTGTGAAAATTTCTGAGAGTTCTATTAGTAGAAACACTGGGGATTTACAGTCACGGATGGATGCTTTCACCCTGAGCAGATTGTAGGATTTACTGTCGGGGATGCATTAATGTCCTGGACATAGATATGTCACAGCGTCTCACTGCAGATGGCAGACTACTTTAATCGACTATCATAAGGGCATGTTAATATGGCTTTCAATTGATTACAACAGTGGCACAGTCTTCAATAAAAATCTGTTATTGAAAATTGTAATGTCAGTTTGGATCTGCTTCCCAATTTTCATGTATTTGTGTTGATGCTCGCTGAGTTTGTGTGTGTCATAACGATTTGTTTGTGTTTTTATACCCAAAAGGGGTTGCAAGGAGTTGCTGGATAAAGTATGCTAGTAATTTGACTTGCCATGATAGTATGGATATGTATGCTTATTGGCAAAAAGTGTAAAGTCATATATATACACTAACAAAAATATATAGCCACACTGCATCGATCAGTCTTAAGGTGCCCATACACGCACCGATTCTGCCGATGCAATGTGTGCTATGAGATGCGCACTCCCGCGGCATCTCATCGCACAGTACAAAAAGTATGTGCTGCACATAGTACAAAAAGTATGTGCTGCACATAGTACAAAAAGTATGTGCTGCACATAGTACAAAAAGTATGTGCTGCACAGAGTACAAAAAGTATGTGCTGCACAGAGTACAAAAAGTATGTGCTGCACAGAGTACAAAAAGTATGTGCTGCACAGAGTACAAAAAGTATGTGCTGCACAGAGTACAAAAAGTATGTGCTGCACAGAGTACAAAAAGTATGTGCTGCACAGAGTACAAAAAGTATGTGCTGCACAGAGTACAAAAAGTATGTGCTGCACAGAGTACAAAAAGTATGTGCTGCACATAGTTTTTGTACTGTCTTTTTATTTTATCGCATCGCATGCAATGCAATGCGATGCTATTTTAGCGCGAAACGCACGGCAGAATTGGTGCGTGTATAGGCAGCTTAATAAAAGAACTTCTTCCCAACTTCTCCAGCAACATATTTTTTGCTCTATGAAAAAAAATCTCACTCAAACATCTCAAATTACCCATCCGGAGACACTGCTATAATAAAAAACAAGCAAACAATCTACAACCACTATAAAATAAATAACCCAGCGTAAAGTGTACTGTCAATTAAAACCAGGCAGATGGTCTAGTGGGTAATTATAATAGCCATCTCATTTCTGTCTGACATCACGAGTCTACATTTATGTAGCAAAGGGCATCTTTCACAACAGAGCTGCACAGAAAGGATTTCACATCATGCTCTAAAATCACAACAGACTTGGCTCTATTATCTTGGGGGGGAAATCATGGGTTAGATTACAACTGTCTAAACAAAAGATACTAGACGTATAATCAGTGTGGTTGTGTGACTACTTCAATTGAGAATTTATCATCCATCTGGATTAATCATCTGGCCTGAGAGACACACGAACAGCAGCTGTCAAAATTCTGCCCAAGTAAATCACATCTGAATGTCATCCTATCCTTGACATAGCACAGCCACATCTCCAAGGTCCACAGCTATGTTTTACAGTAATAAATAACAATCTGGCTCGGCACAGCAACATGAAAAAATACTAAAATGAAATAAAAATGGCAAATATTAAGATACTCATCCATCTAATCTGCCTTACACCAAAATTTTCAATTCCATTACTTTGCTTTGGTGACCATATATATCCCACTAGCTAAGCCAGCTCGAAGCAAAAGCTTCAAAAGCTAGCCTGCCAACTTGTGATTGCCTCTGTGTTTCTGTACGGCAGTGTTTCAGTCAATTACACACAGATACTAGACATACAGTATATACAGCGGCGGCTAGTACCTTATTGGGGAGGGGGGCTGCCTCTGGCCGCAGCGGGGGTGCCGTGATTCAGGCACCCCCCTGTTGCCACAGCTGCTGCCTCCCATCCCGGCGCCTGTGTGCTGTGATGATTGACAGGCGCCGGGACTGGCATGCAGCCAACTTCTATAGGCTGCTTGGGCAGCAGCCCATAGAAGCAATCTTGGTCCCAGCGCCTGTACAATGTGAGTTACAGGCACCAGGACCAGCGCGTGCGCAGTACCTATATAGGTACTGCGCATGCGCATCTGCCGTTTTTGCACGGCAGCCCACACAAAGGCGTCCTGGAGGGAACTAACACCTCCCAATGGGACTGCCTTTGTGACTGGCACGTCAGACTTCCAATTGGAAGTCACAGTGAAGCCAGAGCAGTCTCACAGACTGCTCTGGCTTCACTACAGTGGCGGATTTTACCTGGGGGGCTGCAGCCCTGCAGCCCATAGGTAAAAACCGCCACTATATATATATATATATTTATATGTATATGACTAATCATCATATGCACAAATGCTAAACGCTGCTAAATGAAATAATGATCAGAAATGTATCTCCAAATCTATGTACACAGGACATGAATAAAACTCTTACGGTGGCCATACACTGCAGTGATATCTCGCAGCAGTGTACCGCCACCTGATACCCCACGAGCCACCCGGGAGGAACGCATGGGATCCATCACAGCTTGTTATGATGGATTGCATGCTTCCCTGCTCCCCGCACGCTCCTCCGCCGGGAGGGAGGTCCCGGGTCGAGTGGTCGGATGGCCAGCACGTCCGACCACCAAATCAGGCCTGATGTGCATGGGACCGCGCATCAGAACTGAGGGGACAGTAAACTGACCCGATTTTAAAGCCTGATTCGTCGGAATCGGACTAAATAGTATTAGTCTATGTGCATGTTTACCCGGTACTCTTTACCTAGAACGGCGCCCATCGGATCACCGCGATTTTCCCATAGGGAACAATGTTAAAAAGCCTGATTGATCGCGATTTTGCATTCAATGCCTCAATGCCCGCGATTTTCACATAGGAATCAATGTTAAATGGGCTTCAGAGCCCAAATAGGCAGAATTAACCCTTAAATGTCACCCCAATTTTTGTACGCCACCCCACGATCCACGCCAACCCGAAGCGTGGCGAGCGCAGCGAGCCCGCGAGGGGCGGCGGTACGCGTCCTCCGACCTTTTCATGCCCTACTATCCACGTCGGCGTGGAGTTGAGAATAGAATAGTGTGGCGAGCGTAGCGAGCCACCGAGCCCGAAGCGTGGCGAGCGCAGCGAGCCCCGCGAGGGGACGCGGATACCTTCACAGGTAAACGCGTCCCCTCGCGGGCTTCACAGGTGTCCGCTTTTCGCCACGGATACCTGTGAAGCCCGCGAGGGGACGCGTATAACTGTGAAGGTATCCGCGTGCGCTCGCCACGCTTCGGGCTCGGTGGCTCGCTGCACTATTCTATTCTCAACTCCACGCCGACGTGGATAGTAGGGCATGAAAAGGTCGGAGGACGCGTACCGCCGCCCCTCGCGGGCTCGCTACGCTCGCCACGCTTCGGGTTGGCGTGGATCGTGGGGTGGCGTACAAAAATTGGGGTGACATTTAAGGGTTAATTCTGCCTATTTGGGCTCTGTAGCCCATTTAACATTGATTCCTATGTGAAAATCGCGGGCATTGAGGCATTTTAAAGTAAAATCGCGGTCAATCAGGCTTTTTAACATTGTTCCCTATGGGAAAATCGCGGTCATCGCGGGTACACGATTTTTATGTACCCGTGATTTACCCGCGATGCCCGCGATTTTTTACCCCCGACGCCCGCGATTCTAATCGCGGGCGCCGTTCTAGGTAAAGAGTACCGTTTACCCTTACAGTAATAGTAATTAACTATGCAAACCAAATTCTAATTAAAACAAGTCAGTCGTGATAGATAGTGGTGACAAATTGCCTGTCTGCAATAGCTGATTGCCTAGGTAAATATAGGCTATCATTCCTACCAGCTGAAGTAGGATCCATTTGAGTCAATAGATCATGGTGACAGCAAAAGTCAAGCTACGGTGACCTCAGATGCTGGGTGGACCCTGCATGCAAGTACAGACAATGCAACCTTTTAAAAAAACTGTTGACCTTTAACATGAACTTTGTTGACAACTGACCTTGGAGATATATATATCTATCTATATATATATCCCAATACTTCCTGCGTGCTTATATGTTGTGTTTCCCAGATATAACTGTTTACAAATAACACAATTACGTACAATAAATTTACAATAAATTTAGGGCTGCTTCACCACAAGGTTTCCAGAGGGCTAGGAAACAATAAAGGGATTTTTGTCATACCGCTTTTTGAAGAATGAAATAAAACACAATATTGGAAACTCAACACTTTATTGATTATTTGGAGTCTGATGGAACGTGTGGACTATTGAATCTATCTGGGCGCTGTACCACTATTGGGGAGCGATATATATATATATATATATATATATATATATATATATATATATATATATATATATATATATATATATATATATATATATATATATACTAGAAAGAAAGGGGGCGGCACTCACGGGTTTTGAAGTGAAGAAACTATTAATATCACAAAGTCTGACGTTTCAAGGCTCCTTGGCCTCTTTTTCAAGGAGTGAAAAAAAGAGGCCAAAGAGCCTCGAAACGTCGGACTTTGCGACACTTTTTGCACGAAAATTTCTTCAATTCAATACCTGTGAGTGCCGTCCTCTTTCATTCTAGTCTGGTTATCACCTCTAAGGGAAGGCAACACGGTCCTTGGACCGTGTCAACCAGAGTGCCGATCCTCCTCCTCAAAATATATACTGTATTTGCTGGCATATAAGACTAATTTTCCCCTGAAAAACATGCCTCCAAGTGGGAGGGTCGTCTTATACGCCATTTTGAAACCTTTTGCCACCCTCTAGCTCTTCTTTCAAATATTTTATTATCGATCATGTTCAGTAATCCTTGAGGAGGGGAGATGGGGCTAGGCAGCTATTGAGGCTAGAATCCAAATGGATTCTGAAATTGGATGTCACACACCCGCGTGGCTTAAATGATAACATTAACTGGATGCCATCATGTTATTGTTAATTGCAATACTTGTTTTATGGTTAATGAATGCATTTATTTCAATACAGACGTTTTTGCTGCTATATAACTGGCTCTTGAGTGTGGTTTTTGCTGGATGCCTATAAACATTATATATATATATATATATATATATATATACACACAGTCACAGTTTGGGTGAGCACACCTTAGTTCAAACTCACATGGGGTGCCATCGCCTGGATTCTCCCAGCAGGGGGGTCCAAAATAATACAGCAGGTAGGGCGGCACTCACGGCAAAAGAAGGCTCTCAAGGCGGAGATACGATCGTATCTCCGCCTTGAGAGCCTTCTTTTGCCGTGAGTGCCGCCCTACCTGCTGTATTATATATATATATATATAGGTACATGAAAAGAATAATGCAGGCCACATAATGCCACCCTTAATGCAAATTATACCCCCCAGTGCAAACCAAAAATAGGGACATGTGCGCGCTGCAAAAATTTAGGGCATGGCTTTGTGGGACAGGGGATTATAAGCACTGTAATGCCCATTATACACTATGCCACACACAGTAATGCACTTACATATTATGCCACATAAGTGCTGCTTACCTAAATGCTCATTGCTAGGGTTTTATTGCTTGATGCCAGGGTTACATGCTCAGTGCCAGTGTATACTGTATATAGCATTTTAGTGTACTTCTATAATTTGTGGAGTGTATCTAGACATGTACAGTACCTTGCTACAGAAGAGCAAAGTAAAGGTGCAAAGCATGTCCTAGAAATATTATAGGGTGAGAACAAATCTCCAGAACATCAGGCAAGAGAAAAGGTGAATGATGCTGTACCCCCAACCTGGATTTGAAATACATTTTGGGGAATTGAAAATACTCATCATAAGTAAATATTCATTTCCTACCACAAAGCTAGAGGGGTAGCTGTATTGTGCACATGTTGATGGCTAAAAAATGAGAACATCTCAAAAAGCAGAGGCGGATTGCCCAAGAAGCTAGGGACAGCTGCCAAGTATGCAAACTACACATCGTTTACACATAGTTTCTGTTTCCAATTAATTCAGTTTTGTATTTGATAAGTAAACACATAAGCATACAATAATATCCATCTTTACTGTCTGTAGCAGGCTTCGGCAACCTGTTACTCACCAGCTGTGGTTGAATTTAAAGTCCCAGCCAGAGAAACAGGTTCTCTTCCTTTACTCTATATACACACACACACACGTCAGGCAAATTGCTTGCACATAAACGGTTTTTAGCCTGCGTGTAATGACATGAGAAGAATCACATGTGCCAGGGCTTTAGAATTATGGCAATCTCCTTTCTGGTGCAATACCAGGAAAAATGCTAGTGTCATGTAACCAAGAGCAGTAATTAATTTCCATATCCTTAGTGCACACTCAGAGTTTCTATACTAGTAAGAGATCAGTCAGTCATGTGCTTGCTGTGTGTCATGGCAGACCGTGCTGAGCCATGGACCAGCGGTGTAATGTGTGCACTTCATGGGTACCTGATGTAGCTTGCTTTTCAGTATGAAGTGTGGCAAGGCTCCCGAGGCCAGAAAAAAGCCACAGCGAGTCTTCTCTTCGCCGCTCTGTAGCTGTGCAAAGTAACCCTGCCCCCCGGCCCGGCCCGGCCCAGCCCAGCCTGCCACTGCCGCTGTTTCTGTCCTGACTCCCTGCGTGCAGCTTATAAAAGAGAAAGCTGGGCAGAGCGCTGTATACCCAGCTGTCTATCTTGTCTATTCCCACCCGCGACTCTGCAGCACGGTGCGGCTATTTAAAATGATGCGCCGGGCCTGGCTCATGGCCCGGCAGCCAATCAAGTAGCTCTGATTGGCTCGCAAGTCACAAGCTGCCTGAATGGCTGCCAAGCCCAGCGGGTCACTTTTAATAGCCGCGCCATGCTGCAGAGTCTCGGGTAGGACTCCACTATGGAACTGACGGAACGCAGTTCCACCCCGTTCCGGCTCATTTTAACCGAGAGAGAGAGAGAGAGAGAGAGAGAGAGAAAGAAAGAAAGAAAGAAAGAAAGAAAGAAAGAAAGAGAAATGAAGATGGCACGCTGAGGATTTTTTAACTGTACTGTATTAAAAAAGATAAATTTTCTGCTGTTTCGGGGCAGGCACTCCCCTTTGTAAAGGTGTATGCAGTGAATCACTTCATACAGCTAGACAAAGGGCGTGCCTGCCCCGAAATGTCAGAACATTATCTTTTGAATAGTAGTAGTACGTTTATTTATAAGGCGCCGCAAAGTGTCCGCAGCGCCGTACATAGCAAACAAAAAACAAATTACAAGGTAACGTACAGGGTGTGTTAAAAAATACAGTATAAATAGGGGTATAGCTGATAGAGGGGAGGCGGGGCCACGGCGGTGCAGGTGTCAGCAGGTGGGAGAGCGGGCTCCCTGACATGCAGCGATCCGGATGTACCTGAGAGTCTGACGCCCGCCAGAGTGCCTGAGTCCCGGGGACGTGAGAGGCTTTGTTCGGTGCAGACTGTGCGGACCGACGTAGCCTGGCGCTTATTGTCTGCGTCTGCTTCCGTCCTACAGACAGAGCCGGCTGGTGCCGTATCGGAGGCTGAGCTGAAGGAGGGACGCTGGAAGGAGTTGCGCACAGCCCCCTGGGCAGTAAAGGGCAGCGTACTCCTGTAAAAACCAGGCTGCAGCACATAACACAGCGTGGTGAGAGCACCTGTGTAATTGTAACTGTGCACATCCTTACTACTGCATACCCTGGGTTTGTTAAGGAGTGACAGATAACTTACTGCTGTCTCATAAATCCTGCATTTGTGTTGAGAATTGGAATCCCTATACCAGGACTGGGAGACTGATCTGGAGCTGGGGGGAAACTGGCAGTAGTAACACCTCAGCACACAGATTGTGGTACATAATAGTGAGGGAGTGTGAGTGCCTGTAATAAGTTTTGTGCTCCTATAAAACTGTGGTAAAAGTGGTAATACACTAACGCGGGGTGGTGAGAGCACCTGTGTTGGTAGAATACCTGTGCGCAACTTATTGCAGCTACACTGTCTATAAAACCGGCAGGGGTATTGAAAACTGTAACCATTATACCAAGACTGAGTGACTGTTTTGGAGTCTGGTGAAATTGGTAGTATCAATACGGCACTACACACTGTACATTCAGCTAGTGGCTAGCGGTGTAATACAGGACAACTGCATCCACATATTACAAAGTACTCCTCGTCCCCTCGAATATAATGGGGAAAACAGGGAACGCAACCGCCGCAGCCCGGCTTGAGAAATTTGCTCGAGGTCAGATGAAAAATTCAGCAGAAACCCCCTCCTCAACGCCACAATCTACTCCAACTAAAACTAAAAGCCCGACTCTCACTGCCGGTTCAGAGATTACACTCCAACAGGTCCTTGAAGCCATCAATAGCTCAGAGCAACGCTTGTCTGAGCAAATAAATGGCATACAGCAGGAGATGGCGACAATTAAAAGTGAGCTAAAAGCAAACTCCGCAAGAATTAATGAGGTGGAAGGGCGCATATCTGCAGTTGAGGACATTAACAATCTTTGGTCAAGCAAAGTTAATAAAATGGCCCTGCAAATGACGGAGATGAAAAATAAGATCTCAGATATAGAAGGAAGAATGAGGAGGAACAACCTTAGAATTGTGGGTCTGCCTGAGCGGGTGGAAGGGTCAGATGCGCCTAAATTTGTGGTGGACTGGCTGAGCAACAAGTTAGGAAAAACCTCCTTCACTGATCACTTCTCTGTGGAGAGGGCGCACAGGGTACCATCTCGACCTCTTCCACCAGGGGCCCCTCCAAGGACTCTTATCGTGAAAATACTAAATTATCAAGACAGGGACACTATCCTTCGCCTGTTGTGCACCAAAGGTCCATTAGAGTATAATGGGTCCAAAATATCAGTATTCCCTGACTTTGCCTTAGAGGTTCAGAGAGATAGGGCAAAGTATCTGCAAGTCAATAGAATACAAAGAGACAAAAACCTAAAATACTCAATGATCTTTCCCTCAAAATTGAGAGTCATAAACGACGACGAAACTTTATTTTTCTCCACGCCTAACGAAGCAGCGAAATGGTTGGACAAAAAATTTCCGGGCGCCGGGCAGCTGGCGGAGGGTTAGGCCTTGGGCATTAGAAAAAGAAAAAAAAATAAGATGTCAATTGTTATGTCAGGGAGCCCCCTGCAAATTGGTGACCTTATTATTTTAGAGTTCAGAAAAGAGAAGTCTAGTTGTTTTTGTGTTTTTTTTTTTTCTCTTTTTTTTTGGGGGGGGGGGGGTTGTGAGGGGGGGGGATGGCTTTAGGTATACTGTGGGAGGGACGGTATACAGGGAGGGGGGTGGGTATGTATGTAGTAATGTGTATAAACGTTTTGTTTGCAGTATATAAAGTAACGCCGTGGCGGCAAGGAATTGTAAAAAATCATGGAAAGAATGGGATGGATGAGAGGAAATGGGCAGCACGATGGCAAACATGCTTAAAAAAGCAGAATGATTAAATTTTTGTCTTGGAATATAAGGGGCATAAATGATAAAATCAAGAGATCCCTGGTATTAAATCATGTAAAGCAATATAAAGCAGATGTGATCTGTCTACTTGAGACTCATTTGATGAAGAATAAATTAAACGCATTCAAGAGACCATGGGTTGGGTACGCTTATCATGCCCCTTTCACCTCTGCATCCCGAGGGGTCTCGGTGTTGATCCGGAAAAGGGTTTCTTTTGTCTGTAATAATGTTAAAGTAGATTCTCAAGGTCGATTCGTTTTTCTCGATTGTACAATCAATGCTAGGCAAATGTTGATACTGGCTGTTTATATTCCTCCCCCTTTTTCTTATGAAGTTCTCAGTAAAGCAGTGGAATTTGTGACTACAGCCCCTCACGCTCCTGTTGTCTGCTTGGGGGATTTCAACAATGTTTTGGACCCCAGGGCAGACAGGTGGAGTGTGACACAAAACCTGGGCAGAGGGAATAGGGGGTTTGCTGAATTTATAAACAACTTGGGCTGGGTAGATCCTTGGAGGGAGCAAAACCCTAATGTAAAGCAGTACTCCTGCTACTCCTCCTCCCACCGGTCCTTTTCTCGGATTGATTATATGTTGATTTCTCGCAGTCTATTGCCCCAAGTCACAGATATTACCTATAAGCCAAGGGGAATCTCCGATCACTCTCCTGTTACTATGGAACTAGTAGAGGCAAACATCAGTGGTTTGAGTTTTTGGAGATTCAACCCAAATTGGTTAGAGCTATTGGGGCGAAGTGGGGATCTGGGGGAGCAGTGGTTAGAGTTTTGGCAATTTAACCAAGGAACAGCCCCAACTACAGTAATCTGGGATACATTTAAGGCCTATATGAGGGGTACTTTTAAAAAATGTGTTGCAGCAGTGAAGCAGAGAGGCAGGAAGGAATTGATCGAGTTGGAAAAAAAGTGTCAGGAACTAGAGGCAAAGTTTCTACTTAGAGACACGGATGAAGCTCGAAAGGAATGGTAGGAGATACACCGAGAGTGGGTGGGTAGGCTGGAAGAGCAAAACGCAAAAATAATGGCGCATAGGTCACAGAAGTGCTATCAACATTCGGACAGGGCAGGAAGCTATCTGGCCTTCCTAGCGCAAGCTGAAAGACCCTCTAATATTATCGGCAGTATAAGAGATAATAATGGCAGGCTCAGAAATAGGAGAGGCGTTTAAGGAATATTATAGTAGTTTATATGCCACTAAATTACAACATAGCCAACCAGAAATACAAAACTATATAGAAAAAATTCAGCTGCCAGTACTAAATGCCGAAGATAGATCCAGCCTAGAGGCACCTTTAACCTTGGAGGAAGTTATGACCGCCATAAAAGAACTACCACGGGGTAAAACCCCGGGAGTAGACGGGCTACCCGCAGAAGTTTATAAGAAATACAAGGACACGATAGGGCCTCGGTTGTTCGAAGTTTTTAATGCAAGTTTCGAACAAAATAAAATCCCCAACTCTATGACACAAGCAAACATTATAGTTATCCCAAAACAAGGGAACTCATATAGACCCATATCTTTATTGTCTTGTGAAGCAAAAATTTTGGGCAAAATACTGGTTGCCAGAATAAATAAACATATACTAAAAATAATCCATAATGATCAATCCGGATTTATGCCGGGAAAAGCGACAGCACTTAATCTTCGTAAACTATATAGTCATCTACAGATGCCAAGGGTGAACGGAGAGGAGCCGGTTGTGGTGACCCTGGAGGCAATAAAGGCGTTCGACTCGATAGAGTGGTCTTTTCTGTGGACTGTCCTGGGAGCCTACGGTATCGGCCCCAGGTTCATAAAATGGATTAAATTACTCTATACAGATCCGACAGCCAGGGTCACCATAGACGGTTGGACATCACCGGCTTTTTCGCTCGCCAGGGGGACGAGACAGGGGTGTCCTCTCTCGATCGAACCACTAGCTTGTATTATTAGGAGACACCCGGAGATCCACGGTTTTAGGTTGGGAGACAAAAGGGACGTGGTGTCCTTATATGCGGACGACCTACTACTTTATCTTTCGGATCATAGTTCCTCTCTTCCCTGCGCGCTAGAACTAATCCAAGAATTTGGAAATTACTCTGGCATTAGGATAAATTTGGGTAAATCTCATATTCTCCCTCTAGATGGCAAAATCCGGGCTACACTCCCTTCCCCATACCCACTGGGATGGGTAGGAACATTTAAATACCTGGGAATTGTGATCTCGTTAGACCCAAAAGAATACGTACAGTTAAATATTCAGCCATTACTGGATTATATGGGGAATAAATTTAAGGCATGGCGTAGACTGCCGTTGATAGTGACCGGCAGGGTCAATCTTGTTAAAATGATAGTCCTCCCTAAAATTCTGTATATTCTCCATCAATCTCCAATACTGCTCCCTAATTCTTTATTCAGGAAAATGAATAGTATGATCTCATCATTTATCTGGAATGGGGCTAGAGCTAAAATTAGATTGAGCGTGCTGATGAGGAACAAGGGGGAGGCGGGCCTTGGGCTTCCGGACCTAAGAGGCTACTATATCTCTACGCAGTTAGCACAAATAAAAAGCTGGATAATGGAGGACCAGAATAGTAAAGTAACAGCAGAGCTTGTGGCATCGGCAACCCCGGGAACCAGTCCCTTGCATAAAATCTTACAGGGGCACACATCGGCCATAGACTCTCCCCTGGTGATCCAGGCGGTAAAAATATGGAGAGAGGCTAATAGGTATACGCAATTTAAATATATAGATCGGGATCATCCTATTGACGACACTAGGCTACTGGGTGAACTATGTGAGCTGCAGATTAGGGAGATTTGGAGTTCTTACGCTATCGTCGCCCTTAGTCAAATATACAACCCAGAAGGGATTAAATCCTTTTCCCAATTAAGGGCAGACTATGAGATACCCCAAGCATATTTTTTCCGTTTTTTGCAGTTGAGACACGCCCTCGAGGTTCAGTTCTCTAGTGCCCCTCCGATATTTGCCGACCCACCAATAAAATTAATATTAAAATCAAATGATAATACAAAACTGGTATCCAAAATATACAAATGCATCAATCAATATAAAAATTGTAAAGGACCGGAGGTATTGAGGGGAAAATGGGAGACAGACTTGGGCCCAATAAGCGAGGAGGAGTGGGATAAGGCCAAGTCGGCGATATTTAAAGCAACTAATGCTTTACGGGTCCAACAGGTCCAACTATTCATCTTTCATAGAGCATATCTATCGATGACTAGGATGATTAAATTTGCGGGGCGGACCTCGAGCGAGTGTCCAAAATGCAGAACGGAAATGGGTACTTTTTTTCATTTGTTATGGGTATGCCCAGAAGTTGCTAGCTTTTGGGATAAAGTGATACAGATTTTGGAGGGTACTGGGATACCTAAAGGAATAATGACGGGGAAGTGTTGTCTACAGGGATCAGTAGATGGAATAAGCCTATCAGGGGGCGATAAATCTTATATCATAAACTTATGCGCATTAGCGAAAGTAATCATTGCTAGAACATGGATGCTCGATACAGGTCCAGATATCCAGACATGGAAGGCCTTAGTGAATTATACAGCAAGACAAGAGAAACAGGTATACCTGAGTAGAAAGATCCCGAACAGATATACTAAAATATGGCATAGATGGTATACATCGGTGCATTGGCGGTACGAGGACAGCTAGGGGCTTTAAAAAAAAAAAAGAGAGTTTCAGGGTTTATTTATAGATTGAGTAAAATTTATAGTAAAATACACAATACACAATGTATATATACACCTCATAATAATTATAAGATATTGGGTCACTTGTTTTCACTAGATATTAAAGAGGTTATAGTGGGTGAACAAGTTAAAGAATTTTGTAGTGTCACTAGTGGAACTAAACCACGATAAATTTTCGCTGTAGAGATATAAAGGTGTTATTATTTAAACACACTGAGATAGTAGTTCTCAGGAGGTGGATCTTTGGTTAGAAAACACGTATAAACTCTCTGGGCACCCTCATCAGCTCCTATGGTTTTCATTACTACCTTTATGCTGATGATACCCTAATCTATCTCTCCTCCCCCGACTTAGCCCCATCACTCCTGTCCAAGGTCTCCGAATGCCTCATGGCCATCTCAGCCTGGATGACCCAACGCTTCCTGAAACTAAACATGGCTAAAACTGAACTTCTAATCTTCCATCCCCCGAACATCCCCTCTTCTCCCACTATCTCCATCAGCATTGGTGAAACCGAGATCACGTCCACCGACCAAACGCGCTGCCTCGGTGTCATCATTGACTCCTCCCTCTCTTTCACCCCCCACATTCGTGCTCTCTCACAGTCTTGCCGCTTTCACCTACGCAACATCTCACGCATCAGACCATTCCTCTCCACTGACGCGACCAAAATTCTCATTCACTCTCTTGTCATCTCCCGCCTTGACTACTGCAACATCCTTCTCTCTGGGCTACCTCTCACCCGCCTCGCACCTCTCCAATCCATTCTTAACGCTGCTGCTAGGCTCATCTTCCTCTCCCGCCGCTCTACCTCCGCCTCCCCCCTCTGTTTATCTCTTCACTGGCTCCCCATTCCTTTCCGAGTTCTCTTTAAACTCCTCACCACCACCTACAAGGCTCTCTCCTCCTCCACAGCTCCCTACCTCTCTTCACTGATCTCTATCCACACTCCCTCCCGTCCTCTTCGCTCCATTGCTGACCGCCGACTGACCTCTCACCTAATCACCTCCTCCCACTCCCGTGTCCAAGATTTCTCTCGCGCTGCCCCCCTGCACTGGAACAACCTCCCACCACCCATCAGGCTATCTGATTCCCTTACCTCCTTCAAGCGCTCCCTCAAAACCCACTTTTTTTCGACTAGCCTATCCCTCCACCTAACCTCTTTTGATCCTCCTATCCTGCCTCCGTTACCCTCCATTCCTATTGTATTTCGTTCGTCCACCCACCTATTTTTAGTATGTTAACTCTTATGAGCAGGGCCCTCCTTCCTCACGTACTCACCCTACCTCATGTCCTGTTCTTCACTTCCTCTACTTCATCTTCAGTCTCCTTGACAATTTTGACACCTACTTCTGAACTGATGCTGATTTTAGTTCTACCAGCTATACCCCTATTTATACTGTATCTTTCAACACACCCTGTACGTTACCTTGTAATTTTTTATTTTTATTTTGTTTGCTATGTACGGCGCTGCAGACACTTTGCGGCGCCTTATAAATAAACGTACTACTACTACTACTATAATAAATACATGACAGTTTGATACTGGCTCTTATTAGACACTGGATATACTAGGCTGTGAATAAGCCGGAGAATTTGAATGGCGGTAAATCACTGGTGAGGTGAAGTATATAGGGGGGAAAAAGTAGTTGTAGGGGCAAGGAGGAAGATTAGGGCACAAATTGATATATAGTCTTAAGAAAAATAATAGAAATAAAATCGGAGCTGATGAGTCACTAGGGGAACCGTACTATGGGTGTTTTAGGTCTGTAGGGATATAAAGGTATAACTACTCAAAATACATTGTGCTTGCACTTTCCATGATTTAAAAGGAATACTCTAAAAAGCAGCCACCGCCACGGCTATAGAGAAATAATAACTGGATATTATGCTAAATTGTATACTGCAATTTTGTTTCTTTTATGAATAACTGAGCAGAATATGATTATCTC
Organism: Crinia signifera; assembly: GCF_055691185.1. Classification (NCBI taxonomy): domain Eukaryota; kingdom Metazoa; phylum Chordata; class Amphibia; order Anura; family Myobatrachidae; genus Crinia; species Crinia signifera. Next base: position 209,292,250 of record NC_139221.1, on the reverse strand, counting down.
CGAATAATGATTTGAACAAAGCTGCTCAGCTATGTTATGTGTGTTTTTTTTTTTTTTTTAAATTTAATTTTTTTTTTTATGAGCTATGTTCTCTGTGTTATTTATATGCTTGAAAATTTAATAAAGAATAGAAATTAAAAAAATAAATAGGGGTATAGCTGGTAGAACTAAAATCAGCATCAGTTCAGAAGTAGGTGTCAAAATTGTCGAGGAGACTGAAGATGAAGTAGAAGAAGGGAAGAACAGGACAGGAGCACAGGTGAGGTAAAGAGGTAGGGTGAGTACGTGAGGAAGGAGGACCCTACTCATAAGAGTTAACATACTAAAAATAGGTGGGTGGACGAACGAAAAACAATAGGATAAGTAGGAACGGAGGGGAACGGAGGCAGGATAGGAGGATCAAAAGAGTTTAGGAGGAGGGATAGGCTAGTCGAAAAAAGTGGGTATTGAGGGAGCGCTTGAAGGAGGTAAGGGAATCAGAAAGCCTGATGGGTGGCGGGAGGTTGTTCCAGTGCAGGGGGGCAGCGCGAGAGAAGTCTTGGAACCGGGAGTGGGACAAGGTGATTAGGTGAGAGGTCAGTCGGCGGTCAGCGATGGAGCGAAGAGGACGGGAGGGAGTGTGGATAGAGATCAGTGAAGAGAGGTAAGGAGCGGTGGAGGAGGAGAGAGCCTTGTAGGTGGTGGTGAGGAGTTTAAAGAGAACTTGGAAAGGAATGGGGAGCCAGTGAAGAGATAGACAGAGGGGGGAGGTGGAGGTAGAGCGGCGGGAGAGGAAGATGAGCCTAGCAGCAGCGTTAAGAATGGATTGGAGAGGTGCGAGGCGGGTGAGAGGTAGCCCAGAGAGAAGGATGTTGCAGTAGTCAAGGCGGGAGATGTCAAGAGAGTGTATGAGAATTTTGGTCGCGTCAGTGGAGAGGAATGGTCTGATGCGTGAGATGTTGCGTAGGTGAAAGCGGCAAGACTGTGAGAGAGCACGAATGTGGGGGGTGAAAGAGAGGGAGGAGTCAATGATGACACCGAGGCAGCGCGTTTGGTCAGTGGAGGTGATCTCGGTTTTACCAATGCTGATGGAGATAGTGGGAGAAGAGGGGATGTTCGGGGGATGGAAGATTAGAAGTTCAGTTTTATCCATGTTTAGTTTCAGGAAGCATTGGGTCATCCAGGCTGAGATGGCCGTGAGGCATTCGGAGACCTTGGACAGGAGTGATGGGGATAGGTCGGGGGAGGAGAGACAGATTAGGGTATCATCAGCATAAAGGTGGTAATGAAAACCATAGGAGCTGATGAGGGTGCCCAGAGAGGTGGTGTAGAGGGAGAAGAGGAGAGGGCCAAGGACTGACCCTTGGGGAACACCGACTGGCTGCGGGGTAGTAGGAGAGGAGGAGCTCAGAGCGGAGACGGAGCGATCGGAGAGGTATGAGGTGAACCAGGAGAAGACCGTGCCAGTGATGCCAAAGGAGCAGAGTGTGTTGAGCAGGAGAGGGTGGTCAACAGTGTCAAAGTCAGCCGACAGATCAAGCTGGATGAGGATAGAGAAAAGGCCTTTGGATTTAGCCGATAGTAGATCGTTAGTGACTTTGGTCAGGGCAGTTTCAGTGGAATGTTAAGGGCGGAACCTGGATTGGAGGGGGTCTAGAATGGAGTTAGCAGTAAGGTGGCTTAGGAGACGATTATAGGTCAGACGTTCTAGGAGCTTGGAGGCAAAAGGGAGGAGGGAGATGGGCCTGTAGTTGGATGGAGAGTTGGGGTCCAGATTTGTTTTTTTGAGAATTGGGGAGACAAGAGCGTGTTTGAAGGAGGAAGGGAAGATCCCAGAGGATAGGGAAAGATTAAAGAGGTGAGCCAGGTGAGAGCAGACTGACGGACTGAGACAACGGTTAATATTGGAGGGGATAGGATCGAGCGGGCAGGTGGAGGGAGAAGCGGATTAAAGGATAGAGTGGACTTCAGCAGCAGTGGTGGGGTAAAATGAGGACAGGGGTTGGAAGGAGGGGAGTGGAGATGTAGGAGGGGAGGAGGGAGAGGGTGAGGTCATGGAAGCAGTGATGGCAGTCCTGAGAGAGGAGATTTTGGTTGAAAAGTAGGTAGCAAAATCAGCGGCTACGATGGAGGACGGAAGAGCTAGAGGAGGGAGGGAGAGCAAGGAGTTGAAGGTGGCGAAGAGCCTGCAGGGATTGGATGATTGGGAAAGGATGAGGGACTTAAAGTAGGATTCCTTGGCCAGAGCAAGGGCAGAACTGAAGGAGGAAAGAATGAATTTGAAATGGAGATAATCCGCAAGGGAGCGTGATTTCTTCCAGAAGCCCTCAGCAGTGCGAGAGCACTTTTTAAGGAATCGGGTGATAGGTGAATGCCACGGTTGGGGGTTGGAGCATCGAAGGGGGATAGAGGAGGGAGGGCAGGCAGAGTCCAATGCCGAAGATAGGGTGTCATTATAGAGGGAGGCGGCGAGGTTCGGGCAGGACATGAGGGCGATTGGGGCGAGAAGAGGACACAGTGTGTTTGAGAAGGCAGCAAGATCAAGTGTGTTGACGTTATGCCGTGAGACGATGCACTTGGGAGGGGGGGTGGGAGAGGGGGAAGCAGTGAGGGAGAAGGAGATGAGGTGATGGTCAGAAAGAGGAAAAGCCGAGATAGTGTAGTCAGTAAGGGAACAAGAGCGAGAGAAGACGAGATCGAGGGAGTGTCCTTGGATGTGGGTGGGAGAGGTAGTCCACTGAGATAGGCCAAGAGAGGAGCAGAGAGAGAGGAGTTTGGAGGTGCCAGGATCAGCGGGGTTATCCAAGGGGATGTTAAAGTCACCAAGAATGACAGATGGCAGGTCAGAGGAGAGGAAGTGTGGAAGCCAGGTGGCGAAGTGGTCAAGAAATTGGGAGCTAGAGCCAGGGGGGCGGTAGATTGCAGCGACACGGAGGTGGTAGGGGTAGTATAGATGGATAGAGTGAGACTCAAAGGAGGAATACAAAGGAATACAGCACAGTTTAAAAATCCACAGAGTGCCATCTTCATTGTCCATACATTCTACTACTATTTACTTGTGAAGGCACCCAACAGCTGTCATATATAGCCAAAATGCCCAGCACTCTCCCAGACTTTGTTCAACTTGTATGGTGCCCGCAGTCTCAAATAGAGAGACACATATGGCACAAAGGTTTTCTGCACTCATCAAAGAATCAACTGGATAACTTCAATAAGGCAGTCGACAGGCAATGCAGTAAGTCAACGTTTCGGGTACTAAGACCGCAAACCTTTGTGCTATATATATATATATATAATGTATGTATGTATGTATGTATATATATATATAATGTATGTATGTATGTATGTATATATATATATATATATATATATATATATCTATATATATATATATCTATATATATATCTATATATATATCTATATATATATATATCTATATATATATATATATATATATATATATATATATATAGAGAGAGAGAGAGAGAGAGAGAGAGAGAGAGAGAGAGAGAGAGAGAGAGAGAGAAAGAGAGAGAGAGAGATAGGAAATAGAGATCCGCACACCAATTAAATGTGAAAAATAGTCGAAGTTTATGCAAGAAAAATAAGCATAAAAACACATGGCAGCATATTGCAAAAACAATTGATTGGAGCAGCAGGGTTACTTATCTATCCCAGAACAGCATCATAGCGACGGGTGCCCGCTGTCAGCCTCATGGCTGTATGGCTCAACAGTCTGTTTCGGTCTCCCTTTGTCAAGAGCCTGTCTACTACTGCTACAAACATGCCATTAAATAGGGCAAAAACGCCCGCCAAACACATCTCAAACAAGTCTCACCTGTGTCAAATGCAGGGGGGTTACCACCGTCAGTTAAAGCAGCAGTTCCAGGTCTGCAGCATACTTGGAACGCACAACACACCCACGGATAGCGCACATCCGCTTCCGGGTTCGGCGCCAGTGCCGTCTACTACAGCCTTAAACAGAGCACTTTTGATGTTGGGGCATGGGGCGGGCGGTCGTCCAATAGGAGCTCCCGGCGTCATGGGTGCAGTCAGCAACCCTGGCACCGTGCTCAACCAATCAGAAACGCTGCCGTGCGCACGATGTATGGAACGCACAGAAACCGGCTGTGGAACGCACAGCCATGTTCCCCGCGTCATCCAGTGCTCTCCCCATTAGTCGGCTGTCAGCCCTTCTGTCAAACAGCTCAATAACGTAATCCTATTAGCATCCACATTAGGGGACCTCCTCCATGCCAGACACTAGTCAGTGAGAGATATTATCTTGATGTGTGGCCAGCGCAATATTGCCCCAATGTGCAGTATACAATCTTAAGGTGACATGTAGAAAGAAATACACTTATACCAAAATAAACAAAAAAATTAGATAAGTATCAAATACATAGCAATCACATGCTCGTATTACGAATAACCAATCTGGGTCAACATGTAAGGCAGGTAGATCAACTAAATAATCAGCCTACAATATCAGTATACTTAATAATACGACTGGCATAAAGGAGATACATGTTCAGTGAGAGCACAGAGGCTGTCACCCTCAAAACCTGGAGTCTAAATTACTTCATCATCGATGGCAATCAGCAGATACATCATTAAAGATTATATTATAATATAATATATTATAATATTATATCCGAATATGTCAATTGGTCTTTAAAGTTTTGACTCCGTTTATAGGCAAAGAGTGGCCTAAGTTGGCAAAAACTCCCCATGGCGGGGTCCGACTGCAATATGTGCCAGTGTTTTAATACAGAGTCTCTTAATTTCGGAGATGAAATAGAAAACGTTGTTGGTAGAATCATCCTGTCCGTTGCTTTATCTTCCTTGATTTTAGTCAAGAGATCATTCCTGTCAAGTAATAGGCATTTGCTAATAGCTTCTTGCACCTCTTTTTCGTCGTATCCCCTTTGTATAAAGTCCTTACCCATGTCTTGCAGGGCCGTTGTCACTTTGCTCTTATCTGATGTGAATCTCACAGCCCTTAATAGCTGGGAATACGGAAGCCATCGTTTTAAAGAGGGGGGATGAAAGCTTTCCGTTCTTAATACAGAGTTAGTGTCCGGTGGCTTCTTAAAGATAGAAGTCTGGAATCTATTCTCAATTATCTGGACCTCAACGTCCAGAAAACTAATGTTAGTGGGACTGCTCACATGAGTGAACCCAATGGTGCCCGGTATTCCATTGAGATATTCAATAAAGGAATCCAAACTCTCAGAACCCCGCGTCCACAGAAAAAAAATATCATTAATAAATCTAACGTCTAAGATGAAATAAACTGTGAAAATGTCCTGTTATTAAGAATAAATGAAGTTTCATAATCAAACATAAATAAATTTGCATAGGCTGGGGCCATGTTTGACCCCATAGCCGTGCCCTGGAGCTGCAAAAAAAAAAAAAAAAACGATTTATCAAATAAAAAATAATTCTTGTGTAAAATGAAATCAATCAATAACAGAAAAAATTCTACCGGGGGTCCTTTGTAGTTTGGATTCGAGGTAATAATCTTCCTAATGGCATCAATACCTGATCTGTGATTAATATTCGTGTACAAACTGTTCACATCACAGGTGACCAATAAACAATTAGGAGGGACAGTATCAATCATCCCTATCCGTGTCAAAAAGTCTGTAGTGTCTTTGAGTATAACATCAATACTCATAATAATGGCCTGCAGAAAAAAATCTACATATGGTGAAAGATTTTGACATAAAGAATTTCTGGAGGATATTATAGGCCTCCCTGGTAATCTATGAAGGGACTTATGTATCTTTGGCAAGATGTACAATAATGGGGTAACTGGATATGGTTGTTTCAAAAAATCACAAGTTATCTCATCTAGCCAGTCATTGGATACACCCATGGTTAAAATGCTATCCAACTCCTTACTATATCCTACGGTGGGGTCATAGCGGAGGGGTTTATAGCAGTCAGTGTCTGCCAATTGGCGTTTTACTTCAGTCACGTAGTCTACAGCATTCATGACCAACACGCCGCCGCTCTTATCGACTGCACGTATAATTATCTTATTATTGGACTTCAAGGACTTAATGGCTTCCCTTTCCTCTCTAGTGACATTAGAGTAAGAGTATTTTTCTTTGGCCATAAAGGGCATCAGGTCACGCCTCACCAGCCTCATGAAGGTGGCTATAGAGGCATTATTACACGGTGGATCAAATGTGCTTTTTCTCTTAAACACCTGTTTGGAAGTATTGTCATTATTCTGCTTAGAAAAAAAATCCTTAAGCTTGAGCTGCCTGTGAAACTTGTGCAACTCAACTTCACAATCAAATACTCTTTGTTTATGTGTTTGCACAAAGGATAGGCCCTTGGCTAATACCCCTGTTTCAATGGTGGAAAGGGTGTGGTCAGAAATGTTGTAGACTGTTATGTCCTCTGTGACCGGGGGTGTCGCGTTCTTTGCCCCCCTCCTCCGCCCTCCCCTCCTGCATTTTTTCCTCGGTTTCGTGCTCTGGAGTTCCCGCCACCCAGTAAAAAATGGGCACCTGTGCTAGCGGAGGATTGATCTGAGTCTGAAGTTTGTGACTCAATATCTGTATAGGGTTTCTGAAACACATATATATATATATATATATATATATATATGAAGAAATAAGCGTAACTATAGGTCTGGGGCAGAAATTACTTTATCTGTTAATGGTTAACGCTGTTTCGGGCTACGCCCGTCATCAGTGTAACCCGAAACGGCGTTGACCACTAAGTGGAGTGACGCTTATTTCTTCCTACTCCTGTATGCATTGGGGCTAATATCCCCTAGGCGGCGAGCACCCGGCGTACCAGCCACTGCACCTGTCAGTTCAGGAGTCCAGGGTTCCACAGATGTATGTATGTATGTATGTATGTATGTATGTGTATATATAGTGACAGGTGTGTTGGTAACTGCTCACATATAAAAGCATAGTCTGCTGTGAGCCTTAGACCAGATAGCATGCCTGGAATCAAACATTGATGCGATAGCTATGTGTATTATAGCCATTTTTTGCAATAGTGTTAGGACCTGCAGAAAAGTGGGGTCCCGTGAAGAGGGCTGCAGGCTTAAATGCATTGATCAATTCATGAACCAAATCCTCAATATTTATTATCAGTTAATTTAGTGTGTGCAGAGCCCCTACAATGTCTGTTTAAACAATGTGGTCACAAGCCATAGGGCACCCCAAAACTAGGAAAGGTGAGTGCCGATTTTTAGTGTATATATTGTTTATTAGATTAATTTTTTAAATTAGTCTTATTGTGGTCACATTCTCTCTCCTGCACCCTGTTTTAACCCATAATGCATAGCTTATGTTAACCAGTTCCCTAGATGATTAGTGACAGGTGTGTTGGTAACTGCTCACATATAAAAGCATAGTCTGCTGTGAGCCTTAGACCAGATAGCATGCCTGGAATCAAACATTGATGTGGTAGCTATGTGTATTGTTGCTATTTTGAGCAATAGTGTTAGGACCTGCAGAAAAGTGGGGTCCCGTGAAGGGGGCTGCAGGCTTAAATAATGCATTGATCAATTCATGAACCAAATCTCCACTTTCTATTATCAGTTAATTTAGTGTGTGCAGAGCCCCTACAATGTATATATATATATATATATATATATATATATATATATATATATATATATATATATATATATATATATATATATATATATATATATATATACATACATAGTAGGTCTTTTATAATATATCACCCGACTAGAAAATAACATCAAATCCACTTCATGTACTTGCCAATTTTTGTCTAACTATGATACATGAAGATTGTTAGCATTCATTAAGACTTCACTTAAAATTCAATATTGATCATATTAGCCTGTGTCCCACCAAGTTTCACCAGAAGGACAGTTATAAGCTCATCCATACACACTGACAAGACTACTTAGGCTATTGACTTCGGACACCAGGTGTAGAATGTTAAGCAGCAAGACAGCTCCCTAGAGAGAAATAAAATTACGTCGTCTGACCCATGTAGGTTTTGAGTAGCATAATCAATATATACCATGAATAATTCATTGCAGAAAATGAAATTTGTGTCTGAGGCATTTCACATTTTCAATTGATCATTATTAAAAAAGCAGCCTCACATCACACTTTTTTGTGAGTAACATGCAATAAAAACAAGAAAATCCAGCAGTGATATCACAGACTAATTATTTATGACAACAGGGCGACATCACTGGAGGTCATCTGTATGCACCACTTCATAATCTCCATTACATTACTCATAGCCTATTTTCATTTAGTATGACCAATAAGTTGATGAGGCGATGTATACTGTAGGTATAGGTAAATTGGAGAAACAAGTACTCTCCTTTGTATAGGTACTGTATAAATCTTAAGTTCCCCCTAGAACATGGTAATTCTAAAAACACACCTAGCACATGGTAACGCAGCTTAGGAATTACACCATAGTTGTAAAGCAGGTTACTGGTAAGCACATCAATGGCAGAAAATATCAGAAAGAAATGATACCGATTAACTGTGCAGAGACCTAAGTACTAGTCCACCTACTGGTATTAAGAAATTTCGAAACTTATGTTTTTAGAAGCATTCATCACCATCACCATTACTGATATGGTAATGCACACTAATAATTTGAAAACCCATCTGATCATTTTATGTGATGTGGAAATAAGAATCTGCCAGGGCATATAAAGACAGTTCAGAAGATCGGGGAAATTCAACATGTTGGAAAGCCTCAATCAACCTCAAACAACTGGAAATTGATTGAGCCATGTTTTTTTTTTTTTTAAACATGCTGTTTTTTTGGGCAATTCCTCAATAGATGCTAGCCACTCAGCAGAATGGTGAATCAAGCCTCACCATGCGCAGCAATGAGTGACTGAGAGCCGCCGCAGGAGCTGTGGGTGTCAGCATGCTTCCACCAGTCTTCCCCCTGCCCGGAGCATCACCAACTCGGCGGCAAGTCTGACACTGCGCACAGCACAGTCATGTCCCCTAAACGACAGGGGCACATTGCTATGTTTTAGGATGTGTGCAGGGCTCCAGACCAGGGAACAGCAGGGAAGGCCGTGGGTCCTCAATCTTGTTGCATATAAGGGCCATATCGGTGTTAATCCACATTCATCATGCCCTTTGATGAAGGTAGATTAACACCGAATTGAATTGAATGGTTATGTACCATCGCTGCCTTCAGCTGCTGTCTATTGCTGACATGATACTGTAAGTATAAAGATGTTGAACCATGAGCATGATTACATTTCTTTTTTTTATTATTATTGTTATTAAGGATTGCGCATATGTAAAACATAATTTACAATTGCAGTGAAACCTGCAAAGTCAATACAGTCAAAACAAATCATTTTAAATGTATACAAGTTAGAACACAATTAACAGTGAGAAGGTGTATGGTTTGAAAACATTGCCGTCCTTGGGCGGGCGCGGCCTAAACTATATCGCCGCACCTCCTGCGGTCTCGCCCGTTGGGAGGTCTATTGGGTTGGGTCCAGTGAGGACATGAGTCTCATACCACTGAGTGGAACGGAAGCATTTATGAATTTGTAACTTCAGGTCATTGGACAGTGAGTCGATAAAACAATCCCATAGTTGGAAGAAATATTCTGTGCGCTCTTCTTTTTGGAGGAATGACTCCACCCACTCCATATGGAATATATGGAATAGCTTAGCTGGAAACCGAGGTATAGAAGGAAGGTCCTTTTGTATCCATTGGTGTAGGATAGTTTTGCGGGCTACCGCTGATATGATGAGCATCATTTTATTGCTCTCCTGTTAAATTGGGGTTCCCATGGGATTGGCCACTCCACTGACATAGGAAGACTGTTTAGTAAGAATGTAGTGGAAAATCCCTGGACCGGTTTCCAAAAACGTTTAATAATAGGGCAATCGCACATAAGGTGGTAGAATGTTGCGTTAGCACTGTCGCATTTCAGGCAGGTGTCTGTTTCCAAGATGCCCATTAAATATAGTCGATGTGGGGAGAGGTAGCCATTGTTGTAAATGCTATAAAACATCTCTCTGTACATTGAAGCTGGTAGTGTTTTCCATGAATATGTAAAGGAGCGTAATAGGTGTTTTAGTGTGAGTTGGGGGAATGTTTGTAACCATGTGGATAATCCAGTGCGTATTGTAGAATGGTCAATGGGTGTATGGCGGGTCTGATAATAAATGGAAATTGCTTTTCTTCCAGAGGTAGGTTTGAAGAGCAGCACATCAAATTTGTTTGTACGATCTGTAGTTGATAAATGTCGGAGTATTGAGCTAGCGTAGTGTCTGGCCTGGTATACAGCTAATGCTTGTGTGGAAGGGAGATCAAATTTGTCCACCAAAGCCTGTGCCGTCAGTGGTGCTGTAGTCGTGCTATCGAGAAGGGCTCGAACATGGAGAATTCCCTTGGATTTCTAGGAAAGAAATAGGTGCATTGCCAGGCCGTCCTGAAAGTCAGGGTTACCCAGAAGTGGGAGAAACAATGAGAGGTGGCTATTAAGGTTTAGTTTATGTCGTGTGCAGTGCCAGACAGTCCACGCCGGCATCAGTAGCGGATTTTGTGTAATAGGGTCCGTAAGTTCTTGTTTGTGGCAGTGTAAAAAGGAAAGTAGGTGTTGGTTTGGCAGAAATGACTGATCAATAACAGTGTCGGTGTGGTTGGTAGTGGCGTGAATCCAGTCTTGGATATATCTTATTATTCCGGCTTGATTATATAGTGATAAGTTTGGGAGGTTCACTCCTCCGTTAGAGACAGGTTGTTGCAGTTTAAGGTAGTTTATCCGTGGCCGTTTAGTTTGCCAAATGAATTTGCGAAATGGGGTATTAATGAGTTTTTTTATCGGAGGCTGTTAATAGGACTGGTAACATTTGAAGCGGGTATAGTAATTTAGGGAACATGATCATTTTTATTAAATGAACACGTCCGAGATATGAAAGCATAAGATGTTTCCAGTTCTGCCAAAATAGGTTTCAGTATTTTGGTGATATTGAGCCTATAGAGGTCAGGGATGTGTTTAGGGATGTACACCCCTAAGAATTTAATCACGGTCGAGGCCCAGCGTATGTGGCTTTCCCCTGCCCAATAGGGTCGAGTTTGTGGACCTAAGTATAGGCGCCTTGGGATTTATCCTGATTTATGGAGAAGCCAGAGACTGTGCCGTATTGATTGATTTTGCTGAGGATGGAGGAGTGGAGGGTAGATTCGGGGTGTGTTATATATAGGAGAAGATCGTCTGCAAAGGCCATGACTGATTTCCTGTGAGCCCAAGTCCAACCCTTGAAAAGTGGGCCAAGATTGTAGGGCATCCCTGATGCGTTCCACGAGCGATCATGACGGGATGGCCTCGTTGCCCATTCACCAGTAGAGATGTGCTAGGAGAAGTGTATAGAAAGCTAAATAGTTGTATAAAATCATTGCCAAATGCCCGAATTGAGAACATTTTCTGGAGGTGTGTCCAAGACACAGTGTTGAATGCTTTCTCAGCGTCTAGGCTGAGAAGCATCGGAGGTGGGGTGGTTTTGTCTAGGATTGCCTTCATTACTATGGCTAATGCCGTGCGGACTCGCTTCACTGAGTATCTATTCCGAGTAAAGCCTAGTTGGTGGGAGGTTAATATTGTGGGTAAAATGGAATGGAGACAATTGGCCATGATTTTGGACAAGATTTTTAGGTCCTTATTGAGAAGGGTTATTGGTCTGTAGGAGGTTACTAGTTCTAGGTCTCTATCTGGTTTTGGAAGGAGTATGTTGTGGGATTCAGTGAACCCTGGGAACGGGACTTGATCACAGTGGATTTTTTTGAACAATTTGCGTTAGTACAGGTACTATATGTGGCTTGAATAGTTTATAGTATTCGCTCAAGTATCCGTCGGGGCCTGGGGATTTGCCAATGGGGAGTTGGGAGATGACCATAGAAACCTCTCTCTCTTCTATGTCCCTATTTATACATTCTCGTTGGTCTTCTGTGAGTTTGGGGAGATTAGTCTGTTCTAAAAGACTGTCATGTAGGCAGTCATCCAGAACAGACGTGGTGTATAAGGTGCTAAAATATTAGTGTAATTTGGATAAAATTTGGATAAAATTGCTGGTTTCGTATGTTCCCTGCGTGTTGTGATGGGGTCTCTGATAATTTTAATATGGTGTTTTGTTCTGTGTCCCTTCGTCATGTTGGCCCCATCTATAGTAACGGTTAGACGTGAAGCCCACTTGTCTTTGGGCATCCACTAGCATGAAGCTTTCCATTAATTGTCGTTTTTGTTTATGGTCTAGAAACGTGGCGTCAGATGGGTTTCCTACGTATAATTCTGATACTGATTTGTGTAATGAGTTCTCTGCGTTGTTTAGATTAATATGCTAGTATATAACCCCTGAGAACGGCCTTGGAGGTAGTTGAAAAAGAAAAAAGTGTGCTCTGCGCAAAAAAGTGTGCTTAGCAGCTTTTTAGGAGGGTTGAATACTGTTTTGCTGGGGATAAAAAGCGCTCGTGTATATTGATTATATTAGTGAACAAAAAGTGGGTGGGAATAGGCAATTATGTAGAATATACGTTAATAATGTGCTTAGCCGCTGAAAAGGAAAAAGTTAGTAAACTGTTTACAGCCCTGATAGGGCTTTTTGATTGGGAACGAAGGTTGCGAGTTCCGGCTGAGGCTGAAGGTTGAGCACTATAAGTGAAGATCCCCGGCAGGCTACTAACTGTCCCTAGCTTACCTAGATCTTCTGTCTTCAGGCTTCACGCTTTTCTTCCTCGCCGTGTGTCTTCCGGACCTCCGCGAGAATGCCGCGATTACCGGAAGTTCGGGTGCGCTGACTTCCGGGATCAGTGGTACACGGACTTCAGTGTTCCCTGGCTCCAACGCGTTTCGAGAGACTAGCTCTCTTTGTCAAGGATGCCTGGTGCTGGTGGGCACTTGGTTTTTATTCGTACTTCTGCACTTCTTTATTTTCAAAACTTTATTTAAAAACGGAAATGGACAGACTTTTCGGCGGCAAGCACATGTTCATGGTAATATATAGAAAAAGAATATGGAGATATTCTATAATGAAAAAAAAGGGGGAAATTTTTAGAGAAAAGCGGCCAATTCAAAATCGATATTCAACCCTTTAGGTTGTAGAGTGTTCAGTTCATATATCCATTTTGTTTCTTTTTGTTTAAGGATTTTGACATGGTCCCCTCCTCTCCAATTGATGTTGATTTGTTCTATTGCGTTGATTTTAAGTTCTTCCGGATTCTTTCCATGTTTCTCGGAAAAATGTTTAGATAAGCTGTGTGTTTGGAGTCCTTTCTTTATGTTATAAATATGTTCGGCAGTTCTTTTTTTTTGAGTTCTCTTTTTGTTTGGCCCACATATTGTAATCCACAGGAGCATTCCAGGAGATATATGATATTTTTCGAATTGCAGCTTATATGTTGTTTTTGTTTGTATTGTTTTGATGTTTGGTTTGAAGTGAATGTTGTTGGTTTCGTTGATGTTTGTTTAGTGGTTCTGCAACTTATGCAGTTTAAACACGGAAAGAAGCCCTTAGATTCTTCCTGTCTTGGTTTTACGATGGGGATGAAACTTGCTGTTAATTCTTGTTTTAGATTTCTGGCCTTTCTGTAAATGATTCTTGGTTTTTCAGGGATGAGCGGTTTTATTTCATTGTCTAGTTGAATGATGTGCCAATGTTTATTGATTATTTGTTCAATTGCTTTATGGTTGGAGTTGAATTGGGTGATGAAGGATACTGGTGCCTCAGAGTTTTCTTTGTTTCTTTGTTTGTATTGAATCAGCTCGGTTCTATTTAGAGTTTGTGTTTTCTCTATCTCCTTCTCTAACAGTTGGTCTGGGTAACCCTTTCTCTTGAATTTATTGATCATTTGGGTACTTTGTTCCATGAATGTGGAGTTCTCTGTGCAGTTTCTTCTAATTCGGCGCAGCTGGCCCCCTGGGATATTTTTTCGCCAGTTGTTATGGTGGTTACTGTCATAAGGGAGGATGTTGTTTCCATCTACTTCCTTTGTGAAGGTTTTTGTGACTAGTTGGTTGTTGTAGGTATATATCTCCAGGTCCAAGAAAATTACTTTTTGTATGTCCGTAATGGTGGTGAATTCGAGGCCTGCCTCATTGTTGTTCATATGTTGAATGAATCCTTCAAGCTGTTCTTGTGGGCCTCCCCAAATGAAGAAGAGGTCATCTATGTAGCGGTACCAGCAAATTAGATGTTCTTTAAATGGATTGTTATTCCAAATTTGGTGTTCCTCCCAGTATGCTACAAATAAATTTGCATAAGATGGGGCAAAGGATGTCCCCATAGCAGTGCCTTTTGTTTGGAGGTAGAATTTTCCATTGTACCAAAAGTAGTTGTTAATGAGGATGAACTCTATTTGTTCCATTAGAAAGTTAATTTGTTGGTTGTGAAGTTTTGAATGGGTGGAGAGCATTGATCTGACATAGGTGCAGCCCAGATTGTGGTCGATGCATGTATAAAGAGATTTTACATCACGTGTACAAAGTGTGTATTTTTCATCCCATTGGATGGTCTGTATGACCTGCAGTATATGCAATGTGTCCTTCAGGTAACTTTTTTGGGTTTGTACTATTGGCTGGAGGAATCTGTCAATGTATTTGGAGAGATTTGTGGTTAATGAATCAAGTCCAGAGATTATGGGGCGGCCAGGGGGATTCTGTATGTTTTTATGGATTTTTGGTAGATGATAAAATGTTGGTATTTTTGGATGGTTTGTAGTGATGAATTCATGTTCTTTACTGTTTAGTATGCCCAGGTCTCTTCCCTCGTCTAGTTGTTGTTGTAGTTTGGTCTGAAATGTTTTTGTGGGGTCATCAGGTAGTATTCTGTAGGTTTGTTCATCCGATAGGAGGTTGTTTGCCTCTTCTTCGTATTTGTGTTTGTCTAAGATGACCAGTCCTCCGCCCTTATCTGCGGGCTTTATGATGATGGACTTGTCTTCTTTGAGGGCCTTCAGAGCTTCTTTTTCTTTTTTGGTTAGGTTGTATTGAATTTTCTTGTTTCTTGGGAGCGATCTTAAATCCTCTTCTACCAATTTTTGGAATGTTTCCAAATGTGGCCCCTTTACATATGCAGGATAGAACGTTGATTTTGTTCTCAAGTCTGTATATGCGAATTCCTCCTCTGTTTCTATTGTGTCTTTCTGAGGTTGTCTTGCGAAAAAATTTTTAATGCAGAGTTTTCTCACAAATTTTTCTGTGTCTATGTACACATTAAATTCGTTGGCTTGGGAGTGGGGGGCGAACTTCAGCCCTTTCTTCAGTAAGCTCAATTCGTCTTCATTTAGATTTTTCTGACTTAGATTGAAAATGGTTTCTTTGTCTGGCTGTTCTTCTATGGATGGAATTTGTGTTTGTTTTCTTGGTTTCCTATTTATTTTCTTTCCGCCTCTCTTGCCTCTTTTTCTTGTTGTTGTGTTAGTTCTGTTCTCTGTTTCTTGAATGGGGTTTTCTTCCCTGGTGGTGCATTTTCGTCCCAGACTAAGTCTAAAAAATCATCGATGTTTTCAGATGTTCCTTCGATGGTTCTCTTCTATTTTCTTCATCAGTTGGTTGGTTTGTTCTTTTACTTCAGATTGGGCTGCTTGTACACCAGTTCTGAATGATTGCTGGGCCAATTTGTCCTGGTACGAAAAATGTTTTTTATTAAAATGTTGATAGTTTCTTGGTTGTCCTGTAGATCTGGGTATTTGTTTGATTAGTGGTTCTTTTGTCTTGTTGTTTTCGTATCTTCTCACTGGTGCTCTTGCTGGGGGTTGGTTGTTGTTTGTTTGTGGAATTGTTTGGGTCCGTGTATGTATCCTTCTGTGTGTTTTTGAATGGGCTGGGAGATTTTCTTCTTGGGTGTCCCTTCTGTATTTTCTTTGTTTTTGTTGTATAATATCATCCTCTAATTTTTCTATTTTCCCATTGGTCATTTTTATTAGATTTGAGAAATCTTCCATCTGGGATAGGGGTTCGAATCTTTTTTCTATTAGAATATTTTCATTTGTGCTGTCCAGTGTCTTTTTGCGATCTTCTATAATTAATTGCATTAGGTTTCTGGAGCAGCTGTCTAGTATGTTGTTCCACTTCTCGAAAAAGTCGTTCGCTGTGGGTTCGAATGTGGGATTCTTTTGGATCCTTAGACCCCTTGGAATGAGATTGCTTTCCAAGTATTTAGATAATGTGGTGACTTCCCACCATTGTCTCACTTCTAGTGAGTATAGTCTCTCCAATTTCTGGAATTGTGTGCAGAATTTTTCGTCTTCTGCTGGTAACTCTGTAGCAATGATATTATCTGTTGAGAATATGTTGGGTAGTTCCCTTTGTCTGTGCGAGATATGTGAGGTCATGGCTGCAGTACACTTTGAGATGAACGATATTTGAAAAAGAAAAAAGTGTGCTCTGCGCTCAGTTTTAGCAGCTTTTTAGGAGGGTTGAATACGGTTTTGCTGGGGATAAAAAGCGCTCGTGTATATTGATTATATTAGTGAACAAAAAGTGGGTGGGAATAGGCAATTATGTAGAATATACGTTAATAATGTGCTTAGCCGCTGAAAAGGAAAAAGTTAGTAAAACCTCAACCTTCAGCCTCAGCCGGGACCCGCAACCTTCGTTCCCAATCAAAAAGCCCTATCAGGGCTGTAAACATTTTACTAACTTTTTCCTTTTCAGCGGCTAAGCACATTATTAACGTATATTCTACATAATTGCCTATTCCCACCCACTTTTTGTTCACTAATATAATCAATATACACGAGCGCTTTTTATCCCCAGCAAAACCGTATTCAACCCTCCTAAAAAGCTGCTAAAACTGAGTGCAGAGCACACTTTTTTCTTTTTCAAATATCGTTCATCTCAAAGTGTACTGCAGCCATGACCTCAGATATCTCGCACAGACAAAGGGAACTACCCAACATATTCTCAACAGATAATATCATTGCTACAGAGTTACCAGCAGAAGACGAAAAATTCTGCACACAATTCCAGAAATTGGAGAGACTATACTCACTAGAAGTGAGACAATGGTGGGAAGTCACCACATTATCTAAATACTTGGAAAGCAATCTCAGTCTAAGGATCCAAAAGAATCCCACATTCGAACCCACAGCGAACGACTTTTTCGAGAAGTGGAACAACATACTATACAGCTGCTCCAGAAACCTAATGCAATTAATTATAGAAGATCGCAAAAAGACACTGGACAGCACAAATGAAAATATTCGTCTAATAGAAAAAGGATTCGAACCCCTATCCCAGATGGAAGATTTCTCAAATCTAATAAAAATGACCAATGGAAAAATAGAAAAATTAGAGGATGACATTATACAACAAAAACAAAGAAAATACAGAAGGGACACCCAAGAAGAAAATCTCCCAGCCCATTCAAAAACACACAGAAGGATACATACACGGACCCAAACAATTCCACAAACAAACAACAACCAACCCCCAGCAAGAGCACCAGTGAGAAGATACGAAAACATCAAGACAAAAGAACCACTAATCAAACAAATACCCAGATCTACAGGACAACCAAGAAACTATCAACATTTTAATAAAAAACATTTTTCGTACCAGGACAAATTGGCCCAGCAATCATTCAGAACTGGTGTACAAGCAGCCCAATCTGAAGTAAAAGAACAAACAAACCAACTGATGAAGAAAATAGAAGAGAACCATCGGACAACAAATCCCCGCAAAAGACACATCTCAGAAGAAAATGACATCGAAGGAACATCTGAAAACATCGATGATTTTTTAGACTTAGTCTGGGACGAAAATGCACCACCAGGGAAGAAAACCCCATTCAAGAAACAGAGAACAGAACTAACACAACAACAAGAAAAAGAGGCAAGAGAGGCGGAAAGAAAATAAATAGGAAACCAAGAAAACAAACACAAATTCCATCCATAGAAGAACAGCCAGACAAAGAAACCATTTTCAATCTAAGTCAGAAAAATCTAAATGAAGACGAATTGAGCTTACTGAAGAAAGGGCTGAAGTTCGCCCCCCACTCCCAAGCCAACGAATTTGATGTGTACATAGACACAGAAAAATTTGTGAGAAAACTCTGCATTAAAAAATTCTTCGCAAGACAACCTCAGAAAGACATAATAGAAACAGAGGAGGAATTCGCACATACAGACTTGAGAAAAAAATCAACGTTCTATCCTGCATATGTAAAGGGGCTACATTTGGAAACATTCCAAAAATTGGTAGAAGAGGATTTAAGATCGCTCCCAAGAAACAAGAAAATTCAATACAACCTAACCAAAAAAGAAAAAGAAGCTCTGAAGGCCCTCAAAGAAGACAAGTCCATCATTATAAAGCCCGCAGATAAGGGCGGAGGACTGGTCATCTTAGACAAACACAAATACGAAGAAGAGGCAAACAACCTCCTATCGGATGAACAAACCTACAGAATACTACCTGATGACCCCACAAAAACATTTCAGACCAAACTACAACAACAACTAGACGAGGGAAGAGACCTGGGCATACTAAACAGTAAAGAACATGAATTCATCACTACAAACCATCCAAAAATACCAACATTTTATCATCTACCAAAAATCCATAAAAACATACAGAATCCCCCTGGCTGCCCCATAATCTCCGGAATTGATTCATTAACCACAAATCTCTCCAAATACATTGACAGATTCCTCCAGCCAATAGTACAAACCCAAAAAAAGTTACCTGAAGGACACATTGCATATACTGCAGGTCATACAGACCATCCAATGGGATGAAAAATACACACTTTGTACAAGTGATGTAAAATCTCTTTATACATGCATCGACCACAATCTGGGCTGCACCTATGTCAGATCAATGCTCTCCACCCATTCAAAACTTCACAACCAACAAATTAACTTTCTAATGGAACAAATAGAGTTCATCCTCATTAACAACTACTTTTGGTACAATGGAAAATTCTACCTCCAAACAAAAGGCACTGCTATGGGGACATCCTTTGCCCCATCTTATGCAAATTTATTCGTAGCATACTGGGAGGAACACCAAATTTGGAATAACAATCCATTTAAAGAACATCTAATTTGCTGGTACCGCTACATAGATGATCTCTTCTTCATTTGGGGAGGCCCACAAGAACAGCTTGAAGGATTCATTCAACATATGAACAACAATGAGGCAGGCCTCGAATTCACCACCATTACGGACAAACAAAAAGTAATTTTCTTGGACCTGGAGATATATACCTGCAACAACCAACTAGTCACAAAAACCTTCACAAAGGAAGTAGATGGAAACAACATCCTCCCTTATGACAGTAACCACCATAACAACTGGCGAAAAAATATCCCAGGGGGCCAGCTGCGCCGAATTAGAAGAAACTGCACAGAGAACTCCACATTCATGGAACAAAGTACCCAAATGATCAATAAATTCAAGAGAAAGGGTTACCCAGACCAACTGTTAGAGAAGGAGATAGAGAAAACACAAACTCTAAATAGAACCGAGCTGATTCAATACAAACAAAGAAACAAAGAAAACTCTGAGGCACCAGTATCCTTCATCACCCAATTCAACTCCAACCATAAACAATTGAACAAATAATCAATAAACATTGGCACATCATTCAACTAGACAATGAAATAAAACCGCTCATCCCTGAAAAACCAAGAATCATTTACAGAAAGGCCAGAAATCTAAAACAAGAATTAACAGCAAGTTTCATCCCCATCATAAAACCAAGACAGGAAGAATCTAAGGGCTTCTTTCCGTGTTTAAACTGCATAAGTTGCAGAACCACTAAACAAACATCAACGAAACCAACAACTTCATTCACTTCAAACCAAACATCAAAACAATACAAACAAAAACAACATATAAGCTGCAATTCGAAAAATATCATATATCTCCTGGAATGCTCCTGTGGATTACAATATGTGGGCCAAACAAAAAGAGAACTCAAAAAAAAAGAACTGCCGAACATATTTATAACATAAAGAAAGGACTCCAAACACACAGCTTATCTAAACATTTTTCCGAGAAACATGGAAAGAATCCGGAAGAACTTAAAATCAACGCAATAGAACAAATCAACATCAATTGGAGAGGAGGGGACCATGTCAAAATCCTTAAACAAAAAGAAACAAAATGGATATATGAACTGAACACTCTACAACCTAAAGGGTTGAATATCGATTTTGAATTGGCCGCTTTTCTCTAAAAATTTCCCTCTTTTTTTTCATTATAGAATATCTCCATATTCTTTTTCTATATATTACCATGAACATGTGCTTGCCGCCGAAAAGTCTGTCCATTTCCGTTTTTAAATAAAGTTTTGAAAATAAAGAAGTGCAGAAGTACGAATAAAAACCAAGTGCCCACCAGCACCAGGCATCCTTGACAAAGAGAGCTAGTCTCTCGAAACGCGTTGGAGCCAGGGAACACTGAAGTCCGCGTACCGCTGATCCCGGAAGTCAGCGCACCCGAACTTCCGGTAATCGCGGCATTCTCGCGGAGGTCCGGAAGACACACGGCGAGGAAGAAAAGCGTGAAGCCTGAAGCCAGAAGATCTAGGTAAGCTAGGGACAGTTAGTAGCCTGCCGGGGATCTTCACTTATAGTGCTCAACCTTCAGCCTCAGCCAGGACCCGCAACCTTCGTTCCCAATCAAAAAGCCCTATCAGGGCTGTAAACATTTTACTAACTTTTTCCTTTTCAGCGGCTAAGCACATTATTAACGTATATTCTACATAATTGCCTATTCCCACCCACTTTCTGTTCACTAATATAATCAATATACACGAGCGCTTTTTATCTCCAGCAAGGCATTGGAGGTAGCCCAGAATAGAGCAGGGTTGTCCCAGTGTTCCAGGTTATCATCGATGAATTCATGCCATTTGGTTTGCAAGAATTGGGTAAATCGCTCTGATCTGTATAGTGAGGATGGAAATCTCCAATACCTAGTCGTGGTGTCCGGATTGGGATGTTGAAGGGATATTGAAATAGGAGCTTGATCTGATATTAAAATGTTGTGTATGTCTACTGTGAGGACTCTGGGAAGCAAGGAGTTGGAGAGAAGCAAATAGTAAATTCTAGAGAATGAGTGATGGACATGAGAGTGAAAGGTGTATGTTTTGTCATTAGGGTTTAGAATTCTCCATGCATCGTGGAGGTTGTGTATGCCTTTGTCTCCTGTTGAGGAGCTTGGCTGGGATTGCGTTGATCTGTCTAGCTGAGGATCGGCTGTGCAGTTGAAGTCCCCCCGCCCCCCTATCACAAGGTTGTGGTGTGGGAGTTGTAGCAGGTGGTTTGAAAGAGCCTGGTAGAAGACGTTATTCGGAGATGGTGGGGCATATAGGTTTAGAAAAGTGTAGGGTGTGTCCTGTATGAGTACTTCTATTAAGAGGAATCATCCCTCCTCATCTCTAAGAATGTCTGTAATTGTATACCGTAGACATTTGTGGAAGAGAATGGCCACCTCACGTCTCTTGGATGTATAAGAGGCCGAGATACAGTCTTTGATCCAAGTATCTCTTAGTTACATGTCCTGAGCTAGTGTTCAATGCGTCTTCTGTAGGAACACTACATCTGGGGAGAGGCGTTTTAGGTGGGTGGAGATTTTTTTGCGCTTGACCGGTAAGTTGAGGCCATGTACGTTCCATGAAACTATGTGTAATTTGTCATGTGTGGTCGCATTAGAGATGGTACATTGTGAACCGGATGTCCGTGCTTAGGGTGGGTGGATAAGCGTTTTACCGAACCAGAAGCAGTCTATTCGTGGGGGGCAGACACGCGGTGGCAGTAAATAGGTGGTGTAATTTAGGGTCCAGGGGGAGGCAGTGTCCATGCCGGCTGGAGAGGTGGGAGTGGCGTGAGCCAGAGAGGGCCAAACAGTCACTGAGGGTAGTGTAGCTCCTTTACCCGATCTGTTGCAGGAATCAGGGAGCTGTAGCGTGGGTGCCGTCCCAGGAGTGTCAGTGGGTGGGGAGCCCTGGTTCAGGTGGGATGCAAGTGGGGATGAATGCAGATGTCCACGTGGGGAGGGAGGGTCAGTGCAGCAGGCTGCTTTTTTTATTATAATTTTTTTTTTCCTTTTTCCCCCTGTTCTGCCTGTGTCTCTGACTTTCTAAGCAGGGTGTCTGCAGGGTCTTCCTCGGGTCTTCTTGCGGTGGGGCATCCGTCGGTGGTAGGTTGATGTTTCACTAGCTTGCTGGGGGGGTCAATGATGTGGGGTAGAGCCCAGGCCGGGTCGTGGTGGATATCCCACTCAGCCGGCGCCACGTCCAGCATCCAGAGGCTGACTCTGTCCCGCTGGACGTTGCGGGGGTTAACGTCTGACCGGGAAGCGATGTCGTTAGTGGCATGCCTGGGGGCGATGCTTGTGTCAGGCCACTGGACAAAAGTGTCTGTACCATCTCTTCAATATAAACACAGTGGAAGAGTCAGGACAACTCGGGTAGGGTGAAGCAATGAGGAGGGTGTACTCAGGAGTTAGGATGGGAACAGCAGACAGGGGAGCAAGGCCAGATCTATATGAATTCACACCCTAAGGGCAATATCATGGGCTCCTTGCTGTCCATGTACAGTGCAATATATGTTTCCATAGATGCAGCCACACTAGATAAAGCTCAAGTTCTGCACAGAAGCAGCTTGCAAACCAAAAAGTAAGAAAAAATAAAAAAATAGCTAATTGCAAAAAAAAAACTTCCTTTGTTTGCGGAATTTATGTCGCTCTTTTCCACATATTTTTTTTTCTTTTAAAAACCCATTAATAACCCCTAGTAATACAAATTATCTATTTTACTTTCAGCATCTTTCTTATATAAAAAAAAATAAGATTATATTACTTCAGTACAGTATAACGCTTTCCCACCTGTTTTTAATCTCATATTATTACAAATGAGAAAAAAAAATGTAGGTCTATTCCTTGTATGTGCTGCCCTCTGGTGTAATAAATCAGAATTACTATTATTGTTTTTTTTGCTAACACACTGGTCCCATCTCCTCCTCCATCTCTCAGGGCCAAATTAAGGCTAGCAGGGTAATCCACAAATAAAATTTGTGGTAGCGGAAACAACCTTGACCTCAACCCCCTCAAAACGGTGGAGATGGTGGTGGACTTCAGAAGGAAACCAAATGCCATGCACCCACTCATAATATCTGACAGAGTAGTGTCGAGGGTCGACTCCTTCAAATTCCTAGGAACAAAGATTTCCTGCGACCTCAAATGGGGTCCCAACATCATTACAACTGTCAAGAAGGCTCAGCAGCGGTTGTTCTTCCTGAGGCAACTCAAGAAATTCAACATCCCGCAGGAGCTGCTGCTCATCTTCTACACTGCCATAGTAGAGTCTGTCCTTTGCTCCTCGATCACAATCTGGTTCGGAGGAGCAAACGAGAGTCAATAAGCGTGCAGGAAAGATCTTGGCGGACAAGCTACACCCTGGCCACAACCTGTTTGAACCCCTTCCGTCAGGCAGACGTTTTAGGTCCATCCCAGCAAAGACGACAAGAACTACAAAAGGCTTCTTCCCAATAGCTGTCCACCAACTAAACCGTATTGAACATACCAAATACTAAATACTAACTCGAAGTTTTCAAGATACATGTGAAATGTATGTGATGTATGTTTATGCCTCTATTCCCACCCCCTTTGTGTTCCCTGATTGATGCTGCACTGTTACCACAAAAAATTCCAAGCATACGCAAGTATACCTGGCCAATAAAGATGATTCTGATTCTGAAATTGACTCTCTCTCTCCTACCAATGTCAGGGAAAGGGAAATAAAGGGATAATGGAGAACTAGAGAATGAAAGACAGCGGGATTCTCTAATCTAAATATGCTTGCTCATCGCAAAGGACAGCTCTTAATACAAGAGATGTCCTTTACCATAATTATCGCATATGTTAGAGCATATGCGATAACTACTGTATGTCTGCGGTAGCCGGTGATGTGCGGCGGACGGGGTGCACGGATGTTAGAGCATCCCACGCAGAGTGAGAGATGCGCATACGGACATAGAGAGGAGTCAGTGATGGTAACCATAAAAGAGAAAAGTTGTCAGGGAGATAGAGGGGAGTATAAAATAGAGGAGTGAGGGAGAGGGGAGAACAAGAAATAGATCGGAGCTAGAGAGACATGGAGAGAGGGAGTGCAAGGGATAGGGAAGATTAAGAGAGTGGGAATCAGGAGAAAGATGAGTGAGGGAGCGTACAAGTGGCTGGGTGTTGGGGAGAGAAAAAAAAAGATAGGCGCAAGAGAAGGAGAGAGATGGGAAAGAGGGAGGCAAAGTGAGCAGGAGAGAAAGGGTTTCAGAGAGAGAGAGAGAGAGAGAGAGAGAGAGAGAGAGAGAGAGAGAGAGAGAGAGAGAGAGAAACTGGGAGCACAGGGAGCAAGAGATAGAGCAAGTCAGGGAGAGAGAGACAGTAGTAGAGCCCCATACACACTAGATGAGAAAGTAAAAGATATAACTCAGAAGGGCCCTCCTGAGCATCATCTTTGCATTCTTGTTCAGTCAATATCATTAATGACACCCCCACTCCATCTATTCAGTCAGTACCTGCTCACCCCCAAAGTGGCTCTGACTCTTGGGTGTTGGCACGTGTGAATGTAATTGAGTATCTGGTCACCCCGCCGGGTAATGAGGGAAATGGAGAAATTAAAATCAAAGGTACTATGCAGAAGGAAATAAGGCTTCCAGATTAATGTCTAGGAAAATAAAAGGTCAAAGGCTAAATAACTCCATTAAGGCATTATACATTAAAAATGGGGCAAAC
This sequence comes from Crinia signifera, assembly GCF_055691185.1. Lineage (NCBI taxonomy): Eukaryota > Metazoa > Chordata > Amphibia > Anura > Myobatrachidae > Crinia > Crinia signifera. The sequence continues at coordinate 209,267,522 of NC_139221.1, read as the reverse complement.
ATTAGGGACTCGAGGGAAATAACTAATACTCTTGCAGAATATTATGATAAATTGTATAATTTAAAAGACGATCTAGACATCCCCAACCCAACCGCCGAAGATATAGATTTATTTATTTATTTCAAAAATTAACCTCCCTAAGTTAACAAGTTCCCAATTAAGCAAACTTAATGCCCCTTGGACAGTAAAATAAAAAAAAAAATTATAAACTCTTTGAAAAGCAATAAGGTTCCCAGCCCAGACGGGTTCACAAATAACTTTTATAAGATTTTCCAAAAGGAAATAGTTTCTGTACTTTTGTCTGCCTTTCAAAGTGTTGGGACAGACAAGGGGTTCCCGGGGGAAATGCTTGAGGCACACATAGGGCCAGATGCACTAAGCTTCAAAAGTGATAAAATAGAGAGTGATAAACAAACAACCAACCAGCTTCTGCCTGACATTTTTCAAACACAGTCTGTATCATCACAGTTAGGAGCTGATTGGCTGGCAATTTATCACTCTCCATTTTATCACTTTTGAAGCTTAGTGCAACTGGCCCAAAGTCCCCCAAGAACTATACCCCAATAGCGCTATTAAACACGGATATTAAAATCTACGCAAAAATGATAGTGAAAAACTTGAGGAAATTATAGGGGGACTAGGTAATGAAGATCAGGCGCGCTTTGTAGTTAAAAGACTTTGTAGTTAAACGGCTAATGTACGCAGGGCGAGTAACATACAGGGAGGATAGAGGCCTCATTGGTAGTCTCACTAGATAGAGAAAAAGCCTTTGACAGGTTACATTGGAATTATATGACTAAAACACTCCAGAAGTTTGGGATAAAGGGACTTCTGTTAGACTCCATAAAGCAGGGCTGGGCAACACCGGCCCTCCAGATGTTGATGAACTACACATACCAGCATGCCTTGCATCAGTTTCAGCATGGCCACATAGCAAAACTAAGGCAAAGCATCCTGGGATGTGTAGTTCATTAACATCTGGAGGGCCAGTGTTGCCCAGCCCTGCCATTAAGGTTCTCTATGCATTCCTTCAAAAAGCTTTACCATCACAAATGGAATGAGACAGGGTTGCCCCCCTGTCCCCAATAATATATATATTGGCAATTGAGCCCTTTGCGGAAACTATCAGACATTAAATTAACGGTAGGGGGACCAAAAATTGGACAGAGACCACATAAAATCTTGCTACAGTATACGCAGATGACGCTTTATTATTCCTTAAGGACCCAGTTGAACCACTCCCAGAAGTAATGAGGATTATTGAGAACTTTTCCCTGGTCTCCTATCACAAATTAAATAAAGATAAAACTGAAGCCTATGATTCTTAGGGACCTTAAAACCTGGTATAAATTAAAATGGAAAGAGGATTCCCTGAAATACTTGGGGATATACCTAACATTATCAGAGATAAAGCTCATAGATAAGAATTATGGAGCATTACTTAGCTTAACAAACAAGCTGAGAATTGGATGTATCACGAAGTATCATGGGTGGGCCGGATTGCAATGACTAAAATGTTCCTCTTGCCTAAAATTCTATATTTGTTTAGGGCCATTCCTAGAATTTTACCTAAGTTCTGACTACAAAGACTTAAGGCCCAAGGTAGCAAGAAAATATCTGAACATGTCAAAAAAACAGGGTGGGTTAGAGGATCCAAATTTGGAGCTATACCAACGAGCTTGTTTGATTGATCAGATAAGGAAATGGCTCCCTATAGAGAAATTAAACCAGGGTGCAAGACTGGAGGAAGCTATGGCTAGCTGTCACCTACCTGGCTGCTGAAGCGACCAGTGGCACCACGGATGGCTGCCTAGGCGCTGTGCAGCTCGGCAGGTATGTGTTCCCTGTGTGATACTGTTCTGTCCCTGCTTATACTGCTACCTACCTGGCTGCTGAAGCGACCAGTGGGACAACGGATGGCTGCCCTCGGCGGGTATGTGTTCCCTGTGTGATACTGTTCTGTCCCTGCTTATACTGCTACCTACCTGGCTGCTGAAGCGACCAGTGGGACCACGGATGGCTGCCTAGGCGCTGTGCAGCTCGGCGGGTATGTGTTCCCTGTGTGATACTGTTTTGTCCCTGCTTATACTGCTACCTACCTGACTGCTGCAGCGACCAGTGGCGCAGCTGATGGCTGCCTAGGCACTGTGCTGCTCGGCGGGTATGTGTTCCCCGCATGTAATGTCTCAATGTAATGTATGTAATGCCCCCCCCTTCATCCCTGCTTGATTCTGCACTGTATATCCACAAAAAAATCCTAGTGTGCGCAAGCATACATGGCCAATAAAGTTGATTCTATTCTAGTGAAATTCACTTGCGCAATTTCATCTGCCTTCTGGGGATACAGTAAGTAAGAGACTAAACAACTCAGCACTAAAAGCCACAAGGGCCACCCTGAAAGCATGGGATGTGTGGATGGAAGAATTGGGCACATTTTGCAGAGCCCTCTTGCCTCTTTCCACACAGGCTATATCCAATCTTATCCCCGACTTCAAACTGGGAGGGATGGAGGCAGAAGGGCATAAAAACTTTAATAGACCTATACTGTATGTAGATGGATTCAGGTCTTTCTCCCAATTGAGTGAGACGTTTGAGATGGCGAAAGGGGACTTCTATAAATTTCTTCAAATTCGTCACTGGATAGAGTCATTCCCTAAAGTTCCCCTGCAATCAGAGTATACCAGAAAAAATCCTCACCCACTTAAATGCCACAGGGAAAAAAAGGGGTTATTTCATTAATATATAAAGAAAACTGGGACACACAAAATTTAGAAAATACCAAATGGCAAAAGTAATGGGAGTAGGGTCTGGATTTCTCATTGGACAGGGAAGGATGGGCACAGATGTTTGTTCTAACATATAAAAGAAAGAATCAGGTGAGCGAGAGTGGATTAGTGGTGAATATACAGTGAAGTGTATTAGCCCCTTAGATGAAAAGGTAACACAATAAGAAGAAAGTGATCTAAAAGAGAGTATGGGTCCTCATTGTGGGTCTTGTCTTGTATGATTGTATTGTTATAGTATTGATTGAATACTGTTTATTACAGTATAAATGATATTAGTTTTATTTGTACTTGCTGGAGGAGGAGATAGCACAAATCTACTCCTACCCCCACTATGTTATGTCTTTTATATATAAAACGAAATAAAGAATTATAAAAAGAAAATGAAGATTATTATATTACTAAAGTACAGTATAACGCTTTCCCACTTTTGAATCTCATATTATTACAAATGAAAAAATAAAATATGTAGGTGTATTCCTTGTATGTGCTGCCCTCTGGTGTAACAAATCAGAATTACTATTATTGTTTTTTGTTTTGTTTTGTTTTTTTGCTAATACACTGGTCCCATCTCCTCCTCCATCTCTCAGAGCCAAATTAAGGCTAGCAGGGTAATCCACAAATAAATGTGACTCTCTCTTCTGCCAATGTCAGGGAAAGAGACAGAAATAAAGGGATAGTGGAGAACTAGAGAATGAAAGAGCGAGAAAGAGTGTGCATCAGGACAGAGAGGAGTGAGTGATGGTAACCGTAAAAGAGAAAAGTTGTCAGGGAGATAGAGGGGAGTAGAAATTAGAGGAGGAGTGAGGGAGAGGGGAGAACAAGAAATAGATGGGAGCTAGAGAGGGAGAGAGACATGGAGAGAGTGAATACAAGGGATAGGGAAGAACAAGAGAGTGAGAATCAGGAGAAAGGTGATTGAGATAAAAAGATAGGAACAAGAGAAGGAGAGAGATGGGAAAGATGGAGGCAAAGTGAGCAGGAGTGAAAGAGTTTCAGGGAGAGAGAGAGAAACAGGGAGAAAAGGGAGCAAGAGAAAGAGCATGTCAGGGAGAGAGAGACAGTAGAGCCCCATACACACTAGATGAGAAAGTAAAATATATAACTCAGAAGTGCCCTTCTGAGCAACATCTTTTGCTTTCTTGCCCAGTCAATATCATTAATGACACCCCCCCCCCCCTCCCCTATTCAGTCAGTACCTGCTCACCCCCAAAGAGAGAGTTAGAGCAAGACATATGAACATGATCAAGAGGGTGGGAGAGGCACTACAGTACATATTAAAGTCTACAGTGGGGATGGGCATTTCATGGCATGATGCCCACCCCCTTCCCTATACATCTGTGAATTGCAGAATTATATCTGTGAGGGGTGCGGCATTGAGAAAAAAAGAACATTGAGCACAAAATCAATAAGAGGAGCATGGCTTTCAGTCCAGCCATCCGTCAGCTCCCTCTCTGTCACCCACATCAGCAGTATTAGTCAGCCACAAAGAGCATTGTACAAGAGCAGAGCGGTGCTGAGCAGCTCGCTGAACGTGGCTCCGCTGCTTTGACAGCAGCGGCCAGTCTCCAATTGGTCACTGGCAGGGTGTGTGTGTAAGGGGTGGGGCAGATCGGGACACTGGTGAAAGCTGTCTAGACACTGACTTTAAACCCAGCCTAGCACTTGGATATATTCAGCATAGCTTGAGGGCCTCCTGTGATCTGCCGGCCCTAAGCGCACACCTTGAATGCCTAGTAAATCTGCTACTGGGACCAAGGGTTGTAGGTTGTCATTTGTGTGGATAGCATTAGAATTGACATTTATAATAAAAATATACAAGCTGCCTGTCCAGTAAGTGAGGGATACAGACAAACCAGCAACTCATTATGGGTAATTGGATTCCATCCTTTACGTCCAAAATGTGTGACTTTGAAATCACATTGAAATTTCAAAATCTTGTAAAGTTATGGACTGAAAAGCCAGCATCTGTCTTACACAACTGCTTAGCCAAAGCACCATATTGTAACCACCCCCCCATAATTCAATCATCAATCTGATAGAATGTGCCTTTGCATTATAAGGAATAGGTTTCCTCTCTACACCAATAAAAACCTACCTAGTTTATTTATTAACAGTTATAACATAGCGCACACATATTCTGCAGAGCTTTACAAAGTATATTTGAACATTCTCATCAGTCCCTGCCAAAATAACACACGCACACACATTCATTCTAGGGTTCATTTTTTTGGGGAGCCAATTAACCTACCAGTATTTTTTTGGGTTGTGGGAGGAAACCGGAGTACCCAGAGGAAACCCACACAAGCATGGGGAGAATATACAAACCCTGCACAGTTAGGCTGGGAATCAAACCCATGACATCAGTGCTGTGAGGCAGTAATACTAATCATTACATCCGTGCTGTCTATATAGAGTTATAGATGTGATCCATCTTGAAATAGTTTTTGAAATTATAGTGGATTTTAGTCTTCATAAACTCTGGTGTCCTTTTGACATAGTGAATGTTGTTAGGATATTGAAGATGATCTAAAAGGTCCATACACACTGGGCAACTATGCCCAGCGTGTATAGACAGCGATGATCGCTATCATCGCTGGGGGGAAAGCTGCTCAGTGCATACACACTAAGTGGCTTACCCCCTGCCCGGCGCCGTCAGTGGGGAGAGGATGACTTTGCATAGCACAGGATTATTATTATTTGGTATAACCAGCAGATGAGCGGTATTCCCGGCAATGATGCGGGAGCACGCAACAGCGCTCGCCGCTCATCGCCAGGGCATACACACTGGGCGACTTTGGGCTAAAAGCCGCTCAAACATGCTGTTTTGAGCGGCTTTCAGCTCAAAGTTGCCCAGTGTGTATGGGCCTTAACTAAAGAGGGCTATCTAATGCTGGCCACACATCAGACTAATTTTCCTCCAACTAGTTGCTTGGATGGAATAAAATTATGCTACTGGATGGGAGCAAGGACAATCAGAAATGTGCTCACAAACCCAGAAAAATGGGCCAAAAACATTCAGTCATATTTTGTTTTGTGGCAGTCTTATTTCAAAATTGAATTATTTTTTTACCTCAAAATTCTAAATAATATACCCCATAATGACAACATAAAAAAAGGTTTAAGGTTTTTTTTTGCAAATTTATTAAAAATAAAAAAAGTAAGAAATCACATGCACATACTGTAAGTATTCACAGCCTTTGCCATGAAGCCCAAAATTGAGCTCAGGTGCACATTCTTTCCACTGATCATCCTGGAAATGTTCCTACAGCTTAATTGGAGTCCACCTGTGTTAAATTCAGCTGATTGGACATGATTTGGAAAGGCACACACCTGTCTATATAAGGTCCCACACTTCACAGTGCATGTCAGAGCACAAACCAAACACAAAGTCCAACCAATTTTCTTTGGTCCTCCGAGACAGGATGGTACAAAGTTAGGGAAGGGTTCAGAAAAATACCCACTGCTTTGATGGTTCCAATGAACTCAGTGGCCTCCAATATCCGTAAATGGAATAAGTTTGGAACCACCAGTACTATGCCTAGAGCTGGCCGGCAATCTAAAATGAGTGATCGGGGGAGAAGGGCCTCTGTCAGAGCTACAGCATTGCTCTGTGGAGAGAGGGGAACCTTCCCGAATGACAACCATCTCTGCAGTAATCCACCAATCAAGCCTGTATGGTAGAGTGGCCAGGTAGAAGCCGTTCCTTAGTGAAAAAAAAAGAAAATGGCAGCCCACCTGGAGTTTGTCAAAATGCACCTGAAGGACTCTGACCATGAGAAACAAAATAATCTGGTATGAGGAGATAAAAATTGGGCATAAATGCCAGGCATTATGTTTGGAGGAATCCAGGCACTCCCTATCACCAGGCAAGTACCATCCGTACAGTGAAGCATGGTGGCAGATCATGCTGTGGGGAAGTTTCTCAGTGATAGGAACTTTGAGACTAGTCAGGATAGAGGGAAAGATGAATGCAGCAATGTACAGACACATCCTGGATTAAAACCTGCTCCAGAGCGCACTTGACCTCAGACTGGGGCAATAGTTCATCTTTCAGCAGGACAACGACCCTAAGCCAAGATATCAAAGGAGGGGCTTCACGACAATTCTTTGAATGTCCTTAAGTGGCCCAACCAGAGTTCAGACTTGGTTCCAAGTGAACATCTCCGGAGAGATCTGAAAATGGTTGTGCACCAACGCTTCCCATCCAACCTGATGGAGCTTAAGAGGTGCTGCAAAGAGGAATGGGCGAAAACGCCCAAAGATAGGTGTGTCAAGCTTGTGACATCATATTCAAAAAGACCTGTGAATACTTATGTACATGTGATTTTTTAGATTTTTTAAATTCATTTGCAAACATCTCACAAAAACGTTTTTAATGTTGTCATTATGGGGGTATTAATATAATGTTGATATTACGGTTAGGGTAAACACACGGTGAGAGATAAGGTGTGTACACACGGCAGGATATGCCGTGAGATGCGAGTCCCGATGCGATCAGATCGCATCAGGACTCGCATCTCACGGCATGCCAGAGGGGCACAATTTAGACTATATAGCGCAGATCTGCACTATATAGTCTTGCCTGCCCTCTCTATCTGGCTGCCGATATGCGCTCACACGGGAGCGCGCATCGACAGCGCATCGATAAAAAAAGAATGCGATTTGGCTTCCGATGTTCCCTATATCTTACCGTGTGTACACACTATTAGTGTTATGGCTATGGAGAGGATAGGCACTAGAGGGAGTATTAAGATTTGGGATAGGGGTGTCAGTTAGGGATAGGACAGGTATACTCAGCGGAATGCAGCCCTGTCAGATGACTCCGCCAGCAATAAAAGTCACATGACTTCCCATTGCTGGTGTTGCTGCACTGTCAGGAAAAGGTGGGATGGGGATGATATGCTGACATTCTATCAAGCTAACATTTCATCACTGTATTGTATGGGGGCGGGGTACCCAAAATATGATGATGACACTTATGTATGTGATGCACGCAAATACATTTTATTGCACACAAAGATATACAATAGTGCTGTGCCAGCAAAGTCCTGTATTGCTGGGGGGGGGGGGGGGGGGGGGGCGGGGGTTGGTGGGTCGTAGTGCTGCGACCTGGATGTCGGGGATCCTGCAGGGCTGGTGCAGGGGGAGTAAAGGGTTGGTGTAGTCAGTGTTGACTGCACCAGTGGAACAGTACCTGAATAGGCAAGAATCAGGGCCGTCTGTAGCGGGAGGCACAGATGGGTGGTGCGGCGGGCTGGCGTCCCGTCCCCACCGCAGTGCACCTCTGTCCTATGTGCTCAGCGGCTCCTTCTGGTGGGCGTTCCAGCCGGGACTTGGTCGGATGCGGTGTGTGACCTGTCCCAGCCCACAGAGCTGGTGGTGCGCGGCTTCCGGGTGAGCAGGATTGTGACCCTTGCCGCCCAGTGTCGCGCCCTCCGCTGGCTCCGTGGGCTCGACTTCCGACTTCCTGGCGGTAGGAGACTTGGGCCCTTATTCTGATTGATGCGGACTTTACCGCGTTCTTACGGATTGCGTCTTTACGGCGTCTGCGCATGCGTGTAGAACGCTACGCGCATGTGCCACGCCTTGACTCGGTACCAGTTCGGACAAAGCCCGTCCAAAACTGGTCACCGCAATCGGTCGGGAAATAGGGGCGTATTATGGGCGTCATGCGGAATGACACATGGGCGTAGTTTCAAAGTGGGCAAAACGGGGCGGAAACATGGGCGGACACGGGGGAGTACACTTATGTTGGGGGGCGTACATTCGGAAACCACTCCGAATGCACGCGAGCAAAAAGGGCTGAAATGTGCGGTGTCCACAAGTGTACTATTGCTTTGCGGACACCACTCGTTCATGCGGTAGGCGAACGTACGCCTAATGACTACAACCATTAACACCTGAACCCAATACAATCTACTCCTTTACTCATTACTCACTAATAGGACGCTTGTCAGTGCTTTAATTGAAACCATTGCTGCTTCAAGGAAACCTTAGTAATCCCCCACATATGCTGTACTTCTCAGACACTTAAAAACTGCTAACAATTGACATGATAGAATATTAATACTAGCAATACACATGTGTATTCGACATGTACTCATGAAACCACACATTTTGGGTAAAGTAAACACATTTATTTATATTCATGTCACACTCAATGCCACTGTCATGCAATGACCATAAAATTAAACATCAAAACTATAAACAACATGCCAGGAATGCAGCAAAATAAATAATAATAAAACACAAATATAATAGCACACAGATGGACTCCAGCACCTCCTATGTGCCACTGCACATGTAGCCAGTGGGAAATGAGGAGGCTGCTGGCCCTTCGACAGCAGGGCAAGCTGCACCTGACCATTCTCCAGCAGGGCACCCTACACCTGGCCCTTCTGCAGCAGGACAACCTGCAGCTGGCTGATATGCACCATCAGCAGACTCATTTGGAACACAACCGGGGACTTCACCAGATAGTACCATGGCCATCACTTCAAGTACAGCTGACAGTAATGCCAGGCACAAGAGGGCAACAGGGGAACCACAAAGGACATATGAAGCAAGGGCTCATCTGGTTCCCCTCAGCACGTGATTGGACACAAGAAGCTGACACACACAGCACAATGGAAGATTTGGGAACACATAACGGTAGAGATTAATGCGGCCACAAGTTCATTTCCGACCACGTTTGGCCTTGGTAGGCTCCTTGGCCTGTGCAGCAGCTCTTCGGGGACGCCCAGATGCTGGGGCAGGTGGAGCAGATGATGTGGAGGGGTTGGCTGGTCTACCCCTCCTGCCAGCAGGGAGTGTTTCCGCTGGTAATGCACCAGAAACGGATGACATTAGGACCCTGTTGCTGGTAACCAGCTCCACCATAAGCTCATTATGGTGGAGGAGGAGATCATTTTGGCGGGTGGCTTGCTCGGCCAGCACCTGAGCACTTGCAGCCATGGCCTGATGTGACTCAGCCATGGCCTGCATGCTCCCAGCGATGGACTGCTGGGTGCTGACCAAGCTCGCCAGGATCTCCTCGGTCCTACGCATCCGTTCTGATGCCAAATCTCCCTGCTGGTTGATGTCCACAAGCACCTGGGCCAAGGCGGCCAAATCGGCTTGGCCCGATGCCTGCTGCTGCACAGGCCTACCTCTGGGGCCAGGTGGCACGGACTCCTCCACCTCCTGAGCAGAGTCCTCACCAAGCGGTGGGGTGTCTGTGGGAAAAGATAAACACAATTAGGAGACATTCTACGATAATTACTTGCACAAGTTTATGGCATGACCAATATTTACCTTCCAGAAAAGACGCAAACACTTCAGCTGGGGCCTCGCTATCCATCGTGCTCACCCCCCTGATCTCCTCAACTGAGATACAGCTCTCCGCCATCTCCTCCAGGGGGGTGAGCTCTAGCCCTGATGGCATGGGGCCGGCCCCAGATGTCTGGCTGTGGTCCCACCGCTTGGTCATCTTCCTCTTCAGGTTGGTTTTGAAGTCCTGCCACCTGCAATGTAAGTTGACATATTAATACATGTCACTCACAATGTTAGCTGTTGCAGCCATTGCTATGTGCTACATCTTACAACATGTGATTAATGTCCCATATATAATATTACATGCAACTATGATATCAACCGTTACAATACACATTCACAATCACCCTACTCTGACTCTCAAGGAAATAACATGGCAATAATGTATGTGTATCGTAACAACCTCATGTGCCATTTGCAAAATGCATATAAGCATCAATTAAATCATTACTTGGCTATTACTGGGCACATGTATGACAAAACAACTTGCCTCTTCTTCACATGGTCCGTCTCACGAACTTGTGGCGCAACTGCATTAATCTCTGCCGTTATCTGTTCCCAAATCTTCCATCGGCGTGTGTGTGTCAGCTTCTCGGATGGGCACTCTATCCAATCACGTGCTCGGGGAACCAGGATGGCCAGCTCCTGTGCTTCATATGCCTTGTTTTTTTTTGGTGGTTCGGCTGTTGCACTGGCTCGCCCCTTGCTACGTCCCTGGCCACGCCCCCTGGCACCAGTCGCTGCACTTGAAGTGCTGGCCATGGTACTACCTTGTGAAGTCCCCGGTTGTGTTCCAAACAAATCTGCTGATGCTGCAGATGAGCCAGCTGCAGGTTGGGCTGCTGCAGAAGGGCCAGGTGTTGGTTGCTCTGCTGTCGAATGGTCATGTGCAGCTTGGCCTGCTGTAGAAGGGCCAGCAGCCTCCTCATTACCCACTGCCTGCATGTGCAGTGGCACATAGGTGGTGCTGGAGTCCAGCTTGGCAAAAAGTTGCTGGAGCTCTGGGTCTAACTCTGGTTGGGAGCCAGACATGTTAGCAACAACATTGTCACCCTGTAATACACCTTTTTATACTGTTTGAGTATCCTGTTTGGCGGACATCAGCGGCAGCTGCGTTCCGTGCGTGAGCGTACGTCGCTGTTCTTTCGCGCCGCATACGGTGGCGGAAATTCCATTGTTGAAAACCTGGCGAAAGTTCTAAATGAAATACTGGTCACCAATGATAACATTGCATAGAATCTTCGGATACACCTGGGACTATTGCACAATACACATGCTATTTGCTAGCATGACATGACATTTGATTCATGACTACTGTCGTATGATGGCGTTTCATTGCAAGCTAAAAGTAGCCCATTCCCTTAGAGAATCCACGCCACAAGTCAGGCAATACTCATCTCTACTGTTATAGACAACACATGTGAGAGCCCTATAAATAGTGAGTTGCTGGTAGAATCAGTTGTCTCCAGATCACCACTTGTCAGGGTCTAAGGTAAGCTCTTCCATGCTCCTTGTAGATATGATATCCATTCACTATGTAAGTGTATGAAGGTATGCACCATTGCCTCACTGCCTACAGATTGTTGGGCCAGCAAAGTGTGTGTATCATTATTGCAACATGTCACATGTTCACTATTTCACTCACAGGTCTTAAACCTGTGTGGGTTCATCTATTGCAGGACAACATGTCCCAGCAATAGATGAAATGTCTCATAGTACATGATGTTGGCAAAAAATGCTGACACCTTTATCTGTGTGTTTTGGGCGGTGTGTATTGAGTTCATATTATTGTGTCATCATTAGAGAGTCAAATGGATCTGCGGGATTACACGGGGCGGCCATCTATTGTACGTATTGAAGGCTACAAATCAATTTGTAGTGGGATATGGCCATTATGTGCATAGGTGCATCAGTATTTATGTTCATTTCTTTATAGGTTGCAGAAGCTATTCTGCGCTACATGGAGAGGAGGGTAAGGGCACTTGCGGCTCTCCCCACTCGTCGCCCAAGGAGGCCAGGACGTGCTAGAATCTATCGCACACGGGTGACTCTGTTTGCTATGCCCGATGATGAGGTACTTACTAGGTACCGGTTACCCCCAAATGTAATTCTGGATCTGCTCAACCTAATTCAGAGCGATTTGGAACCTCTACACGGGATCACGACAGCAATTCCGCCTCACACACAGCTGCTGGCGGTGTTGCATTTCTGCGCCTCAGGATCGTTCCAACAAGTAGTGGCAGTACTTGCTGGAATATCTCAGCCGGCCTTCTGCCGAATCCTGAGGCGTGTGACGTCGGCCATGTTCAGGCGCAAGGGGCACTTCATGGCCATGACATTTGCCCCCGAGACCCTGCGCAGAAGCCAGCACGCCTTCCAACAAATTGCTGGCTTCCCTAATGTGATAGGGGCTGTGGATGGCACCCATGTACCATTTGTGCCTCCATCTCGAAGTGAGAAGATATATAGGAACCGCAAATTGTTCCACTCACTGAACGTGATGGTGGTATGTGGCCCATCCATGGAAATTCTCGCCTTCAACTCGAAGTTTCCCGGAAGTGCCCATGACTCGCATGTCATCCGACAAACCGGGATATGGCAAAGACTACAAGAGCTGGAAGGCCGTGATGCGTGGGTTCTGGGTGACTCCGGTTACCCATGTACGCCCTGGCTACTTACGCCGTACAGCTACCCAGCACCGGGCCCACAGGAGGCATTCAATGTGGCGCATGTTGCCACCAGGCAAGTGGTGGAGCGCTCAATTGGCCTTTTAAAAGGTCGATTTAGAGTGCTCCACCGCACTGGTGGTGACTTGCAATATGCGCCTGAAATGGTGTCGAGGATCGTGGGCCTGTGTGTATTTTTGCATAACATTGCTGTGCGGCGTGAGATACCCTTTGAGGAGTGGGAGGTACCATCTGAGCCGCAAGATCCGCCCATGCGCCCATCCCGCGCCCCTGAATGCCGGAGGGGATACCAGCTGCGGGACTCTGTGGCGCAAAGATACTTCAGGTACATGTTATTGAGTTGACATAACACACCCATTTTAGTCACAATCACCCCTTCAAATAAGTCCCGTGTGTTAGTTGTCAGTGTTACAAAACCAACATTAGCCAGCCTGCCCTCCTAATGGCAAAGAAATAGGAGATATTTAGCATATGTGAAGAGTTTTGGGGGAAGTTCTATATAGGTGCTAATTATTAGACCTTGGACAAGGGATCTTATGTGTTTGTTCTATCTTCATTTTTGTAGTTGATACTATCCCTGATGACTGGTGAGTACATTGATTTCTTCTGTAATGTGTTTGGGATTTTATCATGTGTTGATGTCTGATTTGTTTGCATATATATATATATATATATATATATATATATATCTATATATATGATATTAGAATTTATTCACATGTTTCTACATTTCAAGGAGCAGCCAGGCAGGCAGACAGGCAGGCAGACAGGCAGGCAGGCAGGCAGGGCTGTTGGATAATGGTGGTCTCAGGATACCTGCAAGTGTGTGTATGTGTCTTTTACACATAAATGTACGCATACACATAGATGCATAGAGTAAATAATGCTAACTACAGCTATGCGTTGCTAAGCTATAGCACGCGTTGCTTGGCGGAGCGAGGCGTCATTGGATTTGCTAAGTGCATACACACTGTGTTTTATATATATCAGATTTGTTCATTGCCATACATCAACACTACGGGTTTGAAGGAATGCGAATTTGTCACCATTTGTGTTGGCGCAGAGACGCTGTTAATGTAAAAATGAACAATAAAGTTATTAACACAAATAACTGTGATCAACCAATGCCACCACCTGATTGGTTGATAGATGCCATTGTCAACATGGCGGAGACACGGAGGGCAGAACCCTTTACGCATGAGGAGCTGCGAGTTCTTGTCTCCGTCATGGAGACAAGGCTGGGCCGTGCGGGGCCCTTCATAACCAACCGCCATAAGCGGAGGGCTTACGCTGCGGCAGGGCGCCGGATTTACGCCCGCACTCGGGTGCGTAGGTCCCTCGGGCAGCTGGAGAGGCGGTGGTCCGACCTCCGCAGGCGCCAGCCCCAGCTGCTGACACAACTAAGGGGCGAAATTGCGGAATGTGAGTATTTTAGCTATGAAATTTCGCACTTACAACATAGCATATATAAACAATAAAATGTGTCTCATGATAACTGGGTGTCCATGGGTTTAAAAGTCCATAGACTGTTATGTGTGCTTCTTCCTGGTTAACATGCAGTCATGTGGCTTTTATATGTAATGCCATAGCATTGAGGATTCTGATGCATACAATGTGCCAGATGTAATATGTGTTACACAGTGATAAATGGCTGGGTTGTAATGTGTGAACAAATTACTACCAATCACATACTAATTTAAATGTCACTATTTTGAATCCATTAACAGTAAGGAGCTACTTTCCTGCATAGTTTGCCATCATTATCACCCTTCCATATATGTCTTGTTATGGATTACTACATGTGCCCCAATGACCCCACATTGACCATGATGTTTTTTTCTAACACACAGCACGAGCCCAAGCACAACAGGCCCGTGAAGAGGCGGAGGCAGCCCTGGCACAGGAGGAGGGCCAAGACCAGGAGGAGGAGGTGCCGCCAATGGTGGAGGAGGAGGAAGTGGAGGAGGAGGAGATGGTGGTGGAGGAGGAGGAGGGGCGTGAGGAGGTGGTGGAGGAGGATGTTGTAGCCGAGTTGGTGGAGGAGGAGGAGGTGTTGGTTGCGGAGGAGGAGGTGTTGGTTGCGGAGGAGGAGGTGTGGGTTGAGGAGGAGGAGGAGGAGGAGGAGGAGGAGGAGGAGGAGGAGGAGGAGGAGGAGGAGGAGGAGGAGGAGGAGGCGGTGGCGGAGGCGGAGGAGGAGGGGTCTGAGGAGGCCACGGTTGCCCCGGAGGAGTCCGATGACGATGGGGAGGAGGCGTGCCAGGCCCCGGAATCTCAGGAGATTGGTATGTTAACATAATGCATCATTCATGAAGTTATTGTACAGGTATTTGTTATGTGTCAGTGTTGATAACAAAATTTTGGGCCCATCCTATTCATATAGACCCCAAAGTGGGTAGCTACAGATACAGGTACGGGTTAGATGGGGTGTCCAAGGCATCCCTTTCATCCAGGACACCTCTGAATTACACCGGTTTGTGGGATGGGTTGGAGCTCCATTTTGAATGCCACATAACCGTTGTAGTTAAACAGGATCCTGGAGTAAAGGGATGAGTGGATCATTTGTGAATTAAATTCACCTGCTGCAAGCGTAGATTCTGTCCCATCATATAGCTGAATATATGTTTTAGGTGAATGATATTTATAAACTGTAGGATGTATGCTAGAAATGGAGTATGGGCCGGCCTACCTTGGAATGGAGTCACAAGTTGGCAGTGTCCCAGGAGCCTCCTCTACCTAAACCCCCCCTGTAGTTCTGATTTATTTTTGTCCCTCACAGAATTGTAGTTTGGTTTAGACAGAATTATGATTTTGAGGATGTGTATTGTGCATTCCTGACATTTGCCTAACTCCCATGCCACCAACCATCACTGAACTTAGAGTGAGCAGATTGTGACAAGTTCTTATTGACGGAGGCCATGACCTGCTTGTCATTGGTTAGTCATGGGTGGGTTGTGACTGCGAAGAAACAATATGACTGTTATGTCTTCTGCAGAGTTAAGGGTGGAGGGCCAAAAATACACTATGTAGCAAATAAGTTTGCATGTATGTATATATGTATGTGTCATATATATTTATCTATGTGTGTCTCTATCTGTCTACATAGATAGATATATATCTGTATATATATATATATATACACACATGTCACCTAGCATTTGTGCAATTTATGTCGTAGTATGTGAAATGTATGCATGAATAACATGACTAATTTTGGCCCCTTTGACATGCCCACAGATGACACCACACCGGCAGATGAGGGGGTGCGTGGGGCCCTCATGAGAGTTGAGCACCATCTCCGGCTCCTGCAAGCTGACCTGCAGGACTTGAAAGACCAGCTGCTTTAAATTTTAATTTATTTTTTTTTCACTTTTGAAAAATGTATATGTTAATAAAATGTTTATGCAAGTTCACAGTTGTCGGTTTTATTTGCACTTTACATAGTATATGTGTAGATTGTTTATAATGTTTGACACAGGGTGTAATAGAAACCATTGCACTTACATTGCTGTAAGGGTTAATGTGGGCTATGCATGTGTTAGGCATGCTTGTAAGGATATATTGGAATCTAATTGATTCCAATTCCAAATAAGCTGTTTTTTATGAGGCTAGGTAATTGAATAAGTGGGTCATGTGATGTTTTGCAGAAGATAGTTCATAGTGGGTTTTTTGGCGGAAATACTCCGCTTACGTGCGGTAGCACCGCTTGGCTCCCGTTCGGATGCGGTATTCCCGAGCATACTCTGTAATACTCTGTGATACCGTGCCGAATCGGAGTGTTTCTCCCGCACACGCATGCTTTGTATGTCGTCCGTAAACACGCCCTGTTCTTAACGAGTGAGTCCGTCCGAATGCGGAGGACACGTGGGCGTTTCTACGGACGATGGCCGCATGCGGCAAAACACCGTGGCGTGTGGACCGCTCCGTAAGAATGCGGGAATATCCGCACCGATCTGAATAAGGGCCTTGGTGTGGTGTGCTGATGCGTGTTGTGGCACTGCGCGATACTGAAAACCCATCCCAATTTAACATTTCATCACGGCCTATATGGTGAATGTTGAAATAGTCAATGCAGACATACTGTACCATACCACATCCAAAGAATGGACATGGTGCTACAAGATGCTTATACCCATTAATACATTTTAGGGAATTCATGAATGTGGTTGTAAACAAGCACCGAGTCAGAGGTTTTGTTTCAATTTTCTAAACTACATCACAAAAACTGGAATATTTTCCTCTGCACCAGTTTACATAAAGGTTTTTTTTTTTTTGTTTACTAAAATTATCTTTAAACAGAATACCAAGATAGCATTGTGGTCACAGCTTAAGCTAATTTAGCACAAATAAACAAAAAAATAAGTTATAATTCTCTCAAATATTCAGCTGTTCGCATTCTGTGCAACGCCAAAGTAACTGGTGCCCCTTTCCCAGTCCAGCTGGCAATTAGCTGTTTTACTAGCGTAGCCATTTCTACAGCTTACATATGAAGAGTTATATTTTGATATTCTTATGTTACTGTGGTACTTTCCCGTAATATATCACATTGGGCTAAGCCAGGGAGAACCCCATCTGAGAAAGGCAGCACAGCTTAAGTTGCTAGAACAAGCAGAAGAGTTTCTCTCGCCTACAGTCAAAATGAACAACTATAGCCTTTGTTTCTATGTTACTGACTGAAAGAAATGGACATATCATATGGCTTTGCCTATGAATCTGACCTTGTTTTCTTTAAAAAGCATGACTATTTTGTCAGGTTTGGTAGTTTTACTAACAGTTGGACACACATAAATCATTGTGCTTGTAATCACTTTCTTATGACCACCGTAACCAGGGCTTGTATCATCTCATCCCTGTGGAATATATAAACTTATTTCCAATGCATACAATAAAATAAGTTGTTATGGATAGTTGGATTATGAGCACAGGCAGTGGGGGGTGGGAGTACCCAGAACCTCTACCAGAGATGGAGACAACCCTATCTATGGACTGGTATGATCCGAGATGCTCACTTCTCAGGAAGCGCTAATCGGCAGAGATTTTTGCACAGAATTTCTTGGGAGCCACTACTGTGTATGTTGAACATCAGCAGCGCTGCTCACATGTCAGCCTCCTCCTTTCTTTAGCACTTGTGTAAATACCATTTATTTTGTGTGCGTGTCTGCTGTGCGTATATATGCGTATATGTAACGCAGTATGTGTGTGTACGTATTTGTAAGTTTGTGTATGAGAGATATATATATATATATATATATTACACACACACACACACACACTGATTGTTTTGCACTGTTAATTTTGCCATATATATATATATATACACACACACACACATACATATATACATACACACACACACACATATATATACACACCCTAGTTAAGTAAGACTGAACCATTTAGAGTTATACAATGGAATGTTACAGGCATACTGTACTTACAGTGAATCCCAGCTTCTTATAGTCCCTGGTGTACATTGATTTCCTTTTTTCAATGCTGCCACCAAGGTTGTTCTGGTCTGGTTCTACATCAAATGCAATTCTGCGCAGTTCAAAGATAATATCCCTCTGGGCCTGTGAGATGAACAGATAGTAATGTAATACAAGTTCATTTCACTAGAGGCCATAGTATGTTCTAAAAGATCATTTGTAATCAATTACATGTACACCTGAGGACATAGCAGCATTAGTTGAGACAAAAAGAGACACAGTTCAGGTACCTTTGTACACTACAGCAAGGACTATTTATGAACCAGTAAAACAGAATGAAACATGTATATGATAAGCAAATGGCAGAGTCTTTATCAAGATCCCAGCACAATTAGTTTCGTAATTTTAGGGTGGCATTTATCAAAGCTTGATAAAAGATACAAATGTGAGAGAGTACCAACCAATCAGATCCTGACTGTCATTTTTTAAACACAACCTGTAACATAAATCAGGGTTGCCGACTCTCCCGGAATGGCCGGGAGTCTCCCGAAAATCGGGACCCCCTACCGGCCCCCCGGAAGGGTGCAACCCTCCCGGATTCAGGGGGGGCCCCCCCTGCTCCCCGGATCGCTGCATTAAAATGCCGCAAACCTCGGATCTCAGAGGAGGGAGCAGAGCTAAAATGACACAATTGCGTCATTTTAGCCCCGCCCCCTCCACGGAGATCCGTGAATTCGGCAGTTTGTCATTATGGGGACGGGGCTTAGTGACATCACACTTAAGCCTCGCCCCCTGAAACTCTCCTCTCCGGGCTTCTCCCGGAGAGGAGAATTATAAATTCGGCAACCCTGCATAAAATAGGAGCTGCAATGCCAGCAATATCAATATGATTGTAATGATCTAATAAGCCAGCAGGTGGACTTTGGCATCATTGAAAAACGACATCGCTTTCTACCAATATAATATAGAAAAATAGGATGGCTCTTTTCCCCACAATCTGTCCACTGAAGGGACCAGGGGTGGAATTTAATAGGATGAGAGATTCAGAAAGTTGCGAGATTTGGCAAGAAATCTCCAGGTTTTTTTTTTGTTTTGTTTTTTAAACCAGCAATCATTTACAGTGCAAACCAGTTTGATTGTGAAGTATAAATGATTGAAAAAGATCTGGAGATTTCTTACCAAATCCATCACTTTCTGAATCTCTAATCCTATTAAATTTACCCCCAGGAGTTGTCTTCACACACTAAAGGTGCCCACACACTAGAAAGATCTGTGATCGTAAGATGTGCGCATAAATTAGCCTTCAAATCTTTTGTCCGTCATGGACGAAAGATTTCAGGCAAGCGCACATCTTTACCAAAGATTTTTCTTAAGATCCCGTGTGCATTCCTATGGATCTTTTGTTAAATCTTCTGATCTTTCGTGCAGCACGTAAGATCAGAAGATTCAGCTAAAGATCCACGGGAGCGCGCATCGGACCGATATCGGCCGATTTTCAACCGATTATCGGTAAATATCGTACGATATATCGGCCGATTTATCGGAAATCGGCCAATCGGCCCAAAAATCGTCTAGTGTGTGGGCACCTTAAGAAGTCGATCCTATTACTCCCGAAGATTGTAGATGATTCGCGGTTGTGAATCATCATGGCACCAGGCGCACTTTTCCGCAGTACAGAATTCACTTAAAAGTGCTCGCACCTCCATAGGGGTGCGAGCAATTTTAAACAAACTCGGTCCTGCGAAGGGTGCGAGTTTGGCTTAATTCGGGTGGTATTTTCAGCAGTAAAGCGGCACCCGAACATCAACTCGCTCCCTTTGGGTGTAATAGGATCGATACCTAAGAAAATGTTAGAAGCAAGTCCCAATAGCTTTTTTTATTCTAAAAGGAAACATGTTTATGAAAATCAGAATAAAGTACTGCATACAAAGATACATAAAGTAGGAAAGACAATCTGTTTTGCATAGGGTTGTATAGTATTATCAATTTTGGATTTCATATCCTGAGAATCCTTCGATTCCAAAATTTTTTTTATGTATTTTGTTTCTATGTACATAGAGTATATACCTTATAAAATTAGAGCTTACATCAGGGATGGGGAACCTTCGGCCCTCCAGCTGTTGTTGAACTACATATCCCAGCAAGCCGTGCAAAAGTTTTAGCATGGCCATATAGCAAAAGTGGAGCAGGGCATCCTGGGATGTGCAGTTCAACAACAGCTGGAGGGTCGAAGGTTCCCCATCCCTGGCTTACATAGACAAACATTCACTAGAACCAGGCATGAAAGAGAGATACTATAACTACTAGTGCGAGGAGGAGATTTATGTAACAATGAGAACCCACAGAGTAGTTCATGACCTTCATCAAGAATTTGTTCATGGGAAGGTCAAGATAAAAACAAAACTTCAGTAAACTGCTGCAAATATCACTCTCTGAAAGAGTCCCTAATACATGGCTCAGACACATCAGTACTTTCATATTGTTCATTATATCCTCATAACCAGTTTGCCTGTTCAGAGCATTTACTGTGTATATATGCAGAGTGGAGGTGGACACCTTTATATTATTATATATATTACAGTATTGAGCAGCGGTGTGGATGGCTTTCCATAGCCACCTGCTTCTGCTTCTGGCTGACATCCTGGTGATCGGTGGATCCACCAACCAGAGTGCTGACATCCATTCACTGTATGAAAGCCAGTGTAGGAGATGGCATGGGACCATAGGAGAGTGTCTTATGATTTTTTTCTACTTTTTTTCCCCATGAATGGGTGTGGAGGGTCCCCAAATGCATTGCTTGGTCCAGGACCTACACTGCTGTTAAGCGGCCTGGGGGGGGGGGGTGTGCGCTTAACAGCAGTATGGCACTTTATGGGCGGCTCTGCTAAGTTGCATTAAGCCTTGATAACCCCTAAAATCCATTAACACAGCTAACTAAAGTCCCATTAAATATTTACAATTGATCATAGAACAATTAAACCATATTGCTAACAATAGCCGAAGACAGTACACAATTGCTTACTTGGTCCTGAGGATCCATTTTAGTCATCATTCTATCTTCCAACAGATTGAAAGTCAGCACTTGTAGTACATACAGCTGGTGCGCCATCTCATTGTTAATTGCTTTCTGTGCTCTGATGACATGCTGGAAATAAAAAAAGGGTCTTTCAGTTAAGGCCCCCATGCACTAATGAGATTTGGTCGGATTCCGACGGATCGGCCGATAAATTGGACCAAATCTCATGTGTTTGACATTCTGTCCGACCATGTGCTTGACATAGAGTCAGAGGGGCTGCATATAAGATAAATCTTATGTGCAGCCCACCGAGAGCAGGGCGAGGGGACACTGGGAGCAGCCCAGAGCAGGTCGAGGGGACACTGGGAGACTGAGGGAGCACACAAAGAGGCAGCGGGGGGATGCAGATAGGTGGCGGGGGGTGCAGAGAGGTGGGCAGGGGATCCCGCGAGCTGGCGAGGGAATTTCACAGAGGCAGGTGCGGGGAGTAGGGTGGCAGGCGAATTTAAAAACAAAAATAAACGCCATACAAATGAATAGGCAGCCACTGATTGGCTGAGAGCTCTTTCAGTGGATGCCCAAATGGGAAGCTGCTGATTGACTGAGAGAGCTCTCAATCTATCAGTGGCTTCCCATTAATTTGTAAGGGTTTTTTTTTGCATCTAGGCTCCTGACTCCCTCCACTATCACGTCTGATTGTCCATGATGCAAACACAGCATGCAGCCACTCAGCACTCACCTGAGCCACTCTATATGGAGTTTTTTGTGGTTTTATCACTGAAAAAAATTAGTTTATAATATAGATACTACTTACCGAGAGTATAATAGAGCGCAGCTGCTTTTGTGCCAATATGTTTGCCATTTCCTGTTGTGAACACAAAAAAAAAACATTATATTACAGAAAATTGCTTTTTAAATCTAAGTTGGAATCCAGAAATGATGCTTCTTTATGTACTTATGACAAGTGTTAAAATAACCAATTTTTAAACATCTATATTGACACAGAAAAAGGTTATGGTAATGTGGGTATGTATGGAGACAAAAAAAAAAAGGTTGTAAAAGCAGCCATCTTTTGTTTTACTTGTTATACAATTCTGCAAGCCATTTATAAAATCACATGATTTCAGTGGACAATGCTCCCTCAGGGAACAGTCCCAGAGACAGACCAAAAGCTGGACATACACCAGATCAAGTTTCCTACAAAACACACAACTTGTTGGCTCCCAAACCCTGAAAAAAAAGACAAAAACTTAAAGCAAACCAATATGACCAACTTGTATGAACAATTGTTTTAGCCCACTTTGCAGTGTTTGGGAGCAAATGGTCAAATGTCATTTGCTCCCATCCATTCCATGTTTGGAGGAAGGTCTGTCTGGTGTATGGCCAACTTAAGGGAAGTAGCTCATTGGCTCGTCGGGGTCAGTGTTCTCCGTTGAGAACACTGGCCCCGACCGATTAATACCCTGTGTGCAGGTTATTAATTGTAACCGGATTCAGACTGGCGGGCCCGCGCATTTAAATTACTGTGTGGTCTACACACACATAGCGATTTACAGTACATGCGGTTTCAGGCACTTCCTAAGCAATTTAGTCAAATCGCTCAGAAAATACCTGAATGTTGCCCCATGTGTGGGGCCCATTAGGTTTTATAACCAAAGTAATAATTATGATCACAAAAAGGAAGCATGCTATTCATTGGTTATGTTATTGCCCAGATAGACCTAAATCACACACATACACATAGCACATGTACAGAAATGCACCAATAATTGTAAACACCATTAATAAATAGTTAGTAGACTCACACTCAGAGGATAATCAATGATGTCAATGCTGTCTTCTATGTAATGCTTAGAGGATCACAGCCAAGTGCAGCATTAGGAGGAGACATTACAAGGCTTAAATCATCCAAGGAAACCAAACAAATTAGTATTCTGATTTAATGGCCTTTACGAACAGATGAATTATGGGAAAGATTATTCAGAATGCATGGGGATTACTGTAGTAGGGATCCTCTTCCTGGAATTAGTATCAGTACTTACAATCTACATCCTTATTACCCAAAATGCTCCCATGATTCTCCTCCTCATTAAGTAATGTTACAGTGCTCCTCGCATTCACTATAAAAAGGAGGCACTCACTGACCATGGGGCATACATACTGCACTAAGCCATGGAGAGAGATAAAGTAGAGAGATAAACAACAAATCAATTAGCTCCTGTTATTTTTCCAACACAGCCTGTAGCATGGCAGTTAGGAGCTGATTGGCTGATAATTTATCCTTCTCCAAAGCTTAGTTTGTAAGCCCCCATATTCCTGTGTGCGGCTGTACAGACAGTAGCATACATTATTCTTTTTGGTTTAAAATAAAATATATTAGAAAGATAGATTAAATTACATATGATACTGTATAATACTTCATATAGAACTGGGGGGAGTTGGAATTATACTCTATGTAATACAACCGAACATAATATTGAAGTGATACAAACCTACATTCAGTTTACACAGAGAAAACAAAATGAATGGGTGACTCTATAGCAAATGTTGCTGCTATGCAGGAACGTTGACCATTGGACCATTTGCTCTACATCATTACCGCACTTCATTAATAAGGGCTAAATGTTCAGCTTAGGGATATCTTCCTGTATTTGTATCTGTGTTCTGCACAGATGTAGCAGCACCCGTGACCCAGGACACCAGGCTGCTGGCTAATGTAATCCTAATGGGCTGAGGTTGCAACAATGACGCACGCACATGCCTGCATGCAGATACATAGTGGCATACTTGTTGCCCCTGCACAGTAACAAAGCCACAATGAGAGTGGCTTCATCGGTATATGAAATTGCTGAAACGTGCATCATATAATTCAATGAATTATAATAATTATAAAACAAAGACAAATTTACTACAGCCTTTAACAGGATGGCACACAGTGATTTGGGGGGCGAGGATGAAGCAGGATGGGTCCCAGAATCCACAAACACCTACAGGCTTTGTGTGAATTCAAATTGAAAATAAATAGTTATAGGATGCTATATTTGAATACAATTTCCACAGAAGCTGGTACTGGAGTGTTACCACTGAGATTTACTAACTCTTAACACATAAATTTACACTCTAAAAACAGCCACCTTGTTTACAGAATAAGAGAAGAAGCAGTAACAGTTCTCCCCATCCCTCTTGACTGTAAGCTCCTTGGAGCAGGGCCCTCTTCCCTCCTGTTCTCTGAGCTCTCTTACCAATCTACCATCTATACCCGCATCTTTTCTCACTTGTGTTATTCATTTCTACCACTGACTACTTACCCCTGCTGACATGCAGACTGCTCCTCTGCTTCCCTACATCTCAGCTGTGTGTACTAAGAACTGTGCTGCTACCTGTGCCCTGCTTTTGTTCTTCAGTTACTGTTAGGTTTAGTCCTGGGTACCCTGTATTAATTTTGTGCCCTATGATAGGCTCTGCCAACCATTTGTGGCGCTTTATAATTAAAATGTAATAATAATAATTAGAATGTAATAATAATAATAATAGCAATGTTCAGTTGAACTTCTCAAAAACAGTGACATGGCACAGAGAAACTCTCTGCATTTCCTGAAAGTGTGTTATTGTTGCCCCTGAAATATTTATATACAAGGACTATCTATTCATGAAATCCGTACACAGGCTCCATTGTGAAAATGCAAATGCTTGTATTAGCATAAGAACTTCTTTTATTTGACTCACCAGCAATAAACAATGATTTATTTGATAGTATGGCACAAACGTGATTGCAGCCAGTCAGACTCTTTTTCATTAGTCCGAATAAATAAAAAATACGGTTGTTCTGTGGTACATTACAGAAAAACTGCGGATGAAATGATCCTATATAATAAAGGGGCTACTACTGATCCTCACCTCTAAGAGGGGATTTCAAGTGTTGTGTGCGCCAGAGGCCAATAGATGGGGCCCATTGAGCAATTGAAGTGTTGCACAGCTGCCCACTGTTATGTTGTTCCATCATTCTGATGGGCTGGTAACTAATAGTTAGAGAAAGTTGATGCATTTCGGTAATATTTATCAGTCAAATTCAGAAGCAGAATATGCAATACATTTATAGACCTTCTATTTACCAACCTGACCCAGAAGAAAAAACATAATTCTAAGGTATTTTGTGTGTACCTATTACAAATAACACAGTGTTTTACAATTGCCATTGTATGAATACACACCTGTCTAATATCATCCGGGGCTTTTAGAAAAAGTGCATTGATTACTGCAATGGTGTATGTCTGAATCTCTTGATCTGTCCTTGAGGCAAAAGGAAATAAAATTATATATCATTATTGTTTGTTTTAATTAAATATTGCATTTTAATATAATGAAATTCAAAGCATGACAAAAACTATGTCAATGGTGAAATAGAAATGTACATTATAAATAAATATTGCAACGGGAATAAATACAGAGGACGGGCAATCAATATACAGACGCCAGCGTACTGAAGGTGGGAATCCCCCTCCTCTTTAGCCCTCCCTTCTTATAGCCTAACCCCTACCTCTCCCCGCTACTTAACTCTACCCCCTACACTCTGCCGCCTAAACCAAACCCCACTACCCGCAGCCTACCCCTAAGTCCCCTCACTAGTGTCTATACCTAACTATCTCATCCCCAGCCTGATCCTAACTTGTCTGTACAATCACCATTCGTGATGCCGGCTTTCTGCATTCCGGCATCGGCAACTTGAGCCTTCCGCGGTTCTAGTACAAGTCTTTTGTCGGAAGCCAGGATGACGTTTAAAGTAAATCTAGTATAATTAGCACATTAAAAATATTTACTGATTGTTTAATAGTATTCAAACTTGCAGCCGCTCTTAAAACCGTACATCCATCTGTCCACAATCATTTAAGACAAAAAATGATAATAAAACACTGATAGATTTGTGGGAAGTGAGTCACTAATATATGGTAGTCTGTGGACCTAGAGTTCTTTCATGTCACCGACTCGTATAGTGTACAACACAAAGGTATGGCTTATTTATGGTGTTCAGAGTAAAAGGCAGGCTTCCTATTTGAATGGGCAGAAAAATAAATTTACTCTTTAATACTTGAAATACTCACACACTTATAGACAAATAACACTAGATACGTCTCCCTCTAAAGTTTTCATTCTGATCACAGAAAACGGTTTCTTTTACACAAACTTTTTCAATGTTGAATACAGTGGTTTTTTTAACATGTAGTACATAGATTACTTCGTATAAAAGAGGTCTGTATATACAGTAAATGCCATAACAACCATGAGACCCGTTTACCCTTGAAGATGTGGAATTAATTGGCCAATAGTGATCTCCTGTGCAACCTTCTGATATAGATCATGACTGTTTAAAACCATGGACTCAAGGATTGCTAGTGACCGTTGTAAAATGGAAACATCCATCCCAGACTTGTTCACAAAGCTGGCAATCTAGCAACGATAAAGATTTGTTTTGTTAATAAAATAATAGCAACTTGTTCTGATCAAGAAGAGTTGTATGCCAAAGGTACAGTAAATGTAATAAAAAAAAGCATAGCACACAAGCAGAGTATACAAGTAACTCTGAAAGGTATTGAATTGCAAGATGAACAAAAACAAACTTTCCAGCTGATGCATGTAGTGCAGTAAAAGTTTCAACATTTTGCTCCCCTGGAGCTGTAACTGACCTTTCTATCAAATAGGCCACTCAAAAGGATGTTATAATCAGTAATCAAAGACATGTGTATCCCATTTTCCCTATGACCAAGGGAGGCAATGGTGGCGTCAGAACACATAAGTATTGCATATAGGGGACGTAAAGCAGCTCTGAGGGGTTTCCCTGGTATTGAATTACTACTTTAATATGTGTTCATATACATTTTTTGAAAAGCGTTCCACAACACAAACGATTTTTCAAGGATGGAAATATAATCAGGCAGCTGTCAGGAGTTTTTGTCACTGCCAGAATGGAAGATAACAGACATGGAGGTAGTGATCAGCAACTATAGACACATATGGCAGTCTAGTAAAGTTTATACAATGGGCCAGATGCACTAAGCTTCAAAAGTGATAAAATGGAGAGTGATAAACAACAAACCAATCAGCTCCCACCTGCCATGTCACAGACCGTGTTTGAAAAATGGCAGTCAAGAGCTGATTGGCTGGTTGTTTATCACTCTCCTTTTTATCACTTTTGAAGCGTAGTGCATCTGGCCGATAGTATAACAAGACATGAAGATGCACAGTGTATCTGAAGTTTCTATAGCAACCTATATAATTCATTCAATGAAGTTTTATTACTGTATAACACAATAATTAACATCATTTTTCTACAATATTTACACAACTAGATAATCTGCTTGTATAAAATGCTGACATAAGGAGTTTAAACATTAGGCATTACTATTCTACACATTAAGACAATACTCACTTTTTTAATGAAGGCAACGGAGAAAGTGTCCCATGATACAATGCCATGATCCATCAACTCAACAAACGCCGTCAAGGTGTAGGACAGCATCTCTCTAAAGCTGCAAAAAAGACACAGGGCATTTACTAAACCCATGGGACTGGCAAAATGTGCCTTTCTTTATTACATGACAGATATCAAGCTGTAGATGTATGTGAAGTAATAGGAGTAGAAGCCAACTTTGTCCTTCATAAATTATATTCAAAACATAGGAGAAAATGACAGCATGATGAAGGGGACCATAAACCTCACTGCTATTGCACATGACGATACATCCTCTCCTATGGCATCCCTAGTAGTGTGATCCCAGTCCACTGTACTGCTGCACTACCATTATGTCACTCATGTTGACAAATATCTACAATACATACATACATATATACATACATATATATATATATATATATATATATATATATATATATATTAGAAACAAACAAACTCGATTGAGCGCAAAAAAGTTCCAATATTGATACTTGAAAAGGATGAGGAGAAGAAATGTCCGTGGAACTACAAGTCCCAGAGTCCCAATCCACCGATCTCAGGTGTTTTTTGATTGTTGCACTTAGGTATTGGTCACCCAGCAGCTCCGTTATAGCCCCTCAGGGCACCTGTATCCACCAGGTAAATTTGTCTAAAGAAATAGAAACAACGGGCGCTTCATAGTGCAGATAGTTTAAAAAGTAGGTCTTCTTTTATTTGACAACGGACAATATAAACGAAATGAATAACGTTACCAGAGTAGGCGGTCTCAGAATCACCGCAATAGTTGAGCATATGAAAAACCAAATAACGCTCGGCGTCCGGCACACAGGAGAGGTTACACTCCTTGCGACTCCAGCTGGTCTGATGGTAAGAGATACGTGGGACAGACTAAGAGGATGCTAAAAATTCGTATCCTCGAACATTATCGTAATATTAAAAATAAAATCAGTAACCATAGTGTCCCACGACATTTTCTTACCTGTCAAAATAGCAAACCAGATGGAATGCGCTTTATGGGCTTAGAACAAGTGAAAGTGGATGTAAGGGGAGGAAATCTTGAAAAGTTACTCCGTAAAAGAGAATCCTATTGGATATATAATCTAAATACACTTCACCCTGAGGGGTTGAACGAGGGAATAGATATTGCTTCTTTTTTGGGATGAAAAGTAATGCTAATCATATGATGAAACCCGATAAGTGTATCCTTTAAATACTTCCAATAGTGAAGCTTCTTGTTGCTGATATATACCTTTCTTGCTTGGATTTTCTGCACTGGCTCTCATATAATTTTTAGTAATTCGTATTAATTTTGAATAATTCTTCCCTTTTTAAATACCCCAATATTTTTCAAAAAAATTTCTCTTCCCCCTTCTTTTAATAATTTACACGAATTTCTCTGGTTTATGTGTATTTATATATTTTTTCTGAAAGAAACTGTGACTACTATGTATGTGCTGTAATATTGCTTTAAGAGAAGCGTTGTCATTTAACTCCGTGATTATGGAGAGATGACCATGTAAATGCTTTTGTCATTTTAAAGTATTCTTTTATGGGATAATACTTTTTATGTAACATATGTATATGCTATTGATTTTATATGCTTTAAACTTTGTTTTAAATCATTGCCAAAGTGGACGCAATATATGTATATGCAAAGACACGTAATACGCCTACAGCTTGTTGGGTGTCCAAACGTCTCAGCTGAGACGATGTCAGGGATTAGCTGTGATTGACAGCAACCCGGCTACATTAGAGGATTCTGACCGACGCTGGGCCAGCCCTCTGACGAAGTCCACGTGACGAAACGCGTAGGGGCGTGGCTCAGCGTCGGATCAGACCAGCTGGAGTCGCAAGGAGTGTAACCTCTCCTGTGTGCCGGACGCCGAGCGTTATTTGGTTTTTCATATGCTCAACTATTGCGGTGATTCTGAGACCGCCTACTCTGGTAACGTTATTCATTTCGTTTATATTGTCCGTTGTCAAATAAAAGAAGACCTACTTTTTAAACTATCTGCACTATGAAGCGCCCGTTGTTTCTATTTCTTTAGATATATATATATATATATATATATATATATATATATATATATATATATATATATATATATGAAAACCTCGACTGCTAGCTCTAATTAACACTATATGGGTGGGCTGGGGGGTAAATTAGCCCTAAACATTTTTCGGGAATGAAAAACCCCCATTTTATTTCTGCGAGTACCAATTATTTTCAGACTATACTATTTAATTAAACCCCATCATTTCCAGTGGAAAAATTATGCAAAAACAAAATCTGCAAGAGGTAACACACCTATGTGTTTTCAAGGCCGCAACTGGGGAAAAAACCTGCTTATCGTGGATTTTGTTTCACCTGTCATTCATGATAAGTGCCGGCATGAGGGCTAATTGGATAAACTCATTAGCTGAGGTAAATTACCACTAGTTTATTTCTATATATAGGACCAAACGAAGTAATAATATGCCACTGGGTATATAGCATGTGATCCTGAGTGATCCACCTCTATCATCCTCTCCTATAGTGGATGAAGAAGTGTTCCCGCTATAGAATAGGGTTGGACTCTTCAACGCTGCTACTACTTATAAGGGACACAATGTAAGCTGACCATATGCGCTCTGGACATAGACACACATCATACCTCCCAACTTTTGACGCTCTGGAGGCGGGACAGTGCTCCTGCGCGCCGGAGTCGCGTTGAAATTTTCGGGGGTGTGACCTAATTTGGGGGCGTGGCCTATACTCGCGGCTCTTCCGAGAGGCCACGCCCCTATTTTGCCGCTATGGGGGCATGACCCAGAGGCTCTGTGAGCCTCTAGCCATGCCCCCAGTCCCCTGGCTGCGGGAATAGACGCTGTGCGCATGCGCACAGCGTTTATTCCCCGCTGCTTAGCAGCTGGCAGGGGGGACTCCCAACAGCCCCCCCACACCGCGGGACACTGCCGCCCGCGGGTGGGACATCGGCGCTCTACCTTGTCATAATGTGACTTAGGGGCAGATTTATTAAGCTTGGAGAAGAGATAAACTGGGGATAAAGCGGAGAAAAGGTAAAAGGAGATAAAGCACCAGCCAATCACCTCCCAACTGTCTTTTTCAAACACAGCTGATTGGCTGGTGCTTATCTCCTTTTACCTTTTCTCCACTTTATCTCCAGTTTATCTCTTCTCCAAGATTAATAAATCTGCCCCTTAATCAGGCATAATGTGCATAACATGGTATAACATGTATATAACAACTGTGAGGTATAATGTGGATAACATGCACTACTGCATGGAAAATACTGTGCAGTGTAATGTGAACTGGTACTGTTCTGTGGCCATGCCCCTCCCCCTGTCCCTATTTTACATATGGGGGAGAGGAGACACCAGTTCCCTTTCTGGCATAGGGCACCAAAATGTCTAGTAAAGGCTATGACTACATAGTACTTCAATCAATTTGATTTAACTATATGTGCTCAGCCATGAGTATCTACAAAACCATTAGTGTGCCTTGATGACCACGTTTGAGAACCTCTGTACTAGTTACTCGCTGATTGATCACTACTTGCATTATTCTGTTTTCTACTAAACTAAATCATATCTGCCATAGAATGTAAAAAGTAATATTAGGCTTTTGAAACTAGGTGTCACTAAAGAGCTAAACTTGAACGTAAAGCATTACACTGAAGCTGTCAGGAAACAAATCATAGTACTAGTAATACAAATAACATAGATATTATCAGTCCTTTACAAAGAAAATTACACAATGGTCTATGATTATTTAAAATGATGTGATACTACTATAAAATTACTGTGGCTATAATGTTATAGGAAACAAAAAATGTCTCAATAAGCAATCACAATGATCATAAATGTACTAAATTTACTACTAGGTACTCCTTGGGGTTGTTAATATTTACAGTTAACATTGTGCACAGATATTCCCAAATGTATGCCTTGCTGTAACATCCAGGTAATGATAGACAACACAATTTCACTGCTTTCACACTGCAAAACCTGCTTTGACCAGGTTTTTGAAACCGGGTCAGAGCAAGTTTTACCCCTTTCACATTGCATGTTTTAAATGGTACATTACTGGTTAATAACCGTTTTTGTACCTTTCACATTGAACCCGTTATGAAAGGTACAAAAACCCGTTGTGAAAGGTACAAAAACGGTTATACAGTAATATACACCCCTCCCCTGGTACTTGTAAACTTGTTAACACAGACTAGGGGGAGATCCTCTAAACTAAAAATGCGGAAAAAAACTCATTATCAGGGTTTTTACCGTGACCCACCGCCGCCCCACACCGACCCCCCTCACCTTTATTCGGGCAGCACAGAGCTGTGCTGCCTGGACCTGTGACCTCCTCCTCCCTGCACTATGATCCTCTTCCGGGTGCAAGGAGGAGGAGAGCCCGGCGAAGCAGTAACGCCAGGTAAGGGAGGTAGGGGGAACCTCTGGGACTCGATGATACCCACTGACTCACCGCAAAGGACAGCTCTTAATGCAAGAGCTGTGCTTTGCCATAATTATCGCATATCTTAAAGCATATGCGATAATTATGTATGCGATGAGCGATGAAGGGGGGTGGAGCTGGGGTGCGGATGTTAGAACATCCCTCCCAATATGTATACAGCCTCCCACACATTAACTCTTTAGCAGCCCATACAAGCTGCGATGCAGGCTGCCCAGATGTGTGCTTTGAGGTGCGCGCTCCCGCGGCACCTCATCGCACAGTACAAAAAGTATATGCTTGCACATACTTTTTGTACTTAGTTTTCATCACATTGCATGCACAACGTGTGCACAGGCAATGCAATGCAATGTGATCCATGCTAATTAAGCACGGAAAGCACGCCCGTATCGGGGCATGTAAGGGCAGCATTTGGGCCAGATGTACTAAGCTTAAAAAGTGATAAAATAGAGAATGATAAACTACCAGCCAATCAGCTCCTGCCTTCCATGTCACAGACTGTTTAAAAAAAATAACAGGTAGGAGCTGATTGGTTGGTAGTTTATCAGTCTCGATTTTGTCACTTTTTCAGGGCTTAGTACATCTGGCCCTTTGATTGCCAAAGTTGCGGCGAGAGATCCTCAAAATTTCCATTAGAAATGCCAGCGCCACTAACACAAGACTGTTCTTTTCTGGGGTGCAATATTTAACTGAACTCGTATTTGTATTTATTTATACTAAAAGAACAGTTGCTGTGAGCAATGCTGGCATTTTTAGTGGATATTTTGAGGATCGCTCACAGCAGCGTTAGTACTCAAACGGTCAATACACTCCTCTCACACATAATAATACACCCCTTTGCATATACACACATTCAATTTCCTCCCATCCACCAATCACCCCCAGGAAAAAATATATAACTACCTTAAATGTGAATATAAAGTACATTTTATTACCAGAATTTTGGCTAAATAATTAACAACCTTCTTCTTTACTCACTTTACATGAGCTGTACACTCATGAAAATGAGAATTACACTATAATACACTGCTCAAAAAAGTGAACACTTAAACAACACAATGTAACTCCAAGTCAATCACACATCTGTGAAATCAAACTGTCCACTTAGGAAGCAACACTGATTGACAATCAATTTTGCATGCTGTTGTGCAAATGGAATAAAGGAGTTGTTCTGCAGGTGGTGACCACAGACCACTTCTCAGCTCCTATGCTTTCTGGCTGATGTTTTGATCACTTTTGAAAGCTGGCGGTGCTTTCACTCTAGTGGTAGCATGAGACAGAGGGCAGTATTCAATGAAAAAGTTCTCCGTGCATGGAGAGCGTTTTATTTCGCTCTCCATGCACTCTCCGTGTTCCGGAGGGCTCTCTGCCACTCCTGCTCCCTCTATTCAATGTTGCTGATGCTCTCCGCCACTCGCGGAGAGTCTTAACCCCTGCAGGGAGCAGGGAGCTTTCAGGGAGCCGGAAGCAGCCAGAGAGATTAAAGTCTCCTTGGCTGCTCCAGAGGACTGTGGAGGGGAGGGGGGCTCTCCAGGACCCAGGCTGCACCCCCCTATAGCCAGCGGGGGACCCAGTATTCACTGCACCCGTTTGTGCATAGTTACGTTAGGGTGCAGTGAATATATGAATATCTAATGAGCGGCTCAAGCGCTCCGGCCCCCTGCTGGCTGCACTGTGTAAAAAAAAAAAAAAATTAAATATATATTCATGTGCTATAAGCACATGAATAAAAATAACATGCCCCTTCACAGAAAAAAAAACTGATTTTTTGACACCAAAATTTCTTAAAAAAACCTTTTAGTTTAAAAGTTCACATTCCAGCTCTCCATCAAAAGATGGAGAATTGCTACACGGAGAGACACGGAGAAAGTCACTTAGAAAGACGGAGAACATTTCACATTGAATAGGGTTGCTTGCTTTTGGAGAGCAAAATGCTCCGTCCAAGGCGAACAAAGCACAAGTTCTCCACAAAACACGGAGAACTTTTCTCATTGAATACTGCCCAGAGTCTACAACCTACACTAATGGCTCAGGTAGTGCAGCTCATCGAGGATGGCACATCAATGCGAGCTGTGGCAAGAAGGTTTGCGGTGTCTGTCAGCGTAGTGTCCAGAGCATGGAGGCGCTACCAGGAGACAGGCCAGTAAATCAGGAGATGTGGAGGAGGCCGTAAGAGGGCAACAACCCAGTAGGACCGCTACCTCCACCTTTGTGCAAGGAGGAACAGGAGGAGCACTACCAGAGCCCAGCAAAATGACCACCAGAAGTCCACAAATGTGCATGTATCTACTCAAACGGTCAGAAACAGACTCCATGAGGGTGGTATGAGGGCCGACGTCCACAGGTGGGGGTTGTGCTTACAGCTCTACACCGTGCAGGACGTTTGGCATTTGCCAAAGAACACAAAGATTATCAAATTCGCCACTGGCGCCCTGTGCTCTTCACAGATGAAAGCAGGTTCACACTAAGCACGTGACAGAGTCTGGAGATGCCAAGGAGAACGTTCTGCTGTCTGCAACATCCTCCAGCATGACTGGTTTCGCAGTGGGTCAGTAATGGTTTAGGGTGACAATTCTTTGGGGGGGCCACACAGCCCTCCATGTGCTAGCCAGAGGTAGCCTCACTGCCATTAGGTACCGAGATGAGATCCTCAGACCCCTTGTGAGAGACCATATGCTGGTGCGGTTGGCACTTGGTTCCTCCTAATACAAGACAATGTTAGACCTCATGTGGCTGGAGTGTATCAGTAGTTCCTGCAAGATGAAGGCATTGATGCTATGGACTGGCCCGCCTGTTCCCCGGCCATGAATCCAATTGAGTACATATGGGACATCATGTCTCGCTCCATCCACGTTGCACCACAGACTGTCCACGAGTTGGCGGATGCTTTAGTCCAGGTCTGGGAGGATATCCCTCATGAGACCATCCGCCACCTCATCAGGAGCATGCCCAGGCATTGTAGTGTGGTCATACAGGCATGTGGAGGCAACACACACTACTGAGCCTCATTTTGACTTGTTTTAAGGACATTACATCAAAGTTGGATTAGCCTGTAGTGTGTCTTTCTACTTTAAAAGGTCTGGATTTTGACTCCAAATCCAGACCTCCATGGGTTAATAAATTTGATTTCCAATGATATTTTTTGTGTGATTTTGTTGTCAGCACATTCAACTATGTAAAGAACAAAGTATTTAATAAGAATATTTTTTTTATTCAGATCTAGGATGTGTTATGGTAGTGTTCCCTTTATGTTTTTGAGCAGTGTAGTATAGATGTGAAATAAATGTACTTTGTTTTAAATTACACAGTATAAGATGCCTGGAATCTATTCGGGTCCTATAACAATGACTAATTTAATAAATTAAGAAAATAAATTTAACCAGGCTGTTGACACTAAAAAGGCAACTGCTTCTGAAGAAATGGTTGAGCCGTGAAACATGTCGCAAGGCTCCAAATAATACCCCATTCACACTGGGAGCTGGGTCGTCCCGGCATTTTAAAACGGGCTTGAGAACCAGCTTACCAGCACTTTCAGCCAGGCGTGTGATGCCATCAGGAGGCGGGGCCAGGGCAGCGCTGGGATATGACAGCATCTCCCAGCTAGACCTTTACAGTACAGTGAATGGGACCCAGGTCAAGACCCTGGTTGAAATACGGGGAAGCTGGACCCGGGAGTCGGGACCATCTTTCAGGACCCTTTCAGACTGACCGATTTCCTGGGTGTTTGTGCGTTTATGTGCAATCATCTGGGAAATATTTGTCAGTGTGAAAGGGGTTTAAGGCCCTTATTCTGGTTGGTGCGGTCAGAGCCGCACACGGGGCTCCGACCGCACAAACCAAGGGCCGCCCACCCGACGGATCGCCACGGCCGTCCGTACACGGACGGCTGGCGATCCGCACAAAAATGGTGGAGGCTACGCCTCCACCATGGTGGGAGCTGCCCCCTGCCTTCGATGGTCGACGACCATCGAAGGCAGGCCCGCACGCCGCGGCAGCTCCCGCAAGCTCAGACCACACGGACAATCGTCCGTGTGGGAGCTTGAAAGGGGGCTGAAAGCTGACATCCGGCGACGTCAGCTTTCCGCCCCCATGTCATGGTAATGAGGGCGTCATGCCCTCATTACCATGCACACGCCCCGCGTTTGCATGGGAACGCCCATGAAACGCGGGGCGTACACATAGGGTAATGAGGGGCTGAAGCCCCTCACGCCCCTATACGCCCCCTTTGCGGCGGACGAAATCCGTCTGCGGCGAAGGGGGCTGCACATGCGCAGAATGACCTCTGCGCATGTGCAGAACAAAAACATCGGCGGTACGGCCGCACGCGGGCCGTACCGTCCGATTTAGAATAAGGGCCTAAGTGAGGCTCCTTCTGTTTTTATCATTATTTTATTTTTTTCTTAAAGATATTTAAGTGTTGGTATAATCTGACCTTTTAGTGCCAACAGACTAATTTTATTAGATTGGTCATTGTCTGTTATAGGAACTGAAATGTTCCAAGATCTATTTGTATTTTGTAAGGTGTAATTAAAAATAAAATTAATTATTTTGCACCTAAACTATTGTAGTTGACAGTTCCTTATTTTCTGTGCTCAAATCGTATAAAGGGGGTGATTCAGGTTAGTTTGCAAAAGAAAACTCCTTATTTAATGCACAAAACCTGATGTACAGAAGGAGCGCATCTCAGCCAGCGCTGAGAATCTCCAGATTCCCTTAGCTGGTGACCGCCGGCGGAGAGGCGCTCCATCTGGCGGGGACACGCGAGCGTCTGACACGCACGCGCGTCCCCATCAACACGGAGGAGGACAGCACTTTCCCTGCCGTCTCCACTCGCGACCAGCTTGCTCAATTACCAGGAGCATCAAGTCCATACCGCACTTGTTAAGCACGGCAATCCACCTGCGGCAGAACTCAGGGCTTGACCGCCCGATCGTAGGTACGTTCCGAACACGGAAGCCGCGGGGGATTAGTTTCTCCCTGAAATAATCTGAGAGAGACTGTCCATGTAACAAAAAGTCAATTTCTCTCTTGCGAAGTTTGAGCAATCGATGGTACATATCCTCGCCATTCAATACTGCATCATTCAATGAGTCTGTGAATAGAATATCCGATGCCTCCTCTGCTGTAAAGCTGAGGGTTTCCCCTTTAGGCAGAATCAGGTTAGCAAAAGATGAGCTTACATCAATGTCGGCATTTCTCTGGGATGATTCCATGATGTCACTATGGAACAACAGGTAGGATTGTATTCCGATTCAAACGGTGATGAAAATCACTTTAGAGGATGTGCCTTGTCCCTCACGATTAGTCCATACGACGAACCGAACACATATATCCAACTGGACCGGCACTATCACCAATGGTACAACGTAGGCTGCGTGCCTTTGTAGAAATACATACAAAGCAAGGTCCCAGGAAATCCAAGAACACACACGGCACTGCAGCTTCTGATGAAAACAATACTTTGTTTATTTGCCTCGACGGGCCGTTTCGGGGCATACACCCCTTTCTCAGGAGAATGCAAATACAAAGAATACATACAACATACAGCGTTTAAAAAGGGAAGGATTGGCGCCACACTCACCTAATTACCTGCAGAGCTCACCCCACCCCACCGCAGCTGACAGGCGCGCACAGCAGCGACGTATCTGGCTCACACCCATCTACGTCACTGCCATAGCAACGCGTCCCAGCCAACGGTAGTTATGGTGATGAACGCTACTACTCGACACCGCCATCTGACAGCGCACGGAGTACAAGCCAGGAGGAAGCGCACACGACGTCTCTCACTCAGTCGTGTATGCCCCCACCACACAGGTCTCCCCGTTCTGTCAACCGGCGCCACTCCCCGACCCCCGGGTCCCCCCGACTGTGACCTCTCACGTCTCAGCAGGGACACACCGTAGGCCAGGCAGGACACCGGTTCTAGCGGCATCAGTATTGGCAATCAGGGGATCATTGCGCCAACAAACCTACATAAATATTATACAACAAACAATTGTGCACCATGTGAATATCATAGAGAAATACAAACATTATATCAAAAATACATCAAAAATACATATCAAAAATGACACAATATTTTATGTCACGAGAGAGAGGTACAGTTAGAAGAAGTCAGGTATCAAAATACATCAGTTGACACAATATGTCGACCATGATCAAGTTACCTCCTAGAATGTACAAAACTACTCCATACGATTCTTTCATTAAGACCGTTTGGAGAAACTGTCTTTAATCTATAAATCCAGCTAGCTTCTAGTTTCAAAAGTTGTTTAACCCTATCACCACCGCGGTTGGATTCTGGTACATGGTCTATTATTTGATATTTCAGAGATGCCAATGAATGCTTCATTTCTCTGAAATGCATAGCCACAGGTTGGTCAGATTCTTTACCTGCTATAGCAGCCTTGATGGTAGACCTATGCATCCCCATTCTTTCTTTAAACTTGCGAGAGGTCATACCTATATAGCACATGTGGCATGGGCAGGTTATCATATAGACAACGAACCTTGTGTCACATGTCACTACATGTTTAATTTTATACATTTTATCAGAGTGTGGATCTTTAAATTCACTCCCAGCAACAAGCTGACTGCAGGTCACACAACGGGGGCAGCGATAGCAGCCGGGTTTCTTAACCTTCACATGTGAATTAAATGTAGAGAAACCTGTCACATCAGTATGGACCAAAATGTCTTTCAGGTTTCTGCCTCTAGTATAGCAAGACAATGGGCGTATATTTCTGAATCCTGGCAAATCTTTATCGGTGGCCATAATAGGCCATAGAGCTTTACTGGCAATAGGGACAACTTTGCTAGAAGTATCAAATCTGGAAATAAAAGGAAATACATTGTTGTATATATGTTGTACAGGTTTCTCTACATTTAATTCACATGTGAAGGTTAAGAAACCCGGCTGCTATCGCTGCCCCCGTTGTGTGACCTGCAGTCAGCTTGTTGCTGGGAGTGAATTTAAAGATCCACACTCTGATAAAATGTATAAAATTAAACATGTAGTGACATGTGACACAAGGTTCGTTGTCTATATGATAACCTGCCCATGCCACATGTGCTATATAGGTATGACCTCTTGCAAGTTTAAAGAAAGAATGGGGATGCATAGGTCTACCATCAAGGCTGCTATAGCAGGTAAAGAATCTGACCAACCTGTGGCTATGCATTTCAGAGAAATGAAGCATTCATTGGCATCTCTGAAATATCAAATAATAGACCATGTACCAGAATCCAACCGCGGTGGTGATAGGGTTAAACAACTTTTGAAACTAGAAGCTAGCTGGATTTATAGATTAAAGACA
This sequence comes from Crinia signifera, assembly GCF_055691185.1. Classification (NCBI taxonomy): domain Eukaryota; kingdom Metazoa; phylum Chordata; class Amphibia; order Anura; family Myobatrachidae; genus Crinia; species Crinia signifera. Next base: position 209,228,064 of record NC_139221.1, on the reverse strand, counting down.
GTTTCTCCAAACGGTCTTAATGAAAGAATCGTATGGAGTAGTTTTGTACATTCTAGGAGGTAACTTGATCATGGTCGACATATTGTGTCAACTGATGTATTTTGATACCTGACTTCTTCTAACTGTACCTCTCTCTCGTGACATAAAATATTGTGTCATTTTTTATATGTATTTTTGATGTATTTTTGATATAATGTTTGTATTTCTCTATGATATTCACATGGTGCACAATTGTTTGTTGTATAATATTTATGTAGGTTTGTTGGCGCAATGATCCCCTGATTGCCAATACTGATGCCGCTAGAACCGGTGTCCTGCCTGGCCTACGGTGTGTCCCTGCTGAGACGTGAGAGGTCACAGTCGGGGGGACCCGGGGGTCGGGGAGTGGCGCCGGTTGACAGAACGGGGAGACCTGTGTGGTGGGGGCATACACGACTGAGTGAGAGACGTCGTGTGCGCTTCCTCCTGGCTTGTACTCCGTGCGCTGTCAGATGGCGGTGTCGAGTAGTAGCGTTCATCACCATAACTACCGTTGGCTGGGACGCGTTGCTATGGCAGTGACGTAGATGGGTGTGAGCCAGATACGTCGCTGCTGTGCGCGCCTGTCAGCTGCGGTGGGGTGGGATGAGCTCTGCAGGTAATTAGGTGAGTGTGGCGCCAATTCTTCCCTTTTTAAACGCTGTATGTTGTATGTATTCTTTGTATTTGCATTCTCCTGAGAAAGGGGTGTATGCCCCGAAACGGCCCGTCGAGGCAAATAAACAAAGTATTGTTTTCATCAGAAGCTGCAGTGCCGTGTGTGTTCTTGGATTTCCTGGGACCTTGCTTTGTATGTATTTCTACAAAGGCACGCAGCCTACGTTGTACCATTGGTGATAGTGCCGGTCCAGTTGGATATATGTGTTCGGTTCGTCGTATGGACTAATCGTGAGGGACAAGGCACATCCTCTAAAGTGATTTTCATCACCGTTTGAATCGGAATACAATCCTACCTGTTGTTCCATAGTGACATCATGGAATCATCCCAGAGAAATGCCGACATTGATGTAAGCTCATCTTTTGCTAACCTGATTCTGCCTAAAGGGGAAACCCTCAGCTTTACAGCAGAGGAGGCATCGGATATTCTATTCACAGACTCATTGAATGATGCAGTATTGAATGGCGAGGATATGTACCATCGATTGCTCAAACTTCGCAAGAGAGAAATTGACTTTTTGTTACATGGACAGTCTCTCTCAGATTATTTCAGGGAGAAACTAATCCCCCGCGGCTTCCGTGTTCGGAACGTACCTACGATCGGGCGGTCAAGCCCTGAGTTCTGCCGCAGGTGGATTGCCGTGCTTAACAAGTGCGGTATGGACTTGATGCTCCTGGTAATTGAGCAAGCTGGTCGCGAGTTAAAAATAACACGTGATAAAATGGAAGCTTTTACTGCTGAGCATACTACTTCTCTCAGCGAGCAAGAACATGAGAGGCTATTCAAAAAGCTGCAGTCACAATGTGACTCCTATAAAGCTGAGCTGATTAAATTCAAGAAGTCCAAACTTCTGACTGTACAACAAGATTATGAAGAAAACATCGTGTACAGATGGACTTCGGGGCAGAGCAATTCCAAGCGCAACTTTCAGCCAAGGAGAAATACCTGGCGCAATAAGAGAGGAAGACGTGATCAGGGACATACATCGTCCCAAAGTGACAGTGATTTTGCGTGGCCTGAATCAGATGATCCCTCTGCTGCACGACCCCCTTTAGGGGCTATCAAAAAACGCCCCATTGGTACCAGAGAACGCGAAGAGGGGGGCAGAATGAGAGGCTCTTTAAGAGCCACAAGCCAAAAGATGAACTGATTTTCAACTTATCTTCGAGAGAATTGTCCAAGTTAGAGATACAGGTACTTTCTAAGGGCTTGTCCTTTATACCGACCACCTTACATGATAATTTTGAATGGCAGTGTAATTTGCACGTTATGGGGAGGAACTTAAGACTCAAGGAACATTTCCAGCATACAACTGAAGTGCAGGAGCCTAGTACTGTGTCGTCATTTATTAGACGTCAGCATATTTCCAAGTTTGATCCTGCGAGCTCCAATAGCTCAATTAAAACATATTGTCGATTAATGGATGACTCTATGACTAGATTTAATGCTGCAAGTAATGTCATACATAGAAATTTGTCTAGAGCAGAGCAAGACGCATTAAAATCGCTGAGTTGTGATAGAAGTATAACGATACGCCCCGCCGATAAGGGGGGTGGTATCGTTATACAAAATATTGCTGATTACTGCTCAGAAGTGTATAGACAGTTGGGGGATGTTAAAGTATATCGAAAATTGCCCTCTGACCCAACACCGAAATATCAGTCTGAGTTATGCAAAATAATCGACACAGCAGTATTAAATGGGATTCTTGATGCTAAGTGTGCTGTTGCTTTAAAGTCCAGCTGTCCTGTGATACCGGTGTTGTACACCTTGCCAAAGGTGCATAAGAACAAGGACACTCCCCCTGGTAGGCCGATCATCTCTGCCAGGGGGAGCCTGTTCCAGCCGGTATCGCAGCTACTGGATATGCTGATTCAACCATATATTGTTGTGCAACCTACATTTTTGCGTGACACCACAAGTTTCCTTAATCATATTATGCAATGTGATGACATACAGGCCCACACCATCATGTGTGTGATGGATGTGTCAAGTTTATACACCTCCATCCCACATGACCAAGGATTGTCAGCTATGCGCAAGTTTATTTGTGGGCTGGATTCGTTTAATTTTGATGTTGAACTGTATTTAAAATTCCTTGAATTGGTCCTTACCAGAAATTACTTTATTTTTGATGGCTCTATGTATCTACAGACGTCCGGGTGTGCAATGGGAGCGGCGGTAGCTCCGGCCTATGCTAATGTATTCATGTTTGAATTTGAAAGAAAGGTATTTTTTCAGCATAGATTTGGCCAGCACATTCGGGCGTACTGTAGATACATAGATGACCTCTTTATGTTTTGGAATGGTGGGGTGGAGCTCTTTGAAGTAATGATGCAAGAAATTAATTTACTTGACTCCCCGATTAAGTTTACCTACACGTCAAGTGGTCAGGCGGTGGACTTCCTTGATGTGACAGTGAGCTTGGACAGTGGTGTCATTAAAACGGCACTATTTACCAAGCCCACTGATAGAAACACGCTACTGCTGGCTAGCAGCCACCATCCTCCTCAATTGAAGAAGGGTCTCCCTTACTCGCAGATGGTTCGGGTGGTACGCATTTGTAGCGATGCCACTAAATTGAGTGAGGAGCTTGATAAAGTAATTGACAAATTTCATGTAAGAGGTTACTCTCTGCCTGTACTACGGTCAGCTAAGGACCGAGCTCTTAAATTGAAAAGACCTGATTTATTGAAACCTAATTTAAAAAAAACCAACAATGTATTTCCTTTTATTTCCAGATTTGATACTTCTAGCAAAGTTGTCCCTATTGCCAGTAAAGCTCTATGGCCTATTATGGCCACCGATAAAGATTTGCCAGGATTCAGAAATATACGCCCATTGTCTTGCTATACTAGAGGCAGAAACCTGAAAGACATTTTGGTCCATACTGATGTGACAGGTTTCTCTACATTTAATTCACATGTGAAGGTTAAGAAACCCGGCTGCTATCGCTGCCCCCGTTGTGTGACCTGCAGTCAGCTTGTTGCTGGGAGTGAATTTAAAGATCCACACTCTGATAAAATGTATAAAATTAAACATGTAGTGACATGTGACACAAGGTTCGTTGTCTATATGATAACCTGCCCATGCCACATGTGCTATATAGGTATGACCTCTCGCAAGTTTAAAGAAAGAATGGGGATGCATAGGTCTACCATCAAGGCTGCTATAGCAGGTAAAGAATCTGACCAACCTGTGGCTATGCATTTCAGAGAAATGAAGCATTCATTGGCATCTCTGAAATATCAAATAATAGACCATGTACCAGAATCCAACCGCGGTGGTGATAGGGTTAAACAACTTTTGAAACTAGAAGCTAGCTGGATTTATAGATTAAAGACAGTTTCTCCAAACGGTCTTAATGAAAGAATCGTATGGAGTAGTTTTGTACATTCTAGGAGGTAACTTGATCATGGTCGACATATTGTGTCAACTGATGTATTTTGATACCTGACTTCTTCTAACTGTACCTCTCTCTCGTGACATAAAATATTGTGTCATTTTTGATATGTATTTTTGATGTATTTTTGATATAATGTTTGTATTTCTCTATGATATTCACATGGTGCACAATTGTTTGTTGTATAATATTTATGTAGGTTTGTTGGCGCAATGATCCCCTGATTGCCAATACTGATGCCGCTAGAACCGGTGTCCTGCCTGGCCTACGGTGTGTCCCTGCTGAGACGTGAGAGGTCACAGTCGGGGGGACCCGGGGGTCGGGGAGTGGCGCCGGTTGACAGAACGGGGAGACCTGTGTGGTGGGGGCATACACGACTGAGTGAGAGACGTCGTGTGCGCTTCCTCCTGGCTTGTACTCCGTGCGCTGTCAGATGGCGGTGTCGAGTAGTAGCGTTCATCACCATAACTACCGTTGGCTGGGACGCGTTGCTATGGCAGTGACGTAGATGGGTGTGAGCCAGATACGTCGCTGCTGTGCGCGCCTGTCAGCTGCGGTGGGGTGGGATGAGCTCTGCAGGTAATTAGGTGAGTGTGGCGCCAATTCTTCCCTTTTTAAACGCTGTATGTTGTATGTATTCTTTGTATTTGCATTCTCCTGAGAAAGGGGTGTATGCCCCGAAACGGCCCGTCGAGGCAAATAAACAAAGTATTGTTTTCATCAGAAGCTGCAGTGCCGTGTGTGTTCTTGGATTTCCTGGGACCTTGCTTTGTATATATATATATATATATATATATATATATATATATATATATATATATATATATATCTATATCTTTCAATGAAAAAAATGCAACATTATCTGAATTTAAAACTGTATTCAGCCATATGTACTTACACACTGAGCTGATTGCCAAGGTGCAAACTGTTCCTTATTGCTCTTTTTTTATTTGATCCTAACTATGAATTAGGCCCATTATGTATAAGCATCATCAATAAAAATGGAAGAAGACTGCTGATGGGTGCATTTCTTTAAGTCTGGGTCAGTCTCAAACTCCATATAAATGCTTAATCCATATAAATATACTTCACAGAGATCAATGCTTTGCATGCCACATAATATACAGTACTGTACAAGCAGAATGTGAGCTTAACAACACAGTCCCGATTTGATTGTTCTTTTCAAGCTACAAGCATGCCTGTTCCAAAAAGGAAAAGGTGGAATATATGTCCCTGTTTAGCAGACATGGCCAGACTGGGTGGGCTGGTAAGGCCTCCTACAGGTCTGGCTGAGCAGTTCCACCTACAGGCATTTTGCTAGAGGGGCATGCTGATATGGGGCATGGCTGCATCCCTTTTTACCATTCCTGAACTCACCATAGGCCAGGCCTATTCCTGCCCCTGTACATCCCAGATAGCAGATAATCTATGAATGTCATGTGAACCTGTAATGATTCTGGTTTTGGATGGGAGGTGGCTAAGGCGCAGCCTAACACAGAATTATGGGAGCTCTACTGAAAACTGGTTAAATGTGGTTTTCCAATACTATAACAGCAATATCTGATACAAACTATTATAAATTCCACAATGTTTTAATTCACTAAGTGATATATCTTATTAGCATTATTCACCACTGCTAATAGGTCACGGTTATCCTATTATGACCTATTAGCCATCGGTCATTAATCAAAACATCCAGACGTTTTTATCAGCCAAAGCTGCTTCAGCGATAATAGGATATTCCATATAATGCTTTTGTGAGACCCCTGAAAAAAAATTATTTCATAAAGTTGGCTGGGGATATGGCTGGCAGTCGGGGACATGCAAGCAGCCCACCTGCATGTTCCGCTCTTAATGGTGGTGGGGACCAATTGCTTCCCTGACCATCTTCCCTTCAGGGAGACAGGCAGGGAGCGGCTGCAGCGCTTCCGTCAGAGTGGGGTGCGCGAGTGTCACATGCGCGCACGCCCCATTCTGTCAGACTCTGGCAGCTGGCGGGGGACAGCGCATGGCGATTATATCGCCAGGAGCAGCGCTGATGAGAACAGCTCCATCTGTACAGTATACGGTTTCTCTGTGGATGTTGACTAGCCTTGCTCTTATATGAGTAAAATTAGATGTAAAACTCTTTGTCACAATGTGTTCAAGACAATTATTTCTAGCAACTGAAGAGACTGAGATAAGCAGCTCCAAGGTTACCAATAACTCTGCTATTCTATGAGTTGCAGAAAAGCATTGATAAGAGGGAACATTGAGAACAACTAAACATACAATACAAAGAGCTGTATTCTGGCAAGATGGATGAAAGTCAGTGGCGTATTTATAATGGGTGCAGTGTGTGCGTTGCACACGGGCCCCTGAGCCTCGGAGGGTAGGGGGCACACCGTACCCATTTTTTAATATAAACCTCTCTGCAATCCCTTGAAAAATGGCAGCAGCGCTATTTTGCATGTCGGGGCATGCGCAGGAGAGTCTTAGTGCTCTTGTGCTCAGACTCTATTGCGCTGCACAACGGGAGGCTGCGGCTGTCAGAGAGAGGAAGGGGCCTAAACGGAGCAGGTTGCACACAGGCATCCTCCTCTCTTAAAGCGCCCTTGATGAAAGTAACCACATTGAAGAACACTATAGTCCATTTATCGTTGCCTGACTTTTGTCTGATAACAGGTAACACTAGTTTGATGAATAATTAAGACAAATTATTTATTTATAGTTTCTTATATAGTGTAGAAAATTCCGGTGTGCTTTACAATGTTAATATCAAACATCTAAAGCTATGCATTGCATGCAAACTTTTATATGTAACCTCTTATATACAGTATGTATACAGAATATGTCGTTTTGCATAAATTAGGTTGGATTCCTTAAAATATTAATGCAAAAAAAGAGTATAAAGGATATTCTATATAAAGAATTGGGTCTAAATGTAATGGGAGCAGAGTTTAGAGACATTATAAAAAACATTTTTTTTCTGGAACTCTGCCAATGTAATATCGTGCATCTTTTATACTCCAAATGCAAATAGATTCTTATACCACGAAGCATCTAACATTTTCAGACCAACAAGAATGCGCTGTATAGTATACAGTGTGAAAGAAAGTTACCCATTATCACATAAAACAGCTCTAAAAAGGTCATACACAAATAGAGCTTTTTTTTTTAATCCGAGTTATATTAGTCAATTTTAAAAATTGACTACAAGTACACAATTTCAGAACATTTACAAATGATTTCTAACCTTGAAAGCAGTGAAAAATATACTTTGATCTGTCAAAATGAGTCTTATTAAAGGGATGCAATAGAACACAGAAGCAGCTTCTGCTGATTAAAATTATATGTGACATAATTGAGGCTGTATCTGCATACCAAATTATGTAACAGTACATAAAAATGCCAGATATCATCTAAAAATCAGTCAAAAATATATTTTAATCTGTCAAAATTTACCCCCTGCAAAAATGCTGATATTTTTGACTGGTTTTAACTGTAGAAATTATTTTAAATAATTACTATTTGCTGTATATGTTCTGTAATTGTGTAATTGAATTTCAACATTGACAAATACATTGCAGAAAAAAAAAAAACAGCTCTATTTATGTCCAACTTTAATTAGATGTTTTTTGTGACACTTTCTAACTCTAAATCCATTACATCAGCTTAGTTGTATGTTTAACATGGGAAAAACATCTGGATAAGACTTTTTACCAGCTACTCTTGTTCTGAACAGAAAACATCTCATTTTTAATGAACTTGGATGCCATAACATTATCTAACTTTGCAAAATGTGTGACTTTTGTGGAAAAATCGGCCATTTCACAAAATCAGATTAAACTTGGCTGCCATGACATTCCGACCATGTGATGCAAATGACATAAGCATTGCTAAACATAAACAAAAAGAGGAGAGCCTTTCAGCAAAGCGAAGACAGAAACCAAACAGAACACTGGTGTTAGTATTATGGAAAGCAAGTGAGCAGAATTCATGATGAAGAATTAGCACAGCAACAGGTAATCCCGCGGAACTCTTACCAGGGCTTCATGATCTTCTGCAATTTTTGATATCGCCTGAAAAATGTAAACATACACACACATTAATATAAATCCATATTCAATTCACAGTAAATATAAATAGACAAACATATTCTTCCAGCCAGCCTATTGGAAGAGAACACAGTGTGGATATTATCACTTCTTAATATAAAATCTCACCAGGGGGCACCGCACAGAAGCTGTCATTCAGAAACAGATGTAGAGGTGAGGTGCACTGAACATTACATCTGCAATACATTTGGAATCAGGCCATTATGTACCTTTTTATTGGTTTATTCTGGCAGCGGTGTGCTGCTGCTTAATAACCTACAGTATATGTTTAAGATGTTGGAATAACCCATATTATTTGGTATACTTAGCTGCATATTTTATCCTCTCATAAATGTCATTTTCTTTGGCACGCTGGGTTTATCTTGGGGGCATAACCGACTTCATTATTTGTGAACATGAGACTATCTACATCAAAAACTTTCCATGCAATATTGAACCAATCAGTAGGAGTTTGTAATATTTCAGAATGTAAATATATATTTTTTTTTTTACAGGAGAGGCAATAACTGAATAGGAAGTATAAAAAAAAAAAAAGTTTCCCTATTTAAATATCGTTGAGGCTGTATCGTGTATGTCCCTATGTTAAAGGTTTCTGTACAACAGATCATGATTTAGAATATTTTACATTAACTTCCCAGATTTGATCAAGGAAACTGAACACTGTTTTAAGCTGTTTCCCAGCCGTTCAGACCCATTAACATTGCACCTTAGACTGGGTTATTCCTGGATCATCAGCATTCACAGAGGCGCTCCATCTGTTTGACACGCAGGAGCGTCTCAGAAGCTTCAGCAATGAGACGCTCCTGCGACGGAGTAGCTATTGCGGCAGGGTACAGCAATCTGCCCACAGGGTTAGGAGTTCTGTAGCGCCTTTTCAAACCCCCACTATCCACGGCAGCCCGAAACGTGGCGAACGCAACGTTACGCATCCTCCCAACCTTTTCATACCCTCCGCGATTACCTTACATGTAATCCTCGTATGCTCTCCACGCTTTGGGCTCGGTGGCTCGCTACACTATATAAACTCAACTCCACAATGACGTGGATAGTGGGGGTATGAAAAGGTCGGGAGGATGCTTAACTCGTGCGCTCGCCACGCTACGGGCTGTCGTGGATAGTGGGGGTTTGAAAAGGCGCTACAGAACCCCTAACCCTGTGTAACTACCCTGGCTGTGGGAACACTATGCTGATTCTGACAGGAACGCCATGCTAACGCCGTAACTGCAGCCGTGAAACTACACAAGTACCGTTTATTGCTGGATGCACAGTGAACATGGCTCCTTTAAAATAGCCTGCTGGATAATTCCAGCAGGCTTTTGTCAAAATTCTACATTATTAAGTCTACCGCTGAGCTAACATTTTACTGTATTTTATAGAAAATCCAGTATTTTATACACTGAAAGAAACGGTTTAACAGAATGAACAAACTGACTGCCTTATGTATTGTTATTTGTGTGGAGTTTTATTACATGAATTACTACATCATTACAAACCCTGAATTGGGTTAAAAATAGGATAAATGCGTTCTTATACCATTGTTTTCATCATTGCGCACCACAATTTTGCCTTTTTAAAATCTTACAACATAGCACAAAGTATTTATTGCTCGTGCCTTAAAACACAATACTATTACAAACAGATTGTCTGGTTAAAGGTCAAAGCCTCAAAGGTTCATAGGAAACATAATTAAATGCATCACTAAACTTAATCCACTTTTTTTGGGGGTGTTTAACAAAAAAATCTGTATGAAAAAATAAACATCAAAATCCATAATAAGACTATACGCAACAATGCTCCCAGGTGATGAAGACATCTGCACAATAAACCAGAACCCTTGCCAGAAAGACTTGTACAGATGTATTTATTTATTCTTACAAGTGCTGCATTTTTGTACTACAAAGAAAACATTCAGTTTTAACAATGCTTCACAGTCCCATAACTTACGGAGGGAAGCAGCAGAGACTAATTGAAGGCTCAGGCTCCAGTGTCCCTTTATACTACTGCAGTAAATGGGATTTGGCTTTGGTTGACCTGTCTTTTAATTACATTTTGTCAAAGGGATCATTTTTGCAGAGCAAAAATATAATGTAAAAACGTCTCATTCTCCTTTATACGGAAAAATCTATTGTTAGTAAAACTTTAATCTTTAGTGTCACATGGTTTTACCGCATAAAGGTAGCATTGCAAACAATACGGGAGTCTCTTAAGCAGGTCACCGGTTCAGTCTATGCACTGCTATTCTTCCTGTTTTATTTCCTATTATTCCAAATCCATGGAGAAGGCTTTTAATCCCATATCTTCTAGGCTTGTTTTCAAATACTGGTTTTATACCATACTTGCCTATTTCAGAAAAAGTGAGTGAGGTTTGGCTCCCATCCTCTCCAATACACTCAGACTGGAATGGGTTAAGCAGTGAGTGAGAGCAAAGGTAGTTATTAAGTCGGTTCTAGACAATAAGCTCAAGGAGTTTGGAGGAAAAACGGAGGTGTGAGTTGGGTCGGTAGTTAGAGAGGGTGTTAGGATCAAGGATAGTTTTTTTAAGAATAGGGGAGATGAGTGCATGCTTTAAAGCAGAAGGAACAGTGCCTCATGAGAGGGATAGATTGATGAGGTGGGCAAGTTGTGAACAGGCAGAAGGTAGAGAGGTAGCAGATGAGTCAGGAGGGGTTAGGGTCAGGTGGCTATTATGAAAAGGTTAATATGTACACTGAAATCATAAGTCAAAGAAGATTGCTTCTGATTGGCTAGAGAATATGAGAATGACTTGATTGGCTATTAATATTTTGGGTCATTTAGGTCAATGAAGTTCATGTAATCATGTTGCAGCTCTGCCAGTAGTATTTTGCATTTTATTTTTCAATCCATTTAGGCTACTTTAGAAAAGAAAAAAACATTCTTTTGGCATTCTGAGTCTAATTAAGGTACTTTGGGAGAGTATTTATTTTAAACACTGTATATGTGTTTGAGAACAAGTGTCTGGTCAAGTTACTTTTGTGGAACTACATGTTCAGAAAATCTAGCATACTGGTGCTAGGAAAGGGTGTTCTGTTTTTTGGTGCATCTAATATCTATCGACAACATCATGTTTACCGGGCTGGCTCATGGAATCTCCACAGTATTGTTATCAGTGCTATGGCATGATCAGCATAGCCTGGTGTTGTTTGTTAAATATGCATTGGGACCCTGCATACATTATGGGGACAGAAGAGACATATCTAGCAAGATGCCAAACTACAATCCTTCCCCCAACAGTAGTAATAATTTCAACCTTATGCTTGTCCAATATATGTAATGAATGCTTTGCATCAGAACTGTCCTGCCAGACCAAGGTGGAACCAAATATCTGTAGATTTGCTTTATACCAAAATGGTGCCAGGTTATTTATAGTTTTCAGTATTTGTGCATATACAAATGTTGTACTGGATGACAACTTTTTGAACCTTAATAGATCTTACTTTATTACAGTTTGTCAATCTAGAGAGTAACATAGAAACATAGAATTTGACGGCAGATAAGAACCACTTGGCCCATCTAGTGTGCCCCTTTTTTAAACATGTTACCTCAAACCATATTTGATCCTTATTTTTTTGTAAGGATATCAAAATGCCTATCCCAACCATGTTTAAATTCTACTACTGTATTTGCCTCTACCACCTCTGATGGGAGGCTATTCCACTTATCTACTACTCTTTCTGTAAAGTAATTCTTCCTCAAATTTCCCCTGAATCTTCCTCCCTCTAGTTTCAGTGCATGTCCTCGTGTTCTGCTGCTCCTCTTCCTGTGAAAAATGTCTCCCACCTGTACCTTGTTAAAACCCTTGATATATTTGAAAGTTTCTATCATGTCCCCCCTTTCCCTTCTCTGCTCTAAAGTATACATATTAAGATCTTTTAGTCTTTCCTGGTACGTTTTGTGATGTAGGCCATGCACCATTGTAGTTGCCCTTCTTTGTACAGTCTCTAATGTATTTATATCCTTCTGGAGATATGGCCTCCAGAACTGAACACAATACTCTAGATGAGGTCGTACCAATGACCTATACAGTGGCAGTATTACTTCTTTCTTTCTACTGCTGATACCTCTCCCTATGCAACCAAGCATCTGACTTGCCTTCTTCATTGCTTTGTTACATTGCCTACCTGCCTTTAAGTCCCCTGAAATAGTGACACCTAGATCCCTCTCTTCCTCAGTAGTTTCCATTATAGTGCCATTTATACTATATTTAGTCTTTGGATTTTTGCAACCCAAGTGCATGATTTTGCATTTTTTGGCATTAAACTGTAGTTACCATGCTCTTGACCATTCCTCTAATCTACCTAGATCATCAATCATTTGTTTTACCCCTCCTGGTGTGTCTACCCTGTTGCATACCTTTGTGTCATCTGCAAAAAGGCACATTTTACCCTCAATTCCATTTGCAATATCACCAATAAAGATATTAAAAAGCACTGGTCCATGTACAGATCCCTGGGGTACTCCACTTGTAACCTTTCCCTCCTTTGACTGTACTCTGTTTACTACAACTCTCTGTTTTCTGTCCTGCAACCATGTTCTTATCCATTCAACTATCTTAGAATCCAATCCCAAGCTTTCAAGTTTATTTAACAGTCTGCGATGTGGGACAGTGTCAAAAGCCTTACTAAAGTCTAGATAAGCTACATCTACAGCCCCACCTTGATCTATTACTTTAGTCACCCAGTCAAAAAAGTCAATAAGATTTGTTTGACATGATCTTCCCCCAGTAAACCCATGCTGTTTTGGATCCTGTTAATTGCTGGTTTTGAGATATTCTACAACTCTTTCTTTTAAGAGTGTTTCCATCAATTTCCCTACTACTGATGTAAGGCTCACTGATCGATAGTTGCTTACCTCTTCTTTGCTTCCACTTTTGTGCAGTGGGACTACATTCACTGTTTTCCAGTCCTCTGGGATTACTCCAGTAGCTAGTGACTGGTTGAATAAATAGGATTTTAATACCTACCGGTAAATCCTTTTCTCGAAGTTCTTATGGGATACAGGGAGTCGTTCATAACGATGGGGAAAAGAGCTTATCCGACAGGCACATATAAAAATTTATACAGGGTGTACTGGCTCCTCCCCTCTGCTCCCCTCCCTCTAGCTTCAGTTAAGTGAACTGTGCCGAAGGAGAAGAACAATATGAGAGGAATATGTGTATATTTACCGTGGTGAGATTCATCCAGCACACCCAACATTCAACATAACAGACCACATTAGCAACCCCATAACCTGGGAAGTCTAAGGGCCTAAGAACATGTCAACATGACAACTATTTTGAACTGTGTTCTAACTGGAACAATGTATAGAATTATCACCTAAGTGACAATTTACACTCGTGGACCTTTAAGGTACACTATGTAAGTTTAAGTTACCTAGGTAACCTACACCCTTATGTCCGCCAGGCACAAGAAGGGTAGCAGAAGGACCCAGTGTTGGTCCATATCTCACAAAGTGAGCAAGGCAAACCTCCGCACAGAGGCGGGCGCCCTGTATCCCATAAGAACTTCGAGAAAAGGATTTACCGGTAGGTATTAAAATCCTATTTTCTCTATCATTCTTATGGGATACAGGGAGTCGTTCATAACGATGGGGATATACCAAAGATATCAGAACGGGCGGGATTGTGCGGAACTATTGCCGCAGCACCGCTTGCCCAAACTGAGTATCCTCAGTGGCCAGAGCATCAAACTTATAAAATTTGACAAAAGTGTGTTGGCCAGACCATGTGGCTGCTCTACACAATTGTAAGGCCGAAACTCCTCGGGCAGCCGCCCAGGATGTCCCCACAGAACGAGTAGAGTGAGCTTTCACCCCAACAGGCATAGGCAGCTTTGCTACCACATAAGCCTGTTTAATGGTTGCACATATCCATCGTGCAATAGACTGCTTGGAAGCAGGACGTCCAATCTTTTGGGCGTCATAGAGGACGAAAAGTCCATCAGTTTTGCGAATCCTTGCTGTTCTCCTGATGTAGACACGGAGAATCCTTACTACGTCCAAGGACGTTGGCACCTCAGAATGAGGCCCACCAGCAGGAACCACAATTGGCTGGTTCACATGGAACGCAGACACCACTTTGGGTAGAAAACGCGGGTTAGTGCGTAATTCTGCCCTGTCCTCAAAGAATATCAAATAAGGACTCTTGCAAGTCAATGCCCCTAGCTCCGAGACCCTCCTAGCCGAAGCTAGGGCTAGTAAGACCACTGTCTTCCAGGTTAAATATTTCAGGTCAATTTCCTCCAAGGGCTCAAACCAGGAGGATTTAAGGAACTTCAGCACAACATCCAAGTCCCACGGTGGAGTAGGGGCCACAAAAGGAGGCTGTATATGCAATACTCCTTGCAGAAATGTCTGCACTTCAGGAATATTAGCCAGTTTCCTCTGGAAGAAAACAGATAATGCAGATACCTGCACTTTCAAAGAGCCTAGGCGTAGGCCTAGATCCAGACCAGCTTGAAGAAAGCTAAGAAACCTTTCCAGTTTGAACTCTGAAGGAGTAAACTTTTCCTGTTCACACCAACCCACATATCTTTTCCAGATATGGTGGTAGTGTGCAGCTCTTACCGGTTTCCTTGCACTTGTCATAGTTCTGATGACTGAAGTGTGAAACCCCTTCTGAGTCAGGATCTGCCGTTCAACTTCCAGGCCGTCAAACGCAGCTGTTCCAAGGCCTGGAAGACGCACGGTCCTTGCATGAGTAGATCTCTTTGCAGGGGTAGGCGCCACGAGTCCCTTTGTAGACTTAGAAGCTCCGGGTACCACGTTCTTCGTGGCCAGTCTGGGGCCACCAGAATCACCTCGGTTCCGTCTCTTCTTATCTTCCTTAGCACCCGAGCCACTAGGGGGATCGGTGGAAAGACATACACCAGGCTGTTGAACGTCCACGGTATGGAGAGGGCGTCCACTCCTTCTGCCTGAGGGTCTCTTGCCCTCGAGAAGTACCTGGATACTTTCCAGTTGCTTCTTGATGCCATCAAGTCTACCAGTGGGGTCCCCCACCGAGCCACCAGAGAACTGAATACCTGGTGGTGTAGACTCCATTCCCCGGGGTGGAGCTCGTGGCGACTGAGGAAGTCTGCTTCCCAGTTGTCCACCCCGGGTATGAATATGGCCGAGAGCGCCTGGCAGTGACTCTCTGCCCAGGACAGGATCTTCGATGCTTCCCTCATACAGGGCCTGCTCTTGGTCCCGCCCTGTCTGTTCAGGAATGCCACAGTGGTGGCGTTGTCTGATTGGATACGGACCGCCTGACCGCTGAGGAGAGGGGCCGCCTTCAGAAGTGCGGAATACACAGCACGTAACTCCAGGTTGTTGATATGGAGGCGTGTTTCCCATAGGGTCCACTTGCCCTGAAAGGACTGACCCATGGTCACTGCCCCCCATCCCGTGAGGCTTGCATCCGTGGTGACTAAGACCCAATCCTGGATGCCAATCCGACGCCCTGCCAGCAGGTTGGGCGTGTGGAGCCACCACTGTAGTGACAGTCTGGTCCGAGATGACAACACAATACGCCGGTGCATCTGGCGGTGTGAACCGGACCACTTCCCTAGGAGATCGAGCTGGAAAATCCTGCTGTGAAACCTCCCGAATTGGAGAGCCTCGAAAGAGGCGACCATCTTTCCCAATAGGACAATGCACTGGTGCACCGTCACCTGGGGGGTCCTCAGCAAGTCTGTGACCAGCTGCTGGATGTCCAACACCTTGTCCTGTGGCAGGGACACTCTCATGAGAGCTGTGTCCATCACCATGCCCAGGAACTGGAGTCTCTGTGAAGGGATCAGAGAGGACTTTGCCAGATTCAGGAGCCAACCATGGCCCGACAGGGTCTGTATGGTAACTTGTAAGGCTGTCTGTAGTTCCTGTGGCGACCGCGCCTTTACTAGCAGGTCGTCCAAGTATGGTATCACACAGATACCCTTTTTCCTTAAAACCACCATCATCTCCGCCATCACCTTGGTGAATATGCGCGGGGCTGAGGACAAGCCGAATGGCAGTGCGCGAAACTGATAGTGCTCGTTTAGCAGCGCAAACCTCAGGTATTTCTGATGAGGGGGCCATATAGGGATGTGAAGGTAGGCGTCCTTCACATCTAAGGACGCCAAGAACTCCCCCTCCTCCAGTGCCGCTATCACGGCCCGCAAGGACTCCATCTTGAATTTGGTTACTTTCAAGAAGGGATTCAGGGATTTTAAGTTCAGAATTGGGCGTACTGACCCGTCTGGTTTTGGAACTACAAATAGATTCGAGTAATAACCCTGCCCCCTCTCTAGGGGAGGGACCCGGGTTATAACCTTGGCCTGTACCAGCTTTTGGATTGCTTGCTGCAACACCACTTGGTCCTCTGGGGACGCTGGGAGGCCTGATTTGAAGAACCTCTGAGGTGGCTGAACTGCAAACTCCAGCTTGTAGCCGTGCGTAATAAGAGCCTGCACCCAAGAATTGAGGCACGAGGCTTCCCAAACCTGGCCGAAGAACGCCAGTCTGGCTCCCACCTCTGCCGGAGCTAATGGTGGAGCCCCACCGTCATGCTGCTGGTTTCCCTGCAGCTGCCCCGGATGGCCGCTCTGCGGTGGCCGAAGCGGAAGGCTTCCTGAATTTACCACGGGAGCCTCTTGCAGCGTTTGAACCACCCCTGGCTTTAGGGCGGAATTTACTTGCCCGAAAGGACTGCTGGGAGTGAGCCTGAAAAGGACGCTTCGGCGCCTGTGGAGTGGATGGTAGGAAAGTGGACTTTCCCGCCGTGGCTTTAGAGATTAATTCGTCTAAATCACTCCCAAATAACCTGCCACCTGTGAAGGGGAGGTTTTCTACACTCCTTTTGGAGTCAGCGTCAGCTACCCACTGCCGGAGCCAGAGGGATCTGCGCCCTGACACTGCCATGGCTGAGTTACGGCCGTTAATGGCTCCTAACTCCTTCTGCGCTTCACACAGAACTTTAGCAGTGTCCTGAATATGGTGTAATTTCTCAGACACCTGTGCTACTGTCATGTCGCCCAGAAGACCTTCCTGGATCTGGGAGGCCCACGTGTATATGGACATATAGCAACTAGCTAATACAGGACGCTGACACGCGCCACTAGCCGTAAAAATGGACTTCAAAGTGTTTTCAACCTTTCTGTCCGTGGTGTCTTTTAGTGAAGACGACCCTGGTACTGGGAGTACCATCTTTTTGGCTAAGCGAGACACAGAAGAATCAACCTCTGGTGGCTCCTCCCACACCTTACGTCCCTCAGGATCAAAGGGAAACGTGGACTTAAACTTTTTAGCCACTTTAAACCTCATGTCTGGGTTATTCCACGCTGACTTGAATGTACTTTCCAGGTCAGCCTGCTCAGGGAAAACCACCTGTTGATTTTTCTGAGTAGCAAAGAAGGCATCCCCTGCTGTGGATTCAGCTAAGGGAAGGTCCAACACCTCCCTGATTGCCATAATCAATGGCTCTGTGCCCCGCAGTAGTGACTGTGACGCATCAGGCTCGTCATCACCTGCGTCTGCATCATCCACATCATCATCATCATCCCCATCGTCAGTCCCAGAATCAGGGGTTTGAGAGGGGGCCTTTCTCTTACGAGTATCCCCAGGGGTGGGAGTAATTACATCCACTCTGGCAGAGAGGATAGCCAGCTCCCTTTGTACTCTCTGGGTCTGTGCTGCAGTAGCAGTTAACTGTGTAGTCACAGTTTCAAGCATGGTTTTTATACCTGTAGCCCAGGCTGGCTCCTGTGAGCTGTCCTGTGTGCTACTTTGCTGCCCAGTTAGTTGTGGGGGGACCCCAGTACTTTGTGGGGACATGCATGGCTCACTAGTAACCTGTGATGAAGATGCTGGCACAAACTTATCACTGCACACCATACATGTAAGTTTCCTCACCATTGTGACAAACAAACAGTCTCCCCTCACACAGCGCGCACACACAGTGGATATGCAGTGTGAAATTAACCAGATAAATACTATGTGTAGCCTTATCTGATCTTGTACAGCTTAACAAGCCAGTGGGGTGGTGTACAGAGGATAATGGAGGAGACCAATACACCTGATAACCTTAGCTCTCCGATTAGAAGAGCTGGTAATACAGTACAGTAATCAATAACAGTACTTTACAGTGTAAGCAGGCAAGTGCACAAGTACACAAGCGCTGAAAACCTGAAGCTGTCTCTGCAAGCAGATTCCCTCTGATCCACACCGCTGAGGAGTGTCTGGAGCAGTACAATGGCGTTTCCAGCAGCCAGGGAAGAAGCAGGAAGCAGGTTTTGGCGCCCTCACAGAGCTGGTCTCACTCTGGGTAAGCTCCGCCCAGCGTAATGGCGCCGGAGCTTACCTGCGTTTTATACTGAGACTGACATTGGGGAATGTCCAAACCTCTTTGGTAACTGCCCTGGACAAAACAGGAACTGTACCCTGTCTCAGTGTAGGCAGGGGGTTACGCGGTCCCTGTGCAGGGCACCGCCATACCGCCGCCATCTTGCCGCACAATAACCCGGGGACCCCACGGCGGGGGACCCCGGGGTAATACTCACCACTGACGTCTTCAGACTGGACTAGGGGTGTGCGGCGTGCCAGGGGTGTGCGCGCTGCAGTGCAATGCCCGCGGTAACATCACCCACTCAGGACGGTGGTCCTGTGGCAGGGACAGCTCGGTACCTTGAAGTGGCCAGCAGCTGAACCCTTCCCCTAGTCTCCCACGACGCAGGACTGCTGTTAAGTCCAAACAGCAGCCCCAAAATAATAAAGAAAATAAAACAGAAGATAAAACTCTCTGGAGCTCTTCCTGATCTGTGCTTCTCCTGAGGCACAGTTCTCAAACTGAAGCTAGAGGGAGGGGAGCAGAGGGGAGGAGCCAGTACACCCTGTATAAATTTTTATATGTGCCTGTCTCCTTCGGATAAGCTCTTTTCCCCATCGTTATGAACGACTTCCTGTATCCCATAAGAATGATAGAGAAATTCTGTTATTGGTTTTTCCAGCTCCCCTTTGAGCTCTTTTAGTATCCTTGGATGTATCCCATCTGGCCCCATTGATTTATCCACTTTCAGTTTTGAGAGTTCTGTGAGGACTTTCTCCTCTGTAAATGTACTTGTTTCTCCCTTAAGTTGCAAGTATAGTCAGAAAACTAATTGTGGCCCCTTCCCCTCTCTTTCAGCAGTGAATACTGAGCAGAAATAATTATTAATATTATCTGCTATTACATTGTCCCCCTTAAGAAAACTTCCACTCTCTGTCTTTAGTCTTATTATTCCACTTTTTGTTTTTCTCCTTTCACTTATATACCTAAAAAAAGTTTTCCCCCCTTTACCCACTGATTGGGCCATTTTCTCTTCAGCCTGTGCTTTTGCACATCTGATTACCTTCTTAGCCTCCTTCTGTCTAACACGATACACCCCTTTGTCCTCATTCTTCTGCGTCTTCTTAAAATTTCTTAAAGGCCAACTTTTTTGCTTTCACAATACTTGCTACTTCTTTTGCAAACCACAATGGCTTCCTTTTTCGTGTGTTTTTCCTAACTCTTTTTACACAAAGTTCTGTTGCTTTTAGAATTGCACTTTTAATTTTTTCCCACTTATCCTGCACTCCTTCCAAGTTCCTCCACTCTGCCAAAGAATCCCTTACAGAGTTTCCCATCTCTACAAAATCAGCCTTCCTAAAATCTAACACCTTTGTTTTTGTGTGCGATGAGTCAGTCTTTGTCTTTATTTTGAACCATACTGCTTGATGGTCACTGGATCCCAGGTTTTCACCCACATTTAACAAGGTTATGACAAATCATTGCATAAAACAGTATATTTAATGGACACAAATGTTGTGTTTTATGCATTTGTGTCCATTAAATATACTGTTTTATGCGATGATTTGTCATAACCTTGTTTTACATGGTACATGGCCGTGATACTGTGAACCACACTGCATAGAAAGGAGGACGATCATTTGATGTTAGAAGGGAAGTAACCTTCTTCTATTTTCACAAACGCTGGTTGAAGGGATCACTCAATTACTTTCCCAATTTGAAAAACTTGTATCAAAATAGCATGATTGCCACAAACTAAAATGTTAGAAAGGAAGAAGTATTACTTTAGCACAAAGTTTAATTGCATTTGTTTATAAAGGAGACTTACTCTGGGTCGCTTTCCACCATCTGTGTGAGAAGGTAGATACCATCCAAGTTTATAAATTCTTGCGCAAAAGTTATGTCTCGAGAAAATTTGGCCAAATCCTTAAGTCCTTCTAGCTTGACATCCATACTAGAAGACTGGACTCTATCATGGAGCTTCTGAGCATTGTGAGCCTAAGCACAGACAGAAATGAAGTTAAGTGTTAGTAAATATCTGTTCATCTCACAAAGCAACATATATCCCAACTGCGCTCATTAAAAAAATAAAGCTAAATTAAAATGGAAGTTACGTTTTTCTTCCATAATTTATCATAACCATTTATGATATATTTATTTATTTAGATGTGCTTTTCTGAGAATTTCGAAGGATTCTTTAGGTTATGGGATCTCCCATGATAGTCAGTACAGAGCCTTAGGATACACCAGCCACTTCATATTAGGAATATTAGTGACGGTGACATTGGCACTTTGCATCAATGGCTTTACCAATGTAAATCACTATTATAGGACATTCCCCAATCAGGGAAGGGGACACAGCTAAGCACTACGTGATGGGTTGGATCTGAACTATGCAATGCAAAAAACACACATTACCATGTAACCACAACTCATGGCAGAAAGACATCAGGCCTCAACTACTGAAAGGAAATTAATCTACCATGGTAAAGCACCAATGGTCAAGGATACTTCATATCTAAATTCTCCCCTCCTATACATTCTGTATTTAACAGATAGAGCAATACTGTTGACAATGTTTTTTTGTTTTTTTAAATACCTCAAAATGCCAATCGAGGTTGCTCAGCAATATCTGCCATATACACAGACTAGGGGGTTTATGTATAGGAGCCAACACACCACCAGTCTTTGTAGCTTACAGGCAATTCTGACAGCTGTTTGAGTGGCTGAACCATGAGGAAGGTGCTTATTGCACCACAGCTGTCGGGATTGGGAGAGATATACATGCTTCTACCATGCATGTTAGATAACTTTTATTCTAGGGGTGCCATGAAAAAAAAATGCTGATACTCAAGGGTGCCATTCTTCAAGATTATTTGGGAAATACCTGCTAAGTGACTTGTCTGTAAATTATGTGAATACCTTATTTTATTGTGCTCTGTAATTCCTAGCACTTAAAAATTTCAAAAAGATACAAATGACTATTCCACTTTATTATGTTTTCAACTGAAGCCGCATTTTATGTCTTGTTTTTACAGATAATTTAATTTAACAGTTAAAGATTTTTTTTATTCTTCGATTAGTAGACCCTCCCTTTGGCTCAAAAGAAAACTCTGTGTTCTTATCCACACTTAAATTATAATTTTCTAAATCAACTTTGCCTGCACTTAGGACAAATATTCACTACTAAAGGTACTTACTGGGGATTCTGTTAATCGAAGAATTGCTCCATTTTTTATCTCATTGCGATTCTAAATAAAAAATATATAAAACAAAAGAGGAGTAAATACATTAGTAATAAGCTTGAGCATTACTCAGAACATTGGTATATTGAGTTACAAACGCAATATATGTGCTACTACATTTTATTGTAGTTTTAGATTAGGTATGACTAATTGCTGTATACAGTACGTGTATGATGATTGTCAAAGTCTAAGGAATATAAAATGTACGTAAATTCAATCACTGCCAAAAAGATGGCAGTTTTCCAAATTAATTGGTCGAAAGAGGTTCAGACCTATTCAGTGCTGGCTGTTGTTTTTTTTGCAGATCAAAATGTTCCTACCTGCCGAAAAGCATAAATAAATAAATAATACTCAGACAGAGTCTGCATCTGCCATAAAGCTCACATAGGACTCCTTACTCTGACAGAGAAACTGCACCTGCCATGAAGCACATATATGACTATTTACTTAGACGGAGATGCTACATCTGCCACAGAGCTCACATAGGAATCCATATTTAGACAGTGACGGCCAAATGTAATAGTCTCTGAATTTGGCTGCCATGCGGGATGCCTGCCAAACTCTGAGGTTTCGTTTTCAAGGGGAATTCCTTTAGAGGGCATGGTTTTGCCTTGTAAATGATTGCCCCTTTAAAAAAAAAAAACTTGGAGTTCAAACTTAGAGACTATTACATTTTGGCTGAGAAACTGCAGCTGTCCTAGGGCTCACATAGGGGGCTGTACTGAGATAGAGATTCCACACCTACCATAGGGCTGGTGCAAATGAACAATGGTCCAATTAGTGGTGTGTCTGTCTATGGAAGCACCATTTGGTATTTCCATGGTCTATGGAAGTTTACAGTGAGCGTCTCAGTCCTTGCGCATTCATACACACAGATGTTCATTAGGGAACAACTTTGTATGTACATTTGCATGAAGTTGCATATGTGTGACTGGCTAAAAATAGAAATATAAATGCGACTATATCTGACTCATAATCTCTCCCCACACTGCCCTCTATGAAAGTACTTTAGCTCAGTATAAAATCACACTAATTATATTATGGTAATTGCTATATCCAAGTTGGAGAAAGGACCTTTCACACCCAAATAAGTGACATGTGACATCAGGGGGAGGAGCAAGGGCAGTTGCCTCACATGGTCACTATACATGCCACCATCTTGGTTACTGTGCCTGAAGCATAGCAAGTGAAGAGAGCCTGCAAGGGTCCATTTGGCCTTCCATGTTTGGACCTTGCTCATCCCTGAGTAGAATTACCTATATGGTGTTGAAGGGTCTCACAATTGCCCCAGCCAAATGCATTTTGTCCCTTATTATGCCGCCATGTGTGCCGTATAATTCCATGGGGTCGCACCATGTGTGCCATATCGGTCCAGTGGGGCCACCGAGTGTGCTATATAATTCTAGGGGTGTCACCATGTGTGCAGTTGCAGTCTAGGGGAGCTACTCTAGTGCTGTTAAGTGCACAGTATCAGTCCAGGTGTGCTGCTAAGTGTGCCGTTAAATTTGTCAGAAAGAGTGAACCAAAATAACCCCCATAGTGCATTGTGTTATGGGAACAGTGCAGGTAGTGTGCTAGCATTAGCCTACTCTATTCTCTGGATGCTAACAAACCACGCCACACAGATGCAGCAAACTTACACTGACATCAAAATCATCACATAGCATTGTAACAACCGTACATGCCTCATCGTTACTGTTACAGATAGCTTTGTGATAAAAAGGTCCTATCAGTGTTGGGGGAGTGGTGTGTCTCTATTATGTGTCATACTCTGTAGCAATGGTTCATATGATAAAACATCCGACATCTGATATTAGCAACTGTTAGATGCAAAACATGATAACTTATTTGATGAACACAGTAGTCTGTACAACTATAGGAGGTAGCAGTAACCATTATATATTCAGATAACTGCATTTGTGTGATCCTTAAATCTATTATCAGTATTTACATATAACAGCTTGTACTGTACATTTAGATCTACTTTGGAAGCTAAAATCCTTGAACATATTCTATGTTATGTACAGTGCCTGGACATCCCTTTAGATCATGCATTTCTAGTGCATGGATGGCTGGTATAGAGGTGAGCAACCACTGGATCGTTTGTTTAGTGTCCCAGAAATGCATCTCCTTATGGGTCTCATTTGATACTGGTGGTGCCTGAACAATAGCACACTGTCCATCATTGAGCACAGCCCCCCCCGCTCAGCACACGCTGCTCAGTGCCGTGTGCTGAGTGGGGGATAGAGGTAGCTGCTGCAGCAGCTTGTGCGCCCGTCCCACTGCAATTTTTTTACAGGGGGCGTGGCCATGCCCCCTCCCAGTGGTCACACCCCTCCCAGTGGTCACACCCCACCCATTGACCACACACCTTTTAACCGGGACCCAGCGGCACTTTCAGCGGCCCTGGTTGTATTCAGAAAGTCATAAGCTTTCCAACGACATATCACAATGCATGAAAACATGCAGTATAAATCTAGTCAGGTGATAGCGACGTGCGGGACCGTCGCCTGGGGCCCTACACACAGCATATTATGCTTAATTTCTAAGTGATCTAGTCAAATCTAATCAGATAGGCCCCATTATGGAAACCACAAATACATAGATATGTGTCTGCTAGTGTTACTTCTATAAACTTAAGGCCCCCATACACTAGGGCGACTTGTCCTGAGGACAAGTCGCCCCCGACTTCCCCCTGAGCTTCCCCGGCAGCTCCCCGGGGGAGCTTGATAAGATTGGCACTTGATGTGCCATTTTTTACATGTGATAAATCGTCTCGATTTATCACATGTAAACCCGGGGAGCAGGGGGGGGCTGCAGAACAGGGCTGCTGGTGGGGGGCGCTGCTAAGGCAGCATGCAGGGGACGCTGTGGGGGACAGTGACAGAGCCGGGCAGGGGGAGCTGTCAGTGCTGGAAAAAAAAGCCCATACAATGAATGGGCAGCCTGTGATTGGCTGAGCGCTCTCTCAGCCAATTGCTGACTGGCTGAGAGAGCGCTCAGCCAATCACAGGCTGCACATTCATTGTATGGGCTTTTTTTTCCAGTGCTGACAGCTTTTCCTGCCCGGCTCTGTTACTGCCAACTCTGTGTCCCCCGCAGCGCCCCCCTGTCTTACTAGCAGCGCCCCCCCCCGCATTGACGGCTTCCGGCTCCCAGCCAATCAGCGGCCGCCCGGTCTTTTGAATAGGATTTCTTCCTATTCTCCCGCCGCGCCGACGGTCTCTGCTCTGCAACGCCTGCGGTCCCCGCCTGCACTACCTCCGCCGGGAGCCGTCAATGCGGGGGGGGGGGGGGCGCTGCTAGTAAGACAGGGGGGCTGTATATAAAGATATATCGGATCTGAACATCGTGGGTGCTAAAAAGCACCCATGATGGCTCAGATTCCGATATATCTTATGTTCTGTAGGTCCGACACCGTGATCCGATCCGCGCGGGACCGCGCATCAGATCAGATGTCAAACACATGCGATTTTGGGCCGATTTCATCCGATTTATCAGCCCAAAGGCCGAAATCGGTTGAAATCGGCCGAAAATCGCATAGTGTATGGGGGCCTTTAGAGGTATTTTTTTCTTCTGCAAACCTGCCAGCAAGCCTGTTACAGGGAAGATAAGAATAATAAATGGCATCAGTTAAGTTGAAGTGTTTGCAGTGACATTGAAGTGGGGAAGCTGGTAAAATGTCCCTTTTCAACAAGACGCACCGGGAGAAATTTACTAAGACGGCCGCACACGGCTGATACCCGTATGAAAGTATATGAACAGTATCGGCTGTATACGACCCCAAAATATGAATGGAGAATACGACAAATTTGCTAAGCAGTCGTATTCTCATTTGTATTTTCCAATGTCGCAGATGTTCAAATCCATTCGTAGTTACGGCCACCAAATACATACGAATCGGCAGCATCACACGGATCAGTCAGAACCAGCATGTGGGGTATTAAAGGGCCCGCTGCTACTTGTAGTTCTACAACAAAACTGATAGTGAAAAAAAACACACACATACACATATAAGAAAAATAAAACTGTAATTCATACTACAGTCACACATACATACTTACCTATTGATTCCACCGTAGCCCGTCCTCTAGTCCAGTAGAATCCGATCGGGTACCTGTGGAAATAAATACTCACCAACTAATCCAGCATAGATCGCATCCTCTTCTATCCATGTAGGCATCCAGGGGTTAAAACAAAAAAACTCATCTTCCATACCACCAAACAGGAGGAGCCGCAAGTGTTTGTTTACATTTGGGGCTCCTCCCCCGAACTGGGAGATTGGTGGAGATGTCAGTCACCAGGTCCTCCCGCAGCTAATCAACAGTGATTGGCTAGTCGCGGCTCCATAGGAATCCATGTTTAAGTTTAACATGGGCTCCTATGGGTGGTTCCGATCATAGACGCCTATGTTAAATATTTATTTAATAGTATTCTAATTCACCAGTTCTACTGAGAGTAAATTTGCCGATGACATAGAACAATATTGCCACAGTGTTCTATAGATGTCAAATGCATTCTTATTAAGCAGAATTACAAATGGCCGCTCAGCTGCATTCGTGATAGATAATCAACTGAAGTGGCGTTTCTGGCCACATAACAGATCAATTGGGTATGAATGCATGCAGTCAAACCCATTCGATCTAAGTAAATTTCCCTCACAGTATTCATCTCTTGACCTTCCCACCAACATGTATTCTAGCCCAGTTGCATACGGTTTTATAGTTTAAAAAAAAACATATGAAACTATTGGGAAATGTCATAATACGAAACAGACCTTTATACCAGCAATGTTGTTATAAGAAAAAGATTAGGTCTTTAAAATGACAAAACACTCATAACATATAAATCTAAAACATCTCCATTCTGTTTAACTTCTAAATAGAATTTTTTAAAATAGGCCTAAATTTTATCCCATGAGCCGTGAATCTTTAGCTCACTGATTTCATGCCGCTGGGACAATAGCGGAGAGAAGCTGGCAGACATCCAGCATTTATTGATCCCCTTGCCTAAAGCCATCCTTTTTTCTTGCTACAGTATGTCAATGCACTATGAAGCTGCAGCAGAAGAAATGCACGTATCCTAACACTGAGGTCACTATAAACATGACGCCAGATAACAATGTGTTGTGACTGACCACGTCGCTGCAGGCCATGTAAAACCAAGGGTTTCCCAGCCATAATGGTGTTCAAATTATTATTTATACATGTGCAGGAGTTATAAGAGAAGTCTGGTACAAAAATGCCAGTGGTCATTACCCCAACGATTGGAATCCCAGCGAGTATTCAAAGCCTGACCCACCCTTCCCACAGTTTATCCCTAACTGTCCCATTTGGCAGTGTAACCCTAACCAACCCCTCATGCAGCCTAACCATAAATCTCTCCCTAGCGCCCAAGCCTAAACTCATGTCTGTATCCATTGGCATTGTGACAGTCAGGATCCTAATAAAATCCCATATAAAACAGTAAGCAATTTAATGGGGCCTTAAAAAGGTTCCATTTAAATACAAAACGTTTAATACTGATTGGCAACCATGTTTATACATTGGTATATCTATCAAAATGCTCAACTTCGAGTTGCCAAAACAGTTATTACTTCCTGGAACAAGGGTATAGATTTGCCTAATATGGGCATGGTTCAATCAGATCAGGTCATGTTTGGATGTATGCATTGGTACATTGAGTAGTGTTATTGAAATGTACATTCTGAGTAATTAGGTTATTAAACCTCGTCTTTCAGTAGCAATTTAAAATCCCTGCAAGAAC
The DNA here is from genome assembly GCF_055691185.1 of Crinia signifera. Lineage (NCBI taxonomy): Eukaryota > Metazoa > Chordata > Amphibia > Anura > Myobatrachidae > Crinia > Crinia signifera. Next base: position 209,200,556 of record NC_139221.1, on the reverse strand, counting down.
ACTATTTTCAGCCATGCAGAACGGCTCAGCCCAGACTGGAATTACAAATGCCAGAAAATGATGACGGTACTACTGTCATTATATGTGGAAAAACAACATTTTCTAACCAAGAAGACCACAAGTTCTTTTCCAGTGTTTATCCTGAACACAGTCACCCAACTGCCTGGAAAAATATATTTAGGTGTTGAAACAGATTAGGGGGAAACAATATATGCAGTGCACATATAATACTATTAACATATAAAAACACACAACCTTTAGATAGCAGGATAACTGCTATAAAAGAAAAGAATTACACAAATATATATTTTTTGTAAATAAAAATATTCAGGCAACGGTTAATAAAATAAATGTAATAAACCTACTTTTTAGCTACATATTTACTTCCATGGGCAAGTGTATTCTATTGCAACAGATCATTATTAAATAACTAGTTTAAAGCCTGTCAAAATAACAGCGTCTGCAATGTACTTTCACTTTGAACTGTGGAAGTTTTTATTTTCACTTTGTGCTGTGACCGTTTTTAGCCCACAAACTCTTTACCCCCAATCTATTCCTATGTCCAATCTCTGTCTTCACAGCTCGTTCTCTCCATATCCAGCAAGTTTGAAACAGAGCAGTGTCCCTGCAAACATTGCTTTCACTTTGGTCTGTGGAATGGCCTCAGTGGTCACTGGCGGCACTTCACCTCATCGAGGTGAGGAGTAGTTAGCCTTTTAGGTACTTATAAAAAATGGAGAAAGTTCTTGAGATGTTGCGCTCAGGCTGCCTAGTGGTGGGTGACAAACTGGAAGGTGACCCCTACACCTTCAAAACAGATTAGCACTAACAAAGGATAGAGAGCTCCCTCCACTGGCGCCTATATGAGAAAGATACGTCCCTCTTACTGAAATAAAGATCCTCTTCTCCAATTAGGCAAAGTAAATGTATATAAAATACCGTACGCCCCTATCAGGGGGGGTCACGATCCTCTTCTCCTCCTCAAGATCAAGATTTCAAATGCCACAGCGTCAACGAGGAGACCTCTCCTCTCTATGTGATCTCCCTTGGACAAGTGGGAGTGGCCGTAAAATCCAAAAAACAGAATAAGGTGGTATATAGTGTAATACAATTTATTACAATGCAAAAAACAAACTTGAACAAACAATGAGCAAAATTATGGATGAGATGGCCTGTTACCCGTGATGGTGGAGGAACATGGATGAAAATCCAGCCCTCAGAAACGCATAGAGAAAGGTGGTAGATCCGGATCACACCACCTAACAGCCAGGATGATAGGGTACAGGTCCACACCAAATCCACAAATGCACAGTCCACAAAAGAAAGTCCAGGCTTCTAGCGCTTTCGACCTCCACGGAGGTCTTTTTCAAGAAGAATACATATGGGTCCTATCCTGAAGGGTATAAATACCTAGGTGTGCCAATCACCGTGGTCCAGACATTGGAGTGACAGCACCTATGTCCAATTTAGGATGGGTTGGGAGATGTTTCCCCAGAATCGGGTCTTTCTTCAAAATTTTCCAATTATTTTTAAAAGCCCTTTCAATCAACTTATGTTGGGCATTAAAACCTGTGATGAAAGCCTTTCATCACAGGTTTTAATGCCCAACATAAGTTGATCGAAAGGGCTTTTAAAAATAATTGGGAAATTTTGAAGAAAGACCCGATTCTGGGGAAACATCTCCCAACCCATCCTAAATTTGTGTACAGAAAGGCACCCACCATCAAAAGCAAGATTGTACAAAGTTCTCTAACTGTGGTAAAACCCAGGGGTACCATTGCGACCAAGGGTTTCCACAGGTGTGGGGGGTGCACTGGCTGTAAGACCATCAAGAACAATGGGTTAACCAAATATGAGAGATTCAAAATAAATGGGACTTGCCATGTTTTTGAGCAGTTCATGACGTGCAATAGTAAAAATGTGGTGTATGCCATTGAATGCTCCTGTCATTTATTTTACATCGGACGCACTTCTAGACCTTTCAAGATCCGTCTGGGAGAACATTTAAATAACATCAAGAAAGGTCTAGAATCCCATTCACTGTCCCAACATTTTAAGAACACACACAACTCCTCTTCCAGTGCCATAGTTAGATTTTTTTGCATTAAACAGATTTCCGTGATCATCAGAAACAGGAATTTATCTACTGTGTTGGCACAGGAAGAGATGAAATGTATTTATAATTTTAACACTCTCAAACCTGGAGGTCTTAACGCGGACTTTGAAGTTAAATGGTTTTTATGAAGTATCATTGCCCTTTTATCTTTGTAGCTATTTTTATCCATTTTTTATCTACATTTTTATTGTTATTTCACTGTGTTTAATATGTGTGTATTTATCAATACTAATTACGGGGTTCCCTACATGGGGAGCCTTTGTATTTTTCATCAGACTGCGGCTATTATAATTAATGGACCACAGTCCAAATCTTAGCACATTTGGGTCTTTCAAAGATACTGCTTACTCTGAGCCGAGTCGGGATAACCTAAGGGACAATACAGTGGAGTCGGAACTCTCCACACAAAGGGGTTTATTCTAGTCCATTCTTTCTGACAAAATCCTTCATAGATGGACAAAACCATGTGCACTGCAGGGGGGCAGATGTAACATGTGCAGAGAGAATTAGATTTGGGTGAGTTATTTTGTTTCTGTGCAGGGAAAATACTGACTGCATGATTTTACACTTCAATATAGATCTCACTTTGAAGAAAAACTCCACCCAAATCTAATTCTCTCTGCACATGTTACATCTGCCCCACCCGCAGTGCACATGGTTTTGTCCATCTAAGAAGGATTTTGTCAGAAAGAATGGACTAGAATAACCCCCAAAGATCTCTGTACACCTCCGGTAAACTAAAGCCGCGGACCGGAAGTGACATTAGCCGCGGACCGGAAGTGACGTAAGACACCGGACCGCGTGTTCTGTTGCGGACATCGTGGATACATTATGGACATTGAGATCCCGGCCCAGGGTTTTTAGGAGTTACCGCCCACTATCTACCTCTTCATTGGACATAGGTGCTGTCACTCCAATGTCTGGACCACGGTGATTGGCACACCTAGGTATTTATACCCTTCAGGAAAGGACCCATATGTATTCTTCTTGAAAAAGACCTCAGTGGCGGTCGAAAGCGCTAGAAGCCTGGACTTTCTTTTGTGGACTGTGCATTTGTGGACTTGGTGTGGACCCGTACCCTATCATCCTGGCTGTTAGGTGGTGTGATCCGGATCTACCACCTTTCTCTATGCGTTTCTGAGGGCTGGATTTTCATCCATGTTCCTCCACCATCACGGGTAACAGGCCATCTCATCCATAATTTTGCTCATTGTTTGTTCAAGTTTGTTTTTTGCATTGTAATAAATTGTATTACACTATATACCACCTTATTCTGTTTTTTGGATTTTACGGACACTCCCACTTGTCCAAGGGAGATCACATAGAGAGGAGAGGTCTCCTCGTTGACGCTGTGGCATTTGAAATCTTGATCTTGAGGCGGAGAAGAGGATCGTGACCCCCCTGATAGGGGCGTACGGTATTTTATATACATTTACTTTGCCTAATTGGAGAAGAGGATCTTTATTTCAGTAAGAGGGACGTATCTTTCTCATATAGGCGCCAGTGGAGGGAGCTCTCTATCCTTTGTTAGTGCTTTTACAGTAGGTACTTCTGTATTATCTGGGCTCCCATGTTAAATGCACCCCATTTTTTCATACCCCAACTATCCAACTACGCATGGAATTGATTTTATATAGTGTGGCGAGCGCAGTGAGCCACCGTGCCCGAAGCGTGGCGAGCCCCGCAAGGGGACGCGGTCTCATAAGAAAAACGGGAGCCCAGATATTACATAAGTACCGCCTTTTATATATATTTATATAGATACTGGGTATTTGAAAACACAAAAAGATAGAATATATACAGTATATTGGTCCAGCCAGATAGCAATAAGAATAAAGTGTTTATAATTATAATTACACTCTTTTCCTCTGCCAATTGTGTCCATACTGATGGTAAAGTATACAAAAGCTCAAAATGCTATAAAGAAATGTGTGAAAACCTATTTAAGAGAGCTTTTATCAGATCTGCATGTATTTTACACTAGTAAGCCCGCTCAAAGCTAATGCTTCAAAAGCTAGTAGATGTAGTTTCATTTGCTGCCAACAGATGGCAGTGTTTGGGAGACACACAGCCACTAGACATATAGATTATAGATTGCAGCATATATCAATATTCCAACATCCATATCAATAATGTTTTTATGCAATACCCACAGAAATGATAACTTTAGGGATTTTCAGAAAATACCATTACCAAAAAGATGGGGGGGGGTCATTTGCATTAAAAAATTATATTTTTACCCAGCCAAGAAATGCTTTGTGGTCCTTACTTTGGCATTGTCCACTTTTCCATTACAGCAAAATACAGGGCTGTACACAACAATATAAAATCTACTCTTAACCCCTTCCCGACAGAGCCTGTTTTTGCCTTCCTGACAGAGCCCTTTTTTTCAATTCTGACATGTCTCACTTAAGTGGGGATAACTTTTTTTTGCTTTTACTTATCCCAGTGATTTTGAGATTGTTTTTTCGTGACACATTGTACTTCAAGTTAGTGGTAAATTTTCGTCGATACAGTCTGTGTTTTTTTGTGAAAAATACCAAAATATCGTGAAAAAATGGAAAATTTTGCGATTTGCAAAATGTTAAATTTTCTGCTTGTGAGACAAATAATCTTACCACTCAAAATAGTGAATAACTAACATAGACCATATGTCTACTTTATGTTGCCATCATTATTTCAACCTCATTTTCATTTTTTTGGACACTAGGAGGCTTAAAATATGAATAGCAAATTCTCAAATTTTCAAGAAAATTTCAAACACTGATTTTTTTAGGGACCAGGTCAGTTATGATGTGACTTTGAGGGACTTGTATGTGAGACACCCCCATAAATGATGCCATTTCAAAAACTGCACCCCTCACAGTATTCAAAACAGCATTTTGGAAGTTTGTTAACCCTTTAGGTGTTTCACAGGAATTAAAACAAAGTGTAGGTGAAATTTCAAAATTTCATTTTTTTTTCGGATTTTCAATTTTAATACATTTTTCTAAGGAACACAGTAGATTTTACTAGAGAAATGTGACTAAAAATTGATTCCCCCAATTCTTTGGTTTTCATAAATATCCTATATGTGGCCCTAGTATGCACGGTGACCAAACCACAGGCTTCATAATAGAAGGAGCACCTACTTGATTTTGGAGCCTCCTTTTTATGAGATTATTTTTTAGGCACCATGTAGGTTTCTAGGCACCATAAAATGCTAAAAGTTAGGTACCCCCCCACAAGTGACCCCATTTTGCAAACTACACCCTTCAGGGAATTCATCAAGGGGTATAGTGTACATTTCAAACCCCCAGGGGTTTCACCAATTGTGGTACAACTGGGCAGTGAAAATGAAAAAAATAAATTTTTCATTTTCACAGCTCAGTTGTATCAAAATTGGTGAAACCCCGGGGGGTTTGAAATGTACACTATACCCCTTGATGAATTCCCTGAAGGGTGTAGTTTGCAAAATGGGGTCACTTGTGGGGGGGTTCCACTGTATGGGTGTTTCGGGGGTCATTCAACCAGAATCTGTGCTGCAAAATCCAAAAATCACTCCTTCCCTTCTGAGTCCTGCCATGCACCCAACTGGTATTTTTTGGTCACATGTGAGGCATTGCCGTACTCGGGAGAAATTGGGGCACAGATTTTGGGGTGCTTTTTCTCCTTCATACCTTGTAAAAATTAAAAATTTTGAGCCAGAACTGCATTTTTCTGTAAAAAAATGTAATTTTTTACAGAAAAATGCAGTTCTGGCTCAAAATTTTTAATTTTCACAAGGAATGAAGGAGACAAAGCACCCCAAAATCTGTGCCCCAATTTCTCCCGAGTACGGCAATGCCTCACATGTGACCAAAAAATGCCAGTTGGGTGCATGGCAGGACTCAGAAGGGAAGGAGTGATTTTTGGTGGTGGAATGAATGGTGGGTGCTATGTCGCATTAGCAAGACCCCCGAAGCACCAATACAGTGGAACCCCCCCACAAGTGACCCCATTTTGGTCACCAGCTTTGGGATGGGGGCTGGCGCTGCGGCTGGCGGGGGGGTGGGAGCGGTGCTGGCGCTGCGGCAGCCGGGTGGGTGGGAGGGAGGGGGGCTGCCGGGTGGGAGGGGGGGGGGGGCTGGCGATCGGTGGTGATCGGTGCTGTACAGCACCGATCACTGTGTTACCGAGCGGCTTAGCCGCCGGTAACACAGAAAACGCTGCAATTGGCTGTTCACATTTGAACAGCCAATCGCAGCGATCGCCGCGAGGGGGGATGTCTGCTGTCAGGGACAGCAGACATCTCCAAACTGTCACCGCGTCTATAGACGCGGTGACAGTAAAACCATGACGTATATATACGTCTTCGGTCGGGAAGTACCTCCCGACCATGACGTATATATACGTCATATGTCGGGAATATCTATGTATATATATGTGTGTGTGTGTGTGTGTGTGTATGTATATGTATATATGTGTATATATGTGTGTGTATATATATATGTATATATATATATATATATATATATATACACACATATATATATATATATATATATATATATATATATATATGTGTGTGTATATATATATATATATATATATATATATATATATGTATACACACATATATATACACACACACATATACACATGTGTATATATATATATATATATATATATATATATATATATATATATATATATATATATATATATATATATATATATATATAAAATTCAGCTGCTTTCATTTTATTTCATTTTTAGCAGCTGATGCTGCTGCTGCTGCTGCTGCTGCTGTGGGTACGGGGGTGGGCGGGGGGAGCGCACGCTGCGTGCGCTCCGGCTGCGACTGCCGGGTGCTGCTGCCGCCCTGGACGGTGAGCTGCCGGGGGGGTGGGAGGGGGTGTCTGCGGATCGGTGGTGATCGGTGCTGCACCGATCACCACCGATTTCTGTGTTACCGAGCGGCATAGCCGCCGGTAACACGGAAATAGCTGTGATTGGCTGTTCACATTTGAACAGCCAATCACAGCGATCGCCGACCGGGGGGGGCACCCCTGCCCCCCCTGGGCGACGAGGGGGGATGTCTGCTGTCAGGGACAGCAGACATCACCTAACTGTCACTGCGTCTCTAGACGCAGTGACAGTTTAAACACATGACGTACATTTATGCCATGTGTCGGGAAGTACTTCCCGACCATGACGTAAATGTACGTCCAATGTCGGGAAGGGGTTAAGAATGGTTATGTTTTTTTTTTTTTTATGCTACTCTGTGGGAGTGTGAAATGCATGGGCTTGCGTTTAAAAATGCACATTATCTGCCTCTGAGCATTGGTTCATCCCATACAATAACTCTGCTGTGCAAAAAGATACAAGATGGGAGATATAATTAGATGGCTTGTCAAACTGACAGTTACATGAAAAGCAATAAGCTAGCCAGCATTAAATGTCAGTTATTTGTGGATATACTTACTTTTTCAGTTATATAGAACCCAGAGCCATCAGCATACTGAAGTGCCAAATCGTCATGATTCTGAAGGATGGACCATCTACAATATTAGCATACAATTCTTATTAACACTAATGGACTCATAACAGTAAGCAATTACAACCAGATAAGTCATGTAGAAAATAATCAAAATTGCAACTACAGATCATTTTTAGAATACAGAATTGTGTGACCATAGTAAGCTCCGTTATTTGTTATTGTATGCACTGCTAATTGTAGACATCAAATAAACATTATCTCACCATTAAACTTATATACAGTACACTATATATTTGTGAATAAACTTATTTTCATCACCTATACAAGCATTATGTAGTTACTAGATCATATAGTTATTGCAACATGGAGCAGTTAACACAATCCGATCTTCCCTATACAATCTATAGGGCAACCTGAGAGGTGGTAAAACTCTCATCCATTGCAAGGGATGCAATTTACCCTGATATTGACCCCCCCCCCCCCCCCCCCCAATTGTGGAGAGCTTGGCCCAGTGTCAAGGTTTTTGACATCCCCTGCACACGATGGGCCTTATTTTGGTTGATTTGCTCCCCCGCGTGTTCGCATGGGGGAGCAATGTTTTTTTTTTCTGTGCATATGCTGGGTGCGAGCGGGTGGGGGCAGGGGCGTGAGCAAGTGTGTGTTCCTATGAAACCGCTGGGTGTTCCCATGGAAATTAAGCAGTGACGCGGGTTCCTGGGGGTGGGCAGCTGACATCTGCGGATGTCAGCTGCCCGCCCTGTTCCTGTACAGGGAGCACGGAAAGCTAAGACACCAGAGAATGTCTTAGTTTTGCGTGCACCTTCCACATCATTCAATGGTCGATGACCATTGAATGATTTAGCCCCTGCGCCCAAGGCTACGAATAGATGTTTATGCAACATATCCATTCGCAGTCGTGTAGTGAACTCGGCGAGCGAGGGAGGAGGGTAGTGGGCAGCGTTTTATCCACACCCAACGATGCAAATTTAGAATGTTGTGTGTGGACCAGAAAAAGACCCTATAAGTTTGTGCCCTACATCCCATACTTTATAAAGGGATAGTGATCCCACAAGGAAGGGGACTGGTCACACAATAGCAACTCCAATTAAAATTACACCACACCACAGTATCACAATCATTTCCACATGACATAGTGGTGCCCCTTATTCACACGGTAGTGCCTCTTATTCATGTTACTCTATACAGTAGTATTCCTTATACATAATGCCCACAGTCATGCTCATTATATACAAAAGTCCACAGTAGCCATCTCTGTCACTCAAGCATCTTGCTGCTCATGTCCCTCCTTCAGCTCCAGCACCTGTGTCCTTCCTCATCTCTCTATTCCTCCCCCCCCCCCCCCTTCCCCGTCTTCAGCATGCTCCAAGCCTGCTCCTCTTAGTGGCTCATATTTACTTCAGTGGCAGAGAGGTCATGACATCACATACACTGTGCTGGAAAAGGAATCCACCTCAAGGCTTTTCTGTAACAATTACTGCAGAGGGCTTTGGTAGTGGTAGAACTCCGTTCCACCTACCATTACAGGTGGTGGAACTCAGTAGCATCCCATTCCCCCCACCACTTTAACCTCTAACTGCAGGTAGATGTGGACAGTTTTCCACTCACAGCACCAACCACACCACCCAAGTTACGGCATTGCACATCACATTAAGGTAGATGTATTATGTGAATTATGTTATTTAAATATCAAAACACATCATACTTGCTGTAAATCCAACTATCCTTATCTTTTTTTTTAATCTACTTTTACATAATGACCCCCCTCTCATAAATTAGTTAATCTCAGGCCTATGCTAGAGGCTCTTCTTTAGGGCCTGCACTATTCTATTAAATGATTGCATCAGGCATGAAAAGAATCACATGGCACTAGCTACTGCTTAATGGAACAATGATGCCGGACTCCATTTACAATGTGTATAATACTACTACTGCTTTACACTCGCTCAGCCTAATTATTGCTCATAACAGGGATATAAAAGGGTGGTCAGCTGAGAATACAATCACAGACAGCAGTTCTAGAAAGTGGTTCCAACTGGTTAACTGCAAATAAAAAATGCTGTTTCTAAAGGGTGATAGGAGGCCAATTTCTAAGCGATCTAACTATATTGTTTAGAATAGGGCTGGGCAACACCGGCCCTCCAGATGTTGATGAACTACACATCCCAGGATGCTTTGCATTAGTTTTGCTAAGTGGCCATGCTGAAACTGATGCAAGGCATGCTGGGATGTGTAGTTCATCAACATCTGGAGGGCCAGTGTTGCCCAGCCCTGGTTTAGAAGCTAAGCACGGATCACTCTGTGTTTATGCTCCCTGGTGATGGCGATGCGGGTGCCGCGCGTCGCTATCGCCTGACTAAATCTTAACTGCACGTGGTCAAAATCTAGTAATTGCCAGTGTTCTCACCAGAGAACACTGGCCCGCAGGGATAACTCAGCACACATCATAGGTGCATCGCTGGTGATTAGCGATGTGTGCTGAGCGATACGTGCTTAAGCACGTCGCTCAGCACAGGCTTTCGTGACGCCGTGTGTGTACGGGGCTTAACTTGGCACCAAATAGATTTTAGATTTGTTTATATAGTTTATGTTTACATTCTCTAGTTATAAATTATATAAAAAGACTTTATGTGTGTATGGGTGTGACAGATAAATAACACACACTCATGATCCTTTTTTATGCAACACATTCGTTTGATTAAAAATGGGAGATTTGCCAAAATCTAAGTCTGCACATTTCACACTGTGACCTCATTCACGTGCTGTTATTGCAGGTTCCGTTTGCATGTCATAGATAAACCACTGTACAAGAATTAAGGAAAGATTATACATGGATATGATACAAAGCTTTATTGTGTTTACATGGAATGGGAGATACCTCCTTTATTAAACTGCTGAAAAGTTTATGAACAAATTGTGCCAAAATGTTCTTTTTGGGAACGTTTCAGATGATGAGAATGAACTTATGAAAAGAGTTCTTGTCATTTCATCACAAAACATGTTGCTAGAAATCCCCAAAAGATGGTAATACTTTTTTTTATGTTGTTCTTCCTTTTTTTGGAGGATAACTAGTTCCATTTGCTATATTTAACATTCCTTTCTAAAAGTAATAAAAAAAATGTTAATGCAGATCTAAGAATTAATCCCTTTTGAAAAATACCCTTATGCAGTATATTGCCAAATGAAACCGTGAACTATCACAATGCGTGACCCATACTGAAAAAAAGTCAGTGGTTGCATGATGCACCCCACCCAAATTTAAATCACTCAGCACGTTACATCTGCCCCACCTGCAATGAAACAAGTTTTCCCCAGTTGCTTGCAAACCTAATCAGGCCCACAGCTCCCAATTTTCCAGCCCACAGGACAATGCTGTGATCAGCATGCAGCCAGAACCCTCAAATGGAAGTAACAGTACTAAGAGTATCATCATGTGTAGTGATCTCTGTTTCCTCATGGTTCGTGGGTGATGCAGCACATATATTAGGGTTGCTCACGCATCCCCAGAACTAGCGGTTTTGGCTGGTGTTGACTTACACATCTATAAAGAATAGAAGGCCCCTGCTGTTACCTGTAACCTGGTTAGATACTAATTTGTTGAAATTAAACAAAAAAAAAACCATACTTTTAATAATGCAGTTCAGCTTCCATTTAAAATAATAATAATAATAATAATAATAATAATAATAATAATAATAATACCACTTTGCATCTCCTAAGCCCAAAAAAGTATACGCAGCAGCTGGTCCAGAAAAGTGGAAATATTATTGTATGTACACTATGGTACTAAATTATAATTATGATCTTATTCTAAAAACTTTAATTGTGTGATAGAATAAATGAATGATCATAAACTGAAAATCACAGAGATATGGAATATAACAATATTTAACCCTTTGAGTTCCAACATTCCTGTGAGATGTGCAAAATATCCTCTACAAATACCAGCATAGCTCACATTTGTTATATAAATTCAAATAAAAAATGTGGTGTAAAGAAAAGGTTACATTGCCGATATAAGGTAAACATTACAGGTGAAATTACATTATGCTGAATAAAAATGTTTGCTTGTCAATGTTCGCTCGAAAGGGTTAGGTCTACATCTAAAGTAAAAAAACTGCACAATATCAACAATCATAATAAAATATAGTTATATTTGATCTCAACATGGCGATTACGTAATTCATTCACATAGGGGTATATTCAATTAGAATCGCATCAATTCCAACATGCATTTGTCGGAATGGTTCCAACAAGCCCTATTCAATGAGCGCCCAAATCCGACTATCAGATTTGGCCTTTCCTGTGTCTCCACAGCTCACTGTGTGTTAAATCACAAGGAGCTGCTTAAGTGAGCATCACAGGAAAAGGAGGAGCCTGGCCGGGTGAGATGCTGCGAGTAGTTGGAGGACGTAAGGACGACAGATGGGCGGGCTGCTGCTGCTCACTCGGCGACTTCCTCCCCGCCTCATCTCAACCTGACTCTTTGGATTGAGATTGTCGGAAACGGGCCAATACATGACGAATTTGGCCCCATTTCCAACAAAAGCACACAAATTGGCAACTATTCCGCCAATCCACTTGGATTGGGGGGGGGGGGGGGGGGAATCAAAACAAATTGAATAGGTCGAATCATAGATTCCTACAAACTGCAGTTTCCAACTCTAATTGAATATACCCCATAATTAGAGATGTGCAGACTCGGATTCCAGAGATCCGAGCCCCCACGGACGTCATCATTCTGAGCAGCGCTCGGAGATTCCCGCCTGACTCGGGTCCGTCCGCGTGGGCAGAACGTCATCGCCGTGCGCCGGATTTCGCAAGGCTTTAAATAGCGGCTGCCTAGTACATACTAGGCTGCTGTATATAATTTAATTAAAAAATAATACCTGTGCTGCGTGTGACTGTATTAAATAATTCCATGCTGCTGGTGCACTGACGTGTGCCACTGAGTGCCACTGCCAAGCAGTACCTAATAATAGAATTAAGTATTATAAATTCTGCTGGTGCATAATAGTCTGCTACTGGTGCTGTGTAACTACCTTTTGTGGTGGCCACTGCCAGTGCTACTGCGTACCTACCTAGTAGTTTAGTTTCTCTACCTTCTAGGCTGCTATATTATTCATATTTAATTAATTTAATTATACATAGTCCACTGGTGCTGCCTGCACTGAATACTGTGTGAATAGAGGTTGCCAGTATTATTTACTCAGTCCACTGTTGCCACTGGCAGTGTTACTGCCTAAGTGTACCTACCTAGTACAACTACATACCAGGCTGCTATATCTAATTTAATTAAAAAATAATACTTGTGCTTCGTGGGACTGTAAAAAAATAATTACATGCTGCTGGTGCACTCACGTGTGCCACTAAGTGCCAAGCAGTACCTAATCATAAAATTAAACAATCAGATCATTAAATTCATTAATAATAATCACAATCAAGCCAGATAGGAGTCTTGTTGGATGTTAAAGTGATCGAAACAATTACACACTTGCAGACAAACTCTGTGCTGCACAAAATGCCCACCGCTCCTTGGCTGCACATGGTAAACAGTGCACGATCAAGCCAGATAGGGTCTTTTAGGGGCCTAGTTTTTTAAACTGCCACTCTTACATGAGCCACGTGTTTGTGCCGCACACTTGTGTGCAGTGCCGGTGCAAGGCACGTAGGCGCCCTAGGCAAACCTACAGGATACCGCCCCTGTTTCCCATGACAACCCCCCCCCCCCTTCGCTTCTCACATACACAATTGAGATACATACACCTTTTAGAGATCAGTGGAATGGGAGACGGGATGGCCAGGTATGTACCAACCTACAGTATAGAAAGAGGGGGTGCTTGAGGGTTAATTCACCTCCCTAGCCTGCACCAGGATGCAGGTAGTTAGATGGCTATGTGGTGGTGGAGGAGGCCTGCACATAAGAGGCAGCAGCTGAACAAGGCACCTGAGAGGGACCCTCCAGATACAGGGCCGGGCACAGGAGCACTGTTTCTGCCACCCAGACTAACCTGTAGTATGAGCGCTGCCTTCTCTCAGGAGCAGGCCGCAGTCATGGGGCCGGGACCCTTTCGGGCGTCTGTGGGGCAGAACGGGCGGTCTGGAGGCCGCCTCCGGAGGTTCCCATGCTGGTCGGGCACTAGGGCATCATGGGAGGCCAGGAGGAAGCCGCAGATGGAGTCCGGGTGAGACCGCGAGTGACCGGAACTAGCCGCCGGAAATCGAGGCCCCGGCTCCGGCAGAGATGCTAGGCCACAACCCGTGGGAGACTGGAGGGACGCTCCCCGGCTCCGTGACCTGCACCGCCAGGCGTCAGGGGACCTGCTCGGGAGGCACAGGGGTGAGAGAAGAGATAAGGAGGTGAGGGAAGCTGCGATCTTTCCCCACCCATAGTGCAGGAGCTCCTGGAAAGCGCTGCCGCACACAACAGTCGGCAGTAGCTTTCCTGCTGCTGCTCCTCCTGCAGCTCACTACCGCCCTCCAGTGGCCTAAGGCTGCCTAATGGTGGCGCCGGCCCTGCTTGTGTGGCTTAGCATAGTTATCCAGCTACCTCGGTGCAACCTTTTGCCCTAAAAACAATATTGTGAGGTGTTCAGAATAGACTGGAAATGAGTGGAAATGAATGTTATTGAGGTTAATATAGCGTAAGAGCAAAAAAAAAAAAAAAAAATCGCACAGTGATCGCACTTTGTGAAAAATGCCTGGGAAGCCCTCACTTTCTAAATTTGGGGACCTGCTCCACTGTTTTTGGGTCTAATCACATATTGTGCTTTTGAGCCAGCTCCGCCCCCCACGCACACACTACTGTCAATACACTTTCAAGCAAAAAATATTTTTCATAAATATGCCCCTAACTGTCAAATAACTGTCAAATAAAAAAATGACAAACAAGGTATAAAACAATCTATTCTACATCATGCTAGGGAACAATAAGAAAACAACCCAATTAGTGTAAGTTCATTATGTTCACAGGATATGATTCTGCGGCAGAGTGTTTTTATTGCGAATTTTAAAGGATATAGAACTGCAAATATAAATTAATTAAAAAACCTCATATGAGAAATGATAGGACACAAACAAGCAAAAGCCGATAAGAAGCTTCAGCACATCTAACAATGGCAGCAAGCAGTAAAACATCAATGTTGTTTGTTCTCGTTCCCTTGAATAGTTTAACAAAAACCTGTAAATATAAACAGCCTACCCAAGGACTGGCTCGTTTGCTATCAGGATCCCTTAGGAAGCCTGTGATGTAAATGTGCCAGCCACTATTACCACTTTTACACCAGAATGCCGGGTAGGACCCGGGAAATTGAACACAGGAAGTTGCCAGGGCATGCCCTGCCTCAGACCCCATTTACACTGCTCTTCAATCTAGGTTATTCTCAGGTAATGCACTTTTACACTGAAAACGGATCAGCCTTGCCTTTGCTTGCTGCTGTCATTAAAAATGGCTTTTTGGCCTGTTGATGATGAGGTCACAACAAATGAAACATGACACTTCAAGTTTTTTGCTTTATTAAGCTGAAAATATGCATAAAATCATCATACATCATTAAAATCTTTATAGATGTAATGCATTCTCATAAAGAAAGATGAAGATGCGTATGAAGACAAACTTGTAACACACTGGGACACACTGTGTGACAGCCAGCGTGTGTTGCTGCAGATGAGGCTGTAAACTCACTGGGGAGAGTGCTTCCTGCACAGACTGTTGCTGTAGTGTAGGGTACAGTCGTAACGCTGCTTCTGCTGCTGCGCTGCTCCATGTGCGGGTCTCCGGCAGATGACATAATCTGCCAGAGCCGCAGAAGCACCAATCAGCTCTTTGCGGCCTTCTCCCCGCCAAATAACCCGGATAATGACCATTTACACCACCCTGAGCACCGGATAAGCCCCGTGTCCGACCCTGAACATTTGCCGGGTCAGATTCCCGGGGAACAGTACCCAAATTATTTTTTTGTATACAAGTATACATTGGGTTATGCCCCATACACACTAGAAGATAAAGTGAAAGATCTCTTTAGAAAGCCCATTCTGAAAGACATACTTTAATTTATCTTCTAGTATGTGCACTTGATTTAGTTTGCTATGCACGCCCCCATGCGTCGTTAAGCATGGGGGTGTGCATAGCATGCTCGGACGAGGGAGGTCCTCGTTATCAATTGCCATGCTGCAGCAGCAGCACGTCCGTCCCTCCCCCGCTGGGGTGTATGGGGTATACACTTGGCGAAAGCCTGCACCCCCCCCCCCCCCCCCCGCTGGGGTGTATGGGGCTTCAGATTTACTAAAGATTTCAAAGATATCATTGTAGATGTTGCCCATAGTATCCAGACAGATTCTAGATATTTTTCTATTGCAGTCTATATTTTTGATACATATGTGACTCGTTGTTATGGGCAACAAAACCATTTGTCTATATGAGAAGCTTTAGCAAATATGCACTTTTATGTTAATAGGAGTGTCAATAAACTGACCTTTTTAAAAGTAATGCACCAGGTAGTGTGCGCTCTTCTTACAAATGTGTTCACTTGTTAGGCATATCATGTCCTCATTTTGAGGTGCAAGTTTGGATTTCTGGGAATTTCTTCTATTCAAATAAGCATTCCATGCATACATTCCGAATTGATATATGTACAATGCGGCGCACTGTGAGCTTGGTCTATACTACAAAAGGTTATTTATTGGTATTTTGTACTTTTAGTGTGTTGATCTCAATTTCTGTGACTACTTACCCATCACTGACTTCCTTTATTATCGCAGATAGGGGCTTTTTCTAAAAAGAAAAAAACAGCAGAATAAAACATTTCAAAAGTGGAAAGTATATTTACATTATTCATTGATTACATAATGTTTTTTTCTGTCAATGCTTTCATTGATACATTTATGATGTCACGCTTTTTAGAGTCAATGGGATAAAGATGACACATCCGATTGCATGGTGAAGAATGTTTTCTCTACTCTGCCTTGTACTCCGATATTATATAAGTGACTCATCTACTCTACAACTATTCTCCAACCACCAATATAGGGTGTGTATTGAAAATACTGTGGGTTTGCCATGTTGGTAATCACACTGAAGATATTATGTAACATCTAAACTGACCAATAAACATGTGCACTCAATTATTAGAAGCATGGATTATTTAGGATGGCTTGGCTGACAAATAATATTTTATAAAGAGAAGTAACAAACAAAAAAAAAAAAAAAAAAAAAAAGAACATTTGTCCTTGTACTTCTGCAGAAAAGCTGGACACCTGGGGCACAGCAGCAATACTATTAAACTGCAATTTGATATCAAGTCATTTCGTTGGTAAATTAGGGACAGGTGTCAATGCAGTCAGAAAGTATTCTTATAAGCCCAGGAGGCTCCATTTACACAGCACGTAATTTAAGAAGTGACATCACAAGGACACAAAACAGAAGAGTGTACATCTTTGCTCTTTGGATAGCAATTTCCTAACAAACAGAAATGTAATGCTAAGTACAGTTAAGAATTTGTTCTTTTATGTCAGCGCCACATCTGCCATTTTTTTGTTCACTGCAAAACATTTTAGGAAAGGACATTTGTAACTGGGGCTGAAACTTATTCAATTATTCTTTTACACACAACACACACCTGTGCATAACAATAGGATTTATGGTCTTACCTTGTTAAATCATTTTCTTTGCCTCCATAGGGAGCACAGGAAGAGAGATGGGTATAGTCTAGGCACCAAACAGTTCATTTTCATTTACAGAGGCTACCCAGGGTTCTCTCTCTCCTATATAGAGCCCCCAGACAACAGTCAAGTTAGCAAGTCCAGGGCAAGGAGTGAGGGAAAAAAAGATAACGAAGAAAGAATGGCACGCACACACACACGAGCAAGGTGCACCGGTATTCCAATGATAAACCCAGGAGTCAAAGAAAAGGATTTTACAAGGTTACACCATAAATCTCTCTTTCTTCTACCTCCACTAGGGGGTAGAGGGAGTATGATAGGACATCCTGAAGCTGTCCCCAAATGGGATGGGGGGGGGTCGCTCCCAAGCTGCCCTAAGAACCTGTCAACCAAAGGTCAGATTGACAGAGGCAAAAGGTATCAAAGACATTGAGGTACCTGATCGCATGGCCACCCCACTATAGTGTGCAAGTGAATGTGTATGCATAGCAAATACATCTTAGCCAAGAGACAATGTCCTAATCCTGACACAAGCCGCTCACCGTCTAATGATTTTTACACTGGTCATCACTCATTGGAAGCTCAGAGCAGCCAGGGACTTACTAGGTGGCTGCCATGAATACAGGCTTATTCAGCCCGGTGCTGATATTACACACCCTCCCTTAAAATTCCAAGTGTTTTTTCTTTTTTTTTTTGGGCACGTCCTGAGTTTTTCTTAACACTCCTATTAAACGTCCGGTTTCCACCCCAGATAGCTACTTCCTCTCAATCACTTTGTGAAAAGAAAAAAATAGCAGGACTGTCCAGCATCATGCACGTGCTTGCAGGCCATATAGATGCACAGTTCATCAATAAATACCCACTGTGCGAATTCTGCAGAAATCTCATCTGGTGAAGAGTACAGAGTATTGAAAGACTAAAACACAATCTCCAAGTTTATGTGTACCAACAACCAACCTTGGGTAGATAACCTAAATGAGACTACAGAATGGAGCCACCCAAACATGAGCTCAAAAAGTGGGAACGACCAGACAAGGAACTCAAGGTGGACATCTGCTGGGCCATTGCTATAGCATGAGGAAGGCCGTCCTCTTAAAGGAGCAGATCAGGAGCTTGAAGAACCAAAGACAAGTTCCAGGGAGCCACTGGAGGATCAAAACAGCAGCTGCATTTGAAGGAGAACCTGAAAAAACATCAGTACAATGGGTAAGAGCACAATCTGCCATTGGAAGAGAACAGAAAGAGCTAAACCCTGTACCTTCAAGGAAAAGAACCAGAGGTACAAATCCAGACCCATTTTCCAAATAGAAAAGACTCCTGATAATTATAATGAACTGGTTTAGAAACACCTGGCCAAACCCCACTGAAATATGTCCAAACACAGTGATAATTCTAGCCGAAGAAAGCTTCTGAAAAAATGTATCCGTTGATAGATCTACACTATCTAGATAGACAGTCAGTAGGTCAACCGCTAAAAGGCCAACATGCAATAGGTCTACAGGGACAAAATGTTGACAATCAAAAGGTCACCTTCATGTCGGCATAGAGGGAGAATATAATAGTGTGCCGAGCGTAGCAAGCCACTGTGCCCGAAGAATGGCGAGTGGTCAATCCAAATTCTCCAGGATCACCGAGCCGCCTTCAATTTTAACTCGAGGAGTACCCACTGGATCATCAAAATTTGAAGAAAGCTTTGCAGGAAAGAAGACCTGTCAAACCCTGGATACCAGTAAAGCTCCTAAGTGAAGCATATTCTGGGAAGGAGTCAAGGTGGATTTCCAACAATTTTCCACCCTTGTGACTTTAGAAGATCTACCATCAGACAGATGTGATCCCTAACAATATCCAGAAACTGGGCTAAAAGAAGGTCATAAGACAGGATACAGAACATCTGTTCACCAAGACCATACTAAAAACAAGAGTGTCACAGGATGGATTACCTAGAGACTCATATTTACCACTAAGATGCACGTCCATGCTTGCGCTGTGGTCTGCATTTAGAGGTCATTCATGGTGTTCGCATACAGTGTCTGCTAAGCAGCATTAATCTGCTGCTTAGAATGATTGCGCCACCCATTTGCAAATAAAATCAGCCTTGCAAATAAAATCAGTCTAGACTGACTTATTTGCGAGCACCTGGACTCAGACGGGGTGGGTGGCTGACGTCACAAGCAGGCTTCGGCACGCCTGCATTCACATGTGTACGCCCAGCGTTTTTTTGCGGGAATGACCAGGAACCGATGGGCGTTCCCATACTCCAGCCCCCTGTCCGCAGCGTTGTGTGCAAACACCTCGCCAAAAGGCGTGTCTGCATATGCGTATTTTCGCCCGTACACATCGGACCCCACTGCGAATTCGGCTTATTACGAGACAACCTGAAACAGGGCCACAGTGAGTAGATCGGTGTGCAGTCTGCCTTCCCAGTATTCACTCAGGCCTGCCACTGTACATTGCACGTCTTTGCCACTAATGGATACAGGACTCCGCGTCTCCACCACTATTACAGATCCTCCACCACATCAGGTTTTCCTCCAGGACCTCAAACATGGGCACAACCATCTTGAATTACATCACATGATCTTTCCACAGCCAATCATGCACTTCCTATTTTTGTCAAATGACCACAGCAACCTACAGTACCACCTTGCACTGTTTAAAGGGAGTCAGAAGACCTCACAAATCACCAGTGCAATGATGCTCTCACCCTAGCTGCATCCTGTGGTAAAGCTCCTTTGGAAATCTCACAGGTTATGTCACTGACCAGGTCGCCAGTGCTGGGGGTCATCGGAGCAGCAATGAGGGACCACTAAAAGCTGTCTGTCCAAAATTATTATATTTGTGAAACTTGAAACATAAAATGCATTTGTATATTGGCAATACATGAAGTATGCTTACAGTTTGACCCTTGTTTACACCTTTAAATGTGCACAGAAACTAAAACTAGATTTGATACTACTCCCATGGACAAATGCAAGAAAATTATTATGAATATGGAATGCACTGATTTGTGTATCAGCCAAAGAAATAATTAGTACTCCGGCTGCTAGTTACACATGAACAGCCTGACATAAATGTGTAAAAGGATTCATATTACATAACAGAATAAAAACATTACTTTTGCACATTATTACATTGTGCCAAGTTATAAAGCTCTGTAAAGCATTATATAATGTATGCACACTGGAAGAGGGTACAGTCACATTCTTTTATAAAACACAAAAATATCTCATTGTTATCTTGGAGATTAATTTTGAGACTTAATCCCCGTACACACAGGGCAATGGGGGAGCCTGTGCTGAGCGACAGCACATATCGCGGTACAACCGCAATGCACATAGCGGTGTGCGCTGAGCCATCTAGCAAGAAAGACGGTGCAAGCGATGTCTTTCCCTGCGGGTGATGGCGACGCATGGGACTGTACATAGCCGTTGCCAGGGGCTATACACACGGAGAGATCAGTGCTCCATTTCTAAGCGGTCTACTCAGATTGCTTAGAAACGGGGAGAAAAATCACCCCATTTGTATTCCCCTTTATGTCTAGAATTTGCAAACTTTAATTTTTAATTACAAACTTTAAAAATTATAATAAAAATAATATAAGAGAAACATGATTGTATAACTAACAATGATTAGAGACTGAGCATATAATACTCTATAAATAAACCAAAAAACATTTTTATACTGTACGTACGATAATAATGTAATGAGTTTTCTTTAATATTTTGACTATGATAAATACAAAGTCTATCGAAGTTATAAATTGAAAAATTGTTCAGAAATAGTTTTGTTGTACAGTATGTGGTCCTTTTCCTTCTTGTTTGTGGCCATTGGTTGTATGATTCAGCCTAAATTATACCTAGTGGTTCAGGTAATAAACCTTCATGCTGGTTTAGATTACAAATAAATGGACCTTATTGTATTTAACTTGAATCCAAAAAGTAGTTAGTAGCATCTATGACCAACATTAAAGGTCTGTGGACTTGATTCAGAGATGGATGCTGGACCAAGTAGGTTGCAGCTGATGTTGTTTTGCTAGTGATGCATATTTGCAGTGTTGTGTTATTATTAATTAATATGGTGTTGTTAAAAGGCAAATACATACCTGATCTATTTCCATTAACTTTGGGAAAGCCCCAGGCCACTGAATGGCCACCTTCACTATATCCGAAGGAGGTGGCATTGTATCTTGGTTTGCGCTGAGCAGCTGCACACTATCCAGAGAACACACACCCAATCATCCACACCTGGTCAGGAAAAAGAGCACACAAGATACAAGGGAGAGAATGTAAGAACACTTGTACACTAGCTTATTATTTTACTATACAAATACAGGTAAATAGTACTAAAAATTGCTTTTAGTTCATTATACTTCACCCAAAAATACTACATGCATTAAAAGCATAGAAGCCCCAACAACAACAACAACAAAAACTTTGAAATACATTAATTTATTTTTTTTAAATCCATATTTGTGAAGCCTTGATGATGGCTTGGGGGCTTAAATCATACTGGTTACTAAAACCATGGATTTCTTAATTATTCAGTATCAACCCTCCTCTTCATGCACCTGAATTGTATTACTAAAACTAATTGAGCACCTGCCACTAATATATATATATATACACGTCAAGATTTGCAGCGTTCAGACTTCTCACATAGGACAGATGAATAACCGAGAATCACATTAATTTAACGAGATGAAGAGATGCAGGTTTCTGTCGGAATCCGGGAGGATTGCCCACCTTTCTGGGGTCCCGGGAGAGGGACCAGATTTCCGAGACCCTCCTGGCCGATCCGGGAGGGTAGGCAACCCTGATATACACTGATTTCACTTTTTTGAGACACATGCTTATTGAAGAGGGTCTGCCCCTAAAACAACTACACCTCTTTCTGAAATATGAGCCTGGCTCCTATTATACATAACTTACTTCAGAAGTAAATAGAAAAAGAATAATGAAAGCGTACCAACAGGCTCCTAAAAAGAGAGCCTTATAAAAAAAACAAGCAAAAACCCTTTTGACACAAAAGGGTTAAAATGTATTAGAAATGCATCTAGTGAAACATAAGAACACCTATTATTGTCCTGCCTACAAAGTCCTCCGCTGAAGTGTGGTGTTTCTCCCCTTTCAATTACAGAACTGAGAATGAAAAAAGGCTCTGTGAGGGAGAAAGACATTACAAATAAAGCAGTGGTTTTCAAAGTTGTAATAGAGATCTTGGGAATAACCTCGGTCTACATCACACTCATCTTCCCAGTAATGCACAGCAACCATCCAATCAACTGCAACTCACATAGCATGTTTGCTTGTTTGTCAAAAGGATTGTGGAAAGAATAGTGGGGCCTACACACGGGCGATTTGAGGGCATTTTCTGAGCGATCTCACTACATCGCTTAGAAAATGCCCCTACTCTACATCGCTCCGTGTGTAGGGGCATAGCAATAAGGATGCGCTGCCCTGCGATTAAGATCAAGCATGCTGGATAAAACGATTTAATAGCCGGTCAGTGCCAGTGTTCTCACCGGAGAACACTGGCCTTGACAGATCACTCAGAAAACATAGCTGACACATCGTTGAGCAGCGCTGTGTGCCGAGTGATCTTGAGCAGTCTACATAGCTCAGATCACACAGCAACATCTCCCTGGGGCAGAAGTGACACGTGCAGAGAGTGTTATGGACAAAATTACTAAAGCTTCTAAACATGAAAACAGGTGATATCACCCATAGCAACCAGCCAGATTCTGTCCATCATATTCTAGGATGCAATAATAACATGATAGAATGACTGATTGGTTGCTATGTGTAACATCCCAACTTTTAATTTTAAGCTTTAAAAAATGTACCCCTTAGATTTGGGTGAGGTGTATTTAAACTGAAATCTGAATTGCATTGTGAATATAAAGCTATCTAACATCTGTGAGCTAAATGCAAAAGCAGACAGTATTTACACTGCACAGGAACAATATCAATGTACAGTACTTGCTATAATTGCAAAGCAACAAGGTGTGTTCCGGACACAAAATGACTTGCTCAGATAACCAGCATAGTGCTAGCATACAAAGTTCCGCTGATAATTCAACACGGATTGATTCACACCAATACAAGATGCAAATTTATTCTGCCCTATATATATTTCATTAACATCACACACATTTTTCCCAATTTTTTTTACTTTCACACGTGTTACTTAAAAACAGAGATCGGTAACTTTGGTCTGACTGTTTTTCATGGAGATTGTTGTGTTTCTTATATAGCGCAGCATATTCGTTGCACTTTACAACTGGAAATAGTGATAAAACAAGTAAGAAACCAATATAGAGGTAGGAAGGTCCTGCTCGCAAGCTTACAAGCACAATTTGTAACACAGACGTTGCTGTCCTATAATGGAGAAGTTTCCCGATTACACGGATGTGCCCTACATTCCTTAGTGACTGGTGCTGAAGGACTTGGCACAACATTGCTAAAAAAAACCTTACCTTATAGCAGACAATAACAGCAAAGCAAAAAGAGTATGCCAAAAGCCATTGCAAGATATAATAAATGCACTGAAAAAAAGGCTTCTGTTTTCAGAGAGTAGATTAGGAAAAGGTCAGGTTAGGTTAGTGGCAGATGTTTGCTTTGTGTGCCCACATAGATTATTTTCCTGCTCATAATAGGCAATGCAAACATCTAGTACTGATGCATGTTGGATTCTGACAGTGTGCCTGTATGTCCTCATACACTGTGGTATCACTCATCCCAAACGGCTACTCAGTGCACCAGGTCTTGGGCGCTTTGGATGCCATGACCATTCTTCTCACTCAAAACGTAGTATTTACAGAAATAAAATAAATTAAACTTCTTTACTAGATTGAACTGATTAGTTTGAGGAGTGACTAGGGCCAGGGCCATCTTAATGCATGGGGTACCATGCATTAAGATGCATCTTATGTAGGGTACACACCAAAACGATTAGGGCTCAATCCCATCAATCCGGATCCAATTCCAACCGATTGTATGTAGATTGGGCCTGTTTTGCATGTTTAGATCCAATTCCGATCCGATTCCAATTCGATGCGCGTCCCCGCTATCCTTTGATCGTTTTACAGATCCTACCTGCTGCAGGTAGGATCTGTAAAAGACCCATTCAACTAGATACACTCAGATTGGATTGGGATTGGATTCAGATCGTTAGCAGATCGTGTGCTCCAACAGATTTTGCGACCATCGCAATCTGCTAACGATCTACTAACAATCAGGATTATTCTGGTGTGTACCAGGCATTAATTCCTGGGCAACTGCCCTAGGGAACCACAATTCTACAGGCCATTAAGCAGGGGTTTGTTGGTGCCTTCAGAGTTTCTGGTGAGGCTAGTAGAGATTGCTGCCTGGCTGCAGCCAAACCTTAAATGGCTATAGACATGCTAATTGCTGGAAGACTGATAGCAGGTGCAGAGGTACCACTAGAAGTTTTGATTTTTTTCACTTAGATTGGGGCCCCAGTGCATTGCTTTGCCTAGGGCCCACAATGCCTTGACTAAGGCCAGCATTCGGCAGCTGCCAACTCCTGTATCTGCCTATACTACTATACTGCCTATAGTACTGGTGGCAGTGTGGGGTGGAGGATGAACGAGAGCAACCAGAGGGTGATATGTAACTCTTGAATGCAATTTTTGATAGGTCCGTTCACTCAAACTCCCAATACTGCCCCACCTCCCAATTTCCTATATTCCAGTTGGGAGAGGGACCAGGGCTCTCTGAGAAACAAGCTGCACAGGAATTGATACATACAGCAGCTCCTTGGGGGCTGCTGTTAAATAGAAGTGCCATCAAGAAAAATATTTTCCTGGGTGGTGAAGAAGCATTAAGATAAGGGAATAATCAGAGTACTATTTGGACTGTATGGGAATTTACTTAATCCCCATTACATTAATTATATTCTGACAGAGATGAAATTCAATTCTTTAAACAAGCACAAACGGTACAAAGGTCCTGCTAATAAAGCTTACAATTTTGAGATGTGATAGGTCATTCTCAATAGCGTATTACAGCATTAGATTCATTGCTGCGGTATGCAAGACATTGCCTCCACACATACTGGGTATAATGGTTCTGCTGCATTCTCTCCCAAGTACTTACCTTAACATTTTGGTGTAGGATTGAAATATTGACCAATGCACTGCTATTTAAAACCAGAACTGGATGTACAATAATGTACTATGTAAATAAATTATATATATATGGAAAAGTGTGTGTGTGTGTGGGGGGGGGGGGGGGGACAAAATAGGACAAAACGGCACCCCACACTCAGATTAGTACCGTTTTCAGTGGTCTCCCACCACTGTTCTATGAGCTCAATATCAATAAAGCTGTTCCTCTGGCTTATTCATAGATCAAGGTGGAGTCACCTGCTTCTCTCCTCAATGATATATCCCCAACAGTAGATATAGGAGGGGAAAAAAAATAAAAAGCAAACTAGTGTAATATTGTTAACAATATTACACTAGTCTACTTTTTATGTTTTTCCGAGCCCCGTTAGGGGACGCGGAAAACGATCCCGAAGCATGGCAAGCGCAGCGAGCCCCGCGAGGGGACACTGATTACTTGACGTGTATTCTGTGTCCGCTCGCCACGTTTCGGGATCGTTTTCCACATCCGCTTGCCATGCTTTGTAAAATCAACTACACACTGACGTTGATAGTGGGGGTATGAACAGGTCGGGAGGACGCGTACCGCGTGCGCTCGCCACGCTTCGGCCTGAGCATGCAAATCGTCAGGAATTCGCGGAAATCGGGCGCCGTGATAATACACAAGTACCTAAATAAGTTCACATACATCTAAAGTAAAACATGAACAGCTTGCCAGCTATGTATACAGGGAGTCAGGTAGTCGCCTTATGCATCAGACTGGCACCGCACAGTGTAATTGCTGTATCAACCTTGTCGACTCACAAACAAGAATCACATCACTGCGGGGAGCCACACTCACGCGTTTCGTCAAACGGACTTCGTTAGTCCAATTGATGATGAAAGTGTAAGCTGATTATTTTCGAGTTCTACGTTTCAACTGCTAAAGTTAGATGTGGGTTTTTGTAAGGGGCAGATGTATCAAGCTGTGAAGAGAGATGACATGCCAACTAATCAGCTCTTTTTCAAACACAGCATGTAAAATAATAGTGAAGCTGGGTACACACAGAAATATTTAACTCCCCAATCTGTCTGGTGGGGAAAAACATTTGGTAATGTACTGTATGTGAGAAAATTACACACATTGGGGCAGATGTATCATAGCTGCGCGATAAGCGCAGCTATGATACTTCCTGCTTCGCCTCAATAGCGAGGCGAAGCAGGAAGGGACATCGACAAGATGTATTAACATCTTGTCTGCCGAAGCGGGGGAGCGTTAACTCCCCCCTCCGGCGATGTCCCTTTCTGGAGATAGCGCATCAGTTAATACTGATGCGCTATCTCCTGTCCCCCGGCCGGCCGCACTGGGCATGCGCGGGATCTCGCTGTTCACGCGAGATCCCCAGCGCAGCCCACAGCTGACAGCAGGGACAGCGCTGTCCCTGCTGTTTAGATAGGGCTTCGCCAGCCTGATGCTGGCGAAGCCAAACCCGGCTTCGTGGGGAACGGTCAGCGATGCTGACCGTTCATACATTCGGCCTGCTATCATTTTGATAGCAGCGCCGATATGGACAGGGGCGCATAGCGCCCCTGTCCATTACCGCATCCTGGCGCCGTCATACATGGGGGAGAAGCGGTATCAGTGCACATAACGTGCGCTGATACCCCTTCTCCCCCATAACGACGGATCATACATCTGCCCCATTGGGGCATATGTATTAAGCTTTAACAAGAGATAAATCCAAGGGTGATAAGGAGAGGTAAACGTTCAGTCAATCACCAGCTAACTGTCATGTTGCAGTCTGTGTTTGAAAAAAGTCAGTGATTGGCTGGACATTTATCTCTCTTTGGGGCAGATGTATCATAGCAGCGCTTATCGCGCTGCTATGATACTTCCTGCTTCGCTTCAATAGCGAGGCGAAGCAGGAAGGGACATCGACAAGATGTATTAACATCTTGTCTGCCGAAGCGGGGGAGCGCTAACTCCCCCCTCCGGCGATGTCCCTTTCTGGAGATAGCGCATCAGTTAATACTGATGCGCTATCTCCTGTCCCCCGGCCGGCCGCACTGGGCATGCGCGGGATCTCGCTGTTCACGCGAGATCCCCAGCACAGCCCACAGCTGACAGCAGGGACAGCGCTGTCCCTGCTGTTTAGATAGGGCTTCGCCAGCCTGATGCTGGCGAAGCCAACCCCGGCTTCGTGCGGAACGGTCAGCGATGCTGACCGTTCATACATTCGGCCTGCTATCATTTTGATAGCAGCGCCGATATGGACAGGGGCGCATAGCGCCCCTGTCCATTACCGCATCCTGGCGCCGTCATACATGGGGGAGAAGCGGTATCAGTGCACATAACGTGCGCTGATACCCCTTCTCCCCCATAACGACGCATCATACATCTGCCCCTTTATCACCCTCGCATTTATCTCTTGTTAAGACTTAATACATCTGCCCCACTATTAGTACCCTGACATGCAAATACCCAAAGAAAGGGTTACAGTGGCATAATTAGTTCTATACCACACACTGGGGTAGATGTATGAAGCAGTGATAAGGGAGGAGAAGTGATAAAGTGCCTGGTACTTTATCACTGGCCAATCAGCTCCTGGCTGTTAAGTTACAGACTGGGTTTAAAAAGGGACAATTAGGGGCTGATTGGCTGGTGATAAAGTACCAGGCACTGTATCACTTCTCTTCCCTTATCATGGCTTCATACATCTACCCCCATGTTCGAATAAATATTTCATTGTCACTAATCACCAAGCACAAGCCCTTCTACAGTAAGCATATACAGTACTGCAGGGGTCTTCAACCCATGGCCCGCGGGCCACGAGTGGCCCGCGGAGCTGATCTCAGTGGCCCCCTGCCCGCCAGCCCGCCATGCACAGGATTTTTTTTTTTTAAGTAAAAGAAAACGCTGCCGAGGGAGGCAGCGTAATGGAGTCCCCCCGCGTGCCGCCTACCTGATTTCCATTGGCTGCAGGCAGGGCAGAGGAGTAGATCCAGCGTGGCTGAGGGAGGAGGAGGCACGTCTGGTCACGAGCTGGGGAGTTGGGACCCGGCGAAGCTGCGGGAGGAGGAGACGCAGCTGGCGGGAGCAGGGGACCCAGTGCTGGAACTGCAGGAGGAGGAGGCACAGCTGGCGGAGGGGACCCGACGAAACTGCAGGAGGAGGCATGGATGGTGGAAGCAGGTGACCCGGCAAAGCTGCAGGATGAGGAGGTACAGCTGGCGGGAGCAGGGGACCTGGCAATGCTGCAGGCATTACTGGGGGCATTGTGTGTGAGGGGCACTGCTGGGGCATTGTGTGTGAGGGGCACTGCTGGGGCATTGTGTGTGAGGGGCACTTCTGGGGCATTGTGTGTGAGGGGCACTGCTGGGGCATTGTGTGTGAGGGGCACTGCTGGGGCATTGTGAGGGGCACTGCTGGGGCATTGTGTGTGAGGGGCACTGCTGGGGCATTGTGTGTGAGGGGCACTGCTGGGGCATTGTATGTGAGGGGCACTGCTGGGGCATTGTGTGTGAGGGGCACTGCTGGGGCATTTTGTGTGAGGGGCACTGCTGGGGCATTGTGTGTGAGGGGCACTGCTGGGGCATTAGGTGAGGGGCACTGCTGGGGCATCATATGTATAAGCAGGAGTACTGCTGGCATTATGGTCTGTGGCATAATGGGCATCAGTGTGGGGCATAATGTGCAATGGGCATAATTTTTGTGTGGATTAATGTGTAATGGGCATCACGGTGTGCGGCATAATGTGTAATGTGTATTATGGATAAACAGTGTAACAGTGTATATTGATTTAAGTAGCCTTTCATTGTTTGGGTTCGATCTGTGAGGCATACTAGGTCACTGTGTGGGCCTTCATGTTTATATGTCACTGTGCAGCCTTCAGTCAACTTAAGCGTGTGAGGACAACGACCATTCCTGCGGTAACCAATGTCTGGTCATGCAGGTTGCAAAAGAGGTGTCAGGTAATTGTTTTCCTGCTAGTTTACACTCGTTATAATTAGGCCACACCCCTTTTTTCGGAGCGCGCCTACGGCGCGTGCAATTTATTCAATATCAAATTATATATGGGGGGGGGGGCACAAATTTTACTGTTTGCACTGGAACCCAAATTGGCTGCTGATAACTATTTGGGTATGTGTGTGTGTGTGTGGGGGGGGGGGGGGGGGGTTATGTGCTGAGTATGGGCGGCTGTGCCAACTATCTATGAAGGAATGTGCTGACGTTATAGGGGAGCTGTGATTCTATGAGGCTGTCCGAAATACCGCAGTAGAGTATAGTGGCCCTCGGGCTTCACTGGATTTTTTTAGGTGGCCCACGCTGTCTTAAAGGTTGAAGACCCCTGCAGTACTGTATATCAGGTAGAGCACAGGTTCTCAAACTCGGCCCTCACGACCCCGCACAGTGCATGTTTTGCAGGTCTCCTCACAGAATCACAAGTGTGGATCTTTTAAAATGTGTCAATGGGTAATGAATGCACCTATGCACCTGCCGGGTGAACTGGAAAATGTGAATTGTGTGTGGTCTGAGAACCCCTGAGCTAGAGCAGAATGGTTTGCGGATTTGTAGACATGAAGGGCGGGATGTACTAAAGGGAAAATGCGGTAAAACGGGGGTTTTACCGCATTTTCCTATTTACCATTAGCCGTCCGCCCCGTCTCCGCTGGGCAGGGTATCGTCACCCTCTGGGCCATCTGCCGTCTGCGTGCCCCCCCTCCCGTCCTCCTTTGATCTCCTCCTCCCTCGACAGGTGTCACAGCCGGGAGGACATCCGGCTGCAGGGGGGAGGAGGAGATGCAGGGGGACACTGACAGCCCCCGGGATGTGACGGAGACCCCCGCAGACCACATCAGAGGTATCGCAGGGGTCTTAGTCACCGTAACCCGATGCTAGCCGCATATGATAGTACATATGCGGTAGCATCGCGGCGGCTGGCAGGCGAAGGGCGGCGATGTATATTAATCATCATCAATACATCCCGCCCGAAATTACAACAATCCTAAACCAACCAGTACACGTTAATCCTTTTCTCCCCCAAAGGAAATTTATATACAGAAACAACTTGAAATCTCACTCAAGTTAAAAGTCTAATTCCTGCATTTAACCCTACAGTTGTTCTATGCAGTAATTGGAGCTTGAAAAAAATAAAAAGGTACATTTTAATCAGCCAGTTACACAATGTTATTACACATGTATCAAAAATCCTGCTTATACCTGAAAGTCGATATACACTACATTTAATAACTATTTAAGGACTTGGAGCCAAGATACCTTTGTGTAAGCACTGCACAATGTAGTAGTTGGTGCAGAAACACATGTGAACCACCACAAAGTGCAAATCACTAGGACTAAACCAAATTGGTAAGGAAGAGTAGCATAAATGGGCAGAAAGCAAATTGTGTGCAAATCCCTCATTTATCAATGGAAAATGGCACATATATGGCATTAGAACAGACAAAAACACGATAAATTCTGAATTTTATGTCAGGAACAAAGCTGAAAAGTCGTACGAGTATATTGACAGTCACACAGAACGAATGGTAATAACACAGCACAGAGCAGCCATTGTATGTGCGGTAGTATTAGTCAACTGCTGCAATGCTCAGAAAGTGACTCAGACAAGAACATTTTCAGATCGAGCCTTCATGTCATGCATAGGAAATTATGCTGCATTTTCCAGAAAAACTGCTTCTCTGCAAGGTACGCTTCATGAGTATCTTGTGGAAGAGATTGAAGGGGTTAAACACACATGTATTGTAGAATGCATTGCTTATTGATATAAATATATGGCAAACGCTACATGCAGCTTACTCCATGGTGAGACCACTTCTCAGAATATTCACTTCTCTGAATAACGGTGCTGCGCCCGCATAGCTCATCCTATTGTCACTGATCACTTCCCACAGACCGATATGAGGAGCATCATGACAAGCAGACACAAAGCATTACTTAGCAACACACTAGAAGCCATTTTATGCAGGCCTGCAGTATGTGTGCTATTAGCAATGTGAACTCCATATCTCCGTATTCCATTCCTTTACCTCTAATAAGTATAGCTCACAGGACTAACATCAGACTGCAAAGCAATTTGGTGTATTTAGCTGCACTGAACTTTACATAGCAATGGTTGTTTTGTGTGTGTTCCAAGCTTTCATTTCTTCAGGAAGGCTTCTGTCCAACGATGGACTCTAGTGCATTAATAAAAAACAGAAAATGATCACTTTATACATGAGAGATGCCAGAGTACTATGGGCTCCATAGCAATCACTTTGAAAGGGCCCCACCTCTCTCTGCAGCAGTTGTTCATGTTATGCCAGATAGTAGTGCCCTATCCAGGGCCAAATTAACAATGGGCCAGATGGAGCGCAGCTCCAGGCCTCGACATAGAAATAGGTCCATCATCATGACAACATGATGATCACCAGACAACCACCATGCCACACGGTTGGGCATAAATCATACGCATTCAAATTTGCATTTCTATTTTCTACGAAATTATACAATTTTTATACTTTTTTATAATTAGGGAGACACTGGGGCATATATTGTATGGTGTCTACATAACATTAGCCTCACCTCCTCCACACTTGGACATTTTCAGCTCCATGCAAATGAGGGCATTAATCCAGCCCTAGCCCTAGCTAGTGCTATACCCCAAAGTAATGATCTAGTTAATGCATACATTCCAACGTGACCCATTACATTAGGTACAAAATGCTCTATACCTGGACTTCCCTGCCAGTGGCAGTTACAGAGGTAGGACTCCAGCACTGTCCAAAATTCAAAGAGGGGTGGTCACATCAACTGCCAGTGAGTCCAGGACAGTGATGTTTGAGGTGGCAGAAGTTGTGGCTCCCCTTTTTGAATATTGGACAGTGGTGCCGTCCCACCTCTGTAATGGTCACTGACAAGGTCCAGAAACAGAGCATTTTGTACCTAATGGAATGGATCATGTTGGAGTGTATGTTAATGGTACACGAAATAGTAGTGCCCTAGTTAATATTATACCCCATAGCAGTGCTATAATAAATGTCCCCGATCCTCCAGTGCCACACACAGCTTTTCTTATCATGTCCTGGAGGGGCATAGCTCAGCCTCATGAATTCCCCCCTCCCTTAAAAAAACTCCACTCAGACAGATCTCAATAGCACTGCGGGCAAGCGGCTGGACTCGACTGCTTAGCAAAAAATTCCCGGGAAACGGGTAGACAACTATATGTCCTGGGTCCAGAGTCACCTAAGCCTATGTGAACCATGGCAATGATGCACCGATATACATATACTGTATAAAATACATCAGACTGCAAGTACAGGCAAAAATAAAAGTTAACGATCTATATCTAAACTAAAAATGTTCACGGTGTATGTGTGTGTGTGTGTGTGTGTGTCTGTCACACAAGTAACCACACAGAGTACCTATTGCTACATTGGAATTCTTCAACAATTCTACAATTAAAAATATGGTGGAGAGCAGTGGCGCACTCAGGTGTCACCCTTCAGTAGGGTGAAACCAAACAGAGCTGTACTGACAGCCGCACCCCTGCATCCATATCATATTGCGGTCCACACATCCCTGCTGGAAAATCGCAACAGAGAAGCACTGGTGTAGACAATCTTGTTTTATATTAATAAAGTTATTTTTTCCCTCTATTTATCACTGATTTCAAATGGGACAAGGCGGCCATTTTTAAGGAGTTTTTTTCTGCAATTCTGAAGTGCGACATTTTTTGATATACAGATTAATATTTAGTTAATATTGAAAAACGGCCAGATCTCTGCCACATAAAAATTAAGGATAGCCATGCACACTTGGAGTGCCCAGGCTCAGACTAATGTCTGGTACCCCCATCACCAGGGCCAGAATTCTCCCTGCTGTTGTGCTGTTGCTCCAGTTACAGTGTCTGACAGGCAGCAGCGACGGAGCTACCAGCAGTGAAGGGGGCGGAGCTACCCTCGCAGAAGGAGATCCTCAGAAAGAGAGGTGGTGAGTATTACCTGGGGCATTATGTACACGGCAATACGGGGGGGAATTATGTATATGGCACTATGGGGAGCATTACGTATATGGCACTACGGGGGCATTATGTATATGCTCTATGGGGAAGCATTACATAAAAAGCACTACGGGGCAGTACGTAAAAGGCATAAGTGGGGGCAATAGGTATACGGCACTAAGGGTGGGCATTCTATAGTGCACTATGGGGTCATTACGTGTATGGCACTATGGGGGGCATTACCTAAATGGCACTACTGGGGGGATGTACGTAAATGGCACTACTGGGGGCATGTGTGTAATGGCACTACTGGGGGCATTATGTGCAAGCATCACTGAAATACTATAGGGGGGCAGGGCAAAAAGACAAAATTAATAGTCACACCGTATAAAATGTAATTACACTTTAAAATAAAATGCATATGCAGTGTATCAAGCTTCAAAAAGTGATAAAGTGGAGAGTGATAAACAACCAGCCAATCAGCTTTTTCGCATTTTTCAAACCTATTACTACTAAGTACTGCAAAAATACCTAGGTTCACCATAGCCCCCCCTTATCGCTGCTCCTGCCGGGCGGCGAAACCCTGCACGGCCAAATGCCATGCCGCACACAGTTGTTAATAATGAACACGATTATGTCCATTCACATGGGACAGCCACGGCCTGGCCACCCGGTTGCAGTTGGTTCCGACCACTGGAAGGGACGGCTGCCGGGCTGTGGCCATCCCCACCATTCCAAACTTCCTTGTGCAGCACGACTTCTCAGCCGTGCGGGGTTTAGCCGCCCGGCAGGAGCCGGAGCGTGTGAAATAGCCCTTACAACATTACTGAACAATGTTAATCCATATTACACACTTCAAAATCTATGTACCGCTCAGCTAGTCAGTGCTGAAAATTAGACATTTCCAGCGAAAAATACTTTAAACATGGCCTGTACAGCCGATTGGCAACTACAAACAATTGTCTAGTTGGTTCATTAGGACTTCACAAAAACCGCCCAGCCATCATATGTTTGTACATGCACTTTTACAGATGTGAACCACTGTCATTCACTAAAAATATGGCTTTAAAACATGTTTGTGATGTGTTTCTTTTACGTTTTTAAACATTTGTTTAAGGGCTCCTAAACTGCTCGGATCTCTTTTAGGATTTCAAATCATCTCAAGCATCTGTTACAAGTGGTTTTAGCTCGAGAGAGAGAGAGAGAGAGAGAGAGAGAGAGAGAGAGAGAGAGAGAGAGAGAAAGAAAGACACTATCCCTCACCATAACTACTGTACTTCCATAACAGTGAAACTTGGATCTGTGAGTCCTCAAACGCACACAAAGCTCCTGATGGCCAGCGGAGGAAGTTGACCCCGAAGCAGAGAAATCCATATGGATCCATCTTTGCAACCCCAAACTCCTTCCTATAGAAACGAGCAGGGCATCAGGAATGGACTGAAGAAATGTGTATGTGAACCAGGTTCCACACTCAGGGATAATAGATTACACTGAAATAGTTACATGGTTAATGAATGGGGACAATACTTGAGCTCTACAAAAGTACGTCTAAATTAATAGTTTGACCTATTTTTAACCCCATGTGATGAGACTGGAGCCAGAAGTAAGGTGGTCAAGGTTGTATAAGCCGGCAAGGTTGTATCACATGTGACCGCACTGCAGCACTGTGTGATCCAGCTTTAGTGTAAGAGATCAGTCCTGCACAAGTGCGCAATGGATCTCCACTGGGTCCCTGGATCCTTTATTTATTTACAGTTTCTTATATAGCGCAGCAGATTCCGTTGCGCTTTACAATAGTAGACCCTGATAAGACAAACTGGGTAACAACAGACAGACTTGGAGGTAGAAGGGCCCTGCTGCTATATATAGGGATCCTTTGCAGTAATGCAGAGGTCTGTGACCACGGTTATGGTATAGCGAATCGACTGTCTTTAGGCATTGAACGACATTGGACGACGCATGGCCAACCATGTTATGGTTGACCATGCGTCGTCAACTGGAAATGGTGACCATCAACATCAGTGTCAGAATCACACCCCAGCATACCCTGCACAGAAACAAAATAACTCCCCCCAAATCCAACTCTCTCTGCTCATGTTACATTTGCCCCACCTGCAGTGTAGCATGGTTCTGTGTATCTGCTAACAGGTCTTTATTAAGCCCATAGTTACCCTCCAAGCACTCAAGTTTGTTTCTGTAAGTACATAAATCAGCTGCAGCAGACACACGCTTCGCGGCCCTCTGCATGTGGGGGAGGTATATGCTAATTTGGGTGAGGGCAGGGCCACATTAACAGAGGCGGATGGAGCTGCAGCGCCAGGCCTCCAAATCAACAAGGCACATCATCATGGCAGCATGAAGATCACGACAGACACCATCTAGCCACATGGTTGGCCATAAATCATAAGTATTAAAATTGCATTTCTATGTTACATATTTATGCTATTTTTGTAACTTTATATATTAAGGAATACATTGAGGTGTATAGTGTGTGGGTTCTAAGGGGCAGCAGAAGTATGATGCAGTGATAAGGTGAAGTGAGCAAGAGGAGAAGGGACCCATGGCAACCAATCAGCACTGAAGTAACGTTTAGAATTTGCATACTGTACAATTATATAGAGCAGCTGATTGGTTGCTATGGGCGACTTCTTCTCCTGTATCACTGCTTCATGGCATTGGCCTTTCATAATAGGCTTGTCAACATTTCCAGGCCCATTAGGCCCTTAATACAGCCCTGGGTGAGGGAATAACTCCCAGGGGAAGATCTAGGAGTGGAGGAGGGAATGGGTAATACAGTATAAAGAAATAGGACACTGGAGGGGGTGAGGGGATAAACTAATTTAAAAAATGGTCACAGGGTAGGAGGATGTGGTGGAGGGAGGGAGCAAAAAAAAGGGCATTTATTAAAAAAAGGGGGGTGTGGATTATGGATTTTTGTATGTAGTACTAAGTGGATGTGGTGGGCTACTAATATTAGGATTTAAGACCAAAGGGGGAGGAAGTTATTTCATAATGGGGACCTATCGACTTATTTAAATATATTATTAAAATAAATGTATACTTTTATCAAATAATAATACAAATAAAACCGGGGAAAAAAATCATACAAGTGAAGTGGTTAAGGATAATGATGTCAGATATTTATTTCTATAAAAGATTTTACGCTTTAACATATATTGCATTAAATATTATTGTATATACATTTTTGACGAATTGAGAAAAGAAATATAAATAATGCAGGTAAAATCTTTACACAGTTTTTAACCTTGGCATTTGTTTCTGTCTGGTAAAGATGTAGAGATCATGACCATACAACAGTTGTTTCTTAGCAACGTTTAACTGTAAAAGATCTGTAATCACAAAAGACTACACAACTGCAGACCTTCTAATGCACTGGTAAAACTGAAGCAAGACTAGAACAGACACAGGCTTGTGTCAGTCAAGACGAACAAACGCTAGATTGACATTACAGCACTTTATCCAGCTTAATCTACGTACATAGGGGGTGAATCTATATCCTTCGGAACGGGAAAAATTCGGCACTGTCCAATGGTGGGGGGAAGTCTGCGCATGCGCAATCGCATATTTGTGCATGTACGGTTCCTGGCAAAGAATGGCTTCGCCGAGTTACACACTCGCCGTGCTATTTCTTTCCGCCTCAACCTGGCATAATGCCGAGCAGTCAAAGTCATTGGGAGGCAAGGCCAGGGCAGCGCTGGGAGATGAGATCCCAGCAGCGGCTATTACATTGCAGTGATCGGGATTTGGGTCACATCAACCCGGGTTACCCATTTCCACTGCCCCTGGACCTGGGAGCATCCTGGGTCCAACCCAGATAATTAAACCCAGAGGATTTTCCTTGGGACGCGTTTCTACTAGCAACCCATGTCTACACGCATCCCTGCACAAAATCCCAGGTTATTTTTGCTAGTGGAAAGGGGGTAGAAGCTAGCTACACATCCCAGCATGCTTTGCCACAGTTTTAGCATTCCCTAAAAGCAAAACTGTGACAGGGCAGGTTGGGACTTCTAGATTCACAGCAAATGGAAGATTACAGGTTAGATGAAGACTACTCATCGGAACACTGGAGCAGTAAAAATCTGCCCTGAAAGACATTCACATGACTGCAAAGACCCAGAAGCTGCACTGGAGTCACTGCAGCCATCACAAGCAGGTAAGTGACCGATAGACAAGCAGGGACGATTTGTCATTATTTTATCACAATTTATATAACTTGGTCAATGTTAATATTACCACTTCAATATTCTTATTTTGAAAGCATGACTTAGCGATATGTCATTACCACACCCATTGATATGGGTCTGCTTGGTCTGGTCCAAGTGAAAACCTTTATATTGGGGGTCAAGAAAATAATAAATCTAAAAAACAGATTTTGAGGTAACAAATAAAGAATAAATTGCAAGCTTGGTGGAGCAGATATTTATTTAAGGCTGTCCAGATATTTTTATGAAACTTTACTTTGTAGCTATTACAATGCACAGTATCATCAGGTTATACTAGGGCTATAGCAAGTGAGTGAGGCTATTGAAGCCATGTCATCACTGTAATTGCCAGAAGTAGCTGGAAACACACCACTGGTTACATAATCATGGAAATGAATGTTCTACATGTGTGTCTGCTTTCACTTCCATCTATTGCAGATTCTATTCTTAGTTCTAGACAAACATTGCTGGAAACTTTGATCTTTCAGACTTTTTCACCAAGAAACCAAACCAAATTCTTGCTAAAATGATTTAGCTATGCAGCAATAAAACCTCACTGATCATAAAATATATTCCAGAACGTTCAATAAAATCTTTATAGAACCAAGACTGCCACTGGCCACATACAGTATGTTCAAGCAGTGTCGAAGTAGGGTGTAGATTTACTAAAACTTCTTTTTAAAAAAGTCAGTGGTGATCATGCCCACAGCAACCAGATTCTAGCTATCATTTATCTATTCCACTAAAATAAAAATGACACACACAATCCAAATGGTTGCTATGGCCAATACTACCACATTTTAGTTTTAAAAGCTTTAGTAAATCTGCCCCTAAGAATCATTAAAATACTAGTTGAAAGCCTGTCAAAATGTACTTTCACTTTGAGTTGTGACAGTTTTTAGACCATGAAATCTCCGTCCCCACCCCCAATCACCATCTGGTCATGTGCTCCTACCTCCAATCTCAATCCCAAATTTCACAGCTCCCCCTCACTATGGGCCAGATTCTCTAAGCTTCAAAAGTGATAAAATGGAGAGTGATAAACAGCAAGCCAATCAGCTCCTGTTTGACAGTTTTCATACACAGTCTGTGGCATGGCAGGTAGGAGCTGATTGGCTGGCTGCTTATCACTCTCCATTTTATCACTTTTGAAGCTTAGAGAATCTGGCCCTATATCCAGCAAGTTTAAAACAGATCAGTATCCCCGCAAAAATGGCTTTAACTTTCACAAAGGAGCAATTTGGTCCATCAAGTGGCCTCTAGTGGTCGGTTGTGGTACTTCCCCACACAGAGGTGAGGAGTAGTTAGAATATATATATATATATATATATATATATATATATATGTAGGATTGTGCTCTGACGATGGGGGTCAAACCCCGAATACACATCCTTTTATTTGCTATACCTTGCCTCTCGAGTGCCAATTCTTTTGGAGTGGTATATATATATATATATATATATATATATATATATATATATATATATATATATATATATATATATATATATATATATATATATATATATATATATATATATATATTTATTTACATATATATATTTACATATACTGTATATATATTTACATATATATATTTACACATATATATATATATATATATATATATATATATATATATATATATATATATATACACACACACATATATATATATATATATATATATATATATATATACATATACATACACACACACACACACACACACACACACACACATACATACACACACACACACACACACACACACATTAAGGCATTGGTTCATAAACTTGCAGTGCCCTCTAATATCAGTATTTGATTTTGGAGCGATCTTAAATAAAAAATTAAAGTTAATTTAGCTTACTCCTAATTAAGTTCTGTGGTGGTGAAGAGGGTTGCGCTTCTATTTATCTACATTTTGGGGGGATTGGCAGCCACCAGCTC
Source organism: Crinia signifera (assembly GCF_055691185.1). Lineage (NCBI taxonomy): Eukaryota > Metazoa > Chordata > Amphibia > Anura > Myobatrachidae > Crinia > Crinia signifera. Next base: position 209,161,024 of record NC_139221.1, on the reverse strand, counting down.
TAGTTTGGGTGCCGGACAGTTTCCCGACAGTCGGGATCCCGACAGTCATTACCCCAACATTGGGATCCCGACAGTCAAAACCCTGACATCGGGGTCCCGACAGTCACCGGCTATTCTCCCTCATGGGGGTCCACGACCCCCATAGAGGGAGAATAGAATAGGTGGTGAGCGTAGCGAGCCACCATACCCGCAGTGTGGCGAGCCCGCAAGGGGCTTTGTTACGCTTACCCCGCTGTCTGAGTCCGGCCAGTCAGAATCCAGACGTCAGGCTGATGACTGTCAGGACTATATACCACACCCCTCTAGTTTAGCCTATAAATGGGCCATAAATAATTAGATTTGGTATAGGATCATCAGCAGCACCACAGGGTACCACATCACCCAGATTGGGAACCACTGCATTAAGGTAAAATGTACTGTCCAGTCTTAACCAAAGCAGTATTCCATTCTCTTCAAAGAAATTCACTCATCTCTTAGAAAATTACTTGTAGGCTACTGATCTAGTTCCAAAAAAAGCTTAATCATGTAGCAAGTCATGTACAGGTAACAAGACAAATTATAAATGTTTTGCCATCACCATCCAGGAGTCCAATTAAAAAGTTTCATACACTATGTGAGCTACATGTGCTCAAATTTACGTGAAATGCAGGGGTACTAAGTGAAGGAAAAGTACAGATTATCTGGCCTTCTGTAGGGACCCAGGATTGTAGGGTGTGAATGGTCACATCCTCCCAGTGTGCGCCACAGTAATTATGGAACGTCGGACATAGCCATGGTCCGTCGGTGGCCATTTCTTATCAGCTCCCAGGACCACTGAAAGCCTCAGCCGCCATGGAGAACTTTGATAAGTGGGCATGGCTCAGGTACCAGGTCCCTTTAGGTACAGTATCCCTTGTATAAAAGCAGTGTTGGACTTACCAGCCTACTTATCACACCCAAATACCATAGTCCCTAGTCAATACTTACCCACTCCTACTATGACTCCATTGCCTCCCAGAGTTACGCATCTGTTGATATAATTATCATCCATATCATTAAAAAATCTTGTATAGTGTGTATTCACCTTAACAGCACCACTAGTTTACTGGCCAATAGAAGTCATCTTAACACTTAATTACATGATATATAGGATTATCATGCACTGCATGACCAGTGCAATACTATAGTATCATGGCAATCAGAAGGAATGATAAGTAAGAATGCCTGCTAAAAATATATTCCTCCTATACCATGAAATCACATTGCAATAAGAAAGGTAACATGGCAATGTACTTTTATTTCTTAATTATGTAAAATAATAGGCAACAGCCTTATTAAAATGCACACATACAGAACAGGATGTAGATTTGTCCGTTTCTAAATTGTGAAATTCTTTTTGTTCTGCCTGACATATACAGGATAAATGTAACAATACAGTGTTGTAACGTGGGACAAAAATAGTTACAATATTGTACTCTATTCCAAGGAGACAAAACTCAATTTTATTTTCAGAAAAAAAATTAATATGATAATAATAATAGTAATAATAAGAATGGTACTTCATCTCTGCGGCCACCACTATGGCAGTTACATTAGCTGCTACGTAAGGATTTTTGGCGAGAAAGTACCCCATCCTCCTGTGTCCACGCCACCATCTATTATATGAAGTAAAAAAAAGTGCCTAAAGCGTAGCGAGCAAAGCCATCCCACGAGGGGACAATGGTGCTACGGAAGTTCCGTAGCATAAGTGGTGGCTGCAAAGATGAGGAAGTACCAATAATAATATAAAAATAAATAAATAAATAAATAAATAAATAATGTGCAATTTGATACTGACCAAATGGAACAAAAATGCTCCAAACAAAAATTGCATCTGCCCCTTTTTGCACATTGATGGATCATGCTTATAATTTTAATCAATCAGGACAAATACAGAGGCCTCTCAGGGATGGGGGAGGGGGGACTCCACAAGACAACTAGCCCTCACCAGGGCCCAATTTAAACCTGATCGCAGGCAAATGTAACATATGCAGAGAGAGTTAGATTTGGGCAAGTTATTTTGTTTCTGTGCAGGGTAAATACTGGCTGCATTATTTTTACCCCCCCCCCCCCAAAAAAAATTTTTTTTTTTTTTTTTTTTTTTAAATGAAGTATGTAACTCAAACCCAAGCAGTTCCAAAAGTAGTAAGAGGTATGCAGGATCGTTTCAATAATAACTGTGACTGTGTGCAATGGTAGCTACTGTATATCATATGTGTAGCTACAGCTACTGTCACCAAAAGCAAAATACCAATACATAATGACATGTCATTTACAGTAGTTTGAAATTTATCCAAAGGAAATATGCATAAATTGTTGTAAAATGGATTTTCATTATACAGTACTTAAATGTCAAAACCACACCAAAAATGTAACATTTCATTCTATGAAAGCATGGCTATGCTATTATTACACCTAAGCATATAAAATGACAACAAAAAGTTTCAAAGTTTTCAAACTAAACATTTTTTAAAGAAGCTAGCAGCAGCGGTGACCTTCAAAGGGTCTGAGAACAAAGTATCCATCATCCAAGGTGTGAGGGAAACCATCAACAAGGAATTATTGATGGTTTGCACCAGCAGCCAGTTGGAGGAAGAACAAAGGGATATATGGGATTTTTCAACTCCTGTCCCCAAGGACCACCAACAGGTCATGAATTATATATTTTTTTTGTCATGCACTTGTGAGTCATCATTGATTCATTAAATTCACATAAGTTATGCCCTTTAGTATAATATAACATACATATATATTCTCTCTCACAAACACAGAGTAACATTCAGAACAATAAAAAGTAATATGTAATATCAAACAAGCAAAAGGAAGCTCCAACAAAGAAGTGATTTGTGACCATGGTTCACTCCCTCAGGCTTCAACAATGGATTTGTTCTAAGATTAGATCTAAGGAGGTCACACAGGTCTCTTATAGGTCATAAGTACTAGGTTACTGAAAAAATACAACTAAACATAAAGCCTTTTCCCAGACACCATTCCTGGCCAGTGCAATTGCTGATTCCAAATAGTACAGCTTTATTTACAACAAATAAAAAAACTAAATGTTTGGAAATCTCTGCAGCATGAAATTACTCATCAAACAACCATTGCCCTCTCAACTGTGACATCTAACAGATGATCAAACATAACCCTTTTTCAAAAGTTTGAGTACAAGAAGAGGGAGAACTAGATTACCCCACCTTCAGTTAAAATGTTCAGTACTTGTTTCCTATAACGGCGCCCATCGCGTGCCATTATAATGGCATGCGATGCGACCGATGTCCGCGATTTTACATAGAAATGCATGGTAAAATGCAAATCGCGTCGCTCGCATCTCATGCGGCCAAACAATCGCATGCGATGCGACCGACGCGATTACCGATTTTACATAGGGAACAATGTTAAATGGCCCAATTGACCCGATTTCACATAGGGAACAATGTTAAATGGCCCACAGACCCCAAATAGCCACCCTGAAGTGTGAAATGGCCCCCCCAATCGTTAACGCCACCCCACAATCAACATCAACCCAAAGCGTGGCGAGCGCAGCGAGCCCGCGAGGGGCGGCGGTACGCGTCCTCCGACCTTTTCATACCCCCACTATCCACGTCGGCGTGGAGTTGAGAATAGAAAGTGTGGCGAGCGCAGCGAGCCTGAAGCGTGGCGAGCGCGAGCCCCGCGAGGGGACGCGGATACCTGTGAAGCCCGCGAGGGGACGTGTATAGCTGTGAAGGTATCCGCATCCCCTCGCCACGCTTCGGGCTCGGTGGCTCGCTGCGCTCGCCACACTTTCTATTCTCAACTCCACGCTGACGTGGATAGTGGGGGTATGAAAAGGTCGGAGGACGCGTACCGCTGCGCTCGCCACGCTTCGGGTTGACGTTGATCGTGGGGTGGCGTTAACAATTGGGGGGGCCATTTCACACTTCAGGGTGGCTATTTGGGGTCTGTGGGCCATTTAACATTGTTCCCTATGTGAAATTTTTTTGGCCGCATGCGATGCGACCGGCGCAATTTTTTTCCTTGCGATGCCTAAGATCAATATCGTGGGCGCCATTCTAGGAAACAAGTACCAAATGTTCTTTATTAGATCTCTGCAATCTCCATCTCTTTATGCACAACCAATCGCCATAGATAACTGCTACAGCTACAGTACTTAAGATTTAAACATTTCTGAACAAGTAGCATAGATCTGAATCTGTAAATGGTTAGGATAATGTTTTTAATTTGTATGGTTTTCAGATGAAGCCATTACTGGCAAGTGAATAAGACTATCATTGGATATGGGTTCCAGCCAACAAAGCACAGCATAATACTTAATCCAAACGTGTGACATCATAAAATATAGTGCTGACTGTTCAAACCCACAAATACCAAAGTCCCAGGATACTGAGCGAATATTTCTAAAATGTTCCTGGTTCTATTAACTGCTTCAGTGTACCACATTTCTTACAATTAAACTAAGTAATTCTGTAGCGCTGAATACAGTCTATGGAGAAAGGTTATGAGAAAGTGTATGTACCATTACTGTGAAAAAACTATATTGCTAAATAAAAACGAAACAATGTTATAACAGGCAAAAAAAAAAAATAGTGTTAAAAGCTACATTTATTTCTACTTTTTGCACGAAAAAAAAAAAATCTAAATAATAATAATTATTATTATTATAATACTAGCTCCTAGCCCGTCAAAATGGCAGAATGTCATAACAGTAATATCAGCACTGGCGACTGTTCGGCTGAATGAAGCAACACTTCAATTGCTCCGTCAGGTGCCTTTTAGTGGCTGCAGAGTTCACTAAAAGGATCATGATGGCGCAATTTAAGAATAAAACACTTGAATTTCCCCCATAGAGGTGAGGAGCAGAATTAGCTTTCTATTATGTGTGATATTCATTGCATTTTAAGTCCAGTAATTATACAAACATTCTGCCCCGATGATGCGTGCAGCTGCTTACAGTCGTGCATGAGCTGCGGGGAACCCATACTAGGAAGCAGTGTGATATCAGTACCCTATCACACTGCATCCAGCTCTTCACCAGGATGGCTCTTATTGGAGCGTGACTCCTGTTAAGAGGTTTTACAGTAAATTCACAATGAAATAAAAAATTTCCCATTGCGAATTTGAAACAAATATTTCTCACATCCACATTAAAAATGCACCTTGCTAATTTAACAATTAAAACAGTGCGTCTTAAGATACAGTACTTAGAACACATGGCAGGCCTATACACAGCTCAGTATTCCCTCAGCTATGTTTCGGCATTATATGACCTGAAGTTTGACAGCACCTACAGTATGATATTTGTTTGCTACTGTTAAAGAACCTTTACCAGTCATCAAACATACTAAGATATACAGAATTATTAAGTTTAACAGTGCTGCATCAATGCACTGCATATTTCTAATGATTAAAAAATGCAAATCTGCACTAAAAACCTTTTTTTAACTCTCACATATAAAAGCAGCCAGCTTGGAATCCCACGATGCCAATGCTCTTCTGCAAAGTAATACTCCTACATTGTGTAAATGCCTCATATTACACTCGTGCACAATCGAGAGAGGGGGAGGGGGTACCAGTTACCAAGTCTGATGGCGGTCTGATGGAGGGGCCCAGCAGGCTCCCTGTTCCTGGCAGTGGCAGCTGCTCTTCTCAAACCAGCACATGACGCTGTGAGCTGGGCTGCAGTGTGGCCGACAAGTGCTATTTTTTTCTATATTTTATTATAAGAATACATTGTCACGCCTCCTTTAATTAGGTCACGCCCACTGAAAAGTACCTGGGCTCAACCATGCTCTCGCTCAGTAATTGCATGTGAGTGAGCAGTCAGCGGTGTTATAATAAATAGGTAACTGAAACTTGTATGTGTATCTAATGTTTGTTTTGTGTTACAGTAGACACTGTGATAGCCAGTATGCCAAAGTACATCATCCAGGAACGTAATTGGTGTGTGGAACATTATTTCTGCAGTTATGGAATAGGACGGAAGGCCAGGTTTTCTCTGGTACAGTATCATAACAATTGTTAACCCACCAAAAAATATTATTCTGTCTTGGGGGAAATTTTACGGCAAACAGGGTCTGTGACTAATCATAATAAAGGAGTTCCGACAGACCCGCAACACATCGAGCAATGACAATGTCAGGTGTGTGATGGACAAGGTTTTTTTTTTTTTTTTTTTTTTAAATACCATGTACTTTCAATATGAATCTAAATAAAAAGTTTAAAAGTACATTTCTGTATACACCTTGATGTGTTTTGTAAATATTTGTTACATTTGTCAAAGTGACACATGTAATAAAGGCAGTAACAGTCAGTGTTCAGTGACATTTAGAATTACTTTAGGACATAGTGTGAATGAAGCTCACCTACCTGAACAGTACTATGCAAGTATAAAAATGGAAAATTTACCTGAAGGGAGCTTTCAGGAGGATCTGCAAAACTACATGCAAACTGACCTTCCTGGGGCAGCAGTCACAAGAGCCAGGAGGTTACAGTACCTGTACTCAGCATTGGTGCACTTGGAGAATACATTCAGGTCTAGTCTCCATGTTTGCAAATGATGACCCTTAGGGCCTGATTCTGGTTCACTGGCAACAGCAAATTCTCTCTCTAATGGACAAAACCATTTGCACTGGCAGATGTGCAGATAGTTACATTTATTGTGTAGGTTATTTTGTTTCTGTGCAGAGTAAATACTGGCTGCTTTAGTTTTACACTGCAATATAGATATCAGTTTGAAGTACATACCCCACCCAAATCTAACGCTCTAGTGCGCAGACTCTACTGAATTAAGCACTAGAGAGGTGCTGCAGCGGCACCATTATGCAGAAAAATTAACATAAATAACTGGTGCTAAATTATTTTTCATTACAAAAACTTGTGTTAAAGCATTATTGTGTTGAACTACACATTAACCAGGAGAAAGTATACTGTATATTTCATAGAGACTTTCAAGTTTGTATCAGGTCATATAGACACATGACAAAGCACAAGCCAAGAACAATTCAATACCTTCCTTTGTCAATTGAATTTTTCTCTGTTGATCCAACTAATAAGGCCTGACGGCATCGGTCATCCTAAATAAATTCTGTGGAACGAACATGGTTTTGCAACAGCATCAGCATTCTGAATGTCATCAGCTCTATTTGAACATGCATATTTCCTGACACTCATCAGCTAGATAACATTGGTAATTGGAGTAATCCTAAAGGTTACTCAGGATGGCAATGATGCACCCACTGGTCTCGTAACACCCTGAAAACTGGGACCATACCGCCATGTTTTATGTAACGCTGGCCATCAATGCCCCTTCCCGCCACAAACATGATAAGAATGCGGCCTCTTAGGGGGCTCAGATCTGCAAATGCACTGTACAAATCCTGTGCATGCGTAAATCTCAAGCCATCGCAGGTTTACGTTAACATCGATTTAACCCCTTCACTGGTAATCCCAGAATTTTTCCAGGCCCTGCGCCAGCGCTAACACTGGCATTCCCAGAAAATGTCCACATATGCAGAGTATACTGTATAGCTGACCTTTACATGTCCATCTTGAAAACAAAAAGTGGGATGTTAATATAATCCCTCACCAATACCAAAATGCAGCCAAATACTTTGTTTGTTACTCCAAAAGCATAGAGCACTTACAGTATTATTTAGTTATTGTGGGCATGGTGTTGAGTAAATGCCTCTGAATCCTTACTTCCTGCCTTTCAGTAGCTAGTCCTTGTAGCACCAGAGTTGGTTCACAATTTAGCAATACATACTGTACATACATAACGCATAGTGGTACTATTATACTATAGTGTTGGACCACCACAGCAGAGAAGCCTTCCCGTGGCTAGCATGCAAATGCATGTAGCAGAGATATCTGCATTTCTATTATTACGTAGACAAGGGTGTACACCTCTCTTGTTGGTTTACTACAGTGTTCTGAGGTTGGAAAAAAAAAAATTCTAGTACAGATGTTAAAGAAGATAATTATTAAAATAAAAAACTACAATGAAGACAACTGTCCAAAAAAAACAAAGGTGTGTCCGGGCATTTTAAGGGAGGGTCTGTGACATCAGCGCTAGCCTTGATCAGCGAAGCGTTATGGAAGGGTCAGACTAAAAAGCTGGATTGTCCTGTGGATATAAGAAAAGCTGGGAGATATGCATTGCATACACACAAACCGTTATAAGTAAATATAATATTGACGTGCATTTCTCTTAACTTCTTCAAAATATTTATATATTGTAACTATAACAACTTTAGAATACACCTCATAGCTGTTGTGTAATCAGCTTTGTGATTATACAAATATTAACATCCTATGGCAGCTGTGATTTTACCATACACAAAACAACAATAAGCAGCCACCGCCTTATTTTCTGTCAGTATTACTCCTATAACCATACTGAGGCTCTTTATTTAAAATAACATTGCAAAACGCCACATTCTAAGAAGGGGGAGGGGGGGGGTATCAAATTACACAACAGGGCTATCCTATTAGCCCCTATAAGCCTCAGGCAAGCAAAGAAAAATCCCATATAAGTGCCAGCATTTCAAACACACACAGGTGTTTTTGCACACAAAAAAATATACATATTTTTATTTATTTATTTTTTTAGGACAAATCTGTTTTCAGCTTCCAAAGTTACACCTCAATTAATTGGATACCCACTAAAAAGGAATGTTGGCAAAATAAATCATGACCTAAAACAGGCAAAACTTATGCTTCCCTAATGGGCACTTTTAGCCAATTTCAAGGAGGTGTACTTTGGAAAAATATAGCAACATTTAGTACTTCTTACTCCCCCATCTAACTTCCTCTTACACACCAGTCATTTTTCAAAAATCGCTCTATTGCCCCATTTACAAAAAGTATATTTTGGTTTTACAAGAGGTAATGTATCCTGTACTGTTTGCGTTATAAAATACATACAATGAGGAAGATTCTAGCACAGCCTGTAAAATCGGAACCCAATTGGTTGGTACTTCTCCAACAACTTTAGATTCTACAGAATACGTAATTCATAATGATATGAAATATATACAGTGAGATATATATATAAAGAAAGAGAGAGAGAGAGAGAGAGAGAGAGAGAGAGAGAGAGAGAGAGAGAGAGAGAGAGAGAGAGAGAGAGAGAGAGAGAGAGAGAGAGAGAGAGAGAGAGAGAGAGAGAGATACACACACACATACATACATACATACATACAGCAGCTCCCCAATGTAGAAGCCAGATTCCATGGGGCGACACAACAAACATCTGGAACAAAGGAACAAAGGGGGCGCCTATGGTCTAGTCTGGCCAGAGTGACGTCAGACCATCCCCACTGACCGGGCTAAGGAGAAGCCACTGGGACCCGTCCTGCGCCCGACACTGCTGGACATTGTGGTGCACCGCTTTGGAGGTTCCGTGAGTCACTATGGGGCAGATGTATTAAGCCTGGAGAAGAGATAAACTGGAGATAAAGTGGAGATAACTTGGAAGAGTTAACGCACCAGCCAATCAGCTGTGTTAGAAATATGACAGTTTGGATCTGATTGGCTGGTGCGTTATCTCCTTCCAATTTATCTCCAGTTTATCTCTTCACCAGGCTTAATACATCTGCCCCTATATCATCTATTGACGGCGAGCTGTCCCTTGTAGCTGTTGTGCCAGTGGGTTTTATATTGAGCCATGTGGTATTACGTCCACAACGGATGCTTTATCCCTACTTTTTATGAATTGTTTATATGTCTTTCTATAAAAATTAAAAAAGATACTACACCATAGGCACCCACTGTGTGTGTGTGTGTGTGTGTGTGTGTGTGTGTGTGTGTGTGTGTGTGTGTATATATATATATATATATATATATTATACACATACATACACACACACACACACAAACACACACCTCAGTCTCCAGTTGACATCTCAGCATTTTACATTATAACTTCTGCCAAAACGTACCCCAGCAAGAGACATGAATATGAGCTTTCATTTTTTTCTGATGGAACCGTTTCAAACTAAATTATCTTATCAGTCGCTTTCCAAGGTTAATACAAAATCTGCGCCCATTTAAACAGATTTACAGTATCTACAGGATTCAATACAGGCATAGCATCAGCTACAGGTGGCTGACAGAATACTGTCTACCGACACCATCCTCTAAAAATCAAAAGGCCGCTTATCAAACAACAAAGCAATTATTGGTACACTATGCATGCGCTGCGGTCGCAATGCACAATTCCATCCGGCTCACAATGAGGATTTCATGGAAAAGCAACTGACAGAGAGGGACCGTTTTGAAACCGGAAATTTATAGAGACTGGTTGGCAAAATATAGGCTTGCCATGGCCATTTTCTGTGCGGGTATCTGCAGTCAGCTGCAAAAACATGAATGAGGCCCTATTTACAGCCTGTCTGCATCAAGTGATGTGTGTTATACATGTAGCATATATCCCAGGCTCAGTAGCTGAAATTCTTAGCATTTTCAGTATCTTAAATATTTATTAAAAATATGACATCAACATTTACACAGAATAAAAAAAAAAACAAGTAGCCCTGGAATGGGACCCATGGTGTCAACAGAGGTGTGCATTCATGTAATCATGAAGCATCTATAAATACATAGGGGAAGTAGGATGTATACAAAATGTGCAAATATTTAGCTGGAACACTGTAACTATTAGATATTGCTTATACAACATAAGCTTAGAAGAATCAAACAAATCATTGACCTCTAAAAAAATAGAACTCACACTTTACATATATTTAATACATTACTTTAAATCTGGGCTGGCGGTCCTCGAGATCTACCAACAGTTCACGTTGTCCAGACCGCCTAGCTGGTGCACAGGTGTAATCATTACTAACCGTCACATTTTTCAAACGGGATGCAGTTAAAATTCCGGCGTTCAGAATCCCGACCGCCCGCTGCGTGGCGAACGCAGCGAGCCCGCAAGGGGGGGCGATCCACGTCCCCCCCTGGTCGGCATTTCGGCTGTCGGTATGCCGGCGTCGGGATTCTGAACGCCGGGATCCCGACCGCCGGGATTCAGTACTGAATCCTTTTCAAACATGTGCTTCATTCATTCCTAAAGGGGCATACACACTGTGATATGAACTAATAATATGGACTATATAGTCCATATTGGGAAAAACAAACATAGTACATATCACGCTGTTTGTATACAGCTTGCGATACCAATGCATGCCACCGTGGGGTCAGTATTGCAAGAAAAAATATACTCTGCAGGCAGCTAAATTTTGGCTAGAAAGTGTACAATCTAATTCATTGTTTTGTCAAAATCAGCCATAGCCAAAATCACAGTGTGTATAGTCAATATCGGTGGTTCTAGGCTCCGTGAGTTCAAGGGAAAATCGCACCATGTATACTGTATGTACCTTAACAGACATTCTACAGATACACAAGTGTTCTGGAAAACATGAACTGTTGGTAGATATCATGGACCACTTTGGCCACCCCTGCTGTAAATGGTCCATATTAACAAGTTACAATTCAAGAAATGAATGCACCCCCAAAATGGTCAGAATTTATCCTAAAAAGTAACCTAACGGCCCATACACACTGGGCGACTTTGAGCTGAAACTCGCTCAAAACAGCAGGTTTGAGCGGCTTTAAGCTCAAAGCCACCCAGTGTGTATGCCCCGGTGAGGAGCGGTGAGCGCTGCTGCGCGCTCCCACAACATTGCCGGGAAAGCCGTTCGGTTATACCAGCAGATGGATGGCTTTGCATAGCACTGCACTGTCAGCGCCGGTCAGGGGGAAAGCTGCTCAGTGTGTATGCACTGAGCGGCTTTCCCACCAGCAATGTAAATGATCATCGCTGTCCATACATGCTGGGCATAGTCGCCCAGTGTGTGTGGATCTTAAGACTATATATGGCAATTCATTTTATTCAGAAATGTAACCATTAATAGATAGATTTGTAAATAGAATTCATAAACTATGACCTGATAAGTTCTGGATATTTTAAACAGAAATAACTTGTAAATTTGCAAGTGTGAAAATAAAACACACAAATACTTAACGGGGCCTACACATGGGGAGATGTTGCTGAGCAATCTGAGTAATGTAGATTGCTCAGCACACAGCACCTGCAGAGTGATCTGTCAGGGCCAGTGTTCTCCAGTAAGAACACTGGCCCTGACCGGCGATTAGCTAGATTTATCCAGCATGCTGGACCTTAAAAGCCGGGCGATAGCAACACTACAGGCCGCGCATCGCTATCGCTATGGACCCTACACACTGAGTAATTATAGGGGCATTTTCAAAGCAAATCTAGTGAGATCGCCTAGAGAATGCCCTGGAAATCACCCCAGGTGTAGGCACCGTAAGTCTGCCTCAAGTAATTTGAAACTGGATTTTTTTGTTATGCAACCCCATTATTATTTAAGTTGTGAATAGGTGTATGTATTGCACATAAAGGCATAATAATATCAGGATTACTTTTCTTTTAATGCTTGTAGAACTTAACTAATGTAAGGCTGAGAGTCACATTAACATGAGAACATTTTTTAAGTCTTGTGTTCTATTCACCCCCCCAAAAAATCTCAAAGTATATATTACAACTTAGACACACAAAAAAAAGAATTCAGTCCTTTTTAAAGTAAATGACAACCGGCATTATGTGCAGCTGTGTCCTGTTATCTCTGTAGTCTGCCAACTCTTTAATCTATACTTCAATATAAAACCCATAATTCTTTATATTTCACCATAGTTGTGCCCAGAGCAGCAATTATACTCCTGCCATTTGCCACACAATGTGACAATCTGATGTTCAGAAAACAAACACCACACCCTGCATTTTTACTTTAAAATCAGCCAAAAGCCAGCCCATTGTGCGAAGCAGGCAGCTTAAAACAGAAGAGTTGAATCAACAGGGCATGCGATGTTCAGGAAATCCTGTTGCATGTTGGGTAGATAAGCACCACGTTACATGTCGATGCCCTGCATTGTCTTGAATTAAGTTATCGGAAACACAAGTAAAACTGACCCAGTCAGGAAACACGTGTTTCCTAACTTGTGTTTTAATTTCCTGTTCCTTCTCCAGTTTTAAAAAGAAGATCATACTGCTAGATTCATTAGATGCCTAAAACAAGTACTTGGGCATTTTACAGAGGAGTTTGGCCTTTTACCTCTCATTTTTAGTGGTCAATTCAGACCCACTCATAGCGGCCCAATGTTTGGAGTTTGGGCATGCGCGATTATGCGCAAGTACAAATCCTCGGAGCAAACAGCTTCGTCCAGTTTCCAGTTGCTGGGCTGGATCAGGGGAATGGCCAAAGTTTTATGGGAGTTGCCTGCTCAGGGCAGGAGGCTGACATCACATGACGCCCGTGCCCACCCCGTATTCGACGATCAAAAGTCAGTGCCTGCCTTGTATTTTGCAGAAATAAGTCAGTTTATAAAGACTGAAGGTCCCCGTACATGCTGCGATAAGCAGTGAGCAATGAGCCGCGATGCACGCTCCCGCGGACATCGCATTGCACAGTACAAAAAGTATGTGCTGCACATACTTTTTGTACTGAACGCGGATCGCATCGCATGCAAACCGCATGCATTGCGATTCAATGCCATCCACCCGATAACGCATCACCTTTAGGGCGAGATGTACTAAGCCTTGAAAAGTGATAAAATGGAGAGAGAAAAACCACCAACCAATTAGCTCTTAACTATCATTTTTCAAACACAGCCTGTGACATGGCAGTTTAGTCACTTTCCATTGTATCACTTTTGAAGCTTAGTACATCTGGCCCTTATTACTGAAGGAGAGAAAAATCAATGATCTCTCTGCATGTGAGGGGATGTGTTCTCGTACACATCCCACTGCATGCTAGTGAGGGGATCAGGCATCGCTTACCTGTTCGGTAAGCCTAGCGAAAAGGTCTGAATCAGGCCTCAACGTGATCTTTAGCATGGTGAGTACTATAAACACTGCAAAATAAGAAGTGAGAAAAAGGCCATTGATAATGCAGCAGCCAATCAGCTTCTACTTTGATAGTTACAGGCTGGGTTTGACCCACACTAGGTAAAGTTTTACCTGGACACAGCATGGTGGAAACACCGGTTATATGGATTCTCCATACCCTTTAGTGAATGCAGGTAACTTGACCAGCTAGCCTAGCTGTACCCACCATGCAGTGGGGCATGTTGCACCTAAAGCATACAATACCTTAAGACTCTTATTTAATGCATTAGATCAGATTTTAATAGCCAGATACAAATAGGCTTTACCAAGCAAGTAGATGGGCTAATTAAAAGAGTGATTTTGGCAATTACCTGTAAATATCTCATTACGATTAGGTATTGAGACAGAAAACTTAATTCAGTCGTAAAATTTTCTAACATTTCACATTCCCTAAAATCATACTTACCTACTTGAATCACAGAGTTTACAGTAGGATGCAGTCAAAAGGGCATGTCACTCTCTGCACATACAGTATGGGTGCATCTATGCTTACATATTTGTTGTTGCAAAATATTTCTACATAAAATTAGTAACAATATATTTTGGGAAGTTTTGCAAGTATTAATGCTAATATTGCTGCCTGCAATATTGTGTTTCTTGTTTGTTACTATACATGTGCTGTGATATTTAATTTTCTTCTCACTCAGCACAGTATATGTGATTAATGCAATTAATGTGAATTCATCCCTAAGCATATAAGTATGTTTTTGATGTATTAAAATACACCGTTTTTTACCCGTTTAACAAATACCGGTATTTGTTAAACGGTTAAAGCACCCTGGAGCTTTCCCACTGCAGCTCTACCCGTTTAAAAATGCTAAAAAAAAGGCAATTTACCGTTTAAGAGCTGCAGTGGGAAAGGGGTATTACACTGGCTTGTGATTCATACCCATGTTTGCTTCCTTAACTTCTAAAAGAAACTTAAAACTTTTTTTGTTACACAACACATGACTGCCCTACTGGTACTTCTCTTCAGTTCCTGTATTTGATCATTTCCACACATTGGAAAGTAAACATTTCGATAGCTACTGTAACATTTTAAAATGACCATCATCTTAATTTGTTTATATAGCGCCACAACACCACAAAGGTTCCACAGCGTCTAACAATGCAAAAATGACCAAAAACAAAATACAGACTTGCCTTAAAAGGCAATTAAAGGCCAAGTACATGGGGACAGGACACTGAAGTATTTATTAGGTTGGCTGAGACTTAAGGTTAGGTGCTGTTGTAAGAAGATTAGATAGATAGATAGATAGATAGATAGATAGATAGATAGATAGATAGGATAGGATTTTTTTTCTAAGAGAGGAAAATGCACATGAGCAGAGAGGGCCCAGCTCGTGAGGGCTTACGGTACATTGTAGCCATTTTTATTTATTTGACGTTTCTTATTATTCTCACCATTCCCTTCTCTGTGGAACTTACAATCTATGTTTTGTAATACACAAACACACTGGAAGTCGGGGGAGATACAATTGTTGCAGATAATCCCACAGCAAAAATGGGACTCTAGAAAAATTTAGCAAAAAGGGTAATTTGAGGGTAAATTAATTATCCCCAATTTTAATATATCTTTTTTTTTTTTTTACCGCTGGGATAAGTTTCCAGATACATGTATTTTCGAGTTCAAGTTCAAGACTGGAAAAAAGGGACAATTATCTGGGATATCACAGACAATTTACCTTGGTTAACTGAACTCACTTAACCCTTTGAGCACCAACATCTTTATGAGAGATGTGCAAAATATCCCCTGAAAATGCCAGCGCTGCTCAAAATTGTGTAAAAACAGATTTATATTTCCCATATAAAAGGTAAACATTACACATTTCTACCTTTCCCTCTCCATGCGGGAGAAAATGCTCTGCTCCTGGACTTCCCTGGTAATGTATGATTGCCATCACCTGTGGGGAGCTAGGTAAAGGTGTTTCACCACAGGTAATGGCAATCATACATTACCAGGGAAGCCCAGGAGCAGAGCATTTTCTCCCGCATGGGGAGGGTCAGGTATGACATTACAGGTCATTATAATGAATAAAAATGTTTAATGAATAATACATGTACAAGAAAACTAAATACAGATGTAGCCAGCTTTTTTGTTGTCGCAATGCGTATGCACTGGCATCGTGGAATGTTACCTGGCGTGCTGGGCTGAGAATAGTCGCCCATAGGAATGAATGGCAAACGCGTTACTCATTCTCAGGCACACCAATTGCACCATCTTTAATGCGATGCGTAAGTACTGCGGTATGGATGAGCATGCCTACAGCTATATGTACAATTAAACTATTTAGATAACATAATTTCTTAACTCATTACCGAGAACAAGTGAAAAACTACAAATGGCGACCAAATGTATGCAACTCCTCAGCTGTAATGTCCCATGGTGACATAGCAGCAGCAACACCAAATGAATCTGTGTGACACATGTCTTGTTGTCACATGTCCACACTGCTCTGCTAGAATTCACATCCTCATTTTCTCTGGCAACACTCATTTCTGCCTATACACACACCAATGTGCAAGGTCTCACAGCGCCCCTTCATCCAAACTTTACAGACCAGACTGGGTAACATCTGTGTCTGAATACTAAGAGCTGACAGGGTCTGTGTTCATGGAGAAATGTTACAATGTAGTTGGTATGTTGCTTATTCTACTAATTAAATGCTACATATAAATCTCTCTCCTTTGTACATAACTTTTAATCCCATCAGTTTTTTTTCCCTGCCACAAGTCAAGTTAGAAAAAGGATTTCACTGTGAAAGAACAAGAGAAAGTTGAAATCCAGCCTGCCAAATGCACAATGACAGTGGGCTAGCAAATTGCATTGAACATAATCACATTTCTACACAAATACATTACATTGGCGGTTGACCCCCTTTTTTGTTGTCACTTGAATAATTACATTTTAAGATCCCGTCTGCTACCAACTCTTTGGTTTCAGTGTAGCGACTATAAAGAAGCTTGCGGCAGGTGCAGAATCAGCCTGTCAAGCTCCAAGATAAACACAATTAACTTCTATAGCGCATCCTTGCCAACACAAAGCATCTTCACTTGATAATACATGACTCACACATTTATGTGTGGTACTACACCTACTGGGCATGTGCTCTCTATTACTTGAATAAATAGTAATGTTTACTATACTGGAATTTGGCCTAATTAATTCAGAACACTTGTTATACAATTTACTTGTGTGGCCATGGCAAAACAGAATTATTTCTCTCAAATCAGAACCTCAATATTATTTATTATCATCATCATCATCATCATCATCAATATCGCTTTATATGGTGCCACAGTGCTGACAGAGGACTAGAAAATCAACATGCAAGAAGCACAAAAGCGACAATGGGGACAGATGGATAAGATGGAAGGAAGAGCGGCGACATTTGAAATAACCAAGGCAAAAAATAATAATGAGTTTTGGGGGCATATTCATCATTATACCCCTTTAGCTACTTTGGGGGTAGATTTATTAAGCTCAGTGAAGTGATAAAGTGTCTGGTTTTTATCACCAGCAAATAGGGTTACCACCTCATCCCTTTAATTCCAGATACACATATTAATTCCACAGGTTCTTTGGCTGGCTGACTTCAAGACCCATTACATTTGGTTTTAATCAGCCGCAGAAGTATAATTAATGTGTGTCCAGAATTAAAGGGATGAGGTGGTAACACTACCGGCAAACCAACTCCTGCCTGTCATTTTTCAAACCAAGCCTGTAACTTCACAGTTAGGAGCTGATTGGCCGGTGATAAAAAACAGACACTTTATAACTTCACCGAGCTTAATAAATCTGCCCCCCCAGTATCTAACTTGCCACGAGACAGACCTCAATAACAAACTACTAAAACAATTCAGTAGTGCTCCAGTGTGGGAGCTACTCCAAAAAGCAGCTGTACCCGCAAGCTCTATGGCACTATTACATTAGCTGCTAATCACTAGTACCGAGGAGTGTGTACACTGCCAGGTCTGACTGAGATTCCACATGCACATTGTCAGAGTGTGGTCAGGATCAGAAGGATCTGAATGGCAATCCAGACCACCATAACATAGGAAAACGGGGTACCCGGGAATTACAATTACCTAACTTCGGTTCATTAATTGTGAATTAGCAAATTACATAGAACAGCAGTTCTCAAACTGTTGGTCCTGACCCCAAAGTGGGTCCCAACCTTCTCAGCATGGGGTCGCGACTGTTGCTGACCATCAGGCTGATGATTTTTGTAATCTCAATCAGTGATTCAAGGAGTCTGAAAAATCTGTTGAATTGTCTGTTATTTAGACTCCACCCATCATTCTGTGCTTCCACAATGCTGCCATGTATGTGCGGTCTTCTGACTACACATGTGATGTGCTGACCTTCTGCAGTAACTTGCTGGGGTCCTGTCATTATTTTTATTGTCTGATGGGGTCCCAGAGCAAAATAGTTTTGAGGGCCCCTGACTTAGAACATGTACAGTATATAATGTTTTGGCTTATTAATATATTGCTGATATTATGTTCATCCGCAATATATTGCTCAGTGTACCGTTCTTCATCAGCGACCAGAGATTTGGGGGGCGGTTCTCTAACACAGAAATGCGGTAAAAACCCCGCTATCGGGTTTTTACAGCATTTTTGTATGTTCTGTCCCCCCTCCGCAGTGTCACCGCTGCGGAGGGAATCGCCAGAAAAAGCTGGCGATTCCCTGCAGAAGCCTATGGGCTTCTTACTGTGAGGGATCCATCACGGATCCCTCCCAGCATGCCCCCCGCCGTCCCCGCCACTCTGCGCATGCACAGACGGACTCCCGGGTCTCTGACCCGGAAGTCCAGCGCCGGCACCGCATTGCAAGAGCTATCCCTTGCGTTAATGACCGCATATGTTAGAGTATATGCAGTCATTAAGAATGCGGTGACCGGCGATATAGGGCTGCGGATGTTAGAACATCCTGCCCTTGGGCTGAAAATTGCAAGCTATGCTGTCTGTACCTCATTTTGACTAGAAATCGCTGCTCGCTAGTTTGCAGTGCATTGTGCACCAGCGACCAGCAAATAGTAGCCATAATCGCAGGAGCATGCTCCTGTGACCAGCAACCATTAAGGACAGGCTGCAAGAGCACGCGCCTAGAGATGTATCTCCCACAACACAAAAAACACACTGGCGATATGGTCACTCAGCGACCAGTTAGCCAGCGATAATGGCTTAAATCACCCCGTGTGTACAGAATCACAGGTGAAATAATAAGTTCTACCTGGGGATCTTTTAAAAGGTGTCAGTGAATAAGGAGTGCACCTGTGCCATAGGTCGACAGGGACTTTAGGTCAACATGAAAAAAGGTTGACGTGGTTCTTGGGGGGTTGTCTATGTTGACTTACATCGTCATGCACACCGTCTAAGTGACACCGTCTATACTCGGTGAAAACCTATAGTTGGAGTCAACCTAATGTAGAACGACCAAATATTGGTCGACACAGCAACCGTGTTCCAGTTTCTCCTCAGAGAATTTCAATAATTGGATGTGGTATTTTTATATGAAGAATAGATACTTACTTTTTTTTTTTTTTTCAAAGTTTACAATGTTTTCATATATCTACAGTATGTTCATACAATGCTCAGAAAAAAAAAAAAAAAAAACATTTAAAATAAATTAAACCAACCTTGATTTTTTTTCACAAGTGCCTTCTTTTATGCAAGACATGCAGGAGATAAAGTCCTTCCATATTTCGCCCTTCAAACAAAACAATGCTCCCTACAGAAAAACAATCAATGCCATCTGAAAATAAATGGAAAGCAGGCCATGGTAACTAGACCTGTCAAACTGAAAAGAAAAGAAAAGCAAATCCTTTCAAAAAACAGTCTGACATCTTTATTGTAGGTATGAAAATGTACGCATTGGGAATAAGTGTAGCAATCAGAGGGTGAATCAACACTTGTATGTGATCACCATTCTGAATACCTGAAAGCCATCCAAAATGAGTTGGTCATATTCTGCTCCAGAGAAATGTGCACATACAGTGGAGAATAACTGTCCATAAGCAGAATCGTTTGTATGCATCTTGTAATGCAACTGCCTCTATACTGTACGTACCTAATGTACCACTACTGATCATCACGTGTATCTGCCCTATACTACAGTAGGTTTATAGGATATCCCTCCAAACAGGCATACTTTCCCTTATGTCCAACTCTGTGTGAGAAGGTCTCATTACAATTCATTGACACCTCTTCAGTTGCAAGGGTAGCTGTGATTGAAGGGGTATGGGTCACAGGAAGGACAGTGTTGACACTACTGGTCAACATGGTCAAAAGGTTTACACAAGCAATATGTCGACATGAAAATGGTTTACGTGGGTTTTTTTTTATGGTGTTTGTCAACATAAGACACCATATAAGTGTACTGCTTTGCTCACCATGCTTCAGGCACTATTAGAATCTCACTATGCTCACTAGGATATTAAAGTATGAAAAACCCAAATTTTTTGAAAATGGCAACATATTACTTTTTGTCGGGATACGGTCATTTGGTCTACAACAAGAAGGCTGAAAAGCATTGGGTCGACACCCAGAAAGGTCGACATGGGTTAGGTCGACACAAGCATTAGGTCAACATCGGCAAGGTCAATAGTCAAAAGTTTGAAATGGGGTTTTCCACTGTTTTTTTTAGCTGACATGTGCCGACAGGCGCTATTGCATGCCCTACCATCCACAAGGGTGTGGTGGCAGCGAGGCACCGAGCCCGAAGCATGGCGAGCGCAGCGGGCCATGCGAGGGGACGCGGTGCACTTTAACCTGTGTCCATGTCAACTGTCGACATGTCAGTCAAAAAACAGTGAAAACCCCATGTCAACCTTTTGACTGTCGACTTTGCCCATGTCGACCTAATGCTTGTATTGACCTAGACCAGCGGTTCTCAAACTGTGGGTCCTGACCCCAAAGTGGGTCCCGACCTTCTCAGCATGGGGTCGCGACTCCATGTTGCTGACCATCAGGCTGATTACTTTTCTAGTCTCAGTCAGTGATTTAAGGGATCTGTTACTTGTCTGTTATTTTAGACTCCTCCCATCACTCTGTGCCTCCACAATGCTGCCATGTGTGTGCTGTCTGCTGACTTCACATGTGATGTGATGACCTTCTACAGTAACTTGCTGGGGGTCCTGTAATTATTTGTATTGTCTGATGGGGTCCCAGAGCAAAATAGTTTGAGGACCCCTGACCTAGACCCATGTCAACCTAATGGTTGTTGACCATCTTGTTGTAGACCTAATGAACCATACCCAGTTTGTCCATGTCATCCTAATGCATGTTGTTCTTTTTTCACGTGTTGACCAATAGCGGTGCCCATTCCCAGAGCAAAAGCATAGGACATACATACAGGAAATGTATGTTCAATTGTTCATCAGCCCCATAGACCATAAAGGCTTAGTAACTGTTCTCCTACCCAACTGGAGTATAATAAATGGAAGTCACTTATCTTTTTTATAATTATAGAAAGCGGCCATCAGAATGCATTTATGAGCACAGACCTGAACTGATTATCGCTATAAAGCTTAGCATACATGTTATAGATTGAAATAACATTTAAGAGAAAGCTTCTCACTGCAGTACTCATTATGAGCATGTAACATCATTAGGGCACAGATGACCTTTGGTCTTGTGGGAATTGTACACGCTATTTACATACCATGCAGCTAGCAGCATAGCCATCTTTTGTAATGACATACGTTCCACCCCGGACGCGTCCAAATTCAAAAAGCAACAACTACAGTATAAACATTTGTATTCAGGTTTTAGAATAATTACCACCCACCTGTGCACTGTAGTATAGATCAGCATTACCAGATCTCAGTGATATTCAGTCAGTAAACACAGCATTCCAGTGTTCATCAGAGTACAGTTATGTAGCTTTCACATCACATAAAACATTTTGAAACGTTTTGAAAAACTGTAATTTTAAATGGTATTTTAAATGGGTCTAGTGTTCATATTGCAGCAGATTACCATTTAAAAATACCGTTTAAGTACCATTCACATCACCAGTCAAGCCGTTTAACCTCTGAACACGATTCTACCCACAGCTTATTTCCTGGTTCAGGGAAGGGACACAAGACAAGGGACAGCCTATCACAGTGCTCTAACCTTTATTTTTTACTAAATAACATTTCAGTGCCATTCAGACAGCACAAAAAACGGCTCTGAATTGGCTTTAAAACGGGTAGGACTCTGCTTTTTAAACGTGTTGAAATACCAGTTAACTTTAAATGGTATTTCAACTATGACACTTTCACACTGCAGCCTTAAACGTTTTAAAAGGCAAAAAAACGCCAATATACCGTTTTAAAAGTGTGATGTGAAAGCTACATTAGTGACCCTAAACTATACACGTTATCCCTTATTATTGCCAGTTATTCATATAATGCACACCTATTTTGAAGAGCTACACAGAGAATATTCAGCCATTCACATAAGTCCCCGCCCCAGTGGAGATTAAAACGGTATATGGTCATTAGTTTTAGAGTGTCTAGGTCGACCGCTTTAAAAGGTTAACTTGGAAAAAAGGACGACACGATTATTATTATTTTTTTTAATGACTTGTTCCTGCCATTGGGCATAGAGGGAGAACATAGTATTGTACACAGTGATGCACCGTGCCCGAAGCATGGCAAACACAGCAAACCATGCCATGGGACGCAGCACACTTATACGGTGCCCATGTCAACAGACACCCAAAAAACCGAATTTCAACCATTTTAATGTTGACCTAGGCGCTGTCGGTCTAAAGACCCATACCCCTTACAACCTCTATTGTCTACCACATGTACACAAGATACAAAAATGTAATCCAAGTTGTAAATATCACTAGTTGAACCAGACCAGATGTGTCCACCGCCCATCTCAGATTTTTCCAGATGATGTCAAACGAACTATTTCTACCAAAATCTTGACTGTTTTGACTATTAGTAAATTATATTTATTTTTCAATTTATTAAATTATTTACTAATATTGTCTTTGTTTATTAGAAGTATCACAGGTGTATTATAAAATCACCACTAAAGTCACTTTTCCTCAGTGACCTGTGGTGGTGGATTTGTACAGAGAGGTCCTGCCACTGAGGCTGTCTCAGACAGGTCAGCCACCCCTGACCTACATCAAATCATTGGGCATAAATTGTGATAATTATACTTTTTTTTGCCCATATACAAATGTAATCAGGGCTATATAAATGTCCCCCTTTATGTGAATGTAAAGAAAAACTTGTGTGTGTGTCGGATAGTGGTCCCTTATTTCATTGCTAGTCCTAGAAATTTCTGTTCCTAGAAATTTTCTGTCAATACAATTCTTATCCTGTTGAAACCTCACTACCTATTCTCGTTTCCTATGTATCATTTCTTTATATATTTTCACGATGTGTATGTAAAAAAAAAAAGAATAAAAAGAGAACTATTCATAACCATGATATGCTAAAAATAGTAAAATGTGTTGACACTGCTGTTTGTGAGGGAGTGTGGAACAAATGTATTGTAAATGAAACCCAGCATATTCATGGGAATCATTGCTAAGCATCATTGGCCTTTATCAACTGGATGAACAAAGGCCAATGATGCTTAGCAATGATTCTGAATTTTGTACTTGCGAAGGCCCACACATACATTACTTTGTTCAGGAGCAGAACATACAGTATGTGTAACAACCCACCGGACCATGTTTATATGTAGGACATGACGGTGGAGGTGTCCACATGTTAATAAGTAGCTTTATGGATATTCTTCATATGCTATTCCCTACTCAAATATATGACTTTGGTCATGCAGTACCTTCCAGCGTGTCCCATTCCTGTTGGGACACAATGCTCTGCTATGACTTCCCATGACCTGTTTTAAACAGGTTAATTGATAAGGAAGGGTTTTCACCACAGGTGATGGCAATCATATATTAAGAAGAAGTCCAGGAACAGATTATGGTGTCCCTCCTGGGTAATGTTGGGAGGTATGATTTGGTCCTTTGATTGTTCAATAAAAAGTGCACCACCAAGAGCAAGGGTAGCTAACTCCATTCCTCGAGAGCTACCTACAGTTAAGGTTTTACAGATCTCCTCATAGAATCACAAGTGAAGTAATTAGTTCCACCTGTGGATCTTTTAAAATGTATCAGTAATGAGTGCACCTGTGTACCTGCAAGGTGAGCTGGAAAACGTGAACTGTTGGTAGCTCTCAAGGACAGGAGTTGGCTACACCTGACCTAGAGCCTGGCCAAGGAAAGTTAATGGACGCATATTGTGGGACATTGTATGTATGTATGTATGTATGTATGTATGTATGTATGTATGTATGTATGTATGTTATATACACACATATTTCTTAATTTTAAGTAGAAGCATGTTTGTAAACTATGTCTTTCCTAAAGTTGCTTACTTCTTGTTCTGAAGTGAGTGCTGAAAAGATAAAGGGCGAGATGTACTAAAGGGAAAATGCGGTAAAACCCCCGTTTTACCGCATTTTCCTATGTACTATTACCCGACCGCACCGTCACCGCAGTGTAGGGTATCGCCACCTTTAGGTGGCGATACCCTATAGAAGCCTATGGGCTTCTTTTCGCCGCCCGACGCCTCCGCCGAAAAACCCGCCGACCCCCCTCTCCCCCTCCCTCTCTTACCTGGTCCAGGTCCTCCTGGACCCGGAAGGTAACACCTTCCTCCCCCTAGTGACGCAGCCGGACGTCCTTCCGGCTGCAGGGGGGAGGAAGAGGCGCCGGGGACAGCTTGCATAGCTGTCCCCGGCGTGAGGGATGCAGAAGGGGGCAGAGAGGTGACGGAGACCCCCCGCACACCACATTCCAGGTATCGCGGGGGGCCTCCGTCACCGCATCGCGATGCCAGCCGCATATGTTAGTACATATGCGGCGGCATCGCGGCGGGGGGGCCGCGATGTATTTTAATACATCCCGCCCAAACTCTTTATTTATAATGCATTATTGTCATCATTAGTATCACCACTATTAAGCAGCGAAAGACAGTGGCTAGTATTCAATGCTCCGGCAAGCACAGGGGCAGCGTATGCTGTAACGCTTTCGCTTGCGCTCGCTGGGCTTTCTCTGGCATTTTGATTTGCTGCCTGCCCCGCCGTGCACCCTATACAATGCCTCAGGGGCTCGCTGCCCCTGATGGCGAAAATCAGCCAGACGGGGCAGACATGATGTCTTACCAGCCAGACTGCAGCAAGGCAGGAGCAGGACAGGGCGGCCACATCAGAGGGACAGGGGGGCTGCAGGGATCCCCTGCTCGCTGGCCTCATAAATGTTATTATAATTATTGTGTCAATAATTGTGTGGGGTTGGGGACCATCTGAGTTTCTGATGGGTCATGAAAACAGGCATGACTGGAATGGTGATAAATTCTACAGTATAAAACAACAAATACATTTGGACGGCTATATATAAATGCACCTTGCAAAAGCTATGCTCGCCCCAATAATTGAAAGCAGTTGGATAATGCATTTGTTGAGACAAGTTCAAACATGCCAGAAAAAAAAAACAGCATTTAATTAATTCCACTCATAGTCTGCGTATCAATGCAAAAAACTCATGTGAGAGAAACACAGAAGCAGCATAGATTAGAACAGGGGTGGCCAACCCGCGGCTCTCCCCCTGTTAAAGTGTGGCTCCTGCCCCAGCAAAACCCACCACAGGACATGGAAGCCCCCCACTCATCTCGGATGCTTTGCCGGAGCTTCCCTGCCGCCACTGCCCCCTCTGCCTTATCCGCCTGTCACATTCAGCAGTGATGTTGGCGGCAGGCTGGGGGGGGGGGGGGTTTGTTCGCGGTGGCTACCAAGTCCCCCCCGAGCCGCGCCAAACATACCCGAGCCTGTCGCTGACGTCACTGCTGTAACATGAGTGGCAGCAAAAGGTGAAACTTCCAGGCATACCATCCAAATAGACCACGCCCCTTTTTTCAGCATGTTGTTGGCTCTTTAGCTCGACTACAGATATTTTTCGGCTCTTTGCCTCTGACCGGTTGGCCACACCTGGATTAGAACATGATTGAATTGCTACATTTGTTTACCACAAGAATGCTTCAGATTTTAATTTTTATTTTAATGTGTTGATTACATTGGTTTACTTATCCAGAACAAGAAATAGCAGAGTGTGTTGTTATAGTGAACACCAATAGAACAATGATAACCCCAACCAGTATCACAAATTTGCTCAACAATACAAGTTTATATGCTAAATGGTTACCTGGTAACGCTGTGGTGGACGGATCCTCTGAAATGTCAATGTATTTTAAAACAGCTGTGTGTTTATTATGAAAAAAAGGTTTTCTTTGTCATTCATTGCAAGACATTCACAGTAGTTATTACCAATTAATCTGTACTTAGGAGTTTATTTACTAAGATGGGAATTCTAAAGAAGATGTGATGTTGCTATGGGCAACCGATCAGATTCTGATTGGTTGCTATTGGCTGCATCTCAATAGAACTTAATAAAAAAAAAAAAAAAACTTTGATGTTCCAAACAATGTTGTATAAATCCTAGATGTATGCATGTCTGCAATTAGGGGCATGACTAATCTCTGGTCTACAGCACTTGACACATTTAGGGGCAGATTTATTAAGCTCGGTGAAGTGATAAAGTGTCTGGTTTTTATCACTGACCAATCAGCTCCTAGCTGTGAAGTTACAGGCTTGGTTTGGAAAATGGCAGGTAGGAGCTGATTGGTCAGTGATAAAAACCAGAGACGTTATCACTTCACCGAGCTTAATAAATCTACCCCTTAATCACCTAATATACTTCTAGGAACAGCATTCATGATCATGTTAAGCAATTGCATACTTTAACCCAAAGACACTTCTACTGGTTTAGATGAATTACACACGTGCACTGCTAATCAAACTGTCTCTCCAGCTGTTGTGGCAATACATCATGCTGGGATTTGTAGTATAAACAACCACTGGAGAGCCTTTATTTGCAGAAAAAAAAAGCTTTAAATAAATTGTTTAACAGTATAAATTACATATTTTACAAGACTGCATGCATTCTTTCAAAGCTTTTCCATAGGATATTTAGACAAGTTCTTGTATTCTGCTTTATACTACAATCTAAATGACAAACAGAGACACACAATTTACATGTTAAAATCCAGGTTTTTGTATTTAAATATGTTAAATCCATGCATCTTATATACAAGCACCAACACAGTCTCAAGCACCATCCGTCCATAGTTAGAGAAAGGAATGTGTGAGCACTATTTTTCCAGTTTACAGAAAAGTGCACAAAAACGGTACAGTGTTTGGAATTGTAAGGTTCTCTAATGGACAAAACCATGGTGCGCTGCAAGTGGGGAAAACATAACATACAGAGAGTAATGGAGTGTACACACGGTAAGATTTGGCTTCCGATGTTCCCGATATAGGATATTTGGAAGCCAAATCGCATGCTTTTTTAGGGCTTGCGAGCCCAATGCGCTGTCGATGCGCGCTCCCATGTGAGCGCAAATCGTCAGCCAGCTAGAGAGGGCAGGCAACACTATATAGTGCAGATCTGCACTATATAGTGTAAATCGTGCCCCTCTAGCATGCCGTGAGATGCAAGTCCTGATGCGATCTGATCGCATCTCACGGCATATCCTGCCATGTGTACACACCATTAGAGCTGGGATAGTTGCGATCAAGTCTGAAAAAGGTCCATAGTGCAGTGTGAAAGTAGCCAGTTAAAGGGGATACGGTCATTTGGTCTACAGCAAGTTGGTCGACAATCATTAGGTCGACATGGGGATAGGTTGACATAGTTCACAGTCGACATGGCTTTAGGTCGACACAAGCAGTAGGTTGACATATTGCACCGCGTGTAAGGAGCTTCAAATGGTATATTTTTGCTAATATATGTCCATGCACACTGGGTGATTTTGCCCAGCGTGTATGCTGACAGATGATGGGTAAAATGGCTGGGCTGTAAAACGCTCAGTGCTTACACAGAGCGTTTTTCACCCATTTTAGCGATTTTTCCCACTACACGGTTGAGCCAGCGATGATGCGGGAGCTCGCATCAGAGCTCATTGCTCCTCCGTACACACTGGGCGGCATTCGAGCTGAAAGCTTTCAGCTCATAGTCACCCAGTGTGTATGAGTCTTAAGTCTTATGTAGACAAAAAGAAACATGCATATACGTGTCCTTTGTATCTTTTTGCACCTACTGTACCTGTCCCAATGTCCCAGAGGAAAATATCATCATTAAAGCATGGAAGCAACGGTACTTGCGTACTTTCACGGCTCCCACGATGTGCATCGTACAGGGAAAAATCGCATGCGATCGCATGCGATCTGATGCGATGCAATGTCATTTTTCACAGAAATTATGGACATGAGTAGAAATCATGTAAAATGCACCCCAAATGTAATTTTTCACACTGTACCACCCCCACTATCAACGCCAACCCGAAGCGTGGCGAGCGCAGCGAGCCCGCGAGGGGCGGCGGTACGCGTCCTATGACCTTTTCATACCCCCACTATCCATGTCGGCGTGGAGTTGAGAATAGAAAGTGTGGCAAACGCAGCGAGCCACCAAGCCCGAAGCGTGGCGAGCGCAGCAAGTCCCGCGAGGGGACACGGATATCTGTGAAGCCCGCGAGGGGACACTGATACCTGTGAAGGGATCCGTGTCCGCTCGCCACGCTTCGGGCTCGCCACAATTCTATTCTCAACTCCACGCCGACGTGGATAGTGGAGGTATGAAAAGGTCGTAGGACGCGTACCGCCGCCCCTACTGTACCTGTCCCAATGTCACAGAGGAAAATATCATCATTAAAGCATGGAAGTAACGGTACTTGTGTACTTTCACGGATCCCACGATGTGCATCATACAGGGAAAAATCGCATCGCATGCGATGCGATGTCATTTTTCACCAAAATTATGGACATGAGTTGAAATCATGTAAAATGCACCCCAAATGTAATTTTTCACACTGTACCACCCCCACTATCAACGCCAACCCGAAGCGAGGCGAGCGCAGCAAACCCGCAAGGGGCGTCTGTACGCGTCCTACTACCTTTTCATACCCCCACTATCCACGTCGCCGTGGAGTTGAGAATAGAAAGTGGAGCCCGAGCCCGAAGCGTGGCGAGCGCAGCGTGCCCCGCGAGGGGACACGGATACCTGTGAAGCCCGCGAGGGGACACGGATACCTGTGAAGCCCGTGAGGGGACACTGATACCTGTGAAGGTATCCGCGTCAGCTCGCCACGCTTCGGGCTCGGTGGCTCGCTGCGCTCGCCACACTTTCTATTCTCAACTCCACGCCGACGTGGATAGTGGGGGTATGAAAAGGTCGTAGGACGCGTACCGCTGCGCTTGCCACGCTTCGGGTTGGCGTTGATAGTGGGGGTGGTACAGTGTGAAAAATGACATTTGGGGTGCATTTTACATGATGTCAACTCATGTCCATTATTTCTGTGAAAAATTACATAGCATCGCATCAGATCGCATGCGATCTCATGCAATGCGATCACATGCGATTTTATCAAAAAAGCCTAAAAACACGGGAAAATCGCATTATATCGCATGCCACTACATATGGCATGCGATGGCATGCAATGGGAGCCGTGAAAGTACACAAGTACCGAAGTAACAACTAAATTTATGTAGATATATATTGTCTTCGTAGTCTGATTTTTTGAAATAGTAACACTGTAGTACAGTGGTGGCCAACCTGTGGCTCTTGAGCCTCATGCGACTCTCCCCCTTGTAAAGTGCGGCTCCTGCTCCCACTGCTGCCCGCCGCCCACCGTCCGTCCCAGTCCCCCCTGCTGCCGGTTCCCTGAATCCCTTCTCTTTCTGAGGGGAGGAGAGCGTGCATCGCGCATCTCTCCTACCCCTTACTGTGCATCCTTGTGACTGGGCCGTCCGCGAAGCAGAGCTCATGGGCCAGCAGCCAATCAGAAGCCGGCCAGCGAGCTTTGATTGGTGGGCGGCCCAAGACCAGGGAAATGAGGGGGAAGGAGACGCGCGGTGTGCTGTGCTCTCCTCCCATCGGTGACATGACAGGAGGACTGAAGGGGGACACCAGACTGTCCTCTCCCCACCTGGCAGCAGCAGCAACAACGGTGAGTGCTGATGCTGGGAAATTTGCACTGTGGGGGCATAGCAGTTTGTGGCACTGTGGGGGCATAGCAGTTTGTGGCACTGTGGGGGCATAGCAGTTTGTGGCACTGTGGGGGCATAGCAGTTTGTGGCACTGTGGGGGCATACCAGCTTTTTGGCACTGTGGGGGCATACCCGGCACCGTGTGGTGCATACCTGGCACCGTGGGGGGCATATGTGAATCTGGCACTATTGGGGCCATATGTATATATGGCACTGCACTATTGGAGGCGTATTTGTATCACACCCACCCAAGGGGTCAAAATAGACTACGCCTCTTTTTTTGGCGCATGCGCCTTCGGCGTGCGCATGATGTCGGCTCTTTAGCTTGACTACCAATATTTTTCGGCTCTTTACCTCTGACCGGTTGGCCACCCCTGCTGTAGTAGGTGTCTCCATACCATTTTATCAATATATCACACTGACAAAGATGGATATGAAAAGAGTAAAATCTTAGATATCCGGAAAAATTTACCTATTTGCAGCTAACTAAGAATTGTCACTTATGGATCATGGGCTCATTGCTGTACAGACTGTGGCCCTATGTGTCAGTTACTAGCAGACCTTGCAGTGGACCGATCTGTTTCTAATCATTTTCACCCCCACCAAAAAAAATAAATAAAAAAAAAAAGTACTTCTCCAGTAAAGTTGCATACACACTGAAAGATTTAGCAAATGATCCAATCTCGTTAACGATTTCCTCAGAACTCTTGGACAAACAATTTGGTGTCAAATATTGAACGATTGTACAAACGATTGCAAACGAACAATCAATCTTTAACAATGGTGGAGAGGAGTGGGAGCCAGTCAATCAGCTTTACCAAATTGTACATTGTGCATACATATGAAACGATTGTTACACATAGCTAAAGATTGGTCTATGATCTTTCTGCATGCAGACCTCTCATAGACCTCTGCCAACGACCGTAGGCCCGCTCAATGGCATCATTACCGTTCATACACACGGAACGATTTGAGCGATTGGTCGTTTCAATCGGTCCTGAACACACAGATCTTTTGCCAAATCTATCCGTGTGTACCCACCTTTCGTTTTGTGATATGTTCCAGTTATTTGCTTCTATAACTACAATGACATTGTATTAAAGGGCACTACTGTTCTTTGTGTTTCTGGTCCCTGCATCTCCTCACATGTATTTATCATACAATATAAACACATTTACAATGCTCTCTTGGGCACAGTTACGACTTGGGCGACTATGCCCAGAGTGTATGGACAGCGGTGATGACAATCATCGGTGCGGGGAAAGACGCTCAGTGCATTCACACTGAGCGGCTTTCTCCCTGCCCGGTGCCGACGGAGAGGGGGGGAGGTGGCGTTGCATAGCGGAGCGCTATGCAAAGCCGTCCTAAAAGCCGCTCATCTGCACCTTTCCCGGCGTTGTTGCGGGAGCGCGCAGCAGCGCTCACCGCCGGGCCATACCTCAAAGTCGTCCAGTGTGTACGGGCCTTAAGGTGTAACTGTAGTTTGTGTAGGATGCTTCATATCAATTACAGCTACTTTGTATTAACAAAGACAAAACATATTCTGACATGACATGACAGCGGCACAGCGTGTTAGTGCCTCATACAGTATGTAAAGGTTTCTAGTGAGAATGATGACTTAATTCTATAAAATAACCAGACATTAGCTGAACCTTTTTGGGTTGTGTTCAGTGATTACAGACTGCAGAATTAGGTTACATGTGATCTGAAATGAATCTGACGGCCAGGGCCGGCAACAGAATTTTTGGGGCCCCATACACTGATATATCTGGGGCCCCCCCACCCCCTTAAACACTATCAACCCCCCTTTTGTTGGAACATAAACTGGATTCTTTCCCACCGACGCCCTCCCTTACCCCACGGCCTGCACTCTATACTGTAACACCAGTAACACCACATTTAAAAGAACACTGTGGCCTTTTGGCCACATAACAAATAACTGAGGGACAGCTGTTACATACATGAAAATAGATAGAATTGTGTACTGTATATGAAGGGGGAGATAAATGCTGGTTAGAGTCCCACCATAATGTCCTTCGACTAGGAAAACTTTGTGATTTCGCTGCCTGGAAAGAACATTTTCGCAAAATTTTATGGCTGTCCTTTAGAATTCAATCTGGATTATTTAATTTGGTACTTGTTTAGTTTCACGGCAGCACTTCCCAGCAGATTGCATCGTATGCAAATTGCACGCAAATCACATGCAAATCGTATGCAAATATCCCACACGATTTGCATGTAATTTGCATAGAATTCGATCCACGATGCGATTTAGCACACCCCCACTATCCATGTCAGCCCGAAGCGTGGCGAGCGCAGCGGTAAGTGTCCTCCTGACCTGTTCATACCCCACTATCCATGTCGGCGTGGAATTTATTTTATAAAGTGTGGCATGCGCAGCGGGCCACTGAGCCTGAAGCGCGGCGAGCCCCGCGAGGGGACATGGATTACTTGACGTGTATTCAGCGGCCCCTCATCACGCTTCGGGCTCGTTTTTAGCGGACGCTCGCCACGCTTCGGGTTCACCACACTTTATAAACTCAACTCCACGCCAATGTGGATAGTGGGGTATGAACAGGTCAGGAGTATGTGTACCACGTCCCCTCGCGGGGCACACTGCGCTCGCCACGCTTCGAGCTGATGTGGATAGTGGGAGTGTGTTAAATCGCAGATCAAATCATATTAAAATATCACATACGATCTGTGCCGCCGTGAAACTAAACAAGTACCTTTAATTTGGTTCCTAAACCTGTAGAATCCTCTTGGCCACTGTGCAGCTAATTTCTGCTGTGAACGATTATCATTTTGATACATTGTGTACTGTATGGAAGTATTCTTTTCATGCCGTCAGTGCCAATTCTGCACCTATTGGCTGCCTGCTGCACAATGGAAGCAATGTAAGGCCAGATTTAAGAAAAACTTCCCTGAAGCATCTCCATCTTTTTTCATACAGTGCTATAATGGGGTCAAATCAGGGGCGGATTGGGGACTAAAAGTGGCCCTGGAAAATTTCTGGCAGTGGCCTCATGTGGGCGGCTACAAATCAATAATGGCGGCTCTCATAAATACATGCACCAGGTCCCTGCCGCTCTCATACATACATACATACACCCTGCCGATCTCATACATACATACACCTGGTCCCTGTCACTCTCATACATACATACATACACCTGGTCCCTGCCACTCTCATACATACATACATACACCTGGTCCATGCCGCTCTCATACATACATACATACAACCTGCCGTTCTCATCCATACATACATACATACATACACCCTGCCGCTCTCATACATACATACATACATACACCCTGCCGCTCTTATACATACATACACCCTGCCACTCTCATACATACACCTTGCTGCTCCCATACATACATACACCCTGCCGCTCTCATACATACATACATACATACATACATACATACACCCTGGCGCTCTCATACATACAACCTGCCGCACTCATACATACACTCTGCTGCTCTCATACATACATACATACATACATACATACACCTGGTACCTGCCGCTCTCATACATACATACATACATACACCTGGTTCCTGCCGCTCTCATACATACATACACCCTGCCACTCTCATACATACACCCTGCCACTCTCATACATACATACACCTGGTCCATGCCGCTCTCATACATACATACACCTGGTCCATGCCGCTCTCATACATACATACACCCTGCCGCTCTCATCCATCCATACATACATACATACACCCTACCGCTCTCATACATACACCTGGTCCATGCCGCTCTCATACATACATACACCCTGGCGCTCTCATACATACATACACCCTGCCGCTCTCATACATACATACACCCTGCCGCCCTCATACATACATACATACACCCTGCCGCTCTCATACATACATACACCCTGCCACTCTCATACATACATACATGGTCCCTGCCACTCTCATACATACATACACCCTGCCGCTCTCATACATACACCCGGTCCCTGCCGCTCTCATACATACATACACCCTGCCGCTCTCATACATACGTACATACACCCTGCCGCTCTCATACATACATACATACATACACCCTGCCGCTCTCATACATACATACATACACCCTGCCGCTCTCATGCATACATACACCCTGCCGCTCTCATACATACATACATACATACATACACCCTGCCGCTCTCATGCATACATACACCCGGTCTCTGCCGCTCTCATACATACATACGTACACTCTGCCGCTCTCATAGATACATCCTGCCGCTCTCATACATACATACACCCTGCCGTTCTCATACATACATACATACATACATACACCCTGCCGCTCTCATACATACATACATGGTCCCTGCCACTCTCATACATACATGCATACATACACCCTGTCCCTGCCGCTCTCATACATACACCCTGCCACTCTTATACATACACCCGGTCCCTGCCGCTCTCATACATACACCCGGTCCCTGACGATCTCATTCATACATATATACACCCGGTCCCTGCCACTCTCATACATACATACACTCGGTCCCTGCCGCTCTCATACATACATACACCCGGTCCCTGCCGCTCTCATACATACATGGTCCCTGACGCCCTTATACATACACCATGCCGCTCTCATACATACATCCTGCCGCTCTCATACATACATGGTCCCTGCTGCTTTCATACATACATACATACATACATACATACACCCTGCCGGTCTCATACATAATGTACATACATACACCCTGCCGCTCTCATACATACATACACCCTGCCGCTCTCATACATACATACACCCTGCCGCTCTCATACATACATACATACATACACCCTGCCACTCATACCACCACTTTTATACATACATACACTGCTGCTCTCATACATACACTGATGGTCTCATATATACATACATACACCCGGTCCCTGCCGCTCTCATACATACATACACCCGGTCCCTGCCGCTCTCATACATACATGGTCCCTGACGCCCTTATACATACACCCTGCCGCTCTCATACATACATCCTGCCGCTCTCATACATACATGGTCCCTGCTGCTCTCATACATACATACATACATACATACATACATACATACATACATACACCCTGCCGGTCTCATACATAATGTACATACATACACCCTGCCGCTCTCATACATAATGTACATACATACACCCTGCCGCTCTCATACATACATACACCCTGCCGCTCTCATACATACATACACCCTGCCGCTCTCATACATACATACATACACCATGCCACTCATACCACCACTTTTATACATACATACACTGCTGCTCTCATACATACACTGATGGTCTCATATATACATACATGCACCTACCTCCACCCTCATCCATTTATATGCAAATATATACTTCGACCCAGTAAACGCCCCCCCCCTCCCCCATATATTAATCCCCCATCCAACATTCACAGTCACACAGAGACGGTGACCGCCTTACCAGGGATGGTGACTTCAAACAGCCACTACTCCGGGGCGGGCCTCAGTTTGCCGCTTCTTCCGATGGGGCACTGGCACTGCTCCCAATCCTGCTCCCGGCTCCATAGTCCTGCTGGAGCGTTGGTGGTCTCGCTGCAGGGGGCGGCATTGGCACCTGCACACAGGAACCTGCGACCCTGCGTCCAGTCCCGGCCAAGCACACCTCCTCCCTCCCGCTGTTCTCCTCCAAGCCCTGCCTCCTCGAGTCCTCTTGAGTCGCCGTCCCAGTGCCCCCTGCGGCCCCGCCTCCTCCCGCCCGCTGTTCTCCGAGTCCCGCATACAGTAGCAGGGCGCCGATTAATGTGGTTGATGGAACAACCATAGAGGACTCGAGGAGGAGGTGGGGCAGTGGACAGCAGCGCCGCACGGAGAGAGCCTGAGAGGAGAACAGTGGGCGGGAGGAGGCGGGACCACTCTGGGAAGAATCTCCACTCCGACTGCAGCCACCAGTGACAGCCGGAGGAGGCGGGGCCACACGGGGACTGGGCTGAGGCTGAGCCTGCAAGTGAGGCCACCTACCGCTGAGCAGTCAGCCCAGCCGGAGGTGAGCTGAGCTCGCTGTACATTTGTCTTGTTTATTTGTTTGCGCTGCATGCACATCTTTCGGCCTCACTACCGTCGGCCTCCCGGGAAAGTTCCCGGTAGATTTAATGGCCAATCCGCCCCTGGGTCAAATAGCTGCGAGAATCCAACAGACCTTACATTCACTTTATAGGCAGTTAAAACATCGCTGAACATCACCCTGTGAAAGCATCTGAGAGGTGCCAGTCAATGTACTGGGTTGCAAGATGCAGAGCGGTCTTCATCTAGGGTTACTACGGTCAGTGTCAGGGTAGAGATATTCTCCTTTCCAGCTGCTCCACCTGTTACAAGCCCTGTGCCTTCTCACCTCTCTTTTTGCCATTTCCGTGTGCATCGCATAGCAGTTCTCATGGGCTGCCACATCGCTACCACAGCCGTGACATAGAACATATGATACATCGTATGCGGTACTTTTGCATACAATGTGTCATATGTGCTCCAGCGGCCCAAGAGCTGCCTGGTAAGTTGGCAGGGTATTGCATGCGATACCCAATACCCCTTTCACACCAGCCACCCGGCAATTACCCGGCATTTTTAAGTGCCAGGTAATTTTGCAGGGTGCAGCCGGACCCCATTCACACCACCCGCAAATTATCGGGTTGAAGCTTTTCAACCCGGCAATTTGCCGCAAAACCCAGGATTTTTGGTGGTATGAAAGGGTCAACACGGGTCTTAAATCCCGGCACTCCAACCCTGGTCAAGAGAAGGGTCGGAGTGCCGGGATTTAAGACCCGTGTTAACCCTTTCACACCACCAAAAAACCCAGGTTTCCTGGCAAATTACTGGGTTGAAAAGCTTTAACCTGGTAATTTGGTTTGTGGTGTGAATGGGGTATAACACTAGTGGATGGAGGCCTTTAGTATTCCTTGAAAGCTTTCCCTCTTTACAATTGCTACATCAATGGTATTAGCCATTGTGGTTACATGGCATTTAATTTACCTGGTAACAGCTACTACTATCCGTATACATTCACATACTAACCTAAAGACGATTGGTTGTATAAGGTTTAAGCGCTGTCAGGGTTAACACATTTCTTCTACTTATGAGGAATTTGGTCTGGAAGTCCACTCATGCCATACTCTCTACCCAGTCATGGAAGTAGCGAGTGGTGCACAAATATTCCTTGGATCCCCTCCTTTGCCTTCCCCATGTTCATAGTATGCCTGTAGTACACCACATTACAAGGAGAGGCAAGACCGAGGGCGACAGACAAAACATTGGGGCGCCGGATAACCTCCCGACAGTCAATATTCCAATGGTCAGTATACAGACATTGGAAAACTGACTGTTAAATGTCCGACAGACGGGCTCCTGACTTCAGGGTTGTTTTCCCTCATAGGGGGCTCGCAAGTGGCTTTGATGTGTTTGCCCCCCCTGAGATTCCAATGTTGGTATACTGACCGTCAGAATCTGACTGTCGGGGCACTATACCACAAACAAACATTGAGTGACAGGAAGGTCCTAGGGCCTAGGCTAATACACATGTAGCTCCCCTTTATGCTGTTTTACACATGCGTATGGGCTCTCAGAGACTCGTTAGATATACAGCTGTCATGTGAAGGAGACTTAGGATTTAGGCTCCCCAGCTGGTGATGAAAGCCAGAGGGTGATAGAGGGAATGTCTGGTCCTTACTATTATGGTACATGTATCCCCTGCATCCACTGAGGGAGCCCTGACAAGCAGGGAGCACCAGGTGCTGCACATATTTCTCCTGGGGACCTGTTACCACCACACACTATGCACAGCACAGATGCTGGAAGTACATACCGAATACTGCATACCCTCCAACATGACCCATTCCATTAGGTACAAAATTCTCTGTTTCTGGACTTCCCTGCCAGTGGCAGTTGCAGATGTGAGGCTGCAGCACAGTCCAATATTCAAAGAGGGGAGCCACACCTACTGCCACCCCAAACATCACTGCCCTGGACTCACTGACAGTTGATGTGACCCCCCTCTTTGAATTTTGGACTGTGCAGGAGCCCCACCTCTGTAATTGCCACTGGTAAGGAAGTCCAGGAACAGAGCATTTTGTACCTAATGGAATGGGTCATGTTGGAGGGTATGATACTGTTGTAGTGCTACTCTATAGCCCCCATACTCAAGTCTGACCTGCTTGGCCTTGAGCACCCTTGGTAGCTCCCCAGGAGGGCTCATTGCGACTTGGCACTTGATATGCCCTTTTTTCAGTTCAAGGGGAATCAGATAGGATACATTGTGGGTGCTAAAAAGCACCCGCAACGTGCCGCTGATGATCAGATTCTGGTCAGATCAGATGCTGCATGTATGATCTACAGCAGGGGTGGCCAAACCGGTCCTCGAGATCTAGCAACGTTCCACATTTTCCAGGTTACCTAGCTGCTGCACGGCTGTAGTCATTGCTAACTGTCACATTTTGAAACCTGCTGCATTCATTGGTACTATAGTTCCACAGGTTGCCTGGAAAACATGCACCATTGGTAGATCTTGAGGACAGGTTTGGCCACCCCTGATCTACAGGATCCGATCCGGGAACGCGCATTGCATCCGATCATATATCCTCGGACCTCCGATTTTGGCCGATATCACCTGATATATCGGCCCGATATGTCAGAATCAGGTGAAATCGGCCAAAAACTGACCTTTATATGGGCACAATGGGCCAGATGCTCTAAGCTTCAAAAGTGATAACCAGCCAGCCAATCAGCTCCTGCTTGACATTTTTCAAACACAGCCTGCAACATGTCAGGTAGGAGCTGATTGGCTGGCTGTTTATCACTGTACATTCTATCACTTTTGAAGCTTAGTGCATCTGGCCCTTTAACTGTTCTTTCCTCTTTCCATCTTTTTTGACCACACCTACGACTCTACACTGATCGCCAGTTGACCCTGCAGAAATGGACTGCTGCCGCTGTCATTGGTGGGTGCTGACAGCTGTGCAGGACCCAGGTAATTGGAGGGGGCATGGCAAATCGTGAGGACATATGGGCGGAGGAGGATGCTATTCCACCCCCTCACTCTCTCCTTGCCTAGTGTCCAGAAGGCTTCATTTTATGAACAATCGAATGTCACCCAATTTCCCTTGAACAGTACTGTCCAAACGATGATATGCACATAAACGGAACGATTGTGTAAATGATAACACATTAACACATCATTGGCACATTGTTCATGGAACAGATGTGTGCCAAATCCTGCAAGACAGGTGGTTTTCTTTATGCATGCATAAAATAAGTAAAGTGGTGCTTGAAAACAGCATCTGATGAGCAGTTTCTGAGATATTAAAACCACCCCACGCCATGGTCAAGTAATTTCCCCTACACACAAAAATATACATATGAATAGAACAATTAAGAAGCTAGAGTTACCACATTTGTCCTTCTGAAAGCAACACCCACTAAACAATACCTGTCCAAGGTACTTGCCAGCAAAATATACTACAAAACATAAGAAACATGATATTCTATATTTTAAACATGAAAGCTAAAATGCATGTGCTGTTGCCATGTGTGTATAGCATCAGTAGAATATTTATCACCGAGAATATAAATACTGAAACCACATGTGTAGCTGGCAAAACATCCTGTAAACACTGCACAAGTGGAAATATTTAATAGTCAGCAGCGGAAGCTAAGTAAAATGACAGGCGATCAAGTTATAATGTGCACTTCCTATTTAAGGTTGCATAATAGGTGTAATAAAAAAGTCACAATACCCACCATTAACACTAAAGCCCAGGCAGCAATTTTCAGAGGCTCCACACTCCGTTCATAGGGCCTAATTCAGATTGGATCGCTGGGCTGCGAGTGCGCCTATGTGCACACCTAGGAATGCAAACGTCAGGGGCCCTGCCTCCCAAAGGCCGGGTGCCACCTGTGTTTTCTGGAGCACTCCCAGAAAACGATGGTGTGCAGCCCACAAATGGGCGCTGGCTGTCAATGCGTGTGGACAGCGAAGGACTGGTTTGTCTGATAATCGCTTGGGCTGTGAATTTGCAGCCCAGCGGACATCGTCTGAATCGTGCCAATAGTGCTGAAAAAAAACTATGGCGTGTGTCTTATGCTGAGTATGCACTAATGATGTGTGTAGCCAGCGAAATCGCGGCAGTGGGCAATATCATTTAGAATACCGATCAGTGCGTATGTTCAATGTCCTTAACAATGCATGCACCTGTACTGTCCTGCACATAAAATGATGATGCACGTCATTAATTAGGTGCCATGTTGCAGAAAGACTATCTTTTCAGGTTACCCATAGAAGGTATAGGGTAACTCCATCTATGATGTAATAAAGCAGAAGGCAACGCTTTTAACTGTTGACAAATAAAACAGACACCACAGCCCAGCCCCCTACAGCATTTCAATAGCCTGCTATACACAGGATTACCATACCCATAACCTGTTGCATACCAGTCAAACACTGTACTCATTGAGCTATGTGATCCTACATAAAAATTGAGATTTCAGTCTGAAATTCTTGTTGTTAAAGTAGTTTTTTAAGATCTATTGGGCATATTTAATGTACTGTGTGTCAGAAGGTCTGGTGGTTTAAATATGATATAATAAAAATGGTTTATAATCATTACCAATATGATGCGATTATACCTGGCTTTAATGTCAGCAACATCTCTTTTCTGAGCTGATACTGAGGTTATTTGGATTATTATAGCTATTATGTCAAAATCAAATATGCGCAATGTTTCTGACATGTGTTCAATCTGTATTTCCATATCTAAAGCAGTGTACACACAGGCATAAATCGCTGGCAATATGGAGGCTGAGCGACCATATTGCCAGCGATTGGAGTGTGCACCGGCAATAAATCGCCGGGTGCGCGCTCCCGGTTTCAGCCCCATAATGGTCGCTGGTCGGAGGAGCATGCTCCTCCGACCAGCGACTTCCCCTGCCTCTTCTCCCGGCAGTGTGTCATTTTCATCAGTGACCCATCTCTGGTCGCTGATGAAAACAGGACACAGAGCAAAATGATAGCTGAGCAATAGTGATCATATTGCTCTGTGTGTACGCACCTTATGTCAAATGCGTTTTTTTTTTTTAACTCAAAATGTATTTACAAAAAAACTACATGAAGATACTTGTACATTTAAAAAAAAAAAAGCAGTGCAATTAAGCAGTGCAATTGAGTAGATCCAAGTAGTGAGCAGCCACAAATCCAGTCCCATGAAGCCAAACACTGTATAGATCTGCCCAGCTGCAATGCTGATCATTGTTTCCACCAGGTACAAGGTGAGCTTCAAATAGTTAGGGATGTATTCAATACAGCCAGTGAGGGGGTTAAACGGCAGGGATTGCCGATCATAAGCCATCCTCGCTGTTTAACCCCTGCGTCGGCCGCTCACCCTATCCTACTTTCCGGGGGAATCCTCGCTGTCAAAGGACGACGAGGATTTCCCCAAACAATGGGGCTCACAGCTAATGCAGGTAGCCCGCTGCATTTAGCCGTGAGCCTCGCTGTTTTAGCGGCCACACACATGGTTTCCCCATCAATACAACAACCTAGCAAGGGGAAAACTGTGTGTGCAGAGAGTCAGTTGAATACTGACCCTACGAGCTGTGACAGCGAGAAGCCAGTACTGCTTGCTGTCACAGCTTGCAAAGATCATTGAATACACCCCTTAGAATTATCTAGATTGCTATGCAAGGGCAGTTAGCTCAATAAATAGTGTTTGACTGCAATGCAACAGACAATGGGGTTGAGTACTGGGTACGTCAGCATCTTGAAATCTAATGAAGGACAGTGTGACTGAATAACAAACAGCTCTCAAATTAAGTTCATGAATGTTGCATAGGTATTAGCAAAGGAAGAGCTAGGGAAAGAGACTGGTGTGGTCATGAGATGATGGGCCTCAAAGAG
This sequence comes from Crinia signifera, assembly GCF_055691185.1. Taxonomy (NCBI): domain Eukaryota; kingdom Metazoa; phylum Chordata; class Amphibia; order Anura; family Myobatrachidae; genus Crinia; species Crinia signifera. The sequence continues at coordinate 209,118,982 of NC_139221.1, read as the reverse complement.
GAGGGAAGCTATAAGTGAAAGTAATTTTAACAATGAACAAGTACTGCCAACAGCACCCCTTACCCTGCAGCTCTGTGTGCAGTGGCAAGCTCAGGATCACCCTAGTTATGGACCTGCCACAGTCCCGCCAGCAGGCGATTTTGTAAACCCATCAATGATATCCCTCTTCTTAAATAAGTAGAAACCGAGATAAGATCTTTTTCTGGAAAAATGTTAGAGGTTATCCAAGTTCATATTAGATCACATAGTCTGCTGTCATTTACAGTACCAAATTAGTCACTTTTAATCTGAAATAAGCCCCACATACTAAACGAGCCTGGCGGGGTGCCGGCAGCGGCAAGTGCATACATACACACTGGCCGATGTTGGGAAGGGAGCGATGTGGGGGGCATGTTCAGACGAAGGGGTGAGTCATTAATAATGCACGGGAGTGCACATCGTTAATGATATTCAGTGTACACATTAGGCGATATAGTAAAAGATATCACTCAGAAGGGCCCATTTGAGCGATATCTTTTACTATATCGTCTAGTGCAGGGGTAGCCAACTTCAATCCTCGAGAGCTACCAACAGTTAGCGTTTTTCAGGTCTCCTCACAGAATCACAAGGGAAGTATTTAGCTCCACCTGTGGATCTTATTAAATGTGTCAGTCAGTAATGAGTACAGCTGTGCACCTGTGAGGTGAGCTGGAAAATGTGAACTGTTGGTAGCTCTCGAGGACTGGAGTTGGCTACCTCTAGCCTAGTGTGTATGGGGCATTCAGAGAAATATGGTACCATGCAGTGAAAAGTATCTAAAATAATACACAAAGTTGTTATTATATGCAAGAAAATAGGGTACTACAGGTAGCTACCATTTATAAATATTTTCACAGATTATGGGCCTTATTCTAGTTCACTCTTAGAGGCAAATTCCTTCTCAAATGGACAAAACCATGTGCACTGCAGGTTGGGCAGATGTAACATGTGCAGATAGAATTAGATTTGGGTGGGGTTTTTCTTCAAAGTGAAATCTATATTGCAGTGTAGAAATAAAGCAGTCAGTTAGTATCCCTGCACCGAAACAAAATAACTCACCCAAATCTAATTCTATCTGCACCTGTTACATCTGTCCCCCTGCAGTGCACAAGGTTTTGTCCATCTGAGAAGGAATTTGCCTCGAAGAGTGAACTAGAAGGCCCTATATCCCCATAAAAAAAATCTTAATTTAGGATAATAGTTATGTTAGAATTAAATATATAGTGTATTTCCAAAATGAAATCTAGTAAAAGAAGAGTTATTGTGCTATCTTACTAAAGAATTGACACTTCCTGGGGAAACTGTGGAAATTAGATGATTACATCCAGTCGTGAATGGCTTCACATGGACCACAAAGAGTTACAGAGGTGAAATAAAAATGACACAAAAGGAATGTGCAGCCTGCTCTACAACTATATATTAAACCTTTACAGCTTCTTTAAGTGTATTGATGTATTTCTGAAAACTAGATGCAATTGGATATTTAATGCTTGGATTTGAATACAAGCTGAATTCTTACATTGTGAAACTGAGTTCCGCAGTCCATTGATTCAATAACAGTTATCTATTACTATAATAGTACTATAGTGTATCAGTCAGAACATTAACATACTGTATACGGTTTTCAAAAGAAACATAACGGATATATATGGTTCTCAGCTACAGTAGGTGGGATGGTGCACAGCATAGGAACTTGTGACTGCAACATGACCTCAGACAGCAGCGAGAAAAGTTGATGTCACATCAGTCCCTATCCGGGTTCTATGTACAGTGATCCCACATCAGTCCCTGTTCTAGCTCTATGTGCAGTAATCCAACATCAGTCCCTAGCCTAACTGCCTGTGCGCAGACAGTAATCTCTGCCAGTTTCAACACTGTGCCTCTCTGCTCTCCCATGCATTCTACCTTACTGATGTGCATGCATGTAACCAACTACACAGCCCGAGGAGGGATAACTGTGCTTTTCGATTTCTTTTCTGAGTTCAAACGTTGCATGCATCTGGCTACAATGATCTGCCCGTTGCACAAAGTGTTAACCCTCATTGCTAAAAATACCCATTATAAGAACTGTCATTTTAAGGGCTCCCACTACAATTATCACTATGTGGAGTTGACACCGATTATTAGATCACCTCCAGCCGGACATCCAACAGGCATGATCAGCACTCCACACAATCAAGCACTATAATTGAGACTATTGCAAGCAGTAAAGCAGCTAGGACACAGCGCAGAATAGAATAGTGCGGGTAAAGGGTTGTGGAATGTATCAGCCCCCTACCTCTGTGCAGGGCAGCGATCCTTCCTGGGCACTGCTGCCGCTTTCTCCTTGCCCTAGCTGGGTTTAGCAGCTGCAGGCTGAGAGCAGTGAGTGGAGGGGAGGAGTAGCTGGGGAGACAGGGGGAGGAGCACAGCACGTAGTGTGCTGCTGCCCTCCGAAGCCAGGCAATGATGATGATGCTGCTGCTGTGACCAGGCCACTCTCCCTTGGTGTCACTCTGTCTCTCATTACATTATAACAGCCCCATGCGACAGCAGATCACAGAGATGGGACCCTCCCCTTCTCATCACAGACACAGATCTTTTCCCCCCACATCCTGTCATGCTGCCCTATTTAGCAAGCTTCTACATCCCCCGATGTCTTTCAAGTTTCACCAGGATGTCTTCTACATTGCACTAACCGAGTAAAACTTTGGTAATAATGGGATTTAGTTTAGCAGACACAAACTTTTTGGTTGTTGTGAATTTTGGTCTCAGGAGCAGGTGTTGTGATGATATAGGATCTCTGCTTTGTATAGATTACTATAATGCGGTGGGTAAATAAATGGGGCTTGAAGAAGAAGCATTATTTATTTAATTAATATTTTTTTTTTAATGTATGCGTTTAGTTATACTTTAATTGATATTTTCTAACAATCTGTGAGGTAATAGGGCCCTGCAAGCATTTATTTTGTCATACTAAAATAATTTTTATTCCTTATATATGTGTTTATAGAAAGTATCCACGTGAAACATTTGAGCTTGTAGAGCAGTGGTCAGGAAACTCGGTCCTCATTACCCCACACAGTGCATGTTTTGCTGGTAACCCAGCAGGTGCACAGGTGCACTAATTACTCACAGACACATTTTATAAGGTCCGCAGGTGGAGTTAATTATTTCACTTGTGATTCTGTGAGGAGACCTGCAAAACATGCACTGCGTGGGGTAATGAGGACCGTGTTCCCTGACCACTGTTGAAGAGCGTTATGAAAAGTAATTTTAGTGTGTTAATGTTGGAGTAATGTCTACACATCACCTTAGAAATGACTATAATAGTGTGTGCACACGGTAAGATTTGGCTTCCGATGTTCCCGATATAGGAAACATCGAAAGGCAAATCACATGCTTTTTTTAGGGCTTGCGAGCCCGATGCGCGCTCCCTTGTGAGCACAAATCGGCAGCCAGCTAGAGAGGGCAGACAACACTTTATAGTGCAGATCTGCACTATATAGTGTAAATTGTGCCCCTCTAGCATGCCGTGAGATACGAGTCCCGATGCGATCTAATCTCGCATCTCATGGCATATTCTGTCGTGTGTACACACCTTAAAGCCCCGTACACACGGGGGAGATATATTGCTCAGCCATATATGGCTGAGCAATATATGGCTGAGCGATATATTGCTCAGTTTCTCCTTTTCATCAGCGACCAGAGATGGTCGCTGATGAAAAAGAAACTGCCGTTGGGAGCCCGGCAGTGGAAATCAGTTGGTCGCAGGAGCATGTTCCTGCGACCAGCGATCACTACAGGGGTAAAAACTGGAGCGCGCACCCGGCGATATATCGCCGGTGCACACTCCCATCGCGGGCAATATGGTCGCTTAGCGACCATATTTCCCGCGATATTACACAAAATCGCCCCCGTGTGTACGCACCTTTAGTGTTTTGTTTTCAAAGAGGTCTGAAAGTTTTAGAAATTGTTATTTGTCAATTATACAGGTGCCAATTGCATTGGGTGAGTGGAAAGCTGGTATGGCTGATTGAAAACCCTTCATTCCTTTTCATATGGACTTTTATAACCACTGGCATGGTTGTATCCTATCTGTGTGTGTGTCCTTTACCCTGATCACTACCAAAGAGGAAATGCAATCCGAACATGTGCAGAATGCATTTCCTCTTCTCATAAATCCCCTTGCAGCAATGCCTGTAACTGCCAACATTGTTTCTGATTTTTATGTCCCAGAATGCTATAGGAAGTGTACTCTGGGGAGCATGTGTCCCAGACAAACAAGTGCACAGAGGGCCCTGATGGAAGTGGGTTAATCTTTCTTTTATAGTGACACAGAGCCCTGTGGGTCAGTGGGGGTGTTAGGCAATACCAAAAAATTGGTCACCTTTTCATACCAGTACCAGTTATGCCACTGGAGATCTATTACCAGTAGGGGGTTTGGTGTATAGGCATATACAAATCTAATGTCAGATATCAATGTCAGTAAATCAACTCCATACAGTGTGTTATCCATGTACTTTATATTAAATACACCCTCTGGTGAGGCACCAAGCCCAAAGTATGGCAAGCATACACGTGACACCCAAAAATTGTGAAAAACTCATGTCAACCTTTTCATGTCTACCTTTTTTTCCTGTTGACCTTTTGGTACTCTTTACTTAGAAGGGCGCCCAATGTTAAATGTCTCAATTGACCCGATTTTCCTGTTCAATGCCTCAATTGACCCAATTTTTCCATAGGAAACAATGTTAAATGGGCTACAGAGGCCAAATAGGCACCCTGAAGTGAATAATGGCCACCCGAATTGTTAACGCCACCCCACGATCAACGTCAACCCGAAGCGTGGCGAGCGCAGCGGTACGCGTCCTACGACCTTTTCATACCCCCACTATCCACGTCGGCGTGGAGTTGAGAATAGAAAGTGTGGCGAGCGCAGCGAGCCACCGAGCCCGAAGCGTGGCGAGGGGACGCGGATACCTTCACAGGTATCCGCGTCCCCTCGCGGGCTTCACAGCTGTCCGCGTACCCTCGCGGGGCTCGCTGCGCTCGCCACGCTTCGGGCTCGGTGGCTCGCTGCGCTCGCCACACTTTCTATTCTCAACTCCACGCCGACGTGGATAGTGGGGGTATGAAAAGGTCGTAGGACGCGTACCGCTGCGCTCGCCACGCATCGGGTTGACGTTGATCGTGGGGTGGCGTTAACAATTCGGGTGGCCATTATACACTTCAGGGTGCCTATTTGGCCTCTGTGGCCCATTTAACATTGTTTCCTATGGAAAAATCGGGTCAATTGAGGCATTGAACAGGAAAATTGGGTCAATTGAGACATTTAACATTGTTCCCTATGGGAAATCTCGGGCATCTCGTCGGTTGATCGCATCCGATTTTTTAGTGCATTCAATCCCCGAGATGCCCGAGATTTTTTACTAACGATGCCCACGATCAAAATCGTGGGCGCCCTTCTAAGTAAAGAGTACCGACCTTTTTTTACCATGTCAACCTGTTGACCTATGGATTGTCTATATACTATTCAGTTTTATTTGGTATATCATCAATAGGGGACAGTACTGTGAGGCAAAATATGATATTAATTAATTGAGATGACGGAGTTGGACGATGGATTGGGATATGATGATATGGAGAGAGATATGGTAGCAGATTAGTGACATGCTGAGATGGGGCATTGATGACATGCCTCTGGGTGGTGCTAGACATGTCGCTTGGCACATAATATGTCACTGTAGCTTTCCAATGCTTCTATTGCCACTTTAGAGGGGAAGGGATTATACTGGGGGCTTGTGGAAAATGCAAGACAACCTTAGGAATATTTTTTCAATAAAGTATTGAAATCAATGTTAGATTTTTTTTTTTTTTTAACTAAATAAAAAATTGTAAGAATTTTCGTGTGTGGTTTGGTAAGAAAAAAATCACCCAAAATAAAGAGGAATTTTATATATCTTTCAGGTGTCGCTCAGACAAGATCACAAGTTGCCGGAATCCATATTTCAACATAAGTGCCGCCCATATAATTAACAAGTACCAACATCATTTTATAGTAATTAAACAATCTGTGTATAAGCTATTACAACTTTTATTCTACATTTGTTAGATGACACTTTTGGAAGTACTGTAGTCATCTTATTATGTACCATTTTGAACTAATTCAAATTAATGAACAAGGTCAGTAATGTTTAATTTCATTAAGCGATAATTTATTAGTTTTTCCCAAGTTCTTGCTTAAAATCTTGTTTAAGGCAAAACCATCGGTGGTGCAGCCAGTGCATTGCACCAGGGCCCTCAGCAATCAAAGGGCCAACAGCTTTAGAAGTGCTAATGAGTCTGAGTGACTCATCAAATGTAGTATGCCACTGTGTGCTCCAACACTTACTGTAAGCTCTTTCCACTCCCTTCCCTCAATGTAAAATATGACGTCACTCACTGCCACCCACATGGGGACACCGCTCCAGCGGTTCGGCCACTAATGAGGCAGAGACTCTCCTCCACTATAGAATGGGCAAAGCTATCAAAGAAGGTTTGCTGACCTCAGTGCTTTTCAGAAGAGTGGAACCCAAAGGTGACGCGGTGGTGGTGGGGACTAAATGGGTAACAGATTGATAATAATAGAGAAAAGGGGGCACATTTACTTGTATTTCCCAGATAACCTAAGGACCACTTTTTTAAATTAAGGGGCACATACACAGTTGGATGTAAACACATTAAAAGTATTCTTGCTGCATCCCATGCTGGCAACCCCTTGTAATATTCCGGACACCCTGGGCTGTAAGTGTTTGGTTTTATAACAGGGATATTCAGGGGGCATATGGCAGAGACGTTTAATGCATGGGGGGTGTCCAGCACTTACTAGTTCTATGACTGCAAATGCCGCTGTTCTTTTTCTGAATGTTTTCACAAGGTATGCTCTGCAAAATACTGAAATATATGTTTGTGACTATTTTTGTCATTAAAATTGTGGTACAGTATGATCTGTTTTTGGATGAGTCACAATGAAACAAGTGATTTTATATATCACCAATGGGCTGTTGGTAAAACTGAAGTAGTTCCAAGGTTGTGAGTCAAAGGCAGTATAATTAAACTGCAATTATGGTAAACGGTAGCTACACAAAACTAGCAATTTCATATTTGGTCTAGTTTACTAAGTTGAGGAGAAAGGACTTATCTGTCCGATCTCCCAGCCTGCAATGGTCCAGTTTCTTCTTTATATTATGATAGTTAGCTAGTGTGTGAAAATAAATATTTGAGGGGGTGCACTGAAAACACAATTGTCTGTTACGAAGTTGCATAGGGAAGAGTACTGTGCTTTAGGAATAAAACAATTGTCTAGGCCGGGGAACTCTACTCTCCAGGTAAATAGTGATTTCTGCACACCTATACTACAGTATGTTCACACTGCTAGTGTGAACAATAGGTCTTTTTCCCGGCATGCCAGGTAATTTTGACCCCCATTCTCACTGCCAAGCAAACTACCGGGTCAAGCATTTGAACACAGTAATTTGTCTTTCAACACAGGTCTTTTTCTAGTGTGAATGGGACAACCTGGGTCGCCATTCCCTGGTGTTCAACCCTACCTTATTCCCTAGATGAAGACCTGGACTCAGGTTCTCCCATTTACAGTAGAAAAGGGCCCGTGTTGAAATGCAAATTCTGTAATTGAGGAGTTTTGATTTCACTTTGATGTCACTGTCAGGGGGTTAGCCCTTGGTGCAGCCCTCACCCACCTTGTGATGCCTATGTACACCCCCCACCACATTCCTTTATGCTGAATCTGCAATCTTGTACAATTTTCCCTATAAAAGTTTTAACCTTAGATCTCACGTCAGACATGTGCAATCAGACAGAATATGTAACACAACGCTTATGGAAGTGTGGAATGGGTGCTGTTACTAGATGGCTTTCCTATTACCTAGAAGAAAGAAAGTTTAGAAATCATATATACTGAAAAATACCATGTGCTCTTTGTGAAGCTTGCCACCTAGCAACCGATAATGGGCAGATTACCACATAATTGGATCACTGTGGGGTAAATTTACTAAAGCCTTTTAATAAAAAAAAATGTCAAATAATTTTCTAGAATACAATAGCGAAATTAAAGACCTAATCTGATTGGTTGCCATGGGTAACATCTATTTCATTATTAAAAGCTTTGGTAAATGTTTCCCCAAGGTCTCAAATTGAAGACTGCAGGCAAGAAATAATTTCTGTTTTGTCTATAAGGAAAGTTGTGAAGATAAGTGAAGTGGATAGATAATGGGGCTGATTCTGAGGTGGGAGCAAAGCCAAAATGAGTAAAGGGGTGTACACAGGGGGCAAATTTGGCAAAGTGATTTTGTCTAGATTGTCAAAATCGTGTAGAAGTTTAGCCAGAATTCCACAGTCTGTACAATGTGGGTGATAGCGATGTGCAGCCCCACGGTGTCGCTATCACCTGGCCAAATAGACTGTGCAGGCAAGGCAATTCGGTACTTATATGTTAGTTGGGTGCCCAATTTGCATACGTACGGTTACTTAGGGAAATCGCATCACGATTTTCCTATGTTATTTATTCACTGCTCTCTTAGCCCCGGGGGATCGCATCGCATTGCCCCTCCCGCAAAATCTCATGCGATGCGATTTTATAGGGTGTACAATGCCATGATATTAGGTATACAATAATAGCATTGTATGACATACAATGAGGTTTTAGGCACCCCCCCCACTATCCACGCCACCCTGAAGCGTGGTGAGTGGCGGCGGAACGCGTCCTCCAACCTTTTCATACCCCCACTATCCACGTCCACGTGGAGTTGATTCTATATAGTGTGGCGAGCCACCGAGCCCGAAGCGTGGCAAGTGGACGCTGATTACTTATATTCCGTTATATTACATATATTCCGCGTCCCCTCGCGGGGCACGCTGCGCTCGCCACGCTTCGGGCTCGGTGGCTCGCTGCGCTCACCACACTATATAACATCAACTCCACGCCGACATGGATAGTGGGGTTATGAAAAGGGTGGGACTCGCCACGCTTCGGGGTGGCGTGGATAGTGGGGCGGTGCCTAAAACATCATTGTATGTCATACAATGCTATTATTGTATACCTAATGTCATGGCATTGTACACCCTATATAATCGCATCGCATGCGATTTTGCGGGAGATGCGATGCGATCCCCCAGGGCTAAGAGAGCAGTGAATAAATTACATCGTAAAAACGCATCGCATCGTATGGCCCTTAAAATGGCCCATGTGATGAGATGCGATTTCCCTACGCAGAATACCCCACTAAGCAAATAGCTTAGTGGGCGCCCAACTAACATATAAGTACCACCAATTCTGTCAAAGTGCTTAATTCGGACCTGTTAGCAATGTTGCAATCTTTGCAGATGGACCATTCTGCACTACAGGTTAGGCAGGTGTAACGTGCAGAGTTAGATTTGGGGGAGTTATTTTGTTCCTGTGCAGGGCTCAGCTTGCAGTAGGTGTGTCTGTTATATCCCTACAGTGGTTACTGTGAGATTGGAATTTTGAGGCTTCCAAATTATCATCCACTAGTGTGGCTCATTGTATCCTACAGATACGAGAGTACCTACTCAAGTTCTTCTAAAGAGTATTGATCTACCCCGGGTGACAAGACCCCACTACTTTTTATTGATTTTATAACATTGTCCGATATAAGGAACACCTTCCATGTTAAATAATCCTTTATATTGCAATGCCCCTGATGAAGTCGTGTTGACGAAACGCGTTGGGTATTCTTAAATAAAGAATTACACTTTGAACGAAGTCTACGTTGCATTGTTGAATATTCGAAATCCGCTTCAGAAAATTGAATGATTGCTACATCATGTTTATTTGTACACTCAATTGCTAGGTGGTACCATTAGAGCGCACTTCTAACAACCCCCCACTTTATATATATATATATATATATATATATATATATATATATATACTGTATACATATACACATATATATATATGCAAAAACAAGTATCCTTAAAGCGCTGATTGTCTGTAGATCACAAATATCCTCCAGGAGATATTGATTACAGGCTTGTGCTGCACTCCTTACACAGGGCTCTTCCAACTAGCCCAAGTTGCATGTGTAGAAAAGAAAGAAAGGAGGCGCACCATAGTGTAGTATTTAAGGTTTTAAAACAACAATCCTTTACTGATGGATAAAAAACACTCACAAGAAAAGATGTGCTATATCACTATAACACAATTTTCGCATAAAACATGATAGGTATATCACCGCATTGGTAGCAGACACGTTTTTCCTGTCAGCCTTGCTCCTGGACCCCGCTGCGTCACAGCGTCACCGCGTCACAGCCAGCGTCCTCTCAGTTCCGGGCGGAACTGAGAGGACGCTGGCTGTGACGCGGTGACGCTGTGACGCAGCGGGGTCCAGGAGCAAGGCTGACAGGAAAAACGTGTCTGCTACCAATGCGGTGATATACCTATCATGTTTTATGCGAAAATTGTGTTATAGTGATATAGCACATCTTTTCTTGTGAGTGTTTTTTATCCATCAGTAAAGGATTGTTGTTTTAAAACCTTAAATACTACACTATGGTGCGCCTCCTTTCTTTCTTTTCTACACATATATATATATATATACATATATGTATGTGTGTGTGTGTGTGTATATATATATATGTGTGTGTGTGTGTGTGTGTGTGTGTGTATGTATGTATGTATATATATATATATATATATATATGTGTGTGTGTGTGTGTATGTATGTATGTATGTATGTATGTATGTATGTATGTATGTATGTATGTATGTATATATATATATATATATATATATATATATATATATATATATATATATATATATATATATATATATATATATATATATATATAATGGAGAAGGCCTGGCACTCCCGCAGCTGGGTCCGAATACCCCGGTGCCTTCCAGGACAGGTAGGTAGAGGAATGGAAGAGGCGGCACTCAAATGGGATTTTTCAAAAGTGTATTGTGGCAAAAGAAAGGACCAACGTTTCGGGGTCTTAATCACCCCTTTGTCAAGGTGCACTTGCACCTTGACAAAGGGGTGATTAAGACCCCGAAACGTTGGTCCTTTCTTTTGCCACAATACACTTTTGAAAAATCCCATTTGAGTGCCGCCTCTTCCATTCCTCTATATATATATATATATATATATATATATATATATATTCACACACACACACACACACACACACATACTGTGTTCGTCTGAATGCCCATCCAGCCTCCACACATGACAATCGGTGGATCCTGCTTCCTTCTTACTGCATCCTGCACGCCATTGAGTTTCCGAGCAGCAGGCTGCAGCTGCTCAGTTCTACAGCCGCCTGACTGACACCATCTCTATACTGCACTGGCAGCTGCCCTAATTCAGTCAGGTGTGCAGTGCCACGGATCGGATCTGTAATAAAGATCTGATCCATGGTGAAGGGGGTCCTTTCAGACAGGGAGGCCCTGGGGGTACCTTATTCTGGTTGATTTGTTTGCATACACATGGGGAGCGAAGGCACGCCTACAAGGCCACCAAAGTCATTTGTTTGGTTCAACACACAAAGGGGAGTGGCGTGCTAATGCACGTACACTACTGTGTGCATACGGATCTTACAGGCTCTGCTGCTGTTTAACATGCCACAGCACTGCAAAAGTGTGCTTCTCGTGTTGCTGCCATGTAGTTAGTTAATTGATAAATGAGAGAAACATCAATGCTGCATGCTTGTGTATTGCATGCAGCTGAAAGTAATTTAGCTATTGTGCGCGTTGATTGTGTTGGGTTGCGAGGCGTGAGACTTGCTTTTTTCATGTGAGTGTTTTGTTATGTGTACCGGCCCAAGTGCTCGGTGACTCGAGCGAGGCCTACGCCCAGCACTTGTTGTTGCCCCGGTTAATGCCCAGTTTTGATGCCATGCCTTATGATACGCCCACATTACGCCTACTGTGTACGAGCGCACTTGGCAAAGTATTTCTGTTTCTAGGTTACGGATGTGCATCGTGAGCGGGTCGTCCTGGTGTGTACCCCGCATTAGGGCTGTATTCAGTCTGTGCCAATATTGCCCACAGGGAGAAATATCAGCACTCGCATATTCAATGCTGCGTTTCTGACAGGATTGAAGGCTGGCAGTTTACCCTTTTTTTAAGATTAACTGTTTTGTCAGAAACGGCTGTGGACTGTCAAATCTGCAACCATTTTCAGACAATCCACGGCTGTTTTCGCCGATTCACTGACTTTCCGACACTCGAAAGTCAGAAGATTAAATTCCAACCTTCAAAATTGCTATTTTTGTTTAACATTTTGCTACTTTTTCCGGTACTTGTTTCCTAGCACGATTTTGATTGCGATGCGATCGATGCGATTTTTACATCGGAACCAATGTAAAATGGTCCCTGAGACCTGATTTTACATTGGGGGCCCATGTTAAATGCCCCCCAGACCCCAATCTTCATTGTATACCCACCCTGATGGGTCAAATGCCCCCCCATTGTTAACGCCACCCCACGATGAACGCCAACCCGAAGCGTGGCGAGCCCGCGAGGGGCGGCGGTACGCGTCCTCCGACCTTTTCATACCCACACTATCCACGTCGGCGTGGAGTTGATTTTATATAGTGTGGCGAGCGCAACGAGCCACCAAGCACGAAGCGTCCCCTCGCGGGGCTCGACATGCTTCGGGCTCGGTGGCTCGCTGCGCTCGCCACATTATATAAGATCAACTCCACACCGACGCAGATAGTGGCGGTATGAAAAGGTCGGAGGAGGCGTACCGCCGCCACTCGCGGGCTCGCTGCGCTAGCCACGCTTCGGTTTGGCGTTCATCGTGGGGTGGTGATAACAATGGGAGGGGGGGCATTTCACATGTAAAATACCCATAAGGGTGGGTATACAATGAAAAATCGGGTCCATTGGCCCATTTAACATTGTTCCCTATGTACAATCCCGTCCATCGCATCGGTCGCATCGCATGCCTTAACTTAAGGCATACGATGGACACGATTTCTTAATTTTCGGGGAAAAGGCTAAAAATAGCCCTGAAATTGCGTCGGTCGCGTCCATCGCATACCATAAGTTAAGGTATGCGATCACCTGCGACGGGCGCCGTGCTAGGAAACAAGTACCCTTTTTCCTGTAAATAGCAATATAAATAGGCCCAATATATAATGTTTCAAAATTAGTTACTTTAGATACCAGGACTTTATCACAAAGAAAGAAATTCAACACAATGGAAAATGTCCTTGCGGTAGCACAAATTACAACCTTTTCTTGGCCGTTTCTGTAAAATTTAGCATTATTATACCTAGTTTATCCAGTAGAATACAGAATAGAAACAAATAATACATTAAAATACCGTGTTTTGCTAAGGAATAAACTCAAATGAAGGAAGCACTTAGAGGAGACTGCTGGCAGACAGTCAAATATTCAGGGCTTTTTCTGCAATTTTGTGTTAATGAAAGCAGTGGAAATTTACATCACTTTTAGCCACTTCAGACTCAGGATGAGCTTGATCTCTTCAGCATAAACAAAGTCATTTTTGATGGCGAAGAAGTCTGAACAAATGCTATGGATAAATGAATGCCGCATCAAGAAAGTTTCTACCTGATAAATAAACTGATGACGTACTGTACATATTATGGACCTTATTCAGGTCTGTTCGCAAAGAGCAGTCGTTCGCTCAGTGGACAGATGTACATATGCACCCAGGACAGTGGGTAAGGACGGAGAGGAGCGGGGGTTGGCGGGCAGCCCCATTAGCATATGTGAATGCCCAGCGTTTTATGGGCATTCCCATGAGAATGCTGGGTGTTCTCATGCTAATGAGGCCATGATGTGGGCGCCGGGGGCGGACAGCTGACATCACCGGATGTCAGCTGCCCGCCCACTTCCTTCTGAACGTGCACGCATATGTAAGGGTGCCTCAGAGCACCCTTACATGTGTTCCCCTGCACGCTTCAAATGGATGTTTATGTAAAACATTAATTCGCAGTCAGTGCGAAGGAACACGCCTTGCGACTAGTGGGGCGGCGTACCACCATTCGCAAGGCGGGGTTGGGTTAAATCGCAAGGATGCCAATACGCATCCGAGCGAATCAGCCAAAATAACCCCCTATATCCAGTATAACTTTGATTGTACAGACTATTTGTTGCACGCCGTCCGGGTATCCCTGTACCCGGACGGACGGCGAGTGCAGCGTCATCTGACGCTGTGGACGCAGCGTCATCTGACGCGGCGGGGGACGTTGCCGGGCAGCGTCCCAAGCCTCCCTCTGAGGCTAAGCGTCGGGGCGTTGCTAGGCAACGTCCCCGCGCTTCCGCCCGGCGGCCAGGTACGCGCGCGCCTGACGTCAGTCCGGCGGCGCGAGATTTGAATAAATAGCCGGCGTCTGCTGGGCACAGACGCCGGTTATAGCTTTTTCTGCTCCAGGGCAGATAGCTTATTCTCTCCGGTCCCCTGGGTCTTTGGTCCCAGTTTCCCTGTCAGTGAATCTCCTTTGCAGCCTTCCTGATCTCCCAGCCTGTCAGCTTGTGTCTGTCTGTGGATCCCTGGATTCCAGCACTTCCCCGGACTCCTCTGCTGAATTCCATCCTCAGCCTGTGAGCCTGCAGCGGACCCACTGTGGGTCACGTAAGTGCCCCAGTGGAGCCCTGGTCTTTCCTTCTTTGGTTCTCTGGCCCTCCGTGGCTTAGCCCCTCCGTGGGATTATCCTTGGTTATCTTCTTTTGCCTCCTTGTCCCCGTCTTTTTGTATTTGTTCCCTGGCCCCCGTCAGTCATTAGTGTTCTGTTTAGGCAGGAGTGTCACCGTTCATCCGGATCCCTGCTTTGGGAGTCACGGTCCCTTTGGAGAAATCTTGGGGACTCCCTTCTATCCGCTGGTGTCTGCGACTAGGTCGCACTCCCCGTCTTGGCCTGGTGCCGGCAGTTAGGGGCCAGTTTCCAGTTAGGTCCTTTAGTCAGCTTATCCTCTTGAGTATTCCCCGTGGCGATCGCTTACCCCTTGTCACCACATAAGACCTGGCTGCATCGGGGTCGGAGCGGGCTTAACTCGCTCCTTCGAACACGGCGGCCCCAGGTGAAGCCTAGCTCCGCAGGGGTTTGCCATCTGCCTCGGGGACTCAACAGAGAGAGTGTAGGACCCGCTGTGGCCGTCCTAACCGGCGGTCCCGGCTGTGGGCTCACGCCTTATTTCACCGTCTGGAACCCGTATTGTCCCAGGTGCCCAGGCCAGGGCATCGTTACATTATAACCGGCCCAAATAAAAACAGGTCTCCTCTGTCAAATACCCGGAGGGGTAGTTATTTGTGTCGTTTGGTATTATGAGTACCCCTTCTCAGACGTTTTCTGATCAGCTTCAAGGGCTTACTCAGATGGTCCGGGAATTGTCCTTGAAGGTAGCATCCCAAGAGCAGAGGACGCGGCCTCCAGACTCAGGGGGTTCAGATCCCAAAATGAACTTGCCTGATCGGTTCTCTGGAGACCGCAAAACCTTTTTTAATTTTCGTGAGAGTTGCAAGTTGTACTTTCGGCTCAAAACACGCTCCTTCTCATCCGAGGCCCAGCGTGTTGGACTTGTTATCTCTTTGCTCCAGGGTGACCCCCAGACCTGGGCCTTTGGATTGCCTTCGGACAGCGCAGCCCTGTCCTCTGTAGACAGTTTCTTTAGTTCTCTCGGGTTGTTGTATGATGATCCTGACCGTGAAGCCTCAGCAGAGACTCATCTTAGAGCCCTTAGGCAAGGGAAAGACCCAGCCGAGGTTTTTTGTACCGAGTTCCGCCCATGGGCGAATGATTGCGGGTGGAACGACCCTGCATTACGCAGTCAGTTTCGTTGCGGTCTTTCTGATGAGATCAAGGATTGCCTCATTCAATACCCGGCACCTAAAACATTGGACAAGTTAATGGAATTAGCCATTAAAATTGACCGTCGTCTCCGTGAACGGAGGTCGGAACGGGGCTCGCTCACTCGGGTGGTTCCCTATGTTCCGATGACCCCTGAGGAAAGTGAGGAGCCCATGCAACTTGGGGCAGCTCGCATTTCCCCGGAAGAAAGGGCTCGTCGATTAAGCTCAGGTCTGTGTTTATACTGTGGTTGTAAGGGTCACATCTTGAGAAATTGCCCCAATAGGCCAGTAAAAGGCCGGGCCAAGTGAACGAAGAGAGGGTTCACTTTGGCCTCCAGCTCTTTTCCTCTCTAGATTCATTATTAATCCCGGGGCATATTTCTTTTCAAGGGGTTAAGTTTTCGGGGTCAGTATTTGTTGACAGCGGCGCGGCTGGTAATTTCCTGGACTCTTCCCTCGCCCAGAGTTTGGGGATTCCTCAATTCCAGCTTCCTATCCCCATTACCTTACGGGGTTCAGATGGTGGGGTTCTGTCCAATGGGGCCGTTACTTTTCAGACTCCACCCATACAGCTGACCATTGGTCTTTTTCACCAGGAGGAGATCACTTTCTTGTTAACCTCATGTCCTTCGGTACCCATCGTATTGGGTTTCCCCTGGTTGAAAAAACACAATCCCATCATTGATTGGCGCCTTGGGGAGATTACCCAGTGGAACCCCAATTGTCAACAGAAGTGCCTTCATATTTCACTTCCTGTGAAGTCCACCTCTTTAGCGGGGATTCCCATTCCCTACCGGGATTACTCAGACGTGTTTTCAAAGGGTAAGGCCGACAGTTTACCTCCACATCGGCCATACGACTGTGCCATCCAATTAGTCCCCAACGCGCCATTGCCCAAGAGTAGACTTTATGCATTGTCTCTCGGAGACAAAAGCCATGGATGAGTACATCCAAGAAAGTTTGTCCAAGGGCTTTATTCGGCCCTCTAAATCTCCGCTCAGCGCCGGCTTCTTCTTTGTGGAAAAGAAGGATGGTTCTTTGAGGCCGTGCATAGATTTCCGTGCCCTTAATAAAATTACGGTGAAAAACACCTATCCCCTTCCTTTAATTACGGTGCTGTTTGATCAACTACGTTCCGCTACCATTTTCTCTAAAATTGACCTTAGGGGGGCTTATAACCTCATAAGAATCCTGGAAGGGGACGAGTGGAAAACGGCACTATGAGTACCTGGTAATGCCGTTCGGGCTATCCAATGCCCCAGCCGTTTTTCATGATTTTATTAACGATGTCCTTCGGGAATTCTTGGGCAAGTTTGTGGTTGTCTATTTAGACGATATTTTAATCTTTTCCCAAGACTTGAACTCGCATAGGACACAAGTTCGTCAGGTTCTGCAGAAATTATGCGAGAATCAGTTATTCGCTAAATTAGAGAAATGCGAATTTGAGGTGACCCAGGTGTCTTTCTTGGGATATATAATTTCTTCGCAAGGGTTCCAAATGGACCCCAAAAAATTACAAGCCATTTTAGATTGGGTGCGACCCACCAATTTAAAAGCAGTCCAGCGATTTCTTGGGTTCGCCAATTATTATAGGCGATTCATTCATGCCTTTTCTTCAATTGTGGCACCCTTGGTGGCTTTGACCAAGAAAGGTGCGGATCCATCAGCATGGACTCCTCAGGTAGAACAGGCTTTCAAGACCTTGAAGCAAGCCTTCATCTCGGCTCCAGTTCTTAGACATCCCAACCCTGAGCTGCCATTTGTGGTGGAAGTCGACGCCTCCAAAGTTGGGGCCGGGGCGGTTCTCTCTCAGAGAGATCCGGAGTCTTCACAATTCCACCCCTGTGCCTACATGTCCAGAAAATTTTCTCAAGCTGAGTCCAATTATGATGTGGGCAACAGGGAGTTACTCGCCATTAAGTGGGCCTTTGATGAATGGCGACAGTGGCTGGAAGGAGCTGTTCATCAGATTCTTGTCTTAACTGATCATAAGAATCTACAATACATTGAATCAGCCAAAAGACTGAAAACTCGCCAAGCCCGGAGGGCACTCTTCTTTATGAGATTTAATTTCATTATTTCTTATGTCCCTGGATCGAAAAACATCAGGGCAGACGCCCTTTCCAGATGTTTTGTTTCTCAACAAGAGGGTGGGATCAAGTCTGGGTCCATCATTCCTTCGTCCTGTATCCATGCCGGAGTTAGCCAGACCTTAGAGGGTCTTCTCCGGCAAGCTCAAGGGCAAGCTCCAGCCCAAACTCCGGAGAATAAACTGTTTGTTCCTCCTTCATTGAGACGCAGAGTGTTGGCAGAATGCCATGATACCAAGATTTCTGGTCACCCAGGAGTATATAAAACCCTTGCTTTATTATCCCGAGTGGTCTGGTGGCCAGGGATGGCCAGGGACAGCAAGGACTTTGTCTTATCTTGTCCGGAGTGTGCTCGACATAAAGTTCCACGTTCTCGACCATTGGGAGAGTTGTTGCCTTTATCTGTTCCTGGCAGGCCTTGGTCCCATCTGGCCATGGATTTTATTGTGGGTCTTCCAGTCTCATCACACTGTCAAGTCATTTGGGTCGTCATCAATAGATTTTCTAAGATGGCGCATTTCGTGGCTTTAAGGCAGTTACCCTCGGCTAAAGAACTGGCCACGCTGTTCCTTCAGCACATTTTTCGTTTGCACGGATTTCCCAGTGATATTGTGTCCGACCGGGGTCCACAGTTTGTGGCTCAGTTTTGGAGAATGTTCTGTGCTGCCTTGAAGGTTAAGATCAGCCTCACTTCTGCATTCCATCCACAGGCCAATGGACAAACAGAGCGTCTTAATCAGTCTCTTAAACAGTATCTGAGGGTCTTTGTTTCCAAACTTCAAAATGACTGGGTTAGTTTCCTGCCGTTAGCCGAATTTGCGTATAATAACGCACATCATTCGGCCTCTAAGACGTCGCCCTTTTTTGCAGTCTACGGATTCCATCCAAGGGCTAATTCTCTGGGACCGAATGCCTCTGGCTCTTCTTCGACAGCTGCCTCTCGCCTCAAAGTCATATGGAGGAAAGTCCACTTGGCCCTTAAAGAAGCCTCTTTCAGAGAGAAGGTATTCTCTGACAAGTCCAGACGGCCTTGCTCTTTCAAAGTTGGTGACTGGGTGTGGCTATCCACCCGTAATATAAAGCTTCACCAACCATCAGCAAGGTTAGGGCCTCGGTTCATTGGGCCTTTTCGGATTGTCAGGAGGGTTAATCCGGTAGCATTCCGTCTTGCTTTACCTAAGTCCCTCAGGATTTCTAGTACCTTTCATGCTTCGCTTCTTAAGCCAGTGGTGTTTTCACAGAGATTTCCTCGCAGACTGAGGAATGGCTCCGCCCCAGTGATGGTGCAGGGGCAACAGGAGTTCTGCGTGGAAAATATCCTCGATTCTAGACTTGTGAGAGGTTCCTTGCAGTTTCTGGTACACTGGAGGGGATTTGGTCCCGAAGAGAGGTCCTGGGTTTCCGATGGAGACTTGCACTCGCCCAACCTTAGGAGGGCCTTTTTTCGTCAATTCCCAGATAAACCCGGTGGGAAAGGGTTGTTAACCCTTCCTCAAGGGGGGGGTACTGTTGCACGCCGTCCGGGTATCCCTGTACCCGGACGGACGGCGAGTGCAGCGTCATCTGAAGCTGCGGACGCAGCGTCATCTGATGCGGCGGGGGACGTTGCCGGGCAGCGTCCCAAGCCTCCCTCTGAGGCTAAGCGTCGGGGCGTTGCTAGGTAACGTCCCCTGGGTCTTTGGTCCCAGTTTCCCTGTCAGTGAATCTCCTTTGCAGCCTTCCTGATCTCCCAGCCTGTCAGCTTGTGTCTGTCTGTGGATCCCTGGATTCCAGCACTTCCCCGGACTCCTCTGCTGAATTCCATCCTCAGCCTGTGAGCCTGCAGCGGACCCACTGTCTCCATCTTCCGTGGGTCACGTAAGTGCTCCAGTGGAGCCCCGGTCTTTCCTTCTTTGGTTCTCTGGCCCTCCGTGGCTTAGCCCCTCCGTGGGATTATCCTTGGTTATCTTCTTTTGCCTCCTTGTCCCCGTCTTTTTGTATTTGTTCCCTGGCCCCCGTCAGTCATTAGTGTTCTGTTTAGGCAGGAGTGTCACCGTTCATCCGGATCTCTGCTTTGGGAGTCACGGTCCCTTTGGAGAAATCTTGGGGACTTCCTTCTATCCGCTGGTGTCTGCGACTAGGTCGCACTCCCCGTCTTGGCCTGGTGCCGGCAGTTAGGGGCCAGTTTCCAGTTAGGTCCTTTAGTCAGCTTATCCTCTTGAGTATTCCCCGTGGCGATCGCTTACCCCTTGTCACCACATAAGACCTGGCTGCATCGGGGTCGGAGTCGGCTTAACTCGCTCCTTCGAACGCGGCGGCCCCAGGTGAAGCCTAGCTCCGCCGGGGTTTGCCATCTGCCTCGGGGACTCAACAGAGAGAGTGTAGGACCCGCTGTGGCCGTCCTAACCGGCGGTCCCGGCTGTGGGCTCACGCCTTATTTCACCGTCTGGAACCCGTATTGTCCCAGGTGCCCAGGCCAGGGCATCGTAACACTATTTGGGTATGAGGATGGTTCAGTGATAAGTTTGCTTGAATAACTGAAAGTTGGCAAGTAGTGTCTTTTAACATAATAAGAACAAAATATGGCAGAACCCAAATGGGCACTAGTATGTTTGCATGTACTGTACCTGTTATGAATCAGGATCAGATAACATGTGTTAATGGTTGACTAAGGCATCAGCACTGCCAGCAGCCCCAGCATCACTATGGATTGTGAGCCTGAGAATGAAGTCTATAATATTTTGGGCCTTGAGGGACTGTTATTATATGCCAAATATCAACTATAGTATACATACCCATCTGATCCCTTTTCCCACTGTTATAAGTCAGATTTTTTCGTTATTTCGTTTTTTAGTATTTTAAAAATTCAATGGCCTGGGCTGTGTTTAATGGAGGGGGGTATCCACATGGGTACAGAGGACACCGCTGGTGGGACTCCACTGCTCAAGGGCCCACCTCCTGCTCTGGGTATCAGGTTCTAGACTGTGCACTTGAATCATACATTATATAAATGTTACATTATACTATTACATTATATGTTCAATGCTGCACAGAACTATAGTGGATTTTCTACATTGTTTTGCTGATATTAATCTGGTACAAGATCAAAATTGGACTATAGTTATCGAGGGGCTCGGCCCATGATGCTCAAGCATCTGTGTTGATTGACCACACCCCTAAGCATTCCTCCCATTACTGCATTCCCTCGGTAGGCTCTACATACCCAAGTTTGGCACTGTACCTGTTACTGTATATCTTAGCTGTCCTAGCTTTCTACTAAACAGAAAGCCAGTCTGTTGTCTAAAACTAGTACATAATAAAAAAGTTAAATACCTGTATACAAAATAATTAAAAATGGTGCTACAGTACAAACATTTTCATTTAAATGTTGATGTTTACTTTTTTGAAAAACTATTTGTGTCCCCTACAGATAAGACAACCGTGTTGTATTTTTGTTATTTAAAACAGACATCATCACCATCAAGTTACTGGTCATGACTGGCACACCTAGGACCTTATTCTGGTTCATGTGCACGGCCGTGTGCATTCACATGGGGCCGAAATTTTCACTTTGCGCATTTATGAGCATGTGCATGCACTGGATGCATGTGGCCACGGCAAACAAACAGTTCGCTGGGTGTATGCATCCATCCTTGCAAACGGAGGGCGGTGATGCAGCTATTATCATATGGGAACGCCCGGCATTTTGTGGGCGTTCCCATGAGAATGTTGGGCCTTACCATGAGAATGCTGTGTGTTCTCATACTACTGGGGTGGGCAGTTGACATCACCGGATGTCAGCTGCACGACCCACTTCCACCGAATGTGCACACAGATCTAAGGTTGCTCTGAGCAACCTTAGATATGCGTGCTCGTTCCACATAATTTGATGGTCAGCGACCATCGTATGATGTGGGTGTTACTCCGCAGGCTGCGAATGGATGTTTATGTAAAACATCCATTTGCAGTCAGTGCAAACGTATACTCCTTGGGAATGGTGGGCTGGTGTACCACCATTCGCAAGGCGGGATCTGGTTCACTCGCAAGGATACGAATTTGCATCTGAACCAGAATATTTTTATATGTTTTATTTGTATTATTTGAATTTTTCATGAAAAAGAAATAGATACACTTGATTAAAATAAAACAATAAAGCAATTTAAATATATCTTGATGCATTAGAGAGTTTTTTGAGTTGCATGTACAATACATACAGCTCAAAATAATAAAGATAAAAGCTTAATGATCCCCAGTGGTTTTCCTAACCATGTCTTATTTTTACTTAACATATAAATTGAAATATATAAATTGAAAAATACAATAACACTGTAGCTGCATAAGGTATAATGTCTGTTTTATTAGTATAAAAAGTTAAATATAATGTAAAATTGGAAAATGTAAAAATAATTAGCTGTCCTTGGATTAGTGAAATCACGTCAGTCATTTGCTTTAAACCTAGTATAAATGAAAGATTGAATTGCATGGTTACCTTCTTTAATAAACACACTTAAAAAAAAAAAAAAAAGCTAAGAAAACAATTACACTGATTGCTCT
Source organism: Crinia signifera (assembly GCF_055691185.1). Lineage (NCBI taxonomy): Eukaryota > Metazoa > Chordata > Amphibia > Anura > Myobatrachidae > Crinia > Crinia signifera. The sequence continues at coordinate 209,096,511 of NC_139221.1, read as the reverse complement.
TACTTCTGACTGCACATGTAAGTAGATCTGTACTATATAATAGCATGTTATAATAGAAGTGCTAACACACAGTAATTTGTGATATTAACTTATTTAATTGCTGGTGAGGTAACTATATACCCTTTAATAATAGGTTATGTGGTTACATGAGTCAGAGGTGATTAGTTATATGATATTGGGAATGGTAAACATCAATGGAACCTTAAAAAATAGAATCATATAAGTTAATAACATCATCACATATAACAGCATATAGGGCCTGATTCTGGATCATTCACAGGGGAGCGATGTGCGAGCGGGCACATCGAATTGGTTATTCGCCGGCCACTCGCACACAGCAGTGCGGACGGTGGGCATGGGGTGGAGGTGAGGGGTAACGTCCATGGGAACGTCCAGCATTTCATGGGCGGGACGCTAGGCATTTCCATGCTAATGCAGCCATAGCGTTAGGGGGGGCGAGGCAGCTGACATTGTTAGACGCACTCGGTGGCAGCAGCCTGGGTCCATGCATGGGATGACAAGGGGTCCCAGTGCTCCTGTCAGTCTGTGCCGCGTCTCTTGTACAGTTCGCTCTGCAACCAGGGACACTAAGGCGCTTCCTCCCAGTGGCACCCGGCTGGATGATTGCTTCCACCGGGTGGTTGTCCAGCAAATGGGAGACGTCAAATGAACCCCCGCTCCCGCAGCTGCATCCATTTGGCCAGGGGGCTGACTGTTTTTTCTCAGCAGCTCATTGGTTCCCTGATTCTTTTTAATGTACTTAGTCCAGTCCCGCCGTTGATAGTTTTTGACCCTGCAGGCCCCTGCCTTAGCTGTATTCATCTTTTCTTCCTAGCAGTGAACCTCTGATTCTGGCTGGTCCCCCGTCCTCTCCGTAGCACCCAGCACTTCCCACTCACCCTGCCCATCTCCCTGAAGTGGATATGGGCAGGGAATCCGCTCCCCAATGCCTGCTGATGGGGACACACGAGCATGTGAGACACTTGCGCTTCCTTGTCAGATTGAGCTCCTGTCCGCCAGCCAGCACCAGCTCAGGAGATCTGGCGATTCTAAAGCCTGGCTCTGTGACTAGGTCACTTTTGGTTTGTGATGAGGTTGCTTATTTTGATATGTTTCACCTACTCAGGCTCAGGAGCCGTTAGTTAGTGTCTTTTCCCAGTTAGGCCCTTACTAGTCAGAATCTCCTTTTGACTGTTCCTGAGGGGTTTCAGTACCTGGTTCCATCTTAAGACCTGGTGGCACCGGAGTTGGGGCGGACCTAATTCGCCCCTTCAAACATGGCTAGCCTTAGTATCTGCAGGTACTAGCCACCCATCAGGACAGGTCAACAGGGGTAGTGTAGGGTTCCCTGTGGCCATCCTAAACAGTGGTCACAGCTGTGGGGTAACACCCAGCTTCATAACAGATGTCAGCAGATGTCAGCTGCCCGCCCTTTTCCCTGACAAGGGCGCTGCAGATCTAAGGTCAGCAGAGGCTGACATATCTGCGAGCACTTGCAAAATCATTCGATGGTTGGCCACTGAATTATTTATGCTAAACAGCCATTTGCATGAGTGCATGCAAATTGGTGTGCGGGGGAGGGGGGATGGGCTTTCATGCGGGCGGTGTTTAAATGACCCGTAAAGCTGCTGTCCATCAGAATGACCTCCATAATGTGTTCTACAAAAAGTCCCAATTACCTCATTTGTGGATCAGCCTCTTATGTGGTAGCATATCAAAGGTCTTTGCAAAATCCAGAGATGCCACGTGAACAGCATTGCCTCTATCTAAATTTCATACTTCCTTATAGAAACTAATCAGGTACAAAGGGTCCCTTATGAACCCATGTTGATATATTGGATACAATCTCTTAGTTAATAGTTTACCTATGACTGACATAAGGCTCACTGCTCTATTACCTTTTTTAAAATATCGGTACTACCGCTAATCTCCATTCCCTTGGAACCAAGCCTGACAAATTATTTATCATATATGGAATGCAAGGGGTAGGCTAATGCTTCCCTTAGTTCAGCAGAACTCTCAGGTGAATTCCATCTGGTCCTGGCTATTTATTAGATTTTATTTTGCAGAGTCGTTAGGGCACTCTTACACAATAAATACTTTTATGGTGCTTGTAGTTTCCCAGTTTTACTATTTCTTGTATTTACAGTTTGTTTTTTATTTGTTTTGCTTTCTATATTCTTTTCACTGTCCAGTTTGACCGTTTTTATTTCCCATTTGCAAGCTTTTTTTTAGCTCCTTATACTTTTGGAGTGTCTCCTCATCCCCATTGGTCTTGTATAGTCTAAACACTCTTTTTATTTTTCACACTCGATTATGTGACCCATATCCTGGACCTCAGGACCCATTATACATGCACATAACAGGCCTTCTACGTGCCCAGTTTCCCGACAATTGTCAAACTGTGGGTAGGATCACATAAGCAATTCCACCTGATAAGGCCCATAGCCCCCAAAAAAGAGCCTGAAATAGACCTGATTGCACGGCTGCATATGCGTACAGTCTATAGTAAGCATGTGCGATGTTGTCCTGCGATAAATGCCTGATACTTTTTTTTATCATGGCTGTTCGCAAAGTGATTAACAGGAAGCCGGCAGTTGGGGGTGGTAACCAGTGAGAAAAGTCACTGGTTAACTAAATATATAAGCAATAAGTTCTTTATAGGGTTCTTAGAAAGGTGATGGAAATAGAGCTGTCAGGACTGCCATTTACGTCTCATTTGTTCTGTAGTACCTCTGGTTACACAGAGGTGCTGCTGTTGTTATGTTCAGGTTGCAGTACCTCTGTGTGGCCAGAGGTGCTGCTGTCATTGTTTGGTCTGCAGTGCCTTTGGTTTGCCAGAGGTGCTGCTGTTGTTATATTCAGCTTGCAGTACCTCAGAATGCCATTCCCAGCTGCAGCACATATTGATCATTGAGGGGCCTGTCTCTATGCTGCAGCGATTGGTCTGCTCTTGTTTTAAAACTGCATTTCCCCTGAGCTCAGGGCCAGTTATAGCTTTCTCAGCCGTATCTGTACTGCTGTAGCTTGCCCGTGACCTGATGCCTGTATTCCTGTACTTGATTCCTGTACCTGTAATCTGATACCTGTTCCTGATCCTGCTAACACAGTGTTTCAACAGCCATCCTGCCTCCATTGTCTTTTACTCCAGCAAGTATATTTCTGCCTTTGAGCATGAGGTTCTGTCTGCACTAGATTATGTGCCCCATATCCTGGTCCGATCTGCCTAATGATCACATGGGAACACCAGACAATAATCACTAATATATATAATTTTGTTTATATTGAATTGAAGCAAGAATGTGTGGGACTTGCCCACATTTCTGGGGAGCCAGGAGGGGCTCCTGATTTTTGGGAGCATCCTGGTCAGTCCAGGAGTCAACTGTCAAATCGGATGTAAGCTCTCCCGGTGAGGCCATGGAAACTGTATTTTCCAAAATACTGGTCACCCAGATCTCTCCCCACAAATATTTCTGCCTGTCAATCCGGCAGATGCATTTGCTCAACTGCACAGCGACCTCAGGACCCATTATACACATGCACATAACAGGCCTTCTACGTGCCCAGTTTCCAGACAATTGTCAAACTGTGGGTAGGATCACATAAGCGATTCCACCTGATAAGGCCCATAGCCCCAAACAAAGAGCCTGAAATAGACCTGATTGCACGGCTGCACATGCGTACAGTCTATAGTAAGCATGTGCGATGTTGTCCTGCGATAAATGCCTGATACTTTTTTTTTATCTCTGGCTGTTCGCAAAGTGATTAACAGGAAGCCGGCAGTTGGGGGTGGTAACCAGACGTTTTCTATGAATGTCAAAAAAAAAAGCAGGCGTGCCCAATCATTTGAAGGTAAGCCCTGTGACTTATTTTCTGGCCCTGAACAGTCTGTTTGTATCGCAGTCACCCAGTAAGTCCCATCTACACACAGTGGTGGGCAGCTTGCAAATGGAATTGCAGCAATTTGCAGGCTTGCAAGGGCAGGATTTTACTCTGGTGGGGCGACATATAACTGATTAGCAGCCAGATGATCAAGTCTGACATATGCAGGCCAAATGATCATGGTAAGCCTACTTACCAGCATCGCTCTCTGGTGTAATGATTGCCACTGTATATGTGCAGCAGCTCCATTCCTCCCTTTATTCTGCATGTAGTGGCTACTGACCAAGCTATGGGCAAGAGGGGTTTTTGGGCAACTGGAAACTCAACTGTGTTTGCCAATGATTTCGAATTAGCAAGTTGGGATATCTGCTAAACTGCAGGTGTACCTGACGGATTGAAGTATGTCTTTTCCATAATTATTGCACTTATTGGATCTTTGCGTAATAAATTCTCATTTCAGTAAATCGATTTGGCAAATATAGAAAATTGGATTATCAGATACAAAAGTCTGAGAATTAATTTACAAATTTCTGCTGACTTGGCAAATAATTTACAGTGTTACACAAAATGCAGATTCTCACCAATGGAAGTAAGCCAATCAGCAATATATCTGTAGTCTGTTAAATGGATTTTATAGCTCCTCAGATACAGATTTGTGAGTGCTCTGTTTGACTATTGCAAACTGCTGTACGTGTGTGTAAATAGGGCCCAATTCAGACCTGTTTGCATAGCGTCCGATTATCGATACACTGCGCATGCGTACCGTTAGCAGTACACATGCGTGAGGCCATCCTGTGAGAAAAACCTGCACGCGTGCTGTTCCCTGTCATTTATACACATCAGTGGTGTTCGCCATTGTCACTTGACACTGCAGGAAATTGGGTACACAAAAAAAGTACAAAATCCCATTCAGACTCGGGTCCATGCTGTCGTGGTTTGGAGTTTCTGATCCATTGGGCTGGACTGGTGAGAAGTGAAACCTGGGCAGCTTCATAGGACTGCACATAGGGGCCGATTCAGCCCTCATCGCAGGTCCTGCAATACACTGGAGAATATCAGAGGACAGACAGCAATTTACATGCCATATGCTGGCTGATTGACAGCTGGCGTTTGTGGGCGGCACTCCAGTGTTATCTTGGAGTGCCACACAAACATGCAGGCAGGCCTGGCTGGTTAACTAAATATATAAGCAATAAGGGTACTTATGTAATATCTGGACTCCCGTTTTTCTTATGAGACCACATCCCCTCGTGGGGCTCGCTGCGCTCACCACGCTTCGGGCACGGTGGCTCGCTGCGCTCGCCACACTATATAAAATCAACTCCATGCGTAGTTGGATAGTAGGGGTATGAAAAAATTGGGTGCATTTAACATGGGAGTCCAGATAATACATAAGTACCGCAATCAGTTCTTTATTGAATTCTTAGGAAGGTGATGGAATCCGGTTAAAGAATGGAGATGACATATAAACAACTGTATACGGTAGAAGAATGATGATGTGAAGATAATTTGATCCAGTAAAAGAATGGTGATGGCATGGAGATAATTGGATCTGGAATTGGCGTACGGAGAAGACGTGTATAATTGTCCAGTGAGAAGAATGGAAAAGAGATGAAGGTAATTGAATCTGGTGTTGGAGGTATGGAGAAGACGTGAAGGCTTGCGGGAAACTGAAATAGAGCTGCCAGGACTGCCATTTATGTCTTGTTTGGTCTGCAGTACCTCTGGTTACACAGAGGTGCTGCCGTTGTTATGCTCAGGTTGCAGTACCTCTGTGTGACCAGAGGTGCTGCTGTCATTGTTTGGTCTGCAGTGCCTTTGGTTTGCCAGAGGTGCTGCTTTTGTTATATTCAGCTTGCAGTACCTCAGAATGCCATTCCCAGCTGCAGAACATATTGATCATTGAGGGGCCTGTCTCTGTGTGCTGAAGCGATTGGTCTGCTCTGTTTTAAAACTGCGTTTGCCCTGAACTCAGGGCCAGTTATAGCTTTCTCAGCCGTATCTGTACTGCTGTAGCTTGACGTGACCTGATTTTCTGTATTCCTGTACTTGATTCCTGTACCTGTAATCTGATACCTGATCCTGCTAATACATTGTTTCAACAGCCATCCTGCCTCCATTGTCTTTTACTCCAGCAAGTATATTTCTGCCCTTGCCTTCGGGCATGAGGTTCTGTCTGCCCTTGCCTTCGGGCATGAGGTTCCGTCTGCCCTTGCCTTCGGGCATGAGGATGTGGTCACGGTGAAAAAAATTTCAGATTGACCAAGATCCGGCCAGTGTCTGCCATGTCGGAGGACCTGTCCATGTCTGATGTCCTGCTTGTGCTGGAATGGACTGTTGATCTGCCCAGTGAGAGAAGCCTGAGCTTGAATTTCCAGGAGGCATCTGGAATCCGCCTTCTCAAGGGGGGCATTAAGTCAGGACTGCCATTTATGTCTTGTTTGGTCTGCAGTACCTCTGGTTACAGAGATGCTGCTGTTATGTTCAGCTTGCAGTACCTTTGTGTGGCCAGAGGTGCTGCTGTCATTTCTTGGTCTGCAGTACTTATGGGTGGCCAGAGGTGCTGCTGTTGGGTTCTGCCTGCAGAACTGTGGTTGCTGAGACCAATTCCAGCTGGTGTAATCAGCTGGACTGGGCTGTTCTCAGAATGCCATTCCCAGCTGCTGCACATATTGATCATTGAGGGGCCTGTCTCTGCATGCTGCAGCGATTGGTCTGCTCTGGTTTTAAAACTGCATTTACCCTGAGCTCAGGGCCAGTTATAGCTTTCTCAGCCGTGTCTGTACTGCTGTAGCTTGCCCGTGACCTCATGCCTGAGTTCCTGTAATTGATACCTGTTCCTGATACCTGTACCTGATCCTGCTAATACAGTGTTTTAACAGCCATCCTGCCTCCATTGTCTTTTACTCCAGCAAGTATATTTCAATTAGTCTTGCAGTCCACTGGGACTCCTAACAAGAGCCCAGCGGATCCTGGACAGGACCTAATGTAATAGACCAGGACAGGCAAAAGGTGCTTTGATGCAGAATGGCATCCCGGGACCGTGACACTCCTGTGTGCAGTCTCCCTGTGCAGCACGGATCTCCTGCTTGGCAATGCGGCTCCTGTGTGTGTGAGGTCTCCCTGTGCTGCGCAGGTCTCTGTGTCAATTCTTGGTCTCTTGCTCCCACCAACACTGAAGGTGGAACACAGGACAGCTGCCTGGGCCCTTTCCTCTCTGTCAGTGTGGCCGGGCCCAGAACAACTGTACCCACAGCACCCCCTTGATGGCGGCCCTGTACATAGATTAGATTAAGGGCCTAAACTGATGTGGTTTGTTCACTATCTAGGGCTCAATATATCCAAAACCAAGCTTATTATCTAACAATCACCACCACCCTCCAAATCTCTTTTGTCAACAATAACACATTACTTTGGTGCCACACTTAACTTTTTCCTTGTGCTTTATTCCTTGAATCTTACCCAAAACTCTTGTCCAGTCTCTCATCATCTCTGACTTGACTTCTCCTGTCTTTTTCTTTCTACAAGCAACAGCAGCAACCCCTATAATATGATCTATGCATTCAAATGTCTGGCTTGCCCTTGGTAAAGGAATTCTCAATTTCACCACCCCTGCAGATGTCATCATATTGTATTGTAAATCAATGTGCGCTCCCCATTATAATACAGTGCATTCTTGCAAGAACAGCTTAGTGAGAATGATAAAGTTTGGGAGGAGATTTCACATATTCAACATACCAATTTATTATTCTGTTTCAGTGCCTACTGTTAAACATGTATTTATTTTGTGATGGTCGACAGTCATTAGGTCGACTTGGGAAAAGATCGCCATAGTTCTAGGTCGAAAGGTCGTTAGTTCGACAATGTCTAGGTCGACATGGGGTTTTTCACTGATTTTTGAGCCGACAAAGGGTATTTCATGCCCTGCAATTCACTAGGGCATGGTGGGAGAATAAAATAGTGTGCCAAGCCTAGCGAGGCACTGTGCCCGACGTATTGTGAGAGCAGCAATGCGGTGCACTTTAAACTGTGTCTATGTCGACTGTGTGTACATTCAGGTAAAAAAACTGTGAAAAAACCCATGTCGACCTTATAAGTGTTGACTTAGACAATGTCGAACTAATGACCTTTCGACCTTTTCCCATGTGGACCTAGTCCCATGTCGACCTTTTCCCATGTCGACCTAATGGTGGTGACCTAATGACTGTTGACCATCATGCTGTAGACCAAATGATCCGAACCCATTTATTTTATAGTTATTCCTGAGGTTTTGGTGACGTAAAACTCAATACGCCTGTTCGTAGCCATTTGTATCTGTATACGGCCGTAAATTCATATTTTTGAATTTACAAAGGCCAGTATATGGGCATTCGTATTCTTTCCCTAGCGTATTTGTATTCATATTCCGGAATACGAATGCATATGTCATCGAAAGAATACGAATCATCATTTGAATGATAATTGCAATTTTACTGGTATTTGACCTGAAAATATGTCTGGTGGCCCAAACAGCCGGGGGAAACTATTTACACTAGTTCTCCCTGCCAAAGCATTATACCGCCTGACTGTTCTGCCCAGGCAGGGAACCTGGGGAAGTGGGGACCCTCCTAAAAAAGGGGTCCCCCCTCCAGGATACCTTCTGCCTAGGCTGAAGCCCAGGGCAGTCCCCGGTGCCCCAGGGTGGTTGGTACTGGGCTGAGGGTATAGTGTTAAACACAGATTTTCAAACTTGATCCTCAGGACCCCACACAGTGCATGTTTTGCAGGTCTCCTCACAGAATCACAAGTGAAATAATTAGCTCCACCTGTGGGTCGCCAGGTGACCTGGAAAATGTGAACTGTGTGGGGTCCCGAGGACCGAGTTTGAGAACCACTGGTGTACAAAATAGATGAAATACTACTGTACTGTGCTGTAGAACAACAAGTCCCAGCAAGCCCGCACCACAAGCCTGCTAGTACTTGTAGTTCTACAAAATAACAAATAGTTAAATCAGGGCACAGACACCAGAGTAATAAAACTTTTATTCATACTACAATCATTCACACTATATCTATACTTATGGCTTCCATTGTTGGCCAGTACTCTTCTCCAGTAGAACTCAATGTGGGTACCTGCAGAAAGAAATTATACTTACTGAGGCCTCCGTATGACATCCTCTTTGCTCCGTTGTAGGCATTCCGGCAGGTAGAAAAACAAACCAACATACTTAATTCATGGACTGGGACAAGCCGAGGATGTTTTCTTTACATCTTTGGCTCCTCTCCCGAACCAGGGGTTAGTCCTGCCCTCCAGCCAATCAGGAGCAGCCTCCGTGAAAACTCTGCTACTGATTGAATGTCAACAAAACATTCTCGACTTGTCTGTGTTGGGTTGTTTTTTTACCTGCCGGGATGCTTACAACGAAACAAAGAGGATGCGATCTATGCCGGAGGCCTCCGTAATAAAATTTGTGTGAATGATTGTAGAATGTATTAAAGTTGTATTACTCTTATGTGTCTGTGTATTCTATTTAACTATTTGTTCTGTTGTAGATCAACAAGAACCAGCGGACCCTTTAATGCCCTACATCAGTGATTTTCAACCTTTTTACCTTGCGGCACACTAAATAAGATTTTAAAATTGCCAAGGCACACCATGAGATCCCCACAGGACAAAAACATTGGCTCCCACAGGAAAAAAAACAACCTATTGGCCCCCATATAAAAAACAAACACACTGGTAACAAAATAAAATACATTGGCCCTTCACATGAAAAGTAGAGACCAGTAAATAACAGTTGAACTAGTGATTGCTGTAAATTGGTTTGGGCATCTCTAGATCTGGGGGCTCAAGGCACACTGGTGTGCCACGGCACAGTGGTTGAAAAACACTGCCCTACATGCAGGGACTTTGGTTCTCCTAAGTCCCTGCATGCGTGTAATTCTACAGCAATACACAATCATTTTCATTCTATTTTTTACACCAAAACATTAGCCCGATGCCCACCGCCCTGGGGCACCGGGGACAGCTTTGGGCTTCAGGCCAGGCAGGACAAATTATGGAGGGGCCCTTTATTGGCGTGGTCTTCACTCCCCCAGGTTCCCAGGCGGGATGAACAGTTAAAGATAATGCTTTGACCGGGGGAACTAGTGTAATAGGTTTTTTGTCCTACACATTCAACACTTATACTTAAGTATACAGTATATTGTCTTGCAGTCTATCGTTTACAAGTCTGTATGATTGCCTGCAGATGGTGCTATTACTATTGCTCCTTTCTATGCTGATGGAGCTATTTTCTCGGTGGAGCACAACATTATGAATATTCATCAGTGCATTTTCTCTTTTTCTTTTCTTTGAGAGAACTGTGTCATGAACCAAAACGTGCAGTGATTTGCCAGGATTACACACACGGAGGTTGTATCTTGTGTAGTCTGGTTATCATAGCATGGAAAGATAGTTAATAAACACATTGTTTTCAGATTTGTCAATAGTACGAGGAAAATGCCAACAACCCTCTTGGTCTCTTTATGCTTCCAATGTTTATCACTTAAACCAAACACATATTTCTTAATAACATTACATAACATCTGCATGCAAGATGCTGCTGTGTTTACTCATGCACACATTTTTGAATAAACTCCAGATTCTGGGATATATTTAATGCTGTTTAGGTGAGCTATGATGGCGAGTAGTGCCTATAATCCCACATGGCATTGAAATGTAATCACACATGGCAATGAGCATAGAACCCCTGGTAACGAACATGTAATCCCACATGGCAATGAACATGTAATCCCACATGGCAACGAGCATGGAACTCCTGGCAAAAAGCATGTAGATAAGCAGCACTTACTATATGTAGCATAATTTGGAATAGGCATTACAGTGTTTGGCATAATACGTAATGGACATTATGATGTGTAATGGTCATTACCTATAGATTTTTGATGTGCAATGTCCCTGTTTATGGAATTTATTGTGAATTTTGTCTTAATTTGTGTAGCATTATGTGAATTTTGTCTCAATCCGTTTGGCATTATGTTTAAGGGGCAGGTATAATGGGGTCTCCTATTTTGTAGAATCATGTACCTGTGAAATTCTTTATAATCAGTGGTTCCCAAAAAATTTTGAATCACATCTAGGTCAAAGAGTTTTTTTATTATTAAGAAACCTTGCAAAAAAATATTAATTAAATTCTGCTCACTTGTCACATTTAGGTTTAGTTATGTGGTGGTGTATAGGACTACACTTATTTTTGCCACATATTTTATGATTGGCAGCCAGTACTGGTTTTGCTTATCTCATTGACTCTCTACAGTAACATTGCAAACTGCATTATATATAAAATATATTTTGGGGAAAGATTTTTCCGCACCCTAGGCAAAACTGCTCCCACCACTACCTGCACACCAGTCCTGACCTTCCAGAACCTCAGGTGCACATGTGGTGGTGGAGTTTTAGTTCAGTTCAGCAAGAATATTACATGGGTATGGATCATTGGATCAAACTTTTGACTGTCGACCTTGCCATTGTCTAATGCTTGTGTCAACCTTCCAACCCTGTCGATCTTAGCCATGTCAACCTATTTTCAGGTGTTGACCTTAACCCATGTCAACCTTCATTGCTTGACCCAATGCATGTTGACCTAAGTAGGGTGGACCTAATGACCATAACCCTTTAACATGCAGAGTCATCCTTAAATTTGTGTAAGACTCAGGGTGCTCCCCCGGTTCCAGAGCCTGTAAAATGCCTAAAGGTAGAGCCAGCCCTGTCTCATGCAGATGCTAGTCTTTAAAAAATATATTGACTTGTTGTTAATCACCATCCCATGGTGCCCCTGTGGAACCTCAGGTACAGAGTTCAGGAACCATTGATGCAAATGATTTACATATTACCATTGTGCACATTTCTGCTGCTAGTGCAGTTTTTCCACTTGTCTTCTGTTACGCATGTTTTTCCATGTAATCAGTTCAATGTGACCAGATGAGTGTATAAAAGTCATAAATATAGCAATCAAAAACAAGAAAACAGAAGTTGTAGTTTTTGTCATGCGTTGGGAAAAATACGAATGATTGTTATGCAGCAGAAAGACCAGGGTTTCTTGAGAGTATAGGAAAAACCTTGTAGTGGACAAAGACTAAATGGTACTTGTTTCCTAGCACGGTGCCCACGATTCCATCGTACGACAACTCATCACATCGCATGCAATATTGTGGCATGCAATGCGATTGGATTTATTAATTGTACAAGCACACAGATGGGTGCTTGCAATGTGATTCCATAGTGTCATCCCCAGTGTCAACGCCACCCGCACTATCAACGCCAACCCGAAACATGGTCGGGCTCTGTGGCTCTGTAAGGGGCGGTGGCAGGCGCCGCTCCAGGCTTCAGGCGACTCCAAGCGCATCGCCATAGCAGGCAGCGCCAGAGCCGCCGTACGGAGCGGGCGCCGCCATCTTCGTGCAGGGAAGCGTCGGGCGTTGCCTAGCAACGTCCCGAGCTTCCTCCTTCGTGCGGCCGGCGTCGGGAGGTTGCTAGGCGACCTACCCAAACATCCGGCTAGCGTGCGGCGTCAGCGTGTCTGACGTCAGCACGACCTTGGGCGGCACTTTTTGAATAAATAGCCGGCGTCTGCTGGGAACAGACGCCGGTTATAGCTTTGGTGTGCCCCGCAGCCTTAGTGTTCCTGGTTCCAGCAGCTTCGTTACCGTGCCCCGTGCCGTGATCCCTGCTGTGATTCGGATAAGTCCTTGTATTATTATATTCCATCTTGTCAGCATTGTTGCTTGTATCTTTGTATTATTATAGTCCATCTTGTCAGCATTGTTGCTTGTATCTTGTATTATTATATTCCACCTTCACGTATTGTTACGCCTGGTATACCCCTTGGATCTGTCTTGTTCCTTGCGTGGCTACCCCGTGGGTATCCGGGGCCTCCTTGCCTTCCGTGGGTTTAGACAGTTTTACCCTTGCTCTCCACTAGCCTTGGCGGCCGTGTTGTCCCTACGTAAGACCAGGTGGCATCGAGGTGGGAGCCTGACTAACGGGCTCTCACGAACGCGGCTATTATTGGTGAAGCCTAGCCCTCTGCACACGACCGCCAACTCCGGTTTGAGGCAACGGAGGTAGGGGTGGCAAGGGAGTCCCCGGACCCTAACATTATAACCGGCCAAAAAGAGAAATAACACAACCATAGCTCCGTATTGTGGTTGTGCGTCTTCCTATCGACATGGACCCTAATGCGGGGGTTTCGGCCCAGGTTTTTTCCGACCAGATCCACCATCTCACACAGCAATTGCAAGATCTCACCCTTAGGGTGGAGTCTCAGGAAGAGGTTCGTAGAGCAGCTCCAGCTATGGCTATGTCGGTTAAAGAACCTAAGGTGAATCTCCCCGACCGGTTCTCTGGTGACCGGCATCAGTTTTTTAATTTTAGAGAGAGCTGTAAACTCTATTTTCGGCTACGTCCTCTCTCCTCTGGGTCCGAGTTACAGAGAGTAGGATTGGTGATATCACTACTCCAGGGGGATCCACAGACGTGGGCTTTTGGTCTGAAGGCAGACAGCCCGGCCTTTCGTTCTGTGGACGCCTTCTTCCAGGCTATGGGGATTCTATATGATGACCCAGACAAGGCAGCTGCAGCTGAGGCTCATCTCAGGTCCCTTAGACAGGGTCGCAGAGCGGCAGAGGAATATTGCTCTGAATTCAGGCGATACGCCAATGATTCGGGGTGGAATGATCCAGCCCTACGCTCCCAATTTAGAATTGGGCTGTCCGATCAGATTAAAGATTCCTTGGTCCAATATCCCTCTCCAACTTCTTTGGACGATCTCATGCAGCTGGTCATCAGGGTGGATCGCCGGCTCCGTGAGAGACGTTCCGAACGAGGTGCAGGTTTTGCGCCGTTGCCCAGTGTCCCCGAAGATTCTTCAGTCGATCTTGGGGAGCCTATGCAGTTGGGTGTGACTCGCCTGTCTCCACAGGAGAGGGCGAGACGCCGATCCCAGGGGCTCTGTCTGTACTGCGGAGTCCGGGGACACTTGGTAAATTCCTGTCCCGAGCGCCCGGGAAATGCCAAGGCCTGAGGATGCAGGGAGACATCTTGTCAGGCCTATCTCTTATTTCTCCCAATAATGCACTTTTAATTCCCATATGTATTTCATCAGGGGTACATAGGTGGGAGGGACAGGCGTTCATCGATAGCGGGGCGGCAGGTAATTTCATTGACTCACAAATAGCTCAGGAGCAGAGAATTTCTCTCATTCCTGTGTCCCCGGAGATTTCCGTTTACGGCCTTGATGGCAACCGTCTGCCCTGGGGAGTCATTACCCATCGCACCGTCCCTTTACCGGTTCAAGTGGGGGTTACCCATTCCGAACTATTGTCTTTTTTTGTTTTTCGTAGTCCTGTTACACCCATAGTGTTGGGGTTACCCTGGCTTAAATTGCACAACCCACGTTTTGATTGGTTGTCAGGGGAACTGTTAAGTTGGGGGGAGCACTGTATCTCGAATTGTCTGGTTCTTCCAGTCCGTATGGTGACTCCTTCTATTCCAGGGTTACCTGAATCATACGTTTCCTTTTATGATGTCTTTTCCAAGAAGGAGGCGGATGTCTTGCCTCCCCATCGACCCTATGATTGCGCCATAAATCTCATTCCTGATGCGAAATTACCCAAGGGGCGATTGTACTCCTTGTCTCTTCCCGAGGAGAAGGCGATGGAGGAGTACATTGTGGAAAATCTAAAAAAAGGGTTCATTAGGCCTTCTAAGTCACCCGTCGGGGCAGGGTTCTTTTTCGTAGGGAAAAAGGACGGCTCCCTCCGCCCTTGCATCGATTTCAGACAACTCAATGCCATCACTGTTAAAAACTCATATCCTCTTCCTCTGATCTCGGTCCTCTTCGATCAGCTGCGTAAGGCATCTATTTTTTCTAAAATCGATTTGAGGGGGGCGTACAATTTAATTCGCATAAAAGCGGGTGATGAATGGAAGACGGCCTTTAATACGCATACTGGGCATTATGAGTATCTGGTAATGCCGTTTGGTCTCGCTAATGCACCTGCCGTGTTCCAGGATTTTATTAATGACGTGCTTAGGGAGTTCTTGGGAGTCTTTGTCGTGGTGTACCTGGATGATATCCTGATTTTCTCGTCATCTCTAGAACAACACCGCTCGCATGTGTGCGCAGTTCTCCAAAAGCTTAGGGAGAACAACTTATATGCCAAGCTTGAGAAATGTGAATTCGAGGTGGAGAGCATTTCTTTTCTGGGATATATCATTTCTCCTCAAGGGTTTCAAATGGATCCAGCAAAGCTTCAGGCCATCAAGGACTGGGTTCAACCATCAAGCCTCAAATCCACTCAGAGGTTTTTAGGGTTTGCCAACTATTATAGGAGATTTATTCCATTCTTCTCGGATATTGTGGCTCCCATAGTTGCGTTAACTAAGAAAGGCGCCAATCCTTCGGTCTGGCCGGAGATCGCCGTTGATGCTTTCAAAAGGTTGAAGGCAGCTTTTACCTCTGCCGGAGTCTTGCGGCATCCTAATCCTGAAGTGCCCTTTGTGGTGGAAGTGGATGCCTCAGAGGTAGGGATTGGAGCTGTTCTGTCCCAGGTGGATAGGCAGGACGGCTTTTTACATCCTTGTGCTTTTTTCTCCCGAAAGTTTTCCACAGCCGAATGTAATTATGACGTCGGTAATCGGGAACTTCTCGCTATAAAGACAGCCTTGGAGGAGTGGCGGCATTGGCTGGAGGGGGCTAGGTTCCAAGTTACTATTATTACTGACCATAAGAATCTTGCCTATCTTCAATCAGCTAAAAGAGTTAATGCCAGGCAGGCGAGGTGGACGTTATTTTTTGCTCGATTCAATTTCATTATTACATACAGACCCGGATCCAAGAATGTCGTTGCTGATGCTCTCTCAAGGAGTTTTGCTGCTATTCAAGACCCTCATTTACAGTTAGAACCTATCCTTCCTGCCTCCTGTATCGTTGCTGGCGTTGCACACAGTATTCTTGATCAAGTCATTTGGGCACAGGCATCCGCCCCCAAAGCCGTTCCGGACGGTAGACTTTTTGTTCCGTCTGAGCTCCGGAGAAATTTTTTTTCAGAGTTTCACCACTGTAAGTCGGCAGGTCATCCCGGTATTGAGAAAACTTTATCTTTGTTATCACGATCGGTCTGGTGGCCCACCATGAAGAGTGATGTCAAAGAATGGGTGTCGGCTTGTGACGTCTGTGCTAGAAACAAATCTCCTCGTTGTCCTCCTATAGGGCAGTTAAATCCCTTGTCAATACCCAGGAGGCCATGGTCACATATCTCCATGGACTTCATAACCGATCTGCCACAATCTTTAGGTTTTGATTCTATCTGGGTAGTGGTAGATAGGTTTAGTAAAATGGCACATTTTGTCCCCTTGAAGGGGTTACCTTCCGCAGAAAGGTTAGCCTCCTTGTTTGTGTGTCACATTTTTCGTTTACACGGCCTTCCTACAGATATTGTTTCGGATAGGGGTGTTCAATTTGTGGCCAAGTTTTGGAGGTCTGTCTGCTCCGCATTACAGATTAAGCTCAGTCCATCTTCTGCTTATCACCCGCAATCTAATGGGCAGACGGAACGTGTTAACCAGACACTTGAGCAGTTCCTGCGGTGTTATGTATCTAAGTCCCAACGGGATTGGGTGGAGAACCTACCATTTGCAGAATTCGCCTATAATAATGGCTGGCATTCTGCCACCAAGATGTCTCCTTTCTTCTGTAACTATGGTTTTCATCCTCGGGCAAATTCTTTTTATCCTGTTCCCGCCAGAACAGGTAATCCCAGGTAGGTGACCAGTAGGAGGGGTACCTGGGCTATGGTCCGTAGGGCTCTCCTCTCTGCGACCACGGCCGCAAGGCGCTTCTCCGACCGTCACAGGAGACCTTGTTCCTTTAAAGTTGGAGACTGGGTGTGGTTATCCACCAGGAATATCAATATCCATCAGGCATCTAGGAAGTTGGGTCCTCGCTTCATTGGTCCGTACAAGATCGTTAGGAGGATCAATCCGGTGGCCTTCCGACTCCAGATTCCACGTTCCCTGAAGGTCAATCCCACATTCCATGCCTCATTACTTAAACCTGCCCGCCGGCCTTGTACTCGCAGGCCGGCACCGGTCATTCATCAGGACCGCAGGGAGTTTGTAGTGGATAGTGTTCTGGACTCTAAGATTTCCCGAGGTCGTTTGTTCTTTCTTGTCCACTGGAAAGGTTACGGTCCGGAGGAAAGATCCTGGGTTGTGGATAAAGATCTTCATGCCCCGTCCTTGAAAAAGTTATTTTTTAGACAAAACCCTTCGAAGCCAGGAGCTGGAGGTCGGTTGACCTCTCCTCAAGGGGGGGGTACTGTAAGGGGCGGTGGCAGGCGCCGCTCCAGGCTTCAGGCGACTCCAAGCGCATCGCCATAGCAGGCAGCGCCAGAGCCGCCGTACGGAGCGGGCGCCGCCATCTTCGTGCAGGGAAGCGTCGGGCGTTGCCTAGCAACGTCCCGAGCTTCCTCCTTCGTGCGGCCGGCGTCGGGAGGTTGCTAGGCGACCTACCCGAACATCCGGCTAGCGTGCGGCGTCAGCGTGTCTGACGTCAGCACGACCTTGGGCGGCACTTTTTGAATAAATAGCCGGCGTCTGCTGGGAACAGACGCCGGTTATAGCTTTGGTGTGCCCCGCAGCCTTAGTGTTCCTGGTTCCAGCAGCTTCGTTACCGTGCCCCGTGCCGTGATCCCTGCTGTGATTCGGATAAGTCCTTTTATTATTATATTCCATCTTGTCAGCATTGTTGCTTGTATCTTTGTATTATTATAGTCCATCTTGTCAGCATTGTTGCTTGTATCTTGTATTATTATATTCCACCTTCACGTATTGTTACGCCTGGTATACCCCTTGGATCTGTCTTGTTCCTTGCGTGGCTACCCCGTGGGTATCCGGGGCCTCCTTGCCTTCCGTGGGTTTAGACAGTTTTACCCTTGCTCTCCACTAGCCTTGGCGGCCGTGTTGTCCCTACGTAAGACCAGGTGGCATCGAGGTGGGAGCCTGACTAACGGGCTCTCACGAACGCGGCTATTATTGGTGAAGCCTAGCCCTCTGCACACGACCGCCAACTCCGGTTTGAGGCAACGGAGGTAGGGGTGGCAAGGGAGTCCCCGGACCCTAACAGGCTCGCTGCGCTCGCCACACTATATAATATCGACTCCACGCCAACGTGGATAGTGGGGGTATGAAAAGGTCGGATGACGCGCACCACGCCCCTCACGGGGCACGCTGCGCTCACCATGCTTCGGGATGGCATGGATACTGGAGGTTACATCTCATTGTAAACACCCAACACATGTCATGGCATGGGTGCTTGTACAATGAAATATCGCATTGCATGCCATTTTCTGGCATGCAATCCTATGCGATATTTCATCGTACAAGCACTCCTGTGCATTTAACATGGAAATAACATCGCACATCATTCATAACGGTACGCAATGCCATGCGATGGGCGCCGTGCTAGGAAACAAGTACCGACTAAATTGTTGTGCAAACTAATTCTACTTTCAACGGCCTAAAAAGAAAAGACTTAGGAGCACATTTATCAAACAGTATTTGCGGCTAAATCCCCGAAAACACCAGTTTTTGGGTGTTAGCTGCAAATATTAAGTATCATCCAGATGTACCATAGGGGGACCGCAGCAGGAATCTCCAATCCCTGCTGCTATCACCCTTGCATTGCTGCCGGCCACATCCCCCATAGAATAGTATGTGAAGCTGCCCATTGTATGAACATCGGGCAACCTGGCTTCGCACCCGTGGGCTATCACCATTCTGAGAAGGTAGCCAAAAACCCTAACATTGGTGCTGGCTCTGCATAATGGCAGACAGGGGTAATTCAGAGGCAGAGAGAAACAAGTTCCCTTAGCTCTCCACGGCCACTTTGAGACATGGCCACACCATTTTCCTGTAAACATGTGCATGACCTAGTGCTCAGAGTCACTGTTGCTGCCACAGGACTCCAATGATATAATAAGTATTGAAAAAATGAGGTCAGCTTGTGTGTTGTTGCTCTTGTGGATCTAGCGGTGCCATGTGCATTGAACCAGGACAGGTCATTTATTACAGGTCTCCCTTGCAATCATCCCAAAAAAATTGACATTTAAAATACTGCTCTATCAGACAATACGCTTTTCATTCCAATTAGAAACAATCTAACAATTATGGAGGTGCAGCAAAGACAGGACAGTGTTAAGATGCGTACACACAGTACGATTAATGTTCCATATGATATTGTATACTATTTCCCAGGAAAGCCCCAGTGGTCAAAAGCATAAAGGCCGCCATACACTATGCGATTTGGCCCCGATTTCACCCTATCCAGATGGATCGGGCAGTGAAATCGGACCAAATCGCAGGTTTTGACACCCAGTCCGACCCGATGCACGGTCCCGTGCGAATCGGGTCAGAGTCGGGACGTCGGACCGGCTGCACATGAGATAAATCTTATGTGCAGCCGTGGGGACTCTGAGGACGCCAGCGAGGGAGGGGGGCGGGAGACGCCGGCGAGAGATGGGGGCGGCAGGGGGAGCCGGAGCAGGGAGCTGTCATGCTCCGTCCGGGTAGGGGGGGGACACGCCGCTAGTAGTGCGGACGCTGTGGGGGACACAGGCGGCAGTGACATAGAGCCGGGCGGGGGGAGCCGGGAGCTGCAGTACTGACAGCTCCCGGCTCCCCCCGCCCGGCTCTATGTTACTGCCGCCTGTGTACCCCGCAGCGTGCGTCCGTCCCCCCAGCCGCCTTGCAGCATCCCCCGCCCGCCACCTTGATGTCCCGGCCCCCCTGCTCGTTCCACATTGCAGCTTCTCGTAAGTTGCAAATGATACATCGCATGCGATGTATCATTTGCAAAACTTGGCACATCAAGTGCCAAATCGTGTGTCCCCCTCCCGGGGAGCTGCAGGGGGAAATCAGGTCCGACTTGTCCTTAGGACAAGTCGGACTAATGTATGGGGGCCTTAAGATTTGTGTTTTAAAATAACGTACAATGTGCATAAGATATCATATACGATATGACATCACAGCTATACTAAACTATACTAACTTATGGTTTCTAGGCAAAATTGAGTTGCATGTTCATCCGAGCAGCTCCCTCCCATACGACCGGCGGGAGCGCGCATCATACGTTGGATAGTGCGTACACACGGTAAGATATAGTGCACTATCTAGCATGCTATTCAAAACTAGCTAGATAGTGTGCTAGATTGTGCACTATATCTTACCGTGTTTACGCACCTTTAGAGCTGGGGATTTAAGGCCCACAGGGGTGTGGCCATCTGCCAGAGTGGGTGTGGTCAACACTAAGAGATAACTTCTTGAGCCCACAAAGGCTATAGAGATGAGTAAGGAATATGAGCACATTGCTTTGAGTTAGTTATGATACTATGCGCAGATGGCATACGTTTCTTATACTGAAAATTGAAACATTAGTTATGAAAGGATTTCATTTACTTGCATGGGTTTTCATCAATATACTGTAGGTGGAATTGATTGATATAATTATTTTTTATCTGAGCAAGTGTGGTGCCATTATTTTATTTAAAAGCAGCTTACCATATAGTTGAAGTTCAATTTGATATAGTTCATAAATATATACATTTTTAAATAAAATGTATACCAAGAATGATGTCCATTGTAGGATTAAAATTACAGTACAATTATGTTGAAATTTAATTTTGGTGACATGAATTTTTAATATTGTTACTGTTAGCTTACAGCATTCTATATTCCTAACCAACAAAAAACATGAAAATATTAACCCCTTCCCGACATATGACGTACATTTACGTCATATGTCGGTTGGGGGTGAATCAAGCCAGCTCACGGAGTGAGCTGGCTTGATAGAGAGCAGGTAATGGCTGTATATTACAGCCATGTCCCTGCTCTCACGGCCACGAGCGGCGAGTTCGCCGATCGCGGCCGTTTAACCCTTTAAGCACCGCGGGCAAAGCGCCCGCAGTGCTTAAATAGCTGATCGGAGGGGGGGGGCGCCCCCCTCCGGCGCCGATCGGGGCCCCCCGCAGCGCGATCGGAGGGTGCCGATCGGTTGCCATGGTAGCCAGGGGTCTAATGTAGACCCCTGTGCTGTCCGTGTATTCATACCTATTACATCCTGCCTCAGGCAGGATGTAATAGGAAGTGCAAAAAATCACTACGTTCAGCCATAGAGCTCTATGGCTGAACCTAGTACAGGCGATCGCGCCCCCTAGTGGTCAATTACACTAGGGGGCCTTGTAGTAAAAGTAAAAAAAAAAAAAAATAAAGTTTAAAAATAAAAAAAAAATAATAAAATATTAAAAGTTCAAATCACCCCCCTTTCCCCATTTCCCAAATAAAAATAAATAAATAATAAAAAAAATAAACATATTTGGTATCGCCGCGTTCCTAAAAGTCCGATCTATTAAAATATAACATTAGTTATCCCGCACGGTTAAAGGCGTAAACGGAAAATAATCCCCAACGCCAAAACTACGCTTTTTGGTCGCATCGCCTACCCAAAAAAAAATAGCTAAAAGAGATCAGAAAGTCGCCCATATCCCATAATGGTATTAATTAAAAAGTACACTTCAGCCCGCAAAAAATGAGCCCTCACCCAGGTCCGTAGGTGGAAAAATAAAAAAGTTATAAGCCGCAGAACATGGCGACGCGACGCAAATTCGAAAAACCGTAACATTTTCTATTTTTTTTTTTAGTGGTAAAATGTAACGAAAACTATATAAGTTTGGTATTACCGGAATCGTAACGACCCATAGAATAAAGATAACCCATCATTTTAAACGAACTATGAACTCCAAAAAAACCGTAACCAGCGCAAAATTGTGGAATTGCGTTTTTTTTTTTTTTTACCCCACATTGAATTATTTCCTGATTCCCCAGAATATTATACGGTATAGTAAATGGTACCATTAGAAAGTACAACTTGTCCCGCAAAAAAAAAGCCCTCATGTGTCTATATAGCCGGAAAATTAAAAAAGTTACGCTTATTTGAACACAAGGAGGAAAAAAAAAAAAAAAATTACCTTAAAAGGCAATGTCGGGAAGGGGTTAATAAATGTACTTAAATATAGATCATTCTCCACTAGACTCAATTAAGAGAATAAGATATCTCAGATTATTCAATTAAAGTCTATTTGACTAGATTGTATGTGTTACTAAATGTATGTTTTACTCTTTAGGTGTAAGTACACGAGTTGTGTGGTTTAGACCACTGAGCATTTTAATTGACCATTGAATAATTCAGAATGTACAGTTACTGCAAATACAGTATGTTAGCATTTTCTTTTAACGCAGGTGAGTCCAGCAAACTGTGGATTTATTAAACCATGAGGATAATGACTGCACTAATGCTCAAATCTGATTAATTCAGTCCATTCAAAATATCCATTGAGACCGTTTCAGTTTAAAGCAGTATACATTAGAAAAATGTCTTATGACAATGTATAATTTGTGTGTAGGCTGCTGACAGAGAATGGTCCTATTGTTTAACAAATGTGTAATTCCCTGTTGTCTTCTGTATTTCAACGCAAGACAGAACACCCACTGCTTTTGTATACTATGAAATAATCGTGTTGTTTCTATATAATTAGGGCCACACATTTATCTGTTCACAGTCAGTTTAGAGACACATTTGACAAGTGTTTCAAATTCTCTTATACAGTACAAATAATTGTTTGCAAACTGGCAAATAATTGGTGGGGGATTTGTTCATGTCATAATGTTTAAATGCATTTTGAAGCAAACAGCATTCATTATTGTAAATACAAAAGGTAATGTTGGGAAAAATGGTGCTCTGGTATAAATGGAATGATAAAATATTCCCCTGTAATATTCCGTGTGCTAATGTTCAGATTTATTGTATATCGGAATCATAAACAGGGAGAAAAGAAACAATACAAACTAGTGAAATACTGTTATAAAAATACACATTATTGTCTCACAATGTGATTTATGGGGACATTAATATGTATTGTTTTGACAGTAATAAAACATTCACACTCAGAATAGTACTGCGGTGTATTTTATAAAGTTATTCCTACCACAGCACATTTTTCCCAATATTTCCTTTTGTATTTACTTCTTTGTAAAGTCCCATACACACTAGACCAGGGGTGGCCAAACCGGTCCTCGAGATCTACCAACAGTACACGTTTTCCAGGTTACCTAGCTGGTGCACAGCTGCAGTCATTACTAACTGTCACATTTTAAAACCTGCTGCATTCATTCCTACTATATATCCACAGGTTGCCTGGAAAACATGCACCGTTGGTAGATCTTGAGGACAGGTTTGGCCACCCCTGCACTAGACAATGCTGTACATTGCCAATGATATTGTCTGCGGGCGGTCAAATTGAGTGTACACACTAAATGAAATCAGTGAACAATATTGTTCAGTGACTTCACCAGGACCCGCTGTACATGTGGGTCTTTGGCATTTTCAGGGCACGGTGTGTAGGGGGGGGGGGGGTTGCAGAGCCTGCTGTGCGACATCACACACAGCCATTGCGACCCTAAACATGGCTTACCCCTTGCTTTGCCGCTAGACCAGTGCTGTATAGGTGTGGCCAGTGCCAAATAAAGATATCAATTTCTCACTAAATCAATTTCTCACTAAATATGTAAAAGTACATAAATTGTATTTTGTGTGGTAAATAGGAATACTATTCAATACTTTGATTTGTGGCTGACCATGTGGACAGCTGGTAGCTGGGGATCGTCATGCTGTCATGATGATGGGCCTATTTTTAAATTGAGGCCTGGGGCTGTAGCTCCATCTGCCCCATTGTTAATCTGTCTCTGGATGTACTTGATATTGTGTGATTCATGCAAATTACCTCAGTACAGATATTTATAGATAATAGCATTTTTAAAGAAAATTAAATTGAAAGTGGATAAACGTTTACAGACAACAGTAACCCCGTATGTGTGCCTGATGTATGGATTCACTTGAATTTGTACTTATGTGTTATAACACAAAACAAATGTCAGAGGGTTCAAGGCTTTCCTAACATTTAATTTTGGGGTAAAAGTTTGTATCCACACCAACCAATTGACTATTTTCTGCTCTATGTAATACCCCGTACACAATAGGCGATATGATGAGCGAAATACAGATAGAGCGGGGCTCATCTTGCTGGGGGCTGGCAAAACTATCGCCTGCCCCCACCAGCCGCCAGCTCCCACTGCACGCCCCGTGGCAACGGAGCTCCCCCTGAGTCCCCACCGCCTCCCCCGCCAACGGTCCCCCTCACCTCCCCGCACCCCCCCTCCCCCCTAACCCTGCCCGTCTCCCTGAAGCGGAGATGGGCAGGGTCCTAGCACGCAGCCGCCGAGAGACTGGGACGCGCGTATGAGTGAGACGCATGTGCATCCCAGTTTAATGGCGTTCGCCAGAGCGGGCGTTCTGGTGGGCGCCAGGACTGAATGAAGCCTGCTCCATCTGTATTACACACATTACAGTACAATATAATGTATTATACATTATATCATTCAGTGTGTTTCCCTCCAACTATGAACCTGGCATGCCCCACAGGTCATTAACGAACTCCTTCATCATCTGTGCAGGTACAGATGAGGGAGCAGATCCATTGTATACTGTGTTTGGGGCTTAAGGTGTTTTAATGAAAGTAAGTGTGTTGTTACTATAGTTTAGTGCAAATTTTGAATCTAAGTACAGAGTAAGAATATTATCATTGTCTGTTGGCAAAGGAAACTAGTCTTAACTTTTTACTACAGTACAGTATATACTATTTGGTTATATAACTGAATCTACTGTATTTGATAAATTACAGTAGCTGTTCCATTTAAAATTTTTGCTTTGTGGGAGGTTGGAGGCAGTGGAAGCTGTGCCTCCAGCTGACAATTGAAACCTCAGCAGTCGGGGGGCAGGGCTAAATTGTGGGCACAAAAAGAGGCTGAAAAGCCCATTAACAAACAATGGGGAAGCGGCACCTACACATCTGACTCAGTGACAAGGATGTGTCTTCAGCCCAAATTAAAGCATGTCCCCTGTCACTGAGACAGATGTGATAGGACGATGGAGTAGACAGTCACACATAGACAAGCTGTGTCCACTCTCACTGAGTCTACAGTGTGGGAGCATGCAGTGTTGCCAGCCGCCGCTGCTCGTGTCGTGTACTAAGCTTGAAAATTGATAAAATAGTGAATGATAAAACACTAGCCAATCAGCTGCTAACTACCATGTCACAGGCTGTGTTTGAATAATGAGAAGTAGGAGCTGATTGGTTGGTGGTTTATTTTATCACTTTTCAAGTCTTAGTACATCTCGCCCCTGGTTACTACTGCAGACACTGGCAGTTGTCATTGGCTGGGCAGTAAACAGTAGAGGTACCCAGTCCACGACTGTCCCCGGCTCCCTCTCCTTTACCTGACCTGGCCAGCTCCCTCCTCCTCCTGCAAGCAGAGAGCGCAGCATGCAGAGACCTGCATGATTGCCTTTCATGGACCCCACTTGAAAGAACCGCCCTCTGCCGCAATATCCAAAGTAAGTTTAGTTAGAGAAAAGTATATGCCATTGTCAAATAAGGTAGATGGGGGAAGGGGAATGTGTGTGTAAGACACAATGGGGAAATTTACTAAGATGATTTCGTAGAAAAAAAATCATATTTTCCTAGGAAAATACAATTTTTTGGGGTGTATTTGTATTTTTGGCATTTACTATGCCAAAAATACAAATATTCGTATTCATTTTGATGGGACATTCGTATTTGTATTTACAAATACGAATGTCTACACCATCGATAGAATACAACAGGAATCACCATTCAAAAGAATGGTGGTTCCTGATTTACTAAGCGCTCGTATTGAAAATACGGCTGCTAATTGGCGTGAAACGGCCGCAAATATACGGCAGGAAAATACACTTTATTTTCCTGTCGTATTTGGCAGAAGCCTGCAGATCCGTGCAGGCTTTAGTGATTAAAAAATTGTAAAATAAATAAATAAAAAAACGGCGTGGGGTCCCCCCCACAGCCTTAGCCGGTAATTAAAAATCAGGGAACCCGACAAATAGGGGTTCCCAGATTTTTAACAGCCAGCCCCAAGCTCCAGGTCCGGGGCTGGTTCCCAAAATACGGGGGACAAAATGAGTAGGGGTCCCCCGTATTTTAAGAATCAGCCCCAGGCCAAACCAGCCAGCAGGGTAAGTTTTTATACAAGTCCCCCCGGCCAAAGCATTAACCCCCTGACCGGTCAGCCTGGCCTGGGGGAGTGGGGACCCCCCCAATAAAGGCCCCCCCCCCTCCAGGACTTACCTGACCAGGCTGAAGCCTGGTGCTGTTCCCGGTGACCCTGGCCGGTGGCCACCGGGCTGATTGATTGTAAAAAAATAGATTAAAAAACTATTGTTTTAAACTGTGGAACTATGAATCCCATCAAGCCTCCCCCGCAAGCTGGGACTTGGAGACCCAGCCAGCGGGGCATTAAAGGGCCCGCTGGCACTTGTAGTTCCACAGTAAAAAAAATAGTGAAATAAACACACACTGACTCATAAGAAAAATAAAACTTTAATACATACATTACACACATACTGATACTTACCTATCTTGATCCCGTAGGTAGGTCCCAGGGTCTTGGTCCGGTGCCTTTTCCTTGTCCGGATCCATGTCGGCATTCGGCTCCATGTCGATGTCCATTTCGTCGTCCGGTCCAGGGTCCGAAGAAATCCATGGGGGACCTGTGGAAGGAAATCCTACTCACCCAGGTCCTCCATGGAAGATCTTGATCCTGGGCTTCTTCCAGCTTCTTCAAGCTGCCGGCGATTTCAGCAGTTTCCCCGCATCGGACTGAGAGGCGCAGAGATCCTTCATCCTCCGCGCCTCTCAACAAAATGATTCTATTGGCCAATTCTAATTCCTAACAGCCAATAGAATCATTCTGATGAGCAGCACGGAGGATGAAGGATCTGCGCCTCTTAGTCCGATGCGGGGAAACTGATGGAATCACCATAAGCTTGAAGAAGCTGGAAGAAGCCCTGGACTAAGTTGGATCAAGACTTCAGACCTTCCATGGAGGACCTGGGTGAGTAGGATTTCCTTCCACAGGTCCCCCATGGATTTCTTCAGACCCCGGACTGGACGCCGCCGACATGGACATCGACATGGAGCCGAATGCCGACATGGATCCGGACCAGGAAAAGGCACCGGACAAAGACCCTGGGACCTACCTACAGGATCAAGATAGGTAAGTATCAGTATGTGTGTAATGTATGTATTAAAGTTTTATGTTTCTTATGTGTCAGTGTGTTTATTTAACTATTTTTATTACTGGGGAACTATAAGACCCAGCAGGCCCTTTAATGCCCTGCAGGCTGGGACTTGTGGTTCTCCAAGTCCCAGCTTGCGGGGGAGGCTTGCTGGGACTCATAGTTCCACAGTTTTAAACAATAGTTTTATTTTTTTTTTTCTTACACCATTTTATCAGCCCGGTGACCACTGCCCAGGGTCACCGGGGACAGCACCAGGCTTCAGCCTGGTCAGGTAAGTCCTGGAGGGGGGGACCCCTTTATTGGGGGGGTCCCCACTCCCCCAGGGCCCCTGGCCAGGCTGACCGGTCAGGGGGTTAATGCTTTGGCCGGGGGGACTTGTATAAAAAGTCTCCCCCCGGCTGTGACATTACCCTGCGGGCTGGTTTGGCCTGGGGCTGGTTCTTAAAATACGGGGGACCCCTACTCATTTTGTCCCCCGTATTTTGGGAACCAGCCCCGGACCTGGAGCCTGGGGCTGGTTGTTTAAAATCAGGGAACCCCTATTTGTCTGGTTCCCTGATTTTTAATTACCGGCCCCGGCTCTTTCAGCCTGGTGCTGGTTACAGCTGTGGGGGGTGGGGGACCCCACGCTGTTTTTTTTATTTATTTTTCTCTTTTTTTTACACCTTGCAGCCTGCACGGAGCAGACTGCCTGCACAAATTCCTATAAGCGGTCGTGTATATATATATATATATATATACAGTGGCGTAACTATAGAGGGTGCAGGGGATGCAATTGCTATGGGGCCCGGAGCTTGGGGGGCCCGGGGCCCCAGCAGGCTATCCCCTGCACCCCCTTAGATCTTCTTCTTTTCACCAGTTTTCTTTTTAATGTTGCCGCGCTGCCCTATTGCACACAATTCAGAGGGGCCGGGCAGCAGTGGAGCACAGAGATAGCATTACCTCCTCGCTCTGTCCAGGGAGTAGTGGAGCCCGGCGGCACCCGGCAGCAGTGGAGCACAGAGCCAGGTAGCATTACCTCCTGGCTCCGTCCAGGGAGTAGTGGAGCCCGGCGCCGCCAGAGAAGTAGTGGAGCCTGGCGGCACCCGGGCAGCAGCGACGCATGGGACTCGGGAGTAGTAAGGTCAGGATGGCATTGCACTGCTCGTGGACCAGTGCGTGGAGCTGGCACCGCCCGGGATGCATTAGAGGCCGCGCCTTCAAGGGAGCAGTAAATCCTGGCACCGCCGCCGCCCAGGAACTTGGAAAGCAGTAAAGCACGCACCACCACAGAGTCACGGAGGGGAGCAGGCGACCGCGGTGCTGGGCAGCCATACAGCCCAGCACACAAGAGCAGCTGGTGAGTGAGTGCATTCGCAGATCTGCCACTGCCAGGGGGAATCCAGTCAAACTTTTTCAAACTCTCTCTCTCTACCTGACAACCTGTCTCTCCTTCTCTCTCCCTGACACTCTCACACTCTTAATCCTTTCTTCCTCTCTCCTGCTCACACTCCTCCCTTTCTCTTTTTCTACTCTCTGTTTCCCAGGACCCTTTATCTCTCACTCTGCCCCCCCCCCCCCACGAGCGGCAGTGACAATCGAGGGGGGGGGGGGGTGGCCTTTCAGGATTTTGCTATGGGGCCCAGGAAGTTGTAGTTACGCCTCTGTATGTATGTATGTATGTATGTATGTATATATATATGTATATATATATATATATATATATAATTCCACACGGGTCCATACAGACCGGGCCGGCACTCTAGAGACTGACACCAAACAATAAGGAGACTACACCATGTCGGCTGCGGTCAACGTTTCTAATACCTCTTTCATCAGGACATACAACAACAGTGATAAAAAAGACAGTATAAATAGCTTACCAACCATAATCCCCTCACTCGTGCGGCAGCGCCGATCCCGGCGGTCATCAGGCTGATGTCATCAAGATGCTGCACGCAGCGGCGTCTCAGCTGACTGCCCCGGTAGGCGTGTTTGCCAGCACTCATCGTTTCTATGGTCCCCAAAAAGTAAATAAACAACACGTGAATAAATATAAACATAAAGACAAGCATAACAGGTTAAAACTTGGCCTTGGCCAAGATCTCATGTGCACAATGAATGCTCTCGGGCTCACTCAAGTCATCCCCTCTGCTACACATAAAAGTGGCCACACTCTTGATCTTGTCTTCCAGATTGGACTAGAAGTATCTGACCTAAAGATAAACCCAGTCACATGGTCAGACCACCACTCAATATGGTTCTCAGTCGCAACCCCTCAAAATAGATCTGTGCCCATGGAATTGACCAAATATCGCCCAAGGAGGGCTATGACTCCTCAGGCCATGGCAGCTAACTTGAACCTCTCAGCAGTGATGGGGACCTGTAAAGATCCATGTTCCCTAGTCCATTTTTTTAACAGGGCTGTGACAGAGGCACTGGATACTATAGCCCCATTGCGTATTTGACCCTGCAAACACCATCAAGCTCCCTGGTTTGACAACAGTATTCGTGATCTCAAGAAAAGGGGTCGTATACTTGAAAGACGATGGAGGAAGACAAACCTGGCAGAGGATAAATTAAATCTAATCAAACACATTGGAATATACCAATCAACAATCACCCGCAAGAAAACAGTGTTCCTTTCAAATGAGATCATGACAGCAAAAAATAGGCCCGCTCAGCTTTTCCGTACAGTGGAGATGCTTTGCAAACCAGCATGCCTGCAGCCTGATGTAACCCTCTCGCAGTCAAGATGCAATGAGTTTGCTAAATTCTTTGCAGATAAAGTATCTATCATCCGGGCTGGAATCCCCACAGTGACACCAAAGGAGTTCCAACAGACCAAGCCTACCAGTTTAAGACACTTGCCTTCATGGGACATGTTTGACCAAGTGGATGTACAATACATTGCTGGAATTTCCAGACTGTTGCGTCCCTCCTCCTGTGATCTGGACCCTGCCCCATCCAAGCTTCTTTTAGGGTGTATGGAAATAATCGGCCCTGCATTTGCAAAAATATTTCAATGCTCTTTGCAGACAGGCTTTTTCCCGAACCACTAAAGGAAGCAATAGTCAGACCACTTCTTAAAAAATCTAATTTAGACCCTGACTGCATGACCAACTACAGGCCAGTATCAAATCTTCCTTTTCTAGGAAAGGTTATTGAGAAAGTGGTTGCAACTCAACTAGAGACCCTCCTGTTAACCCATGACATTTATGATCCATTCCAGTCAGGATTCAGGAGAAGACATAGCACAGAAACAGCTCTGGTATGTGTGCTCAATGATCTTCTAAATGCAAGGGATAGAGGAGACTGTTCAATCCTAATCCTTCTGGACCTCTCTGCAGCATTTGACACCATTGACCATGGGATTCTAATTGAGCGCCTGAAGAATTTCTGTGGCCTGGGTGGCACAGTCCTTAGCTGGTTCAAATCATTTCTCGCTGGCAGGTCACAGAGAGTTGCATCGGGAGTATACTCCTCACCACCAGTGCCGTTGTCTTGTGGTGTCCCACAGGGCTCTATACTATCTCCCATGCTTTTTGCAGTATACATGCTTCCACTTGGTGACATAATCAGACGTCATGGCCTGGTCTACCACTGCTATGCAGATGATACCCAACTGTACCTGTCCTTTGCTCCAGGCACCGATAACACAATAACAACCTTAAATGGCTGCCTTGCTGAGCTCCAGGAGTGGATGAGTGCCAGTTGGCTGAGACTGAACCCAGATAAAACAGAAGTCCTGATGATAAATCACAGGACAAGACGGCAGCATAGCCAACTGACAGGTCTTAACCTGGGGGGCACAGCACTAAAAAACTCTGATCATGTGCGGAATCTTGGTGTTGTCCTGGATAATGGCCTGACACTTAAACATCAGGTGTCAGCCACAATCAAATCCTCATTCTTTCATCTGAGAAACATAGCCAGAATCAAGCATTTAATTCCCTCAGAAGACCTTCCTAAAGTCATACATGCATTTATATCATCACGACTAGACTACTGCAATGCTCTCTACCTGGGTCTTCCAGCAAAAGAATTGCACCGCTTGCAGCTGGTACAAAATGCAGCCGCCAGACTATTAACTAACCAGCCCCGCTCCTGCCACATAACTCCCATTCTCTACGCCCTTCACTGGCTACCTGTAAAATGGCGAATCGTTTTCAAGATTGGCTTACTCACTTTCAAGGCCCTACATGACCAGGGCCAAAGGTACCTGCAACAGCTGCTGATCCCTTACTGTCCCACTCGATTACTACGATCCACTGAAGAAGGACTACTAACAGTACCCAGAATCTCCCTGAATTCATCTGGGGGTCGAGCTTTCAACTTTGCTGCTCCAACTCTGTGGAACTCTCTTCCTCGCACAGTGCGAGAAGCACCCACTATAGAATCCTTTAAAAATAGACTAAAGACATACTTATTTACTCAAGCATTTCACTGACATCTACTGTTAAGCTTGTTTTGTATTTCGAGCTGTAAAGACAATGTGTGAAGCACTTTGAGTCCTATTGGGAGAAAAGTGCTATATAAATATCATTATTATTATTATTATTAACTTACAGCAACCATATACAGCAAATATTTGTATTGCATCAACTTGTCCTAGAGCTGAAACTGGCAATAATCTGTAGATTTAAATATAAATATTAAGCAAGATTACAGAAAACACCGCAAGCTGAGCAATTCATTCATGCCCCCTGGAGCGACAGTTTGTAATCTGTCTATCCATTGGGCTTCCTTACGAAGCAGGATTTTATTGCGGTCACCCCCACGAATGGAGGGTGGGACCCAGTCTATTATTTTACATCTAAGGGAGGAGATGGGGTGGTTAAACTCCTTGCAGTGGCGAGCCACTGGCTGGTCGTTAGCAGAGCCTTCAAGGGCTTTTCTCAAATTGGACCTATGTAAGGCAAACCTCTCCTTAAACATTCGAATGGTCTTGCCGACATATAATTTATCGCATGGGCATTTTAAATAATAGACAACATAAGTACTTGTACAAGTGAGCGGGTACCTGATTTGGTATTTTTTGCCGGAGGAGGGGTGAGAGAACGTATTTCCTACCTCCAGAGCATTGCAAGTAGTACATCCCAGGCAACGATGGTTACCTAGTTTGCGGGAGAGAAAGTGTGGGGCTGGGTTGCTTTTAAATCCAGAAATATCGTTGTGGACCAACCACTGTTTCAAATTTTGGTACTCTTTACCTAGAAGGGCGCCCATCGCGGGCATCGCATGTACTAAAAAATCGCATGCGATGCGACCGACGCGATGACCGCGATTTCCCATAGGGAACAATGTTAAATGTCCCAATTGACCCGATTTTCCTGTTCAATGTTCCAATTGACCCGATTTTCCATAGGAAACAATGTTAAATGGCCCACAGAGGCCAAATAGGCACCCTGAAGTGTGAAATGGGCCCCCACAATTGTTAACGCCACCCCACGATCAACGTCAACCAGAAGCGTGGCGAGCGCAGCGAGCCCGCAAGGGGCGGCGGTACGCGTCCTACGACCTTTTCATACCCCCACTATCCACATCGGCGTGGAGTTGAGAATAGAAAGTGTGGCGAGCGCAGCGAGCCACCGAGCCCGAACGTGGCGAGCGCACGCGGAGACCTTCACAGGTATACGCGTCCCCTCGCGGGCTTCACAGCTGTCCGCGTCCCCTCGCGGGGCTCGCTGCGCTCGCCACGCTTCGGGCTCGGTTGCTCGCTGCGCTCGCCACACTTTCTATTCTCAACTCCACGCCGACGTGGATAGTGGGGGTATGAAAAGGTCGTAGGACGCATACCGCTGCGCTCGCCACGCTTCGGGTTGACGTAGATCGTGGGGTGGCGTTAACAATTGGGGGGCCCATTTCACACTTCAGGGTGCCTATTTGGCCTCTGTGGGCCATTTAACATTGTTTCCTATGGAAAATCGGGTCAATTGGGACATTGAACAGGAAAATCGGGTCAATTGGGACATTTAACATTGTTCCCTATGGGAAATCGCGGTCATCGCGTCGGTCGCATGCGATGCGACCGACGCGATTTTTTTTCCTAACGATGCCCACGATCAAAATCGTGGGCGCCCTTCTAGGTAAAGAGTACCCAAATTTTTACCTCTGCGGAACCCTGGCATGATTTGTTTGTCCTTGAAAATTTGAAGGGAAGAATCTGAACTGATCATTGGCCATAAAGATTTGGCCTTATTCACCAATTCTTCTGAATGTGTGGCATTATTTACAGGGAAGATGATTTTGTTTCTAACCCTGTCCTGATCGTCCCAATTTTGGCTTTTTGTTTAGCTTCTAGAAGACTAGATTTACTATAGCGCCTCTCCAAGAATCTGACCATAAGATTACTCATCTCAGTCTCAGCTACCTGGGGGTCCATAGAGATGCGCCAGATGCGCAGAAACTGGGAAAAGGGTAAACCCTTTTTCAGAGCTGGCGGATGATAGCTACCTCCCTGTAGGAGCGTGCTTCTTTCCACTTTTTTTGTGATACAATGATGTAAGGATTTCATTTTGATCTAAGGTTATATTGACAGCCAAAAAGTGTACTTGATGATCACTATATTCAAAAATGAACTTTGTATTGGTGTCCTTATCGTTTAGGTTAAACAACATATTTTCAAGCGATGTTTTGTCTCCAGACCACACAATACAGATATCATCAATATATCTGTTATGGATTTGGGGGTTACCCACCGTTGGAGTCCGGAGACAGGGTTGTGAGGGTGTTGGTGTGGTGCTGCAGGAGGCAGGGAGCTGGAGATCAGGCGTAAGCCCGTAGCTGGGACCGCTGTTTAGGACGGCCACAGCGAAACCTACACTGACTCTGTTGAGTCCCCCGGGCAGATGGAATACCCCTGCAGAGTGCTAGGCTTCGCCTGTAGCCGCCGCGTTCGAAAGAGCCAGTTACGCCAGCTCTAACCCCGATGCAGCCAGGTGTTATGATGTGACAAAGGGTAAGCGATCACCAGGGGGTATCACAAGAGGACTGTCTAACTACCGGGCCTAACTGGGGGAGAACCCCTGACTGCCAGCACCTGGCCAAGAGCGGGGAGAAGCGACCCAGTCGCAGACACAATGAGGGAAATAGGGAATCTCGGAATGGAGACACTGAGAGACTATGATTCCCCAAAACCAGGTGCAGTGGGAAAAGGGAACAACCCCTGCCTGACAGAAGCTAGGGCAACAGACAAAAATAAAGCAGAGGAAAAGACAGGTACTTATGTAATAACCAAATAATGGACCCACGGAGGGGCGCAGCCACAGCGGGCCTGAGGTGTGACAGCAAATAATAACCAGGCTCCAAAGGAGCACTTACGTGACCCACAGGCAAGAAGGGTAATGGGAACAGGGACAGCCTGGGACAAGATGAGAATCCTGCAGACAGAATGGCTAGGGAGATTGGACAAATAGAGAGAACTCCAGGGACAGGAACAGAAGAGATCCTGGGACCGGGTATGGGCGCTGAATGCTTGGGAAGCAAGAAGCTGAGCTGCAGAGGATATATCCGGGGATCCAAACAGGAGACTGGAACAAGGGACCAGGAAGCATGGCTGGGAGCAAACAGAAGTTCCCTGCACATGCAGCAGGAACTTAAACAGAAAGCTATCACTGGCACAGATCCCCAGGAGAGCATGGCTTATAAAGGCCTCAGGTGATTGAAACAGCTGGTGAATCTCCAGCCATAGCCCTGAGGTCATCAACTGCATACACGGGAATTAAGGTTGGAAAGGAGGAAGCAAAACTGTCGCTTTTTGCCGACGATATATTACTCTTTGCCTCGAACCCTAATACTGCTGTACCAGAAATAGTATCTTTAATAGAGCGATTTGGCTCCTTCTCTGGCTTCAAAGTAAATTCCACCAAATCTGAGATGATGATACTCACAGGCTATAATGGACGGCCTCCTAGAGACTCCCCAATGTCTCAGTTCCCAATGGTGAAACAAACAATGAAATATTTAGGAGTATGCATTCCCCCGTCACTAACGGAGATCTACTCAGCAAATTTCCGCCCAGTTATAGCGGAAATTTCTGCGCTACTTTATAGATGGACCACTCTTCCGCTTTCTACGTTTGGATGTGCAGCAGTGATTAAAAGTATAGCGTTCCCCAAATTAGCTTACTTATTGCAAATGCTCCCATTGTCCCTTTCCAGGCATGACTGCTCAATAGTTGATAAGATTTTTTCGAAATTCCTGTGGGCCGATAAAAAGCTGAGAGTGGCGTATGCTAAGCTGCAATTGCCTAGATCTGAGGGAGGTCTTAACATCCCTGACACTACCACGTTTAGTAGGGCGGTTGGATTCCGCTACATCACAGACTGGTTTTGGGGAAGATCTATTTTCACTAATCTTGCATTAGAGGAGGCATTGTTTACCCCTTACTCATTAGCCTTACTCCACACTCCTAAAAAACTGATCAGACCAGATATCTATAATAATATTTTATTTAGAGATACGTACAGGGCATGAGTATCCACTAACAAAAAAATGGGAAGATCCCCCATGGTCTCCTGATTTATCACATTCTGTGGTAACCCTAGATTCACCCCAGGAATAAATAACCCCCAGTTCTTGGTCTGGAGGGAGGCGGGCCTGACAGCGATCAGACATGTATATGATCCGGGCGGCCACCTTTGGTACTTTGCAGATCTAAAAGAAAAATATAAATTAAAACACACCCACTTCTATATGTATCTGCAAATCAGACCTCTGATTCAGTCCCAGCCGCCGGCTGGCCTGGAAGGTGCGGAGACTGACTCGGTTGCCAAAATTATGTTGCTAGCTCAAACGAGTATATATAGACTGAGATATTATTATGCAGAAGCACTGGTTACCTCAGGTGACAAAAAGTGGAATAGAGCAATGTCGGCCTAGAGGGCTGAGATACCCTCCATTCCGGAGTGTAATGTGGTCCTGAAGCACTACCAACAGACGTTGAAATACCTCCACTCGGCCTCCCTACAGGAGGTACACTGGAAGGTTCTAAATAGAGCATATGTGGCGCCGGTACAGAGAGCACATATGATACTGGGGGAACCTGATACGTGTGTCAAGTGTGGACAGAGGAGGGCCACTTTCTTTCATAATCTTTGGCAGTGCGGCAGGATCGCAGCATACTGGAACAAGTTGAATACTTTTATAAATTCAACATTTCAGCTAAAGGTGGTTAAAAATCCTGAGGTTTGCCTGCTGTTGGTAATGGGTGGCTGGGATTGGGGGGGGGGGAGTCTCTATTGCCGATTGTAACAGTGATTTTGGGTATAGCAAAAAAATTGATCATGAAATATTGGATTAAAAAAGTGACACCTACCATCTTGGAAACTAAAACGATTATACTCAATACCTTGTATATGGAGAGACAGACCACGGTGCCTGATGTGGAACAGGGAGTGACGAAATTCTACAAAAAGTGGGGCCCGTACATAGAGACTTTGCCTAGCATAACCCAGACACAAATCCTACGATTGTATGAAAATACATCCTGGTATCTGATTAGACAACAGCGCCCCATAAGTATTATACACATAATTGTTAGAGTCTATAGAAGGTGATTTGCTCGCCCCACATTCGTATATTGCAATGTTTATTCTGAATTTGATACTGCGACATAGATATCTCAATACCCCTTCCCCTTTTGTTTCTCCCAATGTCCTGTCCTGTTTGTCTTGGTTTCCCCTTTGTCCAATCTTTTAATAGAGTTGAATTAGATGTATGATGTCAGTGACAGTTTTAGTTACATTTATTAACCAAAATACAATATTTTCGAGATTCTTAATTTCCTATGTGACAGTAGATATTACACCGAATCCCGTAATTGTCACTATAGGATTGTATTGTGCTTAGTGTTACTGTGTTTGTGTTTTTGTTCTAGAAAAATTTGGTCACCCTGCGAGGTGCACTTTGTCTAACAAGGTAAAGATGTCACCTTGGAATGTGCTTGTGATTTCTGTGACCATGTCAATAAAATGTGTTTGATAAAAAAAAAAAGATATCCTGGCTGTAGGGATGGCATCAGTCAAAAGACCGACTGACTTTATAGTGCCATTAGCATTACAGTGTGCGATAAAATGTGATATGGGCATAAGTTGATGTGGGCATTATGGTGTGAGAAATAATGTAATATGGGCATTATGGTGTGTGACATAATGTGATATGGCCATTACAGTGTATGGCATAATCTGTAAGAGGCATTACAGTGTTATTGGTACTATTATGTGACCATGTCCCTTCCCCATGAAGCCACACCCTTAAAATATTGGTGCATGCCTTCCCTGTTTTCAGTATAGGCCCACAACAATTCCCTTTCTGGCACAGGGCACCAAATTGTCTAGTCATTGCTCTGGCGGGACTCCAGGAGGCCACACACGCACTGATGCGGGCGGTGCGATGCTGTACGATGGGGTGCGCGCTCCCGCGGCAAAAGTATGTGCTGCACATACTTTTTGTACTAGCTTTTTCTAGCACAGCATCGCATCGCATGCACATCATATGCACAAGGCATACGATGCGATGCTATGTGTGCTAGTTAAGCCCACAACGCAAGCCGGGATCGGTGCGTGTGTGGGCTGCATCATACCCATTTCACAATCCATCCCTGTCAATAATCTCACCACACGTCACTGTTCTAGAGCAAACATAAATATTTGCATGCCTTACAAAGAGCAGTAAGAAGAAGCAGCAAAGACTATTTTAAGCTCATATGCTGTGTTCCAGGAAGGCAGTAAGTGAAACTCTTGTTATGGGTATTTTTGTTTATGGTTTGTCAAGCTAAAGACTTCCATGGTTCTGGCAGGTTTGGTTTGCCAAGCATGAGATTACTTTCACAGTGCCAATAACATTGCATCAATTGTAATAAAGCCTTTGGCCTACACTGTGGCCATACTACTTGCAGTGGCTAATACATTACATCCTCAAAAATGTCAATACTATTCAGCAATGTACCTTGGTTACGATTATACATTATGTACATTAGAGTACACTGAAAGAAAGTAATTTTATGTATAAATGCAGAGCCAGATTAAGGATACAGGGGGCCTGGGTCACTTCAGACACAGGAGTCCCTATTAAAGAGGCAGATGTAGCACCCACCTGGGTTCCAGTGTGGGTGCTCAGGTAAGTATGCAGGATTTATTAATACAGGTTAACAGTACTTTCACTCTGACAACAATAATAAGTTTTAAATTAACAGAAACAAGTTTTATTATACTGGAACCTCGTCTCTTCCCTTGAAACTGTATGAAAAGGGATTCAACAAAATGTAAGTAACATAACAGTACATATATTGACAGAGTATCACATTTGGTGCATCCCTGCATATAACCATACAATATATAAAATAATAAAAGTGAATATACCCGTTTCCGTGACCATGAAAGAATTATAGACAACTAAAGCTAGCAACAGTATGGTCACGTTATTATTATTGCGCAATAATGTCTATTCTGCTATTTTATTTCTAACTACTAAACAAACCCTTTTTCTTCCCTTTACAGAATATTTGCCCAATGTTTACAGCTTAATGGATCATATAGCGTCTCAGCGGTACCTACAACACAACCAAACGTAAGTCTCATATGGCCCGAAAGTACCTTACATTAGTCTCCTATGCTTGGGTGAATACAGTAAATAGCAATCCTCCTTAAGACGAGCAAATTGCAACTTTGTAACCATCCGGCTACTCTCTCAGTCTCTACTGTGGCTGTTAGCGAGTATACTGACTCGGTTGGAAATACTGAAATACTCAAGTAGTTTCACTGTGCACAGACTAGATATTGGGTTGACGAGTGAACATTCACCATTTGCTGCAGCTGAAATAGGTAAACCTTTGTGAATTTTTCCCTTAGTTATCTGCTCGGCCTTCTAACAGGCTAGGCTGTCCCTCTGGCTAATTCTCCGGATATATCCCTCTTCAGATGGGTGTCCCCTGACCCTAGTGGTCGGGTTTAACCCTCCTAATCTAGCAGTGGGATCCTTATGGCTATGAAAGCTGGTGACAGATTCCAGCGAAGGGTTTACTCTGCAAGTACTTTTAGGGGCGTCACCTGACCTTGGGGGTCGGGTTTAGCCCTGTTCCAATAGGATAGATGTTGATGGAGGGGCAAGGCAGATTTAGCTACTGCCACTGGGCTTCTCTAGTTGTTTTCTATCCCTTCCCTGTAGTATCACTGCGGGGAGATCGTTATCTGCAATCCCTGTCAGTTTGCCTTTACACTGGTCTGGCTGGATGCTGCTGTTAGTTAGACGTGTACTGGAGGGGGGCGGAACTGGGCCTTGTAACCTCCCTTAGGGGCAGGATGTGCACTCACCACTCCCCGTTTTCACTGTCTCAGGGAGAAGCTAGACCACTCCTCCGAGTCACCGCCTACTTATGACAACTCCGTGGGAGGGTCTGTGTCGTAGCCGCTGCCCAAGTCGCTGCCGGACGTTCCCCTCGGTACCGCAGCCTGCCAGGACCTCCGTTGCATTCTCACTGCTAAGTACTAGACAGCGCCGCTAATTCAGGACACCTATGCCGCGCTTCTGCTCGGCTGCCCGTCTCCTCGGATCTGCGCCACAGCATTCAACTGCCGCGGGTAACGCTTTCTCTGTCCCGTGCCTGCGGCTGCTTTTTTCCTTCCACCACAAGCCCTCTAACTTTATTGCGGGGACATTCAGCAACACCCGCTGCGTCCCCCATACCACATAATAACCACTGCAGCACATTTAATAAAATACAATCTGGCACACCATGAGGGTCCCCGGTGGGGAAATATCTATCCTCCCTATGTAATCATTGCATAACTTTTATAACAATACTTATTTAACATAACATACACATACAGGTGGGGTTCTACACAGACGGGTGATATATGTATGTATGTGTGTGTGTGTGTGTGTGTGTGTGTGCGTGTGCTATAGAAAGAAAGAGGGGTACTACAAGGCCATCTTAATGCATGGGCTTACTGGGCAGCTGCCCTAGGAAACCACAATTCTAAGGGCCTTTGGGAACTGGTTTGCTGGTGACTGGAGTTTCTTATAAGGCTGGTAGAGATTGCTGTCTGCCTGCATTGGTTGTGAATTACACAAAATCAGAGCTGCTGGGAAACATTCTTTAGCGGCCTGCAGACAAACGGGTGCCGGACGCGTTCTTCGCAGTTGGGATCCCGACAGTCATTTACCCGACGTCGGGATCCCGACTGTGAAAATGCAGACAGCCGGGTGCCCAACTGCCACCCGCTATTTTCCCTCGTGGGGGTCCATGACCCCCATACAGGGAGAATAAAACAGGTGGCTCGTGTAGCAAGCCACCGTCCCCGCAGCGTGGCGAGTGCAGCGTGCCCGCAAGGGGCTTTTTTGTGCTCACCATGCTCTCTATGGGCAGTCGGGATCCCAACGTCGTGCTAATGACTGTCGGGATCCCGACTGTCGGAGCCCCATACCACACCCCAGCCAAACAGTTACTGGCTGTAATCATGCTAATTGCTGGATGGCTGATAGCAGGTGGAGAGACACCATGGGAAGTTGTGATTTTTGTAACTTTATTAGGGGCCCCAGTGCCATGCTTTGCCTAGGGCCCACAATGCCATTAAGATGACCCTGGCTCTGTATTAACAATTGCAAATGGTTTTAGACCTCTATGGTTCTTTTCTGGAGCTACAAATTTATTCTAATTACACTCATTAATTTTGCTTTTTTAACAACTACCTTCATTTAACAATAACAGGAATTCGTGCTATTTTTGATAATGTAGCTGGTAGTCATGATTGAGACACATGCTGTAACACATTAGTAACGATGGGAGGAGTCATGGCAGTGCACTGCTGAGCCTGCTGGGACATCCTCAGACTACAGCCAAGCCTGCTAGTGATATATTGGGCCAGATTCTCTAAGCTTTAAACGTGATAAAATGGAGAGTGATAAACAGCCAGCTAATCAGCTCCTGCCTGATATTTTTCAAACACAGTCTGTGACATGGCAGGTAGGAGCTGATTGGCTGGCTGTTTATCACTCTCCATTTTATCACTTTTGAAGCTTAGAGAATCTGGCCCATAGAGAGGAGAAATGGAACAGATGTTACTCTTTCATCTTATTGAAATAGAGAGCAAGCCATACTGCCATTATTTAGCCAAGGTAACAATCTTGTGTATTGCAACAATATTCCTGCATTTCTCAGATGGTGGGTTTATCAGAATATTGAGCAGAAGACTGGTGGCTCTTCTTGGATAGTTCTAAAAGCAGCTTAAAATGTGTACTACTGCACAATGGGAATACATTTGCTTTGATTCCTATCGGCCACACAACTTAAAGAACAGTATGCAA
Organism: Crinia signifera; assembly: GCF_055691185.1. NCBI lineage: Eukaryota > Metazoa > Chordata > Amphibia > Anura > Myobatrachidae > Crinia > Crinia signifera. The sequence goes on along the minus strand of NC_139221.1, from coordinate 209,055,073 downwards.
ATATCAAATTTAAGTCAAGTCTTAGAATAAAATGCTTATTTTCAGCATAAGTGGTCTGTTACTATATGATAAACTTTCTCTTGGGCAGCAAAGTAGATATACTAAGAGAAGTTATAGCTACAGGAGACACCAACATCATTCATGAGCTCTTAATCAACAGGAAAAAAAGCATTGGACAAGTCAGGCGATTGCTTCACATATACACTATCTGGCAAACATTTCGATTAAAAGAGGGAATTTGTATAATGTGTCTCATTTAACATTTTTAGGCAATCACAAGGCAGACAAATATCAGGAATTAGTCCACAACATGCTAAAATGTTTCGACAAAGTAGGGGTCAACAAGAGTTTTAAAGTAATTTTTTTGCAAAGCCATTTAGATAATTTCTCACATGCAATCTAGGAGATTTAAGCGAAGAACAGGGTGAACGGTTCCACCAGGATATTCAGGTAATGGAAGAAAGATATAAAGGAAGCTGGGATCATCACATGATGGTCGATTACTGTTGGAGTCTGCGGGGGATTTCCTGCAACAAGAACACAAAAGAAAAGATGGTTCTCATAGCTTCCTAACAATTATGTATTGTATTTATAACATTTTTACAAATCAAATTTAATCAGAATAAAAAAATATTTTAAACTATTTTAAACATTGTTTCATTTAGTTTTCATAAATATTAAAGACATATGCATATTCCAAAAACTAGAGGCAATTGAAAAATAAGCATGGTATATTCAAAATTAATCAAAAACCCTGGCAACAGTATTGGATCACTCTGCATGACCATTAGCCGGTTGAGTAACCAGATTGATCACCACAGCTCTGTGACAAAGGCCAGGTAGACACAAACCTTGGCACCCTCCAAAAACCAGAATGCTGGCCAGCACTGCCCTTCCCTATCAAACAGTCTGTAGCTGACTGGGCACGCAAGCACGAATGCAGGACTGGTTCTGCACATGCGGTGAACAAGTCCTGTGCATGCGTAGATTAGTATGTAAACCATCGTGTTAACTACTAATATGTATAGGTCCCTTTCTCTATTGTCTCTTGTATCCAGATTAGAGACTAGAGGGGTACATTTACTATGACAAGAGTTCTATTGAAGATGGGATGTTGCCCGTAGCAACCAGATTCTCTTTTTTATTTAGCATTTCCTAGAAGATAATAGATAAAATGTAATTAATGACTATGGGCAACATCCCACTTCAATAGAACTCCCATTTTAGTACATGGACCCCTTAGTCGCAGAAATAAATAACATAACAGACACATCAGCATACCTTGACTGTGTACATTTGTTGCATTAGCAATGTGACTAAGGTACATATTTTGGGAATATATCTCTGACAGGAAGCTTGGCATGGCTAAGTTGCAAAATCCATGATGCGCCAAATGGGGCTATTTGGCGTAATTTGCACAAAGCAGCATGTAGACACATTTGTAAATTATTTCAGTAGTATAAATTGTCTCACTCATCCCTAACTAACTGCACAACGGTCTCTTTACTGAGTAAATTTATCCAATTCAATCTCATATAACAGATTTGTCTTTTGACTGGTGCAATGTATATAAAACACATAGGGACCTACAGTTACAAAGAAAAAGTCATAATTCATTGTGAGTGAAGCCACAGAATACAAGGAGTCAGCTGTTCTAGATTCCTGCCACATTCCATGTGCTCTTTGTAGTCTGTATCATTTCCAATAACAGCATCAAAGGTTAGCAAACGGATCCCTTGAAGCCAAGATGTAAAGAACCATCCGGGATACGATGGTGTAGACCTGAAAGGGTATGACAAATTATTTATTACAGAATGTTAAGCTTAGGTTAAATTCACAGAATAAGCATACACATTAATGTCATATGACTCTGTTACTAGCACATCCTGCCCTAAAGCATCTCATTATAGTTATTACACCAGTAAGTTAGCAAAGGTTTTAAATGCCAAAAATATAGGATTTTCCCCCCTAATAATCTAGCATTTAATATCATTGCCAGGATGTTAAAGATCTTTATTCTAGTAGAGGTGGACCACAAGCTATTTAACTCCAGTAACGCAAAGTAGGTGGCAGAGATGGAAGAATAGAGAGGTTAGGAAGGTTAAATGCCATACAGACAATTAAAAGAAGATCTAATGTGCCATGAAAATAGTGCAAAGTGTGGGAGAAAAAGAAGTAGGAGAGGTCATATGTTCAATACATAAGGCACACTCAATCTCATAAAGAGAACAATATCGTCAGAAACCTGAGATTAGATCCTATTTGTAGTATTAAGTGAAGAAACTGTTTGGTCACGTGGAAAGAGAAATGGTCGAACTGATGAAAAGGAGCAAGTTTCTCAATAAAAATGAAAAGATATGCTCTTCTATCAGTCACTTAGACAATGGCAACCATTGTTTATTAAAACAAATGTTTTCTTCCAAAATTTGCCTTTAATCACCATGGTAACAAAAGTTAACATGCCATATAAAATAAATAGTGTGGGAAATGTGAGATAAGAATAGATCATAGCTCCCTATAATTTACATAACATGCATTTATCAATTAAGATGTTTCTGATGTTTCAGTTATGTGGTGCACCCGGTCTTTAAGTAACAGATGAAACCAATTTGAATTGCATGGCCAGCACCAGCAACAACGGTTACCAGTATGTTCTGAACAGGACTAGAAGGTATGCTACAATTGAACATAATAAAATACTGTAATCACTATTAGATACATTCATACATTCAGTGCTCAAAGTGGGCCATTATACAACGGTATGACATACCGAAACTTAGAGCACTGAACTTTTTTTCTTTTTTTTGTACTTGTGTATTATCACAGCACCCGCCAAATCGGCCGCAAATCGCATGCAAAAATCGGGTGCGATTTAGCGGCCGATTTTCCGCGATTTCCTGACGATTTGCATGCTATTCCATCCTTGCACACCCCCAATATCCAAGTTAGCCCGAAGCGTGTCGAGTGGACGCGGTACGCGTCTTCCTGACCTGTTCATACACCCACTATCCACATCGGTGTGGAGTGGATTTTAGAAAGCGCAGTGAGCCACCGAGCCTGAAGCGTGGCGAGCGGACGTGAAAAAAGATCCCGAAGCGTGGGAAGCGCAGCGAGCCCTGCGAGGGGACACGGATTGGTACTTGTGTATTTTCGCGAGGCTTGCTGTGCTCGCCACGCTTCGGGATCGTTTTCCACGTCCCCTAGTGGATATCGCTGTGCTCGCCGCACTTCGGGTTCGGTGGCACGCTGCGCTCGCCACACTTTATAAAATCAACTCCCCGCCGACGTGGATAGTGGGGGTATGAACAGGTCGGGAGGATGCGTACCGCGTCCGTTCGCCACGCTTCGGGCTGACTTGGATAGTGGGGGTGTGCAAGGATGGAATACCATGAAAATCAGCCGTGAAATCGCATCGCGGATCGAATCGGCAGCAAATTGGCCGCTAAATCGTATGCGATATCGTATGCGATTTAGATAAAATCGGGCGCCGTGATAATACACAAGTTCCTTTTTTTTTCTCCTCTGTCTGCAGCAGAGATGGAGATTCCGCGGCCATTCACTGCAGCACACAGGAGACTGTGTAGCTGCTGTCACCCGGCGATAGGATAAGGTGGGGAGATGACAGGCTGGGCCGGGGATCAGGGTGCATTGTGCCCCCCACTGTCATTTATTTATTTATTTAAGCTCCGTCCTGTGCCGCCCACCTACCGAGGGAATGGCAGATAGCTGACAGCCAGGTGACAGCCGGCAGAGAGCAACGAACTGCACGTGCTGCCCTGCTGTCTTCAGAGCAGAGAGTGCAGAGCGCTGAACTGCCTGTGCCCGGCAGTCTTCTTCTTTGAAATCTCGCGCTGGGTTGCGAGACCACTGATTGGCTGACATTCTTCCTGCGCTAGATTTTAAATAGCTGCAACCCACTCTGAAGACTGCCAGGCACAGGCAGTTCACTGCTCTGCACTCTCTGCCGGCTGTCACCTGACTGTCACCTCGCTGCCATTATCTCGGTAGGTGGGTGGGCAGCCACGACGGAGCTTAAATAAATAAATGACAGTGGGGGGGGCACAATGCACCCTGACCCCCCGTCCAGCCTGTTATCTCCCGACCTTTTGCTATCGCTGGGTGCCAGTCTCATGTGTGCTGCAGTGAATGGCTGCTGAATCTCCTCAATCTCTGCTGCAGGGTGGGGAGGAAAAAATCATCAGGGGATCCCAGCCACGCTACTTAAGGCATATTATGCACCTTGACCCCCAGCCCAGCCTGTCATCTCCGCACCCTATCCCTATCGCCGGATGCCAGCAGCTACAGTCTGCCAGGCGTCTGCGGCGCTTCCATTGTGGCGGCTGTCACCGTGAGAATAAACCCCCTTGGCAACTAGCATGTAATAACTCATAGTGACAGGCATGAAACCCTCTTGGCAACCAGCATGTAATCCCCCGTGGTAACAAGAATGGAACCCTCTTGGCATCGGGCATGAAGCCCCTGACATCAAGCATGAAGTCCGTGGCATTGTGAAATAAAAACCTAGCAATGAGCATGTGGGTAAGTGGCACTTACGTGACATATTATGTAATGGGCATCAAGGTGTGTGCCATAATGTATAATGGGCATTAAGGTGTGTGGCATCATATGTAAATGGTATTACAGTGTGTCGTGTCATGTGTAATGGGCATTACGGTGTGTTGCATCATGTATAATGGACATTCTGTTGTGTGGTATAATGTGTAATGGGAATTACAGTGTATTGCATCATGTGTAATGGGCATTACAGTGTGTGGTATAATATGTAATGGGCATTACTGTGTGTTGCGTCATGTGTAGTGGGCATTATGGTGTGTAGTATAATGTGTAATGGGCATTACGGTGTGTTGCGTCATGTGTAATGGGCATTATGGTGTGTGGCATCACGTGTAATGGGCATTACAGTGTGTGGCATCATGTGCATCGGGTAATATGGTATGTGGCATTCATGGCCACACCCCTATTGTGATGAAGCCACTCCTCTAGCTTTGTGTGGCCATGCCCCCTTTTTATGTCCGAAGGCGCGCGCTGAACAACATTCTTAGCTTTTCCATATGCCACTGAAACAGTTGCTGTCGGGCCATTTGGGGGCAAGCTGTCAGTGTTTATCCCCTCAGTCCCCTTTTTGATAACTACTTTTTTTTGTACTTCTTTAAGGAACTGTATTTAATCTGCTGCTGATTTTTAATACATAGCACTTTAATATACTCTGATGGTGTGCTGGTCTCTGTTGTTTTTGTTCCTTGTGTGGAGCTAAAGAACAGGATTTATATGATTATTATGTGATTTCAGCAACATGGTTGGTCTGTTTATGTGTGACCCCTCTCTGCTTCTATAAAACAAAGAAAATTGTGTGTGTGTGTGTGTGTGTGTGTCAGTATGAAGGTCAATTTCTCACAGATAGGATTTGTTGTGGATCCGACTGAGGCACTAAAGAATGATCTAGTTCGGAATTAGAAACTTGTAATCTCACTGAATGGACATAATTCCAGTGCATATTGGTTCTATCAAGTAGTTAATAATTTGGCAAGACCCAGAACGAAGCTGCAATGTAAAACATGCCAGGGGGTCTTCACCAAAAAACGTGTGGACTTTACCAGCCCCTGACATGCAGGTCATGGCCATTCGTCTGGACCCACTCACATTTGACAGACATAGAAAATTGAGATTCTAAGTCACTGGCTGAGTGGACTGGACTGGAAATAGTAGTAGATCCAATTTATACCAGGCTGAGTGGACCGGACTGAATGTAAGGAGTTTAAGAGATAGAAGAATACTTGATCCGGAAAATACTTGATCCAGAAAATAACCAGTGATCTAGATCTGAGCTGTAGAATAAAGAGTACTGGACCGGAGCTGATCCGGAGAATAACCAGGAATCTGGTCCAGAGCTAAATAATACTTGATTCTGAGAATAAACAGGAGTCTGGGCTGGAGCTTAAGAATTAAGAATACTTGATCCATAGAAGAACTAGGGGTCTGGACTGGAGCTGAAGAATAAATACTTGATCCAGAGTTCAGAACGCTGTACCTTCTGTCAGGAATAAAACTTTGTACTGGTGTCTGCCTGCAGTAAGTGAGCTGGCTTTAGAATTCCAGGCTCTACTGATTGGCCCAAGAAAGACCCTGGTGTGCATGTTGCGGCTCTTCGCCTGGGCCCACCCACAGTTGATATAGGAAACTAGCCAACTCCAGATTGAGATTCAAAGTTAGTGAGCTGGGAGGCTCAGAGCCCTCTAGCTTCCAGTCATGACATGTTTGGGCTTCCTGGGCCCCATCACTCCAATCCTGTCAAGGATAGCCTTCTTAAGGCCAGGGTAAGAGCGTGACTGCTACAGACATATCCGCATAGGCTCTCTCTGCCTTCCCCTGTTAAACATGAAGTCAGCCTGTCAGACCATTCCTCCGCAGGACATCCAAAATGGATTACCGTGCACTCAAATGTGCAAAGGAATGCTTCTATGTCATCGGCTGGGATGAGCTTCAGTAGCCTCTTCCGCTTCTGCCCACCTTTTCTCTGCTCCTTGAATTGCTCATGCAAAAGCTGCATTTGACATACCTCCCAACTGTCACGCTTACCGTGGGAACGTCCCGATATTCGGGGACGTTCCCGCGTCCCGCCCGGGGCCGCCATTGTCCCGCGGTGGGGGGGACAGTTGGGAGCCCCCCAGCTTGCCAAGAATAGACGCTGTGCTCATGCGCACAGCGTCTATTCAGCGCCGACGAGCGGCGAAAACGGGGCGTGGCCGGAGTTCGCGTCACCCCGTGAGGCCACGCCCCCTTTTCGGGAGCGCGCGCAGCTACGCCGCGCAAACGTCCCGACCTCCCAACTTCAAAAGTTGGGAGGTATGTTTGAGCTTGTAGTCCCTGAATCTAATTTTGCCCTGCAGACAGTTTAGCAAACATTTTTATTACAGGCTCCATAGTACCCTGTTTTTCCCCTTTAAGGGCAAATTTAGGAATCGAAATATAATTACCGACAAAACAGACAAAGCCAACATCCGCCTGATTTGCTGGCCACTTAACACAAAACGGCAAACTATTTTTTTTTTAATGATATGGCTGCCTTCCACACAATCCCCTATCAACTCCAAGTTGCCCTGTTTTTCCACTACAGGCACAACCAGGGGAGGTTGAACAGGCTAACCAGTTCACTAAAGATACACTCCAATTAAAAACCTTTCCTGGCTCCCAGGCCAGCTGCACAGTATATAACCAAACAACAAAAAACTTGCCAGTTTTAAACACAAGCAGTGCTGTAACTATAAATTTTGCTCCCCCATTCCAAAGAGTTTGTGGCGCCCCCCCCAACCCCTTGACTAAGGGGCACATGTGTCCCCAAAACATTGGTCCTTTGAGACATTTGTTGTTTTTGCACCAAATATAATTCATACCGTATACCAGACTTCAGACTGACCAACAGGTGACAGGGTGTGTGTGTGAGTGGGGGTGACAGGTCCAGCAGGTGACAGGGTGAGTGTGTGTGTGGGCGGGGGGGGGGAGGGGGGAGGAGATATAGGTCCAGCAGGTGACAGGGTGATAGTGTGTGTCGGGACAGGACCAACAGGTGACAGGGTGAGAGCGTGTGGGGACAGGACCATCAGGTGATGGGTGAGTATGTGAGGGGACAGGACCAACAGGTGACAGGGTAGGTGTTTGTGGGTACACAATCCATAGATATATCTATATAGATATATCCAGAAATCAAGTAAAATACCAAAGACAAAGTACAGCCTGCCTTACTTTTGAGTTCCTGGCAGACAGGCTGTGGGGCTGTACACACAGAAAATGAAACCCGGAAAGAGAGCTGCACGTTCCTTCTCTCTCTCTCTCTCTCTCTCTCTCTCTCTCTCTCTCTCTCTCTCTCTAAGCAGCTGAGCAGCATAATCCAGCATTTGTGACCACCATCCACTACAGCCAGCATTTGTGACAGCCATACACTACAGCCAGATTCCTGACCGCCATGTAATACAGCCAGCATAAGTGAACACAATATACTACAAACCGCTTCAGTGCTTGCCATATACTACATACAGTATCAGTCGCCCCTATATACTTCAATGAGCACCATATACTACAGAGACCTTTTTATTTATAAATATATATATATACACAAGGTATGTGTGTGTGTATTGTGGGGTTTTAGCATCAAACGGGTAGGCACAGGTGAGGATTTGGCACAGACTTAGACAGTGACATCACGGCTTGGGTCCAAAACAGGGCTTGCCTGAGTTTATTGCAGCACTCAGAGCAAGAAACTAAAAAAACAGCCTTTACACTTCAGGCAAAACAGAAAATAAAAACCTGCTCGTCTGAGCTCTAACTAAACAGAATAAACGTCCCTCTCTATACCAGGGCCACACTATGTGACACTGGACACATACAGCAGATATAGATCAAGTAATGCAGTACTTACAGCCTTGTCTCTCTCTAGCAGCAGCTTACTGCCTCCAACACCCAGGGAGAGAGAGAGAGCCCTATGGAGAGGGCTGACTCCTTTTTAAAGAATCAGGTGCTCTCCTGATTACCAGCCCAGGACAGAACACCCTTTGTAAGCCGGAGCTTACCACACAGATTGAAATAGCCTGCAGTCTATATGCCATAAGACAGGATTCTAGGGGAAAGGTACCTGCCGTCTATGACTTTCCCTGCCACTGTCTTACATACCCTCCCCCTCTGTTCGAACCTATGGGGTCGGACACTGTCTGCCAACTGGCAGTATGTTCGGGATAGGGCATCGGCATTACCCTGAAGCCTTCCTGCTCTGTGTTCCACTGTAAATTTGAAATTTTGCAAATTGAGAAACCATCTCGTGACCCTTGCATTTCTCTCTTTGGCTTGGTACATCCATGTAAGTGGGGAGTGGTCAGTGATTAATCTAAAGGTGCGTCCTAAGAGATAGTACTTTAGGGATTCAAGGGCCCACTTGATTGCTAAGCACTCCCGCTCGACTATACTGTAGTTTCTCTCCGCAGGTGTGAGCTTCCTGCTCAAATATGTTACCGGGTGTTCCTCTCCACCAACTTCTTGGGAGAGGACAGCACCTAGTCCCACATCAGAAGCATCAGTCTGTACGACAAACTCTTTTTTAAAATCTGGAGTGATCAGGACTGGTTGATTACAAAGGGCCACTTTTAATTCTTGGAATGCCCTTTCAGCCTCTGGGTTCCAGCTGACCATAACTGCCTTACCTCCTTTGGTAAGATCGGTTAGGGGCGCTGCCATGGTTGCAAACTGGGGAATGAACCTACGGTAATACCCCAGAATTCCCAAAAAAGCCCTGACTTGTTTTTTTGTCGAAGGACGAGGCCAGTCTTGGATAGCCTCCACTTTATTTATTTGTGGCTTTATTATACCTCTCCCGATAACATACCCCAGGTAACGTGCCTCCTCGAGGCCTAAAGTACACTTTTTTGGGTTTGCTGTCAACCCCGCCTCTCTGAGGGAATTCAACACCGCCTGGACTTTGGGTAAATGACTCTTCCAGTCATCACTAAAAATTATGATGTCATCTAGATATGCCGAGGCATACTGACGATGGGGTTTAAGAACAATGTCCATCAACCTTTGAAAAGTTGCTGGAGCCCCATGCAACCCAAAAGGCAAACAGAGATATTGAAACAGACCATCGGGGGTGACAAACGCTGTTTTCTCTTTGGCACTATCGGTAAGAGGTACTTGCCAGTAACCTTTAGTTAAGTCGAGGGTAGAGAAATTTCTAGTATGACCAAGTCTTTCAATTAACTCATCAACTCTTGGCATTGGGTAGGCATCAAATTTTGATACCTCGTTCAGCTTCCGGAAGTCATTACAGAAGCGCAATGAGCCATCTGGTTTTGGAATTAACACAATCGGGCTTGACCACTCACTTTTAGACTCCTCGATAACCCCGAGGTCTAACATTTTCTGGACCTCCCCAGATATGGCCTGTCTACGCGCTTCTGGTACTCTATAGGGTTTTAAGCGTACCCGAACTCCAGGTTCGGTGACAATGTCATGTTTTATGGCTGTGGTGCGCCCTGGAAGTTCTGAGAACACATCATAATTCCTTTGTACTAACTCTTTAGTTTCCTGCTTCTGGGATTTGGACAGGGTCTCTGACACCCGCACCTCTGGGCTATCACTGGAGGGGGCACTTACAGCTGTCAGAGTCTCTCTGTCTTTCCAGGGTTTAATTAAGTTCACATGGTACAACTGTTCTGGCTTCCGTTTACCTGGTTGATACACTTTATAGTTTACACTTCCCACTTTTTCGATGATCTCATAAGGCCCTTGCCACTTAGCAAGAAATTTGCTTTCTACGGTGGGCACTAATACCAACACGCGGTCACCTGGGTTAAAGCTTCTTACCCTGGCTGACCTGTTATACACTTGACGTTGTGCTTCTTGGGACTGATCTAAGTGTTCCCTGACTATAGGCATGACCGCAGCAATTCTGTCTTGCATAAGAGAAATATGCTCAATGACACTCTTGTAGGGTGTAGTCTCCTGTTCCCAAGTTTCCTTTGCTATATCAAGCAGTCCACGAGGATGTCTGCCATATACTAGCTCAAAAGGGGAAAAACCTGTGGACGATTGGGGCACCTCACGGACTGCAAACATCAAATAAGGCAGAAGACAGTCCCAGTCCTTCCCATCTTTGCTCACTACCCTCTTCAACATCCCCTTTAATGTTTTATTAAACCTTTCAACAAGACCGTCAGTTTGTGGGTGATATACCGATGTACGTAGATGCTTAATTTTCAATAGTTTACACAACTCTTTCGTGACTTTAGACATGAAGGGGGTTCCTTGATCGGTAAGGATCTCTTTGGGTATGCCGGTACGGGTAAACATGTTGAAGAGCTCTTTTGCTATGGACTTTGAAGAGGTATTCCGCAAAGGAATAGCCTCAGGGTAACGAGTGGCGTAATCCAACACCACGAGAATATACTGAAATCCCCTTGAGGATTTTACCAAAGGGCCGACCAGGTCCATTGCAATCCTGTAAAAGGGCACTTCAAAAATAGGTAACGGAACCAGGGGACTTCTAAAATGTGTCATGGGAGCCGTCAGCTGACAGTCAGGGCAGGACTTGCAGTAGTCTTCTACTGCGCGGTGAACCCCGGGCCAGTAAAACCGTTGCAACACGCGTTGTGTGGTCTTTTCAGTACCTAAGTGTCCTCCCATCGCGTGTTTGTGAGCAAGGTCTAAGACCATTCTACGGTATGGCCGGGGCACCGCCAGCTGCTCAACTATCTCCCCACGGATTTTATCTACCCGATACAGTAGATCCTGGTTAATGGCCATATATGGGAACTCTTTGTCAGCATTGGGGTATTGGGGCTCACCATTTATGACTTTAGGATTTTCCCTAGCTCTTAATAAGGTGGGATCTCTAAGTTGAGCAGTCCCAAAATTATCACGTGACATCTCTAGCTCAGGCATGTCACACGCTTCTTCCTGCTCCTCAGCTTCACCTGCAAGAACAGCTAGGGGAAAACGGTCAGATTCAATAGTGGTCACCCCTACCGTTTGAACCTCAGTATCCTGATCAAAAGGCTCAGGACTAATCACAGGGCACACATTCTCATTATTAACAGCATTTCTAGTGCAGTGTACATTCTGTTTCCACAAGTCCCAGAACAATGGGAAGTCTCTTCCCAGGATCACACTATGCATCAGGGTCTCTACCACGCCCACTTCATGGGACACAGTAGCACAAGTACTCTTTAGCTGGACTAAAGCTGTGGGATACTCCTTGGTGTCCCCATGTATGCACAAGACCCCTATGTAACGTCCTGTGAGTGTCCCAGGGTCTACCAAGCTGGCATGGATGAGAGTAACTAAACTCCCAGAGTCCAGTAGAGCCCTCCCGGGATAACCATCCACCTTTACATGACATATTTGCTGTCCAGTTTCTGACACAGTCTCAGCAGAGAAAACAGAACGTGCATATAAAGAGCTTCGCCTGGCTGTATCACACTCCATTGGCTCAGAAGTAAGGGGGCAATTGGCAGCAATATGCCCAGGTCCATGACAACGCCAACACTGTATGCGGCCCCAGTCTTTTTGCGACCCAGATTTGAACCCTACTGTCCCTTGGGAACGCCTCTCCACTGTTTGTTCCCCATCTAGGCCACCTCCCTTTACAACATTATTCACCCCTTTAGTAAACGGAACAGTCTTACCAGATGATCCGGCCGATTTGCTGTTCTTGAGGGTGGAATGTCCAGGAGGCACTTCTTGGATTAGATTTTCAGTAGCTCTGTACCTCTCAACCAAGTTGACAAGCCCCTCGGCATCATTAGGGTCGCCCTGACCGACCCAGCGCTGAACCTTTGGAGGTAAGGAACAAAGATACTTGTCCAGCACGACTCTCTCCACGATCTGCGCTGGTGTAGACTCCTCTGGCTGTAGCCATTTCCTTACCAGGTGGACCAGGTCATACATTTGGGACCGCGCAGGTAACTGTTCAGAAAAAGTCCAGTTATGCACCTTCCGGGCACGCACACTCATGTTTACGCCTAAGCGAGCAAGGATCTCTCCCTTGAGTTTCGCGTAGACCTTAGCATCCTGCTCACTCAGATCAAAATACGCCTTTTGTGGTTCTCCAGTTAGAAAAGGCGCTACCACACCTGCCCATTGATCCACGGGTAACTGTTCACGCTCTGCTACACGTTCAAACACCGCAAGAAAGGCCTCTACATCATCCGTGAGAGTCATCTTTTGCAGAGATTTCTGTACTGCAGCCCGTGTGGTTGGAAGCAAGGGTTGGGGTGTTTGCACACTCTGCGCCACACTCTTAGCCACATTCTGTATTTGCTCTTTTAATTGCAGATTAGTTTGCTGCTGTTCCTTTAAGGCTTGTCTGTTGGATTCAAGCAGCAAAACATTGGTTTCAGCCTGGGCACGCATGGCCTCCTCATGCACCTTTTGCTGATATGCGTTTGCCTGCCGCTGCAGCTCATTTGCCTGCACCAAGTGTTTTAAAAGGTCCTTCATTTTAACAGTCTCCTGTTGCAGTGTTACAGCAGCCTTCAGCCAGGACATACAAGTATCAGCGCACTCCAGACACTCACTTGTGGCTGGTTGCCTTTAGCAAAAACTTCCAGCTTGCTGTAGCAAAAGTCCTATAGTTCGGTGTATGTCTCTTTAAGTGAGATGCTTGCTGGCATTCTCCACCATATGTGGGGTTTTAGCATCAAACGGGTAGGCACAGGTGAGGATTTGGCACAGACTTAGACAGTGACATCACGGCTTGGGTCCAAAACAGGGCTTGCCTGAGTTTATTGCAGCACTCAGAGCAAGAAACTAAAAAAACAGCCTTTACACTTCAGGCAAAACAGAAAATAAAAACCTGCTCGTCTGAGCTCTAACTAATCTCCCTTTTGTCGGGATCAGCTCTGGACTGGGTATCTCCTCTCTGGGAGAGGGACGATCCACTACTCTCCCAGTATGATGAATTTATAACCCAGTTCCGCAGAATCTTCGATGAACCGGGTCGAGCAACTTCAGCTGCTCAGGACATTTTGCGGCTAAGGCAAGGGAATCGTCCGGTCGTACAGTATGTGATCCAGTTCCAGACCCTAGCCTCCGAGGTCGCTTGGAATGAAGAAGCACTAGTATCCGCATTCTGGAGTGGACTCTCTCATAGGTTGAAAGACGACCTAGTGTCCCGTGACCTACCCGTCAAGCTAGATGAACTTATTTCACTTTGCAATAAAATTGACTTGAGGTTCAGAGAGCGTCAGGCGGAGAGATCTCGAGGGGATCGTTACAGGAGCACTCCTCCACCACTACTTCAGGTCTCTTCACCCGCAACAGTCGACGAGCCTATGCAGATAAATCGGGCTCGACTCACTCCCCAAGAGCGACAGCGTCGTTTCCAAGAGAGACTTTGTTTGTACTGCGGACAGGCCGGTCATCAAGTGTCTCAATGTACCCTTCGCACCAGTCGAGTAACCCAGGGCAAAGAGAAAGAGGTAAGATTGGGCCAACTCTCTACCTCCTCCACAATGCCCGATTCCGTCATTAAAGTGCAACTTTCTTTCGCAGGTCAGACGTTGATGATCCAAGCCCTTCTGGACTCCGGAGCTGCCGGGAACTTTATTTCTGCCAATTTTGTTGAATTACATTCTTTACCCATTAAAGCAATTGAAAATCCACTACGTCTGACTGCAGTTGATGGGAGTTACATCCCGAACGGGTTAATTGAGTCTTGTACGACACCGCTGTCACTGGGTATAGGGGCACTCCATCGAGAGAGTATAGAATTTTTTGTTATCCCTCGAACCACTTTTCCTTTGGTTTTGGGTCTGCCGTGGCTTCAGAAACATAATCCACAGATTGACTGGTCAGCTATGCAAATTGTAGCCTGGGGTCCATCTTGCTCTCAAGGTTGTTTAATGAAAGTGGTACCTCTACAGTCAGTTTCCTCCGATAAGAAGAGTAAAATTCCTGCTCCCTATCAGTCCTTTGCTGATGTTTTCAACAAACAAGCAGCTAATATCCTGCCTCCCCATCGCGAGTGGGACTATCCCATTGATCTGGTTCCAGGAGGGATGCCTCCACGTGGTCGGATATATCCCCTATCCATCCCTGAAACCCAAGCAATGAGTGACTACATCTCCGAGAATCTACAGAAGGGATTCATCCTTCCTTCTTCGTCCCCGGCCGGAGCGGGGTTCTTCTTCGTCAAGAAGAAAGATGGAACCCTAAGACCCTGCATAGACTACCGAGGTCTGAATGATATAACAATAAAAAATAAATTCCCATTGCCCCTGATTCCGGAACTCTTTGATCGCATTAAGGGAGCGGTTGTCTTTTCCAAATTAGACTTAAGAGGGGCTTACAATCTCATTCGTATCAGAGAGGGGGACGAGTGGAAAACGGCCTTTAACACCAGGGACGGCCATTACGAATATTTGGTCATGCCGTTCGGCCTCAGCAATGCCCCCGCAGTCTTTCAGAATTTTGTGACTGAAATCTTTAGGGACCTACTGTATCTGTCCGTTGTAGTATATTTGGACGACATCCTCATATTCTCCAAAGATTTAGAGTTCCATCGGTCACAAGTGAAGGAGGTTTTTCAATGACTTCGAAATAATCACCTATATTGTAAACTTGAAAAATGCATTTTTGAGCAAGCCTCCGTACCCTTTCTGGGATACATAATTTCTGGTCAAGGCCTACAAATGGATCCAGAGAAGGTTCAGGCGATTCTAAACTGGACTCAGCCCACTACTCTACGAGCAGTGCAGCAATTCTTAGGATTCGCCAACTACTATCGGAAATTTATCCGGGGTTTCTCCACCATCGTTGCACCCATCACCGCTCTAACTCGGAAGGCAGCCAATCCGGCTGTTTGGTCTTCTCAGGCACTATTCGCTTTCCAACAGTTGAAACAGGCCTTCATCTCTGCTCCTGTTCTCCACCAGCCAGATCTTGCAAGACCTTTTATTTTGGAAGTGGACGCTTCCTCTGAGGCTGTAGGAGCCATTCTGTCTCAAAAATACGGAGATGGGTCCACACATCCATGTGGGTTTTTCTCCCGAAGGTTTTTACCCGCTGAAAAAAATTACGCAATCGGGGAACAGGAACTTCTGGCGATCAAGTTAGCACTTGAGGAGTGGCGATACCTCCTCGAAGGAGCTCAGTTTCCCATCCAGATCTACACGGACCATAAAAACTTGATCTATCTCCGAAACGCCCAATGCCTTAACCCACGACTGGCGAGGTGGGCGATGTTCTTCACCCGCTTCAACTTTAAGCTTTCCTTTCGTCCGGGTTCCCAGAACACTAAAGCAGATGCCTTATCCCGCTCTTGTTCTCCTGATGCTGAGGAGAGACAGCCATATCCTATTCTGGATTCCTCTGTCTTCGCGGCTACCAGAATAGTCAACATTCCAAGAGGCAAGACTTATGTAGGGCCTTCCCTCCGAAAGAAATTACTCCATTGGGCCCACTACTCCAAGTTTTCCGGGCATCCTGGTGCAAGAAAGACCTTAGAATTCCTCCAAAGGAAATATTGGTGGTCAACGATAAGAACCGATGTGCAGGACTTTGTATCTTCATGTCCAGTGTGTGCCCGACACAAAACCTCCCGCCAACCCTCTGTAGGGAAACTTCTACCCCTTCCAGTTCCTGCGAAACCATGGACCCATATAGCCATGGATTTCATTACGGATCTGCCTCCCTCTAATGGCTATAATACAATATGGGTGGTCATCGACCGTTTTTCCAAAATGGCCCACTTCATCCCTTTGAAGGGACTTCCCAGTGCACCAACTTTGGCACACCTTTTCATAACCCAGATCTTTCGTTTACATGGCTTACCACTTGAAATCATATCTGATCGGGGTGTCCAGTTTGTAGCCCGATTCTGGAGGTCTCTTTGTTCCGTCTTCCAAATTAAATTAAAATTCTCTACAGCCTACCACCCTCAGACCAACGGTCAGACTGAAAGAGTTATTCAGAATTTGGAGAAGTTCATCCGACTCTACCTATCATCCTCACAGGACAATTGGCTTGAACTCCTACCCTGGGCAGAGTTCGCTCAAAATAACACCTATCACTCTTCCAGCCGAACCACTCCTTTCTTCACTGTTTATGGGATTAACCCTCGTGACTTTTCCAAACTCCCTGATAATGAATTACCTGCAGTTCAATCTTCTGTAAAAAATTTTTTGCAAACATTTGGAAAAATGTACAAAAAGCCTTACAACAGGCCTCCAGTAGTTACAAACTCAGTGCTGATTGGAGAAGAAGTGCCGCCCCACTTTATAAAGTTGATGATCATGTCTGGCTATCAACCCGGCATATTCGTCTCAAGGTTCCATCCATGAAATTGGCTCCTCGCTACATTGGACTCTATGTAATCCAAAAAATAATCAATCCTGTAGCCGTTCGTCTGAAGCTACCATCTTCCTTACGAATCTCCAATTCATTTCATGTTTCGCTCTTAAAACCTTTAATTCTCAATCAGTTTTGGAAAACTCCACCTGGAAGGTCCGGTATCCGAGTAAAACAGGATGTAGAATTCGAAATAAAACAAATATTGGATGTTAGACGACGACAGGGGAAGGTACAATTTCTAGTGGACTGGAAGGGATACGGTCCTGAAGAAAGAATGTGGATTGATGCTTCCAATATTCATGCACCTCGTTTGATTGAAAAGTTTTGGAAAAATAATCCTAAGAAGTGTCCGGTGTCCACTCATAAAAGAGGGGGTACTGTCAGGTCCCCCGGCCGCCGTGGGTTCTGCAGAGCATTGCGCCGCGTGCATTACTCACCTGCACGGGTGCTGTACTCCTGGCGGTGCTACACCCGTCACTCTGAGCTTCCCTGACTTGGTGTCACTGGCAGGGACGGGGGTATGTCCTCTGGGGGTCCGGCTGTTCCCGCGGTCGGCTCCTGGGATGGGCACCGCCATCTTGCTTGTGGCATTAGGCAGAAGGGGGCAGGGTCTGATATAACCTCTGATTGGAGGTTGGGCCTGTGACATCACTGCCTGGAGGAATAAAAGGCTGGGGCCCCTATTCTCCAATGCTGCTGCTACTTCTGCTTTCTGCTCAGTGTCCTGCTGACAGCCAGTGAGAGTGTACACAGCTCCAGGTCTCTCTGAGTCCTGTTCGCAATCAGAAGCATCTCGTTATCCTTTCAAGTGCCTTCTGAGTTCAGTTTACCTTCCAAGTGTCTCCTGAGTTCCGTTAACCCTTCAAGCGCCTCCTGAGTTCTGTTTACCTTACAAGTGCCTCCTGAGTTCTGTTTACCTTACAAGTGTCTCCTGAGTTCCGTTAACCCTTCAAGTGCCTCCTGAGTTCTGTTTATCTTCCAAGTGTCTCCTGAGTTCTGTTAACCCTCCGAGTGTCTCCTGAGTTCTGTTAACCCTCCGAGTGCCTTCTGAGTTCAGTTCAGGTTTCAAGTGTCTCCTAAGTTCTATTATTATTTCAAGCGTCTCCTGAGTACAGCTATATCCATCTGTTCCAGCAAGCGTCCTAATCTCCTTGGAGGCTCCTGATTGGAGGGCCGCGACCTGCTGGGTGGACGCAGCTAAGTCCAAATCCCCTTGCGGGGGTCCCTGGTGAAAACCGCCACTCAGTTAGACTCCGCGCCTCTGATTAGGAGTATAGCCAAACTCCCTGGAGACTCCTATGAGACGCCAGTATATACGACCAGCAGTTCTTTCTCCACCATTGGCATCCGTGTCAGAATCCACGCCCCCAGTGGATCCACAACAATCCGTTGTGACAATTGGATTAGAGCGTTTAAAACGCTAAGCTGTATACAAGTGTGTGAACAACTAAAATACATATATTGTGGTTATTTCCATATAATATGGAATGTGGACATAAAGTAAGTGACAATTATATTAATGAAAAGTTTTCACATACCAATATTCCTTCCCTGTATAGTATATATATATATATATATATATATATAAAAATATGTGTGTGTGTGTATGTATATATGTGTATATATATATATATATATATATATATATATAAAAAGGTATAGCTTAAGGTATTCAGATATACCAACACTGGGTCTAATTCAAACCTGATCGCATGTCAAATTTGTTCTCAAAATGGCTAAAACCATGTGCATGTAACATGTACAGAGAGCTACAGATGGGGCCGGGCTCATCTTTGCAGGGGATGGCGATGGCGTCGCCATCGCCATTCCCTGCTCCCGCGCCATCTGTGTGTCGGAAGGGGACGCGCGCGCACGAGGTGCGCGCGCGTCCCCTTCCGACGGTGCTGCCCTCGGTCGCCCGGTGCCCGCACCCCCCCACAGCCTCCTCGGGTCCCCCCAGCCCCCCTCGAGCGGGAGGCGGACAGTATTGCGTCCGCCTCGCCGGCCGGCCGCCCGGATACTGAGACGCGCGTGCGTGGGGGACGCACGCGCGTCTCAGTCAGATGGCGCGCCGTGTTGCTGGCATGCGCTATCTGTACTGTAGATTTGGAGGAGTTATTTTTATTCCGTGCAGCATAAATAGTGACAGCTTTATTTTTACACTGCAATTTACTGTAGATTTCAGTTTCATCAGACCCCAAGCAAATCTAATTCTCTGCACATGTTACATTTCCTCCACCTGCAGGGCTGCCATCAGAAACTATGAGGCCCGGGACTGAGAAAATTGGCAGGCCCCCCCCCCCCCTCTCCCAGAGAGCATAGGTGGCTGTTAAGGGACAAAGGTGGGACAAGCTACAACAGGGGTGGGCACGCATGCACAGTCTAAAGATAATTGGCCGCTGTGCGGCTTTGCACAGCAGTGATCAGGTCTGAATTGGGCCCATAATCTCAGTATTTAGATTTTCAACAGTTAAGAATCTCCATGTTAACCAAAGTCTGCTCCTAACACTAACCCTAATTGCAGCCTATCCCCATTTCTAAAATCGGTACTTGTTTCCTAGCAGGGCACCCAGTTTCCTTACGTACACGACCGTAGTGAAATCGCATCACATGACGTTATAGTAGCATGTGATGCGATTTCAGTACCGCTCCCTGTCATTCCCGCCCCCTGTCAGATCCTCTCAGAAATCATTCTGAAGTGATGTTCTGACAGGAGTGGAAGCATCCCTCAGAGCTGCTGGGGAACTATCGAAAGTTTATGAAATGGCTGCATCTATTAATATGTCTAGCTTGCCTCAGACGGAGGACGAGGCTATCGACTTCTTTCAACAACATGATCTCCTTCCGCTGGCGCAGAATTGTGCGAATGGCCACGCTATGCGCCTATCAGTAAAGGAATGTATGTGGCGGTGCCATGTTAAAGCGTGCCAGCTCAAGGTGAGCCTCAGAGTGGCCCACTGGTTTCCAGAGTGCCGCTTATCCTTTGTGACCTTGGTGCACTTTATCTATTCATGGGCCCAGGAGCTGACATCCATTGACTACTGTCAGCAACAGCTGGACATATCGAAAAAGACAGCTGTTTTGTTTAACAGATGGATGCGGGAGGCTTGCACGATGGACCTCATGGCGCAGCCACAGCGCCTTATCGGCGGTCCAGGCCACATCGTGGAGTTTGTTTGTGAAGAGGAATAGCAATGTCGTTCATACGTTACCACAGCAGTGGATTTTGGGGGGAATTTGTAGGTAAACTGTACAGTGTTTCCTCACCATGGTGCTCAGATGCGATGCCAGCTCCTTTGATGGCGGCTATAATTGACAATTTAGAGCCAGGCACCACTAATTACTGCTGGAGGGCGTACAGCACTGAACAGCTGGAACTTGCAGGATATCAGCAAGCCCAAGTAAATCATCGTTTCAATTTCATAGACTTTGGGGCACATGCAAATGGCGCAATAAGCGCCAAAGAGGCACAGCACGCCACATGCTCCAATCCTATTTGCAGGAGTTTATGTGGAGAAAGACATTGGGTGGGGATAACCCATTTGCTCGCATCCTGCGAGCACTTATGCTCCTCTCTAAGGATGATTAACTGATTTTTTACTAATTAATGTTTTACTGTTTTAACTTGATTCATTGTTCTTATTATCATTTTGCTTTTTAATTATTTAAATAGGTACTTGTTTCCTAGCACGGCCACAAATCTTATGGATCGTGTACCTTTAGTTAAGGTACACGATCCATACGATGGACCCGATTTCCTTTGAAATCAAGTCCATTTGGCCGGCTAGGACAAAATATCGGGGGCATCGCGTGGCGAGCGCAGCGAGCCACCGAGCCCGAAGCGTGGCGAGCGCAGCTAGCCCCGCGAGGGGACGCGGATACCTTCACAGTTATACGCGTCCCCTCGCGGGCTTCACAGGTGTCCGTGGCGATGCGGACACCTGTGAAGTCCGCGAAGGGACGCGTTTACCTGTGAAGGTATCCGCGTCCCCTCGCGGGGCTCGCTGCGCTCGCCACGCTTCGGGCTCGGTGGCTCGCTGCGCTCGCCACACTATTCTATTCTCAACTCCACGCCGACGTGGATAGTAGGGGAATGAAAAGGTCGGAGGACGCGCACCGCCGCCCCTCGCGGGCTCGCTGCGCTCGCCACGCTTCGGGTTGGCGTCTATCGTGGGGTGGGGTGTACGCCGTGACATTTGGGGGGGTTGGGAATATTTTACATTGAATCCAATGTAAAATCGGGTCCCAGGGACCCGATTTACATTTCATTAAAAAAAAAAATCGGGTCCAAAATCGGTCGGTCGCGTCGATCGCATCGCATGCGACCAAATCGCATGCGATGCGATCGACCCGATTTTTCCGACACGACCACCCCGATGTAAATCGGTGTGGCCGTGCTAGGAAACAAGTACCTTTAAATATATTACAGTTCTTAGTTAACACATGTCGTCATTACTGTGTCAGCTGTATGATATTCCAGGTTTCAAAGACACCACCACTATCCACGCCACCTGAAGCGTGGCGAGCGCAATGAGCCCGCGAGGGGCGGCAGAATGCGTCTGCTGACTTTTTCATACCCCCACTATCCACGTCGGCGTGGAGTTGATTTTATAAAGTGTGGCGAGTGCAGCGAGTCACCAAACCCAAAGCGTGGCCAGTGCAGCGAGCCCTGCGAGGGGACGTGGAATACATGTAAAGTAATTTGCGTCCCCTCGCGGGGCTTGCTGCGCTCGCTGTGCTCCCCACACTTTATAAAATCACCTCCATGTCGACGTGGATAGTGGGGTATGAAAAGGTTGGAGGACGCGTCCTGCCGCCCCTCACCACGCTTTGGGGTGGCGTTGATACTGGAGGTGATGCAAAACAATGCCATATGTGCTTTCAATTGTAAGCACCCATCATACCTCATACTAAGCACACATCACATCTCATCCAATCACATCTCATAGTAAGCACACATCACATCTCAACGCCTGGGTGCTTCTACAATGAAATATCGCATCGCACCCTGTCTATGGTGCCCTCTGATCCCATGCGATATTTTTTTGTATAAGCACTCCTGTGCACTTAATATAGACATCGCATCGCACAGCACTATATATGCCGTGCGATCCGATGCGATGCGATTTCACTACGGAGAATAGCCCAGTATGCTAAATGCGTACTGGGCGTCCTGAGAAGAAACAAGTACCCTAAAATCTTGTCATCATTCATAGACTTAGGCTGCAATTCGGATTAGGCTACATGTAACATCACATTGTAGACATTGTAACTGTGAATATTGTACTGCCATTTTGATCATGACTACATACCGTCCATATTTTCCTATATTTACTGCCTTACCAGCCAGGGGAGGACTGTGGGGACTGCAGTCCCGGGCCCGGGCAGACATGGGGGCCCAGGGGTCAGCGGTGTGCATCAACCTGGGAGTCAGCCTGACTCCCAGGACACACATGCAGATAGGACAGCAGACAGGGAGCCTGACTCCAAGGACACACATGCAGGCGGGACAGCAAACTAGAAGCCCGACTGCCAGGAAGCACATACAGACGGGACAGCAAACCCGGAGTCTGACTCCCAGGACACACATGCAGGAAGGTTCAGCTCACATTGCTGTATGTGCTCTACATTCCATTGCGGAATGCATTCTGGAAGCTGTCAGTTGCTCTGGCTAGCGGGCATTTCCTGGTGTCGGACGCTAGCCGGGAGCAGTGTTGAAGCAGCTGTGTGATGGCAATGCGAGTGAAACCTGCCGATCTGTCCCATCTGCATGTGCATCCTGGGAGTCGACTCCCTATCTGCTGTCCCGTCTGCATGTGTATCCCGGGAGTCGGACACCCCGTCTGCTTTCCCGTCTGCATGTGCGTCCTGGGAGTCAGGCTGACTTTTTCCAAGGCTGCCCACTGGTGATGCAAACTGCTGACCCCAGGCCCCATGTCTGCCCGGGTCTCTAGCCTCCCCCTGATGATGGCCCTGACCACTTGCAGTGCACATGGTTCGTGCATTTTGAGAACAAATCAGCCCTGCAGTCAGGTCTGAATTAGGCCCATTATCTGTTCTTCCATGTGCATTTTTTTAATTAATAAAAGGATTTGAATTCAACCGCGCCCAAATACGGCTGCACTGTGTGTATCAGAGGTTACTAGCCCCTATTGACCATGCACTACAAATCGAAGATGCACACTGTTGCGCTGTCTCAATGACACATTTTTCTCTCTGTCTTCTACCCTTCTTCCTTCAATGAAAAGGCTTCTCATAGGTGAAGTTCCAACATGTTCTCTCCAAATAAGACAAGGGAGACTGGGTCAGTACAATATTACCACATGATATAGTAAAGTACCAATGAGGAACAATGACTGACCTGTCTGCCAAGCCCTATTTGCATATAAAGGTTTCTTTTGTGGACCCCTTCTGGTTATCAGATCCCCAACAGTGCAAGGCTCACCTTAAACTAGTGCCCTATATTCACATAGGGGTATCTTTTCCTCCCGGACCGGCTTCCACTCAGGAATGAAAGAAGAAGTCCTCCTTAGCAACGCGTTTCGGGCCTTGAAAAAGGGCCAAATTCAAGGCCTGAAATGCATTGGTAAGGAGGACTCCTGGTGACCTGGTGGATCAAGTGCCGTTTTTACATCTTATTGGCATTATCCCACTTCTCTACCTGGGTGAGCTGTGTGGTTCTATCTTGAAACCCAGTGGTGCCAGGACTTGCTACATCTTTCTGGAATTCCTTGTGATTTTACCTGTATGTTTTTCAATACATTTTTGGGTGGATTTTATCAACTGGTGGTCGCTGTACATTCCTGAGTGGAACCCCACTTATTTAACATCAACAATACACAAATAAATTCCGCTTATAAATATTATCCCTATTAAAAATGTATAACTTCTGGGAAGACTTTCTATAAAGTAGTAGGAGGTAGTAAATTTGTACTTCAGTGACCCTCATTATTCTGCATCCAGTGGTTTTACACTTGAGGACGTTTCACGGTAAAGAAAAAAATATATATATTTGACCTTTCCTTTCAGGGAATGCACTGATCATGCTATGCATTGTTTCATTGGATTGTATACTGTTTCAATCTGTTACATAGATCAAAGGACATAGTCGAAAAGAAGAAAGGAAAAAGCTTTTGGAATAAATACTAGGCCTCTCTGCTTTGCTGCAGACGTCAGTCCAGATGTACATTGAAGCAGTAGAAAATATCAGTGCTGCTACTTGCATAAACACTGCAGCATTTTCTCAGATGGGAGCCAGTCACAAACTGCTCTTTTTCTATAGTAATATAAATGACTCTTCAATCAGTCAAGAGGATCAGGAATAATCCAGGGTTTAAACCATTCTGACATAATTGGTTTAAACCCTTTCCCTCCAGCTGAGTTGTCAATGTAGTTAAGACTCATTTATTATGTTCATCAGTTATTCATTAACTGTGGAGAAATTATGTTATATTTAATATCATTGTGGTGATACTCAGGGTGTTGTTTTTCTTTTACCCTCATATATGTGTGGGTGGTATCAGGACAGCCATGGGGGGGGGGGGGGGGGGGGGGTCCTGGGCCCAGACAGAGAGGGGACCCAGGACTGGAGTTTATAAAGTATCATTTGATCTCACCAGGCATTCCAGGTGTTTGGAAAAGGGAAGGGGGACCTGCCTATTTTGGCAGTCCCGGGACCCACAATTTCAGACGGCAGCAGCGCTGGATGGTATCCCAGTTGGATCTCTGAGTTCAGTATGATGTAAGTAAGGCAGTAATTTAGAAGATGTCTAATGCAGGAGTTATCTGCAATATTGTGTCGGGATCTTAGGCTGCCCATACATGGTGTGATGCGCATTGTGCGTTTTGGACTAGATCGCATCACATCTAGTTCAAAATGCATGCGATATGTTAAAGCAGCAAACGTTTGAACTAGAAGCCTATTGTCTGTGTTGAGCTCTATGATTAGCCCAGCTGGGTCTGCGAGTAGCCCTTGGAGAGATGTAGCAGGTAAATTGTGTCGGGGACTTACGGACTCTAAGCCTCTAAGGGGGAGGGGAAGGCTTAAAGACACACATGGGGACTGTGTTTGGTGTGAATGAACTGAGGAACCCTGCTCTTCCAAATTAGAAAGGGTATGGATCATATGGTCGACCTAAAGATGGTCGACAGTCATTAGGTCGACATACTGCAAGGTCAACATAGGTCTAGGTCGACATGGAACAAGGTAGAAAGGTCATTAGGTCGACACAAGCATTAGGTCGACATGGGTTTTTCACTTGTTCTTTCCAGCTTATATACCGTGCATCAAAGTGAACCATCTTCTTGGCATTGTGCGTCTTTGCTAAAAGTACCCTATCAACCATCAAACTGATGTGGTAATTAACTTTACTAATGGTCCTGGATGAGACTTTTTGAGGATCAGGCACACACTACAATGTGTGTGTGCACAGATTGAGCTGATAATTGTATATACAGACATGCAGTGGTCGAAGTGGAAATTTTAAAGTGGGGGTATGGAAAAGTAAAGAGTGAACTTAGCACGCGCCAAAGGCACCACATAAAAAGGGGGTGTGGCCACACAAAAGCGTGTGTGGTCTTAAGTGTAATGTACTGTGCCACATAATATATTATGGAACAAAATAACCAATCAGTCCCCCACACCCTTCCCATTTTGCCTCCCATCACCCCCACATACTGTACATTTTGGCTAGTGAAAGTCCCCCTTGCCCGCACACACATACTAGCTAATGGTAGTCCCAAACACAGAGCCACCCACCCAACCATGCACCCACGCAGGCTGTTATGCTCACTGCTGTTCTGCATGCTGCAGCTGCCAGACTTTATCTCCTCTCAGGAGAGCAGTGAGGGCCGGCGGCTGCTGCTACTGCCGCCACTGCAGTCACTGTGTGAGGGCCCTCCCGCTGTGCACCCGATGGGTGAGTACTGTAGGTGCGGCGCGGATGGCTGCGCTGCCAGGTGGGAAAAGATGTGCCGGTTCCAGGTTGAAGGGTCAGGCAGGGAGTGGAGGGAGCTGCAGTGAGTGGAGCTGCAGCATGAAAGCACAGACTCGCTGCTGAGTGATTAGAGCGTGTCCTTAGGGGTAAAAACTTTTTTTATCTTCAGATTTAAGTGGCGGTATAGGCATACCACCGTATACCGCCCCACTTCGACCACTGCAGACATGTATAACTAAGCTCTGATCTGTGAATATTTTTTTATGAAAATCTATTATTAGAATTATTATTAATTTATTTTCTAGTAAAATATATGCCTTTATACCAGGGCCGTTTCTAGACTATTTGGCGCCCAGGGCGAAGTTCAAAATTGCGCCGCCCCCCCCCCCCTGAAAGGGGTGTGGACTTTGGTAGGGGGTGTGGCTTTGCGGGAAAATACTACTTTACACCCCAGTTTTGCCCAGATATTGTCACCAAATGAAAAAATAAGTTCTGATTCATGCCCCTTAGGTTAATTATTTTTCCTCAAAAATACCACTAATACTTTGGCACATACCATAATGCCCATGATACATTATGCTACAAGGTATGATATTGATGCCATCATATACAATGGGTGAAATGTAATAGGATGAGTGATTCAGAAAGTGAGAGATTTGGTAAGAAGTCTCCATTTTTTTTAAAGCGGCAATCATTTACACTGCAAAATCAAACTGGTGTTGCCGTGTAAATGATTTCTTCTTTAAACAAACCTGGAGATTTCATACCAAATCTCTCACTTTCTGAATCTCTTATTCCCCCCCCCCCCCCCCCCCCCCGGGAGCCACAGCATGACCCACCCCACTCCTCAGCCCCAGTGACATACACTACTCCCCCTCAGCGACCTACAGTCAGTAACCCCAACCTGGGCTACCCCCCCCCCCCACTTCCAGCCCCATGTAATCCCACACCCAACCAGCATCAAACATATGATAAAGACAATTGGACAAATGACCCATTTTAAACTAGTCCCCCAGGCACCAATGATACTACATTATACATACTGCTGCTCCCAGGCCCCACATCACTGAAATAACTTATCTTCAGCATACTACTAGGAGTACTAACTCACCAACAAAATAGATGCACCAGGCTGAGGCAGCAGTGTGCAGCACACAGGAGCAGGTTAGGTAGGTCAGAGCCTGAAGCTGGACTCTTGTGCAGGAGGTGGGAGGAGCAGCAGACTTACTGCGTGGTAAGAAAATGGTGCCGGAGCCCGGAGAAAAGACCCCCCAAAACCCGACCGCGCAAGCATACTAACCCCCCCCCCCCCTTATGATTCCGGAGGCAGTGAGTGAGCAAGAGGCTGCGCAGCGTGCGTGCGCGCTAGCTGGGTCGGTCAGTGAGTGACAGCCTGCGCATAAGCCTGGATCCCTCCTCAGTCCCCTGGGTGACCAATCCTCATAGCAGGAGGGGGAGGCACTAAACTACCTGTCAGTCACAGTGACTCACATAGTGCTGCGCTCCACCGCCTGATCTCCAAGGCTCCCTCTATGCTCCGCCTCCACCCATCACCCAGCCAATCCCCGCCCTGTGCTGTGCGCCGATCGGCGCTCACAGACCAGTCACAGCCACCTGTCACTCAATATACTGGACTCTACTAGTGTCAAGCGGCTGTGACTGTGAGCGCCGACCGACGCACATAGAGACTCACTCACTGACAGCCAGGCTCGTCCAGCAGCAGGAGGCACTGAGGCAGCATTGAAAAAACGGGACGAGCCGTGCGGCGCCCGGGCAGTTGCACGGCTCGTCCCCCTGTAAAAACGGCCCTGCTTTATACCTTCCATCTGGATTATTTGAATGTTTGTGAATGTATTGACACTTTTGCTTGTACTTCTAACATTTAGCCTATGAGAGCTATTATTTGAGCACTATTTAGTAATTTTATATTGCTTATGTATATCTATTCTTTTCTAGGGACTGACTCTCCTTTTTGTAATAGCTGCATTTTAGTTAAACCACCCGGTAGTGGGGGCGTGGCTTGGCCAGACTTCTGAGCGGACGTGGGTGCGTTGAGCTCTGCTTAAATCCTGCCAAAATATCCAGCATCAAGGACCGCAGACCTTCTGCCTCTCCCCGCCTACCCTCCGGAGCCTTCCCTGCTTCTCCTATGTTGCCGGGAGGCTCCCCTGCGGTCCACATAAACTGTGACAGCTGCGGTGTTGTACACTGCGGCCGCCATTTTGGATCCATCTGCTCCGACGGCCCCAGTTTACAGCCCTGTGTGCCGGGCGCGGCGGCAGGGCAGGAAGCTGAATCCACCGCTGTTCGGTCCTATTGTCCACAGATACTTCCTGCGGTGGACTGTGAGGGTCCTGTCCTGATGTGCCAATCCGCTGCATCGCCTGTCCCTGCTGCCGGCCCACGGCACACTCAGGAGGCCAGGTGTCGAGGTGATCTGTGGTTGGAGCTGCGGGTGTCATCTTGCCTCCACACTGAGACGTGCTCCGATCAGGTGAGCCCCTGTTGGCGTCTCGCCAACTGTTCTGAATATTACACAGCCTATCTACTGCCCGGGAGACCGGCCACGAGTGAGTCCCCGCTGGGTGCTGCTGGAGGGGGGAGGCCGCGGACATCTTGGCCTGGAGGTAGCCACTGTGGCTGAAACCATTTTAAAATCCTTGTGCACATGAACCTGAGACTGCCTGGCTCCTCTTATCTACATAACAGTAGTGCACATAATATCCCCTGCAGTCAGAGCATCTGGCCCATTTAATCGGATATCTGACCCTTCTCCTCTGATTATTCTCCTGTTGGACCCTATACAAGCCACTGACCTTATATATAACTATATATAAATCTATACACCTGGCGACTTTCTAGCCGTCGCCCTTTCATTCCTGTGTGGTGTGGTGGAGACTGCGGAGAGCGGCCTCCCCATATCCACTAAGTCTGTGGCCTCAAGCATCCATTCTACAGATGAGACAGTGGTGTCATCGCTTCTGTGCCCCTTGTCAACAGGCTCCGTATATATACCTGCATATTTCAAGTTGGCTGAAAAATTTTTGGAACACCTATCCCAGTATTCTCGGTTTACATGTTTCTTATACTTACCTGCATGTTTCTTGATGGTTGAAGTGCTCCTCGATCATCCGGCCCAGTGTTCTCTGCTCCTCGGTGCATATCCTGGGACTTACAGGGAAGGACTATTTTATGGTTGGCTTTCCGTGCGAGGAAGGCCTGGCCAGATTAATATTTCATTTTATTGTACCCATTATGTTGGTTTAATCTATGTTCCTTACATGGGCTGAACTGTTTCATTATTTCTTGCTATTGTGTTCCTTGCCATTTGTTTGATATTTTGCGGTCGTCGGCATGTATGTGTATGTGTATATATGTATATATATGTGTATATGTGTGTGTATGCTTATGCCTGCATGTCTGCAGATAATATCCTTCGACAAGTTAACTGTCCACAGCCGGTCCTTTCTAGCATATTTCTACAGATGTCGATAAATGTTCTTTAACCCCTTCCCGACATTTGACGTATATATACGTCATGGCCGGGAAGTACTTCCCGACACATGACGTATATATACGTCATGACTTCTAACTGTCACTGCGTCTAGAGACGCAGTGACAGAGGGACGATGTCTGCTGTCCCTGACAGCAGACATGTCCCTGCATGCCCAGGGGGGGCTGCGATGCAGCCCCCCCGTCGGCGATCGCTGTGATTGGCTGTTCAGTGTGAACAGCCAATTACAGCGTTTTCTGTGTCACCGGCGAATAACGTTCGCCGGTGACACGGGATCGGAGGTGATTGGTGCTGTAAAGTACAGCACCAATCACCGCGGGGTGTAAGGGTGACACTGGTGTCACCCCACCTCACCCCGCCCGCCCCCAAAGGCCGTGATTGGTCCGTCGGACCGCGGACCAATCACAGCCATGGAGGGGGTTAAACTAACGGTGACTGCACTGCAGACGCCATTCCGGTCTGGAATAGCGTGCAGTGCGGTCACCGTGCCCAGCTGTCGACATTTACTGACCAGAACCTTGCTCAATACTTACCTGATCACTGCTTGGGATCTTGCTTCATCTTGTGACATCCTGTGCTGTGTTGTGCTGTGTTGTGCTGCTGCAGTGTCATCGAGTTAGAGAGAGAGAGAGATAGAGAGAGAGAGATAGAGAGGCCTAGTGACAGAGAGTGCTATATTTTGTGCTGCTGCAGTGTAATAGAGTTATAGATAGAGAGATAGAGAGAGAGAGATAGAGAGAGAGAGATAGAGAGAGATAGAGGCCCTTATTCTGATCGATGCGGATATTCCCGCTTGCGTACGGGCCGCCGATGTTTATCCTCTGCGCATGTGCAGAGGTCACTCTGCGCATGTGCAGGCGATTTCGCCGCAAGGATTCTCTATACGCCGCACAGGGGGCGTAGAGGGGCGTGAGGGGCTACTTATCCTCATTACCCTATGCATACGCCCGGCGTTTCATGGGCGTTCCCATGCAAACGCGGGGCGTATGCATGGTAATGAGGCCGTGACGCGTGGGTACGGGGCGGGCATCTGACATCGCCGGATGTCAGCTGCCCGCCCCCATACAAGATTTCACACGGACAAGTGTCCGTGTGGTCTTGTGTTGCGGGACCTGGTGGAGCGTGCGGCCCTGCATTCGATGTTCGGCGACCATCGAATGCAGGGGCTGCTCCCACCATGGAGGAGGCGTATCCCCGTCCAATTTCATGCGGATCGCCACATATCCGCGTACGGACGGCAGGTGGCGATCCGTATGGAAGGCGGGGATTCGCCTGCACGGTCGCGGCCGCATATTCTGATCGGGCCGCACCGATCAGAATAAGGGCCAATGAGATAGTGACAGATCGTGCTATATATTTTTTATATAACTGACTGCTGCCCCCCCTTTTGTGCTGATCAGTATAAATTAACTGATCAGCAACTTTTTGGGGGCGCAGGGTATTTTTTATATATATATATACCTGTCAGTGCTGCTGCTGCAGTGTCATAGAGTGATAGATAGTGAGAGATAGAGAGATAGAGAGAGATAGTGACAGAGAGTGATAGAGACTGCTATATTTTGTGTCTGCTGCCCCCCTTTTGTGCACCCCCAGCAACTTTTTGGGGGTGCAGGGGTTATTTTTCATATATATAACTGTCAGTGCTGCTGCTGCAGTGTCATAGAGTGATAGATAGTGAGAGATAGAGAGATAGAGAGAGATAGTGACAGAGAGTGATAGAGAGTGCTAAATTTTGTGTCTGCTGCCCCCGCCTTTTGTGCTGATCACTATATCTGAGGTGATCAGCAACTTTTTAGGGGTGCAGAGGTTTTTTTTTTTTATATATACCTGCCAGTTGCACTGTCAGTTGCACCAAAGGTTGTGCACCTGCTGCCCCTCACTGGTAATCAGTGTCGCATCACTGATCACCTTTTTTTTTTTTGTGTGTGCTGTGGGGTCTTTTTTAATTTTTTTTTTTACACACACTGTGATTTTGGGGGTGTCCTGTGGCCGCTGTGCGCTGATCAGTGACGTACATCACTGATCATCTTTTTCGGCACAGGGTTGATCTATTTATTTTTTTTTTGATCAAATTCCTGTTGCCTTTGAGCGCTGTTCAGTGATGGACGTTACTGACCAACATCTGTGCTCAATTTTTGGCGCAGGACCTTTTTTTTTTTTTTTTTAACCCCTTCAATTTTTTTTTTTTTAACCCCTTCAATTTTTTTTTTTTTTTAACCCCTTCATTTTTTTTTTTTTGTATAAAGTATTATTTTTTTTCTGCACTACATACACACTACACACTACATACCCCCCTGGTTGAAATAAAGTTTGTACCCCCCCCCCTACACTATACACGTGTTGAAACATTTCACTACCAGTAACACAAAAATAAAAATGGCATCACAAATGTCATCCCAAATGTCATCCCAGTCATCCAGAAGAATGTATTCAGCAGAGGAGGCATATGCCATGCTTGCTTCTGACTCTGACACAGCCAGTGATGCAAGCGGGGAATTTGAAGGATTCGCCTTAAGCTCCTCTTCCTCCTCTGGTGATGAGGGACCCCCTCAAAGACGCCCCCGTAGAGCAGCTGAGACCCCCCCCCCCAATAATTGATCTCGTATGGACCCCACCACCAGACAATTTTGAGCCCCAGGTTCCTGAGTTTTTGGCCATGCCAGGAATCCAATTTGATTCCACAGGTCTCAGAGAAATTGAATTTTTCAAATTATTTTTCTCTGATGATTTTATAAATTTAATGGTGGACCAAACTAATTTATATGCCCAGCAGTTTATTGCTCAAAACCCCACGTCATCATTTGCTAGGTGGACCCCTGTAGATGCAGTAGAGATGATGACGTTTTGGGGTCTGGTGTTTCATATGGGCATAGTAAAAAAGCCAGAAATTAGGCAATATTGGAGTACAGATGTTCTGTACAGCACCCCATTTTACCGTATGGCCATGCCCCGGGCTCGATTTGAGACGATCCTTAAATTTTTGCATTACAACGATAATGCACAGTGCCCACCCAGAGATGATCCCACCTTTGACCGGCTATTCAAAGTCAGGCCGGTCATTGATCATTTCAGTGCCAAATTTGAAGAGATGTACATCCCAGATAAATTCATTTGCATAGACGAGTCCCTTATACATTTTAAAGGAAGGGTTAAATTCCGCCAGTACCTTCCCAGTAAGAGGGCAAGGTATGGCATAAAAATGTATAAGCTGTGTGAAAGCACCTCAGGGTACACTCACAGGTTTAGGGTATATGAAGGGAAGGATTCAAGAATTGAACCGCCAGAATGCCCCCCCTCCCTCGTAGGTGTTAGTGGAAAAATTGTCTGGGATTTAGTGCACCCCTTCCTGGATAAAGGTTATCACCACTATGTGGATAACTTTTACACTAGCATCCCCCTGTTTAAGGCCCTTGGTTCAAGAGGTACAGCAGCTTGCGGTACTGTGCGCAAGAACCAAAGAGGCCTCCCAAAAACGCACATTGCCCAAGTAATGAGAAGGGGTGAAAGCAGGGGAATATGCACCGAAAATATGTTGTTGGTCAAATATAAGGACAAGAGGGATGTCCTTATACTGACAACAATTCACGGAGACAGTACCACCTCCGTCCCTGTACGAGGTACCAGTACCCACACCTCAAAACCTAATTGTATCCTGGATTACAATAGGTACATGGGCGGAGTGGATCTTTCAGATCAGGTACTGAAGCCGTACAGTGCCCTGCGGAAAACAAAAATCTGGTACAAGAAGCTGGCCGTGTATATCATCCAGATGGCACTGTATAACGCTTACGTGCTATTCCGTTCTACCGGCCAGAGGGGGACATTTATGCACTTTCAAGAGGAAGTCATAAAGGGCCTAGTATTTGGGAACCAGCAGGCAGAGGGCCCCAGTACTTCTAGTACTGGCCCCCGTATTGTACCAGGGCAGCATTTTCCGAACGAAATCCCCTCCACTGCAAGAAAGGGCAGGACACAAAAAAGGTGCAAAGTTTGCTATAAAAAGGGAATAAGAAAGGAAACTATTTTCCACTGTGAAACTTGCCCCGACAAACCCGGCCTATGTATAAAGGAGTGTTTTAAAATATACCACACATCTATGGATTATTAGGTTCATCATTTCACCGTGCTTCGGGGGTCTTGCTAATGCCACATAGCACCCACCAACATTCCACCAGAATCTGAGCTGCAAAATCCAAAAATCACTCCTTCCCTTCTGAGTCCTGCCATGCACCCAACTGGTATTTTTTGGTCACATATGAGGCATTGCCATACTCGGGAGAAATTGGGGCACAGATTTTGGGGTGCGTTTTCGGTACTTATGTAGTAACTGGGCTGCCGATTTTGAAATCGGGTCCATCGCATCGCATCGCACCCGACCAAATCGCATGCGATGCGATGCGATGCGATGGACCCGATTTTTCCATAGGATTCAATGTTAAAATGGACTGAGTCCATTTTAACATGGAATTCAATGGGAAAAAGGGGTCCTTTTCATACCCCTACTATCCAAGTGGGCATGGAGTTGGATATAAACCTGTGGCGAGCGTAGCGAGCCACCGAGCCCGAAGCGTGGCGAGCGTAGCGAGCCCCGCGAGGGGACACAGAATACCGTCCCCTCGTGGGGCTCGCTTCGCTCGCCACGCTTCGGGCTCGGTGGCTCGCTACGCTCGCCACAGGTTTATATCCAACTCCATGCCCACTTGGATAGTAGGGGTATGAAAAGGACCCCTTTTTCCCATTGAATTCCATGTTAAAATGGACTCAGTCCATTTTAACATTGAATCCTATGGAAAAATCGGGTCATCGCATCGCATCGCATCGCATCACATCTGATTGTATGCCTTAACTTAAGGCATACAATCAAAAAATCGGCAGCCCAGATACTACATAAGTACCGCTTTTTCTCCTTCATACCTTATGAAAATGAAAAATTTTGAGCCAGAACTGCATTTTTGTGTAAAAAAATGTAATTTTTCATTTTCACTGCCCACTTGTATCAAAATTGGTGAAACCCCTGGGGGTTTGAAATGTACACTATACCCCTAGATGAATTCCCTGAGGGGTGTAGTTTGCAAAATGGGGTCACTTGTGGGGGGGTTCCACTGTATTGGTGCTTTGGGGGTCTTGCTAATGCGACATAGCACCCACCATCATTCCACCAGAATTTGTGCTGCAAAATCCAAATATCACTCCTTCCCTTCTGAGTCCTGCCACTTTTTGGTCACACATGAGGCATTGCCATACTCGGGAGAAATTGGGGCACATTTTGGGGTGCTTTGTCTCCTTCATTCCTTCTGAAAATGAAAAATTTTGAGCCAGAACTGCATTTTTGTGTAAAAAAATGTAATTTTTCATTTTCACTGCACACTTGTATCAAAATTGGTGAAACCCCTGGGGGTTTGAAATGTACACTATACCCCTAGATCAATTCCCTGAGGGGTGTAGTTTGCAAAATGGGGTGACTTGTGGGGGGGTTCCACTGTATTGGTGCAACATAGCACCCACCATTCATTCCACCAAAATCTGTGCTGCAAAATCCAAAAATCACTCCTTCCCTTCTGAGTCCTGCCATGCACCCAACTGGTATTTTTTGGTCACATGTGAGGCATTGCCGTACTCGGGAGAAATTGGGGCACAGATTTTGGGGTGCTTTTTCTCCTTCATACCTTCTGAAAATGAAAAATTTTGAGCCAGAACTGCATTTTTGTGTAAAAAAATGTAATTTTTCATTTTCACTGCCCACTTGTATCAAAATTGGTGAAACCCCTGGGGGTTTGAAATGTACACTATACCCCTAGATGAATTCCCTGAGGGGTGTAGTTTGCAAAATGGGGTCACTTGTGGGGGGGTTCCACTGTATTGGTGCTTGGGGGGTCTTGCTAATGCGACATAGCACCCATCAAAATTCCACCAGAATCTGAGCTGCAAAATCCAAAAATCACTCCTTCCCTTCTGAGTCCTGCCATGCACCCAACTGGTATTTTTTGGTCACATGTGAGGCATTGCCGTACTCGGGAGAAATTGGGGCACAGATTTTGGGGTGCTTTTTCTCCTTCATACCTTCTGAAAATGAAAAATTTTGAGCCAGAACTGCATTTTTGTGTAAAAAAATGTAATTTTTCATTTTCACTGCCCAGTTGTATCAAAATTGGTGAAACCCCTGGGGGTTTAAAATGTACACTATACCCCTAGATGAATTCCCTGAGGGGTGTAGTTTGCAAAATGGGGTCACTTGTGGGGGGGTTCCACTGTATTGGTGCTTGGGGGGTCTTGCTAATGCGACATAGCACCCACCAAAATTCCACCAGAATCTGAGCTGCAAAATCCAAAAATCACTCCTTCCCTTCTGAGTCCTGCCATGCACCCAACTGGTATTTTTTGGTCACATGTGAGGCATTGCCGTACTCGGGAGAAATTGGGGCACAGATTTTGGGGTGCTTTTTCTCCTTCATACCTTCTAAAAATGAAAAATTTTGAGCCAGAACTGCATTTTTGTGTAAAAAAATGTAATTTTTCATTTTCACTGCCCAGTTGTATCAAAATTGGTGAAACCCCTGGGGGTTTGAAATGTACACTATACCCCTAGATGAATTCCCTGAGGGGTGTAGTTTGCAAAATGGGGTCACTTGTGGGGGGGGTTCCACTGTATTGGTGCTTGGGGGGTCTTGCTAATGCGACATAGCACCCACCAAAATTCCACCAGAATCTGAGCTGCAAAATCCAAAAATCACTCCTTCCCTTCTGAGTCCTGCCATGCACCCAACTGGTATTTTTTGGTCACATGTGAGGCATTGCCGTACTCGGGAGAAATTGGGGCACATATTTTGGGGTGCTTTTTCTCCTTCATACCTTCTGAAAATGAAAAATTTTGAGCCAGAACTGCATTTTTGTGTAAAAAAATGTAATTTTTCATTTTCACTGCCCACTTGTATCAAAATTGGTGAAACCCCTGGGGGTTTGAAATGTACACTATACCCCTAGATGAATTCCCTGAGGGGTGTACTTTGCAAAATGGGGTGACTTGTGGGGGGGTTCCACTGTATTGGTGCAACATAGCACCCACCATTCATTCCACCAAAATCTGTGCTGCAAAATCCAAAAATCACTCCTTCCCTTCTGAGTCCTGCCATGCACCCAACTGGTATTTTTTGGTCACATGTGAGGCATTGCCGTACTCGGGAGAAATTGGGGCACATATTTTGGGGTGCTTTTTCTCCTTCATACCTTCTGAAAATGAAAAATTTTGAGCCAGAACTGCATTTTTGTGTAAAAAAATGTAATTTTTCATTTTCACTGCCCAGTTGTATCAAAATTGGTGAAACCCCTGGGGGTTTGAAATGTACACTATACCCCTAGATGAATTCCCTGAGGGGTGTAGTTTGCAAAATGGGGTCACTTGTGGGGGGGTTCCACTGTATTGGTGCTTGGGGGGTCTTGCTAATGCGACATAGCACCCACCAAAATTCCACCAGAATCTGAGCTGCAAAATCCAAAAATCACTCCTTCCCTTCTGAGTCCTGCCATGCACCCAACTGGTATTTTTTGGTCACATGTGAGGCATTGCCGTACTCGGGAGAAATTGGGGCACATATTTTGGGGTGCTTTTTCTCCTTCATACCTTCTGAAAATGAAAAATTTTGAGCCAGAACTGCATTTTTGTGTAAAAAAATTAAATTTTTCATTTTCACTGCCCACTTGTATCAAAATTGGTGAAACCCCTGGGGGTTTGAAATGTACACTATACCCCTAGATGAATTCCCTGAGGGGTGTACTTTGCAAAATGGGGTGACTTGTGGGGGGGTTCCACTGTATTGGTGCAACATAGCACCCACCATTCATTCCACCAAAATCTGTGCTGCAAAATCCAAAAATCACTCCTTCCTTTCTGAGTCCTGCCATGCACCCAACTGGTATTTTTTGGTCACATGTGAGGCATTGCCGTACTCGGGAGAAATTGGGGCACAGATTTTGGGGTGCTTTTTCTCCTTCATACCTTCTGAAAATGAAAAATTTTGAGCCAGAACTGCATTTTTGTGTAAAAAAATGTAATTTTTCATTTTCACTGCCCAGTTGTATCAAAATTGGTGAAACCCCTGGGGGTTTGAAATGTACACTATACCCCTAGATGAATTCCCTGAGGGGTGTAGTTTGCAAAATGGGGTCACTTGTGGGGGGGTTCCACTGTATTGGTGCTTGGGGGGTCTTGCTAATGCGACATAGCACCCACCAAAATTCCACCAGAATCTGAGCTGCAAAATCCAAAAATCACTCCTTCCCTTCTGAGTCCTGCCATGCACCCAAATGGTATTTTTTGGTCACATGTGAGGCATTGCCGTACTCGGGAGAAATTGGGGCACAGATTTTGGGGTGCTTTGTCTCCTTCATACCTTCTGAAAATGAAAAATTTTGAGCCAGAACTGCATTTTTGTGTAAAAAATGTAATTTTTCATTTTCACTGCCCAGTTGTACCACAATTGGTGAAACCCCTGGGGGTTTGAAATGTACACTATACCCCTAGATGAATTCCCTGAGGGGTGTAGTTTGCAAAATGGGGTCACTTGTGGGGGGGTTCCTAACTTTTAGCATCTTATGGTGCCTAGAAACCTACATGGTGCCTAAAAAATAATCTCATAAAAAGGAGGCTCCAAAATCAAGTAGGTGCTCCTTCTATTATGAAGCCTGTGGTTTGGTCAACGTGCACACTAGGGCCACATATAGGATATTTATGAAAACAAAAGAATTGGGGGAATCAATTTTTAGTCACATTTCTCTAGTAAAATGTACTGTGTTCCTTAGAAAAATGTATTAAAATTGCAAATCTGCAAAAAAAATGAAATTTTGAAATTTTACCTACACTTTGTTTTAATTCCTGTGAAACACCTAAAGGGTTAACAAACTTCCAAAATGCTGTTTTGAATACTGTGAGGGGTGCAGTTTTTGAAATGGTATCATTTATGGGGGTGTCTCACATACAAGTCCCTCAAAGTCACATCAGAACTGAACTGGTCCCTAAAAAAATCAGTGTGAAATTTTCTTGAAAATTTGAGAATTTGCTATTCATATTGTAAGCCTCCTAGTGTCCAAAAAAATTAAAAGGAAGTTGAAATAATGATGTCAACATAAAGTAGACATATGGTCTATGTTAGTTATTAACTATTTTGAGTGGTATGATTATTTGTCTCACAAGCAGAAAATTTAACATTTTGCAAATTGCTAAATTTTCCATTTTTTTACGACATTTTGGTATTTTTCACAAAAAAACACAGACTGTATCGACCCAAATTTACCACTAATTTGAAGTACAATGTGTCACGAAAAAACAATCTCAAAATCACTGGGATAAGTAAAAGCAAAAAAAAGTTATCCCCACTTAAGTGAGACATGTCAGATTTGAAAAAAAGGGCTCTGTCAGGAACGCAAAAACTGGCTCTGTCAGGAAGGGGTTAAGTCCTGTTTGTTGTGCGGGTATATATATATCCTGTTTTCTTTATGCTATATAACTATCAACTTTTATCCCTAATATTGTATGAGATGGGTTCACTCTTATACTGTAATTATGATGCCGCATCCTAGTTGTATTATTCAACGATTATCGAGTCACTGCCCCAACTAGCCCATTTGTCCTTTATCCGATTGTGTGTGTGTGTGTGTGTGTGTGTGTGGGGGGTTATAATAATATATAGATGTTAGTGTAGATGGGTGGGTAGGATGGAGGGGGGGTAAGCTAGGTTTTTCTGGTAGTTTAGCTAATATGTAGCTATAGACCACTAACTTACTCCTATAGTCCATAGTAGGTAGGAATGGGTAGAGGGGTAGTACAGTTGCAGGGCTCCAGGTACACCTAAGTTGGGTATGGGTAGTACAGGGTGGGGGGTTATGTGGGAGGTTTGCTTTGGGGTTTTGGGAGGGTTTTTTTCTTTTTTATTAATGTTAGTTGGTTATTTAAGCACAGACAGTAGGGTTTCTTGTTAGCTGATAACTTTATGATGTAGATTGATGGTGCTTGATGATGCGCTATGCAATGTGTACATGTGTGTGTGCCTCCTTATACCCCTTCACTTCCGGGAACCTGGATGGCGCCTTCAGGTTCTTAACTTAATGAATATCTATATCCTGAGGTGGTGGCACTCATCCTATGTATGGATCATATATGTTATGTGCATGTACACATATTTTTCATTTTATATACTCGTGTGTATATATTTACCTTGTGTGATGATTTATACCTCCTGTATGCACCTACTGATTTTTCTGATACACTGCTGCCTTTCATTTGTCTTATTTTTTTTGTTTGTTTATTTTGTTTTGCTAAAACCAATAAAAATTACTCAATTAAAAAAAAAAAAAAAACACCCCGGTAGCACCCAGTGGCATAACTAGAACTTTATGAGCACCATAGAAAATTTTTAAAGAGACCTCCCGAAAACATTAATAGATCTCTCCACTGCCACATCATTGACATGAATATATTTACCTCTCCCCCATTATACTAACAATAAACAACCTATATGGAGCTCCAAAACACTCACAAAGCTCATCATCAGCTCCAAATTCATGTGTCCTTGTTTATCACAGGTCACTGTCCAGCAAGAGAATGCTGGAAGTATCAGTCCAGCAGGATCCTCATCGGTAGAAAGCCATCAGGCATGTTTCCAGCTTCCACTTTTATACATGATACTGGATGGGATGTACCAAACACTGGTGGTACATCCTGCTGCCCATCATCACGATGCTCTTCGCAGATGTCAGTACAACGCAAAGGGCAGCTCTCCCTATAGGAGCTGCCCTTTGTGATCCCCATGGCTGCCTAGACTTCTGGGTTTCTTACACATGCGCAGAGATTCTGGTGGATGCGGGACATGCTGGGAGGGATCCGACATACACAGCAGCACTGCGTAGAGCCCCTAGGCTTCTATGGGCTTACGCCAGCTAGGGTTGGTGTAACTCTCTGCATTGAAGCCCCACTGTAGAGGCGTAAGTACATTTGATAATGCAGTAAAAACCCAGAGAACAGGGTTTTCATCACATTTTTATTACATTCCGCATCCACTGTGCGTGCCATGGTCAGTGAGTGAACCTTTTGGCTATGCTGTTAAGGAGATCAGATCTGAGAAAGAAGAGAGCTGCAGGGAGGTCTTCAGAGAGGAGGAGGCCCATGTGCTGCCTCCTCTGGCCGGGCCCCCTCCTCTCTGTCGGGAACAGTAGTGTCTAAGCACTAATGCGCTCAGAACTATCCTCGTGAAAAATGGCACAGCATACATTTTTTGGGTGATTTTCACAGCGCTTTTCACATTATTTTAGTTTCACATGAATGCATTAAAGGGCTTTTGGAGCAGATTTTTATGAAAAATGCCGGTACTTGTTTCCTATCTGGGCGCCCACTAAGTTAATTGAGCACCATGCTATTCTCCGTAGTGAAATCTGATCGCATCGCATCGTACACATACACGATATTGAACGATGCGATGCGATGCGATCCGATTCGATTTCCCATAGGAAACAATGTTAAATGGCTCAATTTAGCCAAATTATCATAGGAACAATAGTAAATGGGCCAAAAACACCCCTGAACATTGAAATGTCCCCCCAAAAGTAGTTGACGCCACCCCGCCATCAACGTGAACCCGAAGCGTGGCGAGCGCAGCGAGCCCGCGAGGGGCGGCGGTACGCGTCCTCCGACCTTTTCATGCCCTACTATCCACTAGGGCGTGGAGTGAGAATAGAATAGTGTGGCGAGCGCAGCGAGCCACCGAGCCCGAAGCGTGGCGAGCGCAGCGAGCCCCGCGAGGGGACGCGGATACCTTCACAGGTAAACGCGTCCCTTTGCGGGCTTCCCAGGTGTCCGCGTCGCCATGGACACCTGGGAAGCCCGCGAGGGGACGCGTATAACTGTGAAGGTATCCGCGTCCCCTCGCGGGGCTCGCTGCGCTCGCCACGCTTCGGGCTCGGTGGCTCGCTGCGCTCGCCACACTATTCTATTCTCACTCCACGCCCTAGTGGATAGTAGGGCATGAAAAGGTCGGAGGACGCGTACCGCCGCCCCTCGCGGGCTCGCTGCGCTCGCCACGCTTCGGGTTCACGTTGATGGCGGGGTGGCGTCAACTACTTTTGGGGGGACATTTCAATGTTCAGGGGTGTTTTTGGCCCATTTACTATTGTTCCTATGATAATTTGGCTAAATTGAGCCATTTAACATTGTTTCCTATGGGAAATCGGATCGCATCGCATCGCATCGCATCGTTCAAAATCGTGTATGTGTACGATGCGATGCGATCCGATTTCAGTACGGTGCCGTACGTAGAAAACCTGGGCGCCCAGATAGGAAACAAGTACCAAAATGCCTTGGGAAACCTACAGTTAGTGGAAGTGGGAGTCCTGAGTGGAGACCAAGAAGAAGCAGTCAAAGAGGTAGAACGATAGCCAGGAGAGAGCAGTATCATACGACCAAGGAAGTGAATGATTTGGAGAAGAAGAATGGGGTCCACAGTATCAAAAACAGCAGAGTAGTCAAGAAGAATAGATTCGATTTGGCAGCATGAAGATCATTGTAGACTTTCACTACATCACTGTAGTGTAGAGGACTGAAGCCAGACTGGAATGAATCAAGAAGGGAGTGGGAGGAAAGAAATGCAGTAAGGGCCTTATTCTGGTCGGTGTGTACATTTCCGAATACTTTCGGATGGCGTTTTTTAGCCGTCTGCGCATGCGTGGGGAACGCTATGCGCATGTGCCACGCATGGTCTACGTACTTGTTCTCACTAATACCGTACAGAAATGTGCACCGCAATCACTCGGGAAATATGGGCGTATTATGGGCGTCATTCGGAACTACACAGGGGCGTAATTTCAAAGTGGGCGAAACTGGGCGGAAACATGGGCGGACACGGGGGAGTGCACTTATTTTGGTAGGCGTGCATTCGGATAGCACGCCGAATGCACGCGAACAAAAAGGCAAGAAATATGCGGTGTCCATAAGCAAGTATTGCTTTGCGGACACCACTCGGTCATGCGCTAGGCAATCGGAACGCCTAATCAGGACGGCCGCACCTCAACCAATGTCAGCTGAACACAATACAATCACCTCCTTTACTCATTACTTGTTAATTACACGCTTGTCATTGCTTCAATTGGAACCATTGCA
This sequence comes from Crinia signifera, assembly GCF_055691185.1. Taxonomy (NCBI): domain Eukaryota; kingdom Metazoa; phylum Chordata; class Amphibia; order Anura; family Myobatrachidae; genus Crinia; species Crinia signifera. The sequence goes on along the minus strand of NC_139221.1, from coordinate 209,012,628 downwards.
GCTTAAATGGACACATATATGCTGCACTTTTCACACACTTTTACACTGCAACTAATGAACACAACTTAATATTAATAATACAAATACACATGTCACTTCTACATGTATCAATTAAACCACACATTTGGGGGGAAAAAATAAACATTTATGTACATCAACTTATAAAATAAAATAAAATAGAAACCGTCACAAATTAAAAGGTACCATTGCAGGAATAAAAGTAAATAATATATAATAAATACATGTATTGTAGACATACATAGCCACAGCAGAATCATTAGGAACACATCAGGTGGCTTCACAACAAAAGTATAGCACCAACACTTCAAGTACAGCACGCAGCAATGGTAGCCGAAACAGGGCAACAGGGGAACCAAACATGACATTCGAAACGAGGGCAAATGTGGGAACCCTCTGCACGGAATTGGACACAGGAAGCTGACACACACAGCTCAATGAAAGATTTGGGAAGACATAAGGGTGGAGATTAATGCGGACACAAGTTCATCTGCGGGCACGTTTGCCCCTGGCAGGCTCCTTGCCACGTGCAGCAGCTCTTCGGCCACGGCCACGGTCAGATGGTGGGCCAGGTGGAGCAGATGCTGGGGAGGGGGGGGGATGGTCTTCCCCCTCTGGCAGCAGGGAGTTCTGATGGTGGGAATGCACCAGAAACGGCTGACAATAGGACCCTATTGCTGGCAACTAGCTCCACCATAAGCTCATTATGGTGGAGGAGGAGGTCATTTTGGCGCAGGGCTTGATCAGCCAGCACCTGCAGGCTGGCAGCAATACTCTGGTGGCTGCTGACCAAACCCTGCAAGACCTCCTCGGTCCTATGCACCCGCTCTGATGCCGACTCTCCCTGCTGCTGAATATGGCCAAGCACCTGCCCCCAGCTGCTAAATTCAGCCGCGGTCAGTGGCTGCTGCTGCTGCACGGGCCTGGTACTGGTGGCAGGTGGCACAGACTCCTCAACCTCCTCAAGAGATTCTTGATCAAGCGGTGGGGATGCTGGTGAAAGAGAACATTACAATTACAACACATTCCATGCAAAATTAGGACCAGCTACTTATGGCATGGCAAATAATTACCTTCAAGCAAAGAAGCCATGACTTCCGCTGGGGCCTTGCTGTCCATGGTGTTCACCCCCCGGACCTCCTCGACTGCAATGCAGCACTCTGCCATCTCTTCCAGGGGGGTGAGCTTCAGCTTTGATGGCATGGGGCCAGCCCCAGAGGTGTGGCTGTGTTCCCACTGCTGGGTCAATTTCTTCTTGAGGTTCGTTTTGAAGTCGTGCCACCTGCAATCAAAGTTTACATATTAATACATGTCACTCCTCATGTTTGCTGTAGCACCCATTGCAATCTGCAACAGATGACAACATGTGCCTCATGACACCAAACTTACATTAAATTAAGTTTGAAAACCAACCCTTAGAATATACACTCACACTCACCCTACAATAACTATCAATTAAATGAAATGGCAAACATGTCTGTGCCTCCAAGCAATGTGACCGGCCAATGACCTACTCCATCTAACATCTAATGTAAACATTACTGGTCTTGTACTGCTCAAATGTAACACACATGAACTTGCCTCTTCTTAACATGCTCCGTCTCACGAACTTGTGGAGCCACCGAATTAATCTCCGCCGTTATGTCCTCCCAGATCTTCCATCTCCTTGTGTGTGTCAACCTGTCCTGTGGACACTCGATCCAATCCCGTGCGCGGGGCACCAGGATGGCAAGCTCCTGCGCTTCAAATGCCATGTTTCTGGTGGTTGGTTCCTCTGTTGCCCTATTTCGGCCACGGCCACTGGCACTGCCACTGGCACGGTCACGGCCACGGCCACCTGTCGCTGTACTCGAAGGGCTGGGCAGGCTACTCTGTTGGGAAGCCACCTGCTGTGTTCCCAATGATTCTGTTGAGGCTGAAGATGGGCCAGCTGCCGATTGGCCTGATGTAGATGGCCCATCTGGCTGCTGTTCTCCCAATGGCTGGTCTGGGTTGATGGGGACATAGGTGGTGCTGGAGTCCATGTTGCCAAACAGGTCCTGAAACACCTGGTCTTCCTCTGTATCTGAGCCAGCCATGTTTGCAACCACATTGCATTTGTCTAACACACCTTTATATCCTATTTCTGTAATTGGCGTACATCAGCGACACCCTGCGTTCCGTATGGCCGCGTTCCGTACGGCAGCGTCGACCGTGCGGCGCATAGGCCACGCCCCTTGCTGGGGTAAAATTTTGTATAAAAACCTGGCAAACTTAGTAAGTGTGAATTAGTAGGTAAATGCAGATTTGTACACCAATGACCAAATAAAACTGAGGTCAGACATGAAATGTATATGTGAATGTACATCTGTACTGAGCACTTGTTTGGTATGGAGTACAAATGACAATACCCATTCCATATGTAAATCCAGTCCACCACTTAGGCAATAGTAATCAGTGCTAGCATCCAAATCACATGTCTCCAAATTCAGCCTTGATGCTAGCTACTTTTCATTCCACATCTCTAGTGTGGGCCAGTAGAAGGTAAGTGTACACATGCCACCATGGCCTAATATTGGAAAAAGGTCTGCCACTATTTGCTATGTTTCTGATGCATAGCTTTCACTATAAAAAAGCTGTTTAGTACCTTGTGGAGTTAGGTGTAAGTGGCTAGTGATGCAGACTATTTCACCTGTTGCTTATACCCATGTTTGGTGAATGTAATAGATTATATATAATGGGTTCCCAACTTATTTTATACTGTCTGTTTAGGAGATAGTAAGTAATGGCATGGTCTGCTCAACTATGCACAGCAAGTGTGGGTTTGCGATGCAATGGGTTAGCCGTCTATTGTGGCGCATACACGCTGTTACTGTCAAAATGAACAATAAAGTTAATACCAATTATCACTCTGATCAACCAATGACAGGACATGATTGCTTGAATTGTGCCATTGCTAAGATGGCGGCCTATGGCAGAGCAGCACCGTTTTCAGCTGCGGAGCTGAGGACACTGGTCTCCGTTATGGAGACCAGGCTGGGGCGGGCAGGCCCATTTATCACTAACCGCCAGAAGCGGAATGCCTATGTGGTGGCCCGCCGGCGCATATACGCCCACACACAGGTGCGGCGGACCATCGCTCAGCTGGAGCGGCGGTGGTCAGACCTGAGGTGTCGGCAGCCGGATTTGCTCCAGCAAATCAGGGCCAGGATTGCGAGATGTGAGTGTTTATACATTAAATGGCCATTTGTACATGATTGCTTACATTACATTATTTAAGCCAATAAGGTAACCAGCCTGATCATGAGTTAAACATGGCATACACTATATGTGTGCTACTTCCTGTTTGACACCCTGTAATGGTGATAAAATATGTAATTGTGTAGGATTAATGTTTGTGATGCTTACAATGTCCCAAATGTCACAGCATAACTGCCATGTTACAGCCTGTGTTTTCTAAAAGCCACTAAGGAGCTGATTGGCTGTACATTTATCAGTACTTATAACCTTTGGATTTATAGCTTGATAAGGCTTAATACAAATGACCCCTAATTGGCACTTTTTTGTTTTTTCACAAACACAGCACGGGAATGAGCAAGACAGGCCCGAGAGGAGTCAGAGGCGTCCCAGGCCCAGGAGGAGGCGGAGGCAGCTATGGCAGAGGAGGTTGAAATTGAAGAAGGGGTGGCAGAGGAAGTGGAGGCAGAGGAAAGGGAGGAAGTGGAGGAGGAGGTGTGGGCAGTGGAGGCGGAGGTGGTGCCATTGGAGGACGAGGTGGCAGATGAGGAGGAGGTGCCAGAAGAGGAGGCCCCAGAAGAAGAGGAGGCCTGTGAGGTGGTGGAGGCGCCCGAAATTGGTATGTATAGATAAAGAATCAGTATCCCTTTTGTCATCTATTATTTGCTATGTAGCACTGGTGATTCAATTGTGTTTTTAAATACTATAAAGTGATAAAACAAACTGGGTACCAACAGACACACTTAGATAGGGTGGCCAAACCATCCCTTTCATCCTGGACACATATTAATGACACAGGTTGTGGGGATGGCTTTCAGGTCGATTTTAAGTGCCACTGAACCTGTGTAGTTAATCTGTATCCTGGAAGAAAGGGATGACGTGCTCATGTAAGGGTTACATGTCCCTGCTGCAAGCGTACAATCTGTAGCCTCATATAGGTGAGTAGAGTTTACAGGTGATTAATTTTACTAAACTATATTCAGTATGGCATAAATGGAGTATGGACAGGCATGGCTTAGAATGGAGTAACAAGTGGTCAGTGCCCCTGGGCCCTTCTCTAGCTAAACCCCCATTGGTCTGCATGTATGTTTGGCACCATAATTGTGTGTTGATTTAGTCTTACTAATGATTTTGTGCATGGGAGTGGGTTAGTGCTGCAGCTTCACCTAACTTGCATTATGACAATGATTTCTGGAGCAGACCATCAGCAGGCAAGCCATGCTTGATTGCACAAATGTACTGAGCATTCCTCAGAGTTGACTAAGTCCCATGCCACGCTCCATCATATTACAGACACTGAGCGCTTTTTGATGAGTTGGGATTGGTGCAGCGCGTGACATGCTTCTCAGAGCTTAGTCATGGGTGGGTTTGGATTCAGAAGGAGCACTATGACTGTGAGGTGTTCTACAGAGTAAAGGGTAGAGGGGAAAAAACAGGCTTTCCATGTAGTATGTATGCATGTATGTATAGCTGTATGTGTCATATATATATAGTTATATATATATATATATATATATATATATATATATATATATATTACACACACACACCTGTCACGGTGCATGTTTAAAATTTAGGTATGACTATGTTAAATGTATGCATGAATATCATTAGTAATTTTACCATTTTTAATATGTCCACAGATGAGCCAGCCCAAGCACAAGAGGGTCTCCGTGGGGCCCTCTTACGTATCCGAGGCCACATGCGCCAGGTCCTGGCTGAATTGGACCAGCTGCTGGATGGCGCAATTTAATTTATATATATATTTTTTTTAAATCAAAGTTTTGTACCGTTAATAAATTGTTTATTACAGTTCGAAGTTGTCTGTGTGTTTTTTAAAAATGGAAAAGTATATGTGTAACTTGTTTATAATCTTTTAAATAAGCAAAATGTACATACTGTATATAGATGTATGTTATGTTCACATGCTGTAAGGGTTAATGTGTGTAATGAATGTAGTAGTAATGTGTTTCAGTATATATTAGGATTTAATTGATTCAAATAGATAACAATCCCTTTTTAATGAGGTTGCCTAATTGCATAAGTGGATCATGTGATCGCTGTGTGTGCTCAGAGAAATAGTGTTGTATTTAAGCGTAAATACTCCGCATCGGTGCGTACGGCAAGCTTCCCGTCCGTTCTGACGAGGTAGGACCGTGCTTACGCTGTAAGACCGTGCCGAATCTGTACGTGTCCACCGCACACGCAAGGTTTGTATGTCGTCCGTACACACGCCCTGTTCTTAAAGAGTGAGTCCGTCCGAATGCGGGGGCTCAATGGGCGTTTCTACGGACGATGTCCGCATAGCGTTGCGTGCGGCCCGCACCGTAAGAATTCGGGAAAGTACGCACCGATCAGAATAAGGGCCTAAGTCGGTTGTAGACAATAATAATTACAATTTGGGTGATTTCATTCGTTTTAGTATAGTGGCAGAAATGAAGCATTATTATTCAACTCTACTGCAAAAGAACTCTAAAGGCCCATACACTTGAAGATTTTCATTTCAAAAGACTTTGCCAAAATCTTTGATAGCTATATCTTTCACCAAAGTAGTGCGTACACACTGAGCTATTTTCCCCAAAGAGCAAGAGATTTTCAGGAGGCAAAAGACTTTGCTGAAAATCTTTCATTATAAATGGGCTGGGTTTCAATTCCAAGGGTTCCACATATACAGTACATTGGTGGCAGTGGGCATATAAATATATAAACATTGGTGGGCAGTGTTGATGCTAATTTATGATTTATGCATTGCTGGCACAGACCAGCAATGTATACGTTACTGCCAACACTGCCCACCAATGTTTATATATTTATATGCCCACTTCCACAAATGTATATTTATTTAAATGCAACCCCCCCCCCCCCATGTGCCCCTGGAGCGACTCTGCGGCCTTTACCGCATCCCCCTCCAGCCCGTTCCCTCCCTCGGTGAGATGTGGCCGCATAGTTCCCCTGTGGAGCAAAGCGGGTAAGCGCCAAAGCGCCCTCCCTCCCCGCCTGGGGCGCCCCGTGCCCTACACTATCCATAGCCGTCCCCAGCAGATAGCGACGCACACAGCTGCCCACCAATGTTTATATTTTATATGCCCACTGCCACCAATGTATTCATTTAAATGCACCAACAATATATTATAATATATTATATAATATATATATATATATATATAGATATATATATAAATGTATATATATAATATATATTATATATATATATATATATATTATATTACATATATATATATATATATATATATATTATATATATATATATATACACATTATAATATATATATATATATATATATATATATATATATTTATATATATAATATATATATTTTATTGGTGCATTTAATGAATACATTGGTGGCAGTGGGCAGAATAATATAACCATTGGTGCCCAGCTGAGTGTTAGCAGGGAGCAGTGCTGTCTGCTCCGTGTGTTTAGCAAGGCTGGGGGCGGGGCTAGCCTGGCCGGGGAGCAGGTCTCTGCAGCAGCAGCATCCAACCGGCCAGCCAGACGGAGCACAGGGTGAGTATGACGGGCGAGGGGGCGGTCCGCCGGGCTGAAAGTGGTTAATCTTTCAGCCCGGCAGGCGTACACACACAGCAATGATGGATGGAAAACCATCCATCATCGCCACATCTGCTGGTAAAACCAGCAGATGACCCACTTTCCTAGCGATGATGCGGGAGTGCGCATCATCGCTAGTCGGCAATCTCCGGTGCATACACACTGGGCGATTTTCGACCGAAAAACGCTCAAAACGTCTGTTTTTACCGATTTTCAGCTGAAAATCGTTAAGTGTGTATGGGCCTTTAGGGGTCGATCCAATTGCTTACAATAAACTTGAAAATGAGGTACATCGCAGCAGACACACTTTAAGGTAGTGCTAACTTGCCCTATAGGGCTGCTATAAATTTTCTGCAAATTAGGCTGATTTCTGCTCATGAGGGGGTGCATTTGGGTGCCATTGCCAAAATTTATACTCTGTGGCATTGGAAACTCACACCCTTTGAGGCAATGACAACATCCTGGCAGGTACAATTGCCTGTAACCACACAAATGGAAAGTGCATCCAGCTAAAAGCAATAAGCAATCAAATCAACTGTCATTCTATCCACCGAACTAAGACAAGAACTAAAATACATAACAAACCGAATGGGAGTGAAGACTTTTCAAAACCAAGAAGGGAGTAATTCCATTTTGCAGGCACTAAAACAACAATCATAAGAACACCCATTGCCACCTTATAGGCTAGATTCGAATGAACCAAGGTAAATATTCAAAAAGAGGAGTTAACATAAATCTTAAAGAGACCTTCCTCTTCCAGCCTTGTGGTTTAAAATTGCTCAGGTACACTATAGGGCAGGCATGTTCAAACTATGGCCCTCCAGCTGTTGTGAAACTACACATCCCAGCTTGCCTTGTAATAGTTTTAGCATACCCTGATAGCAATACTGTGGCAAGGCATCATGGGACTTGTAGTTTCCCAACAGCAGGAGGGCTATAGTTTGGACATGCCTGCTATAGGGTATATTCAATTGCTGTCGAAACTGCTGTCTTGTCAGAAAGAGGGCAGTTTCCGACTTGAATAGGTAAAGTGGTACTTTGGTTCTTTCCTTTCCTTTATATATCTCAGGGATAGTTTCCAATTGTAGCCCTTGTCTATTGATGTGAGTTTGGAAAATGCAAGTGATCTTTGAGATTTTATTGCAGGGATAAGTCCTTAAATTACATTATGATTTTTATTGCCTGAAAGCTAAAATTATCAGGTGAATTTTTATTTGTAAATTGCCCTATTTTTGACACCCGTACACTGGGCCTGATTTAGAGGTGGACACAGTCTGGGCTGGTGATGTATCCTTAGTCATAGTTGATCTGAGAATCTATGCTAATGCTGCAGGAGGTGTTTGTAAAAATAAAAGAAAAAACACTGTTGTCTTCTCAGATCACATCACAATATTTGTGTGATGAATTGTAGATCTGTGCAACCCTAAGGTTGATCAGAACATAAGTACATTTAGAGAGGAGAAGGTTTAGGGGGTGCTGGTAGCAACATTAACAGAATAATGCAACTAGTCACTATCTACAGGAGTAGAATAGGACTGGAAAATAGTGAATATTGCACCACTGCCCAAAAGTGAAAGCAAAGAAGGCACAAGCAACTACCACCCAGTGAGCCTATATCAGTAGTAGGGACATTGATGGAAACATTATTCAAATAAAGAGTTGAAGATTATCTAAAATCCAGCAATTTACAGGATCCCAAACAACATAGATTTACTTAGGAGAGATCATGTCAAGCACACGTTATTGACTTTTTTGTTTGGTAACTTAGGTATTAGACAAGGGGGAAGGGGGCTAGAGATATGTAAAAAAATGCAAAACTATGAGAAAAAAATTAAAAAGCTAAATATAGTATTATTGGCAGTATATTGGAAAATAACGAGGAGTAAAGGTATCTGAGTCACTATTTCAGGTGACTTAAAGGCAGTTAAGCCATGTATCAAAGCAATGAGGAAGGCAAGTCAGATGCTTATTTGGGAGAGAAATTAGTAGCAGAAAGAAAGAAGTAATAATGACACTGTATAGGTCATTGGTACGACCTCTTCTAGAGTACCGTGCCCAGTTCTTGAGGACATATCTCCAGAAGGATATAAATACATTAGTGCTGATACAAAGAAGGGCAACTAAACTTATACATGGCTTACATCACAAGACTTATCCGGAAAGACTAATAAATCTCAAAATGTATAGTTTAGAACAGAGAAGGAAAAGGGGAACATGATGGAAACATTCAAATATATCAAGGAGGGAAACATTTTTTAAAAGAGCGTATTAAAACACTAGGACATTGAAACTGAAGGGAGATAAGCTAAGGCAGTAGAGCAATTTAAACATGCATGAAATAGACGTAAGTATATCCAAATAAAAAAGGATCAAATAGGGTTTGATCAGGGGTGTCTAAACTTTTTGTGACGAGGGCCAGATTTGGTGAGGTGAAAATGTGTGGGGGCCGACCATTCAGCCTGACATTCTTTGAATCATTAATCACATCAGAATGGTCCCCCACTCTGCCCCCATTCACTGTATGTCCCCCAGCCTGCCCCTTCACTGTATGTCCCCCAGCCTGCCCCCCTCCTCTGTATTTCCTCCAGCCTGCCCCCATTCAATGTATGTCCTCCACTCTGCCCCCTTCACATTATATTCCCCTGCCTGACCATCCTTCTCTGTATGTCCCCCAGCCTGCCCCTCCTTCACTGTATGCCTCCCATTCACTATATGTCCCCCATTCACTCTGTTCTGTAGCTTGCCCCCCTTCTCTGAATGTCCAGGGTTTGGACGCTCTCCCGAAGCCGCCAAACACATCTCACTGTGGCGGTCGGCACCTCCTCACTTCTGCAGACAGTAAGGTAAAGGTGCACTCGCCAGGACCCCACCTTTAGTGTCCTGTGCTGTGCATCCTGCATCTGATGCTCCGCCCGCTTCTGGCTGGAGGCTACGGGCCACTTGAAATGACGGCACGGGCCGCAATTGGCCCCCGGCCCGGACTTTGGACATGCCTGGGCTTGAGGAACAATATGGTTAAACAGACTAGATGGGTCAAATGTTTCTTCTCTGCCATCAAATTCTATGAACCAACTGGTAGCAATAACATAACCAGCAGGGAACTTAGTAAAATGTTTTGATTTTTTTTGTATTTAAGTACCATATATATATGTAAGTAAAATCTTCAGGTTCCTAGTATTATTAATTGTTTGCTACTAAGGATAAAATAAAGAGATATTTGTCTCTTAGCGGCACAGCAGAACATATGTGTGAGTGGGAGTCTCTGCTTTGCTTAGCATAGAACATGTTGATTATGCTTTGAAGATTATAATTAATCAACAAGCCTAAATAGATTTAAGATTTCAATATAAAATACAAAATAATAATATCCTGAGTTAGTGAAATTACTTTAATTAAAGAAGATTTGGTAACTGGCCTCACTGCTTTGTGCTTTCATCCATTCCCATCCTGTTTCTGCTTTTGTCCTTACAATGATGTATAATGCTGCATTTTCGACCAGTATATAGTGTTGCCATCTTTTCTTTTTTTAAAGATTTCAGGGCATTTTCATACCACTGTAATAATGTCTGAATAATGGCTTACAACTGGCTTTCTTATTTTTTCCCAAAAGAATGCAGTTGCTTACCCCCAGGAACAACAGAGGCTCCAAAGCCAGAGAATTGACTGTAAAAGTAAAGTTTATAAATAGCACTCATAGTGGGTTGGGATCGTTTGGTCTACAGCATGTTGGTCGATAAGCATTAGGGCGACACCACTAGGTTGACATGGGTCTAGGTCGACATGGGACCTTTTGACTGTCGTCCTAGACACTGTCGACCTAATGCTTGTGTCGACCTAATGACCTGTCGACCAAAACCCATGTGGACCTAGACCCATGTGGCCCTAGATCCATGTTGACCTTGAACCATGTCGACCTAGAACCATGTCAACCTATCCCCATGTCGACCTAATGGTGTTGACCCAATGTTTATTGACTATCATGCTGTAGACCAAATGACCATATCCCCTCATAGTAGAGGCACTTAAGGCCAGTGTGTGGGCTCCGAATGGTCCCCCTCCACCCCACTTGTGCAATAGACTAGGCATTGTGCCACACCCCAGTGCATCATGTTAATTTACTTATCTTTTTCAGAGTCCTGTTGCTTTACAGCTGCAAAAAAAAAATCACCTTAGTCACTGGAACATGGCAGGCACCATGTCTACGAAGAGCTGGGCAAATTGTGCATGCAAAAGTAGACTATGCCACAATGCCAGAGTCTAGTGCTCCGTAGAGAGGAGGGTTTCTGGATGGAGTTTGCATACAGCCACCATCCTCCTTCCTGGGATACTGGTAAGCATTTTCACTCTACCACTAATGGTATTTTCACTCAGTAGTTTAACCCAAACCGTAAGCCATTCCTCCCACAGTCTAACCACTCCAACTTTCTTCCGGGAACCATCAGCATTAAGACCTGTTCTTTTTGTAAACAAATATTAAGATCTGTTTTATTTTATATTATTATTGGATTTCTTATATTATAAAGATTCTATGGGATGAATTCTTTACATGTATCTTTATACTATTGCCTTGAGAGATATGGACTCCTCCATTTATAGATACAAATGTACTTGCTATTTTCCTTATATTTCCCTTGAAAAAGCCGCTGAGACCGTCACCGGAGGCGGGGAAACACGTTGGGATATCCATAATTCTTTTTCTTTGCACCAAAGGGGAGAACCATACAAGCCTATCATCAGACCACCAGCACGAAGGTGACTCCAGATAAAGTGGGAACAAGAAAGGTGATTCAGCACCATCCACTGGGAGACCGGAGGAACTACAGGTGGCAGCTGTAAGGTACCCCAAATACAAAAATTGTCTGGCCAGACATAAAAACCTGGACAGTTATTCCACTAATCCATGAAACAAGACTGTTTAAAAAAAAACAGCATTCTAACCAACTAATACACTAATCTGACTGTGACTAATTCAAGGGAAGCAAACTGTATTTGGTTTTAAATATATACTAATCAGACACGACCGGTTGTGCTAACAATTTTATATACCCCCCCCTTGTTTTACTAATTCTTATAATTGTATTTTGAAATTGTGTATTTTTTATTAGTGCATAAATAAATTGCATGTATTCCCCTTTATTGCGCAGTTCCATTCTTTTTGCTTTCTGAGTAAACCTGGATTGGCCATATTGCAGAGGGCAACCCGGGTTTTACCCTTCTTACAATCCAGGTCAAAATCCTGGGTTGGTCGACCCAGGTTATTTTGTGTGGCGTGTTCAACTTGACTTGGGTCGATACGTCACCAACCTGTGTGCGACTGTGTATGACAGACACAGTGATTCTGCTGGTGGAGGGACACACTGAAGATAGGGTGATAAGTATAGGTAGATTTGTTAGATACTTATCTATTAGGTGCAGGATACAATTCATACTGGTATATACAGTAGCAGTGTATATGATATTTAGGGTGAACCACAGAGGGTTAGGACACTAGATTATTTGTATATGGTGATAGAATTGTGGTGTTCTTTGACTTTGGTCGGGAGTTATCCTTAAACTAAGCATATTGGGTCGCAGCCTGGCTACAAATTTTAGGTATATGTGGGTCTCACTCTGGAGGTTATAGGTCTATGGGGTTACTCATCTTGGATGTAATGGGTATATTAATGTCTAACAAGATTTGAGATAGCATGTTGCGGTTGAATGACAGTGTTTTTCTGGAGGAAATAGGAGTAATAAGGGTTTCATTCTGGAGGCTAGAATTGTAGCAGAGCTCACTGGAGTGAAGAGCTCCTAAGGTGTGTCTTGTGATATTTGTGAACTTTGTTAGTCAGAGCTGTGTACAACTTTGCCAGTATGCAGCTGACTGTTGGGTCCTCCAAATGTTCTTGTCTCCTTACTTCTGTGTTTGAGAGCAGTAAAGCTTGTCCTAAGTCTCATCCTGGACAACTGGACTGCTGGGACCTGATGTTTTAACTGGCAATTGCTGCAGCCAATCGTGGACATTAAAATGTCCTGATTGTGTCACCTCTACGGACTTTACAATTATGGACTGTACAGTGTAATACAGGACATGTGGTAATTCTACTAGTACATTACATTGTACAATCATAGTACTCTACCATACTTCCCAACTGTCACTTTAGAATCTAGAGTATTGTCCCATCATTCTAAAGGTGCCCATACACGTTACAATAATTGTATACAATATTGTGTACAATATCTCGTCTCATCGCATCTCGTTTTGACAGGCGCTGACAGGTTGCTACGTTATCAGCGTAGCAGCCTTACTTGTGTAGTTTCATGGTACCAGTTTGAACTATGTTGTCAGCGTAGTGACTGAGCGGCAGCCCAGCGCTGACAGGTCATTCCACAGAGAAATAGACAGCCCAGCACACCGCTAACAAAGGGGGCGTCTGAATTTTGCGTCTACTACTTAGACGTTATAGCGTCTAAGTCATGGGTCTTCAAACTGCGGCCCTCCAGATGTTGTGAAACTACAAATCCCAGCATACCTTGTCACAGTTTTGCTATAAGGTAGTGTTAAAACTGTGGCAAGGTATGCTGGGATTTGTAGTTTCACAACATCTGGAGGGCCACAGTTTAAAGACCCATGGTCTAAGTAGTAGACGCAAAATTCAGACGCCCCCTTTGTTAGAGGTGTGCTGGGCTGTCTATTTCTCTGTGGAACTACAAGTACCACAATGACCTATCAGCGCTGGGCTGCCGTTCAGTCACTATGCTGACAACGTAGTTCAAACTGGTGACATGAAACTACACAAGTAAGGCTGCTACGCTGATAACGTAGCAACCTGTCAGCACTGAGCTGCCAAGTCACTACACTGACAGGTCATTGTGGCACTTGTAGTTCCACAGAGAAATAGTTCAAGTAAGGCAGCTACACTAATAACCTAGCTTTGCGTAGCTACGCTACGTTATTAGCGTAGCTGCTACCGCGCTACGCTGATAACGTAGCTTAGAAAAGTGCTTACATTGACAACAGGGGCGGATTGACCATTATAATTACCCGGAAGTTTCCCGGGAGGCCGATGATAGTGATGCCGAAAAGCAGTCCCCAGGCTCCCCGTCTAATCTATCATATTTTAGCAGCAGCCCCGCTGCTGATTACGGCTCAGCCTCCTCCCGGCCGCCTCCTCCTAGTCTCTATAGACATTGCTATCCCTCCTCCCCCTCCTCCCTCTTGCGCTCACTAGAGAGCGCAGGCAGCGCTGCAGGATTCCCGAGTCAGCGGTTTTTTGAAGCGCTTCGCCGGCTCTGATTGGCTCACGAACCGGAGCCATAGTTCTCTGCCGGAGGGACTAGCAGGCAGCAGCAGCGGCGGTGGCAGTGCACTGCGGCAGCATGAGTCGTGCTGGGGTTTTGGACTGACCTCTGGACTGGGCTGGGGCTGGGCTCTGTGCTGATCTGGGGCTGGGCTGGGCTGGGGCTGGGCTCTGGACTGGTCTGGTCTGGTCTGGGCTCGCTAAGCTGCAGGTTCCAGGTACACATATGGCTCCGCCCCCTCTATATTGTTTGTTCCTCCCCATCTACCTTCCCTAGGGATGTGACAGCATCACAGCACACCTGCCCTGGGCCTAGCAGTCCCATCGCTCTCTTTAAAGAGTGGGGCAGTACCCAGCTTTCTTAAGTCCCTGTCCTGTGCCAACCTACTCCTGCTGTCCCCAGCTCCCACCTATTCTGTCCTAGCTCTCCTCTAATACGCAGCACTCCTCCTCCTAATACAGTACCAATTCCTCCTTTCTCTGGCTTCCACTGCAACCTGCATCTTTCTTCCCTCTCTAGCGCCCTACGCCTCTAGTGCCCTGCATCTTTCTGCCCTACCTAGTGCCCTATGTCTCTCTATCCCTCCCTAGTGCCTGCGTCTCTCTATCCCACCCTACATCTCTCTATCCCTCCCTATTGATCTGTCTCTCCCTGCCGTCACTGTCTCTGCGTTTCTTGCTGCCATCACTGTCCCTGCATCCCCGCCGACAATGTCCCTGCATCCCCACAGACAATTTCCCTGCATTGTGGAACACTCCATGTGGCATAATGTGAATTTGGCTCCTACTATGCGGCAGAATGTGAATTTTGGACCATTCCGTGTAGCATTTGAATTTTGGTTTAGTCTATGTGAATTTGGCTTATTCTCTGTGGAATAATGTGAATTTTTAATCATTGTTTGTGAATTTTGTCTTATTCCGTGTGACATATTATGAATTTTGGCTCAATTCAGGTGGCATAATGACAATTTTGACTCCTTCTGTGTGAATTATGGTTTATTCTGTGTAACATAATGTGAATTTTTACGCAATCTCTCTGAAATGTGGCTTATTCCATAATATAATGTGTAAGGGACAAGTACAGTATAAGGGGGTCTACTATTGTGTTGCATAATTGCATAAGAGGTATATGGTGGGGTACACTACACTCAAGGACATGCTCCCTTTTGAGTGGCAACACCTCTTTCCCTGCAGCACGCTGAACCATCACTTTGCCATACCCCCACTTAAAAATATCTACTTCAATCACTGAGGGCCATATTCAATGTTGTGCGAAAATGGTTATGTTTACGATTTTTCGCACCTTTCTCTTCTTTCGGTACACTGACGCGATTACTAATTTCGATTTTTCGTGTATTCAAAGTTTCGTTTTCGTGGAACGCCTAAATGCGTAAACTAACCAATGAAGTGAAAACTGGGCGTTTCGTTTTCGCTACCCAGCCTCGCCCGTTTACTATATAAGGAAGAGTACTGCGTAGTGTACTGCGTAGTTTACCCTCCATTTTGGAACACTGCGGAGCGCTGATTTGTATCGTGGACTGTGTGCTGGAAAAGCATATCCAAACGAAGGCAGAGCACTGGAATCACTCGCGGTCTTGAGGTTAACCTTTTTTTTAAAACTGAGTGTAATGTAATTGTTTTATTTTGTTTGCAAATGTTTTTTATGATGACAAGTGTGCAGGGATGAATTCCAGTTTTGGGGTGGCCGGTTTGATAGATTTGACAATTCTAAAATGCAATTTTAGAATGTATGTTTTTTGTGAAATTGCGGTTTGCTGTTTTATTGTGCAGGTTTGGGGTGTCCTTTTTTTTGCGCCAAAGATCAGGGTGTGGCTCTTAGCCTACTGTACACTGCTAGTAAGGTTTGTTTGGGGGCTGCAGGGCTGCTGAATGATGTCTTTGGGGTACCATGTGGGGTCAATATTGGCATTGTCCCTGTTTTTTATCCACCACACATCAGGGTGTGGCTCTTAACCTACTGTACACTTGTAGTAAGGTTTGTTTGGGGGCTGCAGAGCTGCTGAATGATGTCTTTGGGGTACCATGTGGGGTCAATATTGGCATTGTCCCTGTTTTTTATCCACCACACATCAGGGTGTGGCTCTTAACCTACTGTACACTTGTAGTAAGGTTTATTTGGGGGCTGCAGAGCTGCTGAATGATGTCTTTGGGGTACCATGTGGGGTCAATATTGGCATTGTCCCTGTTTTTTTGCCACCAAACATCAGGGTGTGGCTCCTAACCTACTGTACACTTGTAGTAAGGTTTGTTTGGGGGCGGCAGGGCTGCTGAATGATGTCTTAGGGGTACCTTGTGGGGTCAATATTGGCATTGTCCCTGTTTTTTATCCACCACACATCAGGGTGTGGCTCTTAACCTACTGTACACTTGTAGTAAGGTTTGTTTGGGGGCTGCAGAGCTGCTGAATTATGTCTTTGGGGTACCATGTGGGGTCAATATTGGCATTGTCCCTGTTTTTTTGCCACCACACATCAGGGTGTGGCTCTTAACCTACTGTACACTTGTAGTAAGGTTTGTTTGGGGGCTGCAGAGCTGCTGAATTATGTCTTTGGGGTACCATGTGGGGTCAATATTGGCATTGTCCCTGTTTTTTTGCCACCACACATCAGGGTGTGGCTCTTAACCTACTGTACACTTGTAGTAAGGTTTGTTTGGGGGCTGCAGGGCTGCTGAATGATGTCTTTGGGGTACCATGTGGGGTCAATATTGTCATTGTCCCTGTTTTTTATCCACCACACATCAGGGTGTGGCTCTTAACCTACTGTACACTTGTAGTAAGGTTTGTTTGGGGGCTGCAGGGCTGCTGAATGATGTCTTTGGGGTACCATGTGGGGTCAATATTGTCATTGTCCCTGTTTTTTATCCACCACACATCAGGGTGTGGCTCTTAACCTACTGTACACTTGTAGTAAGGTTTGTTTGGGGGCTGCAGAGCTGCTGAATGATGTCTTAGGGGTACCATGTGGGGTCAATATTGGCATTGTCCCTGTTTTTTATCCACCACACATCAGGGTGTGGCTCTTAACCTACTGTACACTTGTAGTAAGGTTTGTTTGGGGGCTGCAGAGCTGCTGAATTATGTCTTTGGGGTACCATGTGGGGTCAATATTGGCATTGTCCCTGTTTTTTTGCCACCACACATCAGGGTGTGGCTCTTAACCTACTGTACACTTGTAGTAAGGTTTGTTTGGGGGCTGCAGGGCTGCTGAATGATGTCTTTGGGGTACCATGTGGGGTCAATATTGTCATTGTCCCTGTTTTTTATCCACCACACATCAGGGTGTGGCTCTTAACCTACTGTACACTTGTAGTAAGGTTTGTTTGGGGGCTGCAGGGCTGCTGAATGATGTCTTTGGGGTACCATGTGGGGTCAATATTGTCATTGTCCCTGTTTTTTATCCACCACACATCAGGGTGTGGCTCTTAACCTACTGTACACTTGTAGTAAGGTTTGTTTGGGGGCTGCAGAGCTGCTGAATGATGTCTTAGGGGTACCATGTGGGGTCAATATTGGCATTGTCCCTGTTTTTTATCCACCACACATCAGGGTGTGGCTCTTAACCTACTGTACACTTGTAGTAAGGTTTGTTTGGGGGCTGCAGGGCTGCTGAATGATGTCTTAGGGGTACCTTGTGGGGTCAATATTGGCATTGTCCCTGTTTTTTATCCACCACACATCAGGGTGTGGCTCTTAACCTACTGTACACTTGTAGTAAGGTTTGTTTGGGGGCTGCAGAGCTGCTGAATGATGTCTTTGGGGTACCATGTGGGGTCAATATTGGCATTGTCCCTGTTTTTTTGCCACCACACATCAGGGTGTGGCTCTTAACCTACTGTACACTTGTAGTAAGGTTTGTTTGGGGGCTGCAGGGCTGCTGAATGATGTCTTAGGGGTACCTTGTGGGGTCAATATTGGCATTGTCCCTGTTTTTTATCCACCACACATCAGGGTGTGGCTCTTAACCTACTGTACACTTGTAGTAAGGTTTGTTTGGGGGCTGCAGAGCTGCTGAATGATGTCTTTGGGGTACCATGTGGGGTCAATATTGGCATTGTCCCTGTTTTTTTTCCAACAAACATTAGTGTGATAAGTTGAGATTGAACATATTTCACTTTCATTCATAGAAATGTTGAGGAACTCTCAAAGACATTTCAATGAGCAGGAAGCACATTCGGATGATTCCCGGAGGTTATCCAATGAGTCAGGGCAAGACACAGAGGAAAACAATGTGCCCGGTCCAAGCACAAAAGAATGCAACAAATTAAGGAAGTCCAAAAGAAAGGTAATGTTCTCCTCAATTTGTACCACCCCACTATTGCATTCACATGCACTGTCCATTAAATGTATTTAATTAATTTTCATTTTCTTATAGGCATGTCACAATTGTTGTCCGACTTTACCTGTTATTTTACATTGATTTTATATTTATTGTTTCAATGGCTGCATGTGTACATTATTTACGCAGACTTCAAGAATGAGAAGCCCTAATCTTTATGAAAATTCGACATCTGAGGAATCGCTAGGAAGATTTGATAATGCTTGGGAGGACAGTGAAGAATTTAGATTGTGGCGATCAAAAATATCATCATCTCGCCGAAAGGAAAATACTTCTGCAAATTCTCAAACCAAAGTAAGTTAAATACTGTATACTTCTTGTTTTTATTTCAAAAGAATGATGCTAATATTTTGGCTTTGTATCTTTTTTATTAGCAAAATGAAGAAACCCATTCTCGTAGGCATGATACAACTGTTCGACACAGGCGTCAAGAAGATGGTCACCAACATGAAATACGTTGTACAGAACCACAAGCTCCAAGGCATACAGGCAATCGTGATAATGATGGAAATTCAGATGCAGGTGGATCACATAATTCTCCCGGAGATGGATCTGCAGAAGAAAACTGCAAGAAGATGCAGAGAGGAATCCGTTTCAATGAGTCAGAAAGCTTTGCCTTAGTTGATTTAGTTGATCGTTACTACGACATGCTATTCGGGCCAAGGGCACAAACTACTGCTCCTAGACAAAAAAGAAAAATATGGAACACAATTGCTGAGAAAGTAACATCGATTTCTGGAATACGCAGGGATGCAAAGCATTGCATGAAGAGATATAACGACTGCCGTCGTCAAACTAAAAAAAAATTAGGAATTCAACGAAGGCACGAAATGGGGACCGGTGGAGGGCCGGAACTGAAAGTGAATTGGCTTTCATGGGAGGAAGTTATAAAAAAAAGATTAAACCCAATCATGGTTACAGGCGTAGCAGGCAGAATTGACTCCAGACGTCAGGGAGATTTTGTGCACGAAGAGGAGCCTTCCAGAAGGAAAAGAGGATCTGTAATGAAAGACAGAAACAATAAAAGAAGGCAAATAGGTAAATACAATTTTATTTTACACTTCAAGTTTCAGGTATGACCCAAACACTCTGGTCTGAGATGAAACTTGATCGAAACTGAGGTTTAAGCCAAATTCTCAAGTATGTATGGCTGCCCATTGTGTGCTGCCACACGATATACTGCGTCAATGTCACCTGGAAAGCTATTCGTCTGCAGGTTATTTTCGCAGATGAACAGCATTTATGATGGCGTTACAAAGTGCTCGGCTATGCAACGCTGTCGACACACTATACTTTGTTAATGGGTGGTGTTTTGAACTACTAGCAAAAAAAATCAGTGCTTATTGACCTGATATTGTTACATAATAATTTCATAAGTATTTCTTCTAAATGATAATGATTTTTTAAATTATATTTGCAGATGATCGTCCAGTTATTGGTCAAAGCATTTGTAATGAAACAGCTGTAACAGCACTTCAAAAGAACGCCTTTACACCCAGTAGAACCCAAGAAATGCTAAGCATACCAAGTTGTTTTTTAAGTTCAGCGGAGACTACTTTCCAGGGTTTTGAAGCAAGTTTACCTGAAAAACAAACATCATCAAGAGATTTGCATCAAACTAAATCACGAGGAAACAGTGTTGATTCAGTAGAAAATGCACCAACACCGACTGAAGGTACAATATTTATTTTTCCACAGTTGAATGTCCATGGTGTACATATATATATATATATATATATATATATATATATATATATATATATATATATATATATATATATATATATTGAAACAACTCAATTTATAATTTTATTTATAGATGACAATCCAATGAACATTGCAGGAATGTCCTCCTGTATTGATCCATGTTTTAGTCCAGATTTGATCGGAAATAATTCCAATGAAGAGAATGATGAGCATCAAGCAGCTTCTACACCAATTGGTAATTAGTGTTTTGATAAATAACATTCATCTAAAAAACTCTTAAATTACTTATTAAACCATATAACTGTAATTTGTTTAACTTTATTCACAGCAAGACAGCCAAGGGTGCAAGTAACAACTAGCAAAGAGATTCCAGATGCAGAATATCAGCACATCCTTGCTCTCTCTGATCAAATGCAGGATCGACACAAATCATTCCACACTCTTTTACAGCAAAGTATGGGTAGCCTGGAAACTTCATTAACAGAATTAATTACCACAGTGCAAGAGAATGAAGTTAACCGTCAAAAAGACAACAAAGCATCTCAGGATATTATGATAATCATGGCGACTGCGCTTAACAAATTAGTAGAAAACACATCATGTCAAGCAAGTAGTCTAATGCTAATTTCAGAGGCAAATCAACATTCTGCAACATATTTGAATGTGATGGCAGAATGCCAACGTCAGACAGCATCAAGTTCTGTTTTGATTGCCACATCTTTAAAATTGATTGTTGAGAACATGGCCAATAAAGCTCAACGTAGATCGGATTCACACCATGCTCAAACAAGTCATCAACAGTTAGAACGAAAGACCACTGCCCTTACAGCAGGTTCAGCAACCTATTCATATTCACAAATGTATACGGGGTTTCCAGGAATGTTGCCACCGGGCCGTTATCCTCCAACAGCAACAGTATCTGGGCAACCAATACAATCACCTTCCACGACTGAGAAGCTGGCTTCAAAGATCGCTGAAAATGAAGAGGAGTGTATTACACCACCAGAATAGGGTAACATTTTTGTCCATCTAATTTTTATAAAAATATCCTTTTGAGCACTTCCCATTCCATCACGGCAGTGCCCTTTGTGCGAGTTCTCACCCACATCCCATAATGGAATGTAGGTGAGAAGAAGTACAGGGTACTGCCATGTTGGGATGTGTTAATGGCCTTTTCAGCTGTATCTGCTTGTACCCACACTTCCCATTCCATCACGGCAGTGCCCTTTGTGCGAGTTCTCACCCACATCCCATAATGGAATGTAGGTGAGAAGAAGTACAGGGTACTGCCATGTTGGGATGTGTTAATGGCCTTTTCAGCTGTATCTGCTTGTACCCACACTTCCCATTCCATCACGGCAGTGCCCTTTGTGCGAGTTCTCACCCACATCCCATAATGGAATGTAGGTGAGAAGAAGTACAGGGTACTGCCATGTTGGGATGTGTTAATGGCCTTTTCAGCTGTATCTGCTTGTACCCACACTTCCCATTCCATCACGGCAGTGCCCTTTGTGCGAGTTCTCACCCACATCCCATAATGGAATGTAGGTGAGAAGAAGTACAGGGTACTGCCATGTTGGGATGTGTTAATGGCCTTTTCAGCTGTATCTGCTTGTACCCACACTTCCCATTCCATCACGGCAGTGCCCTTTGTGCGAGTTCTCACCCACATCCCATAATGGAATGTAGGTGAGAAGAAGTACAGGGTACTGCCATGTTGGGATGTGTTAATGGCCTTTTCAGCTGTATCTGCTTGTACCCACACTTCCCATTCCATCACGGCAGTGCCCTTTGTGCGAGTTCTCACCCACATCCCATAATGGAATGTAGGTGAGAAGAAGTACAGGGTACTGCCATGTTGGGATGTGTTAATGGCCTTTTCAGCTGTATCTGCTTGTACCCACACTTCCCATTCCATCACGGCAGTGCCCTTTGTGCGAGTTCTCACCCACATCCCATAATGGAATGTAGGTGAGAAGAAGTACAGGGTACTGCCATGTTGGGATGTGTTAATGGCCTTTTCAGCTGTATCTGCTTGTACCCACACTTCCCATTCCATCACGGCAGTGCCCTTTGTGCGAGTTCTCACCCACATCCCATAATGGAATGTAGGTGAGAAGAAGTACAGTGTACTGCCATGTTGGGATGTGTTAATGGCCTTTTCAGCTGTATCTGCTTGTACCCACACTTCCCATTCCATCACGGCAGTGCCCTTTGTGCGAGTTCTCACCCACATCCCATAATGGAATGTAGGTGAGAAGAAGTACAGGGTACTGCCATGTTGGGATGTGTTAATGGCCTTTTCAGCTGTATCTGCTTGTACCCACACTTCCCATTCCATCACGGCAGTGCCCTTTGTGCGAGTTCTCACCCACATCCCATAATGGAATGTAGGTGAGAAGAAGTACAGGGTACTGCCATGTTGGGATGTGTTAATGGCCTTTTCAGCTGTATCTGCTTGTACCCACACTTCCCATTCCATCACGGCAGTGCCCTTTGTGCGAGTTCTCACCCACATCCCATAATGGAATGTAGGTGAGAAGAAGTACAGGGTACTGCCATGTTGGGATGTGTTAATGGCCTTTTCAGCTGTATCTGCTTGTACTCACTTTTTACCCACACAACAGCAATTTGTTTAACGCTTTATCAATATCATTTCAGATGTCCATTTGAGGAATTGTGAAGAAAACAAGAATTTCTTTCAAAGTTTAACCAGTTTTAATTTTATTTTTTTCTGGAACAAAATTTGTTTTAAAATCTCTTTGACTTTTTCAAAATTTGGGTTCGATGGTCTGCTTTGAACTGCAGTACAATGTTGAGGTTCATTTCAATATTCTGAAGACAACACCCTTTAAAGACAGAAGAAGTTCGCAAATGTTAGAATTTTTTACGAAATAACAGCATTTATAAAAAATAATCGTAATAATGTTAAATTTTCTGTCAACAAGCAGAAATATGAGTACGCTTGAAAAGTTTAATGTCTGGCTACAATAGTAATGTGCATGTGATATCGCTTATAGGTGATACCTCATTTTAGAGTGACAGAATAAAAAAAAGCTTGTTCAGCATCATCAGTTACTCAGGATGACCAACTTGCACTATTGGAAATATCTTTACAGCCACCAGCGTACAAGTTTTTTTTTTTAATAAAAAAAAAATCAGGAAATATGGTTTGGTTTTGTTCAGATGTGCGAAAAGAACGATTGCTACATTTGCAATGAGTGTTGGTGAATGACAGAATATACTTGGAGCAGATAAGATGGATAAATAATAATACAGATGTTTAGGTGGCACAGGAAAATTAGTGTGCAGTGTAACTAGGTTATCCTTGATTATGCCCCCAGCATGCGCAATGCTTTAACCAGTGCATAATAAAATGCAAAGGTTGCCACAAGATCACATGTCTGCAGATGTGTATTTGTAAATATTGTACTACCTACATAGCTACATATCAGAGACCCATACTTTAATTGGGCATGTGCTAACAACATAGAAAGGTAATATCTATGGGAGTGTGGGTTTGTGGACATTTCCAGATTACCTTGCCTGGAACTAGAGGTTACAAATCTAATTTAAATAACAGCAGCCTACATTTTCAGAAGATTTTCCAGGCCACCCCTTTGGACAAAGTTTAATTTCAAGAATAAAATATAGATAAATGAATCACGTTTTGCCAAAATGTCATCCGTAAATCAAGTTATATGGTAAGGAAGAATATTAACCTCTGTTTCCTGACATTTTTTAAGAACGGAAGCGCACACACTTTACAGGGGGGCAGTGGTTCAGATTAGCATACTCACCAATTTCATCAGCAGAGGAGCAGATAATCCCTCCGTCAACAGATCCATCCGTAAAGGTGAGCAGGCAGAAGGGTCATAACTGAGCAGGTCCGGCAGCCACACAGCACATCCTGCAAGGGAAAACAGACGGGGGGCACAGGTTATTGACTGTTTGGATGGGTAGGAGTCTTGACACCGGATTCCCATGCGCACTGAGCGCACACACTTTACAGGGGGGCAGTGGTTCAGATTAGCATACTCACCAATTTCATCAGCAGAGGAGCAGATAATCCCTCCGTCAACAGATCCATCCGTAAAGGTGAGCAGGCAGAAGGGTCATAACTGAGCAGGTCCGGCAGCCACACAGCACATCCTGCAAGGGAAAACAGACGGGGGGCACAGGTTATTGACTGTTTGGATGGGTAGGAGTCTTGACACCGGAATCCCCTACACAGTTTTGGAATATGGCTAACTCACCAGATTAGACGGAGATGAGATCACTCATCCAAGGTAACCAGGCTTCCACAGAAACATCCTTAAAAGCAGACAATAGAAAGGGATAACCACCAACAACCTGTATGGAAAGTATGTGAAAATGTAAAACAGGACATATGAATTTTCAATCAACAAAAATGTAAATAGATCACATCTCACCTGCATAATGAACAATCTTTTGAAATTTATTATCACTTTAGAGGACTTTTAAATAAAACTTCCAAACACGAAACAGTAATAACAGCAACTGGGCAAACAAACTCAATGAACTGTAATGAACTCCATCAAGAACAAACTCTGTAAAATAAAAGGTAAATAACATTTATGTAGATAAATGATATATTTATATATATATATATCTATATATATATATATAGATATATAGATATATATGTGTGTGTGTTTGTGTACAGATGTTTTGTATATACTCACATGAGAAGAAGGTGTCAATAAGATGCCTTCTGGTCTCTGCTCCTTCGTCCATACCCACAGATAATACCGAAGAAAGATCCCCATCCTGGCTAACACCAGCATGAATATTCACCGGCAAACGTCTTGCGACACAGATGTTATGCAGAATGCAACAGGCATTAATAATGCCGCAAACTTTTCCCGGTGAATATAAGAGGGTCCCGCCGGAGATATCTAAACACCTGAACCGGCTCTTAAGTACACCGAAGGTCCTTTCAATTACACCCCTCGATGCAATGTGAACCTCCTGGTATCTTCTTTCGGCATCACCTACAGGATCAGGTAATGGGGTCAACAGCCAAGGTTTATTCGGATAACCCGCATCACCTAAAAGGGATAATTGAAAAGGTATTAGACTTTTTTAATTACAGTAGCAACTTAAAAAAAATAATGAAAACTTACATACCCAACAGCCAGCCATCTGGCATTCGACCTTCCTCAAAGTCCAGGAATAGAGATGACTGGC
Source organism: Crinia signifera (assembly GCF_055691185.1). Classification (NCBI taxonomy): domain Eukaryota; kingdom Metazoa; phylum Chordata; class Amphibia; order Anura; family Myobatrachidae; genus Crinia; species Crinia signifera. The sequence goes on along the minus strand of NC_139221.1, from coordinate 208,987,264 downwards.
TTAAAACGAAGGAGTCGTGGGTCGACCCAGGGAAACCCACACAAATGTCCAATAATCTCATTGTGGAATCACACACCATCTGTACATTGAGGGAATGGAAGTGTTTTCGATTCCGATAACATTCTTCCGATTCCCTCGGAGGTGTGAGTCGCACATGGGTGCAGTCTATCGCGCCCAACACATTGGGGAATTTCCATTTTTGAAAGAAACCAAATTTGATCTCATTCCATTCGCTGTCAGTGTCTGGGAATTTTATAACCTGGGTCGTTAATTTACGGAAAGCTTTTATGACCTGGGACAAACAGCGTGACATTGTTGGCTGAGAAAAACCGCATGTCTGGGACAAAGTAGGCTGGAAGGTGCCTGACGCAAAAAATTGCAATGCAGCCAGTAGTTTCTGGAAACCACTGACTGCATGATTTGACCGTACCCGAGGTTCCAGGTCAGCTTCCAACAGATCATACAGCGAATAGATATCCTGAGACGATAAGCGAAAGGTACCTATCACTTCCGCCTCAGAGAGACCGTCCAGTACACGCCTAGTACGATACTGGCGTGGACGTGGAATTGAAACACGCACTGACTCACCAAATGTAGACAGATGCTGACCACGATGCTGATATCCACGCCCCTGACCATGATGCTGATATCCACGTGCCAGGCGACGACGTTTGCATCGCAGCATGTATGTCGATAGGACCATGAACATCACAATCAAGTCAGCAAAATACTCCATTATTGTAGGCAGTGATTGAAAAATAATTATTTCTTCTCCAAAAACGCAAATTGCCCTAAAAAAACGCTTCCAAATACAGCTGACTGCAATAAGCTGCTACTCCCTGAAGTCCCAAACGTAGGAGTGAGGCACTGTGAGGGGTGAACAGCATCTTGGGAAAAAATAACATGTGCTTTACCAATGCATGATGGGAAATCAAGTGTATTAATAACAATTTATATATGCCCCTTCTTAGGAAAACAGCAACTAAAGAGGCAAACATTTCTCCAACAAGAATGTTTAGGTTCCGGAGGTTAAAAGGAGGCATCACTCAATAAAAATTTGTATTCGTGACCCATTGGGCGTCGAAATGAAAATGGAGAAACGGATCAAACATGTGCAGATAACAATTTCGTCATCTCACGATTGAATACATTTGTGCGAAAAAGCGAAAAAATCTATAAAAAAACCCACGAAATGTAAGGGTTTGACCAAGCGAAATAAGCGAAACGCAAGCGAAACTTAAAACTTTCGCATGCGTGAAAAATCACAACATTGAATACACGAAGTCTTTTCGTCGCGAAAAAACGAAATTTTTTAGAGAAAAAATGGATTTCGCAAGGGATTGAATACGGCCCTATATATATATATATATATATATATATATATATATATATATATATATATATATATATATATATATATATATATATAAAGATGAAGGATATATGCGCTCAAGGTCTCAGTCCAGCAAAGAACACTTACTAGGGTCACCAAAGTTCACTATAAGTCCCAGTAATCCGGACTGCTGCACCCTCAACAAATGACTCCTGGGATTCTCAGAAGTAGTGGATATCTGTATCAAATAGAAGAGGAGAGGGGCACTCCATAGTGCATAAAATACCGTTTAATATAAACCAGTTTAAAAACAATACAAGCCAAAGTGTACTGCTCGTACCAATAATTACATCTGCAGTGGGCTGGATACCACAAGGTTTTAGAAACAAAGTTACCAGGCCTGGACAGCTGACACCGATCCGGGGCACCTTCAGGGACCAAACAGCTCACGCTGCTTCCCTCGCGTTTCGTGGTAACACTTCGTCAGAGGTCCTTCTGACGAAGTGTTACCACGAAACGCGTAGGGGCGTGGCTACGGTGACGCTCGCTGCTGTTGTCATCCAGGCTGCTTCTGAACCATCTGTTCCCGGAAGGACCCGGCGCGCTGTTACCTCCCGAGGGAAGCAGCGTGGGCTGTTTGGTCCCTGAAGGTGCCCCGGATCGGTGTCAGCTGTCCAGGCCTTTAGAAACTTTGTTTCTAAAACCTTGTGGTATCCAGCCCACTGCAGATGTAATTATTGGTACGAGCAGTACACTTTGGCTTGTATTGTTTTTAAACTGGTTTATATTAAACGGTATTTTATGCACTATGGAGCGCCCCTCTCCTCTTCTATTTGATACAGATATATATATATATATATATATATATATATATATATTTATTTATTTATTTTTACGTAAATGCTCCATTTCGGCATTTACTAATGAGCCGGTGCTCTGTACTTGCCCCCCAGGCTAAAGTTGCCAGCCAGCCCCTGTGCGCACCCAAACAGCGGCTCCTGACCGGGAGAAAGCAGCAACGGCGGCAGTCAGCGGCAACGTGGCTCCATGTGCCGTGGCCAGGGATGTCAGCAGCAGCGGTGGTCAGAGGATCCATTAACCCACCCAGCGGTAAGATTGCCTTGTTGGTAGGAGTTGGTGCCCCCAGTAGTGGCTGCCTGGAGTTACTTCCCGGGGGAAGGAGGTAGTAGTCTGTGTGCCATGGCAGCAGTGTATGTATGAATGAGACTGTCAGTGCATGTATGTATGTTTGTATGTTTTTATGGTACTTGTTTCCTAGCACGGCCACACCGATTTCCATCGGGGTGGTCGTGTCGGAAAAATCGCGTCGATCGCATCGCATTCGATTTGGTCGCATGCGATCGACGCGACCGACCCGATTTTTTAATTGAATCAAATGTGAATAGGGTCCCTGGGACCCGATTTTACTTTGGATTCAATGTAAAATATTCCCTAGACCCCCAAATGTTACAACGTAAACCCCACCCCACGATAGACGCCAACCCGAAGCGTGGCGAGCGCAGCGAGCCCGCGAGGGGCGGCGGTGCGCGTCCTCCGACCTTTTCATTCCCCTACTATCCACGTCGGCGTGGAGTTGAGAATATATAGTGTGGCGAGCGCAGCGAGCCACCGAGCCCGAAGCGTGGCGAGCGTACGCGTATAACTTCACAGGTATATACGTCCCCTCGCGGGGCTCGCTGCGCTCGCCACACTATATATTCTCAACTCCACGCCGACGTGGATAGTAGGGGAATGAAAAGGTCGGAGGACGCGCACCCCCGCCCCTCGCGGGCTCGCTGCGCTCGCCACGCTTCGGGTTGCCATCTATCGTGGGGTGACGACGAGGCCATGTATAATGTGAAATGGGTCATATTGGCCCATTTCACATTTTTGACATTTTTTCCTATGTGAGATGGACTTAATCAAGTCCATCTCATCTTGTGCCATTATAATGGCACAAGACCGACGCGATGCTCCCGATTTCAATGTTAAAAAATATTTTAACATTGAAGCCTATGGCAAAATCGGGGGCGTCGGGACCAATGTTAATGGTCCCGACCGACGCGATGCCCCCGATTTTTCCTTTGCCGGCAAAATGGACCTGATTTCAAAGGAAATCGGGTCCATCGCGGGGATCGTGTACCATAACTTAAAGGTACACGATCCCAAAGATTGTGGCCGTGCTAGGAAACAAGTACCGTTTTTATTTATGTATGTATGAATGAGAGCAGCAGTGTATGTATTTACAGTATGTATGAGAGCGGCAGTCTATGTATGTATGAGAGCGGGAGTGTATGTATGTATGAATGAGAGCAGCAGTGTATGTATGTATGTATGTATGTATGTATGTATGAGAGCGGGAGTGTATGTATGTATGTATGAATGAGAGCGGCAGTGTATGTATGAGAGCGGCAGTGTATGTATGTATGAGAGCGGGAGTGTATGTATGAATGAGAGCAGCAGTGTATATATATATGTATGAGAGCAGCAGTGTATGTATGTATGAATGACAGCGGCAGTGTATGTATGTATGTATGAGAGCAGCAGTGTATGTATGTATGAATGAGATCGGCAGTGTATGTATGTATAAGAGCGACAGTGCATGTATGTATGAATGGTAGGGGCAGTGCATGTATGTACAGTATAAATGATAGAGGCAGTATGAATGATAGAGGCAGTGTATGTATGTATGTATGTATGAATGATAGGGCAGTGCATGTATGTACAGTATGAATGATAGGGGTAGTGCATGTATGTACAGTATGAATGATAGGGGTAGTGCATGTATGTACAGTATGAATGACAGTGCATGTATGGATGAATGATCAAGGCAGTGCATGGTTGAATGAGAGCGGCAGTGCATGTGTGTATGAATGAGAGCAGCAATGTATGTATGACAGCGACAGTGCATGTATGCATGAATGACAGGGGCAGTGCATGTAGTTATGCCCCTGATGACAGGTACCCCCACTGCCACTAATGACTGGTACCTGCTGCTGCGGTGGTAAAGATAGGACACACTGCCGCCTGCATTAATAACGGGACCCGCTGCCATCTGCGCTTTTGACAGGTACTTACTGCCATTGCGTATTAAGGAACTACCGCTGCCGCCGGCGCTAATGACAGGGACCCGCTGTCGTTGCTGCACTGATTATGGGAGCCACTGCCATCGATGCTAATTACAGGTACACCAGCTGCCGAAAGCATTAGTGACAGGGATACCCAGCGTGTATTGTGAGGGGAGGTAGAGAGGTTTGGTTCAGCACATGAATACATCTGCTGGGGGTGTGGAGATACTGTATACAGTGATGCCTGTTGCAGCCCCCCCCCCCTCGCATGCTCGCACATGTGCAGACTCCGACCATTGGGGATAAGGACGAATCTGGATCAAAAATAATGTGTCTGAATCGACCCCTCTTTTCACTCAGAAGGATTAGGAGGCGCAAAGTAATTTCTGTATCCTTAAAACCACAGCCTGCTCTCTCTTCTCTACCACCCCCCTCTCCCCCTATACCACCCCTCTCCTCCTCTACTACCCCCATCTCCTCCTCTACCACCCCACATCTTCTCCTCTAACCCGTTTCCTCAGCTACAACCCCCTCTCCTTCTCTAGCCTCTCTCCTCCTATCCAACCCCCTCTCCTCCTCTACCACCTCCTCTCCACTTTTACCACCCCCACTCCTCCTCTACAACCCAGTCTCCTGCTCTACCAAGTAAATGCAGCCCTCTGCTGCCAGCGCCACGGATCAGGAGGAGGCCCATTGCTGAGGATGGCAGGGAGGAAGCCTGTCACCGTGGATTGGATGGAGGAGGCCCAGTGCTGGGGATCACGAGAAAAACCCTGGCACTTCAGATAAGAGGTTGAGGCTCTCCACCAGGGGACCACAGACAAGAGGCCCGGTGCGCAGGTGAGTAACTTTCAAAAACCTGTCTGCTCCTGCTCTCCAATCTCTACCACCCCCTCTACCCCCTATACCACTCTTCTTCTCCTCTACCTCCCCCATCTCTTCCTATACCATCCCCTATACCACCCCTTCCCCTCCTCTACCACCCCCATCTCCTCTTCTACCACCCCCCATCTCCTCCTCTACCACCCCCCATCTCCTCCTCTACCACCACCCTTCTCCTCCTCTATCACTACCCTTCTCCTCCTCTATTACCACCCTTCTCCTCCCTCTCCTCTATTACCACCCTTCTCCTCCCTCTCCTCCTCTACCACCCCCTCTCCTCCTCTATACCCCCTCCCCTCTACTCCTATACCACTCCTCTTCATCTACCCCCATCTACCACCCCCGTCTCCTCCTGGGGGTATTGGTGTGTGTATGTGGGAATATAGGGGGGGGGGGGTTATTAGGAAGATACATTGCACCTGCCCTGCTGCGCCCCTCCCTCTCTCCTCCCATCTTTCTTTCACTCCCCATCTCACACACTCTTTATCTCCCTTTCCTCTCACTCTTCCCCTATTTCTCTCTCTCTCACCCACCACTCTCCCTTCCCCCCACTCTCTTTCGCTCTGTCACCCTCCTCTCCCTCTATTTCTTCCCTTTCTCATTCTGCCCAGCTCTCACTCTCCCCTCCTCCTACTATCCTCCCATCACTCACTCACCCAACCTCTCTCTGCCTCCTCTCACCCACCCCTCTCTTTGTTTTGCCTACACTCTTACCCCCTCTCCCTTACTTGCCCCTCTCATGCACCCCCTCTCACTTTCTCTCTCTCTCTCTCCCCTTTCTCACTATACCTCCTCTCTCTGACTTCCCCTCCCCATATTATACCTGTCACTCATTTTACCCTCACACCCAATCCCTCTTTCCCCCCTTTCTATCTCCTCCTCTCACCTAACCCCTCTTTCTCTTGCCACCTCTCTCACCCACTCTCACTTACTCTCCCCTCTCATGCACCCCCTTCGTTATCTACATTCTCTCTGTCTTCCCTCTCTCCCCCCTATTTTTATGTCTCTCACTCTCACCCCCTATCTTTGTCTCTCACTCAAACCATCTCCGCCCCCTCTCTCCCTGCCCATTTGTCTCCTCCCTCTCTCTCTCTTCCCCTCACCTCCTCTCTCCCTTCTCTCACTCTCCCCTCGCTCTCTGTGCCTCACTGACTCACTCCTCTTCCCTCTCACTGTCCCCGTCTCCTGTACCTCTCACCCACTCTCACTCCCATCCCTCCGTCCACCTTCCCTAGCTCCCTATGTCTCTCCCTGTAGCCACCTTAGTCTCTCTAACGCTCCCCATCACCCACTGCATAACCATCTACCTCTCCCCTGTGGCACTATCTCCCCATTTTCCTCTCTCTCCTGTCACCCTGCCTTTCCAAGACATCACCCTCTGCCTCTCTCAATCATCTGTTCACTGTTACCCACTGTCTCTCCTTGTCATTCCGTGTGAGGCCATGCCCTTGTTTTGAGGCAACGCCAACTGCTTTGGGAACATGCGCAAATAACCCCCTTCCATTTCCTGTTATGGTGTCCCCCTGTAATTTTGTTCTGGAACCACCCCCTGATGGCCAAAGTATCAGTGGTGGCAACACCGCACAGGGCCCTGCTGCTGAATGCGGCCCCTCCTCCTTCTCCCCATACACTGCAGTAAATATAAGGCCCAGGTCTGCTGGATGTGGCTCCGCCTATTGTTATGCTGGCTCCGCCCATTAATGATTTGCTGCCGACCACATGAGGCCACTTCCAAATATTTTCCAGGGCCACTTTTAGTCCCCAATCCGCCCCTGGCTGACAACGTAGCTTAAGGCAGTCTGGCAAGCTGCCAAGATTCATAGCTAGAGTGTGCGTGTGCTGCCGCCGTGAAACTAAACAAGAACCAATTATTTTTACATTGGGTGCAGCCACAATGTAGTGCAGCTCAGCGGCTGTGATGAATACAGACACATCCGGCCTGGAGCTGACGTCACACACCCTCTCCTAACAGGCTTTAGCATGTCTGCATTTTCTCTGACACACCCAGTATTTTTTTGGCATGTGTAACACCACCCCTGTGATGGTGTGGTGTGATGGCATTCCTAGCTCAGTGATTGACGGCTTCAGAGATCTTCACAAGCTTCTTCTGGAGAACCTGTGGCAGGGAATGGCACAACCCAAGAAAGACCCACAAAACCAACACTACTACAGTTAGCAGCAAGAAGGATTTATTTAAAGATACAAGGACGGGTCGCTGCAATATTTACATAGATATTTGTAAATGTCTTCAACAATACTTATCTAGTAAACTGTCACAGTAAAGCATTACATAAGGCGGTAATCATCCTAACTCTCTGACTCGGCAGTCAATCTAAACACTTCACAGAACTCAATGCAAATTAACAATTAATCAACATACACTATCAGGGATAACCAGTCACTGGCTCAAAACAATGGTCCCTTGTCGACAGGTCCGCACACGTATACAGTCCCTATAATAGTGTGCACACTAACTTATACTCCACATGAAGGGTTGTAGCAAAATACATTACTTTATTACTGGCTGTATCCTCCCTTTGGTACAAGGGGTTAAAGACAAACAGTCCTCAGATAGAGGGACAGGCAAGCTCCCTATTTTTGGGGTAGCTTCCTGTTTGGTATTAACCATGCAACAGAGATAGCTTTCAACAATAGCCAGCCTTAGCAATGGGGCCTCACAGGGTGCATGGTGTAAGGCTTCCAGGGCAGGAAGGCATACACTGACACTTACTCTCCTAATTATATTTTAATGGGTGCAATGACTGTCCCAGGTGCTGCAGGCAGGAGTACTAGGTGTCTCTGCTTGGCGGGACGTGGGGAGTAGAACTCCACTGGTTCACAGGCAGACTTAGGGTGGTGGGGCACCACTGACTTGGGGCGCAAGTTGAGGGGTGGGACAGTCTCTGCTGGGTTGCAGGCCAGGTGGTGGGGAATAGGGCGCCTCTCTACCTTAAATGCAGCTGCAGGTGCCAACTCCCGCTGGTAGCGACTCCCAATGCTGGTGCCTGGCTGGACTCACTCTGTCTCTCACTGTTTTCAGACCTCTCTTGCAGGTGCCTCCATCCACTCCCTCTGCGTTGCTGGCGACTTCTTCCTGGGCGCTGTCAATCTCCGCCGTGTACCTGCTGCGGTTAGGTGCTCGTCTCTCCCTCTCTTGCTGGCTGCTCTCCATCTCTCCTCTCTTCCAGGCTGCATGCTCTGCTGCTCACTCTGCTGCACCTGCTCTTTGGGCTGCACGGCATCTCTCCTGCATGTGCCAGCCTCACTTCTCACGCTGCTGCTCCTCTCAGGTCACCTCTGACCTCTGTTTCGCACTGTCACAACTGAAGGGCTGGATGAAGTCGTGTGGTGTGTAGCAACCGGAGACGGACCAGAGGAGGAAGGATTAAATCGTGCAGGTTTAATAATAGAATTCATAAATGAAACAATACACACTTGAATACTTTCTTTAAGTGGCAGTTAGTGGTAATAAGAATTGAGCCAGCACGGCACTTTGAAAGAAGCAAAAGTTCATTTAAACAATGACAGTTCAAGCACTGCGGACGGCAGGCTGGGGTCTTGAGAAATGAGGAAATCCGGAAAGAGAATGTACTTGATGGTAATGAGGGATCCTTGAAGACTGAAAGAAGATGGATGATGACAGAAGAATGGGAAGTTGCTTGGAAGCAGACGGCTTGAAGAGTTATAGGCCAGGAAGCTCAGGGATGCAGGCAGAGACCAGACTGTGGAGAGAACTGGCAGCGATGGGGTTAAGCTGAACCGAGACCAACACAGAGCACTGAAGCAAGGCACCAAGTCAGGAGAGGTGAGTCAGAGAGCCGGAGTCAGCTGGGAGCTGTGAACGCCTCTGGAGACTCTTTGTACTGACACTGAACAGGCCTAGGCAGATCCCCTATATCCCTAGAGGGTGGCTGCCATTGGCTGTCAGGTCAGTATGGGCGGAAACCTCAGACAAGGACCAATCTGCTATTTGCCCTTAACCAAGATGGCGGCGCCGGCCACCCCTCAACTTGCGCCCCAAGTGCCAGCACGGCACTTTGAAAGAAGCAAAAGTTCATTTAAACAATGACAGTTCAAGCACTGCGGACGGCAGGCTGGGGTCTTGAGAAATGAGGAAATCCGGAAAGAGAATGTACTTGATGGTAATGAGGGATCCTTGAAGACTGAAAGAAGATGGATGATGACAGAAGAATGGGAAGTTGCTTGGAAGCAGACGGCTTGAAGAGCTATAGGCCAGGAAGCTCAGGGATGCAGGCAGAGACCAGACTGTAGAGAGAACTGGCAGCGATGGGGTTAAGCTGAACCGAGACCAACACAGAGCACTGAAGCAAGGCACCAAGTCAGGAGAGGTGAGTCAGAGAGCCGGAGTCAGCTGGGAGCTGTGAACGCCTCTGGAGACTCTTTGTACTGACACTGAACAGGCCTAGGCAGATCCCCTATATCCCTAGAGGGCGGCTGCCATTGGCTGTCAGGTCAGTATGGGCGGAAACCTCAGACAAGGACCAATCTGCTATTTGCCCTTAACCAAGATGGCGGCGCCGGCCTCCCGGCGCCCCTACAGCACATACCGCTACACTTGCCGGCGTCCCACGCTGTCTGCTGCCCACCAGACTGCCGCTGCCTGCTGCCGCTGAACTGGAGACCACTACACGCTAGCCGACGGCGGGCACGAACGGGTGAGTAGTAAGCCCGCCGCGCACCGCAGCGGCTGCGTGTGACAGTACCCCCCCCTTTCTGGGTGACCCCAGGGCACCTACGCACCTTGTGTGGATTCCTTTGAAAGAATTGTCTCACCAGACGGGGAGCATGGAGATCTGCAGCATCAACCCAGGAATTCTCTTCAGGACCGAATCCAAGCCACTCTACCAGATATTGAAGATGGGTATTGCGGCAACGTGAGTCGATAATGCGCCTCACCTTGAACTCTGTCTCTCTCTCTGAGCCAATCTTGGGGGGTTTAGGCACCTTTTTCTGGTATAAGTTCAATCGCAAAGGTTTCAGAAGAGACACATGGAAAGAATTTGATATCTTTAAGAAAGAAGGGAGCTGTAGTCTGTAGGCCACTGGATTAATCACCTGAGTGATTGGGTACGGCCCGACGAACCGAGGGGCCAGCTTCATGGACGGTAACCGAAGGCGTATATGGCGGGTAGACAGCCATACTCGATCTCCAACCTTCAACTTAGGAGCCGCTCTTCTTTTCCTGTCCGCCATCCTTTTATATCGAGCGGATGCTTTGAGGAGAGCGGTATGAACGTCAGACCAGATCTTTGCAAACCATTGTAGAGAAGAAGCAGCTGAAGGGACTTCGGACAACGATAGATCTGAGAACTCCGGAGATCGGGGATGCTTGCCAAAGACAGTGAAAAAGGGAGTGGTGCCGGAGGAAGAATGATAAGAATTGTTGTGCGCAAATTCCGCCCAAGGCAGAGGGTCTACCCAGTCGTCTTGAGAGGAAGAGACAAACAGACGAATGAAGGCTTCCAAGTCCTGGTTGACTCGTTCTGTCTGCCCGTTGGTTTGTGGGTGGAAAGCAGTGGAGAACTTGAGCTTGAGTTGTACAGCGGAACAGAGAGCCCTCCAAAACATTGCGACGAACTGCACGCCACGGTCAGATATAATCTCTTTCGGCAATCCATGGAGTTTGAAGATGGTGAAAATGAAGAGCTGAGCCAACACCGGAGCAGAGGGAAGGCCTTTTAATGGGAAGAAGTGCACCATCTTTGAAAACCGGTCAACCACCACCCAAATTGCCGTATGCCCTTTGGAGGGAGGAAGTTCGCAGATAAAGTCCATAGAGAGGTGGGACCATGGTTCTGTTGGTATGGCTAGAGGTAGAAGAGGACCGACAGGAGATGTTCTGGAGGACTTATGCTGAGCGCACTTTCCACAGGAGGCGACAAAACTGGTTACATCGCGACGAATGGTAGGCCACCAGTATGAACGCAACAGGAACATTAAGGTCTTCTGTGCCCCGGTATTCCCTGCGAAACGGGAAGCGTGTGCCCAGGACAGCACTTTCTTACGGAGACTGAGAGGGACGAAGGTCTTGCCTGGTGGAGGTGAAGGCTGGACTGTTACTTGAGCAAAGACCAGAGGGTCGAGGATGGGTCGAGGAGGAGTCTCTAGGTCAGCTGAAGTTTCAAAAGAGCGTGAAAGAGCATCGGCCTTGGCATTCATCGTCCCGGGTCTGAATCTGATTTGAAAGTCGAAGCGTTCGAAAAAGATGGCCCAGCGGGCTTGACGAGCTGTAAGACATTGGGCGTGCTTGAGGAATGAGAGATTTTTATGGTCGGAATACACAGTAATTTTATGTCGTGCCCCCTCCAGGAGGTACCGCCACTCCTCCAACGCAGATTTGACTGCCAGTAACTCCTGCTCCCCAATGGGGTAATTCTTCTCTGCTGGAAGAAACTTCTTGGAGAAGAAGGCACAGGGGTGAAGCACCTGGTCCTCCCCATTCTGCGACAAGTTTGCTCCTACCCTCTCTGAGGATGCGTCCACCTCAAGAATAAAGGGTTTGTCGAGGTTTGGCTGGAGAAGAATTGGGGTGGAGATGAAAGCATCCTTAAGTTGTTGGAAGGCTTGGGACGCTTCAGGTGACCACTGACTTGGATCAGACCCCTTACGTGTGAGAGCAGTAAGGGGTGCAGCAAGGGTGGAGAAGTTCCGGATGAAACGACGATAGTAGTTTGAAAAGCCCAGGAACCTCTGGATGCCTTTGAGCGTGGTGGGCGCTGTCCAGTCTAAGATGGCTTTTACTTTTTCTGGATCCATCTCTATCCCAGTGCTGGAGAGGATGTGACCAAGGAATGGAATGGAGGTGACCTCAAAGACGCACTTGTCTAGCTTGCAGAACAATTTGTTTTGGCGAAGGCGCCGCAAGACCTCAGCTACTGTTTGCCGATGGAGATGGAGGTTAGACGAGAAGATGAGGATGTCATCGAGATACACCACAACGGAATGATACAGTAAATCTCGAAATATGTCGTTTACAAATTGTTGGAAGACGGCTGGAGCGTTGCAAAGACCAAATGGCATCACCAGGTATTCTTAGTGGCCGTCTCGGGTGTTGAAAGCCGTCTTCCACTCATCTCCAGATCGGATTCGGATCAAGTTGTACGCCCCTCTTAGATCCAATTTAGTAAAGATGGAAGCCCCTCGGATTTTGTCAAATAATTCGGTGATAAGGGGTAAAGGATAGCAGTTTTTGATTGTGATATCGTTCAGGCCCCTGTAGTCGATACACGGCCGGAGGGTTCCGTCTTTTTTTTTTACAAAGAAAAACCCCGCTCCGGCTGGCGAAGTAGATGGGCGAATGAACCCTTTATCCAAGTTTTCACGAATGTAGTCGGACATGACCTTGGTCTCAGGCAGAGACAAGGGGTAGATGCGGCCCCGTGGTGGGAACTTCCCAGGTATCAATTCTATTGGACAGTCCCAGGGACGATGAGGCGGCAGGGTATCTGCACCTCCCTTGCTGAAGACGTCAGAGAAAGAAAGATATGGTGCGGGCAACGACAAGGGTGAAGCTGGTGAAGACGAAAGACTGGGACCTCCTACTTCTTGAGGATTAGTTTGATGGAGTGGAATGACACGAGGCATGCAAGTAGTTAGGCAGTTCGTACCCCAGGCTTTGATCTCCATACTGGTCCAATCAATATGAGGATTATGCTTAGTAAGCCATGGTAGGCCCAGGACTACCTGGTGTGAGGACTGAGGAAGGACAAAAAATTCTAGAGTCTCTTGATGTAAAGCACCCATGAGAACTGTCACTGGATTGGTTTGAAGGGTGATTTGCCCACTGCTGATGCGACTCCCATCTACTGCAGTGAGAACCAACGGATGGGCCAGAGGTTGCACCGTCAAGGAATGTTGAAGGACGAAAGAAGAAGAAAGGAAGTTCCCGGCCGCTCCGGAATCTAGTAGAGCCTGGATCTTGATTTTCCCCTGAGGGCACACAAGGATAACAGGAATGGTGGGCACAGTAGTAGAGGGAGATGAAAGCAGAACTCCTAACCTGACCTCCCTCAGGGAGGTTAGGAGCGGTCGTTTCCCGGACGCAGTGGACAGGAAGACAGCAGATGAGCGGAAGAACCGCAGTACATGCAAAGATTCTCTCGACGTCTACGGGACTTCTCTTCAAAGGAAAGCCGAGAGCGGTTGATCTGCATGGGTTCATCTGGTGGTGTAGTTGTGGAGGGACTTGGTCTTGGAACAGGAACAGCGTTGGTGGTGAGACGAGGGCGGAGACGATCGGAGCGATTTCTCTCTAGTTGACGCTCCTGCATCCGTAGATCTACTTTGTTGCACAAGGAGATAAGTTCAACCAAAGTAGCAGGAGAGTCACGGGTAGTTAATTCGTCCTTAATACGACCTGCCAGGTCATTCTGGAACTGCACAACATATTGTCCCACTGAACGACTGCCCTGGCGAATCCTCAGGATCTCAGTAGCGGCAGAAGACACTCTGCCCGGTTCGTCGAAGATGCGACGGAAAGAGGTAATGAAAGCTTCATAGTCATTGAGCAGGGGATCAGCGCGTTCCCAGAGAGGGGACACCCAGTCCAGAGCTGACCCTGCCAGGATAGACACATTATATGCCACCTTTGCCTTGGAGGTAGGAAAGTGAGAAGACTGCAAGGTGAAATGAACATCGCATTGGTTCAGAAACCCACGGCATCCTCTCGGTGAACCATCATATTTGCTGGGGGTTGGTAATTGCATATGATGAGGAACCACGGGTGCAGGTGTAGGAACAGGGACTGGAACCTCTGGCGCTGAAGCCACAGAAACTGAGGGAGCCACCTGGGGCGGAGCCAAGGCCTGAAGAAATTGAGCCACTTGACGTTGAGTAGCCTCTACTTGCTCCAGACGAGCCATGATGCTGTGGAGTGCGTCCGCCATGGAAGCCTGTTCTTCACCCGACTCCATCTGGTCAGTACAAACTGTCACAACTGAAGGGCTGGATGAAGTCGTGTGGTGTGTAGCAACCGGAGACGGACCAGAGGAGGAAGGATTAAATCGTGCAGGTTTAATAATAGAATTCATAAATGAAACAATACACACTTGAATACTTTCTTTAAGTGGCAGTGAGTGGTAATAAGAATTGAGCCAGCACGGCACTTTGAAAGAAGCAAAAGTTAATTTAAACAATGACAGTTCAAGCACTGCGGACGGCAGGCTGGGGTCTTGAGAAATGAGGAAATCCGGAAAGAGAATGTACTTGATGGTAATGAGGGATCCTTGAAGACTGAAAGAAGATGGATGATGACAGAAGAATGGGAAGTTGCTTGGAAGCAGACGGCTTGAAGAGCTATAGGCCAGGAAGCTCAGGGATGCAGGCAGAGACCAGACTGTGGAGAGAACTGGCAGCGATGGGGTTAAGCTGAACCGAGACCAACACAGAGCACTGAAGCAAGGCACCAAGTCAGGAGAGGTGAGTCAGAGAGCCGGAGTCAGCTGGGAGCTGTGAACGCCTCTGGAGACTCTTTGTACTGACACTGAACAGGCCTAGGCAGATCTCCTATATCCCTAGAGGGCGGCTGCCATTGGCTGTCAGGTCAGTATGGGCGGAAACCTCAGACAAGGACCAATCTGCTATTTGCCCTTAACCAAGATGGAGGCACCGGCCTCCCGGCGCCCCTACAGCACATACCGCTACACTTGCCGGCGTCCCACGCTGTCTGCTGCCCACCAGACTGCCGCTGCCTGCTGCCACTGAACTGGAGACCACTACACGCTAGCCGACGGCGGGCGCGAACGGGTGAGTAGTAAGCCCGCCGCGCACCGCAGCCAATCCCTATGGGACAGATCTCCTCTCCCAGGATATAGATAAGAACAGCCAGCAGGGTCTTAGTGCTGGCCAGGTTAGTGTAACCCTTGCAGCTCTGATCACAGGGAAGGGGTTTTGCAGGCAGCATTGGCTGCATTTAAGGGGACATAAAAGTCAGGACGAGGGGTACCACTGCAGTCAGGTGCCACATATGCCCTGGCACCCCTTCCATTGGCTTCCTGTTAATCAGCGCGCATACGACCAGCCAATAGAAACATTTCCAGGTTTTGATTACAGCTGTAAAATGCGATGCCCACCTGGAGCGCGCATTGCATCGCATTGCATGGTGCTATCGCCCCATGTATGGGCACCTTAACCTAGATCAAAAGGGATGGTATATTCATTTACTGATTATTCACATAAATGACACATAATACCTTCAGTGTAGACTGCACATGATACACAGAAAAAAGGAGGCTGTAGGCGATTAATAAAACCACTTAAAGTGTTATGCTGTTAGGGATAACGAGAGTGGGGACACGGGGACAGGGAGAGTGACAGTGGGAGTCATAGAGGAAAAAGTGCAGTGTGCTGAAGCACCATTCAATATATTTGAATTATAGCACTGCAGAGTATTTACTTTGTTATCAGCCAGTAGCGCCGGGCGGGGAACCAGAGGCAGCATGGAGTGGAGCCAGGCACATAGCAGCAACAGGAAGAAGTCAAGCAGTGACAGGGAGGAGAGCCGGGCACACCCCAGATGGGCCCACAGCAGCGGCAAGGAGGTCTAGCGATGGCAGGGAGGATAACCGGACGCACCCCATGTGGGTGCACAGCAGCGGCAGGGAGGAAAGAGGGGCACAGCCAACATGAGTGTGTGTGTGTGGGTGTTAGGAAGGGCTTTTTTTTTTTTACCATGTATAATTGTTAGTTGAATTGCAGAAATAGTTTAGAATAAAGAGAGGTTGATGTCTAAGGTCCTTCTAGGAGGGAGAGCCAGCCACAGAAGCAATATCGATTGCTTTCATTAATCTGATTGAAACTTGGCCTGGGTGCAAAACCAAATTACTCCATTGCCTCCCAGAGTTATGCCTCTGATCCTATAACATATTTGCTTTCATCTAAAAGCTGCATCAATGAATGTGTGCTTAATACTGCACCAGCTCCCTGTCAGGCAGGATTCATTCATAGAAATAATGCTTTCTAAATGGTCATGCCTCGCTTTAATACCAGCTATTTCCATATTAATTGAAGAATACAAACATACATTATATTATTTAGATCTACAGTAATAATGATTAAAGTCACAATTGACTTCACAGTTTGTCACATTTGCAGTATAATTAGGAACATTCCTGATGTATTGCTGGGTATAGAGGGGTCAGTGATGAAGTATAAGGTAAGTGTAAGTTTTATAAAATAGCATGTTTCCATTTAAAACAACAACAATATAACCGTACCATAATAATGAGAGAAATACATATTTATATTATTTTTAATGGGTACAAATGGGTTACATTTGTCAGCAATAGGCATTGTATTATAGATAATAAAATGCCATTAAAAACACTGTTACTAAGATACGTAACTGCTGTGTATTTTCATTATAACAGTTGTGTGCCGACATATTTCCTCTGCAGTGAACTGTCAGTGAGTACCATTATGCTGATAACTTCTCATCATAACCAATTGTATTTTGCTATAATACAGGACCTCATGTCACCTGCAATCTGTATACTTTTATATTAGCTTTGAGTGCAATGTGCTCTAGACACAGAACTTAATAAATCACTCGTGGCATATTTTTCTAGGTTATATTACATCTATTCTGTTGATAGCACATTCCTTATATTTTTATTTTATTATTATTATTATTATTATTATTATTATTATTTACAAACTCAGTTGTGAAGTCAAGAAACAATGCAATGTGATTATTGACATTTCACAGTTTGTTGTTGCATCCTCTCCATTGTGAAATATCATGTATTATTACATATATATTCTCATTGTTAATGAACAGGAGTTTAAGTGACAAAAACATATTTCATGAAATGGTTGCTGTAAATTCCATAGGCCTAATGCATTAGACAGTGGTTCCCAAACTGTGCACCATGGCACCCTAAAGTGCCTCGGGACACTTGAAAGGGAACCTTGGCTTGGTGGTCCAGGACCAACTCAAATTATTTATGGTCAATGTAACAGACAAAACCAGTGCTTGTGGCTTCCATTCATAACATGTGGACAAACATTATATGTGGACAAGTGAATCCTGTCCCTCACCACATAACTGGCCTAAGGATGTCCTATGAACAAAATTTACTTAAGATTTTTTTTTTCTAAATTTCTCAATTAGAAACTTTTGGCCTAGGGGTGCCGTGAAGAAACTTCTGATACTTTATGGTGCCATGATTCCAAAAATAAACAAACAATATAGCGCAAACCCACTGACTGATATCGGTAACGTGGGTAATCCATTATTGACAAGATAGTCAACAATGAATGGCATGTACAGATGACGAAGGGGAGGGGGGCGCGGGTTGCTAATGATGCATGGAAGTGTGTATCGTTAACTATATTGAATTAACACCCTGCACAATGTTCACAATATCATTAACGATATTAGTATTGTGCATATCGTAATGGTTTATCGCTCAGTGTGTATCCAGCATTAGGGTCAGTTATGCTGTGAGGGTAGGGGCTCACTTCTGTCTGTCCACATATTTTATGATTGGAAGCCACAAGCACTGATTTTGCCTATTACATTGACCATAATAAAATGGTCCTGGACCACAAATCCAGGTGTGCAGTCATTAGTTTGACTGGTTGTAACCAAATAACATACAACATATAGCAATCCAACATAGGGAGATGAAAGTATCATATACTGAAATGCTAGTTTGACTTCTGTTAAGGGATATTTCCCTAGACGCTTTTATAGACAATGGATATGAAAAAGTCAGACTAAGCTGGTGAAGATCCCTGGTTTTAAGATGTAATTAAATGTAAAGGCTGCTTCTATATCCAGTGTGTTTTATTGAAATACCTGACAGGATTGAAAGTACCCAAATAATGTTTTATTGTTAAATCTGAATTGAGTGAGGATAGTCTAAATTTCAAACTGAGGATTCCATTTTGTCTCAAAACATAAAATATACACTACAAAGGAGAATAATAGTAATCATTGACCCTACTGCATTTGTCAAAAACAAACTGTTCCAAGTCTGTAGAAGTTTAATTTAGTGTAACAGCCAACAAAACATTTCATGTTTATTGATGCTTTGGAGCCTCTGATGGCTAATCACAATGATTTCAAAGGAGGCACAACAAAAAAAAAAAAAAAAAAAAAAATATGGCTGAGCCAAGGGATAGCTCATTTTTCTATTAACTTCAATGTTAATGAGCATATGAACTCCAGATCCCTCCAGTAACATTAACATAACTTACATTACTAGCCCCAGGACTACATTTAAAACTTGAGAACTATTGTAAACCACATGTATCATTTATAACAGAAACAGCTACATGCAGTAGCAAAAGTTAAGGCTACATTCAATGGTTCTGGTGGGCCGCACTGTAGCAAGTGATACAGTATGTTGAAAATACAGAATGTAACACAACATAAAATAGGCTCATTGGATGGGTTTGGCTGAATGATCAGAATGTTTTTTTAACTCAAGAGATGATATAAACATCTGGAGAGGGATATGAGAATAGAGTGTGATCCAGAAAACTCCTGTTACCTTTCCAATGTCCTGTGCATTGATATAATTTACTACTGTAGCTACTCCAACAGAAAAAAAAAACAATTCTCTCAAACTGAATATCTAATCTATGCAGATTGAGATTGGATATTTATTTAATCCACTAATTTAAATATTTAAATGTTTTTTTCATCCATGTTGGTAAAATGTTATTTTTGTTTTTAAACACTTTAATTCAACAGAGCATATAAAATTTGATACAAGAACAAAATCTATTTCGACAGTTTACGGGATCGAGTCAATGCTACAACTCTATTCAAATATAAATATGTTCCGACTGAAAATAACAGCCATTAAATCTTATGTGCACATATTTTGTATAAGCAAAGTTCCAGTAATTAGTTGGGTAATTACAGTAGTTGGGTATAGTGATGTCTAGGCATAGCAGGCGCTTCTCCTCCTATAATTCACACCAACACAATCATGTCAAAAAACAAAAAGAATACGTTATCTCTCAGTGTCAGAGTGCCATACAGAAATAGATATTTCATCAGTTGTCTACTCAGCATGGACTTGACTAGAGTATTGGCTGGTCTTCTAATAGAATTCTGTTTTCGTAACATGAGATACTGTATGACGGAAACTCATAAAAATGTGTTGTTTAACCACTTGAGTGGTATAATAATAATAATAATAATGATATTTATATAGCACTTTTCTCCCAATAGGACTCAAAGTGCTTCACACATTGTCTTTACAGCTCGAAATACAAAACAAGCTTAACAGTAGATGTCAGTGAAATGCTTGAGTAAATAAGTATGTCTTTAGTCTATTTTTAAAGGATTCTATAGTGGGCGCTTCTCGCACTGTGCGAGGAAGAGAGTTCCACAGAGTTGGAGCAGCAAAGTTGAAAGCTCGACCCCCAGATGAATTCAGGGAGATTCTGGGTACTGTTAGTAGTCCTTCTTCAGTGGATCGTAGTAATCGAGTAGGACAGTAAGGGATCAGCAGCTGTTGCAGGTACCTTGGGCCCTGGTCATGTAGGGCCTTGAAAGTGAGTAAGCCAATCTTGAAAACGATTCGCCATTTTACAGGTAGCCAGTGAAGGGCGTAGAGAATGGGAGTTATGTGGCAGGAGCGGGGCTGGTTAGTTAATAGTCTGGATGCCTGGAAGTTTTCCGGGCTCAGCTGCCCTGCTGCAGTGGGCTGTCCCGGAAAATTTCTGGGCATACAAATAAATGAAGGTGTGTGCCAGTGGTGTCCAGGTGTGCACCACTGGTGCATCACCTGTCCGGGCACCCCCCCAGTGGCCGCTCTGATCTCCCCTCCCAACAATCCCCCTCACCTCTCAGCTCTGGCGATTGTACGCCGGAGCACCCGTGCCCCCGCCGCCATTAGTTCTAGTAATAAGCAGGAGGCAGGCTTAGGGATGTTCGGCATGGCTCTGGGGGACTTGGGATTTTGGGTGCTGAGTCCTCCCGAGCTGCCCCGAACATCCCCGAGCCTGCCACCTATTATTATCAGCGGCTGGGGCAGCGGCAGGGCACAGGAGCTCCAGCCTACTGTGCCAGAGCAGAGATGAGGGGGAGGGGAGCAACTGGAGGGGGGGGGGGGAGACGCAGGGGGGGGCCCACAACTCTGTGGTAGGTTTTGCTGGGGCAGGACAAACCTGCCCTGGTAGGTTTGTCCTGCCCCAGCAAAACCCACCACTCAAGGGGTTAAGTGTTGAGGTGAATGAATCTATAAATTCCCTAGAGTCCGTCTTAGAGGGAGACTTTATGAGATGCGATTTTTAGTAAGGTCCCTAAATCGCACATTATTGCATTTTTCAAAATTGCATATTTTTTGGAAGAATTTGACTATTTAATGAGATTTGAGGCAAAAAATGCAATATGGTGCGATTTTTCGTCATAAAAATGTGTGAATTTGAGGACATGTGCGATTATGTGTAAAATAAAATAAAAATAAAAGAGGTGGGGTCCTCCCTCCTGAGCAAAACCAGCCCCGGGCTCATTCCAAAAATACGTAGGGGTCTCCCATATTTCTGAAACCTGCCCTGGACTCCTGGTTCCCAAAAATATGGGGGACAAAAACCTGTGGGTCCCCCTGTATTTTGGAACCAGCACCAGGCTCCAACAGCCCGCAGTGTCATGCCACAGCCGGGGGAAACTTTTTACATAAGGTCCCCTGGCGGTACCATGCTCACTATGGCTGGTCAGCTCTGGACGGGGTACCTGGGGCAGTGGGGTCCCCCCAAATAAAGAGGACCCCCAGGCTTCCCCCGTCCAGAGCTGAAGCCCGGGCTGTCCCCGGTGTCCCTGGCCGGTGGACGCTGGGCTGATATGTGCAAAATGTAACAAATAACATTGCTTTTTACAGGTGAACTACAAGTCCCAACAGGCCTCCCCCACATGATGGGACTTGGTGAGCCACAAGTCCCAGCATGCGGGGCATTAATGGGCTCCCTTGAACTTGTAGTCCACCTGTAAAAAGAATGAGAACAGCAAAAAAAAAAGGTACTCTTTACTTAGAAGGGCGCCCATCTCGGCCATCTCGGGCATTGAATGCACTAAAAAATCAGGTGCGATGCGACAGACGAGATGCCCGAGATTTCCCATAGGGAACAATGTTAAATGTCTCAATTGACCCGATTTTCCTGTTCAATGCCTCAATTGACCCAATTTTTCCATAGGAAACAATGTTAAATGGGCCACAGAGGCCAAATAGGCACCCTGAAGTGAATAATGGCCACCCGAATTGTTAACGCCACCCCACGATCAACGTCAACCCGAAGCGTGGCGAGCGCAGCGAGCCCGCGAGGGGCGGCGGTACGCGTCCTACGACCTTTTCATACCCCCACTATCCACGTCGGCGTGGAGTTGAGAATAGAAAGTGTGGCGAGCGCAGCGTGCCACCGAGCCCGAAGCGTGGCGAGCGCAGCGAGCCCCGCGAGGGGACGCGGATACCTTCACAGGTATCCGCGTCCCCTCGCGGGCTTCACAGCTGTCCGCGTACCCTCGCGGGGCTCGCTGCGCTCGCCACGCTTCGGGCTCGGTGGCTCGCTGCGCTCGCCACACTTTCTATTCTCAACTCCACGCCGACGTGGATAGTGGGGGTATGAAAAGGTCGTAGGATGCGCTCGCCACGCATCGGGTTGACGTTGATCGTGGGGTGGCGTTAACAATTCGGGTGGCCATTATACACTTCAGGGTGCCTATTTGGCCTCTGTGGCCCTATTAACATTGTTTCCTATGGAAAAATCGGGTCAATTGAGGCATTGAACAGGAAAATTGGGTCAATTGAGACATTTAACATTGTTCCCTATGGGAAATCTCGGGCATCTCGTCGGTTGATCGCACCCGATTTTTTAGTGCATTCAATGCCTGAGATGCCCGAGATTTTTTACTAACGATGCCCACGATCAAAATCGTGGGCGCCCTTCTAAGTAAAGAGTACCAAAAAAAATATTATACACACACTCATTTTACACCTACACTTACAAATCCAGGCTCCAACATTGTCTATGTCTGTCCCCTGCAGCAGCTCACCCCGCTCTGAAGATTTTGTGTGTGTGTGTATATATATTTTTGTTTAAACAATGTGGTCACAAGCCATAGGGTACCCCAAAACTAGGAAAGGTGAGTGCCGATGTTTAGTGTATATTGTTTATTAGATTCATTTTTTAATTAGTCTTATTGTGGTCACATTCTCTCATGCACCCTGTTTTAACCTATACTTCATAGCTTATGTTAACCATTTCCCTAGATGATTAGTGACAGGTGTGTTGGTAACTGCTCACCTTTAAAAGCACAGTCTGCTGTGAGCTTTAGACCAGATAGTATGCCTGGAATCAAACATTAATGTGATAGCTATGTGTATTGTAGCCAGTGCTCAAAGTGGTCATGGAGAGGTGGTGGAACTCTCCTTCTCTGCCACAGCCCCCCCCCCCCAACCACACACACACCTTCCAAATTCAAAATTTGTTCCCTGACACCCAAACTTTACAAATAAATAGGCGCGTGCCGAAAAAGAGGGGGTTGTAGTATAAAGAAAATGAGCATGGCCACACAATAGTACCACCAGTTCAAATTATGCCATTGCACAACACACGCAGTGACCCTTTTTCACATTCACCTCACATAGTCACCCATATTCACGTCACACCTCATGTAGTGAACAATATTTACATTATACCTCATATAGGGTTACATTTATTAAGCTTGGTGAAGTGATAATTTGGGGGAAATTTACTAAAGGAAATTTGTAAAAAATAGGTGTATTTGTATCCAGAAATACACTTAATTTTGACATTTACTATCCCGAAAATACGGCAATTCGTATTCGTATTGATAGCACATCAATACGAATACGAATTGCTGTATATTCGGCATAGTAAATGTCAAAAATAAGTGTATTTCTGGATACAAATACACCTATTTTTTTAACAAATTTCCTTTAGTAAATTTCCCCCAAAGTGTCTGGTTTTTATCACTGGCCAATCAGCTTCTACCTGTCATTTTTCAAACCAAGCCTGTAACTTCATCACTTCACCGAGCTTAATAAATCTACCCCATAGTGACACATTGACTTTACACAATACGTAGTGACCCATTTTAACATCACACAACACAGTGACCCATATTCACGCTACACAAAATGTAGTGACCCTTAATCACATTACAGAAGATACGTAGTGAACCATATTCATTTTACACCACATATAGTGACCCATATTCCCTTTACACCACACGTAGTGACCCATATTCACATTATAAAATGTTCCACATTATTCAATGCCCTTATACACATAATGCCCCAATATATACTGAACATAGTGGCATACATAATGCCCCACATTATTAAATGCCCGTATACACACACCCCCTACCCCCACCCCCACCCCTCCCCTCCCCTGCAAAGCACTTACCCAGCAGGTGGTATGGGGCTGAGCAGGAGTATTGGTGAGCCATGAGCCGGGGAGGCAGCAGTAGCAGAAGCACGGAGTGTGTGGATGGGAGTAATATCCCAAACAGGCGCGGCTCCCGGCCGCACACTCCCAGGTCTGCATCACCTCCCTGCTGTGCTCCGCAGTCCACACACAAATGCTTCCCCTTCCCGCCCAAGATCTTCAGCCGTCTCCCTTCCGGCGGCTCACATCCACCGGCCGCTAGTGCCAGCTACCGGTCTGTAAGCTTGGGAGGAGGGGTGCCAGGCAAAGTGGGCCGACAGTGGCGGAACCGTTCCGCCTCCAAATTGGAACTGAAGGAACGCAGTTCTGGCCCACTTTAACCCCTGATTGTAGCCATTTTGAGCAATAGTGTTAGGACCTGCAGAAAAGTGGGGTCCTGTGAAGGGGGCTGCAGGCTTAAATACATTGATCAATTCATGAACCAAATCTCCACTATTTATTATTATCAGTTAATTTAGTGAGTGCAGAGTCCCTACAATTTCTGTTTAAACAATGTGGTCACAAGCCAAAGGGCACCCCAAAACGAGAAAAGGTGAGTGCCAAAGGTGAGCATGGAGGGTGACGCGCTGACGTGTGCCCTGATGTACCAGGAAGTGGGAGGAAGCGGAGGTGGATGCCCGCCCCGGCTATCGGAGTGGCTGAAGCTGGTCCAACATTCACTATTTAGGTAAGTTGCACATGTTTGCTCTTTTGTTGTATGTGATTTGACAAAGAATTAAACTCTGAAACGTCATCGTTTTTCAATCTACCAAGTTTGGTATGGTGTCTGTTTTCAAATCCGAGTGAGTGCCGCTGTTCCCCCTGCTCTACATTACCTTTCTGGCGTCCTGCACCCCGGTAACTGTGCTATTCGGTATACGGTGTGCCAACCTCACGGACATATGCAAGTATCCCCCCTGGAGATTCCAGTGTGGTTACCTGGTCTGTGCACCCGTCCCTGTTTGAACCTGTGAACTATTTGGATTACAAACAACAAATACAAGCTGGTGCCGCTGCTGTCTAGCCCGTATCAAAGGGCACATTAGGTGTGACAGCAGTAGATTTTTACTGACACAGTGGTGGGTCACTACTGGTATATGAACACTATTCTACATCGGTCATGGCATCGGGCAGTGATGGAGTCAATGCCACTGCATTCCCTATGGGAGAAAGGCTACGTTTCTCAGAAGACGAATCCACTGCCGTATTATTTAAAGAGAGGCTTGATGAAGCGTCTGAAGCGCGTACCCCTGAGGACATCTATAATAACCTATTCAAATTAAAGAAAAAGGAAAAGGAGTTTTTGCTGCATGGCATTACATTATTGGAGTGTTATCGAGAGAAAAAGATCCCGAGAGGATTTAGGATCAAGAATGTACCGACCATCGGGCGGTACAATAATGACTTTTGTCGGATCAAGACCCCCTCGTAAAAGCAGAAAAGGACAAAGGAAACAAACAGAAAGGACGACGGAGAAAACCCTGATTTTCAATCTTTCACACTACTCCCTGACTGAAGAGGAAACCAAGGTGCTAAATCGTGGCTTATCCTTTGTGCCTACTCAGAAATTCAATGAATTCAACTGGAAAGTTGATCTAAACAGATTAAATCGGAATTTGAAACTGAGAGACTTTTTTGACAAAGAGAACCCGACAACACCATCTATACGACCAAGTGATCCTTTCAAGCGCAAGTCCAGATGGGATCCCCCTTCCACTAACCCCTCTATTTTGAGCTTTATAAAGGTTTTGGATGTGAAAGTGACCGAAGCCGCTAAAACCAGCACGTTCCAATCCAATCTTTCTAGAGAGGAATGGCAATCACTTAAAAAATTGAGCTCCTATGATGACATCATGATCCTCCCCGTCGAGAAAGGTGGGGGGGATCTGAATATGGGATGTGGAAATGTACAAAACTGAAGTATTGTCCCAACTTGAGGACACCAGAACCTATAAACATCTCCACAGAGACCCGACTGTAAAATACAAAAAAGAGCTTGATCTCCTGTTGGCTGAGGCAGTATTCAACTGTTGGATCAATGAATCCACTAAGGACTTTCTCTCCACTGAATTTCCCAAAGTCCCCCTGCTGTACTGCCTGCCCAAGGTCCACAAGAGCCTTGTACGCCCGCCGGGTAGGCCAATCATCTCGGCCAGAGAATCTCTGTATAGTCCGATATCTACGTTCCTTGACCACTACCTACAACCCTGCATACAACGCTTGTCCACGTACCTTCAAGATACCACGGCACTTCTCAACAAATTAATTGAATTCGGCCCTGCCATACCTGAGATGTGGCTGTGCTCTCTTGACATCATGAGCCTATACACTAATATCCCCCATGAAGGGGGCTTACAGGCTACCAAATGGGTATTGGACCAAGATACAATGTACACGGGATCCCCGATAGAGTTCTTCATCCGTCTATTGAGACTTACCCTGACACGCAATTTCTTTATCTTTGATCAACAATTCTATATACAGAAGACTAGGTGTGCGATGGGACCGCCCTTCGCACCTTCCTTTGCAAACGCCTTCATGTATACCGTTGAAAAATAATTTTTCTTGGAGTCCCCCATGTGTGCCAACATCGCCTTGTACACCAGGTACATTGGTGATGTCCTGCTATTCTGGACCGGATCTGAACAGAGTTTCCATTCAATGATGGAAGACATTAACGCTCGTGATTGTCCCATTAAATTAACTTTTAGTATGAGCCAGACAGCTATACATTACCTTGATGTCTTGATTGGGATTACAGAGGGTTGCCTGACCAGTTCGATATTCTCTAATCCCACAGATCGAAATACACTCTTGGATGCCAGAAGTCACCATCCACCTGCCTTGAAAAGAGGTTTACCTTTATCCCAACTCATCAGAGTCAAAAGAATAACCAGCGAGAGCATTCAACTGGAGGCGGATATGGATAAAATGTCCAACAAATTTTTGGAAAGGAGATATTCTTCCAAACAACTCCAAGAAGCCAGATTGAAAGTTGATGCGATGCCAAGAACTGATCTTCTGATGCGTAAATCCAAAGAAAATGGTGTGAACGCTGATAGAGTTGGTTAGGTTCGGGATTTCACGGACTTGGACAACTCGGTAACGACTGTATCTAAGTCTCTGTGGCCTGTTATCCACCAAGATAAACATCTCGTTAAACTCAGGCATACATCTCTGATGCCCTGCTATAGGAGAGGGAGAAATGTGCGGGATTGGGTAGTCCGCATGGACATTTCCACCAGAAAACATCCCAACATGAGGGTAAAGGAAGGTGGGTGCTACCGGTGTAGCGGTATGTCCAACACAAAAGTATTCTTTCTTTCATCCCTACTCCGGAGCAAAATTCCAGATCAAGCATCCCCTTACATGTACAAGCACATTTACCGTATACATGATCAAATTCCCCTATGGCAAAAGCTACGTCGGCAAGACAGTGAGGACCCTACGAGAAAGGATGGCGAATCATAGAATGGCTATCAGAGCGACGATTGCTAAAAAGGATAAAGACCACGAACAACCTGTTGCACGACATTTCGTGCAAGCCGAACATCCACTTTCGTGTTTACGGTACACTATCATTGATCACGTCCCCCTGAGTTTAAGAGGAGGCGATCGGGCGAAGAAACTTCTACAGCTAGAGAGCCGCTGGATATTTAAACTGGACACTATGTGGCCGCGAGGACTAAATGAGCAGTGGTCCCTCAATATGTTCCTGTAATGTATATACATGCATTTTGTCTCTTTCCCCTTTCCTCTATTTTCTATTTTGTTCTGCATAATGTTGGTCCAGATCGATGTGCCTCTATAGCTGTGCATGACCGGTAGTTAGAATGGTGTATTATGACACCTGTATGACTATGTACATTATACTGTGGTTCTTGCTGGTATCTTTGAACGCACGGTTTATATTTCTTTGTTGCTCGGTTTACAGCGCACCACTCACGGTCCAGTGCGGGGGTTGCATAGCAACTGGAGACGCTCCTGAGCATGGAGGGTGACGCGCTGACGTGCGCCCTTTTGTACCAGGAAGCGGGAGGAAGCGGAGGTGGACGCCCGCCCCGGCAATCGGAGTGGCTGAAGCTGGTCCAACATTCACTATTTAGGTAAGTTGCATATGTTTGCTCTTTTGTTGTATGTGATTTGACAAAGGATTAAACTCCGAAACGTCATCGTTTTTTTCAATCTACCAAGTTTGGTATGGTGTCTGTTTTCAAATCCGAGTGAGTGCCGCTGTTCCCCCTGCTCTACATTACCTTTCTGGCATCCTGCACCCCGGTAACTGTGCTATTCGGTATACGGTGTGCGGACCTCACGGACATATATATATATATATAAATATAGAAAATGGTTTCTCCAAGGTAGAGACACAGGCACTCGCCACTTTATCCAAAAATCACTCGAATTTTTGGTAAAAATAAATAAAGTTTATTATTCAAAAGAGCCAACAAGGCAAAATGGTAAGGCACATCACCAAACTCCGACGTTTCGGTCCGTCAATAATGGACCTTTATCAAGGAGCCTAATAGAGCACAAAACACAATGTAAACAACAAACAGAAGCTCACACATGTTTAAGTACTCAACAGTGATGAAACAGAATATACAAATGCATGAATAAACTTACGTTTTAGGTGAGGTATAAAGTATAGAAAAGCCATCAAGGGGCTGCATGCAAACCAGCATGGAGCAGCGTTGGTAAACACTGTAGAGCGCTGGTTTGGTTTAAATAGCCCCAGAACGGAAATTAGACTGCGCTGGGTCCCGCTGGGTGTTCCGGTAGCGTCACTTCCTGTGTGACGTTACCAGGAAGAAAGTAAAGGCTGGTGAAGCGCATAATGCCGGAAGGCGGAAGCTGCGCTTCCGCTGGTTGGAGCGCATCGTACTGCGTGCGTTCCAGCCTGTGGATGAGGGTGGGCTTAAGCTTGCGATGACAGAGGCGTGTCACTGATGGGGCTGAGAGCTGTAGATTGCTCTGTACGGCACCCGGCGTAGGAGATAGACTGGCGGGGATGACGTGCCTGTCCCTTGGAACGCATAACCCGGAAGTTTGCGTTTCAAGGTAGAAAGACAGGGTGGATAGTCTAACGTGGATGACGTGCCTGTCGCTTGGAACGCATACCCGGAAGTATGCGTTCCAAGGCAGAGTGACAGAGAGTGAACGCAACAGAGGGTGTATGTTCCTGTGCACAGCGCTGATAGGCACTGGTGGTGTTAACCAACAGTGCTGGTAAATGAGGACGTCATGGGGATGTACCCTAATAGGTGTACATTTAGCGCAGATGAGCGGGTCATCAAGTAACTAGGTCAATTGCGGAGAACTATGCCTCATTGGGTAAATAAAACCGTTCTAATTGGGGAAAACCAAATAAACCAAAAACCATATAAGTCGAATAAAGAGAATAAAGGCAACCAATGTAGTATATAAGGTCAGAGCAACACCACTGTGAAATTATAACATTAACACACCGGTGGCTAAGTAGTGCCGACTGTAACTAAGGAAGGTATAGGTGAACCCCAATATGGGGTATATGATCGTCCTCTGATGAGGAGGACACAGAGCAGAGCAAAAGAGAACAGAAAAAAGACACAAGTGGAAGACAAACAAAGGACAAAGGTGTGGTGAAAATCAAGATATGTGACAATACAGGATATGCTTATTTCAAAAAGATGTTAAGGGGGTTATTTTCATTGAGGCCTCTCGGGGCCAATGTCCCAAGTTCAAATATCCATCGACTCTCTTTCTTTTTTAGTAATAGTCCACGATCACCTCCCCGTGGTGGAGGGGGGACCCAGTCAATCAGTCGACATCGTAGGCTAGCAACCTGATGTCCAGCAGAAAGGAAATGTCTAGGGATAGGTAAGTCAGTTTTTCCAGTTTCCAAGGCAGCACGAATAGAGTTTCTGTGGTTGGCCATACGTTCCCTGAACTTCCTGGTGGTCATACCAATGTATGCCAAACCACAGGGGCAAGTGAGTAGGTAGATAACGTGGTCTAGAAGACAGTGTAAACGAAAACGGATTTTAATAGCCTTACCCGATAGGGGATGTGGGAAAGATGGACCGGTCAGCATTGCATTGCAGGTGGTACAGCCGGTGCATTTGTAGCATCCAGGGCGTTGAGTGGAGAGCCAGGTTGAGTTTTGCTTGGGTTCTGGTTGAATCGTTGGTCTCATAAGGAGCTGTTTCAGATTTGGACCTTTACGATATGCCATCATAGGCTTTGCATGGTGTTGAAGTTTGAGGTGAGGATCGGAAGATATCATCGGCCAGTTATTTTGGATGCTCCTGTTGATGGTGGGGGATGCATGATTGAAAGTGTTCACAAACGTCATGCGGGGACCTTTCTTGAATTGTTTGTCATTGTTGTGGTTGGGCGCCATTTTGGTTCTAGCTTTTTTCAGACATCTGTGTAGTGTTTTGTTTGTGTATCCACGTGCCTTGAAGCGCTCGGTCATGGCCTCCAGTTGTTCTTCCATTGTCTCAAGGTTACTGTTATTACGTATCACACGCATGTACTGTGATACCGGCAGGTTCTCCTTCAGGGCCGGGGGATGCTGACTGCTTGTAGTTAGAAGGGTGTTTCTATCAGTCGGTTTCCGAAAGAGGCTTGTTTGTAGATGATTGTCGGTAATAGAAACACATATATCAAGGAAGCTGATGGAAGTCGAGTTGATAGAGTGAGTGAAGCGGATCGGGTGGTCCAAGGCGTTGAGTGTGGAGAAAGAGAAAGAGAGTCGATGGATATTTGAACTTGGGACATTGGCCCCGAGAGGCCTCAATGAAAATAACCCCCTTAACATCTTTTTGAAATAAGCATATCCTGTATTGTCACATATCTTGATTTTCACCACACCTTTGTCCTTTGTTTGTCTTCCACTTGTGTCTTTTTTCTGTTCTCTTTTGCTCTGCTCTGTGTCCTCCTCATCAGAGGACGATCATATACCCCATATTGGGGTTCACCTATACCTTCCTTAGTTACAGTCGGCACTACTTAGCCACCGGTGTGTTAATGTTATAATTTCACAGTGGTGTTGCTCTGACCTTATATACTACATTGGTTGCCTTTATTCTCTTTATTCGACTTATATGGTTTTTGGTTTATTTGGTTTTCCCCAATTAGAACGGTTTTATTTACCCAATGAGGCATAGTTCTCCGCAATTGACCTAGTTACTTGATGACCCGCTCATCTGCGCTAAATGTACACCTATTAGGGTACATCCCCATGACGTCCTCATTTACCAGCACTGTTGGTTAACACCACCAGTGCCTATCAGCGCTGTGCACAGGAACATACACCCTCTGTTGCGTTCACTCTCTGTCACTCTGCCTTGGAACGCATACTTCCGGGTATGCGTTCCAAGCGACAGGCACGTCATCCACGTTAGACTATCCACCCTGTCTTTCTACCTTGAAACGCAAACTTCCGGGTTATGCGTTCCAAGGGACAGGCACGTCATCCCCGCCAGTCTATCTCCTACGCCGGGTGCCGTACAGAGCAATCTACAGCTCTCAGCCCCATCAGTGACACGCCTCTGTCATCGCAAGCTTAAGCCCACCCTCATCCACAGGCTGGAACGCACGCAGTACGATGCGCTCCAACCAGCGGAAGCGCAGCTTCCGCCTTCCGGCATTATGCGCTTCACCAGCCTTTACTTTCTTCCTGGTAACGTCACACAGGAAGTGACGCTACCGGAACACCCAGCGGGACCCAGCGCAGTCTAATTTCCGTTCTGGGGCTATTTAAACCAAACCAGCGCTCTACAGTGTTTACCAACGCTGCTCCATGCTGGTTTGCATGCAGCCCCTTGATGGCTTTTCTATACTTTATACCTCACCTAAAACGTAAGTTTATTCATGCATTTGTATATTCTGTTTCATCACTGTTGAGTACTTAAACATGTGTGAGCTTCTGTTTGTTGTTTACATTGTGTTTTGTGCTCTATTAGGCTCCTTGATAAAGGTCCATTATTGACGGACCGAAACGTCGGAGTTTGGTGATGTGCCTTACCATTTTGCCTTGTTGGCTCTTTTGAATAATAAACTTTATTTATTTTTACCAAAAATTCGAGTGATTTTTGGATAAAGTGGCGAGTGCCTGTGTCTCTACCTTGGAGAAACCATTTTCTATCTATCGGAGTTCGGAGTAATCTCTGCACCCCATCACAGGACACCCCACCGCTGACATATCTCCTCTATAGTGAGAGTGCGGTCTTCAACCTGACATTATATATAAATATATATATACATACAGGATAATATATATAACTGGCTGGGCAACTTCAGGGCATTACTACTTAACACATATATTCACATTTTATTCCACTTTCTTTGTATGTTTGTTTAGTCTATGTCTTTCTTTATGGTTTTTTTTTATTACTTTAGTAAAACCTTTAACACTGAGTATTTGCTTTCACACACCTTACACTCTATGACACCCGATACTCTGCAACACTTCCCTGCTATATTTCATTTGAGAGGGGGTAACTGGGCTGTAGACCCCAGCACCTCCATGTTGGTGGGCAGGTTCATATCTTTGGCCAAATACAGTATATGCTAACAACTTCATTTTACATTATGTGTAGATGTTGTGTTGTTATTATATTTATATGCATGTTACAGGGTCTTGCGAATGTTACTATTGGCTAAATGAATTAGCATATACAGTATAGAACCATTTATGCCAGAGCCTCATTACAGCTTGAAAAGATTCTATAGAGCTAGAAATGCATTGGTGTGGACTGGAACATTAACAGACTAAACCCTTTTTCCAGGAAGGATACAATGCATGATGGGTGATCTTTATTTACAATGATTTATTGAGATTTTGCTCCTGTTTTTGTATGATAATAACCTGCCTGTTTTTATGGTTTGCTGCATTAAATAAATGCAATTTTGGAATTTTTATCATGGACATTTTGATAAATGTGTGCTCCACATCATGATTTTATGCAAAGGAGCCATTTTATGCAAAGACTATACAATGGCCCTTATTCTGGTTGACTCTCTATTGCGCAAATTTGCAAGGTGGGCCAATGTTTTGCATATGCGCATGTGCAGCTACATTTCTGCGTAAGTGCATACACTGGGAGCGTGGGAACTCAGGGCTTAATCTGTTTGCCGATTGCACGCTCCCTGCCTTGCGAGCAGGGGGCGAAGAGGGACGTGGGGTGCTGGCCAGGGTCATTAGCATATGCATATGTCCAGCATTTCATATTAGTTCCAAAGAAAACATATGGTAATGCGGTCGTGATGCACGTGCGGGCAGCTGACATAACCGGATGTCAGCTGTCCGCCCATATCACTGCATTTCTTTGTTCATATGTACGAGTGGTCTGGACCACCCGCCTTTCCGGTGACCATCAAAATATGAGGGAGGTTCCCAGTTGCGCCTGAGCGAGTCAACCAGAATAAGGGCCAATATGTATCCCATCAAGCAGAACACAGCAATCTTTATATTTCAGGTGAGGGTGTGCCTGATATGCCTGATTACCAGCTTCCAGTTATTATTATTGCCTTGGGTGGCGTATAACGATGTTAACTTATACCCCAGGTTGGGGGAGTATATTTACTATATGTATATAGAAAAAACAAATGCAGCAACACCAGCAAATTATATATTACTACAACCACATAAGTATACTTTTAGCTACTGGAATTTATAAGGGTTTGGGGGGAGGGGGGTGGTGTTATCACAGGGAACATTTTAATATGTAATATTTAACTTTAATTTTAGGTTTGCAGTCCGCTGGAGGAACAATACTCAGGGTTGTGGCCATGTTTTCCAATGACTGTGTACAACTACTATTTTCCAGTAATCCTGGCTGAGAGGCAAGTGCGTTTAGCACTCTTCTAACATTTCCTGGAAGTCGTCTTAGCAAATACTGTTTTCAATGACAAACAGATGGTCTTCCCCTATTTGCCTGTACAATATGTTTTTGAACACACTGCTGCAGGCCAGGAGGCACTTAATGTGTCACAGTCACTAAGTTTCATTACTCAAAATTAGGCTAATACTGAACTCATTTGTTGTTGGAATGCAGGGAAATGTAACTAAGTAGTCAACAATTGATGTACATTGGCAACAATTACTCTTTTAAAATGCTAAAATTAGAAAATGGAAAGGAATAGTAAATTATATATTTAAAAAACTATTGGAGCGTACTCACGGGATATTAAACCCATTCACAGAACATCAGCAGCGACCACAAAATGAGCTTCCAGTAGCAGAAAAGGGAAATAATTTGCAAACAGAGTTTGTGTTTCACATCTGGCAGTTGCAGTTGACTTTGTGTAATGCTACGGAAAGTGTCGTTTGTTATGTTATTGCTTACAAAAGTAAATTACTGACATGCCACTACACTCTTAAAAACATTCTTATGTCAAAAATGTGTGTATATTAACCCCTTCCTGACACAGCCAGTTTTTGCCTTCCTGACAGAGCCCTTTTTTTTCAAATCTGACATGTATCACTTAAGTGGGGATAACTTTTTTTTGCTTTTACTTATCCCAGTGATTTTGAGATTGTTTTCTCGTGACACATTGTACTTCAAATTAGTGGTAAATTTGTGTCGATACAGTCTGTGTTTTTTTGTGAAAAATACCAAAATGTCGTAAAAAAATGGAAAATTTAGCAATTTGCAAAATGTTAAATTTTCTGCTTGTGAGACAAATAATCATACCACTCAAAATAGTTAATAACTAACATAGACCATATGTCTGCTTTATGTTTCCATCATTATTTCAACTTCCTTTTATTTTTTTTTGGACACTAGGAGGCTTACAATATGAATAGCAAATTCTCAAATTTTCAAGAAAATTTCAAACACTGATTTTTTTAGGGACCAGTTCAGTTCTGATGTGACTTTGAGGGACTTGTATGTGAGACACCCCCATAAATGATGCCATTTCAAAAACTGCACCCCTCACAGTATTCAAAACAGCATTTTGGAAGTTTGTTAACCCTTTAGGTGTTTCACAGGAATTAAAACAAAGTGTAGGTGAAATTTCAAAATTTCATTTTTTTTGCAGATTTGCAATTTTAATACATTTTTCTAAGGAACACAGTAGATTTTACTAGAGAAATGTGACTAAAAATTGATTCCCCCAATTCTTTTGTTTTCATAAATATCCTATATGTGGCCCTAGTGTGCACGTTGACCAAACCACAGGCTTCATAATAGAAGGAGCACCTACTTGATTTTGGAGCCTCCTTTTTATGAGATTATTTTTTAGGCACCATGTAGGTTTCTAGGCACCATAAGATGCTAAAATTTAGGAACCCCCCCACAAGTGACCCCATTTTGCAAACTACACCCCTCAGGGAATTCATCTAGGGGTATAGTGTACATTTCAAACCCCCAGGGGTTTCACCAATTGTGGTACAACTGGGCAGTGAAAATGAAAAATTACATTTTTTACACAAAAATGCAGTTCTGGCTCAAAATTTTTCATTTTCAGAAGGTATGAAGGAGAAAAAGCACCCCAAAATCTGTGCCCTAATTTCTCCCGAGTACGGCAATGCCTCACATGTGACCAAAAAATACCATTTGGGTGCATGGCAGGACTCAGAAGGGAAGGAGTGATTTTTGGATTTTGCAGCTCAGATTCTGGTGGAATGTTGGTGGGTGCTATGTCGCATTAGCAAGACCCCCCGAGCACCAATACAGTGGAACCCCCCCACAAGTGACCCCATTTTGCAAACTACACCCCTCAGGGAATTCATCTAGGGGTATAGTGTACATTTCAAACCCCCAGGGGTTTCACCAATTTTGATACAACTGGGCAGTGAAAATTAAAAATTACATTTTTTTACACAAAAATGCAGTTCTGGCTCAAAATTTTTCATTTTCAGAAGGTATGAAGGAGAAAAAGCACCCCAAAATCTGTGCCCCAATTTCTCCCGAGTACGGCAATGCCTCACATGTGACCAAAAAATACCATTTGGGTGCATGGCAGGACTCAGAAGGGAAGGAGTGATTTTTGGATTTTGCAGCTCAGATTCTGGTGAAATGTTGGTGGGTGCTATGTCGCATTAGCAAGACCCCCCAAGCACCAATACAGTGGAACCCCCCCACAAGTGACCCCATTTTGCAAACTACACCCCTCAGGGAATTCATCTAGGGGTATAGTGTACATTTCAAACCCCCAGGGGTTTCACCAATTTTGATACAACTGGGCAGTGAAAATGAAAAATTACAATTTTTTACACAAAAATGCAGTTCTGGCTCAAAATTTTTCATTTTCAGAAGGTATGAAGGAGAAAAAGCACCCCAAAATCTGTGCCCCAATTTCTCCCGAGTACGGCAATGCCTCACATGTGACCAAAAAATACCATTTGGGTGCATGGCAGGACTCAGAAGGGAAGGAGTGATTTTTGGATTTTGCAGCTCAGATTCTGGTGGAATGTTGGTGGGTGCTATGTCGCATTAGCAAGACCCCCCAAGCACCAATACAGTGGAACCCCCCACAAGTGAGCCCATTTTGCAAACTACACCCCTCAGGGAATTCATCTAGGGGTATAGTGTACATTTCAAACCCCCAGGGGTTTCAACAATTTTGATACAACTGGGCTGTGCAAATGAAAAATTACATTTTTTACACAAAAATGCAGTTCTGGCTCAAAATTTTTCATTTTCACAAGGAATGAAGGAGACAAAGCACCCCAAAATCTGTGCCCCAATTTCTCCCGAGTACGGCAATGCCTCACATGTGACCAAAAAATACCATTTGGGTGCATGGCAGGACTCAGAAGGGAAGGAGTGATTTTTGGATTTTGCAGCACAGATTCTGGTGGAATGTTGGTGGGTGCTATGTCGCATTAGCAAGACCCCCCAAGCACCAATACAGTGGAACAACCCCACAAGTGACCCCATTTTGCAAACTACACCCCTCAGGGAATTCATCTAGGGGTATAGTGTACATTTCAAACCCCCAGGGGTTTCACCAATTTTGATACAACTGGGCAGTGAAAATGAAAAATTACATTTTTTTACACAAAAATGCAGTTCTGGCTCAGAATTTTTCATTTTCAGAAGGTATGAAGGAGAAAAAGCACCCCAAAATCTGTGCCCCAATTTCTCCCGAGTATGGCAATGCCTCATATGTGACCAAAAAATACCAGTTGGGTGCATGGCAGGACTCAGAAGGGAAGGAGTGATTTTTGGATTTTGCAGCTCAGATTCTGGTGGAATGAATGGTGGGTGCTATGTGGCATTAGCAAGACCCCCGAAGCACGGTGAAATGATGAACCTAATAATCCATAGATGTGTGGTATATTTTAAAACACTCCTTTATACATAGGCCGGGTTTGTCGGGGCAAGTTTCACAGTGGAAAATAGTATCCTTTCTTATTCCCTTTTTATAGCAAACTTTGCACCTTTTTTGTGTCCTGCCCTTTCTTGCAGTGGAGGGGATTTCGTTAGGAAAATGCTGCCCTGGTACAATACGGGGGCCAGTACTAGAAGTACTGGGGCCCTCTGCCTGCTGGTTCCCAAATATTAGGCCCTTTATGACTTCCTCTTGAAAGTGCATAAATGTCCCCCTCTGGCTGGTAGAACGGAATAGCACGTAAGCGTTATACAGTGCCATCTGGATGATATACACGGCCAGCTTCTTGTACCAGATTTTTGTTTTCCACAGGGCACTGTACGGCTTCAGTTCCTGATCTGAAAGATCCACTCCGCCCATGTACCTATTGTAATCTAGGATACAATTAGGTTTTGAGGTGTGGGTACTGGTACCTCGTACAGGGATGGAGGTGGTACTGTCTCCATGAATTGTTGTCAGTAAAAGGACATCCCTCTTGTCCTTATATTTGACCAACAACATATTTTCGGTGCATATTCCCCTGCTTTCACCCCTTCTCATTACTTGGGCAATGTGCGTTTTTGGGAGGCCTCTTTGGTTCTTACGCACAGTACCGCAAGCTGCTGTACCTCTTGAACCAAGGGCCTTAAACAGGGGGATGCTAGTGTAAAAGTTATCCACATAGAGGTGATAACCTTTATCCAGGAAGGGGTGCACTAAATCCCAGACAATTTTTCCACTAACACCTACGAGGGAGGGGGGCATTCTGGCGGTTCAATTC
This sequence comes from Crinia signifera, assembly GCF_055691185.1. Classification (NCBI taxonomy): domain Eukaryota; kingdom Metazoa; phylum Chordata; class Amphibia; order Anura; family Myobatrachidae; genus Crinia; species Crinia signifera. The sequence continues at coordinate 208,949,466 of NC_139221.1, read as the reverse complement.
TTGAATCCTTCCCTTCATATACCCTAAACCTGTGGGTGTACCCTGAGGTGCTTTCACACAGCTTATACATTTTTATGCCATACCTTGCCCTCTTACTGGGAAGGTACTGGCGGAATTTAACCCTTCCTTTAAAATGTATAAGGGACTCGTCAATACAAATAAATTTTTCAGGGATGTACATCTCTGCAAATTTGGCACTGAAATGATCAATGACCGGCCTGACTTTGAATAGCCGGTCAAAGGTGGGATCATCTCTGGGTGGGCACAGTGTATTATCGGTGTAATGTAAAAATTTAAGGATTATCTCAAAACGAGCCCGAGTCATGGCCATACGGTAAAATGGGGTGCTGTACAGAACATCTGTACTCCAATATTGCCTAATTTCTGGCTTTTTTACTATGCCCATATGTAACACCAGACCCCAAAACATCATCATCTCTACTGCATCTACAGGGGTCCACCTAGCAAATGATGACGTGGGGTTTTGAGCAATAAACTGCTGGGCATATAAATTACTTTGGTCCACCATTAAATTTATAAAATCATCAGAGAAAAATAATTTGAAAAAGTCAATTTCTCTGAGACCTGCTGAATCAAATTGGATTCCTGGGATGGCCAAAAACTCAGGAACCTGGGGCTCAAAATTGTCTGGTGGTGGGGTCCATACGGGATCAATCATTAGGGGGGGGGGTCTCAGCTGCTCTACGGGGGCGTCTTTGAGGGGGTCCCTCATCAGCAGAGGAGGAAGAGGAGCTTAAGGTGAATCCTTCAAATTCCCCGCTTGCATCACTGGCTGTGTCAGAGTCAGAGGCAAGCATGGCATATGCCTCCTCCACTGAATACATTCTTCTGGATGACTGGGATGACATTTGGGATGACATTTGGGATGCCATTTTTATTTTTGTGTTTCTGTAAGTGTAATGTTTCAACACGTGTATAGTGTAGGGGGGGGTACAAACTTTATTTCAACACGAGGGGTATGTAGTGTGTAGTGTGTATGTAGTGCAGAAAAAAACAATACTTTATACAGGAATTTGATCCCAATAAAAAAAAAAAAAAATTGAAGGGGTTAAAAAAAAAAAAAAAAAAGGTCCTGCGCCAAAAATTGAGCACAGATGTTGGTCAGTAACGTCCGTCACTGAACAGCGCTCAAAGGCAACAGGACACCCACAAAAACAACGTGGGTGTAAAAACAAAAAAAAACAATTAAAAAAAAACTGCAGAAAAAAAATGATATCAACCTGTGCCAAAAATGCTGTTCAGTGATTGTACGTCACTGATCAGCGGCCACAGGACACCCACAAAAGCAAAGTGGGTGTAAAAACAATTTAAAAAAAATTTCCACAGCACTCTCCAAAAAAAAAAACAATTTAAAAAAACTGCAGAAAAAAAATATCAACCCTGTGCCAAAAATGCTGTTCAGTGATTGTACGTCACTGATCAGCGCTCAGCGGCCACAGGACACCCACACAAGCAACGTGGGTGTAAAAACAAAACCCCACTGCACTCTCCAAAAAAAAAAAAAAACGCAGATCAGTGATGCAGTGATGCAAAACTGATTAGCAGTGAGGGGCAGCAGACACACAACCTGACAGGGTATATATATAAAAAAAAAACCTGGACCCCCAAAAAGTTGCTGATTAATTAATTTAAACTGACCAGCACAAAAAGGGGGGCAGCAGGGGGGGCAGCAGTCAGTTGCACACGCAGCACAACCTTTGGTGCAACTGACAGGTATATATATATAAAAAAAAAAACCTGGACCCCCAAAAAGTTGCTGATCAGTTAATTAATCAGCACAATCAGCACAAAAGGGGGGGCAGCAGGGGGGGGCAGCAGTCAGTTGCACAGGCAGCACAACCTTTGCTGCAACTGACAGGTATATATATAAAAAAAAAACCTCTGCACCCCCAAAAAGTTGCTGATCACCTCAGATATAGTGATCAGCACAAAAGGGGGTGCAGCAGACACAAAATATAGCACTCTCTATCACTCTCTATCACTCTCTATCACTCTCTGTCACTATCTGTCCCTATCTCTCACGATCTGTGACTCTATGACACTGCAGCAGCAGCACACACAGAAGTCACAAGATCCAGGAAGTATCCAGCTGCTGGCAGCACGCTACCAGCGGTGATCAGCGGTGATCAGGTAAGTTTCAGGCAAGGATCAGGTATGTATCACAACAGATTGGCACGGTGACCGCTCTGCATGCAATTCCAGACCGGAATGGCGTCTGCAGTGCAGTCACCGTTAGTTTAAATCACGCGCCTTGGCTGTGATTGGTCCGTGGGTCCCACGGACCAATCACAGCCTTGGGGGCAGGTGGGGTGAGGTGTCGTCGTCACCGATGACCCCCTCATGCCCCCTGACGCCCGGCGGTGATTGACACCTGTGTTACCGAGCGTCTGATTCGCCGGTAACACAGGAAAATGCTGTGAATGGCTGTTCACACTGAACAGCCAATCACAGCGATCGCCGACGGGGGGGGCGGCATCGCAGCCCCCCCTGGGCATGCAGGGACATGTCTGCTGTCAGGGACAGCAGACATCGTCCCTCTGTCCCCGCGTCTATAGACGCGGGGACAGTTTAAAGTCATGACGTATATATACGTCATGTGTCGGGAAGTACATACTGGCCATGACGTATATATACGTCAAATGTCGGGAAGGGGTTAAAAGACTATGCATGAAACTACATTCTCCTGTTTTAACTTTCATGTAGTGGCTTTGTAATCTAGAGAAAAAGTAAAATCAGCCTAAGGAGGTCATTCTGTTGGCTCGCTAAGCAGCGTTAGGTTGCTGCTTAGCGAGCCTTGTAATGCTGCCCACTGGGCATGTGAAGGCCTGCCCCCGCCACACTGCGAATGTACCCGCTGCACTGCGAATGAATGGCACTGAGTAACAAAGCAGCTCTTTACTTCACTGCTAATTATGACACTGCTAACGGGAAAAGGTTTGTAATGTAAAATTACTGAGATTTTATTTTACCAAGGGTTTATGGGTACATAAACTACAGTACTCTGAATAGACTGCAATTCACATGGAATTAATTACCATCATTTCTAGCATGAAAGCGTTCTTAAAGGAAACACCACATTCTTTTATTTACGTACAACACCTGTATGACAAAGGTTAACAATTGTCAGTAAACATCTGTTAGACAGATTTGACCAGTTTTTAATATTTTATTGTAATTTCAAAAAAACCTTTAAATCAGTCCAATTTAAGTCATTGTAATTTTAATGGAAAATTTGTTAAATTGCACTTTGAAATCAGTACTCCTCTTTTCCAATACATTTGGATGTACCTCAAAGAAACAGAGATGCAGCATTGTTACTTCAGGGTTGTAAGAAGCACTCAGTTGTCACTTGCTGAGTGGTGGCACCAAAATGTAGGCTTCTGCTCAGTGACACTGCAATACACTGTACTGTTACATGCAGCACTCAGTTCCTGTCACTGTGTAAGAGCTGGCACTGCAGAGAACACGCTCATCGGGAGCAGTCCAGCAGCTCCAGGCAGGGGCGAATTTAGGTGTCCGGCCACCTCTAGGCACAACATTTTTGGCTGCCGCCCCCCCCCCCCCAACCTATTTTTTTTATTTATTAATAAGTTATAATCATTCATATGTCCCCTCCCCCCATTGTCAGCCTTATCCCCTTCCCCTGTATCAGCCATGTCCCCCTCCCCTGTGTCAGCCATGTCCCCCTTCCGTGTGTTAGCCATGTCCCCCTACCGTGTCTCTGCCATGTCTCCATCCCCTGTGTCAGCCATGTCCCCTTCCCCTATTTCAGCCATGTCCCCCTTCCCCTAAGTCAGCCATGTCCCCCTTCCCCTATGTCAGCCATGTGTCCATTCGGAAAGAGGGGGGAGAGAGAGTGATAGATAGCGAGAGAGGGAAATGGAGAGGAAATGAGACAAGAGGAGGGAGAGAGGGAAAGAAAGAAAGAAAGTAGAGAGAGAGAGAGAGAGGGAAAGAGAGGGGAAAGAGGGAGAGATATTGTTAAGGGCCAGACTGCCCAATGTCCTAAGGAGCCACATCCTATGCTACAAAAGACTGCCTGGCTCACCTCCAACTGTCAGACCATGGCTTCTTGCTCCTGCTCCTGGCTGTCATCTTACGGCTCACTTCCGGCTGTCAGATCCCGGCTCCGTGCACTAGCTACTGGTTCTCATCTCCCGGCTGCTGCGAGGGTCAGACCCCCAGCCCCGGGCTTCCGCTCCTGGGTGCCATCTCCTGGGTGCCACAAGGGTCAGGCACTGGCTCCGGGCTCCCGCTTCTGGGTCCATCTCCTGGGTGCCGCGCAGGTCAGACACCAGCTCCGGGCTTCCGCTTCTGGGAACAATCTCCTGGGTGCTGCAAGGGTCAGACCCGAGCTCACGTGACAGACCCAGTTCCTGCAAGAAGCAGCAGACCCCTTGCTCCTGCGTGAGGTGTAACGCATACCTGTCAGCTGTGTAGTGTAATTGTGCTGTCAAAAAAATTACAGTGGGAGGGGAGAGGCCATGCCGCCCCCAGCAGGTGCCGCCCATAGGCACATGCCTCACTTGCCTAGAGGGAAATCCGGCCCTGGCTCCAGGACCCCTGGAGTGATGAAAGATTGGATTTGAGATGTAAACCTAAACCATGCAACTCCCAAAAAGCCACATTCTCTTTTCTTCAGAGCAATGCCAGGTGTCAGCAGGGTAAGCCATGTTCCTGCAGAGAAATCTGCTATAGTGCATTACCTTTATTATGCTAAAAACATTCAGGCAGGAATGAACTAACATATATAATGCAGTAAAACCTTGTCATTTTTATTACTGCATTTCGGAATGCACTAAAGCCCCTCTTGCAGGGGCGTAACTACAACTTTGTGGGCCCCATAGCAAAATGTATAATCCCCCCCCCCCCCCCCGGCAATGCCCATTACACATTACTTGACTCACCGCAATGCTCATTACACATTATGCGCACACGACAATGCCCATTACACATTACGTGACTCACCACAATGCCCATTACACATTATGCGCACCCGCAATGCCCATTACACATTAGTGTACCACACCATATACAACATCTACACATTATGCAAGAAAATAGTAGACCCCATTATACTTTCCCCTTACACATGATGCCAAACAGAATGAGAACAAATTCACATAATGCCACAAGGATTGAGTCAAATTTCACATAATGCCACACGGATTGAGCCAGAATTCACATAATACCACATGGATTGAGACAAAATTCACTAATGCCACACGGATTGAGACAAAATGCACAATAAATTCAACAAACAGGGACATTGCACTCTGAAGGCTTTCAGCAAAAAGTTACACCGTAATGCCCATTACACGTTAAGCCACACACCATAATGTCCATTATGTATTATGACAAACACCGTAATGCCTATTACAAATTATGCAACATAAATGCTGCTTACTTACATGCTCGTTGCCAGGGGTTCCATGTTCGTTGCCATGTAGGATTACATGTTCGTTGCCAGGGGTTTCATGTTCATTGCCAGGGGTTCCATGCTCGTTGCCAGGGGTTCCATGTTTGTTGCTATGTGGGATTACATGTTCATTGCCATCTGGGATTACATGCTCGGGTACTTATGTAGTACCAAGGTGCCCAGTATGCTCTTAGCGTACTGGGCGATTCTCCCATTACATTGGATCGCACGCCGTGTATGGTGCCGTGAGATAAGATGCGATGAGATGTCCCTTTAGTTAATATTAAGTGCACAAGAGTGCTTATACAATGAAATATCACATGGGATCGCACGGCACCATACACACCGTGCGATCTGATGCGATGTGATATTTCAATGTATGGCCACCCATGCTATGAGATATGATGGGTGCTTCATTGTGGAAGCACCCATGCAATTTTTTGGGTTTGTTTTTGCACACCCACACTATCCATGCCACCCCATAGCGTGGCGAGCGGCAGCTGAATGCATCCTCCCGACCTTTTCATACCCCCACTATCCACGTCGGTGTGGAGTAGTGCGATCGCCACACTATATAGGTTCAACTCCACGCCGACATGGATAGTGGGGGTATGAAAAGGTCGTGAGGACGCATTCCGCCGACCCTCATGGGGGTCGCTGCGCTCACCACGCTTCGGGGTGGCGTGGATAGTGGGGGGTTTTAGGAACACATTCACACCAGCCATACAATACATCTGACACAGTAATTTTGGACACATGTTAACGTTAAACTGTGAATTTACTTTTTAATGAAAGTACTTGATGTTTGTTTACTTGATAAATGAAAGATAATAAGTAATAACATATATGAACAATAAGAAAGATTACGAATAATAAGGATAATTAATCACTTATATGAGCAATAATAAAAAGATTATGAACAATAATAACAATAATAAAAGACTAAAGAAGTATAAAAAAGCAGTCACTGTGAGGGCACTGAAGTAGCCTTTGGCAGTAGGGTCAGCGCGTGAATAATTCTTGCAAATGGATTGTCAGCTCCCAAATTCTTCCTTCACATGAATTCCTGGAGATATGGTTCCAAGTGGTGTCTTGCGGTGCCTCTCTGCCTTTTATTTCTCCATTTGCAGGCCCCCACAGCCGCTTTATATTTTCGGTGTGGACCCCTGAGTCCGGGTCCACAAAATTGAACCTGTGATTGACCCTGAAATGTTCATAGCCTGCCTGCTGCAGTTCCTGGGTATTATACGCCCTCCAGCAGTCCGAATATATAACAGACCCGGAAGCGCCATGAGCGTTTATAGCAGCCATCAGGGTAGTGGCGTCTCGCCTTTCAACAGCGGTCAGGAAGCAGGCCCCTATCTCCCTGCATATACCGCCAAAAACCCATTGCTGGGGCAGCATCCTCCCAACATTGTATTTGCGCTTCACAAATAGGCTCTCATCTACCTCCATCACCATGCCAGGGCCTCCAATTTGTGTCTGCGGCTGGGACAAGAGATCCATGGTGCATGCCTCCCTCATGAGACCGTTGTACTGCACCGTTGTGTTTATAGACATGTGCAGCTCCCTCTCGCAGTACTGCACACTCGTCAGCTCCTGTGCCCAAGAATAGACAAAACGCACCAGGGTCAGGAACGGTAACCGGCACCCGGAGAACCACTGGTCCCCTCGAACGCTGACCTTCTTCCTACAAGATTTAATGTGGCAGCGCCACGTCCCTTCCTTTAGAGACAGCCTCATCAGATGGCCGTTCACGCAAGTCTGCATAACGGGCAGCAATTGCTTTTGCTGAAAAAACAGCACAGCCTCCTCCTCTGATGTAGGCAGGGGGAACGTGGACATTTGCTAACCTGCCATGCCTGCGCCTTGCACGCCGGTCACTGTCACACTGAGAGAACTCTGAGACGCATCCATCACTGTCAGCTAATCACCTCAGAGTGAGTGACCGGGAGCACTTACGCAAATTCTGACTGACTATGCTATTTCCGTAGCTTAAGCTTATTCAGAAAGCATAGATACTGTAACTGACAAACGTCTATCAGTACTCTATGCATATAAACTAGTGGAATCGCATCGCATGGATCGCATGCCACTAAAACGGGACATGCGATGCAATGCAATACGATTTCCTTCCGCAAGCGTACGTATGTTAATTGGGCGCCTGGCTACTACATAAAACCCATGCTCGTTACCAGGGGTTCCATGTTCGTTGCCATGTGGGATTACATGTCTGTTGCCATCTGGGATTACATTCTCGTTGCCAGGGGTTCTATGCTCATTGCCAGTGGTTCCATGTTTGTTGCCATGTGGGATTACATGCTCGTTGCCAGGGGTTCTATGCTTGTTGCCATGTGGGATTACATGCTTGTTGCCAAGGCGGAATACATGCACATTGCCATGTGGGATTACATGACCGTTGCCATGGGGGTTACATGGTCATTGCCATGGGGGTTACATGGTCGTTGCCATGGGGGTTACATGGTCGTTGCCATGTGGGAATAAATAAATGCTCATTGCCAAGGGGAATATATGCTCCCAGTGCTGTGGGACAGCGCTGCCTCCGGGAAGAATTGTATGCACTGACAGCAGGCAGAGAGCCAAGGGCTGCCTGGATGTATTCACAGTGCTGCAGTTCCCTACTCCTGGCTATTTAAATTCCCCACTGTCATTACTGACACACATTTCTCCCCCCCCTTCCAAACAGGGACAGCCGCCACCACCGGGAAGGACTGTAAATCTGAACATTGACAGCCGGGCAGACAGAGAGCCTTGGGTTGCCCGGTGCTGCATGTCCAGGACTCCCGGCTATTTCAAATCTCGCGCTGCCGCAAGGTCATCAATGCAAATATGTTAATTCCCCATTCCGTTTTTTTATTTGTTGAGTAGCAGTTCCAGGTCTGGGCTCAGGATAATGCTCCAGGACAGAGCAGCTGAAGTCAGTTCGCAGTTTAGAGTTTGTCGCTTCTGATTTTCACCCTAAAGAGTTCCATTACCAGGCCTAGTTCTATATTGTTTCAGTTTCTGAAGTGATTTTGCCTCAGTTCTCAGTAGTTGTGTCTAGGTTCAGGTCAACAAACTATTCCAGGGAGCTGCAGAACAGATGACGGTGCACTTTGGCCTACGACACTGTCTTCGTCTCGGCACACACAAATATAAATCAGTCTTACTTATATTTACGAAATCCAGGAGAAATCATTTGATTTCTCCTGCTGCGGTACATGCGACGGGATGTGAATTTATAAACACAACAACGCATGGTTGTGAGGGGATATGGTGGTGGACGAAGCATTTTTTCAGCGGGGTGAGTACTCTAGGACTCAGTAAGCTGCAAGCTTTGCAGCTTACTGAGTCATCCAGAATCAGGCCCATAGTGTCGCAGGTGGAGGTGTAAGCTTGCATTAGCAGGGACCCGCTCTCCTCATATGCTTTTCTAGGTTATATATATATCATTTATATTTTACTCCTTACTCCATTTATTAGCAGCTAACCCTAGGTATCTGCCACCCTAATAATTAGTTCAGTGTTCTGTCCCATAATGCAACTGTCTTTATTTACATTATACTTGTTCTAAAATGCCTTGTACTGTAAGTCATTGTTTTCCTGTATTGGCTTATTTATGTTTTCTTAGACACTGCAGACAGGGCCATTTCTATACAATTTGTCTCCCAGTACGAAGAAGTAAAAAAATTGCGCTGCCCCCGCCTCATACATAATTTGTTAGTGAAGAAATTGCGCTCCAAAACAGGGGTGTGTCTTAATATAAGGGGCGTGGTCTAGTTGCATGACCAGACGTTGGTTACAGCAGGAATGGTCGTTGTCCTCCCACACTTGGGTGGCTGAAGGCCACACAGTGACATATAAACATAATGTGATGTGTGTGTGTGGGGGGGGTTCCGGGCCACTGGTTCCGGGTATCCACATCTGCTGTTTTCAGCTTGTATCCTGGCACAGCTCCTAAACAAAGGATTCTGACCAAGCTGCTAGTGTCCTCTGGCTATATGTACAGTATTTACTCCATTAACAAGAATGTCATAAAGACACCTTGGGCGAAATGTAATGGGAGGCGTTTTTTTTTTTTTTTTGCGATTTTTTCCGCAAAATATGCCGTTTTCGGGCATTTCCCGAAAATCACATATTTTATAGGGTGCGATTTGCGGCAAAAAATCGGTGCGATTTTTAGTTAGACTAAAAATCGCATCCAGATGTTTTCCCAATAAAAAGGATAGAACTCGCATATTTAATGGGTTGCGATTTTTGGTAAAGGTTACTAAAAATCGCAAAAAAAATAGACCAGATTCTGACTGGCGATTTTATCAGAAACATGCACAGATCATTGAGATCTGTGCATGGTTCTGTTGTAAAAAAAATAGTTAAAACAAAAAAACGAAAAAAAAAAACGGCGTGCGGTCCCCCCTCCTAAGCATAACCAGCCCCCGGCTCAAAAAGCCGGTGCTGGTATCATAAAATCAGAGGGACAAACAAATAGGGGTTCCCTTGATTTAATGAAACCAGCACCAGGCTCAAGGTCCAGCGCTGGTTCCCAAAATACGGGGGACAAAATGACTAGGGGTCCCCCGTATTTTAAGAACCAGCACCAGACCCAACCAGCCAGCAGGGTAATGCCACAGCCGGGGGACACTTATTATATAAGGTCCCGCGGCCAAAGCATTATCCCCGTGGCTGGTCAGCATGGGCAGGGGTCCTGGGGAAGTGGGGACCCCCCCAATGAAGGGGTCCCCCCCCCTCCAGGACTTACCAGCCCATGCTGAAAGTCTGGGGCTGTCCCCGATGCCCCTGGGCGGTGGGCATCGGGCTGATGAAAAGTGTCAAAAAAATAATAAAAACTATTATCTACTACTGTAGAACTATGAGTCCCAGCAAGCCTACCCCGCATGCTGGGACTTGGAGAACCACAAGTCCCAACATGCGGGGCATTAAAGGGCCCGCTGGCACTTGTAGTTCCACAGTACAAAAAATAGTTAAATAAAACACACTGACACCCTGAAAAATAAAAGTTTATTACATACATAACACACACATACTGATACTTACCTACCTTGAGCCCGTAGGTCGGTCCCTGGGTCCGGGGCTCCAGGGCAGAAGAGTCTGGTTCCGGGGCCTTGGTCCTGGTTCTGGGGCTGGTCCGGGATCCGGGGCTCCAGGGCAGAAGAGTCCGGTTCCGGGGCCTTGGTCCTGGTTCCGGGGCTGGTCCGGGGTCCTGGGCTCCAGGGCTGATGTCTCCGGGGTCCAGGATCCGAAGTAGTCTAAAAGGGTTACCTAAGGAAGGAAATCCTCACCTGGTCCCCGGCGACGACCTCGGCATCTTCTCCGGCAGACACGCTGCTCCCGGCTGGTACCCGCTCACGGACTTTAGAGGCGCAGAGATTTTCATCTTCCGCGCCTTTCCTCCGGATGATTCTATTGGCCGCCTAGCGGCTAATCAGGAGCCGACTTTCTCGGCTCCTGATTGGCCGCTAGGCGGCCAATGGAATCATTCTGAGGAAAGGCGCGGAAGATGAAACATTTTGTCCCCCGTATTTTGGGAACCAGCGCTGGACCTTGAGCCTGGTGCTGGTTTCATTAAATCAAGGGAACCCCTATTTGTTTGTCCCTCTGATTTTATGATACCAGCACCGGCTTTTTGAGCCCGAGGCTGGTTATGCTTAGGAGGGGGACCGCACGCCGTTTTTTTTCTTTTTTTTTTTCCACAGCGCACTGTACTGAAAATGTGCCGATTTTCATGACTGAAAATCGCACATTTTCAGGACTTAAAAAGCGCCCGAAATCGCACCATATTGCACTTTTTTGCCGCAAATTCGCATCTCATTACATATGCAAATTTGCGGCAAAAAACACCATTTTTCGCCCCTTGTTTTACCTACTCTGCAATCTGGCACAAGGGTTTCAAGACGAATCACCAAAATCTGACCACCATGTTGATTCCATAATCTAAATGGGCTGCATCTGTTTAATCCCACTAAAGTTATGTCATTCAGTTCAGCTTTCTCTAAGGTACAGTAGATGGGTCACTTTAAACAACTTTGTTTTTTTGTAAATCTTACTTACACTCCCATGCAAAAATTATGGTTGAAATTTTTTTCCAGTGTTGTTTAACAATATTCCCAATCTTTGACTGTCGACCTTCCCATGGTTGACCTAATGCTTCTGTCGACCTTTAGAACCCGTCGACCTTAGCCACGTCGACCTTTTGCATGTGTTGAACTAAGGCCTGTCAACTTTCTATGGTCAACCCAATACATGTCAACCTTAATTTGGTTGACCCAATAACCCATACCCATGTAAACAAATGTATTACATTTAGGGGTGAGCATCGAATTTCTAATGTTCTCCTGGACTCCCAACAGGTAGGGACATCTCCTTTCCCGATCAAAGTTCTCAGCCTATAAGCTTGATGACTGGAAAAATGAAGGAGAAAAAGGTTGTCAATTATGTGGTGCATCTATTAGGTCTCTTAAAATATAACCTTCATTGGAATAATTTTTATTGTAAAAATTATTTTACAATTATTCCAATAAAAGTTATATTTTAAGAGACCTAATAGGTGCACCACATAATTGACAACCTTTTTCTCCTTCGTTTGTCCAGTCATAATAAAATGAGAAACGAGCGCTAATGTAAATTAGAAACGAGAAGAAAACGTAAAGAAGAAAAAGGAAGCAAAAACACCTGAAAAAATTAATAGGTTGAGCATATGTGAAAAGTCTGTGGGGAAACTGCGCTGTCCCTATCCCTACTGACCAGAGTATTGGCTGCAGACAGAGACTCAGTGTTGCGGCTGTTGGAAGTGCCGCTCGTCTCATATGTTGTTCGGTCTGGAGCTCAGCATGGATGCAGTCATCTGTCTGCTGGTTACCTTGCTGCTACAGGTCACTTACTGGGCGGTAAGGCTGGCGGCAGATCCCCAGGGAGGGTTCTACAAGATATACAGTGACAGTTACTACAATCCCCCTTTGTTTATTGAGCAGCTTATAATATTTAGCGCAGTGTCACATCATTTTTTTCCAGTCATAATACCAACCCCCCCGCATTACCAACTCTTGACTGTAAAGAATTTCTTGTGTAATACATCAGGGGGTCCACCTCCCTCAAATAAGATGAGGTTCCTGTGCGAGTGCCAACCTCTCCTGCCTTTCCATACAAGCTTGATGACATAATTTGTATATAAATGCGTCATCAAGGTCTCCTCCCCTGTTGTAGAAAATCATGAATACCTGCTTTGAAGAGTGACGGGCTACAATGATCATATTTCTACTTTTCCCTGCGGGTGCCATAGAGTTTCCCGACAGTCGGGATCCCGACAGTCATTACCCAGACGTCGGGATCCCGACAGTCAAAACCCCGACACTCAGGGTCCCGATGGCCACCGACTATTCTCCCCCGTGGGGGTCCACGACCCTCAGAGGGAGAATAGAATAGGTGGCGAGCGTAGCAAGCCACCGTGCCCGCAGCGTGGCGAGTGCAGCGAACCTGCAAGGGGCTTTGTTGCGCTTGCCCCGCTGTCTGAGTCCGGGGCAGTCTGGATCCCGATGTCGGGCTAATGACTGTCGTGATCCCGACTGTCGGGATCTTATACCACACCCTTCCCTGTATCACAACATGGAATTTTGACCCTGGCCTCCCCATCCACCAAATGGCATTGTAATGGGAGGGAAGATTTTATTATGGGGCCCAAAAAGCATTAGTTATGCCTCTGTCTCCTCATCATTCTTTACGTCATTCACTGCCTCCCCATCACCTATTTCCTATTGCAAGGCCATCCCCATTTTTCCTGCACATGCAAAATAGCTCCTCGCTCTTCTCCCCTGCCAAGATGCCCCCCCTGTCATTTTTTTCTGGATCCGCCCCTGAAGAGAACAGTAGTGACTCACAAATAGAATAAGGTGTATTAAATATAGGTGGTGAACAGACATACATATCCGTTATTTCCAATTATATGAATTGATAATATACCAGTTGCAGTTTCACAACACTATCATGTTTAACAGTTACCACACAGTGGTGATCTTGTTACTAACCCAGTAAGACATATGCTACAAATTGGTCTGAAGTGAAAGTATTATATAACTAAAATGCAACAATGTTACCTGTTAGCCAGTGAAGTGCATTGTATACACAGGGCGTTTTTTCTGTAAGACTTGTGATAGTAATCTACTACAAAAATCTAGAGTGCTGAATACCGTCAAAACAGATTATATATAAATAAACAGACGCAAACACACGCAGTAATTTTTAATAAGACGCAAGAAGGTGTCAATCTTTATTAAAACATACAGACACATATTACAATGGAAAAAAAAGAAAGAAAATAGCCTACTCCAAACCTTAATTAAGATACAAAATAAAAAACGATGAAGGGCATCAACCTGCGGTCCTTTCGGCAAGGAGGAACTAAACCCTAAACCCAACATTTCCTTTATAGTCAGTAACAAAAAGTGCACCTGGGAGGCAGAGGTTCAGGGCCCATCACTAGGACTCATTACGCAGTGTAGCGGCAATGATGGTGGGGGTGGGCCTCGAACCCGCGGTCACACTGCTTCCCAAGCACGGCACTTAGCACGGCGCCAACCCGTGCCAGCCAATAAGAACCCTGCCTCTGGGCCCCTTAAGGCTCAGAGAGCATGACGTCATGCAGCCACTAGGCGGTGGTGTGCAGAGGCTGGTCGTTCCATGCGCTGCCACCGCATCTCGCCCCCGGCCTGCTGTCTCCATAGGGTCAGAGGTATAAGCAGAGCCTGTGGCTGTTTTTAGGGGGGATGGGGGGGGGTCGTTTAGAATATCTTTTTTTTATTGTTAATATTGTGTGCCATTGCGGGAACCATGAGGGCGACTATGAGGGGCCATGCAAACTGGAGGTGGTGGAGACCAGGCACGCAGGGAGATCGAGGAGCAGACTGAAGAGCGGGAGCTGGGGACCCTGCGTTGCTGCAGCAGCAGAGATCTAGAGCTATGAGCAGGAGGAAGAAGCCAGGCACCGACTGAGGGAGAGGAGCAGACCTAGCGCTGGAGAGTGGGAGCTGGGGACCCTGCGTTGCTGCACAGATCCGGAGCCATGTACAGGTGGAAGAGACCAGGTACCCGCAGAGGAAGAGGGGCAGACCCGGCGCTGGAGAGAGGGAGCTGGGGACCCTGCGTTGCTGCTGCAGATATCAGGCGCCAAGAGCTGGAGGAAGAGACTAGGCGCCTGGGGTCTGAGAGGAGCAGACACAGCATTGGGGAGTGGTAGCTGGGGACCCTACACTGATGGTGAGGAGATCCATGCTGGGGACAGAGCGGAGGAGATCCTGCATGGGGAGAGTGCAGCGGAGATGAGAGGGTGATACAGAGCAGATTAGGAGGGACACCTGCTGTCACAACTATTTAAAATCCCTGCTCTCCCTTCTCCGCTCCTCCTTCACTCACCCACCTCTGCTCCACCTCACCTCCTCTCCCCTGCAGCCTCTCCTCTTCTTCCCCCTCATCCTCCCAACCTCTACTTTTGCTCCTCTCTCCCTCTTCTCTGCTCCTTCTTATCATTCCCTCCCCCCTCTTCTCTGCTTTCCCTCTCCTCTGCTCCTCAGCTTCCCCTCCTCTGCTCCACCTCACCTCTCCTCCATAGCCTCTCCTCCAGCCCCCCTCCACTGCTCCCCTTCTTTCAGTCTCCTTCCTCTGCTCCCCTTCCTCCGCTCCATCTCACCTCTCCCCAGCATCCTCTCCTTTTCTCCCCCTCATTCTCTCCCCTTTTCCTCTGCTCCCCCTCATGCTCTACCCTCCTCTCTGCTCTTCCTCCACTCCTCTGCTCCCCCTCTCCTCTATTCCTCCACTCTCCTTTCTCCCCTCCTCCGCTTCCCTCCTCTCCTCTCCTCCACCTAACCGCACCTCCTCTCCCTGAGTCCTCTCGCCAACCTCTCCATTTCCTATTTTCCTCTCCCCTGCTCCATCTTTCTTCTCTATTTCTCTCCTCTCCACCTATATCTCCACACTTTCCATCTTTCTCTGACAGTCGATACATGGTAATGTCTCTTACTCTTCTCTAGCTAACACCCTCTCTCTCTCTAATTCACTTTTCCCCACTTTCTCCCTGACATTCCCCTTTCTCTCTGACACACCTCTCTCTCCCATTATCTCTCCCCCTTTCTCTTCCCTGACACTCTCTCTCTCTCATAATACCTCTCCCTGACACCCTATCTCTCTCTCCATCTCTCCCCCTTCTCTCCAACACCATCTCACTTCCTGACACCCTCTCTCTATCTCCCTTATCTCTCCTATGATACTCTCACTCTGATTCTTTCTCTCTTTACCTGACACCCTCTCTCTCTCTCACTACCTGTCTTTCCTTGACACTCTCTCCTTTTTGTCTCTCTCTCTTTCCTTTCCCAACACCCTCTTTGTCTTACTCCCTCCTTATTCCTCCCCCCCCCCCCCCCACAGTTTAGTGCAGCACAGTTGTTCAACACATGGAAGGCCATATGGCAGTGGTTCCCAAACTGTCCGCCTAGGCTCCCTGGGGTGCCTCGGAGCACTTGCAGGGGTGCCTCAGGTTGGTGGTCCAGAAACAATTCAAGTTAGTTATGGCCAATGAAATGGGCAAAATCAGTACTTGTGGCTTCCAATTAAGAATATATGTGGGTAAACAGAAGTGAATCCT
Organism: Crinia signifera; assembly: GCF_055691185.1. Taxonomy (NCBI): domain Eukaryota; kingdom Metazoa; phylum Chordata; class Amphibia; order Anura; family Myobatrachidae; genus Crinia; species Crinia signifera. Next base: position 208,933,378 of record NC_139221.1, on the reverse strand, counting down.
GTTTCTCACCACATAAGTGGACCTAAGGAAAACATTCACAACTAATTTAATATTTTTCCTAAAATTAGTAGCCAACTTTTGGCCTAGGGGTGCCGTGAAAAATATTCTGATACTTTAGGGTGCCGTGATTCAAAAAGTTTGGGAACCACTGCCATATGGGTTAAATATGATTTACCGACAATTGAAATACTGACAATCATTTGGCCAACACTGTTATACCGATTGGGTGTAAATACTGATTTTTCAATATGTCAAAAGGTAAGTACAGGTTGACTATTCCCTATCCCCTATCCGAAATGCTCGGGACCACGAGCATTCCGAATAGGGGAATTTTTCGGTTTATGGAATAATTTTTTTAGGCATACTTACCTGTCCCCTGATGATGTCCGGTGGTCCCTCGGCGTCCACGCAGTCCCCGGGCGTCCACAGCAGGCCTCCGGCATCTTCTCTGGGTCTCCAGCGGTCCCAGGAATGCATTGCGCGAGTGTGCGCGCGCACCGGTGACGTCACCGGCGCACGCGCACACTCGCGCAATGCATTCCTGGGACCGCTGGAGAAGATGCCGGAGGCCTGCTGTGGACGCCCGGGACTTGGTAAGTATGAAAAGAGGGTTAGGGGGGTTAAAAAAAAAAAAATTCAAATTATTCCAAAAACCACGGTTTTTGGAATAATTCGGATAAGGGATGCACGGATACAGGATACTCAACCTGAAATACCTTAGTTGAAATCCTGACAATCATTATACTGACATGATCATAATGCTGGACATGTTAAAATGCTGACTAAGTTTAATGTAGACATGGACACCGTAATTAGTGAACTGCGTCACCTCGCATGGCTCGCTGTGCCATGTGCCATACTTTGGGCATGTTGCCTCACTGCACTAGACACATTATTATATTCTCATCTCTATGCCCACTGGGATGGTAAAGTACAAACAAGAAAAAATCATGGAAATCTGTATTCATGTATTATTCATGTCAATGTTTTACTTGTCAGTATTGTGGTTCATCTGTGCTTTGTACCTGTCTGTGTTTTGATTGTTGGTGTTCTGTACCTGTTGATATTTTGTCCGTCAGCATTTGGTTGTGGGGATCTGTCAATCGGTAGTTTGTCCGTTGGTAAATTACCTACATACTGGCCATATAGTAACTAGAGATGAGCGGGTTCGGATCCTAGAGATCCTAACCCCCCCCGGAACTTACCTGACCTGAGGCCGGATCCGAGGGGTTCGAAGGTCGGTGCCATTTTTCCGAGTCCAAAATGTGGCCGAACGTCATCTTCCCGCTGTCGGATTCTCGAGAGACTTGGGTATATATAGTTCCCGCGGTTGGCGCCATTTTCAAACAGGCTGGTGATTTCAGACAGCATGGATGTGTCCGTGCTGTCTGCTGAGCGGAGTGAGGGGGAAACATGCTGGGGGGATGACATGGCTGGGGGGGGGGGGTGATTTATGCATAGGGGGCTGCTAGTGCTACAGAGGGGGCTACATCATTTTAATTAAAATTAGATTTTTTTTAAAAATTACTGCTGCCAGTGCCCAGTATAAGTCCAGGGTGCCCGCATGTGTGCTGCATCAGTCCAGAGGTACCCGCATGTGTACTGTATCTCATCCAGGATGCCCACATGTGTGCTGTATTTGTCCAGGGGTGCCCACATGTGTGCTTTATTTGTCCAGGGGTGCCCACATGTTGATGTAGCAGTCCAGGGGTGCCCACATTGTGCTGTACAAGTCTAGGGTGCCCGCAAGTGTACTGTATCAGTCAGGGGTGCCCGCATGTGTGCTGTATCAGTCCAGGGGTGCCCGCATGTGTGCTGTATCAGTCCAGGGGTGCCCGCATGTGTCCTGTATCAGTCCAGGGGTGCCCGTATGTGTCCCGTATCAGTCCAGGGTGCCCGCATGTCCCGTATCGGTCCATGGTGCCCGCATGTGTCCCGTATCAGTCCATGGGTGCCCGCATGTGTCCCGTATCAGTCCATGGGTGCCCGCATGTGTCCCGTATCAGTCCAGGGGTGCCCGCATGTGTCCCGTATCAGTCCAGGGTGCCCGCATGTGTCCCGTATCAGTCCAGGGGTGCCCACATATGTGCTGTATCAGTCCAGGGGTGCCCGCATGTGTGTACTGTATCAGTCCAGGGGTGCCCGCATGTGTCCCATATCAGTCCTGGGGTGCCCACATGTGTGCTGTATCTGTCCAGGGGTTCCCACATATGTACTGTAATCTGTCCAGGGGTGCCGCATATGTCCCGTATCAGTCCAGGGGTGCCCCCATGTGTCCCATATCAGTCCAGGGGTGCCCACATGTGTGCCATATAATTCTATGGGTGCCCCCATGTGTGCCGTATAATTCCAGGGGTGCCCCCATGTGTCCCGTATCAGACCAGGGGAGCTGCCCTTTTTTTAATGAAAATAAAAATAAGGTGTTTTTTTACTGCAAGGGCTGTTAATTGTGCTGTAGTCCAGGGGTGAGCCAAGAGTGCTGTATAATTAATGTGGTGTTGCTAAACCTTAAGTCTGCCGTATAATTCCAGGTGTGCTGCTCTTTTTTTTAATTAAAAGAATAAAAAAAAATATTTTTACTGCAGGAAATTGTCTGCCTTATAATTCCATTCCTGCCGCCATGTGTGCAGTATCAGTCATGGGGTGCCACCACCTGTGCCGTATAATTCCATGTGTGCTGTATCAGGCCAGGGATGCCCACATGTGTGACGCATAATTCCTGGGGTGAGCCAAGTGTGTCATATAATTCATGGGTTGCTGCAAAGTCTGCTGTATAATTCATGGGGTGCTGCTAAGTGTGTCGTACCAGTCCAGAGGTGATGCTAAGTGTGCCGTATCAGTCCAGGGGTCAGCCAAGTGTGCTGTATAATTTATGGGGTGCTGCTAAGTCTGCTGTATCAATCCAGGGGTGCTGCCAATTTTTTTATTAAAAGAATACTGTATTTGTTGGCGTATAAGACTACTTTTTTCCCCTGAAAAACATGCATCCAAGTGGGAGGGTCGTTTTATACGCCGGGTGCACTTATATAACAAACTCTATATTTTCAGTGGAAATGTTGGGGGGGTCGTCTTATACGCCCAGTCGTCTTATACGCCGGCAAATATGGTAACTCTTTTTACTGCAGGAGTGTCACTATGTGTGCTGTATAATTCCATGTGTGCTGTGTCAGTCCAGGGGTTCCGCCATCTGTGCCGTATAATACCATGTGTGCCGTCATGTGTGCTATATCAGGTCAGGGGTGCCACCATCTGTGCCGTATAATTCCTGGGGTAAGCAAAGTCTGCTGTATAATTCATGGGATGCTGCCAAGTGTGGCTGTATTAGTCCAGGGGTGTTGCTAAGTGTGCCATATCAGTCCAGGGCTGAGCCCAGTGGCGTAACTAAGTTTTGGGCGCCCCCCCGCCGTTAGGGGGGGTGCCCCCCCCCCCGCCGCCGTCCCACTCTCCCAATCCCCAGCCGCCCCGCCGCCCATGCAAACCCCCCCCCCCCCCCCCAATCCCCTGCAGCCTTACCTATCGCGCTGGTCCCGGCGGCTCCGTTCTTCTTCTGCTGAGGACCACCACAAAATGGTCGCCCCCCCATACAGCAGACAGTTTCAGAGAACTGTGTGCTATATGGGGGCGGCCATTTTGTGGTGGTCCTCAGCAGAAGAACGGAGCCGCCGGGACCAGCGAGATAGGTAAGTCTGCGGGGGATTGGGGGGGTGTAACTATAGCGCCGCAGCCCCCGGCGCCCCCACATGCACAGCGCCCCCCCCCCCCTGTGGTGGCGGGGGCTGCGGTGCTATAGTTACACCGCTGGCTGAGCCAAGTCTGCCAAATAATTCCTGGGGTGAGCCAAGTCTGCCGTATAAATCATGGGGTGCTGCCAAGTGTGCTGTATTAGTCCAGGGTGATGCAAAGTGTGCCGTATCAGTCCAGGGTTGAGCCAAGTCTGCCAAATAATTCCTGGGGTGAGCCAAGTCTGCCGTATAATACATGGGGTGCTGCCAAGTGTGCTATATTAGTCTAGGGGCGATGCTAAGTGTGCCATATCAGTCCAGGGTTGCTATTAAGTGTGCCGTATCAGTGGAATGGGATCATTCGTCAGACTGCATTTAGGTCTACAGTCATTAGGTCGACCCCACTAGGTCGACTGGCAGGAAGGTCGACCTGACTTAAGGTCGACATGGGCCAAGGTCGACATGACTTAAGGTCGAATTTGCATAAAGGTCGACTGGTCATAAGGTCGACATGGGTTTTTCACTGTTTTTTTATCCGAATGTCGAACACAGTCGACATGGACACAGTTGGCAATTAGAATCGGACCCTCGCATCGCTCGCTTCGCTCGCAATGCTTCGGGCACGGTGCCTCGCTGCGCTCGGCACCTATTTTATTCTCCCACCACGCCCTAGTGGATGGTAGGGCATGAAATACCGCCTGTCGGCACATGTCGGCTCAAAAAAACAGTGAAAAACCCATGTCGACCTTATGACCAGTCGACCTTCCTCATGTCGACCTTTATGCAAATTCGACCTTAAGTCATGTCGACCTTGGCCCATGTCGACCTTAAGTCAGGTCGACCTTCCTGCCAGTCGACCTAGTGGGGTCGACCTAATGACTGTAGACCTAAATGCAGTCTGACGAATGACCGCATCCCGTATCAGTCTAGTGTTTGTGCTGCCCACTTGTGTCACTTATCATAGTTATTCAACTACTTCCGGGCAAACTTTTGGCCTAAAAACAATATTGTAAGGTGTTCAGAATAGACTGGAAATGAGTGGAGATCGATGCTATTGAGGTTAATAATAGCGTAGGAGGAAAAAGACACCTAAATTCTGTGATTTTAGTGTTTTTTATGCTTTAAACAAAAAATCAAAACCCAAAAACCAAAACGTTGAGGGTTGTTTTGGCAAAACCCAGTAGAACCCAAAACCTGAAGGTAATCAGAACCTAAAACCCAAAACACGAAAAGTGGCCGGTGCACATCCCTAATAGTAACAAGGGATTCATTAGTTAAATAGATTGTACAGTATATGAGTTATAGGGCAGTATTCAATGAGAATTTTGACGATGTGCAGCGAATCCTGTTTAGGATTCGCTGCACATTCGCCACTGCCCGCCGCGTTCCAGAGCCTCGCTGGCTCCAGTATTCAACGAGTCAGGGGCTCACTGCCCCTGACCGGCGAATTTTAACTCCTGCGGGCAAAGCCGCAGGGAGCCTGAGGACGGCGGCAGGCAGGGAGATGGAAGTCTCCCTGCCTGCCCCAGAACGTTTGTGGGGGGGAGGTGGGCTCCCCGGGAGCCAGGCAGCGCAGGCTGCCCCCCGGGATAGCCAACAGGGGACCCGGGTATTCACTACACCCGATCATGCATATGTAATGATCGGGTGCAGTGAATATATGAATATCTAATGAGCGGCTCGGCTCCCGGCTCCCTGCTGGCTGCTGTGTAAAAAAAATACAGTATATATATATATATATATTTTTTTTTTTTTTTTTTATTAAATATATAATTATGTGCTTACAGCACATGAATAAAAATAGCATGCCCCTTCTCAGAATAAAATTCCAGATTTTTTTACACCAAATGTAAAAAACAAAACACTTTATTTTAAAAGTTCACATTCCACTTCACCATAAAAAGATAGCGATTGCTACTCGGTGAATCATGGTGATAAAAACCTTGAAATGTATTCGCCATCTGGTCATTGAATAGGGTGATTCACCGTTTTAGTCAAAAAATCGCCGTACAGCACGAAAATAGCACAAAATCGCCATAAAACATGGCGAATCAGCCTCATTGAATACTGCCCATAGTATACTGGTATTATTAATTTAATAAATGAAGTAGAAAGGGAATGCTACTATGGATAAGTGTTATTATGAAAATTCCATACAGAACGTGATCATCTATATCTATCTATATATGTCTAGTGTCTGTGTGTACTGCCATCTGTTGGCAGTACAGAAAAGTAGTACAGAAAAGCTAGAAACTACAGCTAGCTTTTCAAGCATTTGTTTCGAGCAGGATTACTAGTTACACATAAGTATTCATTGTAGTTACAATGTAACTTTTATTATGCCGCATGCAAGGAAGAACACAAGACACCTAAAGTAGGTGATTGACAGAGCTATAATTAGCAGAAAAAAATTAGGGACACTTGCTTATTTCAGGGTTGCCGACTTTTTAATGCTCTTCTCCGGGAGAAGCCCGGAGAGGAGACTTTCCTTACCCGATCGGGGGGCGGGGCTTGACGGTGACGTCATTAAGCCCCACCCCCATGACGGGAAATAGTAGAAATGACTGATATCCATGGAGGGGGCGGGGCTAAAATGACGCGATTGTGCCATTTTAGCTCCGCCCCCTCCTCTGAGACCCGCGGATTGCGGCATTTACATGCCGCGATTCGAGGGGCTCAGGGGAGTCCCCCAGATTCCGGGAGGGTTGCCCACCCTTCCGGGGGACCGGGAGGGGGACCCGATTTTCAGGAGACACCCGGGAATTCCGGGAGGGTCGGCAACCCTGGCTTATTTGAGGGTACAGGTCTTAATGAAAATGCAAATACTTTTTTTTCCGGAATGCATGTGGGAAGCCACATACCAAGTAAAGGAACATTCTGTGGTCTGATAATAAGATTTAACTTCTTGGCATACTGTAACTACCAGGTTCTAGTATGTTTGGCAAAAGGCACAACACTGTACTTCATACCATGGTGGTGAGAGCCTCATATTATGCAGGTGATTCTTTACTTCTTTAAGATTGGAAAACTTGCCAGAGGGCAACAACTCAGAATAAAATCTACTGCAGTCTGCATGAGACCTGAGGCTTGGAAGAAAATATATTTTCCAACAGGACAATGACACAATGACACAAAGCATACAGCAAAAGCATAACTGAAGTAGCTAAAGTACAGTAAATCAAGAAGGCCTCAGTCCTATGGAATCTCTGTGGAATGATTGGGTGTGGGATATTAGGTTGACAATGTCTTTGTTGACAATGTCTAGGTGGACACCAAAAGGTCAACATACACAAAGTATTTTCGTGTGACAGGCTCTTCTCCATGGCTGCCGCATCCAGGCATCATCTTTCTGCAGGAGATCTCATCTGTTCCTTTCTTGCTGGTGCAATCACTGCCACTGCATCCTACTGACTAATATATGCCAGCCCAAAGGGACAAGGTAATGATGCACATAAGGTAGTGGTGAAAGACCAGCACAGCTGAACCTACTGTTTGCAGTAATTTCTGATGTGTACTGGAGCTTTCAGGATCCAGGCATGCTGTATGAGCAATGCCTCTGCCTGATCCTGTCACATCTGTAGATGGGGCTAGGATGCCTCTGGATCCAGTCCCACCACCATGACACAGCTGCAGCAGGGCTATCCCTTTTCCCTCACATAGAGGTGTGTGCCTTGTCAAGGGCTCAATGTCCATCCCCTTTAGTGAAGCAGATATGATAGCTGCCTCCCCTGTTGTTTTTTATTATTACATTACTACTGCCCATGGCTTGGCCCAGGCATATTATTTGTTAGAGGGTTGACTGAGCTTATCACTGTCTCAGCTCTTTTTCTCTCTGTATTTACAGGAGAGTGCTGCTATTTTTTAAAGTTTGAAAATGATTATAATTATACAAAGAATATGTTAGGGCCAGCAGAGGCAAAACCAGACCTGGCCTCTGACTCTGCTGCCCCAGACCGGTGTCAGCGAACACGTGCGGTGCTAGACTTCACCTTTAACCGCCCCGGCTGTAAGGGCGAATTAGGTCCGCCCAGACTCCGTTGCATTCAGGTCTTAAGAGGGACAACACATTCACTGAGGCGATCTGGGCGCAAGAGGACAAGCTAACTAACACAGGACGGACAGGCCAGAACCACCCTTAATGAATGCAACAATGCACAGTGGTGGTATATAACACAATATAAATGCAACAATGCAAGAGAGATGATACCAAAAGAAATACAATGGAGGACTCCTGACTTATCTCTGAGGATGAAAAATGGAGACCAGCACAGGAGACCCTCTGGACGGACCGGATGGACACCAGAATCCACAGCAGGAGAAGGCAGAGGCACAGGGACAGGCACTGGCAAGACTGACACACTGACACTACAGGGAAACTTCTGCTGGAACCGGGAACACTCTGGATGTGGCAAGGCAAGATAGAACTCCTCTAGGACATAGGAGCTCAGACCAAATAGACTAGCACACAGGACTGGGAACTAGGAACTCAGGAACAAGGAGCTATAGCTGGCAGGTTTGTACAGGTCACACTGCCTTATGAAGGCCTCAGATAATCAACACACCTGTGACCTCCAGCCCAGCAAGGATAACGACATCACACTTGTGCATAAATTATCCACAGAGGACTGGGCTGAAATGGCACAGATTCACCACTGGAGGCCACCAGAGAGTCAATTACCAACATAGACTGAAATTAACCCATGAAAGACCAGACAGATATGAGTCATTGATAATGACTCCTAACAGAATATATGTATAACAAGTAATCGTCTTTTTTTTTTTTTTAAACATTAGTTTTTATTAGTATTTTACGATGATGAACAAATAATAGGGTACAGAAGAAAAAATAAAATAATGTAGGGGAGAGGGAAGAACAAAGGAAGAACACACATTGATACAGTCATATTTATACATACATACATATATAGACCAAAATAATTATAGAGATCAATCAGAAAAGTAATCGTCTTTTTTAATATATCTAATCATAAAATCAGTGGAATATGACAGGTAATACTTTTACCTTGCCTCCCCTAACCTAACATCATTGCTGTTGTAACTCTGGGTTGAGCGCTCCTGTATGTTGGGGGAACCCGGTATATCTATATTTGGGTTATAATTGTCCCTGTGCTAGCACCTCCCCCCCCCCCCCCCCCAATAAAAAAAAAAAATAGGATGTTTACAGAATTTCTTACTGAGACAATAATTAATAGCCAGGAAAAGAGTCAAGTAATTTGAAACAGCGTACAGGTTATATCAGGGTACTGTCATTGTTTTCATGGAAAAAAGGTTTATTTGCAAATGTTGTTGGAAGTGGAATGGAATTAATTTACCATAAATTAGAAGATGGTGATAATGCTTAACGAATCTCTAAACAGGGTCAGAACACAGGCCTTCAGAGGACAAATGATCAGGGAACACTAGTGAATATCTGCAAATCCTAATACTGTCTTTTGAAAAAGTGGGATTTAAATAGGCTATAATAATTTGAAAATGGTGCCACAATAACATCAGCGGTCTCATGACTGGAAGTATACTGTCCTGCAGAAGCAAAGACGTAAACTAGCATACACACATGTGAATGGTATGAAGTGTGCAAAATGGCAATGTCAAGGCCTCAGCAACCATATGAAGCATCAAGTACTCACTGAAGTTTGGAGCATAGTTGCCGACTTTGAGGCTGCCCTTTCCGGGAAGCAGGGGGCAGGGCCATCCATGGGAGGGAAAAGAGGGCAGTTCAGAGGGCAGAGCCACATAAGTAATGTAGTATTGGGGGCGTGTCTAGAGCAATCGCTGCATTTTAGCCCCCCCCCCCCCCCCCCCACCGTGCAATGCCGGTATTTCAGGCATTGCACGACTGGGCTAAAAATATTGCGTCATTTAACCCGTGGACCACCCCGCCAAGGAGCGGTTTGTGGGAGGTGGACAGCAATGTGGTGGGAGGGTTGCCCCCTCTTTTCGGGAGGGGGACCCGATTTCCAAGGCAACCCTGGTTTGGAGCTGTGTAACAAAGGCAGGGTCAGATTCCAGGTGCTATAGGCTAAGACACATGTAGCTCTGCGTGTAATGTAGGGCACTCAGGGACTCGCCATTCATACTGCCCATGTACGTTTAACGAAGATTATATAACTGGTAATAAGTTACATTGGCACAGCCCTCTGGCAGTAACCATAGGAACTTTACCTCCTAAAGTACATCTGGACGGCTGACAGCTAACAAACATGGAATAAATCAGGCCACTTTATTCCTTGTATGTCACCTGCAAGGTGCGACCCCCCCCCCCCTTCCCCCTATCCCCCAGTCTTGGTGCCCTTTGCTGCAGCCTAATCAGCCTATTGTTTAATCAGGCACTAGACAATGGAAAGCTCTATCTTCCAATCTTTCTGAAGATTCTGGATTTTTTTTATTTATTAGGACAGGTATGCAACACACATGGCTCTTACTAAGAGGAGGAACATAGACCATTGGGCTTATTGCCCCTTCCTCTTACAGGTGTCGGTATAACCCTTTCTTCATAGACAACAGGTCTTCGGAAGACACAGAACTCAATGTACAAAAACTGTAGCATTAATGGTGTTTATTGAATCACCAATATATTCCAATAGCTAAATGCATAAGACTCTCATATGAACTTGGAACAGGGTACTAATCTAGAGTGTCTCTTGTTTAGCCTGGCCTCACCTACATTATATTCACAATAAGAGGTTTCTATTCTAGTTTCACACTACCATTCTTTACTACCTTTGCCTTTGTCACAATGTTGGATCTCAGACAGTGTTATACTGCTTTCACACTGCAAAACCTGCTTTGACCTGGTTTTTAAAACTATTCTTTTACCGGGTCAGAGCAAGTTAAGCCCCTTTCACACTGCATTTTGTAAACGGTATATTACTGGTTAATTACCGTTTTTGTACCTTTCACATTGAACCCGTTGTTAAAGGTACAAAAATGGTAATTCAGAAGTAATATACCACCCATTCCCAGGTACCTGGCCTGCGCCTCCCTCCCCTGCCCTGCTTAGTACCAGGGGAGGGGTTTGATGCGCTGCCTCCAGTGGCAAACGCAGGATTTTCAGAAGGGGGTTTCCAGAGGGGCGGAGCAAAGCACGGAAATGGACACTTAGGTGACCCAGTATATGCTGGGTCAGTTAAAGTATTATAGATAGACCAAATGTATATATATAAAAAAAATATATATATATATATACATACAGGGGCATCAACAGCAGTGTAGGCCCCTGGGCATAGCAATGTATTGGGGCCTCTACCGATCCTCTAGCGGTAGGGGTGGGGGAAGCTTTGATGTCCCACAAGTGGTAGGGGGTATTATATCAACTGCTCAGCATGTAGGGCCTGGATCAGTAATTTCCACTAATTACCCCTTTACTGTACAGATGGTGGGAGATGAGGGCATTGGGCTGAATGAAGGGGCCCTGATACATAACTTCCAGGGTGGTAGAGGATGTTTAATATGCAGAGGAGGGGTGTATAGTGGAGTGGGCTTATTATCCATAATTTTCTGGTGGGAGGACAGCTTGCTTGACTGCAGATATCTCCAGTTCCTGGAAATAGATTTCTAAGATTTTAATGGAATTAAAAACTAGAGAATCCCACCTACCAAATGGTATTGGGGACTAGGGGGTCAGAGATCAGGAGGCAGAGCAATCTGCCAACAAGTATATAAAACTACATACCAGGTGTGTGGAGCTGGAGCAGCAACCAGCTGCTGGAAGGCTGATATCTCTGGTTCTGGGAACAGTAGAGACAAGCTACTAGTGTCCTTCAAAGGGGGAGAGTCCCAGCTTTTGGAATATACCCTCAGAGAAACTCTAAGTCAGACAGAACCTGAAAGATCTGACTGGGAAGAGCAATTAACAGGCTTGGATGGGGACCATTGCTTTGAAGTCATATATCTCCGGTTCCCAAGGGCCGATTTTTAAAATTCTTGTACCCATGGAAAGAGGGGACCCTAAGCTTTCAGCCTAAGGCCCTTAGACGTCTGGGGGTGTTTCTGGGTACTCGGAAACCCCCCCTGCATGCGCTACTGGCCTCCCCAGCATGGACCACACTGCCAGATCCCTGCATGCTTCAAAGTACCAGTGGAGGGGGGAGGGTCAGGGGATGCGCTGCTTAGTTCCAGGGGAGGGGGGAGCAGGGGATGCGCTGCTTAGTACCAGGGGAGGGGGGGCAGGGATGCGCTGCTTAGTACCAGGGGAGGGGGGCGGGGGATGCGCTGCTTAGTAACAGGGGAGGGGGGGGCGCGTGGGATGTGCTGCTTAGTACTAGGGGGGGGGGGGAGCGTGGGATGTGCTGCTTAGTACCAGGGGAAGGGGAGGGGGGTGGGGGATGCACTGCTTAGTAATAGGGGAGGGGGGCGGCGGGGGATGAACTGCTAGTACCAGAGGAGGGGGGGAGAGGGGGATGCGCTGCTTAGTACCAGGGGAAGGGGAGGGGGCGGGGGATGCGCTGCTTAGTACCAGGGGAGGGGGGAGAGGGGGATGTGCTGCTTAGTACCAGGGGAGGGGGGCGGAGCAGGGGATGTGCTGCTTAGTACCAGGGGAGGGGGGGCAGGGATGCGCTGCTTAGTACCAGGGGAGGGGGGCGGGGGATGCGCTGCTTAGTAACAGGGGAGGGGGGGGGAGCGGGGGATGCACTGCTTAGTACCAGGGGGGGGGGGGGGGCGTGGGATGTGCTGCTTAGTACCAGGGGAAGGGGAGGGGGGTGGGGGATGCACTGCTTAGTAATAGGGGAGGGGGGCGGCGGGGGATGAACTGCTAGTACCAGAGGAGGGGGGGAGAGGGGGATGCGCTGCTTAGTACCAGGGGAAGGGGAGGGGGCGGGGGATGCGCTGCTTAGTACCAGGGGAGGGGGGAGCGGGGGATGTGCTGCTTAGTACCAGGGGAGGGGGGCGGAGCAGGGGATGTGCTGCTTAGTACCAGTGGAGAGGGGGAGTGCTGGCAATGGGGGGACACCAGTGTGGGATCCAATATATTGGTTCAGAACTGCACAAATGACGGGTCTGAACCGGGTAGGATCCTTCTTTTTACCCGTTCTGAATTACAAATTTTCTTGAACCAGTAATTTAAAACTGTTTATTAGACAGACCATAGTAAGAAGAAAATCTTGGGTCACCAAAGCTAAGCTGGTAGAAATAAAAAATAACTCTGAACAGACCAAGGTCAGGACAGAAATCTAGGGAATCCAAAAATGAGTCAGCTGGAAAAAAAATATCAGGATACAGAAATGCAGGCTACAAACAATGTAGGGTATACTGGGACAGATCAGCAGTGGAGTTTTGCTCGTCCAATGTATATGTCTTGATTGTCAACAGGACAAATAAATCCTCAACTAGCATATTATACACAGTATCACCCTGTGTCATGTGTCAGTATGACTTATATACAGTACAATTGTGATCTACTCTTTCTTTTGTGCTGCTTTTTATTAAGCATTTCTTTGAAACCCAACATTTATTTAACTTATCCTGTAGGGAAGCCAATCGTGGCATTTTTTCAATCCCGGGATTGAAAAATGCTCAATCCCGGGATTAATAGAAAAACGCCCTGGCTGCCCCGCATTTACTTACATGCAGGTGCAGCTGGGTTGCTGGGTGGGTGGATGGATGGGTTGCCGGGTGGGTGGATGGGTGGTCAGCTTCAGGAGCCAGGAGCCGTGTTGGTGGTTCATACTGCTGCTGGCACGCTGGCTAGTTGGGCAGCCGGCGCGGCTTCTTCATACTGCCGGGATTGGCCACCCTAGTATCCTGTGTTCCTTTGAATTTTATTTTGTACATTACAGTACAAGAAGGAATAAAATCAAGTCAACTCTTCGGATGACAATGGTGCATACACACAGACACAGCAATAAGAGATTTATATTCTGTTCCAACACTGAAATTAACAACTCCAGCATGCCTTGTGAAAGACAAGACTGTTGGTTTCTGCCCTTAGGTTACGCTTACACTTGGCCTTATTCCTTTATTTAAACAACTACAACTATCTCCTTTGTGACAGGGCACCCGGTTCTTTCCCGACCATGTTCAACACAGATTTGTTCCAATCACTGAAATAACAGAAAATAGAGATGGGGCTTTGTCTCAAATAGTAATGCTTTTACTTAAATGCTTAAACTGGATGGAACCTATTCATCTATCTATTAATACAAACCCTAGCAGGTGCAGAAGTTCTCTACATGCAATATGCTTTACCAATGCACACAAGTACAAGCAACATTTACAGAGTGATGTAAATATAGGGCCTAATTCAGCATGGGTCGCTAATCAAAGAATTTGTAATCTGGTAAATCACTGCTTCCACGAGGCCCTATCTCAGTGAGCATATTGACCAACACCACCTCTGCCTCCTGTCTGAAGCTCTGTGTGGATATGGTGTTGTGTGTGTGGTTATGGAGCAGCGTGTGTGGTGGGGAAGAGTCTATCCAGGATGGCACCTGCCAGATACCACTCAGCCTGCACTGCAGCGAGAAATGGTGCACACACCGCTGCTGTACTGTGATATGGGACTCTGGGCCTGATTCTAGTTTGCTTGGTAAACTGCATAGATCACATCTTACCGAGTACCATAGAGGCCGTCCCACCAAATACCCAATCCCCCTGCCACTGATTCCCCTTGGTACCATGTGCGGGGATGTGTAACCAAACTCATCCCCCCACATGCCTCCATTACAGGACACATCTGATGGTTGCCGATCATTGAATGATCTCTCCTGGGTTTGCAAATAAAAGTCAGTCCGAACTGACTTTTATTTGCATGTGCCTGCCGAAAGATTGGGCAGGCGGCTGATGACATTAGCCGCCCGCCCCTGGCAGGCATCGCACCCCCTCCCCCCCTCTGTAGCCATGGAAGCGCCCAGCGTTTTCCCGCTGTCCACCCCCAGCCCGCTCCAATCCTTGTGAACGCTGAAGCCATACATCAGACCATTTGGAGTGCACCTGACCATGCTGAATATTTATTTGGAGTGCTGGCATACAAGGAGCATATATCTATCTATCTATCTATCTATCTATATATCGCTGATGACAATCGATAGATTGAAACACTCTCCTCTCTTCCTGGTGAGCACTGACTTTCTCCCTCCGCCCGCACCCTACCCAGCTCACCGAGTAGTACGGGCCACCGCCGGCTCTTTTCTGGTTAGGAGTCGCCACTCGCCTAACAGACTCACCAGCTGGACCAGCAGGAATCTGCTGCGCTATATAAGGTTCTGTAACGGAATCTGCTGCGCTATATAAGGTTCTGTAACGGAATCTGCTGCGCTATATAAGGTTCTGTAACGGAATCTGCTGCGCTATATAAGGTTCTGTAACGGAATGTGCTGCGCTATATAAGGTTCTGTAACGGAATGTGCTGCGCTATATAAGGTTCTGTAACGGAATCTGCTGCACTATATAAGACACTGTAACGGAATGTGCTGCGCTATATAAGACACTAACGGAATGTGCTGCGCTATATAAGACACTGTAATGGAATCTGCTGCGCTATATAAGACGCTGTAACGGAATCTGCTGCGATATATAAGACGCTGTAACGGAATCTGCTGCGCTTTATAAGACACTGTTCGGAATCTGCTGAGCTATATAAGACACTGTAACGTAATCTGCTGCGCTATATAAGACACTGTAACGGAATC